>NC_062569.1:42281666-44904166 GCF_022837055.1 Prionailurus viverrinus
CCGACCGCCACACTACCATTTTGGTAGCGTGGGTCGCCCTTGAACCCTGCTTTAGAACAGATTCTGACTCTAATACTGGGATTCGCGCCCCTCACCGCAGACACCGATCCCTACCCCAGCCAAGGCCGGTGCCTAAATCTGATAGCCCCTGGCCTTAGCAGAGTCTCAGCCCCCTCTCCCTTGCCTCCAGATCTGCACTGGACCAAGGAGGTGGGCTGTGGGTTAGTTTTAGCCAGGGTGAAGTCAGTCCTCAGCTCCAGCCTTTGTCTCTCTTGGAATGTTTAGGGGCTGCATATGCTTTTGTGTTGCAAACAGCAAGCGGGGTCCCCAGGAGTCCCTGACCCCATGCCTTGGCAGGAGCACGGTTTCCCCGGACAACTGTGGCTGGGCGGGCTCCGGGCGGTAGTCTAGCGCAGGCACACTGCCACGCACACCAGAGCCAGCGCAGACTTGCAGCGCCCCGCGCGCGCGCGCGCACACGCGCGCGCGCGCGCGCGCACACACACACACACACACACAAAGAAAAGTTCCTAAACAAACAAACAAACAACAAACAAACATGCTGATGGTGAGCTACCTGAATGCGTGGACTAGATGAAGGGAGAAATATAATGAACAAGGGGATCAATAAAGAGAGGGGAGGAGAGGAAAAAAAACCTGCTGTTGTGTCAACTTCAGTGGGCAAATAATTTCCTAATAACAAATGAAACAATGAAAGGGCTACACTGTTTTCTATTACTCTCTCTCTATATGACCCTGTTTATATCTGCATGGCCATGTTTTGATGACTTAGAGTGTATGCAAAAACAAACTTTCCCCGCAGTGTTCCCCCCCCCCCCACCCTTCTCCTCTGCTTGTCAAGCTTTTCTTTCCAAACAGTCAGATGATTTTAAAAAGAAGGCAAAGGAGAAGAAGAAAAAACCTCCACCACCATCACCACCCAAGAAATGATAAATAGCATCGCATAGCTAATCGCTGGAGGGCGCATTTACCAATTCATAATCATTTATTCTTGGTGATGTATGGCTCTTACACTTAAATCTGAAAAGCTTCTATTTGAAGGTGTAAATAGCTTTTTTTTTTTTCTTTCCTGCAGTAAACCTTCCTGCATTAGCAGTGATTGATCTCATGTACAATTCGTCCCAGAGTGCTATTTTACAGGGGGAACACTAGCTTTTGGAGATTAACTGGGGAGTCTGTTACATATTAATGAAGCCGGGAGATATACTAACGTTTTGGTAATTTAGTTATTTGTGTCTATAGCTATCGTCGTTATTTTCTTTTAGACCCCTGCGGTTGTTATCCATCGAATTAAAAAGTGGTCCTTAGAATTATTTTTTCTTCCAATGGCAACTAAACGCCATTTAATGTGAAAAACAAATGTTGACTTCTCTCTTGAAGGAACTGTGTCTCTTGGCAAGACATCAAAGTGTTTTAAACTGTATTAGTGTGTTATGTTAGTTTTCTTACCCTGAGTCTGCGCTAAAATAATGACTAACAGGGAGAAAAAGGGGGGGGGCAGTCTGCCTGCCTCTAAGAAAAATTATTTAATCTGGGAGAAAGGGATACAGTTAAAACTCTAGGATAAAAGTATTCCTGGCAAAAGCTTCCGCAAAACATTTGGAAATCCAAACTTAATGTTGGGAGTAGGGTTGGGGGAGGAGAAGCAGAGGTTTCCCATTGATTTGCAACTTGATAATTAATATCCCGCCAGATGAGACATCAGCTTCATTAATGCCTGTGGGTTCACAGATAGAGACTTTTGAGTCAATTGCAAATAAAATCCACATTCCGCAAAGAACTTGCTTCATGGCCCTGGATAAAATGGCACCGATTCTGTTTTCCTGTAGGATTTTTATGGGGAGAGAGTGTATCTAAAATGCTCTGGCTTCCCACACTAGACCTAGGGGAGTATCTGCAGGCAGGTAGCCTCCCCAGATACTCCCCAGTTCCCAGGTTCTGTGGAGGATTCAGAACCACTGCCAATTGCAGGAGTAACAGGATGAGAGGGGAGAAGCTGTTGAGAAATGCTGTGCTTAGAGTGCTGTGAGCACCTATGTGTGCCTCGCGTAATAAAAGGTGGATAACTCATTTCCACTTCCACGGAGTCGGGGAACTGCCTGCTGAGTTCAGGAGAGGCCAGGAAGTGGCATAACCTCCCCTAGGGACACATCTGCTTCTGGGTCTTGATCACATGAATCTTAGCTCCAAGGCCCTTCTGACGCCTACCCTAGGCCTCATCCTTCTCCCCTCCCCCCCAAATAAAGTCTTCTCTACATTCCCCTCCCTCAGACAGTTATCACTCTCCTCCCAGAAACCGGGATCTGGAGCTCTAGACTATGGGGGCCTTCCAGCCAGGGTTTGCCATGAGGGCAGCTTCAAGAAGCGACAAACTTTCCAGGGCCACAAAACACTGAAGCGTGATGGCGCCAGTTGGCCGGGGCGCGCCCCTTTTGTTTTGGGGGGCGATTTATGTTCTTTATAAAAATGTGGATCGGAAAAAATAGAAAGGGCCTTGAAAACGTTGTTACAATGAAAAAGGGACAAATTAGAAGACATTTTCCGTGATCAAAGGCGGGAGGGAGAGCGCGCATGGGCATTCACAAAGCTTGACTTATTCACTCCCCTCCTTTGCAAGCCGGGGCAACAAGCGTGTCCCCCATTGACAAGGCGCCCTATTCAGACTGCAGGTGCGAAGTGGGCCGGCGCGCCCGGCCACATTATGTCAAGGTTGTTGGAGATTAGTGTTCGGCCTTAATAACTAAAGCGCTTGATTTACATTGGAAAAAAGCCCCCTCAGCCGTGAAAACAAAATCGTTGAACGCGTGATCATTTCGAGGGCGGCTGATATCCTAATACTCGCATTGTCCTAGGCTGGACCCTGGCGAGACAGGCCTCCTCAGAAAGGGCAAGGCCTGGGTTGCTGGTCGTGGACCAGGTCCCCAGTCACATACCCTGTTCGGATTCAGAAAGAAAAGAAAAGAAAAGAAAAAGTGATGGGTGGAGTTTTACAGGAGCCTAAGGAGAACAGAGTAAGGGCTTCCCTGAGAGTTCAGATCTGGGATAGGAGAGTCATGGGAGTCCCCTGGCCCAAGAATAGGCCCATGGTCCATGGTCTTGTGGCAAGTTTGCTGGGCCTCCAACATTACTTTGGGGGCAAGCTGGGGACATGTATTGAAGTGTCACGGGCAAGAACAACTTTACTCAAAGATGATGATCATCTAGGGGTGACTGGAGAGCTGGAGGAACTTACAAAGGACTAAGAAACATCCACTGACAGGCTGTCTTCAAGAAGAGCTTTGCTTTCAAGCTAAATCCTCCAAGAAGAGCCCATTTCAGAGATGTGCAGAACAGCAGGCAGCCCCTGCCAATCTTTCTAGTTTTGTCTTCCCAATAACTGAGAGGGGCATCTACCTTGGCCTTGGTCCTGCTTCTCCCTATACCCTATATGGGTATTTCAGGGAAGATTCCATTCCCCCATACACTATCTGTGTCTCCCATACACCCCTCTTCCTCCACTCATGAGAAAAGATCCAGAGAATAAGACATCTGTAGTTAGAACCTGGGAACAGGCATTTCAATATGGATATGTATCTATTCTAACTGCAATATTTGTGTGTGTGTGTGTGTGTGTGTGTGTGTGTGTGTGTGGAAGACAAGCAACTTAAAACGATTTCCGTAAGGTCTGTCCTAAAAGAAAAGGTTTGGTGGGGACAAGGTGAGAAAGCTATTAACTATTGTCTGGCCCTGAAAAGGTCGTAAGTCAGTGCCTTGGTAGCTGACCTGTCAGGGGAAGGTATAAAGGCTTTATTCATGCAGTCGTTTCAATGTTCTCAGCTCTCACAAAAGTGTTTTTATGATTCAATTTTCTTACCTCTTTTCTTAATTAAAAAAGCTGAACCATTAGAATAGCACCTGCATCGTGTCCTGACGGTGCCTGCATACTAATTCCAGAGTCTTTACAACCAGTAATTATAACATAAAATCAGAGATTGAATAAAACAGAAGGATTTTGCTCCCAAAGCCCTGCTAATCCCCTTTTAAAAGGGTCTGGTGAAATAATTCAGAACAGTATCCGGAAGTTGGATTACTGCTCCTTTTTTTAACTTTTTACAATGAAATGATATTTCACACTTAAAGAAAGCTCTGTTTTTCTACAACAGTTTTTTTTTTTTAATTGGCAGGGTTTTTTTTGAATGATAGAAAGCATTTGACTATGGATTCCTTGCTTACTAAATGCACCAGCAGAAAATGTAGGGGAAATTTTTATAGCGCATTTGAAACACTTAAACGTTCTCAGGTGAAAGTGGCTGCAGTGTGATTGAGAATTGTTTCTGTGCATCATGCATTAGGCAACTTTCCTTGTTTCCCTCAGAGGAAATAAATAAGCAAATCTTTCAGGGGCAGATACCTATTATTCATGACTTAGAAATATGCACATTTCAGGCAGAACATTTTTGAGAATATGCTGGGTGCATTTTTAAACACTTACTGAATACATTGATGAGTGCAAAAGCTAGAGACCTCCCTGCCCTCCCCCAGAGCAAGACCTTGCAGTGGCTTAAGCCAGAGTTTGAGCTGTCTGCATTTTCTCCCCTGTTCTGGCAAGAAACACTATCTTCATCTGGCTAATCTGATCTTGCTTGGGCCAGCCGTCAGCCACAAACAAGGAAAAACTGGGTCATCCTTCTGATATTCTATATAAATCATCCAATAATATTACTAGTGTTTTTTTTTAACCCTTCTTTTTGCCATTATCCTACAACTGCATGGTACAGCCAAACCCATAGAAGTTTACCCAATTTTGCTTTCTTCCCTCTGCAAACATTTCCCAAGTCTGCCCATTCATTATGAGGTTCAGAACCATGCACAGCCCTGCCTGACTTGTTTTGAATTGATCAATATTCTTGCCCTGCATGTTGGCTCATACAGAGTCTCACTGGATCTAAAGAAGCCAAAAATGCAAGACAAGTTTCAAATCCATCTCCCTCCTCATATTTACATTTGATTAACTTGCATCCTAAGATGATTTTTTTTTCTTTCTTTTTTTCTATGCAGCTGTTGTATATGTTTGCAAGACTACTGGAAGATTCAGAAGCAACCCCCAAGACCACTCCTAATTGTCTAATGAGTTTCCTTTTCCTGAATGATTTTGGGATCTGAACTTGATAAGATTCCTAGAAAACTCTCAAGCATTTTCCTCACTGAAGATATTTGAGCAAAAAAGTGGTGCTGTCCTGATGCCCAAACAGGAAGTTGGTGACAAAGTGAACATGCTATCATGGGATCTTTGGTCACTTAATGATATCAAGACATGATTGATTTCCCCACAATAAACATCAGTATGAGGAAACTATAATTATAGAAAAAGGCTTTGGCGCGCTAGGGGAGACTCAGTCAGTAGAACATGCGACTCTTGATCTTGGGGTTGAGTCTGAGCCCCAGGTTGAGTGTTGAGATTACTTAAAAATAAAAAATCTTAAAAACAAAAGTTCTGATGCCTTCCTGGGAAAAATATGTTTTCCTGTGACTTTTGCTCAAACGCTCTGTCCTCCGTTGCCCACCCTGGCACTCCCCCCCCCCACCCCCCAATCGCATATTTCCTCTCTTCTCACCCGGATCTTGAAAAACCCAACCGACCTAAGACAAAAATAAATCAACCTCTGGGCCGGGCAGGCCGTAGAGTTCACTGCAGTGCCAGTGTCTTCACAAGTCATGGGGGTGACATTAAGACGATTGGGTTTCTCCAGCTTCATCTCGCACCGAAATAAACTCGATTCCCTTTCATTTTTCTTGGACCTTTTAAAAAATAAATGTCTCTGCCTTAGCGCCCTGCTGCACCAGGCTCTGGAACTCTCAGAGAACGTTACCTCACCTGGTTTCAGAACCCTCCTCTAGCCTCGGGGCTGTCTGGAGAGGTACACCCTGCTATGGAGCTTGAGTCCCCTGGCGGTACATTTTCCGGTCAGGTCTGGACATCTGATTCTGGGAGGAACTAGGGGACATATCTGAAAATCGCAGTCGGAGTCATATAAAGTAACGATAGTGACATTAACAAGCACTTAACAACATGTCAATGTTAAATGTTTCAAGGATTATCTTATTTAACGCTCAAAAAAAAAAAAAAAAAACCCAACAAAGTGAAGGAGAGTCTTTCAAACTCTATTTTACCAGATGAGGAAACTGAAGCACAGGACAGTGGAGGAAAAGCTCAGTGGAAACCACTAGCAGGCTAAGATACCCCCAAACTGCCCTTGGCGCCGCCATTGCGCGGTGGGAGGTGGGTAACCCCCAGAGGACACGCGAGTTCGTCTCCTAGGGTGAGGCTAGCCAAGGGCACTAGGGCACCGGTGAATGCAACCTCCCCCAGAGGCTACCCCATTCAACTTTCTGCCAAAAAATAGTGGTTTCCGGAAGGAAGTCTGAGCTCTCCTGGCGTCAGGGGCTGCTGAGGTGTTTCGCAGCACGACCAGCACGAGTTGCCAAGGGCAGCCATCCCTCCTCACACTCTCTTCTCCCTCCATTCCCAGGAATGGCTCGAGCCCTAACCCCCCGACCCCCCCCCCCCCCCCGGGGCCCTCGCGGCAGGCACATTGCTGTCCGGAGACGGATACAGAGGGCAGGGGAAAGGCCTGGCTCTGGGCTCTCTCCAGGCGCGCACCGAGCGAAGCGCTGAGCCCGAGAGTCCTTCCCAACCCCCATGCTCCCCAGCGCAGCGATTCTGTCGGTGAAACGGGTTTAACGAGCGCTCTCTCCAGGAGGCCGGGTCGGGGAGACGGAAGCGGCAGTGGAGGCAGGCCCCTCTAACCTGTCCCTGAGCCGGAGGAGGGGGACCTTTCCTCGAGAGGGACGGGAGGGGGCGCTAATCCCAGTACTAACATCCTATGGCCCTCCTCCCTCGCGGTTCCCAGCGACTCGGACGGGTCTTGGCGGCCCCAGGGGCCTTCCCCTTGTGGCCGCTCTTTTCCCACGCGCGCGTCCCCCTATCGCCTTTGCGAGCCGGGGCCCTTCCCCCAACCTTCTCTTGGGTACTGCAGCCTTTGCCCCAAGAGCTGATCTCTAAGGTGTTCTCGATGGAGCCCTAATACCCCAACCCCAACAGCTGTGACCCTTCCACGGAGCGCAGCCCCCGATCCACGCCAGACGCACAGGAACCAGTTGAAAGAGGCCAGGCGGAGCGTGTGCGGACGCGGCGCCTGCGCAGTAGGGGGGCCGGGCGAGGGGGTCGCAGGAGCCCTCCAGGCTCTGTGAGCGCGGTGAAGGTGGGAGCGAGGCTCTGACGATTCAGGGGGTTCTGACACATCTGAAATCTCTAGTGTCAGGACCAAATAGGGCTTCCGCACTCGAAGCTACAGCCCACTGAAGATCCCGGTCAGGACCCAGGAAAGAGTCGCTGTGGGCTGTAGCCAGTCTAACGGCTTGGCCTTTCGCAGCTCTCTGAAGGGAGTCGTGAGGTCTGAGCTCCCGCCACTCCGGGAGGGAGTGGGATCCAGCTAGGAAGACTCCTGCGGGCAACTGTGCCCGAGGTACCCCATCAGGACGTAGGCAGGGCTTGAAGCCAGCTCACTCTCGCTTGTTCTTTGCCTGTGTTTATTCCGGATGACTACTGGGCTCTTGTCTGGGAAGTGAGAAGTGGTTTGTGAAAGGGTGCGACTTGTCCCAGCGGTGGGAAGGCTACCTTTCCAGGAAGCCATTGAGAGCATCGTTTTACCTTTCTGTCTTCTGTGACGGAAATTGGCTGATGAGTGCCAGTGTTAGTGGGATGAAATTGGGGACGGAGAAGGCCTCCTTCACAAAGGCCGCTTTGGTGGGGCCCTCCGTTTTGCTGTCCTGAACCACTAGGCTTCCGAGGTGTTTCTGTAAAGCCCTGAGGGAGAGGCAGGGAAAAGGACTGGAGGCTTCAGGAGGGCCCCAATTCTTTCCCTGGATGATGAAGTAATAACAGGACACTCGAATTCAAAAGAGGAAGGGAAACGTCACAACATTTATTACCAAAGAAAGTAGCAAAATGGAGCTCCATGTACACAACGCTCTTTGGAGGGAAAGAGAATCACAGATTTTAATCCATTTTTACATATTTACAGCAAGATGAAGCCACAGCTTTCGACTATGTTTTTTCATTCAACAATCACTTTCAATCAAATACATAACAACTTTTATTTTTCTTTCAGGTTAGTTCATAATTTAAGGATCTAAGGGGGAGAGATGATAAATCACAAACAGTGTGGGTAGAGATGTACCAAATAGTATAAGGTTTCAGTCAGGCTTCTTGTGTGTGTGTGTGTGTGTGTGTGTGTGTGTGTGTGTGTGCGTGTGTGTGAATTTATGATTACAAAACATTTGCCTGTCTGTATAATTCACATTCATTGCAATCATTACATTTCCCATAAATTAGTGATATAAACAAACATATGGGGACTTCCAGTAAACAAATAAAAATCAATATAAGAGACAACATTTTGCAGCAACTATAATAACAGCATGGGTTACAGCTTGGGGAAACTTCTTTACAAATCATTTATTCAGCACACACAGAGTAGGGAGGCCAGTACATCCTTATGTATGTAAACCACCTTTAAAACCAAATCGGGAGGTTTGGGGAAAGCTGGACAGGGTGAAATTTTCTTTCCTGGGCACAATATTAAATGAAGAACTGCATACGTGGATGGGAGGAGGGTATTTGCATGCACTTTGGGGACACTATCTTGTAAACTGAACTTTCTGAACTCCAATTGCCAAGACTCTGAAGAAAACAGGAAATGATAAAAATGTCTCTCCTTCAAGCCACTCTACTTTCTATTAATGGCAAAAAGGGCTTGCTGATTGCTGCTAGTGGGAAGAAACACACAATGGGTCTATTTTTAGAAGAGATTGTCTTTGAAGGAGCAGAAAATATTAACAATTGCTTGGCTGCAGTCAAAGGTTCCAAGCATCCTTGGCAAGAATATTGGGAGTTTGAGGGGTCCCCAAAGGAGGTTCATCCAAGTGACCTGACTGGGACTGATGAGTGCAGGCCAGTGCAGAGAGAAGCGGACACACAGTTTGTGCTTGGGGTATGTACCCTCTGCCTACACCTCCTCTGCATTCTTTCCCCCATGTCCCAGAGCCTGTGCAAAAGGCCCCTCAACATCTGTGCGCCTCCACAGACCTTGGGCCTGATGTCTCTGTGTTGCTTTTGTTTTTTCCTTAGCAGGACTGAGTCCTAAAGTTATCAGTTAGTGTACTGTGCATGTATTTTTTTTTTTAAGAAGTTTGATTTTATCTCTTTAGAAACGGTTTGAAACTAACGGGGCAGAGGGAGTTTGACAGAGAGGAGAACAAATCGCTGACAAAGAACCTTTTACGTTTCATCAGCGTTGTTAGGACGACAAGCAGGAATGTCTCAGATAATAACTCCCACTTCAAAGATTTCTCAGCTCAATAGAAAGCGGACCATCCTTTTTATTCAACCACAAGGACTGGCACTAAAGAAGACTCTACTGTTTGATTTTTTTTTTCACCGTGTTTATTTTTCCCCTATTCACTGGGGTACTTGGATAAAATAAACAACAAGACAATTAAGGGAACATGGACTTCTAACTTTCCTGCCATCTTCCCTATCCCCTTGGCCTTGGGCTCTTGAGTTCATGCCCAGGGCCAGCCTAGGCCTGATGGGTATCCTATGCCCCACACTAGGGAAAAACAATATGGGGGCCTGCAAGAGACCTCTGGGATAGAGGGGGCAGAATGGGTTGATCTGGGGACCAGAGTGGTAATGTCCCAAAGGCACAGTTTGAACTCCTTAGATTCATCCAGTGTGTCCCCTCCACAAGTCCCTTTCAAATTCAGGCCTCTACCCTGCTCAAGTGGCAGAGAGGCGTTTTGCACAAAATCGAGCTGGGGATGCTCATTTGTTAAGCTTCTGAGGTTGCCCTAAAGTTATTTACTCTTGACCCTGGAGCTTCTTTGGGGGCGCAGTCAAGGTGCACGGAGTCCAGCTCCTCCTTTCCTGAATGCGTCCCTGGCATCAAAACGCCCCCTCCCCACAGGAGTGTAGGGTGAACCCCTAAACGCGGGCGACGCTGGTTCCAAAGAGGAAGTATATACTGGAGAACGTAGTGACAGTATTAAATGGCGTGAAAGCAAAGGTCAGCGCAAATGTATCTTAATAGAGTGTCTGCAGTGAAGTGTGCCGCCTTTGAAGCGGCCGCTCCCCGCGCGCATTTCCATGGCGAGCCTAACGCGGCATGCTGATGCACCGTCAAACTCACACTTTCAACCCCAAAACCCGACTCTTTGAACAACCCGAGCTTGATTAGACCTTTCTCCTTTTCTTTCCCCTCTTACAAACCATTTCCTCGCCTTTAGAAACTCGCCATCAAACCCAAATGCGCCCTCTGATCACCGCAGAAAGCAGAAACAAAGGGGGCTGAGCGGCGATTCAAGCGGCCCTTTTCTTCCCTCACATTATTATCCATTTTTATTATGATCGGGAACAAGTGCCCATTCGCGTGGGTTTTGTTTACCGGAAATTAAATGAAAATGATTTAGTCCGCGTCAAACAAAAATATATACTTGTATACACAAGAAAAAAGGCCTGTTAGACGTAAATATTATGTCCTTAATGAAAAGCCTGGACGGGCTCCAGGCTCGGCCTTTCAGGATTTCAGTGCAACTTGCCCATTGCCATAGAAATCCTAACTTACCATGAAGATGCACCGTGGCGAAGAAACATTGCTTTGTGCGCGGACCCTTTGATGTCGCAGGCGCTAGATGCGGGCGCTCAGCTGCGTTGGGCGAGATTACCTTGCGAGCAACGCGGTGGACATCTGTAACAAGCAAATGAAAAATTAAAGGCTATTAGGGGCCGACCAAGCATTTTTATTTTATTTCACTATTTTGGATGGGAGTGGAAGGCAAACAGGGGCCTAGAAACAGAAGAGAAAGGAATGAGTCCGATTTGTAGAGGGAAGAATTTTTAAACGTCAGAAGAAGCAAGTTCTGCAGATGCCCTCTCCACCTTGGCGGTGGGGCGGGTGTTTCCCCGATGGGAACGAGTCGTTTGCTGCAGGCCGCCGGCCCTTGGCCAGGCGGCCTCTGGACTCCATTGTACGGGTGAGAGGAGTGGGGGGAGGGGATTGCGGGCCACTTCCACAAGAATGGATTCACTAAGTGTGTGTTTGGAAGATTCTGGTTTTTTTTTGAGAGGTACTGAAAACACTCCCATTCCAGTTAGGACATTGTTTATCTGATGAAAGTGTGGGGCTGCAGGGCAGGAGTGAGAATTGTCTAATAGTGTCTGAAGGGGAGGCTGTAGAAGAAAACCCAGCAGAGTAGCAGGGCCAGGACTTGTTGGGCAGTCTAGCGGGCTCCCCCTAGGTGGGACTAACAGAGTGCCCGTCTTCCAATTCTTAGGGGATTGGGATAGGTCTACCAAAGCTTTTTCACCCTTCTTTTTTCTTTCTACCCCCCTCCCTCATGTTAGCAAGGATTTGGGGGCAGCCCCATCCTCCCTGCAGAGGGTGGAGGCTGGGCAACAGGACTTGATTCCTCCCCTCCTTGGCAACAATTGCAGACTTTCCTCTCCTCTGCCCCCAACATCTGGTTCTTTATCTGGGGACTTGGTCCGCAGAATATCGAATACTCATTCGATCTAGACCCATTGGGTATTTGCCTTTAAAACATTTATTATTGAAGTTAATCTCTCTTGTCCTCCCCCCCCCAACACCTTTAAAAAAATAAGACGAACAATTGTATGAATTTTTACAAAGATTATCCCAGAATTGATGAGATTCATCCAGGCACTGTTCCCTAGGCCAGATCCCTTCACTGTGGAGGCCTTGGCTCGGTGACGTCATTGGCCCACTCTGCACCCCCAATGCCAAGCACCCACAAGATTTCAAAGGCAGCTCTTCTACAAGGGTAGGGGGGCTGGGGAGAGGGTGATTGTTCCCAGGAGGCTTCAGAGCATTGAATCCTAAAGCCCCTCTAGCACTCCTTTGTCTGCATTTTCGGTTGTTAGGACTCACACCTTATCCCAGAGGTATAAGTATAGGGAGCAGATATTTCTGGGTGCTTGGGCCAGCTCTTGGGAGAATGGCATGTGATCCACAGGGGTAGGTGCTTAAACTTCTCTCCCTTTTAACCCTTTGTATAAGTAGTTGGAAATGTTGGGGCCTGGGACTTGTGCATTTTTGTTTGAGAAGATAGCTGAAGGAGGAGAGAATGTAGGGAGGCAGAAGTAGAAGGAAATAGGCAAGATAATGGCTCAGGGATTCCCTCTGCCACCTTCTGCGATTGGAACTTTCGAGGAGGCTCCCAATGGAAGCTGGGAAGGGAGTCCCGGTGGCAGTCCCAGCCGCCCAGGCCTCGAGGAAAACATTTCACATTCTGTGAACCACGAGAGGACTTTGTGGTCTTAATTTCACCGCCTGCAGCTGCCAAGTTCGCACATAAACTCTCCTAATGTGTATTTTTTTTTTTCTTTCGTCTCTTTCTGTACTTTCTCCACCCAAACACTGGTGTCACGCTACTCAGTCGTGAAGGCGTCGATGGGGGTGGGTGCAGGGTGCTGGGTGTGATTGCGGAATAAATATGGGAACCATATTTATATTTTAAAATAATGGATATTATATTAGCATATTCAATGAGCTCTAACAACTTTTAGCGGTTACCTTCCTCCCTCTCTCCCTCCTTCCCTTCCATCCTTTCTTCCTTCCTCACCCTCTCTTCAAGACTCAGTAACCCCGCCTAGACAAGCAGTCAGTGTACCGGAAGCGGCAACCAGAGCAGCAGCGCTAAAACCGGAGGCGGTGGCGGCAGCGGCAGCGGCGGGACCAGGTGGTGGCTGGGGCTTTGGGGGTGCGGCGGGGGCGGTTGCGGAGGGGCCCGCGCCCTGACACACGTACCATTCACTCAGGTCGGCGCCACGCGCCGCCACCGCCGCCGAGGAGGCCACCGGCGGGTCGCGGCCGAAGTCCGATGAGGGCGACACCAGGGCAGACGGCGTGGCTGAGTCGTAGCCAGAGCTAGGCGGCGGCGGCGAGCGCCCATGCACCTTCATGTGCTTACGCAGAGAACTGGGGTGCGTGTAGCACTTGTCGCAGCCGCGCACTTTGCACGTGTATGGCTTGTCGCTCGTGTGCACGTGCGAGTGCTTCTTGCGGTCGCTGCTGTTGGCGAAGCGCCGCTCGCAGCCCTCGAACTCGCACCTGAAGGGCTTCTCCCCTGGTGGAGGCAACGCAGAGACATTAGTGCGCGTGGGTCGTGGCCCCAGTTTGGCCTCACCACCCTTCTCAATTTCTCTGTCATTTTTAGAAAAAGACCCACAGAAGATTTTCATAAACCTTCTTTCCTTTTGGCCTCTCAGGACTAGCACCCCCTTCGCCCGCTCAGAGCGCGCCCCTAGCTTCCTCCAGCACGCCGTCACCCCTCCCCCTCTCCCGCCCGGCCCGGAGCGGGGGGCGGGGGAGGGTACGGAGGAGGAGCGATGAAGACTCCATCTTTGTCGAGTTTCCATCCTGATCCACTCTGGTTGTTTTCCTCCAAATTTTCTCCACTCGGAACCAGAAGTATCTTTGCCCGAGAATAGAGTTGACCGAGGAGCTAGCGTCCGTTTGCTTTAAAATTGCTGTTCTAGCCAAACGTCTGTATTCCTCCCATCACCCCCTCACCCCCCACACACAGTAGTCAACCTCGCACGCACCCTACCATGGCCCAAATTATTTACTAGAGTAGATTTTGTGCAAACGCCAAGGTGATGGAATAATTTAAAGATGCGCAGCCGTTGCACACGATATGTGCATAATGTGGATTCGTGCTGCAGGAAAAGGTATTCTGAGCAATGATTCACTTCAGACGCGATTTTTACGGGAAATGGAGCCCCCTCCCCCTTCCCTTCTACCCCCTGAGGGCAAACATTTAGCAGCATTCTTCAAATCTTGCCTAAACCGTCCGGGATCCCTCCAGATACGCGCGCCGGCAATAATATTTTATTACGCTGCTGCAGCAGCCTCCCGGAGACGCTGCCGCTGGCAGCCTGCTCTCCCAGTCCGAACTGACTTGAGAGGTCGAAAAGCCTCCCCAGACCACCCACGCCCGGCTCTCGGGCCTTGCAGGCCTGAGCTGAGAGGCGGGCGCTGCAGGGTTTGCCCGCGCCAGGCGGGATCCGGGGCCTCTCGCGTAATCGCACCCTTGAGCTCGGCGGCTTCGGGATGAGCGCAGCTGCTGAGATCAGACCAGGCCAGGACAAGCGGGCAGCCGGGATAGACCCGCGAGGGGTTCGGATTCGTGGTGCGATGCCCTATAGAGCCGCGGGAAGGCGCGAGCGCGCGTTAGGGTGGAAATATTCGCCGAAGACAGAGCCCCAATCCTGGAGCTCACTGGCGGCTGGATTCGCTGGAATGTGGGGGTGGAAAGGACCCCAAGAACCCGGAAGCCCAGGTTCCTGCTGGAGCTGCAGATGCTGTGGCAAGGTGGAGAGGAAGTGTCTAGGCGCTTTAAACAATGGATGCCACCGGGCGCCCAGGGTTGAGAGAAAGGCTACCAAGCGTCTGGCTAAGAAAGCGATGCATGGCTGGAGGACTGTTGCCTTTGTGGTCGCTTCTCCGCCGCTTCCAGGAAGGCTGGGTGCTTTGGGGCAGGTTTGAACACACAAAGCCCCTATTCCTGAGCCGGGCTGAAGCTCAGGCGGATTCAGAGGTTTGCGCACAACCCTTGCCTCCGTGCGGCTGCGGATAGTGAGCCCAGGGTTCTGGCAGGGCCGGGTCGTTGCGTTCTGACCCTGCAGGAGTACTGCTAATACAGTGGAACACTGGGCGGTGCTGGCATCTGCCATTTCTCGGCACACTGGTACCATTTTATTAAAACAAAAACAAAAACAAAAACGAGAAAGATGCAGAATACATCAGTGTCCCTATTTGCCCCTTGTTTTCTCCTCTCTGATCCCTGTTGGCATCTGCAAAACTAAAACTTTTCTTCCTCCCTTCCTTCTTTTCTTTCTAAGATTACTTACAAGAACCATGCAATTCAGGGCCTGCAAAAGAAAACAAGATTTGCTGAGAACACAGAGGAGGACTAGAATTTGAGGTTGACCGCCCCCCTTCCCCAATATTCCCCTGCACACTTATCCCATCTTGCCAGCACCTCGTTGAACATTCACGTAAAACAGAAACAATGATTTCATCCCAGACGAGGAGCAGAGGGGAAAAAGCATGGCACTTCGAGCAGTCTGGAAGTTCTGAGGCCCCAGGGATGCCAGGTGAGGCCGCGCCCACTCGCGCCCTCCCGGCCTCTCCCCAGCTGCAGGAGGCCCCCTGGACTTCACGCTTAACACTGCGCCCCCCCCCCCATACACTGCTTCCCGCCCCCTCCCTTCCCACAGTGTCCGGGCGCTGCGCCCTGGGTGGGTGGGTGGATGTGCAGAGGCAGGGTAGGGCCAGGACCCTGCAGCCGGTCCGGAGCGGCCGGGGCCTGGGGCTTAAGTCAAGAGGGGCCGGAGTCTCCTCCCAGAGGCTCAGCACCCGGGAGCGGCCTCCTCCGCGGCCCTGCGCCAGGCCCGCCGGACAAAGTTCGGAAGCCGCGGGGCAGTTCGGCTAGCGCCATTTTCTCGCACTTGTGGCTGGACCAGGTTACCGAGCATCTCTGTAGCGGCGCGGTCACTTCTCTACCTGGGACCCCCCGCCCTGTCTCTCTCTAACGACTGGCGGGGAAGGTGGGGCGAGCCCCCAGCTGAGGGGTCCCGAGAAGGGGGGGTTGGGGGACAGGCGGCCGGGTCGGGCCGAGCTTGGCGGCTGCCCCGCATCTCCCTCGCGGCGGCACCATTGTTCCGGGATTGCTGTGACCGCCACAAAGTGAAACCTTTCGGCATGGGGCTTGGGGCAGCTGCCTCCCAAGCCGGGCCCAGGCTTCAGATCCGGGAGAATCTCAACTCCTGAGAAATCAGCTCCTGTTCGCCGCTTCCGCGACTCGAGGAAATGAAACGCCATTAATATTTGAAAAGGCAATTATTTTCCTGTTGAATCGAGAACTGTCTTCATGAATAATTTGTAGTGAGGTCTATTGCCATTTGAGAAACATTTTGTTGTTTTTTTTCCCCCCCTCTCTCTGTCTTTTCATTACTTAGGAGGGGGGGTTTGAGAGAAACGCTGGAGCAGGAGAATCTCAGTAGGTTTTTTTTTTTTTTCTCTCTCTTCCTTCCTTCCTTCCTTCCTTCCTGTCTTTCTTTCTTTCTTTCTTTCTTTCTTTCTTTCTTTCTTTCTTTCTTTCTTTCTTTCTTTCAACTCCAGAGATAATGAGTCAGGACTGCCAGTGGAAAGGACGCACTTAAAATTCTGTCCTGAATGGACGCAAACCTGAGCCAGCCCGGGCGCACTGAACTTGCTTCTCTGCTGTAGGTCGATTGCACTAAGAATTTAACCATTTTCTGCTTCATGGACTTCAAACAGTAGGCCGGCAAAGAGCAGTAAAAGTTTGTTTGTTAAAAAAAAAAAAAACCCGTCATTAAAAATGAGTTCCTTCTCTGGCTCAGGACTGCGCGTCTACCTTCGCAGTACGGGCCATCAACTCCTGGAGTCAGCGGGCCTGTGGGAGGTGATGGGGCCTCACTTCTCCTCCCCTCCTCTGGGATGAAACTCGGAGAGCGCTAAAGGGGAACAACTGCTTGCGGAGGGGGTGGGAAAGATACTGGAAACAGTGGGGGGGGAAATTGTACATTTCTAGATATACTATGGAAATAAAGGAAACTAAGAGTGGACTTTGGTCTGGACTCCACCTGTGCCAGCGTCCTGGCCAAGGACCTTCCCCAAGATTGCAGGGCTTGGGGGAGAAATCAGGCTTTGCAAGTTTCTTTCCCCAGCAGTATCAGCCTGGGGGAGTCCTTTGACTTCAATCCTTGCTGATATTGCCACCAAGAAGAGAGGTGAGTAAGGTAGAGCCCCAAGAGAGTAAGAGAAGCCGGGGGCACCAAGCTGGAACTTATTTTATCTTCTCCTTTCCCCACCAGTCCCCTTCTCTGGCCCCCAAAATAGAGGAGAGGAGATGTTGCCTTCTTAAACTTCTAGGGTGTTTGGGTGAGAAAACCCTAGCTAGAGAGAATACAAACATCGGCTGCTAAACTAATTAATGTAACTTCACAGGCTGTTCTGGGAAGTGTGAAAACTTTCTCCTTGCAATTGCATTAATTAGAGATGCTTCTGGCCAGAGGAGTTCAACTTTGCATGCTCTTCAGCAGGCTCCTGTTCTTTCTGTTAACTAGAACTAACAGATGTGGTTGACACATGTCCCCATTTCACTTAACAGCTCAGTAAACGACATATAAGGCAGATGAGTCTCCTTGGTCTCTGCTAAAGCAAAGGAGTTTGTCAAACATCCCAAGTGTCAGGTCACCAAGGGTCCAAAACCTGGGCAAAGTCAGCCCATGAGACCCCCAAATCGTCAAGAAGACACCAAGGGCCCGATGATCCCTCAGTTCAGGTGGTAGTCAGGTTGTCAAGTCCACCAGGGGAAGAGCACTTGCCTCAGGATTCCAAAAGGACCAAGAAAATGAAATTGGTACTATGTCTTATGACTTTGGGGAACAGTGCTGTTTTAAAACCTGCAAATCAAGCTCGATCAGCGAACACACATTTGCACACACAGAGACCCAAGTATGTTCACACTCGCCCCCTCTCACAGAGCAGAAATCACTTGCTTTCCTCCACACACAGGCTCAGGAAACTTATGTGATTCTAATAGAAGGGCATAATTAGTATTTTATGGACTTGGGTCATGGAAATACCAAGATAGCCTCCCTCCACCCAGATGGAACTTGAGGAAATCCAGCCCCGAGGGCCCAGAAGAGGCCGCCTGCTCCCCCAGAGGGTCCGCACGAGACAGACAGTGCCGAATACTGACCTGTGTGAGTTCTTTTGTGTATTTTGAGATTTTCTGATCTAGCAAACACCTTCCCACACCCCGGGAAAGGACAGGGGAAGGGCTTCTCGCCCGTGTGCACGCGGATGTGATTTACAAGTTTGTATTTGGCTTTAAAGGGCTTGCCCTGGCGCGGACACTCCTCCCAGAAGCAGATGTGGTTGGCCTGCTCCGGGCCGCCGACGTGTTCCACGGTGACGTGCGTGACCAGCTCGTGCATGGTGCTGAAAGTTTTGGAGCAGAGGCGCGGGGGCGCGGGGCTATCGGCTGCCAGCCACTTGCAGATGAGCTCCTGTTTGATCGGCTGGCGCATGTAGCGGAAGAAGGCACCGGGACCGTGGGGCGCCGTGAGGTTCACGGTCAGGTTCATGCCCCCGTAGCCGTGCAGGGCCGCGGCAGCTGCCAGGGCGTCGCTGCGGGCCACCGGTCCCGGCGTAAAGGGTTCGGGCCGCGCATACATGTCTCCAGGGAGCCCCAGACGCAGGAGTCCGTTCAAAGTGCCGCTGGGGGAGGCCTGCGGTGGCTGCTCTTGAAGGCCCGGGAACACCGAGGGGCTGGAGGCGGCAGCAAGCTGGGGGCCATGGTGTCCGGAGCTGCTACCTGTTGTGGAGACAAATAGCGCGCGTGAGAACGGGCGGCGTGGGCCGAGCATTCCACCGGGCCCCGGGGGGCAGGCCCAGCCCAGCCACACCACGGCCTCTGCCGTCAGCGCCGGGACCGCGAGCCAGACAGAGGCAGCAGCGAACGGAATGGACAGCAAGAGGCCAAGCACCTCCACTGCGGACCGGCTGGGCAGCAGTTCGGTAGAGCCCCCTGCCGCTCCATGAGCGGGAGAGGGAGAGAGACTGCAGGGCAGGTGGAAAGGGCAGTGGGGTGCGCAGTGCTGAGTCTGTGGGTTGCTCAGGGACCCCGGGCTGTGCTCCAGAGGGGCCCGACCTGCGCCCCCAGAGAGCTCTGGCAGCCAATCCCCTGGAGCACTCAGGGGTCTCGGAGCCCTGCGGGGAAATGGCAGTGAGGGAAGCGGTGATGTTTTAGGTGGTGGTGGTGCGGAAGCGCCCCAGCCATTTTTTAAATTTCAGTGCCCAGCTCTGCTGAAAGAGGGTGGCCTGCTGGATCCTGGCCGGGGCTCCCCAGAGCTCCCTAGGTCAGGTCGCTCAGGCCAGTCACCTGACAGCAGGGAGGGCAAAGAACAACCACAAAAAACTTATGCAAAGTTTTTTTTTTCCCCCTCAAGTTTCGGGGTGTGTTCCCCCCTCCCTCAGTCTTTAATGCCTACTTGAAATCCCGTACACTACAGAGGTAGCAGCGGGGCGCGTGAGGAAGTGAATAGAGATTCGGGGCCATGGCCGGGGCCCGCGGAGAGGAACAATCGCCTAGGTCGCCTATTGGCCCGCAGCCGGGCCCGACGTCAGCAATGACAGGTCCCGCCACACGCAGATACACACACACACACACACACACACACACACACACACACACACTCTCCTGCTCCAGCGCCTCTCCACCCCACCCCACCCTACCCCCAACATATCTTGCTTCTACTGCTCATGCGCTCTGACCCGGGCACGGATTCTTTTCTCTCCTCTTGAGCCCCCTCCCCCTCCTCTCTGGAAAGCTGAGTAGATCTGCTCTGCCTCACTGCTCCAGGAAGTGAGAGGGGTTGGGTTATGCCTTCCTTCACCACGACTTTGGGGAGGGGGTGTTGCGCCTTACGTAAAATACTCGGGTTATTAGACGGGCAGTCCAGCCCTGCGGACGGGGCAGCACCGGCCGCGAGGGGATGGCGGCCTGCTTGGTGGGTTTGTCCCCGGAGCCAGAGGCGGGGGGAGGGGGCTGCTGTACCCAGGGACTGCAGACTACGCGTCCGGGAGCGGAGGAAACTCTCAGGCTAGCAGCCCTTGAGCTTTATTATTATTTTTTCTCGCTTTTGCCGAAATTTCTCGTGTCCCTCATGTCTCTTTCTCTCATTTCCTTGGACTCCCCGACCCTTTCCCTTCTCCCCACTCTATCCTTCCCACCTAGCCTTGCCAGCCTCTCCTTTCAAGTGGCGCTCGGAGACCCCTAAACCCAAGAGTCCGGCCCTGACCAGACCCAGAATGACCTGGGAGAGACTGGCCTCGAACCCACGCCACTCTCCCGAGAGGGGCTAAGAATCCTCTCCGCCACAAACCCCTTCGCCCCGCGGGCCGGCTGGCCAAAGAAACAGAGGCGAGGGGCACGCTGCAAGGAGAAACAGGTCCTCATCCCCGGGTCTCCCCGTGTCAATTTGCAGTCTTAAGCTTTGTACCCTGACGCCAAACAGAGCCTCTGGGAAACGGGACCGCGATCACTTCCACTTTCAGCTCCCTCCACTTGTTGCCAGTGGCCGGAGTCTCTGCGTCTATGCTCGCTAGCCCTTAGGGCTCTGAGAAGAGTGGACACCAAGTTTCCCAGCCCAGGCTGTGAAAGGGACTGCGGGCCCACGGCCTCCTTTCGCCGGACGCCCTCCCAGGCTGAGGCTCTACCGTCTTGGGGTGGGGGTCGGCGGGCGGAAATAAACCTTTCAGTTTCGGCCTAGCCTAGTACAGCCTGAACAGGGGGGAGTGTCCTTTGTCTGCGCCGCCGACCGGCTAGGGCTGGCTGCACAGCTTGGCGATTTAAAGGGCTGCTCGCCCTAACGCCTGCCCTGCTCTCTGAAGCCAAAAATGCCAACTTAGGTACTTGGGCCTCCCTAGCGGCCATAGAAAGGGCCTCCAAAGCAGAGGAAAGCTTGGATTTTTAAGAGAAGTTGTAAGGATTGAGTAAAAGATCCCATATCCCTAGCCGAGGTGAGAAGTTTGGACAGATTGCAAGGAACTCTGACTTGGAGTTGATTGAGCTGCCCCACCCACCCCCAGCACGGAGAACTATTCTTATACATTTCCTGGTCAGTAAAAAGGGTTTCTTTTAAATTTTTTAAAAAAATAATTAACTTACTTATAATGGTTGGCAGATTCTTTGAGACGTTCTTCATTTAATACATTGTTCCCCGCTTGGGCCGCATTTTAGCGAGGGATTAACTTACACAATTTCCCTTGGCTTTGACAAGTCCAGGTCTTTTGCTCCTCTGGCCGGCCGGAAGAGCTTAAGCAATGCGACCAATAGATGCTGCGTTAGCATTAAAAAGAAAGAAAGAAAGAAAGAAAGAAAGAAAGAAAGAAAGAAAGAAAGAAAGAAAGAAAAGAAAGGAAAGAAAGGAAATGAAAGAAAGAAGAGGAGAGAGAAAAGAGAAGAGAGGGAAAGGAAAGGAAAGGAAAGGGAAAGGGAAAGGAAAAGGAAAAGGAAAAGGAAAAGGAAAAGGAAAAGGAAAAAGAAAAGGAAAAGAAAGGTTGAAGGAGAGCTTTTGACAGTCGAATCCTTTCTGCTCTGGAAACCAAGGATGTGTACATAGTGTTGAGACTAGACTTTGAGGATTTGTCTCCTTCCTGGCTTTTACCTCCTCCCATACTCTCTCTTTCTGGGATTTACCCTTCTGCCACAGAAGCCTCCTCTCCTGTCTCTCACTCTGTTTTCCCTTCCCCCTTGTGATGGCCAGGCCTAGTCTTAGTGGTTTCAAGGCTCCTCACTGCTGAGGTGTCTGTTGAATGCGCAGTTGTCTAGGCAAGTGTGGGCCAAACCCATGAAGGGCTTCTAAAGACAAACAAACAAACAAAGAAACAAAAAGCCCCCCCCCACACACACACACAAAAAACCCAAACCCAAAATGAATGTGTTCCTCCCTGGGACCCCTTGCCTAGATGTTTCTCCTAACCAACTCTGATAGAGCTTAGTCAACTCCTCCTGTAGCTTTCAGGCCTAAGTGCAGGGATACTTCTGCAGTGGTCCAGCAATAAAAATATCTTCTTTTCCACCTGAACCTACATGATCTACAACTTACTGTTCAGGATGTTTGTCAAACTCATCATCCACTTTTGCTCCCATTAAATCTCTGATTTGCACAAAAATGGATCCCTCAATATATAACTGTGACCTCACCTACATCAAAAGCTTGGAATAACAGCAGAGAAGAGGGGTATTAAAATTGTTTTAGTCTATGGACCCTTTTGGAAGCTTTGTGAAGCCAGTGGACTCTAATAGTCTTGTTTTTGTTAATACATATAGTAGAAGAAACATGTAACTTTCCATTAGAAAGTGGTGAAAATAAAGATGCAATTTTTCCCTTTCAAGTTCGTGGACCCCCTAAGTTCTAAGCCCTGACTCTGTAGACTCTAGGGATAAGAAGCAGAGGTTTTATACTTGTAGACTGTTAGTACGCTATATACCCTTACTAACTTTACCCTTGAAAAACTTTGAACATGTGCATGGCTTTTTGTGCCAACAGCGAAAGGGCAGATATGTCTGATTCAGCCAAATTCACTGATAGTAACCTGGCCCCATGGAGCTCCTTCCCAGATGCAGCATTCTCTTGAAGTACTGAAAACATATGGACCCATCCCGGGTAGATGCTTCTTGAGTAGCCAGGGATTACTTGACCTGCAGGTCAGTAAGGCTGTCTGATCCTTGCAAGTTCGTTAGAGCCACATGGTTCACACGTTGGCTAAACACAGAAATGGGACAAGGAATTCTCCTAGAGGGACATTTTCCCAGGGACAGAGACAGGGAGGGGAAAAAAATCCATTTACCCACTAATATAGACAGGGAACTCTAGGTGATTACACGAGGGTCTTTAAGGCATATCTCCGAAATAAGACCCAAAGCAGTATCCAGGTAACCACAGATGACAGGTGGAACGCCGATGGCAGGGAGGTATATTTTAGTTTTCGGGGTGGTTTCTTTGAGTCTTCCAGTGCCAAGTATCAAAGAGTCCTGACTTCATTGACTTGACAGGGCAGGCTGAGGAGTGGTGTTCCTCAGTGGTGCTCACAATTTTTCTTTCAGAAAGTTATCTCACCACACTGACTCCCAATACCAAATGCTTGGCTGGAGCATTCTATTTCTAACCATGCTGGGAGTTACAGCCCTGTTGAGTTCACTTTCCTACTTGATTTGCAGGAGAAAAACCACCACATTCTGCAGTCCAGAGATCTTCAGCAGAATTCAAAGAAGCACTGGAGGCTTTTGTAGGGGCCTGTGTGGAGCAAGCTCCACCACCAGATGCCAAACATCCATCCAGTGCCCAGAATCCTGCCCTAAGAACCTTTGTTCACCTCAGCCTGGCCAAAGCAACAGCATACACTAAAGTGATTTTTTAGCCCTGCTGTATAGAAATATGACATTTGGTGGCCCTGCCATCTGCCAGAGCTCCTCACATCACTGGTTCAAATAGGGGAATGTCTGACCTCTCTCCTTTGGAAAAGAAAGAAATGGGGGAGGTTTCAGATCAATAGCTAGGCTATTTTTCCACTTTGATCTTTTAAGCAATGCTAACTGATGATTATCTGTTGCAGGTTATGCCCAGAGCAGGGTCTCAGGAGCTGAGGGCCACCACACAGAGCCTAGACGAGAACAAGCCTTCTTGTCTGAATATTTGCATCTAGATCTGCAGTCACTTGTTCAATCCTTTCTTCCCTGTTTCTAGCCAGGTTACCACCCCAAACAAGAAACATATCTCTTTATAGGCTATTCACAGACAGACTTTAGATTCCTGCAGTGAGAGGTTGTCTCTAGTCTTATGAAAAAAAATAATAACTTAAGCCCCAGGAGCCCACTGTATGTCCCAGCCCAAATTGTACAAAGGAGATGAGATCTAGGATTTTGGAGATAAAGGAAGAGATTTCCCTCCTCTGCTATGGAAGTTTGGGCTTTAAGCATCATTAATGGAACTGAGTATGAAAGAAAATATACTTGGATAAAATTTAATTTCCAAGCAAGGGTTCTGCTAAACATCTTTTGACAAAAGATTAAGAAACATGGTCAAAGACCTTCCAGAACAGCACTGAGGGATTAAAACAAGTGAATTTACATAATAAGCACATCTCTCTTGAGAATTCTACCATCGAATTATCCCAAAATAATAGAAGAAAGCCATTTCCTGAGTTGTCCATTTAACTTTTGTTAAGAAGGTTGATTTTCCTTCCACCAAGGGAATACCTTGGAGGCAAGCATCATCAGTTGGTGGTATAGTTGAAATGAGGAAAACTAGAAGCGCCTGGAAGGGAAAACACCCAACCCTAAATCATATGCTTATTCTAAATGGAATATTAAATTAAATTCTTCACAATGAAGGTATTCCTGACAGAGTGGCTGTCAGTCACTCCCTGTTCAGACACCACATTGTGGGAACGTAGTTGCCGCCACATTGCAGAAGGCTGGTGTCCCTGGTAAAGATGATGCATATCATGTAAACCCCATCACCAAGATCAAAGTCTGCTCCTTTCATGGAAGCCAATACATGTCAAACCTCATTCCAATCAAATCGTCTGGAAATGAATTCAAGATGAATATGTCATAGAATAATGTGACAGTGGAACTGCAGAAGGTCAGGGGTGGTTGTTTCAATGAGAGAGTCGTCAAATATTAATTCTAGAATGTCCAGATGAGTAGGCATTGAGGGGGATTAGCTGGCTGCTGGTGGGATGTTGTGTCACTGATTTGTGTGCAAATGCATCAAACGCCAAGGTGTTGTTCTCAGTTTCATTGGAACTCAAGAAATATCTCCAAGCTCACAACTCAACATCACCAGAAGACCAAACAAAACTTCCCACTATAAAAGAATAACTTCAGCAAACCAATATTCGAAAGAGGATTTTAACTTACTAGACTCTTTTAGGGAGTTTCGGTAAAGCCGTAATCTTTTCCTCATCACCAAGGAAGTCTTGTATCTCATTTTCTGACTTTGAGCCTGTTTGAGAAGAAGAGAGATGGTCACTGGTTAAACAATTTCATACATGTTTGTATGGCAAGATTGTGTGGCCTTAATATATGAGTGAAAAACAGTGTGGTCTGAAGAGTCTTTCAGTCTTTCTTAAACCATTTTCAAATTTTAAAGTGAGAGAAAGCACTCTGCTGGGAACTACCATTGCAAAACAATATATCCTTCATGATACAAAATATTAAAAATCATTTTCCTCCTAGACATTTTTTTGTGAAACTCATTTGTTGATTTCCCTTGTAAATAGGATTTAAGCACCAGCCAGTGTTCAAATACCTCTAACTTCTTGAATTTGAATTTAATGTATGAGAAGTTCCCATTTCTTTCTTTAAGTTTACTGAGTTTAGTAAAATGTAATGAGGAGGGCTAGGTGTCCTCTGGGAGGTTGACAGGTTAAAAATTGAGGTACAAATATTGAAATTGAGAAGAGAGAAATTTCTTTGTGGATTTGTAGATCTTGCCCATAGTGGTGTGGGATCCCTTATCCTTACATGGCTTCCACCCTCAAACCCATTTGGAAATCCTCATTGGTTGATTTTTTAAAGTTAGTATAAAATTCACCACAATGGTGGGGGGGGGGGAAGTATCATTTCTATCATCTGGTCCTGGTTGGCTCCAGTTCTTAGTTAAGAATGTCAGAACTGCAACCCCTCCCCTCTCCCGCAATACTTGCATCCCTTATCAAATTCACTTTGTGGATAATGCTACCAAACCTTTGGCCATCTTAAAGTCTGAAACCCATCCTGGGGACCTTTGCATCTGTCAGGCAACACTAAAGACAGTGGAACAGCCAAAGAGAGACGATCCACCCAGCCCCAACCCTCAATTTGGCCTAGAAAGACAAACAGTCATTGAAAAGGTCTCAGGCTGGACAAACACAGCACGCCCTCTGTCAATGAGGACGTCTGCCTGTCTTGACACTCCAGCCCACAGAACAAGTGATTGTTTAACTTGTTGAACCACAGGCCAAATCCAAATGGGGCTCTGCTATCTCAAAGGCTTTCCAATTCTCTATGCTCAAAGATCTCTTTCTCTCTCCCTCAACCCTCAACCTGGGCTTGAACTAGCTTGTGTGTTTTTGCCCTTTCCTCTGTCTTTTCTAGGTCCAAGCCTGAGGGGTGTGTGTGTGTGGGGGGGGTAGACTCACCTTTTCCCAGAGGGTTTTATTTATTTTCAATTTTTTTCTAAACAAAAGGCTTCTATCCCCAAAAGTAATAAGCTCTTCCCTGCACAAATCAGGAAAGAACGGGGCCCAACGTTGCATTCCTACGGAAGTTTGGCACGCGAGGCATCCTCGCTCTAATTTCCTCATGGCAGGATATCTGGCACTGGAAACATTCTGGTTGGTTGGGATTAGTAGAATTTACCTTTTTGCTTCAGAGGAAAATGGGTGTGTTTCCCTAGAGAGCCCCATCCACCCACAATGCTGCCCAAGTCCCTCCCTGCTTAAGAGGCCTGGGTCGCTTCTACCCCTAGATCCCGGCAGTCTTTTGTGCATTACAAACCCACAGGCATGCAAACAAATGCTGCAGAGGCTGGGCTTTGGGCTGGCAGCCTGGCAGCTGAGAGCTTATGCTGCTCTGTAGCAGCTCCATCACCAGGCTGGTGTAGAGAACCAGGGTAAATATCTCCTCCTTTGGTTCAAACTCTGGTCCCACTTAGCAAGCCAGTTATCTCACAGAAGGAGGGGTGAAAGAATATGGGAACAATCCCTGGGCCCCTAGACATGAGTTCCCCACTAAGCCAGGGATATAAAAGCTCTGAAAATGCTTGGCTAAGTTCTCCTCAAATTACTGCTCCTGGTTTGTCTCCGCACACTCCCATGGCTATTTAATCAGGAGTCAGGAGCACAACCTGGAGACATCAGAACTTACCTTCCTCCTCACACTTTGAGAAGAGGAAAGGGTGCCAGCCAGCTGCCGTAATTAATTGGTTTGGGGGAGAGCCAAGCAGGTGGGCCAGTGGGTACATGCAAAAGACACTGTTTTTCTTTGGGGGAACACCGAGGCTGAACGTTGTAGGGTCGCCCCGGACTGCTCAAGCCTGCCCAAGGTCAGAGGTCACCTACAGCCTGCTCTCCAAGCCAGAGATTTTAGTCCGGGAGCCATGAACGCTGCTCTGCACTGATTAACCCGCAGGCACTCAGGCAAAGGCATGCCGGCCTCTCGGCCACGGCTCAGCTGGGACGGTGCAGAACAGGGGCCCTTCAGCCTGCCAGGGAGCTCTGAAGCCAAAACCAAAAAAAGCTCCTGGCTTCTACCCGCAGTCTGCTATTGCCAGCTGCACCGACATCTCCCCGACTCCCCTCCATCAGGCCCTTTAGCACAGAGACAAGGCTGGACTGTGTGACGGCCTTCTCGCCTTTTTCTCCTCCCTTGAGGAAAGAGTCCCGGGGTTTCCCGGCTGCGGGCTGAAGGCTGGGTGACCTCCGTGGGCTCAAAGAAGAGTATGCATTAGTGGGTTGCCAGCAGGACAAGCCGGGACATTTAACTGTCTCTTTGAACACCCCCGACCCCCACCTGCCGGCAGCTAGATAGAGGAAAGGAAGTTGGTGCCTCGCCTTGGGTCGCTCTGAGGCCAATGCTGTTCGAAAGTGGGTAGAAATATGGCCTTGGAATCCATAGGGAGCCTCCTGCAGACAGTGCCGGCCAAGGTACAGCCCTTCAATACCCCTTCTCCATTTCTAAGACCTCGCTGGCTTCCAGCTGTCCCCATGGACCGCCAACCTCATTCATCAACCCAAAACTTTCCGGTCGAGCCTTTGAGGCAGTCCTAGCTTTCTTTCACATCTCGACTCAGTTCCCACCTTACTTGCCCCAAATTTCCTGTGTCCCTAAATGTCTAAGATACTGATCAGAATTCTAGGCGGCTGCGGCCTGCTCCCCAGAGAACTAGTCGTAGCCCTCGTTCGAATCTGGGAGAAAGAAAGCCAAGTCCCGAACCCGTGGCCCGCTACGCGCAGAGAGCGGATCCCAGCGGTCAACTTCCTGAAGCAGGACGAGGATACGCGAGGGCGAGGATCCGGGCCCCGCGGCTGACCCAGCCAGCATCTCCCCTCCGGTTGGGGCGGAGAAGTTCCATCATCTTGCTGCCAGCAAGGCTGACTTAGCTCCTTTGACCCTGGAAAGGGGAAGCCGGGTCCCTCTCTGCCATCCTCGCAGGGACGGGCGAGAAGCTGCCTGGAGAAGGGGGGGGGGGGGGTCCTCCTCCTGGAGAGGGTCCCGCTCACTTGGTGAAAAGAAAGCTCTCCGCCACGACTCGCCTCCTTGCGCCTATGGTGGGGCACCCAGGCAGTTTACAAGGAGGGGAGGAAAGGCGGGTGGGTAAGAAGCTGGACTTGGTCCCGGTGCCAGTGGGAACCCCATTCGTCCTCCTTGCCCCCCCCCCCTCCCTGGGAAGAAAAGATGGACTCATCCCCAGCGCTGCCCTTGGCGGAAGGGCCCCCTCCTCCCCTCAATGTCAATGGGGTGGGGCCTATGCCCACGGTTGGGGGGCTAATGAGGGAGGGGATGGGGAGAAAGTCTAGCTGGGCCTCTTTCTCCAGTGGGGTTTGGGTGCCAGTGGCCCCGCGAAGGGCGCTTGCTACCCGGCAGCTGGCTGTACAGGTCCCGTCTATCTGCCCCCTGGACTCACACACTTACCCCGCTCCACCTGTTGCCGGGATCGCCTCATTTCTGCACATCACTTTGGGGTGGCCGAGGGGGAACCACAAACCCCTCCAAGCCTCTCTTTTGTGGTTCCAGCGAGGCGGTCATCCTTCATTTCTCCTTTTCCAGCTTTCGGGAAGCAGTTAGGGAATGTATGATGAAGCAGAAATGAGCCGTCAGGATGATATTTTAATGGCTTATATGTCACGTTGGTGCATGTGGCTTTGAACTGGAGCCGCTTGCGTTTCCTGCAGAGAGCGCCGCAAATCCCACTTGATAACTTCTACAACCCACAACTTTTTTTTTTTTCCTCACATTCACTCTTACCCTGTATATTTGGAAGCGTTTCCTAAAAATACCCTCTTGTCAACGTCCCCCTTGGATTTTCCACGGACTGGAGAGAGAGGACTGACTTTTCTTTTTTGAAGAATTATTTTCCCTCTCCCCCTCCCAACGGCTACCATTCCCCCTCAGGTCCCCTCCCTTGTTTTTTTTTTTTTTTTTTTTTGAACGGCAGGCGAGGTGGGTTCAATATTTGTTCTCCCTAGTGAGAACACTATTACAGCCTCTAGAGAAAACTTCTCCTTGCAAATAAGGTTTTTACAACTGAAATGAAGGCAAGATCCAACTTCCCCTTGAGTAGTTCTGATACATCTTTTGAACAAACTGTCTAATTGTTTTGTTTTGTTTTTGAAAAACCACCCCTCAAGCCATAGCCCTTTTCCCTCCATTCCCCAACCTGGTTCCACTCAAAGTTGGTGGGGAATACTGGGCTGCTATACTGACTTGTTGCTGGGGACAGAACATATGATTTTTTTTTTTCCTTTCTCAAATTTCTATTTCCCAGCACAATAAGCACAAATGCTGGCCAGGTCCCTTCAGACACCGGGAAACCATCCCAGATACACAAGCGGAGTTTTGAGCCGGCAGAGCCCAGGGAAAGGGCAACTCATCTTGCCAACACCAAGCGACAATCTAGTCGATGAAAAGACCAGAAAATTAGAAAGGCGAGGAGAGGCTGCCGCTGACCCTGCCTTCCTCCCACCGGTGCGGCCCGCGCGGGCGACTGGGCAAAAAAATATTCATTTTCATTTTTTCCTCTCACTGGGGCACTGGTGAGTTTCCTAACGGGGCCGCCAGTGAAAGGATGAGTTGAGGTTTCTTTGTCTGAGAAGAGTTTAGGGCTCTGATTCAGCTGCAAAGAAGCCAAATGAAGTTAGAAACAAAGGGCAAATTGAAGGATTCCGACTCTTGGCTTTTTGTGTTTTCCTTACTAGAAAATAATTAGACCTAATGAATATGCAGACGCTACAGCTAAACCCTCGGCCGGCCGGCCGGGGCTGTTGGGTTTTAAACAGAGCTTCCAGAAATGCAACCTTCATCCCCCAACCCCCCGCATCTGCGTGCATTTTTTGAAATGCATAAATGTTGCTCGCCTTAATTGATTGAGTCACAGGGATTTTTTTTTTCCTGCTTTTAAGTGCCATACTCCTCTACCTTTCAACAATCATTTTAATATATAGTCAATGGCTCTTTGTGGACGGGACAAAAAGCAACTACGCGCAGTTGTTGAATAGACTTTGCGCTGGGCAAAGACAGGTTAATCGAGGGCCGCATCGCGAAAACAAGCGAGTGTTGTATGTTTGCACTGAATCCAAATGTCTGCATTTTCCTAACTAAATCAAAGGGAGTGTTATTTCTTTTTCTGCTCACTCATCTGAAGGTAAGTAAATTTTCTCTGGCGATCAAAAGCCTGGTCGGCAACAAAGACCGCGCCCGCTTTTTCCACCGTCCTGGTGTGGCGAGTTGCGGAATTTCAATAACTGTGACAAGGGTGACTGATTTGTGAACCAGAAAAGGTTTGAATGTCACAAAATTTACATTGGTCCTATCTATCGGGGATTTAAATACCAAAAAAGTATTCGGGGATTTCTAGGGAGCTTTGGGCAGTATTGAAGAACAATGGCGCGTTGGGAAATTTACAGTTTTACCTGAATGAAAGGGGCCTCGGTTGGGAACAGGAGTGCAGAGGGAGGGGGTTAGCGGGGGCAAACCAGGGAGACTAAGGAAAAGGAAGAAAAAAGAAGAATAACCCAGGAGAAGGAAAAAAAAAAAAACCCAACTCGGCAACAATGTTTCCCATTTGCCACACACAAAAATATGTCACCTTAACAATCTGGAAAGTTAAGAGAGCTCATCCACCTGTGCTTATTGGGGGAGGGGGGGAGGAGGGAAGCGCGGGAAGCCTGGTTTATTTGATAAAAGTGAGAAAATCGAGGCAGCCGATTACCCTCAGAAATCACATTTCTTGTAAATTCATAGTGGAGTGCCCGTGTGCTACCGAGATCTTAAATTATGAACAGGAGGGGGACGAGGCAAGAGGGAAGCAAACTTCAAAAGGAGCAAATAACAAAAGCCTCCTTTGCTGCCCTTGAAGGGGTGGGGGTAGAGGGGAGAAGAAAGAAAAGAAAGTTGCTGAATCGGGACATTCTGGAAGTGCCTTAGCTGTGTTTACCAGCCCCATCCCCACCTCCTACTCTCGGAGACGCCCGGAGTAGCTAATCGCTCAGCTAAGAGCAGGTCTGAAGAAGGACTAGATAGAGAAAAAGAGAGAGAGAGATGATAGAGATAGAAATAAGAGTGAGAGGGAGTGGAAGAGGGAGAGGGAATGGGAGACAGAGAGGCATCAGAAGAGAGAAGGAATGTATATCACTGCGAGAAGGAAAAGGAATCGTGGCAAAACAATTCTTCCATGAGAAGAGGGAAAAATTTGGCTAAAAAAAAAAAAAAAAAAGTTGCTACTCCTGGCAGCCCTGTTTGTCAAAAGGGGATGTCAAGCGCTTTACAATACCTGGGATTGATGAGGCGGGCGGGCCAATGAACGGCGCGCGGCGCCTCGGCGCGCCCTCCGTTGGCGCGGCGGCTGCAGGAGGGGGGAGTGTGGGCACACCAATGGGCGCCCGCGTCAGCAGCACGTGACACCTCCCCCTGCTCCCATTCATCAAGGGGGGGACGGTGTCGTCCTTTCAATTCATTTATCTGCAGGAATGATTGCTGCTATCAGTCTCGCGCTCACCGCCCGGCTGAGGAGGTGAAAGTTTCTCCCCAGGAAGATAAACCGCAAAAGACAATATTGTGCATGATTTGCGCCTTTTCTTTGGTTTTTTCTTTCTTTCTTTTTTCTCCCCCCCCCCTTTTTTTTCGCAAAAAGCAGAGGGGGAAAAAGGAGAGTGAAGGAGCGAGAAGGCGAGCCTGAGAGAAAGGAGAGAGAGAGAGAGAGAGAGAGAGAGAGAGAGAGAGAGAGAGAAAAGAAAGGGCGAGGGGCTAGTGGAGAAGTAAGGAGGGGCATACGGCGCGAGGCGGAGAAAGGGCGAGCAGTCGCGGCTCCGGCGCTCACATTCCTCTATGCTACAAATCCGGGAGGAAGTTTTTTTTGGGGGGCTGAGATGCTCCATGCCTTTCCCTGGGCAGCCTTGACGCAAGGTCCTCTCGGCAGAGACTGAGCGGCGAGAAAGTGCGAGCCGGGCCGGCAAGGTCTGTTTGGCGGGAGCCGGAGCCCGCCTTGCTTGCGGCCCGGAGCCGTCCGGCTTCCCCGAGCTTGGTCAGGCGGGCGTCCCGGCGCGTCGCGCCGCTGCCTGCGGGCTAGGACTTCGCGAGGTGGGTCGACTCCTCCTCCCTCCTCTTCTTCTTCTTCCTCTTCCTCCGCCTCCCGTTCCTCCTCCTCCTCCTCCTCCTCCTCCTCCTCCTCCTCCTGATTTTCCCTCCTCGGCGGGCGAGGGTGGGGGGGGCGGGGGAGGCCGGGGCTCGCCCCGAGCAGCCACGATGCTCCTGGACGCCGGCCCCCAGTACCCCGCGATCGGCGTGACCACCTTTGGCGCGTCCCGCCACCACTCGGCGGGCGACGTGGCCGAGCGCGACGTGGGCCTGGGCATCAACCCGTTCGCCGACGGCATGGGCGCCTTCAAGCTCAACCCCAGCTCGCACGAGCTGGCCTCCGCCGGCCAGACGGCCTTCACGTCTCAAGCGCCCGGCTATGCGGCTGCCGCGGCCCTGGGCCATCACCACCACCCGGGCCACGTCGGCTCCTATTCGAGCGCAGCCTTCAACTCCACGCGGGACTTTCTGTTCCGCAACCGGGGCTTTGGCGACGCGGCAGCGGCAGCCAGCGCTCAGCACAGTCTGTTCGCTGCTTCAGCTGGAGGCTTCGGGGGCCCACACGGTCACACGGACGCCGCGGGCCACCTCCTCTTCCCTGGCCTTCACGAGCAGGCGGCGGGCCACGCGTCGCCCAACGTGGTCAACGGGCAGATGAGGCTTGGCTTCTCCGGGGACATGTACCCGCGGCCCGAGCAGTACGGCCAGGTGACCAGCCCGCGTTCGGAGCATTATGCAGCACCGCAGCTGCACGGCTATGGGCCCATGAACGTGAACATGGCCGCGCATCACGGCGCCGGCGCCTTCTTCCGTTACATGCGCCAACCCATCAAGCAGGAGCTCATCTGCAAGTGGATCGAGCCAGAGCAGCTGGCCAACCCGAAAAAGTCGTGCAACAAAACTTTCAGCACCATGCACGAGCTGGTCACGCACGTCACCGTGGAGCACGTCGGCGGCCCTGAGCAGAGTAACCACATCTGCTTTTGGGAGGAGTGTCCGCGCGAGGGCAAGCCCTTCAAAGCCAAATACAAACTGGTCAACCACATCCGCGTGCACACGGGCGAGAAGCCCTTCCCCTGCCCCTTTCCTGGCTGTGGCAAGGTCTTCGCGCGTTCTGAGAACTTAAAGATCCACAAAAGGACGCACACAGGTACGAAAACGCTGTTCTTGAATCCTCACCCCTCATCCCGGGTCTGGGACCCGAAATCCAAAAGTCAGCGGCCGGGGCGCACAAACCCGGCCGCGATTGGGTCTGGGCGTCATTTTCCAGTAGGCAGGCAGTGAAAAGTGTGTGCTGCTTTTTTTTGTTGTTGTTGTTGTTGTTTTCAGTTTGAGGCTTGAAATTATGAAGAGGTATAGAAAGGATCGGACAAGATGTATCTAGGAATATAGATTTTAAAATGAGGACTAAAAAGCCTGGGAGAGCAGAGAGACAAGCCCAGCTTTGCGGAGACCTTGGTGCGCGCGAAGCCGAGAGAGGTGGCAGGCTCTCGGCGGCGGAGGCGCCAGCCGCTCCAGCTGCAGATAAATCTAAACGTTTGCTTCCAGCCAACATCTCTCTCCACGCACCTTAGTGAGGACTTTGTCAAAGGAAGGAACTGAGAAAATTGGAAGAGATAGGACGAAGGCGCAGAGAAAGAAACAAAAACCGAAAGGGGGGGCGGAGGATTGAAAGCAAGTAAGTTGGGCCTGAGGAGGCTTTTGGAGACTTCTGCATAAAGAGCCCAATTTTAGCAGTGACTTGGTTTTGAGTAGGCTTGAAGAGTTGGGATAGTCGGCCGAAGGCGAAGTCTTTTTTTGTCAATTAGATTCTATGAGGTAGTTTTCAAAACACCGAATATTCTGCATTGGCCTTTAAAAATAAAGAGACCGGTCGGGAACAGTTAAAAGAAAAGTTCGCGGCGAGCTCAAGGCTGTGGTCTGAGTCCTAGGCCATTCCAGGCCTCTAGCGCCAACAAGGCCGGGAATCCTGTCTGCTTTCCCATTCTGGTTTGCCGGGGTGATTTCTGTGAACCGCGTTTGGAACTTGGGGTTTAATGCCGGAGTGAGGGAAGAATTTGCGGCGCCGAGCTCTCGGCCCCGATTACCTTATAAAATGTGAGTGTGTGTAGGGGGTGGGGTGGGGTGGAGGAGGCGACCAGGGGGGTGCGGAGCATCGGGGAGGGGGTAGGGGGTGGAGAGAAGAGCAAAACAGCAGGAGAAGCAGCTCGCGATGTGAAAATTAGAAACCAAGAGCTAGGTAGAAGCCGCCGCCGGAAATCGTCTGTATAGCCTCAGGCAGAAAAACCAGCAGTCAGACCTGCTGCTGCTCTGGGATCTAGAAAAACTACCACTACTTATAATAATACTAAAAAATTAAATCCGGATCTGATTGGATTAGGAGTTAAAATGGTTCAGATACCAATAATTCCGCTGAAGATATAAGACTTTATTGAAGACCCAGGTTTTTGAACTTGCAAAGAATTAACACTGGGCTGCTTTGTTTTGGTTTTTATTTCTTCCATGGTTTATATTTTTAAAAACAGTTGCAGGATTTGTTCTAATCAGACTTCTTTCTTGCCTTTCGCACCAGGGGAGAAGCCCTTCAAATGCGAGTTCGAAGGCTGCGACCGACGCTTTGCCAATAGCAGCGACCGCAAGAAGCACATGCACGTGCACACGAGCGACAAGCCCTATCTTTGCAAGATGTGCGACAAGTCCTACACGCACCCCAGCTCGCTGCGCAAACACATGAAGGTAATCGCCGCGCTCTCGCTGCCCGCCTTCGAGCCGGGGCCTGCCCTGCTCTTCGTCCAGGGTCGGGCGGCGAGTCAGGGTCGCCGGCGGGAGGAGCGGGGGCGCAGGCAGACAGGAACCGGTCCCACTTTGCTGAGTGGGGCCGGGCGGAGAGGGCAGGGGCTCGAAAGGGGGGGGGGATGGGGGCACCCCAGGGCGTTCTAAGTTCACCGCCGAATGAGAAAAGTAAAAAGCAGTGTGCACTGGAGCAGAAGCCGCGGCAGTTTGGCCCAGGTAGGGAGCTAGGGCTGTACCGGCGGGCTGGCTCTGCCGAAGCTGCCGCCATTGGAGCCGCCGGCGTCGGCAGAAGAGTTGGGCTCTTGCGCGCAGGCCTGAGCGTTTGCTTACCTAACTCTGAGCAAGCAAAGTCCAGCGGCTGCGGGAGGGACCATCGCGGGCTCTGGCCTCCAGTCCAGCCTCTCTCTTCCCAGTTCCATTTTTCTTTTGTGAGTCCCGGGGGCGCTGTGCCTCTCTGGAGCGCTGCCTTCGCAGGGCGGAGGCGGCCAAGCCTCCCTCCGGCCCGCCGGGCCTCCCGCGAGCTGCACGGGATTCAGCGCGGCGTGGGGAGGGCCCCGCGGCCTTCACCCCTGCTGGGCGGCCGCCGCGCGCGCGCTCGGTGTCTCCGTAAAAACGCGACTTTATTCCCGCAGGTCCACGAATCCTCCTCGCAGGGCTCGCAGCCTTCGCCCGCCGCCAGCTCCGGCTACGAGTCCTCCACGCCGCCCACCATCGTGTCTCCCTCCACAGACAACCCGACCACCAGCTCCCTGTCGCCCTCCTCCTCCGCAGTCCACCACACAGCCGGCCACAGCGCGCTCTCTTCCAATTTTAATGAATGGTACGTTTAAACTCAGAAACAAAACACCGAGCAAAACCCTATTTAAGAGACTGAACACACACGTACACAAAATATTACTGAATGAACCCTGCGAATCAACACAGCCCCCCCACCCCCTCGCCCCAGACCCCGCAGTCCTATTTTTTTTTAACCTGCCAAAAGACCCAGGACCGAGTAAGAGAAAGAATACCCCAAACCTTTTATTTTTTTTCCTTTCTTTCTTTCTTTTTCTTTGATTTATCTTTTTCTTTTCCTTTTTTTTCCTTTTCCTTTTTTTTCTTTTCTTTTTTTTTTTTTTTTTTGGCAAAGGTTTGGTAGCCGAGGGGCGGGAGGGTGGTCGAGGAGAAGGCGGCCACCTGACCAAGTGCCGCCAACCCCGACCGAGGGCCAGTTTCTCGTCGGAATCGAACAGGCTCTCTGGGCTTCCGTTTTTGTTTTTTGTTTGTTTGTTTGTTTTTGTTTTTCTTTGCATTCTTGTAAATACAGAATTACTAGCTTAAAAAATGTACTGTTGGATTCTGTAAATAGTTATATCTCGGTTGGAGCGGGCGGGTGGGTTCGTGGCGTTGTGGTCTTTGCATTGGGGGAGGGGGGAGGGGCTGGGTGGGTGGGGGAGGGGAGGGAGGGTGGGCGGCCGAAAGCCAACTGTTTGTACTGAATGGCAAGAATGTTCTAGTAAATGTGTACCAAAATGTGAATTACTTTGTACGATTTCAGTCTCCACGTCGACCTAACAGAATATTATTGGTATTAATGTGCTTTTTTTTTTTTTTTTTTTTGTATAAAGTGCAAACATTTCGTCCCAAAGTCTAAGTACTTTAGTGCAGTAAAATGTTGTTTCACGTCCTGTCAAGAATTCGTATAGTACGAGCCTGGATCTGCGTGTCAAACTGTTCCATTTGTTTATGTAAAGTGATATTAAAAAAGATATAAACTATAACTGTCCGTTGCTTTTGGCAAAAGATACAACCACATAATGTATATAATTCCTAGTTTCCATATTTATCCGCATGTAAAGGGCCGGTTTATTCATGTTACAGCTATTCAATATTTATGGCTAGAAAAACTCGTATGTACACTTTAGTTTCCAGAACTGTTTGGTAACCTTTCGTACCTTATTAAAGATTCTTAAATCTCAGTGATTGTGGTAGGAATTTCTTCTTCACCCCCAGCAACCTGCTGCCTCTTCGGCCAGCTTTAGTGGGTCTTGAGAAAAGCTTTCCAGTCTCCCTCGCCTTTCTTTTCTGTCATCGCAGGTCGTATAAACGTGATAAATGAACGCTACCCTGCTGGCTCTCCGAGAGGGTGTAATTAGTATTTATATCAAAATTTATGAAACAAATTTTCGGCCGCTGTATAATTTAAATGACCTTTGCAGACGTAGAATAACAACCATAAAAATAACAGAAATAGATTGCACAGGCGACATCAATATTAATGTAGGTGAATTGTCAGAAGCTCAGGGGCTCACTCTGCAGTGTTGCAAATGAACTTGAAGCAGAGGGTTCCACTGCCCCCCAAATTAAATTCCCCGGGCTGAAACCGATTTGCAGATTTACAATATCATATTTTAAGTTGCTGTCTTCAATTAAACCATTTACGGCTATAACTAATTTTCAGGATGTTGATGCATGCTTTTACAGACCTTCCTTCTTTGTACAAAAGTAAACGTCCATAAAGCGTCTTACTTATATTTCTTCAAACGTGATGCTAATTTAAATTAATTACTTCCTATGATATGTTATTATTCCTATAATTTTGCCACTGTTATTAGTTCTTTCAAAAATACATCTAGGGAAGAGAATTATTTTATGTAATTTGATTATCTTTCTATCTCTTTTATTTATTTCTCATTTACTTAAGAAATTCGTTCCATTGGCTGGCGTTGATACAGTAAATTTGTAAATGAGGAGACAATATAAAAAATCTAAATTACTTGTGCTTAATGACTGTAGCAGAACGCCTTTTCTCTAAATCAGATTGTCTTTCTTGCAGTTTAGTTTGATAGATTTGCAAGCTATGCTGCTCCTTCGAAGTTAGCTGCGCTGGTAGGAACGCGAGCTTCTTTGTCTCTGGTTGTAGCTTGCATGATCGCCCCATTAAGCAGACAACGTAGGAGAGATCACAAATCAGGGCCTTGGCTGTAGCTGCAAGGGTGTGGATGTGTCAGAGCAGGAGGCAGAAACTGACCTCACTGTGGGCAAGGATGAACCTGGACCTGCTTTTTTAATATACTCTGTGTTTCAGGGAATCACAGGCCATATTGACTCAGTGAAGCAAAGTAAGAGGGGGAAACCCTACAAAAGTGTAAGAACCCCTTCAGATACTCACATCTATTTTAAAGTGACATTAATTTTTCAGAGTATGCCATTGACCAATTACAAAATCAAAATGTTAAATTCTCTTTAAAAATTCTTTGTTGACGTGGCTTTTCATTTATTGCCATTTGTATTTGTCACTTTTAGCTGACAAAGTTTTATTGGTGGAAGGGATTGCTGCACTTTATTTAGCACATGGAAAACTGGAGATGGTGGTGTTTAACTTTTTAAAAAATACTATTGTGATTCTAAGAGTAAATATCAACCTTCCATGAAAAGAGCGCCACCTTGCAAGGTTTGGCGATATTTAAGGACGTTGAACACCTACATAAGCATTGCTTCTAACTCCTAAGATTTGTGAGACCAAAAGCTGGCCCCAATTGGCTTTGGAGGTTCCAGATTGATTAACAGTGTAGTACTTGAAGTGACACCAGACATTAGGCCCAATAATTTTTTTAAACATGGAAAGAAGAATAAAGATAGCTCCATCTCTCTAGGAAAGTCAGATAAACACCTCAATTAATAATCCTTTCTCTTCCCATTAGGAATCAGAATGTCTGGGAGCCTGACATGAGTATTTATGACAATGATCACAATCACAATAATAACAATACTTTTTAACTTTTTTAGTATATTTGAGAAGATAGTAAATGAGTGCATTTTTTCTTTTGACCATTCATAAAAGCAGTTGACTTCAAATTTGGAAATATAAATGTGTCATTATTTGTTATGTTCCTGGTTATTTAATATTATTGTATAATAATTATACTATGATACATGATTTAAGTAGGATATTTTAAATATAAATTTTAGGGGTCAATATTTACTCTAAAAAAACATTTGAGGAATACTGTCTGTGTCTGTGAATAACACTCACAGGAAAGGAACTTTTACAGCAGAAGCCAATATTTATGCCAAAGCCCCTTATGCTTTCTTTTCTCCAACACCCACCACAAAGAAAAAGTCATTAATGATGTAGGTCGCTTAAAAAAAATGCTTCAAACTTAAATGTAGCCTATTATTTTGCTGGTACCTTTAATGTCTGCTTCTTGAGATGTATTCTTCATACTTTTCTTCATGGGCTATTAGGTTTTGAAATACATGAATGTGAACAGCGAGATATATTGTTAGACCCTATTTAGCAGGAGCACAGGATGCTGCAAATGGCTGGTTTCTGTGTGTAGCTGTAGATTTTGGTTTAGGTAGAAAGCCATCCTGATTCATATTTCAACTGCATTGTAATCTGGATACTACCAAATGATTGGAACAGCTGACAAGTTATTAAAAAGTTATATTGTGTCAACAAAAAAATGCCTAAGTACAAGCAATCATATTTGAGAAATGAAGAGAAATGAGTTGTGGTTTGTGTGTGTGTACATTTACAGAATAAGCATATAAATATACAAGCACCATTTATATGGGGGCTAAGTAATTTTCAACCATTTCAGATCCTTTGTTTTCTTCTTCAAAAGCTACCCCCAACTGCTTTAAGCATTTGCAGCTGATGATTTTGATTTTTTAAAGTCAAGCATTCAAGTTAACCTTTAAGAAGCAAACCACCTCCAAAAGAAAGATGTAACCTTTCAATTGGCCCATATGCTTATCATTTTTTTTCTTTTTCTTTCTTTCTTTCTTTTTTTTTTTTTTTCTTTAGCTGACAATGAAAATAGCACTAACCTTCTTTGGTGATGGGCCTGGCATTTAGATGTTTCTATTTGTTGATTGTGAAGTTTTCTCAGAACTTTTAAGGACTGGCAACAGAACTGTACTCCCCAGCTCTGAAGCCTTCCAGACAGCCCATTTTTGAGGCCAAGATGTAACCAGTGTGCTGGATCCCTTGTGAATCAGTGCTGGTGTAGTTAGTACCTAAACATACTGCTTTCCAGGAAGAAGCTTGGAGAAGGCCCTGGTCCCTAAAGAACAGCATCAGTTTAAGATGGGTTGGGGAGTAACTATATATGGTCTGGCAAACTCAAAAGGAAAGCCCTGAGCTTGGGCTTTTGATTATTTGTGAACTAGATATGAAACCATCAGATTTCAGAGATTCCCAATTCACATTTCTTTCTCTTTTTTTAATGTGAAATACTAATTAGAAATTTATCTCCTCTCTAGATACAGAGTTCTCACTTCCTCCTAGCACCAAGTGTAGTTCTTAGAACCTTGTGTTATTATTGGCTTAAAAAAAAAAAAAGTCTTGCTTTCATAAAGATGGTCACAGTTGACAGCACTCTCTGGTTTTAGAATTTTTTAAAATAGAGGGGCAATGAAAAGATATATCCCATCTATGCCAGTTGAGCCACTAAAGGTTGACATTATCTATGGTACTCTTTCAGCTTTTACCACCTCATTCACCATCAGTAATATGTATCCATTCAAACTGGTTGGATATAGAAAGTAATACTTTATAAGGATACCTATATATATATTTTTCAAGTGACAATTACTAGTTTGGGGCTAGAAAAAATAAAAAATGTTAACAACTTCCTATGACATGTCACATTTGAGCCTTTTCTTCAAAGTTTATTGCAAATATAATGGTGTAATATACACAGAGAATGGGCAATATTATCCATTAATCTATGCAAGACTGGTTGCTCCAGAGTCTCTGCCTAAGCAAGAGTCAACAAGACCAGGCCAAACCAGGGACTATTTATACCATGCAAGCTGAATTCTGGCATTAGTTCCTAACGTTTATTTCCACTTTAGAGGAGGAGCTAGAACAGTATAAAGTTTCCAATTGATGTTAAATTGGAGGTGGGTTTCTCAAGAATGAGAAATAAGAGTTAGCTATCCAGTATGGAAATAACATTGTTTGGCAGCGAAGATGCTAGAGACTTAAAACTGTCAACTGTCCACGATATTTTGGCTGCCTCTAATGGTTGCAGGGCATCTCTAGTAAATGCAGGGAAATTCACTGGTTGTGAAACTTACACAGTGATATTTTCACCTACAGCACCTACAGCCTACTCTTAAGCGTGGATATAAACTTAATGGAATCGTATCTTTAAAAAAAAAAAAAGCCTCCAGACGTTTGAAGGCGAGATACCTTAGCAAATCTATCCTTTGTGTAACAATTTTCATTAAGCTACAGAAAACATAAGGACGTAAAGACAGTGATAGAAGCTCACATCTTGATTCCTTTTTAAAAATCATCTGTCCACTCGGAAAAACCCTACCTTCTCGCAAAGCAAACTGAGTTGTGGAGGAAGGTAAAACCAAGAGAATGGCGTGGGTGAGTCTATGTGTCAAGGGAGATTTTTGTCCTAGAGAATTTCCTGAAAATATATAAACACAGGGGTTGGGGGTGGACGTGTGCGTCGGGGGTGGAGGGTGCGGAACAGCAAGACTTCCCCACAGCACCACCACCAAAGGCCAGGCGGTCAGCTTTTGAGGGGTCCTTTGCGCCACCCTGCAGGCCAGCGGGGCGCTTTCCAAGTCGCTGCCGCGGGCTGGGGCTGCGTCTGGGAACGCAGTGCGCATGCGCGGCCCGCGGCCCGCGGTTCCACGTGCTGATGAATATGCAGCAGGCGCCTTTGCCCACGCGGGCTGCGGAGGGAACCTCTCAGAGGCTCAGGCCTGTGAAAGCCGCCGGCCGGGCTGCCAAAATAGTGCGGCGAGGAAGCTGCACGTGCTTGTTTTCAAGCCGCGCTGGTTTAAGTGAGTTCACAAAGCCAGGCAGACAGAGTAGGCTCGAGCCTAAGCTCGCAGAACTTAGAAAGAACCGAAAGCTGAGCCGGCCAGGCAGTCTCCCTTACCCCGAGGGCCTGCGAGGTGCGAGAGTCCCAGACGAGAGCCAAGTCCGCTGAGGATTCCTCCACCTCCCGTCCCCGCCCAAACCGGAAGCTGGCATCCTGGCTCTTCTCATCCCTTAGCTCCTAGACGGGGCACTCTCCCCTCTGCCCATAGAGAGAACCCAAGCCTGAGATGGTGGGAGGGGGAAGCAGGCAGTAGGGGTTTCCTAGTGCCCACTTCTTTGCCCAGATATAGGCCTGAATGTCCCCCTGTATGTCTCTCTCCCCCTTTCCTTTCTCTCTCCTGGTCCCTCTTCCTCTTTCTGTGCCCTAGCCCTAGTTACCCATTTAGGGGGTTAGCAGGAGCTCGCTCTAAGGTTTTCATTTGACCCTTCCCAAATAATGCTCGTCAGCTCGCTTGTCTAGGAGCTGATGTAGTTCTGTTAACCTCAAACGTGCTTATGTGATGACTGGTGGAGGAACTGCCCTGGCTGAGAGACCTGGCAAGTGTAGGGTTTGCTGAGAGACATCCGGAGTTCAGGCGCTGGTGACATTCTTGGGGTTCTGCACGGTGCATGACATTTTGTGGCCAATGTGCTGACAGTTCCAGAGCGAGTGAATAACCTGTCTGGTGGAGTGACCAACGCTTTTAAACAAAGGGGAGGGGTGGTGGAAGGCCCTTGGATCATTCTATTCTCAGACGCCTATAGAGTCCTGTCTTTGAGTGTGTTGGTCAAAATCCTAGGTCCCATGGCATCAGATAATGGCTGCCACAGGTTCTAATCTTCAGGATTTTACTTTTAACTGAACGGGTGGACCCATTCCATGACACCCATCCCTCTTGCTTCCTCCACTGCCAACAGGAGAGGCCTTGTGCCACTGCAGTCTTACTGAGGGCCAGCTTCACCCTACCAGTTCTGATGGGGGGCCGTAGCATCATTCCATCTGACAGTCACCAGTCGCCAAGTCTTCCGCTGAAGGGTGCAGCCGAGAGGGGTTTTGGAAACGTTCCTGCCAGGACGAGGCCTTTTCTCTTTGCCAGCCTTTAGGTCTCAAAGTTCGATAATACAAAGATGGTTTGAGAAGAGCCTCACGGACCTGGATCCACAGAAGCCTGGCAGAAGCCCCTCACTCCCACACCCAGGGACTTGGCGGAACGGGCTGGAGCAAGGGGTTCTCTTGTCTGAGGTCCCCGGAGGCCAGAGCGTCCAACGTTTAGTCCCGGGTGCAAAATCCCTTGATCCACTGAACCCCTGCCACAAGAGCCACCTCACGGGAAACCCTTCGCGATTTGGGTCCTTTTGTGTTTAAACGTGTTATGGGGAGGGCGATTCCACGGACTCCATGCTAATGATGAAGACCTGTGTCGGGCACACTCTGAGCAGAAAGCTCAAACCCAGCGTGGGTTCCTGCGTTCCTCCCCAAAAGGCCAAAGCCCAAAGAACCCTTTTCATTTGGCGAGGGGCTTGACGAAAGGGAGGGGCGTAGGCGGGAGCGGGCCGGGGTCTGCAAGCCAGCGGCCGGCCGCGACGGACTTGCCCGGCTGCTCAGCTTGGCCGCCAGCATCAGTGCCTGCGACTTGGTTGCTTCCTCTCCGGCCAGAGAGTGGGGACGCTTCTCCCCCCCCCCACCCCCACCCCACGGCGCCTCGGGGTCGGCGCCAGAGGCCCAGAGGCTCTGGCCTGATGGAGGCGAGGCAGGCTCTGTGGCCTCCCCGGGTCAGTCCGAGTTTAGTCTGCGGAGGCGACGGCGGGGGAGCTGGCCGGGGCCAAGATGGACCCCAAACCAGACAGGCGCTTTCCCCCCCACCCCCACCCCCACCCAACCACTCGCGCCTTAGTCCCTGCCCATATTGCCCGTCTCCGGTAGGACTATCTGCCCGGCTTCTGTCTGCTGCCAACCTTGCCCGAAACCTAGACCCCAGACTTGGTAAGTCGCGTTCTTCCCCCACCCCGCCCTGCCACCTTCCTAGCGGACTGGGCCCGCGACTTCGTGCACGCGCGTGGCCCGAGGCGCGCGCTGAGAAGTTGGGCTGGTTTGGAGCAGCCGCGCGAATCCGGCCTCTGCGGCTGGTGTGTATGAACGCCTAGGACCTCAAGGTAGTGAGAAATGTCGCGGGGCTCTCCAGTGAGGCGGGAGCAAAAAGGGTCCAGCCTCGCTCCCCTGGATCCTCTTTGTCCCTCTGGACACCAAAAGCTACCTTTTAAGAATAAGCTTTCTGCTGGTCTCTAAAGAGAGAGAGCGAGAGAGAGAGGAGAGAGTGAGAGGAGAGAGAGAGAGAGAGAGAGAGAGAGAGTTGGGGGAGTATGGGGGAGGGAAACTGTCCCTTCCCTAAAGCAGTGTCTAATCCCTAAGGTCTCCAACAAAGTTTACTCAGAGGTTTCATTCGAATGCTGTGAAGTCCTTGTCGTTGTTGTTGTTGTTACTATTTTAAGTGAAGATTTCTAAGTCACGCTTCTCAAATATACGTGCCTCTTGAGGACATTTCGACAATTACCTTGTCCACTAACTCCCCTCCCTTCCCCTGGAAAAAAAAAATAAACGTAATTTTTCAGTAGTTGCCCTAGGACCCATCGTTTACATGTCACTAATGTGAAGAAAGAAGGAAAGAAAGAAAAGCAGCCTTGGTGTTTCTCGCTGGAACTCTGTGTGCTCTATTATTGAAACGTGAAAGATGGATTTTGGGGGGGAGGGGTAGGCAGGGCTCTGGAAGAGTGCTTTTGAACCGTGCTGCCCTGTTGCACGGGACTGACCTTTGGCTGACACGGCCACGGAGCGGGCCGTTCGTTAACGAGGATTTGATACATTAGACATTCGAGCTGGGCGTGTAAACCCACACTCTGAATCCAGATTTTGCTCAAATTAGTGTACGAGGAAATGATCTTTTTAAGTCCCGAGGCTTAACCAAATGTCAGGAGGGCCAATCGCTGCCCGAAAAGGGCAGTGGAGGACACAGGGTAAAAGACACATTCCTAGCTCCTTAAAAAATAAACAAAACAAAACCAAAAAGCCTTCTCTGAATAATTCCTGAAATCTCCCAAGTCACCACTTGGACGAAATGCTTATAAATAAAGCTAATCATTCGTTCTAATAAATTCTGTTGTGTTAAATCCTAATACTAAGCAAGACTGTGAAGGCAGCGGCACAGTTAGGGCAATAATCCTTTTCTGAGATCCGTATATTTTGAGATGCTGTTTTACTCGGTGGAGATACTGGAGTATGACAATTTATATCCGCCAGGCAGTGGGGCACACACAGAGGAGGGAGTCACAGATTTTAAAGCCGTTTCAAAGTTGACGCGTCCCTCAATTTGATTTGGTTCGATTTGTCTCCAGACGTTGGAGCCCGGAAAGGGAAGGCAGGCTGGCCACCAGCACCCTGGCCTGGAGCGCAGCGGCCGCACGGATGGGGCAGAGGTTGGGGACTTTGCTGTGGCCACTTGCAGGGTGCGGCGGCTCCCGCGGTATTTATTGACTGATTCGGGAAGGTGTCATTATATCTAAGCTCACATTAAAGCTCGAACTTAAAAAAAAAAAAAAAAGAGTACTGCCAGAAAATGCTTTTCTTTTCTTTCCCCCAATAGCAGAGCCCGCTGTTGTCAGTTGGAAAGGGGGGAGAAATTCTCTCCTGTCGAAGTTTCCAGCCACTCAAGGAGTGGAAGGGGGAGGGCGAAGCGAAACGGTGTTCTTGCTCTGTACCTGGCAACCCTCTAACCGCTGGCTTCTTCACGTTGCTGTCCTGGGGAGAGTATCGCAGAGGCAGACGCAGACGTTTTATGCACCTGAGTGCTGGGTTCTGCCGCTGGGTTTTGCTGGGTCTACGCAGGGGCGGTTCCTGGGATGCGGATTTAATCCAGGGGAAAACGTACACGAAACAGTTTTTGGCCTCCTATCTTTGCTTAGAGAGGCTCTGTCTCCATTCCTCGGTGTCCTCTGAGTGTAGATGAAAAGACGGAAAATTAAACGAGAAAGGCACTTACTATCATGGGAAAAAAAGATAGGTTAAAAATAAGGAATCTAGGGGAGAGAGGTCATTCTCCAAGAGCCTATGTTGAAGAAATACAGACAGGGCCTATGAGAGCTACAGGACTTGCTCCACAATGGGTTTTGTAGATAGCGTCCCCACGCACAGGCCGACGGCTCGCCAAATTCTGGTTCCCGACCCTTAGGACAAGGGCAACTGAGCCGGTTGAACACTTTTCGAGACGATAGACGTCCTGGCCCCCTTTGGAAAAATCACACCTTTCCAGACTCTTGAGAACCCCGCAGGCTTGAGAAGGTTGCAAAAATGGTCTAAGAGTTAAGAAGAGAATGGAGAAAGAAGGGAAAGGTTGGTAGAGGATGGAGAAAGGAAAGATTGTGGCCAGTTAACTGAGAGATCGAGTTCATTTTCCTCCAGTGGCGGGTCCCAGCACCCTCCTACCCAGTCTGCGATCACCAGTTACTGGTGCAAGGGCGAGACACTGCCCGGGACCACCAACTTCCGAGTTGTGTCAAGTTGAGGTGGAAACGGTGGATCTATTTCATTTTAAGGTCCACTTTTGGGAGTCGGTGGGATTACTACAATGCTGATGCTTGTAAGAGTGGAAGGAAGGAAGCACTTGCCGCTTACAGACTTGCTCCGAGTTTCTTTGGCCCCCTTCTCTACAGCCTCCACCCTCGTCTAGCCCCGGGAGCCTACACCTGGGTTTGGGCCTCTGGACCCGGTCGCAACTCTGGGGTACCCGCGAGTACCCCGGAGCCGTGAACCCTGAAGTTCTAAATGCGACGTGACTTACTGGCTGGCTTGAGGAAAGCCTCTTTCGCCCCTTCTGGGATATCATCCAGCCCTGCCCGGGGCTCCCTCCCCGAAGCCCCCAGGGCCTCGGTAGGTCGGTCGGGGCCACCTTCGGGGCTGCTCGGGGGACCTGACGCAGGCCGCGCTGCCGCTGACGTCAGGGGCTCCCGGTGGCCCGAACCCCAGTCCTGGCAACAAGGCGCCCGGCGTGGGCGTCATTAATTATTAGATGGTAAATATTGCAAAGAAAGCTCAAGCTATAATTCAGGCGGGATATATATATATATATATATATATATATATATATATATATATATATATTTCGGTTTCTCAAAGCATAGTTACCAACTTCGCACCTTCTTGTGGTCCCGTCTGCCCTCTGGGTCCACACTTTTGTAGGTTTTAGCTCTTCACTTTGTAACTGGTTTTGGGGATTCTTGGTGGAAGCGCCAATATTTGTTCATGTGGGAACTGCATGGTTACAACTTCCCTGTAGATTCAAGCTTGAGGAGCTTAATCATCTCTATCAACCAAGGGGGTGAGATGTGTGTGGGCATTGCTTCATAAAGCTGGATCTAGGATGCTCACATCCCCTTTTCTGTTTCGTCAGATTCTTAGTCCGAGATCTCATACTATTATTGTTGTTGTTGAGTGAAAAGGAGGGGAAAAAAAAACCCTATCAAACACCGACAGGGCCAAGGTAAATGAATAATGCCATTCGGTATCAGGAACAAAACCTTCCATTTGTAAAATCAAACACAGCTCTCCCTTTCTCTTTTGTTTTAAAAGGAATCACACCTATAATATCTACTTAAAATAGAATGTTAAGGAGCAGTAACTTCTTCAAAATAACACTCGTTCTCGGTGCTAGCTCTAATACATTTTAAAAATCCTTTCCCCGAGGATTACTGCCGAATAAACATAGGGCACAGCAGGGTCACTGTGGCACGAATTCTCTCTTGGGCTCTTCTCTACAAAAGGAAGAAAGAAATCATGCCATATATGATGGAATTCCACAGGTGATGGTGAGGTGATTTTCTGGAAAAAGAATGAAATTATATAAGAATTAAACTAACCCATTTGAATCAAGACAATTTTCATAGGAGTGGAAACAATAATCCACAAATTTAAGCGTCTTGCATATTATCTTACTTGTCATAAATAATTTCTCTGCAATTCTCTTGTTATATTAGCTGTTTGAAAGATCCTGTATATAAAAATAAAGTTCACATGTATCACTGCATAAGACCAAGAAGTAGCAGCTCTCAAAAATATAAAATTATCTTCATACATATGAATATAAAATGTATTTGTCAGGATCCACAGGGCCAGAATGAAAAGCCTCTCTAGTTATATCTATAGGAGGTAGAAATATCCTGAAAAGTATTCTGAAAGGCAGGTAATTTGTTTAGTGTTTCACAGACAGAAAAACAACTGACCGAACTTTAATTTTTCTTTTGGAAGTTTTAGAGCCCTGCAGGCAGCTTTTGACTCAGAACTGTGATGGTGACCATTTTATTCTCAAGTTTATAATTTATTTTTAACCAATAGTTATGTGGTAAATATTTAACAAATATATACAATCTCTCAGAAGTGTGCAATAATTATTTTCTAAAATATGAGTAAAAATGGAGCTCACTCTTATACATCAGATACATATATTTGCAGTATTGAGAGCTTTGTGAAGGAGAATTTTAAAAAGTGTCAACAGTCACATTAGTAAATGTGCAAAATTCCGCAAGCATCCATCAATAAAAATTTCCAAGAATTGTGTACTAAATGTATATTAGAAAAGAGGTAACTGCACACAAAAAGAAAAATGAAAAGAAACCTCATTTAGGGAAATAAAAACAAACAAAGGTCCAGGGTCCATCATTTACTTTTTCTGCTATGATTATTATGTATTTCTATGGCTTGTTATACCTAGACTTTTCTTTAAAATTCCAAAAATGTGTGTTAGCTGGAATAAAAAATATTTGGAGTTGCGGACAACAGTTAATTGGCATTCAACAACTTCGGTGCTGTTTTCTATTTTACGTACTACTACTTTTATATACTACAAATCTTTCCAGAGAGTTCTGCTATTTTTGGTACAGCAGGCTGAAATTTATAGGCCTAAGATATATTCCAGACTATGTTTATAACACCCTGGCTGAGAAAAACCCTAGGATATTCATTAGATTTTTTTTAAGTCAGCTAATATTATTACAGTTCCTGAATCAATAAATATTTACAGATTTAAGGCAATAATTGAATTGAAGGGCCACATTTGAAAGTCATTATGTGTGTGTGTGTATATCTCCAAATAAGTGATTTGTACAATTTAGACAATATCCTATGGAGGTTATGTGATTTTTCTGCTGCTTTAAACATGATTTCACTTGCTGACCTCGTGAAGTCAGTTGATATTCTTGGCTCTTACTTAGATTTGCACTTGTGAAATCAGTGTCCTAGACAAGATGCTCACTAAATTTTTATGTAGTCCTCAAAGTAGTGATTTCACTTAGTCTTGCTTATGGATTAAAAAAAGCAACAACAAAGCTTTTAACTTTTTATTTGTGAAAAAAAATAAACCAGGGAAATCTTAACTGATTTGGGATATAAATGAAATCAACTAGCAATTCCTATTGTAAAACCTCATTGTTAAGTTTTTTTTTTTTTTTTTTCCCTGAGAGTCTTGTTTCAGAAATGTGTTCTACTAAACAAGGAAGGCTACAGGAAACCTCTTTTTCTCCTTCTTAGTTTGAAAAGGAAATAAAATACATTTCCAGTGTTTTGTTTATGTGAATTACAAGGAGTATTTTCGTAAACAGGGGCAGAGGATGCTTAAGAGATGGAAACACTATTAAATTCAAATGTTTAAGAGCATGAATTTAGGAAGTGTAAACTAAGTTCTGGTCATATACAGATAGATGTATATTTGAAGGCGATACAAATCCCACCATGTAAGTAACAAGAATAAGAGGAAAACACAATGCTCCTGCACACTCTCCTCGCTAGATCAGTGTGAAGAGCTAAATATATTGAGTATATTATTCAATCCACAGGTTCTGCAGCTGTTGCTTGTTACTTACCTGTCAGCTAACTGCACTTGACTAGACCAATTAATTGATTAATTAATTACCCCGACAAACATTAGAGATAAGTATAGTTATTGTTAATAGAGACTATGTCATTTCAAAATTAAATTTCAAATGCTTTCTTCCTTCCAGGCATATAACAGGAGAAATATACACAGTTATTCAAAATATAAGGTAAAATATGGTACTTGTCATAAGAGAGGCATACACAAAATTGGGGAATGTTTTACTTTTTCATTCTCTTTAGAAGATATTGGATGTCACTTGCTGCTTTAGAAAATCAGAACAAAATGTCGTATCACGGATTTTTCTTTCTCTTTCCTTCATGCCCTCTTTTGCTCCTTTTCCTTCTCTTTAGCTCCTCCTTCTTCTCTTCTTCTCTTCCTTGCTCTAGAACCTAAGGTAAAATGAAATTTTCAGAAGACCTTTCTCAGGATGGTGGCAGTGGTGTTGTGAGCTCACTGCCTGAATCCTTGCCAGGCCTTTGTCTTTTGGGGGAAGTTTTGTCCAAGTGCCCATCTGTAGTCAGCTAGCCTGGGCTCCCATGGATGGGCTTAAACTCTGGGAATGCTGGGATCTGGGGCTGGTCAGAGCTTTTCAGCAACCAGGGTGTCCATTTTAATGGTCGAAGTGGGTCAGACCAAGCAGAGACCAAGTTCTGACAACTCTAGGTAAATATCTGAAAAGAGAACACTGATTGGTCACCAGGACATTTACACTTTATAGAATTGAGCAGGGTTTCTCTCTTTTCTATTATTTGTTTGATCTAAATACAGATTCCCTTGTCACTAACAAATAAATCTTTTGTTTGTTTTCATTATGGTTCTTTTGTTCATTTTAATTCAGTTTTTAAAATATTCACTATAAAAGTGTCAGCATAGGACTAATTTTTCAAGACTATTTTTTGTTCTGAAATATTAAGCCATGTTTTCCCTTCCCCTAAGGCTGATGTGATTCTCTGGCAGTATTTTCCAAGGAAATTTTATGTCCACTTTATAACATTTGATAGTCACCCTATGAAACTAAGAAATAATTCATGTTTTCTGAAAAGGGTTCCAATCAGGTTCTTTAGAAGCTCAAAGTAGGACTAACCTGTAACCAATCAAAGAATTAGAGGTAACTGGTCCAATTACATATTATTCACATTCCTTTTTTTTCCCTTTGTGCTGTTTTTGGGTCATTTGGGAAGTGGCGCAACTCAGATCAGTTTGATTTGTATTTTCTAGCTGTTTGGATGAGTTGATTCAAGCAGGAAGGGTCACAAAGTGTGTTTGAGGACTTTGTTGTGTCATTGTCATGTGATTCTAATCCTTTTTGTAACAAGTTTTAATATTGAGCAATTTCAAATACATACAAAAGTAGAGAGGATAATGTAATAAATCTTTATCACCCAACTTCAGCGTCTATCAACAAATAGCCCAGTTTATAATATTTCCATCCACCGTTCTCCCCCAGAATTATTTTGAAGCACACCCTAGACATCCTATTATTTAATATGTAAATATTTATTATTTAATAAGTTCTTAATGTTTGCTACAAAGCAGAGTGGCTTTTTCAAGTCAACTAGTATGTTTTTCTGAAACACTGCCTGGCCTGAGCTTTGAGCTGCTGTTCTCGATCCTTTTAACAGTTTTGCTTCCAATACCAGAGCCTTTATTAGCCACTGGAATCAAGGAGCTCTGTAGTTATCAAGAGCAAAAGAATAATTCACTTGATTATCATCATAATCAATGAAGATTCAAGCTTCAAGTGGGAAATCTCATAATCTCTAGAGTCTAGTAGTCATAATGGAGTGAGAATAATTCACTCAAAAGTTTCTGATTTGGGGAAAAGTGATGACTAGGAATCTTTTAATGAAAAAAAAATCCTATGAACTTGTACTGGTATGGAAAAATCATTGTACTTGAAAAACTATCACTTAAATGCATTCATTGGGTTTCAGCTTTATTTCACCCAAGGTAATCCCCCAATTATTGATATAATAATAAATATGAATTTATGCACTGTGATTTAAATGTATTGTTTCCTTATCTCATTAAGTCACATGAAGCCATATGTTGTTGATTTTTCAAAAGAGAGTACTGATATTTTAGAGCTCTATGCCAAACTATTTATGTATGAAATTATGTGATGTCTGGAATTTGCTTCAAATAATCTTGGGCGAGGGGTGGGAATGAGTGAGTGTAAGAACCAAGACTTTTATTGCAGGGAGATGGGTACCTGGGAGTATGGTAATATTCTCTACTTCTGTATATATTTATTTTTTCTTAATAAACTAGCAAAAATGAAAAAGATAAAATGTCAAGAAGAACTCCACTAAAGTGTTTTTCTATCTATCAGTAGAGAAGTCAAAAGAAGGAATGAAATTATATTAAAAATTAAAAAGATAAAAGTTTACTTGCATCGTCCTGGACTACCCAAGAGTGTCCTTGGAGAAGCCAGTGAATCTCTTTCAACTTCAGTTTTTACATACATGAAAATACTCCCTCTGGTTTAAATAAATGCTAATGTTTTTTCCATATATCCCTATGTATTAGATAGGAATTCATAACACCTTGCCAGCAAAAATGTTGCTTGATAATTTAAACTTGTAGTTACTTGAATGTTTGTCATCTAAATGTTTCAAGCTCTATGGAAAGGTCTAGTTGTCACTTTCTACTTGTGGTCGTTTTGTGCATTGATTATGGTAGAACATTTCTCAGTATGTGGAGAAAATAATGACAGTTATAGATTTTAAAATGAGATTCTTGCTATAGCATAATGCTTTTCTTTTTCTACTTTTCTTATGGGAAATAGAGACTCTTGAAGTTCAGGGTTAACTCCTGCCTCTTGTTTCTCCTTCCATAACACATCTGCCCTTCAGACTTCATTTCTGGGCCATTCCTTATGGAAGTAGAAAACACAGCATCCTCATAATGTAATTCATTATGGAACTTGGAATTGAATTATGATTTTCAGGTTTGAGTTTTCATAGTGGGCCTCCAGTTTTGACTTATGTTGCCCTTCTCCATTTCCTAACCAGTTCTAGAATATTAGGGATAAGAATAAGTAAATCCTTCAAAGTGCCAAGTTATCTTCCTCTCAACCTATCCTGCCCAGGTTGGCATTCCGTCTCAGTTTTCTTCCATGTTCTCACTATGCTGGATTTTCCTGTCTGCAACCCAAATCTCCCCAAGGATGCAAACCAGCCTAGACAGTACCATGAGACTAGAGCATTTGAAGCATTCTAGTTCTTTCCTCCATGGGACTAGATCCTGGTCCTACATCTCTAGCAGTAGTGGTTCTTGTAACAGCATTCAGAAATGATGGCTCTTCTTATCACTTTGTTATGTCTGCTGTAATGTATGTATGTATGTCTCTCATATCAAGCCATATCTGACCATGCCAAGCTGTGGAAGCCATTCATTGAACTAACTAACCATCCCCAGCCCAGCCTTTGAAGTCAGGTAAGCTCTCTCTGGACCAGTATTTCTCAGGGGGCTTGCATCAGCTGTTTATACAAATTCATATTCCTGGCCTTCAGTTCTAAGTGAATGAGAATGAGAATGTCCGGGTTAGGCTGTTATTGGGAATCTTCATTTTAACAACGTGAAGTTTAAAACTCATTTGATTGAAGTCCTAGACTGTACCCTTGGATGTGACTTTTTCTCTGGGCCTTGCTTCTATTGTTGTGATTTTAAACTTCCTGGTGCCTGCACTTTCTAGAGTCTGAACTTCCATCGAGATTCATAAGACAAAAAGCCAACAACAGTAATGATGTTGGACAGGTTCTTAGCAAACAAAGCTGGTGGTCTCAAACATACTATTTGTGTTACCACCATTACCCTTACTATAATCACTGTCTTCTTCTTGATCTAGCGTTAGAGGAAGAATATGTGTGTGATATTAATAATGATAATGTGCATCAAAGTGCCTTTTAAAAAGTTAAAAAGCACCTGATAAATGCAATGTATTATTCAACAAACACTCAGTTAATGAACTCATAGTCTGTTTGGGGACACTGTACAACTTGCCCCCTGAACAGAGTATGAAGAAAATGAAGAACATGTTTTCTGCTCAGGGGAAGCCCATAATGAGGATAACATGCACACATAATGTTATAGGAAAACAATTGGAAAGCAGCATACTTGATTTATATCCCAAACATACTCTTTAGTGATATAATTCTGAGTGCCCTGGGAAATATAGGATAACTATGTGCTTATGTACCAACCATTGTCTCTGTTGATGTATCTATGACTCTGTGTATTCATCTCTATCAAACATCTGCTTTCATCACCTCTACTTTTAAATATCTTTAAAGTAAATGTGATGCAGTTAGAATATAAGCTCCATGAGGGTAAGCATTTTTGTGTTTTGTTTACTGATATATTTTCACTGCGCAAATGGTGCCAGCTACATGATAGACATTCAATAAGTGTTTGTTGTCTGACTGACTGTCCTAGTGGTTGACTGAATGAAATTAGTTAGAAAAGATTTCCGAAGAGCGATGAGTGTAAAGGAGATCTCACAGTGCCCGCCTATTGGTTGACAATGGTTGTGTAGAGAAAGGGCCATAGGACATAAGATAGAATTGGCTTAGTGGTGAAAATCTCCATATTTGACAATTCCAGTCTGCCCACTATGGATCATTTCAGTAACCAATGACTTGGGGTGATTGTAATTGTGATTTTCTGGCTCAGAGGAGGAACTTCCTACCTCCCTTTTATTTATTTATTTATTTATTTATTTATTTATTTATACTTTTTTTTTTGAAGTTTATTTATTTTGAGAGACAGAGAGCGTGAGCGGGGGAGGGGCAACGAGAGAGGGACAGACAGAATTCCCTCAGATGGTGGAGCTTGAACTCAGCAACCATGAGATCACGACCTGAGTGGAAACCAAGAGTCAGAGGTTCAACTGACTGAGCCACCCAGTCGCCCCACCCCCTTTTAGATCTGTGTTATGAGGTGTAACTGAATTCTGTTTGTGGAGATAAACATGTGAGGTTTTGTGTTTGCTTGTTTGTTTGTTTTTGGAACGTGGCATTTCCTTCCTTTAGGAATTGTGTCTGTTTGTATACACAGATACATTGGGCAGTGACATATATTTGCCAAATGTCAATAGTTGTAGTTTAATTGTAGTGAAGTCTTCTCCTTTGCAACTTCATTTTCTAGTCTATCTGAGGAAAGATAGAACATTTTCTCTTGGGAACTAATGAGTGAGGATAGTCGAAATTGAACAGGCTACTGATTATAAGCAAGTAACCCAACCAGGATTCTAAATAGAGCTGGAAACATAATTTGACAATCTTTTCATCTAGATGCCGTGTGAAATTTTAATTGTTCAAAGATTATTTGCACATATAGCAATTTAGTTTGTTGCCTGTTTCCAAATACTGAAGAGCAGTGATACCGTGTGTGAGTGTATATTTTAAAATTGCAATTTTCAACCTTTCATTCACTCATTTAACAAATATTTATCGAAGGCCTCCTAAATCCCAGGCCCATTCTGGAGATGCAGTGGTAAGTCAAATTTCCTCATGGGGTTTACATTCCAGTGGGGAGAGCAGTGACAACAATTAACATGAAAGGAATGCATATAAAAGGGAATTTCACATAGTTGTCAGTGTTGTGCTTAAACTCAACCAGTGTAGTGGGACAGGGAGGGCCTTGCAGGGTGGAGAGGCTAGCGTAATCAGTGGCCTTTCTGCGGAGCTGACGTTTGACCTAAGACCTAAATGATGTGAAGGAACAAGGAGAAGGGGGTTCTGGCTAAGGAAAGACAAAATCTAAAGGTGCTGGAGTGGTAATTAGTTTGGCATGTTAATTAATCCATTCCTTTATTCTTCTCCACAAATATTTGCTAAGTGCCTGTTCTGTATCAGATGCAATGTATTCTAAGGTGCTGGGGAAATGGTGACGAACAAGACAGATATCTTGAATACCAGCTCCCATGGAACCATATTCTAGTGAAACAGAAAGACAAACAAAGCAAACAGAAAAAATACCAGAAAATAATAAATGAGATCATACTAAGTGGGATGGAACAGTGCGATAGATACTTTTTTGGTGGATATCCTAGCTTGAGGGACTAGAAAAGGCCTTTCTGAGTAAGTGACTGGTATGATAGGAAGCTCACATTTGTGTCACATCCTACCTTTGGATATTTCGAATTATGTTTTGGGATATAGTAAAACAGGCTGATGATAATGTGTGGCTCTTGTTGGTCTACCTGTAACCCCACCATTTTCTCTTCCCCTAATGAATGCATATGGGAATGCAAGGAACTGTAAATTTTCAAGTTTATAAAACAGGAAAAAAATTCATAAATTTATGTACTTTATTAGTAGTAGCAAATTACATGAAACTTTCCCCACTGGGGGTTTGGGATATTCAGGCTTAAAACAGCTGTTTTAATTATTGGGAACGTATGGCAGAATTAAGGAATTTTTTGCTGAATAAATATTAAAGAAAAGCTTTAACAATGATGAAACTTAAAACTAAATAATGAGAGTATGCAAATTAATATAGATTTGAGCAATCCCGCAAAGGCAAGAATCAGCCTTGGTCTTAGCCTTGTTATACTTTTTAATTAAAAGCAGCAAATTCACCATTGAGCACATTTTCTTATATTTTATAATTTTTCCCATGTTGGGATATTGTCTTAGTTTTTACTATCAACACGATATTGGTATTTAAGTCAAGATTCAACATCACAGGGAATAGAACTCTATTTAAAGTAGTTCATGTTGAAGGGTGTTTATTGATAGGAAAGAACATGGACAGGAAACAAAGTGTAATGTCTGCATGTGGATGACACTGAAAACATCTCTTTATCTACATATCTGCTCCACTAGTTTCCTGTTTCTCTTTTTGCATACACTTTTTTAAAAAGATTTTATTTTTATTATTTGTTATTTATTTATAATTTTTGTTATTTCTTAAAAATTTTTAAAAATGTTTATTTATTTTTGACAGAGAGAGACAGAGCATGAGTGGGGGAGGGGCAGAGAGAGAGAGAGGGAGACACAGAATCCGAAGCAGGCTCCAGGCTGAGCTGTCAGCACAGAGCCCAACGTGGGGCTCAAACTCACAGACCGTGAGATCATGACCTGAGCCGAAGTCAGATGCTCAACCGACTGAGCCACCCAGATGCCCCTAAAGATTTTATTTTTAAGTAATCTCTACACACAACATGGGGCTCAAACTCACCACCCTGAGATCAAGAGGTGTGTGCTCCACCAACTGAGCCAGCCAGGTACCCCCATAATCTTTCTTGTCTTATGTATGTTTCTTTGTTTCTCCAGAAATTCACTTTACATGTGGTATTGTTTGACATTGGTCTCAAATTCCATGTGGCCTCTAGTTCCAATTTTCACAGCTCTCTGACTGCCTTAGTCTTACAATGACCAGTTTCAAATTCCTGGGAGAGATACTTTGATTTTCCCAGTTTAAATTAGGTATATACACTGGTCCAATCAGCTGTAGCTGGAGGAGGGGAGCAGGAGATAGGAGCTATACAGTATGTTCTTGCGATGTGTTATGTTATTAACAAACAATCGATCTCCCATAATATAAAAATAAGGACTATCTCACATTTAAAAACTTGAAATAATAGTTAATAAGGATAAAGTACCATTTTGATATCCTCTTCCACCCACACCAATCCTGATACCATTTACCCTCTCCCTACTCAGTACTCTCCCTAGAGCTAAATGTGCTTTAGAGATATACACACATACACACATTCTATAGAAAATAGTATAATATCACATAAATTTATTTCTCTATTTAGCAAATAGTAATTGAATGCACTGGAAATTTAGCATTGCATAAAATGAACAATAATTATTGCCCTCATGGAGTTTACCTGCCAGAGGAGACAGACAGGCATAAAACTCGCTAAATAAATATGTTACATGGTACTTGGGAAGATCATGAGTGCTATGCAGAAAAATAAATTCTGAAGATAATGGAAAAGAAGTGGCCAGAGAACAGACCAATTTGAAGGTGACATTTGAGCCAAGACTTGTAAGAGGCCATCTAGAGAAAAGACATTATAAGCATAGGGAACAGCAGGTGACTGCATGTTCAAAGAACATGAAGAAGTTCTGTCAGTCTGAAGCAGAATGAACAAGGGGGAGAAGAGTAGGAGAGGTCAGAGTAACTATGGGATTCTGGGAGCTGGGGAGGAGTTGGGACTACTCACTGAGGTTCTTGTTAACAAGTTTAAGGCCTTTACTTTAATTCTCTGTGAGGTAGAAGACACTGTAATATTTTGAGCAAAGTAACTTGATCTGACTTATTTTGAGTGGATCATCATGATTTCTGAGTTGAGACTAGACGGAAAGAGGCTGGCAGCAGTCAGATGTTAGGCTATTGCTATGATTCAGGCAACAGATCATAGTGATCTGGACAAGAGAGTAGCAGAGAAAGTGATGAGTAGTCAAGATTCTGGATTGATTCTGATGGTAGAGCAAACAAAGTTTCTTCTGGATTAGATGCAGATGTGAGAAAAAAAGAGAAATCAGTGTTGACAACAAGGATGGCCTTGAATAATTGGAAAGATGCAGTTTTCATTAACTGAGATAAAGAAGATTGTGGAAGGGGAAGTTTTTAGGGCATGTGTGTTAGGGAGTGGAAATCAGGAACTCAGTTTTGGAAATGGTAGGTTAGATATGCCTTTAGACATTTGTGTGGAATAGCTGAGCAGGCAGTTGGATTGGAGTCATCAGCATGGTGATAGTATTGAAAGCTTTGAGATTGAATGAGACCACCATAAAACAAATATAAAGAAAGAAGAGGTATAAGGCTCAGGTCTTGTCCTCTCCAAAATTTGGAAGTCATAGAGATATGGAAGAACTAGAAAAGGAGAGAAGCAGTGAGTGAGAGAGGAAGAAATCTAGGAGAGATGGTGTCATGACAGCTACGTGAAGAAAGTATCTCAAGAAGGTAGGAGTGATCAGCTGTGTCAAATGTGATGGCAGGCCAAGTCGGAGTAGGAGAGAGAAGTGATCATTTAATTCAGTAACAGAGCGTACCAGTGATTTGACATGAACAATCAGGGAGTTGTAATGGTAGAGATAATGATCTCTTTGGAGTAGGTTTGAAGGAGACAAAAGGGGGAGAGGAATTGGAGATAATGAGTATATAGGATAAATAAAATGGTAATATTATTTTTTGGGAACTTTTTTATGAAGCGATATGTGCTAGGGATTTATACTATTCTTTATAGCTCTAGCTCATTTCTCCTAATGATCATGTGATTTTTAATTATACGGATGACCACAAAGTGTTTAAGACAGTTCTCTAAATAGACCTTAACTCTTTTGTTTTAGTACCAAGAATATCAATCATCCCTCCCCTGAAACAAAAATATAGATGAAATGTTCAGTGGGAATCCATAGATAATAGGAGAGGCCAAACCATGTGCAGACAAGAGTTGAGATAAGCCTGGCTATGGTGGGGATTTCATAGTGGAAACCGGTTGGAAATAAACTCTCCCAAACTTTTCCCCGATAACTCTTCCTTGGTTTAGTGCCAACACTAAGCAGGCAAATGCAGTTCTCTGTCTCACAAGAGACACAAGCGTAGGTCATAGATAATTTTACCAGTTGTATTTTTTTCAAAACATTTAAGTTTGTGTAAGTTGATTATGAAACCAACTACAGTTCTCCATTATCCTTTGTGATCAAGTGGAAGGTTTTTTAGTTGTTGTTTCGGTACCAATCTTCAGGATGAACATTCTTGCTTTCTTATGTTATTCTGTCTACTCTCAAAACAACTCAACCTATTTTGGAATGCTTTGTAGCTAGAAACCCCTTTTAGTTCCAAGTCTCTTTCATGAAGACAGGAGCTGTTTCTCCCCAACCTCCCACATTGCACAGCTGTTTATGAGGCTTGTAATTAATGAAGAGTTGCTAATAATCACACACCCAGTGATGTTCCGGGCTTGTTGAAAGAAATAGGGTGGGCAACAGTCATTGGGCTGGGGCCTGTAACTGTGCCTTTTGCCAATGGGCTGTAGATTGGCTATTGTCTTTTTTGGTAAGAGAATTTCTGGGAGCTCTACTCACATAGTTCATGCTAAATTACTTTGGTAAACAGGAAGTGATCTGAAATGTGGAAAAAAGTAGAAAAGTTAAAGAGGAATTTTCTAAATAGAATTAGCTTCTTTCCGTTGGACTTATTTAAAAGTCTACAGATCTTCAGGAATTTCCAGATTAATTGTCTGGGTTTATTGATTTCTATTTTCAATTGCTTTATTAAATGGCAGCTTCTGCAGGCAACCTCATTTTCATTGTTCTAATGAAGAGAGCTTGATCTAGTCCAAAAGTTGAGAAGTCAAGTATCTGTAGGAGCCAAAGAAAGAACTAAGCAAAGCAGCCCAGAATTAGAACTCACTGGAGAGAAGTGAGGAGTGGGGTGGATTTGCTGACGCATGAGAATGTCTGCCTTGTCTTAAAACTCCTCAAGTTTTTCAAAAGAAGATAGAAATCTGGATTTTAACATGACATCTTTCAGCTTGGAAATATTGGCAATGAGCTCAAAGTCTTAAGAAAAGCAATCTGTAACCAAATACATTTCAGGCCAAAGCAAACACATCTGCAGGCTGGATCCAACCCCAGGCCACCAGTTTGCAACTTCTGGTCCAGAAGGATCGGTGGTTAGGCAGTGCTTTGGGACCAGTTCTTCACAAAGACTTAAAAAACAAGTGGTTGCTAATTATCTAAATGTTCATCGTTACAAGTCGTTCTCTCTCTTTTTGTTTTGGTAGCAAATTTTAAATCACATTAGCCTGATGTTTGAAACCTGCTGGTGGAAAGTAGAGTGATCATATATCATGGACTTCCCAGGACAGCACTGGCTTAGGCCTGTAGCAGTTAAAATGATTAATGCTACCCCTTTTCATTTCCAACATTATATGGACACTTTAAGTGTCTCTTTTGTCCCCGCTTCCCATTTTTCACTTATTTCTTCCCCTCCTCCTTCTCCTCCTTCTTCTTTAAGTAAGCTCTACACCCAACCTGGGGCTTGAACTCATGACCCTGAGATCAAGAGTCTCCTACTTGTCCGACTGAGCCAGCCAGGTGCTGGCTCACTTATTTTTTAATTCATTTCTTTTTATAAAAGCTATCATGATGCATTTTAAATATATAAAAAAACACTAGACAAATATCATAAACCTCCATGTAGCCATCATTCAGTTTCAGTACCTATCAACTAATGGCCACATGTTTCTTCCATACCCTCACCCACTCCCTCATCCTGTATTATTTTGAAGAGAAGTCCCGATTTCATATCACTTCATCCATAATTTCTTATGCACCTTAAGTCAGTATTGTCTAAGTACCAGTCTAACATTAAACATTTGGATTATAACTCATTTTGTTTTAAGTTGTCCTTACTTTTTTCCTTGACTTCTTTATAGCTTTTCTTTCTCCACTGTGCACCATGAGTCAGTCCTTTTGTTCCTGAGTACTAGTACTGAGATACTTCATTAGCATTTCTCAATAACTTTTCAAGAGTCATTGAATATTTGTTGCTGCTTTATTTGTGTCTAAAAATAAATTATTCTTATATGTATTATTAGAAATAAAAGATAATTTTGAAATTTATTTTTTCTAGTCCTTCGACTTCATCCATCTTTTCAACTACTGATTTGCCCACCCTTGAGTGATTCTTGGTGAAATTATCTCATTGCCTTGTTATAAAGTGGAAAGATGCTTGCCAGATTCCAGTTCTATGATCTCTTATCTATTGTAGGCTAATCCTGGGCCTTAATTTCAAGGTTTGTTTGACACTTTTTGGTGGAAAATGCGAATTCTGGTAACTATGTCCTTTGAAAAATTTTATGAGTTGCAAATAGTAAGAGAGACAGCAGACATGATTGTTAGAGAGGAATGGACTTTGGAGTCAAACAAACTCATCTGTGTGCATGTATTTCCTCCCTCCCTTCCTTCCTTTCTCCCTCCCTTCCTTCTTTGAGAACTTCATTAAAGACTCAAAATACTTTTCTTACGTCAGAATTTTTTTCATAGTTCAAATTTTTTGGATTAGTATTTAAGAAGGCACGTTATATAATACACACATATAATTTGATAATAAAAATGATTGACTCCTCAGATAAACTACTTCTGTTAACTTCCATTTCACCTATTTAGAAACCTTGAATAGAGATGTATTATATTTTTACTCTCTTTTCATTTCCTTCTGTGTTGTATTTATATTTTTCTTTTCTATGATTATTTATTTATTTACTTACTTGGTTGTCAAATGATCCTTTATTGAGTTACTTTCTGTTATAGCTCTTAACTAGCTGGGCATTCCACTGTGCCTCTATTGCTGTCATCTGTAATGTCATGAGGGTGGTGGCCATCAGCATTGCAGCTCACAGATTGGGCACTCCCCAGGATCTCTTTAATGGCTCCAGAGAGTTCTCTGGCTAAAGATCTGTGTGGCATCTGTCAGGCAATGTTGACAATCTCATCAAAAGGGCTATTTCTGGTGCCTCTGGGTGGTTCGGTTGGTTAAGCGTCAGATTTCACTCAGATGATGATCTCACAGTTTGTGGGTTTGAGCCCCACATCTGGCTCTGTCCTTGACAGCTTGGAGCCTGCTTCGGATTCTGCGTCTCCCTCTCTCTCTGCCCCTTCCCCACTCATGCTCTGTTTCTCTCTCTCAAAAATAAATAAACATCAAAAAATTAAAAAAAAAGTCAATTCTTTCCCTTCCCTTTAAAAATAAAAGTGATATTTCTGCTTCTTTCTGTCTCTTGGCAGTTCCTTTAGGGCTTTGATAATCAGGGCGGAGGCAGAAGGTACCGCTTCAATCTGGGCCTATGTGTTCTGAAGGATCAGTTTCACTGTAATCCTCAGACCTATCCAGTCACCAGTTGCCTTGGCAATGTCATCACTAACCTGTTTTGGAGACAGACTCAGGGGGCCAGTCTTTGATCTTAGGGGCCAGGACAGATAGGCACATGCTTCCTCACTGGTACACCTCAGGTATACGACTGATCTCGTTGAAGTCAAACTTAGGCGGCTTGGTGGAGGCTGCTGGTGATGGATGAACCCAGATTTGGGATGACCAAAGACAGTTGCACCTTTGTCTCCTCTGAGCCAAAAGCCAAAAGCCAAAAGCCAAACTTTTAAATAACATATTAAAATTTTCTCTTTAATTGAGTTTTACGTTTTTTTTCCTCTTTTTTTGTGTGTTGGTAATCCTGATCTGCATTTTTCCCCAATATTCAATTTTCATGTGGAGGGTACCAATTGCTTTATGTCCTCATATGGCACATAATTATCTTATTTTCTTATTTAATATAATTTTGAAATTCTTTGTGATCTTCATAGTTATATACATATGTGTGTGTGTGTGTGTGTGTGTGTGTGTGTGTGTATGAATGAATGAAAAAGAAGATGTTAGAAGGTAAAGGAATTATTCTTTTTCTAGTTATTTACACAAGTAGTCTCACTGTCCCCACAAATTTTCTGGTTAGAACTGTGCTTGGGTTAAATTTAGAAACAAGTGAAGATTTTGCTTAAAATCTCCTCTCTCCTCTTGAAGTTCATCTCTTCTTCCTGTGCCTCATCATTCAAAGGTGTCTTGTCATTAAATAAGTCATACCTCTACCTCAGTTTTTCATCATGTTGAGACAAGAGTTTTTTAGACCTTAGATTCCTGATTTTGTATTTAATGTGGTGTGCCTTCAGTGACCAAAATTTCCAGTCGAATATATAAATGCTCCTTAATCATGCCTTGTTTGAAGGCTTATCCCTTCTACTGATAGAGTTAGCTCTGATAATATATTTTGTTATTTCTAGGTTTACTTTTGCAGGTATCTAATTCTGCAAAGAATGCATGAGAGGACAAAGCATGATGTTGGTATGCGTGTGTATGTATATGTGTCTGTGGGTATGGGTGTACCAACATGTGTCTTCTTGTCCTGAAACAACGGGTATCTCTCTCCAATATCTTCATAGTGTTCTGGTATAGGATGAGTTGGGGAGGAGTTTTCAACTTTTCGAACTTTTCTAAGTTCTGCCGTCCTTGTATATTCCCTTCCTTGCCTGGCTGGGTAGACAAAGTGTAAGCTTGAAGTGCTTCATTGCCAGAGTGACCTTTCATTCTCCCAGGTGGCTGGGATTAGATACTGCAGTCCTCAAACACTCACTCACAGTTCTTAGTCAGAGACTAGGTCACAGCCAAGCAGTCAGCCTCGGGGGATGGCCATGTTCAAGTTCAGCTCATTAGTATCAACTCAGGCTGTGTCTTCTGTTTCTGTTCTCACGGTTATGTCAAGAACATGCAGAATTTAGGCTGCTTTAAAAAATTTAATCATGTCTTCTCAAGTTTTGACTGCAGAACACCTAGAGAGGATTGGATTTTGGAGTCAAACAGACTCATCTGTGTGCATATGTTCCCTTTCTCCCTTCCTTCTTACCTTCCTCCCTCCCTTCTTTCTTTCTTTCATTTTTTTCTCTTTTTTCATTTGTTTATTTATTATAGGAATGGATATAAAGCAGCATGATAAAATTTCAAAAAATTTAAGAGAGTATGCAATGGACAGTAAGTAGTCCCTCCCTTTCAGGTCTCTAGACTCCTCTCCCAATTTTAGTATATGAGCTGCCCAAGGCAACATTAGACTCCTTTCCCAAAGGCAGCCAAAGCTAGCATTTTAGGTATCCCTCCATAAATTTTTGATTACTAATCAAACATCTATTTATATTTATACCCCTTAATTTAAGTTCTTTTAAAAAGCTCAAATGTTTCTGGCTTATTTTCACTTAAAATGTGTCTTGAATGTTATTCCAAAATAGCATATACAGATCTACCTCATCCTTTTTCAGGTCTATATTTGGTTACATAGTGTTCTATTGTATGGGTGTAAATGTTTTCTTGAACTCGCCCATATGGAGGGAACTTATTTCCAGTTCAAAAATAATTAAAAAAAATTAAAGATGGTATACGGTGAACATTCAAAGAGATATTGGAGTATAATTATTGGAAACGTTCTTAAAGTGGATTGCTATATTTACGCATTTAAATTTTGATAGTTATTGTCAAATAGTCCCTCAATGAAGTTGTATCAACTTACCTTCCATTAACATTTAAAAGGTCCTAGTGTCAGACTATATACTTTAAGTTTTTAATTTTTATTTTTTACAATTTTTTAAGTTCATTTACGTATTTTGAGAGAGAGCGCGTGCAAGTGGGGGAGGGGCAGAGAGAGAGAGAGAGAGAGAGAGAGGGAGAGAGAATTCCAAGCAGGATCCATCTGTAAGTGTGGAGCCCCCAATGGGGCTCAATCTCACAAAATCATGAGATCGTGACCTGAGCCAAAACCAAGAGTCTGATGCTTAACCAACTGAGCCACCTAGGTGCCCCACCTATTTTTTTTAATTTAAATTTTAGTTAGTTAACAAATAATTTATTTTTTATTAAATTTAAATTTTAGTTAATACAGTGCAATATTGGTTTCAGGAGTAGAATTTAGTGATTCATCACTTACATACAACCCCCAGTGCTCATCACAACAAATGCCCTCCTTAATCCCCATCACCCATCTAGCTCATCTCCCACCTCCCTCCCTCCATCAACCCTCAGTTTGTTCTCTATCAGGCTATATACTATTAAACTTTTAGATCTTTGCCTACAAATTCAATTTTCTTCAATAAAAAGGAAGCAAACAAACCCTCTTTCTTTCTCCATTTCTCTGCTGCCTTTAATTTTCTTGTTTTTATCACAAAATTGGATATTGAAGGTCATAACTTATTAGGGTTAATCATAAATTTCAAATGTTGATTATGTAATCACTCCTTATAAGGGAGAAAGAGGTGTTTCTCTGGGCCGACATTCAATTTCCATGCTTCAATCCCTCTTTGCTTTAACTCTGCCCACATGCTGATATGTGGCAGTGTTAATTGGGCATTCTGCTTTTTGAATCTCATGTAGAATGTACATCCAACTAATTTACCACAAAATTAAAAAAAAAATGAAGAGAGCGAATACAGCCATTAGAGTTGTTGTGAATAATTTGAGTTAAATGTAAATGCAGAAAGAAAATAGGAAAACTACTATTAAGTACACCTTACCCTCCTCAATAGAAGACAATACAGATTTACAATGTTAATTATTTCCACCATCTATCTATTTAAAAGCCCTGAGATTGAAATATGAATATGTCAGGTATTTAAATACTAACTTATTAAAAAAACTACTTTATTAAAATATCATTATGCATATTTTAAAGCTATAACTCTGCACTCTGTAGACGTAGAGGTAAAATTCCCATTTATTGTCCGCTGAATGTGAGGGAAATTGGATTTGTCAGGAAGCTGATTGATATCTCGAAGTGTTTTGTTTTCAGTGACTGGCACTGCCTAGTTACAACCATCTATCATCTAACAGGTAATTAGTCAGATTTCTCATCATGAGCCTTCAATCCTGCTGTTTTATTATTGAAATACCACAAACCAGTAGGCAATTTGAATGCAGATAAAGTTCTCTGTCATGGTCTTAAGGACAAAGACAACATTTTGCAATTCAGCAGTAGTGAGTTTGAATAAAAGTCCCTGAAATGTAAGTTTGGGTCTTATGAGAAAATAAATATAAAAAATTTAATTTAATACCACATTTGTCCTCTAACGTGACAACTGAGACATTTGCGATTTACAAAGCAATCTATTGTTCTAATATGAACTTACTTTATTATAACACGTTACGAGTAGAAAGTTAGGTGAAATAACATTGATAGCATGAGAAATAAAGTTAGATAAAATAAATGAACTAAGTCTTGAGTAGCTTTCATCTATTTTCCAAACTATTTTAAGATGCCGGATGGAAGTAATCTGTAATTAGTAGTAGCTAATCATATAAAAAGTTTACCATTTTTCAATTATTTTTCATAAGACAGTTTAGAAATTAAAATAATTGGAAATTTTAAAGATGAATTATTTTATCACTCTTACACATTGAGTAAACAAATTTGCTTCTGAAGTTGTTGCTAAGACATTTTTGGGGCCTTACGTGGTTTATAGATTCAGGCAATTGATTTACATGACTGATATTCCAAAAAGATTGGTTACTTCATAACATTTAATATTATTTTCTTGACTTAATTAAAAATCATTTGGGGGCACCTGTCGGGCTTAGTCAGTAGACCATGCAACCTTGATCTCAGGGTAGTAAGTTCGAGCATAGAGCTTACTTAAAAAAAGAAGGGGGGTGCCTGGATGGCTCAGTTGGTTGAGCAACTGACTATTGATTTTGGCTTGGGGTCATAATCGAAGTTTGTGGGATGGAGACCTACATCCAGCTCCATGGTAAGCATGGAGCCTGCTTAGGATTCTCTCTCTCTCCCTCTGCCCCTCTCCCCTCCCCCCCCAACACTTCTCCCACCTGCTCGCGGGCTCGCGTGCCTGCTATTTCTCTCTAAGAAAAAATAAAGAAAAAGGAAAGAAAAGAAGGGGAAAAATCATGTGTTATTTTTTGGAAAAATGAGTCTCAATATACATCCACTTTCCAAAAAATTCACAGGACACTATAGTCATTACTTCTTAATAAAATGTAAATATAACCTGTCTTCCCTTCAACTTTTTGTGTGGGAATGAATATGCCTACATGCTTTCTCAAACCTTAGTTAAATAACAATTTCCTTTGCTCTACAAAGTATTGTATATACAGCACATATAGATTAAAATTAACCAGATCAAACGATGTTTTAATTCAGTTACATAGTCATGCCTTCTGATGTGTAATAGATTTTACCAGAAAGAACATTTTTCCGTAATTAATTTCAATGTTAAAATATAAACTAGGGGCACCTGGATAGCTCAGTTGGTTAAGCATTGAACTTCATCTCAGGTCATGAGCTCACAGTTTGTGAGCTGGAGCCCTGTAACGGGTTCTTTGCTGTCAGCTCAGAGCCTGCTTCGGGTCCTCTGTCTTCCTTTCTCTCTGCTCCTCCTCCCGTGGCTCACTCTCTCATCAAAAATAAATAAACCTTTAAAGATAAATAAATAACTACATAAAATACAAACTAAACATTAGTTTTGTATGAGGATTGCACACATACTTCACAAACATAATGTATAATAATGGCATTCAACAATTCCTATGTAAAATGTAGAATATAATATCAAATATTATAAAATTGCTTACACTTGTTTAAAATATGGTGTTATAAACTTTTCTTGTACTGCACTTCAGCTCAGGTCATAATCCCACCATGGGTGAGTTTGAACTCTGTGTTGGGCTATGTGCTGACAGCTCAGAGCCTGGAGCCTGCTTCAGATTCGGAGTCTCCATAGGTCACCCAATTGTTTTGTCACAAACAAAATGGTAACAAATGTTTTGATTAAAAAAAAAAAAAAAGATTCCCTGCCTCCCTCGTTCACTGCCCCTCCCCCACTCGTGCTGTCTCTCTCTCAAAAAATAAACATTAAAAAAAACCCTAAAAAGTTATATTAAGGTACACAAATATCTTTGTGTTTCTTTTTTTTTTTTTTCCAACGTTTTTATTTATTTTTGGGACAGAGAGAGACAGAGCATGAACGGGGGAGGGGCAGAGAGAGGGAGACACAGAATCAGAAACAGGCTCCAGGCTCTGAGCCATCAGCCCAGAGCCTGACGCGGGGCTCGAACTCACAGACCGCGAGATCGTGACCTGGCTGAAGTCGGACGCTTAACCGACTGCGCCACCCAGGCGCCCCCTTTGTGTTTCTTTAAATAGCATAAGCTTTGTTTCTACCATGAACATTTCATAAGGACTTTTAGGATGAAAACAAATACCAATTTATTATAAGCCATGATTGCTTACATGTCTAAATTTTTTTAATTTATTTTTTGCAAAGATTTTATTTTTAAGTAATCTCTACACCCAATTTGGGGCTTGAACTCACAACCCTAAGATCAAGAGTGTCATCCTCCATCGACTGAGCCAGCCAGGCACCTGGCTTACATTATCTTAATGCACTAATGTAAAAAATATTCTTTTAGCTTTTATCACATGGAGAATAAAAAAATAAAGAAAATAATTAAAATATTAAATAAGTGATCTTGTTAAGTAGATAAATAGAATATTGCATACATTGTTGCTCAGTGTAGATAATGTGATAAGGTTTCCAGACCTGGATAAGAAGGTCACAATCTCTATTAGCACATAAAATGCAAAGTAGCCAGTTCCCTGAGAATTTTATTTAGGTGATATTTAGGCAACGCTGAATCAACACAAACTGAAACCTTAAGTCAAACTTCTAGGCTCTTACAGGCATCAACATGGAGCATACACTCTCTGCTAACCCCTGGTACCTGAACATATTGGATTTTCTTTCTGGTTGTAAGAGAATGGAAATTTTAGATGCCTACATTGACTACTTGATTACACTGTCGTATAATAAAAATAGTGACAACTGAGATTTGGTTTGTGGCAGCTTCTCTTGCTCATTCACTCCTGTTTTGAAAAAGATACTGCGATCCCCATTTGGTGGATGGGCTACTGAAGCTGAGAGAGATTAAATATTTTGTCAGATTTCAAATAGCCAGTGAAGTGGTGGGGCTGGGATTTGGAAGTAGGTACTTCAATATGGGTCTTAGGCACTTTGTCTCCACTTGTTAGGACCAAAACATAACATGGCTGTCATCCTAAGCACTGCTCTCTTCACTCATTCTAGGGATGCAATGTCCATGATAGTATATGGGAGAAATGTGGTATAATGGGAAAAAGCATCAATTTTGGAGCCAGAAAGACCTGGTTTAAAATCTAAATTCTATCAGTTACTAGGAAGTGTGTACTTGAGTGAATCACTCGACCACTCTAAACCTTGGTTTTCATCTCTATAAAAGATTGATAAGAATATCTGTTCTAGTTATTCTGTTTGTCTGGTATGTGCAGAACAGCATCCTCTCCTCCCATATACTCCTGTTTCCTCCCATTTGAAAGCTACAATAACTCTGCTGACTCATATTTCAGTAAGTTGAAGCATAGCACTAAAACAACAAGACTTATTTTGCACTCTTTGATTTAGTTTAATTGGACTGAATTGTAGCCAGTAAATTCTTTATTCTCATGTGCAGTTCACTGAATCAATTGACTGATATTCATGAGCTTTTGGGAAGATATCAGTTGGCTGATATTCATGAGCTTTGGGGAAGATACCTAATAATACTGAGGTTTTAAACAACAAAATAGGGCTGGAGGAAACATTTGGAGGTGATGGATGTTTATGGCATTGATTGTGGTGACAGTTTGACGGGTGTATACTTATCTCAAAACTTATCAAGTTGTATACATTAAATGTGTGCAGTTTTTTGTTGTCAATCATAGCCTAATAAAGTGGCTAAAAAATGATTTTTTAACAAACACACCTGTAAGAATGGTGAGTGGTACATCAGGATATAATTCTACAATGCTTGATCCTAGTACACTGTCCTTAGTATTTCTTAGTAATTGTATCCCTCAAGGCATGCTTGGTGGAAGGATTAAGTTAGAATCACTGGAGGTGCTGAATAAATGTTCAGATACCTGGGTCTTCCTTAGGAGCTATTGAATCAGAATCTTTGGAAGGAGATGACAAAGAATCAACATCATTCAAGGAAATATATTAGAGAAGAAATTGACTTCTCTCTGCCTACATTCCACCAGATCTAAAGGTAGACTAATATTCTAGATGCTGGGAGCTCATTGTGTAGTGCAAAATCCAGAAACACAAATTACAAAACAACACGATAAAGATTAAAACAGAGGTATATAAAAGTGTGCTGTAAAAGCATAGAGGAGGAAGTGGCTAATTGCCCCAACCAGGTAAATCAGAGGGGATTGCTTGCCTCTCAGTCATGACAGTTGAGTTGGGTTTTAAAGGATGAGTAGAGTTTCACTAGGGAGAGAATGGGAGTTAAAGACAGGGTACTCTAAACAAAAAGAGCTATAGATTAAAAGACACAAGTGTTTGAGGTGGATTTTGAAGGAGTACTTTTACATACTGTTCTTGGATATATAAGTTATTATAGATGTTTTGGAGGTCAGGTGGTCAGTAAATTTTAAGATGAATTTGTACAAATATTTGACCCTGCATTTCCCCTGTTTAATATCTACTCTAGGAAGACATGCACAGATATTCACATTACAGAAGACAATTTAAATGTCACTCATTAGAGAAATAAGTCAAGTCATAGTGCCTTGACTTATTTATTTGCCAAATATTTTCTGACACTCAGTATTATTGACATTTATGAATAGTTACCCTGTGCCGGGCATTATCCTAGGCACTGGAGATAAAAGCATTGAACAAAGAGACAAAAATATATACCTTCAGGGAGCTTGTGTTATAGTAGACAGAGATAGGCAAACAACACAAATTTAAAAACTAAAGTATTGGGAAGTTGCAATACTTATGGAGAAAAGAAAGCAGGTCATGAGATAGAAAGTGTGGGGCCAGAGTTGGGACATGGGAAGGATGGTTTGTAATTTTAAATACTGTGATCAGAGAGCCTTCAATAAAAAGGTCATATTTGAACGGGTACCTGAAAGTATATGAGGGAGGGAAACATGTGGATGTTTGGATCATCTAGTTAGGGTTCTAATAAGTGCAACAATCCTTCAGTGAAAGCATGCCTGATGGTTCATGGAATAGCAAGGAGGCCATGTAACTCTCATGGAAGAGAATGATTGAGGATAGATGAGTATGAAGTGAGGTCAGAAGTAGGGGTGATTTTGTAGGTAGGTCTGGTGGCTGTAGTGAGGACTCTGCCTTTGACTCTGAATGAGAGGAGCCATTGTGCCATTGCAGGGTTTCAAATAGAAGAGTGAGAAGGTCTGCTTTGTATTTTATAAGGATCTTGCTAATGCTGTGTGGAGAACAGACTAAGGGAGGCAAGGGTGGAAGCAGGGAAATCAGTTTGGAGGCTATTACAATCATCTAAATGAGAATGATTGTATCTGTGACCAGAGTTGGAGTTGTTGATGTAGTGAGAATTGTTTGGATGTGTATGTAGGCAAGATAGGGTCACCAGAATTTCCTGATCGATAGGATATGGGGTGAGAGATACAGAAAGGAGTCAGACACTATGGCCATACCACCCTGAATGTGCCCTATCTCGTGTGATCTCGGAAGCTAAGCAGGGTCGGGCCTGGTTAGTACTTGGATGGGAGAAAGGAGTCCAAGAGGATTCGAAGGGCTTTAGCCTTATCAGCTAGAAGGAGAGTAGGATGAGTGGCTGTGCTGGGGGAAGGCCAAGAGTATAGGTTTTGACATGCTAGCCCTGAGGTATCTCCTAGACATCCAGCTAGGGATGGAGAGTACACAGTTCTATATGTGAGTCAAAATTTGGTGGTGAGGTACAGCTCAGAGACAGAAATTTGAGAGCTGCATGTGAATGGTATTTAAAGTCATGAGATGGAGGAGATCCCTACACATTTCAGAATTTGGAATAATATTCAGAAATTAAGAAAAATAAGGGAAACAATAGCACTGATAATAGTAAGCCAACATGCATAGAGTTTATGCCATGTATCAAGCACTGTTCTAAAGGATTTGCATTTAAACCTCACAAAACCCTATGAGGGAGGTAATATTATTATCTCCATCTGCCAGATGGGAAAACTGAGGCAGGGAGGAGGTTAAATAACTTGTCTGAAGTCACACAAGTGATAAAGGGGGGGCAGAGTTGGGATTTGACTCTATGCTGTTCTTAACCACAAACAAGATTAAGTAAAAACACCTTTCGGAATAATGTTATCAGCATGATATAAATATAAAGGCCTCAAATGCCATCATTTATCTCTCCATATGAATATCTATGAAAATAATTGCAGAGGATATATCTGGATGTGTACACATAAAACAGGAATTAAAGATCTGGGAGGTCAAGGAGACATCAAATTCATTAGCAGTAATAGTTACATCTTTGGGGAAATAAAGAACCAGTTAGATATGCCTCAGTTTCTTGATACATAAATAGGATTTGTTCCTACCTGCTTTACTCTTGAACCTAAGTAAATTCTTACCTCAATAGGCTTTTTGGATGTAATTTAGAAAAATAATCCTGAAGGATATTGATGGAGGTCAGTAACTATTAAACCAATAAGTCTCATGTTTCTTATATAATTTTACTACAAGAAAATTCCATGAAAGCAAATTTGTGTAAGGGTGTCATCACTCGCTACCTACTCACCTGCATAAGGTATAAAGAATTTTCACAAATGGATTTTTGGATTTCACTCCAATATGCTCTATTGTGCTAATATTTAAAATATCTTTTGAAGGGAAATACTAATTCAATCAAAGGATACTCTACTGCTTAAAAACCTTGCCCATGCAAATATCCTTGATTATTAATTCATTGAAGCATAAATAAAATATAAGTTAAATTAATTTTGACTTTGCATTCAGTTTCATCTTAAGGCCACATTCTGCCCTTTTGCATCCCAGCTGATGTCCCTGGGAAAGGTTTGCAGCTGTTTCCATAACCAGTGCTATAATGACTCACCTGCCAGGCCAGCACTGCACTCCTTGTGAGAGCCCAATGGCAGGATATTGATTTCTTTAAAGGCTATTAGCATTCTCAATGATGAGGGTGTGAAGGATAAAGCAAAGGGAGATGGGAAGAAAAAACCTTAGAAACGTTCAGATAAGTCTTCCAAATGGAAGTGCATAGCGAAGTTAATCGGCTAGTTATCTGACCTCTACACCTTTGCAGAATACAAGCCCCTCTGAAAATTTGCTTTGGAACAAAGTTTCTGTGAAATTTGGCACCTTCTGCTCCAGGTTAGAAATACTAGGTACCGTTTTCCACCACCGTTTTCCTTCTAGAGAGAGTTTTGTAGTAAAATGCTTCATGAATATCCTTATGTTTGGAAAGAAAGATGATTAAAGCTTGTTTCAGCACGTGGATCTGACACTGTATGATAATGATCCAGCCATTTCTAAATCGACGAATTTATTTATTTATTTAACATGGATGCTAAGCACTAGGATAGATGCTGTGTATGTGAAGGTTAGTAAGTCCAGATCCTTGCCCTCAAGGCACACATAATCGTGGCTGAGTAGGGAGAAACACAGCATACATGGCTATCCACTCTCAATGGGATAAATGTTGCTCTAGCATAAACTGCAATGGAAAACTCTGAAGGTGGTGATGACTAACTCTCCTTTGTGCAGGGAGCACAGTTGGGAAAAGGAGCTGACAGTTGAGCTAAGCTTTGAGACCATAAAGATTTTAAGCATGGGTATGATCAGAGCTGTGTAGGATATCTAAAGAGTCGGCCATCTGTGTCAGCAAGATGGCTGTGGTTGATGTGTCGAGGAGAAATAGAACCGTTGAGAGATTGAAGCATGTGACTGTTATAAAGCTATAGTTAAGAGGTGACACGGTGCCGGACTTGGGCAGCGTAGGGAAAGGAAGGCACGGAGAGGTATGAATAGGTAAGAGATTTTGGAGATACATTTCATGGGACATGGCAAACAGTTGATAGTATAGTTGAGGGAGGAAGGAAGGTGGAGAAGGAAGAAACAAGATTTACTCTCAAGTACCTAGTAGAGATTACCAGAAGGGTTTTTTTTTTTGCAAGGAGCTATTGAGGGGAGTGATTATAGGTTCAGTTTTGTGCATATAGAATTTGGGTTTTCAGCAGATTATTCAAGTGGAAATGTCGTGTAGGGGGTTCAAAGGATATGTTTGCAACTCAGGAGAGGAGAGACAGTTCTGGAATTAGTTATATTCGAAATCATCAGTACACTGATGGTACACTGATCAGTACGCTGATCAGTACACTGGCTGAGGCCTCTTTGGCTGACATTCTTAAGAGAGTGGCTCTTTTTGATTCCCTCTGTGAGTCTCATTTTCTGAAGTTCAATTACTCATGTTCACTAAGTCTGCTTTTCAATCAATAAAAGTGGAACAGTAGTAGTACCTACACTATGAGTTTTTGGTGACAAGATTGATAAGACAGAGCATGCAAAGCCTCGTGCCTAGAACCTGTAAGACTTCAATCCGTGTTAGCTGTTATTGTGGTTGTTGTTTTTATTTGCTTAAGAGCAGACACGTTTAACCGACTGAGCCACCACCCAGGTGCTCTATGGTAAAAATTGGCAGAGGTAGGGAGGGAGAATGAAGATACAAGAGACAGATGGAAGACAGGGCCAGGAGGCTTAGTGGACATGTCCCTAGATTATCACTAGGAGTGTAGGACACATGGTTGGGGCTTAAAGGACATGGTAAAGATTTACAGATTCAGTGGGGATTGAGAAAAGAGGCTATCCTGGTGTCTTTCTTTGTTCATTAGTCTTTAAGGTCCTACTGATTTTACCAGAACCTGGATTTACTTCTTCGTTAATATCTTTTCAGTCAGATACTCTATTCATGCTCTGTATCCCAGTCTAGTTTCTAAAACCCCAACCACGGGTACCTTTAAAAGGTACATATTCTGATACATGCCCAGTTAAATATTTCTGATGTCTCTTCATTGCCTACAAGATGAAAAAAATCTTGATCCCTTAATATGCTCCTTAATTCTTATTCATTGTTCTTAATATGCCTAAGGTTGCAGTAATTCTGAACTGAGACCTGCTCGTCCATGAGGTTGACCACGTGCTGTAATGTGCAAAAATAGCACTTTTGAGAGTATAAGTGGGTGCTACTAAATTATGTCAGGACAATAGATAAAAACTGGATCGTAGTGTCTATCATCCCCTTGATTTCGCACATTTGTGTCTTACTTGTGTCTACAGTTCACTTTTCTTGGGATGTCCTGCCATCAGTTTCATTCTCTCCCTAGTGAAATCCTACCCATCTCACAAAACCCAACATAACTACCAGGTGCCGGACATAATCAATCCCCTCTGGTTTCTCTGGCTGGCTCAATTAGCCATTTTCTCCTCTATGCATTCATAGAATAGAACATTTTATGTACCCCTGCTTTAGCCTTTATCATGTTGTTTTGTAACCTGTTTGCTTGTCTATCTGCCCTTTCCAATATACGGCGAACTCCCAGAATCCAGAATATTGGTGTATACTTTGCACTTGGTACGATGTGTCAGGCCCTTAGAAGTCATTCAATAATAAAAGCATGTATTCTCTTTAAATGTCATTATCATATGTATCAATTTTCCTATTATATGATAAACTCATGGAGACTTTGCTTTCAGTTTATCTTTTTATCCTTTTTAGTACTATCACATTTTCTCATAAGGAAAGGTCCCAAGCTGTATTTGATGAATGAAAGAATAAAAAGGCACTGAAAAATACACTTAAGTTTCAGGCTATTAGTATATAATTCTGCAAACCTGTCCTTGAAAGAATATAGTATTTTATACAATTCTTTCTTGTTAAATAATTTCAACATAAATTTGCAGCCTTGGGTTAATTTCCAAAGAGATTATTTTGTGGGCAATGGTGATTTGAATCTCATAATATGTTTAATGCTTGGACAAGCAAATCCTTTAGCATCAGTCAAATTTAAATATGCAATTTCCTCTTATTTCATTCTCTGAATATGAAGTGCAGCAACCTTTATCATAGGACTGATCCAGGTTCCTGTGCTGGGCTTTATTGTTTGTGTACGGAGAGGTCATGGAGAGCTTTCTGTGAAAAAATTGCATAATTATAATATTCCTAAAGGAAGAACAGATGATGTTTTGTAAACAACAGGCATATTAGTTCCTTTCCACAAATTGTCTTCCGGGCAGAAGCCCCTGCCTTCTGATGGGAGAGAGAAATTGCTTGGGTATCTGCCTGAATGTTTGGGAGCTTCCAAATGTTTTCTGATGGTGTTTGTGGGGTTAGCCTTTTAGCTAAGCTGCTCTTTTACTAGTTGTGGTATTGAGATAAGAGAAAAAAACCCACACGCACAAGGCAGGGTTTTTATATGGAGGCAGTTCCTGTCAGAATCTTCAAACTATTTAAATTGGTTGTTAAGTGACACTTTATTACTTGAAGTAATTGAGGCTGGCAAAGACCGTCGCTGTCCCACCCATAAGCAGGTACCACTCTGAGGTGTCAGAGACCAAGGGAATTGGGATTCTTATTACTGGTTTTATTTTTAGCTTGTGTCAGTCAGTCATGCTGACCGAGGGCTGACACCAGAGCCAGCATGTAATGAGATGTCATGATTTGTTACTTTTATGCATTCACCTTGGGGCAGTCATTATACCAAGTGAACATCTCATGGCATCTCTTCCCGTGGCTCCTGCTGCCACCACTGGCTCCTGCTGTCGCTGCGGTCATCTCTCTCCCTCTCCTGCCAGTGCCTTCTCTAGCCAGGGCTTTGCACCTCGCTCTCCCCTGCTATTGTTGATAGCTCTTGGCTCCTGGTGGCTCAACGAATGTCTGAAGCTAAAGGCTGCTCTCTCATTGAAGTGCTGTTTCCCAGGGCGTGCAGGAAACACTGGGAAGAGACAAACCGCCTTGTGCGTTGTCACGCTTCTGCCTCTACTTGCAGACCATAGAGATGCGGCCCATTACAGCTGGTGAAGTGGGCGGTCGGTGAACCGCGGTGTCCCGCTGTATAGCCATCTTTTAAGCATCATGATACTTGTAAGACTTTCCAAACAGTTATCTATAATTATTCTATGTGAGTCCCAATTGGAATGACCTCTAGTTCCTTATTCGGTGCTTTGAAGGTTAGCAATAAAACACTTTCTATGAAAATAACCCTGGGAAGAAAATAAATGCGATGGTGCTGGAGGACTTTTCTCTTGTCCATCCAGAGTGGAGTGAATACATAAATGGTTTTTGGTAATCCCAAATGGTGTTGCTATGAAAATTCTTGTCCTCGTCTTTTAGTGAGTACATATGTCCACATTTTTGGTTGGAATTTCCCTGGAGTGGAATTGTTGCACGAGAGGGGATACGTGTGTTCAGCTTTAGCGGATACTTCATTTCTCATTTAACTTCCTGCCGTTAAATATTTTTATTTATTACTACATAGTTTTCCAAACTAATTTTTAATAGTTACACAATATTTCAGCAAAGTGGTTATAATTCAGTTTACTTAATCCTTTCCTTACCGGTTTCAATGTTTTGCTGGTTTACAATCTCAGAAATCCTTAAAAAAGAGTTTATAAATCTTTATTAATTTTGGTTATAAGTCTTTTTGCTTTATATGTGGAATGCCTAAATGACATCTTAGAGATGATAGTCACAGCATACATATGCCCTTACCATGTCATTTGAACCAGGCATTGAAACAGATGCTGTATTTATGGGGATAAAGCAAACGTGTTCTTAAGCGCTCAGAAAAACTCATCACCTTTGTGGCTGGATTAGAATCATTCTTCCTCTCACTATCCCCCCCCCTCTCCTCCCTACCACCCCATCCCTCTTTTTCTCAATTTTTAAAAAAACACAACTCATAGAATACTCTACACTTGGCATTGTACCTTGCTATTTTTAATTTAGCGATAGATTTGTCTATTTTTCCTGTCAGTACATACAGATTTGCCTCAGTTTTCTTAATGACTTATGCTACTTCAATTCGTTGAATTACCAATTAGCATAGTACTCAAATAAAGATACCAAAATTGAGCTTGATAAATCAATAATCAGAAATCAAGACGTAATCTATAGATTTTGGTAGAATTTTCCCCTGTAGAAGAAGCTTTTTAGGCAGCAAGCTCTATTTTCAGCAAACATGACTTTACATATATAATTCATCCCTACAAAAAGGCACAAAATTAACCATTTAATTTATTCAATTTTTCAGTGACTGGTAGCTTCACTGTTTATTTCTTTCAACAAATGGGGGAACTAAAAATTCTGGTGTATTATTCAATTAAACCAAAGAAACACAGCAAGTGGTATCCAAGCTGGGATTACAGTTCAGGGGCTCTCCTGGTTTCATGGACTGCTTATTAAGTCATGTTTCAATTAGTGCATCATTTCATATTCCCTGGTGTCTCATGCAAATGCAAAATGTTTAAGTTAAGGAGATAATGTTTTTAAGAACTCCAAATTGCATTTGAGCATAAATTCCAGGAAGCAGCCTCACCTTCAAAATAAAAAAGGATTTTATAATAGGGTCATGCAGTTAGATGTTTAGGGTCTGAATGACTGCATTTTTTCCCCTCTTTCCTCAGGGCATTTGGAAGTGGCCCCGAAGCACAGATGCATAGCTCATTGTATGAAAAACTAAGCTATGATCAAACTGGCTTGGAGTGTATCTCAGGTTTAGAAGCAATATGTTTTCCTTTCCCTCTGTCATTCTTTGTTGGGCTTATTAGGTAAACCTTTCTATAGTCCTAGAATCTAAGTCAATGCCATGTACATCGTAGGTACCTTGTAAATACTTTATCAAATTGGCTTTTGCTTCACTTATTTCTGTTTACATTTTTTTTTGTTTCTAAGGTTTTATCTCTTCAACATCCATTGGCATATTTTTCAAAATCAGTTATAAAAAGCATAATATTTCAAGACAAATAAGATACTTAACATTTAAATCAATAGAAAAATGTGTTCAATACTTAAATGTTGACATGACTGGATAGGGAAACATTGGTATGACCTTAGTATAATTTGTGTAGCTATTGATTTAAATAAGCAAAAAATAGGAACACGTGGAAGTAAAGATTTTCTGATACATACACATGATATACAATGTAGTCTGGTAATCTGAAATGTACATAGTATGCTGATGCGCAATTTTATAATTTCTGTTATAAATGATTATATCCTGCTGCTAAGAGCAAAAGCATACTAAAATCAGTTTTCTATGCTTTCCTAATCATGGGATGCATAGCAGCATACTCACATCCCCAATACTTACATTATGTTAGAGGATAAGACAGTGTTCAGATACCAGATACACACACACACACACACACACACACACACACACACTTCTTTTAAAAACAATGACAACAGCCAAGTAGCTTTATTATTTCATTTGTCAACCAGTGGAATGTTTTTATTAAAAACAAATTACTTTTTGATAAAATAAGTGATAAATTTGCTACTATGAGCTATCTAGGGATCTGCTTTGCTTTTCCCGTGGGAAAAAGGAGCTTAAGCCACTGAATGAACTCTGGAAATATGCTACATGACAAAAAAAACCACATCCTTATATTAATAGCATCATAGAATTTTCATGTCATTACAACAGTTAATTTCAGTATATTAAAGAGCATCTTGACTAAATTGAGACTCCGTCCTGCCAAATAAATATTTCCTTATCAGAATTAACTACTGTATATTTTTCTTTTTAAAAAATTTTTTTTAATGTTTATTTATCTTTGAGACAGAGACAGACAGAGCATGAACGGGGGAGGATCAGAGAGAGAGGGAGACACAAAACCGGAAGCAGGCTCCAGGCTCTGAGCTGTCAGCACAGAGCCCGACGGGGCTCGAACTCACAGACTGTTAGATCATGACCTGAGCGAAGTCGGAGGCTCAACCGACTGAGCCACCCAGGCGTCCCTAACTACCGTATATTTTTCTAATTAATCAAGAAACATATTTTGGAAACACCAAAATGGATACATACATTATACTTATTCTCTTAACACTGATATTCTCTGCCGAATAAGATTTAAATAAATAGGATCCCTCTTTTGTTTAGAGTACAGAAGGACATAGCGTGTGATAATAATGTGATGAATTTTAATATTTCAAGATCTTGAAAGGAAAGATATATGTTACTGTGTTTGTGTACCTACACATGCTCTTCATTAACAAAGTACAGCGTGATAATTTTTTCCAAACTGGTATAGTTAGAACAAATATTTGTCGGGGTTAGTTTCCGAGAACAGAACCCAGTGAGCTAGTGTCAGCAGAACAAGATTTATTACAGAGCGTTAAATGGCTTGCTGAATCTTTGGGAGGGCTCAAGAACCAGATTCTAGGTTGAGTTTCCAGGGACACCTCTAAGAGCCACACTCCTGAAATGGGCTGCCAAGAGAGCTGCTGGTGTTGCCATGACTGTGTTTACCTGGGACGCTGCCACGAAAGCTCCTGGCTCCATGCTGTCTCTGCCCCAATTTCCACTAACAAAATGGATGTCTCTTGTCACTTCTCTCCCGTTTACTTCAGATCCAAATTCTAGTCTTGCATAAATGCACTTGATGGCAGAACATGATATCTGGAAAGCTAACTTCAAGGGAGTCTGAGAAGTTTAGTTTTTAACTCCCTAGCCTTTATTGCACCTAAAAGCACATTAGAAGATTGGAAAAGATATTTAACAAAGCAATTTACAGGATATGTGATAGAAAGAATAATCATTCGTAAGAATACACAAATTAAATAACTATCAAAGCCTCAAAAATGGCATGTGTAATTCACTGGTTTCGTGATTTTATTTCCAAGGTATTGATTTCTACTCACCATCTTCTTTGTCATTGCATAGAAATTCAGGTACTCAGTCCTCTTTTTGACATTCAAAGTTTCCAAAAGCTAACATTTCCATGACCATTCAATATCTTTGCCCTTATGACTCCTTAACACTACTTTATTTCACTCCCCCAAACCTGATATGTACAGCCATATCTCCCTACTTACCTGGTAATGTTTTGTTTGTTTGGAATTCTTTTTTTTTTCTTTCCTCTTCTGAACTCATTTAATTTCTATTCAGCTTTCAAGGGTAAACACAAATTTTATTTCTTCAATGAAGACGTTGCCAAACATCCATTTCACGGTATTTTCTTTTCTTATAAGCATAAAATGAAAGGAAAGTGACACATTTTTAATATTTGTTTTGTAAACAGATTTTGTAAGCATAATTGACTTAAAGTAAACTGCACATATTTATTTATTTTTTAATTTTTTGAGAGGGAGAGAGCATGCACATATGTTGGCTCATGCATGCAAGAGCAGGGAAAAGGCAGAGGGAGGCAGAGAGAGAGAGAGAGAGAGAGAGAGAGAGAAAGAAAAAGACGAATCTCAGGCAGGCTCCATGCTCAGCACGGAGCCCGACGAAGGGCTTGATCCAACAACCCTGTGATCATGACCTGAGCCTAAATCAAGAGGCGGACGCTCAATTGACTGAGCCCCTCAGACACTCCTAAATTGCACATATTTAAATGTACATTTTGATGTTTACCTGCTTACACCATTAAAGCCAAGAGTTTCCCCCTGCCCTTTTTTCCTGTTTTTTTTCAATTGTGATAAAACGTATATAACAAAACTTACTATCATAACCTCTTTTAAGTGTATAGTTCAGTGTTTTGTAAACGTTCATATTGTTGTATAGCAATGATATTTTCTTCTTTATTTACTTTACTTTTATTTTTATTTTGTTAAGTAGGTTTCTTGCCCAGCATGGAACCCAATGCGGGGCTTGAACTCACAATCTTGAGGTCAAGACCTGAGCTGAGATCAAGAGTCCGAGGCTTAACCGACTGAGCCACCCAGAAAGCCCCAACGATATTTTCTTATTGTACTTGTAATAATGTTTGTCCTCTGGATGCCCCAAATTGCCCTGCCTTCTATCATTGACATTATAGACTTTTTGGTCAGTAGCAATAGAAATGGACTCTGGCCATCTAGATGAAAATCCAGGTATTCATGGAACCATAGAAAGCTGAAAACCAGGCTGGAAAATGAAAGAAAAACAAGGGTTAGGCAGCTTACACAACAGCAAATATCAAAGTGGAGGAGTAGTCCTTCCTATGTGCTCCCTATGTTACAGGGAAATTTGAATTCCAGTGATGTACACATAGCAGGAGATTCCCCAGAAGGGGATTTCATCCATTGTGTATGCATCTTCTGACTCTCTACTGTGATTAGAAGGCCTTGCCTTGTGTTTCTTTCATTTCTTCCACAATAACTAGAAAGTTTCTAGACATATTATAGCTGTCTATATGCATATGTTGAATTTATTTAAATGATAAGATATTATCCTTATCTTTTTCAGAACCTATGCTGACAAAATAGTCACTGGTTCATTCAGTAAAAAATAAAAAATTAAAAAATTAAAAAATAAGTAAGTAAGTAGGGGGAGAAGGAGTTATTCAAAATTGCTTCTATGTATGACCCGATTTATTGAAGAGTGGAGATTAAGTGATTAAGCTGTGTCTGGTCTCATTTATGTTTTCAACTCTTCCATTTTCATCCAGTTATCTTCTTTTCCTGCTACCCTGCAATGATTTCACATTTCACTCCGGACTGTCAAGGACGTCTATAATCAAAGCCACCTATTTATTTCCTGCCACCATCCCCTTGTTTATGTCTGTCCACTGATCAGACACATACATCTACTCAGGAGAATTCACCAAGATCCCTCAGCTTGGAACACTCAGTTTCTTCCAATAGCCTACTCTCTTGGTTTCCTCAGGTCTCTGTTTCAGCCGAGGAGGGGTCATCTGACAATCCTACATAAAATCATTGTTTTTGCCATCTTTCATTAGCCACCTTTGATTCCTCCCTCCCTGCTTTATTTGTCTTTATAGCATTTATCACCATGTGATGTATTATATTTGTTTATGGCCTATATAACTTATCTCTCCATGAGAACATAAGGATTTTTTATGTTTGGTTCAGTGATTGGCATACTACAGCCATTTCTGGCCTATCATTCTGGTATTGCCTGAGCTTAGGATGTACAGATGAACATTTGCAATGGATTTGATTATAGGAATACTAACTTTTAATCTAAATTAAGCAAAATGTTATCCTTTCTAGAGAAAGGATTTTATCCTTCTCATTGGGAGACCTGTATTACAAAAAACTTGTACTCATTTTTTTAAAAAAATTTTTTTAACTTTTATTTAGTTTTTGAGACAGAGAGAGACAGAGCATGAACGGGGGAGGGTCAGGGAGAGGGAGACACAGAATCTGAAACAGGCTCCAGGCTCTGAGCTGTCAGCACAGAGCCTGACGCAGGGCTTGAACTCACGGACTGCGAGATCATGACCTGAGCCGAAGTCGGCCACTTAACTGACTGAGCCACCCAGGCGCCCCCTTGTACTCGTTTTTTATTAATATATTTTTAATTTCATTAATAAGAAATTGAGGATATTTGTTTTCTCTTTTGTTTTGCAAGTACTACATTATTGATTTTGCCCCTTGGCCCACAAAGCCTAAAATATTTACTCTCTGACCTTTTACAGTTTCCTGAGCTCTGGTTTAGTTCATAGCTGTCTTACCAGTATCTGCAGCAGTGCCTGGTATAGAGAAAGTCCTCAACAAATTTGTTGAATTGATAAATAAATGAATTACTCCTGGAACTGTTAGAAGAAACAGATTATGGAGAACGGGTTGTGAAGCTATCTAAGCATAGCTTTGAATCATCTGTAAAAGCAGCTGTCAGAATCAGAGACAGGAGATGGGGATCAAAAGAGTGGGCCAAATTCAGGCAGAAGACAAAAGACCTAGAGGCCCCTGAGGCAGCAATTGCTTTATGAAGCAAGCTTATCATTTATTTCCCTTTTCTATCATGGTGTCATAGTATGTGACAGAAACTAGGAGGTAGTGAATAAGAACATCTCTAACCCTGGTTAACGTCTTAGCTTTACCACTACTAGCACTAGGATTTGGGGTAAGTTAAACTCTCAAAATCTCTATTTCTTCATGGAGAAAATGAACATAAAATGAGTAATGACCTCATTATATTGTCGAGACATTAAAAAAATAATGTAAAACAGAGAGCACACAATAAAAATTAGCTGTACATGTTTTATTGCTACATGTCTTTCCACCTCCTCCCCCCTCTGCTGCTTGCGACTTGTTTTTTGTTACCTTCTTTATTAATTTATCTGTAACAATGGAACATGGAGTTTAAGTTGAGTAAAAGGGAACTGATGGCCTGGAGGAGGGGTGGTGTAAGATGGTAGCATCAATGGATGGAATGTCTTGGTGGTTTCAGTAATGATTGGAGTTGGGGTATTCGGTGGAAAGATAGTTTACGATCAAGGAGTGGGACCTTTGGAATTGATATTTCAGTGCTGTCAATGGTAATGGCAAGGTCTAGGGTAATACTGCCCAACAGAAATATAATGCAAACCACAAATGTAATTTTCAGTGTTCTAGAAGCTACATAAAAGGTAAACAGGGGCGCGTGGGTGGCTTAGGTGGTTAAGCATCTGACTGCAGCTCAGGTCATGGTCTCACAGTTCGTGGATTCAAGCCCTGCATCTGGCTCTGCGCTGGCAGCGTGGAACCTGCTTGGGATTCTCTCTCTGCCCCTCCCTGACTCACGTTTTCTGTCTCTCTCGAAATACATAAAGTTTAAAAAAGGTAAATAGATAAAATTAGTGTTGTTTTTTGTTTTAATGTTATTCATTTTTGAGAGAGAAAGCATGATCGGGGGAGGGACAGAGAGAGAAGGGGGGAGAGAGGTTCCAAAGCAGGCTCTGCTCTGACAGCAGTGAGCCCCATGTGGGGCTCGAACTCACAAACCATGAAATCATTACCTGAGCTAAAGCTGGATGCTCAATTGACTGAGTCACTCAGGTGCCCCAACATAAAATTAATTTAATTTAATTTAATTTTTTTTAACTTTATTTTTTATTTTTTTAAATTTACATCCAAATTAGTATATAGTGAAGCAATGATTTCAGTAGATTCCTTAATGCCCCTTACCCATTTAGCCCATCCCCCCTCCCACAACCCCTCCAGCAACCCTCAGTTTCTTCTCCATATTTATGAGTCTCTTCTGTTTTGTCCCCCTCCTTGTTTTTATATTATTTTTGTTTTCCTTCCCTTATGTTCATCTGTTTTCTCTCTTAAAGTCCTCATATCAGTGAAGTCATATGATTTTTGTCTTTTTCTGACTGACTAATTTCACTTAGCATAATACCTTCCAGTTCCATCCACGTAGTTGCAAATGGCAAGATTTCATTCTTTTTGATTGCCGAGAAATACTCTGTTGTGTGTGTGTGTGTGTGTGTGTGTGTATATATATATATATATATATGTGTGTGTATATATATACATATATATGTATACATGTATACATATGTATACATGTATACATATATACATATGTGTGTGTGTGTATATATATATATGTATATATGTATATATATATATACATACCACCTCTTCTTTATCCATTCATCCATCGATGGACATTTGGGCTCTTTACATACTTTAGCTATTGTTGATAGTACTGCTATAAACATTGGGGTGCATATGTCCCTTCGAAACAATACACCTGTATCCCTTGGATAAATGCCTAGTAGTGCAATTGCTGCGTCGTATGGTAGTTCTATTTTTACTTTTTTGAGGAACTTCCCTACTGTTTCCCAGAGTGGCTGCACCAGCTTGCATTCCCACCCACAATGCAAACGAGATCCTCTTTCTCCACATCCTCGCCAACATCTGTTGTTGCCTGAGTTGTTAATGTTAGCCATTCTGACAGGTGTGAGGTGGTATCTCATTGTGGTTTTGATTTGTCTTTCCCTGATGATGAGTGATGTTGAGCATTTTTTCACGTGTCAGTTGGCCATCTGGATGTCTTCTTTGGAGAAGTTTCTATTCATGTCTTTTGCCCATTTCTTCACTGGATTATTTGTTTTTTGGGTGTTGAGTTTGATAAGTTCTTTATAGATTTTGGATACTAACCCTTTATCTGATATGTCATTTGCAAATATCTTCTCCATTCTGTCAGTTGCCTTTTAGTTTTGCTGATTGTTTCCTTCGCTGTGCAGAAGTTTTTATTTTGGTGAGGTCCCAGTAGTTCATTTTTGCTTTTGTTTCCCTTGCCTCCCGAGACGTGTTGAGTAAGAAATTGTGGCAGGCAAGATCAAAGAGGTTTTTGCCTGCTTTCTCCTCGAGGATTTTGATGGCTTCCTGTCTTACATTGAAGTCTTTCATCCACTTTGAGTTTGTTTTTGTGTATGGTGTAAGAAAGTGGTTCAGGTTCCTTCTTCTGCATGTCGCTGTCCAGTTTTCTCAGCACCACTTGCTGAAGAGACTGTCTTTACTCCATTGGATATTCTTTCCTGCTTTGTTAAAGATTAGTTGCCCATACGTTTGTGGGTCCATTTCTGGGTTCTCTATTCTATTCCATCGATATGAGTGTCTGTTCTTGTGCCAGTACCATACTGTCTTGATGATTGCAGGTTTGTAGTATAGCTTGAAGTCTGGGATTGTGATGCCTCCTGCTTTGGCTTTCTTTTTCAAGATTGCTTTGGCTATTTAGGGTCTTTTCTGGTTCCATACAAATTTTAGGATTATTTGTTCTAGCTCTGTGAAGAATGCTGGTGTCACTTTGATAGGGATCACGTTGAATATGTAGATTGCTTTGGGTAGTATTGACATTTTAACAATATTTGTTCTTCCTATCTAGGAACATGGAATCTTTTTCCATTTCTTTGTGTTTTCTTCAATTTCTTTCATAAGTGTTCTATAGTTTTCAGTGTATAGATTTTTCACCTCTTTGGTTAGATTTATTCCTAGGTATTTTATGGTTTTTGGTGCAACTGTAAATGGGATTGATTCCTTGATTTCTCTTTCTGTCGGTTCATTGTTGGTGTAATGGAATGCAACCAATTTCTGTGCATTGATTTTATATCCTGCAACTTTGCTGAATTCATGAATCAGTTCTAGCAGTTTTTTGGTGGAATCTTTGGTGGAATTCCATATAGAGTATCATGTCATCTGCGAAGAGTGAAAGTTTGACCTCCTTCTGGACAATTTGGATGCCTTTTATTTCTTTGTGTTGTCTGATTGCAGAGGCTAAGACTTCCAATATTATGTTGAATAACAGTGGTAAGAGTGGACATCCCTGTCTTGTTCCTGACCTTAAGGGGAAAGCTCTCAGTTTTTCCCCATTGAGGATGATATTAGCATTCGGTCGCTCATATATGGCTTTTATTTTATTATTTATTTATTTATTTATTCACTTATTTATTTATTTTTAATGTTTATTTATTTTTGACAGAGAAAGAGAGAGAGAGAGAGAGAGAGAGAGCGCGCGCGCATGAGTGGGGGAGGGGCAGAGAGAGAGGGAGACACAGAATGCCAGGCAGGCTCCAGGCTCTGAGCTGTCAGCACAGAGCCCGACGCAGAGCTTGAACTCACACACTGTGAGATCATGACCTGAGGTGAAGTTGGACGCTCAACCAACTGAGCCACCCAGGTGCCCCTCGTATATGGCTTTTATCATCTCGAGGCATGATCCTTCTATCCCTACTTTCTTGAGGGTTTTTATCATGATAGGATGCTGTATTTTGTCAAATGCTTTCTCTGCATCTATTGAGAGGATCATATGGTTCTTGTCCTTTCTTTTATCGATGTGATGAATCACGTTAATTGTTTTGCAGATATTGAATCAGCCCTACATCCCAGGTATAAATCCCACTTGTTCGTGGTGAATAATTTTTTTTAATGTATTGTTGGATCCGGTTGGCTAATATCTTGTTGAGGATTTTTGCATCCATGTTCATCAGGGAAATTGGTCTATAGTTCTCCTTTTTTAGTGGGGTCTCTGGTTTTGGAATCAGGGTAATGCTGGCTTCATAGAAAGAGTTTGGAAGTTTTCCTTCCATTTCTATTTTTTGTAACAGTTTCAATACAATAGGTGTCAACTCTTCCTTAAATGTTGGTAGAATTCCCTTGGAAAGCCATCTGGCCCTGGACTCTTGTTTTTTGGCAGATTTTTAATTATTAATTCGATTTTCTTACTGGTTATGGGTCTGTTCAAATTTTCTATTTCTTCCTGTTTCAGTTTTGGTAGTGTATATATTTCTAGGAATTTGTCCATTTCTTCCAGATTGCCCATTTTATTGCCATATAATTGCTCATAATAGTCTCTTATTATTGTTTTTATTTCTGTTGTGTTGGTTGTGATCTCTCCTCTTTCATTCTTGATTTTACTTATTTGGGTCCTTTCCTTTTTCTTCTTGATCAAACTAGCTAGTGGTTTATCAGTTTTGTTAATTCTTTCAAAGAACGAGCTTCTGGTTTCATTGATCTGTTCTACTGTTTTTTTTTGGTTTTGATAGCATTAATTTCTGCTCTAATCTTTATTATTTCCTGTCTTTTGCCATTTTGGGGTTTTATTTGCTGTTCTTTTTCCAGCTCCTTAAGGTGTAAGGTTAGATTGTGTATCTGAGATCTTGCTTCCTTCTTTAGGAAGGCCTGGATTGTTATATACTTTCCTCTTATGACCGCCTTTGCTGCATCCCAGTGGTTTTGGTTGTGGTGCTATCATTTTCATTCACTTCCATATACTTTTTAATTTCTTCTTTAATTGGTTGGTTAGCCCACTCATTCTTTAGTAGGATGTTCTTCAGTCTCCAAGTATTTGTTACCTTTCCAAATTTTTTCTTGTGGGTGATTTCGAGTGTCATAGCATTGTGGTCTGAAAATATGCACAGTATGATCTCGGTCTTTTTGTACTTACTTAGTGCTGATTTGTGTCCCAGTATATGGTCTATTCTGGAGAACGTTCCATGTGCACTGGAAAAGAATGTATATTCTGCTGCTTTAGGATGAAATGTTCTGAATATATCTGTTAAGTCCATCTGGTCCAATGTGTCATTCAAAGCCATTGTTTCCTTGTTGATTTTTTGATTAGATGATCTGTCCATTGCTGTGAGTGGGGTGTTGAAGTCCCCTACTATCGATGAGTTTCTTGATTGTGATTAATTGATGTATATATTTGGGTGTTTCCACATTTGGCACATAAATGTTTACAATTGTTAGGTCTTCTTGGTCTATAGACCCCTTGATTATGATATAATGCCCTGCTGCATCTCTTTGATACAGTCTTTATTTGAAAGTCTAGATTGTCTGATATAAGTATGGCTACTCCGGCTTTCTTTTGTTGACCATTAGCATGATAGATGGTTCTCCATCCCCTTATTTTCAATCTGTAGGTGTCTTTAGGTCTAAAGTGGGTCTCTTGTAAACAGCATACAGATGGATCTTGTTTCCTTATCCATTCTGTTACCCTATGTCTTTTGATTGGAGCATTGAGTCCATTGACGTTTAGAGTGAGTACTGAAAGATATGAATTTATTGCCATTATGATGCTTGTAGAGTTGGAGTTTTTTGTGGTGTTCCCTGGCCCTTTCTAATCTTTTGTTGCTTTTGGTATTTATTTATTTACATATATATTTTTTCATCTTTTCTCCCCTCAGAGAGTTCCCCTTAAAATTTCTTGCAGGGCTGATTTAGTGGTCACAAACTCCTTTAATTTTTGTTTGTCTGGGAAACTTTTTATCTCTCCTTCTATTTTTTTTTTTAACATTTATTTATTTTTGAGACAGAGAGAGCCAGAGCATGAACAGGGGGAGGGGCATAGAGAGAGGGAGACACAGAGTCTGAAACAGGCTGCAGGCTCTGAGCGGTCAGCACAGAGCCTGATGCGGGGCTCGAACTCACGGATGGTGAGATCATGACCTGAGCCGAAGTCGGACGCTTAACCGACCAAGCCACCCAGGTGCCCTGATCTCTCCTTCTATTTTGAATGACAGCCTTGCTGGATAAAGAATTCTTGACTGCATATTTTTCTGATTCAGCACACTGAATATATCCCGCCACTCCTTTCTGGCCTTCCAAGTTTCTGTGGATAGGTCTGCGGCAAACCTGATCTGTCTTCTCCTGTAGGTTAGGGACTTTGTTTCCCTTGATGCTTTCGTGATTCTCTCCTTGCCTGAGTATTTTGTGAATTTGACTATGATATGCCTTGTTCATGGTCAGTTTTTGTTGAATCTAATGGGAGTCGTCTGTGCTTCCTGGATTTTGATGTCTGTGTGTTTTCCCAGGTTGGAAAGTTTTCCACTATGATTTTCTCACATAACCCTTCTACCCCTATTTCTCTCTCTTCCTCCACTGGGACCCCTGAGATTCTGATGTTGTTCCTTTTTAATGAGTCACTGATTTTTCTAATTCTTAAATCATGCTCTTTTGCCTTAATCTCCCTCCTTTTTTCTGCTTCACTATTCTCTGTAAGTTTGTCCTCTGTATCGCTGATTTTCTGTTCTGCCTTGTCCATCCTTGCTGCTGTTGCATCCATCCATGATTGCAGCTCAGTTATAGCATTTTTAATTTCATTCTGGCTATTTTTTACTTCTTTTATCTCTGCAGAAAGGGCTTCTAATCTATTTTTGACTCCAGGTAGTATTCTTATTATCATGATTCTAAATTCTGGTTCAGACATCTTGCTTGTGTCTGTGTTGGTTAAATCCCTGGCTGTTGTTTCTTCGTGGTCTTTCTTTTGGGGTGAAGTCCTTCATTTTGTCATTTTGAAGGGAGAAAAGGAATTAATGAGGTAGAAAAATTGAAATTAAAATTAAAAAAATATTAGAATTAAAAATTAAAAACACACACACAGAAAAGTCAAATAGATGATGTAGATCCTAGGTGTGTTTTGGTCTGGGAGTAGAAAGTGGTTTGACAGATTAGAGAAACAAACAAACAAAAAAAGGGGGTGGAGAGAAGAGAAAAAAAGGAAATCGGTTGAGAATTTGAAAAAAATGAATACACTACAGTAGACTAAAATACACAAAATTAGAGAAAATAGTAGGAAAAAATTATAGAAAAATATTTTTAATAAAAATTAAAAAGAAATATGGATTGTTTTGTTTTCTGTATTTAAGAAAAAAGAAAAGAAATGAAAAAGAGAAAAAAGATAAAGAAAAGAAAAAAGAAAAGACAAAAAATAAATCATTTGAAAATTTGAAAAAGTGAATACACTGTAGTAGACTGAAATAAAATGATGGGAGTAAGATAGAATTTGAAAAAAGTTACATAAAAGCAAAAAATACAGTAATAAAATTAAATAAAATATTTTTAAAAGAAATTGAAAGTAAAAATTAAGTTTTTCCCTTTCTGCATTCAAGAAAAAGAAAAGAAATTAAGAAGAGAAAAAAAGAAAAAGAAAGAAAAAAAGGAAATTGTTTGAAAATTTGACAAGGTGAGTACACTGAAGTAGACTAAAATAAAATGATGGAAGTAGAATTTCAAAAAATTTACACAAAAGTAAAAAATATAGTAATAAAAATTAAAGACATATTTTTAATAAAAATTGAAAATAAAAATGAGTTTTTTCTCCTTCTGTATTCAAGAAAAAGAAAAGAATTGTAAAAGAGAAAAAGGAAAAAGGGAGAAAAAAAATTGAATAGGTGAACCTGCTAACAGATTGAAGTAGGACTGAAATTGCTTCATTTTCCCCTGGAGGTCAGTCCATGTAGCTCTTTATAGTCCATAAATTAAGCCCGCAGTGAGGTTTGTGTTCTTGAAGAGCGAAGCTGGCCCAGTTGGGCAGGGCTCGGTGTAACAGCTCTGCTCTCCCCTAGATGGCGCTGGTAGCCTACTGGGGTAGATTGTTGAGGTGCTCGTCAGTGTGCATGCACGGGAGGGGTGAAAAATGGCGCCACCCAGCCACCCAGGCTGTTCTCCTGGATCAGCAATCGCGCACCGGTCCTCCATCTTCAGCTCTCGTCCACTCCCCGCTTTTTCACTCTCCGTGACCAGGCCTCAGGCAGTACCTCTCTCCCAAGTTTTGTCTGAGATGCGGCTGTTTTCCCTGGCCCCTTACCTCCGAAGGACTGCGGCTTTGACCTGCTCTGCCCCTCTGCAGGAGGGTCTCACCAAGCAATGGCCAAATGAGCAATGGCCAAATGTCAGCTGCACCCAGGAACACCCACTGGACCCTGCTGTTGCCGGTGCCCTGAGACTGTGGCCAGGTGCCAGCCCGCCCCCAAAAAAGATCGAGAGACAGTGTAGCCTCAGCGTTTCAGGGATTATGGAAAATTGCAACCCACATCTGGCACCAGGTTTCACCCTCAACAACCTTGCCCCAGCACCAGCGAATGTGGCTGCCTTCCAGGGTCTGCTGGGACCAGGTGGCTTCAACAGTCTCTACCAAATGTCCTTCCAGCAGTGGAACCGCTTTTCCCTGTGTGGCCTGAGAACCTCCCGGACCCCATTGTGTTCCTGGGGATTTGCCCTACCTACCAGAGCACCGCCAGGTATTGAGCTGCTGAGTTGCAGCCTTTGCGCTCCCCTTGTTTACAGTCTTAATGGAATTTAAACCCTCTTTTTTCTCCTTTCTCCCTTTTTAGTTTAGTCCCTATGGCTGTTTCCAATTTTCCACTTTCTCTCCAGCTGCTTTTGGGGAGGGGTGCTTTTCCCATATACTCCCCCCTCCCCAGTCTCTGTCCTCTCTCTGTCCACAAACGGGGTTCCCTACATTTTGGGGCTTCTTGCTCCCCAAGTTCAGCTCTTCGTGTTGCATACCTGTTGAATTCTGTGGTTCAGATTGTGCAGATTGTTGTGTTAATCTTCCAATCAGTTTTCTAGGTGTGTAGGATGGTTTAGTGTTGGTCTGGCTGTATTTCATGGACGTGAGACACACAAAAACTTTCCATGCTGTTTTGCCATCTTGACTCCTCCTCCAGAGGAAAAAATTAATTTTAATAATATATTTTATTTAACCAGACATAGAAAAATATTATTTTATTATTATTTATTATTTTATTATATATTATTAACATTATAAAATATTATTAAACAGGAAATCAATATAAAAACTATTAACAAAATGTATTGCATTCTCTTTTTCTCATCCTAAATCTTAGGAATCTGAGATATATTTTATACTTATCGTACATCTCAATTAAGTAGTTAAAATTTTAGGGGCGCCTGGGAGGATCAGTCAGTTAAGTGTCCTACTTTGGCTCAGGTCGTGATTTCTCACTCCGTGAGTTCCAGCCCCATGTCGGGTGCTGACATTCAGAGCCTGGAGCCTGCTTCGGATTCTGTGTCTCCCCCTCTCTCTGCTCCTCCCCCACTCACTCTCTGTCTCTCTCTCTCTCAAAAATAAATAAACATAAAAAAAAGAAGTTAAATTTTTATCAGAGATGTTTGGTAGGTATTTAAATTTCAGAAACATTACAGTTGGAAAAAGTCAATTTATATACTCAAATTGAAATCAATCCAAACATTCTTAAAAGTTTTTCAATAACTAAATCACACATCATTTGAAAATTCTAAATTAAATTAAATAATATTAAATAAAATTTAAAGTTCAGTCTGTCAGTCACACTAGTGTGAATGTCAGTCACACTCAGTCACACACTGAGCACAAAGTTCAAGAGCTCAAGAGCACGTGTGGCTGGTGCCTACTGTATTAGATAATGCCCTAGGTGTGCCCTAGGGTGTGATCGAGGAGTTACTGGCAGAAACAAAGTAGTTGGCAGGATCATTAAGAAGATCATGTAAGAACATGCTATCTGTGAATAGAGATACTTTTATGTCTTCCTTTCCAATTTGGATGCCTTTTATTTCTTTCTCTTGCCTAATTGCTCTGACTAGAATTTCCAGAACTATGTCGAATAGAAATGGCGAAAGCAAGCATACTTGTCTTTTCCTTAATCTTAGGGAAAAGCTTTTAATCTTTTACCATATGTTAGCTACACAAGATTTTTTGCACTTTAGAATATTCCATCCACTTTCACCTCCTTCCCCACCATTTTGAATTATTTTTTTGGTTCTATTTTCTGTGGTCTCTTTTTAGACATTCAAGTTATTCATGTATTAGATCTCTGTTCTGTGCTTTCCACAACCGTAGTCTTCATTTCTATCATTTTCATCTCTCTGTATCCTGTTTATTGTAGGAGGGATTTCTGAATTTTGTTCCACATATTACCGATATTACTTTCTCCATGTTGGTTTGGTTTTGTTCTCTCTCCAGTATGGATTTTTATTTTGACATTATATCTTTTATTTCCTTTCATTTGGTCCTATTGTGCATATTGTCCTTTTTTTTTTTTCTGAATTGTTCTCCTATAATCTTCTGTTTCTTTTCCATAGAGGCTACATTATTTTTTACATCACACTTATATTTGTATTACATTAAAATACATAAATACAAAATATAAAATTTACATACATTGTCATATATGAGAATGTCAAGAAATTTTATAAAATTTGTCTTGAATACTGTAATATAGCTTTCTATGTCCTTCCATACCTTTCTTTATAACAGCATCAAAATATGTGTGTAATTTTTTAATTGATATCTGCCTTGCCTATTTGACTTTAAACTTAGTGTAGAGTGTTCATATATGATTTATTTTCCCTTCTATGTCTAGTGCCTCTGATAGTACTAATTATATAGAATTAGAATTATATAGGTTCAAAGATATTTGTTGAATAAATGAGTAAATAAATAGTTTATAGATTTATCTCTACCTTTCCCTTAGTCTATATTTTTTCAGAGATATCAGGTTGAATTTTTACATGTATTTGTCTACTAATGAGGCAAGATCCAGCCACACCTAAGACTTTTTTTTTACTGTCTTTTGTTTAATTTCATTTTTTAAAATTTACATCCAAATTAGTTAGCATATAGTGCAAACAATGATTTCAGGAGTAGATTCCTTAATGCCTCTTACCCATTTAGCCCACCCCCTCTCCCACACCCTCTCCAGTAATCCTCTGTTTGTTTTCCATATTTAAGAGTCTCTTATGTTTTGTTCCCCTCCTTGTTTTTATATTATTTTTGTTTCCCTTCTCTTATGTTCATCTGTTTTGTGTCTTAAAGTCCTCATATGAGTGAAGTCGTATATTTGTCTTTCTCTGACTGACTAATTTCACTTAGCATAATACCCTCCAGTCCCATCCACATAGTTGCAAATGGCAAGATTTCATTCTTTTTAAAAAAAAATTTTTTTTAATGTTTATTTATTTCTGAGACAGAGAGAGACAGAGCATGAGTGGGGGAGGGACAGAGAGAGAGGGAGACACAGAATCAGAAGCAGGCTCCAGGCTCTGAGCTGTCAGCACAAAGCCCAACACAGGGCTCAAACTCACAAACCGTGAGATCATGACCTGAGCCGAAGTTGGTCACTCAACAGACTGAGCCACCCAGGTGCCCCAAGATTTCATTCTTTTTGATTGCCCAGTAATACTCCATTGTATATATATACCACATCTTCTTTATCCATTCATCCATCGATGGACATTTGGGCTCTTTCCATACTTTGGCTACTGTTGATAGCGCTGCTATAAACATGGGGTGCATGTGTCCCTTCAAAATAGCACACCTGTATCCCTTGGATAAATGCCTAGTAGTGCAATTGCTGGGTCGTAGGGTAGTTCTAGTTTTACTTTTTTGAGGAACCTCCCTACTGTTTTGCAGAGTGGCTGCACCAGCTTGCATTCCCACCAACAATGTAAAAGAGATCCTCTTTCTCCACATCCTCACCAACACCTGTTGTTGCCTGAGTTGTTAATGTTAGCCATTCTGACAGGGGTAAGGTGGTATCTCATTGTGGTTTTGATTTGTATTTCCCTGATGATGAATGATGTTGAGTATTTTTTCATGTGTCGGTTGGGCATCTGGATGTCTTCTTTGGAGAAGTGTCTATTCATGTCTTTTGTCCATTTCTTCACTGGATTATTTGTTTTTTGGGTATTGAGTGTGATAAGTTCTTTATAGATTTTGGATACTAACCCTTTAACTGATATGTCATTTGCAAATATCTTCTCCCATTCTGTCAGCTGCCTTTTAGTTTTGTTGGTTGTTTGCTTTGCTGTGCAGAAGCTTATTATTTTGATGAGGTCCCAGTAGTTTACTTTTGCACACCTAAGATTTTTTAACAAGGATAGCCCTCGTTATCCCTTGTCTATGAGAATAGTAGTTGACTTTTTATTCAGATCTGAAATCACAAAGCAAGTTGGTGTTCTATTCAAATTTCTAGCAGGAATTTTCTGTATACAATTCTTTTTTCCTTAGGATGCTTACCTATCCTTCTCCCATTTAACCTGAACTAATGAAAGTTAAAAAAAAAAAAGACTACAAATCCCAGCATGCACTACTACCTGGTTTAAGCTTGCAGACATGGCAGGATGCAACTTGCCATTGTCCATCTTTCCACATGGTCTATATATGGATACAATGTGCAGATTTGGGTGAGTGGGTTTGGAAAGGAATTTGTGTGTGTGTGTGTGTGTGTGTGTGTTTAAAATCGTTTTCTGGCTATTTGAAAATGCAGCATTTTAGACTTCTACAATAAGTAGGTCAATCCTTGGCTTCCAGGATGCTATAAATTGTGAGTGCCTTGAACTAAATAGTCAATATTTTACCCCCTTTTTTAGAAGTAGTCTATATTTATTGAGAGGAAGTCTATATTATTAAAAAATCAATGCAGCTATATTCCTTTCAGAGTTCATGGATTTTTCAGCCTAGTTTGCATATTAAGTATTTTTTATTCAGTCTCAATTTTTAGTTGTGATATGATATTTGTTTTTCTTTTTCCCTGTACATTTTAGTGGGAAGTAGGGAAAGTCTGTATTGGTGACTCCTTTCCAGATATCATTGCATATTGGAAATTCCTGAATTCTGCTTTCAAACTGATAGCTGGGTACCACCTGAAAGAACTATAAATTCAGAGTCCTCCAAATCTTATTTGCAAACTAAATGTGGTAATTTCACTAGGTGATGATCAATGAGAAATCTGGAGTCTCTCAGGAATTGAAATGTAGATCCACGGGCCAAGATATGAAGGAAAAAATTATAAACATGCACCATACTGAGAGACTGGGCAACTGTTAACATGACACCATTCTACCAAAAGTTGCTGAAAGATATCTGCTAATTATAGATCAACATATCTTACTTTCTTAATGGAAAGAATTAATAACTTAATTAACATCATCTTAATAACAGAGGCATTATTGCTATAGCACAGGGGATATAGCCCCCTAAGTTACGTCAAGCTTAGTCTTAGCATTAAAGAACTATTTCTCTGCCAGGGTTCTGCCATTCTTGGGCTCTGCCACTGTCATTGTCTACCCTGCCATCAAGCAGCACTGATATGACGTGCGTGATACCCACCGGAAGGGTATCGATTTCTAATCACTGCCATCTCATTCATTTTGAGGCAAGCAGCAGCTATGGTTGCCCTATACGACTTTCTTGGAATTTTGGATATTTGATCTTCAATGTCAGAGTTTGATGTTTGGGAGAAACTTCTCACTACTGCCTAAAATGGATATATGAATTTCAACCTGGCATAAGGGATGATATAGCATGTTGATCCTGAAATTTCAATTTAAGATCTCTCAGTTTGGGCTATATTAATTTATTTAAGCTTCAAATAAAGTTCTGTTAGACATGCGGTCGGTGGTATGGAACGTGTGAAATAAAGCTCCTCACCTCCAAGCTAAGATACTTCATTTTCTTGGCGTATGAGCTATTTTTCATTTTCCTCAAGTCTTAACATGTTTAGGGGATAGGGAGGTAAGGTCAGCTAGTTCTAACTGTTGTTGGGAATGCATGTGGGCTTATAACTACTGCCAAATCCCTGTGGGATATGGAGAGTGGTGTGAAAATGAGTCAAACAATCTTGGAATCTTTCCTAATGAAAACCAAATGATAATGTGATACTGATCAACTTGTTTGTCAGCCTGAAAGGGTGGCTATTTGATATGTTCACATGTTTGCATGACCAGCTCTGAGTGGGAGAATATGATCTCTGCTAGGAACCATTGTGAACAACCAATACAGGGCTTGATTATATATACAATGTTTGCTCAGAAACCAGGCAAAGTCACAGTGAAGAGTAACTGTGAATGCCACCATTTTACAAGCCAAGTAGGAGAGGCACAAACTGGCTTAGAAATTCCTTAGGGTACGTCACAAATTAGGGACAGAATTAGAATGAAATTCAGAGGCACTGAGGTTCCAGTCTGTTGCTTAGTCACCGAATCTTTCCTCTATTCAGCCTTCAGTCATGGTTCTCCTTTAGATTGAAAGACAGATTTACTTATGAAAGTTGGTGCATACAGTGTGACGGGGGAATGAGCAGGAGTGAGAATCCAAGTGACGTTTCTAAATATAGCATTGGTGGACACGGCCAAATTTAGGCAGTAAATATTTTATTCATTACTTCAGCTTTATTTTTCACTTTAAAGATGAAACATACTTTCAAAAAATTTGGCATTATAATAAAGTGAGAAAAAAACAACTAAAAATAATTGTCCTATCATCAAAATAAAAAGATATTCAACATTTTGCTGAATTTCCTTTTTAAACACACATACACAATTTTTATTATATGCATTATATTGTAATTTTCCCAATATTTAAACAATGTTTTGAAATTCAAAGAGAAAGTAATTGTAGAAGAATATTTAGATAATAATTATTGTAAAGATCAGAATTCAGTGGTTAGAGTTCAAAAGCACTGGATATTACTGTGAAATTGAGCATACAAATATAGCAAAAATTCATGGTTGCCATGTAGTTCTATAGGAGTTTACTAAATACTTGGAAACAAATAAACATGTATATATGTACACAGATAATGCTTTATATTTATTTACATATTGTGAAAACCCATAATTGGTTCAATTGGCTAGAAAGAGACCAGAAAAAAATATCACAGTATTTAATGAGATTTCTTTATCTTATAATGTTACATAATAATAATAACAACCATTTATTATATACCTATTATTATACACAGTGCCATACAGATGTAAATTCTCTTTACGGCAACAACCAAGATGAACAATTGAGGCTTAGAAAGTCCAAGTGATTTGTACAGGTTCACACAGTTAGTCAACACTGAATTTAAATAATTTTATATTTAATTCCAATGGATCAATGCAAACAGGTGATGACAAACTGGTTTCTGAATCTCAATAGTTTCACAAAAGGTTAGATGCAATTAAAAGAATGTAATGGGTGAAATTAAGTCTCTTACTAGCCAAACTCAGCGCCCTATCATAATAAAGTCTGTAGATTTATGCCTTTATGTAACATGCCACAAATATCTTGTGTAGAAGGAAGCTGTTTTTTGTATAAATTACTAATAAAGTAAGTTTGTAGTGTTCTGGATGTTGTGGGTTGGAAATTTACTCTGCTAGACTATTCTGGCCTGCTTATCACTTTAAAAGACAGTTTTATCGATTGAGGTATACTTTAAATACAATAAACTGAACATTTAAAAAAATGTGCAATTGATAAACTTGACATTTGTATATACACATGACACCCACATGTCCATTATGTCACAGTTTTCATGCCTTTAGGTAATAGTCCCTCTCACCCTATCCCCTCTTTCTCTTGCCCCCTAGGCAACCACTGATCTGTATTTGTCATTATAGATTAGATGAGTCTGTATTTTCCACAGTTTTATATAAATGAAAGTGTGTGGTATATATTCTTTTTTTTTTTTTTTTGGTCTTGGTTCTTTTAGCGTAATTATTTAAAATTCATTCTTTGTTTTGTGTGTATCCAAAGTCTATTCCTTTTTATTGCTGAGCGGTGTTTCATTGTATGTGTGTGCCACAATTTGCTTATCTATTCTCTAGAATAGGTTGCTCTAGTGTTAGCTATAAAAAGAAAGCTACAGTGAACATGCGTGTATAATTTGCTGTATGAACATACACTTCCTTTTCTCTTGGGCAAATATCTAGGAGTGAAATGGTTGGATCACATGACAGTGTAAATTTAACGTTTTAAGAAATTACCAGACAACCCAGTACTACATGAGAGTTCCAGTTTTTTCATATTCTCCCATACATGTGGAAAGTTCAGTCTTTTAAATTTGAGTAATTCTGATATACCTGCCATTTTCAAATTATATTAACATCTAAACAATCATTTAGTTTTTTGGTGGTGTCAGAATTCAAACTAGGGAAATGTTAGGCAAAAATGTCAAAAGGATAAAGTCTTCCTTGGTCACATTATATAACATTGTCATTTTATTTATATTTGATAATGTTGTGAACACTTATATTTCAGGGCTTTACAATTAAAATGACAACTTTTGAGGTATAGAAAATGTTATCTATGGGTCTTCTTTTTATAGCTTTAATGAAGTTTTACAATTTTCATATGCAACTCATATATTTTTATTACTCTAGTTTTGGCCATTTTAAGTTTTTGTTGTGAAAATGATTTAAAAATAATATTTTCATATATATTTATGTATTTTTAAAAAGTTGTTGATTTTTTATAGGAACACTGTCTCATCCAGCCACTTTGATAAACTCATTTCTTTCAACGGCTTATCTATAAATTTATTTACATTTTCTATGTAGGCAATCATTTTGTCTGTAAATAATGATTTTTTTCTTCCTTTTCAATTCTATAGCTCTTATTTCTTATTTTATATTTTATTGCATTGAAAGTAAATATTTTTTGGAAGTGACAAATTATTAAGGTTCTCTCTTTAGTGTTCATCTTGGATCAAAATGGTATCCTTTGAAGACATGAATTCTAGTCTCTGATACTAATTTATATAACCTTGAGCAAGTAACTTATTTAACTGAGCCTCAGTTTCCTTATCTGAGAATAAGGATAATAAAAATGTTTGCAAACCCAATTTACAGGGATGTTGTCAGAATCAAATAAATTAAAATATATGAAAGCAATTTTTCAACTGTGAATTGACATGCAGGGATTAAATTATATGTCCATTATGGAGGGGCTATTGTGTCTGTTTCTTTGGAGTTGTTTTAAAGGGGTTGTATTATCCCTAAGTAAGTTTATAAATAGATATTAGCTTGTTAAGAACTTCACTTTTTATTTAGTGATTAGTTCAGAGACAACTACAAGAAAGTTTAGCATGAGAAATTAATATAAATAATAAGAAAGTCATATCAGTTTGGTGTTTTAGCAAAAAGGTGAACATTTGAGAAAAAGTAAACCACATCAATAAAGGTATTACTTTACGTGGGAATGCTTTTGAGAGTAAGACATTCCCTTAGTTTGGAAATTAGGTCATATAAACGCCTGAAATATGATATCTGGTCACTCTGGATGACATATAGTGAATGCAATGATCATAATTGCACCTACGTTTTGATAGTCTGTAAGAGGTCTACTCATAGCTGCATAGATGAGTATTTTAAAGTAATTTTTTTCATAAGAAAAAATATATACATGAAATATATATAGCCACATGCTCTAGCTAAACATACTAGTTGATACTTAGTTACTCATAAGGCTGGCCATCAAGAAATTGTTCTGATCTTTGTAGTAAGACTTGTGTTCTGATCATTGAACATTCACTCTTGTTGATCAAAGGCAAACTAGTTATCAAAAGAAGAAAGAAAAACTAGGTCAAAGGTGAAAAAATGGGGAATAAACTAAAAGAAAGTATTTCTCATTTCTAGCTCATTAGTTAGTCATGTATTTAAAAAAATTGTTTTAAATGTTTTATTCATTGTAAGATACCATTTGTTGTTTAGTTTTCATCAATTTAGACCCAAGAACAGAATTCATGGTGATCTATGATTTTGACATCTGATAGTCAAATGGAAAGAATATTTCAGAATAGTGGAAATGAAGTAAACTTGCAACTCGAAATTTACCCAGAATTTATACATTATGATATTTACCAATTACTGTTATATATTCATGCAACATGGATAAATGACTGGACACTAACTTTAAAACTGTGTGCACGTACTCAATGCCATGGTAGACACTGATCTTGTAATTTGCTCATGGTTCGGACTTTGAGGGCTAGAAATCCTAAATTTTCTCTGAGTTTGAACTATTTCTGACTTACTCAAAGTTGATATGTGCAGGGTGCCTGGCTGGCTCAGTTAGTGGAGCCAGCGATCCTTGATCTCCAGGTCATGAGCCCCATGTTGGGTGTAGAGATTACTTAAAAAAAAAAAAAAGGAAGAGAGAAAAGAAAAGTGCATATGTGAGTGTGTTGTGGGAAGGAGGAGAGGAGACAGGGGATATTGGGAAGGTGTCTCAACAGGGAAGTCGTTGATCACAGATAAAGGTATGGCTTCTAACTGCACTGTTCTGAGTCTAAGGTACAGAGAATGCCATATAGTCATCACTTGGATGTTGACCTTTAACAATTGTAGATTCATGAGGAGATTGGAGCTACTTGCTGAAGAATGTTATTTAGGAGAATCCTAAACAAAATATCACTATAAGCAAATTATGGAGTTTTGCATATCTTCAGTCTTTTCTATTATTTCTTACAATTCATTCTAAGGTAACTTTTCTCAGTTCTTCATCTGTCTCATTTTTACCTTTTCTTTTCTTTTTTTTTTTTTTTTTTTTTGACTTTCATCCCCAGGTCTCACCACTGTGATGAGTTCCACACAGGGTTCAGAGTTTTCTTTTCCATTCTGCATTCTCATCTCTCTCTTTGTGCTCAACTCATACAAAAATGGACTAAAATTTCCTGAATCACTTCAATTTTGTTGAGTTCAAATCTTCAGTTCATTTCAGCCATGGATCAACCACCATCCTCCGTTAGACCATGTCAGCATTTTGAACAACTGAGTATCTTGAACTAACAGGCCCCTTCCTCATCATTTCCTTGATGCTATGTGTTTCACTCCTTCATTTCTTCCATCATCCTTTACTTTCCAGAGATAGTCCTTTCCCTCATTATGATCCTTTCATTTCTTTTTTTTTTAGTTCTCATAATATGTTTCCTGCTCTTTGCCTTAGATTATACCAATCTTTCTGTTCAGAATATTATACATCTGTCAAGATATTCTTCATCGTCCAAAGATCATTCTGAATGTCACTAACCTGAATTATTTTCTGATCTCTTTAGTTACAATAAAAACAAAACCAAAAACACCAACTTTACATTTACAAGGTGATTTCTCCTACAGTATTTTGTTTTGCTATCATACAGAGAGCTGTTACTTTATTTATCATACAGACAGCTGTTATTTTATTTATCGTACAGAGAGCTAGGTGGCAGAACTGGATCTACAGATGAGGTTTTACTCCTTGTTCAGTGCTTTTCCTGCTAACTCAGCCTGGCAGAAGCAAATTTTTAGAATTTGTTTAGTGTATTATCTGTATCATTCAATGACACTTAACATGCAGTAGTTTATTTTGTAGTTATTTTCATACACGTAAGAGCTCCTGCTTCTATTTTTTAAGCTCCAGATAATGTCTTAATTTCCTTTAGAGTTCCAAAGCAACTGCCCCCGTGCCTTAAACATGGAAGATGCTCAATATATATTTGTTGAATAGATGAACAAATTAATTAAAGGACACTACAAAAGATAGAGTGTTGGAAGCCAGAGCCAGGATGCGGAGCAACATGCTTTCACAATACTATTTTGTAAGTAAAACAATTGAGGCTTAAAGAGGGCAAAAGGTTTCTTGGGGTCACGTCACAAATTAGGAACAGAATTAAAAAGAAAACGCAGAGGCCCTGAGGTTCCACTCTGCTGCTTAGTCACTGAATCTTTCTTCTTTTCAGCTTTCAGTCATGGCTCTCTGTCTAGATTGGGAAAAAAAAAAAAAGATTCGTTTATGGAAAATGGTGCATATAGTGTGACGGGGAATGAGAGTCTGGCCCCGCAACATTTCCATATACCCGTAACAAGATCAACTGTGTTTAGCATCTTTCTTTATCAGTTTTGCCCACTTCATGATCTTTCAGGATAAAATATGGTCCTTACTTCAATAGATTCCCATAAATACGGGATATTATGAAGATTATTGATGCAAGACACATAATATCCTGTAAGTTCCACCGAAGAAATGTATTACTACATAGATACAAAGAATGATTATTTTTGCCACTAGCAACAAGACTAAGCTTACCAACACATAGTTCACAGGCTGCTGAGCCACCAGCAGATGATATACATTTTTTCCTCTACATGGATTAAAGTGGCAAAGATTTCCCTTGGGATATTTGGACCATTTACTCCACTTAAGGTTTTATTTTTTTTCCCCTGAGGGTGGGGTGGATGGTGGTGGTGGTGATAGAAGGAGAGGGTTAAAAGTGAGATTAATTTCAGATTAAAACATGCATAGAAGGCATAGAAGGCCAAACAGGAAAACCAGTATAAAGAAATAAGTACAAAACTAATATCAACGTATAAAAAATGTGGCGTTTGTCCCTTACTTGCATTTCTTGTGATGTTGGACTTATTCTGAAACAGACTGTTATCAAACACATTGGATTCAGGTGGTCTTTAATAGGAGAACAACTGTGAGGTCTTTTAGGAGAATCCTCTTTATTAACAGAGAAATGATAGAATTTAGAGTTGGTTACAAGAAAGGTTATTTTATGAAAATAGTTTTGTATGAAATCAGTGATATCACTTGATTTGTTGTGACTCACACTTCACATGTCTGGAAGCAACGTAATTCCATGACGTAAAGGTGAGATAATAATATCAAGTGGTGAAAAACTTGATCTTTTTTTGTTTCACTTTTGTTTAATGTGTATGCAAATACATACTTTTTAACGTTTATTTATTTATTTTGAAAGAGCATGCACAAGCATGGTAGGGTCTGAGAGTGGGGGGAAAGAGAGAATCCCAAGCAGGTTCTACAGTGTCAGTGCACAGCCCCACGGAGTGCTCAGTCTCACCAAACATGAGATCTTGACCTGAGCCAAAATCAAGAATCAGAGGCTCGACTGACTGAGTCTCCCAGGCACCCCTATATGCAAGTACTGTTATATGAACTAACTTCATATCTCATCTACGATGTTGTTCAAATTGAACAACAGTCTGATGACCTAGTTTGATGGCTCCATGAAGTGAATAACTATAGAATTTATTGCTGGCAAGATTAACTCAACATTGACTAGGAAAAGTGAGACTCATTATCTGACAAAGACATGCTCCTGAAATTAGGGTAGTGAATACTAAATGTCTTTATAAATCTAGTTCATGTGTTCAGTGATCTGGGCATGCATTTGCAGCTAACTAACTCTGGCATGCTCATGGAAAAGCTAAGTTCAGAATCATCCAACCCTTGGAAGTGGTACTGAGTTTATTCTCTTTGGACAATAGGAAGAGTCTGATTCATATAGTTCCCAGGATGCTATTAGACAATGCTATAGTGTGAAAATCTGGGATCTCACTTGAAAACTTGTCAAATTCCTGAAGGTGAATACCAGATGTTCCCTGAGGGGAGATCTGGCTTGGCTTCTTTCATGAGTTGGTAGGTGGGCCTTCCATGGAATGACCATCTTGGATAGTTTTTCAGGCCTCATAAAAATTGGAACAGTTTTACCTGCTCATCTAGAATCCAAGGTCTCTCATTTTTCTGGAGCAAGTAATGCCTTTTCCCAAAGCATGTGTCAGATTTTTATTTCTCACCTGTACATTTCCACTAAGGAAACTGAGGCTCAGGGAAATGAAATAAATTGTCCAAGAGGAAATAGATTGTCAAATCTGGATCTTCTTGATTCCAAAGTCTGTGATCTTTCCCGTGTGTGACCCTTCATCTAAAGTTGAGTCTAAGAAGTGATTTTTTAAGAGACGTTAGTCCAAAGGCTTGTCCTCTATCAACTTCTGTGGATACTCAGGTATTATCACTGGATCCAGTCTGAAGACAGAATGGCAATAAGATCCATTTATATTAACTTAGACCTGGTAGAATTACTCTTCCTGCCTCTAGCTTTTATTGGAAGAGATCACAAAAAGCAGCAACATTCAGTGTATTTCTTTCTCAGAGGTTTCAGATTAAACCACACAGGACAATGGGGGATAGAATTTTCTTTTGTGAGGAATTAGCATGCTTTCTACTTTTGATTAATAAGAACTATACACCTTTATAAGTTTCTTTTCTGAGCTGGCTATTACAAAGCTCAGAGTTAAATCAGATATTTTGACACATGAACCATATAATGTTTTCACTTAGAATATTTATTTTTTCTCCTCTTCTTTATGCTCACTTTCTAATTTAGGTGTATTTTGCATCTTATTCATTTCAACCATCTGAATTCTTGTCAATAAATAAGAGTAAATACCTTTATAAAGAGAACAGAATTTAATCCTTCTTCTACCTTTTATCTTCTTATGCTCTCTTCAAGAGACATTATATGCCTTACAATGTGTCCTTTGAGAGAAGAGCATCTGAAGTCTAGGTAAAGATACTAGGGAGAATGACCATGTTGCAGATAAAGAATCTAATTAAACTCATCCAGTGCCTTTTGAGTACAGACTATGTGTTAGGCACCATGGGGTATTACAAGCATTAATATACATGTAAACACAGCCTCTGACTTTTCCAGCTCACAGACTAGAAAACAACAAATAATGGCACAGTATATAGTTAATTTTATAAAAAGATGAAAAAGGCTCAAGGAAAGTGAAAAATATCTAGGATATTTTATATTATGACAGTGCCATCTTAAACATGAAACCATCCAAGTCAGTAATTCAAAGTTTTTATTCTTGAAACTATACAGGAATCTATTCTAATGTGTGATTAACCTTGTGTCCCATTAGCAACATACTATGCACACAAGATTCTACTAACATCTATGGACTTGTGAGCTTTCATTCTACATTAAACACATGGATTGTTTATACATTCAAGTTATTAGAATCCACGGCTTGTTTCACTTGTTTTTATTGATAGTAAGGAAATTAGGATTGTTATCTATGAAATATATTATTCTGTGAGTTTGACGAGACCTTTAACCCTCTTGTGCTCCTCAGGATTTTTGATATCTCTGAAATTTCTTAGTTATAGGATAAGTAATACATAAGTTTAGCCTAACACATAACAATTTCTAATTATATGTATTTGGCTATGGTAACAAGTATATGATTTTGGTTGAGCTTTTGGAAAATTTTTGCCATCATGATACAACACAAGAATAATCTACTGTTATTAGTCAGGATAGATTAGGTTAGGCTACAGTAACAAATAACCTCTAAATCTCAACAGTGTTTTTTTATTTTTTTAACATTTTATTTATTTTTGAGACAGGGAGAGACAGCATGAACAGGGGAGGGTCAGAGAGAGGGAGACACAGAATCTGAAACAGGCTCCAGGCTCTGAGCTGTCAGCACAGAGTCCAACGTGGGGCTCGAACTCATGGACCGAGAGATCATGACCTGAGCTGAAGTCAGCCTCTTAACTGACTGAGCCACCCAGGCGCCCCTAAATCTCAACGGTTTAAAACAAAAGATTTGTATCTCTACAATGCAGATTGCTGAGGTTGGTATGTGCTGAGAATCACTCAGAGACCTAGGCTGACAGAGTATTATTTTATACTTCCATTTCAACATAAGCCTTCACGGTTTACCATTGTAACCATGGAGAATCATTTCCTGCTTTTAAGTGGCTCCACCTAGAAGTGACCTGTCACTTTGGCCCATATTTCATTTGTTGAATCAAGCCACATGGTTATAACAAACTTAAAGGGACAATGAAGCTTAATTCTCCTTCAAGACCAGGAAAGAGAAGAGCACTAGTTAAGATCTATCACACTTAATGGAGTTTGACTGTGGCATCTATTGTGGGGAGACATGAAAGAAAAAAGAAATTGAAAGCTGTGTTTAAATAATTTATGTACATTTTAAAGTATTCTTATAAATCTATCAATATCACATCACAGAAAAAAAGAAAAAGTATAATACTACATAACTTACTACTACCTGTTGGACATTTGTGTATCTTCCTTGGGAAAATGTCTATTGAGTTTCTTTGCCCCACTCCCTTTTTTAATGTTTATTTATTTTTTGAGATGGGGGAGAGGAAGAGAGAGAGGGAGACAGAATCTGGAGCAGGCTCCAGGCTCTGAGCTGTCAGCACAGAGCATGACGTGGGGCTCAAACTCACAGACTGTGAAATCATGACCTGAGCTGTAGTTGGACGCTTAACCGCCTGAGCCACCCAGGCACCCTTCTTTGCCCCTTTTTAAATTAGATTATTTATTTATATTTTGCAGTTGAGTTTTTGGAGATTCTTATTTGTTTTGGATATTAACCTCTTATCAGACATATGGCTTGGAAACATTTTCTCCCATTCCATAGGTTGCCTTTTCATTTTGTTGATTGCTTCCTTTGTTGTGCAGGAAATTTTTAGTTTGATGAAGTCTCACTTGTTTATTTTTCTTTTGTGGCCTGTTCCTTTGGTGTAATATCCCAAAAACGCTTACCAACACCAATGTCAGGGAGCTTTTTCCCTTTATTCTATTCTAGGAGCTTTATTGTTTCAGGTCTCACATTTAAGTCTTTAATCCATTTTTATTTGATTTCTATATGTGATATACAATAAAGGTCCAATTTTACTCTTTTGCATGTGGATATTCCGTTTTCTCAACACCATTTATTGAGCAGACAGTACTTTCAATTGTGAATTCTTGGAACCCTTGCTGTAGATTAATTTATAGTATATGTGTGGATTTTTTTTGGACTCTTAATTCTGTTCCATTTAGATATGTGTCGGTTTTTATGCCAGGATAACACTGTTTCAATAACTATAGCTTTGTGATCTAGTTTGAAATGAGGAAGTATGATGTCTCTAGCTTTGTTCTTCTTTTTTTTTTTTAATTTACATCCAAATTAGTTAGCATATAGTGCAAGCAATGATTTCAGGAGTAGATTCCTTAATGCTTCTTACCCATTTAGCCCACGCCCCCTCCCACAATCCCTCCAGTAACCCTCTGTTTGTTCTCCATATTTAAGAGTCTCTTCTGTTTTGTCCCCCTCCCTGTTTTTATATTATTTTTGCTTCCCTTCCCTTATGTTCATCTGTTCTGTGTCTTAAAGTCCTCATATGAGTGAAGTCATATTCTATTTTTTTCTTTCTCTGACTCACTAATTTCGCTTAGCATAATACCCTCCAGTTCCATCCATGTAGTTGCAAATGGCAAGATTTCATTCTTTTTGATTGCCGAGTAATACTCCATTGTATATATATATATATATATATATATATATATATATATATATATATACAACATCTTCTTTATCCATTCATCCCTCGATGGACATTTGGGCTCTTTCCATACTTTGGCTATTGTTGATAGTGCTGCTATAAACATTGGGGTGCCTGTGTCCCTTTGAAACAGCATACCTGTATCCCTTGGATAAACACCTAGTAGTGCAATTGCTGGGCCAGAGGGTAGTTCTATTTTTAATTTTTTGAGGAACCTCCATACTGTTTTCCAGAGTGGCTGCACCAGATTGTTTTTCTTTCTTAAGATTGCTTTGGTTAGTTAGTATCTTTTGTGGTTCCTTATGAATTTTAGGATTTTTTCCCCTATTTTTATAGAAAATGCCATTGGAATTTGATAGAAATTACATTGAATTTGTAGATAGCTTTGAGTAATATGGACATTTTCAAAGTATTAATTATTTCAATCAAACAACATGCATTCTCTTTCCATTTGTTTCTATCTTCTTTGATTTCTTTCAGGTCTTATAGTTTTCAGCATACAGATATTTCACCTTCTTGTTTAAATTTATTCCTAAATATTTTATTCTTTTTAATGCTATTGTAAATGGATTATTTTCTTAATTTCTCTTTTGAATAGTTCATTTTTAATGTACAGAAAAACAATTGATTTTTTTATGCTGATTTTGTATCCTGCAATTTTATTGAATTTGTTTGTTAGATCTGGTGGAGTATTTAGGGTTCCTTATATGTAAGACATGTTGTTGGTAAACAGAGACAACTTTACTTCTTCTTTTCCAATTTGAATGCCTTTATTTACTTATTTTTTTTCTTGTCTAATTGCTGTGGCTAGGACTTCCAGTATTATGTTGACTAAAAGGGGTGAGAGTTCTATAACTAATTTGTTGAGAGTTTTTATCATGAAAGAATGTTGAATTTTGTCAAATGCCTTTGTGCATACGTTGAGATGATCATATGATTTTACCTTTCATTCTGTTAATGTGGTGCATCACATTTATTGATTTACATATGTTGGACCATCTTTGCATCCCAGCAATAAATGCCATTTGATCATGGTGAATGATCTCTGTTTATGCACCACTGAATTTAATTTGCTAGTGTTTTGTTGAGAATTTTTACATGTGGGTCAATCAGGGATATTGACTTGTAATTTTTGTTTTTCCTTATTTGAATTTGGTGTGGGAGTAATGACGGCTTTGTTAAATGAATTTAAAAGTATTCCCTCCTCTTCAATTTTCTGGAAGAGTTTAAGAAGGATTGCTATTAATTCTCCTTTAAATGTTTGATAGAATTCACCTGGGAACCCATCTATCTGGTCCTGGGCTTTTGTTGTTATTGTTGTTGTTGGGAGGTTTTTGTCATTGTTTACCATTGCTATCCATTGTGAATGCTGAAAGTTATAAAATCACCAACAGTTACAGCTCCTAAATCTGTAAAACAAGGATAATAATTTCTACTTCAAAGGTTTTTTGTGAGATATATTAGATCTTATATACACAGAATCTAACAGTGCCTGAAACAAATGTTTGTTTCCTTGTCCTTGAATTGTTTAATAAATTACATCTACTCTTTATTCTTCATTCTGATTGTTAATATCATAACTTTGGTGGATTTGGTCTACCATTTCAAGACACTTCCCACTCTCAGTCTGACTCTAACCCAGTGGTTCTTAATTGGGGTTGAATTTGCCTGCCAGGTAATATTTGGCAATGCCTGGAGACATTTTTAATTCTCCCAGCTGAGAAGTGGAGGGCTTGTTACTGGCATCTAATAGGTAGAGGTCAGGATGCTGCTATACATTCTATAATGCATAAGACAGCCCCCAGCAACAAAGAATTTTCTGATCCCAAGTGCCAAAACTGCCCTGTGGAGAAACCCTGCTTAGACTAATTACCTGGTTTTAGCTCTGACTTCTCTGATATGTTGGCAGGTAGTTTTGAACTCTCTCTCCACTTCACCTCTTTATTCTCCTTTGATAATCCTTGGGGTTTTCCCTCCTTTTCTACCTTGAGGAGAAAAACGAGTCTTGTCTTAATATTTCCCAGAGCAGATGCAGGTTTTAAGAAGTTCTGAGTTGGTATTTACTTAATTAATACATGATTCTGGGCATTATTAGTATATGAGAATAAAGTTATTGCACAAGTAATTGTATTTTTTTAAGGATACTTAGTGTTGAGATTTGGGGGGTTGGAGGACTGCTGTAATACTAAAAACGAGGGTGTATATCTACACATGTCTTTCTTCAGACAGGAAAAATAGTTTTTTTAAGTGAATTTGACACACGTGAGAGAAATAAAGTGTGATTAAATAATCAAAGAAAAAGAACGTGTTCCCTTTACATAAATATAGATGAAAATAAATAGAATGTGTATCTATGCCTTTATTAAGTAATGATTTTGTTTAGGCATTTTTTTAAAGTTAATATATAATATTCTTTTATTGATATATAATTATGTTGTCATTTGAATTTTATATTTCATAAGCTATTCTGTGACTTTTGCCTTCTGTTAAGCTACTCTGCACCTACTTTGTATTTTAGTAATTGTAAGATCATAGGCTTTTAGCAGGTAAACATGTGTAGTACTTTTTTTTTTCCAGCTAGGAGTCAATATTTTCACCAGCTTCTTTCATAGTTCTAGTTTGTCTTATATTTTGCTCCAGTGACATTTCCTTTCTTTCAAATAGGAGATAAGAAACTTTCAAAGTGATATTCTACAATTAGAACATTGAGAATGGAAAATCTTTTTTTTTCAATGTTTTATTTATTTTTGAGAGACGGAGACAGCATGAGTGGGGAAGGGTCAGAGAGAGAGGGAGACACAGAATCTGAAGCAAGCTCCAGGCTCTGAGCTGTTGGCACAGAGCCCGATGTGGGGCTCAAATCCATGAACCATGAGATCATGACCTGAGCCAAAGTCAGACGCTTAACCAATTGAGCCACCCAGGTGCCCCGAGAATGGAAAATCTTATGAAAGCAATTTCTATGTGATGACGTGTGTGGAAACCAGATAGTTGAGAAGTGAGGGGGAAATGAGGTAATGGAGACATCAATAGTAGATGATTCTATTGATAAATTTGACCATGGAGGAGAAGAGAGAGAGCCTGGGAATAGCTAAGGGGCAGAGGAGTGGAAGGATAATTTATTTTTCATTGGAGGGAATTTGCTATGTTTCAATCTACCAGTGTCCATATTTTTGAGTCGTTTCACTCCCATTATGCCATCTGGAAACTTTTTCAGTTTAAAATTCACACACATTCTTCAACATTTGACTAAAATTTTAATGCAAATTATATGTACCCCTCAAACTCAGCAATTAAAATTGTTGCTAATATAGCACAAATAAGATACACAAATGTATTTTAACTGGTTCTAATAAATAGCAGCACTGATTTTTATTGCTATATAACTTTTGGTTCATCCATTAAGTTTGATTTTCCCAATTTATAAGTTATTCTATGCGCATTTCCTTACATTTAATAGTATATTTAGTTGTGTTCACTGAAGAAATATTGTTGAAGACATAGTCTCTTACATGGTATTATGGAATCTTCTTAATGAAGCCAGGCCAAAAAAATTTTTTGTCACATATCAGTTTCACAGAAAGCTTTATTCAAGTAAACTGCCTATAAACTTTGCATCTGATTGTATTTTCCTCTTGGCCCTGGCTGTTGGAAAGGTCAGCTTCAGATCCGAATATTGGTCCACCTACAGCATCGTATGAATTCTTTTAATACTGGATCTTATAACTGGCCTTATCCTTGTTTTCTGCCTTATTTCACTTCAATCCCATTTCTACACTAATTTTGTTCTTTATTTTATTGTGTGTTTTCCAAATAATCTTTTGGAATTTTTGTAGTACAATAATAAATTATAAAGTGAAATTATAATATGAAGGATAAATTTCTTTGTATGCTTATAGGTCTTAATAACTTGTATACAGCAGCCCATACAATTAATATTTATTCCTGTTGATGATGATAATAACTCTTAATGTGAGAAAAGTTCTACTGATAGTTGAGTCAAATATATAAAAGACAAACAAAAATCAAAACCAAAGCCAAAACCAAAACAAATGAACAACAAAACATACCCCAATCTGGTTTCCTTTTTTAATTTTCTAAAGCAAATGAACATTTTTAGTTCTAGTCGTTGTCTTCGTATGGGGAGGTAGGTATTACACATGCTGACAAGCTAAATTTCCTTCAGTCACACCTTTCTCCTAAATTGCATAAAAAGTTTTGGATCAAGAAATGTATCTTTTTTTTTTTTTTTTTTAACCCTTGTGGCCATTGGTTGGGGCCTTACTAATGGAAAGTTGTTTCATGGACTATTATGCTGACGATGATGGGGATGGTGATGATGATGATGATGGTAATGATGATTATCTGATAACTGGTTAGAAATGAATATTCTTGGGCCCCACCATTCATTTACTAAATCAGTTTTCAGTTTAACAATATTCGTAAGTTGCTTGTATACACAGTAAAATTTGAGAACCATTTATTCAGACCGTTCTTAGTAGACTGATACTGACTGGCTTTAGGAGTAGGATAGCTTTAGAAATACAGAATAGTGCCTGTAATTAATATTTAGATCTACTGGTTCTCTAATTTTATTTCTCCAGAATTTTCTCAACCAAACAGGCCAAAGTTGCAAATTGTGCTTTTAAAAACATTTAATTTTGCTAAATCCAAATCTGTCTTGTAATTAATTTTAGAAATGTAGCAACTAAAAATCTATATAAATACATGAACACAATCTTCCTATGTATTTGTAGGCAAAAAGGCAGTTGAGTAGATAGTTTCAGTGGCTAATTTGCATTTGTTCTCTCCATGAATACATTTTAGATACATGTCTGCTGATAACTTCATGGAATTAGTTTGATTAAAAAGGTTCTGTGTTATGACATGTATTTAGACCTATCAATTTATCTATAGTTAACCCATAAGTAACATGCAGGTTAAGTGTACTGACCCCCCTCGTAGTTGAAAGTAGTTAAGTAGAAACTTAATAGCCTACTGTTGACAGGAAACCTTACCAATAACATAAACAATCAACACATATTTTGTATGTTATATGTGTTATATACTTACAATGAAGTAATCTTTAAGTAAGAAATGTTATTAAAGAAATCATAAGGAAGAGAAAATACATTTACGGTGCTGTACTGTATTTTATCAATGTGGTAGGTTTATGTCATCTGTTTACAAGATGAATCATGTCAGTACCTACATCAATATTGTCTTATATGATACAAAACACTGTAGATATTATATATATTATTATCACTAGATCTAAAAAATGAGAAGATAATGTGAAAAAGAAATTCATATTTTTTAATGGGTATAATGATTCATGTGTGGATAATGAAGAAGCAGCAATAGGATTGCTTTATGGTAGCTTAGTGTAATCAATACAATTGCTTTATGGTGGTTTAGCCTATACACTAATGAATGAATCATTATAAGGTTTTTATGGCATATAGTAGTATAGTCATACTCATAATACAGCATTGGAAATATTAACATTCAATATTTCTAATCTGTGGGGTTTGTCTATGATTTTTTTTCAAAAACTTTACAATATATTTGTGGAAAAAAATCCACTTCTAAGTGGACCCATACAGTTCAAGTCTGTGTGTTTAAGGGTCACCTGTACCTGCTTATGTATCTATCTATTTTTGGATCCGTCACCAGAAATTTTCACTTCTGATATCTAGGTCTATGCCAGTATTTATGTTTATATCTACATCTAAATGTTTCTATATCAAATAAATGAATCTGTGGTTTTTTAGTCACTTCATAGATCATAGAACATTAAAACTGGAAGAAAGTATATCACACACATCAATTCAGTCCCTTGTTTCCATTGTGGATCTAAATCTGTTATTCCAAAACTTTCAGATTATAAGATCCATCTGAACCACTGTGTCCTGGAATATGAATTTTAATAAGATCCTAAGGTAATTCTTGTGAATCAGGTATGTTTGGGAAACATTGAAATCAATGAGTTACTGAAGGGATAAATTATTCTCCTTTTATTAAAAAAAAGCTCACATAATATTGAAGTTAATATTTATATTCTTTTAATTCATGTTTTTAATATGAATTTAGGGTTAACTCTAAATTTAGTATTTGGAAACCCTGTATTCAACATTTTATAATTCAGAATAATCCAACCCCCTATGAAGAGTTATAAAAATCAATCTTTGGGGTGCCTGGGTGGCTCAGTTGGTTGAGCGACTGAATGTTGATTTTGGCTCAGGTCATGATCCCAGGGTTGTGGGATCCAGCCCCTCAATGGGGCCCCATGCTGAGCGTGGAGCCTGCTTAAGATTCTCTCTCTCTCTCTCTCTCTCTCTCTCTCTCTCTCTCTCTCATTCCTCCCTTCTCCTCCTGCCCCTCTCCCCAACTCACGCTCTCTCTCTCTCAAATATAAAAAAGAAAAACAGAAACAAAAAACCCCAAAACATTTAAAAATTAATCATTTGTGGCACACTTTTAGTGTTTTTTAATATATAATTTAAAAGGTACAGTCCATGTCATTTGTGAAAGTGGATATTTTTGATTATGAAAGATTGAATTAAGAAAGGATATATTCTTTTTTAAAAGTTTTTATTTATTTATTTAGACACACACACACACACACACACACACACACACGAGTGCCCTGAGAACAGGGGAGGGGCAGAGAAAGAGAATCCCACACAGGCTCTGTGCCTCCAGACTTGGGGCTCGATCCCACCAACCATGAGATTCTGATCTGAGCCAAGATCAAGACTCAAGAGGCCCAACTTACTGAGCCACCCGAGTGCCCCAAGACAGGATATATACTTTTTTTTTCTTAATTTTTAACATTTATTATTGAGAGACAGAGAGAGACAGAGCACGAGCATGGGAGAGACAGAGAGAGGGGGAGACACAGAATCCGAAGCAGGCTGCAAGCTCTGAGCCATCAGCACAGAGCCTGACTCTGAGCTCAAACTCACAAACCGGAAGATCATGACCCCAGCTGAAGTTGGACGCCTAACTGAGCCACCCAGGTGCCCCGAGAAAGGATATACTCTTAACACAAACATTGGTGTAGAATATATTATTAGCTTGCTTGTGGTTGCCTTGATTTTGACTTCTGTGTGCTTAGACTTTGGGGTCCGTTTTTGGTCTTTGTCTATACATCTTGCAGGGAGACTTCAACTCAGCTGCTGAAAACAATAAATGCAAAACAAGGAAGAGATTACAGTTGAGCTGGCTACTTAAAATAAACAACAGGTATAGTAATTATCTCTGTCTATAGCTTAGGGGTGCACAAAATGTTTACAATAACTTGCTTGGCAAACTGGTTTTTCTCATATTTCCTCATGGTGTAGGTGTCAAAACCGTGTGCTACCTATAATAATGGACTTTTCTAGGGCACAAAGCTATTCATATTCATGTCACAGGATATGTTTACATGGGAGCAAAATGCTCTAACATCAGAATAAATCAGTAACATCTTAGAGTTCAAGTTTCCATATGCTTCCTTGGCATAATAAAGAAGAAAAATTCTGATGTTGTGTAATACACTTTAATTAAAAACAGAACTTTTCTACAAATCATGGAAGTTCCCAAATAGTGCAGACAAACATATCATTTTGTCATATCATAAACATTTATCATCATTAAGTGGAAATAAGGATAGAAGCTATAATGCAGATATTATGTGCCGTTTTTGATCTCTGAAAATATCCATTTCTTTTAATCAATTAAAATAGGATTTGACTTGGATTAGGTTTTAGAGTTGTGGCATGTCAAACTGCATCAGGAGGAATTGAACTATGTTGTCTAGGTGATGCAGAGGTATCTAAAGCATTTCATTCTTTTGATAATTATGAGTCGAGGTTTAGTCCTTAGAAAAACATGTAATCGTTTTTATGTTCACAAACTTAGGCTCTTTTGGTTTCCTCTTATCATAAATATATTACAGTTTATATCAATAGTTGATGATGTTACTGTTATTTAAAAACTATTTCAGTTATTTTGTTAGCTTTCAGTGAAGAAAGGTCAGCAGTAGTGTATATAACTGAGAAACTTTGAAAACGATATCCTGATTATGATAAGGAAATATTAGCCTATTGATATTTATTTGAAAATAAATTATGAATAATTTATATGAAAATAAATTAATTATGAAATGTAAGCTTGTAAACCAGAATTCCGTCTTATGTGATGAGTGCTTTAATGTACATGTTGATTCTCTTTGGGAAAAAAAATGTCATTTGAATTATTGAGAGGTACCCCGAACCAGCAAGGTGTTTATAATTATTTTGGCAAAATATTCTCTAGCACAAAGGTAGAAGAAGTAATAAAATCAGTGTTTTTTTTTTTAAAAACTGAAGTTTCAGCCTTACATTACTAAAGGGACTATGAAAGGAGTGACCTTTGGAATACTTCCTTTCTATACTGCATGATTGAATTACATCATCTGAACCTAGGATTTAGTATTGTCATCAAACAGGTCCCTAGTTTTGATTAACATGCTCTTGGATTTCCCCTCACTCTGAAAAAGTAGTAGAGCTATGACTTTCATGTAAAAATAAGAAGAAGAACCTCTATTTAGATACTCATTTTGAATAGTAATTGCAAATAAATAATAAAAATTAATACTTCAGATCTTCCCCCCAATAATACTACATATTTTCAAATAGAAAAGGCAGGATTTTGTACTAGACCTCCAAAGGGTAAACTAAGGAAAAATGGGAATTGCAAAGCACACTGCTTCCAGTTGCATGGGTCTCATATTTCGAACCCACTAGCAGTAAAATTTCATTTTCACCACTGATGGGGCACTTCGCGCTTGAATGTGTTTTCTGAGTTAGTCAGGACCAAACATAATATAAAGTTATGCATATGTGTATATATCTATATATATTTTTTGTGCTACACTTTGAGTTGCACCTGGAAGTAAATAGCTAACTAGAATAGACTAATGACATGCTCAGTGTCGCCAACAGCCGTGGAGTAAGCATCTCTCCCTGCCTGGGTTCTCCGGTGAGCTCTTAAACCATTGGCTTTTAATTCAGGAACACACTCGGAGGAGCATGTCCCCTGCTCTTTATTACATTCCAGGGGCAGTTCCATCAAACTGCATCACTGCCGCTTAGCACAGCACTCACTCTCTCTAATAAAAAAAACACTCCAGGTGCTATATTGAATGGGTTATTATCAACAGAGGAGTCCAAAATTTGGTTTATGCCCTACTCTTTCAAGATTCAGGGCAGACTGAGGTCCCAGATGTTTTATGAGTGCCAACATGACAAGCAAAAAAGATCTGCCTGATGCATAAAGGTGGTCGGGAGAGAGCTGTATTCTGACCCAACGTTCCATGTTGTTGGCTTAGGAAACAATGTCAGGAGATGGTTACTAAGCCTCTTTGTGGAAATGGCATTGAAGGCAAAACTATTGATAAAGAAAAAAAGAGAAACAACGGCAGTGAGAGAGAAAGCAAGGGCAGAGTGACAAAACACCAACAGGACCAACAGGATCAAGGAGAGAATCCTTTAGCTACACCAGTTCCCTTTAGAAAGGATCTAAGAAGAGCCTATTTCTTTCAAGAAAGAAAACCAAGGATTTAAGAGAAGATCTAAATGATGGGATCCATATTCCCTTCCAGGATTATCTAAGAAAAGTATTTTAATATTAGGCATAAAACAATCAAATCCTAATAGACTAGACAGTATATACACTTTTAATGATAAATCTTTGTGTCAAAAAGAGATTTTTGTGGGGCACATGGGTGGCTTGGTTGGTTGAGCATCTGAATTCAGTTCAGGTCATGATCTCAAGGTTCAGTTTGTGAGTTCGAGCTCCACATCAGGCTCGCTGTTGCCAGTGCAGAAACCACTTCGCTTAGAATCCTCTGTCCCCCTCTGTTTTTCCCTCCCCTGCTTTCACTCTCTCAAAAATAAATACTTAAAAGAGATTTTTGTGTACATAATAATTCTTTGAGGTCACAGACTAAACTCTAACATGGTGTATAATCATCCCTTGCCTGCTGCCTCCTTTCCTCCCTTGTCTCCTCTCTTAAGTCTTTCTGTGTACATATTTTTATGTTCTGTTAGTATTGAAGATCCTATTATTTGCCACACATACTGTTTTTTTTTCTTTCATCTCTGTAGCTTTGTATATCATCTCTTCTGTACTTGGAACTTCACCTCCCCCCCTCCCCCCCGCTTGTTTTGTCTACCTAACAAGCTCTTTATGAAGGCTCCGATCAAGGGTTACCTCCTCTAGGAAGCCTACCTTGATGTCCTCACTTCCACTCAGTACATCTCTGAGTGACCCCTTAATGCTCCCTGTATCTCTCCACTGCATTAGAGTTGTAGTTTTCTGTTGTGTTTTGTCTTTCTTCCTAACTAGTCTCCGACTTGTTTGTAGAAACTGGATTGGATGCATCATTTAAACCCATGTCCCTACAACTCAGTGGATGTTCAGTAAACAATTTCAGAAAGAATGAATGACTGAAGTATCTTTAGTGAGTTATACACCTACCCCTGGGAAAATTGACTTAGGAGATTTTATAAAGGCAAATAGTTTTAGTCTCAGCTTTGCAATAATTATGGGCTTCCACTAAAAGCCTTTAATTGCTGGAGTAAGGCAAAGCTGGCAAAGCTGGGGTAAGAAAGAAGTTCTTGGTAGTTAGGGACACACCAAAATGACTATTTTAGCAGAACTAGAGAAGTTGAGATCTACTGCACCGAGTAATTCAGAAACTGTGGATTTCACTTTATTTCATATGTCTTTAAAAATAGTGTAGTTTCTGCTCTTCATTTATATATTTATTTTTGCAAACTTACAATGAGCCCAGCATTATGTTACAATCTGGGGTAATCAAGCTGGATATGGCACATATTTTGTCTCTGAGGGTTCATAGTCTGGTCAAAGATAATGTTATGGCTTGCAGACCATCCTACAGGGATGCAAGATTTTGAATGATGAGAGTTCAGCCCAGCAAATGTAGAAAAATCTTTGAAGAGAAACAGACAGTTTAAGTCAGTCTGTGCACCGAACTGGTACAGATGTGGTAAAGCAGGATGAGGGAAGTTCTCAGGAGGCATCTCCATGGACGAGAACTCAGATTTGTGTGATTTCTTTCACTAGGGTGGACCTCAGTCCACAAAGAGAAGGCAAACAGTGACACAGACTGCCCGACATGGATTATGGTGGTGGAGGTGAAAGGGTTACATCTTTGTTCTCTAAAAGCCCTTGACACTGACCTCAAATAGGATTCAGTTTGCTCATCTGTGAAGTGGGTATGAGGATCAGTCAAGTGTAAGAGCCTTGTGCAAAGGCAGAGTATGAACCAGACAAAAGTGCGGTGTTTTGTTTTGCGTTTTACAGATCAAGATGGGTTTTAGTGTGTTTTTATGCCCAGACTATACATGCTCCGAAACACTGAAATGGGCGTTGCTTGGCTCTTGCCCAGCCACCCAGCCCAGGCAGAGCTGCTTGAGCAAGGCTCACTGAGCTCCAGAGCACAGCATGGCCTTCTCTCCTCTGCATTTATAGTTTGAGGCCTTAACCTTTTATCATTATTTTAACGATGTTTTTATGTTTAATTTAACTGTAAATCACATTAACAGAGTTTTGGCAGCTATGTCAGAGGGCTTGAAAACCGAGTTAAAGTCGTTCTAAGAGCTAAATTTCTCAGGTCTGACATATTTCGTCAAGACGATCCAGTCAAGTGTAGAGATGTCTGAGAGTTGGTGCGAGATGGTATTTAATTTGTTCAGGACTTGAGGGGTGGAAATGGACTTGTAGTAGAGCTTGCTCCATATTAGCAACAGTTAAGAGGATAATTTATGGCTTTTGTTAAGGACATTCACCAAGGCAAAAATGCCCCTATAAAGCTACTAATTATAAATGATGCTTCAATTATTTTCTGAAGAATATGATTTCTATATTTGGAAACCATACCTTTAGGGATCCAAAATCCCATTTGTGAGGTTTTTACTACTGAACATTTCCTTTCCAAAAAAATTTGTATTACAGGGGTGCAGGGTGGATCAGTCAGTTAAGCATCCGACTCTTGATTTCTGCTCAGGTCATGATCTCGGGGTCATGAGATCCACTGGGCTCTGAGCTGGGTGTGCAGCTTGCTTGAGATTCTCTCTCCCCCTCCTCTCTGCCCCCCCTCCACTCTCAAAAAATTTTTATTGCCAAATAGGTGTTCAAGCAAGAAAAATATAAGATGTAAAAAATGAATCACCATTACTATTAACATTTTGATGTACATCTATAGTTTTTTAAGTCTTTCTATGAATAATATTGGGATATTGCAACTGCTGACATAGATATGCCTCTAAAATATCAGTGGCTGAACACAATCATTTATTTCTTACTCTGGAGGGGGTTGCCAGCAGTGGCGGGTGGGGGGGTGGGGGCTGAGGCTGGAGGATGGGGGAAGGGCCGAGGTCCCTCATGCTCTGCTCCATACAGTCACTCAGGGCAGTGTCATCATTAACCTTGCTACTGAAGATTCCTGGCCATCAGCCTCCAGTCAGAGGGAAGATAGGACGGCCAGTGGGATGTTTATAAGTTTTAGACCATAGGATAGCAAACCATCTTTTCTGTTTACACTAAGAAATTCTGGGGGTGGGGAAGCAAGTTCAACATTACGTTGTCTTCTTTGCCATCACAAATACGTATGACAACAGTCTCATGTTCTATATATTCTGCTGTGTGGTATTGTCTATTTTCCTAGCAATATATCTCACACTCCTTTCCTTGTTATTTGTAGTATCGTTATTTGATTGTACTATAATTTTGTACTTTTAAAGTCAAGTTCTTGTTACAGGTTTTTGTTACTAGCAGTTTTCATGAATGTTTGCAACAGTCTGATAACATTCCTGTGACCTAAAGTTTACTTAAACGTGTATTTAACTTTAAAGGTTAGTTCCTTAAAAAAAATTCCCAGAAGTAGAATTGTTGGGTTAAAGGGTATGTACTTTAAACAACAACAACGACAACAACAACAACAACAACAACAACAACAACAACAAACGACTTTTGACACTTTGCTAAATTGCCTACAGAAATTTATATTCCCACCAGGAACGAATGTGCCAACTGATGACATCTTTCTCTTGACTAATGGGGTCTGTAGATGGAAGCTGAAAATTGCACTTCCAGCATCCTTTTTATTTTAGTGTGAATTAAAGAACCAGTCATCAAGTGCTTGTTGAGCTTCTACTAAGTGACTGGCTTGTGCTATAGGGGATTTAAAAAAAAATAATTAAGGTTGTTTTTATTGGGAACCAGCACTCTATTCTATCTGTTTAACAGTAGAAGGGAGTTCCAACATCCTGCCCCTCTCCAATGCAGTAAATGAAGCTTTGATTTTTTACTGTGGCTATAGTAAGGAGTAAGAAGAGGTTAGGGTGTTTCTTAAAATTCTATAAATAATTCAAATGAAAAAACTAAGGCATGTTAAGTGTATTCTGAAAAATACTGTGATAATGAGTTAAAAATAATTTCTGGGAACTGGTGACCACAAGTCCCATTAGGTAAAGGCGGGACAAATCTGGGAGATGAATGAAGAGGCAGAATCATGCTTCAGTGTTGGCTTCATGAATTTCTTGGAAAAAAAAAGTATATATAATTAGATGAGTGTTGTCATTGCAAGGTATGAATTCCCATGGCCAGTAGTAGCCGAAGTCAAATGGATTTTTTTGTTTATTTATTTATTTTGAGAGAGAGAGGGAGCGCACATGAGCAGGGAATTGGCGGGAGAGAGGGAGAGAGAGGATCCCAAGCAGGCTCTGAGCTGTCAGCGCTCAGAGAGTCTTGAACTCACAAATTGTGAGATCATGACCTGGGCTGAAACCAAGAGGTGGTCAGTCATTTAACTGAGCCACCCTCCTGCCCCTCAAACTTAAATTTTAAGTTTACTTTTACACGATAGGAATACTTTTGAAGAGGTATACATTTTGAGGCCTCTTGTGAGCTTTCTTTTTCTCATTATTTTGACAATCATTTTCCAAGTTGCTAATGATCATTATACACTCGTTTAAAAATATAATGTTTGAAAAAATTGTGTAATGTCTGGATATACTCTGACACCATGGAGAATGGATTTATTTCAGTGATAGGTATTATCTTTCCTTCTCTTACTTAAAACTATATTTGGGTTTAATTGTTATTTTAAAGTTATGAATTTCTTAGATTTAGATTTGTTGCCATGTTTGTTTATGTGTGTTAAAGGGAAATAATTTATTACAGAATTCGTTAATTAGATTCTTGTTTGCTTTTCTATTGTAAGATAAATGAATTTTTAGTGAAAGTAAGAACTTGTGTCCTCCTGAGATGTAATGTCCATAGAAATGTTATTTCCACAAAGTAGAAATATAATCTTTGTTGTTAGATACCTGAGTTGTTAGTATGTATGTGTACACCATGATATATAAGCACTGCTATAAACAGATAAATTTATGTAAGTCGCGTAGAAATCTGAAACTTTTCAGGTAGATACTCTACTCTCTAAAGACTCAGAATGGCCCTGTCAAAGTTGAAAGAATACTACAGTAATTTTTAAAACTGATAGACACATATACTTAGAATTGAGATTATAATTATAAACAACAAACCCAATAAATCACATGAAAAATGAATCCACATTCTTTTTTTTTTTTTTAATTTTTTTTTCAACGTTTATTTATTTTTTTGTGACAGAGAGAGACAGAGCATGAACGGGGGAGGGGCAGAGAGAGAGGGAGACACAGAATCGTAAACAGGCTCCAGGCTCTGAGCCATCAGCCCAGGGCCTGACGCGGGGCTCGAACTCCCGGACCGCGAGATCGTGACCTGGCTGAAGTCGGACGCTTAACCGACTGCGCCACCCAGGCGCCCCGAATCCACATTCTTTTTAAAATATCCAGAAATTCTTTTTTTTTTTTTTTTTTTTATGAAATTTATTGACAAATTGGTTTCCATACAACACCCAGTGCTCATCCCAAAAGGTGCCCTCCTCAATACCCATCACCCACCCTCCCCTCCCTCCCACCCTCCATCAACCCTCAGTTCTCGGTTTTTAACAGTCTCTTATGCTTTGGCTGTCTCCCACTCTAACCTCTTTTTTTTTTTTTTTTTTCCTTCCCCTCCCCCATGGGTTCCTGGTAAGTTTCTCAGGATCCACATAAGAGTGAAACCATATGGTATCTGTCTTTCTCTGTATGGCTTATTTCACTTAGCATCACACTCTCCAGTTCCATCCACGTTGCTACAAAAGGCCATATTTCATTTTTTCTCATTGCCACGTAATATTCCATTGTGTATATAAACCACAATTTCTTTATCCATTCATCAGTTGATGGACATTTAGGCTCTTTCCATAATTTGGCTATTGTTGAGAGTGCTGCTATGAACATTGGGGTACAAGTGGCCCTATGCATCAGTACTCCTGTATCCCTTGGATAAATTCCTAGCAGTGCTATTGCTGGGTCATAGGGTAGGTCTATTTTTAATTTTCTGAGGAACCTCCACACTGCTTTCCAGAGTGGCTGCACCAATTTGCATTCCCACCAACAGTGCAAGAGGGTTCCCGTTTCTCCACATCCTCTCCAGCATCTATAGTCTCCTGATTTGTTCATTTTGGCCACTCTGACTGGCGTGAGGTGATACCTGAGTGTGGTTTTGATTTGTATTTCCCTGATAAGGAGCGACGCTGAACATCTTTTCATGTGCCTGTTGGCCATCCGGATGTCTTCTTTAGAGAAGTGTCTATTCATGTTTTCTGCCCATTTCTTCACTGGGTTATTTGTTTTTCGGGTTTGGAGTTTGGTGAGCTCTTTATAGATTTTGGATACTAGCCCTTTGTCCGATATGTCATTTGCGAATATCTTTTCCCATTCCATTGGTTGCCTTTTAGTTTTGTTGGTTGTTTCCTTGGCTGTGCAGAAGCTTTTTATCTTCATAAGGTCCCAGTAATTCACTTTTGCTTTTAATTCCCTTGCCTTTGGGGATGTGTCGAGTAAGAGATTGCTACGGCTGAGGTCAGAGAGGTCTTTTCCTGCTTTCTCCTCTAAGGTTTTGATGGTTTCTTGTCTCACATTTAGGTCCTTTATCCATTTTGAGTTTATTTTTGTGAATGGTGTGAGAAAGTGGTCTAGTTTCAACCTTCTGCATGTTGCTGTCCAATTCTCCCAGCACCATTTGTTAAAGAGGCTGTCTTTTTTCCATTGGATGTTCTTTCCTGCTTTGTCAAAGATGAGTTGGCCATACGTTTGTGGGTCTAGTTCTGGGGTTTCTATTCTATTCCATTGGTCTATGTGTCTGTTCTGGTGCCAATACCATGCTGTCTTGATGATGACAGCTTTGTAGTAGAGGCTAAAGTCTGGGATTGTGATGCCTCCTGCTTTGGTCTTCTTCTTCAAAATTCCTTTGGCTATTCGGGGCCTTTTGTGGTTCCATATGAATTTTAGGATTGCTTGTTCTAGTTTCGAGAAGAATGCTGGTGCAATTTTGATTGGGATTGCATTGAATGTGTAGATAGCTTTGGGTAGTATTGACATTTTGACAATATTTATTTTTCCAATCCATGAGCAGGGAATGTCTTTCCATTTCTTTAAATCTTCTTCAATTTCCTTCATAAGCTTTCTATAATTTTCAGCATACAGATCCTTTACATCTTTGGTTAGATTTATTCCTAGGTATTTTATGCTTCTTGGTGCAATTGTGAATGGGATCAGTTTCTTTATTTGTCTTTCTGTTGCTTCATTGTTAGTGTATAAGAATGCAATTGATTTCTGTACATTGATTTTGTATCCTGCAACTTTGCTGAATTCATGTATCAGTTCTAGCAGAGTTTTGGTGGAGTCTATCGGATTTTCCATGTATAATATCATGTCATCTGCAAAAAGTGAAAGCTTGACTTCATCTTTGCCTATTTTGATGCCTTTGATTTCCTTTTGTTGTCTGATTGCTGATGCTAGAACTTCCAGCACTATGTTAAACAGCAGCGGTGAGAGTGGGCATCCTTGTCGTGTTCCTGATCTCAGGGAAAAAGCTCTCAGTTTTTCCCCGTTGAGGATGATGTTAGCTGTGGGCTTTTCATAAATGGCTTTTATGATCTTTAAGTATGTTCCTTCTATCCCGACTTTCTCAAGGGTTTTTATTAAGAAAGGGTGCTGGATTTTGTCGAAGGCCTTTTCTGCATCGATTGACAGGATCATATGGTTCTTCTCTTTTTTTTTGTTAATGTGATGTATCACGTTGATTGATTTGCGAATGTTGAACCAGCCCTGCATCCCAGGAATGAATCCCACTTGATCATGGTGAATAATTCTTTTTATATGCCGTTGAATTCGATTTGCTAGTATCTTATTGAGAATTTTTGCATCCATATTCATCAGGGATATTGGCCTGTAGTTCTCTTTTTTTACTGGGTCTCTGTCTGGTTTAGGAATCAAAGTAATACTGGCTTCATAGAATGAGTCTGGAAGTTTTCCTTCCCTTTCTATTTCTTGGAATAGCTTGAGAAGGATAGGTATTATCTCTGCTTTAAACGTCTGGTAGAACTCCCCTGGGAAGCCATCTGGTCCTGGACTCTTATTTGTTGGGAGATTTTTGATAACTGATTCAATTTCTTCGCTGGTTATGGGTCTGTTCAAGCTTTCTATTTCCTCCTGATTGAGTTTTGGAAGCGTGTGGGTGTTCAGGAATTTGTCCATTTCTTCCAGGTTGTCCAGTTTGTTGGCATATAATTTTTCATAGTATTCCCTGATAATTGCTTGTATCTCTGAGGGATTGGTTGTAATAATTCCATTTTCATTCATGATTTTATCTATTTGGGTCATCTCCCTTTTCTTTTTGAGAAGCCTGGCTAGAGGTTTGTCAATTTTGTTTATTTTTTCAAAAAACCAACTCTTGGTTTCGTTGATCTGCTCTACAGTTTTTTTAGTTTCTATATTGTTTATTTCTGCTCTGACCTTTATTATTTCTCTTCTTCTGCTAGGTTTAGGCTGCCTTTGCTGTTCTGCCTCTAGTTCCTTTAGGGGTGCTGTTAGAGTTTGTATTTGGGATTTTTCTTGTTTCTTGAGATAGGACTGGATGGCAATGTATTTTCCTCTCAGGACTGCCTTCGCTGCGTCCCAAAGCGTTTGGATTGTTGTATTTTCATTTTCGTTTGTTTCCATATATTTTTTAATTTCTTCTCTAATTGCCTGGTTGACCCACTCATTCGTTAGTAGGGTGTTCTTTAACCTCCATGCTTTTGGAGGTTTTCCAGACTTTTTTCTGTGGTTGATTTCAAGCTTCATAGCATTGTGGTCTGAAAGTAAGCATGGTATAATTTCAATTCTTGTAAACTTATGAAGGGCTGTTTTGTGACCCAGTATATGATCTATCTTGGAGAATGTTCCATGTGCACTCGAGAAGAAAGTATATTCTGTTGCTTTCGGATGCAGAGTTCTAAATATATCTGTCAAGTCCATCTGATCCAATGTGTCATTCAGGGCCCTTGTTTCTTTATTGACCGTGTGTCTAGATGATCTATCCATTTCTGTAAGTGGGGTGTTAAAGTCCCCTGCAATTACCACATTCTTATCAATAAGGTTGCTTAGGTTTATGAGTAATTGTTTTATATATTTGGGGGCTCTGGTGTTCGGCGCATAGACATTTATAATTGTTAGCTCTTCCTGATGGATAGACCCTGTAACTATTATATAATGTCCTTCTTCATCTCTTGTTACAGCCTTTAATTTAAAGTCTAGTTTGTCTGATATAAGTATGGCTACTCCAGCTTTTTTTTGGCTTCCAGTAGCATGATAAATAGTTCTCCATCCCCTCACTCTCAATCTAAAGGTGTCCTCAGGTCTAAAATGAGTCTCTTGTAGACAGCAAATAGATGGGTCTTGTTTTTTTATCCATTCTGATACCCTATGTCTTTTGGTTGGCGCATTTAATCCATTTACATTCAGTGTTATTATAGAAAAATACGGGTTTAGAGTCATTGTGATGTCTGTATGTTTTATGCTTGTAGTGATGTCTCTGGGACTTTGTCTCACAGGGTCCCCCTTAGGATCTCTTGTAGGGCTGGTTTAGTGGTGACAAATTCCTTCAGTTTTTGTTTGTTCGGGAAGACCTTTATCTCTCCTTCTATTCTAAATGACAGACTTGCTGGATAAAGGATTCTCGGCTGCATATTTTTTCTGTCTAGCACCCTGAAAATCTCGTGCCAATTCTTTCTGGCCTGCCAAGTTTCAAAAGAGAGATCAGTCACGAGTCTTATAGGTCTCCCTTTATATGTGAGGGCACGTTTACCCCTTGCTGCTTTCAGAATTTTCTCTTTATCCTTGTATTTTGCCAGTTTCACTATGATATGTCGTGCAGAAGATCGATTCAGGTTACGTCTGAAGGGAGTTCTCTGTGCCTCTTGGATTTCAATGCCTTTTTCCTTCCCCAGTTCAGGGAAGTTCTCAGCTATGATTTCTTCAAGTACCCCTTCAGCACCTTTCCCTCTCTCTTCCTCCTCTGGGATACCAATTATGCGTATATTATTTCTCTTTAGTGCATCACTTAGTTCTCTAATTTTCCCCTCATACTCCTGGATTTTTTTATCTCTCTTTTTCTCAGCTTCCTCTTTTTCCATAACTTTATCTTCTAGTTCACCTATTCTCTCCTCTGCCTCTTCAAGCCGAGCTGTGGTGGTTTCCATTTTGTTATGCATTTCGTTTAAAGCATTTTTCAGCTCCTCGTGACTGTTCCTTAGTCCCTTGATCTCTGTAGCAAGAGATTCTCTGCTGTCCTGTATACTGTTTTCAAGCCCAGCGATTAATTTTATGACTATTATTCTAAATTCACTTTCTGTTATATTATTTAAATCCTTTTTGATCAGCTCATTAGCTGTTGTTATTTCCTGGAGATTCTTCTGAGGGGAATTCTTCCGCTTGGTCATTTTGGATAGTCCCTGGCGTGGTGAGGACCTGCAGGGCACTTCCCCTGTGCTGTGGTGTATAACTGGAGTTGGTGGGCGGGGCCGCAGTCAGACCTGATGTCTGCCCCCAGCCCACCGCTGGGGCCACAGTCAGGCTGGTGTGTGCCTTCTCTTCCCCTCTCCTAGGGGCGGGATTCACTGTGGGGTGGTGTGGCTCGTCTGGGCTACTTGCACCCTGCCAGGCTTGTGATGCTGGGGATCTGGCGTATTAGCTGGGGTGGGTAGGCAAGGTGCACGGGGGCAGGAGGGGCAGGCTTAGATCGCTTCTCCTTAGGTGATCCACTTCAGGAGGGGCCCTGTGGCATCGGGAGGGAGTCAGATCCGCTGCGGGAGGTTTGGCTCCGCAGAAGCGCAGAGTTGGGTGTTTGCGAGGAGCGAGCAAGTTCCCTGGCAGGAACCGGTTCTCTTTGGGATTTCGGCTGGGGGATGGGCGGGGGAGATGGCGCTGGCGAGCGCCTTTGTTCCCCACCAAACTGAGCTCTGTTGTCAGGGGGCTCAGCAGCTCTCCCTCCCTTTGTCCTCCAGCCTTCCCGCTTTCCGAGCAGAGCTGTTAACTTATGACCTCCCAGACGCTAAGTCGTGCTTGCTGTCGGAACACAGTCCGCCCGGCCCCTCCGCTTTTGCCAGCCAGACTCGGGGGCTCTGCTTGGCCGGCGAGCCGCCCCTCCGCCCCGGCTCCCTCCCGCCAGTCCGTGGAGCGCGCACCGCCTCGCCGCCCTTCCTACCCTCTTCCGCGGGCCTCTCGTCTGCGTTTGGCTCCGGCGACTCCGTTCTGCTAATCCTCTGTTGTTTTCTGGGTTATTTAGGCAGGTGTAGATGGAATCTAAGTGATCAGCAGGACGTGCGGTGAGCCCAGCGTCCTCCTAAGCCGCCATCTTGCCGAAAGTCCTCTCCAGAAATTCTTAAAGTCTAACCTTGTCTCATAACTACTTTGTTACCTTCTAAAACTTTTTTTGTAATACCTGAGGCCATTTACTCAATTAACTCATCTAGCATACATACGTTGTATATGACATACACAGTCCGCTTTCCTTAAGACTTTTTAGTCCACTGGGGGAGACAGGCAAACAGAGAACTACAATTCAAAATAATAAGTATTCTTATAGAGGGAAGTCCTGGGGTCTTTGGGAATGTAAGAAAGAGTTCTGAAGGAGAAGATCAGAGGTCAGATGGTTTTATATTTGCATTGGTGATGGCTGTATTTTGAAACACTTGATAATTTGTTAGTTTTGAAAGCTTCTGGGTTATCACCATTGCTGAAAGACTCTTCAGATCATTCAAAGAGAAACACATCTAGCTGTTCAAGTTTCTGAATAAGTACTATAAAGAGTGCTGGAAGGCAGTCTATCATGAACCGTGGTGGTCTATTCAGCTTGCTAACTTTTTAAAAAAAAAATTTTTTTTTTCAACGTTTATTTATTTTTGGGACAGAGAGAGACAGAGCATGAACAGGGGAGGGACAGAGAGAGAGGGAGACACAGAATTGGAAACAGGCTCCAGGCTCTGAGCCATCAGCCCAGAGCCCGACGCGGGGCTCGAACTCCCGGACCGCGAGATTGTGACCTGGCTGAAGTCAGACGCCCAACCGACTGCGCCACCCAGGCGCCCCAACTTGCTATCTTTTGACTTCAATTATTATTGGTGTTACTCTTCCAGACAACACTACTTGCAAATCTTATTAAAGTATACACTTAGGAAAATTTTTTACTGTTTAAGTTTAATGGTTATGATGTTGTGTGAGAAGTTTTCATTGTTTGTCGTTGATCCTGTAATTTTAGAAACGGTTGCAATCAAGTTCAAATCAACTTGAGGTAGCTTAGGTCAAGGGGGAATCGAAGGACTTGAACCAGCCTGAAAGAGGTCAGAAAGGACTAGGGAATCAGCAGTGGAGGGTTGGAGTTGCCTGAGGTCAGGAAGAGGAGGTCTCTGTAAAAGGCTCCCAACAGCTGGGCTGTAAAAGGTACAGCTGGAGCAGTTGGAAGGGAGATTGGAAAGGCCTGCAACTGCGGAAGAATGAGGGTGAAATGAGATGTGCCTTGCTCAGGACAATAAAAGAAAGGCAGGAACAGCTGCGGGGTTTGGATCTGTGATACAAGGCAAACCCAGTTGCAGGGAAGGTCTAAATGAACAGCAATGGGAAACATATATAGGTAATATCTGAAGATGCACAAAACAAATGCTTAGGAAAGACTAACATTCTTAGCAATGAACTGGAAAACAAAGATTAAAAGCCAAAGAGAATCGAATGGGCAGATATCTTGATTACGCTTTTCAGTTAGAACACACTATCCATGCCATGCTAAGAAATACTTGGAACTCTACACTGGACACCAAAACCAATTAGGATCTAAGTGAGTTTGGTATATTGTTAAGTTCTTAATTAGAGCCTTTAAAACATTCCCCAGTCTATTTATACGCGGACTAATAGGAAATCAATTTAACTTGCTCTACGATAGTTTAAAAATATTAAAACATTTACATAATTTTGTGATATTTCTCATTGTAATAGGACACAGTAGTCAATTAGTTTTCCCCTCCATTATTAACAGTGAGCTTTTATGAAATTGCTGCTTGGTGCAAAAGCTGGTTTCTATCTTTGGGTCATTAGATTTGCTGATTTGAATTTAAAGGGGAAATAATATTAATTCCTCCAAATATCTTTTCTTCAAACTATATAGCAGTGTCTTCCCCGCCCCCCCCCCTTCTTTTTGCACTGCATAATATAATCTGGCAAAAAGTAAGTGTGATCTTAATTGTTAGACTTGTTTATTCCAGGGAGGAACCAATGGAGCACTTACAGTAATTAACATGTTTTCTCGGTCTTCTCATTTTGTTAATGATATCTTATTGAAGGCTGTGCAGTAATTACTGCCCACTGAGGTACATACGCTGAAACAAATTAATGGCCAATGACCAATAATGATTACACTTGTAATTATCTATTGTAAAGTATAAGCAGAAAAAAAAATTGAAATTAAAAACAATGTTCTTTGAAGCTAAAATTAAACTGTATTGTTAAACTGTGCTAAAAATCATATTAACAATTCGGTGGAGAAGTGATATTCTCTGTTTTATCATAATCTCCATCGGTTTTACATAAGTTACAAGAGACTTATTTTTTTTTTTTTTGCTATGTTGCACAGTTCTACCCAGTGGGGATACAGAGGTAAAAGTGTGAAGAATAGGATATGTATCATGTCTGCTCTTAGATATGACTTTTAGATATTTGTAGCACATTTACCTTAACATGGGCAACATAATTTTCAATGACTTCAAGAAGTTAAAGTCATGTTTTAAAGATCTCATTGTGTTTATTAAGAGATTCCTGAATTGGGCAGTATCCCATCCAGCAAGTAGAGAGATGCCTCCATGAAAGTAATTTTCTACATCAGATGACAATATTTCCTTCTTCCTTCTCTAGAGACTTTTTCCCCCAGTTGCTTCTTGCTACCTGTCCTTCGTTTAAGAAATTCTGGGTCACTTGCCATGTTTAACATTTTCAATACTCTTTAATACTCAAACTTCACTTGTCTCATGGGTTTATCAGAATAAAGAGTAATTTGCCTAAAACACAGTCCACTACAACTTGGGCCAGAGGGTGGGGGTAGATGTTCATACAATTTTCACACAAAACAACTTGATTTTGTAAAGTTGAGCAGTTTGAAACTCCTCTTTCTTTATACAACCACCAACTTCAGTGCATGTATTTTACACATGGAAAAATAATAATAAACTTTAGCTGCGGATTAGCATAGTACGATGTTGGGGTTCTCCAGACTGGAATACAAGGGACTTGCATCCTAAGTCTGTGTCACAATGACTCGAGTCACAAGTCACTCATTGTCTCTGGGACTTGGTTTTCTGACCCGAGAAATGGAAGCATTGTACCAGCTCATCTCCAACGTCACTCATAAGCTTTAATGTTCTAGAGTAAGTTTTGTAACAAGGATCCCAGGAGATTGGGAATTGTTTCTCCTATCTCTGGTTACATTCTTGTGTGAAAACATATTATTAAGAATTTTGGGGTGATTTTAATTATTTGGAGTTCACTTTACAAGTCAAGTTTTCTGATGTTTGATTCTCAGGCTTCATCAGATATTTAGAATATGAAATGGAATCATAAATTTTTGTTGGCCTGAGTAAAAAAAATGGCACTAGTATCTAAACTTAGGTAGCCTCATTTAAATACACACTCTATTTTCAAATAAACTTAAAAAATAATATGTAGGGGCGCCTGGGTGGCGCAGTCGGTTAAGCGTCCGACTTCAGCCAGGTCACGATCTCGCGGTCCGTGAGTTCGAGCCCCGCGTCGGGCTCTGGGCTGATGGCTCGGAGCCTGGAGCCTGCTTCCGATTCTGTGTCTCCCTCTCTCTCTGCCCCTCCCCCGTTCATGCTCTGTCTCTCTCTGTCCCCCCAAAAAATAAATAATAATAATAATATGTAGACAAATGATTTTTTGTTAAAATATTTAATGAAATGTAATGTTTTTCTTTATAATAGTGTTTTGTTCCTTATGAAAATTTGGGTGCCTAAAAGATCAGACTTAAGTTTTTATGTATTTTTGTACCTTGACTCTTAGTATTGATTAATGTTAAAGAAATACTTGTTGAAAGAAGAAAAAATGATTGTCAACATATCTTTCTTTGCTTTTGAACACTCTGCATGTTGCTATGTTGTTTTAAATTGTTCTCAGTGTAGAATACCTTCTCTCGCTCAAATAGGAAGTTGGCTTTCTATCTGACAACTTAAATTTTGTTTTACAATGAAGCAATTAAAGCTTGATTCTTTGAGGTAAGGTTTATTATTTGGATAGGGATACCATGGTGGAATTATAATCTTGCTGCTTTAAGTGGAATATCACATCCAATCTCTTTTTTTTTTTTTACATAAGAGAAAAATTGGCATAATGAGGATATAAATTGCTAGATTATTATCCAAAATTATCTAAAATCTCTGCCCTGGAGATTTCAATGTATCAAATCTTCTTTTAGTATCCACTAGCAAAAGAGGAGAAAAGTTGTTATCTAGCTTTAAGATTTTTTAGGACATCTGACTGCTTTTAATTTTTTCTTTCAGTTCATGGGAACTGGTCTTGTACGCCTGGCTGAACTTGTTTTAGATTTTGACAGTTTTTTATTTGCGTCCCATTTGGATGTTTTTCAAAATGTCCAGACTATTCACATTACATCTGAATAAGCACTACCTAATGGTTTAATTCAAATCGTCTGGCTTACCTCTAATTAGTATTGTTAATGTTTACATATTATTCTGAAAAAAATAGTTTTATGGCTTTATTTTAAAATAAAAATAATGTGGACATTATCAGAAGTTTTAAAGAAAAAATTTCCTTAAAAAAACTGGTAGAAAACTCTTGGTTGGGGTAAAATTGGAAATGACAGAGTGGCCAAAATAACTATCTCTTATGATATAATTCCCAATCTGGAATAATCTGGGTAGTCATCTGTTAACAGATTTAGATTTAGCAACACTGGAAAACTGAAAGTTATAGAGACCCGCATACTTACCTGCTGGTCTTACTATACTAATAATTAGCACTAAATTTTAAATATATCCAAACCTAGTGAATGTCTGCACATGTGTATTTTAGTAATTTTAAAAAGGCAGTTTGCTACAATATTAAGTTAGAAATTGTTTCCTATCTAACTTAGCAATTAGTGAAAAGACAAACAACAGATTCTGAGAAAACTATTATCTAGAAGTATGCTGGAAAAATAAAATACTCATTACTTGGCTATTTATTTCTGGCCCTGAAAACACGAAAGGCTTTTGTTTATGTTGCTCAATATAATTTAACGAAAGTTATTTAAAAAGTTAATAAGGCAAGAGCCTGAATTTATTTAATTAAAAAAATCATGAATTTTAAAAAGGGAGGTTATGGGCAATTATACTATAGTCTTTTCTCTACATAAGCTGCTCCGTGAACGTGGGCAAGCATATTTATCTTTCAGAGGCTCATTTTCCTCATCTGACATTCCACACTTTTCTCATCTAGAGCATCACTAAAGTTCTGTCAGAAACTATTTGCAATGTGTATATTGGTGTTAATGGTTTTAATTTTTATATATACACTGTATGCATGTATATATATAATATATAGTTATAGTTATAACTTATCTTAAAACCTATATGAACATTTATAATTTTAAAGGTATATATGCTTTGTATATGACAAAAATAATCCAGAGGAATAAATTACTTTTCTTATTTTGTTCACATATGTAAAATAATTCCTACCATGTCATTTTCTTCAATGGTGTATACACTGGAATTATGGTCATAAGAATATCACATCCTTTTTTTTTTTTTTCTTTTTTGGAAACATTTCAACATCTCTATTCAAGGACTGACTGGATCATGTTTACAGAGGCTTTTCAAGGCATCTGTTCTTAGCCACAGCTGAGAATGGGGCCCACCGTGCAGACTGGAAGGATCCACCTAGAATTTGTTGAATTAAGTCCTTGCACCTGGATATAATTGTCGTGCCGCTGTGCTGGGGGTTTTCTTAAGCTACTGGTAAAACAAATTAGCTCAATTTAAACTGGCATCCAGTAGAGAAGCAACAACTCACCTCATATAATGTTTTTCAAATAATTATTTTTGTATTGCCAGTTTTGCCTCATGAATATTTTCCTGGGGGCTGGGTGAGAAAAAATGTAGCTAAACCAGAGACGTGATAAAAATTCTACGTATGTTATAGGCTTTGATATTGTTGCAGTATAATTAAGATATGGGTAAATATGTGATGATAGTCAGTGCAACTGGATTTTTTTCCACCACTAAACAAAACATAAATTCAGATATTTAGTGGAGTTTAAGAAATGTGGAGTTTAAGAAATATTCTCATCTCCATATGCAAGTTTCATAAACCATTGATATAGTTGCTGTAGCTTTAATAATACAACTATTTTTTTACAAATAGAAAAAAATGCATGTGAGAATCATGATAAACAGGAGGCAAGATTCATTTATGTTTGTCGGTAGAATTAATGAAATTCATGTGGTTATGTATTTTTGAGTCATTTATACTTGGCAATCGAATTCACAGGCTTTCTGGAAACTCAATACACTCAAAGGTTTAATGGCTGGTAAGAATGAGACTAGTGCTTTTGGGATTATGGGGCTAATACATGTATGGATTTCTGTATGCATTCATTACTTATCCACTTAGTACAAATTTCTTGGTTACCAATCACGTGCCAGGCAGGATTCTCAGCATCGAGGACACAGCAGGGAAGCATGAGAAATCCCTGGCTTCCTAAAGTTTATATTCTAGTTTGAGAAACACACACAGAAAGAAGGAAAGAGAGAAAGGAAGGAAAGGAGAGAGGGAGGAAGAAAATCTAAGAATCTATATAATTTCAATTTAATGTTGAGTTCTATGAAGAACATAGCATGAACTAGTTCCGAGAGTAGTCAAAGGTACAGTTAGATTGCTTAGGAAGGCTTCTCTGAGAAAGTTATCATGTTGATATATGGATTATAGGCACATATGGTAGCTGTATTAATATACCCATGTGTTTCTTAACATGCCTTAGCCCCCTTGCATGAGATTGGAGAGAAATCTTCCCTACTTGTATGGAAGGCACCCAGCGTTTAGAAGGGTCTGTGCACATGTGTAGGATATATATAGGATATATGTTTTCCCCCAAATATAACATATAGAACACAATAAATCAACATTAGAAAATGACTTATTATAAAGGTTTGGTCATAAAGTCCTATAGAGCCTTTCCCAACCATTTTTCTTCTGACATTGTCACTTCTTCCTTGGTCGTAATAACTTGTACATATTTCTCTTATAGTATGCTTTGCCTTGCATTGTCATTAGTTGCCTACCAATGTATTTTCCTTTCAAGATTTTACTCTGACAGAGGCCTTTGTTTAATGTATCTTTGTATTTCCAGGGCCTTACAACAAGTCTAGAAGGAAATCGAATGCGTTTTAATGTGTGTACGATGAAAGGATTCTACTGTAGTTCAATTAAAATGTTCAGAACTGTTACATAGGACAATGTCACTTCTACATGGAAGTTCTGAGAGTGAAATGTTGTGGTCAGGTGGCAGAGCTGAATTCGGAATTCAAGCCACCCAGCTGGCCGACTTGTGCCTATTGTTGGCAACAAACACTGTGGCAGAGTTTGATTAGCAATGACACCACCACTGCTGCTGGTGGAAATAACTACCATTTATTCAGCTCTAAAGTCAGCTAGTGGCCGCTACCTACACTGTCCTAGCAAATCCTGATAATTACCCTATGAGGCAGGTGTTATACACCCACTCTACAGATAAGTAATTGAAACTCAGAATGAAAAAGTGCCTGAAGTCAGCAAGCCGGTCATAGTTTAAATTAATGTGTGTACTGAGGTATACTTATGAACTGTATCATGTGCAATAAAAATACTATAAAATTCCAAGTTAACAATTCATAAAGTGGCTGCTTTATATACATAACGTGTATGTGTTGTTAAATGGCAGTGGGATAGTCTTTTGAACGTTTGGTGAGGGAAGGATGCAAAATGTCAGGGATGTGTATCTTGGCAAAGTTTGGAATAGTATATGTGTGTGTGTGTGTGTGTGTGTGTGTATACACACACACACACACATATATACTCATCATTGTGTGCAGAGTTTTGCAAAGTTATTTGATATTATTAGTTTTGAACCAATTTATAGTCATTATGGTATAATGTCTCTTTACTGAAAAATGAACTTTTGTTTGGAGGACAGGGCCATTTCATGTTTGTCTTTATTCCCAATGCTTAACACAGTGTGTGGTACAATGTAGACACCCACTAAATAAAAAATTAGCATAAATTAAAATAAAAAATTAACCAAGTAATTTTGTCAGTAAGGTGATCCATAGCGCAGGAGGGCCTAAGGTTTTTCATTTCCATCGGCTTTAAAAATCAATGTCAAGAACAGGGGAAAACAGTAAACACTGGTTATTATCATTTTTTATTCCAAAAGCTCAGTGGAGTTTTATTTTTATTACAAAAATTAATCTATTTCAGTAGTTCTGAGTTAGACAATATGGTATGGAAATGCGAAACTTGAGAAAATCGCATATATGTGCAAAATCTAGAAATAGTTTTTCTTGTAAAGTCTAAAATAGGCCTGTAATCAACAAAATAAGCAGCTAAATAAATATTTTATGAATTTGATGCTATCACTGATATTCACACATTCATATTTGTTCACACAGAAGATCATAATATTGACTGATTATATATATATATATATATATATATATATATATATATATATGCATGTTCTAATACATCATTCACACACAGACAGACACTCTGTAACTGAAAATGAGGCTGCCACACTGTGAAGCTATGAAGGCTCACCAAATACCATCACGTGATTTTCAATTTATGGATTCTTTTGTTATTATAGAAAAAGGCAGAAAAGAGGTATGGACAAAAAAAAATCTCTAACCTGAAAATCAGGAGAAATATGAATCTTTAGAATTAAGCCTTTTCAGAAATATAAAAATAGAAATATAAAAATAGGTTCAAAATTAAGTAAAAGGATATTTTTATCTCCCCGTGGGATGATGGAGGCAAAGGTCGGTCCTCACTGCTGGTAATTTATTTTATGTTTATATGTCTCCAGGTACAGAGAAAGTAGAACTCACCCCAAATGCTTTCTAAGAGTTTAAGCACACAGACTCTATTATACGCAGCAAAAAATGAAAAGTTGGTTTATATATAAATGTAGGTGACTTGAGGAAATGATATCACTTTTACATGGTTATATGTATCGAATATTCAAAAACCAAAATATGGGTTCAACCTCTGTAATTACTGAGGACAGAGTAAAAACAATCCAGTCCATAAACTCTATTAATTAGAAGTAGAGGATTTGGGGTAGAAGCCCCTCTATAAACTGTGAAGGACAAGTGTACAATTCTCCAAGTTTAAAGGAGGCACTTTGTAAGGATGTGTTTACCTCTGATTTTTTTTCCAGGGGGACTCAGTTCATTCTATGGAATTGGAAAGACCTTGGGAATAATCTCAGGATGACGTGCTGCCCAGTGTAAGCGAGGCTCTCACAGTTCTAATATTTTTCTTAAATCAGTATTTAGACCAAGAATGGGAGTGTGACAGGCTTTAAAATTCCCCAAATTATCTAATCTTAGTGTTCCACGCGTAATTCTGAAAATAACTTAAATTGTGTTGTGTTGAAAGACAGTGTTGTAGAGACTCAGTACAAGATTCTAGAAGTTACCTGCCTGTCACAGAAGATTTGCTTTTGTGGACTGGATGATAGACGGTCGATTTCATAGACAATTCTATATTTTCAAATTTTTTTGTCCCAAATTTAATTTTACTAACTGATACCCACGGAGTTGTTATGCTAATGTGATATGGAGGTAGGTAACTGGAAATGAGGAGTGTGCAGTAATCTAGTTGCTCCAGACAAAAACTAAGGAAATATCTTTGATTTTCCCCACTTTTTCATTACTGCAAATGCTCTACACTGTGCTTTCAATGTAAGTATTGTGATTCTATTGATTTCTCTGTATCTTCACTTGAGCAAGTACCTTCTTCTGTCACCTGGACTGCTGTGCTGGTTTCCCTGCCTCTGGCCTCCCACTAAAATGTATTCTTTATATGGGAGATGGAAGGATTTTTTTTTAAGTTTATGCCAGATCATGTCACTCCTTCTTTAAAAGCTTCTATAGCTTTATTCGTAATGGCCCAAACTGGAAACAACGCAAATGTTCATCAACCAGTGAATGGATAAACAAATAGTGCATTCACACAATGGAATTCTTTCAGCCATAATGAACAATTGATACACTTAACAACGTGGATGCGTCTCAAAGGCATTACGCTAAGTGAAAGGAGCAAGACACAAAAGGCTACATGATTCCATTAAATGACATCCTGGAAAAACTATGGGGACAAAGATGGGATCAGTGGTTGCTAGGGGGTGGAGGAGATGAGGGAACTCTTTGGGGTGACAGAATGATCTATTTCTTGATTGTGGTAGTTACACAACTTATATATTTGTCTATAATCATCAAACCGTTATGTACATGAAAAGGGTTAATTTCATAACATGCATATATATGATGATTTTATATATATAGAATATATACAGGATATATAGGATATATAACCATCACATATATGAATGTAATAAAAGTTATTATATATACACTTATTGTTTAGAATAATTATATACATAGACATATATATCTATTTTTCAGAGAGAAAGGGAGACCCAGTTCCATAGAATGCTTTAAGTGTCCTTTAGAAAAAAAATAAGAGAATAAATCCATCCTCTTAAAGCACCTTCCTTTAACTCTGATATTTGTTCTAGAAAGTCTGTGAGGAGCTTCTATCCCAAATTATCTCTACGTGAGATAAATTATATCTCAATGAACATGACTTAAAACAAATGAAAACCATTCTATGGCCTCTTCCTGTATTTAGTATAAAAATCCACACTCCTGACTCTGACCTGTCAGGCCCTTTGTGAACTTGCTTCTGCTTGCCCTTTACATTTTTGTCCCAGGCTCACACCGTTCAGGTCTACTTAGGGTGTTTTCTTAGGTGTTTGCTATTTAACACTAAAAACAAATAAGTTATTAGCCTTTAAGGTAACATTTGACTTTTATTAATGAGGATTTAAAGTATAAAATTATGTATTGATAATTCTTTAGCATAATCCCTTCATTTTCTCATAAAAAATTAAAAGCCCGCTCTACAAAAACTCTGTTTTCATCATAATAGGCTCCTGATTCTCTTTTAGTTCATGGAAAGAGAAGAGAGAGGCAATAATTTTAAGTATCTGAGATCACATTCAACTTAGTGACCAGGTATTTTCTGTCAGTTAAACATGGTGTAAGAAAAGATGAATTTATGCCATATTAATTAATTAAACAAATGATGTTTTATACCTATTATGTAACAGGATACTCAAGGGAGGCGTTTTTTAATTTATAAAGATATAAAAATTAAATTTGATTAAATAATAATCCCTCCTATTTTATTTATAAATATAAATTTAACATACAAACATTTGAATTACATGTATTTCAGATATACACCTTGAATATGGGTCAACACACAAACTTATAGAGTTTTATAACATATAAAAGTATAGAAACTGCATGTAGAAAACACACACATCTAAAGCCCCACATACATTTTATTCAGTTATAAGAAAAATATACTTTTCTAATAGTGGCATCATATAAAAGTAAAAATTCAGTTCACATATCTAAATCAGATTTATAAAGCTTCTATAAATGCATTAAAACAGATACACATAAATCACTAAAATGTCATCTTAAAAAAACAAGTCACATTTATTATCTGATAGTGTACCTCATCTCATGGATCAAATTTACATATTATGCACCCCAGGAATATGTCAGGGCTAGACAAAATTTCCAGCTCATGTGAGAAATAAGACAAGTACTAGCTAATTCTATAGTAGGATTATGGGACTTGAATTTTTAAAGTTTTTCAAATGACTATTTCCTTCCTCCCTCTTTTTTTCCCTCCCTCCCTTTTTCCCTTCTCTCCCTCTGTTCCTTCCTTCCTTCCTTCCTTCCTTCCTTCCTTCCTTCCTTCCTTCCACTTCTCATTCTTCTTTAGCCTTCCTTTTCTTGTTATGCTCACTGAAAAGATATGGTCATTGAAGAAAGTTTCCAGTATATGACTTCAGGATATATATTCAATTCACCTAAACTTTTGCTGTTCAGCACGAATATAGTTAATAGATTGCTTGCTAGCCTGAGTCCCAGAATTTGTTTTAAGGTATCCAAGAACAGGATGACAGTGCTCAGGAAACATCTTGTGCAATGATGCCACATCCATCACTTGACTAAGAGCTTGTTTTCAACTTTATAAACCAGTGGGGTGACCTTCTGTTCCCAAGAGAGGGCCTAAAACGTACTGGGCAAATCTTTGGCTCTTGAAATGGCTGTTCAATGTTACAGATGTTCAGGTGACTGACTAATGGTTTCCTTCCCCCATAAGACAGCTCCTGGGAAGCTCTAGGATGTGGCTTTAAACTGGAAAGACTCTTGGGAGCTGGGTTTGATATGGCATGGTCTCTGAGGCATCCCTAGTCTGAAGTTCTTCCAGGAAGTCTGGTGAGTTCTAAAATTTCCCTGGCAAACCAATCTGCTTGACAACACAGAGGGAAATGTAAATGAGGGAAGTGCCAAGGTCAAGGCCTTGCTTGGTACTTCCTGGATATAGTATAACATAGTGGTTAAAAACTCTACAAGGTTGAGATGCTTGGCTATAATTCCTAGTTTCATTTCTACTGGCTGCATGACTGGAGCCTCAGCTTCCTCACTAATAGTAATAGTAACAGTAATAGTAATAGTAATAGTAATAGTAATAGTAATAGTAATAGTAATAGTAATAATAATACATTTTCCAGTGGAATTGTGAGGCTTGAACAAAATTAACAAAGTGCCTAGCACAAAGTAAACATTAGCTAAAAGTCATCTATTAGTATTGTTGTTGTCACCCTAAGCCTCAGAAAATAATTTAGCCATAATTGAGAGACTACTAGGGATTTTCTCACTGCATCAGTGATAAGAATAATTTATACAACAGTTGTGATTAATATATATGCAGGGAGCTAAGCACATTGACAAGTAGAGGGCAGAATGCAAGTGGGTGCTGGAATTTAAAATATTCATAACTAGTTTATATAGAGATAGGAACATTTTGTGCTTTGAGTCAGTTTACGTTCTTCACTTTAGGCATAAACATCTGATTTTCTACGTTTTATAATTTGATATAATATTTAAGGCCACCAAAATATTACTTTCAGGAGGAGGCAGCTTAAGAAGTAAACCAATATATGTTATATATTTCTAGTCTAACATTTCTGTGAGAAATTAGATTAAGGTAAGAAAAATAAGATCTCTTGTTGGAGTTCTTTTGGCATTTTGTAATGCTTCTTACACAAAATGCTAAAACTGAAAAAAAATCACATTTATTTCATTTCATTTCACCTGTACCAGGTCTAGGAAGCTAATTACTAAAAACACATCTTCCAGAAGTTAAATAGCCAAATATTGTTATTGTTTTAATATAAAATCAATGGAAAATATTTAACACTTTTATATCTATTTCTTTATCTCCTTTTTTCCTCATTATTCTTTTTAATACCATCATCATTATTATTAGAGCTGCACAGAAGTGACACATTACTAAATACCAGTGAACACTGGAAGAAGGTTAAGCAAAGTTAATTTATGCAAGAAAATTCCTGCTAGAAATGTGGGAAGACCTTATTCTATTTAATAAATACATTATTTGTACAGGTCATTTGTACCTGCTGAGTATTTCCAGGCATCCAAATAATTGTTATTCTCCACTGTCTCTTTTCATGTCTTAGCCAAGCTAAACCACAAAGGATGAGCAGCTCAGAGCTTAGCGAGTGCTTCCTAGCTGCCCCCCCAGGAGTGCTGGGAGCGAGCCTGGAGAGCTTCCCAGAAGACCTAAAAGGCCGCAGCAGCATCGCTTACAGAAACGGCCCTGGATAACGTTCATTTTGGATTCATCTTCTGGCTTTGTGATCTTGGGCGAGTTACTTCTTTTCCTCCATTTCTCCATAGGGAAAACTAGAGGAGTAATACCTACCTTACAAATATTGCTTTTATGAGAAACAAAGGAGATGATGTTTGTAAAGGGTTTGCTAAGTATAAAATGCTTATTCCACTTAAATCTATCATAGTAGTTAAAAGTGTACCATTAGCTTGAATCTTGGCTCTCAACTGGGAATAATAATTGTGCTTACTGCTCATTCAGTGTTGTTGGGAGGGAACTACTACATATAAAACAGGTGGGCCAATTCTGGATGCATTTACATGCTTTTTGTTATTATTACTCTACTCACCCTTATTTTCACTCAGAAGCAGACCAAATGGACATACTTAATATATATTGTAAGAATGATAGAGAAATGAGATTAAGTTTTAAAAATGAAATGAAAAGAATAAGTACATATTGTTTTGAATATGCAATATTTAAGTTATATATGTTATGAGGTGATAAAAATCATTTCATTTATAACAATATTAACTGAAAGAAACAATTTTGATCATTTCAATTTGTATGTTCCTTGGTCAGGCTCATGTGAGCCCAAAATGAGATGGCCTTTGAAAGTCTTTCTGGCTTTGGCTGGAGATAATGTTTTTAATTGGAGAGTGTTTTTTATTACCTGATGGGTTTTAACTTCTTGAACATCTTTAAGTAATTACCATGTGCAGCATTAGCTAGATGGCTTTCAAACTTTCATAGTTATTCTTTATTAATCTTTTAAAAAGATTGTGTTTTATGCTATATGTAAATATGTGAGCTTATATGCTCTTTAAGATGAGATGAAAGGGAATGATTTCATTCTATATTAGAAAAACTAGGTTAGTGCTTCCCGAATGTTAGTTAACAGATGCAATGAAGATCATAACCAAACACAATGAAAATATTCCTCTGGTCAAGTTTGAGAAAAAACACTAGAGTAATTAAAACTCCAAAATACAGCTTTTATTGTATCACTTCTCAAAATCTTTAACATATTAATGTGTAAGGAGAGTCTCTAAGGATGGCAGTAGTATGTTTGCTAATATTATTTGACCACTAAGACCTTTTCCTGAGGAGCTATTGTTAAAGAATATATTTTGGTAAGTGTGAGGCTGGAAGATTATTGTGTTTTTCGTCTTTGTTTTTAAATGAGAGAAAACACAGTTCATATGAGTTTAGAATTTTCTACCATATTTGCATCTAGTTTGCTCAATTCTATTGGGGACATCCTTGAAAAGCTACTTTACCAGACAGTTTCCAGGGATAAGGGACTGTGGTTCCTGGCCTCTCCCTTTCTTCCTTCTCCTATTTTAAAAGTACAAATGATTCCATAGACTAGGCCAAGGAAACTTCCAGTTTTGCCCCTAAGAGGGTCTGATCCTGAAGATGGAGAAAAAAAGTAGCATCTGAGATTTTAGATGAGCAAGAGGCAGTATTCGAAACAAAAGTGGTATCCACAAGAACAGCCTTGGAACTTCGAAAAATTATTTTAGGGGGAAAATTAGAGGCATCAATAAACTCAAGAAGGAGATAATGATGACAATCATTTTATCATGTGAAGGAGAGAAACAATAGAAAAAGAAAAGCTCAATTGACGATCCTTTTGTTCTGTCTTGTTTTTGTTTTTGTTTTGTTTCATTCTTCCTACCTTGACACTATTGACATTTGGGGCCAGAGAATTCTACTTTGTAGAGGACTGCCCTGTGTACTATAGTGTCTCTGGCCTCTACACACCAGATTCCAGTAGCACCTCATCCCCCACAATGGGATCCCCCAAAGTGTCTCCGGACACTGCTGAATGTCTTCTGGCGGGGGGGGGGGGCGGCAAAATTGACCCCAGTTGAGAACCATTGGTCTTTCCCTTTCCCACAGTATTTTCTCCTTGGGTGCTAGAAGGTGAATACAGAAAATGGAAGGGCATCATGCCGTAAATGTTCATGTGAATAATACAATACAACTGCAAATACGTTCAAGAGAGATAACACTTCTTTAATAGGTTTTCTGTCATTTCTCTAAGTCTCACTCTGGAAGTATGGGATCACTTTTTAATCTCTCATTAGCTGAGTTATTTTTTTATTCTTTTGCCCGGACTGATTGCTATTTTCACTTAAAAGACAATTAGTAAAACATTCACTTCTTTTTCTTTTTTCTTTCTTTCTTTTTTTTTTTTTTTGATCTTAAAGCATCTAAGATGGAATCACTAAAACTGTGGCTTAAAATATCTCCTGGTTGGTGTAATCTTTCTGGAATTAACAAACATTAGTCATTCAGATGAAATAAGTGGTTGCCAAATATGTTGGTTAAAGCTATAAACCTAATGAAATAAAATGGAATACAGCACCTTGCCTATTTATATTTTTACATTCTTTTGGGCTATAAATTCACACCTATTTTTCTGTCTCTCAATGGTTTCCACCTTTTATATTGGTGTTTGGGACTCTAAGACTAGAAATGAAGCTGTCCATGATAGGTTAGAAAAGAGAGAATCTGAAAATAAACTTGTAGTTTCCTAGCACAATTGAGGCTAAAAATGTGCATTACAGTATTGTTTTAATTACTGTGTGTGTTTTCTTTTTGTCTTGGGTCTCCAGGACTGAACATTCACTTCTGGAAAGGAGCACGTTAAATTTATGTCAACCTGTACTGGATTTGAGAAATTCCCTAAATAAAGGAGGAAAAAGGAGAAATACCTAAAAAGAAAAAGAAGGCAGGTATATCCTGATAACTAGATAGATTCTCAAACCTTGTATCTGTGGTGTAGTCATGAAATAATTTAACATTGTGACATAATATTTTCTGCTTAATTAGCATTCGATTATATGTTTTCCAGTTTTGAACAATATAATTTTAGTATAGGTAGAAAGATGAAGCCTAAAGGAATCTAGATCTCAATCTAATAGAAGGAATATTATTTTCCTTTTGCTTTCCAAAGTTTCTTTTGAGTACAGAGTTTTAAAATGAAATGTAATACATTCACCACCCAGTTATTCTTAGTGCTTATATTAGCCTTAAATAATAAAAAGCTTAAGGTCCATTTTTCCATTTTTAAAATTTACATATGATTACATTTAAGTTAATCTTCTTTATTTGTTTTCCTTTTGTAAAAAGGTACTCTGTTACCTCTGTCAGATTACATTAGAGGATTTCGGTGACATTCTTGTACTAGAGAAACTATGAACACTTCTACAGGCTATGTATTTATGCAGCCACAATGGGTATAATCCTATTTTTATGAAGAATGAATAGAATTGACTTAAAAATAGAAATAGCTTCCTGAAATCACCTACATTCTATTTAGCCCAATTTAAAAAAATAACTTAAAAGCTTGTTGCAAACATTTAAATCAGATAAGTCAGCACAATCCCTTGCCAAAGGTCAAAAAGATTGCAGTAAAAATCCAAACAGAATATCAATTGGGACCTGACAAGGCAAAGCAAGTGGACGATTCAAATAAATTTCTTTCTGAATACACATTTGCTCATCTTTGCTCAAGGGTCAAAACAGAATTATTCTGGAATAGAAATGGTGACTATATGACCTGTTGTTTAACGAGTGTTTCTAAACTGGTTTATAATTACCAAATTAATCTCAGAATATATTAAAAACCTATTTGCACAAGCTATGTACAAGTAAAAAAAAAAAAAAGGAGTAGAGCACTTTACCTGCATCGATACAAAGCATTGCATAACAAGTATTTGTTTTTGTAGTTATTGTGGCTTTGGGAACAAGCAAATATAAACAGCAGGAAACAAAAATACAGCAGCAGTGCAACTGGAGGTTGTCAGGGAGCAGTATGGTGGCTTTAGGAGCTGAATTCGGCTTGAAATAAGCTTTGTTTCAGTATGCGTAAGAGGCTTTGGCGCTGTATCAGACCTCTGGGGCAACCACTCAGCAGGATGGGGATTATCCAGCGGTTTACTATAGTCTGTGCTTCCCAATTCATAGAAAACTTGCCTCCTTGTCGTACTCTTACATTAACTCACTTTTCCATCTCCTCCCCCGCCTTCTGGGATTTTAGGTCTTTTGGCTAAAAAGAGTAGCGGATGTTAATTCAGAATCTAAAAAGTATTTAATGAACTTAATTGAAAAGATACCAAACGTTTGACATCTATAGATAGTGAGTAAGCCTAAGCATGGGTAATTTTGCAAACTGAGTAAATCCATTTTCTGAAATTGATGTTTCTTTGTCATTGGTGGCCCTACCAAAAATGTCCTATGCACAAATTGACTGTATTTTAATACAACTGCTATTCATTCACAATAAATTTCCAAATGTATTTCTTTCTAACAATGAAATGCTTTCTTTCTTTCTTTCTTTCTTTCTTTCTTTCTTTCTTTCTTCTTTTAAGGCTTGACAGGGTTAATTCCATTTAGCTGTGAGAAGACTATGCTATGGTGGAAACCCCATGGTTCTTCCAAACGCATGACCATCAAAGAACCAGATTAGCTGAGTGAGGAGGGAAAAGGAAACTGTGCCCTTCCTGTCTCTTAATAAAGCTAAGATTACAGAAGTATTTAATAACCATTGTGGGTTTTAATAGGAAATTGTATGAACACTTTTGGTAATTCACTCAATCTATGGTTACCGTTGAAGATTGTTTTTGTTTAAGCTAGCTTAGATATCTAGAAAATGTTGTAAAACCAGGATCCTATTACGCATAGCACTGCTAAGTAATCAACTATGAAGACATTAAAAGTTCTTTTTGGATATCTCATTTGCACTGAGAACAGTGAGTTGCACCACGGCTAAAGAAACAACAGCAATTGTTTTATACACACTGAGAAGGCAATAAAATGTGGATTCCTTATGTAGGTCCAAATGTAGCAGCTGGATTTGGCTTTATGAACCATGAAAAATAGTTCCCATCTGGAAGTTGATGTTGAATAAAGATGCAACAGTAAGAGAGCATTTTACATGAAACATTTTTTACATGTCTGACACAATCGTTGCTAATTTCTAATTATAATTGGAAAATAATAATGGGGGGTCAATGAGTTTGGTATCAAATACCCAAAACTTTTAAAATCTTGGTGTGATTGTTTTGTTCATTAAAAACAAAATAGGCAACAACAATATTAATTTAAAATTTTCTGAATAAATAATTAGTACTTTAATAACTATAGTTATATAATTATAAACAGTCACATTCTAGAATTTAAAATGTCATTGACAATAATGGTGAATTTTTTGTTATTGAAAAATGTATGGTGATGTGTACAATCCACTCCTTCATTCTACAGCATATTCTAAAATGTTAGTTCTGTCTTTGAATAAATTCTTATCAAAGATTCCCTGTAACTCGTATTTGAAGTTACATATAAGAACTGGACCTTCTGAGGTTATTGTACTATCCCTTTGCTTTCGAGGAGGAATATTCTCAAATAAAAAATAAACATAGAACCATAAATCCAAGTTTAGAAGATTGGATAATGCTTGTCAGCATATTCCAATCTCCCCCTGAATTTATTATGTAAATTGATCAAAATTATTGCTTACTGCCAACTCTTTTCAGTACATGTTTTGCATTTAGCAAGGACACACATAATTTGCCCCCTTTTGGCAGTTGTTTTTGCCATATTAAAATTGAGAGACTGAGCAGATAATAAGACTGCTGACAATATTTACAGGCTATAATGCATCATTTTATTTATGTTAATCCAACTACATAAGATTTAAATTTGAAGATACCGTTGTTTCAGTTTTTAGCTATTGGTTCTTTAAAACAGATAAAATTTTTAAATTACTAAAGTCTCAGTCTTTTTTTTTCTTTTTTTTCAAAATAAACTTTTGAATTACTTAATTATTCCAGATAAAACAAAGCTTGCTTTAATATATAGTATATCTGCAAATTAAAAAAAATACTGTAGCATATTTTAAAGTTCATTGAAAATGCAATACAGCAAGGAAGGACAGGGACACAAATAGAAGGTGTAAATCTAATAAAATTTGTTAAAACTTGAGAAAATTTACTAAATAATAATTTTCCTAAACTTCCTGTTTTTTCTTAAATGCTTGTTTCTAAATTCATCTACCAGCATAGAGAAAGAGCAATACATTTTAGGAAGCTATTGTTTTTCCAAAGTAACTTTTCTTCATGTAGAGGTCTGCATATTAGGTTCACTTGATTTAAAAATGTCATGTCTTTACACTTGTTACGTATAAAAATAGAAGATGTACAAAATGATTGTGAGGCCCTTAGTATAGTACCTAGGCTTAAGGACTCAATTAATGGTAGCTATTAAGGACAAATGATGGAAACTCTTTCTCTTAGAGTTTGTTCACTTTTGTTTGGGATGTTAATTGTTGGCGTTTATTTATTATTTAATATAAAGTTGAGAACGGTAATTCAGAATTCAGAATTCAGTAATTTCAGAAATTCTGAAAAATCAAAACAGATTAAGAATTGATGTGTGTAGGGGTGCCTGGGGCTCAGTTGGTAGAGTGTGAGACTCTTTGATCTTGGGATCATGTGTGTGAGCTCCACATCGGGTGTAGAGCTTAAAAAAAAAGAATTGATGTGTGGAATATAAGTTCTAGCTATGTGAAATAAAAACCAAACTACCAGAGACTTTACACTATGTTCTATCTTGATAACTATTCAGTATATTGATTTGTTAGCCTGCTTTCTGCTAAGCCCCCAAATCTACAGCTTAAAGTTTATGAACTACAAAATATTATTTTAGACTCTTGAAACATTGTATGATTAAAATTTGCAAGATAAATGAATGTCAGTAATTATAGAGAAATATTTTTTTATTTCCCAAATAAATTAAGCATAAATTCTTTTTAAAAAATGGAAAGACAATTCTTTTTTCCAGTTATTTTTAAACAATCCTCCTTCCTTTCTAGAGTCACATTACTTGTGCCTTTACAGAGATGGGCCAAATGTTTTTTTACCCAGTGTTTTCTCTCCAAACCCAACCTTGAAGATGCAACTGAAATTGAACTATTCCATAAAGCCTTTCTTGATTCTTCCATTGCAGTTCCTTTCATTTTTAGACTTGTAGAACTGGGGGTGGGGGACGCCTGAGTAGCTCAGTCAGTTAAGTGTCAGACTCTTGGTTTTGGCTCAGGTCATAATCTCACCGTTCGTGGGTTTGAGCCCTGCATTAGGCTCTACACTGGCAGCACAGAGCCTGCTTGGGATTCTCTCTCTCTGCCCCTGCTTTCTCTCAATAAATAAATAAACAAATAAACAAACAAACAAACAAACATTAAAAAAAATAAAATTACAGAACTGGGATCATCTCAGTAATTTCTTGGAGGACTATATATATGTATGTGTATGTGTGGCATTACACATATATGTGTATATATGATATTATATATGTAGCTTTGACTTTATATTTATAAGCTTCTACTCTTTAGATTGTAATGCAAGTAAATTTTGGAACTCTGCGTGCATCGTAACTTCCTTAAAAGCAAGCACAACATTTCACAATTTGATAGCTCATGTTTGACAGTTTTGTATATGACAGACACACAGTAAATATTTGTTGCTCTATCCTTGACAAAACATTGCATCAGTGATTCCCAACTAGGGGTGGTTTTGCCCCTCAGTAGACATTTGGCAATGTTGGGAGACATTTTGCTTCTTACAATGGGTGGGTGGGGTGGGGAGTGGGGTGTGTGGAGGAATGAGAGGTGCTACTAACATCAAGGGGAAGAGGCCAGGGATGCCACTCAACATCCTACAGTGTACAGGACCACCCATTTGCCTTCCTGTCACACGTACATAAACTCACTAGGTTTTCCTTTCCATCTATTTTTTTTTCCCCTTCTGGGATTTTAGGTCATTTGGAAAAAAAAAAAATGGACCTTAAGACAAAAAGTTATACAGCCCAAAGTTTCAATATTGTCAAAGCTGAGAAACTCTGCATTACATCAAATCCCATAGGCACACAGTTAAACAAAAATCCAAAGAGATTCTTTGGTAAGGAAACAAAATCTTTTTAAAAATTTAAATATTGTATATAATTTGTTCTTTGAGAAAAATTTTATTAAGTTTCACATGGAATGTGAAGTATTAGGCATTTCTTTTCATACAGAAATTGTATCTTTTTTCCTGAGTATTTATGTAATGAGCATATATTTTATTATATAGATTTTACCATTTTGCCAAGTAATTTGTTTCTGGTTGGGAAGCAGAGACCTAGGGAGGAAAAAAAATACAAAAATCATGGAAATCACGTGTTTCAGCAGGCAAATAAAAATTGAGGCAGCGTTTTAATTTTTCATATTTGAGAAACATGACTGATTTCAGTATTTTGTGTGGAGATATTTTACCTGCTTCTTCTTTCCCCAGCTTGAACGCTATACCTATCTTTACTTTATTCTATCTTATCTCTCTTGTAGATATGTGGCAAATATTCCATTAAATTCAGTTGTTTGGGCCAGCTACAAGTTTCAGAAAGACAGGTCCCCTGAGATATTTTTCTCTGAAGGATATTTTTCTCTTCATGGGAAGAGAGCGTTCCCGCCATCTAAGGACAGTGGTTAGTTGAGACTGTAAAGTGTAGTTTTGAATGTAGAAGGTTCTTTCTCATTTTGTTCCATTCCCTTCCTCACACCCTGAGATTCCTGCTAGAGCCCTGGAGTTACTGTCACGATAGCCTGTGTCCCTCCAGCATAGGAAAGTCTGTTTGTTGTTGTTGTGCTGTTGTTGTTGATCTTAAAATTTATTTATTTATTTGAGAGAGACAGAGAGAGAGAGTGCAAGTGGGGGAGGGGCAGAGAGAGAGGGGGACTGAGGATATGAAGGAGGCTCTGCTCTAAAAGCAGAGAGCTCGACGGGGGGCTCGAACCCACGAACCTCCAGATCATGACCTGAGCGGAAGTCCAACGTTCAACAGATTGACCGCCTACGTGCCCCTGCTTGTTGTTTTGTAACACAGTACAACAAGAAGTGAAGGAGGGAAGGGGTCATAACAGTATTCACTTCTTTGTGAATATTGGAGTACTATATATTTTCTTTTCAATATTTGGAGGTCTCTTCTAATTTGAGAAGTCAAATATCAAGATTCAGTTTCTAAGTTTATCACTTAACTACCTTTCTATCTTAGTTTTTGGAATACCTTTCATGCTTCCATAAAGGTAGTTATAGAGAAATTTTAGTAATGGCAATTTCTTACCAAAAGCCAAGTAAAAATTCTAGCCAGTGTTAACATTTAAAAATATCCTCAGATTTTGTTGTTGTTGTTGTTGCTTACAAAGTAAATTGTGAAAGGTGTGGTTTAGTCAACTAAGTATGTAATTTGCATTATACAGTAGTCTTAAATTCCTGGATCTATTTTGCTCTCTAGAAACATCAATATGTACTTAGTTAGAGCCAAACTCTGTTATAAACATATTTTTATTTTTTTATTTTTAATTTTTTTTATTTAAAAAAAATTTTTTTTTAACATTTATTTGTTTTTGGGACAGAGAGAGACAGAGCATGAACGGGGGAGGGGCAGAGAGAGAGAGGGAGACACAGAATCGGAAACAGGCTCCAGGCTCTGAGCCATCAGCCCAGAGTCTGACGCGGGGCTCGAACTCACGGACCGCGAGATCGTGACCTGGCTGAAGTCGGACGTTTAACCGACTGCGCCACCCAGGTGCCCCTGTTATAAACATATTTTTAAATTTCAAAGCAATAGACTTACTCTATATTGAGGCATGTCTTGGTTATTAAGATAACTGTTGACAAAAAACCTGTATGTATCCTGTTCCACAATACCATGATTTCAAAAAATAACTTTTCATTTTCTGAGGAGCAATCTCAATAGCCACCATGCAAAAGACACATTTATTTAGACCCCGAACTTTTATAACAAATGTCCACATCTATTTCTAAAATCTTGTTCAATGTTCTTAAGTTAGTTGTCATCAATTTTCTCTTTTTAGTTTTTCTTTCTTTTCTTTCTAGAATGTTTCTCTGGAATTCTTTATTCCTACAAACACCCACTCATACTTGGGAAAATAAAATATTTTTGCAAAATTCTTTCAAATAATTTATTTGTCCCCTTCTCCAGTTATAATTTGATATATTCTACAAATGCACATTACGTTGTCTTTAAAAATATTTGTCTCCATTTTGAGCTTACTTTAAAAGGGAATTACCAATGAATAACTGAAGTGGGCCTTTGAAGTATGGTTGCTATCATTTATCATTTTAGTTGGAGAAAGAGACTACTGTTGAATTATAAAAAGTAATCCCTTATTGCTCATACACATGGAAATGACTCACTATTTTGCAAATCATCTGTCTTGCTCCTAGTGAGTCTGGCTTGGCCCGGTCAAACAAAAATGTGAGTGCAGAAAAAATAATGTGAACATCCTGAATGCCATTGGTACCAAACTTTCAAAAGGAGTCCGTAATTAGGCTGCAGATACAAAAAGAGGGAGAGAGTATTTAAAATTATGGGGTTAGATTGAAGGGAGAGATAATAGATATATATTTTTCCTGTAAAGACAAGTAAAGAAAAGATATAGGTAATATATATATGAAGCTAACTCCTAAGTTTCTTTTTGTTTTTATTACCTGTGGGAACTTCTTGCTACATAATTGTCTTTTTTTATTTTCTTTACACGTATAACTCTTTAACCACACTGTTAATTTCTGAGGGCAGGGATTGAATTTCATTCTTTACGCTCCCTGGACTGTATTACCTGAAGTAGCAAGTACATTCATTGGAATAAATAGAATGTATTAAAAAACTGAAATATATTGGCTTTAGAAAGTCATCACTGAACTTTAAAAAATATTGTTTTTTCAAAGTTACAGAACTGTATGGAAATAGTATAACAAACATGCATGTAGCCAACATATGCATATAACAGAGGCTGACAATTTGGCATTTGCTTCAAATCATTATTTTATTTAATTTAGAGAGAGAGTAAGCAGGACAGAGGGGCAGAGGGAGAGAGAGAGAATCTCAGCCTGGAGCCCAAGGCTGGGCTCCATTCCATCACCCTGGGATCATGACCTGAGGCAAAATCAAGAGTTGGTCACTCAACTGACTGAGTCACCCGGGCACCCCTGCTTCAAAGCATTTTTAAAACTAGTTAAAATTCTTGGGGCAGCTGGCTGGCTCAGTTAGGGGTGCATGTGACTTTTGATCTCGGGGTGTGAGTTCAAATCCCACCCTGGATATAGAGATTACTTAAAAATAAAATCTTAAATTAGTATAAAATAAAATAAAATAAAGTAATTCAAATTCCTTTTTTACATTCTCCAATCTCTTTTGCCTCCTTTCCTCCCCATAGGCAATCACTGTTCTGATATTGGTGTATATACTTTCTTTTCATGTTTTTAAATATATTTCAAGATATAATCTATAAATAAAATAGTGTATTATTTTCATGCTTAAAATTTACAGAAATATATTGTACTCTTTGTGTGTGTCCTACATCGAATACTATCTCATTGTTATTTTAATTTATATTTGCATTTCTCTGATTTCTAGTGAGATTGAGCAACGAAACACTTTGCCAATATCCTCTTCCTAATTTATTTCTCTGTAAATGTTTATACTGCCTTTACTGTACCCATTTTTTATTATCTTATCTTATCTTTATTTTATTTTATTTTATTTATTTCATTTTATTTATTATTTATGTTTTGAGAGAGAGAAAGAAAGAGAGAGTGCTCATGAGCAGGGAGAAGGACAGAGGAAGAGGGAGAGAAACTTAAGCAGGCTCCAAGCCTAGCCCAGAGCCTGACAGTGATCTGATCTCACAACCCTGAGATCAAGAGCTGAGCTGAGGTCAAGAGTCTGGGTGTCTCAGTCAGTTAAGCCGGTTAAGCACCGGGTTAAGCAAGCCGGTTAAGCAATTCTTGATTTTGGCTCAGGTAATGATCTCATGATTCAAGAGACTGAGCCTGCATCAGGAGACTGCTTGGGAGTCTCTCTCTCCCTTTCTCAGCCCTTCCTCTGCTGGTGCTCTTCCAAAAACAAATAAGTAAACATTTTTAAAAAAGACTCAGATGCTTAACCAACTGAGCCACCCAGGCACCTCCAGATATTTTAAGTTTAAAGCAGACAAATGTATCAATTTTTTTCTGATATGAGATATTTTTGTTTTATTTATTTGTTTATTTGTTTGTTTACTTTTAAAGTAGACTTCATGCCCAGCACAGAGCCCAGTGCTGGGCTTGAACCCACAACCCTGAGATCAAGACCTGAGCTGAGATCAAGAGTCAGACACAACCAACTGAGTCAACCAGGCACCCCTGTTTTTATTTTATTTAAGCAAACTTTACATATCATATGGTAATAAAATCTTCTGCCATGTATTCTTTTCTCATGCAAGAGGTGCATTTAAATCTTCTCCATGAGGAATTTATTTTGGTGTATGGAGTGTGTTAGCGATCTTATTTTATCACATATGGGTAATCAATTTTCCTGGCCTTTTTCCCTGAGTAGAACATTCTTTATTCGTTGCACTGTAACAAGACATGCCAAATTCCTATATATGTGTGGGGTTGTTTCTGGCTGCTCAGTCCTATTTATCATCTACTGATCATTTATACATAAATGCCATATCATTTTAATTAATGTTATATTATGACTCAATACATACTAGAGCACAGTCTACAGTTTTGTATTGGCCATTATTGGCGATTTTCTCTTTCGTATGAATTTTAAGATAAGCCTATCAAATTAAAACTTGTTAGTATTTTGATTGCATTTGCATTGAATCTATAACTCAGTTATTGAGAAAACGGCACCCTTATGGTATTGGGTCCTTTAACTCTGAACATTGTATATGTATCCAGTGTTTAAAGGCTTTCTTATGCCCTTCCTTAAAATTTGATGATTTTTTTGTTTACTGGCCTCACTTTCTTTTTGATGCATTTATTTCTAACAATCTTATTGATTACACTGATATTGTTAGTGGGATTTTTCCTAATGTGGAATAGATAGGGGTTAAAAAGTCTGGGTTCTAGATCCGAGGGCTTGAGTTCAAATCCTAGGTCTACCACGTACTAGGTGTATCTCAATTTACTTATTTACTTAGCTACTTCAGCAGGTTTGTTGTGAAGAGTAATTGAGATAATATATGCCTAGAATATAGTACTTAATATACTTGACTTATTAGCACTACTCCTTCCTTGACTTATTAGCACTAGTTAGTTTTTGCTGCTATAAAGGATATTATTCATTTTTGTATGTTGGTCTGTAGTTACTCTTGGATGTTCTTGATAGAGAATCATATCATACATGAATAATGACTTGTTTTTAAAATTCTTCCACCTCTTATTTCTTCTTGTCTTCTTGTGTTAACTAGGACTTCTAATATAATGCTGCATATAAGCACATTGTATATTTTTACTGAAACAAACTAGACTTTTAGAGAACATTTATGTGAGTTTCCCCCTTTGCCAATGTTTAATTACATGAAAGTTGTAACCTACTCTTTCTATTTTGGGAATTTGCAAACAAAACAAGTAAAGTAAAACATGGAGACACACATTAACCTTTCACTCTGCCTATTACGTTATTCCTCTGTCATATTCATCTCCTTAAATCATATTCATCTCCTTAAATCATACCCCTCTTCAAGACCAAGCCTAAACGCTAATTTCTCCATGAAACCTATGGCTTTTTTTAGCTGGAGGTAGCATCTCCAGTCCCTTACCCCTTAGTGTTTCATTAGCATCTCTCTTATTTGTACTCTAGCTTACGTTATGTTATGAATTTTTTTATTGTTCTTATTCAGATCTTAAGATTTTTGAGGTCAGAATCAGCATCTGTTTTGTTTTGAAGTTTCTTTCCTGCCACTACTAGCAAAATTCATACTCAACAAATGGCAAATAAATAAATGAAAAAATAAATAATATCTGGAACTAACTATCAAATACATCTAAAGCTTATTAGGGAAGAAACACAAAACCAGAAACACATCTTTATTCTTTTGTGAGAGTTTGCTTTATTATTATTTATTTAAAAAGTGTGTGGCCATGAGTATACAGACATATAATTAATACTCTGAAACAAAGTAAGAATTTGACTACCACTGTGATTTTTGATTAATTAATTCTACTAGAACAAGTGACAGCATAGAAAGGCAGTAGAAAAGCACCCTCATGGGGACAACCAGGATGCACAAATAAATGCCATTCATCTCTATTTAACAGAAAATTTAATAATCTATTCAGCTTTATTCTCTCCAGCTTAAACCAGGCCATTTCAGGAGTAGTCTTTGGAGAAATATTTTTTAAGAAGTAAGCTGACTCAGATGTTTGTTAAAATGACATGTGGGTCCTTCCTTCTGTTTTTTTGAACAGTATTTTTTTTAAACCGAAAGGAGCAAGTCCCTAATGGAGAATACATCGTAGAGCTCCCTATCACTGTTCCAGTCTTTGAGTTTGCCACAGTTGCTTCTTTTCATGTGTGTTTTGTCCCTTTGGAATCTAAGTTCTTAGCATCCGGACCAGTTTGTCATAGCAAATAGAAAATGTCTGGCATACGTGGCAGACTGTTTCCTCTTCGAGGAGAAATAGAACCCAAGGTGTTTATTCATGAATCACACAGAAGCTTTATACCCCAAAAAAGTACTAAATATGTAAATATAAAATGTCCTGAAGGTAATTCCCCAAGTTCTTAATTTATGCCATCCCTGTTTTTTAGAACTGGATCTTAACTTTATTTCTCAAAATATATCTGCAGAGGTCTGCAGAAACCTGCAGGCCCGCATCTGCTCCTGGAGGCCAGGCTTCCAGCTTGCATTGACTTTCAGGATCTTCCTTCAGGCAAACACCTGGAGGCAATCATCTGCAGATGCCAGTCTGCAAGCAGATGTATATGGGTAGGACAGCAGCACTTTTTGCCATTAGAACAGCTGGGAGGAAAGGAAAATAAATGTGTTCTGCCTTCCTTTGTGTCATATAAAACTCCCTTAGAGCATTCTCACCTGGAACCCATTTTCCTTCTCTTCTGGTCTTGGCTTTTTTGATGGGGAAAGAAACTTGCCTCACTTATCCTTCCAGGTTAAGAGGAATTTTGTTCTTCCTTGACATCAGTCACCTTGGTTGAGAATGTTGCTCAGCAAGGATTCTTGTATTTGCCTAAAATGTTCGTTTGCCCAAAAAGTGAGTTCCTTGAAGGGATTACCTCTGACTCAATAATTACCCCACTGTATGGTGCCTAGTACAAGTTTAAATACATAGATGCACTCATAAGTAATTGTGATATCTAATTCATATCTCAGGTGAAGCTGAAAACTAAATGTGTATAATTTTATTTATCATTTTAAAAGTATCTACTTGGGGAGCCTGGCTGGCTCAGTGGGTGGAGTTCATCTCAGAGTTGTGAGTTTGAGTCCCACTTTGGGTGTAGTGATTACTTAAAAATAAATCTTTTATATATGTAAGGATATATATACTCTCAAAGTTGGTTTACTGATGAGATTTAGTTTGGGAAAAGTAATATACACCTAGATATTACTTTTGAGAAACATTAAATTTTCTCGATTTTAATATTCTTAATCAAAATAATATATTGACTGGATAAAAAATACTCAAATAATAACGAACACATAATTAAAAAAAATACCTGTTTTCTGTCCCACCCTTCTCTGCCTTCAATCTCAGCCCCCAGGGGCAATAGTTTTAAATGCTTCTGTTTAAGTTTTCTGTTATTTGGCTCCATTAATACCAAATAATATGCAGATACCTCTAATTTCTTAAAAAAATTTTTTAATGTTTATTTATTTTTGAGACAGAGAAAGAGCACAAGCAGAGGAGTGGCAGAGAGAGAGAGGGAGACACATTTTCCAAAGCAGGTTCCAGGCTCTGAGCTGTCAGCACATAGCCGGAAATGGGGCTTGAACTTACAGACTGCGAGATGATGACCCGAGCCAAAGTTGGATGCTCAACCGAAGGAGCCACCCAGGCGCCCCTCTAATTTCTTTAAGTTTATTTATTTATTTTGAGATAGCATGAGCAGGGGAGGGGCAGAGAGAGGTTGAGAGAGAGAATCCTAGTGCAGAGCCCAGTATGGGGCTTGAACTAACAAACTATAAGATCATGACCTGAACTGAAATCAAGAGTCAGATGCTTAACCCAGTGAGCCACCTAAGTGCCCCTAATTTCTTTATTTAACAACTTAAGACATCATTTGTCTTCCCATTATGACAGATGAGAATTAGCTCACACCAACCCTATCTCCTTCTCTCTCTGGCCCAATTTTATTATTTAATTCTTCTAAATATTCCTTATAATGGTGTGTTGAGGATATATACATTAATTTTTTTCTTGGGTAAATACTTAGAAGTGGAATTGCTAGGTCTTATGGTATTATTAATTATTATTATTTATTCATATAAGTAAATAGAATATTATTAAATCTTGAAAAGAAAGGAAATTCTTCCGAAGAAGACATACAGCTGGCCAACAGGCATACGAGAAGGTGCTCAACATCACTAATCATCAGGTAAACACAAAACCACAATGAGATATTACCTCACATTCATTGAGATAACTTATCAAAAAGGTAAGAGTTAAATGTTGGCAAAGGTGTGAAGAAAAGGAAACCCTTGCACACTGTTGGTGGGGATGTACATTGGTATAGGTATTATTAAAAATAGTATAGAAGTTAGGGGCACCTGGGTGGCTCAGTGAGTTAAGTGTCTGACTTTGGCTCAGGTCATGATCTCGCAGTTTGTGGGTTCTGGCCCCAAATCAGGCTCTGTGCTGATAGCTCAGAGCCCGGAGCCTGCTTTGAAATCTGTGTCTCCCTCTCTCTCTGCCCCTTGCCCACTCACACTGTCTCTCTCTCTCTCTGTCTCTCAAAAATATACATTAAAATTTTTTTAAAAAATAGTATAGAAGTTCATCAAAACTACAAATAGAATTATCATATAATCCAGCAACTCCTTTTTTGGGTAGATACTCAATGGAAATGAAATCAGTGCCTTGAAGAGATATCTGTGCTCTCATGTTTCCTACAGCATGAGTCACAATAGTCAAGCTATAGAAACAACTGAAGTTTGTCAACAGATGAAGGGATAAATAAATATATATAATATATTTATTCTGTATATACACACATATGTAATTTTGTATATAATGGATATCATTCAGTCTTAGAAAAGGAGATTTTGTCATTTGCAGCAATATGCATGAACCTGGGGAATATTGTTCTTAGTGAAATAAGCAGACACAGAAAGAAAACAAATGTCTGGTTTCATTAATATGTAGAATCTAAAGTAGTCAAATATATAGATGCAGAGAGTAGAATGGTGATTACCAGCGGTAGGAGTGTTTGGGAAATGGAGAGGTTGGTCAAAGGATACAGAGTTGCAGTTATGTAAGATGAATAAGTCTAGAGATCTAATGTATAGCCTGATGTCTGTAGTTAATAATACTGTATTGAGCAGCACCTGGGTGGCTCAGTCAGTTAAAGGTCCAGCTCTTGATTTTGGCTCAGGTCATGATCTCCAGATTTGTGGGTTCGATCCCTGCATCAGGCTCTGCTCTGACAGCTCAGAGCCTGTTTGCAATTTTCTCTTTCTGCCCCTTGCTGCTCATACTGTCTCTCTCTCTCTCTCAAAATAAATAAATAAACTTAAAAAATAATAATAATACTATATTAAATACTGGAAATTTGCTGAGAGTAGATTTCAGGTAACTTCACCACACACACACACACACACACACACACACACACACACACACAAAATGGTAACTATGAGAAGATATGTTAATTAGCTTGCCTATAGTAATTATTTTCCTATATACATATATATGTATATTAAATCATCATGTTGTACACCTTAAGTATATACAAATTTTTTAACATTTATTCATTTTTAAGAGACAGAGAAAGAATGTGAGCTGGGGAGGGGCAGAGAGAGAGAGAGAGAAAGAGAGAGAGACAGAATCCAAAGTAGGCTCCAGGCTCTGAGCTGTCAGCACAGAGCCTGACACGGGGCTCGAACCCATGAACCGTGAGATCATGACCTGAAGTCAGATGCTTAACTGACTGAGCCACTCAGGCACCCCAAGTGTATATATTTTTCCTTAAAAAATTAAAAATTAAAAATTAAAAGAAAAGATTATTTCTATTAAAAAAGATGAAAAATTCTGACACATGCTATGTGGATGAACCTTTAGGACATGCTAAGTAAAATAAGCCAGTTCCAAAAAGACAAATACTATGTGATTTTGCTTATATGAGATATTCAGAGTAGTCAAGTTTCTAGAAAGAAAAAATAGAATGGTGGTTGCCAAAGAACGGGGGAGGGGGATGTGGGGAGTTGTTTCATGAGTGCAGAGTTTCAGTTTTGCAAATGAAGGTGTCCAGGAGATAGGCTGTAGAACAATGAGAATATACTTAACACTTGAACTGTACAGTTAAAAATGATTAAGCTGGGGGTGCCTGGTGGCTCAGCTCTTAAGCATCCCACTCTTGATACATGCTCAGCTCACGATCTCATGGTAGTGAGATTGAGCCCCGTGTGGGGGTCTATGCTGGGCATGGAGGCTGCTTGAGATTCTCTCTCTGTGCCTCACTCCTGCTGGCACATATGCTCTCGCTCTCTCTCTCTCCTAAAAAGATTAAGATGGTAAATTTTGTACTATTCATATTTTACCATAATTAAAAAAAGTATAATGATAACGTATTTGTTACCAAAAAGTCAAGAATATTAAGTACATAAAGTGTAAAGTTAAGTTCTTCACTGTTCCTGCACCTGAGAGGTAACCAGATCAAACAGTTTGAAAATTTTTTCTCTCGGGCTAAATTAATGAAGCATAAAAGGGTTTTCAGCGGTAAAGAAGGCAAATCTGTCCTTTAAAGAACCACTGTTTGTAATGGCTAAACTACCACATGAACTTGGACACAATCAATATTTGATATGTAGTGCCATTTTTTTTCTAGGTAACACTACATAGCTTTAAAAAAGATGAATATTTCTTGGTATCTAGTATTGCTAGGCATTGTGCTAGTTTCTCTATAAACAATATTTAACTTAATTTCTCCACAATGTTATGAGTTGATCCTTTCAAATCTTCTTTTTAAAAAAAGTTTATTTATTTATTTTGAGAGAGAGAGAGAACCAGCCGGGGGGGGGGGGGGCGGCTGGCAAAGAGAGAAGGTGATAAAGGATTGAAGCGGGCTCCATGCTGACAGCAGAGAGCCCAATGTAGGCTTGAACACACAAACCACGAGATCATGACCCGAGTCAAAGTCAGATGCCCAACTGACTGAGCCACCCAGGTGCCCCTAAAATGCTTCTGTAATAACTAGCTCTTGTCTTCATCATGGCACCTAACACAATCTGCCTCCCATCCATGTTCTTGAGGAATGGATTGTGTTGTGTTTACAGTTTACCTCCATGCCTACCTCAGGAATTGGAACACAACATATACTGAGGCAATATTTGTTGAAAGAATATTACTATTTTCATTTTAAAACTTGTGACACTGAGTTTCAAAAAGGTTAGGCAAGATCAGAGAGCTGGTAAATGACAGAGCTATGATTTAAATTAAATATACGGTTTTCCTTTTTTAAAGTCTGTCTTGTCTTTCTGATTTTCTGCTAAATAGAAGGTTCCTACATTGAGAAGCTAGGGAAGAACCGTGGGCCATTGCCATATTAATAAAGTAGTAAATATAGAATTAGGTACTCAGCTCAGTGGATTCAGAAGCAAAATTAAGTCTGACATGTATGATGATAACAGTTGGCATTTGCGATAACTTTACGTGGCATTATATACTCATTAATTAGTCTACATAATACTTCATTATGTGAGTCTTCATTACTGAATTTTAAGTACCTCAGAAACAACACTGAATTAGCAATTAAGCTAAGCCACATGAATAAACAGGCACGGTACAGCATTCTATGAAGTCGAAATGAACATTCATGTTCTTAGAAGAACTCAGAAATCAGGCTTTTCTCTATGTTATGAAGAAACTATTTTCCTCATTCCCTAGAGCAGCATTTCTCATGAAATAGCTAGACAATTCAATGAAGAATCCAAGCTATTGGATTTTTATATTTAAGTTAATTTTAGTTAAGTAATTATTTTTTAAAAAGTTTATTTCTGATGAGAAGGAAAGTAGTTATTCACAATTTTGTTATCCAACTTTTTTCCACGCAGAATTTCCATTCCCTAGCTTTGAGAAAAAAGGTAGCATAAAATTTTGGAATATACATTCCTTAATTGTACTGAAATTGAATTTCAGGTGGAAAGTAAATACATCCAACCAAGATAGATATTTACCTCAATATAAATAAGTAGAGAAAAGGAAAAAGAGACTTGAAGTAGAAACTGTACTTTAAATACCAAATTTTAACAGAATGTATATGATGCAATAAATCTTTTTACTTCACTTTTCACAGGGGAAGTGAATGGGAGGCAAACCTTGGAATAGATATTTACTTTGTTTCAGAAAAAGATGTCTGCTAAAACCTGCGTCTTCTAGTTAAATGAGATTTTTGCAAAGTGAGTAGACCTTCTACATGCTTCCCCCCCACACCCCCTTATAACAAAGGAGCCCCAGGAGGCAATTAAGCCCAGGGTTAGAGCCTTAAGGTAATGAACAAACAACAATGGCAAGTGAATGGGATTTTCCTCTATGAATTCTGATTTTCTTAGGGCTTTCTAGAAGTAATATCTTTGGAAATCTGGGGAGGAAACTGTCTTGCTTCTGTCTGGGGGGAAAAGAGAGACACTAATAACAGAAGTTGTGCAGGGCTCTGCCCCTATAAGGATGCTCTCTTTTTATTCCCTTCCTTAGATGAGGCAGAATTATTTTTAAATGGTGGAAACTAAAATAGATGAGGTTAGTGGTTCAAAAGCCCTAACTGTGAATAGTTGCTACCCTCTAAAAGATATAAATATTCTAGCTATTGGCTAAGTAGGAGGCATCTAGGACCAATCAGTACCTTTTCTGGAGTGTGGCTTCTACAGTGTCATTTCAGGTCTTGAAGCAAGAGAACATTTGCCCTGTGGAGGAAATAGATTCAATGGCAGTCCCTAGAAGTTCACATCGATAGGTGAGGGTGAGCAGTGCTAAAGATCACCCAGATGACGTGGAAATAATACGTCTCTTCTTGGTGTCTCTGACTCCAGCTTGAGATAGATGGAAAGATGTAACTCTGGCTTTAGGGACTCCATTAGTGTCAATTTGGCTATTAATGTTATTCAGGAAGTGGGAAGCCTAGATAAGAGAGAGTTCTATGAACATCGTAAAGGGAAATGTAGTTAAAAACCTTTATAGAAATACTGAGAGGGATGCCTTCCATTGTGAAATACTTAAAAAAAAAAAGGTTGAAAATAGAGTCACACATTTCTTCTCTTTAAAAATTGCCTGTCAAGTTAGTGGTGAAGAAGTGTGAATGAAATAAGCTAATTTGTAAATAACTGATTCAAAACAGAGTTTATAGGGCAATCAGGTGCAACTATGGTCTAGGCATATGTTTCACTGGTATGTAGTTGCTCTTCTGTTGAAGCCAGATTTGTGTATCACTTCTGTAGGACTTTTTAAAGTAAATTTCAGAATTGCCTAGGCAAAATTTGCATCAAGGATTCATTGTAAGACTTCAGGAGAAGAAACGCAAATAGGCAATATACGTATGAGAAGTTGTTCAACCTTTCTATAAAATAAAACAATCAAATTAATGAAACATTTCTGACTGTTAGTTTAGGAAAAAAAAATTAAGATAGATTTTTTTAAAACCTGGCATCAGCAAAGATAAAGCAAAATGAGTAATCTCCGGAGCTGCAGAGCATGTAAATGAGTGCAACTTCTTTGACAAACTAAATCAATATTTAACTTTTGTCCACCCTGTGTTCCAACAAATTTACTTGTTGCAATTTATTCCTAGGAAGTGACTGACAAGTGTACTGAGATAATTTAAATATTGGAAAAGAAATATTGTAATTGCTGGCAAATAAATAATCATGTTGGTCAAATGAATTGTAGTGTGCTCATATAATAGAAAACTCTGATTACTAAAAATGATACTGGATATTTGTATTTAGTGACCAAAAAAAGCTCTTTATAAAATCCTTTTGAGTGAATTATGTAGATTAAAATGTAGATTTAGATTAAGCCCATTAAAATTACATTTGTATGCATGGAGAGATGTTAGAATCATGTTCCGCCAAATTTTGAGTAAATCTTCCTCAGTACTGGGGGTACAGGTGATGTTTAATGTTCTTATATTCTTCTCTTTGAACTGGACAAAGAGCATATGTTTAAAAATCGACAAAACACATCCAATTTTAATTTTGTAAAACAAGTCCTTCTTAAATGTTGGGGCTTTATAAACTTTATTTTCTACATTAAATAAAAGTAAGTTTCACCAGAATTAAGATACTTGCTCATTTGCTCTTAGTACCCTCCCCCACCCTCAGTGTTTCCATGGAGATACTGATGAGGCAAGCTATTTTATTTGTAAAATTTCTATCAGGTTTATTTATTTATTTTTTCATTGTTTTTTTAGTTTTCAATATATGAAATTTATTGTCAAATTGGTTTCCATACAACACCCAGTGCTCATCCCAAAAGGTGCCCTCCTCAATACCCATCACCCACCCTCCCTCCCTCCCACTCCCCATCAACCCTCGGTTTGTTCTCAGTTTTTAAGAGTCTTTTATGCTTTTCAGGTTTAAAACTTAATTTCATAACCCAACTGATTCAAAAGGCAAACTAAATTGAAAGATTGCTACTCGTGTGGCATTTGGGCATTTGTTCAGGTAATGATTTAAACACAGGTGGTGTTGCATTATGGGAAACTAGTAGACCATAAGCAGGGTTTTTTTTTTTTTTTTAATTTAGCTTCTGTGAAATGTAGTTTATTGTTTTGTCTCATTTCCTAAAGTGACATTGATACATTATTCTTTTCATTACTGTGATGTCCCCAGTAAAAGTCCCCATAATTAAGGTAAAGAACTATATTTTATTGTCAAATTTATTTACTCATTCTCTTATCTTGGGAATTTATTTATTATTTTTTTTTTATTTAAAAAAATTTTTTTTTCAACGTTTATTTATTTTTGGGACAGAGAGAGACAGAGCATGAACGGGGGAGGGGCAGAGAGAGAGGGAGACACAGAATCGGAAACAGGCTCCAGGCTCCAAGCCATCAGCCCAGAGCCTGACGCGGGGCTCGAACTCGCGGACCGCGAGATCGTGACCTGGCTGAAGTCGGACGCTTAACCGACTGCGCCACCCAGGCGCCCCGGGAATTTATTTTTGATAAATAAAGTGGTCAACATTTCATGTTGTGGAAGTATTGAATTTAGCTTTGGAGGGTGTTTATGTGCTAAAGAAAATTATAAGTAGAGCTTGTTTCTGATCAACTGCCCCTAACAAAAGTCTAGTTTTAATACCAAGGCTGATAATAATAATATATACAGCTTGCAGCAAAATGGAAGTTGTGGTAGATTTCCCTGTTTTCACTCAGGATCTTTCAGCTGATACATCTTTGCGAACCTCAAAATTAAACACTCATTATCTTGTAAAAAAATAAAAACAGCAGAAAGTAGAATCAGAATTTCCAAAAACTTGTCTTAAACAATTTCTTATTATTTATAAATGAAACCTACAATGCAGCATAACAGTAGTTTTCATTCAATATGAAGAAATTCACTCCAATGTTGTGAACTACAGAATTCTCCTGAATAAACAAGTAGTTCTGTATTTAACTATGCTGGATAAATAACTACTGATAAATAACTACTGTTCAAATTTTTAGGAAAAGAGAAATATTTAGTAAACTCTAGATCTTGTGTCACTTTTTTTTTGAATAGTAACTCCATTGAAGAGAAATTCTACTTCAAAATGAAAAATGAATCAATTTAGGTAAATGGCTACACATGAGGTATAAAAATATTGAGTAATCTACATTTTAATATTCTGTACTATATGGAAAATTTCTCATATTTTATTGATAAAATTATTCTCCAAGTTTTTTCCACTTGGGTTTTTTACTAATTTTTCCTGTGTTGATAATATATCTTATTCTAATTATGCCATAGTACTTCTTTCCAAAGAGGTTCGAATGTTTACTCTGGATCCTTGGTGAAGAGGTTGACTACTGGTTTTGGATGACAATAGGGTGACATAGATTCTTTGATAATAAGACTAAAACAACAGGCCATTACAAACAGACTTTTGAGTTGGAAGGAATTGAATTGTCATATGAGTGGAATGATATCAGGAATTTAAGGACTTAAGGCGTCTATAAATCAGTTATTTTTTTGATTGGCATTTGTTAGTTAACTAGAAAAAAATCAATGATTTGTTAAAAACTGAGTTCATTAGTTGACATGTAATTTGAATGGTTGAATTCACACAAGGTTAATTAAGCTGAATTAACAGAAGATGAAATTCTGTCTGGAAGTCTTGGATGATATTTTTTATGATATTTGTAGACACTCAAGCTACCAGCAAGACTTATGATCTGCTTTTTTGCTTTTTTTCCTATTGAATTTTACTTTTAGTTATAGAAATGACAAGAATAATAGTTACACCTACTAGATAGTTCTGTCTTCACATGTATCTGGTTATCTTCAATTTTATATTGGTCATTGTATTGAAAAACTATAGGCATACCTGGTTTGATTGCACTTCACTTTATTGTGCTTTTCACATGTTGCTTTTTTTTTTTTTGTTTTGTTTTTGCAAATTGAAGGTTTGTGGTAACCTTTTATTAAGCAAGTCCATTGGAACCATTTTTCCAATAGCATTGCATGTTTTGTGTCTCTATGTCAGATTTTGATAATTCTCACAAACTTTTCAAACTTTCAAAGTTTTTAATATTGCAAAATTTTAGTTATTATTTTATTTGTCATAGTGATCTGTGATCAGTGATTGCAACTCGCTGAAACCTCAGATAATGGTTAGCCTTATTTTCAGCAAGAAAGTATTTAAAAAAATATTTTTTATTAACGTTTATTTATTTTTGAGATAGAGACAGAGCATGAACGGGGGAGGGTCAGAGAGAGAGGGAGACACAGAATCCGAAACAGGTTCCAGGCTCTGAGCTGTCAGCATGGAGCCCGATGAGGGGCTGGAACTCACAGACTGTGAGATCATGACCTGAGCCGAAGTTGGACGCTCAACCAACTGAGCCACCCAGGCACCGCTAAAGTATTTTTTAATTAAGGTATTATGTTTGTCTTTTAGACATAATGTTATTGTACACTTAATAGAATATAATATAAACACAACTTTTATATGCACGGGGCAATCAAAAAATTGACTCATTTTATTGCAATATTTGCTTTATTACAATGATCTGGAACCAGACCCAAAATATCTCTGAGGTATGGTTGCATTTGTAGAATAGCTTTGCTGTTGATGTCTTCCTCCAAAGAGGATTTTCTTTGCCTTTTTCTGGCACATGGGAGCACTACTCATTAATGTGCTTTAATCCAAATTCAGAGTCTGATATTTTCTGTGATGCAGAAATAACTTGAAGATAGGTAGCCATCTATTGTAGAACTGGCTTACTTCAGATATAACTTCTAGGGTCCAGCTGTTTGATGTCCAGTCTAAGTGGAAATTAGTTTGTCAAAATGTTCAGCCTTTGTGAGCCCTGGACTCTAGGTATTGTGTCTTCTCCTAAGTGTCATCAAAAGAGTAGCTCAACTGATTTCCTACCTCTTTAGGATTGGCAAGTACTTTATATGGTGAAGACAACCAGGGCCAGGACTTCCTCTTTGACCCTTACTTACAAAGTACTGTTTGTTCTTTAGTATTTTTAAAAGATACTAAAGATTTTGGAGTGCCTGAGTCCCTGAGTCAGTTGAGCATCCGACTCTTGATTTCAGCTCAGGTCATGATCCCAGGGTTGTGGGATTGAGCCCACGCTCAGCGTGGAGTCTGCTAAAGGTTCTCTCTCTTTCTCTCTCTCTCTCTCTCTCTCTCTGTCTCTCTCTCTCTCTCTCCTCTGCCCCTTCTCCTCCACTTGCACACTCTCGCTCACTCTCTCTCTCAAAAAAAAGATGTTAAAGATTTAAAATATGTTTAAGATATGAAATCTAGTTTCTTAGTTATTTTTAGTGGCAAAGCATTTCCAAATTACTCTATAATTAACTGAAGTAGAAGTCCCATGTTCCTTTTAATTATAAATATTCCATCATGTAATTTCTTCTTGGGTGTTTTTCCTTGTGAAATTGTTATTGTGCATGCGTGTGTGCGCGCGTGTGTGTACCAATGTTTTGTCAGTTATTATTTAGCCTTAATAGAATAAAAATTAATGAGGTGTTAGTTACACAGCTTCATTTCCTGACTTGTATGCATGTGTGTGAACTCTGGTGTCAGACAGACTTGTGTTTAACTCTTGTGTTCACCATTTACTAGCTATGTTACCTTGGGCTAGATAGTATAATTAATCTCTCTGAACTTAGATTTTCTTGTGTCTAAAATAACAACTGCCTTACAGTTACTGAGATGCTGTATGTTACATGCAAGAAATAGTATTCACATACAGTGAGAGTATGGAGAATTTCCTATTCTCTATCCCTCACATTTACCCTACTTCATGAGACTGAAGAGTTAAGTCTTCAAGAGATAGGAATTTTCCAGGCATCTTTTTCCCTCCCACAATCTTTTGAGTTATTATCAATGATCCCAAAATATCCCCCTTTTAAAATATATCATTATTGTTATTTTTCTTGCCCATTTCCTCTTATAGACCATAAAGTTCTTAAGGACAGGGCTTATGCTTTGCCTCTGTGCATCCCCAGAATCTAGTACAATTCCTCACATGGTATTAAGTGCTCAACATCTATCTGAATCAATAAATATTTATATTTTGTTGTTTCAGGGATTCATAAAATATCCTTTAGAGTTTTGTATCCTCTTGAGTGGCAAAAGAAATCTAAATATTTGTCTGCAATACATATGAAAAGTAAATATTTGTAAGTGTATATAGCTCCTAAAATTGCATCTTGAACTATTACCTTTATAAGGGTACTGGAATATTTTTCTATGTACCTTATAAACTCTATTATTCTGCACATAGGAATTATTGACTCTAATTTCTTCACATTTCCTCTTCTTTCCATCCTCTTTCTCTTCTTTTCCTCCTCCCTCTCTCCCTTTTCTTTTAATATTTTTTATTACAAGATGTAACAGACTTTTCAGAAAAGTCTTCATTCAATAGTTATATTTACTGAATAATTATTAAGCAAACATGTAACTACAACCTCTGTCAAAATAAATAGAACCCTTGTATTTTATTTCTTTTGCTCAATATTATGTTTATAGATTCATCATGTTGTGGTGAATTGTTCTGGTTCATTCATTTTTATTGCTATAGGGTATTTCATAAAACATTTTTCTGAACCCTTATACTATTGAGAGATATTTACTTCTAGTATTTGGCTATTGAGAATATTGCTAATGTGAACATTCTTGTATATGCCTCTGGTTGCTTTAGTTTCTGTAATGGGTAGAGAGTAGGAGTAAAAAATTTCTAGATCATGTGATATAGTATCTTTAACTTGAGTAGATAATAGTAAACTGCTTTCCAATGTATGTAGTATTTTATACTCCCATCATAGTGTATGAGTGTTCCCAGATATTGCAAATTCTTTTAGTGTTAAAGATTTTACAATTTGGTCAGTGGGGTGGAGTGGTTGTACCTCATTGAAGTTTTCATTGGCATTTCCAAAAATTTCAATTTTATTGAACTCCTTTGCATATTTTTATTGTATATTAGGACTTTTCTCTTTTGAAGTGACTGTTGCTTTGTACTCATTTTTAAAAATTGTGTTGTTTCTTTCTTATTGATATGTAGAATTCTAGACTTTTGTCTCTTAATTGTGTTTGGAAGTATCGTTTCCCACTCTGAAGTTTTTTTCACTATCTTGAAGTTTTTGGATAAGAAGAAGAAATTCATTTTAATGAAGTCAAATTTATTAATTTTATGCATTATATCTAAGGCTTTCCATATTTTAAGAGATTATTTCCTACCCTAAGGTCATAAAGATATTTCTTTATATTATGCTTTAAATATCTTCTAATTTTATTGTTCAACTTTATTTTTTTTTAATGTTGCTTATTTATTTATTTTGAGAGAGAGAGAGAGACAGCATGAGCAGAGGAGGAGCAGAGAGAGAGAGAGAGAGGAAGAGAGAATCCCAAGCAGGCTCCATGCTGTCACAGGGCCAGACATGGAGCTTGATTTCACAACTGATGAAATCATTACCTGAGCCAAAATCAAAGTTGGATGCTCAACTGACTGAATCACCCAGATGCCCCTTGTTGTTCAACTTTAGATCTTTAAACCATCTGGAATTTATTTTTGTGTATAATGTGATTCGTGGGTTCAATTTTTAATTCCAATATGGATATCCAAGTTTTCCTATTGAGCAACTGTTAATGAAGTGTTTCATATATATTTAGATTTTCATCATAATTATTAATAGGGAAAGTTTATGGTATATCACTCTATTTAAGATTTCTTTATTGTTTCTCAAAAAGTTTGGTAATTTTTTTTTTTTTTGGTGATTTTCCCCATTTTTTTCCCCATTTTTTTTTTTTGGTGATTTTTTAAAAAAAATTTTTTTTAACGTTTATTTATTTTTGAGACAGAGAGAGACAGAGCATGAAAAGGGGAGGGTCAGAGAGAGGGAGACACAGAATCTGAAACAGGCTCCAGGCTCTGAGCTGTCAGCACAAAGCCTGACGTGGGGCTCGAATTCATGGGGCGAGACCATGACCTGAGCCGAAGTTGGCCACTTAACTGACTGAGCCACCCAGGCGCCCCTCCCCATAGAGGTTTTGTACAATTTTCATTTGATTTAATTCTAGATACTTGATATCTTTTATTCTTTTTTTTTTTCTTTACCAGTGATTTTTTAAATTTAAATTTTAGTTAACATACACTGCAATATTGATTTCGGGAGTAGAATTCAGTGATTCATCGCTTACATACAAGCACCCACTGGTCATCACAAGTGCCCTCCTTAATACTTATCACCCATCTAGCCCATCCCCCACTCACCTCCCTCCATCAACTCTTAGTTTGTTCTCTATTGTTAAGTCTCTTAGGGTTTGGTCCCCTTTCCTTTTATTTCCTTCCCCTTACCAAATGCTCATCTGTTTTGTTTTTTAAATTCCACCAGGAGTGAAATCATATGGTATTTGTCTTTCTCTGATTGGTTTATTTTGTTTAGTAATACATTCTAGCATTCTAAACATTTCTCTGTTTAGCTTATTTTGTTTAGTAATATTTTCTAGTTCCATCCACATCATTGTAAATGGCAAAATTTCATTCATTTTGATGGCTGCACATCCATTCATCAGTATATATTCATCATCATATATATATACAGATATATATATATATATACAGATATATATATATATATATATATATATATATATATATATCTCCATTCATCATATATATATATCTCCATTCATCATATATATATATATCCATTCATCAGTCAATGGACATTTGGGCTCTCTCCATAGTTTGGCTGTTGTTGATAAACACTGGGTGCATGTACTTCTTTGAATCTATATTTTTGTATCCCTCTGGGTAAATAAATACCTAATAGTGCAATTACTGGATCATAGGGCAGTTCTATTTTTAGTTTTTTGAGGAATCTATGCACTGTTCTCCTGAGTAGCTGCAACAATTTGCATTCCCACCAACAGTGCAAAATGTTCCACTTTAAATAGAATGTTTATGTATTTTATATATATTTGTTGCTGGCACATAAAAATTAAATTGATTTATGTATATTGACTTAAATCTGACAACCTTGATAAATTTTTTAATTAACTCAAATAATTAACCTCTAGAATATTTTTGATTCTCTATACATTTTGTCATCTGTTAACAATGACAATTTGATTTTTTTCCTTTCAGGACTGAACCTCACTATTTCCTTTCCTTTTTATACTCCAGACTAGGATTTCCTTTAAAATATTGAATAGACATTCTGAGAGCAGACATTTTTACCTTTTTCTTTAACTAAAGAGAAAGCTTCCAAAGCTTTATGATTTAATACAGTGTTTGCTCTGGGTTATTTCTAAGTGTCCCTTATCAGGTTAAGAAAGTTCATTTTTGTTCCTAGAGTGGTACAAATTCTTATTCTCAGTGGATTTTGAATTTTATCAGTGCTTTCTCTGCATTTATTGAGCTAATAATATGTTTACCTCATTTTAAAACTTGACATAGTGGTGAATTACATTTATTGATTCCTTTAAAAAATGTTAAACCAATATTTCATTACTGGATAAAATAAAGTTAGTCATAATATATTATCCTCTTAGTATAGTAATGGATTTGGTTTGATAAGTTTTTAAAAAGATCATCGCTTTGGCAGTTGTTGATGTGCATTTAAATAGCATCTATCAAACAAATAGCAGGTCAGATCATTTGGCCATTAAGGGAATACATTGTAGCCAGGTTTGTCACCTCTTTTAACTTTTAATTTTTTTTAATGTTTATTCATTTTTGAGAGACAGACAGAGTGTGAATGGGGGAGGGGCAGAGAGAGAGGGAGACACAGAATCTGAAGCAGGCTCCAGGCTCTGAGATGTCAGCACAGAGCCCAATGTGGGGCTTGAACCCACAAATCCATGAACAATGAGATCATGACCTGAGCTGAAGTTGGACACTTAACTGACTGAGCCACCCAGGAGCCCTAACACCTTTTTAAAAAGAATTTTTGTATTCAGAGTAAGACTTGAAGCTGACTTTTAATTTTCTTTTCTCATGCCATCCTTCAGATTTCGTATGAAATTGATTATAAAATGAGTTGAAGCGTATAACACTTTTTTCTCTATTCTCCGAAAAAAAGTTGTGTAGGTCTTTGTCTTAGTCTGTTCTAGCTGCCATTAAAAAAAATAACAACAGGGGCGCCTGGGTGGCTCAGTCGGTTAAGCGGCCGACTTCGGCTCAGGTCATGATCTCGCAGTCCGTGAGTTCGAGCCCCGCGTCAGGCTCTGTGCTGACAGCTCAGAGCCTGGAGCCTGTTTCGGATTCTGTGTCTCCCTCTCTCTGACCCTCCCCTGTTCATGCTCTGTCTCTCTCTGTCTCAAAAATAAATAAACGTTAAAAAAATTAAAAAAAAATAACAACAGAAATGTATTTTCTCACAATTCTTAAGGCTGGGCATCTGCAATCATGCTGCAGTATATTTGGCTTAGGGTGAGGATTCTCTTCCTAGCGTGTAGGTACTGTCTTCTCACTTTGTCCTCAAGAAAGAGAGGGAGGGAGAGATAATGGGAGGGAGGGTGGGGAAAAGGTGAGAGATATGTTCTTCTCTGGTGAGCAAATTCATCATAATTCAGAGCATATAATTTCATCGTTAGGTTCCCACTATCATAACCTCATCTAAACCTAATTACCTCTCAAAGGCTCCATCATCACACTGAGAAGTAGGGCTTCAACATATAAAATTTGGGGGGATGGGGTGCACAACTTAGTCCATAACAATCTGGAATTGTTTCTTCAGTGACTGCTTGGTAAATCCATTCATAAAGTTATCCAGGCATGTAGTTTTTCTTGTGTGAAGAGCTTTACACTTGATTCAAATTTTTAAAGGATTATTTAGGTTTTCCATTTCTTCTTGAGTCACATTTTGTTAAAGATGCACTTTTTCAGGGTGCCTGGGTGGCTCAGTCAGTTAAGTGTCTGACTTCAGCTCGGGTCATGATCTCACAGGTCGTGAGTTCAAGCCCCACATTGGGCTCTGTGCCGACAGCTCAGAGCCTGGAGCCTGCTTCCGATTCTGTGTCTCCCTCTCGCTCTCTGCACCTCCCCCACTCACACTCTGTCTTTCTCTCAAAAATAAGTAAACATTAAAAAATACACACTTTCTCGGAATTTATAAATTTGTTCACAGTATCTCCTTTTTTATCTCTTTCACGTCTGCAGCATTTGCAGTGATTTGTCCTATTCATCCCTAATATTCTTTCCCTCTCCCTCCCTTCCTCCTTTTCTCCCTCCCTCTTCCCCTCTCTCTTTTTGATCAATCTTACCATAGATTTGTCTTTTCAAACATGTAGCTTTAGCTTTCTTGGTCTTCTCTATTTTATGTTTTTAAAATATTATTAATTTTATTGATTTTTGCATTTATCTTAATTTCCTTCTTCACATTTCTTTAGTTTTATTTTTTTTGATAATTTTTGTAACTACTTTATATAGTGTTTAATATACTTAGTTCATTCATTTTCAACATTTCTCTCTTCTATGATATGCATTTCTAGCTAGCAATATTATGTTACATGTTGCTTTAGATTCATCCTGGGAGTTTTGCTATATAACACTTATTATTACACAGTTCAATATATTTTCTAATTTCTTTTATGATATTTCTTCCGCCCATGTGATATTTAGAATATATTGTTTCATTTCAGAAGATATGGGAAATTTTCTAGCTACCAGTTTCTGATTGATTTTTGACACAAATGCACTGTGGTTGGAGAGCATATTTTGTATGGATCAGATCTACTTCAAAAATAGTGTGAAATATTAAGAACATACAAAAGTACATAAAACATAGTTATATAGCTTAATGAATTATTATAAAGTAACTGTTCATGTTACTACTACCCATAGTAAGCTACAAAACAATGTTAAAATCCCAGAAGCTACTTTGTGTCTCTTTCCAATTTTCTCTATGATTTCAATTCTTTATTTGTTGACATGTGGTTTGCAGCACAATATGTAGTCAATTTTCTAAATGTTTCATGTGTGCTTGAAAAACTGCTATTCTTCAATTATAGGGTATAATGTCCATAGGTCCATTTTGTTAATGATATGTTGAAATCTATGTCCTTAATTATTTTTTTCTTTATTCTACCAACTTATTTTCTCTCTTTGTTCTACCAACTAAAAGAGATATATCACACTCTCCCACCATATTTATAGATTTGTCCCTTCTTTTGGTACAACTGTCAATATTTGCTCTTTTTTTTTTTTGAGGCTATATAATTAGGTGCATACACATTTGGAAATATTTCTTTCTGGAATTATTCACTAAATCCTTATTGTATTTTCCATTCTCTTCTGTTTTCTCATGTCTTTATCTGTATTTGCATGTGTCTGGATATTTTCTCCTGACTTGCCTTCTTTTTCAACTTTTGACCACTTTACCACTATTCCTTGTTTGCTCCCAAACCATATTTTTAAATTTTTAATCTTTATCTTTTACACTGTATTGTGTGAAGTTTTATAATTATTTTATATTTTATGCTTTACTGTGTTATACTTCATTGTATTATTTATTCTTACAAACAATATTTGGTTGTTTTTCAAATCTGCTTTGTCAATTTTCCTACCTTCCTGTATTCTGCAGATATTTTTGTTGTATATTTCTTCATGCACAGTAAACATTGTCATGTTGTAATCTGTGATAATGTCAAGATGTAAACTCTTTTTCCTTCTGGTTCTTACAGTTTGTTTGTTTGTTTTCTTTTTCCACATATGTTTAGTTATCTTTGACTATCATTGCTCTTAAAAAATCATTTTTGAGATCCCCCAAAACTTAGGGTTTGGAACCCTTTTTTTTTTTGCATGATATAATTTGCTTATATTCCAGTGATTAAACTGATTTTGGAGTTTAAAGTTACAAATTTGCACAAAAACCAGTGATGAGATTTTAGGATAGTAGACATCTTACTTACTATGACATAGTGTGCCCTTAAAAAACAATTTTGATAAATTAAATGAGGGATTGACAGTAATTTTGTAGTAAGTGGAATTTCTCCCCAACTGGGACTTTCATTTCCCAACAGGCAGAAGAGAAACAAAGCATTTCTATAATAATGGTATTATTAATAATAGTAACAGTTCTATATATTGAATACTTACTTTATGGCAGGCACTGCTAAACAATTGATATAGAATATATTATTTAATCCTTAATGCATATTATCCTCATTTTACTGTTATAGAAACAGACTTCATGAGGTCAGGCAACTTGCCCTAGGTCACAATTGGCTGAAAATCATCCTCCGGTTCCTCAAAAAAATGATAGTATCACACTATGTGGTGGAACTTGTCTTCATTTCTGTGAGGCAAAGAGACTTATTCTACATGTTCATAGTGTAACTTTTTTTTTTTGAGAAACATATGGGCAGAGGAAAAAAGTGGTCCATAGTCATCTTTGGCATTTTCCCAAAAAGTACATTAGTGTGTTAGTATAGAAACAGTTGTTGGCAAAGAAAATACCTAAGTTCTACCTTGCCTCACTGGCTTACTTAGACAGTTAATTCATTTTATCCACTCTTAAATAAATTCTCATGGTGCACTAAGCTACATTTATGGGTAAAAAAAAGTTGTAAAATACCTTTGAATACTTATGGATTAAAAAAGTAAGATATTCTTTTCTATTTGATTAATGTTGTTGCTGCCTAAAGTACTACTGAATTGCATTTGAAATTGATACAAGTGTCATTTTTACATTTTGAAAGAAGAAATATGAAAAGAGAAATTGAGAAAGGAAAATATAATTATTCATTTTTTGTCATCTTGTAAGTGAAGACCAAATAGTTGCTTCTCAGTTTTAAAGTAGGGGCATAAGGACAAATGGACAAGTAGATCGAAAAATATGAAAAATCAGGGAACATACATGATTTGTTAACATATAGTGGCATTTTGTGAATCAGGGAGTCTCTCCCTCTCTCTTTTTTTGAGGGGCAGGAATACAATTGTTTTGAAATCTTGAAAACTCTTCCGTATGTTGCTTCATTTAATTGTATTGCTAACACCTCAGTACAATTTTTAATGTGCAAAATCAGCTGCAGAATTACATGTGTATGTGCTTGGAAACTCAACACTACGTTTTTCTGTTATATGTTATAACTTCTCATGAATTTTTTATTGTTGTTTACCTGGATAATTTGTGACATTGCATTCAGATTTAACTTCCCGAATTGTGAAATTGATCACCAAGCTCTCTTGCAGAGAATCCTTTAGCAACTTTTCTTTGGCTGCAAGATAAAACAGAAATGCTACAGTTAGTCTACAATGTCTTTCGTTTTCAGCCTCTGGCTAACTCTCCAGTCTCACATTAAACTCCCTCCAAACTTCCTCTGCCCTTCAGCTACTCTAAATTATTTGCTGTTCCTCAAATGAGCCATGTTGTCTCAGGTCTATCTGCTTTACACATGCTGTTCCACTCCTCTCTAGTGCCCTTTCTTCTTGACTTCTAGGTACCTTTCATTCTTTAGAGCTTCATTCATCTACCACTCCCCCTTTGGAGCTCCCTGGTCCACCCCAACAGAAAGCTGCTCTATTTTTCCATCCCTTAATCCTCCTGGTACCTTACCCTGGCCTCTGTATCAGTACCTCTCCATTGTATTGTAATTATACAGATGCTTAGTACTATTTCCCTGTTAGGTCTTAAGCCTGGCATAACAGTGAAAGCAAAATATATATTGTTGAATACAAAAGAGCATGGATAATACCTAATTCACAAAGTTATAAAACAGTGTGAAACAATAGATATGAAATATTTTGTAAGCTATTAGACGCTATAGTATATGTATTTATATGTATAGTATATGTATTTATGTATTTATATATTTCTATCTAAATGCTGAGTGTGCAAGCCAGGCCAGACCACTCTATTAAGACATTTTGAGGAGGTCTGAAAATTATTCCTTTTCATGATTGAACTTGTAAGATGTGCAAAGACTATGAACATAATTAGGGATTTGAAGATCACTCTCTGACATCAGAAAGCCTATTATCTATATTATGAGACAAGACATAAAAAAATTAATCTTTGAATAGCAAATGATGCACGATTGCCTACGATGAGTGGGCATTTGGGGCCGTAGGAGTTACAAGTGAGTGTCCAGGGGGAAGGCCATTATGAGGAAGCTGATTTTGAACGAGGTCTTCGGGGAGACTTAGATAAGGGAAATCATAGCCTTTTAATTGAGAAGGGGGTATGCAAAGCCTAAGGAAGGAGCTGCCGTGCTCCTTTTTGTTAAATTTGATATACTACGAATGGAACTTCTTTGAAATTTTCTCCTTTGTGGATTTCTCTGGCGCTGACCACGTGATAAAAATCCTGTTCATTCTTCAAGATTTGGCTCAAATGCTACTAAAAACACGCAGTGAATCGTTCACTTTTCCCCCCTGAATTTCCAAGAGCATCATATTATTTAGGACCAGGTTCAACTTTATATAATAGAAATCTTCCTTCCCTTGCCAGTAACTCAAGCAATATAGATATTAATTTTTTATGATTCCATAATTGTCAAAACTCAGACTCCTTTTATTTTTCTGCTCCTTCCTAGCTTTCATCTTAGATTCTCTCATTATCTAGGGTGGTTGCTGGGGCTCTAACCATTTTGCTCATTTAGGCAGCAGAAAACAGGAAGGAAAGGACAAAAGGAATGTCTCCCCACCAAGAGCTTGCCAAGGCATTTAACTCAATGACTTTGACTTTCATTAACCAGAATGTTCAACGGCCACATCAGCTGCAAGTGAACTTAGTAACAAAGCCATACCTAACCACAAGGATGGCTGAGAACACTGTGGGCCGGTGTACAACTGGGGTCTGGTTTAAGAGGAAGGGGAGCATAGACATTACGTGGGTGGCTGTCTGTCTCTACCACAAACATATTCTTTGCATATTTCTTGAGACATTTTTCATTATCTTCCTGTCATGCCAGTTATTTGGAACAATGTTTGTTTCCTCCCACCAGACCCTACTTCTTTGAGGGCAAGGGTCATAGCTTATAAATGATTAAAGAGCATTGGTTAAGTTTGGGGAGAAAGAGTACTGGTTGGTATCAGAGAGTATGTGTAGTGGGCACTGGGAGATAAGAAAGGCAATGGAAATGATGGTCAAGTTATAAGAGGAAGGACTACTGAAGTGAAGTAGTGATTTTCAAGGTTTTTGGACTCAGGATCCCTTTATACTCTTAAAAACAGTTGAGGTCTCCGGGGCGCCTGAGTGGCTCAGTCAGTTAAGTGTCAGACTTTGGCTCAGGTCATGATCTCCCAGTTTGTGAGTCTGAGTCCCATGTTGGGCTCTATGCTAACAGCTTACAGCTGGGAGCCTGCTTCAGCTTCTGTGCCTCCCTCTCTCTCATCTCCTTCCCTGCTCACTATCTGTCTCTGTCTCTCTGTCTCTCCCAAATAAATAAACATGAAAAAAATAAAATAAAATAATGAGGACTCCAAAAGCTTTTTTTTTCCCCTGCAGATCCAACCTATATCAATACTTATCCATCTAGAAATCAACACTAAGAAGTTTAAAACATATTTTTGTACTCGTTTTATGTATTTATGCGTTTATTTATTTATTTATTTATTTAAGTATAGTTGACAAGCAATGTTCTATTAGTTTCGGGTGTACAACACAGTGATTTAATGTCTCTGTACGTTATATATACTCACGCCAACTGTAACGACCACCTGTCAGCATACAACACTATTACAATATCATTGACTGTATTCTCTGCCCTGTCCCTTTTATTCCCAAGACATTCATTCCAAAATTGGAAACCTGTGTTTCCCTCTCCCCTTCACTCATTTTGCCCATTCTGCCAGCCCTCTTTCCTCAGGCAACCATCAGTTTGTTCTCTGATTCTGCTTTTTGTTTGTTTATTCTTTTGTTTCGTTTTTTTTTAAATTAGTGGGAACACTATCATTGTTTTATCTTTTTGCAATTTCTTTAATGTTTGTCAAAACTGAAGAAATAGGTTCACAAATCTGCTTCTGCATTCAGTCTGTTGAAGCATTTTGTTTAGGTGAAGTACATGAAGAAAATCTGGCTTTGCATGGCTATGTCATTCGGAAAAAAGAGGACCTCTTGGACCGCTAAAAGGATCTTAGGGACCCCCTGGGGCTTTTGGGCCACACTTTGAGAATCTTTGGGATGGTGTAATATGTAGCTACAAAATGTTGAAAACTAACAAAGAAAACCAAATAGGATTTCTTTTATTGTAAAGGGAAACAAAAAAAATTGCATAAATAAACACAAAGTTTGTTTTGAAGACTCAATTCCATCAGTTTATAGAGAACATATTTTGCTACAGTGGCACCTGCATGCTTCTGTTTCAAATGAGGGTTCAGGATGGAAGTCATGCTTATACAATTCTGAGAAAGAAGAGAGTTCTGTTCAGTATTATTCATAAAATCTGTGAAACGCCTACTGCATGCTTTGCTTTAGAAAAGCAAATGTCTTTACCTAAACTCATTTCATGCAAAAATGGGATAATGGATGTGAAGGTGCTTATCTCCCACACGGTCCATCTTCTCATAGCCTGTTGGGGGAAGGCCCTTCAGAAAGAAAAACAATTTTGTGAGGAAGGGTTTTTCCTATTATTAAAAATATGTGTAAATATATACACACACACATCCACATCCAAAAAATGTCTTAGGAAAAATAAATTTTCTGTTTAACTGACCTGGTAGTTTGTTTAAGGGAGATATGCAGGCTTGGGCCTGTTTTCACATTTAATTATGATTCGGTATAGTTTATTCAGTTGAAGGAAGCTCAGTGTGGCATAAAACAGAACCTGGCAGTGGACACAAAGTTTCATGAATCCCTTGGAATACTCCCAGCGCTCTTGGATGCTGATGGTAGCCTCTTAATTCTATGGTTCGGCCACCAGGGCCGAAGGGACATGTGCTTTGCTTAGATATGTCAAATTACATTCTATGCAGTAGGGATCAGGGAGTGTGGGACTCTTCCTTTCTCCTCTAACTGGTTTCTATCTTTCATAAAGACACCAATGCCACACCTAATTTATTAGTCACACTGCTGGTATATAACAAACTACAACAAAGCCATAATTTAGTGGCTGAAACAATACACAAAATTTATTATTTTATAGTGCTGTATATCAAAAGTCTAAGAGGAGTCTTGCTGGGGTAAAATCAAAGTGTCGGTGTGGCTGTCTTCCTTTGTGGAGACTCAACCTTTTCCATTCAAGAGGTTACCTGCATTCCTTGACTTGTGTTCCCTTACTTCATCTTCAAAGCCAGCAATGTAGCATGACTCTGAGCCTTCTTCTGTCATCTTATCTCTTTCTGACCTCAGCTGGGAAAGGTTTTCTGCTTTTAGGGATTTATGGGATTAGAATGGGTTCACCCAAATAATCCAGGACCGTCCTTCCATCTCAATGTCTGTATCCTTAAGTATATCTGCAAAGTCCTTTTAGCTGTGTAAGGTAACACCTTCAAAGGGTCCAGGAACTAGATGTGGGCATTTTGGGGACCACTATTTTGCCTAACACACCCAACTTAACTAAATCTCGACATTAGTTTTGCTCACCATCACTTTTAAACCATCAAAGCAAAAAATAGGTAAGAAATATACAGAAAAATAATTTTGATGTCATTAACCACAGTCTGGAAATTTCATATTTAGAAATCTATTATCCCACATATATTTAACTTAAAATGATGAAATTTCACAATCTATTGTATTTATTATATAATCAATTTACTGTAAGAAAGACAAATGTCTGTACTTCACAGTCATCTTGTGTATTATTTGATCCACTGGTTGCTATGGAGATCACTCATTTTAAGTATATTAGACAGCATATGGATGATGTGATGTGAATGGGCATGTGTTCTGATGTCTATTTCTTATTACTTAAAATGCTGTCTGTTCCTTTTATTATTTTTTTCAGCTGAACTCTCACCCCATCTTCTTTTGCTTCATAGAAATTTTCAGGTTTCAGGCTGACATATCCATTTTATTTACACATTAAGATGGCTCTAAGTAAAGGGAAACTCCATTTCTTGCTTTTATACACATTGTTGAAATTAATATAAAAGCAGACATTTTTAGACAAATTTTAGATAAGTTATCTTAAGTGAATTAACATTATTTAGAGACTGTGCTCAATCTGAAAAAGTGTGCATTTTTCCAGTCTCATTGAGGTATAATTGACAAATAACTCGTAATAATCTGAAGTATTCAACATAATGAGGATTTGATACATATTGTGAAATGATTACCTTAGTCAAGTTACTGAAATCTTATATCACCTCATACAGTTACTTTATTTTTTTTTTAACAAGAATGCTTGAGATTTACTCTGGCAGCCAGTTTCGAGTATACAGAACATTATTAACTATCGTCAGCAAGCCATACATTAGATCTCCAGAACTTAATCATCTTATAGCTTAAAGTTTGCACCCATGACCAACATTGCATTTCTTCTGTACCCCCCACCCTGGTAACCATCATTCTACTCTGTTTCTATGAGTTTGACTTTAAAAACAAATTCTACATATAAGTGATACCAGGCAGTTTGTCTTTTTCCATCTAGCTTATTTCACTCAGCACAATACCCTCCAAGTATGTGCATGTTGTTGCAAATAGAAGGATTTACAGTTTTTAAAATGTATTTTAAATGTCACATATTTAATTTAATAGATATAGGCATTATATATAGGTCATCAATTTAAAAGCTATAATAGTAATTTGCTGCACATATCAGGTATAAACCATGCAAACATTATTTTAAAAATCATTGTTCTCTAGTTTTATTATAGTAATTTACTGTTAGAGCAGAAATCTCCTGGTCATTGTCATTACTGAAGAAAGAGTAAGAGTAGGAGCAGTTACCCAGATTCTCTGAGTAGGACAGTATTTATTCTATAAAAACACCAGTTAAACCACTTGTGGCTGAAATGTAAAAATGTGTTGATTTTAGGTATTAAGTTCTTATTCCACAAATTTACTAAATCTCTTATCATTTACAATAGTTTTTGTGCCAGTTCTGTTGGATTTCTATATAAATAATCATGATATCTTAATACAGTGATAGTCTTCTTTCTTTTCAGTTGTTGCACCATTACTTTTCTATTTTTATTTTCTTTGCATTACTGCAGTGAGTATAACACAATTAACATGTTGACTAGAAACTTGGATAAGCATCATTGTCTCGCTCTCCAATTCAATGTGAAAATCTGCAGTGTTTCACCACTTATGTTTGCTGTAGGCTTTTTGTAGATATTCTTTTCCAGTATTTGTAGATTTTGTAGATATTTGTAGATATTTGTAGAATTTGTAGATATTTCTTTTCCAGTATTTTAAAATTGTCTTCTATTTTGGTTGCCTTAAAGTTCTTTTTTCTTTATCATAACAGATGGTAAATTTTCTACATTTAGATGATTGCATAATTTTTATTCTTTAATCTTTTTATGTGGTAAATTACATTGAATATCTATTGTTAAATCAACCATGCATTCCTGATATATTATCCCTTTTTTATAATTATGGTTTGAGTTTGCTAATATTTTGTTTAGGATTTTTCCAATTATGTATATGCATGAAATTAGAGTTTAATTTACCTTTTTTTGTGCTGTCCTTGTCTAGGCTTTGCTAGGTTCATAAAATGAGATAAGAAGTGTGCTTTTCTACCCTTGGAAGAGTTTTATAAGTTTAGAATTACTTCTGCCCTGAATATATGATGGAATTTACCAATAAAGTCATCTAGATCTGAATTTTCTTTGTGGGAATATTATAGAACAAATTGATTTCTTTTTTTTTCCTTTTTAAGCTTTTTTCCCCTTTCTCATTATTTATTTATTTTTTAATTTGCATCCACGTAAGTTAGCATATAGTACAACAATGATTTCAGGAGTAGATTCCTTAATGCCCCTTATCCATTTATCTCATCCCCCCTCCCACAACTCCTCCAGTAACCCTCTGTTTGTTCTCCGTATTTAAGAGTCTCTTCTGTTTTGTCCCCCTCCCTGTTTTTATATTATTTTTCCTTCCCTTCCCTTATGTTCATCTGTTTTGTATCTTAAAGTCCTCATACAAGTGAAGTCATATGATATTTGTCTTTCTCTGACTGACTAAGTTCATTTAACATAATACCTTCTAGTTCCATCCACCTAGTTGCAAATGGCAAGATTTCATTCTTTATGAAGGCCAAGTAATATTTCATTGTGTATATATACCACATCTTTATCCATTCATCCTTCGATGGACATTTGGGCTCTTTCCATACTTTGGCTATTGTTGATAGAGCTGCTATAAAAACACTGGGGTGCCTGTGTCCCTTTGAAACAGCATACCTGTATCCCTTGGATAAATACCTAGTAGTGCAATTGCTGGTTCATAGGGTAGTTCTATTTTTAATTGTTTGAGGAAACTCCATACTGTTTTCCAGAGTGGCTCCACCAGTTTGCATTCCCACCAGCAATGCAAAAGAGACCCTCTTTCTCCACATCCCTGTAACATCTGTTGTTGCCTGAGTTGTTAATGTTAGCCATTCTGACAGGTGTGAGGTGGTATCTCATTGTGGTTTTGGGTTGTATTTCCCTGATGATGAGTGATGTTGAGCATTTTTTCATGTGTTGGTTGGCTCTCTGGATGTCTTCTTTGGAGAAGTGTCTATTCATGTCTTTTGCCCAATTATTCACTGGATTATTTATTTTTTGGGTGTTGAGTTTGATAAGTTCTTTATAGATTTTTGGATACTAACCCTTTACTGGTACGTCATTTGCAAATACCTTCTCCCATTCCACCCGTTGCCTTTTAGTTTTACTGATTGTTTCCTTCCCTGTGCAAAAGATTTTTATTTTGATGAGGTCCCAATAGCTCATTTAAAAAAATTTTTTTATGTTTATTATTTTTGAAAGACAGAGAGAGACAGAGCACAAGCAGGGGTGGGGCAGAGAGAGCGGGGGACACAGAATCTGAAGCAGGCTCCAGGCTCTGAGCTATCAGCACAGAGCCCAACGTGGGGCTCAAACTCACGAACCACAAGATCATGACCTGAGCCGAAGTCAGACGCTCAACTGACTGAGCCACCCAGGGGTTCCCCCAATAGCTCATTTTTGCTTTTGTTTCCCTTGCCTCTGTGCTGAGTAAGAAGTTGCTGTGGCCAAAGTCAAAGAGGTTTTTGCCTGCTTTTTCCTCGAGGATTTTGATGACTTCCTGCCTTATGTTTAGGTCTTTCATCCATTTTGAGTTTATTTTTGTGTATGGTGTAAGAAAGTGGTCCAGGTTCATTTTTCTGCATGTTGGTGTCCAGTTTTCCCAGCACCACTTGCTGAAGAGACTCTCTTTATTCCACTGGACGTTCTTTCCTGTTTGTCAAAAATTAGTTGACCATATGTTTGTGGGTCCACTTCTGGGTTCTCTATCCTGTTCCATTGATCTGAGTGTCTGTTTTTGTGCCAGTACCATACTGTCTTGATGATTACAGCTTTGTAATACAGCTTGAAGTCTGAGATTGTGATGCCTTCTGCTTTGGTTTTCTTTTTCAAGATTGCTTGGTATGCGGGGTCTTTTCTGGTTCCATACACATTTTAGGATTGTTTGTTCTAGCTCTGTAAAGAATGCTGATCTTATTTTGATAGGGATTGCATTGAATATGTAGATTGCTTTGGGTAGTATTGACATTTTAACAATATTTATTTTTCCTAGCCAGGAGCATGGAATATTTTTCCATTTTTTTTGTGTGTCTTCTTTAATTTCTTTCATAAGCTTTTTATAGTTTCCAGTGTATAGATCTTTTACCTCTTTGGTTAGATTTATTCTTAGGTATTTTATGGTTTTTGGTGCAAATGTAATGGCACCCATTCCTTGATTTTTCTTTTTGTTGCTTCATTATTGGTGTATAGGAATGCAACTGATTTCTGTGCATTGATTTTATATCCTGCCATTTTGCTGAATTCATGGATCAATTCTAGCAGTTTTTTGGTGGAATATTTTGGATTTTCTTTTTTTTTTAACGTTTATTTATTTATTTTTTGGACAGAGAGAGACAGAGCATGAATGGGGGAGGGGCAGAGAGAGAGGGAGACACAGAATTGGAAACAGGCTCCAGGCTCCGAGCCATCAGCCCAGAGCCTGACGCGGGGCTCGAACTCACGGACTGCGAGATCGTGACCTGGCTGAAGTCGGACGCTCAACCGACTGCGCCACCCAGGCGCCCCGGGTTTTCTATATAGAGTATCATGTCATCTGCAAAGAGTGAATGAAAGTTTGACTTCCTCCTGGCTGATTTGGATGCCTTTTATTTCTTTGTGTTGTCTGATTGCTGAGGCTAAGACTTCCAATACTATGTTGAATGATGGTGGTGAGAGTGGACATCCCTGTCTTATTCCCAACTTTAGGGGGAAAGCTCTCATTTTTTCCCCATTGAGGATGATATTAGTGTTGGGTCTTACATATATTGCTTTTATGATCTCAAGGTATGATCCTTCTATCCCTTCTTGCCTGAGAGTTTTTATCACGAAAGATGCTGTATTTTGTCAAATGCTTTCTCTGCATCTTTTGAGAGGATCATGTGGTTCTTGTCCTTTTTTTTATTGATGTGATGAATCACATTGATTGTTTTGCAGGTATTAAACCAGGCCTGCATCTCAGGTACAAATCCCGCTTGGTCGTGGTAAATAATTTTTCTAATGTATTGTTGGATCCAGCTGGCTAATATCTTGTTGAGGATTTTTGCATCCATGTTCATCAGGGAAATTGGTCTATAGTTTACTTTTTAGTGGGGTTTCTGTCTGGTTTTGGAATCAAGGTAATGCTGGCCTCATAGAAAGAGTTTGGAAGTTTTCCTTCCATTTCTATTTTTTCGGAATAGCTTCAAAATAATAGGTGTTAACTCTTCTTTAAATGTTTGGTAGAATTTTCCTGGAAAGCATCTGGCCCTGGAATCTTGTTTTTTGGCAGATTTTTTATTACTAATTCAATTTCCTTACTGGTTATGGGTCTGTTCAAATTTTCTATTTCTTCCTTCCTGTTTTTAGTTTTGGTAGTGTATATGTTTCTAGGAATTTGTCCATTTCTTCCAGATTGCCCATTTTATTGGCATATAATTATGGTAATATTCTCTTACTATTGTTTGTATTTCTGCTGTGTTGGTTGTGATCTCTCATCTTTTATTCCTGATTTTATTTATTTAGGTCCTTCCTTTTTCTTTTTGATCAAACTGGCTAGGAGTTTATCAATTTTGCTAATTCTTTCCAAGAACCAACTTCTGGTTTCCTTGATCTGTTCTACTCTTTTGTTTTGTTTTTTGGTTTCAATAGTATTGATTTCTGCTATAATCATTATTATTTCTTGTATTCTGCTGGTTTGGGGTTTTATTTGCTGTTATTTTTCCAGCTCTTTAAGGTGTAAGGTTAGGTTGTATATTTGAGAATTTTCTTCCTTGTTTAGGAAGGCCTGGATTGCTATATACTTCCCTCTTATGACTGCCTTTACTGCATCACAGGGGTTTTGGGCTGTGGTGTTATCATTTTCATTGGCTTCCATGTACTTTTTAATTTCCTCTTTAACTTCTTGTTTACCTCATTCATTCTTTAGTAGGGTGTTCTTCAGTCTCCAAGTATTTGTTACCTTTCCAAATTTTTTCTTGTGGTTGATTTCAAGTTTCATAGCGTTGTGGTCCAAAAGTATGCACAGTATGATCTTGATCTTTCTGTGCTTGTTGAGGGCTGATTTGTGTCCCAGTATGTGATCTATTCTGGAGAACATTCTATGTGCACTGGAGAGGAATGTGTATTCCACTGCTTTAGGATGAAATGTTCTGGATATATCTATTAACTTCATCTGGTCCAGTGTGTCATTCAAAGCCATTGTTTCCTTGTTGACTTTCTGTTTAGATGATCTGTCCATTGTTGTAAATGGGATGTTGAAGTCCCCTACTATTTTGGTAATATTATCAATGAGTTTCTTTATGTTTGTGATTAATTGATGTATATATTTGGGTGTGCCACAGTTGGAGCATAAATGTTTACAATTGTTAGGTCTTCTTGGTGGATAGACGCCTTGATTATGATATAATGCCCTTCTTCATCTCTTGTTAAAGTCTTTATTTTAAAGTCTAGATTGTCTGATATAAGTTTGGCTACTCTGACTTTCTTTCGGTGACCATTATCATGGTAGATGGTTCTCCATCCCCTTGTTTTCAATCTGAAGGTGTCTTTAGGTCTAAAGTGGTTCTCTTATAAAGAGCATAGAGATGGATCTTGTTTTCTTATCCATTGTATTACCCTATGTCTTTTGATCAGAGTATTTAGTCCATTAATGTTTAGAGACAGTACTGAAAGATATGAATTTATTGCCATTATGTTGCCTGTAGAGTTGGAGTTTCTGGTGGTGTTCTCTGGTCCTTTCTAATCTTTGTTGCTTTTTGGTCTTTTTTTTGTTTTCTCTCCCCTCAGAGAGTTCCCCTTAAAATTTCTTGCAAAGCTGGTTTAGTGGTCACGGACTCCTTTAATTTTTGTTTGTGTGGGAAACTTTTTATCTCTCCTTCTATTTTGAATGACAGCCTTGCTGGATAAAGAATTCTTGGCTGCATATTTTTCCAATTCAGCACATTGAATATATCCTGCCACTCGTTTCTGGCCTGCCACGTTTCTGCAGATAGGTCTGCTGCAAACCTGATCTGTCTTCCCTTGTAGGTTAAGAACTGTTTTTCCCTTGCTGCTTTCCTGATTCTTTCCTTGCTTGAGAATTTTGTGAATCTGACTATGATATGCCTTGTTGGTGGTTGTTTTTTGTTGAATCTAATGGGAGTCGTCTGTGCTTCCTGGATTTTGATGTCTGTGTGTTTCCCCAGGTTGGATAGTTTTCCACTATGATTTTCTCACATAACCCTTCTACCCCTTTTTCTCTCTCTTGATCTTCTGGGACCCCTATGATTCTGATGTTGTTCCTTCTTAATGAGTCACGGATTTCTCTAATTCTTAAATTGTGCTCTTTTGCCTTAGTCTCCCTCTTTTTTTCTGCTTCATTTTCTCCATAAGTTTGCCCTCTATATCTTCGATTCATTGCTCTGTCTCATCCATGCTTGCTGCTGTGGTATTCATTCAAGACTGCAGCTCAGTTATAGCATTTTTTATTTCATCCTGACTAGCTTTTCCTTCTTTTACATCCACAGAAAGGGATTCTAATCTATTTTCAACCCCAGCTAGTATTCATATTATTGTGATTCTAATTTCTGGTTCAGACATCTTGCTTGTATCTGTGTTGATTAAGTCCCTGACTGTCGTTTCTTTCTGCTCTTTCTTTTGAGGTGAATTCTTTCATTTTTGTCATTTTGAAGGAAGAAAAGGAATTAATAAGGTAAAAAAAATTAAAATTAAAAAATTAAAACAACACACACACATACAAAGTCAAATAAATGAGGCTAGATTCTAGGTGTATTTTGGTCTGGTTGTTGAAAGGAGCTTGATATATTAGAGAAAAAAGGGAAAGATAAGAAAAGAAGAAAAAAAAGAAAAAGTAAAAAAACAGAAAATGTTTGAAAATTTGAAAAAATGCAGACAATGAAATAGAACAAATGAAATGATGGAACTAAAATAGAATTTGAAAAATTTACCAAAAAGTAAAAATTATGGTAGAAAAAATTAAAGAAAAATATGTAAAAATTTACAATAAAATGAAAATATTCTCTTTCTGTATTCAAGAAAAAGAAAAAGAAATTGAATAGATGGAGAAGTGAACAGACTGAAATATGATTGAAATTACATTGTTTTCCCCTAGAAGTCAAACTATTTATCACTTTATATGCTGTAAACTAAGCGGGCAGAGAGACTTGTGTTCCTAAAGAGTGCGGTTGGCCCAGTTGGGTGGGGCTTAGAGTACTGGTTCCATTCTCCACTAGATGGCACTGCTTAGATTACTGGGGTGGATTGTTGTGGCCTGTGTAGGTGTGTATGTGCATGAGCGGGAGGGGTGAAAATTGCATTACCCAGCTACCCTGTCTCTAGTATCGGAACTCTGTTCTCCCCAATCAGCAATCTTACACCCATCATTTGTCTCCAGCTTCTGTCCTCTTCCTGCTTTTACACTGTTTTGTGACCAAGCCGTCAGGTTGCCAGGCGTCACCTGCATCCTGAGTTTCATCTCAGATGCCGCTGTGTTTCCCAACCCCTCACTTCTGAGGGACTGCAGTTTTGACCTGCTCAGACCTTCTGGGGGGGGGGGAGGGGTCTCATTGAGCAATGGCCAGGTGGCAGCTGCAACCAGAAACATTCATGGGACCATGCTGCTGCTGATGCCCAGAGACTGTGGCTGGGTGCCAGGCTGCCCAAGAGAAAGTTCACGTGTAACAGCATTTCAGGGATATGGAAAATCACAAAACACATCTGACACCAGGCTTCACCCTTAACGGCCTTGTTCCAGCACTAGTGAATGTGTTTGTTCTCTGGGTTCTGCTGGGACATTTGCCTGTGGGGTGGCTTCACAGTCTCTACCAAATGTCCTCCCAGCAGGGGAATTGCCTTTCCCTGTTTGGCCCTCAGACCCCTTGAACCTCACTCTCTGCTCCTGGGGATTTGCCCTTCCTACCAGAGCACCTCCAGGTATCGAGCTGCAGAGTTTCAGACTCTGCGCTCCCTCTGTTTATAGAGTCTTAATGAAATATAAACCCTCTCTTTTCTCCTTTCTCCCTTTTTTGTTCAGTCCCTGCAGCTGTTTCTCTTTCTCTCCAGCTGCTTTTTGGGGGGTTGCTTTTCCCATACTCTCCCCCCATCTCTGTCCTCTCTTTGCAGGCAAAAACAGCTTCCTGCCCTCTGTGGCTTCTCTTTCCGTACCACATACCTACTGAGTTCTGTGGTTCAGGTTGTGCAGATTGTTGTGTTAATCCTCAAATCAGTTTTCTAGGTGTGCAGGATGGTTTAGTGTTGATGTGGCTGTATTTCATGGACACGAGATGTAAAAAAGACTTCCGTGCTGCTCTACCATCTTGGCTCCTCCCTTAAGTTTTTGTTTTAATTCCAGTTAGTTAACATAGTGTAGTATTGGTTTCAGGAGTAGCATTTAGTGATTCATTACTTACATACAATACCCAGTGCTCATTCCAACAAGTATCCTCCTTAATACCCATCACCCATTTAACCCTTCCCCCTATGTAACCTCCCAGGTTTTCCCCAAATTTTTTAGGAATTAACTCATTTCATTGACATCTTTGCATTTATTGCTATTAAGCCACTTGTCATATTTTCCAGTAATACCCTTAATTACTTATGTAAATAATCTGTGGCCTAAGGTTATTGTCTTATTCAAGAAAGGATTTTCCTTTTCTAGATTTATACCTCTGGGCTCTCAAGGTCTCCAATAGTTTGGGCTGAAAATTCTTCAGTCTCTAACTTGATGTTGTTAAGAACATGTTTTAAAATTCTATATTTACCCTTCTAGATGTCATAAGCAAGAAAGTTAACCTGAATTGCCTCATCTACTTTAACTGACATTAAATATTCCAGTCCTTCAGGTGTTTACATTTCAGCTCTTGTAATTTCATATCTTCCTTCTCTGCCTTATTTTATTTTCCTTACCTGCTATCATTATCTAACAAATGATATGTTTTACTTATTATGTATATTGTTTATCTTCCCTCTTCTCAACTTTCCTCCATGTTGTGAGGGATTTTTGGCTCTTCTGTTTACTACTGTTGCTTACTGTATTCCTAGTATCTAGAACATGTCTGGCCCATATTAGATGCCCAATAAGTTTTTGTTGAATGAACAAGAACTGGTCTTTGCTTTTCAGGAGCTTTTAACCTAATGCTTTATACATGCTGATTCTGTGACAGAACCTTAGAGTTGTGGTTTGTGATTCACCATATCTTGGATCTAGAAAGAAATAAAAGATTATTCACTTTCTAGATTTTCTATGTAGGGAAATGGTCCAGAGATGATAAGACATATTTATTTAAACTTTAAGAAAAAAGTTTCTAGGCAGCATGTTCTTCTTTAAACAGAGATTGACCTTTCATTTCATGTACAGAATCATGTAGTAATTGCTGAAAGACATTTTGCAGTCATTTATAGGAGGGGTTTTTAAACATGGATGCATGCATGGAATTTAGAAACCATGACTCTCCTAAAATTAATATAGATCTATTGTTCGAATGTGAGCTAATCATTTGGCTGCGAACCAGTCATTTGGCAGTTCTGGAGATTCATCTGCCTCTCAAAAGTGTTCTTGACTCCAAGAGAATAACTCAGGTTGTGTTTGTGTTGTTGATGAATGCTCCAGGCTTTCTGCCCCATGAGTATTTAAAAAAAATTATATCATATCAAGACTCTTGACCCTAAGGATCAGAAAACAGAGATGCATCTATGGGTAAACAGTGATCCAGATGAAGTTCTCTGTGCATTCTGTACCTTTCCTTTTTGCTTAGCCCTCTCTTTTGGGAAGAAAGGACTTTCAAACTGGACATTGCAGACTTGGGAGATTCCTTGTGTAGAGACTGCTTACAGCAGGAAGATCTCTGTCAAACCCTTTGAACCTTTTTGTTATTGATCAGGGAAGCTGGGTATGGTAAGAAGCCTTATGATCTCTACACTCTTCAAATGTCATGAGTGGAGAAGAGCTCTAGATCAAAACTGCACAAATCCTCTGACCTTTTATCTCTGAAATTTTTTGTTCTTTTTGTAGTATGGGTAACAAATCTCTTTCAAACATATCCGTACTAGATCTTTCAAACACAATTATACCATCCTGTGTACGATGTACCTTTAGACACATTACCTTGACAGAGGGCATTCCAAGTGGTAAGTTCAAGTTTCACTACCACTGCATATTTACGTTGCTTCTAGGGCCACCTATGATACAAAGAGAGCCCTTTGGGTCAACAATAAAGCAAACAGTGTGGCATATGTGAAGCATGAGTGTTTCCTAAGATCATTTTTCTTATGACAGCAATATATCAAATATGAGACATGATTTAATCCAACTCATTTACTTCTTTCATTTTTAAAAGGAATATTTCATTTTTAAAACTGCTGTGAGTTGTTCCTTCCTACTGTGTAATAGATGCTTCATCTTTTGAGAGAGCAAACACTACATTGCGTCTTCTGAGTGGAGCACTGACCCCAGAGCTTTGGCTTCTTTAGTAGTTATCTCATCTTTCATTCCTTGCCCCATGTTGCTCCCAGTCCTGATGACCCTGCATTTGTGGTATTTCTGGGATGCTACTGGCGAGACAGGGCTTCACTTTTGCAGTGACCCCTCTCTTCTCTTATATCCATGTTACATCCCATCCAATTTTGAAATAAGGAAGTAGACCCAGACATATTGTGGTTTACCCAGAATAATCTCCTGAGTGTTCCATGTTTTTTAGGCAGAGCATATTTTATTTTATTTTATTTTATTTTATTTTATTTTATTTTATTTTATTTTATTTTATTTTTTGTTGTTTTGTTATTTGACTATTTCATTCTTTCACTGCTTGTTTATTGTACATTATATGCTAGGTGATACACTTAGCATCAGAAATATAAAGATGAAGAAGGCTTGTTTCAGCTCAAGGTGTTCCTGTTCCACTTGAGGACAGAAAGGACCGTGTAATTATACAAGGTGACCCAGGCTACGAAAGAAACAAGGGAAGGACTGGCTTTTCCCTGGGTAGGGGCAGGGTCGAGGATGGCACCTGCAGGAGGAATCAAAGATGGACTTTGAAGGCTGAGGACACAGTTACAAGACAAAAGAGGGAGAAGCCGTTCCAGAGATGAAATGACATGTGTGATAGCATGTTCAGAAAAGAGTAACAGCTTCAGTGGCATGGGAAAGGACAGGAAGGGACAGATTTAAAAGACATTTTGGAGGCAGAATTGCAAGCACTTGCCATTCATTGGTATATAGGAACTGACAAAAAGGCATTGCTAAAGATAACCCTGAGGTTTGGGCTTCTGGGTTAATCAAGTTAGGGAATATTTAGCTGCAGACATACTGAGCTCTTGAGGTGAGTGTGTAAAATGTACCTGAAGGTATTGGCTGTGTGACTAAAATTCTAGTCTGAGATGTAGGGTATAGCTACTCACAGAGACGTGTACTGCTTCATGTGGTCATGGGCCCTAACCAGGTACTTGCTGTCATAGAGCTTGTAAGTAATCATATCAGACAAGGAGCATGACAGAACATATTTGCTCTGCATTAATTTTAGGTTTTTAAGAATAAGCTTTTTGTTTGTTTGTTTTTTGTGTGTGTGTTGAAAATTATTATATTAAGGAGAAATCTGAGAGACAGAGAAAAATTATAGTGTATATATTCTCCCTTGCTCAGTATAATTTAAATTGAAAAAGGAATTTACATTGGAGTTTTTTGAAAGGAAGAGGAATAGAATAATCAAAAAAATTCCAGGCAGAGATGGCATACACCCTTGTTTTTTAACACCCCTGCATTTTTATAAAACTTCAGTGGAGTAAAAAAATTGGGGGTAATTGGGGGTATGGTAATTGGAGATTTCCTTGATTGTTGAATGATAAAGAAGAATCGCTTGCAGTCCCACAGAAAAAAAAATACCCTCAGTAACTCCAGGGACCTTGATGTTGTCCCTATTGTTTACCAGAACTTTAATTGTTTGCTTGATATCATTTAAATGGAGTTTTCCTACTGGTTTAAGATTCTAGTGTCAAATTTAAAACCAAGTGTGTATGTTTCAGGGAGGTGTAATGAGGGCTTCTTTGGTACAGATAATGCCCTATTTTTGACCACAATAGTGTCCACTTTTCAAAATTCATCAAACTGTAAAATTAAGATCTATGGCTGTTTCAGGATATATTTTATACATCAAGAAAATGTTAACTGAAAAAAGCAATGGTGCATGTTTCAGACATACATAATGTGGTTATTTCTTACACTTTTTTTTTAAAAAGTACATGTTCTGCAATGAAAGAATCTAATAAGAAATCTTTATGCTGTTACTTGCTTGTGTCTGTTGGATTTGCATGTTTTCAGGTAGTCCCCTAAAAATTGCATTACAGAAAACTGGTTCAAAAAATACAGAATGTTCTCTATGTGTGTCAGGTGATTTAAGGTTTTCCAAACAGTGTTCAGAGATTCCATTTATGTACCCAAATTGCAAAGCAAAACCTAGAAGAATGCTTCCCTGAGGTGAAGTTAACTTGCCTGGGACAGAAGACTTTTTAAGGATGCCAGTTTGCCCACTGTATGGCCCAAGTGTTTATTCAGCTGAGGCTTGGATGAAAGCCACCACATCAATGTCACAGTCACAGCACATGTGAGGAAAATACATGTGATACATAGCAAATTAGGTGTCATGCTCTGGGAAGGGTGGAATGGGATTGATTTGCCACTTTTAGCAATGCTCTTTTACTGTCAGCTGTGGCTTTGAGGAAAGCATTAGAGATTCTTGTCACAGATGTTTCTTTCATAAACTGTTGTGGGAGAATGACATTCTGCAAAAATGGTTTACTACTCTTCTTTCTTCTCTTGGGGAAACAAAGTACGCTCACGAGCCTGGCCAAATGGACTCAAGGAGCGCTCTTCATTTATACCACAATAGCATTAAGGATCATGACATTTACAAAGTTGATTTTAGAACTTTGTTGGCAAATGTAGTGTGTTGAGGTATTTACTCGATGTATGTGCCATTGAGGAGGTTTGTAAGACTCATTAGAGGGGAGGGTGGAAACCAGCCCACTGGGTGTTTAAAACTGAAATTAAAACTGAAAAATGTGTGTACGGTCTTTATTTAATGGTTCACAATTGATTAAAGTAATTAATCTTTTCAGCGTATTGTACTCCACACAAACGACAAAAGGAGAAGTTAAAAATTCTTTCTAGCTCAGCCATTTTTGTTTATAATATGATGAAGTTTATGAAGAACAATAATGTTTATACAAAAAACATGTTTGATAGAATTATTCAATGGTAACTTTAAAATTAAGGGACAGGAACTGCTTCTCCCCTGGGAATTTTAATGCATCACTTCCATTTGGTATAATTTTCACTGAGAATTTGGTGAGTAAATGTAAGCATTATGTACATAAGTATTTTCCTGCTGAACAAAAATTCAGTTACTATAGCAACTGCAGCATCACATGGGATCTTAAGAAATAGAAAAAAAATATTTTACAAAAAGTGTTATCCATGTGTCATATTAATTTTTCTAGTTTATACTATGCACAACTCAGAATATTTCCTCTGATGCTGTGTGGATATTCAGTGTTTAATCATTCGTTGAAGGTTTTATTTTTTTGTTTTTATGTTTGACTAAATGTTAGAGACTGCTTATAGAAGTTTTTATCTTTTTTAAATATCTGTGCAAACAAATTGGAGTTCATAAAATGTCACTTGTCAGTTTTGATAATGAAAGTTAAAGTAAGAGAAATGCCTATTTTTAAAGTGAGTTGGTTTTCTTTTTAAGTGCACGTGAAAAAATGATGCATTGTATTGTTTGGAAGTGTAAGAAATGAAAACTATATTAGGGCAGGTCATAGTTGCTGATCAAAACACTTTTCTTCTACCACCGGGTTGCAAATACAACGTCTTAAGCTACTTATCTTAAAAGATTCTCATCTCCTTTGCTGACAGGAACCTCAAAATGTTTATTGAGTGTAAATGAGTGAAAAACAGAGAGTAAAATTTTATTTTTGTTACAGATGAATTTAAAAGTTATGATTTTCCTAAATTGTTCTTTTTTTTTTTTTTTTTTTTTCCTACACAAACAACCTGGCAATTTACTCATTCTGAGGTCTGGATGGAATGTTCTATGAGACAGAAGCATGTCATGGAGCTTTTCTGTATAACTACATCCTAATCCTATGTTTTGAAGGTCTTACTGCTCTTTGGAGTGTATCTGTACAGTGGAAAGGTTAAGGGCATTTTCCACAAATCCTCTTTACAATTGTTACTTTGTGAAACAGGCTGTGTTCTCTGGAAGTTTTGCTAGATAACAGGTTCACTGAACTAGTGTGGAAGTAGCCTCAAATTATTTATTTATTTATTTTTGCCTCATAAGCTTCTTTTGTGAATTTCAGATTCTCATGGTTTACAGCTGAAGAGAGATGGGAGAGGTGTTTGGAAGTGTCTCTTCTCTCCTCCAACCTTTACAAAATACTGTAGTATTTTATTTGATGGAGACTCAAACTGGAATTGTTGGAGCCAGAAAAGCCTTTTTATCTTTTTTTTGAGATGATGCTTATAACATAAACTGTTGATTACGTTTCTGATGAAAGTGTCTCACAAGTATAGAAAAATATTCAAAGTATTTTTCAAAAGCTTTTATAGTTATAGTATTTGTTGAACTGAATGTATATGCATATTATTTCAGGAATATGTTGACTCATCATCCAAAACTGTACTTTTACATGGTGGTTTGTTTCAGGTTCTACATCAATAATGGTTCATCATTAATTGCTTATGTGCTAGAGGTTCACATAAAAGGATACCACTCTTACTATAATTTTCTTCTTTAGTACTAAAAAAGGATTTGTTTCATTCCATAGTAGTGGTATTTTATCGCTTCATTTACAGGCCATTTGATTGTTGCTGGCAGCTGCTTTCTTCCACCTTTCCTAAAGAAAAACCGAATTGGCTTTAGAAATTTACATTTAAGCCCTTTCACCTTATTTTTATTAAATAGTTTTGGTTATTTGTAATGAGTCTTGAATATAATTTCCATTTGAAATCGTGATCAAATAGCAAGAGCCTTGCACAATCTCTCTTTTCCCCACCATACCGTGCCATGAAGTTGATCAAAATTGGGTTGAATTGGATGTCTACAATAGATCTTATGTATTATTTCCATTCCAAATACTGATAAAATAGCAGAAACTTTTTACATGCCTTATCTCCCATACCATGTGCTATAACGTTGATAAAAACTTAATTGAATTATCCAGATAAGCAGGTGTGGGTATTCTCAGGTTTTTTAGAGGCTAATCTGTTTTAGAAACTTAATTAAACATTTTTTTAAAATTCCAGTATAGCTAACATACAATGTTATATTAGTTTCAGGTGTCAAATATAGTAATTCAAAACTTTATACATTGCTCAGTAATGTATCATCAAAATAAGTGTAGTCTTAATGCCCTTCACCTATTTCACACAACCCTCTACTCACCTCCCCTCTGAAAACTATCAGTGTGTTCTCTATAGTTAAGAGTCTGTTTTTTGGTTTTTGTCTCTTTTTTTCTTTGTTCTGTTTCTTAAATTCTACATATGAGTACAGTCATATTGTAAGTGTCTTTTTCTGATTGTTTTGCTTAGCATTGTACTCTCTAGCTCCAGTCCTGTTGCAAATGGCAAGATTTCAGTCTTTTTTTATGGCTTAATAATATTCCATTGTAGAAATATACCACCTCTCATTCATCTATGGATGGGCGCCTGGGCTTATTCCATAATTTGGCTATTGTAAATAAAGCTGCAATAAACATGGGGTGCATATATTCTTTCAAAAATTTTTTTCATATTCTTTGGGTAAATACCCAGTACTGCAATTACTGGGTCATAGGGTAGTTAGGTCTATTTTTTTCATTTCTTGAGGAACCTTTGTACTATTTTCCACACTGGCCTCACCAGTTTGTGTTCCCACCAGCAGTACAAGAGAGTTCCTTTTTCTCCATATCCTCATCAACACTTGTTGTTTCTTGTGTTTTTGATTTTAGTCATTCTGGCAAGTGTGAGGTGATATCTCATCATAGTTTTGATTTGCATTTCTCTGATGACGAGTGATGATGAGCATCTTTTCATGTGTCTATTGGCCATCTGGATGTCTTCTTGGGAGGAAAGTCTGTTTATATCTTTTGCCCATTTTTAAGTTAGATTATTTGTTCTTTTGGTGTTGAATTGTATAAGTTCTTTATATATTTTGCATACTAAACCCTTATTGGATATGTCATTTGCAAATATCTTCTCCCATTCAGTGGGTTGTCTTTTAGTTTTGTTGATTATTTCCTTTGTTGTACAGAAGCTTTTTATATTCATGTGGTTCCAATAGTTTATTTTTGCTTTTATTTCCCTTGTCCCAGAAGACATATCTAGAAAAATGTTCCTATGGCCAATGTCAGAGAAATTACTGCCTGTGCTTTCTTCTAGGATTTTATTTATTTCAGGTCTCAAATTTAGTTTCTTAATCCATTTTCAGTTTATTTTTGTGTATGGTGTAAGAAAGTGGTCCTGTTTCATTCTCTTGTGTGTAAGTGTCCAGGTTTCTCAACACCATTTGTTGAAGAGACAGTCTTTTTCTCATTGCATATTCTTGTAGAGGCTAACTTTAACTTCCCTAAAACCTTATGATCACCAGGGATCTCTCTCCCTCTCTCTCTCTCTCTCTCTCTCTCTCTCTCTCTCTCTCTCTCCCCCTGTGGGTGTGTGTGTTAACAACAAAACTAATGAATGGAATGAAAGCATATGCTCGTTGCAGAGGCACCAAACAAAAGATAGAAATAACCCTAATACTGGGTTTACTACTTTACTGATGGGAATTATTCAAACCATGCATGGGTGGTGGTTATACAGCAGCCATGTGACTGTCACATGGATTACTGAGCACATAGATCTTCAAGACTGGCTGACCTTGGAGATAGGTTTGCTTCTCTAAATATCTTGTCTAGAGGTTAAGACAATGACTCTTAGGTAATGGTGGTGCCATATTATGTATGATATCCTTGTAATTTAACCCTTCTCCAAACAGATGGATGAGATGCAGAAAATTATTGATAAAAAAGACATGTATGCTCTTTTCGGTAATATATTTTTTATTAAAGTAAAAGTCGTTAATACATAATTGCTCAATAGAGAGTGATCATAAGAAACTACAAGGTATGAAGAAATAAGAAACCTAGACACCATCACCTTTTTTCTTTGGATCTCCATCTGGGATTGCAAACGTACTCAAAGTTAGTGCCATCTCAAGTCATTACCATTACATTACCATGTAAGTGGTTCTTCAGGATTTTTACTGTGACCGACCAAAGGATTTGTTGACTGTCAATGGTGTCTTTAGAAACCTGCCCCATGTTCCATTTTGCGCGGTGCCTGCTGTTGTGTGGCAGTCGGTGCTTGTCTTTCTAAGGTTGGGACTGAGGCTGCTACTACCGAACTGTAATCACCAAAGAAGAGGATTGTGCTAATACCACTGGCATCGCTACAGCCAAGACTTCTCCCTCAATTAAAATAGAGACCTGATCGTCTCTATTCCCTCTGGCTCAACAGCTAAACTGCACTACTCAGAAGCGTTAAAACCCTCAGACAAATCATATTTTCTTTGGTACTATTTCTCGCTCTCCTCTCTCTGCACCTCCTTCTCCCAACCACCCACACCCTGGCTTCTTAAAGGGACCAGCTTTTGAACAGTTTTGTGTGTTCAGAAGAATCTGCAGACTGTTTAAAGGAATAAATTTCTAACCTGGACTTACCTTTTTAAACTGAATCCAGATTTTTCCAGTTAACTTGACCCCACTTTAATCATTGGTCTGAATTCCTAAACTCAATTCATATTGAAAAAATTTTCTTTAGAAACAGAATTGGAAAGTTTTAGAGTGACAAGGAAATTTGGCTTTGAGATTCTTTCAAGGTTTTTACAAAGTATTCTAATATTTTCCCACCAACTCTGTTTCAAGCTATTCAGAATATACATGGTCTCAGTCTGCCAACAGTACATTGCAACTTACGTTTGTGAATTAAAAGACTTCTTCCAAATGAAGTCTTTTAAATGTTTATGAAATATGACACAATGAATACATGCTTGATGTAAAATGGTCAAACAAGCCACAAACATTAAAGTAAAATTAAGGCACTCTTTCTTGACTCTTCCTTTCAATCCCACTCTGTTCTCCATAAGAAAGGCAACGTTAAATGCCTGATGAGTGTCCCACAAGCTTTACCCATTCATGTGTGTACAGACATATAGCTTCACAAAATATGCATATTTCTCTGTGTTAAAGATCTTTCTTTGAGATCACCGTGTACAAATTTATCTCATTCTTTTTAACATGCATACAGCACAATAATTGAATTAGTTTATCATCACATACTTATTGAAAAAAAATTTCAATATTATAAAAACGCCATAAATAAACATTTTTGTCCCTACGTGAGGATTTCTATAGGATAAACTAGCAGGAGCTGGAATGCAAATGCAGTTTTCAAAAGTATAGCTAACATAGTTTTAGAACGATTCTCATATTTCTAGCAGGCACAGAAGCTGTTAGTAGAGTTTTAATATATTTTGTTTGGTCACTGAATTTTATGAGAGATATAAGGGGATTTAAGAAAGTGGTTTAGGGAAGATGACAACAGTAATTAAATAAGTACAGAATGAGCTCTCTGGAGATAAGTTGTGAGAAGGGTAGTCTAGCACAGAAGAGAAGGCTGTTTCAGAATGCTGTCCAGTTGTTTTCCACTTCTGCAGAGATTCCTGGTGTGGATTTAGTTTCCAGTAATTGAAATCAGCCAGACATTGTGAGGACTTTGTTGTTATACATTTGCCTATGTTAGGACTAAGTATAAGTGAAAATTATAAAACCTGTGATCTTGGAAGTCCAAAAACTGAATAGGCATCTGTATTTCTTAGGAGATCCTTGAGTTTATTATTTTTTTTCCATTTATGTTCCCATCAGTTAATGGGTTAGATGATAGTGCTAATTTTGAACATAAATTCCATCCTTATAGCGACTTACAGAGACAAATGTAAGACTCAATATTCCTTTCCAGAAACAATGACAGTTTCCTTCTGAACTCTTGTGCCTCTGGTTTATTCCATTCATGGGACGTCTATCACAAATCACTTTGGAATTTATCTGGGCGCTATCTCATCTCCCTTAAAAGATTTTAAGCTTCTTGATGGCAGGGAGAATGTTTATCTTTGTTTCTCTTTGTGTCCTGCTCAACATTTGTCATAGTTTCTTATGCACAAATGATGCTCAGAAAGTATTCCTGTGAATAGTAAGTAAGTGGATAAAAGACATGTTTGTCACTGGGCACAAGGTCGCTCCAAAAACCTAACGCTGTTATGAGAAATATAATTTAAGGAACTGTCCAAATGATAGGAAATCATAATCATCTTTCTCACATAGGTAGGTAGTGTCACTTTATGAAAATCATGTTTAGTGTAAAAAGGAAAGTGGCATAAAAATCACAAAAAAAGTAAAACAGGCTTCTTTAGAAATACTATTGCTTTTATACCCACAATTTACCCAAGTTATGGGATGTTATGGTAAAATTTCTGTAATTCTGTTATTCTACACTTTTTAATGTGAATTTATGACATTTACCAAAATATGTTTTGAAAAGTGGTTATTTAGAAAAAAATTTCAGCTATTATTCTCTAGAGAAGGAACATGTACTTTTAGGCCAAGTGAAGGCCATGAGCATAGGGAATAGTATAGAGTAGGTCTCTTATATCACCTAACATTGCTACCAAAAATAAAATGGGTACCTTAGTATTTGTAGAATACACTGGGAACACAGAGACTGAAATAGCATTCAATGGGCATTTATGACAACACCTTTTTTTCACAACAAAGTTGTCTTTTATCCTACCAATTATCGGGCTAATTCAAGAGTACTTTTCTTTGGGGGCACTGGGGTGGCTCAGTCAGTTAAGTGTCAGACTCTTAGTTTCGGTTCAGGTTATGATCTCACTGTTCGTGAGTTTCAGCCCTACCTAGCGCTCTGTGCTAGTGACATGGAGCCTACTTGGGATTCTCTCTCTCCCTCTCTCTGCCCCACCTCCACTCATGCTGTCTCTGTTTCTCTCAAAAATAAATAAAAATAAGCTCAAAAAAAAGAGAGTACTTTTCTTTGAAAGGCTTTTGAGGATATTGCAGAATTTTTTAAACAATATTATTCAAAGGTCCAAAGAGAAAGTGTTCTGCTCTACTGCCTGCCTCCAATATCGGGTGGATATTATTTTGAAAAACTGTTTTTCACCTCTGCATCTTCCTTTACTGTTTGTTTCCCTTACTTTTATGCTACTACCACATTCACATAGAACACTTCTGACACTTCCGGTCACCAAATGTGTGTGGGTTTTCCGACAACAACAAGCAAGTCTCAGACACCAGCTGGATATCCTACAATTAAACTCAGTTCTGACATTATGTACCCAGAAATAGAGTCAGATCCAACAGGGAAGGGCTCAGTCCCCACAAGACTGCCCCCACCTTCAGACATCAGCGGCAAGTCCAGGTCATCACCTATGCTTCTGGACAACCAGCTACAGATCAGAGGTTCCAATGAGCCTTCCTCGGGTTCAATGTATTTGCTAGAGCAGCTCACAGAGCACAAGAAAACACTTACTGTGGAGTTGGGGTACTTCATCCTCTTGGTATGGATGTGTTCACCCACGTGGAAGCTCTCCAAACCCCTTACTTTTGGGATTTTATGGAGGTTTCATCACTTAGGCATGATTGATCATTAACTCTATTTCAGCCTTCTCAATAGAAGGGGTAGGGCTGAAAATACCAACCTCCTAATCATGGGTTGGTCTTTTTGGTGACCAGCCCCTATCCAAGAGCCATCCAGAGCTCACCAAGACTTGCAAGACAGAAGAAAAGACACTCCCGTCATCTATAAAATTAGAAAGGCTTCAGAAGCTCTGTGTCAAGAACCAGGGTCAAAGACCAAATATTAGAACAAAAAGATCCATCTAATTCTCTTATCACTTAGGAAATTACAAGGCTTCTGGAACTCTGTGCCAGAAACCAGGACAGAGACTAATATGTATATTTTCCATTAGCTCACACCAAGGGAAAGATTTATTAAGAAAAATTGTCTTAGGGGCGCCTGGGTGGCGCAGTCAGTTAAGCGTCCGACTTCAGCCAGGTCACGATCTCGCGGTCCGTGAGTTCGAGCCCGGCGTCGGGCTCTGGGCTGATGGCTCAGAGCCTGGAGCCTGTTTCCGATTCTGTGTCTCCCTCTCTCTCTGCCCCTCGCCCGTTCATGCTCTGTCTCTCTCTGTCCCAAAAATAAATAAACGTTTGAAAAAAAAATTAAAAAAAAAAGAAAAAAAAAAGAAAAATTGTCTTGTGATGTTGAAAAATATAATAATGCAATGTAAAAGCATTCCAAATAATAAAGACTTCCTTCCCTTCAATAGTAGGCAGTTTTATCATAATCTGCTTGTTTGACATAAACTAGTCATAGTCTAGGTCAATCTTTGATTTCACTCCTCATGCTCTTTGGTAAACTAGACAGTGATGGTTCTTTGTTTATTTAATAGTGAAAATTCATGTCTCTACCTCAGGAAGGAGGGGAGGGCCTAGGTATTGATTATCACATACATCTATGTAATCAGCTGTAGGGAGAAGGTTAAGGGGAACTGTGCCTTGAGCCCCAGTCGTGGCAACCTTCGTGGCAATCTGTAAACCTTCTCTACAAGTGAATGATACAGGGATGGTGGGACTTCCAGGAGTCTTATTGGTCTCTCTACCTTATGACTTTTATAAAATTATGGACCTAGGAGAGGCTGGGGCTTGAGGTTTACCAGATTAGTGCTCACTGAGTTTACCAGATTATTCATATAAATAACAAAGGGAATGGATTAATTATCAGGCATCAATCTTGACAGAAACCATATTTTTCTATTCCTCCCTATATGCATAATGTTAATATGTTTCTTTCGGTGTATCCTTACAGAGACAGGGTATACTAGCAAAAGAGAGATGAAATTCTCTCTAAACCACAGTTTTAGTGATACAATTTCTAATGAAACACCAACTGACACTAAGTAAGGGCAGAACCATTTTTGCAAATGGTGATTGAGTCTTCAACACAACATATTTAATGAACTAGATTTCTTAGAGAGGTAAACCAGATACCATGCTTTAAACTGGTTAAGAGTAAAATAATTCTCCGACAAGTATAGTCTTTCTTTTGCTTAGTCTTGATAAGCACAACAACACACCATCTTACATACAAACAGGAGAGTTTTGAGATTTTGAAATTAGCAATAAAGAATATAAATAACATGAAACTGAGTTTTTGATTCATCTGGTTTTCAGTCAGAAGAAAGGAGACATAAGGCATTCCATATTGAGGTAGAAGTTTTTCCAGTGGGTTTATTCTTTAATATAAGCTATTTTGACCTATATTTTTGGATGTGGGAGAAGTGGAGTATATAACAACTGCAGTCTTTGTAATCTTCTTTTCTTTCTAATGGAAAGGCCCAGACTGCATCCAATAAAAGCTTTCTTTCTAGCCAGAATTTGGTCAGATTTTGGTGAACAGGATTTTCCCAAAGTGGGACTAGTAGCACTCAAATTACAGTAATTTATTAGAATTTGATCCTATAAGACACATAAAATGATTTTCCAGAGCGACATTTATTTCCATCATCTCTTTCTTTGCCAACTATGAATCATTTAAGTTTTCAAAGCATAAATAGTATTCTCTCAAGAAATAATTGGATGACCACATAGATGGGCCCTGTATTTTTGGAACCATTATGACATGGTTCTGGAAGAAATCAATTTTCTGGAGCCTTTTTCTGGGTAACTGTACTGGTGCTCACTGAAAGAACAAACATCTTATTTACATAATAGAGAAATGCATTCACTCTGTAAATGGAACTAGTAGAAATGTAGATGGTAAAATTATCTTCTACTTTTCAGTGACATTTAACATTGTAAACTTTCTTTTTCTTCAAATAAAAACTTTTAACTCTGAATTAGGGGAATTGCAAGCTGTTTAAACTACTTTTTTTCCAAATCCAAGGATAAATAAATAAGTAATATACATCAGATTTAAGATTTCGTGGAACTTTCAGTGATCTCATTAAAAAGTCCAGGTTCTGTTTGTTTTCTTGTTTGTTCGTTTGCTTGTTGATGGGCATTTGACTTGTTCTCACTTTCTTGGCGATTATAAATAATGTTGCTATGACATTTGGATTGTGGGTAATGGTTGGATAACTCTGTACATTAAAAGTCACTGGATTTTAGACTTAAAATGGGTGAATTTAATAATAAGTAATACCTCAATAAAGCTGAGTTTGTTTAAGGCTAGTTTTAAATATAGCTAGATTATATAGCTGTAGTTGATTATTTGTAAGATGGCAAGAAGGCTTTCTTGCACCAGTATATCTTTTTTTTTTTTTACAGAGGGAGAGAAACAGACAGAGAATGAGCAGGGCAGAGAGGCAGAGGAAGAGAGAGACAGAATCTGAAAAAGTCTCCATGCTCAGCAGGTAGCCTGACATGGGGCTTGATCCCACAACCTTGGGATCATGACTTGAAACAAAAGCGAGAGTTGGACACTCAACCAACTGAGCCACCCAGGCCCTCCACCCCAGTTATATCTTGCTCTCAAGATCTGACATTTCACCATTAGAAACTTACTTTTTGGGTTATGAACTTGATTATCCTTAAATGCTATTGTTGGAGATAACTCATGAAAGTTAATCAGTTTGTTGTGGGAAACATGAAATCAATGATTTGTGAGTTAACTAAAAATATCCAAACCGTTATGGTTCAAGGGCTAACTTTGGAGGGTGTCAATCAGAACAGAACATGAAAGGGATGTAATAAAGGTCCAGAGAAGGAGTGTCTCTGGAAGAGAAGATGTAGATTGGGTACTCCAGAGGAGGTCTTGGGGAAGCAGAAAGATCCTAGAAACCCTGAGGAAGACACGCTAAGCTTGTGAAGAAAACATAAAAAATGTGGTGAGAGGTTGCTCTTCTTCCAGAACTTCGCCCTGCTATATAATTTAACTTAAAAGTTTTTCTTGGGTATTACAATCACAGTGCTTACTTATTGAGTATTTACAAAAGAATAATGGAGTCTCACAGCAAAACAGTGAGCTCTGCTGGTATGCTGGTGATGGTCAGATTCACAGAGCCTAAAAGATGCAAACCGATTAGAGAATATTGTGGAAAAAAGTTAGTTCTTGTATAATCTTAAACAAAAGGGTACAGAAAGTCTCAATGGAAAAGGATACCTTCGTACATTTTTAAGTTTTATGCTGCATGTTTGAATTCCTAAGGGATTCTGTTGATTAGAAATAGGACAAATATTTCAGTAGTGTAATTCTATTGACTGTTTGTTGAATTATATCCCAAACAATAGTGTTTCTGATGACATCTGTCAAGGATGCAGATTGTGGGCTTTTTTTCAAGGCCAAAATTTCTGTTCAGGCCAATTTTTCCCTGGTGAAGTTGCCCTCTCATGGCCACCTGTCTTGTAATAGAGTATTTTCCCACAGCACAAAGAAAGTCATCTCTAAATGCTTAGCTACAAGCCAAACCACTGGATAACTCTTTCTAGTTTCCTAAACTTACCATATCTGGGTTTTGATTAACAATTCTAAAATAAACACGAGAGATTGTAGCAAAGAATTACTTTTATACAAGTCTTTCTCTTATTATTTTGTTGGAATAAATGAGGATGGGGCCAGTACATGAGTTATTCATGCAATGCAGGGAAGAAATGTCACTTTACTTCCTAGACCCCTGCCGAGTTCTACAGATTTCACCAAAATATTTTGTAGATTTCTATTTTTTTAACTTAAAAATATGGAAGACCTGAATGAAATGGATAGGTCTCCTTCAAGAGTCAAAAAAAAATTCAATTTCATTGCTCAGCATGTGACATTTTTTTCTCTGTGTTTCAAATTATGTTGTGAAAGTAGATCTCCATGTCTTTTTAATACAAAACTTAGTTCTGTACATTGAAAAAAATCATACAATAGAAGAGATCAGGCTTATATGATTATGCTTTCATATTTAAAATATAAATTTTTCTAAGGTTCTATTTGTGACACATTTTACATTTATTTTATAAGGAAGGCAACATTTAAGATAATATTTATCCCTTGACTAAGACGAATAAGAAATATATGCAAATACAGAGAAATTATACGGTAGCCTTTTGGCCTCATGTACCTAAATACCTTTTTGCAAAGAATTCTTTCAAGACAATTCGAAAGGCGTGTGACTTACTGAAATATTTATCCAAGGCCTGATAAAAACCCTATTGGAAAACAGCAGCACATCAGCAAGAAAGCCTCCCAAAACATTTTCTTTACAGATTTCTGGTGATGCATTGATTACTGCACTGTATGTATGAACTAAGTGAAGAAGTTCTTGCATTTGATGATAGATAATATCTGGTAAATATGTCTAAGTCAATTTGTGGGGTCTGGAACACTTAACTAATCAGTTGCTGTGTTTATACACATTTAGAATGTGCTTTCAAGTTCACGTTACCATAATCTACTAATAGAAAGGCTGTTACAAAAAAAATACAATTCCTGTGGTCATAATTTTTAAATGGAAGTGACTTTCAATAGTTGCTATAGGCTAAGGTAGTTCCTGTGGCAGTTCAAGAAAGTGAAAGGCAAATGCAGTAGGTTTTATATGAATAGTGGCACCAGTAGCTAACATTATTGAGCCTTTGCTATGTGGTAGGACTGTGGTAAATATTTCTTATATGTTTTCACAGGCAATACTAACAAGGACTTCTAGATAGATACAACTTTATCAGAGTACCTTTTTTTTTTTTTTTAGATGGGGCAGTTAAGCAAGGATGTTACTTGAGAAAACACAGTGTGACAAACATTGGTATTGTTTGCCCAAAACATATTTCTGCCACCAGGACTGCTAGTGCAGTGATGTTCCCAGATGCATATAATGGATCATTATTGGTCTAACCCCAGGGAAAGGAAACTTTCTATAAAGGACCAGACAGTAAATATTTTAGACTTTGTGGGCCAGGAGATTTATTTTGCAAGTCCTCAACTTTGTTGTTGTAGTGTGAAAACACCTATAGATAAAAAAGGATGTGTGTTGCTGCATTTTATTTGCAAAAACAGACGGAAGGCAGCATTTGGCCCATGGGAATGGGATGTGGTTTGCTGACTGCTGGTCTAAACCAATCACTACCATCTTGTTTTCAGTTTTTCAGCTTCTGGTGGTATGATTTTGTGACAAAGTTCAAATAAATGAAACCTAAGTAGATATCTGCTGGGAGGGTATTTGAACCTGTACAACTGGCAATGCCTTTCTCCTTTTCTTCTTTTCCTGCCTTTAATGCTTTGCTGGAGCAAAAGCTGCCATTTTGTGAAAATGAGGCAACAATTTTATATGCTAAGAATGGAGAAACAGAAGGACAGAGATCTAGAATTTCCTCAGGGCAAAGTAGAGCAGTTGGACCATTGCCTGCAGCTGCCTGTCTCTGGATTTACTGTTATCTGAGAAAAAGAAACTATTATTTGTCTAAAACACTTTGGGTTTTTTGTTTTATTTTTAAATTTTTGAAAATTTATTTTCATTTTTATTTATTTTTATTATTTTACTTTAATTCCAGGATAGTTAACATACAGTATAATACTAGTTTCAGGTGTACAATATAGTGATTCAACACTGCCACAAAATAGCCAGTGCTCATGACAAGTGCCTTCCTAATCCCCATCATCTGTTTACCAATTCCCCCTACCTACCTCCCCTTTAGTAACCATCTGTTTGTTCTCTGTAGTTAACCATCTGTTTCTTAGTTTCTCTCTCTCTTTCTTTCTTTGCTCATTTGTTGTTTCTTAAATGCCACCTATGAGTGAAATCACATGGTATCTGTCTTTCTCTGACTGACTTATTTCACTTAACAAAATACTCTCTAGCTCCATCGATGTCATTGCAAATGGCAAGATTTCATTCTTTTTTTGTGGCTGGATAATATTCCATTGTATATATATGCCTCCTCTTTTTTATCCATTAATCTATTGATGGACACTTGGGCTACTTCCATAGTTTGACTATAATAAATAATGCTGCTAGGAACATAGGGTGCATGCAATGTTTTGAATTAGTGTTTTTGTATCTTTTGGGTAAATATCCAGTAGTGCAATTACTGAATCATAAGGTAGTTCTATTTTGAACTTTTTTAGAAACTACATACTGTTTTCTATGCTGGCTGCACCCGTGTGTGTTCCCACCAGCAGTGCAAAAGGGTTCCTTTTTCTCCACATCCTCACCAACACTTGTTCCTTGTTTTTTTTGTTTTTTGTTTTCATTTCAGCTAATGTGTGACAAGTGTGAGGTGATATCTCATTGTAGTGTTGACTTGCATATCCCTAATGATGAGTGATGATGAGCATCCTTTCATGTATTTGTTTGTTGGCCATCTGGATGTCTTCTTTAGAGAAGTGTCTGTTCATGTCTTCTGCCCATCTTTAAACTGAACTATTTGTTTTTTGGGTGTTGAACACTTTGGTTTTGTTGTTGTTCATTGCAGAAGGGAATTCTGATATATTTCTCTAGAGATTTAAATGTAAATGCATAATCCTAGAGGGTTAAATTATTCAAATGTAACTTTCAAAGTACAATGACATTTTTGTGTTTTAAAATATGGTCATTTATCATCTGAACACATACGAACCTACGATATCTAATTTTAGAAACCATAAATTTATCCTTTAGTACAAATAACTTTTTACAGACCTCAACATTTCTGAAAGTCATTTAGGTATCATTTTCTCATCCTTTGTCTCACTGGTGGTTCTGAAACTTTGGGGAGTATGCAAAATACTGAGAACTTCTTGACCATTTCGATCTCTGAGTCCCATTGCAAAAGTTTCTGATACAGCAGGACTGCACATTAGTCTCCATTTTAAATAATTGCTCCTGATGAGTATGAAACAAGTGGCTTTCAGGAATACTGCTCTAGGGTCTAGACTGATTGGATGAGGTAACCATGGTCAAGATGGTGATAATTTTTATAAATAAGTATATTGACCAAAATTACGATTCTGAGACCTCTCTCTCATTTCCCACCAACATACAAACATCTAATTTACAGTAACAGCTTTTAAATGGAATTTCTGTTTTGTTGACAGGTAATCGTATCCAGACAGATGCTTGATTAGTTTTTGCTTTTGGCTGAATAATGTGAGGAATAGCCAGTAGATTTAGTCCGGAGTCATGATGGTTAAATTGCAAGCACATGGATGTATTTTTCTGACTTTGGTCAGGGAGGCTGCCTGGATGGTACCCAGTACATTGTGCATAGTAGGTGTGCAACAAATAGGTTGAACAGATTACAGCTTTTTATAGTAGAATTGGTTGAGATCTAGGTTTCACCAATATGTGGTTCTAAATTTTTATGGTCATGAGGAGTAAATCATTCATCATGAGCAGTGTCTTCCAAGGTCCAGGAATATACTATGGTGCTTCAGACCATACACACTGGTTCAAATGTTGGTCTAGGTTCAAATGTTGGCTCTACCTCTGAATGATCTGAGTAAACAATTTAACTCTGCACCTCAGTTTTCTCATCTGTAAAATAAAAATGCTTCTCATTTCCCCAATTCATAGGGTTGCTGTGAGGTTTAAATGAATTAATAGATGTAAAGCCATTAGAATAGTGCATAATATATCCTTGGTAATGTTAGAGAATATTACATTTATATAAACACCAATATTGCGTGCAGGCAGCTTGTAAGCCAAACTGGTAAATGCCATGTTTGTCAAAAGTCTGAGTTTGAATGCCTTAGATGGGAAGTGTATTATCCAGGTAGCCAAGTCCCTACCAGTGTCTTTTAGTTGTCTCTGTATCTTACACATGTATGTTAACTGCCTGGCCACTGAACATTGAGGATTGTGACCTTTGCTCACAACCCATTGTTATAATGTAAGGGAGTTAATGAGAACCAAGAGTAAGTGAAAATATCCAAGATTCAGAAGACAAGTAGCCCGGAAATGTGGTATTGTAATGGCAAATGTTAGTGGCAAGTCTTTAGTAGAGTGTTGCTACATGGATTAATTAGCTAAGTCCTATCTGAATTTAAGAAGAGAAAGCATAGAGCACCAGTGATAACTCTGGTTCAATTTTCTGGAGTCTATTATAATACATTTCAGCTTCAGTATAAATTTTCAGCACCTCTCCCTGCACATAGTTATTAGTTCAGTTAAGCTGTGCAATTTGCTGTTTTTGCAACTGGCATCTTTCCTCAAGAGCATTCTTCCTACAGAGCCCCATGCTGCCTTCCCCAAAGACCCTATCATAGGAACACTTCCTTGTCCCCTAAAATCTGCAGCCTGGATCTGTAGATTTTAGATGTTCATTACTGCTTCCCACTATGAGACCACACAGTAAAGTGGAAAGGACATGGGTTTTCAAGACAAAGAGAACAAAGTTAGAATTAACTCTAATGTTTGTTGGATAACCTGTGAGTCAGTTTCCTTACCTATAATGGACATGATATCACCCCCTTTCAGAGTTATAGTAATCATTGGAGACAATCTGTGGGCCTAGAAAAAGGCTCTTCTCCCCAGTGACTCTAGTGTTGCTGCTGCTTCTCTGTCACAAGTTAAGTTGATGATCAGGGTACTTACTGCAAAGGCACAGCTCAGCCATTGGTTTCATGAAATGAGATGCAGGGGCCCTTTAACAATTAATGAGTCCAATGCTTGCTTTATTTCTACGCCACAGTGTCAGTTCAAGGTAGGAGACTAACAGACTGTAACTAACAATCTGTAGTCCTCAAAAAACACAATTCAAAGAACTGCATTAAACAAATGCCTTTAAAGAGGCTTTCTGATTGGTTCTCCTGTGATCTCCCTCCAAGCAGATATTCTGGCAGGGCAGGAAGTCTGGCCTGAACCACAAATGGCTTTTAACACATTCCTGTTTTATTCCCTCTTTTTCTGTATCAGGTAACCCCCAAATGAAGCTATTAGTAGGCAATGGGGAAGTCAGAAGATTAACTTCCCGCTGCTGCTGGTTTGGCCCTTAACTGCTTGCTGACTCATGGGTAAGTGCTGTACTTCACATCTTGTCTCAGCTGTGTGTATATATCATAAATAATGATGATTGACATGTGTTAAGTGTGCAATAGTTGTCATCAATAATTACGTCATTCTTAATACCATCATGAGTGCTAACATTATACATTTCTTTCTTCCTTATATCTACCACAGTGTTTTGAGTGTAGCGGGGTCTTACCATATTTGTTAATTAACTAAGCAAAAAAAATTCTTTTTTAAAATGCCCTGTACCCCCAATGTGGGGCTCAAACTTATGACCCTGAGATCAAGAGTTGCATGCTCTACCAACTGAGCCAGCCAGGCTCTCCTAAGTGAAAATCTTATAAGGAGTTGGGAATAAAAAAAGACACTGGACATATGGAGGGATACAACTGGGGAGAAGAAAGGGCCAGCAAAGGAAACAAGTGGTTGGAAAGGCAAATTTCAATGACTTACAGGTTTGAAGTAGAAAAGTATCTTGATCTTATGCGTCTGGACCCAAAGAGGCTGAGGAGAAAGGTGTTTCATGTTCTGCCATGGTTGTTAGGGTCACCATCAGTGCCACTGTTATTCAGTTTATTTAACCACTGACGAGAAGTATTTATTGAATGTCTGTCATATGTCAGGCCCAGTGCTAGGTTCTGGATATAGATCATGAGCAAAAATAGATAAGACACATACCTTATTGGGGCCTACAATTTCCTAGGAGAGTTAGATATTAATTAAATAATCATAACAATGTATTCGTTTAGTGCTAGAAAGAATTGCATATTAGACTATATAAGTGGAAAATAAGAAGACCTGTCATTATGTAAGATCAGAAATGGCTTTCCTGTAGAAAGGATAATTGGAATGAGATGTAAAGAATGAGTAGGTGTTAATGGGAAAGGCTGGAGTAAGGTAGAGAAGGACGCATTTGGTTGAGGAAACATTATCTGCCAGGACTTTCAGAGGGAGCACACTACAATTGAGAAATGGGAAGTAACCTGGCCTGCTAAGAGGAAGTGAGATGGGGTAGGCATCGAGGATTCCTCGGGGCCTTGTAGACCTGGATTTTATTCTGAGATCAGTGGGAAACCATTAAGGTATTTTAAGCATGTGCTGACATGATAAGCTTACTATTTAAAAATTTACTCTGGCTGCAACAAAAGACAGATTGGAAGAGGTCAAGAATGCATGGACTAAGGTCAGCTAGGTTATTTGTTGCAGTTCAGGTAAGAAATGAAGACACCTTGGTGGAGAAACAAATGGATGCACTTAGGGGATCTCAAGATATAAAATTGAGAGGAACTGATGATGGATAGGATATGGTTTGGAGAGAGGGATGTGTCATAGATGACTTGTGCAACTGAATAGATGGTGATATTCTACACTGGGGAAGGCAACACTGGACAAGAATCAAGTTTGGAAAAGATCATGAGTGAATCTGATGCAGTTGGTTTTACTGAAAAAGCTAAATGTGATGGCTGCCAAAATTCATTTTCTATCACACATAGATTTTTTTTCTAGAGATGATTTAAGAGTCAATTTTCTAATGCACTCAAAAAGTCAGTCCCTAATCTATTGTGTGCTATCTTTTAGTAACCTCTACACCTCATGCAAGAATAACACATACTTAAAAAGTGGAGAAGCATAGGTATGAATATACCCTGTATCCAATTATGGACATCAAATATATTCGTTAAGAAAATTTTTTTAAGTTTACTTATTTATTTTGAGAGAGAGAGAGAGAGCACAAGTGAGAAAGAGAGAATCCCAAGCAGGCGCCACACTGTCATCATAGAGTTCAATGAAGGGCTTGAACTCACACACTGTGAGCTCATGACATGAGCCAAAATCAAGAGTTGGATGCTTTACCAACTGAGCCACCCAGCCACCCCATGCACCAAGGATATTCTTGACCATTAAAAAAAATTCCAAAAACAGAAAATTAACCCTATTATCTCAGCATATTTTCATTTTTTATTTTTTCATGTTTGTAAGTTCATGTCCTTATTGAAAATCATGTTTTGTATAGTTCAGTCGAAGTGTACACTCCACTTTAAGAAACAGTATGGAATAATAGAAAAGAATATATTTAGGCAAGATGTGGACCTTGATGAAAATTCCTAACCATTCCTTTCTAGTTGCATGATCGCAACCGCAAAAGCCGTCTCTGAACTTAAGCTCCCTTATTTGGAAAATGAGGTGGGGGAAAGAGTAATCACCCTCTCCATTTATTATCAGGGTAATGATGAATAAACTAGCATTTTATATCAAATATTTAGTGCCTGGCACATAGTAAGTGCTTACTAAATGCTAGACAGTTTTTTCCTTTTCCTTTGTAGCCTGCCTTTTCCACTTAGCATTCTGTTATACATGTTTAAACAACAGCATCATGTTTATAGTTATGTTTTTGTTTGTTTCCAAAACACTTCACTGAGTTTGTGTTGCTTAATTTTCTTTAACCACTTTCCTGCTGTTGGATACTACTTTTTCCGTTCTTTTCAATTTTAGATAATGTTGCATTAGTTCATATATTTTGAACTATTTTTTAGGATTAAACATTCACTATTATGGTTACATTACGTTGAAGTTATGATGATTTGTTTGTTATTTGGGTGCAAGTTTCTTGTATTGATTTATGGAGTTACAGGTGTATTAAAGTATCCTGTCAAAACTTTGCACTAGCATAACATGCTTCAGCAAGCTATGTGTTGGTTGGGAACAGTAATATCCCAGTGAAGAAAAGCAAGAGTTCTGGAGTCAGTTTGTGTGGGTGGAAAATTTCAATTCCTCCATTCTATGTATGATTTGGGCAGTTACTTAATCTCCACAAGTGTACATTTTCTTAACTCTAAAAACTAGGGATAATAATAATACCTTCTTTTAGGGTTTCTGTGATTTGAAAAATCACATTACATACCGTGTCTAAAAATAATAAATATTGCAAATGTTAGCATCAAATTGCTACTTACTGCAATAGCTAGTGTGTAGGTTAAGTTTCTGTAACAAATAGACTGTCTTAGTATGATAGAAATACCTGACTTAATGTGATAGAAGTTTGTTTCCTTTTTATATAGAAAAATGCCTAGATTGGTGGCATTGCTTTATGGAATATTCTGGGGCCCCAGATTTCTTCTATATTACTAGTCTGCTGTCCCACGAGGTGTTACTCTCATCTCCATAGTCAGAGCTGGCCAGCACTACACACAAGTACCACAAAAAAGGAATAGGAAAGTGGAATAAGAGTGAAGATTATCAGTTTATTTTTTAACAATGGGACTCAGAAATTGGATACCATACTTATGTTCACATCCCAGAATTTACCCTCCTTTACTAAACCTAATATGCCACCAATTATAAGATGACCCATTGTATATGCTTGGGTTAATTAAAGAAAGATTCAATGATTTATTATTGCTTATATTTTTACTTTTGAACCACGTACAGAACTTTTAGATCTGTTTACTCATTGTTTAAAAAATATCACAGATCGTTTTCATGCACTTATAAGCAGAAAACTAAAAGTGCAATATTTTATTAAAGTATCCTTAATACTACCAAATCACTTTTGGTCAGAACTGTTGATGTTCAATTTAGTTTGCACATATTGTTCTTTGTGCCCTCACCATCATTTATGATATGACATTTGTAAAGAGTGCCCCATTATTGTCTTTGGGATTATACTTCAAACCACTGACATCCATTCTTCAATGTGGACATACTCTTATTTGATGAAACTCATAAATTAATTTTTCCTCAATGGAATACTTCAATTGAATAAGATTTTTTTTCTATCGAGGCCTTTAAACATACTTTTAAGAGTTTGATTTTTCTGGTATTTACCAGTAGCTGAAGTTGAACTTCTAGCTTTCCAGTTACTTCCCAGTTTTCCAAAATTTAAAACCAGTACAGTCTAGAGTAAAATTTAGATTTAAAATTTATTTCAGGCTTTATTCTCTCCCACTTCCTTAATAGCTCTTGGTTTGGGGGAAGGGTGCTGGTGAGGGACACCCAACCCATCCTTCTATTCTGCTTCCCTTCCTGGGATCCTTTTCTCCCCACCTTGTGTGCAGTGTTTGGAAGGTGGGATAAAGAAAGAGAAGCAAAAAGCTCTTTACTTAACTATTCTCTCTTGATTTGGATGCCCTCTGGATGGTTGTGGATGAGTTCACTTGGATATCATGCAGGAGGTCCTCCTACTGCCCAGTATCTGAACTTGAATGATTCCTCTGGTGTGACCACTTCCTTCACGGAAGGAAGCCCCTTTCAGCTTATTACCAAGGCAATGTACTGATAGCCTTTAGCTGCTGAGCTGTCCTCTTCTAGAAGGAGACATCTCCAGAAAGAATGGCAAAGTGGTCCAAACCTAGCTGTCTCCTATGGTCCACTTGACCTACTGGCAACTCACACAGCCTTGCTATGTCAGACAGTGGGAGTACAAACTATTCTGCCATGTCTCTCCAATTCTTTTTTCTCTTTACTTCAGTAGGTACTGAGGATGGCCATGCTAGTTTACCTTATAAACAAAAATTCAAATGGGAAATGAGATGTCCGATTCCTCAGAGAGTCTTAAGATGTCCTTTTAGAATTCATCTCACCTGATTCTAGGTGAGAGGAGAAAAGGTGCCATCATTGTAATGATCCTCTTTGATTCCTCTCACTTTATTACTATCATTATTTTTTAATTATTTATTTGGCAGGGAGTGGGCAGAGAGAGGAGAGAGAATCCCAATCCACATTGTCAGTGCAGAGCCCAATGCCAGACTTGAACTCATGAGCCATGAGATTAAGACCTGAGCTGATGTCAAGAGTTGGATACTTAACCAACTGAGCCATCCAGGCACCTCTATTATCATCATTATTTTAATTTTTGCTATGATGTGGTAATGGTAGGAGTAGCCAAGAAGTTCTGTCTTTTCTTGGTAAGTTCTGTGGGGATGTACTTAGTGATACTCTTTCCTTTGTGAGACCACTTAGCTTCCATTATTCTTTTAGCATGGGAATGTTAGTGGCAATTCCTTGAAAACAAGAAATATTTCCATCTAATAGCATGTTAACATAGGTATTGGATTCCTTCTGGGGTTAGAGAATGTGCATAGAGAAGTTTGTGTGATTCTTTCTATTAAAATAACCAAATTGGTTACTGAAATGCAGAAATAACTGTTCTAGTTCATATTCAACTTAATCTGTAGAAGTGATTTGTTGCTATGAGAGCATCATCTGATATGTTTCAAATATAACAACTAATCATTAGCCTTTCAAGTCAGGTTTATTAACATATAATTTATATACAGCAAAATTCTCTCTTTTTAGGTATCTCAATGATTTTTAAAACACATACACATACAGATATATCTATATCTTCTAATCTATTACTTATCTTTTCCTTTTATAAGAACATCTTTCAGGAGTGCCTGGGTGGCTCAGTCAGTTAAGCGTCCGACTCGATTTTGGCTTAGGTCATGATCTCGTGGTTCTTGAGTTTGGGCCCCGTGTCAGGCTCTGTACTGACAGCTCAGAGCCTGGAGCCTGCTTTGGATTCTGTGTCCACCTCTGTCCCCGCCCCACCCCTGAATTTTCTAGTGGGAGTCAAGGAGTCCTGCAAAAAAAAAGAACATAAGATACAGCAAGGTGAAATTTTGTGGGTACATGATGTACATGCAACAGTCTAAAACTTGGCTTATGGTTTCCTTCTTCAGATATATATTACTTAATATTATACTATAAAAGTTCTCTTTCTATGTTCATAAAAGCACAACACCAATAGCAACAACAAACTTTGCATTGGTACTTTCATCAGTAGTTTGACAAAGGAAATAAAACAAGTGAGTACATTTTTCAATTTTTGAACACTGTTACCTTTTAACAAAAATGAAGTGTAGCTATTAATTTTAGATTTTTAACCTTATTTCTTTAAACATTGAACAAACAAAGGCCATGAGGATTTAATTGCATCATGAGAGATGTAAGTGGAACACAAAAGAGGCTGAGAGAAAGAGGATATATCTATTATGGATCACTTGCTTTATACCAACATTGTGCTAAATGCCTTTTATATCTTACTTTATGTATCAGGGAGGGTTGCCATTAAAATAATACTAAAAATGCTAATTAGTTCACTCTCTTATTTAGAAATAATTTATTGAGCATCAAGTTTGTGTACAAAACATATACCAGAAGATAAAGAAGAGGTAAACAGATTTGTAAATATACATGCTTTTTTTTTTGGTTATAGAAGTAATTAATTAATTACCTCACATCTTATTAGAGAATGATTAGGTTATGTTCCAGGTTACTCCATCTTCTTTGAGAGAGAATGTTTAGGTTATGTTCCAGGTTACTTCTAATTCTATAAATCCATGTCTTATTCCACTGAAAATAGAGGAATCAATAAATAATTACAATACAGTGCTTTCAAATGTGTGGTTTTCAAGTACACCCTTATAAAAGGAACACTTTGGAACACTTTGTCCTCAAGAATGCTATTAGCGAGGCCTTTTGTCCAACACTCATTAAGCATTTGCTGACTTATTTTTTCATGTCTAAAATTTGTTAGATATGTTAGATAGGACTGTAGGATTTAACAAGATGCAATTCTTGCTCTCAAGGAATCCAGTGTCTACAGAAATGAAGAAGGCAAATACTATTTGCCTCTAATTTAAGAGTTTGGTAACTCTTAAATTAGAGCCTCATAAACAAGAAGAAAAAGACTCTAACTCCACCTGAGGAGTCAAGGAAGGCCTTGCTTCAAAAGCGAGGAGAATAAGCTGAATTGAGGAATTTGCTAGATGAATGGGTGGGAATACAGCCAAGACAGAACAAACAACGCATGCAAATACAAGGAAATGCTAGTTTGTTCCAGGAACTCTAAGTCAGCCAGCATGGCTAGGGACATAGGCTGAATGTGAGGGACTAGCTGGAAGAGGAAGATGTGAGACAGACAATGAAAGGCTTGGTCTTTACTAGTCTTGAAGATCAGAACTTCTAAACTTCAGTGTGCACACGTTTCTCTTTGGAGATCTTATTAAAATGCAGATTCTGATTCAGTGGTTCTGGGGTGAGGCCTGAAATTTAGTTTTTCTGATAGGCTCCCATCCATCCTGCAGCCCCCATATCTTAATTTGTGCATCAAGGAGATGGGTCCATGGTAAAGATTCTGAAATAGGGTAGAGGCTCTATTAGATTAGTACTTTAGAAAGACAGCTCTGGACATAGGATGGAATGGAAATAGACTGGAAGGTTGTTTCCATCCTGGAAGATGTCTTATTTCAGTGGAATCTTATTAATTAGTATCTGTATGAACAAATTTAGGAACAATATAGAGGACAGCTGAAAATAAGTTTCACCAAAGACAAGCTATTTCAGAAGAGTTTTCTGATCACTGATATATCATGATTTACACAATTAGAAGATGATTTCTAATATTTTTGCCATGTTAAATGGCATAGTTAACGTAGAGAGACAAAGTTAGTCTTTTTCTTACCCGACTCTTTCTTCTTTCCTCTCACCTTTGCTTTTTGTTTGTTTGTTTGTTTAGTTTGAGACACGGAGAGAGAGAAAGAGAAGGGAGGGGCAGAGAGGGAGAGAATCCCAAACAGGCTCTGTGCTGTGAGCATAGACCCCGACGCGGGGCTCAAACTCACAAACTGTGAAATCATGATCTGAGCCAAAATCAAGAGTCAAATGCTTAACCAACTGATCCACCCAGGTGTCCCTCACTTTTCTTTTTAATCGTTGGCCAAGCAACTTCAGAATAGTACTATGATGAATATTTATATTAAAAAGTGAACTAGTTCCTGGTCAAAAGCACAGTCTGAAGGAGAGAGTTTGTTTCTATAAGGCCATAATAATAAGACCTATGATATTAGAAATACTACAATAATGTCAACCCCATTGAAATGATCACATTTTAGAAACAAGCATCCCCAAGAACAGCTGATCGACTCTGAAACATACAGTGATTACAAGTATAAGCACATTACTTAGGAAATGGTCAGACTTAAAACTCCTTTGTAAAATATATATTGCTAGGAGTTTTACAGTTTTGGTTGTCCGTTCATATGTAGTTATCTCAGTGGGAGTCACCCCTAGGGAAAGGAAGAGAAACTTCTCAAGACACCATCTATGTTAGGGGTTCTGAACAGCTGGCTGAATGTTAGAGTCATGTGGAGAACTTAAATTTTTTTTTTACATTTATTTATTTTTGAGAGACAGAGAGACAGAGTGTGAGCAGGGGAGGGGCAGAGAGAAAGGGAGACACAGAATCCAAAGCAGGCTCCAGGCTATGAGCAAGCTGTCAGCACAGAGCCTGATGCAAGGTGCGAACCCATGAACCATGAGATCATGACCTGAGCCAAAGTCGGATGCTCAACCAACTGGGCCACTCAGGTGTTCTTTTTTTTTTTTTTAATTTTTGTTACATGTATTTATTTTTGAAAGACAGAGGCAGAGTGTGAGCCATGTGAGGAGAGAGGGATGTGGGGAACTTTAAAAAAATATATCAATGCTCAAACCTCCATCCTCAGAGATTCTGAGTTAATTGGTTTGGGATGGAGTCACAGCACTGATATTTTAAAATGTTTCTTAGTGAAGCATAATGTATGCATCTAGAGGAGTGCACATACGTACGCAGCTTGGTACAATTTCATGAACGGAAAACACCTATGATTTGACACTCAGATCACAAATAGAATGTTACAAGTCCTTAAGCCAGGACTGAGAACCAGTGATCTTACTGATGACCACAAGAATCTGCAGGATTCCAAAGAAAGAAGGCATCCTTTCAGGATGGGGTGGAAAGACAAAGGGACAAGTTTTGTTCATTCCATGGAGATTGTGACATCTAAGATTGAACTTCAAAGATGGCAGAATTTGGAGATGTGGACTTTGGGAAAGTTTATAAATAGATAATGTGAATGAAGGAAGATTGGCAAGGAATAAATGTGATGTTTGGGATAAGGAGTGGTTCAATTTGGTTGCACAGGAGAATATGTGAGGTGAAGTAAAGGAAAAATAATGTGGAAAGTTGACTATTTGTAAATAGACACCAAGTTAATATGGCAAAGAACATCACACGTGATAATTACATTTAACTGTATTAACATTAACATATTTATGATTTTAGGTATTTGTATTTATAGTCCGTATTAAACAATACAAGAAAACATAAAATTAACACAAAATATACATATAATATTACACATTCCACTTGAAAACATTTTACATAGTTTTAAAGTTTTCATTCATTTACTCATTCTGAAGAATTTTCATCAAGGAATTAAAAAAAAAATAAAAGCTAATTTTAACTGTCTTTTTTTGAAAAAGCTTCTCTAATCCTTATACTATACGCAATATTTTTAGATCTTCTAGTACCTTAAGAAGGAAGTGAAATCATTATTGTAAGCAAAGATAAGCTTTTATTTCAGGTGTATATGCACTCTGAATATAAAATTCATCATAATATAAATAATTAGTCCTGTCACTTAAAAATGATAATTATCTCATTTACATGTCTACGACTTTTAAAATGCATCATACTACTTCAATAAATTACATTCTGGATCATATCAGTATCTCTTCAAGAAAATGAAGTTAAATCTTTGTAGTAACCGGCAGCTTAATTTTCATTAGGCCAGCTATTTGATAATTAGTCATGCACCATAAATCAAATCCCCAAGTCTTCTTCTGGTTTCTTAATTGAAAATTATTGTTTCTTGGCTCTCTAGTTGAAAGTGCAGCAAGTGTGAGCTTGATCGATGTGGAATTCGGCACAAACAGTTTGAGACAGTCAGAACATGATAGATCATTGCCCCGGAGGGGCTTGTAATGGTAGGTAGTCAGAAATCCCCAAATTAAAGATTTACTTTTAAAATTGCAAGTGTGAAGATAGCTCTGCTATACCAAATCCATCTTGACATTTTGGCCATCTTTCAATTCTCTCTTTTCCTTTTCTTTCTTTAAAAAAAATGTCGGAAACTACCCATTTGCACCAGTACTATGGAGATAACATAACAGGATTGGAAAATCCGACTTTTTGTTTGGGATGAAAACATGAAAATATTCCTCATTAATGTCATGAACAAATATTGAATTTGTTGGTATTTTAAAGTCATTTGAAAACGTTGACTAAAAACACTCTACTCATCTGACAGCTAATCTGAGAGAACAGATGGCTACCTAACTATTGCCCCCAGTCACAAAATCATTTCAAATATGATGCTGTTGAGGCTAAATAAAAGACTTTGCAAGTAATAAGGAAAATATTGCTTCATTGAATGGCTCCAGCTTGTTGCCATTTTTCTTCTGACAATCTAGGAGGATTTGCAGGGAACTTTGGTCATGTTTGCAGTTCTTTAGTTAAGAACAGCCACAGGGTTTTCCAAGCATTCATTTCTTGTTTCCTAGTGGCCTGGCAGCCAGGGCCTGATGAGGCCCACAGCAGGGAGCACTGTGAAATGCACCATAAATTTCAATGTGTGAAGTCAAAAGAGCTAAAAAAAAATCTGGGCACAAGAACCAGAGTTGGAGTTTGAAAATTACCTGGGCAAAGGCACCCTGAAATAAATATAGCATGTTACCAGTTCCATGGATAAAGTGAAGTGGGTGGTTAAACATGGGTGCCTTGCCAGTAGTTCATAAAAAGTCATGTTGATATTACTTAATCCAGAATAATAACACTATTGTTACATGTTTTAGTTACATAAAACCTTCTAGATGGTACATGGAAAAAAGTTTGGTTGGTTTTATGAAAGGAATTTAAATAAAGCTTTTTGATAAATTATAGTTTGGACTAAAGTAAGAATTACCTCAAAACTGGGGCGATATGATACCTAGACATGAATTACATCTTAGAATTTAAGGAATCTTACCACTAAGAAAATCCAAAAATAATTGCATACATATAATTTACTGTCTTTAAGACTCTGAATAAGTTGTTAAAGCTAAGTTCTTTAATATTCTTTCCTATTCTAACTTTGTCATTTTGTGGAAAATTGGTATATGAGACTAAATTCCTCATTCTTAATGCATTGTGTTTTGACCTGGGGAAATTGCTAAAATCCATAACCGTATTTGTGAGGGGTCTAAATGTGTGTATATATGTTAGGGTATGTGTAGATAGGTTCACAAGTTAGCTGTGTGAAAGGCTGATTCTATCAGTAGATGTGTTTTGTTTGATCCACATAATGTTTACAGTGTTTTTAAAAAATCTTCTTTCTTTTGTTTTGTACATACAAATCTCCTGCATTCGTGAAGCTTACACTTCAGTGGAGCAAAAGGGAGACCAACAAAAGGGGTCAAAGCACTGAAACCAAAACATAGAAGGAAAGATGTAGGCTTGTTGAGATAGCATGCATTCCCCACTATTACCTACACCACCACCTGTATCTTGCTAATCTTCCAGTAGTAAGTATTGACCGTGAAGCCTAACACCTAGAAAGAATCAGGACCAACCTCATGTTGATGCAGCTTTGTTTAGGCTGTGGATTGGAAAACACCTTCAAAACTGAAGTCTGAGGAAATGGCGAGCCACAATCTCAGAATCCCAAAGTCTATATTGTTACAATTAAAAAAAAAATCTTGATAATTTGCCAACATTTCAAAATCCAGAAATGTCACATAAGAATCTGATTTCTGACTCCTAAAAAAACCCAGAAAATAAAGAAATGCATTTTTCTGCAAAAATAAAGTCCCCTACAACTAAATAGAAGTTTCTTTCTCCCATATATTACAGTGTCCCCAGCCCTAGTTTTCTTGTCCATTTGGAGGCTGGGTGTCAGTTACCATTTATCAGAGTTTCCCTGTTACATGCTTTGTTCTATATATTCCTTTCGCTCATGTATATTATATATTGTGGTGGCTATGTCCAGGCCATGTGAAATGAAACCTCCAGTAGTAGACTTGCTGATAATAGAAAATATGTTATGTAAAAATGTAAGCTAAATGCATTGAAGTTTTTTCCCTGTGGTAATAAAATAAGTGCCTGAATGACTTGTCTCTCTCCTACACTTGGGAGTTCTAGGGCTTTCTGTCTCCGTGACAGAGGGCTTTCTCACTCCGTGAGTGCTGCTAAGCCTGTTTAAATTTGAACAAAACTTTGAAGGTCCAGGAAGTCTACTGAATTATATCCTTGATCTGATGATTATCTTTTGCACTCTTTGTTTGCTGGATCAGGAGTGAACTGAAATTAAAACAACTTCAATGGAGTTTGAGTCATGGTTCATGCCAATCTTTGAACCTAGACTAGCCATTGTAGACTAATCCAATTTACCTACTTGGCTAGTGTGCTAGATACTATCCAGACTACTTCTGTTCCTGCATTAGAGAAGCTGATAGCTTTCTCCAGATGTCCATGCTTCTTTCTAAAGGAACCTTTCCAACCCTAGTAGTCTGAGAAGAGGCAGTTCTAATGTACCAATTAATTCCTTCTTGGGCACTGACCACAAAAACTCTGTTGACCAGGCCAATCAAATTTATCCTCCCAGGAAATGGAATTCAGTCATGAAGACTGAATCTTTTGGTTATGAGGAATCAAACCAAATGATCCCATAGATCCAAGGCTGATAGTGCCATTTTGGAGAAAGTATTAATGTGGCTATGAGAAAACAGGAGTAGAGTTACAGAGAAAGAAATAAGTCACAAGGTGGCTCAGTGAAACAGCTTTTCAGCAGCTGTGTTCTAGGAGATTTCCTGTCGTCAACTTTCATTTGACCTGCAACTGAATGTTTTTTGACTAGGGAGATATACTGAGTTTTTCCTAGATTAATTTCTCTAAAGGTAATTATTATCAGAAGGTACGTTTTTCTAATTCTCTTCTTATATATTTCTAAACTGTCTTTTGGAAATGTTGAACTGATTTATACACTTACAAGAGAGTATAGGACAGCAACTATTTTCCTATCCTGAAACCTGCTTCTGGGGAAGCAGACATGGAGTTGTTATCACTACTGGTTACAGCACTGCACATTGAACTTTCCCAGTGGAAACACTTCAAGGTCTTCACAGATAGTAAAGATTTCTTTAGTTCAACATTTTTCTGGAGATAAAAGTTATATGGCTACTCCTGTGAATTATGGACTCCCTTGAATCATTGCTAAAAAATGATATATGCACATTCAGTTAAACACAGCACACTAAAAACATATATTAAATACCATCCTCTCCTCAACTGCAAGGACAGGCACATAAGGCAAAGAGTGAGGGAGAAGAAATAACAGTGAAGATGTCAGCAGATTTTTAAAGATGGAAAGCAGGTGGACAGGTAATCATGGACCCAGAAGAATGCAGAGTAGAAACCCCAATGCTATGGAGCGAGATAATGAGAAGTAGAGAAATCTGCTTGCCGTGTAGAACTTTGACGCTCAGACTTCAGAGGTTCCAGAGACACAAAGAAGGGACTGATACTTGGGATGCACTGATGTTGTTTCCCACAACAATTAAAAAAAAAAAAAGGCAGTTTCTTTAATCATTAAGCTCTTCCTCCTCAGGCAGGGCTCCCAATCACCTTCTTGGTAGCTCAATGTTCAACATGGGTGAAAAGATAAGTGTGTCCAGGCATTTGAGGAGAGACGTAATTAATGTATTAGTATTTATTTTCAACATATTTTTACTGAATATATATGAATGCAAAGAAAAAATAACAACTTTAAAAAGAATGTATTTAAAATATCTCATTATAGGCACCTAGTAGGGAAAAGCTTCTTTGGAAAAAAATGACTTCTAAAATTGTTTTTAACCTTTACTTATTTTTTGAGAGAGAGAGAGAAAGAGAGAAAAAGAGAGAGCAAGTGGGGGACGAACAGAGAGAGAGGGAATCACAGAATCCAAAGCAGGCTCTGGGCTCTGAGCTGTTAGCACAGAGCCTGATGCAGGGCTTGAACTTAAAAACTGTGAGATCATGACCTGAGTCAAAGTCAAACACTTAATCAACTGAGCCACCCAGACATCCTGAAAAAAATGACTTCTTATGCAGAGGTCAAACAAATAAATAAGCAGTGAACTGTGAAGAAATAGAGACAATTCAGAAAACAGGAGAAAGCAAAAGCTAATTGATAACATCAGCAAGACAAAGAAGCTATTGCTTCCATGAAACAAGAACAGGAAGTTATTATTTTTTTAAGGATCAGGGAATGAAAAAGAGATCCAGGGAATTAAAAACAAAACTAGAAATGTAATTTAAAAGGCTGAAAGATAAAATGGAGTTAATGCTTGAGAAAGTAGTATAAAAAGACAAAAAATGAACATTGGGAAGTCAAAGAAAATTTGTAAGATTTTCCAGGAAGTCCAATATCAAGATGAACAGGAGTTCTAAAAAGAAAGAACAGGCAAAATAGAGATATAATACAAGAAAATCCACAGAAGGACATGACATGGGTCAGCTGATTGGAAAGGTTTACTAAGTACTTAGCACATGAAATTTGATAAAAATATTTTCAACTTATAAATCTATATTCAGCAAAACCTCTGTTCATGTAAACATAAAGCCATTTTCAAACATATAAGTTTTCAGTGAATTATCTTCCATATGCTTATTCTCGATAACATACTGTTATTCCACGATAGCAGATTAAGTTAACCAAGAAAGAGAGAGAGAGAGGCAAACGAAAACATCTCGTCATCTCAAGATGACAGTAAAAGGCCTAACATCAACCCCAATTAGGTTTGTAAGAAACCAGAAGACCCAAAAAGGATTTATGGTGGAAAAATCATTTTGGTTTGATTTGATTTATTTTGACAATGTGAAAGAATAGTATTGAGACAAGTACTCTAATTCTGTTGAAAATTTTAGGAGGAATTAACTACACACAAATAATACAATAAGCAAAATAATATTCTAACTTTAAAAAAGGCAAATATTGACTCTATGAAACACAATGAGTAATGCAAGAAAAGAAAAATAATGATAGCACATTTGACTATCATTTGACTCAGCAGGGAACAATATTTATATAACCAAAATATATAAACCTTAAAAAGTCTGTGATCACAAAAGAAGGGATATGGGAAGTGAAGAGTAAGATGGTACTTACCATAATAGGAAGTCAATACATAATGTATAAAATTGTTAGATTATGAAATATAAGTGTAATGCATTTACTTAGGAATACAGAGGCAAATAGATTTGCAAAGAAAGTGTTACTCTTGCTGAAAAGAGTCTAGTAGGTTAGGGGATTTGAGGTAGAAGACTTTTTGTTGTCATTTTAAGACTTTCAATACTGAATGCACTGATTTGATGAAAATTAAAACATTTTAAAAATTGGTAAAAATTCAAACAGAACAAAATTTTTCTTCCACCATAATGCAAATATTCTCAAGCATATAAATATGTATACATCTCCGTCTCTCTCTCTTTTTTTTTAATATGAGTGGTTCTCATTTAGTTCTCTTCTGTGAACTAAATATATATATACATATATATGTATATATATATTTAAAATTTGTTCTCTATCTATTTATAGCTATATATTTTATTTCTTTTTAGTGGCTGCCCAGTATTCTATTTTATGAATGTAGCCCAATTTATTTGACATTGGAAGCCCTCCTTTTAAAATGTACATGTCCTTATGTGGTCAGTATATATATATATATATATATATATATATATATAGTGTATAAATTAATTTTTTATGACATGAAATTTCGGTACCCAAAGGTATAAACTCTTTTGAATATTAAATGAGATGATAAATATGAAAATACTTAGCATATTAATTTTAATTACAATTATTGATTAAAAATGTTTTAAGTGATACATCTTCTTTTATCCTTTCTGTAAACTTTGTTTCTACAAGATGGGTTTGGTAAGAAAATGTCATGTGATCAAATGTTCAGTAAGTATCTGTAGAGTGTTTAATAAATGTGCAGAACTCTGAGGGTGACAGGAAGGAGTAATGTTGCATTTACCTCCTAGCATAGTTAAATTGATGAAGAGGAACTTCTTATTTGAAAATTTTAGTATTAGTATTTTCAACATTTTTACTGGGTATATATAAATGCAAGAAAAGATTAACAACTTTAAAAAATTTGTATTTAAAATATCTCAGTGTAGACATCTAGTAGGAAAAAAATTGACTTCTTATGCAGAGAGCAAGAAGAAAGATTTAATATGACTCTTTATTACTTTTTGTGTCTTCCCTTTACAATTATTTTATTCTGGCTAATTGAATCTGCAAGTGCAATCAAAGAGTTTTAAGGAACATAATTATCTTGGTTATTAGTGACTGGCACATGTAACATTCTGACCGTAAGCAGATTCTATAGTAATCTTTAAATTAGAGAAAGTCTAAAGCAATTCAGATGGGCTGATGCAGATATGAAGATTTAGAAGGTCTTAAAACTTAGATGATTATAAACTCTAGAACAGAAGATACAAACAGAACATGATACTTGAGTCTATAAATTGAAGTATAGTTTGAATGAAGTGAGAGGACTTCTCACATATACAAGAAAACCTAATCAAGTGTCAGTAACAAGACTCAATCCATTTCAGCAGACTTGATGGAGTATTTATTATGCGAACAGAACACAAAGTTATGGTCTTTGCGTTTGCAGATGTGATATAATAATATCTTATTTTAAAAGTATGCATAGGGGTGCCTGGGTGGTGCAGTCGATTAAGTGTCCGACTTCAGCCAGGTCACGATCTCGCGGGAGTTTGAGCCCCGCGTCAGGCTCTGGGCTGATGGCTCAGAGCCTGGAGCCTGTTTCCGATTCTGTGTCTCCCTCTCTCTCTGCCCCTCCCCCGTTCATGCTCTGTCTCTCTCTGTCCCAAAAATAAATAAACGTTGAAAAAAAAATTAAAAAAAAAATAAAAGTATGCATAAAGTGAAATGGGAAAATAAATGTGGGTTCACACTTAAGAAGTCTTGAGAGCATAAATATAATTTATTAAAATTGCCTAAAGTTAAAAAACGTAGCTTCCCAAGGACTAAAATTATTTATTAGGGAATAGAGAAAACTAAGTATTTTTTTGAAATGATTTTGTCTCTCTATATTTATTTCTCTATATCCATACCTATATCTATTCATCTATTTCCTTATCCATATTTATGTTCAATTTTTATGCCACTTTACATGGTATATGTTCTTTTTATTCTTAAAATGTTTTTGTTTAGTTGAGCACACTTGACACACAATGTTACATTAATTCGGGGCACACAATATAGTGATTAATACATGTTCTTTATATACAATAATCCATGAAGTTGGTGCTAGTTTTGTTTTCACTTTACCAGATAAACTGAAGGTTGGTAGAGAAAATAACAAGATCACACTTACTGAGTAATGGAGTTGGGACAGTCTGTCACTTTTCAAACATGCACTATAACAGTATTGTCCAATAGAACTTTACGCGGTTCTTGAAAATATTTGTCATATGTGACCACTGAGCACTTGCAATGTGGCTAGTGCGGCTAAGGAAGTGAATCTTTTTTAAGTTTATTTATTCAGAGAGAGAGAGAGAGAGAGAGCATGGGTGAAGGACCAGAGAGAGAGGGACAGAGAGTCCCAAGCAGGGTCTGCACTGTCAGTATGGAGCCTGACGCACGCCTCAATCCCACAAACCGTGAGATCGTTACCTGAGCTGAAGTCAAGAGTTCGAGACTTAGGTTTAAATAGCTAGCTCCAGAACCTGGAGACGTAGACAGTGGAGATGCAGGAGGCAAAAGAGGAGAACAAATGGCGCCAAGTTTTGAGTCAATGCAGAAGGTAGTGCTTAAACCTGCAGGAAAGAATTGGACCCAGTGAGGAGAAAGAATTGTTAGAGGAGGAAAAAAGAAAAGATAGAGGCACGTGGAGAAGGTTGGTGGATGCTTGAAAGAATGAGGACATTGTCAGAATTATAAAGCATGAGGCAAAGGGAAGAGTGAGGAATGGCCAGCAGAAGGACATTTCGGGAGGGGAGATAGTGGTTGCTTGTTTTTCTTATATATACATAAGCACATTATGAAAGAATGCACAAAAATTACACAGATAAAGAATACATAAAATTATCTCACTGGAGAGAGTGAGAGACTGGATGGATGGAGAGAGAGAGAGATAGGAAGAATTTTCATTTGTTCATACTGTTATTCTCTATTTTGCATTTTGAGCCCATATAAATGTGTTATTCATTCAAAAGATTAAATAAATAAAACTTTAAATACTGGACAAGACTCAGAAATGAATTTACCAGATAATAACAAATAGGACAGCTAGGAAGTGTTGAGGACTCTGCAGAAATTTCAACTTTATAGAAACAATAACCAAGTGTTTTGTTTTTGTCTTCTTTATTTTTTTAAGTTTATTTATTTATTTTGAGAGAGAGAGAGAGAGAGAGAGAGAGAGAGAGAGAGAGAGCACGTGCGCACGTGCAAGTGGGAGAGGGGCAAAGAGAGAGGGAAACAGAAAATCCCAAGCAGGATTTGTGTTGTCAGCACAGAGCCTGATTCGGGGCTCAAACTCACAAACTGTGAGATCATGACCGGAGCTGAAATCAAGAGTCGGTGACTTAACCGACTGAGCCACCTAGGCACCCCTGTTTTTGACTTCTTTAGAAAACATTTTCCAGTGCATATTTTTATGGAAAATACAGATTTCACAAGAACAACCACAAAAGTTTGACCTGACAAGGTATTTCGACAAAATGATTGATTTTATTCAATAGATCTATAGATTTATTTTAAATCTGTTGCATAGTTTAAAATAAATCTATAGATATATAGCTGTATGATCCTTGAGGGGCATTGAGAGGGATGGGACAGAATAATGATTATAGGTGGGTCCTGTAACATTAAGCTGTAAATAGGTTATGGTTCTATAGAAACTAGTTTTAAATAGTTTGAACCTAACAACTGAGCCCTACTGAAAGCTAAATACATCACAGGGTATTTAATCATATGCTTTATATAAGCAGACATTGCCCAAACCCCAAGGTTTTGGATAATGATGCTGTACTACTAGAAAATTTTATGTCATTAAAAAAAATCATTCAGGGGCGCCTGGGTGGCGCAGTCGGTTAAGCGTCCGACTTCAGCCAGGTCACGATCTCGCGGTCCGTGAGTTCGAGCCCTGCGTCGGGCTCTGGGCTGATGGCTCAGAGCCTGGAGCCTGTTTCTGATTCTGTGTCTCCCTCTCTCTCTGCCCCTCCCCCGTTCATGCTCTGTCTCTCTCTGTCCCAAAAATAAATAAATGTTGAAAAAAAAAATTAAAAAAAAATCATTCAGATGAAATCTCAAAAGCAGTCTTTCTTTCATTTCCTGTTACCTTTTACTTGCTGAAGAATTTTCTTTTTCTGTTTCTTGAACTATCTTTGCTTCAGGCATGTCTTCCGCCACTAAGGACTCACTCTATGCAAAATAGCCCAAGTGGGCTCCCTAATGCTTGAAGTAGGACCTGGGAATCACATTGCTTCTATAGCAAGACAGCAAAACTGGAAAGGGGAAAATGAATTCTCTTAAGTTTGGACACTTTTTTGCCCCTTTTTCAACAGAATGAGGCCTGAGGTCATCACTTTGCCTTCTCTCAGATACTTAATTCATCAACCACCCTGTCTTCTTCCTTCCACCTTTCTGTGGAACCAAAATACACTATCAGGCCATTCACTATGAGTGCCAAATGTGAGGCTATATAAAAAAGGAAATATCTTAAATGCAAGAAGAATGTGGAACATCAAATGCGTTTGTGATCTCGATTCTATATTTATGTGTGTGATCTAGGGGTAAATATGTATATGATATCAAAGAGCCTATTACATATTAAAAATTTTTGTTAATATTAGATTTTATAGTGATCATTCTTCAAGCTCCTTCCCCACAAAACCTCTGTACTGAGCAATAAACATTGCTTATTAATGAAACCCATTGCTTAGCCTGTCACGATGCAGTGATACTCTTCTGTAAATACTTTACGCATGGATTTTCCTCAGCGTCAGTAGAAAAAATGCATAAGGAAACATGCAGCCGCAACTATGTCAGATTTTAATAAACAGAGTGCTTGGTTGTTCTGGGAGGTCTACCCATTCCTGGGGGAATCTTCCCTAGACTCAGTGAGAGATTCTCTTCATTTTTGTGCACAACTTCTGGAAGAAGTGACACGACACCCCTCTGCCCTTAGACCACAATAAACATATCATGTTGAAACAGTAATTCCAAATAACCTACTGTTGTGAAGGTGAGGGCATTTTGTCATTTAATATTCAACCTCAAACATACCAGGGTATGAAGTAGAAGTGACTGGTATTTTCAGGACGTGCATTCTACAGTAACCCAGTGGCAGAAGGGGATTCCTCTCCTCTCCAGGCTGTTGGCAGAGGGCACTTAAAATGAGATTTAGAATGAAAATGAAACCTAACACCAGTGTCTCGTCGAACACCAGTGTCTCTGTGTAATCTAATGTACTTAAACTCTTCCTGCAAAACCCTGCTGCTTTTCTGTTGTTTGATATTCTGACCATTTTTGAACCCTCGAACTCTGACTGAGAGGAGGGACTTGGAAAGGTTACCATCCGATCGGTGTTGGAAGGCAGAGAGAATAAGTTTCCCCCTGATAGCACTTCTTTCTGCTGAACAGTTGGTGGGAGATTAAAATGATCTATCTAGGTGAAGAGGACTGGGACAAGGTCCGGCGACATCACTTTTTGGGAATGGTTTGCCTGCATGTCAAAAAATGGACACGGTTTACTTTCCTCCCTTCTTTTCTGCCACACAGTAATAATATTTCACTGCTTATTTATTCATTTTTATGATTTACTCCAAGCCTTGAAGGAGACTGAATTTCTGCTATGCTACCGTCCGGCCAGGATCGTGGTTAGATGCTGACATTCTGAGTTCCAGCCATATTAATTGCTGGATAAAGGCTATAATCCTTCTCTCTTTGAAGCCCAAGGCTGATTTTTAGGCAACACTTCAAAAGCAGAGCACAACTGAAGAGGCATATTTCCTACCAGCACTGAATTACCATGATTGACTCAGCTTGCATTAGTCTACATGTGCCTTACATATTTGGCTACCCGACCAAACAATTTGATTTTGATATCAGAGAGCAAAAGAAAATACCGTTTGTTATCTAAAGAGTCATCTATAACTCCTTGTGAGATATTTCAATGGTTGTTTAAACCATCTTGGAAATAGAAAGACCTAAATTATTCTTTTCTTACACAAGAAAACATCATGCTTGAAAGTTCTCACCTCTCTCACTTTCGTGTTTTGGTGCAACATCATATAAAGTCATCAGTCTGAGTCCACTATGATCAATGGCAAAGCCTATGTAAATAAGGCACTTTGTACATTCTCAAAGTATTATAACCCATGGAAGTCTTTTCAAAATAATTTGTAACATCAGCCATTTAAAAGTCAGCCCAATATATGTAAAACAATTCTAACAAGATTTTAAAATGAGGACGTATAGAGTATAAATGTTCCATAAAATACTAACACAAAAACAGCTATCAAAACAACAACAACATCAACAACAGCAACAAACAAAAATAAAAAAGGCTCAAGTAAAATGGAAATCTGTAGCCAATATGGAACTTTTCACTGGTGTCTCTTTCACTTACAGCTTGTTTATCTCTGGATCTGTGCTATAGGGACTTTCTCATATAGGATTTGCCAAGTATACTTAGTGTGCTATGTTTGAGAAAGATTAACAGTATTTCAGATCAAAGGAGGACCCTGCTGCATGGTCTTACGAGATTGTCATTCACTCCCATTATGGCTCATTTGCACAAGATTTTCATGTAATATGAGCCATTGTTTTGATGGCAGTGATTTGACATAAAGACAGGGCCGAACTGCATCTCAGCGTCCTCCTCAGTCAGGCTGGGGGGGATCTTGGTCCCAAAGAACTTGCCAATCATAAAAGGCAACTGTTACTCAGTTATGGATCAGCCCTCCCCCGCCATGGTCCCCTGCCCCTACCTCCTTGTTTTTAAGGTGGAAAACTTCTTGAATGTTCATGGCTACCATAAAAATCAGACAATGCTTACTTGTGCTAGATTAGATACAGTTTACCCAGACAAAGTTTCAGATACTCTATTCAAAAGAGCAACTTATGAGCCATTTTAATGAACTGCTTTTTCTTCTTATGCTTTCTCCCATGCTTATTTTGATTTTAAAATAACTGGAAGTGGTGAAAAGTTATGTCTGAGCTACACTGAAAACTTTTCTTTAAGCTATATTTATGTCTTTCTAGTGATTTAGTTTCTTGGCTATGCATAGAATATATATTTACATATTTACATATACTAGTCACTAACATTCTCTTTCTTTCTGCAAGTTAGATTTAAAAGAAAAAGAGGGGGAGAGGTATTATTGCTGCTTCAGTGATGCCCGACAATATAAGTGAAGAAGAAATACTCCATCAAAATCCATATGATTTCCAATGTGATTTTATTTAACTGGAGAGAATATCCTCTTATTACTTTTATCTAGAATATATCACAATATAAAACATACATTTAGATATATTAAATATGCAAATATGGCAAGGAAAATTTTCAAGTGGTTTCTTCTAAGTATGAAATTAAATGTGAAGAATTAAGAATAAAAACATTAGTATTTAATCTCGTTTTAGTGCCTGGCTTGAGTTTTCTAAGTAAATGCATTTTAAATCTGGAATTGTAATGTTTATATAGCATTTGCTATTTCTGGGAAGGTGCTGGTTTATTTATGCAGCATTTATCCAGATTTTTAGATTTTTAGAATTTATTTTATAAGTTATAGCAATGTCTCATCTAAATTTTGTGTATAGAATAATACTGACATAACTTGTTTTTACTCCATTTTAAAATTGTTCACAGCAACCATAATGTCACAGAACAAAAGAGGAGAGGCAAACTCATGATTTCATAATAGTGTAGAAAATGTTTAAAAAATTAGAGAAATCACTATTATCTACACATTTTTAAAGGTTTTGTAAAGATTTTTATTTTAAAATCAGTTTTCCCTGCTCAATTAATGAAAGAAATAATATATTTGCCATATAATCCTCATAAACTTTTATACTTTAAAACTGTATTAAAAGCTGACCAGAAAGAAGGTAGGCATGCTCAGTGAAATATTTTTAAAATGTCTATTTACCTTAAAAATAATTAACAAAAATAGCCATACAAATGAAAAACAAGTTAAGTAGTCAGAATATTTTCTTCAAGTCTTTCATATGAAAAATTTTAAACCTAAAAAAGTTGAAAACACAATACCATAAACATATGCATGCCCCCTACCCAGAATCAGCAATTAACATGTTTGCCACATTTACTTCTTTTTTTTTTCTCTCCTGAACCATTTGAAAATGACACCCCTGTTTTCCAGCATGCATCTCCTAAGCACAAGGCTATCCTTTTCCCATAATTATCATACCAGAAAATTAAAGTATTCTATAAAATTTAGTAATCGGAGTGTTTAAAACGAATTAAAGATTAGTTAGAACTTAGGGACAATTAAAAATACATATACCCTTAAAGGCAAATACAACAACTTTAATAATCTATTACATAAGCACTTTTTCCGTTACTTTAAATTTAAATTCGCGCATTACATGTAAATACTTCCATTGGAATGTATAAGCAGGTTTTGAAAAGCAAATACTAAACTATTAGCTGAATGTGTTTTGTTTTATGAACGCTTTCAAAATACATGAACAACAGCGCCCTCTACATTTGGATAGCCTATGATGAAAAAGATTTTCCTCGTTGAAAACAAGAGCACTTTAACAATAATCACTTGTGGTTTGGGGGACAAATGATGTGATTGTAACACATTACAAAATTACATAGTAATCTCTCGTATGAGTTTACAGTGTTTTTAAACCATTGATTTAGTATGGGAAATCAAAATCCGGAAACTCAGTATTGCACCATTCAGCAAACAAACTGACAGAAATAATAGTCAAGAGGAAAGAGAAGGCTCTCTAGGAAAATATATAAACCTGTTTCAAAAATAAACTTAATCATATTATTTAATAGATTTTCTGAAATAAATTGCGAGTAGTTAACATATGTCACTTTTCTTTCTTGCTTATATAAACAGGATTTGGGGATGTTTTCAAATTCCAAAATGCATTGAAAGCCTTTTAAAAATGCTTTATAGTTTTCAGTAGCCAACTAATGAAGAAAATAGAGACTTTGAATGTAACATTTAATATATTTTCATGAAGTGAAGTACAATTAATTTGTGTTTAAGTAAGTTCTTTTGCAAATTATTTTTCAGATGAAATAATAATGAAGTTTTTGAAATTATAAAGGCATATAAAAAATAATCAGTCATAATGTAGACCCTCATGCCTGTAATTAACAGAACTATCCCCAAAACAATTAGAATATCATCCCTAAATAATTAAGAAGAGAAAAAATATATAAATATGATATGCATTTAAAAAATGACAACAGATTTTTACAGCATAGAATAAAATTTTTGATATATATTTGCAGTTCTTTTTTAACTACAAATACTTTATTCTATGACATCTAAATTTTATTTTTTTCTCAATAGTCAATAAAAATGTGCTTGTTAGCAAATCAATCCAATGTATTGGCATTTGAAAGATTTAGTTTTCTGTTTAGTTTTGTTTTTTCAGGGCAACTTTTTTCACATAAGAAAATGTTTATACTAAAAATAATATTTTGCTTAAATATATTCTTTTATACACAGATTTGACACTGCTTCACTATTAAGTTTTGAGGACACCTTAAATACTTTAGCCTAAAGTAAAATTCTTTTAATAAATTATTTGTGAGCTGTGGGTTGGCAAAGAGTGCTTAAAGATAGCTAAGACCTGGAAACATGTTTTGTTATTCATCATCAATTTAATGCCAGAGTTTCAATGTCTAAGTCACTTTATTTAAATGGAAAATGACACAGAAATTAGAAATCAATACTTAAGGAACAAGTATTTTATGTTTTAGAACGAGAAACACAGCTCAGATATCTAAAATAAACTCCTGTAGCCTGCATTGTACATTTTAAGTTACAGCAAACCTGAATAATAATATTACTTGAAAGAAAAAAAGAGAATGCTCTTTGAAATGATTCCTTTCGTCTTTTCCTTTGCTTACGGTGCCATGAAAAATCCTAGCACATGCGCTAAATTTATAAAGACAAAATGCCAGTGACTCAGGGGATCATCTTGTTCATTTTAAGAGCAAATTAAAACAGTGAAAGAATGGTGCAAATAATTGTTTCATATGTTCTTTGCTTGTGACTGCTGTAATCATCGGGCCTGATTTACAAATGTAGACTTGAAGGTTTCTCAGCTTCCTGCAGGGTAGAAGACTGTTACTTTGGCACTCACCCTCTCGCCCTTGTAATCACCACTCAAAACTGCCCTGGTACTTCCAATTCCCAGTCTCTTGATTGAACACCTCATTCTGTGCTAACAAGGTGTCCAAGGTATTTGAACAGGGGCTCCAGTCGGAAAATTGTTAATGGTTCTGCTCATTAAGAGTTGCTGTACTAGTTTTGGTAATTTGGTAACTGTCTAAATTGCAAGTTGATTTTTTTTCCCCTTCAGCTTAAGGAAGGAGGCTACATTTAAGACAGTAACAGTAATGAAACTTCTGTTTCAGAACTGACAAGGAAAGTTGAGTGCTGTTGGTGTTATCATGCAATGGTTTTCACAGAATTAATAAAATTATCTTGAATGTCTAGGCTTATTCTCTGGTTGTGTTCAAGATACGGTTAAAGTAGGACCAAATAAAGAAGAAAAATTTTCACAGGATGGGTCTATGAAATAGCTAAGATTCCTGAAAGTTTAAAGGATAAAGATAGATCAACAAAAATGATTTCTTCAAAAATGTGAGAGAAAATGGAGTTATGACAGTGTTTCTAAACACTTTATGTCAAAGTGAAATTGATTATTTTTGAAACTTCTGTTTCTATAAATAGACAACTAGGTCTTTAAGAACACATATGACCCATTTTATTTTTAAAAAATTATCGATCATGTTGATTTACTTTATTTACTATTAGAATGACTTTTCAGGATCATTAATTACAAAGCCTATTTTTATTCAAAGATAGACAATTTTAATAGATACATTTTTCTACTGAACAATTCTTTAAAAAAATATTTCAGATGTGATCTGAATGCTCAAAATTGTCTTTTACAAGTATACATAAAAATCCCAAGAACATTTTTCATGAGTTAAATGCATTTGCCTCCATGGCAATTGTTCTGACAATACCAAGTTATTTTAGTTATACAACCTATTTCTTTATATTTCTATACTTTATAAAAGATATATTTCCCAAGAGGAATTAAGAAAAAAAATCAATATAGGTGTGTGTGTGTGTGTGTGTGTGTGTGTGTGTGTGTGTTTAAAACCTTTGGTTTAGTTTGAAACCTGTGATTTACTTTATCAACTCAGATTTAAAAGGGAGAATATTTCTAAAAAACATTTTTCTTATACAGTCCCTATTTGTTTCTTAATCATGAAAGGCCTTACTAAGTTTGGCAGCAGTATCTCCAGGGATTTATTTTAAATTATTTTTAGTGATTTGGACAGTTGCCATTTTATCATAGAGATGAAAAGGTGGGAGATGAGATTCAGCTGAGGATGGAAGTTTCTCCCCTATACCGAGCAAAGGGCTATTTTAAAGTGATTTATGTGGCAGTTTTCTTCTGTGTCACCATTATGTCCCTGCTGCCTGACTGTGACAACTTGGTGCTTGCTAACATTTTGGTAATAATTTATTGGGATGAGATTTTTTTGCCTGGAGTTCAGCCTGCAGTCCTTTTAACACTCTGCTTAAAGGACTAAGTTCTCTACAGGCTTATTTATTTTTCACTTTGGAACTGTGCACTCACACAAAAACCTGCCTACATAAATCTGCAACTTTTCTTTTTGAATTGGAAGTTGAATACAGACCATGACTTGTGCATATAAAAAAATGCAGAAATAATGCCCCCCTACTGTGTAAGTATTTTTGTTTTTCATGAATCAAGCCCAAAGTTATTTAAATTAATTCTAGTCTCATCATGGTAATAGAATATCATTTTTTGCCTCTTAAAAATACTAATGCATGGAAGTAATTTTACTGGTTATTTGACCAAGTTCTTCATACATTTTTAAATTCTATAACACGAAGAAAAAAACCAATGGCTACAGTTTCATGTTAACAGGCTTTAATCAATCAACATGAAAATACAATTTTTGATGTTCACAAACCATCATATTTTTCATTATATCTTTGAAAATCTAGAAGACAAAGAATTCACATTTTTCCCCCATGTGTTTACATTGAAAGCTATGCAATTGATTAATCAATCAGGGAATCTCTGAAATCTTGCTCTTTGATGATGGGTGTTATGAGTTAGAAATTCTATCACACATCCAAGCTGGACACATTTGCTTTAAAATAAAGGCTCTGACTTCTTTATATTAGGCTATATGCACAAGCAGATTAAAAATATGGTTTATTGTGCTAGACCTAGCTTTGGTTGTAAGTAAAAAATAAATTACTGCTGTGTTTTTTTTAAATATCGAAATCTTCAACACCTAATTTGAGTGATCTCTCCAGTTGTTTGTCATGGAAAGAGACTTCAATTTGCCCATGGATGGATTAAGAGGAGTTTTGTTAATATTAGTGGCAAATAGATGGAAGTTGGAATTTTTTTTTAATCTAGGAGGTAATTCAATAGATTCCTGCTTAGAAAATACCACTGACTTTCACAGTCATGTATATGTAATTCAGATATGATAAAGCCATAAACTGAAAAGAAAAATATTAACTAATGGAGATTTGAAGCTTCTAAAATTACTTTTTTGGGTTTTCTATTGGTTCTGTGATTTTCTTTACAAAACTAAGTACTGCCAATTCAAAAAAGATAAAATTGTTTTATAATGCTTTGGCTAAATGATATCAACATGTGTAGTCAGTTTAGGTAATTGGTTTCTATTCCTGGTCCCGGAAATCACTCAAAATTTGTTTATATTTCTAGCATGGATAAAATTGCCATGGAATACAGTAAGAAAACTATTATGTAGTTTCTTCTTTATGTAGTTCTTTAAAAAATATTTTGCCTAGGTATTTTCGCATTGGTTGTGACTTTGAATTATACTGAATTTGTTTTAATCATTTCAATTTATTTTAGCCATTATAAAACAGGCTGACCCCATGAAAGTAAGGTCACATAATTTTTTTTTTGATTATGAGAGCCTAACTTTGCATTTGATTCAGTGCTTAACATATTATTTGTTTTTAATAATTGCCTAAGTGCATGCTCATAGTTCACGTTCTACTTTGTATAAGAAGGTAATGAACTTATGACTTTAAAGGCTGGAATCTCACAGTAAAAGAACAATGAGCATTTAAATACTTGTTATCAGCTTTGTTTAAGTCATTGCAAATAATAATACAATTATTGCTCAGATATCTTAGGTCTTAAATCATCAGTACAGTAAGAAATCTAATAATATAGCTCAAAAATCTAATCTGTAGAGAGGACAAAAACTTGACTTCAGTGTTATACTGTTAAGAATTGTCAAGGGACTAAAATATGATGCCTTTTTAGGACTGTAAACATTTTGTGTAGAGTGAATTTATTATAGTGTTTGAGAAAGCTGGCTTCATGGTGATGTTCGGGGGAAGTCACATTTGTGTTTTCTCACCTGTCACAGGTATTCAAATGTAAAAATCAAGGTCAGTATTGGAGGCCATGTTAAAGGTCACTTTGCAAAATAGGCAAGATTAGACACAGAGTTAAGGTAAATGTCCTTATAATTTTCCTTTATAGTCCTTGAATTTTAGAATCAGAATGACTTCTTAAATGAGTTAATCTAAGGCCTTCATTTTAAAGATGAGGAAGTTGAAGGCAAGAGAAGTTCAGGAATGTTCCTAGAGTCCCACAGGCATTTAGTAGTCCTGGGACTAGAATCCCTACTTACCAGGCCAGTGTTCTTTCCATCCCTTGGCCCCTATCACCTCAAAATTAATACCTATTTGAATGGTTGTGTTGAATAGAACAAGAGCAGTTGTGCTGAGCCGTGAAAAATGACTTGATCCTACTCATGGTATATTTGTTACTTGTGAAAACATATTTAAGTCATTCTTGTGCACTAACTCCTGGTGCAAAGATCAGAAGCAGAATCACAAGATGAAGTTTTGCCAAAATGACTGGCGAGTTTACGAAGCAGATTATTTGTGTTTTTATTGAAGTTATCTTGAATATGGGAATTAGTGAAAGAAGAAAACATTTTTTATAGACTTGAAGCTGGGTTGGTTTTCATGGTATTTTTATATCATGGGAGATAATACATATTTTAGACGAAAGATCTAAGTGTGTGTGTGTGTGTGTGTGTGTGTGTGTGTGTGTGTGTATGGGTATATGTGTAGTTGGGTGAGGGATATAGTATTCATCTATCACTATGCCATGGTCTAGAAACAGACCACATAAGCCTTGATTAGGGATACAGGGAAATAGTCACAGAAAACAAATATCTGAGATTCAGCCAGGCAAAGAGGGCTGTTACATGATTGATGGCACGTAGCAGTATGGTCTCACAGCTCATGGGTTTGAGCCCGGCATCGGGTTCTCTGCTGACAGCTTGGAGCCTGGAGCCTGCCTCAGATTCTGTGTCTCCCTCTCTCTCTGCTCCTCCCCCACTTGTGCTCTGTCTCTGTCTCTCTCTCTCAAAAAAATAAATAAACATTAAAATAATAATAATAAAAAAAAGAATTTGGGAGTCCAGAACCAATTTACATTTTGTCTGTGTCTTGTTAGTTGTGTGACTTGTAAGTCTGAACCCTCTCAGCAGCTTGGTCATAACAAAGAAGGAGAGCGTTAAGATGGTAGGGTATCTTAGACAAAGTGAAGTAAAAGCAATCAATAGTAAAAATAGAGGCGTTAGCCTTGGTAGAATTTTTGAGCAAGTAAGGACACAGTTGAGGCTAAAAAAGAATGCAGTCGTGTCGAAGGAAACTGGATTCCCCACTGGATTTCAGAGGAGATACTCAAATAATTAACCTGCTCCTTTTTGTTTGATTGCCTTTAACTGGACATCAGAAATTATGCCTTGAATCACCATTGGCAAGTTTACTTCCATTTTTCAGCAAGCTCCAATTTGGCTGAAATAAAGTAGAAAAATTATTTACTATCTTTAAATAATTTCACTATCTCTCTTGGAGAGATATTGAAAGATATATACTATTGAAAAGATAAACTGTATGAAACAGATATACTATTCTCTTGAAGAGAATCCTTCAAGTTCCTATTACTATTATGATTAAAATACATATGCTTGGATTCTAGAATGCTTTTTTCTCCATTAATGTTTATTTATACCACTTTTCCTACCAAGGATGTAATTATGGCTCATCCATTTAAAATTACATGTTACATTAAAGCGTCTTCATTCTAAAAATGTCATTGTGTGTGACTTTTTTCAGTCAGATTTGGTCTCATCCAAGAACCACTCCAGTGTAGAACAATAGTTTAAAATTTTTGGTATTTGGACTATCTTGAGGATTACACACAGAATTAAGATTCCTTTATGGACTTCAAAACATTTCATTCTTACGTAGAAATGAAAATATTTTAGCTTAATTTTTCCTATTGCTTTGGTCATGAAAAGGACAACTTTCCACTTACCTTTGGACAGACTCTGCTCACTCTTCCCTGAGATAGTCCCAAATTCTTAGTAATATAGTAGGCATTAATGGTTAAGAAAGACCCACATTTGAGTTCTCATTCTAGCACTACCTAGCTGGGTGATTCTGGAAAAATTATTTAACCTTTCTGAGTCTGAAGTTGTTATTCTTCCCAGCCCAAAATGACTTTTCCTTTTCATTCAGAAATTCTTACTACTGGAGGCCTGTATTACTTTCTATTGCTATTGTAACAAATTACCACGAACGACACAAAAGTATTATTTTATAGTTCCGGAGGTTAGAAGTTGGAAATTGGGTCTCATTGGGCTAATAGCATGATGTCAGTACGGCTGCATTCCTTCCCGAGGTTCTAGGTAGGGGGTATCTGTTTGCTTGCCTTTTCCAGCTTCTGGAGGCCACCCTATTCCTGCTTGTGGCCCCCATCCATCTTGAATGTTTTCACTTGTATCACTCTGACCTCTGCTTCAGTGGCCACTACTCATTCTCTGACTATGACCCTCCCACTTTTCTTGTTCACTTCTAAGGATATTTGTGATTATATTTGGTCCCACCCAGATAATCTAGGATAATCTTCCGACTTCCTCAATGTAATCACATCTGAAATCCATTTTGCAATGTAGGGTGACATAACAACAAATACAGGGATTTGGATGTGATCGTCTTTGGGGAGGGACATGCATTATTCTGCCCATCACAAGGCCAAAAGGGATACTTCATAGATTCCCACCTCTTGACCGCACCCTGCTCCCCTGCCGCCAGGGAAGAATATCACTTTAATACAATTCCCCACATGGATGAGGAAAGTAACTGTTTGCTTTCTATTTGTATAATGAATTATCTCTCTAAAAATGCCAGTGTGTAAGGGCTCTATTAGTATGCTTGAACACTAATTAACAGGGACACTTGTTCTTATCTCATTTGACTTTCATAGGTTTTGTCCATCAATAACTACACTGTGGATCTGATGATTCTTTCTCACTGCAGCATCTTACTTTTATTACCTATGGATGGCTTCATGCTAACCAAAAGGTTAGATGGTACAATAATTTATGCTAATCTCAATTTGCTTTCGTGCTGTAGACAGTACAAATAAAGCTGCAGCAATTGATTACACATCACTGACAGCAGAAGGAACATACAGTTTCATCAATGAAAAAACTGAGTCATGTAATGGCTCAATAGTTAGGTGTAGCCTCATGAGAATGACAATCAAAACCAGGTCGTAATGATATGAATATTTATTGGATACCTCATCCTGCTTGGTAATTTTAATCGTCTGTAAAAAAAATAAGTTTAGAAGGAAACATTTCTGTTTTTCTTGAATACTCCTTTATAAAATACAATGTATTCCTATTGGGGTTTTAAGTATTTTTACATTGATTTTCCTGTTTTTAAGTTTTATTATTCCATAGTCATTTGATTTAATCCTAAAAACGATTGAATGTAATTAAATATCTATATTCAGAAATACATTCCGGTGTCTGATTTAGATCCTTTGTCTTAATTGGAGACTGTTTTGGTAAATTAGGCTGAGGAATAGTTAAAAAATATATCGATGTGTAAAAAATGACGTCTTAACAACAGCTAGAATAAACATCTGTAAAATTTGCTTATCAGAATAGTCATATAAGGGATGGTGAACAATTACTGAAAGAATAGAAATAGAATGCATAACTTCCAAACTGTTAGAGAGAAAGAAAAAGGAGAATAAGGAAAAGTCTATCAAGTCAAGAAAAGGCTATAAAGGAAAGGGGAAAAAATCAGAGAAAAAAAAACAAGACTAAATATTCAGCAAATACTGAATGAGCATCTGCTATAGATAAGGACTTTTTGTCTCTGAAAATGTTAATACAAACAAATTGATAAGCACAATAAGTATAAATAGGTGAAACTCTTCTGTTAAATGCCAAAGACTTCCAGGTTGGGTACACTGTTTTTATATTTTAAACAGTAGATATGTATAAGTGAGACACCTAAATCAAAACATACAGTATGACTTACAACAAAGGAATGGGAAAAGATATGTAATACAAATGTGTTTCACCTAACGACATAAACTTACTATATGTAAAGCCAAAGATATAAAATTATAAGATGAAGTCAACAAATATCATAGTGGATGTTTTTTTCAAAACATATATCCAAAATTAATCTATCACAACTAAATCTAATAAGGATTCAAAAAATCCTAATGTATAAGAGTAGATTTTAAAAATCAAAGCTTACCTTAAAAATTAGCATAAGGCACATCATTTTGGTTTCTAGATGTTATTGACTAGGTTGTCAGGCCATCTCGTTAATCTATTGCATTACAAAGGAAAATCTTAATAAAATCTTCTAATTCTGATATCAAAATCCTTGTGGATCTGGCTAATAAGCCTTAATAGACCTGCTTTCTGCCTTGCTTTTTTTGTCCCTTGCTTTTCCAATGAAAAGCTATTAAAGAGTATTACATCTCAGTCCTCAAGGAAAGGAGGACAGGGGTAAGAAAATATCTACTTACTAAAGCTTCCTCTAAACGTGAAGGAAACCACACTACTGTGCCTAATTCTGTAGGAGACAGATATTGCATATTTTAACACTCAGATTGCCAAAATGAATGGGGAGATAACCTAAAAGTCCTGAATTTCACAACACTGCATCACAAAGTGTGGGCATTCTAAATTTATTTTGGTAAGTAATCTTAATAGGGGAAATCTTGTTAATAATAAATAAAATGAGATGCAATATGAAAAAATTATGATATTCAACATGGTATTTGGTTGTTTAAATTGGTCTACATTATTTTGTTCCGAAGCTTGGTAAGATAATGTGGTACTATGTCATTTGGATTTCTTTTTAGTGAAACACCGATAGAATATTTAAGCACTAAGAATGCTTACAACACCCCATTATATCATGTCTTCTTGTCTTAGAGATGTTCTTTTTTAAAGTATGATAACTAGTGAATACAATCAGCCTATATCACCATGAAATTAAACAGCAGCCTAATGGTCAGTGTATATCAAAGTGTAGGATCCTCCTTTCAGATGGGAATAACAAAATTGAACAGATCAATCAGAAGAGATAAAACTATGAACTTAACTATTAGTTTTTTGGAGGTGGGGTTGTGTGTGTGTGTGTGTGTGTGTGTGTGTGTATCTGTTTGTATTGTATATTGTATTGTATACTGTATTGAATTATACTGTATTACTTACTATCTTGTATTATATTGTATTACTTACTATCTGGCTTTTTTGGCTGCTATATTTTAACCTTCTGCCAAGTGTTAGTGATAATGTGTCAAGAATACGACACAGTCTCCAAAGCAATGTTAACCCTCAACATAATTATTTTTGTTTCAAAAGGGTTGGTCTTCACTACATACCCATAAACACCCCTACACGTTACTAGTCTCAGGAGTTTTTAACACTTTGGGTGATATTTGATTATTCTAGACTAGGACAGGTCAAACTGGCCACAAATGAGAAGAGTGTCTTTAGATAATTCCAGAATTCTGACCTAAGGACTAAGAATAAAAACCAGAATTACAATCCCTTTTTCTTGTCTAGGACTTTGGTATTATATTTAATATTCTTTTTTTTTTTTTAAGTTTTTACTTAGTTATTTTGAGAGAGAGAGTGAACAAGAGTGTGTGTGAGCAGGGGACGGGCAGAGTGAGAGAGAGAATCTAAAGCAGGTTCCACCTAACTATGAGATCATGACCTGAGCCAAATGGAGTCAGAGACTTAAATGACTGAGCCACCCCGGTGCCCCTCTATGTAATATTCTTTATTCTTGTTTGTCATTCCCATTCCTTATTACTGTGTTTTTAAAAACACAATTAAAAACACTTTGATTACAAGTTTAATTTTTTTTTCTGACTTGCCTTTAGTCCTTAACTTTATTCTATTACACAGATTACACAGCTGACATAATGTGAAAGTTACTGTTAATCCAAGTTAGGTTGAGGGAGAGCGGGATGAAATAAACCATACTAATATTTTCACAACGAATTATCGTTTGGCCCTCTTATTGTGGCTGAATAAACTTGTTCAAATAAGTTTGGACATTTCTTTCTTTGTTAATTTTTTTTAATCTTTATTTTTTTTTGAGGGACAGAGAGAGACAGAGTGAGAGTAGGGGAAGAATAGAGAGAGAGGGAGACACAGAATCCAAAGCAGGCTCCAGGCTCCAAGCTGTCAGCACAGAGCCCGATATGGGGCTCCAACCCACGAACTGTGAGATCATGACCTGAGCTGAAGTGGGACGCTTAACCGACTGAGCCACCCAGGCGCCCCAATAAGTTTGCACATTTCAAATTTAGCTGGCTGGACCAACAGATTCCTACCAGGTCAATATGAAAACTTTTGGTTATCATCTCAATTTCAGTTGACAATGTCATATAACTTAACTTTATCATTTAAAAAAAAAGTCAACTTTTCTTTTATTTTTTTTATTATTTTTTTTAACGTTTATTTATTTTTGAGACAGAGAGAGACAGAGCATGAACGGGGGAGGGGCAGAGAGAGAGGGAGACACAGAATTGGAAGCAGGCTCCAGGCTCTGAGCCATCAGCCCAGAGCCCGATGCGGGGCTCGAACTCACGGACCGTGAGATCGTGACCTGAGCTGAAGTCGGACGCTTAACCGACTGAGCCACCCAGGCGCCCCAAAAGTCAACTTTTCTATCTGCAGCTTGTTAAACTAAAAATATAAAGTCTTCACTAAAAATAATTTCCTGGTTCAGGGCCCCTGGGTGGCTCAGTCAGTTAAGCTCAGGTCATGATTTCAGGGTTCATGGGTTTGAGCCCTGCATCAGTCTCTGTGCTGACAGCTCAGAACCTGGAGTCTGATTTGGATTCTGTGTCTCCCTCTCTCTCTGCCCTTTTCCCGCTTGCACTCCATTTCTCTCTCTCTCAAAAATAAACATTAAAAAACATTAAAAGAATACTTTCCTTGTTCAAAAATATAATTTAATTAGAATATCCCATATGATGTTTGTTCTTATGCTGTTTCTTAATATTATCATTATTATTTCTTTTTACTATGAAATGGATAGTCTGTAAAACTGTTTTTTTTTCTGTTAGTCCCTTTGTTTTTGGAGTAGGTTTCTGTAATTTTATATACATTGTAGACTGGAAATAGAATTGTATTTTTCATTTTATGTAATATAAGTAAAACTTTTAAAATTATAATTTTATATTTATATTATATTTATGTTTATTTATATTATATTTATATTATATTATATTTATATATTATATTACATTATATTATATTATATTTATTTTTATATTTATATTATAAATATAATAATCGTGCAGTATAACTTTTTTTCAAAACTTTCACAATCCTGGGTGTGGCTTGGAAGAAAATAACACCATGATAGACAATGGCACAATTGAATTGACAATTAGGTCAACACTTGGGCTGCACTAAATAGAATTTTAGTTCCTAGAACCAAGGAGGTAATAACCCTACTCTACCCTGCATGCTCATATTAGTGCATTTGTTTCTGGTTCCCACCAAAAGTGTTGTAGAATCAATCTGGTGGTGAGACTACAGAATGGAAAAGATTCTAGGGATCAGGACACATGAAGAACCATTGGAGGAAAAGGAAAATGAAAGACTCTGGGATTATATGATAATAATCTTTAATAATTCATTGAATTAAAAAAAAAGACATTTTACATTTTTCTGTGTACTCCAGAAGAACAAGTTTAGGACAAAATATAAGATTACCTGGGGTGTAAAATTAGAAGCAATAAGAAATAATTTAAGCTCTATAAAGTTGGAATGAGGTTGTGTCTTCTCTTCATGGAAGCCCAAATAATTTGTGAGAGGTATTTATAAGGCATCTTCATAAAGTTGAAAAGTTGAATTCGATTACATCTGAGGTCTCTCTCATACTGTAAACTTTACTTTTCTATATTCAAAGAGTGGAAGAAATTTTCTATCAAATTCATCCTGGGTATATAGAGCATTTATCTCCTGCTGAGTGTACTTTAATAATGGTAACAATAATAATAATAATGAGAAATATATAGTATTCTTGATACCACTTTATAGATGAATAAACAGAGATAAAGTGAAGCTCAGAAACTATCGCAGCTACAAAGCTAGTGAGTTTCGGAACTATGATCTTAACCCATAATAGATCTGATTTCTATGCCTGAGTTTTTAATGCATACATTCTATTGTCTGTATATGAAAAATAAGAGTTAAATCACCATTGCGACCTCAATCTGTAGAGAATCATCTTATTTAAAGAAGAATCAAATGACAGCACAGTATCTTGAGGTTTCTTATATTAAAATTATGGAGGACATAATACTAATGATGATACTGAAATCTACAATATACTTTCTCCTGAAACTGTTACTGCTAAACTAATTTGTTGGGACTTAATGAAGTCCTAGGTTCTGTGCTAAATGCTTTTGAGCATTATTTCATTTAATGCTCAATCCTCCTTCCAGGGAAGGTGCAACTATCTCTGTTTTGTAGCTGAAGATGCTGAGGTCCAAAGTCATACTCCAGTCAATGAAAGATGCTGTATTACCTAGAACAACTATCGTGTATTCATTTAGCTTAGTCATTCTTTCTATAGAGAATCATTATTTCCTATCTAGATGTTTCTCCAAATGAAAATGTGACATGTCTTCAAGCCAAGATCCTAGATTACTCTTTTAAGCTTATTTTAACAGTTATTTATTTAAAAGAAGAAGAAGAAGCAGAAGGAGAATTTCTATCGTCTATGGAGAATAGTCTATCAGTTGATTACTGGATTAGCCAACAATCAACCAGCCATCAATGTACCAGACACTGTGAAAAATACAACAATCCTGCAGTTAAGGAGCTTACACCTAGCTAAGGAGTCAGAATTTAGAGATGTAAACAGTTAACAATGAAAGAAAGCCAAATGATTGGTATAAACAGTAAAAGATTTTGCAGTGAGAGAAAACAAAAACAGAAATAAAAACATCCTGGTAAACCATGTGTGCTAGGGAAAGCATCATGGAATTTACCCTGTGTGTGGATGAGGACAGAGGACCAGAAAGATCATCTGACATAGAGAAAAGGAATAGAATGAACACCGACACATGGTTTGTAATATAGGATATGTTGGACTCCAATGACTGGACTATGGTGGGTTTTAGTTTACCTGATTATTTATGATTTTACATTATTCCTTGTAAAAAATTAAGAGAATGCATGAATATCAACAGTAATCAATTCTATTTGGAAAGCACGACTTGTTCAAGGGTGATTGTCTATAGGTTGGCTTCCTGCAAAGCCTACATAAAATTTGGCTATGTCTCTATGGTTAAGTCACTCAGTCTTGGTCCTGTCATTTACAAGTGTGGTCCAAATTCTTTCACATTTTTCCCAACAGAGGATAGGGACCCAATGACTGTTTTTACCAGTAGAATACAACAGATGTGACATCATGTGACTTCCAAGTTTAGGTCATTAAAAGCCATGCAGTTTTGTCCTCATCCCATGGAACACTGACTCTTGAAGTCCCAAGCTACCATGTAAAATGCCTGTCTAGCCTGAGGCTTCCATCTTCTCTTCATGAAGAGGCTATAGCTGGGTCCACTGGTCAACATAATCCCCTTAGCCCTGCCTTCCAGCTGTCCTTGCCAAGAGACCAGATATGTAAGTGAAACCATGTCAGAGTCTCCAGATCAGTCCATCTGCCAGCTGAGTACAACTCAAGCTCTGTCAATGCCACATTAAACAGAAGAGTCACATAGCTGAAACTTGCCTGAATTTCTAACCTACAGCATCATGAGGCATAATAAAACCGTTCTTAAGATATTAAATTTTGGGGTTGTCTGTTATGCAGTAGTAAAGAGCTAAGACACCCGGTCACCTGTAAGCTTGAATCCCAGTCCTCGATCACTGAGCTCTATCGTCATGCCTGGAGTGTAGCTTTTGCTTTCCTAGTTAGGAATCCTGCTATGACAAATACCTTCACTATCCAGTACTGCGTTAGAATGCAGGAGGCGCTGGGGGAACTGCACCTCTCCTACCGCTCCTGCTTGTGTTTTTTTTCTGGTGAATATTCCCCTAGTAGACCGGAGTTTGTACCACTCAACCCCGAGCCCTAGTTCGCACAACACAGGGTTCTTTCAATGTTCCATGAGGTGCTGTGGGGCTACATAGGTAATCTAAAAGTAAGTTGGATACCAAAACACTAGAGAAAAATTATTCAAAGGCAGGATGCAGATCACACTCTACTATGGTGAATTTTCTGGGACAAACCTGATTCTAAATGTTCTATCTCCACCACCCAAATTATTGCAGCATCGTAGGATTTCTTATATTTGGGGTGTCTGAATTATTTATTCGAGACTATCTTTTTCAATAGGAGAGGCACAGAATCTTTTGTCAGACTATATGTCCCAATTTTGTGTTCAGAAATAGGCCAATGTTCTTTTAACTCAAAGTTACATTACAACACATTTGGTGCCTCTCATCAGAGTATAGAGGCTGAAGGCCTGCTGGACACACAAAAAAAGGGCAAGTAGAAGAAAAACACCTTCTCCACAAAGGCTATATTTAGTTCATATATACAGATATTATGAAAAAAGTAATAATTTAGCCTGCTTTTTTTAATAGTTGAACAGGTCATTATAAGTCAATCTGGTAGGTGTGCATTTCTCAGCAGCATTTTCTTGCGGATTTTTAAAGATGTATTTTTAGTATCCTGAGAGAAAAAAAATTCATCTCCACCAGAAGTTATTGCAATTCTTTAAGCCATTTTTTTGTTTGTCTTTGTCCCTGGTGACTTACTAGACTTTTAAAATTTGCTATTATGCAACATGCACCTTCATACTCTGGCAGACTAAAGGTGGAAAGGAAAGCCGACCCAACTCCATGGTCCCCTAATGGCACTGGGTTCTGTCATTTCGCCAGGGGTGTTTATGGGGCTAACACTGCTTTGACGTGTAACTGTCTATCTTACAGAGAGCTAAACTTGAGGGAGGGAACGTTTTGCCAGGGAGGGCCAAGTGAGGCGTCATGTACGAGTGTGTTTAATGGCAACCAAGAGCTAAAAGAAATTTAGATCAGTGGAAACGGTATCTGCCAACTAAGTTCTTATCCTCCTCTCCAGGACGTAAATGTCATCTAAGTAATTCCAACACTGTTGGTATATTTATAATTAAGAAATTAAAAAAAAAATGTAGCCCTCATATTTCCAATGTTATCTCTAATATACCATGGAGTAAATGTTGCTACCAGGTTACTTACTGTGCCATCTTTCTTCTAATCAGTCCTCATGTTTTTGCTTACATTTTTTAATGCTTATTTAAAATTTTTGAGAAAAAGAGAGGGAGACAGCATGAGCAGGGGGAGGAGCGGAGACACAGGGAGACACAGAATTGGAAGCAGGCTCTAGGCTCTGAGCTGTCAGCACAGAGCTCGACATGGGGCTTGAACTCACAAACCATGAGATCACGACCTGAGCTGAAGTCAGATGTTAACTGACTGAGCCATCCAGGCACCCCTTGCTTACATTTTTTATTACTTCTATAAATTGGGTTATCTTGTTGAACAGTAGTAGTCTTTAAAATGAGAGGTTTTCTGTATGTTTCCCTATTAAAAAAAAAAAAAAAGGATGCCATAATGGTTAAGGGATGGGGCTGCCCTTAGGTAGAAATTAGAAAAATTTTAATTTCACTTATAAAGAAACTTTTTTTAAGAAAGTATCTCTAAAAGGGAATGGCCACTTTGAGAAATAGGAAATGGAATGGGAAGAATGCAGATAATAAAAATGTGTGACTTTGTCAAAGAGTGATTCAAGTAATGGGGAACACGTAAAAGAGAAAAGGGAGAGTCAATTAAATGAATAGGCTATTTAGTTGCCCACCTCCCTGATTAAAGGCACATCGAAGAGTTGGAGTAAAAATTTCTGTTGATTAGTTACAGCCAGTCTGACTGTTTCTCTGTGTTTTCTGATTCTGATGGAGAAAAAAAGAAAAGATCTAGAAACAGAGAGGGTGGCAAAGAGGCAGTTGGAGGCTTGCTTTAATATTAGCAAGGCAGTGTCTTTTTCTGGGCCTCACTGCTTAATTAAAGCTAAGTGCCAGCATTGAAAAAGTTCAACTGTCAGTGATTCTAAATTAAAGCATAATGTTGGAGAAAGTACTCTAAGGACTTTGGTATCTCAAGCTGCAGGTGGCTTGCTAAAGTCTGGACTGGAAAAAGCAACAAAGTATTTCAACTCCTGAGAACTGGGTGTTAAAAGCAAAGGCATACCAGGAATGAAAGGAGTCCAACGTTTAGTTAGAAAGTGATTCACTAACAGTTTAGTGAGGTGAAACTCTCTATATAAGTATTTGTGTTTTATTTAGCTTGACTCTGTGGCTTGCCTCACATACATTCATAATATGCATGGTGTAGCAGAGACCATGTGGGATCACAACTGAATGACCTATGTAGAAATTTGAATTATGCTTCTTACCAGTTGTGTGATTTACGAAATGAAGACGATTAGCGATTTTAAGAAATATGTTCTTTATAACCGGCAAAAAGTGATAGATTTATATATCATTTTATTATGATGCTGTTGAGTTAAAACATTAGAAAGGGAAGTATTTGCTTGGGTGAAGACTTTGTCTTATTGCCTCACCTATGCATGCCCGCAAAGGGAGGGGCAGGGAAGGCAATTAACATTTTTTGAGTATTTACTGTATGCCAGGAATGAGGCTAGCACTTGATTACTCAATTTCCAAAGAGTCTGTGAGATGGTTAAGCTTGTCCCCATTTTATAGATGAAGAAACTGAGCTACAGGGAGGTACTTTGTCCAAGTTTTCATGGATATAGTTTATACAGTTTGATTGAGAGTTAAACATAGATCTGTATGTCTTTAAAGATCATGCTTCTTCTATTCTATCAGGTTCCCAGTGAAAATAGGTGATTTAAGAGGGTTCAGTGATGTGTCTTGGAATTGTAGACATGGGGCTTTGGAGGAAAAAAACCTGCTATTTGATCACTAAAAGACACATCTAGCAGATGACAAGTAATAACGGTACTGAGGGATGGTTCTTCAATTCCTCCAGCATTTTTTTTTTTTGTTTGTAATTTTTATTTCAGGACCAATAGTCTTACTCCTCTTGTTCTCTTGCATTTCCTAGATATTTAATAGTCCTTGAACATTGGTTTAAATTTGACTTGCCTTTGCTGACTCTTCCAGCAAGATTTTCATTTTCACTATTATTTCTGATAAATTTAAAATGCATTAAAAAGGCACCTGGTAAAAGCATGTCGTATGTCTGTTGTGCTCATCATTTCATTTAAACCTCATGCCAACCCATGAAGTGATTTACCATTGCCATTAAATTTTGAAATCAAAGCTTGAGAGATTGCCCACATTCATGCAGTTAGGAAGCAGTGGACCTTGTGTTTCTGATGACAAAGCCCTTGCTCCTGGGCACTGCGCTGTTCCGTTGGATGCTTATAGGCCAGTAGTATCTTGTAGAATGACTGCTGACACAGTGTTCGGGAAATGTGGAAAGCATGTTAGCTACAGGAACGTTTCTAAAACTCTTGAAAATATTCACCTAATGATGACCCTCAAGTGGTCCCATAATGTAAATTCACCCATGTGCAGATTGTAATATTTAAGGAAAGAACAGGTGAGCCAAGTGACTTCTAGAGTCCATTTTGTGAAATAATTTTCAGGACTGATTGAACGTAGCTTAAATAGTGCCATTCCCATGTGAGGTATATGTTCTTGAAACCATCCCCAAATCTGAACCTAACTTCTGTTTCAGTGAACTAAAGAACACCCTATATGAACAGCTGCAGCATCTGATTGATGGGTAAGAGAATACTATTTCTGTTGACTCACTTAGAATGATGCCATGTGCATGAGGGGGGAATTTCTGAATTCAAAATTCTGCACTATCTCTGAATTTTCTTACGGAAGTTTGGCTTTGGATATCCAGTCATACTCTAGGAAGAAACTCAGATGGATTTGTTGTTGTTACTTGTAACAGAACATCTGGTATATATTGGCAGAAGGTGTTAGTGATGAATTTCAGTAAAACCAAAGCCAAAATCTCGATGGGGTATGAGTTCATCTTGTTTATATCATTCTCCCCATGTCAAATCCAAAGCACAAGTATTGCTTCCTACCTATAGTAGCATCTGAAAACATAATAGCCACAGTCATGGGGTTTTAGAAATTACGGCTAAAGATTATGCAAAGTATCAAGATGGAAATAGCAGATTAGTAATCCGGCAATAATAGCATATTATATTGTTAAATAACTCTCTAAATTTTTAGGAAAAGCAACTGCAGAAAAAGATAGCTTTTCTCTTTTTGTGTTCAGTATAGCTCAATATAGTTGGAAAGAGACATATCCTAATTCCATTTCTCAAAGCACAGGTATATTCCCTCATGAACCAATCTTTCCTCAGCAGGCTGATTTAGATAATAAAATGAAAAAGAGATAACTGAATGGATCCTCCAACCTTCTTCTTCAAGAATCGGAGCGGGGAGCCCCTTGGGGCGGCAGGGCAATTCTGAGGCTGCAGAAGCTCTCTGAACAGCTGTTTGGTAGTAGTCTCAACAGAGCTCGTTAGCACAACTAGTCAGGGCCATGTTAACTGGGTCCCTTTACTGTTGCCGCCACATTCCCTCTTATCATGTCCCTCCATTATCACTCGCCCGCCTCCCCAGCTTGCTCTGTTAGCACTTCTGCTCTCCGGAGAGGAAAGAATTTTCTTTCATTCTTTCTCTCTTTCCCTCTCTCCTCCCTTCCCCCTCTCTCCCCCTCTCTTACCCACCTCCCTCCCTCTCCTTCCCACCTCCTTCTGACCAATTCTTTCTCATATCTCTCGCTTTTCTCCTTTATCTGATGCTACCTCTTTCCCTCTCCCCCTCCTCTTATGGCTGCTTCTCCCAAAACCAAATGTGTGGGTTCTTTCTTTCCCTCCACCAAGCACTACTCTTCACTAGTTTTCATACCTTTGATGGAAGGAACTGCCTGAGTATCTTAAATCATCAGACTAGAGGTGTATTCTCTTCCTTTGCAAGGGAGGCAGTAAACAGAATTGGTTAAGAACACACACTTTGTAATTGGACTAGAACTTGACTTAAATGTCAGCCCTGACATGCTGCGGAATGCAGCACACAAGAATAAATCACCCTTAGCTCCAATGTCCATATCCATTAAATGGGGGTAATAGTATCTTCCTCATGTTAAGTATAGGGAGTAAAGAAATCATTGTTAAACACGCACTCTGCATGGTGACTGGAACAGAATCAGCAGGCAATAAAGACCAACTCCTGTTATTTATATACCACGTCTGTTGATCAAATAGGACTGGTCTCAAGTCTGGCTTTGCTAAATTCTCTGAGTCTTCCCTCGGCCCATCCTGGTGCGCCTGTCCACTTAGGGTACCTCATTTATTAATTCATTCTTCATTCAGGAGCCTACTGAGAAGATAGGTTATTTTCCATCCCTAGGTACTTTCTGTTACTCTGTCACAGCCATGAAATTAATCCCTGCCAAATTATTAGTTGATAAACTTTAAGGCATTATTCCTTCCAGACACTTTAAGGATCAAGAGGTGAGGGAAGAGGAAGGAGAAATGAGCAAGACATAAGGGAGGGCATAAGGAGCCCCTTTCACCTCAAGAAGGTGTTTTATTTCTCAAGAGTAGAATTCCCGGTAATGGATTGACTGTGTGGGCAGGAGATGTAACTTGGGCCAGCACCTTCTCGACCTGTTCACTGGCAAACTTGTCTCTAGAATCTTGCTTGCTTCTTGGCTGCAAACACCTGTGGATTTTCATTGCAGGTGTGTTGGGTGGGTAGGGTATCGGAAAAATTGACACGATCCTGACACCGTTCTAACTACACTTAATTCTTTGTAAATCCTTTGTAATCTCATTTGATTCTCGCATTTCCAGTAGGCATTTTTTATTCCCATTTTACAGAGGAGTATACCCTTTTAGAGAGGGTAAACAGCTTGCTTTAAGTCACTCAGCCAGTTGATGGCAGAGGTCTTTTCGATGCCCGAACTCTGGCTTCCCTTGCTATACCACTCATCCTTCCTGTCAGTTGAGACGTTCTGAAGCATGACAGCTCTTTCTCCCACAATCACATCTATGCTCAGAGATGGAGATTTCTTGAAGTACCTCCTAAATAGTGCCTAGGAACCACTATCTCCTCACTAGAAAGGAGGAAAGGCTCAGGAGGAGCTAGCTACCCCCTGCACTAAATCCTGATTCTTTTTCACCCTTTGGGCAGTGCCGCTCTGTTCTGGCCCCCATTTTGTTTAAATGAGGAAATTGGCGTATATGTTTTATTTTCTTTGCATTTCACCATGTTCTTATTTTATTTTACTTATTTTTTTTTTTACTTAAATTCAAGTTAGTTAACATAAAGTGTAGTGTTGGTTTCAGGAGTAGAGCCCAGTGATTCATCACTTACATGTAACACCCAGTGCTGATCCCAACAAGTGCCCTCCTTAATGCCAGTCACCTGTCTAGCCCATCCCCGATCCACTCCCCTCCAGCAACCCTCAGTTTGTTCTCTCTGTGTAAGAGTCTGTTATGTTTGCCTCCCTCTCTCTTTTTAACTCATTGTTCCTTTTCTCCCCCTACATTCATCTGTTTTTTTCTTAAATTCCACATATGAGTGAAATCATATATTTGCCTTTCTCTGACTTAATCATAATACATAATACATTAATTATCATAATACACACTAGTTCCATCCATGCTGTTGCAAATGGCAAGATTTCATTCTTTTGATCATCAAGTAATATTCCATTGTATATATATACCATATCTTCTTTTTTTTAATGTTTATTTTTGAGAGAGAGAGAGAGAGACAGAGAGACAGAGAGAGAGACAGAGCATGAGCAGAGGGAGTGGCAGAGAGAGCGGGAGGCACAGAATCTAAGCAAGCCCCAGGCTCTGAGCTGCCAGCACAGACCCAGATGAGAGGCTTGAACTCACAAAATATGAGATCATGACCTGAGCCAAAGTTGGATGCTTAACCAACTGAGCCACCCAGCCCCCCCCCACCCATATCTCCTTTATCTATTCATCAGTTGATGGACATTTGGGCTCTTTCCATAATTTGACTATTGTTTATAGCACTGCTATCAACATTGGAGTGCATGTGGCCCTTCAAATAAGCATTTTTGTATCCTTTGGATAAATACCTAGTAGTGCAATTGCTGGGTTATAGGGTAGTTCTATTTTCAATTGTTTTTTAGGTTATTTTTTCTTAAATGTTTATTTATTTATGAGACAGAGAGAGACAGAGTGCAAGTGGGGGAGGGAAAGAGAAAGAAGCAGACACAGAAGCCGAAGCAGGCTCCAGGCTCTGAGCTGTCAGCAAGGAACCTGACCTGGGGCCCAAACCCCCGAATCGTCAGATCATGACCTGAGCCGAAGTTGGACGCTTAACTGACTGAGCCACCCAGGTGCCCCTATTTTCAATTTTTTGAGGAAACTTCATACTGTTTTCCAGAGTCGCCAAACCACTTTGCTTTCCTACCAGCAGTGCAAAAGAGATCCTCTTTCTCTGCATCCTCGCCAACATCTGTTGTTTCCCGAGTTGTTCATTTTAGCCATTCTGACAGTTGTGAGGTGGTACCTCATTGTGGTTTTGATTTGTGTTTCTTTGATGATCAGTGATGTTGAGCATCTTTTCATGTGTCTGTTAGCCATCTGGATGTCGTCTTCAGAAAAGTGTCAATTTGTCTTCTGTCCATTTCTTCACCGAGTTGTTTTGTGGTGTTGATTTTGTTAAGTTCTTTATAAGTTTTGGATCCTAACCCTTTATCTGACATGTCATTTGCAAATATTTTCCCCGGTTCCGTCAGTTGCCTTTTAGTTTTGTTGATTGCTTCCTTTACTGTGCAGAAGCTTTTTATCTTGATGAGGTCCCCCCAATAGTTCATTTTTGCCTTTATTTCCCTTGCCTCCAGAGACATGTCTAGTAAGAAGTTGCTGCGGTGGAGGTCAAAGTGGTTGCCTTCTGTTTTCTCCCGTAGGATTTCAATAGTTTCCCATCTTACATTTAGGTCTTTCATCCATTCGAATTTGTCTTTGTGAATGGTGTAAGAAAGTGGTCCAGTTTCATTCTTCTGCATGTCGCTATCCAGTTTTCCCAGCACCATTTACTGAAGAGATTGTTTTTCTCATTGGATATTCTTTCCTACTTTGTTGAAGGTTTGTTGGCCATACTAATTTGTATGTGTAACCACATAATTTGTGGGTGCATTTCTGGGTTCTCTACTCTGTTGCATTGGCCTATGTGTCTGTTTCTGTGCCAGCATCATACTGTCTTGATGATTACAGTTTTGTAATACAGCTTGAATTCCAGAATTGTGATGCCTCCAGCTTTGGTTTTCTTTTCTCAATATTACTTTGACTATTTGGGGTCTGGTTCATACAAATTTTAGAATTGTTTTTCTAGCTCTGTGAAGAATGATGGTGTTATTTTGACAGGGATTTCATTGAATGCGTAGATTGCTTTGGGTTGTATCGACATTTTAACATTATTTGTTCTTCTAATCCATGAGCATGGAATATTTCTCCATTTCTTTGTGTCTTCTTCAGTTTCTTTCATAAGTTTTCTATAGTTTTCATCATACAGATCTTTCACCTCTTGGTTAGGTTTAACTCCTAGGTATTTTATGGTTCTTGGTGCAGTTGTGAATGGAATTGATTTCTTGACTTCTCTTTCTGCTGCTTCATTATTGGTGTATAGAAATGCAACTGATTTCTGTACATTGATTTTATATTGAGACTTTGCTGAATTCATTTATCAGTTCTAGCAGTTTGTTGGTGGAGTCTTTTGGGTTTTCCACGTATCTTGTCATCTGCGAAGAGTGAAATTTTGATTTCTTTCTTGCCAATTTGTATGCCTTTTATTTACTTTTGTTATCTAAATGCTGAGGCTAGGACTTTCAGTACTCTGTTGAACAACAGTGGTGAGAGTGGACATCCTTGTCATGTTCCTGTCCTTAGGGGGAAAGCTCTCATGTTTTCCTCATTGAGGATGATATTAACTGTGTGGGTCTTTCATATATAGCCTTTATGATGTTGAGGTATATTTCTTCTATCCCTACTTTCTTGAGGGTTTTTATGAAGAAAGGATGCTACATATTATCAAATGCTTTTTCTGTATCTACTGAGGGCATCATATGGTTCTTATCCTTTCTTTTATTAATGTGGTGCATTATGTTGATTGATTTGTGAATATTGAAACATCCCTGCATCCTAGGAATAAATACCACTTGATTATGGTGAGTAATTTTTAAAAATTTATTTATTTAAATTCGTTAGTTAACATACAATATAATATTACTTTCTGGAGTAGAACCCAGAGACTCATCACTTACATATAACACCCAGTGCTCATCCCAACAAGCACCCTCCTTAATGCTCGTCATCCATTTGGGCCATCCCCCCATCCACTTCCCCTCCAGCAACTCTCCATTTGGTCTCTGTCTTTAAGAGTCTCTTATGGCTTGCCTCCATCTGTGTTTTTATCTTATTTTTCTTTCCTTTCTCCTGTGTTCATCTGTTGTGTTTCTAAATTCCTCCTATCAGTGAAATCATTTGATATTTGTCTTTGACTTATCTCGTTTAGCATAATACACTAGTTCTCTCCATGCTGTTGCAAATGGCAGTATTTCATTCTTTTTGATCAAATAGTATTCCAGTGTGTGTGTGTGTGTGTGTGTGTGTGTGTGTGTGTGTATCACATCTTCTTTATCCATTCATCAGTCATGAATAATTCCTTTAATGTACTGTTGACTTCTATTTGCTAGTGTCTTGTTAAGAGATTTTGCATCTAGATTAATCAGAAATGTTGCCTGTAATTGTCCTTTTTAATGGGGTCTTTGTCTGGTTTTGGAATCAAGGTAATGCTGGCTTGAAAGCTTTCCTTCCATTTAAGTTTTTTGGAACAGTTTGAGAAGAATAGGTATTAACTCTTCTTTGTGAGTCTGGTAGAATTCCCCTGGGAAGCCATTTGGGCCAGAGCTCTTGTTTGTTGGGAGATTTTTGATAACTGATTCAATTTCTTTGCTGTTTATGGGTCTGTTCAAGTTTTCTATTTCTTCCTGTTTGAATTTTGGTAGCGCATGAGTATCTAGGAGTTGTCCATTTCTCCCAGATTGTCCAGTTTGCTGGCATATAATTTTTTATAGTCTTCTCTTATAATTGTTTGTATTTCTTTGGTTTTGGTTGTGATCTCTCCTCTTTCGTTTGTAATTTTATCTTTTTGGGTCCTGTCTCTTTTCTTCTTGATATGTCTGGCTCTAGCAATTTTGTTTATTCTTTCAAAAACTAGCATTAAGTTTCCTTGATCTGTTCTACTGTTTTTTGTTTGTTTGTTTGTTTGTTTGTTTCTATATCATTTATTTCTGCTCTAATTATTATTTCCTTCTTCTGCTGGCTTTAGACTTTATTTGCTGCTCTTTTTCTAGCTCCGTTACATGTAAGGTTAAGTTGAGTATTTGGGACATTTCTTGCCTATTGAGATAGGCCTAAATTGCAATGTCCTTACCTCTTAGGACTGGCTTTGCTGCACCCCAAAGGATTTGAACTGTAGTGTTTTCATTTTCATTTGCTTCCATGTATTTTCTTTATTTTTTTCTTTAACTTCCTGGTTAACCCATTCATTCTTTAGTTGAATGTTTTTTAACCTCCATGTATAGGAGGGCTTTCCAAATTTTCCCTTGTGGTTGATTTCAAGTTTCATAACATTGTTATCTGAAAATATGCATGGTATGATCTTGATCTTTTTGTAGCTGTTAAGGACTGACTTGTGACCTGGTATGTGATCTATGCTGGAGAATGTTCCATGTGCACTTGAGAAGACTGTGTGTTCTACTGCTTTAGGACGAAATGATCTGAATATATCTGTTAAGTCTATCTAGTCCAGTGTATTATTCAAAGCCATTGTATCCTTGTAGATTTTATGCTTAGATGATCTGTCCATTGTTGTAGGTGGAGTATTAAAGTCACTTACTATTTTGATATTATCAATAGGTTTCTTTATTTTTGTTATTAACTGATTTATGTATTTGGGCATTCAAGTTGGGGGCATAAATATTTATAATTGTTAGGTCTTCTTGATGGATAGACCCCTTAATTATGATGTAATGCCCTTCTTCATCTCTTGTTACAGTCTTTGCTTTAACATCTAGTTTGTCTGATATAATGACTACTCTGGCTTTCTTTTGACATCCATTATCATGATAGATCGTTCTCCATCCACTCATTTTCAATCTGCAGGTGTCTTTAGGTCTAAAATTAAGTCTCTTGTAGATAGCATATAGATGAATCTTATGTTTTTTATCCATTCTGAAACCTTTGTCTTTTGATTGGAGCATATAGCCCATTTACATTCAGAGTGATTATTGAAAGATATGAATTTAGTGCCATCATGGTACTTGTAGAGTTGGTTTTTCTGGTGATGTTCTCTGGTCCTTTGTTCTCTTTGGTTTTTTTTTCCTCCACTCAGAGAGTCCCCCTTAAAATTTCTTGCAAGTCTGGTTTAGTGGTCACTAGCTCTTTTAGTTTTTGTTTGTCTGGGAAACTCTTTATCTCTCCTATTCTGAATGACAGCCTTGCTGGATAAACGATTCTTGGCTGCATATTTTTCCTATTCAGCACACTGAATATTTCCTGCCACTCCCTTCTGGTCTGCCAAGTTTCAGTGGACAGGTCTGCTGCTAACTTTATGTGTCTACCTTTGTAGGTTAAGGACCTTTTTCTCTAGCTTCTTTGAGAAGTATCTATTTATCTTTGTATTTTACAAATTTCACTATGATGTGTCATGGTGTTGATCTGTTTTTGTTTCTTTGGTTGGTTGGGTTTTTTTTTTGAGGGGAGCTCTCTGTGTTTCTTGAACTCGAATGCCTGTTTCCTTTCCCAGATTAGGGAAGTTCTCAGCTATAATTTGTTCAAATAAACCTTCTGTCCCTTTTCCCACTCTTCTTCTGGGATTCCCATGATATGGATATTGTTTTATTTTATGGAATCACTAAGTTCACTAAGTCTCCCCGAGTGATCTAATAATTCCCTCTCCCTCCTCTTTTCAGCTTCATTATTTCCCATAATTTTATCTTCTAGGTTGCCTATGCTCTCTTCTGCTTCTTCAGTCCTCATTGTGACTGTACCCAGTTGGTGTTGCATCTTGCTTATAGCATTTAGTTCAGCCTGACTAATTTTTAGGTCTTTGATCTCTGCAGCAAGGGTTTCTCTGGTGACTTCTATGCTTTTTTCAAGCTCATCTAGTAGTTTTATGACTGTTGTTCTAAATTCTTGCTCATTTTTATTACTTATATCTGTTTTGAACAAGTTTCTGGCTGTGATTTCTTCTTGACATTTCTTTGGGGGAGAATTCCTCCATCTTGTGATTTTGGTTAAATTTCTGTCTTTTGAGTGTTTTAAAAGCTTGTTATGTTTCCTGCACCTGAGGGTACTGCTATATTAAAAAAGGGTCTGGCATTTCAGGAAAGTATTTCTGGTGTTTGCCATGTGCACTTTGTAATTACATTTTAGCTTCTCTTTCCTACTGGTCAGTCTTCCCCAAAACTCCTCCTTGCTTGCAATGGGGACTGCTTTGACCTTTAAGTAGATGTGCTTTGATTTGTTTGTTGAAGTAAGCCTGGAAAAAAAGGTGGGGGAGCCTTGTCCAAAAAAAAAGAGAAAAGGAAAGGGAACAAAAAAAAAATCAACCAGAGAATCAAAAAAACTATAAGGGGGGTTCCAAAGAAAAAGAAAAAGAAAAGAAAAGAAGAAAAGAAAAAAGAAAAAAAAAAGAAAAGAGTCAAAAAGGCTGATCCAAAAAAAGAGAAAAGTAAATGAAGGAAGAAGAAGAAGAAGAGGAAGAAGAAGAAGAAAGAAAGAAAGAAACTATGAATCTGATTCCAAAAGAAAAAAAAATAAAAAAAAAATAAATAGGAAACAAAATAAACCTGGTCCTCTTTCCACCAGAACTGCAGGTATTACTTTAAAGTACTCGATTTTCAGTACACTTGGTGCATGCAAGGGTGCTACCTGTGCTGGTGTTCTGGAGGAGAGGCCCATTGAGATGTTTTAGAGTCAGTCTTGCTTCAGTAAATAAGCAGTTGTCAGACACAGGGCGGGGGGGGGGGGGGGGGGGGGGGGCGGGGGGGGCGGGGAATGTGGTGTAGCAGGTCCCGCATCCACTGGAGGCCACTCTGTTGCTCTCTGAAGTCTCACCGTGTTGCTTTTGGGGGTAAAATGGCATCACCTCAATCTCTCCTCCCCAGACAGGGGATCTCACACTAGTCACACGCTAGTCAGCCCTCACAGAATAACAAGGGCAGTCAGCTTGCCCTGCGCCACAGCTCCCCTGCATTTTTAATTTGGCACACAGCTGGGATTCAAAACCTGAACTCTTAAAGGACCCTGCATTGCACAGATCCACTCCCTTCTTCCAGAATGGAGCCTGTTCAATCTGTGTGAAATCCTTTGTCCCTGAAAAACAGTCCCAAGCCTGTATAGCGCACAGAATCTATGGTGTAATGCTGCTAACAGCAGCAAAGGTTATATTCCCTCTGGGTGCGTCTCTGTCCCCTGCTGATGAAAGGCCTTTGGCTCCTGCCTGCAGGGTCTTTTGTTTTTGGGCAGGCGATATGCCATTTTCCCAAATTACTCCAGCCAGGGGAACATCCTCTCTCAGTGCACCCCAGAGATCTTCAGACCACACTAAGCACTCCAGGGCCAGCTCCTTCTTCCCCAGGGGCATGCACCACAACTCTGATCCAGGAAAAGTCACGCACTTCCAAAACCTGAGAGTTTGAGCTCCTAACTCTGCTTGAAAACAAAACAAAACAAAACAAAACAAAACAAAACAAAACAAAACAAAAACAAAAAACAAAAAACTGAGACACTCACTACTTCTTGCTCCCCAGTCTTTGGTCCAGAGAGGACTTCCTTTTGTGTGAACTCAACGCTGCACTTTCTCAACCCCTCTCTCTTTCTTTACCTTTTGTCTCTCCACAGAAAGAGTTCCCTCCCTTCCATAGCACTGCCATTTTTCTCTCCCTTAATTCACTCAATTCACTTCTACACACCTGACACCTGCCATGTGTCCCTTGCACTGTGGACAGCCTTCAGCCACTCGATAGATTGATTTTCTGGGTGTTCCTAATGGTCTGACCTCAATATAGCTGTGTTTGAGGGATGAGGAAAGCTCAGGGTCCCCCCACTTCTTCTCCATCTTAACTCCTAAGTCCTAACTGTGCTTTTAGTACACTTTTTCTAGAATCTGCCTGATTTTTTTTTAAGGTATAAATCCTAGGCCAAGTTTATATTGGAGTTTTATTAAACTAGAAGCAAAATGAACACCATTTATGTTCCCGTAGAATAGTATATACTTGTTTAACATTTAAACTTTTTAAAAAATTTTGATTTATTTTTGGAAGAGAGAGAGCACAAGTGGGGAGGGGCAGAGAGAGAGGGGAGAGAGGACCTGAAGCAGGCTTCACGCTGACAGCAGAGGTCGCAATGTGGGCTCCAACTTGAGAACTGTGAGATCATGACCTGAGCTGAGCTGGATGCTCAACTGACTGAGCCACCTAGATGCCCAACGGGTTGAACATTTAAAAATGAGTGGCGAATTATGACCCGTAACTTTAAAACATTATGCCTTTCTGCTTGACCACATGAATGCCCACTATTTTAATTTATGAAATGAGTTCAATCTAATTATATTCAAGGCATAAAACACTACAATATTTTGTGTAATCATGAACTGATGAAATTACAAGGGTCATAAAACACTGATTTTTTTATTTGCACTACTTAAGTCAAAAGAGAAAGCACCAGGTTCATGCCTCACCAGAAAAGAATGGAGATTCTAGGTCAGAAGTTGCAGGCTAATGGACCACAAGCTGGATCCCACTAACAGATATATACAGTTTAGCTCTCCGAGTGTTTTGGTTTGATTTTGATTTTTACTTGAATTAATTGCCAATGCTCACAAGTCAATAGTTTTCACATACAAATAGAGATTTCTCGTATCACTTGAAAGACTTGACCTTCATGTAATACTGGGTGTGGAAGTAGAAAGTTCCAGCTTCTGTGAGGCACAGGCTCTTCAGTTTACCACACCTCTGGCTGACTTATTTTATTTGCTTTACTCTTGCAGGCATTTGAGGTTGTGATCCTGGGTTTAAGGAATAGTTTTCAGATGACATTTTAAGCAAATTAATTATTTTTTTGGCAAGTTAATTTTTGATCTGTGTCTAACTCACCTGCTTTCTCTCCTACCACCTCCACCTTATCCTCAGGATGGATGCTCAAAAAGTCAGACTAGTGGTTTATACTGACTTCCAGCCACAAGCGCCAACCAATAGTGCAATCCACACTGTCTCTTGCTGGACCAACTTCCACCTTTTTACATCGAAATTCTGGGGAGATTAGAGGAGGGACTTCAGCAGCCAAGATGAGGGAAAGCACCCCAGTACAGAAGGGCTTCAACTTTTAAACAGATAAGATACTGTTTTGGTGCCTGCCCATTGAGGATCAGCCCTGTTTGTATTTGAGGCACAGCAGACCCTTTAACACACCCTCCAATAGCCTGAGTCTGTGCTTTTGACATGCATCCTTACAATAACCATTTGTGTAAGTATGTGTGTGCATGTGCGTGCAGGTACGCGTGTGTGTGTGTGTGTAGTTTACTTACTTGATTCAAACTTTACAAAGATATCACAATACCTTGCTCAATGTGGACAGTCCATAAATGTATTTTAAATGGAATAGATTGAATTATTTATTTATTCCACAGGCTTTGTAATGTTCATGGCCATACAATCAGTGAAACCAAGTTTGGTTTCCTTATGCTTGTTTGACTTTTATACACTTATATTTCATACCAAGAAGAAACTCATTCAGTGCTATTGTATAGAAACATCTCAGACCAACACATAAAGCATCTTAAACAAACATTCAATCTTTAAAATTAAAGTATAAACAGGAGAAAGATTCAAGGATTTGCTAATTGTCTTGTCCTGCTGTGGACTCATTTTGTCTATAACTATTAATGTAAATGTATTCGATAATTAATACAGAGCCTAGAAAAATTAGTCTATAAGTATAAGGTCATTTTTTGATTGTTAGATATGACCGTGACTTTTATTTCATCCTCTAGTATAATTTTTTAAAATTTGAACTCCAGTATAGTTAACTACAGTATTACATTTGTTTCAGGTGTGCAGTCCTATACTGTAATTTTAAGCCTTGGAAAAATGTAATACAGATAGAAACAATGGGAAGAAATAATCACTAGAAGAAATATTTCGATTAAAGTGGTGGATTAGGGAGAATGTAAAAATTTTCCAGCTGAATACAAATTCTCGGTGTATAATTATAGAAAGGTCTTAAAATAATAGTGAAAAATTCTTCCAATAAAATCTATTAAATGACTGTGTATTTGAAGATTTGGCTCATATGTTCCCTGTGTAATAGTGCATAATACTTTCTAACTGAAACTTTTCAAGAAACCATACCACTGACTCAAGGAATTTCTTTCTGTTTAGACAGTACTGTGAATAATAATTTATACTTACCAGGGTTTAAGAAACTATTTCTCCTTGAAACAATGGGGTTTCTTCTAACCCTTTTGTAAAAAGATGTCTTTGAAGATATTGGTAAGACACACACAGTCTCTGAATTGATTTTATTAAATGAATCTGCTCTGTTATTTTATACCAAAAAGAAAAAAAACCCACAAAAAGTTTACATGCATCCTGGAATTTGCTGACTTAAATGTTAATTTTAAAAGAAAATGCTGGCAATTAGTGTAAAAAGTGTTTTCTTTCAAATCTCAGATTTCATCTCTAGATAACTATATACACAAACTCATTTTGCTATTATGTCAATGAGATTTTTATATTTGATAAGGTAGTCTATAAGATCAAAGTCTAGGTTACATTAAAAATAGAAATTGAAGTTGTTTTAAAACCACTATATAGTGGCAAAAAGGGTTTTTTAAAGATTTTTTTTAACATTTATTTATTTTTGAGAGAGAGAGAGAGACAGAGTGTGAGTGGGGGAGGAGCAGAGAGAGAGAGAGACACACACAGCATCCAAAGCAGGCTCCAGACTCTAAGCTGTCAACACAGAGCCTGATGTGGGGCTGGAATCCAGGAACCATGAGATCATGACCTGAGCCAAAGTTGGACACTTAACCAACTGAGGCACCCAAGCGCCCTGAAAAAAGTGTTTAAAAAGTGGTCTCCCAGCAGTGGCCTGGTTTGGCTGCCTTTACTCATCATCCTCCCCAGAATGCAGGGCTCAGTCCAGGGTCTTCAGCTGGCAGAGCCAATCTTGGGTTCCTTAGTGAAGAGCTGTCAGTTCCAAGATGATAGTAGTGAAGGTGAAACCAGAAGCTATACATGGTCAGAAAGGGATTGAGTCTCACAGCAGGGCATACTGGAGTCCAGCAGGCAGACTGTCCAAAGGGATGAATGAGTTCAGAATCTGTGGAGTCTGTCATGGGATCAGTTATTTAAAGACCCAAGACTAGCCTGAGGACTAAGAAGATTATGGCTTTGGCCAGTCTGAAAAATAGTACTTTGAAGTTTGGACATGAAAAATAGCACCAGAAATAATGAGATTTTGCTCTTCAGGAGAAACAAAAATTCTCTCTTTACTTACTTCTCCATACCCTGCAAGCTGATTGGCTACAAATTCTCATGAGTTTTCACCACCATACCCAGTTGAGTATGGCCATTTTGCTTTAGTTTATTAAGCCATCTGGGTTAAGCTGATGCTTCTGTTGAGTTCTTTGAAATTTTATTTTATTTATTGATTTTTTTGTGGTTTCAAGTTTTTATTTAAATTCCTGTTAGTTAACATACAGTGTAATATTAGTTTCAGGTGTAGAATTTAGTGATTCATCACATATAACACCCAGTGCTCAACACAAGTGCCCTCCATATTACCCATCACCCATTTAGCTCATCTTCCTGCCCACCTCCCCTCTAGTAACCATCAGTTTGTTCTTTGTAGTTCAGAGTTTATTTCTTGACTTGTCTCTTCTCTCTTTTTTCCCCAAATTTCATCTGTTAGGTTTCTTAAATTCCACATGAGTGAAATCTTATGCTTTTGTCTTTCTCTGATTGACTTATTTCGCTAGCATAATACTCTCTAGCTCCATCCATGTCATTGCAAGTGGCAAGATTTCATTCTTTTTGACGGCTGAGTAATATTCCATTGTATATATGTACCACAACTTCTTTACCCATGAATCAATTGGTGGACATTTAGGCTCTTTCTATAGTTTGGCTATTGTTTATAATGCTGCTATAAACATTGGAGTGCACGTATCCCTTCAAATCGGCACTTTTGTATCCTTTGAGTAAGTACCTGGTAGTTCAATTGCTGCATCATAGGATAGTTCTGTTTTTAGGTTTTTGAGGAAACTGCATACAGTTTTCCAGAGTGGCTGCACCAGTTTGCATTCCCACCAACAGTGCAAAAGTGTTCCCCTTTCTTTTCATTCTCACCAGCACCTGTAGTTTCCTGTCTTAATTTTAGCCATTCCGACAGTTGTGAGGTGAAGTTTTAAAGGGTCATTGTAATACCATGGTGAGTCTTCAACACATTCCCTTAAGCCTTGTGACATATTGTGTTATTGTTAAAGTGTCTTTGCAACTGAAAAGCCCTTGTCTGTGCCATAGGACTAAACCCTAGAGAGGCAATTTAGGCAACTTGTGGAATTGCCAACAATGCAAATCAGCTTATTTCTTCAGAGAGGGTCAAGTTGTTTTGTATGAATGAAAGAGCCTTACCCCAAGGACTCTGAATATAATATTAGTGGAAGCAACACGGGATGCAGTAGACCTGGGAACTTTCCTTTTGAGTCTTCATTTTCCTCCTTTTGAAAATAGGTTTATTGTAAGAATTGATAATAAGCTGGGTACATATGAAAAAATTTTGTATACAATAAAACACTATACAAATATCAAGTGGTATTTTTAAAGATGCTTTGTTTATATGTAAAATCAAGAGTCAATGTGCGGCCAGATTTGGTGGTAAGAATATTTCATGCCCTCTAAGAAAATTTATTTTCTGATTGAGCCACCCGGGCACCTCTAAAATTTATTTTCTTTTTACACTTCTATTCTGAACAATAAAATACTTTTGGAAACATAGCTGCTTTCTGAAGATTTCCAACTGTAGAAAGAAACAAGAGAGGTGGGTATATTTACAATATCATGTAATTTATGTCTGATTTTTCTCATATCCATTTCTATGCCCATTGCTTCTCTATTTCCTCCCCAGAGTTCTTTTCCTCTCTTTTTATTCTTTCTTTTTCTCTTGGCTCTCTGGCATTTTATTTTTTTTATTTTTTTCATCATAACTTTGTCAATTACCATGGACTTTAATGATTGCTTATACAAATATTCCTCCATTTGCATTTTTAGTTCAGAAATTTCTCCTGAAATGTAGAGTAATGTACACCAAGGTATTCACAGATAGCTGAGTTATGGTCTCCCTGCTCCGGAGCCCCTAAATTTGCTCCTAGTTCTATGTTCCTTTGCTTAGTCACACTCCATTTAAACCCATTCTTCATAGGAGTTAGGGTGCTCTTTCTTAAATGCAAATCTGATCAATATCACACCTTTATTTTTTAAACCCTTCTAATTGTTTTCCATCACCTTTAGAATTTGTATCTGTTCATCTCTCCAAACTCAACTCCCATTGTGCCTCCCCTCAAAGAGTTGACTTGTGGTTTCCCAAATGGGTTAAGCAGCTTCCTGACTTCACATAACTGCTCAGGCTGCCCTCTCTGGAATGACCTTTCTGCTCTTGTCTGTTTAGCAAGCTTCTATGTAACATTCAGTCAAAATATCTTCTGTAATATCTGTCACAATATTCTGTAAGAAATCTGCCCGGCCTGTCAGCTCCTCCAAACAGGGTAAACTACGTCTACTATTGCACTTTGTACACTGTATTGAAATTATTTGTTTATGTATCCTTCTCCTTTGTAGACTCTAACTTGAATATAAAGTCCATGCCTTATTCATCTTTGTATATAGCTCACAGCACAGTTTCATACACATGATAGATGCTTAATCATGTTTATGGAGAGCAATTCAATGAAGACCACAACATTATTACACAATTGATTTCTGGGTTGGTTTGAGTTTATCTGGGCAGTGGGGGGATGTGGTGCAGAGAGGATATTACTTTTGTCTCTCACCTCTTCACATGTGTTCTTCTGGAATTTATGTGCTCTTTTAGAAGGATTCCTTCCTAGGTGTGTGTGTGGGGGGGTGGTGGTGGAAAGAACACTCCTTTTCAGTCAATATTGTCAATGGATTTTCTATAATCAAGAAGCAATACTTAGAAAAATATTCATTGAATGTTATTTACAGAGAAAAACACCACTTATTCATTCAATACATATTCTCTAAACACCTATGGCCTGATGATGGACACTGTTCTGAGCATTGGGAATACATCAGTGAGCAAGGCAGATCCAAATCTCTACCTTCATAAAAATAAAAAGTAAATAGAAAGAAAGAAATAAAGAAGAAAGAAAGAAAGAAAGAAAGAAAGAAAGAATATTTTATTAACAGAGAGAAAACACCTTGTTTTTCCACAGATCTTAAATCATGCTTTCTTCCCCTAAAACCATCTTTCCCCCTCCTTACTTTCTCACTTCAGAAGTTTTTACAGGCTTGAGGCACCTGGGTGGCTCAGTAGTTGAGCATCCGACTTTGGCTCATGTCATGATCTTGCGGTTCTTGGGTTCGAGCCCCACGTCGGGCTTGCTGCTCTCAGCCTGTCAGCACATCAGCACAAAGCCCGCTTTGGATCTTCTGGCCCCCTTTTTCTGCCCCTCCTCGGCTTGCGCTCCTTCAAAAAAAATAAACATTTAAAAAAAAGACAAGGCTTTACAGGTTTAAAAGTAAAGGCAAATACAAAAACTAAAATGTTCTTGGAAGGGCTAGCTTAGAAGTCATGACAAATATTGGCAATGGAATTTTCATAAATACTTTGTAGAAAGAGTGAGAAAAGACTGCCATTTTGTAAAGGCCAACTGGAATGCCAAGCAATAAAGATACAGCTACTAACCTTTGTTTTGGTCAAAGCAAGTTTTTAAAAATATGTTTTGCTATATTATCATATCCTTGTCTTCTCAGTCAGAGTGAGTATGTGTGTGGTTTGTGTAAATGTAGCTCTTCAGAGTGATGATGATCTGATACTTATACGGCTCGAGTGTGTGCTTCAGTAATTTTTCACTCGAATGGACAGCATGTAATATGCAGCCAGCCGTCCCAGGACGGTAGTAACTTGTATTCTACATTTTTTGATGAATCTTTCAAAAGATTTTGATGAATATGTGTATCATATGGCCATAAGAGCCGTGCCTGTCCATTTTCTATTTTTTCAATTGGACATAGTTTAGTTGCTTAACACTAAAGAGTTTACAGTACATAACCACTTTGGAGAATGGAAATAGAATAGTAATGGTTGTCAAACAAGAAAAGCATCATACGTCTAGAGCAAAGTGTTCCACATCTCCCTTGAGTAATGATAGCACCATTTACATGGGTGTAAGCCAGCTCTTTCTTCTTGGCTAGAAGGCAGTTTTTTAATAGTGTATGTCAAGGACACAAAGTTAAGTTTTCCACATAGACTTACAGAGGAGTCCCACATTTCAGAAGTAGCAATTAATGACGTTTCTGCAGTAGAATTTTAGTCATGTGGATTTCATTTTCTTCGTTTACTCAAAGTGTTTCTGATTCCCCTTTATGGCCAGCTCCTGACTTTGGAAACTACTCAAACACACTTGGGCAAAAGCATAAGAACAATAGTTCTGGAAAATGTAGGCCAATGTGGCTGAGAGCCCTTGCCAGAAACTAATTTTAGTTAGAGGTCTCACTATTTTCAAGCCATTTACTTTTCTCCCTTCCTACCAACCCTGGAGCACCACAGATAAAAGCACCTTGCCTCATGGAGTTTGGAATCTGTGTCTGTGACAAATTTAAAGAGAGTTCTTTAAATCTGTCATCATTTCATACCAAATTCAAGAGTTATGCCAGGTCAGAGGGTGTGACCATTGACATGCACACCGAAAATGGACTGATATGGGGCACAGTTTGGTTACATCCCTCCTTTATGAGGAACAGCCTTTCCTTTCCTTCACTTCTCCCTCTTCAGGAAGGTTGCACCTCCACCAAAACCCTCAGCCTATTCCTCTTTCTCTTTTAGTTGGGTTTCCAGTTGCTAAAGTGTTAATGGCTAGATAAAATTAGTGAATTAAGGGCAACCCCTCCCAAATCATTTGCATTTAAAAGGAGACACTGGGAGGTAGAAGAGCCTAAGGCAGCTTTGGTCCGGAGGAGAAGCAGGGCTGCTATTTTTAGACCAGGGCAGGTAGACTCTCTACTTTGTATGACTGACCCCTGCACTAGTGGAGTATAAGTGAGCGGTTACAAATATCTTCCTTTCCAAACTCCATTTTTAAGATGATTTTTTTTCCTATCCATTTTCAACAAAAAGAATCTCAGATATATTGTACACACATCAAAATCCTTACTATGTTATTCTTCAAGTATTGTGTTTTGCGCTTGGAACACTTTTAATTCCTATTAGGATTTCTTTCTATTGTCACCTAATTCTAATTATTTGGCCAGTGTCACTGCTTTCCTCCGCACCATCTCCAAGTTATATTTTTTCTCTTCATTGTGCATCCAATAACCAAATACATACCATGGAGACAGTGATATCCAACATGTAGAGAAGTTTGAAAGAATAATTCCTACAGGCAATACTATTGCTTTTTACTGTTTTATATTCATTTTATTAATTTCAAGGATAAAATTGTGGTTGAATTTAAAACTTTTCCTTTGTATATGTACACATTCAGCCAGAATCACAATGACTTTGGGGGAACAAAAAAGCTAGGGTGAAATATTGTTGTCTTTTTTTCAATTTGCAGCCCCAGTCTGACAACTAGACCCTTAAAATTTATTCACAACTCTACACTGATGTGGAGAACAAAGGCAAAAGAAATATTTAAAAAATTATAAACTCCTTCATAACTTACAGCCCATTGACAAGTACTTGGGACCAGCAGAATAACCTTGTTCCAGGAACTCAACTGCCTGATGTTAATACTCTGCTAGAGGCAAAAGGCCATCTTAGCTTGACAATAGCTTTGACCTCCAGGATGCTGTAAGCCTCCTTGAACCTGTAAAAATCCCTTTGGAAACTTCCTTTATCTCTACCTACCCCCAGGATATATGTTAGCAATCATCCTCCAAGCATATGGCCCACTGATCTACATCTGAAGGGTCTTATGACTAAGGTTTTACCAGACAATAGTAAATGATCTTTGCCTAACAGCAGCTAGTCCCTCCTGGAAACCTTGCTTCCAAATTCCTTAGAGACTTACACTATCCCTAACTCCCAACTTGAAAGTATATAATCACTCACTCCTCACAACTCAAGTGCAGCCTTTTCTGCCCGTGGGTCCTGCCCCCAAGCTTTAATAAACCACCCTTCTTTGCACTGAGGATGTCTCAAGAATTCTTTCTCGACCATTTGCTCCTGGATCCCAATGTTTCACATCATACACAATAACCTTTTATACGACATCCAAAAAATTTAATTTACTTTAAAATTGTACCATCCAATATATGTCTCTTGAGATTACTCAAACTTTTCCTGATACTTTTCCAAATTACTTAGGTTTTCTTGACTTTTATGCAATTATTCCAAAGGATAAGCAGCACCTCCTTCCAAGATTTCACCCTTAATATGAATAAACAGGATTCTTATTTCATCATCTAAGTCATGGATAAAATGTGTAAAAGGCTTTGGCCTCAGTACCTTCTAGGGTGGAACACATCCAAGAGGTCCTTCTTAATTGGTGTCTCAGAATGCATAAATAAGAAATAATATTTCTCTAATGCTTAACCACGGTCACCACAGTCTGGGAAACGAATACTGAATTTCCAACTTGTTAGCCCAGCTTGAACACTTTACATTACCGAGGCAGAGTTCAGTAGACAGAGCACACATGGATGCCCTTGGCAATGCTGTAATGAGACATTAGAAAGTGTTTTCAGAGGTGAGGTGGTGTGGGTATAGGACTGGGGAGGAAAAATTTCTGAAGGGCAAGCTCTCTGTTCCATATAAGATGAATTCAGAATAATGCATGCTCTTTATATTTGAAGAGCTACTCAACATTGAGAAATTGCCATCTAGATGTAAGATGGTAATTTATTCCTCATAGTGAATATCAGAATTGATAGAATGAGAGAGACCTTGAGATTCAGTCAGAGAATTGACTCTTGGCCCAACTGCAAGGCTTTTTTTTAGCAGTCAGGAACCACAAATAGCCCAGGGTCACCACTGGTTAAGGGTGAGCTGGGGCTAGAACTCACGTCTACTGAGCCCGAGGTCAGTGTCTTTTCCAAGTGTCCAGTGTCTTTTCCACCCACATTATTACTCTCCTAATCACTATCAGTCTAACAGTTTCTTTCAGTGATAATCATTTTCATTACAGTAGAAACATATCTCACTTGTATCTCTTCTGAATGAACTACTGCTTTTGCTATGATCTGATGAAAGCTTAAAATTAGCCACCAATTAATATTGATTTCATTGCTCGACTTTATTACCTTGCATGATTTTCATTTATTTTTATCTCACTTTCCTCAGTATTTTATTAAATAAATTTAAAGAAGGCAAAAGAACATAACCTTCATATTCACCCAGATCAGACAATTATAAATTTTCAGTTGTTTTATTGAAACGTTCTCAATTATTTCCAAATTGCAGTTAAAATGTTAAATTCTAGCTTTATAAAATATGCCATTTCCATCTAGAAAGAAAAAAAAAGTATGCTGCAGAGATCTTCCTTTGCAGTCCTCCCCCCCCCCCCCCCCCCCCGCTTTAAACCGTTGCCTGTCTAAATAATTTTTTTTTAAGTATGGTATTTTTATCATTATAAACCTTTAAATTTTATGTATGTTCCTGACAGGCGAGAATTTTAGATTTTACTAGGTGTCAAGGCTATCCTAATTCTCTGCTAATAATTTTCATGGCTGATAATTGGGGGAATTTTCCACAAACTAACTTCTGGCTCTTGTTTCTTGACCACAACCCACGTACTTCCTGTACTGGGCACCACAGGGTATGTTCGGATCACAATACAATCTCCGGCCCCTGCACTTTTATGTCATTGTACTGAGCAAGTCGGCACAGTGAGGAGTTGAAATATTTATAGAAGCCTTTCCTAAATGTGTATGGCTAACAATAACTTCGCTATACATGGAGTGACTGCAGACCTCATAAATATATCCCACTAAGCCAAAGTAAATGTATCTCCAGCTCAGCTTCTCCTTAGCTAGATCTCAAATATGCCTGCAGTTTCCCCAATATAGTGGTGTTCAGTAAGTGTTTAACAACTACTTCTCTGGGACCAAAGGTATGAGATATAATATATATACCTATATATATATATCTATATATATAGGTAGGTTTCCCATAGGTTTCCTGTAGGTTTTACTGTAGGTTTCCTGTAGGTTTTGCTGATATAAAGGATTTATATACAATTTATAAATAATAATAAAATACATAACACTCTATTGCAAATGCCTTGTATAGCCAATTGATTCTCACAGAAAGTTTCCCTTGATTTTTTGCCGAAGTCTTGTATTGGCGACCAACGTATGGCTTCAATTCAAGCATGATTTGACAAAGGCAACTGCATATCTTTTATTACAAAAGAATGGAAGGAATAAAACATGAAAACAAAAGCTGAAAGCAAAAACAACATTTTCAAGTGTGGAAGCAGCGGTAAAGAATAATAGCCACTGAAGTCTTTATCCTCCTTCCCCTGCCTTCATTCCAGGCCCAGCGGCAGTGCCAGTCCGGTTTCCTTCCAGGCATTTCTTAATGGAGACAGCATGGTGTGGTGAAGACGCTGCTGCCCAGGATCCAGGGCTGGCCCTGTCACCCTGGCCCTGTCACCCACTGTGTGAGCTCAGGCAAGTTGCTTTCCTCTTAGTATCTTCATTTGGAAATCAGGGGCCATTATAGTACATGCATCATAGGATTTGTACGAGGATTAAGTTAGTCTGTAGAGATAAGAGATATGTGTATGGATAGATACAAACAATCTATCTGTGAGTTGAGGGATGGGAGAGATAGCTTCTAACCAGTGTAGTTTAGAAAAACAATACAGGGGCACTGGGGTGGCTCAGTCGGTTAAGTGACTGACTTCAGCTCAGGTCATGATCTTGTGGTTCATGAGACTGAGCCGCACACCAGGCTCTATACTGTCAACATGAGAGGCCAACTTCAGATCCTCTGTCCCCCTCTCTCTCCCCCTCCCCCACTTGTGGATGTGCTCTCTCTTTCTCTCTCTCAAAAATAAATAAACATTGAAGAAAAAAAAAACAACAACAATACATTGGTGGATTTGTCCTGATCCATTAAAGCAGAAGGGATAAACTGATGATTCAAAGGTCTAAAACATGCATATTTCTGAGGATTCTTTTGATATTATTTCTCAATATTTAAACATTGGAAGTTTTCTTCTAAATGTCTGTATTTTTTGTTTTCATTGAAAAATTGGAAGATCTGGTGACAACCCTTAACTTTTGTTCCAACACTACCACAATCATCTGTAGGCAAGTTGTCTATTCAGGCTGGTATAACAAAATATTATAGACTGGGTTGCTTATGAACAAAATTTATTTCTCAGTCCTGGAGAATGGAAAGTTCTAGATCAAAGTGCCAACACATTTAGTGTGTGGTGGGAGCCGCTTCTTGCTTCATAGGCTGCCACCTTCTTTTTTAAAGTTTATTTCTTTATTTTGAGAGCGAGCAGGGGAGTAGGGATAGGTTAGAGAGAGGGAGGGAGAGAGAATCCCAAGCAGGCTCCACACTGTGAGTGCAGAGCACAATGCAGGGCTCAAACTCATGGACTTTGAGATCATGACCTGACCCGACATCAAGAGTAGGATGCTTAACTCACTGAGCCACCCAGGTGCCCCTAGGCTGCCACCTTCTTAATTGTGTCCTCCTATGGCAGAAAGCCCAGGGGGGCGGGGTGGAGAGCAAGCTTTCTTGTGACTCCCTTAAGGAGTCTCAGTCATGAGGGCTTCACTAATCCTATTCATGATGGCTCTACCTTTATGACCTCATGTAATTCTAATTATCTTCCAAATGCCCATCTCCTAATACAATCACATTGTGGGGTAGGTTTTCAAAATATTGGTTGGGGGGAGGGACATAGACATTCAGTCCATAACATAAGTAACGACTGCCCCTCTGGGGTATGCAGTCTTTCCATTGCTATGACAGCAGTAGCCATATATTCAAACCTGTGAACTGCATTCCAAACCTGAAGCCACTAAAGAATCACAGGACACAGGAATGAAAGGTTCCAGGTTTACACACTGCTTGCTGCTTGGGGCCTGCCAATTGCAGTTACTCTTTTACCTCTTGGCTATGTTGAGCAGCAAAATTGTACTCAAAAATGATACATAACAGAATTGAACTTGCCAACTCTCTCTTCATATAGATCAGTTGTATTTTGCACTGTTACGAAAGGGACCGACCATACCTTTCTAGTGTCTGTACCATATTTGTGGGAGGGTTCAAGCCCAAAGTAGCAAGGCCACCTCTGACCTGTTCTCCCTTTTCTTACTTGCTCCTGTCTTTTTATAGTTATGTGTTCTTTTTCTTTTTTTTTAAATTATGCTAGGGGCACCTGGGTGGCTCAGTCGGTTAAGCGTCTGACTTCGACTCAGGTCACGATCTTGCGGTCAGTGAATTTGAGCCCCGTGTCGGCTCTGGGCTGATGGCTCGGAGCCTGGAGCCTGCTTCCGGTTCTGTGTCTTTCTCTCTCTGACCTTCCCCCGTTCATGCTCTGTCTCTCTCTGTCTCAAAAATGAATAAACGTTAAAAAAAATTAAAAAAAAATAAATAAAAATAAAATTATGCTAAAATTTACACAACATGAAATTTATTATTTTAGCCATTTCAAGTGTACCTTCCAGGGGCATTTAGTACATTTATGTTGCTGTGCCGCTGTCATCACCAGAACTCTTTTCATCTTGGGAAACTGAAACTCTGTACCCATTAAACAATAACTCCCCATTTTCTCCTCCCCTAGCCTCTGGCAATCACCATTTCACTTTCTGTCTCTTGAATTTGATTTCTCTAGGAACCTCATATAAGTAGAATCGTACCATTTTTATCCTTTTGTGACTAGTTTATTTCACTTATGTCACATGGTTTTAAGGTCCAATCATGCATCAGAATTTCCTTCCCTTTTAAGGTTGAATAATAGTCCACTATATATGTGAAGCACATTTTGTTTACCTGTTCATCTGTCAATGGACACGTGGATTGTTTTCACTTTTTGGCGATTGTGAAGCATGCTACCATAAACATGGGTGTTCAAATATCCGAATCTCTACTTCCAATTCTTTTGGGCCTATACCCAGAAGTGGAATTTCTGGATCATATGTTAATTCTGTGTTCAATTTTGGGGGGAGCCCCATACAATTTTTCCATAGTAGCTGCACCATTTGACATTCCCATCAGCAATGCACAGAGGCTCCAATTCCTTTACTAAGGCCATGTGTTCCTTTATGCCATTTCACCTCCCTTAAATCAAAAACTTCCTCTTCTGTGGCACATTTGAGGTCTACCTTAAGTATAGTGTGACCAAAGAAAAATATTAAGATAAGTGTCAGAATAAGATTCAACTTGAACATTCTATGGGACTAAGAAAAGATCTGTGTAATACACACTTTTGCTAGGCACGTGGAAAGCCCTAATCCCCCTTTATTCCAAGGAGAAGCTTGATCCCTTCTAGCTGGAGAGATTTAATAGGTGTTAAAATGATTGAGATTTGAGCTTGAGGAATTACAGAATTTTAACACATAGCATGAAACATCTAACACAGACATACTTAAAGATTCTATACAACACAGGAGGGGGTAATGGGGAATAAAGAGCCAGCAAAAATAAATCCCTTGCATGGCATTAAAAGAAGGGCTGGAGAACTATTTCCAAGACGATGTGTGCCAAATCATACAGTAAATGGGAACGGGGCTGGAAAGAGCTTTTCGATATACCCTCTAGGTCTTATTCTATTTGCACATGTAGTCTAGAAGCTAGGGAAACTAAATTTAATAAGAGGATGTGACTACTTTTGGAGAAGAATGGGTTTGGGGACATCATAGTCTACTCAGCTCGAGAGTCTGTGACAATGGGGAAAGTGGTTTGCAAAGCTTGACATCAGGTGTCTACTACTAGAATAGAACCAGTCTTCTGGAAATAGGGCAAGTTGCACTGTATTTAGGGAAGGGCTTAAGACAAAGACATTCTAATCTCGGATAACGTATAGTAGAATCCAACTTCGAGAGAGAGTGCCTAAAATGTCAGGATGAAACTTCTAAGTATGCCACTGAGTGAACTTCTACCGGGGAGTCTGGCCAAGTTTTCATGTCCTAGTACAGAAAGAGTGCATGCTCTAATATAAAAGCCCCACAATTAAAGTCACCAAGAGAGAGCTGGTGTCTCACCAACCAGGATCCACACAGCAAACCTTGCGGCCCCCACTCATTTATCTCCCTGCTCCAGGAAGAGGAAGAATGATGATATGGATTCTCCTGCTCTAGCATTTTCAAGACCCTTCTTTGGTGGACAAATATTGGTGCAGCTTCCTTTACAGTTGTTCTATGTATTGCTCTACTATTTCTGGCTTGGGAAGGCTCAGTGGCTTATCACTGTCATTTATTTATCTCAGTTAAATCTCTACATATCTTATCAGTTTTTATTTCTATAGGTTTTATTCCAAGTTCATTTTCCCCAAATTTGATTGACTCGGGTACTGCTATTTTATCTCATTACTTTGATATGCACGGTGTACTTTTTCGGAGGTAGCCTCCACCTAATTTAGTTGTAAGATAAATACCCCTGCTCAAAAGAGACAATCACTGTAGTGAACCCTCACATTACCTGTTATTTGCCAGAAATTAACCTTTGGAACAAAATGCGTTCTCTTCAATCAGCAGGTCTCTTTGGCGGCCCCACTGCACACGTGCGCTATGCTTTAAAAGCAGATTAGAATTGACAACAATTAGTCACATGTCTGAATCTTTGACGGAAATAAAAATGAGTTCCTGTGCACAGGAAGTCCAAAATTCATCTCTCTTTCGCCTAAGGTTTTCTTGCTTCAATATCAGTTATCAGTTTAATATAATATTGTTGACTTAACAATGATGTATTTCAAGCTGAAGGCAGAAATGAATTTTGCATTAATAAATTGTTTTGAGATGGATTCAAAGAGTATTTCATTATATAAGAAGGGCAGCTATAAAACATGTTTGGTGGTCTTTCCATCATTACTACCTGTGGCCCATTTGTGGAGATGACATTTATCAGCATGACAGGGAATATTAAACAAGTGATAGACAGTTATTAGCTGAAGTCCTGATATATTTACACCATGGGAAAATGCACTTGGTATTTTCTTTCTGGCAACTGGTCTGCTGTTCATAATTTGATGGAAAATTGATTAATCACACATTTAACTCAATGCAAGATCTTCTGCACTGTAATAAATTATGGCCATTAATCAATAAGTACAAAGTAATTCCAAGAGTCTGGAGACATGCTGGTTTCTAATAGAAAAACTTGCACTTAGGCCTTCCTGCCAGTGACCACTTCATCTGAGGTATTTTGCACCTGCCTCAATCCAATTAGATGACATAATTAATGAACCTCAATGCTCTTGATAATTTGTTATACAAAAGAAAGAATGTTTTGGCACATCCATTAAAACCTGATGTACAACACTTTGCAGAAAAGGGAAAAAAAATTGGCAAACCAAAGCAACAGAGGGGCTTATGCTGGGAATCTTGGAGTTCAAGTGTAAATGTGGGAAGCCGCATTCTCACTTCATGTTGGGTGAAGATTCGGTTGCATTTGTTAAAAGATCCAGTGGGGTCGTTTTTTGGTTTTTGTTTTTTTTTCCATTAGAAAAGTGAACACTGCCTGTGTGCAAAGTTTCATGCCATCTTGTTTCTTTTATGACAAATTAAATGGTATGATTGGAATAAGTATTCAGGAAGTATTGTTTCAGAGGCAATCTAATAAATGTTTCCTTGGTTAAGTATCAGTTACAGTTTTACATATCACAGCCATTCTGCACCTGTTTTATGCAGCTAACAATAGGCCTCTCCATAGATTTTAGTGAGAGAAAGCCTGGGAAGATAAAAAGAAAACCCGTTTGCAGCTAATTCTGTCACTAGGAAACGCCAGGAGTAGATTGTGTTTAGAGACTTTGAAAAACAATTAGCTATGGATTATAGGACCAAAAGCCCTTTCCTAACTGTACCTGGAAAATAGTTTGCCCGTTTAATGCCTTCTAAGCTGTCACTGAGCTTGAACTTCAGTCCTAGTGATTAATGAAAAGCTGCAGGGCACAGCTAGAAGCTAAAGTCTCAATTATGAAAAAGCAGTAACTAGTTTAATGTGCTGATGCTTTTATACTTAAAGTGACAGCTATGAAAAATGGCAATATTTCCAATCATGCTTTAATAATTTATCATTCATTTATTGGCATGTCCAATGTGCTTTACTCCCACTGTTCTTTTTCTCTTTCTGGGCTCCCCGTGTTATGGCACTGAAGAACACTGTGGGTCTGCTTCCTCAAAAAGCAGACCGTCTTTTTTGGAAGCTAAGCCTCTAACCACGGAAGTTTATGTCTGTCTGTCTGTCTAACTATCTATCTACCTATCTATCATCTATCGATCTGTGTAATTTCCAATTAGTGCCACGATATAGCACTTGAGTTTTCGAAAAGGGCATAGGCTAGTGACCCTGTCTACTTCTGGAACCAAAGGCCACCTTAATTCCTGACAGACACCTTGAATTATATGCCTTTGGTTGAAATAGAAACTAGACAAGGGGGCATGGAAGAATCGGTTTAGTCTACCTGTGCCAAAGTGAAGTCACTGCAGATGTGCACACAGTGGGCAAGTATAAGCAGATTATAGGGCAGCAAATGAGCAGAGGGAAGACAGACCACACTTTTGCAGGCAACCGTATCAATACCTTGTAAAATTATTTAGCTTTTTAATAGTTTATTTACTTATTTTGAGAGAGAGTGAGTAAAGAGAGAGGGAGAGAGAGAGAGAATCCCAAGCAGGCTCTGCACCATCGGCACAGAGCCCGATGCAGGGCTCAAACTCACAAACCGTTAGATCATGACCCGAGCTGAAATCAAGAGTCGGATGCTTAACCAGCCGAGCCATCCAGGGACCCTTAAAATTATTTAGTTTTAAGTTTATAGTTTGAATTTCAACAATCAAGCAATAAAATGTCTATAGTCATTCCCTTGATATAGTTTTTTTTTAGATTATGTATTAGACTGTTTAGTGTAGTTATGCAGAACTTAGCATAGAGCCTGGTGCAGCACCTGATGAGTGAATGAAAGAAGAAATGAATTTATTTAATTCATTAAATAAATGGGCTGTTTATTTAATTTCAAGTAAATTTCTGAAGTGCTCTGAGAATCCACTGTATGGTCAAACACAAATGTACAAAAGGAGACTTCAAGGAGTTTGCAAACCACAATTTGATTTGTATTTCAAACTAGAGTATCTTTATTGATTGGGTGGCATGATAATTTTCACTCTCCTTTAAGTGGAATAAAGGCACAAATAAAAATATTCAGTCGTTCTTAAATTGCAACTGGCTAGGATTTTGCTGAAATTGATTTTAAACAGCAGAATAGATTTCTGGTATTCATTAAATACTAATAAACTGTATAGATCATGTTTAAACATTGCCTCGGGTTCATTTTCAGTCTAGAGGCTTTCCTTTCCTTCTATTTTATTTTTTATTTTATTTTATTTATTTTTTATTTTTTTTAATGTTTATTTACTTTTGACAGACAGAGAGAGCATAAGTGGGGGAGGGGCAGAGAGAGAGGGAGATACAGAATCTGAAGCAGGCTCCAGGCTCTGAGCTGTCAGCACAGAGCTCAACACGGGGCTCAAACTCATGAACCATGAATGACACATGACCTGAGCCGAAGCCGGACACTTAACCAACTGAGCTACCCAGGTGCCCTTATATCTCTCTATTTTAAAGTTAAAAATGTATATAAAGCAAATTGTAGGAGCTATTTTGGAGGGAATAGGGAAAAAAAACCATATAATTTACATATATGTTTCTTATAATCTGATATGAGCAATGTATTCTGGTTTCTTTAATTACTATCACCAGCAGTGCTAAGTACCAGGTCTCCAAGACTTCAGATCCCCAATTGTAAAGGAATAGATCGACAAGCAAGGTCATAAAACTCAAGTTTCAAAGCAGGTGGCAGTTTTAGTAGTATGATATTCAGGAACCACTTTTGACTAAAATGGGCTTAATGTACTTCCTTCTCGTTTGTCCCGGTAGAAGGCCAATTCTGACCCATAGAAGTGTTACTGCTTGCCAGATCTTAATGTGTTCGTTTTTTGCTGAGCTGTTAGGATGTTTGTTGAGCCCAGTGATAGGAGTGGTCTACATTGTTATTTCTTTGGTAAGTAAGGAACTGTGTTTGATCTGCTCCTATAAGTAAAGCAGACAGATGCTAACCTGTTCACAGGATAGAACTTATCGAACCGTAAAAGTAAAACTGGGGACTGGGTTGAAAACCTAATTTTAAATCCAGCGGGTTATAGATATTTCTTTAGATAAAAGACCAAAGGCAGAGTTTTTATTCAGGGACAAGGATATTTAATGCATTTTGAAAAAGTATAATGCAACAATATCATTATAAGGAAAATCATGTCCCTTTTGGGCAGTTACATTTAGCCATACTCAGAAGCCAACAGCATTGGTCAATTTTACATAGCACTGGTTAATTGATTAATTTTCTTTTTGATAGTTTTTTTCCCTGTGAAAATTTGGCTAAGAGAATATGAGCTCATGGTTATTCCGTTGACCATGACTCCGAGTTTGTGTAAATAGCTTGTTGGACTATCTTTACTATGATCTCATAAGCGTTTTACTTATTTTTTTAATTGAAATTCTTCAAGGACAAAATTACTTTATTGTTGCAGTTCTAGGTTATTCCCTTATCAACCTCTCCTTTTCCATGTTTTTAAATATAATTTATTGTCAAATTGACCTACATATAACACCCAGTGCTCATCCCAACAAGTGCCCTCCTCAGTGCCCATCACCCACTTTCCCTTCTCCCCCACTCCCCATCCATCCTCAGTTTGTTCTCTGTCCTTAAGAGTCTCTTATGGTTTGTCTCCCTCCCTCTCTGTTTGCAATTAACCAGTACAGTATAACTCTCAGTCCATCTTTTCATATCTAGGTATGCTTCCCTGGATTTGGCATCTTTTAAGGACAATTTTCTTCTATTTAACTTATCTAATAGCTTTTTTTGCAAAATGCTTCAAATCACATTCCAGGATTATTCTTAAGTTTGAAGGTGATCGTTCTCTTTAGGCCTTTATTTTGGTTCCGGTCCATTCCTTGAGCAAAATTTGTCCGAGAGCTTTGATAAGGTCCTATTTCTCTGCTGTTTTCTCCAAACCTCTAGGAATTTGCTAGCAGATTGAAATGCAGCATGGGTGTTTGCTGCCTGTTACTCTCTGTAGACCCCGGTCCAGGCATCTGCCCACTGACATTTTCTCACTCACATGTATGGGTGTATACACACATTACTCACGCACATACATAGAAACACATCCCATACATCTCGCACATACACATACATCCACACACACATATACACAAACCCCACACCATTTTGGATGTGAATAGAATTTCAATTCTTTAATCAAAGCTATCAAACTCCCCCCCCCCCCCATATTCTGATCTTGTCCCATACAGATTTTAAAGCTTATATATTTCTTTAAATAGCTACATAGCTTCTCCTTTGAGGAAAGGAAAAAAAAAAAGAGTAGTTTAAACCTAGTTTCTTGGAGCACAGTGATGGAATACATATTCCTTGGGTGGCAAAAAACAGCTCTAGGCTCTTTGGTGAGGACGACATGATCCCATCATGGACCTTTAGGAAGTTTTGGAATTTTCAATTAAACTGCTCCATCTAGGGGTAGTTTCCCCAAAGCTATGGGGCGGTTTGCCCAGATCCTTTTTCCACGAGGTCAGACAAGGTTAAGATGTGGGAGCAGTGCCAGGAGCTTGGGCTATTAGGTCCAGCTGTATGATTTTATCTTATGCATCTGTCTTGTAGGGTCACTCCACCAACCTTTATTCTGATAGATACGTCCTAACAGTTTTCCTCTGGGGACTATCTAAACTATCATCATAGGTTTCAATTTTAGAATATTTTTAGCTGACATCTCTCAACATTTTAGGTGGTGTACGTATGTGAACTTATGGTTTTCATTTCATGATAACGATATAACAATAATGTTGGTGATAATGATTATGATCATGACAATTGCTGACATTTATCGAACGCTTTCCAATATATTTGTATATATTATTCTGTTAACCGTATATTAATTTATTCAAATGTCACCACAACCCTGTGAAGTAGCTATTATCCCCCTCATATAAATGGGGAAACTGATGCATAAAGAGTTTAAATATTAACTTTATACAACTGGTAAATGATAGATCTGGGATTTGCATGTAGTTGGTCCTACTCCAGTGTTCACTTTTAATTGCTATGATATATGTATTCTAATTAGTATGAACAACTTTCTATTTTATAGCTTGGATGAAACATAGGAGAGATGAGGTCACTGCAAAATAGTTGCAATGATGAGGTCTCTAGCAACTGAAGACTTTATACAAACCCTTATTTATCAGGGTGCCTGACTGGCTCAGTTGGTAGAGCATGTGACTCTTGATCTTGGGGTCATGAGTTCAAGTCCCATGTTGGGCGTAGAGCTTAGTTAAAAAAAAATAATATTTTAAAAAATAAATCAAGAAATACTTATTTAAAAAAAAACCCTTTCTTCCATAATCTCTCCTTTCCACACATAGCCCATTTTGCACTGATTCTTTTTCTGTTGATCATAAATAATAAAATGAAGAGAGGAAATTCATCACAAGTTTCATGATGATGTCTCTTAGTAGCTGGGAGATGCTGCTCAGACCCCGGTGACAACCATGTTTTCATTTCTGTACCATTCATTTTATCCCCCTCACTCTTTTTTTTATCTTATTTCTATCTCATCAAACTATATTGAAATTGCAAGCAAACATAATTCTTTGCACATTAGCTATTTATACCTGTGCAAATATATTACTCCCTTCAGGACACCCAAAACTCAAATTTCTCATCAGCCACATACTTAACTTTGAGAAATTTTCCCATATGCTTGAGATTTATTTCATTCTTGGTTCTGGCATAGCATTTTTCCTCCTGGTTTTAGATCTCTGGATGAGATGCTAAATCTCCGCAACTCCATATACTGCTTAGTAGTGTACTACATACATGTAACAAGCTTTAATCTGTTAGTATTTTTAAATATTTTATAGAATTGTTTCATCAGCCCATTTTATGTATGCCTTTCTTAAAAATGTATCATCTTCACATCTTATTCCATTGTTTTAGTGTATTATATTTGATAAATTTAAGACCCTAACATCTAATAAAGCATTTTTAATGTTTTAAATGTTTTTTAAGCTATTAGAAAATAGCTACATTCCTAAGAAATCCTGTATTTTCCAAATATCCTATCATAAAAATGCACTGAGGTGAGAGAAAGAGGTTAGGAAAATGAGGTTTCTGAAGGTTATATTTCCTGTATGGCTTCAATTAGTAAAAGAGTTTGTATGATTGAAAACTAAAATAATGAATCAGAGAATAAAATTTAGAGGCTCTGGGGTTGCTCAGTCAGTTGAGTGATGGACTCTTGATTTCACATCATGTCATGATCCCAGGGTCTTGGGATAGAGCCCCTGCATCAGGCTCCACGCTGAACGTGGAACCTGCTTAAGATTCTCTTTCGCCCTCTCTCTGCCCCCTCTCCTGCTTGCACTCTCTCGTTCCTCTCTAAATGAATGAATGAATGAATGAATGAATAAATAAATAAATAAATAAATATCTAGAAACTTTGAGTGAATGTTGAAGTACATTCGGAGCAGACCAAGTTCAGTTAGTTCATAGACCACCAAAACAAGAACAAACCACCTCACAGCTCATAACTGTCAACAGCTGACCGAACAAGGCAGTGCTAAAAAGGCACTTAAAAAGGCACGTTAGCTGATGTTTTGCTGGAGCAAAACAGCTTAAAAAGAAAAAAAAAAGTTCTCAGTACTATTTGCAGATCGCCACTACGTTATAGCCAATTGTAGTCCATACTGCATTTCTCTTAATTGATTGAACATTTTAGAAAACAATTGATTGGTGTTGATTTTCCGGTATTGTCATAGAGCTGGCCTGTGAGTTTGTAAGAACTGATTGCTACATTTTCAGGAACTTGAAGAATTAGTTGTTAAATCCAGCCATTACTAAATTTAAATGATATAAACTTACAAATAAATCAGGCAAAGAATGCTAAAAATTTACCACTTCCTAATTATTTGCTACATTTTAATATTACCTGTGTCTTGAGTTTGTTTACGTTTATTGTATCTATATGGTGGAAATACTATATAATAGTGTGCTATTGCACATTTCTTTCCGAACCCCATGTTCAGTGCTATCCCATTGCTCACTTGAAACTGGTTAATGTAAGAGTATTTAAAATGTAGAAAACCATGACCTCTACAAAGCAAGCTATCATCCAACCCTCTCACTTCAACACCACCTAGAACTTGTTATTAAACACTGACCAGCACCACTGGCTTTCATACAAATGAATTGCTTTAATGAGATTTTACCTCAGTTTCAAATTGATATTTTCAATGTTCACAACAGACAGGAACAGAAGATTAGCTGGAGTCCATGATCAACAATTGTTTTATTTTTAATATTGGAAACAATAATTAGAATTAGACAAGCTTGATGCTTATAGTCCATTAACAGGTGGCCAGTCGGCAAATATTCCTGATGTCCATGACATTGGCCGCAGTGAAGAGTCTGTTAGAAACAACTGTGTGTGAGTTTCCAGTTGTACTTTATAATGATTTCTAGGGTATTGCCCATTATATCACACAAAGAACATGTTCTGAGAAATTTTTCTCAACCTAAATGCCTAATAGAATTCACTTTTCCTTAGGTATTGTGTGGTTTTATCTTATAGAAGTGTGAATTTTGAGCTGGATATGTGTTCACCTTTAGTTTCCCTTTATAAAGCTTAGGGACAAATATACAACCTCCTTTAAAAACTGCCTAAGACCTTCTGGTCTGCATTTTTGTGTATCAACTCTAACACTGGCTTTCTTCTACTCTCTGTCTTTATTTTCTGTTTTATACTTTTTATCTATGTATAGTGGTTATGTAGGAAACTGACCTGGCTAGCATCCCTTAGGTGGAAATTTCCTTTTCCTGTAGCCTCATGGATCTCCTTAACCTGACATAACCTCACTCTTGGCCACAGGTGATTGGGCTGTGGCTTAACCTGGACCAAATGAGTCTCTTTTCTCTAGTTTGGACTTGGGGCAGAGAGAGGCAAGTCAATCTCTCTTCAGGAACTTCTAATAAAATTAAAACTTGGTGTACTTGATGACCTTGTGCTACCTTGTAGATCAAGAACAAAGGAAGGCAGTCAGTAGTGAGAGAGCAGGGGAGAACTGACGCTGGGCAAGACCACTGTTAAACACTGAGGGAATGTGCCTGGCACTTTTGGTTTTGTGTCCATTTGGTCCTGAGACAAAGCTGCATTCCTCTTCTTGAATTCTCTGGCCCATTCTCAAATCCTTATAACAAATTCTCTTGTAGGTTATTACTTCTAGTTGCTTTCTTTTACTTGCAAGCAAAAGATCCCTGACAACACATTAAATTTTGTTCCGTTATACATATTTTTTGTTAGCTAATTCTGTCTCCTGGTAATGAGGTAGATGTAAATAAATAAAATATTTATAATCAGTGCTATATTATTCTAATATTTTATATTAACAAAGTTTTCCAAGCGATATTAGGAGAAGTGCTTTGGGAAGACAAACCTAGGCACTTCCCAATTAAATACATGGAAAAATTCTGCATTTTGCTGTTTACAATGAAGAGGAAAATGCTCTTGCAATTCTGCTTTGTGACTCAAAATTTTACTGCCACCACCTGAGCCCTTCCTCTCATAATTTTCTTTCATTCTATGTTCTAACTTGGAGTATTGGTTTTCCATTGCTGCTGTAACATTATTACAGCAAGTTCAGTGCATTAAAGTCACACAACTTATTATTTTAAAGTTCTGTGAGTCAGAAGTCTGTTATGGATCCCTCTAGACTGAAACCAAAGTGTTGGCAAGCTGCGTTCCTTTCTGGCGGCTCTAGGGAAGAATCTGTTACCAGTTTATTTAGGTTGTTGGCAAATTCAGTTCATTGATTATATCGGCCTGGGAACCCAGTTTCCTTTCAACTGTTAGCTGATGAGTGTTCCCATCTCCTAGAGGCCATCTGTATTCCTTGGTTCGTGGCCCCCTTCCACCCATCTTCAAAGTCAGCAATGGCAAGTGGGGTCTTTCTTATGTTCCATCTCTATAGCCCACTCTCCTGCCTTCCTCTTCCATTTTTAAAGACTTGTGTGATTAGGCTGGGTCCACCTGGTATCTCCCCACCTCAAAGTCCTTAACCTTGACAACATCAGCAAAACTTGTTTTTTCCCATGTAAAGCAACATATTCACAGGCTCTGGGATTTGGGCCAGGACATCTTTGGGTGGCCATTATTCTACCACATTTGTCATTGAACTTCTACCTTCCCATACCCTTGGGTCGTATATGGATTTTTCTCTTGCAGCCATACATGTGCATGAATCACATTATACCCAATCCTGGCAGTCTATTGCTGACATAATGCATCATTTTGCCCCAGGAAGCTGATTCTAGCAGGGTTATGCTTCTTTTATCTGCCCCTCCTTCTGATTTTCCAACAGTGGTTCTTCACACTAAAACCCACCTACTCACCCAAACTGGAGATCGCACTCACCAAACTTGCCAAGTCCTTTTGCTTCTTCCCCCCGCAACATCCCTTTCAAATCTGTTCTTTCCTCTTTATGCTCTCTCCGTGGAGAGCGTCATCCCGTCTGCCCTGAAGAGGCGATCACCTCTGAAACATACGTAATCATTCTCTCCTCCTCCTGTTTCTTTTCCATTGTTCTCCAATACATTCCCAGCCATGTGTCTGTGTTACAACTCTTAGCACCTGTCTTCTCACTTGGTTGGTGGCTCTTTATAAAGAGTGAGAGTTGTCTATGACCTGAGTCCTATCTGTTTTTCCTCATCTTCCTTGCTCCTCTTCTCATGCCCTCAATCTACTTGTATGCTCTTCCTGCAGTTCCTCATTTCACCTGTGCACAGAGGGTTTCCTTTCCTTCCAAATATTTTTTTTCTTCTTCCTCCTTCTGAAACCTTGTCATTCTCTTGATAAACTGCAATCCACTTGTTAAGGCTTAATTTAACTTAATTTAAACCTTCTCTGCACCTCTTGGTGGAGTGGCTCATGATTTGAGCTATGGTTGTACTTTGTAGGTACCTCTTTTTAGCATTTTTTTCATACTGCAAGAGATATTTTGCATTTCTTTCTTTCTCTTTTCTTACATGTGTGATTCTCCTTTTGAATTTTACCTCCTTGAAGTTACTTACCATGTCCCTTTCATCTTTGTATACCACAAAGTCTAGCATAGTGCCTTACACACAGATAATACACAATGATGCTGACTGAACGGACCTATAAAAGTAACAAGATATAAAAAAAATGGGGAGAATACCTACTTCAAATCCAAACTTTTAGCTACTTAATCAGCACTGTTCCGGAAAATAAATAAACCAAACGTTCAGATTTTCTCAACAGTAGAACTTTAGCAGTTGGAAAGATAGAAACTATTCTTTTAAATGGAGTTTAACCCCCAAATGATGTAAGGATTCTTGAAGGTTTTTAAATTACCACATAAACAAATTACCACCGGTAAAGGATTTAGATAGTCACAGGAAGCCCATTTGGTAACTTGTTTCAAGATCGTTTTTAATGCTTTTTCATTATATCAGTTATAATTAAACTGCTTCATATATGTAATTATGTGGCATGGAAATCGAGACAATATATTATGGAACTGTGTAAAACAAGTTCTACAGATTTGTACTTCTTCCGGGCTCTGTTAGTACTTAATCTGTTTCTGGCCACCCACTGAGCTGGCCTGGAAGAAGCTGCCTTTTGATCTCTTTTATGAAATGACCTTTGAGGGCAAAAATAGATGAGAATAAATCTTAAAAGGTTTGTTATAAATATTCTGTTTGGCATCATGTATCTTTCCAAAATGCCAGAATAAAACACTTAAGTAAAAAGGGTAACTTTAATGTCTTAGACAAATAAGGCTAGGCCCACCATTACAGGCTGCTTAGAATGTGTGCTGGTCAACAAAGTTGTCACAGAGCGCCTCCCCCATCCCCCCCCCCCCCCCCCGCACCCCCTATCCCCTTGCTGGGACCAGTGGCAAGCAAGGATGAAGAAATTCCTCCCATACTTGCTTACAATACCAGAGCTGATCTTTTATTATTTTAGCATCCCTTTTGCCCTATAATCCTCAGTCTTTGCAGTCTGTGTAACCAGCCAATGCTCCCATCTGTCATTAGGAGCAACATATGTACTCAGAAGGGAGGAACAGTTCATATTAATAATGCCAACCTGGCCTGTCCTTCTTTAATCAGAAAAGGCTTATTTCAAGCCTGTGTAAAGGCTGCAGGTGGAAATAGCTTGTGACAGCCAAATGTAATGGGTTCTAAGACTATTAAAAAAATATATATTTATTTATATAAATAAATTTTATGTATATTTTATATTTCTATATTTTCTATATTTATATATTTTTTATATTTGTATATATTTTATATGCATTTATATTCAAATATATATATGTATATATATGTACATATATATATGTACATATATATATGTACATATATATGTACATATATATATGTACATATATATATATATATATACACATACATATATATATTTTAAGACCAAATACAAGAGCAGTAACTATAATGAAACAATATTAGATTTCTCTTAAAAAAAATGATGTAAGGAGGATTGATTCCTTCCTTCAGTGTTCAAATTGCTGAACCAGACTGGCCAGTCCACTCTCCATCACTTAGTTACTCATTCCACACATACTCACTGATGACCTACTGTGTGAGAGGTACAAGTTGCTAGAAAGAAAACAAAGGTCTAAAAGTCTCCACATTGATTTATGCTTTATATTCTGACTGTTAGAGGTCAAGATCTCTGACGTTCTTAATGTCATTCAGCGTTACTGCTGAATTTTCTTTATGTGTGTTTTTTCTTCATCTTTAACATCTAGCACTGGCTTCTAGTTTAGTTTATTATTTATTTATTTTAATAAAAAATTTTAATGTTTATTTATTTTTGACACACACACACACACACACACACACAGAGTGCAAGTCAGGCAGGGGCAGACAGAGGGGAGACACAGAATCTGAAGTAGGCTCCAGAATCTGAGCTGTCAGCACAGAACCCTATGCAGGGCTCGAACCCACAAACTGTGAGATCGTGACCTGAGCCAAAGTTGGATGCTTAACCAACTGAGCCACCCAGGCGCTCCTATTTTAGTTTATTTTTGACCAAACTACCTGCTTTTGTGGAAGAGAGGCCTACAAAAGATTCTTGATTGTACCATCTCAGAGAAAGCTACTCTTTTTTATATAATTTTTTAGTGTTTGTTTATTTTTGAGAGAGAGAGAGAGAGAGAGAGAGAGAGAGAGAGAGAGCATGAGGAGGGGAGGGGCAGAGAGAGAGGGAGACACAGAATCCAAAGCAGGCTCTAGGATTCGAGCTGTCAGCATAGAGCCTGACGTGGGGCCTAAACACCGAAACCGGGATATCATGACCAGAGCCTAAGTCAGACGCTTAACCTACTGCGCCACCCAGGCCCCTCGCAAGTTACCTTTCTGATGGCTTTGCAGAAAGAATCAGGTAGAACCCCAACCATAACAGTAACCCTTGGCTAAAAGAAAGAATCCAAAGAAATTGTATTGGGATGTTCATGTTGAGATAAAGGGAGGTCTTTCCAGGCAGAAGGTTAATGTGATGACTTAAGTGTGTGAACAAGGGAATCAGGAGAAATGGAGCCACAACCAGTTTGATCATTTTGAATATGGAACATAAATGAAAGAAGGAATCCTTTTTTTAAATGTAAATTTATTTATTTTGAGAGAGAGAAAGCACATGCACGAGAGCAGGGAAGGGGCAGATAGAGAGGGAGAGAGAATCCCAAGCAAGAGCAGAGCTGGACATGGGTCTGGATCCCACAAACCCTGAGATCATGACCTGAGCCCAAATCAAGAGGTGGATCCTCAACCAGCTGAGCCACCCAGATGCCCCTGAGAGAAGGAATTTTATTATTTTTTTAAATTTTTTTTAACGTTTATTTATTTTTGAGACAGAGAGAGACAGAGTATGAACAGGGGAGGGGCAGAGAGAGAGGGAGACACAGAATCTGAAACAGGCTCCAGGCTCTGAGCTGTCAGCACAGAGCCCGACACGGGGCTCAAACCCACGGACCGTGAGACCATGACCTGAACCGAAGTCAGACGCTTAACCGACCAAGCCACCCAGGTGCCTCGCGAGAAGGAGTTTTCAATTAGAATGCAGATTCATGGAAGTGATGAAGGGAAATTTGATATCTGGTCCAAGAGAAGATGACAGCAACTCTGAGGGAAGTCACACACACACATACCTCTCTTCCTGTCTCCCAGGAAAATATTTGAGGAAGGGAGGCTTATGTGATTGATTGTAGGAGTGAACAACAAATTAGCCTAAAGAAGAAACAAAAATAGAGAGCAAGAAAGAAGAATATGAGAATGTAAAACTCTGTTAGGCAAATGTAAAGATAAAGATACAAATTCCTTTTTTTTTTAATTAAAACTTTCACTTATAAAGTACCTTTTCATACAGTGTAGCAAATAAGACAATTTTATAGCCTATCTAAAAAAAGACCTGGGGTGCCTGGGTGGCTCAGTTGGTTAAGTGACCAGACTCTTGACTTCTGCTCAAGATCTCACAGTTCCTAAGATCGAGCCCTGTGTCAGGCTCTGCACTAACAGTGTGGAACCTGCTTGGGATTCTCTCTTTCCCTCTCTGTCTTTCCCCTGCTTTCATCCTCTCTCTTTCTCTCTCTCAAAATAAATAAATAAATAAACATTAAAAAAAAAAGTTTTGTAAGAGTCAAAAAAAATAAAAAAGTCCTTATAATTTCTTTTTAGAGCAAACACACACATGCACACACATACAGAAGAAGCAAATTTGGAGAAATCCTATTTAAAATTTATTTCATTTTTTTATTTTATTTTATGTTTTTTTTAATGTTTTTTACACTTGGGATGAACACTGGGTGTTGTATGGAAACCAATTTGACAATAAATTATGTTAAAAAATATATAAAAATTAAAAACATAAATAAATGAAATGTTTTTTAAATATTTATTTATTTTTGAGAAAGAGAGAGACAGAATTTGAGTGGGGGAGGGGCAGAGAGAGAGGGAGACACAGAATCCAAAGCAGGCTCCAGGCTCCCAGCTGTCAGCACAGAGCCTGATGTGGGGCTTGAACTTATGAACAGCAAGATCATGATCTGAGCTGAAGTCGGCTGCTTAACCCACTGAGCCACCCAGGTGTCCCCATGTTTTTATTTTAAATGAAAAAATAGTAGTTTGCCAACTTCTGAAATGTCATATTTAATGTATATAAAAATTTTAGAAAAATCTTTATTTTTTAATTTTTATTATTTGTTTTAATGTTTATTCATTTTTGAGAGACAGAGTGTGAGTGGGGGAGGGGCAGAGAGAGAGGGAGACACAGAATCCAAAACAGGCTCCATCAGGATAAAGCCTGATGCAGGGCTCCAACCCATGAACCGTGGGATAATGACCTGACCTGAAGTCAGATGCTTAACCCATTGAGACACCCAGGCGCCCCTAGAAAAACTTTAAAATGTTACAAACTCTAACTTATAATAGCATATTCAAAATTTTTAAAAAAGAGGAAATAATTACTTATGATCTTAATCTGCTAATTAAAAAAAATTTTTTTTAACTTTATTTTTGAGGGGCGCCTGGGTGGCGCAGTCCATTAAGCGTCTGACTTCAGCCAGGTCACGATCTCGCGATCCGTGAGTTCGAGCCTCGCCATCAGGCTCAGGGCTGATGGCTCAGAGCCTGGAGCCTGTTTCCGATTCTGTGTCTCCCTCTCTCTCTGCCCCTCCCCCGTTCATGCTCAGTCTCTCTGTCCCAAAAATAAATAAAAACGTTGAAAAAAATTTTTTAACTTTATTTTTGAGAGAAAGAGAGAGTGAACAGGGAAGAGACAGAGAGAGGGGGAGAGAGAGAATGCCAAGCAGGCTCCATGCTGTCAGCACAGAGTCTGATGCAGGGCTTGACCCACAAACCACAAGCTCATGACCTGAACCGAAACCAAGAGTCAGATGCCCAACCGATTGAACACTCAGACACCCCCTTAATCTGCTAATTTAATAAAAATGGCATAAATATTAATGTTAACCCATATGATTTCTAGTAATAATCTACAATGTCATTGTTCTAGCATATGTCTGTTTACATATAGCTGAATGATTTGTGTTACCTACAAATGGTAAAGATATATCTGTGCTCTAATTTCTTATGGCAGTGATCTTATATTCTATAAAAGACTGAAGTTCATTTCCAAGCATTTATTTATTCAGTATCATTAATAAGTGGAAAGAAAAGATGGTAGAAGGTTAACCAAAATCAGCATAGGATATTTACAACTTTTTATTCTGTTTTCACAGCAATAGCAGTTGCTTGCATTTCAGTGTATATTCCTTTTTAATGAACAGACATAGTTATATATTTGTACTTATAAAAACCCCACACTATACAATGTGTACTGTTTGATCATTTATTTTCTATTTAGTGCATAATAGAAATCTTTCAATGTCAGCAAATAAAACAATGGCTGAATATGTTCCACATTTTCTATGTATCATAATTACTGAACTATTGATGAATATTATGATGTTACCAGTTTTCTTCTCTCTCGCCATCATCTTCTATATACATCTATATGCATCATTAGGCATGCTGGGTTAATATTATGCATGTTTAAATTTTTTTTACATACTATTAAAAGTTTCTCAAAAGATTATACTAATTTATGCACTCACAAGCAGCATAAGAGAGTTTTGTTTTCCTGAACTCTGAACAATAGGCTATTTCCATTATTTTTTTAAAAGTTTATTTATTTATTTATTTATTTATTTATTTAATATATTTATTTTTGAGAGAGCTAGAGCGCAAGCAGGGGAGGGATAGAGAGAGACAGACAATCCCAAGCAGGTTCCATGCTGTCAGTGTCACGAACTTTGAGATCATTATCTGACCTGACATCAACAGTTGGACACTTAACCAACTGACCCACCCAGGCACTCCTATGTTCATTATTTTTAAGCTCTGTCAATCTGATACCAGAAAACAATGGCATTAAAATTAAAATTCCTGGGGCGCCTGGGTGGCGCAGTCGGTTAAGCGTCCGACTTCAGCCAGGTCACAATCTCGTGGTCCGTGAGTTCGAGCCCCGCGTCAGGCTCTGGGCTGATGGCTCAGAGCCTGGAGCCTGTTTCTGATTCTGTGTCTCTCTCTCTCTCTGCCCCTCCCCCGTTCATGCTCTGTCTCTCTCTGTCCCAAAAATAAATAAACGTTGAAAAAAAAATTTAAAAAAAAATTAAAATTCCTAATCTGTATTTTAACAAATGGAAAAGGTAAACATTTTTCATGCATTTATTGGCCCATTATATTCCTACTTTTGTATAGCCTCTTCAACTCAAGGTTTTGTTTTTATGTTGTTTTGGTTTTTTCCACTGAGGTGTTTCTCTAGTTTTTGTTGATCTACAAGGAACTTTATATATGAGCAACCTTGTCCTTCTCATAGATTTCAAAGGCCATTCTCTAGTTCAGTATACAAACAAAAAACACTTAAATCTCTGTTATTCAGTGAACGAAATAAGTCCAACCACTGGGCAATAGGGGAGTTCTTATTTTTCACTTTAAATTCAAATGGAAGGGAAAACATCAGAGCAGCTGTTCCCGCATTGTCTTTTCAAATAGATTTCTGTAACAATTTGAGTTCATTTATTTCCAAGATGCATTACCCATTTGAGGATGTTTGAAGTCCAGTATTAACTTAATTACTTATTGCCATTGTTAAATAACAAATTGTTTGAAATATTGGATATTTTAGAAGAATTATGGAAACAGGGGATATAACAAAAATAACTGGAATTTGATCTTTGAAAGACTTAATTTTCGACATCATCCTATGACTTATTTGGTTTGGGGGACAGAATGAAAATCTTGACCTTTAGAGATCAAACCACAGGTAGAAATGGCTACCAGTTGTGCTTTCCCCAGGACACCAATAGTCCATACCAATCAGATCATTGATGACTGTATGGTTCCTGTGCAAGATTTTATTTTACTTCTTTCAATGAACGGAGTCTTTCCATTCTGTTTTTATTTGCTGACAGCAGAAAATATGTCTACAGTTCATTCACATAATGGATGGGGTGGGAAACTAATTCCATGGGGAATGAGATTGTTTGGTTTGTCATGAGACATACTCGACATTTACAGCTTTTTTCCCTTTTGTGCTATTCCAGTACACTGTTAAAAAATTGTGCCATAAATCTGAAAGCATGTTTTGCAAAGTTCATATCTGCATTTGCTACCTTTAATATTAATAGGAGTGTATCTTTAAAGTGAGTAAATTGAGAAAGTGGCTGAAACTATAGTTTATAAAAGAAGATTAGTGGGTTTAATATGCACTGGAGAGTAAAAGAAAAATCTTATTACTGTATGGAGAAATTACCTCATAAAGAAGCTAATACAGCAGGCTAGGGAGTAATTTTTAACAAGGTTTTTATGATGCACAAGTGTAGGCAAGTTAATGAACTTATCTTTCTAGTTATTTTCAGATTGTAACGATGCTCTTCTTTCCTAGTTCTTGTGCTTTAAAAAGTAAAATACATTTAATCACCTACAATAAAACTAATTCATTACTTTAATAAATCAAGTACAATCTTATACTGTACACTTAAATGTCGTTGCAATAATGCTGGAAACCAGATCAGGTGCTGATGTTTAGCATGGAATAGAGCAAAAGGTAACCACGGAGCTTATTTATTATTTAAATTAGTGTCAGCCACTGGAAGCGGGAGGTGGAGACAAAAGAATTAGAAAATACTTTGTTTTAATAATCACACACCTCTTTGCTCCATGGCCATTTAGTCTTTCAAATTCACACAAACGGTTCTGAAGAATTGTACATTCAACAGAAAAATTACTTGGGCTTAAGAGCAGAGGGAGGGATGAGTGAAGTTGGGATGTTCATCTGCCAGGACCTTGCATGGAACACCCAGGGATGATTTAGGAAGAACGTGTCGGGGGTTTTTCTGCTCAAAGACAAAAGACAAAGTGCCAAATCCTCACACCAGTTGTTGAGAAGATTTCCATACTGACAATGTGATGAATTTATGAAAATAAAGTGAAGGAAAAGGTAAAAGCATAAAGAAGTGGCCGGAAAAATGAATCCTTTTGTAATATCTAACATAAACCGGATTTATGATAACAGGTTCACCGCTCATGACTCTGGATTATGGTATTCAAGGTACAACACACACACACACACACACACACACACACACACACACACACATTTTAATTTAATTTTAACTTTCCTTTAACATTGGAATATAAGAGGAAATAATTTGAATTAGAGTGACCCATGTAAAACCCTACATATGTGCCACATTAGAACTAGTACAGACTTAGGTAAAATAGTTCCTCTTTGAGAAAGTAGGTACGCTATCTCCCCTGATTTTATCAACCTGACAACATTAACCTTTCATAGAATTTTTAGGGTCCTCGTGCCCTACACTCTAACACTGGTTGCTAGGGGTCCTTGCGGTAACAGTGCTGAATGTCACTGTCAGGCCCTTCTTACCTCCTTTTACTATCCACTTGTCTCCCAATCAATACTTTTCTTTCTTTTTTTTTTTAAACGTTTTATTTATTTTTGAGAGAGACAGACACAGAGTGTGAGCAGGGGAGGGGCAGAGAGAGACGGAGATACAGAATCTGAAGCAGGCTCCAGGCCCTGAGCTGTCAGCACAGAGCCCGATGCGGGGCTCGGACTCGGGAACCGTGACATCATGACCTGAGCCAAAGTTGGTCGCTTAACCGACGGAGCCACCCAGGTGCCCCATCAATCAATACTTTTCTGCCTTATACTACTACTCCCTTGGCGTTTTCGCTGCTAAATCCCATTGGCTGAGGGAGAGTTTAAGTAATTCATGCTGAAGTGCTAGCCAGTTGATAGATTACCAGGTACAGACAGTAAAATGCCTATTTCTTCATAGCTCTTTTGTATGATGATGATGGTACATAAGCCAGGTGTGGTAGGAGGCTGGTGGTGAACCATATTTTCATTCAGTGTTATTTAAGATGTTAAATACCCAATGCAAGTAGCTGCCTACTCTGAGGTTTTGCGAAGCTGTCTTCACATCTAATATTGCTAATGTTAGATAACAATAAAATACACCCATGTTTGAAAGAGTTGTTTGTTCCACAAAAAGTAATTTATAAAACACTTCCTGTAATTGAATATGTATGGCTAATACATATTGTCTGTGTCCGAGTCTGGAATAAACACAGGCAGGATAAGAATAAACACACTTACTGCACCTAAGAATTCACTGTATGTGTTCTGCCCAGGGATTGGTTTCTGAATTGCAGAAATTAGATCTCTTAAATGATACCCAAATGATGGCGTCCCATCCAACCAGGTTTTCAAAGGTAGTAAGCTAATAATACAATGGTAGAATTCATGATGCCAAACTATTTTTGTTATGAGGAAATAGCATGCACTGATACGTGTTTCCATTTTGAGAAGTTGTATTCCTGAATTAATTCTGGATTGTTGTAAAGAGTTTGATAGATGACATGTGCCCCCTCCCAAGGTCTTAGCAGATCAGTCACTGAGGGAGAAAGTGTCACAACAACCCAGAAGGCAGACTGAAATGCTTGCTCTCACCCTGAAGATTTGGCTGGATTGTCAGATAGAGTCCCTTAGTAGGCACTGAACTAAGCTTTTCATATGTAATGCCCATCTTTACGTCTAAACCATTCATCATGTCTCTGTGTCTCTCCAGGTTATCCCTCTGCAAAGCTTCAAGACCATTGTCCTGTCATCGTTCTTGAATTCTAAAGGAGCAAATACCTTTGGGATGTTCTTTTTCCTAAGCCAGACCTAGAAAATCCCTCATAAGAGATAAGATGTGTACAATGGGACGGTGGGAAAAAAGCAGGCAGAACCTTGAAGAGTTAGTACGTATGTGCTCCAGGCCTGATCATCAGAGGAGTAAAAGTAGCTGGTCACTCTGGTTTTGGCAGTGGATGTTAGGCTAAGACTGATCTTAGCCATAATACAAAAGGGTAAGGGGTGGCGAGATTCGGTAAAGTCTTGCAGCCACGCTGGCCAGCAGGCCCTGTTTAAAGCCTCCAAAAATCAGAGAAGTGACCAGTTGGCAAATGCTTAATTTAATAGTGGGACTTGCTCAGTAAAAAGTGGAATTATTTTATAAAATAATTACTTCCATTATTTTTTTACTTAATTCAAAAGAAGTTAATTTCCTAATTTGTGTTTAGGTTTTTAAAAATTTTTCTTCCTTATCTTTCCTGCCTTCCTGTTTTCCCACCTTCCCTCCTTCCTTCCTTCCTAGCTTTTTCTCATTCTTTCTCTTTCTCTTTCTGTCTCTCTTTTTCTTTCTCTTTAGTAGAAGCAGTACCACAGTGCTGCTTAGGATAAATTTTAGAATATATATATATTTTTTTATTCAACAATTATGTATGTATTTAAACAAAAGCTTCTAATAATATTTCAAAATATATATATATATCCTTTACAAATATTCTACCAACTTGCTCTCCTTCCAGCAGTAGATGAGTCCCTATTTCTCCATCCCTTCACATGTAGTACATATTATCATTTAAGAATCTTTTTGGTAATTTGATAGATATAAGCTTAGTATCAGGAAAAGTACTCATCAAGGCTCATCAAAAGTCTCAGAAAATGGACCAGAACAACCCATGATGAGTTACAAGAGGGGCAACAATATTTCTAATGAATAATTTTACATTTTATTCTCTTGAGTTATCTCTTTATACTGGGATAGTTCAGCAGGATTCCCTATTTCTTTATGTGACCAAAAAAAAAAAAACCTCAAAATGATAATTTCAATGTACTGGTTCTCTAGTCATTAAAACTTTATAGTCTACGGTCACAGTCGGACCTTAAAGTTAACCAGTTGATTATAAGAATTCCCTTTACTCTTATGTCCTTTCCTCAGACAGTGGAGTCATCAGAGGCCTGGATTTTTTGTTGTCCATACTTTTCTAGATGGTGTTCCATGGGCAGTCAATTTAAAAGTTGGTTATGAGTACAACTGAGCATAAAGACTGTGGCCAGCTAATATTTTCACTAATGATTGTCCACAAAGACAACAAATATCTCAGAGGTAGTCTACTGGCAATAATGACATTCAGGGCCAAAATGCGTGAATGCATATGTGTAAGTATATGTGTATTTGTGCTGGGAGTGGAAGTGAGGAAATAGGGAATGAAAGTGAACAAATGATTGTGTAAATGAAAGATTCAATATGAAGTGTTTCCCTTAAAACAAGTATGTTATTACTTTGCAGTGTTAGAAAAAAATAAGCGAAAACTCATCCATGACATTTTCCCGTTCTTTGGAAATATAATTTTTAACAGATTCTATGGCTTCATCATCTAGTTCTGCTTAACAAATATGTCAAATCGGTCCTCTGCCTCTCCAGTGCTGCCAGGTCCCTGACAGTCTCTTTGTCATAAAGCTCAGTTAGGAGTCTGTTGAACGTATTGGCTCATGAACATGTGGTATATGTTACCTATCTTGTTTTTGTTAATGTATTCCACATGTCCCTACCCCATTTTGTGAAATAGTTTCCTTTATCTATTTTATTTGTCTCTATTTCCTACTGTTCTGAATATAGCCATTCTCTTTCATGCTATTTGCTGCTGAGAATATTTAATATAAAGATTTTCCATTCATAAATTTACTTTACATATAAATAATGATGCTTTTAATATAGTTCTGGACCACAGAGGGCTAATCCTCCCTAAACCATATGGTATAAATGTTTAACTTTAAATATAGGCTTTAAAGACAGATATTCAATGGGCAGAGAAAACTGTCTATTTCAAATCTGTTGCTCATATAGACATCAAGTAGCATCACACATTTTCATTTGGTATTAGCTGTTTGTCATTTGGAAAACCTTTTACATGGATAATCAACCATGTAAGAATTACAAAGCACTTTGCAAATCCATTTATTAAAGCAGATTTGCCTAGAGTGTCTCTGGACAGAAGGCAAATGGAGGGTGGATGTGTTTATACACAAACATATTTACACTAGCCCTTGACCAGAGTACAAGCTGGCGCACACCTTTTATCTTATAAATGAATGATCATGCTAGTCCGCATGCTCTCCTGACTCATTATCTGGTCTCCAACATAACGCACCCTCTTACGATGTAAGGAGGGGATCAGGAAGAACTATATACTCTCCTTACACAACCTTCTTGAACTCAGAGGTGTATGGCTAATGGGGGCCAAGAATCACTCAGCCAGAGCTGTCAGCCTCCATGGTCACTGACGGAAGAGCTTCCCAAGCAGCTTTCAATACTGCTGAGAAATCTGTCATGAAGATGCAGCTGGAAAGAATCCACTCACTGGCCTAGTTGGCCTTGCCGGGCTCGGGACAAGTCACGGAAGTGTGCTTGCACTTTCTGTGTCTGGCTCCAATTCCCAGGGAGTACTTATTCCCTTCCAACTCCCTTTGGCCCACAGTATGGCACGGAAAGAGTTTGGGCCTAGGAATCAGCCAGGACCCAGGGGTAGCTTTGGATGTGCTATGAACTAAAAGCAACTCACTTCATTCTCATTTTATACAACAGCTAGGTGGGCAATAATCTCTATGTTACCTTATTCATGAGGATATTGTAGGGATGCAATTAGATCACTGCCATACAAATATTTTGGAAGTTCCAATGCTCTTCAACTTTGTGCTTTTCTCTATTTACATTTTTCTGCAATAACTACATATTACCTTTTTAGTATAAAAGAACCGATACATTCTATTTTTTTTAAGTGATGCATATACAAGGTATGGATAGGTTCTGAAGAATGTTTACTGGAATATTAAAATAGCAATAATTAGGGGTGCCTGCATGGCTTAGTCTGTTAGGCGTCCATCTTTGGCTCAGGTCATGAGCTCACGGTTCTTGAGCCCCATATCAGGCTTTGTGCTGACAGCTCAGAGCCTGGAGCCTGTTTCAGATTCTCTGTCTCCCTCTCTTTTTCTCCCCCACTTGCGCGCACACACACACACACACACACACACACTTTCTCTCTCTCTCTCTCTCTCTTTCTCTCAAAAAAAAAGATTAAAACATTTTTTTAAAAAGTAAAAATGAAATAGCAATAATTAATAGTATCAGGAAAGTGCAACTTGGTTGTAAATATACACAGAGTAGAACCCCAGCATGAGATCGAGTTTATTTTTAAAGATTTTGGAAATTAAGCAGTGCAAATACATACTTTCTAAATCCTAACTACACACTCAAAACAATTCAATGTAATAAGTAGTCTTAGCCATAATACAGATGCCTGCCTGTGTCCTCACCCCAGTGTTATGGAGAAACGAATACTAGCAATGAGATAATCAGGAATAAGGGAGAGCTTCAACAAGGTCATCCTTTGTATGGATGAACCCTTTACCAAGCAGCATAACAAGATGCTGGAACCTCTGTAATTTGGGGACTACTTGTATAGTTCTTGGTTAGGCCTGTAAAAAGAGAAAGGACAGAAAGTAGATGCTGCCACTCTCTTCCAAGAACTTGCTTTCCAGCACTAGGCATCGTTAATCCCCCTCATTAGTTCTTCCCTAGCCCTCTCCTGGCCATCACAGCACCAGCCCCTTCCTTAAGTTGTCCATGAGATGGTTCTATTCACATATCTTGCTTACATTGCCCTCAGCATTTCCAAAATCACATGGCTATCACACCTGGCAATGACATCCTTATATTAGTCAAAGTGGAGACACTTGACAATAATTATTAGCATCCTAAAAGGAATTGTAGGAACCTAGCAGTTGTTAGAAAGCACATGTAGGAGAAATAATCTGTCATCCTTTGGTCAAACATGAACCTATTTAAGCGGCATGTTGGTTACATTTCTAATGATATGTTAAATTGGCCTTAAGTAACCAGGTCACAAGGTTAGTAGAGGCCAGGGTCGGTCGGGGAAGAGTTTTGAATCTCCTGAAGTGATAATCTCCTTCCTCCCCTCTAAAGATAGCCAATAAAGGCATATGCCTGCTGTGTAACTTAACTGAAATCTGAATTTAAAAATTTATGTCTTTTAGCCTCACTTTTGGCCAATGGTATAGTCTCTTTACATTTTCACTTCAAGACTTACCTGAAATTCTGTTTATTACTGAAGTGAAAACTACCTTAGGTCTTAATGGCATTTGCCGGTACATTTTATTACTTAAAGGTCACCTTGAATTTTAGGTAGTGACAGAGGTATGTTTATTTCTGTCTTCAAATTAGGACTCCCAGCACCTAAGCCAGAATTAGCCAGGAGACTAAAACAAAATATTAATACTTGTCCCTATTTCCTGCAACTCTCTTACCCAACATGGTTCAATGCATTAGCAAAAATTTCTGATTTACATTCTATTTCCTTTCCCTGACCAATTAGTCATTAAGTAGTCTTGATTTTCTCTTTGAGATGTCTTGCTATCAATTCGTTATTATCACAGACTTTGATAAACCACTTCAGAATAAACCTGTCTCACCTCAAATATCAATTACTGGAATATGCTATTCTATTTATTTATGTAATCAAATAACCATGTATAATATGTTTGTAGACTATTACTCTATTACGGAATAGAAATACTGAAAAATAATCACAGACAATAAAATAATGATGTAATCATGAAGAAAAACTGAAGTAAAAGTAGAAACAGAAATATTTCAAAGTAAAACTACTGTTTCAGCGACTGTATTGTTCTTCAATACGTTAATGCCCTAGCTTACAAAACTGAGATCCATGTTTTCAGAGCAGTCCAGAAGATGGTATGTTTAGGATGTCTCTGTGTCAATCATGATAAATGTTTGTGATCAATCTGGGTCACTTTGAACACAGCCTATATGGTCTTGGTTATTCCATACACTTCATTTATTACAGATATTAATACTATTACTACTGGGGTGCCTGGGTGGCTCAGTCAGTTAAGCATCCGACTTCAGCTCAGGTCATGATCTCACGGTTCGTGAGTTCAAGCCCCACATCAGGCTCTGTGCTTACAGCTCAGAGTCTGGAGTCTGCTTCAGATTCTGTGTCTCCCTCTCTGCCTGCTCCTCCCCTGTTCACACTCTCTCTCTCAAAAAATAAATAAACCTTAGAAAAATTTTTAAAAATGCTGTTACTAGTAATAAAATGAGTTTTATTAATTGAGGAGCGTGTATTCAATTTCAGTTATTCCATCATCTCTTTTTGTTTATTTTTTTAAAAATATTTATTTTTGAGAGGGAGAGAGAGAGAGAGAGCGCGAGCAGGGGAGGAGCAGAGAAAGAGGGAGACACAGAATCCAAAGCAGGCTCCAGGCTCTGAGCTGTCAGCACAGAGCCCAATGCGGGGCTCAAACTCACAGACTGCGAGATCATGATTTGAGCCGAAGTCAGACACTCAACCGACTGAGCCACCCAGGTGCCCCTGCTCTTTCTAAATATAAGGCTTCACTCCTATTAGTTACGCATCCATCTACCTGGGAGTATGTGTAGCGATTAGATAGGTTCAAGAAAGTACTCAAAAAGAACAAATGCAAAGTAAGGTTATGCATCAAGACGATAGCTTCACAAACCAGGCTATTGCCTTGAAAGAGGATTTTCCAAATTCCTTATTATTTCCTTTATCATATCAAAAGCTCAGCATAGAGCTCCTGAAATTGTTGGTATAGAAAGGTTCTCTTTAGGCTGTAGCAAGGCCAGGAGGTTCACTGGGACTGGGCAAAAGAAGGTTGTGGTTCTGACAACTTATGAGAATAACTTGTCTGTCTTGGAGGAAAATGAGAAGAAAAGAGCGTAAGGGGGGCGCCTGGGTGGCGCAGTCGGTTAAGCGTCCGACTTCAGCCAGGTCACCATCTCGCGGTCCGGGAGTTCGAGCCCCGCGTCGGGCTCTGGGCTGATGGCCCAGAGCCTGGAGCCTGTTTCAGATTCTGTGTCTCCCTCTCTCTCTCTGCCCCTCCCCCATTCATGCTCTGTCTCTCTCTGTCCCAAAAATAAATTAAAAAAAAAAACGTTGAAAAAAATTAAAAAAAAAAAAAAGAAAAAAGAAAAGAGAGTAAGGAGGCAAAGAGAGGCAGTCATGAATCTGGGACTTTGGCCCAGAGGAGAAAAGCATGCAAATAAGGCAGGATAAACTTAATGGCAGAAATGTGTTGGGAAGACAGTCTTGAAGAAATCTCAGCTTATTTAGCCTTACACAGAGAAAATATTGCCACCATTTTTGTTTGTTTGTTTGTTTATAGCAACAGTATTGTACTGTACGTTATGTATAGAGGCATGTATATAGACTTCTGTGCCTAGTACAGTCCCTAGTATTGAAGCCAACATCCATCTTGTGAGTTCAGATGGAAAAATGAATACTAGGGGTCATATCACCCCAGGCCCAGCCAGACCGGCCAAGGAATACATGGGCCTAAGCTCAAGGGATGCAATGCTTATCATTCAAAGGGACCTGTAGGACACGTAGTTTAATCAGATTTACCGTAAAGATATAACTAATCACCAGATATACCTAATGAAACTTCTAGCATAAAGAATAAAAGATAATTTTAAGACTCCAAGTCTCTTGAGATAGAATACACTTTCACAGGACCAGGTAAAGGAGCACGGGAAGTTACTAAGTAACATCTGCTAGTATGACCTCATGGGCCTCCAACTAATGGCATCCACCTTCTCAGGGGGCCCCTGCCCCAAATTTTGCTCTTAAAAATCCTCAAGCCACTGGGGAGTTTAGGACTGTTGAGCATTAGCTCCCTATTCTCCTGGGTAGTACCACACCAATAGTTAATCTTTCTTCACTGAAAAAGCACCATTTTTATAGGCTTGTTGCATACTGGGTAGACAAATTCTAGTTTAGTTTGATTATAGTATATGGTAGATACTAAAAAACAGTTTGATGAATTAGGAATAATTAGTCATCTTACAATTGTGATATAATTCTTTTTTATATAACATTGGTACTTTCCATCAGTCTCGAAAGAGAAAAATGTAATGTATCCTTTTGTTTTGTTGACTTGGTAATATTTACCCTCAGAACAGAAACATTGATGGTATAAACAGTGTTTATAGATCAGCTCTGAAGAATAAATGTGATGAAAATGCAAGTCTTCAAAATTAAATATTCTACTGGGAGTTTTGAAAATTATTTTTGAGAAAAAAGAGGATTCTTTTCAAAGATAGAAGTCTTTGAAGAAAAAGCCCACGTTCACCATTTTGTTACTATTCTCAAGTGATGCTAATTTTCAAGCTCGGGCATTCATATCATCACAAAAAGCTGTGAGCAGGGAGAATTCCATGAAACCCGGTGAGCATTGCACAGGTGTCTCATGAGCCCTTAATGACAGCCAGCTTCCCAAAGTGCAGGAAGAAAACAGACCAGAGCAGAATTGTAATGAGATTCAGTGGTGCTGTGTACTATAAGAATAATAAACACACACACGCACACACACACACATGCGCGCACACACACACACACACACACACGCACACACACACACACAAACAAAAAAAAATCCAACCAAGCAAAAATACCATCAAGGAGATTTTCAGGGGTTTCATTTAATTATAATCTACGAGAGGACGCTGCCAGGGCGAATGCACTGGGTCAACAAGTTTATTATGCTTTCTTTCTTCTGTCCCCCACCTCCTTCTGTTTCCTTAGTTCTGATGCATCAGGGCCCAGACAGAAAGTGACACAGGGGACTATACTGTAAAGTGAAGTCAGGCTAGAACAGAATGAAGTGTTAAAGGTTTCTCTTTAAAATGCATCGGACATTCACACTCAACTTTACAAATCAATGATCAGTGCGTGCTGTACTTCAATCATGAAAGTGAGGAAATGCATTAATGGGTGTCAGAAAACAGATTAAGGGGGCATCACCCCAGAGCCAACAGTCCTGTGAAATGGCAAAATTCAACTGTGAGAGAGTTCTTGGAGATTCAGGATGTCTGCATCTAAGCATTTTTTACTTCAAACTACTACCCAAAATATTTGGCCTTCATTACTGATTCCATGATGCATAATGTGTTATTGTTGTTGTTATTTTATTGTCATTATTTTAGTGACAGATCTAGAGATAAATATTGGAATAAAGGAAAATTTGGGTTTGGATTGTTTTTCATTTAAGTACAAGGCATCATTAGTAGTAAGAAAGAAAAGGCCTCCTAAGTAGAAAGAAATCAGTTATATTGGAATAAACGGAATAGATTTAGAACAAGGATTGTTACTTTTTTTTTCTTTTTTAGAGAGAGAGGGTGTGTGTGTAAGCAGGGGAGAGGGACGGGGGAAAGAGAGAGAGAGAATCTTAAGCAGGCCCCACACTTGTCGCAGAGCCTGATGTGAGTGAAGCTCGATCCCAAGACTGTGGGATCATGACCTGAGCGGACATCAAGAGTTGGAGGCTCAACCTACTGAGCCACCTGGGCGCCCTATGGGATTGTTACATTTAAATGATGTCTAGGTTTTCCATACAGAAGAAAGAGGAGCTGGGAGTGGGGAGAGCAACTGGAAAATTACAGACACCAAATATCATTAATTACATGGTCTGATTTCTGCCGGCTTCTCCATGCTTCATCTCCTCTCACATAGGACGGACTTCATGGGCCATGATACATGTGTTTGTTGTAATGTTCTTTTGTTGCCATTCTGAAGTTCCTGATTTTACCTTTGAGTTTGTTTTTTGTAAGTAGAGTCCAGTGGAACAACAGAGCATGCCGTCAGCGAGGAAATGTGTGCAACTCTGTGGACTCATCGTTCCATGATGCCCAGCGTGCTGTGCTCTAGAAACGCGAAATTCCGTTGAACTCAAGAATGCGTGGGAGTTAGATACAAGGTGAGCGTGCTGTGTCTATAAGTTAAATAAGTGGAGGGTGCTGAAGCCCCCAGAAGCCATCTTTTCCCTTGGAAGGAGACCTTGTGTCTAGTGCAGAAAGAAGGCAATAGCATTCTAAGAAACCCGAAGGACCAAAAAACTCTACTATATCTCTCTTACTCTGACTTCCCCGCATTAGCCAATAACGTACAATGAGAGGGATGATATAGATGAGAAGGGAAAGATAGGGCAGTCCATAGCTCCTTTTCTACTGAGTCCTCCTTTATCCACCAGTAAGCTAAAAGCAAAGAGCGTTAGAATGGGTTTGCATCAAGAAGTGATATAAAAAGTTGAGTTCGTCTTGTGCAGCATTTCCCATGTTTTGATAAGAATTGAATACATATGTATATATGAGCTACGAAATACAAATTGTGTAATTTTGGTGATTCTGCCTATGGGGTAAATGTTCTTATATTTGCATTTAAAAGTGACATTGCCAAATATAAAGACAAATGGAAAATCTATGCAAATGATTTAAAATTTTAACTTAAAAAATATTTTTTTGGAGGCACCTGGGTGGCTCAGTTGTTTAAGCGACCAACTTCAGTTCAGGGAGTGATCTCATGAGCATCGAGCTCTCTGCTGTCAGTGCGAGGCACTTTGGATCCTCTGTCTCCCTCTCTCTCTGCCCCTCCACCCCCCAAAAAATAAATAGTTAAAATAAATAAAAAGATATATTTAAAAAGATATATTTAAAAAGATATAATTAAAAAGATATATTAGCATGATATTAAGTAGCAAGTTAAAAAAACATAACAAAAGAAAAGATGTTATATTTTAGGACCTTTAATGGCATGGTTTCCTTGCTTTTTGAACAAGGGGCCACATTTTCATTTTGCAACGGGCCCTGCACATTATGTAGCTGACTCTGCTTTCGCCCTCCCCTTTGACCACGAAACAAAGTCTTTCTGTTTCACAAACTCAATAGCTCTTCCTCACCTCCAATTCTTCCACCAGACTCTTCGCACTGCTTAGAACCCTTTCTTCCCTGCCTTTCGCCTGGCCTGGCTTCCTTCCCCTCTGAGTGAAATGTTACATTGTTCTCTATCACTGCTCCCTGCTTGTCTCCTAGCACTTACCAGTTATAATTATTTATTAATTCTTTAATTTACTTTTCAAAAAAAAATTCATCTTCCCAATTACATTGTAAGGTCCCCAGAGAAAGGGACTATGATCTGTTTACTCACTAATGTGTACTCAGTATATACAGAGTAGGCAGCCAATCAATATTTGTTGAACGAATAAATTAATTAATGGAATTTGAATTGAAGGAACTTTGTACCCAGATAATGAGGAATATAATGTGTCATCCCAGAGAAATGTTATTTCACAGCGTGAGAGTCTTTCAGTAGCGATGCCAAATAAAGTACAGGACGCCCAGTTGAAAGTAAATTTTTGTTTGCTAAATCCTGTATCTAATCTTGTGTTTCTATTAGCTAAATCTGGCAACTTCGAGAAACAATTATAAGGAGATTTGAGTCTTTAAATAAAGTGTGACTATGAGAATAGCATAGCACAGTGTAGTAGTTTGAGTCTTGTTTCAGTTATGAAGCCACATTGGGATCTGATAAGAGCTATATGTTCTTTCCCCCAGAGAAATGCACGTAACCATATGCCTTTCCCTTTCTGGGGGGAAGGTTCACAGACTCCTCCTGCTCTCACAGTCCCACAGGTATTTGATCTTCAAATCTCCTAAGTATGCCAGGGCCATTTAGTTCAAGCCGTCATTTCTCACTTGGATTAATATGGTGGCTTCTTAACTGGTCTTCCCTGTGTCCTTATCCCCTTTAATTTGCTTTCGCCTGGCATCTAGACTAGAGTTTTCTCCCTAAAGTACATTTCGTCATTCCTTTCTCCTATTTGGTATTATTGCATTACCTATGACAAAGTCTTTACAGTGACATATAGTCAAGTGCTGTCGCTTGCCTACTTGGTGATCACTCCTCACCTTCCATTTCATTAGTCCTGGATGATTTGCAGCTTCCCAATTCTACCCAACTCCATTTGGCATACTTGCCATTCCCGAAGCCCAGAATGCACTCTCACCTCATTGTGTAGGGGAAGAAAATTAAGTTTCTTCGGTTCTTTTAGGGCCTCTGGCTGTGTCTGAAAATTAGACGGACAAAGATAGGTTCACAGGAGAAAAGCACACATCTTTTTTTAACATAACTTTTTTGCGATGACATATGAGACTTCATAAGGAAATAAAAACCCAGAGAGACAGAAGGACTGGGTGTTTTTATGCTAGGTTTGATGAAGAGTGATAGTCATGGTGCAATAGGATAGATTAAGGAGCATGAGGTAAGTACAGTAAACTGGGGGAAACTTAGCAAAGTCAGTTTGTTAGATTCTTCTCAGATCTTTGTCTTAGGAGATGAGGATGTTCTCCTGCAGGTGTAGGGAGGGCGTCTCTCATGTGAAAAAATGACCTGTTTCAGGGGAGAAGGATGGGAAGATGGTCAAAGGGGACCTCCTGTTTCTTCCATGCTCTCAAACTCTGTCAGCTTAAAATATTCAGTATACTCAGGCGCCGTGTTTTGGGGTAGCATGTCCTGAACCCCATCAGTCTGCCAAGCAGCTGTTTCTCTGGGAAGCTTTGCCTGACAATCTCCTCTCCACCCTTACCCCCATATAAGGCTGACTCGGTGACTCTCAGTTTCCCCTTCCTCATAAATGCAGCACGCTCAAAGGCATTGCTTACTTACTAGTGGTTTTTAGTAGTACCTGTAATTCCTGGAGCAGGGACTCTGTCATTCAGCCTTGTTCTCCTTTCACAGTGGCTACACTGTAGTAGGTATTCTATACAGTTTTGACACATGAATAAATAAATGTTTGCATGTGTTTAATAATTATTGTCATTACACACACACACGTTACTTTTTTGTCAACAAATCAAAAAGCGGAGGGGAGATTACAGGGGTATTTGTGGTGGTTCGGGTAGCCCATTAAGGATTTATTTTAGAAACACCATAATAAGAACAGTACGGGCAATGTTTAGTGCTTTGCCATGGTTCCCTCACGTGAAAGTGAATAAATAAATAAAATTTCAGGGAACAGAGTGACAATTATTGTAATGTGTGAGAGAAATCATTAGGCAAATACATGTTTTCTTTTTCTTTTTCTTTCTTTTTGTTTTATTTCCTACACGCTAAATTCCGCAAGACAAATGCTAATCTACTAAAAATGGTTCCATTTGGCTTATCACACGAAATCAACATAATTCAAAAAATTAGAACTATATGTGAAGCCAGTTATTTTCATCCATATCAAGGTTCATGAAGTATAACTGTAATGACATCCTGTCAATATTGCCTGCCTTGTTCAAAAAGACTGTTCATTAAGTAAAGCTATAAACTTTCTGTCATAAGGGATATGTGTTGTTTTCTAATTAAAAATTGTTTTCAGCACACAAGTAATTTATGAGTACATTCTTCTTATGAAATTCAGACAATACATGTGTGCACAAGGTTAAATGTGAACCCTGTCCCTCTCATTGGATCCTCACACCCTCATTGCCTTCCCAAGGGGTAACCACTGCTGATATTATGCTGCCTGATTTGAAGTCCTTCTTCTGTTTTACATATGTATTATATATTTACATTTCCCTAAGGATAGTTTTTTACACAAAATTATACTGTACGTATGTATCTCTAAGATTCTCAGTGAAATCTGTAATGGACATTTGTGAGCTTACATGTTCTCCTCTTCTGGTTGGTTGAAAGCAGTGTGTTGGAGAATTCACTCCTCCCTCCTCTCCATCCCCACTCTGCGTAGGATTGATCCACCCATGCTTCCTGGGTGGAAAATGAACTAGTTTAGTTAATCAGTCTATCCCTCCTCAAGGCCACAGTGACTGGCTTCTGGATGTGCTCTGAACCCATCTGAGCCGATGAGAAAGGGGAGGCATGACTGAGAATTGAAGGAAGCTGTCATTGATGCTTTGCAAAGTCAGAGGGTGAGGACTTTCTCCACATGAGACCCGATTTTTATTTCTTCAAAAATAAACAGTGAGAAATTTCAGGGCATTGCTCTTCAGATCAGTGAAAGTGTTACATGGCTCCCCAACATTGCTTGTTCAAAATGATATCACTCAGTACTAAGTTGTGATGCTCTAGGTTGAGTATGTTAGGGTTTCTATCTTTTAGTGTTTTCAAGCAGGAATGGTCTACAATGCACATGCACATTCTTTGTCAGGCAGGCTGGGCTTCTACTTCAGAGGAGGGGTATTCAACCTCTCCCATCAGGACTTTAAGGTAAAAACGATTGTCAGGGATGACATCTAATCACAACTTCATTACCTAATTTGAGATGGCTTTCACAAGTCAGGTTCTTCTCTGGCCTTTTGACCAATAGTAAGCAACACGTGGTGACTATTTCTAGATGAATATTTCCTGTACAAATTACATGTTTGAATTACTACAAACTTATGACGTGATTTTTCTTCTGGGAAGGTCTCCACAAATCTTGAGGCGACTGTCTTGAGAGTCACATTTTCCACTCACCTTTTAATCTAGAGAGAAGAAAAACATTATTAAATATATGGAGAGTATAAAGGTAACTTCAGGCTTATACAAAATATGACCAAGTGTTTCTCAGAAAAAAAATAGAAAAACCAGGTTCCTTCGTGAGAACTCTCTTTCCATTGGAAATGATCAAGGTGAAGGAGGATGTAGCCTTGTCGCCCTTGGAGTCACATAAGGAAACACTCACCCCAGCCTCACCTGGTTTTATTTAAAAAAATTTTTTTTTAGTATTTATTTTTAAGAGCGAGAGAGAGTGCCAGCGGGGAGGGGCAAAGAGAGAGGGAGCAGACTCCAGGCTCTGTGCTAACCACACAGAGCCTGACATGGGGCTCAAACTCATGAACTGTGAGATCATGACCTAGGCTGAAGTCAGACACTTAACTGACTGAGGCCCCCAGGTGCTCCTACCCTACCTGGTTTTAAGAACTCTTTTTAACTTAAGCAGTGTCAAATGAGTTTCTGCCAATTGCAGCTAAGAGTCCTGACTAATGGAGTCCCTGGGTTACAAAGATATGAAATGATTTCTTATCCTCAAGGAGTTTATAATAATAAAGACAGATGCTGACGTAGAGGACCATAATGCAGGGTTAGAGATGTGCATGCAGAATGTATGCCTAAAAGATGCATGAAGTCTTCACAGTGGTGCTAATACCCGAGCCTGAATCTGAATCTTACAAAGACATTAATGTTAGGCAAATAAAGAGCAATAGGAGGGGCGCCTGGGTGGCTCAGTCGGTTAAGCGTCTGACTTCAGCTCAGGTCACGATCTCGCAGTCCGTGAGTTTGAGCCCCGCATCGGGCTCTGGGCTGATGGCTCAGTGCCTGGAGCCTGCTTCCGGTTCTGTGTCTCCCTCTCTCTCTGCCCCTCCCCCGTTCATGCTGTGTCTCTCTCTGTCTCAAAAATAAATAAACATTAAAAAAAATTTAAAAAAATAAAGGGCAATAGGATATTTCAAACAGAAAAGCAGGATGTGAAATTGCATGGGAGTGAGAGAGAATGTAGTGAGTTCAGGGATTTTCAGAGTTCTTCCTCATCCAGAATATATTTGTTGAGGGCCTGTATCTATGGGGATGCCATCATTAAAACATAAAATTCTTGCCCTGAAGGATCTTACATTTTTGTGATGGGAAACAGAAACTAAGTCAGCAAGCAAACATATAAAAGTAAGGTATATTTTATAAGGTATAATATGGAAGGTATATTTACACAAGCGCTTTAAAGAAAATAAAGCATATTAAAGGTGATTGTAGAGTGAAGAAATAAGTGTTATTTTATATAGGTAGGTCAGGTAAAACTTCTCTGATAAAATAATGTGACAAAGGCTGCTAACTGTCTCCCGATGCCCATGTTTTCTTTTTCCTTTGGTTATAGGACACTTAATTGTTTGCTGACCACAAAATCACACTGTTAAAATGGCATTCCCGAGTCTTTCTTATGGTTGGGGATTAAGCTGTCGTTGATGGGATATAACTTGAAGTGATGCGTGCAACTGAGCTTTGCCCCGCCCCCCCCACCCCCCCACCCCCCACCTTGCTTTTTCTTCTCTCCCAATGTCTGGAAGGTGAACATGGTGGCAGATGCAGTGGTTGTCACGGGCTTCAAGATGGAAGCTGCATTTTGAGGATGGTTAAGCAATATGACTGAAGATGTCTGAGTGTCTAATACTATGAAGTGGTAATAATAGCCTAGGACCACTAATACCAGATTCATATGAGAAGGAGAGATCAACTTCTATCTTCCATCTTTTTAAAATCATTGCTATGTTTTGTTTTGTTACAACAGCCAAATCCATATTTAAATTAATAGAGGTAACGTTTGAGTAGTGCTTGAAATAGTGAGGAAACAGGAAGGTTTATGGACGAAAAGTGTTCTTATTAAAGGAATGGCAAAGGTGAAGGCCCTGTGGTAGATCTTACTTGGAATGTTCCAATTACAGCAAGGAGGCCAGTGTGAAAGGAGCAGGGTAAGCAAGAAGGAGAGTGTTAGTGTCTGAAGTCCAAGTATCTACAGAACTAATTACTTAGGGTCTTGTGGTCTGTTATAAGGACTTGAAAGTTTACTCTGAGTGACAACAGATTTCACTCTGGGCTTTTGAGCAATGAGTAACACGATCTAATTTATATTTTACAATGTTATACTGGCGGTAGGGTGGAGAATGTCTGTAAGGGCAAGAAAGGAAATAGACCAGTTCAGAAGCTATACCGACCATCTAGTGATGGTTTGGTAATATGGCTTGAACAAGGGTAGGGAGCTGGAGATGGGGAAATTTAAACTTAAGAAAAAAAGAGTAAATGGGAGTTGCTCATGACTTCATAGTAAGAAAGGGAGAAGGGAAGGAAAGCTCTACGAGTTCTGGCTTGGGTGGTGGAAAATGGGAGTTACCATTGATGGTGATGGAATGTCTGTATGAAGACAGTTTTGGCAGCTTGCAAATGAAGAGTGTGATTTTGGGCGTATTACATTTGAGATGCCTATCAGGCAACCAAGTAGAGAGGAGAGTAGGCAGTTGAGAAAAAAAAAGTCTGGAGTTTAAGAAAGAGGTCTGGGCTGCTGAGATACTTTTGGGTGGCATTAGCCTATAGATGGGATTCAAAGGCACAAGACCTTTGAGATCACCAAGAGACTTAGTGTAGACAGAGAAGAAAAGAGTTCTGGGGATAGAGCCCTAGAGACAATCTGGATACTTAGGGATTGGGGAGATGAGTAGGAATCAGCAAATGAAACTGAGAAGGAGCAGCCAAATAGGGAGAAAGAGAGCCCAGTTAGAGTTGTAGCCAAATAGACAAGAAAAGTGTTTCAAGAAAGACTATGTTATCAGTTTTGTCAAATAATGTAAATAGGTCAAATAAGTTGAGGACTGAACATTGACTATTGCCTTTAACATGTACAGGTCATTAAAGTCCTTGACAAGAGCAGCTGGGTGCAGTGGGGGACAAAAACTTCAATGAAGTGGTTTAAGCAACAATGGGTAAGCTGGAGGGGGTGTGTATTTTGGGGACCTTTTTATGGATGGTCATTGTTAGGAATTATTTTTGATGGAAATTAACAGAGGAATAGTTATTAATTTTTTTTATGGAAAAACAATCTGATAGTGAAGAAAAACAAATGATTGGGAAAATAGGAGACCACTACAGGAGTGAGATTCTTGAATAGGGGAGTAGGGTTAGCAGCTAGGATACATGTGGTGGAGTTGGACTTAGGAAATGAAGATTTGGTTACTATGACATATTTATAACAGAAGGAAAGACAAAATATATGGGTGCAGATATAGGTATGCTTTGTTGAGATATAGGTACAGTGATGACAGCTGACATCTGTGTGCAGCCAGGAATGGACATAGATGTTAAAATGCAGCAAAACTGAACCAAAATTGAACATGAAATATCCCAGGCATTCCACAGAAATCTCGGGGAAGCCATTGGATTTCCCTACCTGACATCTGTGTTGTTTTAAACACACAGATTCACACACACACACCCACGCATACCCCTCTTATTATGATCTAAAACATTAGATAATCTGATACCAGTGTTGATTGACTGTGATGCTTTGTGGAAAATTAAATCCTCTGTCTCAGCATTTGCAAAAGAGAGATAATAGTATATTTACATATAACTTGTGAACACAGATCTGTCTACCCAAATATCTTGTAGATATTTCCATTTGATTTCCCATAGATAATCCAGATATAAAAAATCAAAACCTTCTCCTCTAATTTCTCCACCATATTTGAATGAGCGGGCACTGTCGTGGACCATATTACCAAACCCTTTCCCCTCCAATATTTAACCTAGACTTTTCTCCATTCTTCCACCATCCCAAGCTTAATTAATTAAGTCCTAAAAGTTAACAAGTAATTAACAATTAATTAACAAGTCCTAAAAATTCTACCCCCTACATATGTCATCTTACCATAATTTCTGTCTCTGATATCTGAAGTCTAGGTCCTTGTGAATAAAATAGTACAAATTTATAACATTTTCTTCGGATTTGTTTTAATTGAATTCTTGCTTCCTAAATTGTGTTTGTTGCTGTCATTGCTGTGTTCTATTGTTTCTCTTCTTCCACAAGGTTTTGCTTTTATTTTCTTAGACTTAAACATGAATCCCTCAACAATTTCTGCATTTCTGTCTCCATGTTTTTGGTGCACAGTTTCTAATGTTTGTCATAAATTATTTACTAGTGAATATTTACTAATATATACCAAATAGCAAACATCTTAGATTTTATCAGAGTTGTAGAGTAGTGGCCTTCAACTCTGGAAAAATGTTTCTGCATCTGGCTTTCCTGCTCACTCCTGCATTTGAATAATGAGTCCAATAGCCTTATGAGTAATTGGATCTTTTGTGCAATTAGAACTTTCTGCTGTATTATAATTTATAGCATAGTCGAGCAACATGTAATGAGTCATTTTACTGAGGCTTTTAAGGAAGTTATTTCTGAAGGTCTAAGAGGCTAAAATATGTCTGAATTAAAAAGAATGACAGGCTGCAATCAGGACTGTAAAATAAAGGTGCTCAGTAAGCAGCCCTATTACAATCAGAAAGTGAAGGAAACGGATCTCTGTCTTGTGTGCAGAGGCAGAGGAAATGATGAATACCTTAGGTAACTCATTCTCTGCAAAATCAATCTTTCACTGTCAATTTTAAATGAACTAATTTGTTCACAAATCTGCTCAGTCAGTTTGGAAGCATACTCTGTTCCTTCATATTAGCAAATCCTTTAATCTTGACTAGTCCACTGAGTAAGAAATCTAGAAATGTGTTAATATGATTGGACGTATGTAGTAGGATAAGAATTGATTCTTTTAATTAGTGTCTGCTCAAGTTAGAGTCCCTTTCTGGGCTGAACTATTGACCTACTAATATATCAAGAGATTATGTTATGACTAACATATATCCAAAGTTCGATTTAACTCTTTCTTTATCAGCTAATATTGCAGAAAACTTTCTAGAGACTAAATCTTTTAATTTTTTTCAAGGAATGTTTTGCTTTAAGTGTTATAATTTGGAGAATAGAAAGGAAGAAATATCTGAACTTTAACTGCTCGCACAGCAATGTATCTATCAATTGTGCATTGATAACAGCTCTATTTGGGGAACCCAAACCCTTCATAAATTTAACTGTCATCTATTAAAATGAAAAGAAGTTCAATACTAGTTTGGGCATGAGCCTCCCTTTTAAATGACTGGAATTGTATGCACATTTACTCCATGGTGTTGTAGAATAGTAAGAGAAAGAAACTCAGGAAGTATTGTGTGAATATAAGATTTTGTTAAAAGATATGGAAATGAGATATTGTAAGTATATGGCTGCCTTATTGTTATTTTAGATATATTGGTAGTTACCGAGTAGGCATGTACATTTTGATTCAGAAAACAAAGAAGATGGAAGTTTTGTGTAAAATGGATGGCTATAAAACTTAAAGATATATTTCAAACTTATTGAGGTTTTACATAAATACATTAAACATTGTGTTCTTTTTTTTTTTTTTTAATTTTTTTTTCCACGTTTATTTATTTTTGGGACAGAGAGAGACAGAGCATGAACGGGGGAGGGGCAGAGAGAGAGGGAGACACAGAATTTGAAACAGGCTCCAGGCTCCGAGCCATCAGCCCAGAGCCTGACGTGGGGCTCGAACTCGCAGACCGTGAGATCGTGACCTGGCTGAAGTCGGACGCTTAACCGACTGCGCCACCCAGGCGCCCCAAACATTGTGTTCTTAAATGAATTACATCTGCTTATGTTAAAAGAAAAGCTATTAATGGAAATATCAAAAACCATTATATACATTTATATACACTTCTATAATTTTGTTTATTTATTTATTATTCATTTATTTGAGAGAGAGGGAGAAAGCATGCATGAGTGGGGGAAAGGGACGGGGAGAGAGAGAGAGGGAGGGAGACAGAGAGAGAGAGAGAGAGAGAGAGAGAGAGAGAGAAAGAGAGAGAATCTTAAGCAGGTTCCACACTCAGTGCAGGCTCAATCTCATGACCCTGGGATGACATGAGGCTCAATCTCATAACCCTGGGATCATGACCTGAGCCAAAATCAAGGGTCTGATAGTCAACAGGCTGAGCCACCCAGGTGCCCCTCTATACTACTATTTTTAGATTCTATAGTTCTATTTTATGTTTTAACTTGTTACCTATTTAAGTAATCTCTACACCCAATGTGGGGCTCAAGCTCAAGAACTTGAGATCAGGAATTGCATGATCTTCTGACTGAGCCAGCTAGGCACCCGTATGTACTATTTTAGATTCTTTTTGAGTATTATCAGTTTGGCTAGTTCACCAATTTCTAAAAAATTGTTGCATCACTTAAAATAGAGCATAAACAAAGCATTAGCAATAAGTTTGAGACAGGCTGTGTTCATGTATTTCACACACACTGTGGTGCAAAATTTGGAAGGACTGAGTGCAAACGTTTACTTCATTCAGCAAATATTCCTCTTACACCTTCCATGTGTAATAGCCTGTACTAGACATTTTGTGGGAATTCAAAAGCTGTCAGATGCCATTCCTAACTTAAAGGAAATTTTAATTGGTATTTTAATGTCAGAGGCTATGCATTATTTTAACACGAAAGTAGGGTTTACAGGTTGTGCAAAACTGATACCCTTAGCTCCTTCCTAAAAACTGTGCCACCACTGCATTTTCTCATCTGACTTGCAGTAACTCTGTTCCTCCCGTTGACCAAACCAAAATCCTTTGGTTTTTAATTCCTCTCATTCCTTCTCACTCCACACTTAATTTGGTAAGAAATACTGTTGCCTCTATCTTAAACTTTATCCAGAATCAAAGTGTTTCACCTCCTCCAGAGCTTCCATCCCTGTCTCACATATTGTATAATTTCTGATTGTTCTCCTAACTTCTGTCTTTGCCCCTCCCCTCCCCCACATTCTATTAACACATTTCAGGGTGATCCTGTTAAAACTTAACTCAGATCCTATCATCTCTCTGTTCCAAACCTTTAACGTCTCTCTATTTCACTCATCACAGATAGCTAAGTACTTATGATGGCTTATGAGGTCCTTAAAGAACTTTCCCTCTCTTATTTCTATGACCTCATCTCCTCCTTTTCCTCTCATTCTGTTACAGTTACATTGGCTTCCTAGCTGTTCCTCAAGCACCCCACTCACACTGCTGCCTTAGAGCTTGGGCACCAGCTGTTTTCCCCTGCCTGTGAGCCTCCTCGTCCAGACAGCCACACGGTTAACACTTGCCACCTCCTTCCAGGCTGCTCTAATGTCTCATTCTCAATGAGGCCTGCCATGACGACCATATTTAAAATCACAAACTTTCACCTGCAGTCCAAATCTCCCTTGCCCCACTATATTATTTTTTCCTGGGCACTTACCAATTTCTGACATTCTACATAGTTGGACTTATTTATTTTGGCTATTTTTAATTGTCTCCCTAGAATCTCTGTTTTGTGTGCTGATGATACTCTGAACTGTTAAATTAATGCCTGGTATATAGTAATATTCAATAAATATTTATTGACTAAAAGAAGAGTTAACACTTCTAGTAGATTGTGATTTGAGTATAAAATCTCTCTTTTTAAGAGTGTGGCCACCTTGTATTATGTTCTTATGTTGCATTATTACCTTAGTATTTAGTTTCCCATTTTATTTCTAAAGATATAATAATGGATTTCCTTCTAAAGCATTGATATTTGACTCTACAGATGTCTACATTGGCCATGATGTATGAACCAAGGGCTAATATATTTATCTCACTAGTTTTTCTGTTGGTGTCTTGATTTCTTGATTTGTGGCTGCAAACTCAGTGAGCTCTGTTTCTTTTTTTTTAATTTTTTAAAATTTATTTTTATTTATTTTGAGAGAGAGATAGAGAGCAAGCCAGGGAGGAGCAGAGAGGGAGGGCAACAGAATCCCAACCAGCCTGCTCGCTGTCAGGGCAGAGCCCAATGCAGGGCTAGAACTCACAAACTGCGAGATCCCGACCTGAGCTAAGTCAAGAGCTGCTTAACTGACTGAGCCACCCATGCGTCCCCAGTTAGCTCTGTTTCTAAATCTTTTGCTTTGTTCGTTTAGTGATAGCTGCTGCAATTTGTCTCGTTTGCTAATAGTTCTGAAGTGTAAGCTATTCAACAATCTCTTATGTATAAATCCAAACTGCCTATTTGTTCAAGATATACAATGAGAAACCGGAAGTATTTTAAAAAATTTATCTTAACATCTTCTTCCCAAAGTATGCTTTAACCATTGTGCTCTCCTTATTTTAATTAATAAATTACTATTCTTTACATTTAAATACTTTAGAGGTGCTTAATAAGTGCTGTGGATTAATTCACTGACTTTAAAGTCCATTTCTCTTTTGCTACTAATTAATTCATTTAATATGTTGAGAGAGATCATCTGGAAAAATGTGATTGTCTGGTTATTGACAGTGCCTTGAACCATTGGGCCTTACCATTATAGTTTACTGAGATAACATAGCATCTAATAGGAGATGTAAATAAATCTCGGTTTTTTTTAAGATCACAACTTCTAATGTGAAATGGCTTACCTATTTTGAAAGTTTCAAATTAAATTTGGCAACACATTCTGTTGGCGAGGATCTTCAGAAAAAGGCCCTCTTGTGCACTGCTGATAAGAAGGCAAAACAATACATCCCATGTGGAGGGAAATTTGGTAACATCTGGCAAAATGACATAGATTCAAAATCTTGAGTCCAGTTCTCCAAGAGCGGGCTCTGAAATGAAGATTCGTGTACAAAATGGGTAATTAGGGAAGTGCTCCCAGGAAACTGCGGAGGGAGTGAGGGCAAGAAAGACAAAGATGCCTTGCAAGATTTCACTTTCAGGCAGTTTTCAGAAAGAAGCGTCTGCCTGATTTCACAGGAGTACCTGGGCTTTCACACTCTGACACCAATTCATCCTTTGTTAAAAGCCTCCCAGGAAGGAGGTAAGTTCAGTGGTGCCTGCTCCAGTATCTTGAGGGCAGTCCTTTAGTTGCAGCCGAGGGCCATGAAGAGCAAAGACTCCCAGAAGCTGGGGGAGGAGCGCACAGAAATGGGAAGAACGGGGATCTCGAGGGAGCAAAGACCGTGTCTGCTATATGCAGCAATCCCATCTCTAAGAAGATATTCCAAACATGTACTGGCAATGATACAGTGAAGACTCCACAGGCTGTTTAGAGGGGTACTACTTATTATACCAAAGAATGGGGTTAATCCACATATCAGTCGGCAGGAGACTACTTGGTACATTCATATATTGAAGAACCTTAATTACAAATTGAATAAGGGTGATATCTTTCTACTGATGGTTTTATCTGAGTTCTATTGTTAAGTGAAAAAAGCAAGTATGCTAATTTTTGTCTAAGAAAGTGATGGAAATACAAATATTAACATGTATTACTTGCTTATATTTTCAAAAATATATAAAAGGAAAATTACCTCAAAATTAATAAAAGTGGTTAGTTTCAGGGGGAGCAAAAGAACAGAATGAATGGGACAGGGATGGAAGCAAGATTTTTGTGGTGCATCTTGTTAGGGAACTGTGTAACTGTTTAACAGGATTGAAAACAATTGCTAAACAGTCTAGTTAAAAACAGTCAACACAATTGATTTGTATCCAGACACAAATTTAAATGCGCCTAAATATTGTTCTCCTAACTTCTGTCTTTGCCCCTCCCCTCCCCCACATTCTATTAACACATTTCAGGGTGATCCTGTTAAAACTTAACTCAGATTCTATCATCACTCTGTTCCAGACCTTTAATGTCTCTCTGTTTCACTCATCACAAATAGCTAAGCACTTATAACTGAAACAAGTGAACCTAACTTTGTATCAGTTGGAGGAGTGACCACACTTAGAGAAAAGAGAATTACCTTGAAACACAATACTTGATTGGATACCCTGAGTGTAGTATATTCAAATGATTAAAAAAAATCTTAAACTTTATTCAATAATCTTAGTTTCAGTGGTGATATTAACATAATTTTGAAATTATTTTAGGTGTACTTTAAAATAAAAAAAATTATATTAGTATCTTTGGAAACCATAATTTTTTCAGGTAGAGACAAAAGATAAAATTATAAGATATGAAAGCTAAATAAATCTATATGAAATCTATATAATATTAAACTAAAAATAACAATATTGATTCAAACTCACTGTGTGTGTGTGTCAGTGTGTGCGCACGCATCATTTATTTCACTAATGTCCACTGGAAAACAAGTCCTGAGAATTCTGTAGCGATGTGCACCCTTAGAACCCAGCTTGCAGTATGTAAACATCATTTGCCACTGAAAGGAACTGGGGTCTAGGGTTCCTCTGGGAATTCACTGATTCTATACCTAAATGTAAAAGCCAAAATTATAAAATTCTTAGAAGAAAATATAGGAGTGAATCTTCATGATAGTGAGTTAGGTAATAATTTCTTAGATTCAACACCAAAAATACACAAGCAATAAGAGGAAGATCAGTAAGTTGGATTTCATCATCAAGAAAGTAAAAAGACAGCCTCAGCCTGGGAGAAAATGTTTGAAAATCATACCTCTGATAAGGAACTGGAGTCCAGAATGTAAACAAACTCTCAAACCTTAATAATAAAAAGACAACCCAACAACCCAATTATAAAACTGGGCCAAAGATTTGAACAGACATCTCTTCAGGGAAGATATATGAATATAAGCACACACACACACACACACACACACACACACACACACCTCTGAACACCATTAATCAGTGAGGAAAGACAAATAAAAGTCACAGAGATATCACTTACAAAGAAAGTGGCTTTAATAAAAAAGGCAGACAATTACCAGTATTGGCAAGAATGTGGAGAAATTGGAAACATAATTCGTTGCTAGTGGGGATGTAAAATGGGCAGCCATTTTGGAAAACCATCTGGCAGTTGTTCAAAATGTTGAACATAGAGTTGTATGAAATAGGGATTCCACAACTAGTTCTGTACTCTAGATAGAAGTCCACACAATAACTAGTATATGGACATTCATAGCAGCATTATTCATAATAGCCAAAGGCATTTGAATGGCTATCAACATATGAATGGGTAAACAAAATGTGGTATACCCACACAATGGAAAATTATTCAGCAATAAAAAGGAATGAAGTATACTTTAAAAATGTAACTATGGGCTCATAATGGTACCTAACATACATACACAAACATACACGATTAGTTAGCACTGGTAGTTACTATCTTACCATTCTAAAAATTGATGAAACAAATAGATAAAAATACCATTTTTCAAATTGTCGATTTAGCTTAACAATATTTATTTATAATACTATTCCAATCAGATGCGACTTAAAGATATTTAAATTTTTTTTTACATTTATTAATTTTTGAGAAACAGTGAGACACAGCATGAGCGGGGGAGGGGCAGAGAGAGAAGGAGACACAGAATCCGAGGCAGGCTCCAGGCTCTGAGTGAGCAGTCAGCAGAGCCTGATGCGGGGCTCGAACCCATGAAATGTGAGATCATGACCTGAGCCAAAGTCAGATGCTCAACGGATGAGCCACCCAGGCGCCCCTAAAGATATTTTATACTAAATCTAAAATATAAAAACCTGTAGGTTATAAATTTGACAATTACATTGCTAAGATTGAAAATAACTTTTACTTTTTTTCCTTCATAAGTTTATTTTTTTTTCTTTTTCTGAACTTTCTGCTTTTGTTTCTCTGCTTTGTACGCCATGGTTCAACCACTCTTAGGAAACACTACTCCTACTGAAAACAATAACAACAACAACAACAACAACAAACAACAACAACAACGAAACTTTGAGTGCTACCTGGAAACAAACTTTTTCGCACATACCTGGATACAACTTGTGGCTCAGTTCCTTCTCTTTGTAAACGGCATTAAGTTGAAACCTAAAGTGTTTATTTAGCAAGACGCTTCCTATAGGTTCTGAAAATCAATCAGCACCAGCCAAAGATTATCATGTCATTAACAAGGGCATACATTAGATGAAAGCAAAGATTTCAACTTATAGTCAAATTAGAAAATAATTGATAAAACAGTAATCTTGATGATCGCTTGACATCGAATAAAAAGGAACAGAAATTAGAATCCTCTCACCCTTAAATGTTGCTCACAGACATAATAGCTTTCACAATGTATTATCTTTTTGCAAGAAAGCATGTGTATATACATGTTTGTGTATGTATATATACATACATATGTGTATGTATATATACACATATGTATGTATATATACGTATATATTGTTTTCCATGTGAGTCTGCATTTAAGGCTCCCATTTGACTTACAGAGTCAATCCTAAAATCTAGACCACAAGGTTGTGAAAAATTTGTTTCCGTTTTGTTGTTACAGAGGAGCAGCGCAAGGGAAAGCCAGCAAGCAGTGGAACTGGTCAGAGCGTCCGCCACCCCCAGGTGCTGTCCTGGTGAGATCTGTCAGTCCTCTCCGCCTTGTGCACTGATGCTGAAGACTCCCCCCTGACCAGAGCCTAGTCATTTGCCAGGCTCTCCCCATCACGGGGAGTTACACGGCAACTGATCCTCATGTTCACCCTGCTGTCAAAGCATTCCAATTTTTAATCGCTACATGACTTGTCAGATTCAATATGAACCACATGGTTACAATTAAAACCTCTCTAATAAGGAGAATGCCAAAAAAAAAAAAAGAGGGGTGGTGGTTTAGGCATGTTTCCCGTCACTGTTCACATTCTGAAACTAAGTTTAAGAAAGTTCCTCAACTAAAATTTATGTTTGCGTGTTGAGAAACTAAACTCTTATGCCCTTAATTCTTACGATAAACCACAGAGTCATTGAAAGTATGTGCCTGCACTTACTGAGTATTTCTAAGGTTCTGGCTGACTCTCATCGAGTACATTTCCACTATGGAAAAGAATCTGTCTCCCATGATGAGGGAAGAAGGCAGCCAAACTCCGGTTCCAGATCTGTCCACCACACCTGTCATTTCCGCACCTACTGGGAGACATTTTCTTCTTGGCTATGTTGAGCTGGAAATGCTGAAGCATATTTTAAGAACTCTTCTTTAACTCAAGAGAAGGAACTTTATTTTCCTGAGAATGGTACCTGAGTCACAGTCCCAGTTATTTCTCCCCTAGAGTTTGCAATTTTGAATTTCCGCAAGACCGAGAATTAAAATGAAAATGGAAGACATATTTTATTCATTACACTTTGAAATTAATTTACTTGCAGCTGTATATAAATACTGATCCTATGTTAAAAGAAATTTTTTTTAACATTTAGTTATTTTTGAGAGAGAGAGAGACAGAGAGAGAGCAGGGGAAGGGTCGAGAGAGGGAGACACAGAATCCAAAACAGGCTCCAGGCTCTAAGCGGTCAGCACAGAGCCTTACACGGGGTTCAAACTCACAGACCCCGAGATCATGGTGTGAGCTGAAGCCGAAGACTTAATCAACCGAGCCACCCAGGTGCCCCACTGATCCTATGTTTTAGACCGTGTGTAAAAGAGATGTGCCAAGTACTGGTATTTACTGGATTCTGACAAGGTTTTTCCGTGCAGATGAAAGTTGTATCAGTCAACAGACACATCAGGCTCTTTGTGGAAAAGATACAATAGTATGTATGATAGCTGCAGACAGCCCATTCCAATTCTACAGCATTCTGCAGTGTTCACTGAGATTAGATAAGGGAAAAAATAGTCTTAGGGCCCTATATGGACTAAATACCTTGGAAGTTAGACATTTCTATATTTGACTTAGTTCACTAAAAAAATTAACTTCTATCCTGATATCTCAGGATTCTTTTCGAAAACATTTATCTGAGCGCCTTTTAGGTATTTATTTTCTGAATGCCATCAAACAGCAAAAAAAAAAAAACCAAACTGTAATGTTAATCTATAGTTCTGTTTTCTTCTTTTTTAAAAATTTTATCTCACTGTGTAAGAACACAACATGAGATCTACCATTGTAACAATTCTTTTAAGTTTTTATTTAAATTCCAGGATAGTTAACATACAGTGTAATATTAGATTCAGGTGTAATATTAGAATCACATTATAGTGATTCACCACTTCCATACATCACCCAGTGCTCATCAAAACAAGTGCACTCTTTAATCTCCATCACTTAGTTAATCCACCCTCGTCACCCCCTTCTGGTCACCGTTAGTTTGTTCTCTATAGTTAGGAGTCTATTTCTCGGTTTGCCTCTCTCTGTCTTTTTTGTTTCTTTGTTCATTTGTTTTATTTCTTAAATTATGCATGTGAGTGAAATTATATGGTATTTGTTTTTCTCTGACTGACTTATGTCACTCAGCATGATACTCTCTAACTCCATCCATGTCATTGCCAGTGGCAAGATTTCATTCTTTTTGATATAAAGAATTTTATATATCTTTTTGATATAAAGAATGAAATCTTGCCATTGGCAATGACATTATATATCTATATCTATATCTAGATATAGATCTATAGATATAGATATGTGTGTGTATGTATACGTATATACATTACTTCTTTATCCATTCCAGTAGTTGATGAACACTTGGACTGTTCCATAATTTGGCTATTGTTGATAATGCTGGTATAAATATCAGGGTGCATTTATCGCTTTGAACTAGTATTTATTCTTTTGGTAAACATCTAGTGGTTCAATTGATGGAACATAGAGTAGTTCTATTTTTAGCTTTTTGAGGAGCCTACATACTGTTTTCCAGAGTGGCTGTACCAATTTGCATTCCCACCAACAATGCAAGAGGGTTCCTCTTTCTCCACATCTTGCCAAAACCTGTTTCTTCTTGTGTTGTTAATTTTAGCCATTCTGACAGGTGTGAGGTGATCTCTCACTGTAGTTTTGATTTGTATTTCTCTCTGATGATCAGTGATGTTGAGCATCTTCTCATGTGTCTATTGCCCATCTGTATGTCTTCTTGGGAAAAACATTTGTTCATGTCTTCTGCCCATTCTTTAATTGGATTATTCATTTTTGGGGTGTTGAGTTTGATAAGTTCTTTATATATTTTGGATACTAACCCTTTATCAGTTATGTCATTTGCAAAAATCTTCTCACATCCCACAGGTTGTCTTATAGTTTTGTTGATTGTTTCCTTGTTGTGAAGTAGTTTTTTTATTTTGATATAGTCCCAATAGTTTGTTTTTGATTTTATTTCCCTTGCCTCTGGGAATGTATCTAGAAAGAAGTTGCTATGGCCAATATCAAAGAGGTTACTGCCTATGTTCTTCTCTAGGATTTTAATGGTTTCATGTCTCACATTCAGGTCTTTCATCCATTTTGAGTTTATTTTTGTGTATGATGTAAGGAAGTGGTCCAGTTTCATTTTTTTTTGCATGTAGCTTGGTTTCCCAACACCATTTGGTTTCCCAACAAATAGTTTCCCAACACCATTTGTTGAAGAGACTGTCTTTTTCTCATTGTATAGTCTTTCCTGCTTTGTTGAAGATTTACTGACCATATAGTTGTGGATTCATTTCTGGTTTTTCTATTATGTTCTATTGATCTATATGTCTATTTTTGTGTCCCTACCATACTATTTTGATCACTACAGCTTTGTAGTATAACTTGAAGTCCAGAAATGTGATGCCTCCAGCTTTGCTTTTCTTTTTCAAGGTTGCTTTGACTATTTAGGGTCTTTTATTGTTCCATACAAATTTTAATATTGTTCATTCTAGCTCTTTGAAAAATGTTAGTGGTATTTTGATAGGGATTGCATTAAATATGTAGATTGCTTTGGGTAGCATTGACATTAAAACAATATTTGTTCTTCCAATCCGTGAACATGGAATGTCTTTATATTTCTTGTATCATCTTCAATTTTTTCATCAGTTTCTTACAGTTTTCAGAGTACAGATGTACAGGGTACATCTTTGGTTAGGTTTAGTCCTGGGAGTCTTATTGTTTTGGATGCAACTGTAAATAAGATTGATTCTTTAATTTCTCTTTCTGCTCCTTTATTATTGGTGTATAGAAATGATTTTGTACACTGTGACTTTACTGAATTCATTTATCAGTTTTAGCAGTTTTTGGGTGGAGTTTTTTGTGTTTTCTATGTAGAGTATCATGTCGTCTGCAAAGAGTGAAAATTTGACTTCTTCCTTGCCACTTTGGATGGCTTTTATTTCTTTTTGTTGTCTGATTGCTTATTGCTAGGACTTCCAGTACTATGTTAAATACCCTCTTAATAAAATTTTAAGTTTACAAATCATTACTGTTGACTATGGGTACAATGTTATATAGCAAATCTCTAGAGTTTATTCATCTTGCTTGCTTGAAACTTTATGCTCATTGATTAGTAATTTCCCATTGAGAACTTTGTCACAGAAAGTGTGAGCTAAATATGAAATCCCAGAAAAGCACTAAATGAGTAAGATTCGCCATTACCAGATCTATATTGTTGCCATGTGTCACAATCTCTCAAACTAGGAAAACGTTTTAATGATTTATGGAATACAGATTTCCATTAATTCTTCAGAATTGTCAAGCATATCTCATACAAAAGCATGTCTACATAGGAAAGATCAACGCTTCATTTATCATTTAATAAAGAAGTCAAGGAGAAAACTCTACTTACCACTTTCCTTTCCACTTGCTGTAGGCTCGTACTGTACCAAGAAATATATTGAAAGGGGACATCTAAGCACATCTTTTTAACTATCAAAATCATACACAACTTCAGAGTTTATTGAGTAGAAATATTTACAATAGCTCTACCTCATTTACCAACACAGAACCATGGCTTCTATTCCATTGACCTAGGCTTCTTGGGGCCATCACCATGCCTCTGTATCCACAATAGGAATACAATTGTTAATAATGCATGCAGTAGATGCTAATGAAAGAATTAGTAAGGTAGACTTCTTACAAAGATAAAAACTAATTTAAGTCAATAAAGAATCATCATCCCAGCAAACTATTATCCATAATGACTTTCAAATGCCATACATGTTGAGGGAATCATATCCCTAGAGTTTTTTCTTTATTCTTTTTATCATTTTTCTCCATTTTATTTTATAAACTAGTATTGAATGTCATATAATATTAGGACTCTTAAACTTCCTACCCATTACTCTAGTACAAGTTATGCAAACTTGCAATGTCGAGTCAACTTATTAAGAGAAAATGGAAATATCCTATGCCTAGTGAGCTAAAAACTTAGAGTATTTCCCGTTTAAATTGGTAACTGAAATGTACACCTTCAAAGTTGGAATCTGTTCTTTTTAATTAAACTCAAGCACATTCCAGTAAAAAGGTGAGTTTGATGAGATTGTACTGAAGTTCTCAATTCTGGTATGACCATTAAAATCTTAGACACATTTGAATTAATTGGTTATTTCTCTCTTCTTTGATAGAAAACAAACTGATTGCGACATCACACTATGAACCCACATCAGTGAGTACACTTTTACCTAAACCATTTTATGATTACTGCAAAAATTCACATGTGAGAATTTGGGGTTATGTATTGAAAGAATTAAATTACATCCATTGTTTGTACTTTCCACTGTTTGGTCTTTTGGTGTTGTTTTTCTGTTTACCCAACAGAGTTTTCCATTCCGTCCAAATCTTTGTGTGTACTTGGGAAGCAAAGGTCTTTACCTCTAAGAGGGCTGACCTGGGGCATTGGTGCAGATTAGATGTCATCCTGCACCAACTACCCGGCATCCTCCACAAATCATATTCTGCTTTATATCATGTGGCCCAACCCACTCGACTCACCATTGAGAATGAGGAACACTGCTACTGCTACATCATCACAGTGATGAACGGTGCTTGAATTTATTTGTACATGTGCTTAAAAACCTTTTAAATTTAAATTAAATTGTAATTCAGAGGCTCTTCATGAAATGCCCAAAGTATACCAGTCAGGAGAATTGTATCTTCTTTTTTTTTCTCATCCTTTTCTATAGTACCAGTTGATAAGTTTTCAACACAATTTTACTTTTTACTTTGAGATAATATGAGAGTGACTTACATAACTTCATATGTTATATTCTATTAAATACTTATAATCTATTGACTAGGCTAATCAGATTTAGCAATAGAAATATAGGACACCCAGTTAAATTTGAATTTCAGATAAATTATGGAATTTTAAAGCTCATTTGGGACATAGTTTCCCATGTTTACTGATTGTTTACCCAAAATTTGAATTTAATTTGGTGTCCTGTATGTTATTTTACAATCTTATTTGTTTATTTGTTCAAATTTTCTAGGAAACATAATTCTAAAACTAAGAAAGGGGCCACAATAGGAACCCATTCTGACATGATGAATTATTACATATAGCAAGATATACTGAAGGCTAGAGAATATCCATCAAAAGTAGCATATTCACAGAGTAAAACACAATTTGGGATGACTTAATCCCTATCCCATGGTCATAAAAGTGTTCATCGATTGAGTATCTATGATACTCAAGTATCTTTGAAGTCGGGTTGGCAGCTCCTATGCCCAAGAGAGAAATGCAGCAATGGATGTGATGCAGTTATTTAGGTACAAAGAGAAGAGGCCTAAAACAGGAACGTAAAGACCCCTGCATGTAAGGGGTGGCAGAAGAAGACTAGAAAGAGACTGTGAAAGGGCATCAAGGGGAGGAAGACAGGAAGAAGCATTCTCCACTGAACACTCCCCACTGAAATAACCCACAGTGCTTGAGAAGATGGCTACTTCTAAGACAAGGGAGGTAAGGAAAGATTCAAGATAAGCTTGAAATATTGGTGGTATTGGAGATAGGTACTGAAAAGGTGATGTAGAAATGTCATAAGGATCCAGGAGCCAACATGAAGGGACTCCCATAAACCCAGACAATAGTAATATACTAGAATTCATTAAATAAAAGTTGATGCCACGAGTTTCTACTGACAATAATAGAAGATAGATAGATAGATAGATAGAGGAGAAGGGAAACTTGTTCCTTACAGTGAGGTGCCGATTAATAAATATAGAAAGAATGATGGAATCACTATTGTGCAACCATAATTGTAAAAACTGATTGAAGAAAGAATCACGGGTGAGTGTAGAGGTTAAATGAGGTTCAGTCTATTTACATAATATCAAGTATCTCCCCACAAACTACTATTACAGTTCATCTTCCTTATTCATAAATTTCATATTTGTGAATTCACCTGCTCCTTAAAAGGAGGTAACCCCAAGTTCAACACTCACAGCATTTTCTCAGTCATTCATGGATATGCACCAAAGGGTAAAAAGTCTGAAGTCCCCACTGTGCACATTCTCATCTGAGATTGAACAGGGCAATACTCTGCCTTCTTATTTCAGCTGTCGTTCTGTAAACAAGAGGCTTTTTCAAGGTATATTTATTGTCAAGTTTTTGTATTTTTGTGCTTTTTATTGGTTGTTTTGCTGTTTAAAAATTTTTTTTTAAGTTTATTTATCTTGTGAAAGGAGAAAGAAAGCACACATCAAGCAGGGGGAGAGGCAAGAGAGAGAGGAGGATGAGAATTCCAAGCAGACTTCATGCACTGTCAGCACAGAACCCGATATGGGGCTCGAACCAGCAAACTGTGGGGTCATGACCTGAGCTGAAATCAAGAGTTGGATGCTTAACCAAGTGAGCTGGTTATTTTGTTGTTTACCTTGTCTCCAAAGTGAAAGTCTTAAGGGTGAGAACATTATAATGTGACTTGTGGAGAAAATACTGTTAGATAAGTTTCTTCAGGCATGAATTACAATGTTGTCCATGCGTTCAATCAATGTTAATGAGTTGACAACATATATTGAGTAAAGTGTCTTTGAATAAACAATGGAAATACTCATAAAACAAAGTTATGGATTGATTGGTTGATGAAAATGTTATGATTAGAGGCTCTCAGACACTTAACCCTGTATTTCCTTTGGAAACAATGTTCAGTACTTGCTAATTCAGTGTTCACAGAAAGTCTATAGCACATAACTATTTTGAATAATGACACTCAACTGTTACTACAAAGAGAGAAATAATAAGCATACAGTGGAGATAAGCTTTAACCAATTGATCCAAATTAATATCACTAGTAAGGAGCAAATGGACATTATGGTCCACCAGATCTGATATTCTGAAAAGCAGATAACATTCCTCATGCAGTACATCCAGCCCAAAATGTTTAAAGTTGAATTGAATATGGAGGAAACGAGAGAACTCTCACAAGGTAAAAAGCATTTTATAAAACAATTCGTTTATGTTCTTAAAAAACGTCAATGGCTTAAAAAATCAAAGAAAGATTGAGGAACTTGTCCATATTAAATAGACTACCAGAGTTATGCACATGCATTGTGCAATTCTTCACAAAAGTCTGTTCAAAGAAAGAAGCCATAAACTTCATTAAGAAAATGGACTGTATTTGGTAACAGTTTTATACCAATACTTAGTTCCTGAATTTGATCATTGTACTGTGGAGACGTACAAGAATATTTTTGTTCTTAGGAAATACGTATAGAAGTAACATGGGGTAATGGGAAGTATGTAACTTTCGCTGAAAACATTCAGGAAAAAACTTGGTATATATTATCTCCCTATCATCTATTGAGAAGAAGAGACAGGACAAAAGAAACGACATATTACAAACAGGTGATTCTGGGTAAAGGGAATTATTTATATAATTCTTGCAACTTTGGTTTGTTCAGAACAATTTCAAGACACACAGTTTTTAAAAGGAGGGGAAGGAGGCTCAGACCAGTGTGCGGTCAGAGGAGTCTGGGGAAGAAGAAATCGCCCGTAGTGTCATATGCTACAGAGGTGAGTGAGGTTGGGGATTTAGGTTAGATTTAGCCAGTGGGGAGTTGCTAGTGATGCTAATTTCCATGGGTTTGTAGACATAGAAGGCTGCTTGTCATGGGTGCAAATGAAGTGGTGTGTGGAAATACAGACACCAAACTCTAGAAGTTTAGCTGTTAAAAGGAATATGGTAAGAGGTGGAATGAGGGACGGAAGTGTGGTTTTGTTTGTTTGATTTTAAATTGGAGAGGTGTAAGCATTTTTAAATAGGGATGGGGACCCACCCTTGGCATGTGAGAGGGAGGGGGCCAAGCTGAAGACAAATGGAAAGGAAGTAATAATTGAAAAGGGAGAGTTCTCATGAAAAACAGAAGCCACAATGAAAAGCACAGAGAGGATAGGAGGCAATGTTGAATTCTGCTTAATTAACTGGAAAATGAATCTTTTTAAAAATTGGCACGGTGTCGTGATATTTTTTAGGTTTTCTTAGGAAATGTTAGTTTATGAAACCCCTTAGGTTATGATAAAGAGAGTAGTATATTAATATAGAAAATATGTTTTATTTTTTTAATTTTTTAAATTTCTTTTTTTTAAATTTTTTTCTTAACATTTATTTATTTTTGAGACAGAGAGAGACAGAGCATGAGCAGGGGAGGGTCAGAGACAGAGGGAGACATAGAATCTGAAACAGGCTCTAGGCTCTGAGCTGTCAGCACAGAGCCCAATGTGGGGCTCGAACTCACGGACCGCGAGATCATGACCTGAGCCGAAGTCGGACACCCAACCGACTGAGCCACCCAGGCGCCCCTAATTTTTTAAATTTCTTAATTGATATTCAAGTTAGTTAATATGCAGTGTAGCCTTGGCTTCGGGAGTAGAACCCAGTGATTCATCATTTACATGTAACAGTGCCCATCATTTAACCCACCCCCACCTGGAGCCATCAGTTTGTTCTCTGGATTTAAGAGTATCTTTGGGTTTGCCTCCCTCTCTGTTTTTATCTTATTTTTTCCTTCCCTTCCCCTATGCTCATCTGTTAAGTTTCTCAAATTCCACATATGAATTAAATCATATGAGATCTTTCTGACTGACCTATTTTGCTTTAAATTAAAGGCACTGCAGTATGCTTTCAAATCTGGAAAAAAAGCAATAATTTATCTTTACTCTTGTGAAAAAACATAAGGATGTTTATGGAAATCTTATGTCCTAGCATCTTTTCTATTGTCTCTAAAATATCTCCCCAGTGAACGTGTCCATTCTCCTGATATCAGCTCTGGTTTCAGGCCTACACTTCTAACTGCCTTCCAAAGTTTGACATTTGGATGTTTCACCTTACATACCATAATCTTCCTCCCCAAACCTGCTTCTTTCCATTTTTTTAGTAGGTAATTGAGATGACAAATAACACGGCACAAAGTATTTTGATAGACATAGTGTTTTTTAAATGAATGAATAATTGCATAATGCATTCTTCCACTTTTCCAGGGTGCCAGGACAGGAATCATGCGTTCCAAAGAGAAGAAAAGTATCCCATTTAATTTATTTTTTGGCCACACACCTAATTGAGGAGGTAATGATGTAGCATTTATGGAGTAGCCTAAAAAACAAACAACACTAAGTGTGAAGTCTACTTTAAAGTCTCATTAAATGCTAAGGGAATTGTTAAAATTTCAAACCCATAATGAAAATAATCAACCTTGGTGCTTGTGCTTGAATCTGAGCTGCAATCGAACAAATGGAACTACTTTGGCTGCATGTGACATAGATTTGCTAGCACCAGCTCCATAATAACCCCGAGGAACTTTTTGAAAGTTTAGGCAGATTATGGGATGTAAATACTAACCAGTGAAACAGCTCTAACTGAAAATGGTAACAGTGAGTTCAATATTTCTGTTTGTGTGGGAACAGGAAGTGGTAGGGGAAAATTGAAAAAAAAAACAAAAAAAAAAGAAAGGGAATTCAGGGACAAATATTTCTCTAGGAAAAACAGAAAAGCAGGATCTTTTTTTTTTTTCTGGTATTATGTACCAGAATGTTAGTTGTATTAACAACTCTCTGCTTATTCTTCTTTGAGTTGTTGGGACCAAAGCCATGTGACATTTACTCCACAGTTTCTTTGTATGTTACATTTTTTTATTTTCCTTGGACAAAAGCCCATGGCAACTTACTTGATTGGGGCAACACATACACAAGCTTTTAGAATCTCAGAATCATCAACTATAAAGGGGATCAGATTATTTTAGTAGTAAATTAGGTTAAGCTGTGTTTTTAGAAAGAGCTGTACTTATAATTTTTGCTACGGGGTCATACTTGAATGAGTAGTTGTATGAGAAATTGCTATAACTTTTGTTGCTGTTATTTCTCCAAGACATATACATATATAGATAATGTTAATCTTGTTCTTCTAGAGTTGCAGTCCTTTTTCTTAATGTCCTCCTATGATCTGGGTCCACTAGCATTTGCGGAACCACTTCGAAAAGACATTAACTCCGAGAGACACAACAGCTACAGTTTAAATACGCGAGCAGATCCACCGAAAAATTCTCATTCATAAAATAAATGGTGCTGTGTAACAAGTTCATGTGACTGTGGAAATTTGAAAAATGTGTTATTGCTTGGGTCATTTCAAAAACCATGATTTGCAAAAATATGGTGTGAGTTGTAATTCTTTCTAATTAAAAACCAGGCAAGCCCTTAGGTGGGAGTCACAGTGAGCTGCCCTGAGTTTTTCCCAAGCCTAACAAAAGAAAGAAGGACCGGCCACCGCTTGTGCCTGCCAACCGTGCATTGTTCAAGGAATCAAAATAAAGAGGCAACGGGGTCAAGGGTGAGGAGCTCATATTTCCACTCTACATGACCCCGTCTCGGGGCTGGGGTGCTCTTGTCATCTGTTTCTCAAGGTCTCTCAACACAAGACTCTCCTCCAGCCCTTTTGGCAAACTCCTGTGTGGACTATGCCGGTGATTAATGAAAAGGGCTCACAGGAGACCTTCTTAAAATGCTTTGGACAAAAGGGTCCTCAGCACGAAGGCTCCACAAGAATACCTGCAGACATTACTGTCTTGAGAATATCGTGGAAATATCTGTGTTTTCCACCAATTCTACCTTTTTACAACATATCAAGTAACTTGATTAATGGTATGCCACTTTCCATTCTTGTTACAGGCTGTCACCAGAATACTTAAACTTTCACACTTCATGTCGTTGCAGAATACTTGGTTGTTTTTCATGTTATTTTCATTATTTGAAGTATTAGGTGACCACTAGGTTGAATTCAGAAACTCCATTTAGTCCACAAATAGTGGAAAATTATAATCATGTTCCAGCAAATAAAATGTAGACGTATAAGGCAATTTTTACGAAAATCTGAGAAGGGAGAACACAAATTATGAATACTATCCTTGTGACATGGTAGGCACTTGAATAAAAAGCACACAAAAGTATACTCCGTTATAATCCACACCTTGTGATCATCACATATACGCTGGCTGCTTTGCTAGAAATTTCTCAAGAGATTATAAGAGATATTAATGAAAATCCAAAAGTGATTTTAAAAGATTTTCCCCCCCAAATACTTACAAGACAGTGAAATTAAACATGCTGTGGCTATTATTTTTTCCAGTGGTTTGGGACAGTGAAATAAGACATAGGCTCTAGTTCTAAGAGCTATCAGGGGTCCAATTTCTGGAAACCCTAACGTCTAATGCCTAACCTACAACTGTACTGATTAGGACAGTGTTTCACCAATTCCGCACTGTTCACACTAATGAGCCTGCAGAAAAGTAGGAATTATCAGTTAAAGCTGCTGTTAAGCTGCTCCCCTCACAGTCTATCAGCTGCACGACTTTCTTACTGTCCTACAATTCAATATAGCATCTCCTGAAACAGTCGGCTTCTAGTTAACATACACATTTGTTGTGAAAGAAGGAAGGAAAGGAGAGGCAATATTTGTCTATGACCATGAGTGTAAAATGCCTCCAACCAAAAGTTGTTACTTCAAATAGCACATTCTATCAAATAACATCCCTTTACTTTGTCTGCATAGAATTTTATAGGAATATACTTTTGACCAAATGCAAAACCTTTCCTCCCATTTTCTGTGCTTACTCGTTTTTCAGAGCCATCGGTGTTCAGCTTTCCTAACCGCTGAAGTGTAAATCACAACTGGGAGACTATTGAGGCAATTTGGGCCAAACTGCAGAGAAACAAGAGAAAAAGGGTAAAAACACGTCTTTTCATTAAATTTCATTAAATTTAAATTTAGATAACTAGGAACAAGGCAGCTATTTCCTGTTTCATCCAGGTGTTTAACCTCCAAAGTAACCATGGCTGTTGAGAAGTCATGTCTGTGTTTTGAGAAGTGCAGTCACACTTTCCAGATAAACTAAATTATGATTACAGAATAGCCTTTTGGTTGAGAGATTCACTGCAAATTTCAGGTTGCTGAAAAACTGATACCAAGGGGAAGGTTAACACAATACATACATACAAGCAGAGGGAAATGAAAATATTTTTTTCAGAACCGTTACAAGGCCTCTTTGCTTCTTTCCAGGAACTGTCAGTCAAATATAAAGTTCCAACTCCTGTCCTTCTTTTCGCCGAAACGATTCTTTGATCATATCCATCTACATGCTCCTCACACCTCTTCCTCCAGCACCCCCTCCTGCACCCCCACCTGTGTCTCTTACTCTCTTGTCTGTCCCTCGTAGGTTAAGTGGCAGGGTGGTTTGAGGGGTAAGAACCTGACCTCGTGCCTCCAGGTCTGAAATTTGGCTTTCTCGTTTACCAGCTGTGTGTGCTCAAATTATTTAACCTCTCTAGGCCCCGTTTCTTCAAATGTAAAATGGAGATCAAGATAGTATCTACATTGCAAGCTTGATAAGAGAGTTAAAGTGTTAATTTATGTGACGCACGGAACACGGTAGGCATTAAATTATTACTAGGGCCACTTGCATGCAGGTGTCTCCCACATAACCTCCTTGGAGGCAGGGGCCCAGGTTTCTTTTTCTTTAAAAAAAACTCCTGAGTTACCCATTTCAGTGTTCAGTAGTCCTAGCTCTTAAACGAGTAGCGAACGAAGGAAAGAATAAAGGGGAATGGATTGCAATGGTTAGAAGTTTAGTCATCTGACGAGAGTTGATTCTGTCTCAGACAGATTTTGCTTTGCTCTCTCATCTTTGCTTCCATTTCTCCACTTTCCATTTGCTTCCACCTGGAATTCACTCCGACCTGTCTGCAGCCTGAACCCAAAGTCGGAGCACAGCTTTCCAAGATGATAGGTCCTTCCGGAAAGAGGGGAGGGATGATAAGTGGGAACTCACATCAAGAACATCTACGTCCCACTATGTCTCTATGTGAATTTCAATATGAAAACCTACAACATTTCCAAGGTCTTGAAACTGATTCTCTGTGATGTTTACAGAAGGAAAAAAGAATTTTACTTCCAATACAAACTTTACATTTGGGCACGGAATCACTTCTTATTAACAAGGAGATAAAATTTTGCAGAGAGAGAGAGGGCCAACTGCTTGTCACCTCTAGAGATGATCTCTATTTCAGCCAAGGAAATGATTATATGGATAAGTTTAACTTTGAAAACAGACATAATACCAGGCCCGGATCTTTATGTCGGGGGCTTCTGTTGGCAGTCACTCACATCACCTTGATCAGTGAACCCGATCATATTTGCGTGTTCTAATCACTGCCTTGACAGAACAAGATAAGCACCTGTAGAGATTTTTAAAAGACATTTGCTCCCTTTATCTGCAAACTGTCAGCACCCTTGCTTTAAAGCACGCTTGCCTTGCCCAATATAGATTATTAGTCTGAAGATTTGAATTAGCGGGATGTTAAAACATGCCAGCAGCTAAAGTAAAGAAATGCACCATTTTCACTGCCCATGCTAGGGCTGGTGCCACTGGCCACAGGAGTTAATAAACAAGTATGTTCCTAGAGATGGTCTTCAATTTTAAAATGCTGGCCCCAGCAAAATTCCTCATTGCACGTATTAATGGCAATTGATGTCAACAATGAAGGAAGGCCATGATAATTATTTGGCCGGCTACCGAGCTTATTTGAGGTGTAAACAAAATACCTTTCATGAACTCCAGATTGACTTTCCACTTTACAAACATTATCCCCTGTTTACTTGCTAGCCTTTATAACATAAACATTGCTGTATCATACTATTAAAAGGAGCTCTCTGCTCAGGAAACTCAAGGTAATATCATCTAGCATTTTGGCATTCTCCCGAAGAATTAGTGCCTAGGGGAGGCCAAACAGAACATTAGTGAGGATTAATAGAATTTTTGAGTGAGCCTTCTTTTTCCCTCCTCTCTCTGTCCCTGCTTTTATGTGTTAACCTTCAAATTATTTTAGCATGTCTTTTGTGTGTGTTGAATTATTTAAAGTGGTGTATTTTTCAGTATCTAGCCAGTAGATTGTTTATGACGGCTTCACATTTTTTTTCAACAGCCACACTATATTTAAATTTCAATGCTTCAATATTGCTATATTTTAAACTTGGTTTAAAGTCCAAGCAGTTATGAGATATGTCTTTTTTTAAAATTTTTTTTAACGTTTATTTATTTTTGAGACAGAGAGAGACAGAGCATGAACAGGGGAGGGGCAGAGAGAGAGAGGGAGACACAGAATCTGAAACAGGCTCCAGGCTCTGAGCTGTCAGCCCAGAGCCCAATGCGAGGCTTGAACTCACGGACCGCGAGATCATGACCTGAGCCGAAGTCGGCCGCTTAACTGACTGAGCCACCCAGGCGCCCCGAGATATGTCTTCTTAAAAATGTGTTCTCTCCAGGCACATTGATTTAGTAGATTTGCTGACTGTCTCACAGGGCACTTAAACCATCCTCAAACATCTCTGGGATTTGATAACAGATAGATTAAGAAACCCTCACAGGTTCTTGGGTGGCTCAGTCAGTTGTGCGTGGGACTTGATTTTGGCTCAGGTTATGATCTCACAGTTGTGAGATCGAGCCCTGTGTCAGGCTCCTCACTGAGCGTGGAGCCTGCTTGGGATTCTCTCTCTCTCCCTCTGTCTCTGCTCTTCCCTTTCCCCTGACGCTTGCACACTCTCACTCTTTCTTAAAATAAATAAACGAACATTAAAAAAGAAACTCTTATAAAGAAGTTTCCTGCACCTCACAAATGGTGTGATGTTTTGTAAGTAACTTGTCTGTGTCTGCATCTAATAAATAATGGACTTAAGCCAGATGATTCTGTGAGTTGCTTCCACGCTGGAGTGATATTAGACACTGTAGGGGACAGGAAGTCTGAGGCCCTACCTCTTGCGGTTTGAGTGGCTCCATAATTGAAATTGGAGGGAAGAATGGGCTTGAGAGTGAAGCAGTTTATGTAGCATAAAGCTTTCTGCATAAAAAGCATCAGATATAAAATAAAACCTATAAGCCACACCGTTCCGATGAGGTTACCCTCTTCAACAGTACGGTTATTTTTTAAAGCTCAAACTGTAGACTCAGGCACATTCCAATCCAAGACCTTATGCAAAGTGGCCATAAAATGGATTGAATAAACATGCTTCTGAAGCACTTTTAAGAATCAAGTAAGGTGAAATCCTTGTCATGTTCTCTGTTTTCATTAAAATAAAAGTACTTTGATTTCCTGCTTATTAACATGGTCACATTTTTTTTTTGGTTGTAAATTGCTCAGAAAGCCAGTGATATTCCAAAATATTTTAACAATTCCTGTCTAAATATGTCAACTACAGCCCTTAGTTAACAGTTCTATCAGGCATCTACTCTTTCTCACACTAATAAGACTGGTGGAATTGTTTTCCTAATTTAATTCAACCCCGCCACACCAGTGCAATTGTCTGATTCCCAGATCTTTCAGTTAGCTGCAGAACTGAAGTTCTTGGTTAAGTCGAAACTATTATACACATAAGTTGCCATAAATAATGATTCATTGAGAAGAATGTGGGTCATAAACATAAAGAATATAATATAAAAGACAGTTTCAAACATATGTTGCTTCATTTCTGTTCAAATAGTCTGGATAGCCTGTTAAGATGCTCCAACTTCCTGTAATAGAGAGTGAAATGAACATTTTTCTACAAAATGTGTCCCTCTTGGTTATTTAATGTAGCAGAACAATAGCAAAATAAAATACCAGCAGAATATCTGATAATTTTTTATTGAGGAAACAGGGAAGTTAGGATGAAATGTAGGACTCTTCAAGTTAACAGGAAAATACACTTAGAGCTTTCAGGCCCACCTTAAGATCCTCTACCATTTATCAAAAAATCTCTTCAATTTTCAAAGGCCTTCTAAAGACCTCCTGGGACTATAAACAAAGGCTATATTGTATCCTTGGCTGAAGCTTGTTAAGTGGCTCATGAATAATACTAAATGCATCCTCCCCATAAATCTCCTTGATGTAGGACTACTGTTATCCAGCCACAAACTTCACTGACATTCATCATAAACTTGGAGATGGGAGGTTTGCCATATGCACCCAAAACCACTGCTTCCAATGTCCCATCCATGTGATTCTCTTGAAGTCAGAGAAAGGAGAGATACTGACACTTTTTTTAGTGCAATATGTTGAAAACACTTCTAATAGTCTTGCCCTGCTCTTTCAGACCAATGATTTAAGGTGATGAATTATCGGAACTTACATTTGCAATAGCATCTCATTCAGAGAGACTGGAAAGAATCGAGCGTTGCGGAGACTGTTTTAGATTCTAGGCATTTATTCTTTAATTTTTTTAAAAGAGAAACCCACAAATAATGTCTTTAGATAGTCTATGGAAGGTGGCAACAACTTGGAGGTGTTTCTTCTAACGAGCAACCTGTTTTTGGCCACCTGTTTGTGACAAAAACAAAAGAAGAAATGGATGGCAGGTAGAACCTGGTGCATCTTAGTGATGTCCCCTGTAGAGCGGAAGGGGAAGTCTAGGCAGAAATCACCTGTTTTTTTTTTTTAATTTTTTTTAACGTTTATTTATTTTTGAGACAGAGAGAGACAGAGCATGAACAGGGGAGGGGCAGAGAGAGAGGGAGACACAGAATCGGAAGCAGGTTCCAGGCTCTGAGCCATCAGCCCAGAGCCCGATGTGGGGCTCGAACTCACGGACCGTGAGATCATGACCTGAGCCGAAATCAGACGCTCAACCGACCAAGCCCCCCGGGCGCCCCAGAAATCACCTGTTTAGAGTCCCTCTATGGTGAGCAGGATTTGGTGGGAAGTCCAGTGTCACTTGAAGGAGCATTACTCACCTTTTTTCTCAAAAGTATACTTATCATGTAAAACTACATCATTTCAAGAAAGAAGGGATTTATTTAATACCTCACAAGGAACTCTTGACTTTCAGGGTAAGCATAAACAACATTGGACACTTTCAATAGGTCAAAGAAGTGAAAGACCGTGTAAAATGTGTTTCATCCACCATCCTGTGATTTAGATCTTCTAGGAAAATATTTTAATTCCTACAGTAATAATTTAGTGATGTCATTGTTCTTTTGGGGACAATGGATAAAGTTATATTTGCTCTTCAGTTTGTTAATGCTCACACAGAGAATGGGACTTTCTGAATGCCCTCCTCAGTATCTCTTCACAGTGACTATAAAGCAAGTGTCTATTTATTTAGACAGGTGCATATCAGCCTCCAATTTCATATGCATATAAATTGTGTTTAGTTCTTCTAGAAGTCAGACAATGTAGCTTATCTGCTTGTCAATGTACTATAGGCTATATATATATATATATAATATATATAATATAATATATTATATATAATATATAATATAACTATGATAGATATAATATAATATAATATAATATAATATAATATCTAGATAGATATAATATAATATAATATAACTATGATAGATAAGTCTTCAACATTCAGTAGGCTTTTATTGTAACGACTTAAAATGACAATTAAGATGGGTTTGCTGGTGTTTAAAAAAAAACAGGTCCAAAACGGAGTCAGCTGTGCTAAATGCCCTCAGCAAACCAAGACTTGGTACCTAACCTAATTGCAGTTTTATTTTTTCCCAGTAATCGTATCTTAACCCAGTCAATCCGAAATTTCCTGGTCAGCAATAGTAAGGAAACCTGCCTGACAGATCCCTCCTGTGCCGCCCCCCAGAAGATGAGGTAAGCCTCTCTTTCTTTGCCCCTGCCCCCTTCTGTTTATTAAATTCTTCCATTTTGTACAGCTTTTTGGATCTCCTCTCAATTTGCTAGATGGGATGCTCCCCAATTCATGAATTGTTGAATAATGCCAATTTGGCTTTCAAGTTTACTCAGTTAAATTATGTTTTTTTTAATGCTAGTATAGACCAAGAATATTAGATTAACGAACTGAAAGTTATTTTATTATCGGTAAGTGTTTCCAGACCTGGAGTTTGGGAGATTTAGGTGGAACCATTTAAGAACACATTTGAAACATGGAAATATTATTGTTGTTGTTATTGCTGTTCTTGTTTATTGTTCACTAAGAGAATTTATGAATGCTAAAAATCAAAACAGTGTTTATTTGAATAGATGGTTGCTAGAGGAATATTCTGAATTCAATAGCAAACAATTCTTAGAAATCTCCCCTGACATTGACCATGGTCAGTGATTAGTACTTAGTTTTAACTCCAAATCTATAGTGTTAAAAATCTATATTTAGTGTTTAAATATAGCGTTTAAAATCTCTACATAAGAAAAATGTTGTAGAAGATTGAATACTTTAATCAAATACTTTATAGAATTGTGAATTAAATAAAGCATATAAATTATAAAATCAAAAAATAAGGACCCATAATTCTATCCTCCAGCCTCCTTCCTCCAAAAAAAATTTTAAAAAATTAAAAAAAAATAAAACTCATTCAGGGGAAGTCTTCCAAACTTATGCTCATGGGCATTGAAGGTCATATTTTGCATCATTGGCCAAGTATGTCAAACTTGACATGCAATGTCAGCTGCATTCCAAAAGAAAAGAATATTCTGTTGATACAGCTGTAGCAGGATATGCTTTCTTCCTACAGAAGCAATTGTCTTTTTATTGAAAATAATGGAACTATGGGAGGTAATGTCTCCAACAAACTTGAGGTGTATCCAGTGTATATCTAAATATCACAAAATAAAAATGAACTTTTGCTCACTACATTTGTCTTCTTAATAGTTTGTGTGAATTCATGTAAATGCCTGAGTAGGTTACATCTGCATTGTAACTTTTGGTTTGTTATTTGCCTGAAAGTGGTGATGATGTTATTAAGACCTCTAAAACTAGACAGTGTTTATTCTCCATTAATAATAGCTAGTACTGACACTTAGAAAGTTTTCATTGTCCGAGAGCAGAATATGGTAATTTTTTTTTCTGCAAAGGTCCAGATAGTATTATAGGCTCTCAGAGGCATCTAGTCTGTTCGGCAAATATAACTTTGTTGTTGTAGCATAAAGGCAGTCATAGATAATATATATATGAAGGAGTGAGACCCTGCTCCAATAAAACTTTATTTATAGGCACTGAAATGTAAATTTCACATAATTTTCACATGTCACAAAATATTATTCTTCAATTTTTTTCCCCAACCAATTTAAATTATGAAAACCAATTACAGCTGGCAAGATGTACAAAAACAAAACCAGGCACTGGGCTGCATTTGGCCAGTGGGTCAGAGTTTGCCAATCCCTGTCCTAGAGGAATGTTTGGACAGACATTCACTCCACAGTTTGACTCATTTTATGTTATTTTTGGTGTAATATTTTGGTTCTCTGGAAGAATCAGCTTTATATATTTCTTCATACTGAATGTCAGAGATTAATAATTTTCTTTGAAGATCAGGAATGCAGAAGAAAAACAGTGAAGAAGAGGTGAGAAACTAAGCTAAAAAAAAACAAGAAGGCAAAGTCACTTGAATTTTGTTTTTCCAAAGGAAAGCTGTTTTTTGATATTTGACAGTCTCTCAATAATGATGTTGCAACCTTGAGACTCTCTGGAGAAATGTGAAAGTGACACCTTCTATAATGTGTTCATTACTGTGTTACGTTTGTTAAGAAAATTAACATAATCTGAACAAAATGAAAACTAGCAGTTAGCATATTAGCAAATTTCAGCATATTTCTGAAAGTGTAAAATTGAAGTAAAAGTTTATTTTCTCAAAATACTACTAAAATATGATAAACATGTTGATATGAAAGAGGTTCCTAATTATTATGTACAATTATCATAAGCATTGATATTTATGTTAATTCTAGAAGAAATTTTTAGTTCTATGACCTTAGACAAGTTACTTAACTTCATTAAGCCACAGTTTATTCCTATGGAAAATAGGTATAATTTTACCTACTATATAGGGATTTTTTCAATGTTTAAATAGGTAATACAGTTAAAGTGTTTAGTATGGTTGTAACATGGAAAGAATAAATGTTCAATAAGTGTTAGTAATTATTATAAATAAAATGATATCACTTTTTCATTTTTTAGCATTGTATTTGAAAATAGTGCATGGGAATAATAAAACTGTTATGTACAGTCTTATAATATTTGCCTGTCCTTCGAACCAAAAGACTTAACCTATAGAGGAAACCACTTGTAACAATTGTAACTGTTTTTCAGTGATGAACTTTTTTTCTCCAAGTGATGTGATATTACTATTTATTGATTTATTAATTTTTTACAATATATGTGAACCTCATATTAAAATAGGTAAGAATTGGGGCACCTGGGTGGCTCAGTTGGTTAAACATCTAACTCTTGATTTCGGCTCAGATCATGATCTCACAGTTCATGAGATCCAGCCCCGTGTCAGGCTCTGAACTGACAGTGCTGAGCCTGCTTGAGCCTCTCTTTCTGTCCCTCCCTTGCTTTCTCTCTCTCAAAATAAAAAAAAGTAATAATAATAATAATAAATTTAAAATAGGAAAGGATTTAACTCATTTAAACCATTCTTACTTACTCTCTTCCTGATTTTAAAACATCAACTATCTTTCTCTTCTTTCTTTCCTTTCTTCTTCCTCCTTTTCCCCTTCTACTTCTTTCAATTAAAAAAAAAACTAGATTATACTTATTCTTTTCTATAACAAGTATGTTTAGAAGAATCATTGTGAAACTAAGGATATATATCAAAATCACTTGTGAAGCATTTAAAAAATACAGTTATCAATCAATCAGAATCTTCAGGGATTGAATTTAGGCATGTGTACATTTACAAAAGCATACCTGATTAAATCATTTGTTACAAACTTATTGATCCTTTTTAATCTATAGAATGAAGAATTTCTTTAGCTCAGGAAAGTTTTCTTCTATTATGTCATTCATTATTTTGTCTGTTTCCATTTTTTTTCACTCTGAAATTCCTATAATTTTAAGCTTGGTCCTCCATTCTCTCTCTCCTCCAAATCTATAATCGTCTTTCTTAGTGTTCTGATTTATGTACTTTTCTTTCATTTTAACAATGACTGTACACTCAGCTCTGTACTCTTTTGCTTGAAGATGATGACACCGATAGGATTGTTCTCTTTTCGGTTAAATTATAATTTAAGATATAAAACTAATATTGTTATATTTAAGGTTTGTTTTGTCACTGAAGCTGACATATAATATTCCCATATTTGACTGAGACTCTATCCGTAAAACCTTTAGTACCTGAAACCTTTTTTACATAGTGGAATGGAAATGGTATGATGGTGTCTTATCTCTCATCATGAGTTAATACATATAGAAGTAACTAGGGAGGCTTGAGGATAAAACACCAGGGAGTTAAACTTTTCAGGGATTCATAAGGTCCCTTTAAAGCGAATTCATCTTGTGGGAAGACAGAGACCAAGCAAACAATGGATTTGTCATGGAAGGCTGAGAAAAATGGCAGAATTTAGTTTACACCGTTCCTTTACTAGACTACCCCAATTGACTTCCTCATGGATTTCCTTTCTCCCCAATATACACAACATTTGCCACTAAGGCATTTGAGCCAAAACCATAATAAATGGAGGCTGTAAGATTTTTAAAACACAGAACTCAAAGCATTCAGTGCACTGAAATTTAAATAAGGGAAAGTGATTGATGTCATTTTGATATGAAATACGTCATTATTTTAGAATAAGGTAAGTTACAGAATACATAATGTGGCCTTGGCATATGAATGGCTTATTAAATTTTCTATGGCCTTGGGACCCGGCATCATGGCTGTTCCAGTGATAAGACTCTGTGCTCAAACCATAGCTATTTTAGCTCTTGTAGAGGCAGTACTCTCAGCAATAAATATTGGCAGCTTTGATGTAGGCCTAGGCTAGTATCATCAACTTCCGGAGCAGCATTGTCATCTCATCATCCACGGCAACAGATAATGAGTCAGTGTTCAAATTTAACTAAGAACAGATCACAATGTCAGCTGAGACAAAGGACTTCATAAGTAAATGAATGAGGATTTGGTATGGAGAGGGACAACTTCCTAAAAAAGAGGTAGGATGCATAGAGCAATGGCATTTATTTTCTCATGAATATGAGATAATAATAGATCGCATTTCTTTGTATTTAAGATTGGTCTGCTTGATGCATGCAGAATATGTCAGATTTGGAATAAGAGTTTTAAAGACCAAAAAAGTCAAAAGCATGTGAAATTCATGAGATTCTCTGTTTAGGAAAACAATCATCAATAATCGATAGGTCAATTTTCCAGATATAAATACTGTGCTTACCATAGCTTACAAAAACAACTCAAATTTTTCACAGTTCAGACTCAGAGCCTAATTCTGCTTATATCAGAGGCAGACAGGGGAGTCCTGCAGGAATCCTGGGGACTGGTAGTCCATAAAGGTTTGGCTGGTTTTGATGAAAATTAGTGTGAGATGATACACAGATGAAAGAGCAAATGGGTTTTCTTTACTTGATGAAAGCAGTGAATTCTGAAATTATGCACAGCAGGTACAGATGGAAAGATATTGCACAAATATCGCACATAGTTTTTATGCTGAAACATTTGTTTTATCCTTTTACCTCCCAGCCTTTTTGTGGGGAGAGGAAGAACAAAAAGTGAGCATATTAATCTAAATAAGTAGACCTTATTTTGTAGGGAAAAATAACTGATAAAAAGACAATGATAAATCATGCTGCTTACTCTTCCTTCATCGATTCATTAAATAAATATTTATTGAGGCCCTACTATGTGCCAGCCATTGTGCCACAGCAGATTTCTAACCTCCCTCCACTGACTAAAATAGAATTGTGTGATTTGGGTAATTTCTAGGCAATATTGCGAAGCAAGTGAATTTTTCAGAGACGTTGCTCTTCCCTCTCCTGAGACTCTGCTTCTTGCCTTCCCAGAATGATCACTCTTCAATTCTACCTGCTAGCATTTTTCTCTCTCCTTTCAATTATAATCTCTTCTAAGCATCAGCCTATAAAGGCCTAAGTCTGAAATCCAATGCTAACATAAAGCAATAAGGCAGTGTGTGTGTGTGTGTGTGTGTGTGTGTGTGTGTAGAAAGATGTTTTGGAGTGAGACTTCTACTTGAAGGCCTACAGATCACATAATGTTGGTACCATTTTCTTTACCTTCAAAAACCAAATTTGTGTACATTTCTTTGAAATCCTTGGGGATAGAAACCATTTATATTTCTTTGATCTCTCTGTAGTAGATAAAAAAAACTTTTCTAGAATGAGTTAGAAATTTTAGTTTATTCACTAATTCATTCAACATTTGAGTACTTACTCTATGTTGTTCTAGGGGTTTTGGGATATAGAAATGAATAAATTAGACAAAAACAAAAAAAAATCCTTATTCTCATAGAGCTTACATTCTCGTGGGGGTAAGATGACAATAAACATCATAAATAAGTTAATTATAAAGTTTGTAGTAATGTATTAATTTTCAAGTGAATAAAGTAGAACAGCAAAAGAAAATTTGGAAATGCTGAGGGTAGTAAAATTGAGATTTTAAGTAGGATGAGGAGTAGACCTTATTGAAAAGGTGACATTTGAACAAATACTTGAAGGAAGTGAGGAAATTAGCCACTTGGATACTTGGGTAAGAATGTTCTAGATAGAAATAGAGTATGTGCAATGGCCTGAGGTGGAAAGTATTTGGCATACACCAGGAACAACAAAGGGGTCAGTAGATAAGGAACAGAATGAACAAAGGGAAGAGAAGTAGGTGTTGAGCTCAGAGGCACCATAGTGTGTGGGCCTTTTAAGACATTGTACAACTTTAGCTTTTCTTCTGATTAAAATGGAGAGCCATTACAGGGCTTTGAGTGACATAATTTGATTCATCATTTTAAGGGCTCCTTTTGGCTGCCTGGGCAGAGAGACCCATGGGAGGCAGATTTCGTAACTGAAGAGTAAGTTTCATTGTTTCATTTGTTTTAAGTGGAGAACTATAGGGGTTCCTGGGTGGCTCAGTCGGTGAAGTGTCCTACTCCGGTTCAGGTCATGATCTCACAGTTCATGGGTTCGAGTCCCATATCAGCTCTGTGCTGACAGCTCAGAGCCTGGACCCTGCTTCAGATTCTGTGTCTCCTTCTCTCTCTGCCCCTCCCCTGCTCACACTCTGTTTCTCTCTGTCTCTCAAAAATGAATAAACATTAAAAAAAAACAATTAGATGGAGAACTCTGATTCTCTCCTGTAGAATCTCCCCACTCCAATTAACCGCTACAGGAAAAAAATTGTTATTTCTTTGTAGGCATAGATTAGTTGAATCCTGTGCTTAAGGGCATGGAAGGCATCCATCTCAAGGGAAAGGGGGAGCAGGGAAGGGCAAATTAGGGAGTAACCATTTACTGCACTGGGCGACATTTCAGGCTTCTTACTTTAGAAACACCAGGGCATCTGAAACAATAATAGCACAGTAATAATAATAATATTCCTGGGGCCGAAGCCAAAATAATTAAATTGGAATCCTATGTTTGAAGCTTAGCCACTAGTTCATTTTAGAAGTGTCCTATCTGATTCCCATGTGCAGTCAAGACTCCTAGTTACTGGGCTACACATTGGAAACTCTAGAAATCCGTCTTCTACATATGATTTCCAAGGTTATTCTATTCATTTATATTCCTTTTCAGCCAAATGGGAAGGAAACAGGAATAGCATGTCCAGGGCTAGTGTCTTTTAAGCAGAAGTTCTGCTTCCTTGTTTTTATATTTCATCAATGAAAAATGAATTTTTTATTCATACCTAATCACAGGGGAGACTAGGAAATATAATTGAGTTGGGTATCCAAATGCAGATAATTGTGCATTGTGGAGGGGGCAACTAAAGTGTTTGCCATATTATCTTGGTATGACAAGGGGGAAGATAAGTTTGGGGACTACTTGACATGGGCCACTTTTTTATCCAGCCAGTTAGAGACAAAAACCGAAGTCTATGAAAGCTGAGGAACTGAAACACTTGAATTCTAAAAGGTTTTCCTTTCTTGTCTACTCTGCGTCAAAGTAACGTTGAGGGCGTGGAGTTGACTATGAACATAAGCATAGCAGCATACGAATTTTCTCTGTGGATTGTTTCCATAGTTTTTATAACTGACACTGACTCAAAAAGCCTGGAGTGTGGGAGAGAAAGTGGGGAGGTCACAGGATAGTGTCCCGTTGTACTGATAACCTAGGCTTGTTAAATATATGACCTATTTAACTTCCCCTCTACTAGAGATCCACCATCGCGAGTTTTCTTAAATGTAGTGGGTTAGAAACAGAGCATCAGGATCTGACCGTGCTGTCTCAAGTGTCTATTACAACCAGTAATTGTTAGGCAAGAAGACTGGAGATGTCATGCACGGTCATTGGGTGTCCTGACAGTGGGTGGTAGGAAGACAATTGGATATTGGCCGAGGGAATGCCTAGCGTACGATAAGCGCCAAGAAGCATTCCGGAAGCAAGTGAAGAAGGAGAGGAAAGGAGAGAAAGAGAAGAATAATTTTCCATTTTGGAATAGCCAACTTGAGGTCCTGGAATCTGAAAAAAGCTTGCTCGTATCAGTTCAGGGTGATTATACAATTAAGAGCAAACAAGTCTCACAATCCAAAACTCACAGCTGCTTCTTTTGAAGCTATGATTGTAACAATTGCTCTCTTAATCAGAGAGATTAATTAACTTTCCCAAGGTCGCATAGATTCATAGCCAAGCCTGGCAACTTCATCAGACTTTGTCTTTTAATCTTGCTTGATTAGTTTTATTTTATTGTCTCACTTTTCCTGATCCTGTAAGTTCCTTTTGCAACTAGACATTAAGTTGCATTGATTGCAAGGACTCAAGCATTGCTGCTCACAATTATTTTTATACAATGTACCCAAATATCGTTTTTCTAATAAATGCAAGAAAATGAAATACTATATAAAGAAGTTCCTCTCATCTTCATAGAAACCAGAATATATCCTTTTATAACACTCTATCCTTACAGAATAGCATATCAAATTGTGGGAAATTTAAGAAAATGTTTCCCCCAGGAGTAGTCAGGTTATCTCTTTTGGGTTCATTGTTTCAAGCAAATATTTTCCCATTGATTCAGAAGCCTTTAAAAGTAACTTCTCTTATCTTCAGCTGGTGAAGAATGGCTTGATTTGAACTAAATGGGTGCAATTCTCCCTAATGTCACTGGGTATAACATCTGCTGTCATTTATTTTTCTTACTAAATTGTAACAGGTGAGACAGGCTGGAAGCTTAGGGGTAGCATTACTGCACAGAGACAGGCCAATTCCCAATCTAATGCCCAACTACATCGGGTGCAGTAAAGCCAAGTTAAGCTTTAGGATCTCAAGTGGATGTTATGGTGGTCTATGACACTGGTCATGTCAAGGAATACTTGACATCACACATAGCTGTGATGTTTTGGAATATTTTCCAGCATTTAAGATATGGACTTTTATGGGGAACTGTTCTAGTCTCAAATCGATTGGGGTAGGGGGTGGGGAAAGGATTTTTGTCCCTTGTTTTTTCTTCACTGATATACCCCTAATATGCAGAATAATATCAGGAACATAGTAGGTGCTCAATAAATACCATCTGTTGATTTAACACCCAAATCACATGTGGATTACCTCTACCTCCATGGAGAGGTCATGGAAGATGGAGCAAGATTGTTTGCAGTTTAGCCCAGGACCTAAAATTTAAACATGCTCAGGCCATACTCTCTATCTGAAATCAGTGGCCTCCTTTTCACACCCACCCTTCCCTAACCCATTGTCAAGTGTCCATCTTCTAGGTCCAAATAAAATCCTACATTTCTACTGATACCATTGCAATTTCTTCATGAGAATGTGTGTGTGTGTGTGTGTGTGTGTGTGTGTGTGTTTCTTTTTCTCTTTGCTGAGTTCATCCGGGAACTCTGTGGAATGTAGCATTTAACACCTTTCAGTACTGGCTTATCACCCTAGCTTGACACAGTGCCTGGCCCCAACCCTAACACACCAACATACCAAGTAGGAAATTATTAACACTTTATTGATGATTGATCAAACTATATTACTCACTGTGGAAAACATAATTTTAAAGTTTCTTTCTTCATTTTGGGCCAGAAGAATATATGTAATAGAATAATGGAAATATCAGTGCTCCTAAAACTAAAGACTATTGCTCTAAACAAAAAGGCAGAAATATCTATCATTTAAAACAAATTTCTCGGGGCGCCTGGGTGGCTCAGTCGGTTAAGCGTCCGACTTCGGCTCAGGTCATGATCTCATGGTCCGTGAGTTCGAGCCCCGCGTCGGGCTCTGAGCTGACTGCTCAGAGCCTGGAGCCTGCTTCAGATTCTGTGCCTCCCTGTCTCTCTGACCCTCCCCTGTTCATGCTCTGTCTCTCTCTGTCTCAAAAATAAATAAACGTTAAAAAAAATTAAAAAAAAAAAAGAAATTTCTCAGAGAAAAGAGACCATAGTTTTCAACAGGAAAATGTTGGGAAGTAAAAGGTTGTCTTTTATCCTATATCCTGTGTGGTGATATATATATATATATACATATATATATATATATATGTATATATATATATATATATACATAAATATATATAATTTTTAAGTATTAGAATAAAGAGGTTTGTGAATATTATTAAGGTAGTTGACACTTTTTTTTTGAAGGAGAAATAAGCAATCCCATTCTTATGTCAACAAAGCGTTTCAGTAACTGTACCTTCTAGTCTCTTGAATTTACAAAAAAAAAATCAGCTCTTACTCACAAACCTGGCTGGATGGCATGTTAACCTAAAAATATTCCTTAGCATTCTTGGGGTAACTTGCTGGTTCAGTCAGTAGAGCATGACTCTTGATCTCAGGGTCATGAGTTCTAGCTCGTGTTGGGCATGGAGATTACTTAAAAATAAAATGTTAAAAAATAATAAAAATAAAATCAAATAATAAAAATGTAAACATTCCTTAACATTCTATTTCTACTGAAATTAATTTATGAAGTTGGGGTAATGCTATATGAAGATGAAATGTTAAATGGCACATACCGAATCCCAGTGTTTCTGGATTAGGGGAACCCCTTTTCATTGACACAATTAGTCTCTACTCACCATGATGTGAAGATACATACCAGGAGCAGAGTATTCAATCAGAAAATTATTAGTCCTATTTAGAAATATTTGACTTTAAAATTATTAGCCAACAGTTTTGTATGTAAAGCTAATTTCCTATATTGAATTTTTAAAAATTTTTTCCTATATTTAAATTTTAATCTGATTTCATAGGTCAGGCACTTTACATTAGAAAACAAAATACTCTATCAAACACATCTAGGATGTCATGCTGAATCCCTGAGAAAACTACTATCTGATAACAATAATTTTTCCATTGCCAATCTAAGTACATGCCGTATTAATTTGAAACTAGCCCTAGGCATTTAAAGTATAATAAATATATCTTTAACCTTTGCTGAGTGGTAGGTGGACTAGTGATCTAAAACTTTTTTTATGTGTATATCCTTTTCCTTATAAATGTGTAAATGTACATTCCCAACATATCTATTTTTTAACTTGAAACACAAGTATATTTATACTCAACATACCATTTACAAAGCATAAACAAAATTAAAACGATGAAGTAAAACTTCTACTTAAAGGTACTTTTATGTAAAGAATTGACTTGCACACAGGCTAAGTTGCAGGTACCCTACTTTGGAAGTCACTGATCTAAATGTACATAAGGAACAAAGGGTATGGTTCAGGACCTATGGCGAAAGGGATCTTTAGCAATAGGTATGAAGGAAACGCTAAATACTGCAGTGAGGAATGGTGACCTGCAGTTCTGGAAAAATAGAGGCACAACACTGCAGTAGTTTAGAGGTACTATCAAGATTTCTTTTGGCACCTGGGTGGCTCAGTCAGTTAAGCATCTGACTTTGGCTCAGATCATGATCTCAGGTTCCTGAGTTTGAGCCCTGCATCTGGCTCTGTGCTGACAGCTCAGAACCTGAAGCCTGCTTTGGATTCTGTGTCTCCCTCTCTCTCTTCACACCCTCCCCCACCCCAGCTCACACTCTGTCTCTCTCTTTGTCTCAAAATAATTAAATAAGCATTTAAAAAATTTTTAAAAAGATTTCTTATCCTGCTTTTATCCAAATGATCACCTGACTGTATGGGATGTTTTTCATAATTGTAGAATGCACAAAAAGCTATTATGTAGTACATCTTTAGAGGTCACCTAATGTAAAAGTTTAGTTTAAAAAGAGCGGCCAAATGTTTGGTAAAGACTGCTGCTCTTCCGATGATACCAGGAGAAACACAATGAGTTCCAGCTTCATTTTGCCTTTTGGGTCTCTCTGGTGCTTCATGTGGTATCATAACACCATCATTTAAGTACTGCCTTGGCTTAAATTTTCCTCATTTATTTTTCAAAAGTAATGCTGTAAAAAACACTTCCAGGAACGTTATAAATCACATGGTACTATACTGAGATACTTAACTAAATCCAGAGGCATTCCTGTTTTTCAAGTAAATACGAATTCTGTCTTGTTTGAATATGTACCCCAGATTCGTGCTATAAATTATTTTGCCTTTTGTCACCCACATAAGTGCACACACATACACATGCATTTCTAGATAAATATTATTTTAGCAATTGACTGTAACTAAATACTTAGGCACTTGAAAAGATTTTTTCTAAACAAATGGATCATATGGATTTCTTTCAAGCCATTAGGTCCACACCACGAATACAGCGCCATGTGGGAAACAGCATTTTGTACACACTTTGCAATGGCAAAATAAATGTGTTTTTAAAATAAAATTGAATACTTTTCATTTTTGAAGATTAATAACAAATGAATTCTCCATTACTGACAAATAGCCATACAGATTCCGTTTAGAAATAGAGGCCCGACAGCAGATGTAAGTGACTATTTGGATACCTCACATTTAATTATCTGCAGGGGTAGCACATTATTACTCCTGAGAAGAGAGTTCTGAAACAGGTCAATCCCCAGCAGGCACCTGGACGTTATGGGGGTACCAGAGTGTCGCTCCATCACTGAAAAATGTCCTAGGAATATCTGAACACCAGGGGAGAGAGATTTTTTTAATGTGACTTTAAAAAAATCATCTTCTTAAGCTTCCTGATCCTCCTATATCATCATCCCAATGACATGACCAGTTGTCATTTCACTTTCTGTCTACGTAACCTCATGCACAGCTAGGAAATAATGATTTAGGACTTGAAATTCAAAACATAATGGTGTTCCTTTTTTTTTCCATTCCTCATTTTACTCAACACCCCTGCAGAGTTGATGCAAGTACTGAGCTCCCTTTGAAGTCAGCTTGCATCATCTTTGATGGAGTATAAAGCAATAGGAGATACTGACTGTAGTTTTGAGCATCTCAATTCCCATCTCAGATGATGCCGATACATTTGTCATTAAATGCGTGACATGAGTAAATCCTTGGGAGAATTGCCAAGCAGTTAAAATTGGCAGGTATAGACTACATATTTATACTTTTATAAAAGAATAGGAAAGAAAAGTATCAACCTGTGTTTAAAGCATTTTATCTCATGTTGCACTTAGGTTGTTCTTACTGTGGGTGATTTTGTAACAAATTCTTGTACTTGGTTCACTCTTTCTAATACTTGGAATACTTTGTGAAAAGTTATGTTAAACGGATATATTTAGATGCCAAAAACACTTGAGGCTTTGAAGGATGATGTTCTTCTTTGTTTAAGTAATGGTAAAATAAACCGGTTCTGTGGATGAATGCTGGTAGTGTTCGCTTTTTAACACAGTTTGCTCTTGGCAATAATTATAAGCCACAGAGTGAAGATGAGAGTAATTTGGAGATAAAAAAGAGCAAGGCATTTGACTGTGAAATTCTGTCCGCCTGTATGGTAGGCACAAGTACAGACCACCCATCTCTGGTTCTTGTCTTCGATAAGGCACAAGGGAAAATTGCACTCCTCTGCCCCTTTAATGGTGGGTGTCAGCCATAGGACATGTTTTGGCCAATGAAATATGAGCAGAGGAGCTAGGTGAAGCATTTGATGACTTGAACTCTCTTCTTGCTCTTCATCTGCAGAGATGCTCACAGAAGTATGTGTGCTACAGGATCAAAGCATGCCGGAATGCCAAGTAAATACGTGGCATACAGGTGCTGTGGAAAGTGACCAAGGAGAGACCACAGTAGATTTGCCTGCTCGAAACTTTAATTTTGTTGCGTGAAATCATTGGTATTAACGTGCTGCTCGTTAACACAGCACAACCTAGGCTATCCTAACCAATATGTGTATGTGTGTTTGTGTATCTATCTATCTGTCTATCTATGTATCGATCTATAATTAGAAAGAAAGATAATTTTCATAATTACAACAATTCAAAGTGGAAGATACCAAAAATCCATTTGTGAAATATCCTACGTCATTTTTGTGATTCCAATGGGCCTCAGTGCAATATTCTCCATATAGTTCTGTAGTAAATGTCTGAAAGTCTTCTCTAAACACTCACATTCTACTTTTGTTAGGACAATCACATCAATGCCTATTGCCGTATCCCCTTCCAAAAGGGAAACCTTCGAAATCACCTTATTTTTATAACAATGTAGAATAAATCTTGATTGCTGGTGAAGAATTTCAAAGGAGAAGGACCAGCAGGTAACAACTTTATCAGAGCTTTAGAGAGCGTAGTTTATTTGAGAGAATGTCTAGTTGATTTGGGTGGCTAGATCACAGGTTACAAGAAGGCTGGGAGTAGAGAGGAGGATTATGGCAGAAAATATGTGTGGCTAATTCTTTCCTGTGTTGCCTTAAGTCTATATATCACAAGATATTACATTCCATTAAGTTCTACAACATTTCCATTAAAAATACAATCTGAATCCTAAGAGGAAAATAGTGACTACCAGAAACATAAGATTCTCAGAAGGCTCAGCAAACTGTATGCTAAATTGCAGACAGACATGTTAGTTTCCTTTGAATCAGTAATTTAAATCTTTCCCCTTATTTTTCCATCTAATTTTCAGTAGGTCACTCTCAAGTCAAAATTTAATTTTATGTGGTTGAAGTGGTAAAGCCAAAATGAAATTGCATGCTGTAGGGGGAAAACTTTAACCTACTTTTAATAGCCCCTTTGAAAGATACTTTGAAGACATGACTTACTCTCATAGTATGTTGACTATCTGAAGAATGAATTATTATATCCTTGTCAAATTTTAAATAGCATGCTGTTAAAAATATTAGTCACACAGGGGGCTGTTTGACAGTAATGTCACAGAAAAGCTCTGGTCTATACGAACAGGCAGAGTCTGCAACTTAATATCATGGTTCCATGGAGCTCTGTCTTCCACGGGCATCCATGGAGGGGTGGGGGTGGGAACCCGCTTCAGGTTTCCTTGGAACATTGGCAGGATTCTGCCAACTGATGCATTTTGCTTGCTGTTCCAGCCAGCTGAGAGGGCCTGTGTCTTTCTCCCTTCCGTCCATTCCTGGCAGAGCTTAGACGAGAGCCTAAAAGAAATGGAAAAAGCTATCATTTCAAGCGAGGAAGAGTTTTTTTTTTTTCTTAATACATCCAAGAAATGTGAGTTGAGATCTAGACTAGGGGTTATAAAGAAAATGATCCAAAGAATTTCTTTTAAAAGATAGGTTTCTTTTTTTTTTTTTTAAGCCTAAAAAAATAAGATTAGAAACTGGCTTGGATAAGCCCAACTGTGATTAAAAAAATAAATTCTTTATAGTTAAGTCAAGAATTTTTCCCCTTTTTGTTCTTTGACTTTTCCTGCAGGGAAAGGGGCAATCTTTACCTAATCAGAGCAAAGCAAGAATTACTGAGGCAGCGGAAGCATCATGCAGGTGAAGGTCAGGCCAATTTTCCCCAAGTAATGCTGTTTTATCACTCATCGAACAAAGATTGGGGCCTTTCTTGCCTTGATCCTTTGTGCCTTTCCCTATTACTTTAACAGATCTGAACAAACCAGAGGCCCTTCATCCAAAAGTTCCATTTAGCTACATTTATTTCAAATCCTCCAAATTTCATGTTTCAATATTAGAGCAACTTAAGGATGATACAAAATCCACGTGTCAGGCAGGAAGGCAAAGTTACCTAGAAACAGAATTGACACGGGACACGGTGATTGTTTTCATTGGTCCTTTGCCGTTTACTGCTGGCTGCATGTCAGCTCCATTAATTCAGGCACCTTTTGGTTTCAAAGATTTCTGTCTTCTGTGTGTCTACAAAACACGAACGTTGTTGGTGAAACATTGAATTACAAATTGAATGATGTTACTCTTGGCAACCCGGATAGGGGTCAGGCGGAGAAGCCAAGACTATAAAGCAAACACTCACCCTAGGGATGTGTGGTGTCCTAAATAAATGTATTCTGCAGTTGCCTCTGAGTAACTGCCACAGAACTGTTAACACTCCTGGTCACATGCTGGTCACGTGCTGGTCACATGCTATGCCCGTTTACCCTCATTAGTAGATGTGGTGTTTTCACAGGGGGCATCAAGATGAGGACATGGGAAGAGTGTCATTATGCAAAGACGAAATTAGGAATTAGTTTAATGTTTTTTTTTAAATCATCTCATTTTAAAAAGGTAGCGTTTTGATTTAAACGTAGCCCCGTGGCACTGCTTCTTCATCCTTCGAGCTTTGACTCTGTTTTCCCAAATCTGAGGGATTTTAAGTAATCCTGGCTTGTTTATCCAGTCCTCTCCCTATTTTTCTCCTTTGGTTGATCTTTCTTTTTCTCGTATCTTTACGTGCCAATTACTTCTCCTTCCTTTTTTTTTTCTCCCTTCCTTTACAGGAGCCCAGCTAAAGGGATGGTTGCTTTCAAGTTGAGGGATCCATCTGGACACTTTTCCCCCTCCCAAAGTGGCTTAAAGTACCTTTTTAAAGCTAAAAATGTCACAGCCTCACAGGAATACTGAAAATGTTACTTTGAGGGTACTCCAATGAATCTCTAAATACTAGTGATCTGAATTCTTTACAGATGAACAGACTAGACACCCTGAGATTAACATTCATATTTAATCTTAAATACTTTTTAGTCATTAGGAAAGATCCAGAATTACTTGGTGGCATTTTACCAGCAAGTTAGTTCCTACTGCTCTCTCTCTCTCTCTCTCTCTCTCTCTCTGGAAAGAAAAAAGAATTTAAAAGACCCCCAGTTTTTCCCTGATTTGGGGATATATACTTTCTACCACCCATTTCAAATCATGAACTTTCACAATATATTTGCTTCCCATTCTCCAGAGTTTCATTTATCTTCAAACGGAACAATTTCAAACCACAAGTTTTGGGTTTTTTTTCCTAATAATCATTAAAAGAATTCAGTGACTTCTATCACAAACATGGCTAAAATAAAAATGCTTACTTGGTAGGTTTTTAGTTGATTCAAAGGGGTTTTCAGAAACCAATAATGTATGATTCTCTGTCTGGCATAGTGAGCAACGTGCCTTTTTTTTTTTATCCGCTCAGCCGATGTTTGTATGCTCAGTTAACCAGCCCTTGCATGCTCTGTCTGTTCTAAGGGTTGTGGAAATTTAAATACAGTAAATGCTCTATGACAGTGCTGATGTCGTGGAGCCAATTCATTTCCTTGAGTACAAGATCAGTTCACAATTACTTCGGGGCAGTCCATACAGGGCCTCTTAGTTGGCCATTAATTAGGCAATAGGACATGACAGGCAGTATATTTCTGGGCCATTAAACATATCTCTTGAGAGATTTTTTAAAGCAGGAGGCTAAAGGTCAAGTGACTTCAACCACTTGAGAAGTTCACTGCCAGGACTTTTTTATGACTACCAGAAAATTTAAATAGGAATTATTGAAACTAAGACAAACATGAGGATTTTTTAGCGTATACTTAGGAAATGAGGCCAAAACAAAACTTTAAGAAATGAGTTTATACAATGCCGTGTATTGTACTATGGTTTCCCATATATCATGTCATTTAATTTTCCCAATGACCTTGTGATATGTCCATTATCTGTATTATACAGCTGAAGCATGTGAGGCTCAGAGCAATTTTATGGCTAAAATGCTCTGTGTTATGTTTTGGAATTCTGAAATTAAATATTATTGGATTATAAACTCTTGAATTATCCAGTCTTAAAGCATTGTTCTCCCCAAACCAAACTCCACCTTCTTTTGATGAGAGCAAAGATCTTTTTAGAAAACATGGCTATCCCATGGGCTAGTAGAAAACCACTTCTTTAGACTTCAAGCCTCCTTTTAGTGAGTCTTGCAAAAATTAATAACAGAGTTTATTAAATAATTATTAATCCAATAAGTCCAAGAATAAATATAATGGTAGACATGTTAGGCAAACCATCTGGAAGAAATTTTTGAGCTTCACTGGGCAATATTTGAAATGTGTCTAGAAACTGACCCACCATGCTGAGATTCTTTCTTGATAACATCATCCGATTCAAGTACCTTATTTCATCTCCCCTGGCCCAGACATTTGTCCACATCTGTCTCCTAGGTGTCACGCTCAACTCCACTCTTGCTGTATGTATAGACACATTCTATTGATTTCTTATTGTGAAATGAACGTGGTCAGCTCTCTTTTGGGGTCAATTGTTTAATTTTCCCTAAGTTATTCCTGACCCCTCACTCAGCACTCGGTATGCCTTGCACTTAGCCACTCAAGTCTAGCAAACTCTCTTGACTTTTTTCTACTCTACTGATTCTCACCTTCACCTGCTTGTTGTTTTCAATAGAGATACCCAGATAAGCAGGTACCTGATTTCATTTTTTATCCCAAGTGTGTATCATGGTATCAGACATAAATGCTCAATAATTGTTTTCTTTGCTAAATTGATGGATGAATTATTTTACAGATTTAAAATTTTCAAACCATAACTAAATATTAATCAGGACAGAATGTTATTTAATATCTGATTTGATTTTTTTTTATCCAGGCTTTTTTTTTTTATAGCTTCCCAAACTCACTTTCACTTAAAAAACAAACAAAAGAAACAGCTTATTTTATTCAAATTTCCCCAAATGCATACTCAATATATTGTTTCTAAATGTATATCACCCTTTATATAATGGTTTTATTATTTCATCTTTATTTTTATAGTTTTTTCATCTTGTCTTTATATAGTTCTTCAGCAGAAGCCAGAGTCCTATGTTGCCTAGTTAGGAGCCTCTGACCTACTATTCTGATTAAGTTTCTTCTCAATATTTTTGACCAACATCTGCCTTCTAAATGAAAGGCTTTTGGTCATTTCAATCACTCACTGATAGGGTGAGACTACATTGTTACCCATAACCATATGACCTAATTTAGAATCAGTCTCGGCATCCAAACTTGCATTTCTAATCAAATTTACAATCTGCCTTTGAGCTTCTTCTGGAGTCATGGTCAGTTTGCCTGTCAACAGGTTAATGCCGATACACTAGTGGATGTGAAAAAAAGTCTTAAATACAAAGAGATGAGCATTTTCAATGAAATCCTCAAGACAAGCCACCAAGAAGTCATTCACAAGTACTGAATCACATTCCCTCAGCTTTTTCTGAGCCCCATCAAAGTTGTAGTTAACATATAAGCATTCAACAAATTCTGTAATTGGGTCTGTGTCTGTATATGTGTAAGACTCCTGCTGAATGACTTTAATCAGATCTTTTAGCACCTGCTGGCATTTTTGAACATTTTTGTTTGTTATGACAACTGTAGTCAAATATGTGGACAAATGGTCTGAATTGCATTAAGATAGTAGTAAAGGAAGAGATCGATCATGTTATCACACCTTTTGGGGTGGTCGAAGGCAACACATAAAGACCAGTGGATGAGCCATGTTCATTACTGAGGAGACCAAAATTAAGATCTCACAAAATTATCAATGATCTCTTTTAAGCATGTAAGACCTTCCATAGCTGCATCCCAATTCTGCATTAAGATTTCAGAGGCCAGTTTTCTGCCATAATGAACTCAAAGCATTTCTGTGTTTGCTGGAACCAATACTCGAAAGAAGTAAAGATGTTCTGCTGCTCCAGAGTAATTCTCACATGCATTTGGAATTCTGCATATTTAGAATGTATCTAAATATTCTTGCCATGCTTGTCCATCAGTTGGTCAAGCAGCATTTGACCATCTCTGGTTGATGGCATTTGCCTTGTAGTTTCTGGATCTTCCAACATCTTCAAAATTGGTTTAGTTTCTCCCTGAAGCTGTTTCAGCTGTGCAACAACTGTGGTCCTTTTCTTCTGTCAAAGCATGTGGAATATCATCAGAAGAAAGATTTTTGTATACATCCATAGCAAAGTCTGTCATGTTGGTAACATTAAGAAGATCCTATTTCCTTTGTAATAATTCTTTTTCATTATTTATCTCTCCCATGGACAGAAACTTGAGCAACAGAAAGACCAGATGTGGATCCAAAAAGTGTGCAATGCAAGTAGTCAAGTTGTACTCTGCCCTCTTGCCAAGGAAAAAGCCACTTTCACTTTTAATACACCCAGAGCATTAAATATATTTTCTTTGCCTTCATGAGAAGTTTCTTCTGTCAGCTTCCATGACGCACCACTCACCTCATTTTTCTTCTGTCGAATGACTTCATTCATTCATTTATTCATGTTTATTGGGGATCGGCTATGCGTCTTCTACTTTTTATGTTATCAAGATTCTACTTTTATCAGGATTCAGTAGCTTTATACTTGGTTAGAATTGTTTCCAGATTCTGACCCTACATTATTGCTCAGTCTGTTTTCAAAATTGTACGATTTTATTGTGTGTATGTGTGAGTGTATGTGTGTGTGTGTGTGTGTGTGTGTGTGTGTGTGTGTGTATGTGTACCTCTGGATATACTCCAGGTCAGAATTGAGTGAGTCAAAAGTTGTTATGCAAAAGACATTTGAAACCAAAAGAATGTCCTTTGGTCACCCTCTTGGTCAAACTCGTAAGAAATCCACATGGTTTTCTTTTGTCTCCACTGGCTAAAATCAGAGGAAATCCCTGTACATTTTTTTTTTCATTTAAATCTAGGCCAGTTCGATTAAACAACAATCAAGGCTTTCTTGAGTTTTCAAGAGGGGGTTGCAACATTGAAGGGAAGGGAATAGCTATTGCATAGGATATGAGCTTGCGAAGATGTGTGCAACCTTGCAGGTGCTGACAGCCTTCCTGTGGAACCAAGAGGGGTGCTTGCCTGAGAGAGGAGCCAGCCTAAAGAGAAGACCCCATGAAAGGTAGGGAAAAGCAGGCTGACTTCTGATGTCATCCTTCAAACTTCTGGATCCAGCTTTGATCCCAAACCAGTTCTTTTTATTACTCATGAAAACCAACAACCATTCTTTCTACATCTTTTCTTTAAATCAGTTGGGCGTTTCAATTTTGTTTCATTTTTTTTTGTCATTTGAAGCCAGTAGAATAAAGATAAGATTCATAAAATTCTGGGTGTAGGGGCTCCTGGGTGGCTCAGTCAGTTAAGCGTATGACTTCAGCCCAGGTCATGATCTCACAGTTCGTGAGTTCAAGCCCCATGTCAGGCTCTGTGCTGACAGCTCAGAGCCAAGAGCCTGTTTCAGATTCTGTGTGTGTCTCTCTCTCTGCCCCTTCCGTGCTCACACTTTGTCTATCTCTCTCTCTCTCTCTCAAAAATAAACATTGAAAAATTAAAAAAAAATAAATTACTTTCTCAAAAGTCTATTATTTGAAATATTGACCCAGTGCTCAGATTTATTCTGTAAGAAAGAAATCCTGTTTTTGCAAGGACTGTTCATATGTTGGGTCACTCATATTTTGGACTCTCTGCCCAAATTTGCAATTATTTCCATTCCAGTAGGTTCCAGAGAAGTACAAATAATGAAACTGGTGAGGAAGGAAGTATTTTCAAAATTCAGTACTATTCTGAATAATGATGTTGTCAGGAGAGTGATATAAATGATCACAAATATGCGGAACCAAATAAGGCTAGCTCTCCATATATAAATTTATGGTAGAAGCATATTTCTAACCATTTCCTCAGAGTTCTTTCATAAGGTGGATTAGATAGAATGTTTACCACATGAGTTTTTCATGGTTTCACTGGTAAGGAAGATTTTCAGCCGTCAAGTTATGGTGTCATGTAAAAAATTTACTCAACAAAGTCTTCTTGTGGAAATCTCAAGCAAAATAGTCTTTACTGAGGAACTGTTTGAGTGCTACTTCCTGTTGAAATGGAGTTCCATGGAAAGCATGCATTTCGAGGTCCACCATTGAGGCCAAACTTCAAGGTGTATTTTGTTCATCTTTTCTAGGCATCTGACGTCTGCACAAATATTAAGCTTTTATCCTTAGAATGCTTTTTCAGGTCATTTCCAGGAAGACCTGATCTGCTATATTACTGCAGATGGCTGTCTCTAATACACCAATAGTTATTAAAGGCTCGAATCATGGGTTCTTAGATTTCCTCCACATTTTTTCCTTTTTTTATTTGTAAAAGGCTTCTATAGGAATTACTGTACATGCACAAAAAGGCCCCATTTAGAAAATAGTTTGTGAATCCCCATTCTGTACAGTAATGGTCCATATAACTGTATTAAGTCAGCACCTTTAATAGGGAGAGTGCCTTTTTAGTTTGTGAGAAATCTGCCCCTGCTGAGATTTGAACCAGGTACCCTTGGATCTAAAAGCATGTGCTTTACTCTTTAGATAAAGTGAAATCTTCTTAAAAGTGGGGGGAGGGGGAGATAGATGGGAGTTCTCTTTGACTTTGGAGCCATTTCTTTGACAATTTTATTTTTCTTTCTGAGTTACTTTCTCAGTCTCTTCCCTCCATCCTTTGTTTTATCTGTTCTGGGGTCTTTTTTTTTTTATTTGATCATTTGGCTGGTGTTGACCTTTAAAAATATGAATATGACCCTCTGAATCTAAGACCCACATTTAATATCTAATGAAAGCAATGTTGTTAAACCAAATAATCTTATACATGCCGGGTCCTAGACTTGGGCTACAGAATCTCTAATATTCTCCCACCTCTAAGAATTCGTGAGTGTAAGTTATTTGTGTCAAGTTAAAAATGGAAACTTTTTTTTCCCCTGTGGAAGAAAAATGATCATGTGGTCCTTTGAATTTGCTACTTTCTGTGTATTGCCTGATGGTGGTCATTTTACCAACAAGGCTTCTGGAATCCTCTTCTTACAAATATATTTTAGTAATAAAAGAAAAGTTTGATTTTCTATATTTCCTAAGTTTCATTGTATATGCAACTAGCCAAAGTCTAGTGTCATGTAACATTCCTTCACCCCTTGCAAATCTCATCATATTCAATAAGGTTTAATGAGAGCATTATAGATACTTGTGAGCTCTGAGAAGATGAGCTTGTTTTATTCTCAAAACAAAATTGTGTTCCAAGTGCTTTTTAAAGTAAAATAGAGTGTGGGGATTTCTAATAAACAGATCAGATGGGATAATAGGCTGTAATAAAGTAACAGAAGTGATGTTTCCTCTTCCTTTGTCATAGCAGAGTTCCACTTAGATTACCATAGCCACAGGAAACCAAGGTTTAGATTCTTAGTTGCCATTGTTGCATCATTAAACACTTCTTAAATGCTCACAAAATGCCAGGTGCTTTATGGAACATATAAAGACTAGGTCTTGCATAGTTTATTCAAGGATGACATTGGACACATTGTAATTACTCCCACTGGAGCCATATGTATAACAAAAAAGGATTTGGGTACAAGAAAGAAAATTTAGCAAGGCATATTTTCTTTTTGTTGCCATGCCAGCCCTAACTGCTCACTCATAACTCTCTGAGGTCAAACTGGCAACAATCCAGATCTGGATTTGGTAATTTATTCAAGGTCAGAATATGGTAAAATTTGTTATTTAATAGGATCTTCGAAAAAAACAGTGAAACTTGCGCGGATTCTTTCTTGGATAGTCAACTGCAGTCCAGCCCTAAATTCTTGGAGTCACCCTGTATGTGTCCTAGAATAAAGTCCCAAGCAATAGCTAGGACCTTGATGTTCAAAGTTGACCCAAAATCAGGCTGAGCCCATTGGAAAGTTTTGTATTAGAGATTAGTACCAGTTCTAGTACACTAGATTGGGAGACAAAATATAAAAAGAAATGTTGTTTAATTACCCAGAGTCTCTTTAGTGTCAGACCCAGTTGACTGCACAACACATATAAGAATGACAAATGGTCAGAGAAGTGCTTGCAATATAAAAATCACTCGATGAATATTTGTGAAAGAAAGGAATTTCTAAGAATTGTGGTAAGAAAATATCAGGCATGATCCTTGCCACAAGAAAATGAAATTAAAGTTTGTAAACCAATTAGATTGGTAATTGTGAGGTGTGGGATCTGAATTTCTAGTTTTCCGACCTCACCTTTTACATGCTATTAAATGTCAAAAATAGTTTTTCTTTCACGGTCAACATGGACATCATTAAGTCTTAAGGGCAATAAGAAGGTTCCACTTAACACCACCCCCGCCCCCCACCACCAAGTGATTTCTTCCCTCTCAACTGTTTCCTAAAAGCAAAAAAAAAAAAAAAAAAAAAAGGAGCGAGTTCACAATTTCAGTAATAAAAGGTTTCAATGCTTTATTTCACTAATTGGAAAAGTTAAGACGAAAAGGTTTGCCAGAAAGGTTTCTTTCTTGTTTCTCTGGGACCTGGATATTAGAAAGTAGGAGGGCACTGGATACCGAAAGGAAATAAAATAAATATCATGGAAATGTTTTAAGACTATAGAAAGGAAACATTAACTTTTACACTTCTTGCTTCTGCTTGAAAAAGAAGATGTGAACGTTGTGTATGGCTAGTTCAAACAATCATGAGCACTCCAGTTAAGAATTTTGTCATTTTTTATATGAGTGCATTTGCCTGTTTTGTAGCATATCAAGGAGCACAATTTTCTCCAGGCAGTGGTTACTATTTCCCCAAATATGACTAATGTGATCAATACCTTTTTTCCCCCACCTTAAATTCTTTATTAAGGAAGCATAATTATCAGTAAACGTGGTCTATGGAAAGATATGGAGATGTGAAATTGCACTTAAAGGTGTATGAATGATTGCCTTCCACTGTATATTCCTTTGATTAATCGGCCTGTCGTCTCCTGCAGCGTGACTAGCCCCTTGAAAGAGGGAGAACCCACAGGGTGCAGCCAGAATTCAACGCTGCCTTCCTTCTCCCTACTCCTTCCACTCCCTGCCATCCTCACCTTAATCTTTCAAACCTCTTCTCCAGCCTTGTTCTTCTCTGCTCCTTGGATGAAATTTCAAGCAAGTACCGTTACTTTCCCTGGACATCCTTAGGTAGTAAGTCCTCTAGTCAGTTTGGGTAAAATCAAGGACTCACAGGCATTATGAAAAGGTCCCATTCATGGTAACATTAAATATGACATGAATTTCACATAAAGTCAAAGTTCTTTCTCCTTGCCAGCTTGGTATTGCTTTAGGCATCGGGCAAGAAGAGGAAGAACATGGCCGGCTCCATCTTTGTTACTTATCCCTAACACCTTCCTCCTGTATCTGCTCCCCTTGCTAGCTGAGGTTTCTAATCCTTCTTACAGATGGAGTGAGGAAAAGGAGAAGCTAGACATAGTAAAGATCTTATTTGACAGTATTAACTTAATCCAACGATGTTGTTCTTAGGAAGGACACCTTAGATTCCTAATTCTGATTCTCCCAGAGCGTAATTTTATGGATTATTTCGAGAATACCTTGTTGAGATGCTCTGGTTGCAATGATCTCATATGGTGAGGTTTCCATTTGGCTAGCTGCTAACAACTGCCATCCTCAGAATGTGGGCGGTCCATGGCACACAGACTCTCACTGAAGAGGCTCTGCTGTCATGCCAGGCATCTCACTTGGGAAAGTCCTTTTCAGGCTGGCTTGAGTCTGACTCCCTTTCACATGGTCCACATTTGGCCCATGGGAAACTTGTGCCTTCGTTTCTGCCAAATGAAGACGGAAATTGCCATTTCTCTCAATGTCATCATTTGTCTTTGCTCACCAGCTGCACTGATATTTCCAGTCATAGGCTTTAGCTTTTTACTTTCCCATGTGCAGGTCAAATGCCATCTGATACAAGAAGACACATTGTTAGCTCTATGAAAGTGGTCCCTTCTATCCCGATCCCTTCATTATGGGCAAGGGAAAATGCAATAATTTTCCCCAGAGAAATTCTTTCTCCAGAAACAGTCATTTTTTTTGGCCTCTCCAACCTGTAAATATCCTCAAGGACAGTGTTAAATTCAGAGTTAGAAGATGGGTTCTTCACCACCTTCTTTTGTAGGTCTTGCGTGGTCTAGTCCCCCATTCTGGAGTTCTCAGCACGCATAATGTTTATTCTCTATGTTTGGGGTCTCAGCTAAAGCTAAGAAAGAAAGATTTTTACTTTAACATCCTTTTCTGATGGTTGGTAATTAACTTGCCCTTCTTTTCTTACTAGAGACATCCATCTACTACAAAACTGTAGCTCCTGCCTCTCTGAGCTTAGAAACATCTAGGGGAAAGGAAGAGGCCAATTAGGTGAGGAAATGTTACCAAATATACTCCACCTCCATTTATTCATATTTACAGATGAAGACTCTCCTCCACTGAGATGATATTAAACCACATGGTTTGTTCTTCATCCAATTTCACATAAATTCATAGGCAAAGACCATGCCCATCTCTAGCCCCAGGGCTGGAGTCTGTGTCTGATCTTTGCCCAGGCAGAGGTCATGCCTTGTGTCTGGCCTAAGTGTGAGTACACAATACACAACAGTATATTGCCATATATTCTTAATCTCTAACTAAACCATTTACTGTGGGACAGTAGTGGTGCCTCACTTCTCCTTTTGGTTAGTTTAACCCAATTGGAACTTTGTTTGTTATCTCTTCCGCTTCCAGCAGGGAACATTAGTTGTACAATAATTAATTGCTACAAATTCATACTTTAATACATTCAACAATCCTTTAATTTCATTTCTGAGGAATGTTAGTGACTTATAGATAAATAAAAAGAACACAACTACAAAAATTTAATGTAGTATATAAACTATAGAGTGTTTTTAATATATTCAAGGGAAAATGCTGTGAATATTAAAAGGAAAGAGATTCACTTTAGTTGAGAGTGGTGAGACCCTAGGGAGGACTTCTGAGAAGGAATTTTATTTCATTGGGGCCTTGAAAATAAAGCAGCAGATTGCAATGGATGTGTTATGCAGGATTGAGAAAACAGCATGGATACAGTTAAAATATTGGGGCCTGTTTTCAGTAAAATCTTCTCATTGTATGTCATATACAAAGGGAAAAATCTAAAAAGGAAGACTTCTGCCAGACTTGGGAGAACCATAAATGTCAACATCAGAGAGACTGGACTTTATTCAATCAGGAGAGTGTATGAAGGATGGTGTTGAAATTTCTGAGGAAGAGAATTAATTGGGGCAGTCATTTAACAAGGTTAAATTGGTAGCAGAAAAAAACCTAATAAGTAGAATGCCTGGAAATGGAAAACAGAAAGTGAACATGAATTTATGACAAGGATCTAATCAAGAAGCAATGGATCCATGAATGAGGGAGTATGGTGGGAAGGAACGAGGGAATATGGGAGCTCTGTCCGTGGTAGAATGAACAAGACCTGACTACTGACTGGACATGAGATTAGAAAAGAAGACTAGTCAGTATGACTTCAGGGTTTATAGTATGACCTATAGTAATCAGTATGACTTCAGGGCTTAATTGCCAGAGGTGCAATTAAGCAAAATTCAGGAGAAAACCTTCCAGTACAAGAAACAATTGATAACAGGGGCACCTGGCTGGCTCATTCAGAAGAAGAGAATGCGACTCTTGATCTCGGGGTTGTGGGTTTGAGCCCCATGTTTTGTTTTGTTTTGTTTTTTAATTTTAGTTGGTAGCGTACAGTGCAGTATAGGTTTTAGGAGTAGAATTCTGTGATTCATCCCTTTACATACAACACTCAGTGCTTATCACAAGTGCCCTCCTTAATGCCAATCACCCATTTAGCCCATCCCTTGCCCACCTCTCTCCATCAACGCTCAGTTTGTTCTCTATCATTAAGAATCTTTTGTGGTTTGGGGTGCCTGGGTGGCTCAGTCGGTTGGGTGTCCGACTTCGGCTCAGGTCATGATCTCACGGTCCGTGAGTTCGAGCCCCGCGTCGGGCTCTGTGCTGACAGCTCAGAGCCTGGAGCCTGCTTCAGATTCTGTGTCTCCTTCTCTCTCTGACCCTCTCCCATTCATGCTCTGTCTCTCTCTGTCTCAAAAATAAATAAACATTAAAAAAAATTTTTTTTAAAAGAATCTTTTGTGGTTTGTTTCCCTCTCTTTTCTTTCCCCCCTCCTTCCCATATGTTCCTCTGTTTTGTTTCTTAGGTTCCACATATGAGTGAAATCATATGGTGTCTTTCTCTGACTTATTTCACTTAGCATACTATCTTCTAGCTCCATCCACATTGTTGCAAATAGCAAGATTTCATTCTTTTTGATGGCTGAATAAAACTCCATCTTTTTTAAATCCGTTCATTAGTTGATGGCTATTTGTTGAGCCCCATGTTGGGTATAGAGATTACTTAAAAAAAGATGACATGAAGTCAAGTGTTATATGACTTTCAGAGAGCAGAGCGATCAGATGTTGGAATAGTTGAAGAAAGACTTCATTGGAAGCTTTGAAAATTGAACAAGAATTTCCTAGTGAAAATGTGAGATAAAACGAAGAAGTGCATGAAGGACTCTGGCTCCTTCCAATTTGTCATTAGGTTTTCTAATAAAAATGTGTTACACAGATTATTCTGTCCTTTAGATAGTACCCAAGTTGATCAAGGATAGAAATAATAGATTTAGATTCACTTAAGATGATATTTAAGGTAGCTCAGTCTTGGAAGGAACAGACTTCTTTTAATCTCATTTTTTTCTTCTTCAATTTATTTTTTAAGTTAACAAACAGTAAGTTTCACTATTTTTGGTGAACAGTTCTAAGAGTATTGAAAAATTCAGAAAGTCAGGTAGCCACCACTAAAATCAATATATGGAACGTTTTCATTCATCCCAAAATATGTTCTCTTGCTGTCCCTTTGTAGCCAGCCCCTTCCCCTACATTTAACCCTTTTGCCACCACAGATCTGTTCTCTTTCCCTACAGTTTTTCCTTTTCCAGAAAGTTGTTGTAGGGAACACAATTTTAAGACGGCATTTAACCCTGACCATAACAACTCCCATAATTATGCTACATGATATGGGTGGGTCTAACATAATCACGTAGGTTCTTTAAAAGCAGAGAATTTTTGCCAGCTGATAACAGAAAAGGAATCAGAGATTTGAAGCAGAGGTTTGAAGCCTCCTCTGATAAAGATGGCCTTATGGACAGAACCTGAACATGGCCCCTAGAAGTTGAAAGCAATCCCTGACGGACAGGCAGCAGGGAAATAAGCACCTGAGTACTACAATCATTAGGACTTGAATTCTGCCAACAATTTGAATGAGCTTGGAAGTTGCTTCTTCCCTTGAACCTCTAGGTAAGAGCCCAGCCCAACTGATACCTTGAGTATCAGCCTGATCTGACTGCTGATATACAGAAGTGTGACCTAATAAAGGGAGGGTGTTTTAAGCTGCTGAGTTTGTGGTAATTTGTTATGCAGAGATAGAAACTTAATTGTCATATAAATGAAATAATAGAAGGTGTAGCCTTTTACAACTGGCTTCTTTCACTCAACATGTTGCATTTGAGATTCATTCATTTTGTTATAGGGATCACCGAGTTCCACTGAATGGATTATCTCAATTTGTTTATTTATTTGCAACCTGGAGGACATTCAGGTTGCTTCTAGTTTTTGAGGATCTGAGAAAGTTTGCTCCAATCATTAGCACACAGGTTTTGTGTGAAAATACGTTTTCATTTCTCTTGTGTAGCTATCTATGAATGGGATCTCTGCATTGCATCATAAATATATGTTAAAATTTTTAGCAACAAACTTTTCTGAAATGGTTGTTCCATTTGCCTTTCAACCAGCAATATGTAGGAGTCCCAGTAGGTATTGAGGTATTTAGCCATACCAATAGGTGTATAGGAATACATCATTTTGAATGTGATTTTAAATACTTTTACCAAAACATTAGAGGTTCTGCACAAATTATCATTTTAATAAAATTGTGATGCAAATATAATAAGGTCTTAGCATCTTCAGTGGTAAGTCACATTTTGAAAATATGTCATTGGTAAAGACCAAAGTTTTTCAGATAGTAGTTTTCCACTAAGATACAAGGGAAGTGACTTGACCTGAGATTATCAACGTTTAGCGATAATCAGCTACTGACTATGTTCCAGGCATGATGCTAGGTGCTAGAGATAAAAGATGAGTAATACATGCCTCACCCTCAAGAAGCCCATGCTATCTGAGGAAACAGACACATAATGTGTAATTATAATATAGTCTAGTAGTTGTCATGATTCATGTATTATTAGGTCAGTCCTACTAGGTCACAGGTGAGGGAGCAGTGAATTTCACTTGAGGGAGCAGGCTAGTGAGGCGATAAAATTGGACTGTAGGTATACAATGCCTGAGACTGAAGACTTATTAGCAGTCAATATTAGCAGTGAAGATTTACATGATTTACATGAAGATTTACAGTTGTGTGCAATTGGAGTCACTTTGAACAAAGTTTAAGAATTGAGAGATGTTTTCTCTCAAATTCTTTCAGATTTTTGGAATCTTCCCAAATAACTGTGTTGGATGTATAATTAAGGATACTATATAACATGATTTTGTGGATTCCCACAGGAGAGATTCTCATTCTCACAGATGCATGTTCATCTGGGCAAGTATGAAAAAATTCAGTGCTTTGGATTTTTGTTTGAGGGTCACCAATAAACATATTAAACAGGATTTCTTGGCGGAATCTTTCTCACTTTGATGTTGTCTTTGTTTTGAAGTTAGTCAATCATTTATGCAGTGTGTGTGTGTGTGTGTGTGTGTGTGTATCAGTAAAACAGTTAGATGGGAATCATTAGAAATAAGGCTTCACGAAGGCCAACCAGGCCAACCATGTGCTTGTAAGTGGCTACCTCTGCTAGTGATACGATCTTTGAATTTCATATTCAAGATTAATTTATCTAACGGTGCTTGGGTGACTCAGTCGGTTGAGCGACTGACTCTTAATTTCAGCTCAGGTCATGAGATTGAGCTCCGCATCTGCTAGGCATGGAGCTTGCTTAAGATTTTCTCTCTCTCTCTCTCTCTCTCTCTTTCTCTGTCTCTCTCTCTGCTCTTCTCCCCACTTGCATGTATGCTCTCTCTCTAAAATAAAAACTAAAAAAGAATTAAAAAAGAATAATTTACCTGTATTGTAACATGGATAGTACAGTGTATGTTAAAGGCAATAAAAGGGGCATTTGTAGTTCTGTTTTTCTAGTACAGCCAGTATCTCCCATATCCATGGCCGAAGCCCATGTGGCAGGACTATACGTGCGAAGATAAACTGAGAGGAAACAAACTGGTGTCAAACAAATTAGGGATTGCACATAATTGAGTAAATGTAGGGTTAATGATCCAATCATCATAAAATCGTTGTAAAAAACATTTCTCACACACGACGCCTGAGTTCTAAGGAAACCATTTGGACACTGTGAGTTTATTTGATTTTACATTTCAGAAGAGTTTTCACTGAGGTAACATTTACTTTTGAGGTATGTAATCTAGGCTCAGCAGGTTGTAATGCTAGAGCCTTTGATGTTCACCAAGTTTGTTTATGAACTGTGTCAGAGAAGGCAATCCAATATCTTCCACAAAAATTCGGAAACAAACACAGGACCTCTTTTTCTATTCTATTCATAATAGTGTCCTTACTGCCCGAATGCGACCACAGATCTGTTAGAAATGGAAACAAGATTGTCTCTGTGCGCCAGAGAGAATGTGATTGGTGATATCAAAAGCCGGTGCATTTTAGATGATTGTAAAATGTGCTGTTACGGGTGCCATAGCCTCAAGCATCACTAAAGCTGCCCGAAGCAACACATAGACACCGAGTCTACAGAATATGAGTGATTTGTGCGCATCGTCATATTTTGAAAACATTAAATATGTTTTCCTTTGTTTGTGTTTGACTTTTTGCAACCTGTCAGCTTGAGCTAGGGTTTGTGAGGGCTACTGAGACACCATATTGCAGTTTTTGAGAGCTCTGCCTTTGATGGCTTGTAATAAACCACATAGGATATTCCCATTGGGGGGAAAGAAGTTGTAAACTGTCAGGGATATTACAATTTTCATGATTTGGAGCTTGGGGATCTCTTGTTTAGATTTTTAACTCCAGCTAATCACAGATTTTTCTGTTTTGAAAACAGCGATTTGAATGTAAACCAACACAAAAAAGCACAATAAGGCAATTTCAACAAGCTCATTAATTTCCTTAAAAAAGAAAGAAATTTCACATGTTCTGAATTTTTTTTTTTTGGAAGATGGCTCCAGAACATAAACTTCATTTACGGAATCATTTAAAACCAGTTCTACTGGTAAACAAACATAAGGTAGAACTCAAGTGCCTGTGTCTAAGGATGACATCTAGCCAGGTAGCACTGTGAAAATATATTAACACTCATTCAGAAGAAGCAATTAGGAAGTGTCAGATAAAAACGCTAAAAATAAAAATAAATTAAAAGAAACACCTTTACTACAGACGGGAAAAGGATTTTCATTTTCATAAAACTATTAATTTAGAATTTTAAATGAAATATTTATCATCTCTCTTATGTTCAAAGCAGACAGAATAATAGCAGATCTCAAGCTTTGTTTAATTTGTTTTTCCTTCCAAACAAAAATATTCTTCTTGACTTTTCTACAAATGCCACCATCTTGTCGGAATTACTTTCAAAGGGAGATGTATGGTAAATAACCCAGATGCACAATCCATTTGGTATCTTGTAAAAGTAAATGTTACCTGTCTATAAATAAATACTCCTTGAATTTATATTAACAGAAGTAGAAATGTTTACTTGTGGACATTTAAAAAGAATATCTATTGATCTAATTTCAAAAAATCTTTGGGGGCACTTAGGTGGCTCAGTAGGTGAAGCGTCCAACTTCGGCTCAGGTCGTGATCTCAGGGTTCCTGAGTTCAAGCCCTGCATTGGGTTCCGTGATGACGATGCGGAGCCTGCTTGGGATTCCTTCTCTTTCCCTCTCTCTCTCTGCCACACCCCCGAGTGCACTAGTGTGTGCATTCTCTCTCTCAAAATAAATTAATAAACTTAAAGAAATGCCTATAAAAAAATCTTTGTACATGTCTTTTGTTCAATTTATGAACAGGCTATATTGTGTTTAAACGAAGTGTTAGCCATCACTGTTGAGATGGGAAACCTTTTACTACTCATTAGTTTAACAAGTATTTTCAAAGACCAGAGTCAACCATTTTCCCCATCCCACTGTTACTCTTCCATTGAGCGTCACCGTCATTTCTCACCTGAGACATTGCAGTAGGCTCTCAGTAGATCTCCCTGATTCTGCCCTTGTATTAGTGATCTCATGGCTCTTTTCTGTGTCAAATCTCCCGGTCGTTTCCCATTGCACTAAGAGTAAAAGCCAAAGCCCTTGATTGGCTTCCAAGACTCTAAATTATCTGTTCCCATCTTCTACCCCCACTTTTCCTCTCTGTTTGCATCTCCCACCTCTTTCCCCCCTGGCTCATGTGGTTTCAGACGCTTAACAAATTAAACCATTCCCAGAGAACTCCAGGTGCACTTCTGCTTCAGGATATTTGCCATTGCTGTTTCCTCTGCTGAGAAAGCTCTTCCCAGCTATCTACAAGACTCACTCTCTTGCTTCCTTCACGTTTTGACTCAAATGTCACTTTCTCAGTGAGGACTTCCTTGCCCATCCTGATAGTGGCACCTTCGCACTCCCCACAAATGTACACATCCTATCTGTCTTGCTCTGCTTGATTATTTATCTTCTTTAACGCTTAACCACTATCTAATAGACTATCTATTTTACTTATTAATCTTATGTATTGTGGGTGTCTCTCACTAGAATATAAAATTCATGAGGGCAATTACCATTGTTTTATTTATTTATTTATTTATTTATTTATCCCTAGCATCTGGAAGTTCCTGACACAAAATATGATACTCTGGGCAGGACGTATTGCAAGTGTTAGGGTCCAAGAAGTGATAAGTTCCACTCTCATGACAAGAACTTTCTAATAAGAAAAACAGATAATAAACAGGTAAATTAGATAGCATCAGATTAGGTATAGGTGCTACAAAAAATAAATATGGCCATTAAACAGCAAGGCTTTATTTCTCAAATGTGGTTAGTCGGCATGTGGCTTTTAAAGAACATAAGATAGTCACTTACTATATACCTGGGGACACAACACTCACTAATATGAAGCAACACATAATAAAAGATGGCACTTCAGTAAGGAGATGCAAACTACAATGTGAATCATAATAATCAGCACTGGTGAACGTGGAGGAGTGATGACTGGAAACCGTCTGGGCAAAGTGAGAATGAGCACTATATGCGAAAAGAATAAGGAAGATTGATGACTGGGGTTTTGTAGTATGGAGAGGGGAGCTCGGGATGTAGAACGCTTGCTTTGAAGGCTGGACAAATGAGGTTAGGACCCATCTGCTGGAAACCACGGGAGCCACACTTGATTCTTCCATTTTCTTTCATTTTTCTTTCATTACCTTCAGTTTATCAACAAGGCATGTGAACTCTGCCTCCAAAAAATATCCTGAAGCATCCACCATTCCAGCTACTACGTTACCCAGTTCACACTCCTTTCTTGTCTGGACTATGAGAATTCAAACCATTCTCTCTGTTTCCACTCTTTGAACCCCTGCATTCCATTTTCCATGCAAGGTGTGTTCAAAACATTTCAGTAACTTCATTTTGAACTTAGAATGAAATTCAAACTCCTTACCATGTTCTAGAAGACCTGTGTAATCTAACATGACCACCTATCTTGTGCAAGAACGCCTCAGTCTCTCCATGCTCCAGTCATGTCTTCTTTATGTTCCTCATTTTCTAGATAGTATGTGGGGTTGATAGGCTTTAGGACCTTAGCTTTTGGTATGCTTAAATATTTTTCGCTATCTTCACATAGCTTTCTCCTTCTCATTATGTGAGATTTACCTTAAATATCAAGTCCACATGGAAGAACTCCCTGACCATCTTATCTAAGGGGTGCCTGTGTGGCTAGGTCAGTTGAGCGTCCGACTTGGACTCAAGTCATGATCTCACAGGTCATGGGTTCAGGCCTGTGTCAGGCTCTGTGCTGACAGCTCGAGCCTGGAGCCCGCTTCAGATTCTGTGTTTCCCTCTCTCTCTCTCTCTCTGTCCTTTCCCTGCTCGAGCTCTCTCTCTCTCTCTCAAAAATAAATAAAAATTTTAAAAAATTAAAAAAATATATCACCCCTTGCGTGTCTGGGGGGCTCAGTTGGTTAACTGACTGACTTGGCTCAGGTCATAATCTCACAGTTCATGAGTTCAAGCCCACATCTGACTTGCTGTCAGTGCAGAGCCTGCTTCAGATCCTCTTTCTCCCTCTGTCTCTGCTCCTCCCCCACTTGCACTCACTCTCTTGCTCTCTCAAAATAAATAAACATTTAAAAAATAAAATAAAATAAAAAACATCACCCCTATCATTCTCTATAACATTACTCATTTGCATTTTCTCCTTCATTTTAAATCATTATGTGAAATACTTTATGTATTTGTTTACCTATTTATTATTTGTCTACCTCTACCAGGATGTAAGCTCTGTGAGAACACGGATTCTGTTTGTCTTGTTCCTCACCGTGTTTCTCGAGCCTAAAAACCATTTTTCTAGGCATTCCTGAGATGTAGAAGGTAGAAAATAAGTTCAATTGAATGAATGAAAATAATTAACCATTGAAACCTTTTCATCTATTTACATGAAATGGAAAAAAAGTGTATTTCAGAATAGCCTAGCAGGAAGATCCTGAGTATCAGGACTGAAAATAAAGAGGGATTGCCAGCTATGAGCTATTTCATAAAAGAAATCAATGGGGGCCCCTCACTGACAGCAGTCAGAGAATTGCAGTGAAATCAAAGGAGGATATATCAAAGATGATTCGTTCTGTAATCATCAGCGAATGAGTCAAAAATAATTTTTAGAAAGAGTCCAATGGCTAGATTATATAGTGAACACAGGATATTAATAATTAGCAAAGGGTGCTCTATGGTTGGGGAGAATTCTGTGTACAAATTTGTTCTTTTGTCGTTATCCTGGCATAGTTTTGCAATATTATTGTAGCTCTCATTATTGTGCATTTATTTGCAATTGTGGGCCCATAATGAGGTGTGAACTACTCCCCTGGAGTAAATTAGGCACTTTTGGAAAGTTCGCATCACATCTTTGAAGCCATCAGGGTGCTATTGGGTAAGCTGCTACACCCCCTTGGCCCCACCCCATTTCCCCACACATGCTTTTCTCAGGATACTCTAGCCTCAAGGAAAACTCTTAATGAGGCTTGCCGCCGTATTTCTCTTTCTTAGCTCCTTTGTATGAGAATACATTTTAGCCATAACATTTCCCTACCTCTGTTTTATCTGGAATAGTTTGGAGAATTGACTGATCAATATACCTCACAACAACGCTTCATTCTTAAAAATTGTTAAGACCCCCAAAGAACTTTTGTTTATATAGGTTTTATCTATCACTACTCACCAGATTAGAAATGGGAAGTGTATGCCTGCAAGAAAATGAGAATGGAAAATTAAATAATGTTGCCATTAAAACAGTATTTCTCAAAAATAGTTTTGACCTCTTAGGCTCCTTGAAGGGAGGTTGAAACCCTGAGGTCCCCAGACTGCACTGGAGAGCCACTAGTGTATAATAAGTAGCCTTTATATAGATCTAGCTGATCTGTCATCGTTCTTACATGACATAAAATCTTATACTCACAAAAGGACAGATTTTAGAGTTATTATTAATAACTCTCAATAAAAACTTTTTAGGTTTTGAAAAAAACTGACATCTTCCACTGACTTCTGAAGTTTTCCACAATTCTAGGTTTGTGATCTATGGATGACAGTTTTATTTTTAGGAATCACATCTAAGGCCCATTTTGTTTAGTTCAAAACATGAAATAATTTGGCATATTTACCAGCAAAATTTATAATTTTTTTTTTGCTGAGAGCACCATACTTTATGCTCTATTTTCAGAATCAAGTTGTATATTATAGTATACCAAAAATGCCAACTTACGACTTCTTCATAAATACAAAATAGCATTGTTAATGCCAAATGCAAAATTGAGAATTCAGGGGCTCCTTGGTGGCGCATTCATTTGAGCGTTTGACTTCAGCTCAGGACACGATCTCACGGTTCATGGCTTTGAGCCCCGAGTCGGGTCTGTACTGATAGATCAGACCCTGGAGCCTGCTTGGGATTTTGTGTCTCCCACTCACTCTCCCCCTCCCCCGTTTGCACTTTGTCTCTGTCTCTGTTTCTCTCTCTCTCTCTCTCAAAAATAAGTAAACATAATTTTTTTAAATTGAGAATTCAATCAATTCAATTGAATATTCTTTAGAGAAAGTTTGAGGGCAAGAAGGACTAATTCTTTTAAGTTATAATATCTAAAAATTTTGTGGTGTTTTTTAGTTTACAATGCTCTCTTCACAATCATCATGTCTTTTAGTATCTGCAACAATTCTGTGAGACTATGCGTTATTTTCTGTATCTTTGTTTTGCACAAGAAAAAAAAAAGAAAAAGGTTTTGGGAGTGATTAATTTTCTATGGCTGCTGTAAGAAAATACCACAGACGTGGTCACTTAAAACAACACAGATGTATTATTTTACAGTTCTGCATTTTAGAAATCTATTGTCATTGGATTAAAATCAAGGTATCAGCACGGCTGCATTCTTTCCTGGAGGCTCTAGAGGAGAATCCATTTTCTTGCTTTTTCCAGCTTCTTGAGATTTTACCCATTTTTTTTTATTTCATGGCTTCTTTCCTCCATCTTTAAAACCAGCAACATGGGGCCAGTCCTTCACATACTGCCATCTCTCTCGGTTTGTCTTCTGATTCCCTTTTCAACTTTTAAAGACCCTTATGATGACACTGCACCCATCTGAATAATCCAGGATAGTCTTCCCACTTTAAGGTCATTTGATTAGCAAACTTAATTCCACTTGCAACTTAGTTCTCCTTTGCCATGTGTCCTCATATTTTCATAAATTCCAAGGGTTAGGACATAGACATCTTTGGGATAAGGGATCTTGTTCTGCCTATCACTTGGCCATTTACCAAGCTCACCAAGCTAGGAAGGGTGAGATTTGGACTCACATCTGGCCTGCTGACTTTCTTGTTCTTACAGGGCAAACTGTTCTTGCTCTTGAAAGTCTTACCATGAAGGACAGCGGAACTGCAGAAGAAGGATTGATGGTAGAGAGAATTGGAGTATGAAATCTGAAGCCATCGTGAGGAATTTGGGGTCCTTAAGAGGAGGTTGTATGTTGAAGGAAGAGTCGTTTTCTGAAGGAGACAAGAAATTAAACTTTCGTCATTTTTTCTCTATGCTTAAGAGTTTTGTCTTTACTGGTCTATACTCTTCATCTTCCTTTTATTTCCTTCAGTCATCATTACACGGAGATGACATATAACCACAATGTTGTCATGGTTTTATTTTTAAAAATATTTTTATATTCTTATTTTTAAATACATTGTTATAATACCTCTTGTGAACTTATATTTTCTTATTTTTTAAATTAAAAAAAAGTCTAAAACCAATTCTGCTCTAATTCTGTAACCCAATGTCTGCATTAGATAAGTAAACTTCTGTTTTCGGGTGTGAAAATGATTTTTATTTCTGTGAGTTGGCGAATTTTGATAGTAAAAAAGACCCAGGTATTACCTCCTTCTTTTATTTGATACAAATATATTACCTTGGAAATAAGGCACATTAAGCTAAATGATTAGGTCTGAATCTACCTCATCAATGAGTTATATGAGACACAGGGCAAATACATTTTGATAAAGGCAAGAAGACAAATGAAAAGACACAGGCCCTCAGACCATGAAAATAGTGAGGATCCTGGGAGACAAAATAAGTACTTTGACAGTGGACAATTTCAGAAAATTACATAATCTTTCTGTGGCATGGTTTCCTCATCCATAAAGTTGGGATTATGATACTGTCCTATTTTAAATGTTGTGAAAATTAAATGAGTTAATTTAGATAAAGTGCTCAGAACCTTACTTAGAGTTTTACATATATTAAATTTTCTTTTTCTTTTTTCTTTCTTTTTTTTTCTTTAGGGAGAGAGCGAGTGAGCAGGGGAGAGGGGCAGATGGAGAGAGGGTGAGAATCTCAAGACGCCCCATGCTCAACACATAGCCTGAGACAGGGCTTGATCCCACGACCCTGGCACCATGACCTGAGCCAAAATGAAGAGTTGGAGCCTCAAGCAACTGAGTGAGTCAATTTACTTAAATTTGCCCTTAAACTTACTTATTTTAACGTGTGCAACTATTATCATTATTTTTGCTATTTTTATTAGAGATACAGCCCTAGAAGAGAGTAAAAGGGTGGAAAGTAAAATGTTAAAAGAAAAACCACTCTTTGCCTAATTCACAATTTTCTCTATCATTGAGCCGGTTCAGACATTGAGACTCAAGATTTCTGTACTTTGTTAACATGAGACAAACCCCTTCTAAATTGTTTCTACTTTCTGTAGAGAAACATGCCTATAAATATATAGATCTCTAACCTAAATTTAAAAAGCTTTCTTTGGAACCTTGGGCCTCCTATAATCACTGTTTTCCTCCTTCTAACTTTTGATGCCAAAAAGCTCCATCCAGGGGATGGCTCTTACTTGCTTTGTGTCCTTGCCATGTATTCTCTTCTCAGTCTCCTAAAATCTAGCTTTGAAGGCCACCACATCAATATCAGTTATTTCATCACCATCAAACCCTTCTCAAAACAGTGCTGCATTCAGAAATATTGGCAGAATAAAAGCAATCCACAAAGAGGTAGGTTAGACCCTCTCAAGTTACTCAACCCAACTGGATCCTCAATATCCTTTTCTCTAAAATGGAAATAATCAAAAATAAACATCACTCACTTTAGTACCTATCACATAGTCTCTGTCAGTGAGTGGCTTTTATTGTATAGGTCACTTTATTGAAATAAGGGCATTGCATAAGGCATGAAAATTAGTATGCTCATTTTGTACACCAGATTTGGAAAATGGTCAAGAATTGTGTAGTTTGATTTTTTTTAATGTTTATTTATTTATTTTTGAGGGTGGGGAGGGGCAGAGAGAGGAAAGAGAGAGAATCCCAAGCAGGCTCCTCATGGTCAGCAAAAAGCCCGATGTGGGGCTCGAACTCACACACTGTGAAATCATGACCTGAGATGAAATCAGGAGTCAGAAGCTTAACCAACTGAGCCACCCGGGTGCCCCAAGAATTTTGTGGGTTTAAAGGGGCAGGTGGGGTTAAATGGAAATTGTATCTGCTATGGTCACTTGCTGACAGACAGAAATACAAAATAAACGATATCATTGATCACGATGTACATATTGCAGAAATTTTGTGAGTAATTTTGGTAATGATTATAGTATTAATTTTTGAAGTATCAATACTAAAACTGAAGTCCTAGCTCTAATAATGTCGCTCGAGTTCTCCTGAAGTTGCTGTGTTAACACTTGCTGAAAAGATGAAAAACTTTGGAAAGCTGTTTAGCTGTAATAAAAAATACACTTTGAAAAGGATCTAGAATTCCCATAATTCTCTGTGCTCTTAATTTAAGAGAGGGTCCTTGGGGTAGTTTTACAGAAAGTGTCAAGAAAAAGAAGGCATTTTTTGATTCGTATACGTCCTATAACTGGGAAAAAATAATCTTTAAAAACAGGAGGGAAAAGAATATGTGACATGACATGGCTGCAAGATTTTACAAAAAGCCAGGTCAGGTGTCTCTAAGCCCCATTGGCTAGAAATTTATGCAAATCAAAAACACAACCTTTATGTTTATTCCCATGGGAAAGTCCATCTTAAATCATGTGTACATTGAATGATGTGAGGTCTTCAGAAACACATCCCTTTCACAATATTAGACCACCCTGCATCTTTAAGTTCAAGTCTGGATTCAGTCCACTGCGCTGGTGGAGTGTTTAAACAATTTGTTTAAATAAATACTCCTTGTAAAGCTTGCATTTATAAACGGACGACTTATTTTTAAAACTACCTCTGATACATCTTTCTAAATGAACAAAGAAATGTATCCTGCAGTGAAGAATCACATTTCCCCCTCTGCGAGCTCAGGGAAGGTCTTCGGCTCTGTTCTCCTTGTCGAGCTGCAGGAAATTCCCTTACCTGTCGTTCACACGTCTGGCCTGTGTTAGAGAAGCGGTTTTGGCAGAATCCAACGGCTTGTCTGATACTTCTCAGATATATATACGTGACAGGTCAGGGCCTTGATGTCCAGCTCCGCTGTGACACTTGTGAGGCCAGGGACACTTCTTGTTTTCTAATAGAGGCTGCTAAGGGACTCCTCCTGCCCCCATCAATTCTCATGCTCTTGACCCCTAGAGACCTCCACCGGAGGTAGCAAACTCTATTTAGTGCTTCCTAGAGACACTGGGGATTCGAAAACATGCCCATGACACTACTGTCCACTTGTCTGTGGTCCTTAGCATTGTGTGGCTGCTCTGGGAATCCTCTGTTCATGGTGCCCAGAGTTAGCAGGGGTGGGGGCTCTGGGGACAGCCGAACGGGCACCCTCTGAAGTCACAGAGCCCATCAGAACCTGTACACGGCTAATTCACTCTGTCAGTGTATTTACTGATGAGGTCACTGCTCTGCCTAACATACTTCTCGTCACTACGTTTGCAACAGTGACACAAAAACAACAAACAAAATAAAACAAGAAAAACCAGCCTGGACCATAATCTGCTCCTACTTTAAAAAAGAGCTACTACTGGGGCGCCTGGGTGGCACAGTCGGTTGAGCGTCCGACTTCAGCCAGGTCACGATCTCGCGGTCTGTGAGTTCGAGCCCCGCGTCGGGCTCTGGGCTGATGGCTCGGAGCCTGGAGCCTGTTTCCGATTCTGTGTCTCCCTCTCTCTCTGCCCCTCCCCCGTTCATGCTCTGTCTCTCTGTCCCCAAAATAAATAAACGTTGGAAAAAAAAAAACTTAAAAAAAAATAAAAAAGAGCTACTACAACTCTTGAAAATTTGAAATGATGACTATTCCAAATGGAAGATATTTCTGCCAAATGCTACAGATAGAGTGTGTGAGAGAAAGGTTTTCTCAAATTGCACAGTCTGTATGCACAGTCTATATGTCCTTTTCTCAAGGCTGCCTATCTAACTGTTTAAATAAATGCTGGCTGGAGAGCTTATATGAATAAGAGCTTTATTATCTAAGCTGCTTATTTTACAAAGTCCATCTCTTCCATCAATCATATACCTTCTCCCCTGTTCTCCAACTCCTGCCACCAGGATTGTGAATCACATTTACAGACAGAAAACTGTAACAGTTGTGGTATGCTTATTTCTACATTTCGGTTTATCAGATTCATTTGAATCTACAAGTGAATGAAAACTATAGAAATGTGAAAAAACTTTTCTCTATATGAATTTATACACACCCTTAGAATTATACGTGTCTTCCTTATAACAACAAAGAAGCTATTTTCCCCCATATAATGCACAGAATATTTTAAGTTTACCGATTTATCTATTTTGAGAAAGAGAGACCGCCTGCACGAGTCAGCGTGAGGTGGGGTAGGGCAGAGAGAGAGAGGGAGAGAGAGAATTCCAAGCAGGCCCTGTTTAACCGATTGAGCCACCCAGGACGCCCCACAGAATAGTTTTTAAAACTGAAAGATTGGGGCGCCTGGGTGGCTCAGTCGATTGAGCGTCTGACTTCGGCTCAGGTCATGATCTCGCGGTCCGTGAGTTTGATCCCCGCGTCAGGCTCTGTGCTGACAGCTTGGAGCCTGGAGCCTGCTTCGGATTCTGTGTCTCCCTCTCTCTCTGACCCTCTCCCGTTCATGCTCTGTCTCTGTCTGTCTCAAAAATAAACATTACAAAAAAAAAATAAAAAAAATAAAAAAAACTGAAAGAGAACTTACTTTGTCCTACGAAACTTCTAAATAAGAACTGATTTATGACAACAACAGCTTAATGTCCTTCATATTATGAGTGATATTTAAATATGTAATAAACCTTAAGGGCATGGGTGTCAGTTGAACAGAGGGGGTAGTGACCAGTTGGAATTGTCCCTTATAAATAACTGTGATACAAGCTCTGATACAGGATGCTGGCTGCTCCTTATTGTGATTTACATGGCTTCTCTTCCTAGATGACAAACACAGAAAAGAAAGAGAATGACAGATAGTTTTTGCTTTTCCATCTACTCCCTGTTGGACAAAATGGGTTAGCCGTAAATTGGGACCTGCAATGCAACTGAAAAGATTCTTAAAGAATATCAATTTTAAATTAAATCAGCCGAGAAATGTTTCTTCAACTTCTTCCAGTGTATGAGACATCATTTATAAGTTATTGTGCTGGTGAGAACACAGTGACATACAAGACCAAGGTTGAAAAGTGCAAAATTGCACCAAGGAAGTACTTTGTCCGTAGAAATTCAGATTGTGACAGCCAGATATACTGGCTCAGTGTCCACCACCTGGATGAGTACCCCATTTTTTCCCCTGAAGGAGCAAATAACCGTGTTGATCATCTACAGTCTGTCAGGCACCGGCCAGGGGCATTTGACATACCTCACATTAACACTGCATCTTCTGTGAGTTTAGTTTCTGACGTTACCTTGTACAGCCAAATATCAAAATTATTCCTGGAAATCTCTTACAATAACATCACCATGGAGATGGAAACTCCATCGCTTAATAAATCCAGAACCAACGCTCTTTTTTTTTCCCATCAGCTTTGAGGCAGGATGTTCTTTCTTGCTTTAATTCATAGATTGAATAGTTAGCTTGCACCGAAACAGAAATGCTTATCTTAAAGCACTATAAAAATAACTCAAGATGGTAAGATGCTTACACCACAAGAGGTGGATAGGACCTGAGACCAACTGAAGGAAGTGTGGATTCACACCTCTCAGCTAACGTTCACTCACACTGTCACATGAGTTCTTTGAATACATAAGTAGGTGGAATCTCCTACATTTTTTTGCAAGTGCCTTTTCTCTTTCTTTTCCGTCCCTCTTTTGAGACCCAAGAGTGCAAATTTGAATTTGTATTACCACTAAGTGAATGTGTATATCCTGTTACTCTACTGTATCCATAAGATGTGCAACAATCCTGCAAGGTAGGGTAATTATTCTCATTTAAAAGATAAAACATTGAGGGGAGCCTAGGTGGTTCAGTCAGTTAAGCATCTTCATTTTGACTCAGGTCATGATCTCACGGTTCTTATGATCAAGTCCCATGTTGGGTTCTTGGGAGGGGAGGCTGCTTGGGATTCTCTCTCTCCCTGTCTCTCTGCCCCTCCTTACTTGCTCATACAAGCACATGCTCTCTCTCTCTCTCTCTCTCTCTCTCAAACTTAATTAAAAAAAAGATAAAACACTGAGGCTAGGAGAGGTTAAATGACACACTGCGGATCTTGCAGCTGGCAGAGCTGAGTCTGAAGGAACATTGCTCCGAAGGCACTGTGTTCTCACCAATGTGGTGCGCAGAAACTTTGGAGGTAGTGCTGTGCTACTGTGTTATTTACAGAAGCTCCAACAGGCCCCTTCTTTGCAGACATCCTGACATCCTGTCCTTAAAGTCTATTTATGGACTAGACATACTGCTCAGGAATCTATCTGACCTATGGAGTGATAAATTTTTCAACTAGATGCAGGGTCTTAAAAAAAAAAGAAAGAATGAAAAGCTGAATCTCAGATAATTCAGGCCCACAATAATTATGAATTTGAAATAAAGCATTAATATAAAAACCATAGGTCTAAAGATTCTGTCTGCTATTGGTTCTCAGGGTTATCAGCTATTATGTTGAACCAAATGATATGCCATTTTTGCCATTTTTATGAATGAAAATGTTGATTATAAGCAATTTCATGTGGTTCAGTGTAAATTTATCAGCATGACTTTCATAGCAGATAAAGGCCTTCAAATGACGTAAAGTATTTTCTGGTCACCTTAGGAAACACAGTCTTCTGGTGACTATCGTATCAACCTGACTTGCTTGTGTTTTGTGTTGTTTTGTTTTGTTTTTGTTTTGTTTTCTCTCTCTCTTCAAAGCAATTATCAGAATCTGGACTTGTTTTGTCTTTTTTTTTTCTTCTTTATTTGTGTATCCTCTGTTTCCTTTTCCACAGTAGAGTTTACTCTCATCACCTAGAAAAGTGCCTGGAACATAGGAAGCACTCAATAAACATTTGTTGAATAAAATAAACTTGATGGGTTGAAACATCTGCCTAAAATGTTGAATTATTAGGTATATTTTCTATTTGGAGTGTTGCTATAAAACATACATTTCCAATTCCCCAATGTGCCTTTGAAAAAGATAAATTAATTCATTTTGTTAGTGATATTGCATTGCCTGTGGCCTGACTTGTCAGTGTGGCTACAATAGACTAATGATTGGGTAACAAGAGTTTATTTATCATAGAACCAATTTTTGCTACTGAACTGAAGTATAAATAATGGTATATCAGGATTTACATTATAAATACTGTTCTAGGGTTTGTTAGTTGGTCATAAAAATTCTCCCTAGGCTGAAACAGCTAGTGTATATACCACATATATCAAAATAAGAGTGAAATGCTCCCTTTGTTAGGCAAAGAACAAACATTGCATACAAATTATTTTTGTACAGGGAGAGTGACGCTAGTGAAGAACCCCAGTTTCTTGATGACACTCAGGATCTTGGAAAAATGATTAAAATAGGAGGAGATGAAGTGTATACCACACAGAAGAAATGGAGTGCTACTAGAATGTTCATTCAGAAGAGAAAATTAGATTCTTTTTTATAACATCAAGAGGCAAGAAGGTTTCATAACTGTGGCCAAAAACTGGGGGTACCAAAAAGAGTTGCCAAGAACTACACGTCAGGCTGCTGGTGGTATTCCATCGTGCCAGCACTCTTGACGTTGAAGTGCAATCTGACCTCCTACAAGCATAAGAGATTGAGTTTTACAAACCTCCTGTATAAGTCATTACTTTTGGGGAAAATACAATTTGGCTACAAAATTCTCTCTCACGTCCAAAAAACTTATTCTGTAAAGCATAGTATTTTGGTCAATTGAGAATATTCAAAAATCCTTCCTCTCCTACATTCTCAGACCATGGAGGTGCCAAAATCAAGTGACTTCTCCAATGGGACTTCCCTGGCTAAATATGTCACCACTATAGGGCGCCTGGGGGGCTCAGTTGGCTAGGCATCCAACTTCGGCTCAGGTCATGATCTCGTGGTTCACAAGTTGGAGACCTGCCTCCAGCTCTGTGCTGACAGCTCAAAGTCTGGAGCCTGCTTCAGATTCTATATGTGTCTCTCTCTCTCTCTGCCCCTTCCCTGCTCACACTCGTTCTCTCTCTCTTTCTCAAAAATAAATAAACATAAAAAAAGAAAGTTGTCGCCATTACAGAACAACTTAAGGAGCCGCCTAAGGATGGAAGTCTACCCCAGAGCTTCTGGTTTTCTGGTAGCTAGTATAGGCAGATTTTGCAACAGCCAGCCACAGGAAATAATGGTGACTGCCTCGGAACCAATAAGCATTAAAAATCATTGTTCTGATGACTTACCTAAAATTTTTTAAACATTAAGAATTGTTGTTCTAATGACCTACCTAAAATGTTAAAAATTTCCTCTGATGTGACAAGCTCTTCAGAGATGTTATACATATAATTTTATCTGCCTAGATTGTTCTTCCCTTGATCACGGCCTACCTATCCTTTCAGGGTTCTGGTTGTATCTTATTTCCTCAGACAAATCTTCCCCACCAGCCCCTCAGCCCTTATCTTAACAGCCATAGCTACACACAGAGGCACACACACTCGGGCCTTCCTAGTACACATCCTCATAGCCCCTTCTACATTTCCCCCATAGCACCTTGATATGTGTGTGACCATTAGCTCTGTAAGGGCAGGCACATCTTTTCCGCTTTCTGCTGCATCCCCAGAATCTGGCAGACTACCTGGCCCATAGTGGTTACTTAATAAATATTGCCGAATGCTTGACGCTTTGAAGTTGTTTTTCTTCGGTTCCTCTGTGTTTTCCTTTGAACTAGAGTTTATAATAGATACAGCCGGTGCATTCCTTTGTGGGACTGCCCTGTTTTGTTTCCAGCCTCAACTCCACACTCCTGCCAAACCAACCATTTGTCATCTCTCGTCGATCGCTCCACAGCTGCCAACTGCAGCGGCTTCTCTGGGGTTGGCTCTCCGCTAACATTCACGGCTGGGGCAAGTTTCTTTGGCGCCCAAGTTTTAGTTCTAGTCAATGAACATTTATTGAGCATCTGAAATTTGCCAGACACTGTATGAGGGCCTTAGATTTAAAAATGAAGAAGATCGTGGGCCGCCTGGGTGGCTCCCTCCGTTAAGCGGGGGACTCTTGATCTCGGTTGGGGTCATGATCTCGCAGTTTCTGAGTTTGAGCCCCGCATGGGGCTCAGCACTGATGCTGCGGAGCCTGCTTGGGATTCTGTCTCTCTTTTTCTCTGACCCTCCCCTGCTTGTGCTCGCTCTCTCTCAAAATAAATAAATTTTTAAAAAAAATTGTAGAAAATCATTTTTACCTTTGAGGATCTTTGAGTCAAGGGTGAGGAGAGAAACACATTGATAGATCAATGCAGTGAAAGGTGCTAAATGTCACAGTTGGGGTCCTATAGGATTTAGCCTAAACGGAGGGAAAGGAGGTTTCCTCATTGCTGGGACTCGCTAACAATTACGGGTCCCTGGTACGTGTATATTCAGTGACTCTCTCACGAGAAGCAAGTGGTCTGTAGGTTGAATCATGAGAATACCAGATGCTGATAAAAATCCTTTTTTTTTTAATTAAACATTTTTAAAATTTATTTTCAGAGAGTCAGAGACAACGTGAGTGAGGGAGGGGCAGAGAGAGACAGAGAGAGAGAGAGAGAGGGAGGGTGAAAGTCCCAAGCAGGCTCCCCACTGCCAGCACGGAGACCGATGTGGGACTTGAACTCACAAACTGAGAGATCATGACCTGAGCCGAAACCAAGAGTCAGACGCTTAACCAACTGAACCATCTTCTCCCACCACCCCTCCCACACCCCCAGGAAATTTGTTTCTAATGAGTATTCAAGATATTTCTGATGCTGCAGGGCTACAGACCTAGCCCTTCCTTCACAAACGTCAACATCAGCCTTCTGGGTTGTGACAACTGTGTTTCACCTGGCAACCGTCTTCTCTTTTACCCTTTCCTCACTACCTTACAGAAAACTTATTTTCCCAGAAATCGTTCTCATTTTGAAGATATTCTCCCTTTAAACAACGGGAAGACATCATTATGTTTGGTGGGGAGGACAGCCTCCAAGCACAGATGTCCTTTCTCTATTGTTCCGGATAAAAGATGGAACTGCAAAGCCAACTCTAGGTGCCAGTGCATTGCATCCTGCTTCCTCACTTGTTAATGACCAATCTCTTTGAAACGCTCACACACAGTAGATTGGAGTTGTGAATGGAAATCCTAGGAAACAGTGATCACTGGTTTTGGGGCATTTATACCAGCATAAAGCAGCCCATTGTGGGAATCTGCCATTTCCATCAGGTATGTGTTAGCTCTAATTGAGAAGCCTTCTGCTATTACCCCAGTTGGATATGGTCCTTTATTCCTCAGGGCTTTATTTATTTATTTTTGGCACTTCCTCTTATCTATTATACTTAATTCTTTCTTGAAATATATTCTGCTGGAAGATAGAATCTGAGCTCTGAAAGGGACCTTATCTTGTCTCTGAAAATACAGAGCAAGATCAAGTCAGGAATGTGAGCTAGAAACCACGGGTCCTGCCTGCCTGCCTCCGGCCAAATTATAACTAACTTTTTGTAGAGCACTTCATGCATCCAAAATGCATTTTTTTTTTACATATTATATTATTTAATTCTCATACTTCTCCTGTGAGTTAGTTATTCATAAATATTTCACAGGTAGAAAAATAGGGCGCAGAAGTCAAATGACTGGCCAAAGATCACAGAGCAAGCAGAGGGGAAATAAAAAAAAATCAAAAGCGGGCCTTCAACCGTTAAATTCTGTGATGTCCCTGTATCTTGTAAATGTACAGTGTCACCCCCTACAGCCTGTGTCAGTCCCCTGGAAACCAAAGGTTTTATTCATCTTTACACCCGCACCCCCAATGGCTCTTTCATCTGGCGTAAGGGGAGTTTAATGTGTTTATTATTCGGTTGAACAGAATTTGTTTTTTGGGTAAGTGTCTGTTGAGTATTTATTTGTTTTCCTTAACAAAACATGTGTATTTTACTTTCCAAGCTGGCCTTCAAAGTTCAGAAGTAAGCAAATAACAGAAAAGCAAAGCAAACAAAACAACAAAAATGAACCAGCATTTCCTCCAAAAAAGAACGCAATGCCATTTAAGCTTCAGTTACACTTCTCGCTGCCCTGGGAGCAGCCACGCCAGGGCCCGAGGCCTCTGGCTGATCCAGGGCCCATTTTGAGTTCCCCGCATTGTTCCTGGCACCACGGCTCCTGTGTAGCAAGCAGGATATTCGACTTGACAAGGCTCTTTCTTTCTGGATCAGGGAGGGAGCAAGGTTCTTGTCAGTTTGAATCACGAGTCCACACTTGGCGGAGCCGACTGGACAGGCCCAGTGGGGGAGGGGGCCATGTGCGCGCCATCCGTGCGCGCGTCACGTGGGCCTCTCTCCCCATCTCGCAAATAACTCCACTGGCTTCAAGCTACCCTGCTCCGAGAGGGCCTGTTTACCATTTGGCCAGCTGATCCGCTTCTGACGCTGAATGTCCTCGTTATCCAGCAGCTAAAATTTTACTTTCAGGCTTCATCCCTCTACCGCGATTTTTCTCACAGCGGCAGCTGAGAGTATCCAGTTATGCAATTCTCAGGGTTTTACTGTTTTAAAACGCATTTCTAAGGATTTTATATATATATATATATATATATATATATATATATATATGCCTTTTTTGGAGTCCACGTCAAAAGGCTTTCAGAAGTCATCAAAAAAAAAAAAAAAAAATCCCCCAACTGAAAACTTAGTATATGTTCTTCTAAAAAATGTTTTGTCTTTATTATTATTTTTTGAAAAAACGGAGTTTTAGAAGAATAACATAGAATTAATGAAAGGTACAGTCTGGGAATTTTGATTGGGTAACGAAGAAAACATAAGTGTTCACGTTGCTTTATCTCTTTATCCCTAAAAGTTCGCACTTCAGTTGTGTTTGTTGGAAGAGGAAAGAAGAAAGTTTGGTTGCGAATTCTCACACGTGTCTGAAAAATAAGTAATCTGGTTCCATGTTTCTTTACATGGACCTTGAGAACACTATTTTTGATTATCATGTGAATGTGAAATTCTGTCCTTTGCCATTTTTGTTTCCTAATAGCGAAATGGCAAGAAAGCCTTTTTTCTGAGCCCATGCAAACCACTCTTTACAATGTTTTTATCGCAACAGAACCGGTCACTAGCTATTTGTGATTTATATTACAGAATTTTGTGATGCTGATTATCCAACCAACTTGCTAAATATGTCAACAAACCAGGTAATTAAGGGAAGGAAAAAGGAAAATGGCTGATAATGTTAAATTCAGTCAAAACAATTGTTCTGTGCTTTTCTGCATCCTTTTCAATGTTTTCTGCTGAAACTAAAACTCAAATAATAAAATCACACTTTGCGTAACAAACATGGTTTTTTTTTTTTTTTGTCTAGTTTCCTGATCCTCAACGAAAATTTACCACACTTTTACAGGGATATCTGAAGCTGAACTTGCATTAAATTTTTTTCAACAGGTGATAATTATAAAAACATTGCTCTTTGGGACTTTTGGCCATGCTCTTTTTCACTTTTTCATTCCCTTGTTTTAGTTACGTTCGGCTTGTCCCCTTTGCCAGAAACTTATAGGGGCAATATACTATTATTATTCTATTACCAACTTAGCTACACTTTGGGTGTAGCTTTTTCTCATTGGGGTACCTTATGGGATTTCTCTGATGCACTAAATCATTACTGCCATAATTCACTGATAATTAGTTTTTGAGTATTTACTAACCTGGATGGTACCCAACAGGGTGCTGTGATACTGCTTCATTGTTTAGTTATCATTATAGTTCCAGCCCTAAAAGATTTTGTAGTCTAAAACCACTAATAGAACAGTCTAAACCCGTTAATATAGAGGTTAGTGATTACTCATAAGATTGAGAAAAGAACTAAACAGATACGAATATGTAACTCATCACATAAATTTGGAGCTACATAGTATTTAGGATCAAGGTCAGTTGAGAACTGAGCCAATAGATAAAATCCAGACCAGTCAAGCAGAGATTAAAGTGCGAAGCAAAACAATGTACAGAGCAGAATTTTTCCCCCATGGGGGTCTTCAGGATAGTGAGAATGTCTCCTGTTGTAAACAGATGCTCAGAGAAGTTGTTACGAAATTATTCAGAGTTGAGAAAGTGTCTGTGCCCAGTAGATGGAGGAGGCTTTCATATTAATCCTGAAAAACAAGCATTGCTTAAAACCTCTGTTGCTCACTAACCTTGGAGTATGTAACTTGAGGATTAGAGTCTCACTCTCTCAGTTTTTGAGAGGAGATCGAGAAAGGGTACTTACTTTGCTACGGCTTGATACTACTGGAAATACATTGGGTGACAGGAACCACCAACTTCCTAGGATGTTAGAGAAGCCCCTGAATGAGAGCAGTATGGCCCAGCATTGGGTAGGGGAGTCAGTGATAGGGGAATGAGAGGAAGTCACAATTAGGAAAATCTCATTCTCCGATCCAGTTCATAGATTTCCCAAGTGCAAGTTGATGCAACACAAAAGTGAACGAAAATTTGTTTTGACTTGTCGCTTTGCTGTGTTTGTTTAGTTATGATATATAGCTGTGTATTCTATTAAAAAATGTAAAAAAAATGTTAAAATAGTTCAGAGATGATCAGATGAACTATCTGCAGGAGAGACAATAAAGAGCATTCTAAAATGGAATATAAAATCATCTGTAAAAAGCTAGACTTTGAAACAACTGAGTACACTCACATGTGTTATGAGTTAGTGGTCTTGTGATTTTCAAATTATGCCACTGTACATAATAGAGCGTTGTTTGATAGGCCTCACTAAGTGGCCTGGCACTAAACCAGATCTGTCATCTACAGGAGAAGAAGGCAATTCCAATTTCATCTAAATAAGCTCATATTAAAATAAGGAAAAACAAATGTGACACAGCTGCAGTAGTTTGGCCAAGTCAAAAATGCTTACAAATATTTTATGTCTGTAATATAAGACTGCTTACTAATGGGAGGATCTTATGTGTAAAGAGTGCCAGATTGCCTCTGATATAAGTTGGTAATAAAAACGCTATAGGGTTAGTATTTATGATCCCTGTAGGTTATAATAACATGCTTCCTGTGTTATTGCTTTAACAGACACTAAGAAAAAAAATCTATACAATGTGGTCACTTTCCTTAAATAGCACGTATGACATGTGCACAATCAGCTAGGACATTGAATCAACTTTTTATCAGAACTTGTTACACATCTTGTAAGCCACAGTTTATATAAACATGTGCCTTTTCTTTCCTGAAGAGAACGTCATGCGTGCTCTGGATCATGCTATGTTCCACTGACATACAAACAGGGAAGCATGCCAAATGAATAAATGTCATGTTTTAGTCAATACCTACAGTGTTCTTTAGTAGAAGGGGAAAAAGAATGTAGCTAAGTTAAAGCAATATAATAAATGATGAAGTTCTGAGGTTTGTTAATAAAGACACCTTATTTATTATGCAAAGTCAAGGAATTTCCCCTGGGGAAAAGAAAATGTAACATAACTCTACTGATGTATTTGAAACAACAAAAAAAAATAGTCTCCTAAAGGGAATGGTGCAATTCCTATCACTTCAATCTGCTTGGCAACTACGAAATATGGGAATAACCTCAAGGAAAATAACCCAACCGTTCTGTAGATCATTAAGCAAAGGGGAGATTGTTATGACATTTTGGTTTCGAAGTCAACAAAGGATTTAAGTGTGATTATTTAATGGATATTATGTTAGGAAACACGTATGTGGATGCTTGTAATGTCAATCCTGAAGTATGGAGATTACTCCTATCTCAGTTGAGCACTGAGGTGTTCCTATAAGAGTGTCATCAACATTAAATTTGAATCCCCCCACCCTCAGACCAATCCCCGCCAACTCATTTACCTCTCGACTTTTACCTGGGGATACTTCTGGAGGATGAATCCCACAGAGTGGCTCTACTGAAGGTGATGTCAGGTTTTATTGCAAGCCTGGAAAGACACTTTTAGGCAGGCATGGTGATATGGCACCCCTTCAACCACATATAGGCTGACTATTCTACCTCTATGCTGGGCTGGCCCATCCACAAGTTTTCCTCTTGGGAAAATGTTCTGCAAGCATGTTTGATAGGAACAAATGGGACTTCTATCTACTCCATAGTTAGAGTGAGATTCAGCAATTAAATAGAAAGTGATATAGTTTGGAGTCAGATATGCAAAAATTGAGATTGTGTGGTAGGCAGGATTCCAAGATGGCCTCAAAGAGTCCTGGCCTTTCACATGCATAATATAGTCCTTTCCCTATTAGTGTGGGTGGGACTTGCGAATATCATGGGGTATTAATCCCATGATTCTATTATATTAAATGACAAAAGTGAAGTAATTTTGCAGATGTGATTAGTTCTTAATTAGTTGATTTTGAATTAATCAAAAAAGGAATTATCCTGTGTGGGCTGAATTAATCAGGTGAGCCATTTCAAAAAGAGTCTAGAGGCAAGACACAAGGAGCAGCAACAGACTCTCTCCTGTTTGCCTTGAAGAAGCAAGTGCCAATGGTGTGGAAAGGGCCATGTGCCAGAGAAGAGAGCTTCAGTCCACACAGCTGCAAGAAACTGAATTCTTTTTTTTTTTTAATTTTTTTGTTTTACATTTATTTTTGAGAGACAGAGACAGAATGTGAGTAAGGGAGAGTCAGAGACAGAGAGGGACAGAATCAGAAGCAGGCCTCAGGCTCTGAGCTGTCAGCACAGAGCCCGACGCAGGGCTCGAACCCACGAGCTGTGAGAGCATGACCTGAGCTGAAGTCGGACGCTTAACCGACTGAGCCACCCAGGGGCCCCAAGAAACTGAATTCTGCCTACAACCAGTGAGCTTGGAAGAGGACTCTGAGATAACACGAGATTATACCTCCCGTCAATACTCTGATGTAAATTTTGTGAGACCCTGAGCAAATTACCCAGCTAAACCGTGCTCAGACCCACAGAAATGGTAAAATAATGAATAGTGGATGTGTGTTGTTTTAAGCGCCTAAGTTCGGGTACAGACTTCTTTGTTACACGGCCAATACCGATAGCCTACCATTCTCTTTGTCAATGTTTAGCTGCTCTTGCTCCCAGGAAAATTTTTCCTGAATTGAAGTCCATATCCTTCAGTTCAGTGTGTAAGGAGACAGAACTGTTGGAAAACCTCCTCCTTATAATAACTTAGTAACTTTTTTCTTCCACTCTAGTTTATACATCAAGAAATCTGGATTCCCTTAACTTTTATATGTAAAACACCTAACCTCCACATTCAAATAACATTCCTATAATACATATTTTCAGTTCTTAAGATGTTCCTTTCTGAATAACTTCAGTTTTCCCACATATCCTGTGTTGACTTAAATGGACTTAAGATCCCATAAGGAACTTGCCACCGAGAGTGGAATAGAGGCGTGTGTCCTTGCCCTTGTACCTCATGCATCCTTGCATGCTATATATAGGAAAATATCTCATTTGTTTGGCCTTTTGTCTATTTGTTGATTTGTTACAATTTGTAATGCCAGCTGGAAATTGTTGATTCAATTTCAGTTTGGGTGTGCATTCCAACTCATGTGTCTTCTCTTTGTCATTGAAACCATTGCAGATGTTTCCCAATTTTAACTCTGTAGTTTATTTCAGATCCAGGAGAACCAGGCAGGTAGTGATAGCTTGTCATTGTTTTCTGTTTTGCTTCATTTTGTTTTAATTGTGGTAAAACAAAACAAAACAAAACAAAACTATCTTAACTCTTCTAAGAGTACAGTTCACTGGTGTCAGGTGTATTCACATTGTTGTGCAACCAATCTCTGGAACTTTGTCATTTTGCACAATTGAAATGCTACACCCATTAGACAACTCCCCATTTCCCTGTCCTCCCAGGCCCTAGCAACCACCATTCATTTTTATGTTTATATGAATTTGAATATTCTGAATACTTCATATAAATGGAGTCATATAGTATTTATCATTGTCTTTTTGTGCCTAGCTTATTTTGCTTAGCATAATGTCCTCAAGTTTTATCCATTTATTGCTCAGAGTTCTATATTAGAGTTCTCCAGAGAAACAGAATCAATAGGAGATTATGCATATATATGTATATACATATGTATATACACATACACACATACATAGAGAGAGAGAGAGAGATAGAGAGATAGAGATGATATAGAGATAGAGATAGAGATGAGATAGTGATAGAGATAGAGATTTTAAGGGATTATCTCATACAGTTATAGAGTCTGGGAAGTCCAAAATCCACAGGAATGGCAAGCTAAAAGCCCCAGGGAAAAGTCAATGCTGTGGTTTACATCCAAAGGTTATCAGGCTAAAGACCCTTCAAAAGAGCTGTTGTAGTTCATGTCCAAACGTCCTCTGCTAGTATTATTTTCTTTTTTAAAGCTGAATAACATTTCATTTTGTGCATATAACACATTTTGTTTATGCATTCATCTGTGGATGGATACTTGGAGTGTTTTCATCTCTTGGCTATTGTAAATAGTGCTGCTAGGAACCTAGGTGTGCAAATATCTCTTCAAGATTCTGCTCTCAATTCTTATGGGAATATGCACATAAGTGAAAGTGTTAAATCATACGATTGTTCTACTTTGAACTTTCTGAGGGACCATCATACTGTTTTTTATAGTGACTACACCATTTTCCATTCCCACCAACAGTGTGCCAAGATTTCTGATTTCTCCCCATCTGCATCAACACTTGTTATTCATTTGTTATTTTGTTTTGTTTTTGTTTTACCAGTAGCCATTCTCACAGGTGTGAGGTAATATTTTGTTCTAGCTCTGATTTGCATTTTTCTAATGACCAGTGATGTTGCGTATCTTTTCCTTTGCTTGTTGGCCATTTGTGTCACCTCTTTGGAGAAACGTCTATTCAAGTTCTTTGTACATTTTCTCATTGGGTTATTTGTTGCTGTTGTTGAGTTTTCGAAGTTCTTTGTATGGTCTGGATATTGGCCCTTAGTAGATACATGACTTGCAAACATTTTGTCCTATTATGTAGGTTGCCTTTACACTGATTGGGTTATTTTATATGCAGAAGTTTTTATGTTTGATGTGGTTCCATTAGTCTATTTTTTTGTTGTTGTTCTTGCCTGTGCTTTCATGTCATATTAAAAAAAATACTTGCCAATCCAATGTAATGAAGGCTTTTTCTGTGTTATTCCAGGAGTTTTATAGTTTTAGGTCTTCCATTTAAGTCTTTGATCTGTTTTGAGCTAATTTTTGTATATGATGTAAGCTCGCAATCCAGCTTCATTCTTTTGCATGAGGATATCCAATCTTCCTGATGCCATTTGTTGAAGAGACTGTTCTTTCTCTCAATGGACGGTCTTGGCACCCTTGTGGAAAATCATTTAACCATAAATGTGAGGGTTTATTTTTGGGATCTCTGTTCTATTTTATTGGTCTTTACGTCTGTCATTATGCCAGTATCATATTGGTTTGATTATTGTAGCTTTGTAATAAGTCTTGAAATCAGGAAGTATAAGATCTATAACTTTGTTCCTCTTTTTCAAGATTTTCTTGGCTATTCGGTGTCTCTTGAGAATCCACATGAATTTTAGGATGGATTTTTCTGTTTCTTTGAAAATATTATTGAGATTTTGATAGGGATTGCATTAAAACCATAGATCACTTTGAGTGGTATTGACATCATAACATTACTAAATCTTTCAATCCATAAACAGGGGCTGTCTTTCCATTTCATTGTTTTCTGTAATTTCCTTCAGCAGCATTTCTTAATTTCCTTCAGTCTTCAGTGTACAAGTCTCTTACCTCCATGATTAAGTTTATTCCTAAATATCTCTTCTTTCTTACGCTATTGTAAGTAAACTTGTTTTTTAAATTTCCTCTTTGAATTATTCATTGTTAACATATAGAAACACAACTGATTCTTGTGTATTGATTTTGTATCCTGCAACTTTGCCAAATTCATTTATTATTAGTTCTAATGTGTATTTCTGTGGGATCTTTATAGGGTTTTCTACCCATGACATTATTTTGTCTTGAACAGAGGTATTATTTTTTCTTTTTGATTTGAATGTTTTTTTTTCTTGCCTAATTGCTCTAGATAGGACTTCCAGAATTATGTTGAATAGAAGTGACAAAAGCATACACCTTCCTCTTATTCCTGATGTTAGAGGGAATGATTTTACTCTTTCACCATCAAATATGGTGTTAGCTATGGGCTTTTCACTTATGGCCTTTTTATGTTGAAGTAGTTTTTTTTTTTTCTATTCTTCATTTGTTGTGTGTTTTTATCATGCAAGGATGTTGAGTTTTGTCAGCTATTTTATGGATCAGTTCAGATAATCATGTGGTTTATATTCTTCATTATATTAATGTGATCATACAAAATTGACTGATTTTTATAAGTTGAACCATCCTTTCATGCCAGAAATAAATCTTGGAATCTTGGTTATTGTGTATAAATGTGTATAAATAGATTTGCTGGTATTTGTTGAGGATTTTTATATCAATATTCATCAGGGACATTGATCAATAGTTTTCGTATCTTGTATTGTCTTGGTGTGGCTTTGGTATCAGGGTAATGTTGGCTCATAGAATGACTTTTCAAGTGTTCTTTTCAATTTTTGGAAGACTGAGGAAGATTGATGTGAATTCTTCTTTAAATATTTGATAGAATTCACTGATGAAGCCTTCTGGTCCTGGGCTTTTTTGTTGTTGGTAAGAGATTTTTGTTGTTGTTTTTGTTAAGTTTATTTATTTATTTTGAGAGAGAGAGAGAGAGAGAGAGAGAGAGAGAATATGAGCTGGGGAGGGGCAGAGAGAGAGGGACAGAATCCCAAGCTGTGAGCACTGAGCCTAACTTGGGGCTTAATTCCACAAACTATGAGATCATGACCTGAGCCAAAGTCACCTGAGTTGAACGTTTAACCAAGAGGGCCACCCAAGAGCCCCTACTGAGTTGTTTTTGATTGCTGATTCGATCCCTTTACTAGTGAAAGATCTGCTAAGGCTTCCTATTTCTTCACGATTAGTTTGGGTAGGCTCTGTGTTTTCAGGAATTTATACATTTTATCTAGGTTATCAAATTTGTTGGCATACAATTTTTTATAGCATTCTCTTATAATTCTTTTATTTCTGTAAGATTGATTATAATGTCTCCTTTTTCATTTCCAATTTAATTGAATCTCCTTTCTTTTTTACACAGTTAATTTAGCCAAAGTTTTATTTATTTGGTTGATCTTTTAAAAATATAATTCTTGGTTATGAATTTTCTGTACTTTTTTCTTCTTTCTTTATTTTGTTGATTTCTGTTCTAATCTCTGTAATTTCCTTATGTCAGCTAGTTTTGGGTTTAGTTCTTTTTTTTCTAGTTCTTTAAGTTATAAAATTAGGCTCTTGATTTGAAATCTTTCTTTTTTATTGTAAGCAATAACAACTATATATTTCTATTTTAGCACTGTTTTCACTGCATCCCATAGTTTGGAATGTCATATTTTTATTTTCATTTGTGTCAAAATATTTTCTAAGTTCTCTTGTGATTTCTTTTTTGACTCATTGGTTGTTTCAAAATGTCTTATTTCATTTCCACATATTTGTAGATTTTCCAGTTTTCCTCGTATTGATTTTTAGTCATGTTCCATTTTGATCAGAAAAGATGTGTAGTGTGATTTCAATTTTATTAAATTTACTAAGACTTGTTTTGTAGCATAAAATGCACTCTGCCCTGGAGAATGTTCCCTGTATACTTGAGAAGAGTGTATATTTTGCTGTGGGTGGGTAGAGTTTTCTCTCTATGTCTGTTAGATCCCATTGGTGTAAGATGTTGCTCACGTGTTGATTTTCTGTCTGGTTATTTTGCTGTTGTTTTTTAATTGTGAAGTTTACTTCTGCACAATTTGTTTGATTACTTCTACTGTACAGTTTGTTTGATCTTTCTCTAATTCCCTAATTTGTTTCTAAGTAAGTTTTTTTTTCTTTTATTTTTGGTGTTTGTGGGGGTGGATATGGGAGAAGGTATGGAGAGAGAAGAATAGCATCATATAGACTGTTATAGAAACAAGAAAATGATTGGGCTATAGAATGGCAAGCTCAGCAACTTCCTCCAGAGCTTTCTGAGTGGTTGACTCAAACATTCATCATCTGCCTAAAGTTGTACATATTACTGTCTCAAGTAGGAGGGCAGATACCTGAGATTCCCAAGTGAGTCCTGGGGCCAGAGAAATGGGGCAAGGATTCCATCCAGCTTAAACCTTCTGTGAGGGATAAGTACTTTAGCACTTGGTGGACAATCTGAATACCTTAAAGCAGACTCTGCTCTGCTGCAGGTGCTCATTTCTCCCTCTGTGGAACCTCAACTTCTGCAATCATCGTTCCTTCATCAGATATTGTATTTACTGCCGTTGCGTAGATACCCTCATTTGGGTTAATGAAATGAAGAAGAAGAAGAAGAAGCAGCATCAGGATATAAAAAGGGAAAACTAATTCAAGTGGAAGAGAATTAATATAAAAAAAAGAAGAAAATATTAAAATAGTTATAATGGAGATTTTATTTATTTATTTTTAGGTACTCTGTATACCCTACATAGGGCTGGAACTCACCACCCTGAGATGAAGCATCGCATGCTCTTCCTCCTGAGCCAGTCAGGTGCTCCTTCTCATGGAAATATTAAATAATAGAATTCAAAACTCAGTAAAATAGGCAGCACTGGAGAAATTCCTGGAAGTTAGACTTAATTTTCCATGTGTCACTTTTCATCTTTCATTTACTAAGTTGATTTTCTTTTTTTTTTAAATTTTTTAATGTTTATTTATTTTTGAGAGAGAGAGAGAGACAAAGTGTGAGCAGGGGAGGGGCCGAGAGGGAGGGAGACACAGAATCTGAAGCAGGCTCCAGGTGCTGAACTGGTAGCACAGAGCCCCACATGGGGCTCGAACTCACATTGGTAAGATCATGACCTGAGCCGAGGTTGGACGCTTAACCAACTGAGCCACCCAGGTGCCCGTATTAACCTGATTTTCTAAACCAGTGATTAAATTTCAAAGTGTGGGCCCTGGACCAGCAACAATAGTGGCAGCTGAGAACTTGCTAGAAATGCAAAGTCTTGGGGCGCCTGGGTGGCGCAGTCGGTTAAGTGTCCGACTTCAGCCAGGTCACCATCTCGCGGTCCGTGAGTTCGAGCCCCGCGTCAGGCTCTGGGCTGATGGCTCGGAGCCTGGAGCCTGTTTCTGATTCTGTGTCTCCCTCTCTCTCTGCCCCTCCCCTGTTCATGCTCTGTCTCTCTCTGTCCCAAAATAAATAAAAAACGTTGAAAAAAAATTAAAAAAAAAAAGAAATGCAAAGTCTTGAGCCTCAATGTAGACCTACTGAATTAGAAGGTTTGGGTATGGAACCCAGAAATCTGTTTTACTGAACCCTGCAGGTGATTCTGAGGCATGCTAGAGTCTGAGACCCATGGCTTGACTACTTATTGGAATCATCTAAGGAATGTTAAGAGCTGCTGGTGACTGGCCACTCCCCCAGGCAATTCTGACTTAATAGACTTGGGGTGCAGTTTGGGTTTCAGGAGTTTTAAAAGCTCCCCAGGTGATTCTAATGTGCAGCTACAGATGAGAACCAATGATCTATATCTACTGGGCTCAAACAATTAGATCCCTTTCCAGATCTGGTTAAAACAGTGATTTCCAAACACATCTGCTCACTGGGATCACTTGGTAAACTTCACCAATAACTGATACACTGGAGCACCCCCAGAGACTGAGAATTAATTGGGATGTGACCTGAGCCTGAAAAATACAAAAATCAGCTGATTCTGATGTGCAGACAAGTTTGGGAAAGAGTGGGTTAAAGACTAAATTCCCAGTTCTAAAAACTAAATTACTAGCTTTAAAGTAGACACTAAATTCATGACCTTTATAAAAACTAATGATATATAATTATATATATGTATAACTGAAGAGTTAACTGCCTCTCAATATCCCTGAACAAAATGGAGATTAAAAAGAAAAAAAAAAGGGTGATTCGTAGCCCAAGGTAAGGTAAAGGGAGCAGTGCTTCTCAACCTTGGCAACACATTAAAATCTCATGGGAACTTTTAAAACTTCTAATACCTAGGCCTCACCTCACGCCAATTAAATCCAATTAAATCCAAACCTCTGGGTGTAACTGGGGTATCAGTATTGTTTAAATTAAATCAGAACGTTGCAGAGTAATCAAAGTTTCACTATTCCTTAAATCTCCTCCAAAAGGGGAACCCTGTTAGGGCACCTGGGTGGCTCAGTGGGTTAAGCGTCAGACTTCGGCTCAGGTCTTAATTTCAGTTTGAGCTCAAACCTTGCATCAGACTTGCTGTCAGTGCAAAGTGTTCTTTGGATCCTCTATTCCCCTCTCTCTGCTCTTCCCCTACTCTCTCAAAAAAATCAAAAACAAATACTAAACAAACAAACAATACGGGAATGCTTGAGGACTGTTGGTGGGAATGCAAACTGGTGCAGCCACTCCGAAAAACAGTATGGAGTTTCCTCAAAAAAGTTAAAAATAGAAATATCCCATGACCCAGCAATTGCACTACCAGGCATTTACCCAAAGGATGAAAAATACTGATTTGAAAGGATACATGCATCCCAATGTTATAGCAATATTATCAACAATAGCCAAACTATGGAAAGAGGCAAAATATCCATCAACCAATGAATGGATGAAGAAGCGATACACACACACACACACACACACACACGCATGCACACAATGGAATATTACTCATCCATCAAAAAGAATAAAATCTTGCCATTTTCTATGACATGAATGGAACTAGAATGTTTTATGCTAAGCGAAATAAGTCAGAGAAAGGTGAATATCATATGATATCACTTACATATGGAATTTAAGAAGCAAAAAGGAGGAACATAGGGATGGGGAAAAAAAGAGAAGGAAGCAAACCATAGGAGACTCCTAACTATAGACAACAAACTGAGGGTTGCTGGAGGGGAGGTGGATGGGAAATGGGCTAAAGGCGTTATGGGCATTAAGGAGGGCACTTGTGTTGAGCACTGGGTGTTATATGTAAGTGATGAATTACTAAATTCCACTCCTGAAACCAATATTACACTACATGGTAACTAACTAGAATTTAAATAAAAATTTTTAAAAAATTGAAAAATGAAAAATAAATCTCAGAAGTTTCCACAGGGCACCTGAAGTTGAGAACCATGGGTTAGAGTGTAGCATCACTTCAGGAAAGAAGATTTAGTCATTCCAGTTTTCTTACAGGTCACAGATGAGCTGGACCTGCCTTGTGTGCTCAGGGAAGGAATGACAATGTCACTAGCAGGGGTTATGATGCTGGCACCAGCATAGGACTTTTCCTAATATATGTCTGTCCAGTATACTTTTGGCTTTTATTGCGAGTGATTTGGCATTTGGTGGCTGAATACTACCTACATAAGTCACCTAATAATCTTTCAATGTTATATTATTACTAAAAGTCAAACATTTGAGCCCCATTCAGCTTATGTTAGTGCTTATGTTAGTGCAGTGGTTTTCAACCAGTGGTGATTTGTCCCCCAAAGAATGTATTACAATATCTAGAGATATTTTGATTGTCACAACTATTGGAAGGGTAGGAATCTTCCATGAACACCTCATAAGTAAAGGCCAGGGAAGCTTCTAAACATCCTATAATGTACAGGAGAGCTCCAGACCAATGAAGAATTATCTAGTCTAAAATGTCAGTAGTGCTGAGGCTGGAAAACCTTGCTTTTGTGGTAAGCCTATAGGCTTCATCTATTTCCAGAGAAAATGTAGATCAAAGGTAGAAAGTACATTAAAAAGAAGAATTTGCCTGGGGAAGAGTCCAGAAAAGTCTCTAGAACTTCTTGATAGAAGCAAATACTGTGAATTCGATACCTTGTACCTAAGGAAAAATAAATTCATCCACAGAGTGGTTTTGAATCGACAAATAATTATTATCACAATATCTATTTAAAGTTTGCTCCTATGTTTCTCAAAGTGAATTCAAACTTACAAAATCAAATATATTTTAATGATAGAATCCCACATATGTGGAAATATATTTAGACCAACCAACAAATCCCCTAGAGTATGTCTTCCATCCATGCTTTTGTTCCCAGGACCCTGAGTGTCCTTTGCTATCTTCTATCCAGCCTAGTCCAAGTACATTTTTGAAGTCACAGTTAAGGAGTCAAATCCTCCTTTGGCCTAGGACCCTCATGCTAAAAGAGGTATTTCTTCTTCGTGTTCTCAGAATACTCTGTGCACATTTGCATTATAGTATTCATATAAACATTTAAAAATATGCATCTGTCTCCTCAAATAGTTTCTTGAAGGTAGAATATTTGTTCTGTAGTTCCAGGATCTAGCAAAACACCTGGCACATTATATCTACTCAAATTTTTGTTAAATAAACAAAAAAAAAGATGATACATTTACATCCTTAGTTGTTCCTTATGCAATACTAGGAAAACAACTATTTTGGATGAACTCTTACGTAGGTAAGAGATCTATCATATCAAAAACAGTTTTGAAGTTCACTCAGACACAAAAGTCCACATTTATATTTAGACTCAATTATGGGTTTTGCTTCCTGCTTCTCCTAGTCACTTTCAACCCTCAGTTTTAGAGTTCAAGGTCACTGAGCACAAATAATAAGTTATTTCTTTTCCCCATACAAAATGCTGTAAAAACCTAACCTAAATGGATTAGCAAAAAAGCCTTGGAGTTTAATGTGTTTTTTCTAGGCTCATTATTAAAACGATCTTCATATGAATACATTTTGATTGTCTAAAAATATTTGTATATATAAAAAAGAAAAGCTTGAAACTTTGACACTCTGAGAATATATTTTCCAGCTCTTTCTAGCTGTATCCTCCCAAGAACTAGTTCTAGGTACTCATAAGGTATTTTTAATCATTTCTGTCTGTTCATTTTGATTAAAGGAATTGGGTTGGGGGAGGGGTGAAGAAAGTAAGTTTGCCCTTCCAGAAAGGGCTACAGAAAGTATGTCATTAACATTTTTCTACCGCCAAATTTAGTCATCAGCTTAATTGCTGGGATTTAATTGTTCTCATGAGGTTTTAACAGTGACTGCTTCATTGACCATCTTATTCTACAAAGACAATATATGTACAGACTCTGAGATTCTATATTGTTTCTGGTAAAAGATCAGCATTTAGCTGATAGAGAAAGCAAATATACCTAGTTCAAAATATGTGTTTGTGAGAATTGTGGAGAATAGTCACTGCAAATCTAAGAATACTTCCTTTTCCATCTGTACCTGACAGCTAAAAGTCTCAATGCACCATGTACGGCATATCAAAGTGAGCAGCTAGTCAACAAACCTCTAATAAGACTCTTTCCCTTCACGTACATTTAACAAAAATAGAAAGACCATTGAAATGCAGACTAAAGAAAAAAACAAGACTGTAAACTTTACATCTGACTCACTAAGGACTTTTTATGTCTTCCTTGCTGCTGAATTTCGATTGTTTATGTACTTTTTGCTGCATTTCTGTGAGTTTTCTTCCTGTTCTCCCAAGATAATTTTGTATCGAGGAGGAGGCCGGAATCGAGGCTTTTGTTCTGGAGGTAAGAGACCAGATTCCTATATATGTACTTTAACATTGCTATTCATACTGTACAATGAACATCTGCATAGCATTCTAGTCTTTGTATTTCCCATAAATCATCACCGGATACAGGTTAATTCTAAGTAAAAGACCCTTAGGTCTTATTTCATGTCATTCCACCCACCACAATTATATTTGTATATGTGTATAAATATAAAGATTTATGTGTATTGTTCCGGAAGCAAAGTTTAATGGCTCTAGAAACCACTAATTGTGTATTGTGATGTCATAGAAAGAAAAATATAAGATGCATTTCCCAAAGTTATATATACACACATACACATACACATGTGGGGGTGTGCTACTGGATATAGAAAAGTGGGAAGCATGAAGGCTTACTTGAGAGTGGCACTTGCCCACATGTTTTGGATGAGTGGCAAAGACACATACGCATGAGGAAATGCATAAATATATTTTTAAGCACCTTCCCCACAACGTAGGTGAATCAATTGCCTATCAATTAAGTTGTTGAACTAGATCATGTAGGTTTCGTATTTCTATAAATTTTAGGATTCTATGAATGAGATTTTTTTTTAAGCAATGCATACGCCCACCAAATTTTTCATCTGATGGTGAAAGCTGGAATCTCTATCTTTGTGGTCCTCCCAAGTGTGTTCAGATTTTTCTAAACAGAAATTGGTACCCAGTCCATCTTTTTCATTTTCCTCATCACTCGATGGTTAGCTCTTTCTTCAAGTTCTCTATGAATCATTTTTTGAACCATTAGAAGTGTTTAGAGATTTAGTAAGGGAAGAAAATTACAGGGAATGTTTCACAAAGTAAGAATATGAAAATCTAGGTGATAACTGGCCTCTTTCAAGGGACATTACTAACATTTTCTTCCAATTTTCTAATTTGCAACAAAGTAGCTTACTTTAAAACATTTCATTATTTAAAATTATTTCAGAGCTGCATAGGCTGCATGGGGAGAGTGACTAGTCCAATTATCTTAGCAGTTATTTCTAACATGTAATGCTGTTCTGGAGGCACAGTAGCAATCAGACAGTATTGTTTGTCCCTGGAGAAACGTTACTTCACGAAAGGAGGAGTCTCCAATATTTTTTTTTCCTGGAAAATGAAATGGTAGGTCCTAATAATGTACTATTTTATTATTTTAATGTTTACTTATTTACTTTGAAAGAGAGAGCATGAGTGGAGAGGAATGGGGGGGGGCGGGGGGAAGAGAGAGAATCCTAAGCAGACTCCACACTGTCGGCACAGAGCCCCAGTGTGGAGCTCAGTCTCACAAACTGAGATCATGACCTGAGCAGAAATCAAGAGTTGGACGCCTAACTGACTGAACCACCCAGGAGTCCCTAGAGGTATTATTTTAAATTGTAATTCTCTATTCTAACATATACACTTGGTTGCAGATTGTAGAATCTATTCCAGTTATTTTAAGTTGTGGAGGATTATTAAGAAATATTAGAAATATAACAGAACTTTTGGAAGCACTGAGGGAATAGATTCTAGGTTCAGCTAACAGTAATTATTCCACTCATCACACCGCAGAACTGACCTTGCCCACATCAGAACCACAGTACTTTTGCTGAAGTCAGCCATTTCCATCGCCAAGCCCAGAACCATGCTTGGTTCCATGACAAGAAAACTGCCAAGGCCACTGGAAATCTCAGATATCTCCATCTCTGCCACTCCACACCTGATGCCCTCTCCTCACATCTGTTCCAAATTAAACCTCATACAAGTGCATCTGATTAGTAGAAAATGCACTTAGCACAGAGGAGGAAAATGTAGATTTAAAAAATTCTATTTTGGAAAAGTTTCCCATGTAGGGGACTACCAAATGTGAGAATGAGATTCAGAAACTTGGAGATAACAATAGGTGACAGTTACCTACTCTATGAACTCTTTAGTAAGCACAACCTCTCAATATTGTGGTGTTACCTTTATAATGGTTTACCATTTTTTGAGGTTCCAGTTTGGGATCTAAAAGTCAGGGTAAGAAAAACCAGCCAGGTAACTGGCTGGTCAACCTTGAAATATACAAACAACAACAACAACAACAACAACAACAAAAAACCCAAGTCAGGACTTGTTGGCCACCCTGTGCTTGATGATCTAACTTAGCAGATATTTAGGCTTCCCTGATACAGCATTGAATCCCATTTCAATACGGAAAACTTGAGTTATCAGGTCAGGACCATTTTAGCAAAAATTATTTCTGTAGTTGCTAATGAGGTCCAGATCAAGCCATGAGGTCCAGATCAAGCCAATAGAAATTCAAAGGTTTCAGCTCCCCTGGCTTTTGGACTGTTGAAATTTCCAATTCACTTTTAAACAGTTCTCTACAGAGAGCACATATTGGCATGATTAAATCATAATGACCTCCCCATAAACACAGTCTTAACTTTCTCTAAGTAATGGTTAGCTGGATATTCTCTCCAAATGTAGCCAACTTCTTCTATATGAATGTGGAAGAATATGGAGTAAGATGAATATAAGAAAAATATAAATAAAATATATAAAAATATATAATGTATATAATATCTAAATATACAAGTAAACAAATGTAAATAATAATATAAAAATACACACTACAGTACTGAGTTTCAAGTAAAATTTATTTTTACACTTCACAAATAAAAAATACCATCTACATTTGTGCTTTCCAGAGAATGAAAGCATTATAATGGAATATTTGAGGACTTAACTCAATTTTACCAGCTTTCTTTCCTTTGGACCATGTATGTGTGGTAAACATTTCATATAAATAACAGCATGTGCTCAAAGTTCAGGCAAGCACATAATTGCTTAATGAAAACAATTAGTAGCATTAGAAAACACTTATCTCGACGTTTTCTTTTTCCATGCCCATGAATGGATCTATGTGAGGAGTATTCACATGCATTTACAGTTTTCTAATATTCCTTTCATAATTTATGTCTCTTGAAGTATTTTCTAGGGCATATGTCATCTTTATCCCAAGCAAAATCTTCTCTATACTGAATCTGTTTCCCCTACTTTCGTGCCAATCTCTCCCCTTTTCATGTTCCCTGGGGCTATAACCACTTCTTATGGTTTGTTCTTTGTTGTTGCTTCTGCCCAATCTCTCCCTGTGTTGCTCTCTCTTTTTCTTGGTTTTGCTCTATGTATTTATAAGTTTTATAAGGGTTTTCATGTACATATCAGCTCTCCCATATAAACACAATGGACTGTCACCCAGTGGGCTAACAGTAAGGCCAGTCCGTTAAGTGGCAGTGATGGTACAAAGGATGATATCCAGGAAATGCTGGGATGATGGTCCCTACATGCTAAAAGGAGCATGTCTTTATTTCTTCATGGGTTGGGACATTTGATTTAAAGCATTGTTAAGAAAGTAAGTTTTTAATCCTAAAAGTCAGACTATCATCTAATAACACTGAAGGGAAAAAAAGAAGGAAACTATTGAGATTTAAGAAAGCTTTCAGGGGCGCCTGGGTGGCTCAGTCGGTTAAGCATCCCACTCTTGATTTTGGTTCAGGTCATGGTTTCATGGTTGTGAGATTCAGCCCAAAATCGGGGTCTGTGCTGAGCACGGATCCTGCTTAAGAGTCTCTCTTCCCCTCCATCTGCCCCTCCTCTGCTCATGCACACGCACACCACCTCTCTCTCTCAAAAAAAAAAAAAGTTTTCAAAGCAGGGAAATAAATAAATGTTTTTAATTTATTTACCAAATAAATACATGCCATCTCACACTCAGACACTTCAAAGGAAAGGAAAAAGGAGAGCTGACGCCTGAAAGTACAGCTAAAGAGTATTTAGGAGGTGACAGAGTACACTACATAGTGTGAAGATTGTTTTTCAGCTAGGAAAACAATGTTTGTACTCTCTAAGGACAATTTCATTTTTAATCATTTATATTTCCTTTTTACAAGACAGGGTGCTTAGTGAACAAAAATGGTTTTTATTGATTGGTTGATTTTGTTGGGATGGTTTCTGATGACTACATAGCTCATCTGACATAGAATATGATATCACCTTTAGCTCCAGAGGGTTTTCTCAAATCTTCATGAGCAAGAGAGAACAAAAGAAAAAAAAAAAGAGGGGGGGGGCAGAGAGAGAGAGAGAGAGAGAGAGAGAAAAGGGGGAGAAGTGAGAGGCAGAGAAAATGTGAGTATGTGTCTGTGTGTGTGAAAGAGAGAGAAAGAGAGGACACTTACATAGGAATTTAGCTAGGTGTTTGAGTTTGCAAAGGCAAATATAGAATGGCTGTTTTCATGGCTTTTATTCTAGCAGGGAATCAATTCTTTGGGAGTGATGTATTCTGTCTCAAGGATCAAGGAATTCTTCACAGAAGAGTTGTTTTCTGAACATGGTTTTTAAAGCAGTGTTTTCAAAGTCTAGTTCAGTGGTTCTGAGTGGTTTCTTGCTGAACATTAGAAGTCACCTGGGAAGTATTTAAGTCACACCATTGTCCAAACATCTTGTGAGTGCCACCCCACCTTTCTTCAAGACCCTAGGTTATTCTAATGTGCAGCCTGGGTGGAAAATCACCAGTGCAGGGCTCATTACCTATGTCGGAAATACCCAGGTCCTTGGGATCTCAAGGTATGGGGCCCTTGGAACAGTACCATAAATGATACTTGTAGACCTGGAAGTTTGAAGACCTTAAATGACCAACAAAATTTTCTATAAGGATTGCATCCTAGGTAGCGGTAGCAACTTATCCAAACTCAAACAGGTGTGAAGCTGGATGGAGGATGATGAGGCTGAAGATTAAAAGAAGGAGCCCCATTATGAAGAACATATGATGCCAGCCAAGGAGCTTCACTCTTGCCAGGCAGATGAGAGCCACTGAAGGTTTTAAAGGTCCAGGTGACATCTTGAGGGGTAAATTTAGAAGGACCATTCTGGTGGGGCTATGTAGGAAGTCCTGAAGCAAGGAAGGCCAATGTAGAGGCTATTGAAAAAGTCCAGGCAATGGATGGACAGAAGAGATGAGAAAATGAAAGATCCTACATACATTTAAAAGAACAATTCACAGAACTTGGAGATGTATTGGGAAGAAGACGAGTAGAGGAAACCTTCCCATGTTTGTTTGCTTGTTTTTTCTTGAGTGGCCATGGCACCACGTGGGTTTTCTACTTGACATGTAATTAAAGGGAATGACACAAACCCAATCCGTGTTCTCTATGAACGTTAAATAAAAATACATGAAAATGCAAAGAAACACACCGTATTGGCAGGTAGAAAAATGGAAACACTATCAATCAGTAATGAACTTCCTTGAAGGGCTAACAAGAAATCTAGTTCACATGGTGAGTTTTAGGATTAATAGTCACATGCAATATCAGCTAAACATAGTTTTGAAAATCTGGACATCGTGTAGTAAGACTGAAGGGTAAAACCAGTTATTTTCTGACCATTTTAGGTTTTCTTAAACGGACTTAGATCTAGTAGAAACAGCTCTGATCCAGAAAAGGACTTCCATGGCTTTACTTGTTGTAGTAAACAAGTAGTAAACAACTTTACTTGTTGTACTCCAGATTCTCTCTGGAGCCAGAACTAGAGACAACTTTATTTTTGAGTGCTTTTGTTCTGTTGGATTATATTTCATAATTTAATAACAATATGTGAGAAATAACTAATAACATTGTTTTGAGGAATGCTGTGAATGTAAAATATGACCACATACTAAATAATGTGCTTAATGAACTATAACGATTAAACGGGTAGATTAATGTCCTGTGAAACTTTAGCAAGTTAATTACAATACAGTGAGAGGCAAAAGCATATGTATTGTACTCAGTGCCATGTGGGAACGGAATTTTACGTATCCCTGGTTCACAGGTGATCTCTGATACTCTGCATCACAGAAAGAAAAAAAAAACCATGATATTTATTAAGGACAAAGTAGGGAAATAAAAATGAAGCAATTATGGCAAATGCATGTCTTGTTTTTAAGTTTCAGTCATGTATTTAAATATTTTAATGGCTTCCAAGTTATACCTATTGTTTGAAATAAAGTTATCTAGAAATGAGTAAAGTCATATTTTTGGAGAGTTACAAGCAAAATGATAAAGTCACTGGATGTTGGAAAACTATGGCCCCAACAAAATAGTGTATGAAACTAAGTGAAAACATAGAAGAATTAGTTAATTCATTACTTATTCAGTTAAATAAGACTCTTTTAATGCAAATAGCCATGTCAACTTTTCCATCTTTTCTAATTGTAAGAAAAATTCATCCTCACCGACCGCAAACTTTTCAGAAAATTATGAAGAAAAAAAAGATCTTCTACCCAGAGATAATTATTACTAATAGTTGTTGTTATGCACCCTTATAAAATAGTCTTGGAGGTTATCTGCCTTCAGCTGTTTGCATAACTTTCTCTTTTTCTCTTAATAATGTGGTATATATACTTTTTAATGTCAACCATTTTAAATGGTCGTAACCCCCCACCATTGGACATTAAGTTTTTACCATTTTAAGAAATATAAACAAAACTGCAAAAAGTACCCTTATACACAAACCCTCACACACTTATCTAATTACTTTCTTAGGATAACTGTCTAAGTTAGTAACCTCAAATTATATTACTTACTTGATATCTAAAAAGATACCAGTGTTTAATTTACACTCATATCGATACTAAAAATGTTAATGTTTAAGTCCTATCCAATTTCATACCTGAAAAATATCTTCCTAAACAACTTTTCATGTGTTTTTTTTTTTGGCCATTTATATATTCTTTTCTTCATGATCCTGCTCATTACTACATTTTCTATTGTTTTATTGTTCATTATAAGTGTTTATGTAATTCAAACTATCAGTCTTTTGCTGAGAAAGTTGTCCCCACCCTAAAATTATAAAAATAACTTCCTAAATATTCTTTTAATTTTGTGATTATTTTCTTCCCGTTAAATTGTTAATTCATCTCAGATTTTTGGCATTAATTCACTTGAGACTTTGGTATGAAGAAAGGATACAATATTTTTTTCATCAGAATCAAATTGTTGCAATGCCATGTTTTCTTTAATCCATCCTACCCCCACCACAGTAAGAAAAACCTTTATTATTACATACTAAATCCTCATATACACATAAATCTATTTCGGGAATTGTTAGTGCATTCCATTGACGTTTTTCCAGGGACAATTTCATTATATTTTTAAAACAGACTTCTAATACTTGGTAGAGCAAATCTTTCTTATTTTTATTTTAAATTATTTTTCTAGTTATATTCATGTAAGTATTATTTTAACGAACTTTGAAATAATTGTAAGGTTTTTTTCCCTCCAGTTCAATTGGGCTATTAATTAGTATTCATTATAGGTTAATTTTTATTTATTTTTTAATTTTTTTAATTCTTTCTTTTTCTTGTTATTTAAAAAAATTTTTAATGTTTATTTATTTTTGAGAGAGAGAGAGTGAGCAAGGGAGGGCCAGAAAGAGAGGGAGACACAGAATTCGAAGCAGGCTCCAGGCTCTGAGCTATCAGCACAGAGCCCAACACAGGGCTCAAACTCATGAACAGGGAGATCATTACCCAAGCTGAAGTGGGACACTTAACCACTGAGCCACCCAGGCACCTCATGGGTTAATTTTTAGAAAACATATCTCTAAGACACAGAGCAGTACCATCCAAGAATATTGCATGTGATTCTGTGCTTTAAGGCAGTTTTCAACTCTTTAGTGAATTTTTAAAAGTTTTCCTTACACAATTTTGCCTATCTCTTGTTTTCTTTTTTTTTAATGTTTATTTATTTTTGAGAGAGAGACAGAGCATGAGTTGGGGAGGGGCAGAGAGAGAGGGAGACACAGAATGCGAAGCAGGCCGGGGGTTCTGAGCTGTCAGCACAGAGCCCGACTCAGGGCTGGAACTCACAAGCTGCGAGATCATGACCTGAGCTGAAGTCAGACGCTTAACGAACTGAGCCACCCAGGCGCCCCGATTGCCTATTTCTTGTTAAGTTCATTCCTGATAGATTTATTTCGAAGTGTTTTATGGTTTCTGTGTTCTTTTTTATTATCGTATTTGCTATTGTTGATAACTCTCTTTTCCTGATATATTTACATAATAATTTTGTATATTTATTTTGGGATTAATTCTTTTACTGAATTCTTACTGTTTCTGAAGACTTTCCTGGATTTTCCTTGTATTATGTAACTTACAAATTACACCGTTTTCACCATATCCTTTCCATATTTATGCCTATTATAGAGTAGGTCTCCTGAAGCAACAGTGAAAAATAGTACTGAGTGTATGGGCGTGTGGCTGGCCTAGTTGGTAAAGCATACTACTCCTGATCTCATGGTCAAGAGTTCAAGCCCCACATTGAATGTAATGCTTACTTAAAAAAAAAAAATAGCAGTGACTGCATATAAATGTATTTGGGTTTAATTTATACAGGATTATTTATTGTATTTAGTTATTAGGCCTAAAACTTGCTCTAGGTATATACACGCATACAGATGAATTTTAATAAATGCCTTTTTTATAATCAGTTGAGATAATTATGGGTTTGCTTGGGTTTTTTTTTTTTTTTGCTTTTTTAAGCCTTTACTATGGTGAAAGTCATACATATTCTATTCATACGACACCAACAGATAATTATGAATTGCTGTTCATTCTGCAAAACAGTTTTGTTCGTTGGCTGGTTGGTTGGTTACGGAAGAATGGTTGACACACAATGTTACATAAGTTTCAGGTATGCATCACTGTGACTCCACAACTCTGTCTGTTATGCTCTGCTCACCCCAAGTGTAGCCACCATTACTGCAGAATTCCCAGTGGTCTCCAAATTGTGGTGATACATTCAGGTAACTGAGAGAAAAATGTTAAAACTTTCATCTCAATAATCCATGTCCTTTGAAACAACTGCGTAGCATATTAGTAGAACATTACAACTCTACAAATTTTAAATAAACACCTACTGGGTTTGCAGACTCAAAATTTTATCCTGTACTGATTTCCTAGATAAGTGATAAGATATACTGAACTTTTATTGTTTTCCTGAATGAAGGACAACTTATCTTCCTTGGTGGAGTTATGCTTCTTTCTGAGGTCAATCATCTCAAACCATAGTTGATTTTTCGTTAGAACTTTTTTCTTTCGATCACCTTGATGGCATTGATGCTATGGTATTTGGTACGTGAACAACTGTTCATAAAATTAAATTTCATATGGCCCCTTATGAATAAAAAATGCTCACTGTTTTAATTCAGTGTTTTACCATTGAAAATTTTACAATATTAATACTGTACACATTACTTTGAGTTTTCATATTTTCCTGTTGTATTTTTAACCATCTATTTTTGATATATTTTTATTTGTGTTCTGCATTATGTTTCACAGAAAAATACTAAAGATAAATGTATATACTATCACTAATATTTTAAATATTGTTTCAGAAGAGTAATTCAATAATAGAACCTATAGATCTAGAAAGGATAAGGCATAAGTAGTATTATTTACAGATTTTATTATTCACAGAGTCCGTCTTTTCAAATTTGCTTAAAGGTTCAGAGGCACATTTTATAAATGTGCATTCTATTTTTTGGAATAAGTGTTCCAAAATGTTTTCTTGACTTTTCTGTCATCTGTTATGTTGTTTTTCTCCCCTTGAGTGAAATTTTTCATTGGCCCCATCAGTGTTTTGTTTCCAGCTTCTTAAGGCTGTGGAGGAGCTCAGCATTGGGCGAAGATTCCTGTGAGCGGACCCTCCTTGAACTCTCTCCCAGTTAACCCCGTTGACCATTAGACTCTTAGCTAGAGGCCTGGGCAGGTGTATTGCTTATGTTCTGTTGTTCGGCTATTCCGTGTTCCTATGGACGTTGAGGCGGTGGGTGAGGCAGCTTGAGCAGACAGCGTCAATACTTTATGCATTCTCTGACCACTTTAGCCCGGTCCTCGGCCATGGGTATATCTGCCAGCGTCTTCCTGATCTCAGTAGTTTCACGGTCATGAGAACATGTCAGCCTGACTAGAAGTGGTGAGTGAAAGACCTGTGACTCAAGTGCTTTTGTTGGCTGCTTAGTCTGCCTATATATAAATGAGGTTTTTGTGTTCCCCAAAATATCCTTCAAGAAAGTAGATATTGCCTTAAACACGAATTCTGCTAAAACTTTGCCTTTTAGTGGACTAATCTCAATTATTTTATTTTTAATCTTGAAAATTGTTTTGAGGAAAGAGCTTAGCCTGAAATGACTGTAGTCAATGGTAGAAAGATCCTACACGCAGCCTCAATACCTATTTTCTGGTGGTTTGACAATTGTGGACCATATCTGAGCTTTATAATGGGGTAACATATAACTTGTATTGATACAATTAAAATATTTTGTAATGTTTTCTCCAAACTGCTCTACTTATATCAGGCTTTCACTGTCTCTTAAAATCTAAAACTATATAGTTCTTTCAATACTCCAATGCTGAGACGTTCTAAAGAAAACCAAAAACAGCAGTATGTTGCTCAATTCTTTCAAATAAAATGAGATAAAAAGAGATAAAATCTTTATCTAGTGTGACCAGCAGCAACCACTCTCTATAGCGATTAAATCTTAGTAAATATGTTATTAAAATACAATCTTAGTGTTCAGTTTCCATGTAGCTACCAATGCCAGGGATCTGTACGTATCCTGTTACATCTAGACCTACATTTATATAAATATAAGAAGAATGTAAGTTGTTTAACGTTGTGAAATATCCCTCAGTCCCTGTGTGTGACTGTTACAAAGTGCAGTCGGGAACTCTAAGTACCCCAGGAACTAAGCGATAGAACATGAAGAAGAGGGAGAAAATAGAAAGTCGGCACTATTGGGAAATACATATTGTACAGGAAATATTACGCTCATACTATCTGAACTGAAAGAATTTGCAAGTTACTTAATTTGTCTCTTTCCCTTCCCTAGTTGCTTTGGCTACAAAAATCCTCCTTGAGCTTGAAACTGCCCCCATCCTTACGGCACAAGCTGCAGGTCACCAAGGCTTACAGATGCATTCAGCGAGAATGCTGTGAACGAGGGGCTCCTGGGTGGCTTGGTCGGTTAAGAGTCATACTCTTGATTTCGGCTCAAGTCATCATTTCACCCTTCCTGAGTTTGAGCCTCACAGCAGGCTCCATGCTGTCAGCGTGGAGCCCGCTTGGGATTATCTCTGCTTTCACTCTGTCCCTCTCCCATCCCCCTCTCCTTCAAAATAAATAAATAAACTTAAAAAAGGAGAGAATTGCGTGAATAAGAGTTGTCCCAGAGAGTGAATGGTGTCAGCCGCGAGAGCCCATGTTTAATTGTGTGGTGCCAGGGCTGAGCATCGGACTCGCTATGACAGAGGGGCCTATACATGTATTCATGACTCTGCTTTTGCCTGTTTCTGATAGACAAGACACAGGAAACTCTCTGAAGTGCCTGACCCGGGGCAGGGATTTCTCTTTCGGGGTGTACTGCTCATTGCTGAAGGGCAGTCCTGGGGATAAGGCCCCAGGGAGCCTTCCTGCTTTCCTCCTGGCTCACTTCTCTCCCCTTTCAGGCCCTCCTTCCTCATCCTAAGTTTGCTGTAGCACCACTCAGGAATTGCTTCACTTATTATCCTCTAGAGATTAAAAACAAAAAAGGCTACATATTGAAACTCTATGTCCTCTGTTGATTTGCTTCGAATTTTGTTGTATCTGGCCCGTATTCTTCAGAGGCCATGTGCGTGTGTGATTATTGCCATTCTCCGCTTATATTAAGGATAGAATACACTCTATTTTTAGTTCTTATTTCTCACTCTGGTATGTTTTTGAGAGAAGAGAGAGAAAGCGTGCAGCCTCCGCTGCCGGTTTTAAACATTCCCGATTACTTTTTAAATCGGCTGACTTCATAAAATTCATTGTATTCAGCATGAAAAGGCAGATTCAAGCATTTCCACAGGATTATAAAAGTCACATAAGACAATTTCATAAGATGTATTTAGACCTTTCAGATAACATAACTATTTAGGACTTCTATGTCTGTCTGTATTTTAGATTATGGCCTAAAACATTTAAATAATTATAATAAAATAATAGTAGAATGGAAAAAGTAACTGGAAACGAAAGGACATACCTTTTGTCTGACAGCTGCAAAATCTTGCTTAGTCTCCGTTCAGATGTATTAATAGCACTATTATGACAGAACACAATGGTGTCATCATAGACTGGATATTTCTTCAGGCTGGGGAGCAATAGCGTGCAAGTGACACATTAACAAAAGCACATTTGTTTCATTTTGATAGTGTTAATTAGCACCTCTTCTATAATTACTGTCATCTGGTCTGGTTTTCATCTCCCTGCCTTTTGCTGATAAATCCCCTCTTCGGGGTGCCTGGGTGGCTCAGTCAGTTAAGCATCCAACTTCAGCTCAGGTCATGATCTCGAGGATTCATGAGTTTGAGTCCCGAGTGGGGCTCTGTGCTGAAAGCTCAGAGCCTGGAGCCTGTTTTGGATTCTGTGTCTCCCTCTCTCTCTGCCCCTCCCCTACTCGTTCTCTCTCTCTCTCTCTGTCTCTCAAAAATAAATAAACATTTTTAAAAATCCCCTCTTCATTTAGGTGAGTTAGCAAAGTGGGTTGCAACCTAAAGAACTATTTAGCTAAAAAATTATATGGACTTTATTTTAATATCAAAACGTGTTGATGGTTACTTTAAAGAAACCAAGAAATGGGGTGCCTGGGTGGCTCAGTCCGTTCAGCGGGGGACCCTTGATTTTGGCTCAGGTGATGATCTTACAGTTTGTGAGTTTGAGACCTGTTGGGCTCTGTGCTGACAGCACAGAGCTTGTTTGGGATTTTCTCTCTCTCCCTTTCTCTCCACCCCTCCCCTGGTCATGCTTTCTCTCTCTCTTTCTCTCTCTCTCTCTCAAAATAAATAAGTTAAATTAAGTACAAATAAAAATTATAAAGAAACTGAGAAGTGAAGAAAAGTAACGTAAGGAAAAAAACAATACACCTCTATTTATATCCAGTAGAATCATTGTAGACCATGAAAGTGGGAGTTCAAAGAAGGTTCTGAAGAGTATATCATCCCAATTCAATACAGAAAACATTATAATTTTCTTAATTGAAAACAGTGCTGAGAAGGCAGATAATTGAGTTAATGAAATTTTTGCTCTGAAACTGATCTTTGTTTCAATACATATTGGTTGGAAAGCCTTCTAAACGACTTACTGGTAGTACCTTTTTCTAACTTAGTAAATGGCAAGCAAATATTTTGTGGAGAATGAAGATTATGCAATACCTTTGGGTCATTCTCTTCACTAAACAATTTGGTCTTGAACTAGCATATTGATAGATTAAAATTTCACCTAGGGGATTATAGCACAAACTTCAGTAGTTAATATTTTGAAAAACTCCTGCCTGTTTTACTGTCATTTTCTTTTTCATATCATATCATATTATTTCATTTAATTTGTTTTCATCTCATTTTTTGGTGAAAGTCTGCTGTAGGCAGTTTAAATCTGCATTTGTCTAGTAACTTGTTTTTGTTGTGGAATCTATCCTTTTATGTACTTAAGAAAATCCCTTACATTTCTTCTCCTTCTTCTGATTGTATTGAGAGAAAATACAATCAGTTTTTCTCTCTCTACTAGGTCATTACCAGTAATATGCAAACGTGATATTATTTCCCTTACCTGAAAATATTTTCTTAACCTAAATTCTCTGCCAGCTGCTTCTCCGATTCTCTGAAAATTTACCACAAACTCCTGGAAGTAATGCCACATATCTGCTGTCTTTAATTCCTCTCCACCTTTCCCTGTAGCCCTTTCCAATTATGCTCTTGTGTCCACCACATCACCCAGACCTTGCTTTTTAGGGTCACCTCCATGTTGCTAAATTTAGTAGTCATGATCTCTGCCCTCTTCTTACTAGACTCTTCATTGACATTTATTTACACCATTGATCATTCACCCCCTCCTTAGTATGCTTTCTTCTCTTGGTTTTTAGCTCACCACAATTTTTTGGTTTCTATCCCACCTCTGTGCTTTTTCCTTCTCAATCTTCTTGTGCCCAATTCTTCTCTTCTTTGATCCTCTTCATGTTGGATTTTTGCCCCTATTTTCACTTATTCTCTTGATGGCCTTATCCAGACTCAGGAATGTACACATTATCTGTAAGTCAAGAACTCCCAAATTTGTATCTCCAGTCCAGACCATTCTCCTGAACTCCACATGTGTATATTCAACCACCTGCTCAATGTCTCCACTCAGAACTATCATAGATAATTCAAACTTAAAGTGTCCCAAACTGGACGGCTGGCTTTCCCACAAAAATCCACTCTACTTAGAGCTTCAGGGGACTGCAATTCTTTTGTTTTGGTTGCTAGGGGGACCCACTATCCAAGTTTTCTGGGGACTGAGGGAATTCTCAGGATGAAAGGCTTTCACTGCTACAGCTGGGAAAGTCCTGAGGAAACCAGAATAAACAAACCCTATCAGTTGCTAAAGCCAAGAACCTTAGGACCATCCTTGATTCTCTCACATCGTGTATCTAATATATTTAAAAATCGTGTTGGTTCTGCCTATAAACTGACCAGTTTGTCCCACCTCAATTGCTATCACCTGGTCAAGCCACCATCCTCTCATTGGCGTTACTGACGTGGCCTCCTAACTGGTCTTCCTGTTGCCACCTTTCCTTCTCCTATCATGCATTCTCAACACAGCTGTCGGAGTAATCTTTTTTTAAAAAATAGCTGGATCATGATATTCCTTATTACTTAAACTCTGTAATTCCTCCCTCTTTCAGGGTGGAAGCCAAAATCATTACCATGGCATCTGAAACTAACAAGATCTAACTCCAGCTTCTGTTTTATACAGCACCCCCTCTCACCAGCTTGTCAGTTAGGTGAAGTCCTATAATTCTTTTCCTTGTTTGCTGTATCTTCAGCCACATTAGTTTCCTTACTGTTCTTTTCTGCAGATATGCTATCATCGTAGGGCTTTGGCATTGTCCATTCTTTTGGCTTAGAACATTCCCCAAGTATCTTCATGATCAGGTCTTTCATTTGCTTTAAGTCTGCCTCAAATGTCACTATTTTCATGATGATTATACTATTAAAAATTATATTCTCCATTCCACATCTCTCTTTCTGTGCTCCACATGCTCTTAATCTTTTAACATTCTACATAATTTACATGTTTGTCATGTTCATTTTTCATGGTCTGCCTACTTGTGGGACAATATAAGCTCTAATAAACCAGGGTATTAAAAGAATCTTTCTTACCTAAGAAGTGTCTAGAACCTCTTAGACATAGGAAGTTCTCAATAAATATTGAATAATCAAATTTGTTTATTTTACTTCACTTCATTAAGTACCTTGTAAATTCCCCATATACCCATAGCTTCATCCCAGATAACTATAGAAGATTCCAAAGATGAATGAGACATTGTCCTCAAATTTGAGGTACTTCCCATCTATTTGCTGAGTTGAGATACAATGTAATATTGTGGAGGTGATTAAATATTACAATGTGTGGTAATAGCTATAAATCTTGTGAGCATGAGAAGATCTGAGATTTTATTTTTTTAATCTTGAAAATTAGTTATTATTGTAGGGGTTACCTCGAGATTTTTTCAAATCTAAAATTATAATGTTCTATAATTTTACAAGTTATTAACATAAAGAAACTACAAAATATAGATGTACATGGCTAAACTAGTGCAAAGGCCTACACAAATCAGCAGATGTGCTGTGGGACAAGCTAAGAATGAAAAAATATTATAGCACATACCACAAACCAAGGAGAAAAGGAACATTCATGGCCTTGAGAATTAGTTAAGTATTCAGTAACCCCCTCCTCAACCTCTTCTGACTTCTGGAAGGACACAACTCCCTCTGGGAAAACTGGGAAGAACAAACACACCTAATGACAGAAATAAAATTGAGCAGAAATGACTGAAATAAATAGAGGTTGAAGTATCAGATGGTGGAAGGGATTGGAAAGGAGGACATAGTTTCCAAAGGGTACTTTGAAGCATAATATAACACCCAATACTGAAAGCACCATCCAGGTTGATAAAGCTTGTAGAGCTTATGGGCTATGTGTAGCTCTGAGGTCTGAAAATCTTTCTGAGCAGACAAATCTATATGGAAAGGCTATATTTTCAGCACCTTTGGTAACAGCAAAAGAGCAAACCCTTGAAATATTATGTTTCAGTCCATTCAGTCTGCTATAACAAGATACCATAGACTGTGTAGCTTTAAATAACAGAAATTTATTTCTTACAGTTCTGGTAGGTGAAAGCCCAGATCAGGGTGCTAGAATGGTCAGGGGAGGGTTCTCTCTCTGGTTGTAGCTGGCGCTTTATTGCTGTGTCTTCATATGGTGGAAGGTGCTAGGAATCTCTCTGGAGCCTCTTTTATAAAGCACTAATCCCATTCATGAGGGCTTTGCCCTTATGACTTCAGCACCCCCTAAAAGCTTCATGTCCCAATACGATCATCATTAAGGATTAAGCTTTTAATATATCAGTTTAAGGGGACACAAACATTTAGACCACAGCACCATAATATTGGAAAAGCTACACTATTGCCTACTCCCCTTCCAAGGAGCCTCTTTCTAACAGCTTAGGAAATCTATCCCTTTTAAAAATGTTGGGAGGGGGATGTCTGAGTGGCTCAGTTAAGCATCTGACTCTTGATTTTCACTCAGGTCATGATCTCATAGTCGTGAGTTTGAGCCCCACCTCCCTGCTATCAGTATGGAACCTGCTTGGGATTCACTTTCTCTGTCCCTTTCCTGTTTGTGCTCTCTCTCTCTTTCTCTTACTCTCTTTAAAAATAAATAAATATTTTTTAAGTGTGGGGGAAAAATACAATCTCACTCCAACAAAAGTTGTTGCAAAAATAGTGATGTGTTTCAACAGACAATAAGAACACATCAGGAATAAAACATGGCCTCTAAACAGATGGGAACACTAACGTAATATTTCTAAGTTATATAAAGAAAATAGTAGAAATTTTGGAGGAATAGCACAATTAAGAAATTTTAAATCTCAGAACTTACATGGCTAGATGATAGGAAGATCAGAAAGAAAAACTGGCAAAAAAAAAAGAAAAATATTCAGAAATAAAACTAAAGTAAGCAGAACACTGAAGTGAATAGACACCAAACAAAACACCATAAAGGAGGTAAGATAAATAGCTAACACATGAAAAGAGAACAAAAAGATAAAGAAAGATAATAAAAGGATTTGAAAAACTGATGGAGAAAACCTACAGAGTTAAATATTTAATTAAGTATTTAATAAGTTGTTCTTAAAGATGGACACTAAAGTACTGAAACAGAAAAAAAATTTAAAACCACAGTTCAATAAAATTTTTCTAGAAAAAATCAAGAAGACTTTGAGTAGATGGAACCAGAGCAGTGAAAACCAAGACAGAGCCTAGTAAAATTATTAGACTTTAAAGTTAAGGAAAAATTACCTTTGGAAATCCAGACACCAACACACACACATACAAATCAACTAAAAACTAAAGGAAATAAAATGAAAGTAACATCAAATTTCTCAGCATCAACATTTTAAACTACAAAACAATAAAGTAACTTTGTTCGAGTACTCAAGGAATAAAAAAGACACGAACAGAGGTTTTTATACCCAGCCAAACATCCTTTTGATATCTAGGCTACAAAGATTTATGAACATGCAATACTTGAAAGAATGTTATTCTGATAAACCTTTCCTGAGGAATATACTACAGAAAGAGCTTCAGAAAAACATAATATGTGGAGAAGCTTCTTCATATAAGGTCTCGGGGCTTGGCAGTAAGCGTTTACAGACTAAAAGATGGAGATAAAAATGACAGAATGCAGTGTGAATACTACAGGATCTGATGTCAGAAAAATAATGCAACCAATTAAAACATGGGAAGAAGAGGCATAGAGTAAATGGTAAGTGGAATAAACTTGATGATTGACTCACCGGTAATAGGAGTGAAAACATATAACACTGATAAGAACTAGAAGCTTAAGTATATTTTGTTCAACAAACATCAACACTAAGATTATACTAACAAAGAGGAAATAAAACAGTTACTTTCTGACATTAATACTGATAATAGGAAAACACAAATAGTTTCAGCACAAAGTTGTGGATAAAAGTATTGTAGGAAGGTATCAGTATAAAACTAACGATTAAAAAAGTCCAAACCTTTCCAAATAGCAAAGGAAACAATAAAGAAAAAAATAGCAAAGCAAACAGCTAATATAATGGCATACCTACATGCATACATTTATAAAATATACTATACTATAGAACTGAGACAAACATATTAGTTGTATCAATATATGTTAGTGAGCTTAACTTACATAATATAAGAAAAAGATTTTCAGATTAAATAAGAAAGCAGAATTCAACTTTATGTTGTATGCAAAAGACATAACTAAAATAAAGTGAATTGAAAAGGTGAAAGATAAAAGTAGGAGCAAAAATATATCAAATAAAGGCAAGTAAGAAGAAAGTGGGGGCCATGATCTTGATCTAAAACAAGGTAGAATTCAGGCCAAGAAGAATTAATACAAAGTAGGACACTCTATAATGCTAAAGGCTACCATTCACAGTGAAGATATTAATATCTATTCACCAAATATCAGTACAGCTTTCATAGAGCAGAAATGATAGGACATGAAAGGAGAAACAGACACATATTAAAAATAGGAAACTTTAGCACACTTTGCTCAGATCTAAATACATCAAGAGAACAAAATGTTAGCAAGGACACAGAAGACCTGAAAACCGTAAGATAGAGTCTACAGATATATAATAAGCACTTTTTCCTCAGAGTACAGGATATGCCTTGTTTTTCAAGTGTACATAAACATCTACTAAAATCATCTGTATGTTAGGTTACAAATAACTCAAAAAACAAGAATACAAACAATATTATCAGACTACAATGCAATTAGTTCTCAATTACTAGTAATAATAATAAAGAGTTTCTTCCACCAGGAAATTTAAATAAGTTATCTCATATCAAAGGAAAAATACAGCCCCAAATTTTTGTATTTCTAGAAAAGAATGATGAAGAAAACATAATGTATTTTATTGGAATCTAATAAAAATAAGAATGTCATAAAAGAGCTAGTACAACATCTTGTGTTTGGGAAAGTCTTTCAGCCATAAAGCATTAGAGATAATCATATTTGCAAATCAGAGTGACTGCATTGTGGAAAATGGTAGAGGGGGAAGAGAAACTCAGAGACCAGGTAGCTGAGATTAAAATGTTAGCCATGAGCATGGAGAAAACTGGGCAGATTTTATACATATATTTTTTGAGGGCATAATCTGGAGAACTTGGGAAAGGACTAAATATAAATGGTAATCGAGAGTGAGAAGCAATTGAGTCATGGTTTCATCATATAAGAGCTGAGTGGATGGAAGGGCCATTTAGTGAGATAGATTTGGGGTGTTGTGGATGTGAAAAATAATTTATAAAATAAATTACAAAACCAATAATTCATAATTAAAATATCAATAAAATATTAAGTTTAACTTTATTCTTCATCAAAGAAATAATATTAAAATAAAGATACGATTTTTAGCCTATGAAATTGACAAATAATCGATGACAGTGATGAAATGAACACCTTGATGGTTTGCAAACTTTTAACATTTCTGATTAAAAATAAGGAAATACATGCCCTATGACTATAATTCAATTTCTAGGAATGTATTCTGAAGAACTAATTGGTTGCTTAGGCCAGTATCTATGCCCAAGAATGCCAATCACAGCTATATAGTAGCAAAAATTGGCATCAATCAGTAATATTCATGATGTAAATTTTAAGTAACAAGTGTTAAATTATTATAACAACATATAACCAACACCTATATAGTTATTATTAATTATGATTTGGAAGGTATACTTCAAAAAGCCTTTTTGGTTCATATCAATGGAGAATTCTTTGAAGTTGGCAAGCTCTCTACACCAAGCCTCATTCTATAAATACACATAAGGTAAACTCAAATAAAATAAGTACTAGAAATGTATCAAGGTAAAATACCATATAAAGTTACAAAAGGAACAAAATAAGTTCCATAATATTCCTAAAGACAGTGGAAACATGCTGTAATGACATACTTCTAAAAATAAAATCTAGGGGCGCCTGGGTGGCTCAGTCAGTTAAGCATCCAACTTCTGCTCGGGTCATGATCTTGTGGGTTGTGGGTTCGAGCCCCATGTCGGGCTCTGTGCTGACAGCTCAGAGCCTAGAATCTGCCTCAGATTCTGTGTCTCCCTATCTCTGCTCCTTCCCCAGCTCATACTCTGTCTGTCTGTCTCTCTCTCTCAAAAATAAATAAACATTAAAAACAATAAATAAATCAAAATCAAAACTATTACATACTACTTCAAAAAAGATTAAAAACAGTTAAGAAAATTATTCAAGAAAATTTGTCAAGAACAGAAACAGGAATTAGAGAACTCAGAAATTATATAATGTCAATTGAAAAGACATGAACTTTATAGAGTGATTAGAATTATGGATTCTCATGTGAACAGAGAGAGCATAGACTGTGAATATTGCATAATACACACATACATCCACACAGGACAAAAGACAAGAAAAGAGTTTCACAATGTTCCTGGTGATTATCCCTAAGTGATAGAATTAAAGGTGATTTAAATTTTATCTTTCCTATGGTTTCCATTTTTTATACAATAAACACACATTCTCTTCATAAAGTCCTCTTGTTGTGGGAGGACCTCAGGTGCAAAAGATGGCACTAATGATGCTCCTTAATTCATGGCATTATCACCCTTTGTCCACATGAGGCTTTCTTCTTTTTTTTTATGTGTTTATTTTCCTTATTTCCATCCCTGTTTTTATTCCTCTTCCTTCCATAAACAACCAACTTCCTATAGACAATGCATGCCGCTTTGTTTATATGTCTTAACAATTTTTTTTTTTTATTTTTGGGGTATGCATTTTAGCTTACATGAATGGAGAATTCTTTAAAGTTAGCAAGCTAGTTGCACTAAGCTCTATTCTAAAAATGCAGATAAAGTAAATTCACATAAAATATGCAACATAAATATATCAATGTAAATTACCGTATAAAGTTACATTACAAGAATAAAGAAGAGTAACATAAAATTTGTAAGGGCAACGGGGCGCCTGGGTGGCGCAGTCGGTTAAGCGTCTGACTTCAGCCAGGTCACGATCTCGCGGTCTGTGAGTTCGAGCCCCGCGTCAGGCTCTGGGCTGATGGCTCAGAGCCTGGAGTCTGTTTCCGATTCTGTGTCTCCCTCTCTCTCTACCCCTCCCCCGTTCATGCTCTGTCTCTTTCTGTCCCAAAAATAAATAAACATTGAAAAAAAAATTTGTAAGGGCAAGGATAGCATGCTATAACAGCACACTTTATTCATTTTATTTATTTATTTATTTATTTATTTATTTATTTATAGAGAGAGAGCTCAAGCAGGGAAGAGGGGCGGGGGGGTGGTGGAGAGAGAGAGAGAGAGAGAGAGAGAGAATCTCAACATGGGTTGGATCCCATGACCCTGGGATCATGACCTGACCCTAAATCAACCCACTGAACCACTCAGGAAACCCTTTAAAAAACCCCCAAACTATTACATACTATTCCAAAATAAGTTAAAAGACATTAAAGTTAGGGTGGCTTAAAGAAAAAGAGATTAAAAAAAGATTCAGGACATAAAAGAACAACAGAAACATGAATTTGAGAAACTCAGAAATCAGTGATAGAAGTTAAGGAAAAATCTAAATATAAGGAAAATTTTTAGATATGAAGACTAAGCTGGTAGAAACTCAAGAGAAAATGAAACAATATCCTTCCTTGGGACTATTACAAAGGTAAAGAAAATGAAAGGTTTTTTAAAAAAAAGGAAATGAAGATTAAAAACATTTTTTTGAAAGAAAGAGACAAAGCATGGAGGTGGGCAAAGTAGACCCAACATGTGAATATAGGAGTCCCAGAAGAGCAAAACCAAAACAAGGGAGCAGAAGCAATATTAAGACCTATAACTCCATATACATTGTTCTTGAAACAAACACATGGATTTGAAAATACATATTGAAAGAATTCACTTTGTACCTGATAATATTAATCCAGAAAGACCAACATCAGAACAATTTATAAAATTCCTGGACTTTAAGAAAAATAAAATATACCATGGGGAATTCAGCAAAATGATTCTGTGATTTATATGTGAAATAAAATTAGATTATCATCAGAACTTTAAAAATCTTTGTTTAATGTTTATTTTTGATATGTATATAGAGAGAGACAGAGTGCAAACAGGAGAGGGGCAGAGAGAAAGGGAGGCACAGAATCCAAAGCAGGCTCCAGGCTCTGAGCTGTCAGCACAGAACCTGATGGGGGGATCAAACTCACTGTGAGATCATGACCTAAGCCGAAGTCGGACGCTTAACCAACTGAGCCACTCAGGCACCCCTATCATCAGAACTTTTGACAGCAACTCTCTATCATCAAAGAAAATGAGTAATGTATTTAAGATATTCCAGGAAAGAAAATGTAAACCAAAGACATTTTTAGCATAGCAAAAATGATCTTCAAGTACAGAGGGCAGAAGCAAAAGGTTATCAAAATGGCAGACCTTGGAGAATATTGTTACAGTGACCTTTCCTGAGATATCTACTATAAGATCAACTTTAGGCATCAAAAGTACTAGAGAGATATTTACATGGAAACTGGTGATGAGCATTAAATACATTGTTCCTTGAGAGCTAAGATTATAAAAGGGTTAAAGAAAGGCTGTAATATATAGTCAATACGATCTGTAACAGTAGCTATATTACAAACCTAAAAAGGGGGGGAGCATGGGGAGAGTACATGCAAAATTGTTTTAACTGTTTCATAATCATATTTTGTGGTGGTAATCCATATTATTCTCAGACTGTTATGTGTATAAAGTAGTTGTAAAGGAAATAAATGTAGAATATTCTAATTGTCTTATATCCAGTATCCTTGTGAACCAGAATTCCCAGTGTGAAAGACAAGAGATTTTGTTGTTACATAGAAGAAATGAAGTAAAAGTTCTCAGGTCATGAATTAGCATTGGTACTCTAAAGGTATCTTATTTTTAAAAAGATGTATATGTAATGTAAATATTCTCCTTCCAACCCCCCAGAATCCTAAAAACAATGCCTGATGACTCATCTAGTAGCAATTGGTACCTAGGCCCCAAATAGTGGTCTTAAGAGTGAAACATTTTCCTTGTTGCTGTTTGTTACTATTTACAAGAATTAGAATAATACAAACCTCAACTTCCTTCTTTCTTTTCCTTCCTTCCTTCCTTCCCTCCCTCCCTCCTTTCTCTTTCTTTCTTCTTTCTTTCTTTCTTTCTCTCTTTCTTTCTTTCTTTCTTTCTTTCTTTCCTCCTTTTCCTTTCCTTCTTTCTACCGTGAAAAAAGCCTGACAGGGGCGCCTGGGTGGCTCAGTTGGTTAAGCGTCCTACTTCAGCTCAGGTCATGATCTCATGGTTTGTGGGTTCAAGGCTTACATCAGGCTCTGTGCTGACAGCTCAGAGCCTGGAGCCTGCTTTGGATTCTGTGTCTCCCTCTCTCTCCACCTGTCCCTTGCTCATCCTCTCTCTCTCTCTCAAAAATAAACATTTAAAAAACTTTTAAAAAAGAGATAGCTTGACAAAGTTTAAGTAGTCTAAATTTTAAAAAGACAAATTACCTTTTCTTTTCTTTACTATAGACAACTTCTGAAAAAAGTATGTCTTAAAAAAGTAATAAATGAAAAACTCTTCAAAAAATCAGTAATTAATTTTAGCCTAAAATATTGACCACCAAAATGAAAGTGTTAGAAATAATATAAATGATACACAGCTAAAGATACAAAACAGCATTTGAAGTAAATTATTTGGCCAAAGGAAAGCTTATGGATACTTAAAATAATGTTAACACAATAAAAAATGAGAAACGTTGCTTTGGAAGAATTTTTTGTACAAAAAATATTCAAAAATGTGTTTTAGCTTTATCAAATTATGGTTTTAGCACTCTGAAAAAAAAATTTGTTGTTCTGTTCCAGAGGTTTTCTTCAAGAATGAAAATGTCTTTTTCTGGCTTTTCAAGTGACCCCTTAACATATGTTAGATTTTCATTTTTATTCTTTACTTCATATAGTTTCTAATTCTCTTCCTGTGTTCTTTTACTTATCAACTGATTTCAACTTTCAGGTCTCGTAGTCCTCTTAATTGTTGCTCACTGCATTTATTTTATTTTTTTTAAATTTTTTTAACGTTTATTTATTTTTGAGACAGAGAGAGACAGAGCATGAACAGGGGAGGGGCAGAGAGAGATGGAGACACAGAATCCAAAACAGGCTCCAGGCTCTGAGCTGTCAGCACAGAGCCCAATGCGGGGCTCGAACTCACGGACCGAGAGATCATGACCTGAGCCGAAGTCAGATGCTCAACCGACTGAGCCACCCAGGCGCCCCAACTCACTGCATTTAAAAGCCACCATGGAATTGTCAGAATTGCTAGATATGTCCTTGTCTTATATCATGCTATGTTCATTCCCTACAAGTCTAAAAATGTTGAACTTTTCCTTTTTTAAGCTCATTCCCTAAAAAACATAGATGAGGAACTTAGGTGTTTATTTTATGAAGTAAGTCTTCAGGGGAAGACTACTTAGACTATGTATAACCTTTCTTTACAATAAATGTAGGGGATCCTGAGTGGCTCAGTCGGTTTTAAGCATCTGAACTCATGATCTCACGGTTTATGAGATCAAGCCATGGGTCAGGCTTTGCTCTGACAGGGTGGAGTCTGCTTGGGATTCTCTCTTCCTCTCTCTCTGCCTTTCTCTCTCTCTCTCAAAATAGATAAATAAACTTAAAAAATAAGAAACAAAAAGAAAAGAAAAAAGAAAAGAAAACATTTAAAACTACTACTCTGACAACTAATAGGGTTTCAAAGCTATCCTATGGGTTTTATGGCTATGCATTAATAACTCCACATCTCCACCGTTTCATCTTCAGAACTGTCATTCTCTATTGCCATTCCACTGGAAAACAAGTTATCCTGTGTTATAAAGTCCAGATTTTTACTGGGGTCCCCCTAACAATTCTTTCTTTTTTTTAAATTTATTTATTTTTGAGAGAGAGAAAGAGAGAGCATGAGCAGGGCAAGGCAGAGAAAGAGGGAGACACAGAATCTGAAGCAGGCTTCAGGCTCCGAACTGTCAGCACAAAGTCTGACGTGGGGCTCGAATCCATGAACCGCAAGATCATGCCCTGATCTCAGACGCTTAACCGACTGAGCCACCCAGGCGCCCCTCAACAATTATTTCTGAGAATATGAGAGAAATGCTTGAATGTTCCACAAGTTCATGCTCGTTTTCCACTCAGCCAGTCACCTCATGTTGGCTCACTCTTGCAATTACTAGATAACCTTTCATTTCTTTACAACCGCCTCTCCATACTGTAAACAGGTGATATTCCTTAATTTTCTAAACTATAACTAATAACAGAATATAACCATTTCCATATATTACACTGAAGTCTTGGTGATTAAAAAAAAAGGAAATTATAATGTGGGGGGACACCCCTTCAAATTAGCTACTGGCACCACAGCTCCTGTAGACTGAGACTGAAACCTTCCTGATCCCATCTGTCTCCTCGACATTGGGTCATCTGTCAACAGTCAGACTACCTCTCCCTAAACAAACTGCCTATGCCCCTAAATAATTTCCCTCCAGTTTTCTCTACCACAGTGAGAATTTGTCAGTCATGAAATGAATTCTGCTCTGACAGTAACCCCCCAGATAACAGTGTGAGAGAGCTCAGGAGGCAGCAGTCTAGGGCTGGGATGGAAGATGAAGACCTTATGGCTTCGCAGGCATAAAGCAGGCCCCCTCCCCAATGTTTCCAAGTAGGATATTTGAATTCCAGTGATCATTTTCCTATTCTACCCAGGAGGAAAGAGGAAAAAGGTTTTGCTCTTTCACGTGGATGAAGATTTCCTTTGTAGGGCTACATAATATGTCTTTTTACATCTCATTGGCCAGATCTTATTGAAATGGCCCTTTTAGCTGCAGGACCATGTGCCTCCCTGAATAAATTTGAAATTCTGCTACTGAAGAGGAAGAAAAGGGGTGTTCAGAGACAACAACACATCTCCGCCAAAGAGAGGGCAAAATCAAAATCTGTTTTCTCTTCAGCTCAAGTCTCTGGGCTACCTCACCATTATATACCCTTAAATTCAACCACGGAAGAGAGATTTATTTCTATATTGTTTTTCAGAAATTTATAGTTCCTCATAATCTCAAACTTTCAATGCCCATAGTAAGATCTTTATCTTTTAATAGCTAAGGGTTTATTGAGAATTTTACCACACAAAGTATTTGTATGTCCCAAAGATAAAGTCTTCTGTCCTCTCCCAAATTTAACAAGGTAAAAAAGTTGGCAGCTTGTGACATAGTACGTGGCTGTGTATACATCTGCATGTGAATATGTGAGTGTGTGTATTTGTGTCTCCATAATTGTGTGTGCACCCATCTACGTAAGACAATGAAGATATGCAAATGTTATAACTGTTATTCTCCCTGGCTGGTGAGGTCATTTGTAGATTTTAAGTTTTTATGTTTCTCAAATGTCTTGCAAATGACTTTTCTAAATTATAATAAAAATAATATTTGCAAATCTATATATTGATACTTAATAAATAAATGCCAGTGGAATATTTCTTCTCCAGAAAAAAATTAACACATTTAAAATGTAATACCATCTAATGTATAAGTAGCAACTGTAAATTGCAGACTCCTGATAAACAAACGATCATAACTGTAAGTAACAGCAGGGTAGGATTCCTAAACTGTATTTAAAAGTAAAGATTTAGCCTCTTCAGTATGCTCATTTAATAAACTTGCAGTTTAGAAGCTTCTTAATTAAGTCTCTCTTGGGTGTACTGGGCTCTGTATGCTGACAAAATATGGAATTCTCCTTTTCTATATTGCATGTTGTTAATGCTAATATATATGCATTGCTGTGTCTTTGCAATTTATTTTCAATTTCCCTACATTTATATTTCTGTTTATTTTTGTATTCTGTGAAAGCAACCATTTCCTTTTGAAGATGAGGTAAAAAAATGCATGTGTATATATGTGCTTATGTATGCATATTTGTGTATTATAATATATAACTTTGTATATAAAATATATCATATGTTAATATTTACATGTATATGAATGTTTATGTGTGTATATCTGTGTGTGTGTGTGTGTATGCTTTCATTTCTAATGTTTTCTTTCCACGTATGTTTAAAGCATCATTGAACACGTTAAGCATACTGGGATAGTCATTTATGTTACCATAACAAATACTACTTAATCAATGGCTGACCATATAACTTTATGGAAGCTAGGAGTATGTGATTACTTGCCCCTGCCCAAGTATGACATTGCAAGCATGTAACAGTGTTCCATGACCACTGACCAATCAAAATAGACACATATTCAATCAGAACATATTTCCAACACTTGCACAACTTTGCTAAGTTTCAAACTTTCTCCTAAAACCTAATGTATCTTCCAAAAAGTTGCAATTAGTTTTTAGCAGTAAAACATATATCTTGAAGTTTGGGGTTTTTTTGTTGTTGTTTTGGTTTTTTGGTTTTTTGGTTTTTGTTTTTTTCCAATTCCATTAATGGAAGAACCAGGAAAGAATGAATACTCAGCCTTTCACTTCACATTCACTCACAGACTGCTCCTAGACATCAAAAAGAGCTCTTTAAGGAATGGAGAAATAGAAAGACCAGAAAATTTATAGAGTTTCCAAGGATACACAGTTGGCCCATTGCCACACAATAATTAGAAAATGTTCTCTTCCTCTTACAGCTTTCTTTACTGACTTTGGAGAACCTGGCAGGAGTTGGTTATAGAATCATTCCCAGGGACAAATGGAGGCCAAACTGCCAAATATGATTATGGTGAGCTCTGAGCTATCTCCGAAGGGGCCCTTGATCCTTTCCATCTTTTAGTTTTCTTTTGTTCAAATTTTAAGCTTTTTAGAACTGTGGCCATACTAGGAGAGAAATCGACGGTATGGATCTCTGAATCAGTATTAACACATATGCAAACTATGGGTTTCATTTTTTTCCCTCCCTTAAAATTAACTGGTGGTTGTTTAAAATACTATAAAATACATGGGGCATCTGGGTGGCTCAGTCGACTGAACGTCCAACTTCGGCTCAGGTCATGATCTCCTGGTCCCTGAGTTCGGGCCCTGCGTTGGGCTCTGTGCTAACAGCTCGGAGCCTGAAGCCTGCTTCGGATTCTGTGTCTCCCTCTCTCTGACCCTCCCCTGTTCCAGCTCTGTCTCTCTGTTTCTCAATAATAAATAAACGTTAAAAACATTAAAATACTATAAAATACATCAACATGTAAATAATGGACTTTAATACATTTATGGGTTTCTTTTTATTTCAAGTAAAGAGAAAATTAGGCAAACTGGCTTAAACAAAGAAGAAAATTTATTGGAGCATCTAATTGAAAAGTCTAGGGGAATTTTTGGCTTCTGGTAACTTGATCTAGGGTCACAAAGCGAGGTTTCTTTCCATCCTTAACTCTGTTCTCTGGAGTGTTGGCTCCATTACCAGATAGTTTCCATTCTCAAGACAGCAGTCATCTTTGGTTTAAATCCCCCTAGGATGGATCTCTTCCAATAATCTCATCAAAAGTATCAGTATATCTTTTTGACATTGACAGGACACTTGCCTAATCAAGAACAATGCTCTCTGATTGGTCTGGCCTGACTCACAAGAGTGGCTGAGGACAGAGTAAAATCACAGTATGGTCAAATACAAAGTATGAGTGAATGGGTAGCAATGACAACACATTTTCCGATCCATATAGTCAGGGGGCTCTACCAGGCACAGACTCTTACTGAAAGAATCAGTGCAGCATCCAAATTAGCAAGAGAAAAAGTAAACTCAGGAGCAAGGATGGGGTCCAAGAAAAACTGCATAGCAACAGATAAAGTATTTTAGCAAGTTTAAGAAACTACGCGTGTTAGATAGAATAATGGCCCCCAAATCTCCACGTCCTAATCCCCAGAATTTGTAAATATGTTACCTTACACTTAAAAAAAAAAACTTTATAGGGGCGCCTGGGTGGCTCAGTCGGTTGAGCGTCTGACTTCAGCTCAGGTCACGATCTCACGGTCCGCGAGTTCGAGCCCCGCGTTGGGCTCTGTGCTGACAGCTCAGAGCCTGGAGCCTGCTTCCCATTCTGTGTCTCCCTCTCTCTCTGCCCCTCCCCCATTCATGCTCTGTCTCTCTCTGTCTCAAAAATAAGTAAACGTTAAAAAAAATGGAAAAAAAACTTTATAGGTGTAGTTAAATTAAAGGTTTTGAGATGGGAAGATTACACTGAATTATCTGGATGGGCTCAGTGTTACCACAGGGTCCTTATAAGAGGGAGACAGGAGTTCAGAGATGAGAGAAGATTCTAGGTGGTAGACTGTGAGAAGGGAGACAGGAGCCATGAGCAAGGAAAGTGGGCAACCTCTAGAAGGTAGAGAAGACAAGGAAATAGATTGTCCTCTGAAGCCTCCAGAAGGAACACAGCCTTGCCAAAACCTTGATTTTAGACTTTTGACTACCAGAACTGTAACAGAAGAAATTGATGTCTTAAGGACTGAGTTTGTGGTAATTTATTACTGCAGTTATAGGAAACTGACATAGTAAAAAATGTAAAAAGTAAGTTTGCTATAATTTGCAAATCAGAGCAAGACATCCAGTTAAATAATTTTCTTGGATATATGAAATTCAAATTTAACTGGGCATTCTATATGTTACCTGGCAGCAGTATTTAAACAACCTTTTTGTGATGTTGGGTATTTGTTTGTTTGCTTTATTTTTTTATGTGATTAGGAAACTAATGAAAAAAAGAATTTAAAAAACAGTAACGAACAAATTAGAGAAAGTATTTCACGGATAATATTTTTCAAATTTTATTTTCATTCCAGTTGGTTAATATACAGTGTACAGTTAACTACAGGTGTACAATATAGTGATACAACGCTTCCATATCCAACATCTGGTGCTCAGCATGACATGCGCACTCCTTAATCCCCATCACCTATTTAACACATCTCCCCACGCCCCGGTTCTGGTAACTATCAGTTTGTTCTTTATAATTAAGAGTCTATTTCTTAACTTGTCTTTCTCTCTTTTTTTCCCCATTTGCTTATTTGTTTCGTTTCTTAAATTCCATGTGAGTGAAATCCTATGGTATCTGTCTTTCTCTGACTGACTTATTTTGCTCAGCATTGTACTTTCTACCTCCATCCATGTCATTGCAAATGGCAAGATTTTTTTTATGGCTGAATAATATTCCATTGTATGTATATACCAAATCTTTCTTATCAGTTCATCAATTGATGGATATTTGGGCTACTTCCATAAGGTATCTGAGAGGTAATTTAAGTAATGACATAAATACTGATAGGATTCTTCCACTTCTTCTGGTACACTGTCAGTAGTTTTGGCAAAGGTGACTTTGTATAGACTTAAGCAGCTTTCTGTAGAATGGAAGAGATCTTTCCAGCCTACTGAAGTGATGTATATTCTGAATGGTGAAGTGCAAGAAGGAGTTAGACTTGCCATGAGGTGACATACTTGGACTTTTTAAGTTTTTGTTTTCTCAATTGTAAAACAGAGAGAAAAATGATACTTAAATTTCATTTGCGTAGCCTAGGGATTAATGAGATAGAGCATGTAAAGTGTTTGAACTAGTACTGAGTAAATAATAATCAGTAACCAAATGTTAACCTATTATTATCATGACATCTACCAACAGACAGTGACACAATTATGTATATATACACACAGTGCCTTGTCTATTTTGGGTGCTGATTATTCCTTCTATATTCTAACCACTTATGTTTAATTGATTTGTATGTAGGCAATATAGGCAACTCTTCTTCTCCAGCCTCACCGTTCCACACATTTTCTCTTTGGATATCCTTCTAAGTTCATGGTATATTTTAATGCCACTTTCTATACATTTAAAATTCACTTTCGTTTCATTTTCCATTTCGCCAATGAAATCTAAGTTACCTATGCCCAGGATTGACTACAGGGCAGTTCTCTATGTACCTGAATATTAATTGTCTTCAAGAGACATATTTTCTGATCTATTGATTAATAAGAATAAAAACGCTTGGCCCAACTAAGTCAATGATAAGTGGTAATATTTGATGAGGACGTGACCATCACTCACTTTAAGCTAGAGAACTAATTTTACAAATTTTTTTTCTATCCGTGACATGTATCTTAGTTGTGTTAACATGACCACAATTATTTTAAAGGTGAAATGATTTTATGATTTTGCAAATATATTGCCAAAGAAAAAGATCAGTTATTTTTTTAAACTGGAATGAATCAGTTGATTAAGTATTGACATTGTAAACTTAGCCTTTAGTTTTTAATTTTTTCTCATAAATTTTCAATATTAGTTTTGAAGACCAAATTTATAAATTCAGTATAAGCAATATAGTATACATTTCAAATCATGTAATGTAATTTTTTATAACCTGGTAAGGTAACTTCACCTTAACATTTTTCCTGAGGATTATTATGTTCTGCACATCTATACTGACACCGACCCTGGTGGAAACCAAATTACTGCACTGAACAATCACAGAAACACAGCTCCTCATAATTTATTGTTACTTCAATAGCACTGTTAACTATGCTATGAAACCTACTTATTCCTAGAAGATTCATTAACTGATGTATCACTCTAAAATAGTAGAAAATATCTGGAATGTATTCTCCCACCAGTGAAATGTAGGGATCTTTATTGGAGATTAACATTAAAATAAAAACAAAATTAAGAGTCACTCCATCTCCTTCATTTTGCAGGTAAAGAAAGTGAGCCTCAGGGAGATGAGAAAGTTTTAATCATTTGAGAGGTGACTTTTGGTGAGTCATACTTAAAGAGATAGAATTTTGACCTACATTATTTCCACATGGAATTGGCCTTTCAGTTCTTTGGATGATTAATTTTATTTAACAAATTTCAACATGTTGAAATATCCAGCAAACATTGTTGCTATTGTTGTACTTCCCAATCTGTCCCATATACCAGTCACACCCCACTTCTCCAATGCAGATGTAAAAACCAAGAGGTACTCTCCAAGATATACATCAGTGTTACTATTGTCCTCTGTTTTCTTGGAGTGTCTTGATACTTTCTTCCTTTTAAAAATAACTAGAATGTAAACTTCAAAGGAAAAAAGATACAGCGATTGTATAGATTTTTATATAGATTTTATCGTCAAAAGAATATTTCTATAGTTCTGGCTTTAACTTAACTCTTTTGTATTTAAAACACTGGCAGATTCTGGAATCAGAAAACTGTGTTTCATATAAGTGAATATGATCCTTTGAGAAGTTAGTAATGAGATGCTAGCATCTGAGCCCCACAGGAAATGTCTATGTAATCAGTCAACAAACTTAAAGTATATATGCACAAACACAACACATGTGCACACACGCACACGCATATTATAATGTAATGGTCCTGTAGAGCCAAACCAAGGAAACTAGATTTACTTAATACTAATCCATGTTTTCTAGCTTCATGGGGGCTTAGATTATTTTCTATTGAGCTTTCTTGTCCACTGCATTAAAAGAGAAAACCAGGGACTGATTTGCTAAGCTACAAAGCCTAGCCCTACTCAAACCATTTTAATCTGTAGATGTGCTGAATATGAAAGAAAGACATGAATGAAAATGTGAACAGGCGCTTTGGGTCATAAAATTCCTAATAAAATGTGCATTCTTTTCTTGAAATGAATACTCTTATGTGTATAGGTGTGTGAACATTACATGCATTAAAATTTCTATATAATACTTGAATAGACAATGCGTGCATTTTAAAATGTATTTTTGATATGGTCTGACAGCAATTCTTTTTATCATAAACTGTTATTAGATTTGAAATCATTATGTGTCTCGAGCACCTGGTTAATCTTTTGCTTAAATTCTGTATCAGCCAGGTGTCCTCTTATGGATCGCATAAAGATTGGACCTCTTTAAGTATGAAATAATCCTGTTGCTTCTATCTGAGAGTGAATGAGCCCAGGATTAGATCAGATAAAACACACTCAAGCTAAAGTGCACAAGGTGGATTATGCAAGAAAAGAGGATTTAGTGAAGAACGGATCCACAACTTTTTGTTAACACAGAGAATGGTGGCTTTTGTAAGCAACATTTGTGGAAATGCAACCGGAGCTTTAAAAGCTATGTCTTTTGTTGTACATTTCTCTGCATACATTTGCTTTGTAGTTGGGAGTGCTAACTTTGGAAGCCATGCTGGGCCAGGACTCATGCTCATTTTGCCTAATGAAAGGCTAAGGATGTACTTTTACTCAGACATTCTTGTTTTGTCTTCTTTGAAGTTTATTAAGCTCTCCTGAAAGATGTGAAGTTCATTAGGCTGTTATTATCACGGCCACAAATTAAATATCTGTTCCCTGGGGAGTGGTAAGCTTCCAGTATAAGTTATACTTACTATAATATTTACTTAATTACTAACATACTGCTTTTCATTCTTAATGTAAAAAAGTAACACACCTATAAAGGTCTATTAGGATATATCCTGAATTTAATGCTATGCTTAATTATTAATGTTCTAATATATCTTCTCAAAGTTATACATTATACATACAGCTGACAGGTATGTAGGCAAGAGATGCTTTAAGCATTTCCAGTGTAAGGTTTTGTATTAGAACTCCTACAGATCATATCTCTACGCAACTCTCTGGGCATTTTTCCAATTTTCACACATGTTCCTTCATCTCTAAAGTTTCAGTATTTCTTTTTTAGCATATGAGTCTTTTAATTGGCGAGGGAAGTAGACATTTCATTGCATCTATTGGTGTTAGTTTGTGATAGAACAGATCAGTGGTACCTCTAACTTAGATACTAAATGATTATCAAGTCCTTTCCATTTGATTGTTTCTACTCTATTATAATTATCTATGTGTTCTCTGATCAACCAAATGATTAACTGTTGGATGTCAGTGAGTACTTCTCACACTTGTTTTCACCCGTAACACAGCATCATGTGTTAAACTTTCTGAGTGTTTTTGTTAACGTTGTACTTAAAAGTGATGATGAAGTAGATACGGCCAGGAGCCAGGTAATTCTTGAGGTCTGGATGTAAAATTGTTACCTGATCAATATTTGGATTGAAAGGCTATCTTAATCCAACTGAGTTTTTGAAAATGAACCTAACAATCATAACTTTTTCAGAATTTTGTTTTGCTCTAATTTGTTCCTAATGCCGAAGTATTTAAGCATATTTACTAGTCTATGGAAATATCACATAGTTACACATAGGAAAAGAAATATCCTTACTTTTAAGTATAATGGGATATGATTAAAGAGGAAAAGAAAGTCTGGCTATTTCCAAAATACCTTTCCCATCAGTCTATCACACATGTAATTTTTACCAAGACAATCTTTTATTAGATAGGTACTTTGTGTGGCTTATCTTAAAATGTCTTAAAACTTGAGTAATAACTTTAAAAATGAACACTTTAAGGCAGTAGAAGGTGATAACAGATGAGTGACTCATTCAACACTTGTTATTTATTATATATAATATATCAGGCAGTGAATGAATATAAGAATAGCTCCACTACGGTAGGAAGATTTTGTCAGTAGGACCTCAATAAGACAGAGATTTCCAGCATCCTCATTTGGGTATTGGATAGTCCAATAGTAATTCTTTCAGATAAATAATGCCATGATTTTGTTTTTAGCTACCAGAAAAATTGAACCAAATTCAAAACCCAGTACTCTTAATTCTATAAAAACACTTAGCATAAGGGGGGAGAAAAGACTTTTTTTCCTTAATGACGTTTTCCCGCTCATCAGATTCCTTTGGTTATTAATATCAGCCTCTTGTACCACCAGTATTCATTTAGGCCTCTTTAAGCCCTCGATGGAATGGAACAGGAAAAAAACATATAGACAGCGCTTTAAATGATCATCCTATCCATTTTGTTTACCTGTATTTACTCTTTACTTTAAATTTTTTATAATAGTTTTCCCGTCTCCTTCAGGGTTTGAGTTTAGGGAGCTCGTGTGTAGCATCTGGTGAAAGAAGCTGCTTTGTAGTTGTGTGATGGGCCCAGGGCAGGGTGAGGCAAAGGCTGTCACCCGTGAAGTGGCTTGGACAATTGCTGCAGGGGAAAGTTCCTCAAATTTTTCCAGAATTTGATATTTAAGGGTGTTGAACAAAGTGTCACAGGGCGGAAACGGTTTTCAAACCATAAAGAGCGTTATTTTCACGTCTTTAGGAACACACAGGCACCCTCTAGAAGTAGTCGTCCTTTTTAGGACCAGTGTTTCTGCTCTTAGTTCACCAGAAGTAATGAAGATTTTGTCAGCTTTTGTGAGGCAACTGTCAAAAATAAATTAAATGCTGTAGTGTGGAGTAGCAAGAGACCTTTCTCTGTTTGTTTGTTACTGAGGAGATAGCTCATGATCATTGCTTAAATACGAACCACATACCATGTGCTGATGGATATTTGCTCTGCTCCAGCCACTGGGCTACCTTCTGTTCCTTGATTATGGCAATCCCCCTCCCATCTCAGGGTCTTGGGTTTGGCTGTTCCTCCTACATGGAGTCCTAATAGCTGCCTATTTTCCTGGGCAAGGTTTCTAACCACCTTAACTAAAATGAAACTGAGAATTACATTTTGGAAATCATCCGGGTCACCTGGGTGGCTTCGTTGGTCAAGCGTCTGACTCTGGTTCAGGTCACGATCTCATGGTTCGTGAGTTGGAGCCCCGCGTCGGGCTTTATGCTGGCAGCTCAGAGCCTGGAGCCTGCTTCAAATTCTGTTTCTCCTTCTCTCTGCCCTTCCCTCACTCATGCTGTCTCTCTTTCTCTCTCAAAAATAAACATTACAAATTAAAAAAAAATAAAGGGGATTAAGATTGTAAGTATGTTGTAATATCTAGAATAAACAAAAATTTAGTTTCACGTTGACTTTTTAGCAGCATTTCCTCAAGAAAAAATGCATAATAGGGCAAAACCGCATCCTCCATTTCATCTGAAGTTTTGTGGCACAATCATACAGGATTCTTTTTGCAAGAACATTGGAGGGGCTCATTCATTTTCCCTAGGACCTTTCTTAACTTCAGCCGTGCCACCATCATCCCTTACCTGCCCTCTTCTGCTTGCCTTCTAACTGAAATCTATCCCAGTTTCCACCTTTATCAGCCTTAAGCAGTTTTTTCCCCACTGCAGCCAGAGTGATCTTAAAATGGAAATCCTGTCATTCACTTGTCTACAACCTTTCAAGCACTACAATTTAGTGATGTCTTATTCCTCTTAAAATAAAATCCAGTTCCTTGTCATGGTCTACAGACTCACCATGACCCACTCATTTGCCCCTTTCACTATAACTTCTGCAATAGTCCCCACCCAAATTATGCTCTTTAGGTTTTTTTTTTCTTCAGTTCCTTGAACACCTCAAGTTCTTTCATGCCCCCAGGATTCTGCACATGGAACACTCTGGACCTGGCCTCTTGCAAATCCAGCTCCTTTCATTCTTTAGATCTCAGCTTAACTGCCACCACTTCCAAGTGCCCTTCCCTGCTCACTCATCTCCATGATTATTTTTTTATAGTAGTTATCACAATGTGAGATCGTTTTGTTTATCTATTCCTTTTTGTCTCTCTTAAGGAAATGTAAGATCTAAGAGGCCAGGAACCCTACCTGACTTACTCTCTTCTGTATCTTCAGGGTCAATCACATTCCTTGGCAGGTAGTAGGTATGCAAGATATTTGTTAGTTGAGGGTAAGAGAGAGAAATCTCTTTCTAAAAGGTCCTTTTAAAAACTCCCTAATCTCCAAAGGAGGAAAGGAGCTAATATTGGGATCTCCTGGGTACCAGACACTGCTAGGCTCTCTCTTCTGTGCATACTTCTATCTAGATCGTTTCCTGAGATTTGACGCGTTAATTTCCTAAGAAACTCCTTCTAGCCTCTCTCACTGTTTCATGCTGTACTCAGCTGTCTGTTTAATCTGACTTTGTCTCTTTCTTGTTCACAACCTTGGTTTCTCCCTACCACCTCGCAAATAACACCCAGTCTGCCTGGTCTGGCTTGAGGGCTTGACTGATATATTTTCTTAGGTTTATCTCCCTGACTTCTAATTTCCTAATAAACCCCTGTTTTCCTTCCTTGTTGCTTCTGCCCGTGGGTTTCCCCTTGGTGGGAATTTTAGCCACCTCTTAAAATCTAACCCATTATTCAAGGCAAGGTATATTCCTATCAAATGAGGTAACCAATGTGAAAAGACTTTACAAAGCGAAAGAAATTATATAATTAGTAGCAACATGGGGTGGGGCCAAAGATAACATATCCTCTCTTTCCCTAATTTTCTTTAATGTAAAACCACATGTAGCTGTTGAGCAGCTAAAATGTGGTTAGTTTGAGTTGAAATATGCTGTATATGCAAAATACACACTAGGTTACAAAGATTTAGAATGAAAAGAGAATGTCAAGTATCTCATTTTTGAAATTCATTGCATATTGAAATGATAATATTTTGGATATTGGATTAAAATATTTTATTAAAAGTTAAAAAAAATTATTATACTACCCTACGTGTGATTCGTATACAATTTCTCACTTAATTTTGAAATATATGGCAGATTAGCCACAGAGTTGAATAAACTTTTTGAATAGCTTTTATACATTACTTAAGTATTACTTAGTATTAACCAATTAACTTAATTAACTTAAGTAATACTTAAGTATTAACCAAAATTTATAATTTGGAATTTCACAAAATGGTCAATTGATCAAGCAGTTCACACAGAGTTAGGTAGTTTGGATGTAAAAACCAACTACAATTTTTTTTTTCCACAGGCATTTCAGTAGTTTAAAAAAGGAAGCTGATTAAGATTATCATACAAAATCCCATCACTTGCTTAATAATAATCTTTACAATATTGTTCAATATTATTCAATATTATTCAATATTAGGGGTTGTGAAGGTACAGCAAAGAAAGTGTTTATCAGTTTATCTCAGCTATACTTATTTATCAGGACCCAGCTCATCTGGATTTTTTTTCCTGCTGTTATATATTTCCCATATGCTAAATCTTTTTTTTTTATTTTAACTAATAGATTATAAGTCCCTAATTTTGAAAATTATAAATGGCTCCAGAGTTGTTCATTGAGGAGCAAAGGACTCGAAAATCAAATAGCGGTATTCAGAATAATGCCGTAGTTTTAAATATTGAACAATGCTCCAGTGAGATTATAAACTGTAAATCTGTATGTGTAGAAATAAGGGAATGTATCACAATGTCTTTAAAGAAAATGATAAGGAACACTAGAAATACAAATGTAGCGTGTAATATCTCCAAATTGGTTTTTATTCAGATAGCCAGAGACCATTCTGCTCTTCAGGGCATTGTCTGTTATAAAGTACGTTCAAATAGTGACATAAAACTATGAAGACTTGTATGCCAGTTTTAAAAGCAAAATGACCTTACTGGTAAAACAATCAGATTTCTCCAGAACAATCCTCAAATCATGCTTTTTAGCATGAAATTGAGTTTTTCTGCTAAAATAGAAAATGGTCAAGATTTACCCTTTCCTTCACAGTAGAGCAATTTGCAAGTCACACATTGCCAAGAAACATATAAAACCATCTGTAAAGTGCCAAGTATGCTCAGAAGAAAACAAGGCAAGCTGTTGGCCCAATTCCTGATCCATTGGCACCGTTTGGCTTCATAATTCAACAGCACACAATCAGAAAGAGAATGACTACGTTAGGTGGGTGTGAAAAGATTTTGACCTAGAGTTGGATGAGACCTGCAGAGGAGGAACCCATTCTTAGTATAGGCAGAGGGACGATATATACTCAATAGCTTATTCTATTAATTTCTGAACACCTAAACTATGGAAGAAGAATACTTATTTTATGAGCCATGATGTAGATTGGAGAAGGTGCTTCAGGCTCATTTCTGAGGGAGCACAAGCACTGCGTGCATCAAGAAAGGCATTGCTGAATGAACAAAGCAACACTGCCAATCCACACATTGCTTTGCCCACATACTGCTTTATTCGCAGAGACCAGTTGGTGGTTAACAAAATGCCTCCTGGTTTTGATTTAGTGCTGAAGGAAATGGTGAAAATCGTGGTCCAATGATGCTCAACATTTGAGCAACCCTGCTAAATGTCAGGCTCTTATAGTGCCTCATTAAAATTATTGCTAGAACCTTTCTAATTAGTTTGTGAAATCATTCTTGACTCACTCTAATCCATGGGTCGGCAAACTTTTTCTATAAAGTCTTCAATTGTAAATACTTTCAGCTTTGCAGGACATATGGTCTCTGTTGTAACTACTCAACTCTATCATTGTAACACAACATGTAAACAAATAAGCGTGGCTGTGTTCCAATAACACTTTATTCACAAAAAGCAAGTCGTGGGATGGAATTGGCCCATGGACTATGATTTTTTGATTCCTGCTAACTCATCTGACACTTCTTCCAGGGAGATTAATGTAATGTGAAATTTTGATCACAGCACACCTCTATTTAGACTTCAAGGTTCTTTTATTTGTTCATAATTAAGGATTGGATTCTTTAGAATAATATTTAAGATCCTTCTTTATTTTATTTATCTCTCCCTTTGGAATTCCATCTTACACTTTTCTTCAACATATTCCTTGTATTAAAGCAGTGGAGTTTCTAGATCTTTAATAATTCTGTTTAACTTTTTATAGAACCACTAAACTCACTCGGATATTGAAAGATAATTCCAGTCGGTAAAGATGCTAGGTTAATAGTTTTGTTTGCTATAGTATTAAACACCTATGTTAGAAAATAAGAAAGGTCTTAAATCAATAACCTCAGTTTCTACCTTACAAAATAGAAAAGGGAGAACAAACGAAACTCAGAGAAAGCCCAGGAAAGAAAATAATACAGTTCAAAGAGGAAATCAATGAAATAGATAACAGAAAATCAATAGAGAAAATAAAGGAAACCAAAAGCTACTTCTCTGAGAAGATCATTTAAATTTATAAACTTCTAGTCACCTGATCAGAAAAAAATAACAGGACACAAATAAACTATATCAGGAATAGAAAAGGAGACCATTATTAAAGATTCTAAAGGTATTAAAATGATAAGGGGATATTATGAACAACTCTGAGAAAAAAAATTGACAGTTTAGATTAAGTGAATACATTCCTTGAAAGAGATAAACTTTCAAAGGTCACTCAGAAATTGGATAACCTGAGAGCCTTATCTTTATTAAAGAAACTAAAGAAATTGAATTTAGAATTGATAATCTTTCCACAAAGAAAACTCTAGGCCCAGATGGCTTCCTTGGAAAATTCTACCAAGCATTTAATAGAAGGAATAGAAGAAATAACATCAATTTTACATACACTCTTCCAGAAAATTGAAAATCAGGGAATATTTCCCAACTCATTTTATGAGGCCAAAATTACTCTCACGCTAAAGCTAGAAAAAGACATTATAAGAAAATGACATGCCAATATTCTCCATGAATATAAATTTTTAAAAATCTCAACACAATTTTAGCAAATGGCCTCAAACAATGTATAAAACAGTTTACATCATTAGCAAACGGGATTTGCCTATGGAATAAGGTTTAACATTCAAAATGCAGTCCTCACAGTTTACCGTATCAACTGACAAAATAAGAAAAACCACACACCATCTCAATAGGGGCAGAGAAATATTTCACATAATGCAACATCAATTCTTGATTAAAAAAATTATGACCATCAGCAAACTAAAACCAGAAGGAAACTTCCTCAACCTGATGAAGGACAGCTACAAAACCTACAGTCAACATCATGCTTACTGGTAAAAACCTAATCGAGAGCAAGACATGAATATCCACTTTTACCCATTCTATTCACCAATTGTACTAGATGTTGGACCTAATGCAATAAGTCAAGAAAAAACCAGGCATCCAAAATCAAAAGGAAGAAATGCAAGTCTTTACTCACATATTACATGATTATATATGTAACAGATCTGATGGAACCTATAATAAAAGCTACTAGAAGTAATGAGTGAGTTTAGAAAGGTGAAAAGTATAAAATCAACATAAAATTACATTATATTTCTACATGCTAAAAACAAAAAATCAAAAATAAAATTGAAGTAATTATGCCATGTATAACAGCAACAAAAATATAAAGTACTTAGGAAGGAATCTGATATAAGGCACACAAAAATTAAGTTCACCAGAAATTACAAAATATTGCTGAAGGTAATTAAAGACCAAAATAAGTGAAAAGACATACTGTGCTCATGGATCAGAATAGTTAATACTTGTTATAACGTCAGTTCTTTCCAAATCAATTTTTAGATTTAATACAGTCTCCAAGCATGGCTATTTTGTAAAATTTGACAAACTGATTCTAAGTTGGAATACCAACAGTACCTAAGTTTGAGATTTGTTTTAAAGCTACAAAAATCAAGTGTCTATATCAACATCAAGATAGATACATTGATTTATGAAACAAAAGGGTCCAGAGACAGCCCCACACATATGAAGCCAATTGACTTTCGATGCTGTTGCAAAAGCAATCCTGTGAAGACAAGATGGTCTTTTTAAATAATTAAGCTGATCTTCCAAAAAACAAAAAAGAACCTAAAATCATACTTCCTACCATTGGAAATATTCAACTCAAAATGAATAACGGAACTTAATGTATAACCTAAAATTATAAAACCTCTAGAAGAAAACATAAAATAAAAACATAAAATAAAAACATCTTATCTAAAACACCAAAATCATGATCCAAAAAGAAAATATTAAAAAATTGGATTTATCAAAATTAAGAGCATCTCTTCAAAATACACTGCTAGGAGGATAAAACAAGACAAGCCATACACTGAAAGAAAATGTTTGTAAATCATATGTTTGATAATGGACGGACTTGTGTCTAGATATATAAAGAAATCTCAAAACCCAGTAAGAAGAAAACAAACAACCCAATTATAAAAATGGTCAAAATATTTTCATAAGCACTACACCAAGCAGATATACAGATAGTAAAAAAAACACATGAAAACATGCTCAGCATCATTATTCATTAGGGAAATTCATATTAAAACCATAATGAAATAACATTATCCACCTATTAGGATGGCTACAATTTTTAAAAAGTAACCACATCAAAGTGTTGGTGTGAATGTGGAGTAACGGAACACTCCTTCACTGCTAATATGAATATAAAAAGGCACAACCACTTTGGAAGAAATCTTGGCAGTTTCCTAGAAGTTAAACATGTACCTACCATATGACTCAGCCATTCCACTCCTAGATATTCACTCAAGGAAAATGGGTATATGAATATGCATATCAGTTTTATCTGGAGTAACCCCAAACTGAAAACAACCCAAATTTTTACCAAGAGGTAAATGGATAAACAAATTGTGGTTTATCCACGCAGTGAAATAATACTCAGTAATAAAAAGGAATAAATATTATTGGTACACATAACAACATGGTTCAATCTAGAAATAATGAAAAAGAACATGTGTATGATTCTGTTTAAGTGAACTTCTAGAAAATGCAAGCTAGTTGATAGTGACAGGAAGCTGTTCAATGGTCACCTGTGTGTGATGGAAACATGGAAGGAGAAGAGATGGCAAGGGGAAATTTTAGGGGATGATGGATAAATTCACTATCTTGACTGTGGTCCCAGAATCATGGGTATATGCACATAAAATATATAAAAGGGTGCTTTTAAAACATACACACATGGGGTTTCTGGCTGGCTCAGTCAGTAGAGCCTGAGGCCCTTGATTTCAGGGTCATGAGTTCAAGCTCCACATCGGGTAAGGTAAAAAAAAAGGGACGCTTGGGTGGCTCAGTCACTTGTGTCCCACTCTTGATTTTGGTTTAGATCATGATCTCATTGTTCATGAGATGGGGCCCCCCGTAGGACTCTGCACAGGCAGCATGGAGCCTGCTTGGATTCTCTCCCTCTCTCTCTCTCTCTCTCTCTCTGCCCCTCCCCACTCTCTCTCTCTCTCTCTCAAAATCAATAAACATTTAAAAAACAAACAAGCAAATACATAAATAGAGTGAATACTCTTAAAATATTCACGTTTTTGTATGTTTTTTATATATTTTACAAGAAAAGTTACAAGAAAAGTAAAGGCAAACAACAACAGTCTTTATACTCTCAAGGAGCTTTTAATCAGCCTTGAATCTTCTGGGGAGGCGTTATGTGGCTCTGCAGTGTTTTTGAAAAAGATACTCAAATTTAAATAGTATCTCATTCTTTTAAGGGCAAATAAAAGCATTTGTCAGTTTCACAGATAAAGATCCCTTTTCATTTACTTATGTACACAGCCTGCCAATGCTTCTTATGGGTTTGGTGTTCCTAATGAAAACATGGTTGGCCTTCTAAGAAGATAAATACGTACAAACATGACGTCTATGAAATAATACCCTGAGGCAGACTCTGACCTTTCTCCACAGGTAAAGTTCTGTATTGCTCATCTCCTATGAATTTCACAGCAAGTGTAAGAGTTAGCCAATTGGGAATTTCCTACAGAATCAAATATAACAACTTTGTGTGTTTAAATCAAGGAATAGTTTGTTTTTCAATTGTATACGTCTTTCCGGGGAGAGGCAATTTGTATGCTATCTAGAAAGTTCAAAGTTAACTCCCTGAAGGATAGCAATTTACTTATTTCACTTATTTTTTCTATTCACACTTTTACTCATTTATTCCCTTAATAAACCCACTGAAAATGTTGCTCTTCCAATGCTCCCATCTCCCTTTGCTGATTTTGCTCTTCCCGTACCTTCTTTTCCTGCCTATCATGTGCTCTTTGCTATTTCTTCCTTTCTTAATTTTTCTCCAATTTCCCCCAATTCCCACTTTCCACTGCCCACTGACCTGACAACTACCCTATTTAGGGATGTTTGGGAGAAAACCCACTCACACAAAGCAATAGTGGTTATAATACATGTGTTGAACAAATACAATTTGTGATATAATCCAAGTACAACTTTATCTTCCCATCTCACCATCAGTTCAAAATGTTTTTAATAAGACAAATGTTTCTCTCCCTGGATAGAAATTTGGGCAGATCCCGTGAATTTTATGCTCACTTTTAGACACACTCTTGGTTCAGTAATTAGGAAGTGTCCAGTAAAAGATAATTAATAACTAAATTTTCTCACGAGTTAAATCTTTCTTTCCCTTTCCACAAGCTAGTTAGTGGTTGTCTGCAAAATCCTAAAAGGATTACAGTTCAATTCCCTTCCTTACCTTCTACTTCACTTGGTAGCTGCTGTGTTAAGTCATTTCAAGTTCAAAAGAGAAGGTGGAAAGGTGAGAGACAGGGATTTTCTGTTAGGCTGAGTGGCCTTCTACTTTCTGGGTCTGATAGATGATAAAAGACAACCCTCAGTGGGAATTTAAGGGTTCTTGGAGACTCCTATCAATGGGATATTCCTCTGCCTCCCAATGGACACTACTCTATACTGAGGGGTCCATTATAATTTATTCTGCAGGTTCTAGAATCCAAATTTGGCATTAGCTTCCTGCTGCAATCCTTAGGTCCTTTCTTTGAATAGAACAGAACAGAACCCAAACAGTATTTTTCTCCTTAGTAGCCCTTTTAAAGTAAGAATTCTCATGCATCCCTTGCACTCACAAAGCAAGTGTTCCCTTGTAAATCTTCTTATAGACATTTTTTCTCATAGCTCACTTTAGAATTTAACACATCATATTGACTTTTGAGTCAAAACTTTGATTTTGAACCTTATTATACTAATTAGGTTTAAAGTCTTATGTATCTTATGATCATTTGTACCTTAAAAGAAATCACTCCTTAAGACATCCAAAGTAATATCTAGCTGCAGATTTCCAGGTATTATCAAATGAGAATAAACATTTTATACATGCACACATGCAAGATATTCAGAGGGATAAAAATTCTTCCCAGCAGTCTGGAAATCATTCCACAAAGACAGCTACTGTGTTAGCCATAATGCTTATCCCAAAGAGATTCAAACTACCAAAAAAGGGAAGTGTTCATTGCTTTACAGGATTGAAAAGTCCATCTCCTTCCTTCTCTTTCCCCTATAGATTTCCTATACTTGCCTATAGGAACCATGCTAAGATGCTGGCAAGCTTCTACAGAGAAAAGATGATTGCAGAGCAGAAGTGTCTCAAGTAAAAGGATAACTCCAATGCACAAGCAAAAGATGAACTCTGCCTAATGGGATTCTAATAGAGCTTCACTTACTCAGCTATGACTTCAGCTACCCAAGACACCTGGACCGAGATAGAAGCCATATTTCAGCCTTCTGGTGGGTACTGATCATGGCTCTGGCTGGGCAGGTTCCAGGTGGCTAGTCAGAAGTCAGAAGAATCATGGACAGGGTATGGTGGCCTATTCACTGTTCTCCACCTGGAAGTTGGAATGTAGTAGCTGGAAATGAATCTTTAAAAAGGGTTAGCTCTAGGTGAAGGCAGACCATTGAGAGAGTGCTGGTAAAACATGACAGGAAATGGAAGATTATAGATGTTACTCAATGGTCAAATTTTCTACTTAAACCAAAGAATACTGAGAAACTAGAAAAAGACATGCTGAAGGCAGTACTTGTAATGCTGGATTTGCCACATTTCTTCTGATCAAGAGAAAGCTTTTGAAGTTTCCATCATTACTTTGGACAAGGAAATGAGTTTAACGATTTCTTAATGATAAATTCAGGAAAGACTATTTTATTGCATTCTTTGTAAGAATTTACTTGTTTAACCTTCCTTTCCATTTCTACTAATTCAAATGTATTTTTATCAAATATTGTTGAAAATGAGAAGGGCTTTTTTGCCCTGTGCAAGACTGACAAGATACTGGCACAAACCTACAGGTCCAAACTGTAATGGGTAAGTCAGTAATTATATTCGAATTCATATACAGGTTAATATGACTCAATTATTATGTTTAAATCCTCAATATATCAATAAAACATGTGTGTAGAGGCATTGCAAAATAATGTGTCTACATAGAAGTAACTGATTATTTTTCTCTAATTAGACTAAACAAGGAGAGTTCTAATGATTAATGCTATTTTGCAGGAATTGACTCTATTTCGCGGGGGGACTAAGACAGAGGAGAGTACACAAGAAATAAGATTTTTATCTTGCAATACTAAGACCCCACTTGCCTAGAAAGCACTCGTGGAACATATTGCCAAAGGTTTAGTTTGTTCTCTTTTGTTTTGGCTAAAATCTGACTGTCCTGGGCAACTGGATAAAGCACTGTGCTTCCTTATCTCTTTTCTTCTTGTTCTTGAACCTAGGACTAGGTTTGCTATTGAGACAGAGTTTGCTAAGTGCTTTGAGAAGTTCGGGACAAAAGGTCTTATAATACAAATATAATTACTACTAATACATTATGCTGATATCAACTTTGGATTTGTGGTTCCCTTTTTCTTCTCTTCCCCCCACCCACGTCCACCATTTACTTCCTCATAGTATTTCAAACAAAGATCAGCCAGTCATTTTAGGGGAGTCATGGAAATGTTTTGAGCCAAAGCTGATTTCTAAGACTTCTGTACATGTTATCTTTTTCCTCCAAAATATGCAAGTCAGATCCTTTGGCATACATATTGTATATTTGATGTGATGGATAAAAATATGAAGGCTGGGCTGATATATGTATAATAATGCAGTGCAAAATTACTTTAATGATTCCAAGTTACTGATTTGTATTTTCCGTATAGCATTAGATCTTTTTTTTCTAATTTTTAAAAAATGTTTATTTATTTTTGAGAGAGAGAGAGAGAGAGCTGGGGAGGGGCAGAGAGACAGGGGGACACAGAATCTGAAGCAGCCTCCATCCAGGCTCTGAGCTGTCAGCACAGAGCCCGACACGGGGCTTGAACTCACAAACCATGAGATCATGACCCGAGCTGAAGTCGGAGACCCAGCCAACTGAGCCACCCAGGTGCCCCTATACAGCATTGGATCTTAATGGGCCATCCTAGTATATGTGCATCTATTTCTAAATGTATGGCAAATATGAATCTGTGTATTTCTTCTCAGGTTTAAAACTTTTTGAAAAGCTTTTTTCTATAACACCAGTTTTTAGTCAGATCTGACACTATGCATTGATTGTAAATATTTCCATAAAATGAATATAATATTTAAAAGGCGATTTTTAAAGGTTGAAATCAAGCCACTGGGTATTGAGTAACATATCTGAAGTGATCTTAAGAATACATATACTTAGGCACCACATTTTAATTTAAACTCCTGTTATTACAGTAACTAGTCACAAAATGGCTCCCTATTTATGCAATATGTTAGCTGCAATGTTACTTAAATTGAACAGATGAGTGCCTTCTAATAATGTATGTTTACTTCATGAACTTGTGGGCAATTACATTGTAATTATGTCTTTGTAGGTGCTTTTTACTGACATATAGAGCGCGAGTGCATTTTAAATGTAATTGCAGTTCTCTGTACCATTTAGCAAAGCTGAAAATTGTTAAAGGTTTGTAAATTACCTACATTTAGACCATAGGCAACTAGGCAAATTAAGTGACACTGTCAGTAATGTTACAACATAAATTGGTACCAAGTATAAATTCAAGGTAGACTTTCTTTTCTAAATCAGAATGTTGTTTATAGAGTGCCTTCTGAAAAACAGATAACCTAAAAAAAAAAAGAAGAAGAAAGAAGAAAGAAAGAAGGAAAGAAAGAAAGAAAGAAAGAAGAAAGAAAGAAAGGAAAGTGCACACTGCTCCACTGACAGAATAGATCAGCCTTTAAATACATGTGAAAAACAATGCCCGGCCTGCAATAATGTTTTAAACTGTAAACCTGTTTAAAACTGGGAAATTGGATTGGTTTCCAATCGAATCATTTCCAAAATGACTACACGATGGCTCCAGAGAAGACACTTCTGTGTAGTTTCTGTGAAACTATGCGGCAAAGAGGGGAAGACCTGGCATTCAGAGTGTATCAGAATTCTGTCACATTTTATCTCTATGGCCTTATTTCAGTTACTTAATTCTTGAGCCTCAACTTTTTAATCTAAAAAATGAGAAGTATGATAGCTGGCTTCAAAGGGCTATTGTGGAGACTAAGATGGAATATTGTATTTAGGCTGTCAATAAAATGGGAATTTTCTTAGTCATCTTATCTTCTCCTGACAGGTGATTTGGCTGCTCTATTAAAAAAAAAAGTGTCTTTAGATTTGGTGGAGAATAGACTTCTCTGAGTCTGTGTTGAATCAGCCACAGAACTGCAAAGCTTACACAGATTTACTTCACCTCATGGGATTAAAGAAACGGAGCGACAACTGTATGCTGAAAAATGTTCACTTTTCCTTCTAAGCAATGTCCCATAGAGGAGACCCGTCTCCAAAGACCAGCAACGCCAGTTAAGGAAATTAATTGTGAAAGTATTACTCTGTCACTTCATGCCTTCAGGCCAGTCACTTATTGATGGCAGGGGTTTAGGTTCGGATAAAACCATTTCACCCATGCAAGCCCTCTCCATTAAGCGGGAAACAAGCATTTGAGCTTGACAGCTCAGAGGGCTCCGCTGTGCAGAAAGCCATTCTTACAGGGTCATTGTATTTAAGTGCAAGATTAGAGAGACAGTTGGTGCAAGGCCATGTTCCTAAAGTACAAATAATGAATTAATTATATGATAAAATTACATGCATTTTTCTAAACCCATATTCATATGACATACAAATTGTTAAAATTCATGCTGTAAGCTGGGAAATCCTGGAGTTCCATAGGAGGGTTCTGAACAAGCAGTAGACAACAGATGTCTAATGGGGAGTTCTTTCTCGCTTACCAGGTGACTTCGAGTACGTCACTTACCACTTGGAGTCACAATTTCCTCCTTAAAAGACTAACAGTGATGAAGAGCTGTCCTTCCCCCTGGCAATTTTAAGTTTTAAATGCGACAATGTAGGAGTAAAGACTTTATCAAGTATTTACATAAGAGAGTACTTTACTATGTACTGATTTTTTTGTAGACGCAGTAGTTCTCTTTCCCATATTCTTTTTTCTTTTTAACATTTTGTTTAATTTATTATTATTTTTTTAAATTTATATCCAAGTTAGTTAGCAAATAGTGCAACAATGATTTCAGGAGTAGATTCCTTGATGGCCCTTCCCCATTTAGCCCATCCTCCCTCCCACAACCCCTCCAGTAACCCTCTGTTTCCTCTCCATATTTAAGAATCTCTTATGTTTTGTCCCCCTCCCTGTTTTTATGTGATTTTTGCTTCCCTTCCCTTATATTCATCTGTTTTGTCTCTTAAAGTCCTCATATGAGCAAAGTCATATGATTTTTGTCTTTCTCTGACTGACTAGTTTTGCTTAGCATTATACCCTCTAGTTCCATCCACGCAGTTGCCAATGGCAAGATTTCATTCTTTTTCATTCTTGAATAATACTCCGTTGTGTGTGTGTGTGTGTGTGTGTGTGTGTACACCACATCTTCTTTATCCTTTCATCCATTGATGGACATTTGGGCTCTTTCCATACTTTAGCTATTGTTGATGGTGCTGCTATAAACATTGGGGTGCATGTGCCCCTTTGAAACAGCATACCTGTATCCCTTGGATAAATACCTAGTGGTGCAATTGCTGGGTTGTAGAGTGGTTCTATTTTTAATCTTTTGAGGAACCTCCACACTGTTTTCCAGAGTGGCTGCACTAGTTTATATTCCCACCCTTTCCCATATTCTTATAATTACCTTTTTTTTTTGTCTGGTTTAGAGAGGTATTTGAATATCAGTTTTTGTAGGAGGAAGGTCCAAGACAAAGCCACCACTACATTCATACAAGCAAAAAATTGGCACATGAGCCCCATCAGGCACTGTTTTCTCCACAGTTGAAGCCAGTAGAAGTCTATCAACATGTAGAAGTAAGCCAACTTCAAGTGTCCACTCAAAGGTAGTTTGCTTTGGAGGGAAGCAAATTTGACTTAAGTTTGGAAATGAAGGGAATTTCTCAGGAAGGAGAGGTGCTGTTTACAGTGGATTTGGGATTTCATAGGGCTCAGAAGAAGGAGGCTATCAGGTCTGGGAGCACACAGTTACACAGTGCTGAGAAAATGCCAGCAGAATTCTTACCCCAGAGCCAGAGGGCTAAGCATGACAGGGATTGGCAACTCCATGAAACTAACTGGCCTCCAGATTACTAGCCAGTGATAAGACCTTAGGCATTGTCAGAGACCCAGAAAGGCCAGAAGTATATGTTCTGATCTGAAGCATTTGATCTAACTCAAAATGGAATACTGGCACATTGTGTATCAGAATCTCTGGAAACCTTTGTCCAGTCACTTGAGGGAGAAATTTAATTTCTCTGAAAATGAAATGGAAAATTTCCTTGGGGGTCTGATTTTAATGGAAAGCCACTGATGCTGGAGAAGCAACACATAATGGAAGGCTAGGAGCAGGCTACCAAGAAGGGGCATCAAGCATAGATAAGAGAGGGAATTCAGAGAGCGAACTTTCCAGCACACATATTACCCAGTTCCCATTTCCCCCCAGGGTTGGCTTTACTAGAAAAACTCCTAAAATGAAACTGATTTTGTTGTCAGTTAACTGTGCTGGATGTGAAGGGTAGACAATGGAGAATATGGTGTTACTGATGAAAATAAAGTACATTTGAACAGTATTTAGTCTCTACAAAGCACTTTTAAATACATCTGTTCCTCTGAACTTCTTGATAATAAGTGGGATAGGTTCAGCATATATCTGAACCCACATTTTACAGAAGGAAAATCAAGATCAAGAAAAGATGAATAACTTGAAAACATGTTGGTGGAACACTGAGAGAGATCACCTCTCAATGCTTCCATGTTTCCAGGCTGAGTAACCTGAACACTGTCCAGTGGTGACAATGAAGCTGGTGGGTGGTAAACAGAAGCTGAGATACTGAGATGACACTGAAGACCTGGGGACCAGAAACCGGAAAAAATTGAACTTTTTGAGGAAACAGCTATGTTAAAAACTTGGAGATAGGGTTTCCTTCATTTTCCTTTTCTTATTTTCCTTAAAAATTAATAATTATTTCTCCCAAATAGATAGCATGTCATATTAGCGTTATTTATTAAATAACACATTACTTCCTCATTGAGCCAGATGGAAACCTGCTAACCTCAAAATAATTATAATACTAACATCTACTGAACACTGTATTCCAGGGCATTCTAAATCCCTTATGTGCATTAAAGTAGACGTTTAACACTCAAATGAAGAAAGCGTTCTTGTTTTGTAAACGAGGAAGCTAAGCTTTGCCCAAGGTCATAGAATTGGGACAGGACTCAAAGACCCAAGTGGTCCAATTCTGGAGCCCGTTCTTAACCACAACATGATAAAAATCAGAACAACAGAAAATAACAATACATTTAATAAGAAAATTCTAATTTTATATCAATAAAGCTAGAAAATCTTATTCATGGACCTAAAGAATATCTAAGTGGTTAGAAAAACACACCATTCTCTTAGGTTTTCTCAGTGAAGGCTTCCTTTATCCTCAAGGCCAGTGGAAAGCTGTGACAGCCTTTTGCCCTGAGCAGTGATATGACTGTGAGCTACAGTATTGGTCACAATTGGTTCCTGTCTTTTTTTTATTAAGGACACAGGTAAAATTTACTCACTAGTTGAAAGATGGAAGTATCTTTTGAATCCATGCCTTCCCACTCCTCCTCACTGGCACAATATGAGTCCGCCTTTTAGCACTTGGCCTCTCAGTTACTGGGTTGTTATCTCTTGGCCGATCTCTTCATGTCTTGGCTTCTTTCAAATTCATCCCAGGCTGCACCCAGGCTCTTGAAAGTCACTTGCATTGCGTTCACTGTCAGGGCCTCCCTACCTTCTCTCACATTAAATCCACCCTTCCCTGTGTGACTTACCAGCCTCCCTCCATTCTCTGTTACTATATTAGCCAACCTACTATATTTCTGACTGTATTCTATGCAGCGTGCCATCTTCATTCCCAACTTGACGATTTTACTCATAATCCCTGCCATCTCTTTTGTGTGTGTGCAAATCTATCCATTCCTCATGGCTTAATTCATGTCTTCCCTTCATAGTGAAGCCTACTCTGATGACCAAGATCCCACTAGTTTCGCCCTCCTTTCAGCTCCTATATAATATATCTTTTGTAGTATGAAGTTAAATAGGTGCTTCATTATCATTATGTATCATATTTAATATTATTTCAGGTAGAAGTCCTGTCTTCCTAACTCAATAGTAGCCCCTTTGAGGGCAAAGACAGATGATAATAGATAGATAGATAGATAGATAGATAATTTTTTTTCTCTCTCCCAACGCCTAGGCTAATTGTAAGTCCTGTCTACTGCCAAAACTTTCGTTATCATACAGGTTTTACTTTTCATTGTGCCACTCCTTCCTACTTCTGAGTCTACCTGCTCCCAAAGGTTCTCTTACCCAAAGCTATGACCCCTTCCCAGGGCAACCCACACCCAATAACGGAAGTGAGGTTATAAAGGCCTGGCCTCCTAGCCCCAAATCGGGACAGCTCTAAAAGACTGTTCCACCTGCAGGGCTCCTAACCAGGTAGGCTGAGCCTTCCACACTGAGACTGTTACTTCTCAGCCTCTGGTCATTTCTCCCTCTGCCCCTTCTGGCTTCCTTGCCATCTCTTTTCCAGGTGTTGATTCCAAACCCATCCTTTGGAAAGCCTTTGGTACATGAATCTCCTCAGATTCTGCTTCCTAGGGAACCCGACTTGCATCCGCAACCCTTCTTTTCCTGCCCCTCTTAAGAACTTCCATTTCCACTGTTCGCATATCTACCCCCTGAGAAGCCACCGACAAGGGCTGAGTGAAGCTCTGTCTCTCCCATAATGATGTTTCTGCTGCTTCAGTTTACACAGTTTTCTCCCACCCTGCAGCCTTGGTGTCTCTACTGTGATGATGCTGAAGAGGATGATAAGGAAAAAGAGGAGGTAATTGAAAGTATCAGCACTACACAACTTAGCGGCTCTTTGGTTCATAATTACTAACATTGGCAACTTTAGCTTTAAAAAACACTTGTAAGTTGATGAATATGTTATAGAGTAAACACAGGAAAACAGAAGAGCAGGGAATATGACATTTCTTTTTTCTTTTCTTTTTTTTTTTTTTTTTGCTGTGGTAAATAATACGCTCTCCACACGGTAGGAAAGGCACTTGTTGATTAATAGTTAAAACTTAAAAACCTTTGGTTGTTAAGTTTCAGATCTGAAACATTCTACATATAGCAGGCTTCTGTACAGGAGGAGCAGTGGTCCCTGAAATGTTCATAAAGAGGTGAGATTCTCCATGCTTGATGAACTACTCAATCCCATCGCCGTCCTTCTTTCTCCTTAATCCATCTGTCTCCCTTCCCCAACCTTTGTCCTCCCGGCTCTTCCAAATGTTGTATAAACTCAATTCTCTCTACTAAGCCATTCTTTCAAGGAATTGCTAAAGTGGCTTCTTTGTTTGTTTGTTTGTTTTCTGGACTGTACCCTGGCCAAAAATACAGCAGGTAAACAACCAGTGCCCACTGTAATTACCTTAGTGGTTGTCTTTTCCATACAGAAATTTGCCATCCCTTGTCTATTTCCTTTACGTCTGTTACTCTTTCAACTTTGGCAAACAATTCCAATCAAGAACCAATAAAAAAGAAGAAGAAGAATCAGGAACCCAGAGTTCAGACCACATTTTTCACAAAACATTACTTGAAAAAATGTGTTTATGAATGCTACAAAACAGAAAACTCAAGGAAAAAAATGTAAATGTTGAGATCCACTTCTTCTTGTAGATACAGAACAAAGAATAACCCACATTATGACTGCTCATAAAAAAAAATGCTGTGCAGCAACACGGGTTTCCAACAAATTTGATAACCTGTTTCTGTCTCCCCCTTTCTCCATTAAATTGAACTCTCTGAATTATTCATGAGGGCTATTTTAATGGGATAATTTTTTCTTGCAAACGCTGACACTAATACTAAGGAATACCTCTAGGTATTCATCTTGGATAAATAAGGCTCCTGGTAACTAGTTTTCTTGATGCTTCACCTTATTCAAATGAACATATATGGAAGTAACTAATGTAGACCATTTTTTAAACACTTAATGTTTTCAATATGTTCCTCTCCATATATGTATAGTCAAACATATGTTTACTCAAGAATTAGCCAGGATGTTGAATTAAATGAAAGTAGAGCTGAAAGTTAAGCAATTCTCAGGTGAACTGGGGCAGGGCATTAGGAAGAAATTTAAAGTCCACATTTTCCAGCTGTGAAGACAGCTCTGAATGACTTTGGGAATCGCCCATCCCTCCATAGTGCTTTGACCACATTCAGAACCAATCATTCACTTCAATGTGTACATTAGGAGTTCTTAACTCAGGATAGGAGGATTTTAGGGGGTTGGTGAATTCCCTGAAACTGTATACCAAATATTCTGTGTGTGATTTTTTTTTCCCTGAAAAGGAAGCTCAATGCGCTCATCAAATTCTCAGAGGGGCTCTTGTCTACTCCACTGCCAAACCCCTCTAATGTTAAGAATTTTCATTTTACAAAGAAGTAAGACTTCAAAAGTCAGGATTCTTTAGATTTCTGTGTGATGTCGGGGTGTGTGGGGAGAGTGGATGGCTATTTATCTTTTGATAAATTGAGTATTATGAAGAGTCACATGCAAGATTTCCAGGACTTGGGGAAAATTATACTTTGTGGGTGAGCTACATTTCGTTGCTCAGTACAGGTTTAATTTTTACCAATATCTGACCATTGTTTTCCAGGCGTCCCTGTAGGTCGGCTCATGTCTGTCCATAAATATTAACCCAAACCATTTTGTTTTTTTTTTTCTACTGACACACATTAATTAAAAAATAAGTTAAATATCTGGATGATCCTCTCTAACCTATTCTATCCGATAGCAGGTGCTAAAACACGGAGTAGTCAGATAGCTTATGCTCTAATAGTACATAAAAAGAATGCTGTCATTTAATAATGTTGTAGATACCAAAGCTTCTAGGGTAATAAAGTTATTTTTATTTCAGTCGCAGTGTTAATTAAGAGCTTAAAGAAATAAAATTGTAAAGGAAATACTCATTCTCCGCCCCCCCCATGCAGCTTTCTAACATTTCTAACAGTTCTGTGCTAAATGTAACAAGATTTTTAAGACACAGAGGTGACTGTCACTGCTGGAATGTGTCCTGGAGGCTTTTTCTGTCAGAGGAGATGACAGTGACTCTTCCCATGCAGATTAAACTGGTGTTTACAGATTTGCCCTGGGTGTGCATTTTTATCCTGCTGTGATCAAGTAACACAACCTGACGAGTGCCAGACAGATCTCTCGATAAGAAAGGTTTGAATGTGCCCCCACTTTGCACAGGGCACAGCCCTGATCAGACGCCCTTGGCAAGGATCCTTTTCCTGTTCTCCTTTGCAATGAACAGTTATGTACAAGTTACCTTGTCCCCTTTCCCTTTGGGTGAAGCATTGGGAATGAATGTGCAAAAGATTCAACAGCAAATTCTGTGCTGAAACTCAGATTGTTAAGTGTTGACTTTAAGAAAAAAAAATCAGTATTAACATTCAATTTTTGGAGATGTCAAAGGAGGCCTGTGTGGCCATGTGAGACATCTAAAAATACTTGAGTCATTTACGGTAATTTAAAAAATTTTGTTAATTTTCACACTGCAGAGTTTTCACAGACAAAATCACTGAGATAAGAAATCTTATTGTGGGCAAAAGCTAATCGGGCTCCAGATGCTGTGAGTGTAAAACCAGGAGCTGCCTGCAAGGGCACATCACTGAACCTTTCCCCCATCCCTCAGCCCTCCCACCTCCTGCCATTTCATTTTAAAGCCAGCATTTTTAATATCCATGGAAGAAAACTAGCTGTTGTCATCAGATAGTGAAACTCAGCTCTCTACATTTTGATTTCTTACTTCATTTCAGTAAGAGAAGTCCATAAAGAAATTTGTTAGGTTTGGAAAGGGATCACATTTTTGGTTTTTTTTGTATTTTTTTCATAAGGATTGTTTAGTTCGCTGAATTAAAAACTAAACAGAAGAGCATTGCTAAAGAAGAAAATGTATTAGAGTGAAGACTCAAGTTCACAGTTCTGCCACTGTTAAGCTTTGAGATCTTGGAAAAGTCACTTCCTGTCTATGAGTCTGATTTGCCTTATCTGTGAAACAGGAACAAGACCTTTCTGTCCGGGGTGTCCAACCCGCCCTAGGCGACCTGTAGAATAACGAACAAAGAGCAACAGTCAAAAAGAGTTATGTAGCATTCTAGACCATCTAGCACATGCCTCTCTTTCCTACAATGCAATCAATCAATATTTGCTGATTTAATTATTAACTTTCAAAAGTATGTAAATCTAGTATTGTTAGATCCTTATCTAGACTTTGGAATAGAGGTAAGATTTCTCATTACAACCAAATACTGGTAGCTAAAACTTTTTATTCTCAACAAATAGTGCTGGAAAAGCAGAATATTTTTTATCACCTCCTCTTTCAAATGAAGCTTTTGGTTTGCATTTTGAAAAGAATTATTTTTAGAATAACGAATGTCATATACATGGGAGATACAAGAGAAGTACACAGAATCTTTAGAGAGTGTTTCATAATATTTTCTTTTAGTCATTACTAAAGATAACTAAAAAAGGGGCCCCCGGGTGGCTCAATGGGTTAAGCGTCCTACTTTGGCTCAGGTTACAATCCCAGGGTTCATGGGTTGGAGCCCAGCATCAGGCTCTGTGCTGATAACTCAGAGCCTGAAGCCTGCTTTAAATTCTGTGTCTCCCTCTGTCTCTGCCCCTCCCCCCCCAGAAATAAATAAACATTAAAAAATAAATAAATAAAGATAACTAAAACAGCCATTAATGATATTTTTCAACTTCCAATAAATTTGATAAATTTCTATGACTCCCAACTATTTTTTTTAAATTTTTTTTAACGTTTATTTTTATTTTTGAGACAGAGAGAGACAGAGCATGAGCGGGGGAGGGTCAGAGAGAGAGGGAGACACAGAATCCGAAACAGGCTCCAGGCTCTGAGCTGTCAGCACAGAGCCCGACGCAGGGCTCGAACTCACGGACCGCGAGATCATGACCCGAGCTGAAGTCGGACGTTTAACCAACTGAGCCACCCAGGCACCCCTATGACTCCCAACTATTAAAAAAATTCTAAGAAACTATGATGCCTGAGCATACCTTGAGTACAATGTCATCTCTGAAGGTCTGGTAGTTTAGACATTTATCCAGTTTTTGTTTGAGACCCATCAACTTCTAAAAAGGAGTCTAGTCCACAGCACAAATACAACAAATTAAGCTGACGGAAAGGGAGTTGATTATTGCACCCTATCAGTGTGGCCATAGCTGTCTCCACCCTTCTCTTTCTTTACATGGTCTCCATTTTAGGTGAGCCCGTTTCAGGTCACACAGCTGGTGAAGGAGGCAGGGGTCAGCTTGCTTCCAAAGCCTGTAAACTTTCTTCATTATTTCCATCCCTAAAAGACAGGCCAAAAGATTACAGTATTTCTCTTCATATGTGTTACTTTTTAAAGTAACATTTATTTTCATAATTTTGTCCAAAATATGTGTGTGTGTATAAGAATTAAGTTATTTGTTTTATTGACTCGATTTTTTTTTTCCAAAATAAGTGATGGACTGGTTAATTTATTCTTTAACTTCCTCCTACCTTTTTTTTTCTTTTCTGAAAATTTAGGCACTGTCTTGCATTGGGTTCCTCCAGATGCTATCCTTATTGCAAGGATTTGAGCAAGCAGTTTACTTGGAAAGAGATTCCAGAAAACAACGGTGAGGTTGTAGGGATTGTAGGATGGGTAAAGGAAGGGGGTCATACAGGGTGTATTAATGAACACATTGTGAGTCCCTGGCAAACTCTGTGGGACAGAATAGAACACACCTGTGAGTTAGTTTTTCCACCAGAATGAGAAGAAAGCTAGGCTATTTGTCTACCAACTTTTAAACCTTATCACTGACTGCTGCTCCCGGAAGCCATTAACCCCCAGGGATTCTGCCGGCTTCTGACACAGGTGCGCATGCTCCTGCCACCAGAGAGTCCCAGGGGAGAGTTGCAGGTGAAGAAGCCGCAGGTAGGTGCAGGAGGTGAACGTCCAGGGGATCTGGGCAGAGCACCTACAAGTGACTGCTACCGATTCTGTTCTGTGGTGAGAGGATTCCATTATCTATTCTATGATGTTTCAACAGATTTAGTTTAACAATTAAAATGAACAACAAATACACCGCAGTCAGAGAACATCTGACCCTTTTCTGTAGAGAAAAATAAATGCCAGTAGGCAGACAGAGAATAATGGGTCTAGCCTGACCTAGATTGGGAGGAATTTAGAAGTCTGTCCCCTGGGAAAGAAGGTTTTACAGTGCTCAGAGTAGCTAGGATGAGCTGAGAAAGCTTTTCAGCCCTTCACTTTAAAGAACATTATAAAATGGACGGTAGCCTTTAAAAAAGTACCTATGAGGCCAGAGTTAGCAAGACTGCAAAAAGCCATGATATGCTGTCATTAGCTAACTAGAGCTTATAACAGTTACTCAGTGAGAATAGAATTCAATTTGTACTTAGATTTTTATTTTGCATTAAGTTCTTGCTCTGTCTAGGGTTTTGAGCTATAAAGAAAGCAAAACATAAGTTTATAGGTATTCAGTTATAGAGAATTATTGTATTGAGGAAACGGTGAAAAAGTCCCTTGATCTTAAAATTACTTTCTCAAAAATATGAATTATATTACAGCTTCTTGGAGAAAACTATTAGAGATTTTTGAATAATGACTTTTTCCTCTAGGGGAATTGTGCCTTCTCTTCAAGAAAAAACGCAGTATCGGGTGTTTGAAGTAAACATATTATGTTTTACACTGCCAATCATATTTAGTTAAGATGTAAGCCTTAGAGATTTGAAACTTCAAGAAACAAACTACACGCTAATGAGAAAGAAGTTGAGTGTCAGATCCTCAAATAGCAAGGTAATGCAATTTTCTCTGAGTTTGAATTTTTTGATTACTTTTTCAGGATACAATAACATACCAAAAAAAATACTTGGCATATCAATTTGTTGCTCATTGAAGAGGTTTTAGGTTCTTTTAGGCATCTTTGATAAAGAAAGTCTTAGTGAAAGTTTTGGAATTAAAAAGAAATGAGGGGCACCTGGGTGGCTCAGTCAGTTAAGGGTCAGGTTGTGAGATCTCCTGGGATCTCATGGTTGTGAGATCAAGTCCTGTGTTGAGCTCTGTGCTGGCAGTGTGCTTGGGATTCTCTCTCCCTCTCTCCTTGCCTCTCCCTGACTTGCACTCTTCTCTGTCTCAGATTAAATAAACAGGAAAGAAAGAAAGAAAGAAAGAAAGAAAGAAAGAAAAAGAAAGAAAGAAAGAAAGAAAGAAAGAAAGAAGGAAGAAAAAAAGAAGAAAGAAAGAAAGAAAGAAAGAAAAAGAAAGGAGAAAGAAAGAAAGAAAGAAAGAAAGGGAAATGAGACCAAGAGGGAAATTTAGTTGGCTTGAATTTTTGGAGGTGTGTTCTGATTATTTTTATAAAATACTTAGAAAATAAGAGAGTGGTTTTACAGAAGATATACATGCATAGAGGTGTGTGTGTGTGTGTGTGTGTGTGTGTGTGTTCTAATTATAACAGGAATCCTTTCACATTGAAAAAAAATGTATAAAATGCAGAAAATAAGTTGTAAACAGTATGTGATCTCACCCCTGCCTACCTCTTCCCTGTGATTTTGTGCTTCTCTTCTTCTCATCCACAATGCTCCAGCCATACCTGTCTCCATTCAGTTCTAGAAGCATCTTTATGCATGCCATTCTTCTGGCTAGGAGGCCCCTCTGACCGTTTCTCCCATGGCTGATATTAGGGTTCAGATTAAAAGTCCTTGTTTCTAGAAGGCCATTCATAAATACTTTGTGCAAAATAGTTCAACTGTCTACCCCGTATTTGCTTCCTTTATGGCACTTAACACCATTTATGATTAAATATTATCACATGTATTTGTTTATTTCTAGAGTGGGAGTGCCACAAAGGCAAAAATACTGTTTCATTGACAAACCTCTCTGAGATGCACCGCCTGAATTAGTCTTTCATTCTTTTTCCTTGGAACGAATGAAGAAAATGTCCGTGCAGAGGGCTTTTCACCCCTCCTCCTACTCTGGTCATGCAAAGTCCCTTTAGGACTTAACTGTCTTCTATGCCTTTGGTCCCCTTCTTGTTCCCAACGGAAGGAAGTGTCACGTGTCACAAGTGGTGGTCAATCTGTTGGAATACTGTAAGTATACATAATGAAACGATGTAAAATTATATTAAACAACAAGGATACTACCTGACATTATAAGGAAGTTCCAGTGTGGATGAATGGAGCAGCTTCACGTCATGACACACATGACTTTTTGCACTCTGGCCCAGCCCCGCCTCCCACCACTCAGTCGTCTAGAGCCTAAGCTGCCACTGGCGTATTTTATTCCTTTACGCACTCCATTCCCTCCCTCGAGAGCAATAATAATTTAGCTCATATTTGTTGAACATTCACCTTGCCAGGCACTATACCAATTGCTTTCCCTTCATTATTACATTTAATTCTCACACAATCTGATGAAGTAGACGTGATTGATCTGGTTTTACTGAGGAGTCAAATAGCATAGCCAAAGTCACACAGCTGGAATGTGGAGAAGCCAGGAGGTAAACTCAGTTCACGTGACCCTAACACCCTTGCTTCATCAACTCATCATCTGACTCACTTCTATGGAAATCACCTCAAACATTTCACCAACAACTCCCTGTATGTAGAAAGAGCTTTCTCTCTATGTATCTTCCCAAATTCTAATCTTCCAAAAATGCACTTTGTACTAAACTCTGTTAGCCCTTAGCTCACTAGATAATTTTGCATTGATCGTCCCAGAGATAGTCTATGTAAGGCAGGAATCACAATTTTTTTTCATTTTTCATCCTGAGAACCCCTTGAGGTTCCTGGTTTACAATACACGTTCGATAAAGGTCCATTCAATGAATGAGTGAATTATTCTGATTTAAACGCTCATCCGAAACAAGTCAAAAGGATCCCATTAAGACGGATTGTTGAATGTGATGATGAACCTTGGGCAAAAAATTGCTGTGTCTGCGCTGAACAACCAGCATCTGATCAAATAAACAATCACTATATTCCCTTTGAAAACAAACCTTCTTTCCTTAAAAAAAATCACAGCACGTGGCATTGCTCCTCAGTAAAAGTTAAATAAAATAGTTAGTTCAGCTGGTTAGAAAATGTGCTTCAAGTTTAACACCACATATCATTGTTTATACAGATGATTACTTGGGACGAACTTCAATAGAATCATGCTTTGCTCGCAAAGAAGACGGCTTTGGCAGCACGTAATGATCAGTTAGGGTGACTCATATTTTCCAGCTGAGATCAATGGACCTTAATCCATTAACACAGACTTAAATATCACCAGATAGCAAGGTATGACAGTAGAGGTAGGAGTAAGAAAGGTATGGAGTATTGAGATTGAAGAGATTTTGTTTTTCATGTTCTAATCCCTTTTCATACGCTATAGGAAAGCAGTATAATTTTAGACTTTCAATTAGTTTACCCTAGGTATTAAATGAAAACGATCTTTGTGAGTAATGTAAATTATTTTTGTTCACCTACTTCAAGCTGCTCTTTGCAGAATTTGATTTTTAAAAGTCCTTGGCAACATATTAGTAATAAGCCATTGGAAAATGTCAACAAACAGTTTCATTTTGGGGGAGGATTATAATCATCCCAGTCAATCAGATGCCTGTTAGATATTTAAATTTTAAAGGGTAAGCCAGTGAGTTCACCACAAAGCAATCCATAATCAACTATTTTAAACTAAAAATAAACAATTCAGATACCTGATAAAAAAAAAAGGTATTTGGTGGCAAAACATGATAGTGTCCTTTAGTTTAAGAATAAGATTCAGGGGCGCCTGGGTGGCGCAGTCGGTTAAGCGTCCGACTTCAGCCAGGTCACGATCTCGCGGTCCGTGGGTTCGAGCCCCGCGTCGGGCTCTGGGCTGATGGCTCAGAGCCTGGAGCTTGTTTCTGATTCTGTGTCTCCCTCTCTCTCTGCCCCTCCCCCGTTCATGCTCTGTCTCTCTCTGTCCCAAAAATAAATAAACGTTGAAAAAAAAAAATTTAAAAAAAAAAAAAAAAAAAAAAAAAAAAAAGAATAAGATTCAGAATTTACTCTCTCTTAGTTTATCACAGTATTTGAAGTATGCATTTGCTAACAGAATTATTTTGTCTACATATTTAAATTTGTTGTGTAGCTTTTCATGAATTATATGTGACATCGCATAGGTATAGACTGAGAAAGGAATCTAGGAGTTGTTTGTGAACTCATGACATGTAGTCTGTGGTTCCCTTTTCATTTTTCCTCCTTTTCTTTTTCTGTCCTTCTTGGGTATTTTTTTCTTATATTTTCTTGTCTACTTTGTGGATCTATGAATTTCTTCTTTTTCCTTACTCTAAGAGTTATAAGCCTCTTGAGGGTGAAAACCATAGTTTATTTTTCTTGATATCCCAGGGCTTAGAGTGTGAATCATGTCCCAAATGAACATGTATTAAATGAATGAATGAATGATAATGAATGAAAGACTGACCTCCATAAGGATAACTTCACAGTGAACCTGCCTGAAAAAATCTGGATGAGCCCATTCAGAGCATCGTTAGTCAAAGCAACAGAGTAAAGTAGATTGCCATATTATACTTTTAACTACTAGCAGTTTTTATATCAAATATTTTCTTCTACACAGCACAATGATGATATGAAGACAATTATACAACTTTGTTGACAATGTTAAAGTGGGCCCAAATAAATGCAGAGGTATACTCTTCCTGGATAGATTCAAAGTTGTAGAAAATGTCAATTTTCCACAAGTTAATCTCTAAATCTAAAGCATTTCTCAAAGTTTATAACAAGGTGTCTGATTTTTAGAACTTGAAGGGTAAATTTTAGAGTTGAAATGGAAAATATAATTGGTAAGAATATTTTGAGAGAAAAAAATAGAACATTGAGAACACTTTACCTCTTGAATATCATAACACATCGTACAGATTCAGTAAACTGAATAATATAATCTTGCCACAAAATAGGCAACAGGGGAAGCAGGAAGACCAGTTAGGGGATTATTGCAATAACCCATGTTAACAATCCCCTGAGACTCCATGTCTTTACTAATTTGCTTGGTCAGCTTTTGCTAAATGTGCTAAAATAATCCACTGTGAGTGTAGATTATTCCATTTCCCTTTATTTGTCAGTTATTGCTTGAGAGATTTTGAAGCTATTTGCCTACGTTTGTGATCATTATTTTTTCTTTGTATCAATATGCAGTTGCTATTTCTCTTAATTAATGCTCTTTCATTTAAATACTATTCGATTGAGATTAATATTGCTGTACTACTTTGTGGTTAATAATTTATATGGCATATCTTTTCCCATCAGCTTGATACTCAGCTGTTCCCTGCAGTTTTACTTTAGGAGTGTTCTTGACGACTACACCTTGGTTAATTTTATTTTCTTTGTTTTCTTTACAAATTGCTAATCTCTTTAATGGGATAGTTTTACCTATTTAATTTTAATGTGATGACTGACAGATTTAGAGTTATTTCTGCCCTTTTATTTTGTGTTATCTTGTTAGATACATAAATATTAAATATATGAATATATCACATACTATATAATATATATTCCTTTTTTTCTATACTGGTTGGGAAACTATAGATTTTTATTTATATTCTTTTGGGGATTTTCTTTTAGGTTTTTTAAGATACATGTGTATCTCTCTTAAATAGTTTCTGTCCGTCCAACCACAAGAAGAGTTTTAGCATGGCTTACATTCCCATTTAACAACCTCTTCTTCCATCACATTATTGTTGTGCACAGTTGTAATTTTGCCTTCTTTTAATCAAACAAAAAAATGGTGTAATGTTTGTCTCAATAGTTGATATTTAATTAGTTTGGGACAGATTTTACCAATGTCAGCACACACTATCATTTCATACGCTCAACACTTTCTTCTACATTCGTTTTTATTTTACCACAATTCCATTCTTTAATAACCACTTGAGTGATAGCTTTATTTACTTTTAAATGTTTGCAAATATCTTTTTTTCCTTACCCTCAAAGAAGCACTTGGCAGGGAATAAAATCCTATGTTGACAGATATATTTCCTCTCTGTGAGAAGATAGAATTCTACTCATTTCTGGCATGAATCAATGCCAAATAATTCTGGCAAAAAAAATTGTTGCTGTTAGTTTAAATGTCACTTGTTTGTAAGAAAAATATATTTTTTCTCTGGAAGGTTTTTAGATGATCTGTTTATAATTGATGATCTGGGGTATAGTTAGGTATCTAGGTGTGGATTTACTCTTTTTCTTTATTGTGCTTCTTTTTGGAGAATAATTTCAATTCTAAAAGTTGTCAATAATTACCTCTCCAAATGCTGATTTTCTGCCACTTTCTCCAATCTGTTCTGGAATTCTTATTAGATCAATATTGGAGCATTTCAATTTAATCCACAATATTTCTTAAGTGCTTTTCAGTATTGTACTATATTCCAGTTTGCTAATGTCCCTTGTGACCATAATCAGTCTTAAGGGTATCCCATATATTACATTATTTTTCATTTTAATAATTATACCTTTTATTTCCAAGAATTTAAACTTCTTTTTTGTTTTATGATTCCTTTTGACTGTTTTGTGTCATACATTGTCATTTTTTTAAAAGAAACAATGTATAGTTGCATTTCTTTGGAAATCCACAACATATTTTATTTTATTTTATTTTATTTTATTTTGAGAGAGAGAAAGAGAGCATGAGTGAGGAGCCGTAGAGAGAGAGGGAGATAGACAATCCCAAGCTGGCTCTGCACTGTCAGCGCAGGGCCCATGTGGGGGTTGAACCCACAAATTGTGAGATCGTGACCTGAGCCGAAATCATGAGTCAGATGCTTAACCGACTGAGCCACCCAGGCGCCCCCAAAGCATATTTATTTTGAAATTTTTGTCAGACCGTTCTCAAGGAATGAATGAATGGATTTTGAATTGTTCATTCTTTGGCATTTTTAGCATTAGTTTTTTTCACGGTCTAAAATTTGCATTTGCAGGTTAATTTCAATCTGGACAGACCTTGCGTTTGTTCCTCTCTGTCAGCTCCCCTCTTTGCCTACCTCTCCCTGCCCTTGCAGGTTTTGCACTTGCCTCTACCCAACTCCCTGGACGCTCAGCCTGGGACAGTGGTTTTAAAGGCAGTTCAGAGAGCACAGCGACATTGACGGCTTGCCGATCTGGCCTCTGATTCGGCAATAGTTTGCCTTAGCTCCCGACTGGAGGCTGAGCCTGTTCCCTTTGCAGCCTGCAGCACTCCTGAAACCAAAACCCCATACAAAACATAGTAATTGGGAGGGGTTAAGGCAGCGCCTATATCTTTGTTGGCCCTGTAGGGGCCAATTCCTGACCACCTTTGTGGCTTCTGGACTCTGAGCCCAGAAAGCCCACCTACAGCCTTGGACTCTAGATTATGTCCCATTTGTGTCCCAGTTTTAGTCTGAAAGAATGTTTACCTTTATTTGAAATAAACATTTCCCCCCCTGTCATCAGTGCTCTGTTTTGGGAAAAGAAAACTTTTAACCTAAAAGCTGTCAGTCTTTCTTTAAAAGGTCCCGGTTAGGTAAATAGGCAGGGCTGGGAAAGTCTGAGATCATTAGGGGCCTTATTTTATTCATTTTTTACAGGTAAGATATTACAGAAATCTAAGTAGTTTCCCACTATTTCAGAGTAAGTTGAATGAAGAAGCAGGGGTAGGGCTCAGGTCTTTATATTCCCATTTCAAACCCTGTTTTGCTACAGAATCTTTTTGTTTGTTTTGTTTTGTTTTTGTTTTTAATGTTTTATTTATTTTTGAGAGAGAAAGAGAGAGAGAGAGAGAGAGTGCGAGTAGGGGAGGGGCAGAGAGAGAGGGAGACACACAGAATCTGAAGCAGGCTCCAGGCTCCAAGCTGTCAGCACAGAGCCTGACACGGGGCTTGAACTCACAGACCACGAGATTATGACCTGAGCAGACGTTGAATGCTTAACTGAATGAGCCACCCAGGTGCCCCTGTTTTGTGTTTGTTTTGATCTCACTTTATTTCTAAAAATAAAAAAAAGAAAAGAAAGTAAATATTTATTTGAAAATAAATCTAATGTTTCTACTTTGAGAATATATTGAATTACTACATACTAAGACACCTTGTGCTAGTGTCTGATGGCTTTAAATGGTTACAAAATCTATTTCTTCAGTGTCAAGGCCAGGCCTTGTAAAAAACTGACATTTATCACCTCAATACTTCTGTCCATTGGATTGCCATAGGAAACAACCCTAGTGATTTCCTGACCTTTGTCCATGGCACCCCTCAGAACAAGAATATGATGAGCGATAGTCTTGCTCATCTAATCATTCTTTCAATGGATAATTTTAAAAAGTTTTGATGTTTATTTGTTTTTGAGGGGGGGGGGGCGAGGAACAGAGAGTGGGAGACACAGAAACCAAAGCAGGTTCCAGGCTCTGAGCTGTCAGCACACAGCCGGATGCAGGGCTTGAACTCACAAACCATAAGATCATGACCTGAGCCGAAATCTGACGATTAACCGACTGAGCCACCCAGCCCCCCCTAAATGAATAATTAATGAATACCTATTACGTGGCTCTCTCCAGTTTGCCAGGGAGGACTCAGTGCCTGTCTGGTTTAGCATTTTCTCAGACAGAAGTGTCCCAGTCTGTATGATAAATGGTACAGTTCTCCTAAGTAGGTGCCAGCACTGATCCAGGGCAGTGACTGCCTGAGTGACTCAAACAAGCAACACCGCCTGCCTCTCTCTTTAGTGTCCAGCCACTTTGACTCTATCATGAAAGCTCACTCACTCTAAATGGAGAGGTCAAGAGTTTTTTAGATAAGAGATGGTTCCTGCTTTCTCTACTCAAAGAGTGTGTTGGGCATTCAGAGACTAATAAATAGTATACAAAAGCAAAAACCATAACCCGCCAAGAAAATAAAGAAATCAAGGGTGCTGAGTGACGGGGCTGTTGTCATCGGTGATGCCAGCTTTACAGGACTGCCTCCAAGTCCTTTTCTTGATCTCTTGTCTTTTTTACTAGGTCCATTAAAGGGGAAAAACCCTAAAACAAACATGCAGCGATCATTTGTCTGGTGGGTTTGTGGACTCTGGGAGAGATATAATTTATGTATCAAAGTATAGAGAATCAGGCATTCCGTATTTCAGATGCAACAAATACACCCATAATTCAAGGGTTTCAGAGTAAGGTAAGTACCAGGGCTCTTATATGTTCAAAGGCCCCCAGAAAGGTAAAAAGCAAAGAAATGCCCAAATTTTGTGATCTCTAAAATGCAAAAATTGAATATTAGGTCTTGAATTCCATATATTTATATTTCTTTGAATAGTTTGCTAATATCAGGAGTCTAAATGTGAATCACCTCTGGGGCTTGGGCTTTCTATGCACACACACACACACACACACACACACAAAGCCTCTGCTTTCAATGGCACATTTTAGGATAAAAGCAATAAAGTATTTTTTCCATTCTCTCCTTTTTTGGAGCAAATCATTGTTTTTAGCAATTATTTACTTAGGCATGAAGGCTGATTCATAGCACAAAAATACTCATACATGAATATCCATATATAAAGAAAGATGTGTTGCTTTATGGACAAAGTTGCCCATTGACCACAGGATTTTGGTATTCAAATTTCAACCAAAGAGGGAGAAAAAGGTGTATTACCTTGGCTAGGGAGCATAAAGATATCTTAGGAAAATAAGAAGCTAGGCAAAGCTAGTTGCAAAAGTGCAAAAGGTTCTCTGCAGGGAACAATGCTCCCTCAGATGGGTACAGACACGGGCAGAATGTGTTTTCTCTCACTGTGCACCCCAACCCTTCATGAAAGGACAAAGTCAGGTTCATTGCCATGGGGAGTCATTTCCAAGTACAAGTGCATCCGTACCACTTAATTCCCCAGGACAATCTCGTGAAGAGGTATTGCCTGAAAAATAGTTTACACGTGTGCCTACTGACTTTGTAATCTTAGCCAGATTAACAGACTTTGAAAATGATTCAGAATTGCCTCTGGTGATAGTCATACTCATTTTATCAGTTTATGTCCTCTCATACTGTGTGTTTATGGTACATGCCAAAAATTTGGCAGAAAATCTTGACCATATAAGCTGCAAGCTGCTTTTTATTGTAGATTTCACAAACCTACTTGAGTTGATTCTAATGAAACGCATGGAGAAGGAATAAATCCAAGAAATGTTGCATCTGTATCTACTTCTTGAAGATAAACTGGTAGTAAGTGAAATAGACATGCTGCTTTATGAGGAAACCAGGCCTACCCTTGATTCTCATCAAGGTCCAGGCATTTAGGGTTTAGGCTGTTCACTACTTTAAAAGCATATCACCAAAATCCAGTTATGCTCTTTTATTTTAAATAAAACTTTAAAACAGCTGCATTAGCCAACTTTACAATCAGGACCTATAGATAGCAACTATTTTAGGGTAGTATTAAAAGTTTTATTAAAACATGGCATGGGGTAGAAACTCACATGGGAAGATCTTAGGGACCTCTTAAAATACACCTTTCACTATGATTCCACCTGGAAGATATCTGTTCCCTATGCTTGCCCACCATTACACATTGTGTCCACCGTTCAAATTGCACATATATTGTTAGTTACCTTCTCACACATGTGTCTCATATTACTAATTAGATCATGAGCCTGGAGGCTATAACACAAAGTCCCAAACAAGAAAATTGTCTATGTATGAGTTTAATGTTTGTCACTATTTTACTTCCAGGATAGAGGCAACTCTGACCCTAGATGATCAAAGAAGTTTAGATCTTGTTGAAACCTTGGATATCGTGTGCAGTCAGGTGCCCTTCAAACTCTTTAAGTGTCTGAACTTGAACAACTTAAGTTAGGTGTGTAATGTACAAAAGAGACGTAAAAAGGAGCTAGAAGGGCAGAGCCCGGTAGACTGGATTTCCGTGAACCTCCCATTGCCCACATTTTCCTCATTCTAACCACTTTCAAAGAACCTCTAGGATCCCATGAAGTAGTTTCTAAAAAAACACTAATTTCTTTAATTTAAAAATGAAAGATTTATAAGTGTGGTAGTCTTCAAAATCTTCAGATCACACATTCTTATCACTAACACATTTGCGCCTATGCCCCAGAGTATATTTATATACTACTATGGGATGCTTCTTATAAAGCATACACGCAAGGGGCGCCTGAGTCGTTCAGTCAGTGGAGCTCAGGTCATGATCCCAAGGTTGTGGGATCAAGCCTTGTATTGGGCTCCACATGAGCATGGAGCCTGCTTGAGATTCTCTCTCTCCATTCCCCTGGAATTCTGGATTCTGCTCCTCTCCCCTGCTCACTTTCTCTCTCTAAAAATAAGACAAAAAAATTTAAAAAATACATACATACAAAATAAAAATGTATAAATAATGACTTGAAAACATAGACATTATATTTTCTTCTCATACCCAACAGATCATCTTGTGTGTCATATATTCCCCATATGAAGAACACAGCCTAGAGACGCCAGGGCTGACATTTACAAACCTTATGAGCAATTGTAACAAGACAAGGATTCAAAATCTGGTCATCAACTTAGTGGTCCAGTGTTCTACTCACTCTTCAAATATTCACTCCAGTTCAGAGTTTGTCACTCCAGAACTGTGTTTTTTGAGTAATGTACAACTTTCTTTAAAACAACAAAATCCTCATCTTTCTAGCTATTGTGCAACAATAAAAAAAAATTATACACCAAATGTGATCCAAACTACAGAATCAATAACCACTGAAAATGCTAGCATGACTTGATTGTGATAGGTTTTGGTGCTTTGATGAAATTAAATTATCAGTTGTATCAACTAGGAATGATTTCACATGTATAGGACAGCAAACAAGATTTGCAAAGGTTTAGAGAAATAGTTTATTTTTCTTGCGCAGTCTATAGACAGGCAGTTATTGCATTGATTTGGGGGGTTCAACAATGTCAAGGATGCTGCATCTGGAAGTCCTATTTTTCCTTCATGATTATAAGATAACTACTGTAGTTACTTTTATTTTTAATAACATTTCAACCACTGACTGATGAATTAGCTTACTCATGATAGTGCACAATATACAAAACCAAAAACATCAATTGTTTAAAAAAAAAGTTATTTTCTATGGATTTACAACTTTACCTTTGCTAAATAGTTGATTTAAGTTGATGCATACCAGACAGATCCCACTGACATTTTTCACTATTTCAGAAGATTCGTCAAATTTATTATTAAGACTGAAGAGCCTAAGAAATGGGACTGCTGAGATAAGGAGTATAGTTCACAATATGCTGTTTGGAGTACTCCAGAATAGAATGCTTAAAAAAAAAACTATTTTTAGGGTCTATAGACACTTGCTGCTACTTTCAGATGTTAGTAGGAAATGAAATAAATATTTAGGAACCAATGCATGATTGTACTGGATATGTTAGATAGTAATTGGCAAGAAGAGAAGGTTGGAGAATGCATGAGGTCCCCTGAGTGGCACCTCCATAGACAGGAAGTGAGAAGGGGAAGGTCACAGAGATAATCAGAGACCAGATCATGTGAAACCCATGAGCAAATTTAAAAGACCTTGTACTTTATTCTCAGTGGAATAAGGAGCCTTTGAAGGGTTTTAAACATAGTAGTAACATGACCTAAAATACACTTGTAGAAGCTAAGTAAATTCTCCAAGATCACACTGCTGATGAATTGGTGAACTTGTGATTCAAACCCAGGTCTGTTCTACTCAAAAGGCTGAGCTTTTAACAATCCATACTACAGGGTGTGGCTTTACTTTTGATATCATTATCCAAATCAAATCTTCAGCACAAGGCTTGGGTTTGTGTCAAAGTTCATTTTAACTTAAAGAGTCTGTTACATCAGCAGCAACATATTTTGACTCTCTGAAATATATCATGAAATAGGAAGATACAGAGAAAAAAGATAAAATGGAAAACAACCCTCTGTTGGAAAAAAGATCAAAAACTTTACTACATTGAAAACATTTAAGCAAAATGACACCCATGAGTAATTCATTGATTTGTTAGTTGTACTTATACACTAAGAATTAGAATGTGAATTATTACACCAAAATAATTTGATTTTTCTTTCAAAATTTTGTATAAAATAAAAATTGAGCTGGACATGCTATGCATATAATTTCTTTATGAATTTTTCATATATCTTCACTTCTAGATTGCTTCGAGGTATATGATTAGTTATATTGAAATCCATGAGAAAGCCTCATGTTGTATTTTGCTCCCGATTGGAAGAAAACTCATGCGATAAATTATTCCCCGTTCCTTGCACAATTTGCAGTCTCAAGAAGATTGGATAGTTCAAAGCAAAGCTTCACTCTGTTCTGAAATTCTTCCATTATTTATTTATTTATTTATTCTGAAGTCATATTATTGTATTTTTCTTTTTCCCTTTCTTCTTGAGGAAGGTAAGATAGAAATAGTTTTATGAAGGCAAGTAACTATCCTGGAAAAAAGTTGCACATTTATTAATTCAGTCAAATGATTTATTGTATTGATGATCCCTAATTTCCTGTGCCTCTTTATTTTTCTGTGAAGCAAAAAAATAAATAAATAAAACTTCCCGAGTGGATCAGATAATACATCAAGGCTACATAGGCTATTGTTTTATGTTCCCATAAAAAAAGCAACAAATTTGCTTGCTAACGGCTGAATTTATTCTTTCCTCCTACCTCAACCTTCATTTGGCCAATACTCTATGTGAGTGGTTATATTTTGTCCTGAGGACCATGCCAGTCTGAGGTAAGAATAGAGATATTTTATTGTCATGTGAGTCTTCGTTTAGTATATTGGGGACAATTCTTCATGCCAATAAATACAGTTCTACAGTATTATAATTTTGAACAACTTCAAAATATTTCATTGTATGAATGCACTAAAGTTCATTTAAAGAAACCCCCATTGTTGTACATTTCAGCTGTTTTCCATTTTTCATTATGATTAAAAATGCTGTAAAGAACACAATTATAAGTAACTTCATTACTTTAACAAATATTCAACAATCTATTTTCTCACAGAGTTGAAGCAGTCTTTCCTCAAAACAGTTCTACCTACGTTTGAAACTCTTTAAAGCTATGAAAGGAAACCTTAGTTTTTCGAGAAAAAGGGCAAAACCTTGAGAAAAAGAGAAAATGTTGGCGTTTTCTTGTCCCTTCCTGCCTTATTGACCACATTTCCCCTATTCTCAACATTCTCGCCACAAACCACAATGGTGTCCTTTCAGTACTTTATATTCACCGAGTCCCTTTCTACCACAGGAACTTTGCACTTCTCTGATTACTTCTCTGATTACTTCTCTGATTGAAACCTGCTGTCTCCCCTCTTCTGGTTAACATGTGTTCATCATTCAGCTTTCAGCCTAAAGGGCCCTTCCTGAGAGAAGCCATTGTTGATCCCTTTATATTAAATACCTCTGTTAAATGCACTCATATCTCCCTTATATAGCACTTGCCACCATTGCTGCATGTTTGTATGATTTTTAATATGTCTCCACTACTAAACTGTAGCTGCTTGAGGGCAAGGACTATTGAATACCCAGCACCTAGCAAACTGACACAAGTACATGTGTTGTATGTGTGTATGTGTGTGTGCATATAATATATTTATCAAATATATACTATGTGCCAAGTACTATGTTAATTGATGTATCTATGTGAATTTCTTAAGCATGTTCTTACAATGCATTTGTAGAAGTGGAAGCTATTTAGTCAAGGCACATTTTTATATTTATACACATAGTCAATTAGCTTTCAAGAAATGTACCCAATTGAAATCCCAAGAGCAGTGTTTCCCTGAACCCCCAAACTACTGATAATTGACATCTGCTGTAATTTTCATTTTTTTCCAGTAAGAAAGAGTATTTATTTCTGTTTACTAATCGTTTGTACCTATTGTGCAAATTTTTAGACTTAAACCCTTAAGCAGCATATTATAAATAGAAATTTATATATTCCGGTGGTTCCACAAATTTCTTTTTGGAGATCTGCAATACTATTTCATATTTTGTGTTTTCATCTGGATAAAATTATAAAAGAAATTATACAGGTATATTCTAGCCAACTGGAGAACCACCATATAATCAAGTCTTACCAAATAATTTTAGTAGCAATGTTTGCATTATGACAAAAAAAAAGAACCACTTAACACAAATTTACTTATAAATAGTGAGAAAAGAACAAAGGTAGACTTAATAATGAAGTGATGTTTTCATACCAAATGAAGACCAAATGACGCCATGCTGTGCTCTATGAATAATAATGCGACAGTTATTTCAAAAGAGAAAATTTCTGGAAAAACTCAAAAACTTGCATAAGTACTGTAGCATATTCTAAGAGGATGTTTAGTTTCTGCAAAACATCATCTTTCATATTTAATTATTATTGTTGGCTTGAATTTTAAGGTTTTTATAGAGATTTCATTGTCATTTAATTTAAAAATCCAGCTTTGTTACATAGTATAATAAGATTTCTACATTGAATTTTAGATTTGCTGTTATTTGCCGATATATAATTAATTTAAATTAACATCAGGAGTCTTTAAGAATATTTTCCTTTTAGGGATGCCTGGGTGGCTCAATCAGTAAGTGTCTGACTTGATTTAGGCTCAGGTCATGATCTCACAGTTGTGGGATGAAACCCCATGGTCAGCGTGGAGCCTGCTTGGGATTCTCTCTCCCTCTCTCTCTGCCCCTTCCTGGCTCACACTCTCTCTGTCTCTCTCAAAAGTAAATAAGTAAACATGTAAAAATAAAAGAATTTTCTTCTTTTAAAATAAAGGCTTCCTATTGTTCAACTGTGTGAAACACAATCATAGACCAACATAGTTTCAGTTGAAATCTACAAGTGCACACTTACCTAATGAATTGTGAAGAAGAAATCTCTACTATTGTTAAGAAGACCATAAAATTTATCCCTCAAAGCATGAGCACACTACAAGCAAGTCACCTATGGAGATGTTGAATCATTATACCTACTGTGACATTGTGGGTCAATTACACTCAAATAAAAAAATTAAGAAAATGGGGCATCTGGGTGGCTCAGTCAGTTAAGCACCACCTTCAGTCAGGTCACGATCCCACGGTTAGTGGGTCCCAGCCCTGCATAAGGCTCTGTGCTGGGAGCCTGGAGCCTGCTTCGGATTCTGTGTCTCCCTCTCTCTCTGCCTCTCCTTCATTCGCACTCTGTCTCTCTCTCAAAAATAAATAAACATTAAAAAATTTTAGAAAAAAAAAGGAACACCAGCACACTTTGAAGAGTGAACGGGAATGCTATCAATAATCATGCCAGGACAATAGGTGTAAACCTTATCACTCCTGCGTTTGGTCATTCTAAGTATATATTTGCCTTTGTAGTATCTTTTTGTCATATAACAAGCAAAGTAGGGAGAAATACAAACTTAATCACGAGATTTTGGCTCTGAGATTTGATTCATTGAATTAAAGAAAGAGAAGCAAAAGGAGTATCTTCTGGAATGGTTACATCTAGAAACAGGTAGAAAGCACAAAATGAGTCATTATGTATAAAATCAAGTATGCTGAGAAAAGAACAGGCAGCACTTGGTGTGAATTTCTTTAAAAAATTAGACTCCATGCACACTTTATGAATCCCATTTCTTTCCCTAGAAATAGGAATTGCATGAATAGAACACACAGTACACTTAAGCAGTAAATCTTCAGTTTGACTTTAAATGTCAACTGTAAATGATAACTTCCAAACCCTCATCTCTGGACCCAATTCTTCCCTGAAGTACAGAATCATATACACAACTCCCTACCAGTATTGAAGACATCTCAAAATTAACATACATTATTGTGGTCTGCTAGAGCCACCATAACAAGATACCATAGATTGAGTGGTTTAAACAATAGAAATCCATCATCTCACAGTTCTGCAGGATGGAAAGTCCAAGATCACAGTGTCAGCCAATTTGGTTCCTGTTGGGAGCTCTTCCTGGCTTGCTACCTTCTTGCTGTGTCCTCACATGATGACATGAGAGAGAGAGAGAGAGAGAGGACAGAGAGAACATGCATAGGTGTGAGCAAACAAAGTCTGCTATCTCTTCTTATAAGGGCACTAATCCTATCACGAGGTCCTCATCCTTATAACCTCATCCAACCCTAACTACATCCAAAAGGCCCCATCTTCAAAAGCCATCGCATTGGGGGTTATGGATTCAAAATACGAATTTAGGGGAGACACAACATATGCTAAACTTTTTATATATCCTCCAACCTGAACTGGCTTCTCTCTGAGGCCTCTTCATTTCAGTAAATGGCACTTCATTTGAAATTGCTCCTGTCAAACATTTGGAGTCATTCTTGACCCCCACCCCCTGACCCCACACCTGCCAATCTAAAACTCCTTTTCGCAATTACTGCAAAATAATTCTTGTCCTGGATTATAATGCCCTCTGAGATCTGGAGTCTGACTAACTCTGATTTTCTCACCATCTCTGGCCAGGTTTCTTAGTTGATTAGTAAGTACATTTTATACTACAACCAAAATTTCCATAATTGTTTAGGTGTATTTCTGGATTTAAATGGATTCAATACTCATTTCCAAATATTTTTCTTTACTTTCTCTAATCGTCTATTGGTAGGCCAGATTTCATCATCCTGATGGTATCATTGTCCTGTGACTTCTTGCATATTTGGAAATGTATGCTTTTGCCTTTCTTCTTTTTTTTTTAATGTTTACTTATTTTTGAGAGACAGAGACAGAGCGCAAGTGGGGAGGGGCAAAGAGAGAGGGAGACACAGACTCTGAAGCAAGCTCCAGGCTCTGAGCTGTCAGCACAGAGCCCAACGTGGGGCTCAAACTCATGAACAGTGAGACTTTGACCTGAGCTGAAGTCAGACACTCAACCAACTGAGTCACTCAGGTACCCCTGCTTTGGCCTTTATTCTTAAGCAAAGACTTGACTTTACTTCATCTCTACCCTGTGATGTATATCCCTGGACTCAGAGATACTTTCTCAAACCATCCCTCCCCAGATTTTGCTAACCCAAGTACAGGGAAAAAATTAGGCCCATTTACATTAGCAGAATTCTGAAATTTGCACTAGATCTATAAAGGTATGTTTTTAACTCAGCGTTCTCCCTTAAACAGACCCAAATATCACATTGCAATCATTGTCATTGGGGTTTGTGGCTGTTTCCTAGTTTATTGGAGATAGGGTTTATAATTATTTTGTTCTTTGCAATGTTTGGCTGCTTTTAGAGAGAAGAAGGAATAGAAATGCCTTTATTTTGTTTACCTTTAACTGGAAGTTTAGTTCAAAAGATTTATAAATAAAAAAATATGGATCCTGTTGCCAAAATACTCATAGTATATAGTAAGAGGAAATCATCCTTAAACTAGCAATTCCTATTTCATATGTATTTCATATGGGTGTAATAGTCAATAGCTTACTCATTTAGTGCCTTGATCAGCTCTTATGAAATAGCTTTTTAAGCAAAAATATACATGTAAGCAAAATTTATAATGTTATATTACATTTAAAAGCAGCTGAATTTATGTTTTTCTTTGCTAGGAATTTTTAAATTTCAAATTAAAATGATTAAATCCTATTGAATACTCAATATTAACACAATTTTAAAGTTTAATGTTACAATATTTGTGGGGATTTAGAACTTCAAAACTCTCATATCACTAGAGTCATCAATGCTATTCCAAGTATAGAGCCTAAAAAAATATTATTTTTGTGTGTAGAAAAAAAATAAAAGGATTTTCATTATAACATCACTGGTAATAATAAAACTTTGGCAACCAACTAAGTATACCTTTATCAAAAAATGAGTAAGTAAATCGTAGTGAATAAAATATTAGTATATTATATGTCAATTAAAATGAATTAACTAAAACCACATGTATTAACTTGGATTCGTCTCAAAAATAAAAATGAGTGAAAAAGCAAATTGAGAAAGGGTAGGTGTATTAGATTGCTGTTTGTAAAAAGTTTAAAATCATATAAAACAATACTATTTCTATCTGGTAGAGTTTGATCAGGAAATTAGAAGGCACATTACATTCCAAGTATTAAGGACTTTGATACAAAAGATAAGAGGCATAAAAAACAATGGAAAGGGCTGGGAGAATATAATTAAGAAATCCACTGGTGACAATCTCAGTTATAAAAACGGAGCTGGTCGTTTTCAAGAGGTTATTTAGAAAGCATCGAAAGGCTCAGAACCAAGGGAAGGTCCTGACTATCCCAGCAGGCAACACTGATTCTCAAGAAGCCATTACTTGACATTTAAATTGCCTACAGCACTAAAGCAGGTGAGCTTGCCAGAAAGCTGTTGTAATCTTCTTGTTTGCAGTCTACTCAGTGTCTGTCTAAAAGTACCTTCAGAAAATCCTTCCCACCCCTTCTTTTTTACCTTCCAAGTATCACTGGAGTGCCACTCATTGGCGAACTCTAACCCAGGGCCATGTGGAAAAGAGAACTCTGAAATGTCGTTCTTTGTTTCTGCTCCCCCAGCAGGGACTTTTGAAGACTTCGAAAGGGATGGTAGTGATGCCATATTGACAATGATCCAGACAAATATTCTTGTTGGATAAAAACAATTCTAGTTAGGTAAAAAATAAGCTTGGGAATGATAAACACTATACACAGGAGAGTGATTACTTCTGAACAGGGAGATATTCAAAGTAAAAGCAGTGCAAGGTTAAGTGGAGAAACTACCAGTCTTAAAAAAGAATCTGATAGCATCGCGGTTTCTAATGAATAGAGTTGTTAACTGAACAACCATTATTTCAAGCACATGTGTAAACACTGTAAATTGACTGGTTCACTTATCATCTAGGCTTAATTGGATTTATTTTATGCTCTGAGTCTAGTCAAGTAAAAAAAAAAAGTTTTCAAATTGCCCAGATTCTCTGATAAAAAAGATACGTAATTGTCTTTAGTCTGAAGGACTTTGCAACAGTGACTCACCCATAATCACAGAGGTTCATGACCATTTAATTCTGTGTAAGAGGAGGGGGGCACAGCTTAAGTACCACTTGGGAAAACTGTAGGCAGATACGAATGACCTTAGATTGTATTTGAACAGGAGAGCCTACAACTTCTCACTTGAAACTGATCAGAGGATCAAACCAATTCACTTTTTCAAGTTTCTTGTGTGTGTATACATTTCCTTATCTCATCTTATGGGAAAGTTAAAAAATAAAAAAGGAAATTTAAAAAGCAATGTGGTGCTATTAGGCTGTGTGAAAATCCTATGAGGACTCCTTTTCAATCACAAGAGAATACTTTTTACATTTTTTAAATTAAGTTTATTTATAGAGAGAGAGTGTGTGTGAGTGGGATAGGGGCAGAAAGAGAGGGGAGAGAGAATCCCAAGCAGGCTCCGCACTGTCAGTACGGAGCCTGATATAGGGCTCGAACTCACAAACCATGAGATCATGACCTGAGCCGAGATCAAGAGATAGACGTTTAACCAACTGAGCCATCCAAGTGCCCCTACTTTTTACATTTTTTAATCTCAGGTTAATTTCATCTAAATTTCTCCCTCCCATCTTTTTTTGGTCTCCATAATTATCACAGCTCTCTTATAGTGGTTTTATCTTAGCCTCTGACATCGAATACTTTCTTTCAAAAAGATAATATCCAGTTTTCTACAACTTTAAAAACATTTAAAATAATTTTATATTTTAAACTTTTAAAACATGGATGTGTTTTGCATGTTTACACACACATAGGTAAAATGTTTATGATATAAATATGTACTATTATCTAGAAGCATACTTTTATAAAATATTTATAAATGAGTAAGTAAATTGCAGTGTAATATTTATAATATCTATAACTAGAGATACTTCTATAAGTATCTTTGTATTTCCAAGAACTTATTAATATCTAAAAACACAAATGACAAAATTACAACCTATAGATGTTCAGAAATGAAAATATAGCAATGTTGTAACTGTTGCTTTGTACTAATGTGAATGTCAAATAGATTGTGATGCAAAAAAAAAACTGTTCAAAAGATTTCTAGAAGTCAGTCATGTAAGGTGGGTTGAAAACTGGAAATTTTTTTTGGTTTAAGTTTATTTATTTTGAAAGAGAAAGAGCACATGAGCAGGGGAGGGGCAGAGAGATAGGGAGACAGAATCCTAAGTACACTCCTCACTGTCAGTGCAAAGCCCAATGCAGGGCTCGAACCCATGAACTGTGAGACCATGACCTGAGCCGAAGTCAAGAGCTGGGCACTTAACCAATTGAGCCACCCAGGCATCTTGAAAACGGGAACTCTTTAATAGAAGGCAAGAGTAGTAAATCATCAAAATCAGCAAATCATAGCTATTGAGGCCAACAGAAGAGCAAGGAACTAGAAAACAAGCCAAGAGCAAGGAATTCCGACTACTGTCCAACAGTAAACCCATGCCCATTTTTCCATGATCACATGAAAACAGTCACAGAAACTATGGGATAGGACAGTTGCCATATGTGTTTTCCAAAGAGTTTGTGGTTGTAGTTTCCAGCAAATGAGAAGCAGACAGGAAAAAAGATCTAGCTGCAGATTTTTCCTCAGAGTTGAGAGTCAACATATGGGTAGATTCAGAGAAGTAAACTAGCTCATCTAATTAAAGCCTTTGAAAACTTGTACAGTTCACTTAGGAATAACTGACTTGGAATTTACAGCTTGCAAAGTGTTGTCACATTAAACAGTTTGCAAAGTGTTGTCACTTTTAAACAAAGTGTTTAAACACGGACACTCAACTAGAATATCATAACAAGCACTTAAAGTTTAGTGTCTATGTTTATTTATTTAAAAGCATATTCTTTCTCCACTCCATTAAACACAAAATAAAACAACAAATAAAATGACAACAACAGAAAATCTCGCAGTAGAAAATGACTTTTGGTCATTAATAGAGAAAGAGACTGAAGGCCTAGGTGGACTAAACAGTTTGACAGGAGACCAAATGTGTATTGAGAGTGTCAGCTTAAATCCACTTTAAGCTTGGACACATTCAAACTCACAACATTTCCCAGCTGCCTCAGTGTCCCCATATATTTCTGTATATTTCCAGTATTCCCCAGCAATAAGACACAAGGGGATGGGAAGTAAATATTCACTTGATGATAGCCATTTTCTATATAAAGTAACTCAGAATAAATTTTATTTAAAATCTATTTAAAAATTAAGTAATCCGTTTAATGTGGCTCTTCTGAACTGTGGTTCAAGAGTCAGAGGCTTCAGGGACCATTTGTCTCCTACCGTCCTATCATCTACAGTGTTAAATTAAAGGAAACATGAGGATGACCATAAGCTAGATGGCTTCTGTGATTCATTCCTTGGTCTTCAGCTTCCTCAGTGCCCATGATGTCACAGAAGTTGAGAGAAGGCTGATCAGCTTCAGCTCTGAAGTCAGAACGCTGCTGGCCAGAACAATAGTGGTTGTTCTGAAAACAGTCTGACCCAGAGAACATTTCAATGTAGATCAGACAATCTACCTAAATTTTCAGAGAGGAGTGTTACAGAGTTGTGGGAGCTTAAAGTTCATCTAAGCTAACTGACCTTCCAAGTCATTTTTTCTACTTAAACTCTTGTTAAAAAGAAAACTCGTGAACTACAATCTTTCTCATAGTATATAAGTAAGTTGAATAATATTTATTCACTCATTCTTCTGGTAAATAGTTGTGTTTTCTGTATACACAGCACTGTTTTAGGCATAGAGGTACAGCAGTGAACACATTTATTGTTTAATAAACTTTTCTTACATAGCTTCCGTTCTGGTTGGAGCAGAAACATAGCAAACAAATAAATAATCCACATAATTTCACATAGTAGTAAATGAAATTGAGCCAATAATGGAATAGAGAGCACTGAGGGTTGGGGGGAACATAGTTAAGATAGGGAGTCAGGCTTCTGAGAGAAGGGAGTGTTTGAATTAAATTCCGACTAAGGGAAAGAGGGCAGCCATGCCAGGATGTGGGGCAAGAGTATTCCAAGCAGAGAGAATGGCAGGTGCAAAGGCCAGGAGGCAGGAATAAGACTATTGTAGTGCAGGAAAAAAAGGAAGGCCAGTGTTCCTGGTGCAAGGTAAACTTAAAGAGTACAGTGTAAGATAAGACTAAAGATAAGGCCAATAATGTAGAACCATAAGGCCATGTTATAAGAAAGCGGAAGCCATTAACAGATTTTTAAGCAGAGGAACAAGATTTCCTACTGGATGCTGGTAAAGTGGACAAAGCAAGCAAGAGCTGAATCAGGGAGACAAGCTGGGGACTATCGCAGTAGTTCAGGTGGAAAAGATGTTAAGTTATTCAGAAATTTGGATGGAGATGCAGAGAAGGGGACAGATTTGTGACACGTATATCTTGAAGGCATAATCTTATAATTAGTGTATAAGATGCGAGGGTATGAGGTAAAAGAGGATGATATCAAGCCCAGACATCTAAACTGAGTGAATGAATTACTCATAGGGACAAAAATCAAAGAACTAAGGTTGGAGACATAGGATGAGAACTGAAAATTCTGTTTTGGATATGTTAGGTTTGATATTTTTATTAGACACTGATGTGGTGGATATAAGTTAGGTAAATATAAGAGTCCAGAGTTTTGCAAAAGCATCGAGGTCTGGGGTGGTGGGGTAGCGGTCAGCAGATAGGTGTTATTTAAAACTGTTAAACAAAATGAGATCACCTAGGATGGAGACATAGAAAGAAAATAGAATAAGAACTAAGACCAAAGCTTGAACATGTTGACATTTAGAGGCTGAAAAGAATATAGGCCAGCAAAGGAGAATGAGAAGAAGCAGCAGCCAGTGATGCAAAATAAAAATCAGGACATTTGAATATTAGCAAATTCTGTGACTCTTTTTTTAAAAAAAATCTATCTAGACTCTCACTTCTCGATATATCCATTGCTTCCCCCTTTGTCCAAACCTCCTCCATCTCTTGCCTGAATTGCTAGAATAGCTTCCTGCTTCCACCCTTTCTCCTCAAGAAGCCAGGTGATCCTGGAAATACAAGCGGTTGACATCACCCCTCTGTTAAAAACCTTGCTTTGGGTCCCCCCATCTCATCTAGAGTTTAAAGTCAACCTTTTTTCCATGGCCCCAAAGCTTTGGACAGTTTGCGCCATTATCTTTTTGATCCTGTCTCTTTCCCTTACCCACTCTGCCTCTGTTGCATAGGCCTCATCACTGTGCCCCAGGCACAGCTGGCCCTCCCCAACCTCGGTGCTTTGCACTGGCTGCTCCCCCTGCCAGGAATGCTCTTCCCCCAGAAGTTATGTTTTCTCACCTCCGTCAGGTTCTTTGCTTGACTATCACCCTTGTGGTGAAATCTTCCCTGAACTCCCTGTTTAAAATAGGAACCCCCGCCCCCGCAACTTGCCTTAATTTTCTTCCTTGCTTCATTTTTCCATAGCATGTAGCAGTAGCTGATGCCTTATAAATTGTATTCATTTATTTACAGTGTTGTTGCCTGAGTTCCCCATGAGGGCAGGATTGTTTTTGTTTGTTTGCTTTAGTACCTACAATTCCTATCACATGGGCAGTCAATAAACACTGGTTAAAGAGAACCCCATCAATTAAAGTATTGCAAAAAGAAAGGATTCAACTTTACTGAATACTGCTGAGAGATTGAAGATGCTGGTATTTGGCGAGACAGAGGCCACTGATGATCTTGACTAAAGCCATTTTGTGGAGTTGTGGAGACAGACTCACTGGAACTTGCTGAAGAGAAACCAGAAGTGAAGAAGACCATAATCTGAACACAGACACCTCTTTTAAATAGTTTCACTTTAAAAGACAATAGATAATGATGGGGCGCCTGGTTTGGCTCAGTCAGTTGAGCCTCCGACTTTGGCTCAGGTCATGACCTCACAGTCTGTGAGTTCAAGCCCCGCATTGGGCCCTGTGCTGACAGCTCGGAGCCTGGAGCCTGCTTCGGATTCTGTGTGTGTCTCTCTCTCCGCCCCTCTCCCACTCGTGCTCTGTCTTTCTCTCTCTCTCTCTCTCTGTCTGTCAAAAATAAATAAACATTTAAAAAAAACTAAAAAAACAAGACAGAGAATGAAATGATAGCTAGCTAGGGAGGTATGGGACAAGAAGGTATGTTTTCTCATAGGAAGATGCAAGACAGAGGAGCAGTTCATGGTGCAGAAGGAGCAGAGTTTAATTACTGGGACTGAAACATTTGAAAGACAAGTTCTGCTATGAGCATTACAGCTAACATTTCAATGTTTTCCTAATATTGTCGTAATATCATAGTGTATCTTTCCATTCAATATTAATGGATTACTGAATCCTTAGTGCTCCCACAGCTCTGTTTTTATTTGTAACTATAAGGAAAGGCTTGTTCTGAATATAACTTCAAAGAGAAAAGTAACTGTCAAGTATCAGTGGCTAATTAAAACAAAATGTGGAAAGTGCTTTAATGTCTATAATTTGAAATATCTCATTTTATGTACTCTTACACCTGCAATCCTTACAGGAGCCTTTGATCAAAAATGGGCAAAATTCTGAAGGACTTGGCATGCGTCATTACGATTCTATTCTTTCATTTACCGATTTCTTTCTCCAATAGGTACATTTTAGAATTTAGCTTTCCGCATCGGTCAATGAATACCATTTACTAAAGGTTAGTTTCAGTACCTTGAATTGGGTTCCTTGGAAAGACATTGATACAATTCTTATTGTTACAGGGCTTAGAATTTTATTGGGGAGATATCATATCTTCTATATAAAGTTTTGTACACAAAATAGTATTGGTGATACAAGTTCCAAGTTCTTACTGTGTATGCTAAAAGAAAATACACTTAGGTGGTGACAAGAGTGACATGAAGACGATCCTTGTACCTACTCAACATCTGTGTGCTAATACCCAAATTCATATCTACAGTCTGTGGAGTGGCCAACTCATCCCAGGTTTCCCCAGGGCTTTCCTGATTTTGGCCCTGAAAGTCCACTGAAAAAACATAATCCAAGGAAACAGGAAGGCTGGTCAAACTTCCAGCCTGCTCTATATTCAAAGATTCAACTGGAAATCTCTATATTAGAGCCCACAGATGTCTTGCTTTCAAGAGGACCAAAACCACATTTATCCTTACTCCCTAGAAAACTGCTTTTCTGTTTGTATTTTCTACCACAGTAAATTCTACCACCATCTACCCTGAGGATCATGCTAGATACCAGGCCTTTATTTATTTTTTAAATTATGTTTATTTATTTTTGAGAGAGAGCACAAGTGGGTGTGGGATGGGCAGAGAGAGAGAGAGAGAGAGAGAGAATCCCAAGTAGACTTCATACTGTCAGTGCAGAGCCCAACATGGAGTTTGAAGCTATGCACCGTGAGATCATGACCTGAGCCAAAACCAAGAGTTGGCCACTTAACCGACTGAGCCACTGAGATATCTCTATTCTTAATTTCCTTTCTTTATCTCATGCCTCATGTGATATGTCCTTAAGAGGACATGGATCCTTCTTCCAAATTCCTTCTCATTCTACCTTTAGCTCTCAACATTGATATCAAAATCCTCTAACTGGATTCCCCACCTCATTCTTGGTACTGGGATAAACATAGACATTTAGACCCATGGGAAAGAATTGAAATCCTAGAAGTAATCTCTCTCATAAACAGTAAACTAATATTTCTCAAGGAAACCAAGAATACTCAACAGGGAAAAGATATTCTTTTCAATAAGTGGAGTTAGCAAAACTGGGTAATCACATCCAGAAGAATGAAATTGAACCCCCATCTTATGCCACTTAAAAACTGGGCTCAAAATGGATTAAAAACATTTATACAAGACTTGAAACCATAAAACTCCTAGATGAAAACATAGAGAAAAGGCTCTTTGACATTGGTCTTGGCAAAGATTGTTTTATATATGACACTGAAAGCACAACCAATAAAAGCAAAAATAAATAAGGGGGACTATATCAGTACTACACAGTAAAAACAGACACACACACACACACACACACACACACAATCAACAAAATGAAAAGGTAACTTATTGAATAGAAAAAAATACTTCCAAATAATATTTCTGATAAGAAGTTAATATCCAAAATATTTAACAAACTCATACAACCTAATAGCAAACAGACAAACAAACAAAACCTAAAACCAAAATCGGATTAAAAATGGCAGAGGAACTGAACAGACATTTTTCCAAAGAAGACATAGCAATGAACAACAAACATATGAAAAGTTGTTCAACATCCCTGAGCATCAGGGAAATGCAAACCAAAACCACAATGAGATAACACCTCACACCTGTTAAAATAGCCATCAAAAGAAAAGAGATAAGTATTGGTGAGGATGTGGTGAAAAGACAGCTCTGTGCACTGTTGATAGAAATGTAAATTGGTGCAGCCACTATGGAAAAAGTATGAAGATTCCTCAAAAAAATACAAATAAAGCTACCATTTGAGCTAGCAATCCCATTTCTGGGTATGTATCCAAAGGAAATAAAACCAGGATCTCAATGAGATATCTACACCCCCATGTCTTGCAACAATATTCACAATAGCCAAGATATGGAAACCACCTAAGTGTCTATTTACAGATAAGTGGATAAAGAAGATATGGTATAAATACATACAAAAGAGATTTTTCAGCCTTGAAAAAGAAGGAAATCTTGCCATCTGTGACCACATGCGTGAACTTTGGGGGCATTATGCTAAGCGAAATAAGTGAGACAGATAAAGACAAGTACTATATGATTCCACGTATATGTGCAATCTCAAAAGCCAAACTCGTTAAAACAGAGAGTAGAATGGTGGTTATCAGGGGTTTGGGTGGGGGAAATGAGATGTTGGTTAAAGGATAATAACTTCTAGTTTTAAGGTGAATACATTCTGGAGATGTAATGTACAGCATGGTGATTGTAGTCAATAATACTATGTTATATACTTTAAAATTTCTTAGAGTGTAGATTTTCCATACTCTCATCACAAAAAAAAATAAGTGGTATTTATGTGAGGGGATGGAGATTGCTAGAAGCTGAGCTATCTCAGCCTGAGTGGCAGGGCCCGGGCTGTGGACGCATTGGTGACTGCAAGGCAGCCCACGAACAGAGAAGCTTCTTGTCCTCCCGCTTTTAGGTAATTTGGCCTTAATAAAGTACCTGGGGTATTGTCTGTTGGGAATTGCCCTCGACAGGCCCCCTGGGAAAAACACCATTAGGGAAGAAAATAAGGTTCTGCAAGAAATTGCGCGGCCTTACATTTAGCCCTTGCCATCCCCTATGGAGACTCCTCTACTTACAGGAAGGATAGCCTCGAACATTTGCCAGCAAAGGAGGCCAACAAAGGAGAGACAAGGATTTGAAAGCCCCACTCTGGCAACTAAGGAGTGTATCTCTGGTCACAGGTGACTTCAATCCCTAGGCCCACCTGGCCCCCAGGAGGCATTCCAGATGATGATGACTGAACCTAGTCCGTTAAGGTACAGAATGGCTCATTAGTTCCTAGGTGCATTGTCTCTCTGAGAATGTGTGAGGCATGGGTTTCTAAGGTCCTTTCGGCCCCTTCCTGGCACCTCGGACTGAGGCAAACACATTGTTCTTCTGGCCTCATGTGTTTAGGAAGTCATCTCCCTATAACTGTTCCACTTGAGGTGTTGAGAAATGGAGGGCCTTTCATGAGAACAGCAAAACAAATGCTTTATAGACTATAGATAATTGCAGATAAACACAGATGCATAATGGCATAATGTAAGAACTTAATCAATAATCAAAGGGTATGAGGGAACGTGACGAGAAAATCGCCATGTTATTTCTTAAAGGTTGATTACACGTAAGAACATTTTTAGAATTAGGTAATGTAAGAAAAACATAGATGACGTATGTTACAAGGAAATCACTAGCGAATATAACGCCACGTTTGCTACAATACAGCGGCCAGATCAACGCACTGCTGTTGTCTGTGTCCATCTTTATTTTAGTTTTTTATTTTAGTTTTGTTTTATTTTCACCGATGCCGTCCATCCTTCGGGAACCCCTGGACCTGTTGGAGCTGGACTCCGGCAGGAGGTGTTAACTAATCATACTCCAGGCACAAGATGTAAGTGTATCAAATCATCATATTGTATACCTTAAACTTATGCAAAGCTACATGCCAAATTAGATCTCAATGAAAGTGGTACAAATAAAGACTAATGATTGATAAACAACAGGTGGTATATATATATGCAACGGAGTATTTTTCAGCCTTGAAAAGGAAGGAGATTTCTGGCACATGCTACAACATGGATGAACCTTGAGGACATACTACTAAAGGAAAGAAGCTCGTCACAAAAGGATGAATACCGTATGATTCCACTTACGTGAGATACTAGAGTAGTCAAAATCATTAAAACAAAAACTAGAATGGTCGCTGCCAGAGGCTTAGGGATGGGGTCATGGAGAGTTACTCAATGGGCACAGAGTATCGGTTTTGTGAGATGAAAAGAATTATGTGGATGGATGGTGGTGATGATAATACAGCAATATGAATGGACTCTAAATTGTACACTTAAAAATCATTGAGATGGTAAAGTTTAAATTATGTGTATTTTACCACAGTTTGTAAAAAAAATAGTAAAACAAAAAACCCCAATGATTGCGCAATTATCGTACCAAGTATGAACTGCCTATGTCTATGTGACACTGAAGTGAATTTCTATCATGTTTGATGCACTATTTTTCCCCACATACAGGGCCACTATACTTCTTTACCTTTCCCAGCTGATTTAGAGATTCTGGCTATCCATCTTCCTGCTCAAGTAACCATTAACTCCAGCACATTTCTAAGGGTTTACAACAAGGCTAAAGGACTGTAAGTTCGATTTCTCGGGAGTAGCTTCTCATTAGAATGATCTAGAAATGAGAATGCATAATATTAGAAAAATTTAATTAGGAAATAAAATTAGAATTATGACTTTGTAGATCCCAGTTTTACTTTCAATATGAGGGTTATGGCGGATTTGAGAGAAACCTCCACTTATCAGAAATTTCACTTTTTAGTACCCACAGCCCATCGAAATGAACTCCAATTTTGCTTCAAGAATACTATGGAAATACCACTTATAACTACAAACTTGTTTTTCAGCTCATAAAGTTGGAAGTTACCTACATAAAATATACATTCACATGCTTTCTATGTTCTTTTCTGTAGACCATCTAAGATGTGGGAATGAATATACTAGAAAAAAGTTTAAAGATGAATTTGAGGGGTTGGGAGCATATTTTTCAAATTTATCTTCCACAGTAGTGACAAAAGATCTTTCAGGTTGGGGGCTAGGATGGGTGGAGTCCTGTTCACAGAGAAGATCCCTCTCTGGTAGAAGTCTAAGAGCTGTGACTTCTCATGTCACATGGAGGCATCCCAAAACAGACAGCTTTTACTTTCTAGTTCTGTGAGAAGTGACACTTTTATTCCTGGCTGATATGCCCAACGTTTCAGAACGTCCTGCATCCGCATCCTACATACACTTTCCTCCACAAAAACTTGGAACATAGGGGGACAGAATGATGCAGCCAACTACATCCCCTTCTTTTTTCTGCTTCCTGTCTCCCATTTGTTTTCCAAGTGGAAAAGGACAAGAAGAAATAGCTACAAAAAAATGGCTTAGAGATGCCTTGAATTTTCCTAACTGCTCTTGGTTAGAGCATTTCACTAAGAATCAAAACTAAGGAACCTTGATTATGGCTTTGAAACTCACACTGCATACATGTATAAAACAGGTACATTTTTAGTGAGATGTGTGATGTCAGGATCTGACTATTGCTCAAGAATAACCAAGTCCGTGTGAATCAAACTAAGACCAAATGAAAAATTTTATTAATACTCTGGGTTAAAATGTTAAAATACTCATATAAAAGTTTCACAAAGAACAAGACAATTGAAGTAGGACACATATCCCCATGAGTTTTATAAAGGATATTCAATGTCTTCTAATAGCTTGAAACATTGTGCCAGTTCACAAAACTCTTAAAAGCCAGAGAAATAAGATTTTCTTCTGTAGATCCCACAACAGGGGCTTTACTAATTCTGTCTGTAGTAATCAGAGAAATTTTCATGATTGAAATAACAAATGTGCTGGGCCTAAATAGATGATATTTTAGGTAAAGCGATAAAGAAATGATAGTTTAGAATGAGGGTATTCATTTCATAAAATCACAGAGATGTGAATTTGGATGCGGTGAATAGTGAGATAGTATTTCTTATAATTTCCAACCTTTCCCCAGATTAACTTCTTTCCTATACACATATAAGTTAAAAATGGATTTGGCTATAAATAAGACAACCATCACATTACTTAGAGTGACTTAACAAATACAGGTGTCTTTTATAGAAAAATATCTAGAGATAGGTTGTTTTTAGATTCTTTTTCTGTCCTACTTTACCATTTTTTAATATGCTGATTTTCTTTTGAAAATCTGTTGTCCCTTGGTTGAAGGTGACTGCTATCTCTTCAGACACTGTCTATAGTCAAGTCAGAAAGGAGTCAGATAAAACTTTGCCAGTCAATGTAGGGGGAAGAAGAAGTTTTCCTCAGCCGTATTAGATTCCCTGGCTGGGTCTGAAAATTAAACCGACAAAGAGTAACGTAAGGAAAGCATACTAACTTATTTATATGAGTTTTATGTGACACGGGAACCTTCATAAGGAAGCAAAGACCTGAAGACACAATGGAAGGTCAGTGTTTTTATGCTAACTTTGATAGAGTGTGGACTGTCACATATAAATATGATAGGTCAAAGAGTTTGAATTAAGTGTAGTAAATTGGGAAAAACTTAGTAGGACCTATTTGTTCGGATTCTTCCGGCATCCCTTTGTCTTCAGAAATGAGGATGCTCCTTTTCTGCAGGTATCAGGAGAGCACCCCTCTTCTGAAGGTTTTACCACCTATGTCAAGGGAGATAGGTGAGCAGAAAATCAGAGTGAACTTCCTGCTTCGGCTATTCTTTGAAACCCCTTCGGCTTAAGTATTCAATATGTTCAGGTGCCATATTTGGGCGTAGTGTGCCCTGAGCCCCATCACCAGCCAAATCTGTAGCTTTATATCAGAAAAACTATAGCTTTCCCCAAATTTCCCCAACAGATTTTACTTATCTCATTGGGTAGAGCTGGGACACATGGACTCCCCCACTGCACATAAGTCTGGGAAACTAGAGAATAAAATGTTTGTATTTGGCTTGAAAACAATGACCAATCATCTTATAAGCTTGGCAAATAGCTGCCCTTAATCACAAGAAAAAAACTTTTTTTTGGTTAGTGAAGAAGAGGAAGTAATATCTGCCATATTGTCCCATAATGTGCTTAGTCCTGTCTCTATGCCTATATCTACGCTATTTCTCCAGAATTGAGCATCTTCATTACTCTTCAAAGGTAGGCCACAGTACCAACTCCTTTGTAAGGCTTTCCTATATAATCTATTCCTGATGGACTGGCACTCTTTTTGAAGCATATCACATAAAGCTGCCATTAATTACACCCTGTTTTCAAACTGCTTGCTAATTGCTATGTATATAAAACTTCTCTCCTCAATATAAATTGTAAATAGTGTTAAGGGAGAGAGAATCTGTAGCTTATACTTTTATTTTCCCTTCAATGTCCAGAACAGTTTTGGGCACATACAGTATATATTAATTACATGAAAATTATTGATTGTTCCAGTTCAATTTTGCTTCACAAATGTTTAGATTCTTAGAGTTGATTAACTCATCCTTCCTTCACTTCCTTTATGCAAGAAAAAAATTCATTGAAACTTGGAGATTTAATCAGCATGGTGAATATTTAATGTCCATTCCATGTTCTTAAGCACAGGAAAGCCTCCTTTCTCTCACTTGGGTTTAGATGTACTTTCTCCCCTGTGTCATTCTTGGAGGGGACACAGATCCAAGGCATGGACAATCATCTCAGCCTCATTTACTGATATAACAATGGGCATCAGATCCAAGCCAGGCCAACGTAGTTCAATTAAAATATTTTAAAACAAAATATGAAGAAAGAGAAGTATTCCACACAGGAATGTGTGCTTTCAGGACCTTTGTGGGTTCCCCCCCCAGCTCCCCACAAAATTTCTGCATTAGCATTCTTAGCAGACCAGAATAAGGCCAACCCAGAGAAAGGCAGAGTCAAGGGAGGGGGAAAAAATGAGTCCTGACAATAGCATTTGAATTCTAGGATCTCATCAAACCTGAAGTCTGAATATTTCAATTAGGCTATACATTTTTTTGTGACAACAAACTCCCCTTTGAAAAAAAATTCCCTTTTTGACTTAAGTCACTTTGGGTTGGATTTCTATCACCGACAACTGACCATGACATTTAGATTGATGTTTTTCCTCCTTCACTATGAAGTCTCTCACCAGTCCTGGCAACCGTACACAGCCTGACAGGCTGGAGACAGCAGTGTTCTCAGATCAAAAACTTACTACAATTTGGGTTCTGCCACTTTCCAAGCTATGTGGCCTTAGACAAATGTGCTGGATTGTGAGTTGTCAGCCTGGCACGTCCATTCTCATTTAAGGATGGGCATTGTATTTTCCAGACCTCCCTTCCCTGCTTGGTTCTGAGTTAGAGTTAACCAAGAACAAAGGAATTTGCCTGATATTGGAAGACAGAAGTGAAGAAGACATAACTTTTAGAAAGCCACAGGTGTCAGACATGGTGTGGAACGAAGACAAGGTTTCCTAGTGGGCCCCGGGTTGTCATTGCTCTCCCCCGGTCTGTCTCCAGCTTGCCTCTTTGCCTGCTGTCCCTACCAACCCACCATGGCCCCAAACCCACCTTTACATACTTGCTGTGAGATTACAGAAACAACACTTTCCTTAGAGGGGATGGTATCCACAGACACGTCCAGAAGAACACATCTTCTCAAACATTCCTGTAAGCTCTCACTTGTCCTTCTGGGCCAGCACTTTATTTGGACCTGGTTACTAACTGTATCTCCGAATTCTACCCCCTCCCCTTCCCTACAGACCTGTGTTTAAATACCCCCTCCACATTTGGAAAATATCTGGTTGCTATACTAAATCTCTGATTCCCAAAGTATTTTTACTGGTTTTGTTTTCTTTATGGTTATGCTTTCTTTACCATGTCCAACAGGGCCAGTTACTCTTTCAAGCCTTGGTTGCTTTGCCTATAAAAAATGGGTTGTCCTGCCTGACTCACACAACTGTAGTGAGAATCTAGTGACAATGAGGCTGGTGTGTAAACTGTAAATGTGTGGCACTATTGCAGCCTGATTGTTGGGCCTCAGGAGCAGGTGCCTTGGCTCTGGCATGCCCATGCCAGACTTTACTAGCCTCCTTTCTTGGGTAAACAGACCCTCAAAAGACAAAAGAAAGAAAGCAGTTTCTAATGTCAAGCGTTTGCCTTAGAAGTAAAAATAAATAAATAAATAGGCAATTGCAGTTGAAATTCTCTTTCAAGAGTGTGTCTCTTCCTTGATCCTTTCAATTTCTTCTCCTTCTTTTTATTCCTAGAAAGAATATTGAGGTTTCCTTATTAGTCACTGATTAACATTAAAATATACCTTTTCCCCTATTATTCCCCATGAGATCCCACAACTCCACCTCCTTCCATTTCAACCTTTTTAATTCTATGCCTATTTCTTTGCATGGAAGATACAAAAAGAATGAATTGTCTAAAACTTCAATCAAATAAATAGCTATTTAAAGTATCTTTCTGAATTTATCTATAGACTCAATCTCGCCTTTTTAACTATACAAAGCCCTCCTATATAGTTAATTGAAGATTACACATTATACACACACACACACACACACACACACACACACACACACATATTTAAGCCACTTGTCTTTATTTAAAAATATATATTTTATTTTAAAATATGACTATTTTATATTTAAAATATACATAAAAGCTACTATCCAGTTTTATTTCTTAGCCACGCTTTCATTAGTTGAGAAATCTTAAACAGAACAGAAATGTTAGGGAGAAAGCTATATTTTAACTTGAGCTTTTGCTCAGGATTGAGAATTACTCCTCTGATGCAAGCTCCCCTTTTCGCTTGTAATAAAGTATGAAATGGGCATTCTACAGTGAATGCTCCCTTCCTACGCAGTGATTGCCATCAATGTATAATTAAAAGTGGATTTCCTTTTCCTTTTTGGTTGGTGAGAGGGAGGGGCTGGTAAACCTGGTTAAAGAAGGGAGAACAAAGAGAACTTTCATGAGTTCCCCTGCAAACAGTCTATCAGTTACAATTCCTAGTGTTCGAATAGCTGCACCATTCTAAAGAAGTTCTGGAAGAAAAAAAAAGTCAAGCAGGGGGTCCAAGGAAAATTCAACCCGCATGCCAACTAAAGGAAAGAAAGAAAAAGGCAGGGGGAAAAACCCTATCTTTTGTTGTAAAAAGAACTAATGAAGCCACTGTTAGAACCTTCCACAGTGACACAACGAGGCTATCCTCCCACACGCACTGTGAAGGTGTCAGTCATCCCCCGTAGTGGGAAAAGGAAAAGCCGCGATGCGAAGGAGGCAGCTGCTTTTAGGGTTTGACTTGGGAACTCTCAGTAAGGGCACACTTTGGCCCCTGTGAGCTCCCAGAAGTTAGTGCAAAAATGGGTGAGGTTGTCTACTTGGGTCTTAAAGAAGAGATGGACTGGTGGGGGGTAAAATCCCATTGTCATTATAAATTGCTAATTAAATAATTATCAATTAGTCGGCAGACAGAACTCATTCCAGTGTATTCCTTAGAGAGCTGTCAATAAAGAAAAACAGTAATTTGGGGTTTTTTCCCTATACAATATTCTTGCCTAGAGGTGCTAAATAGAGATAACATATGATATACTCTACCTTAGATGCTTCACAGTGGCTATTATGCATTATTGATCAAAGATAAACACCAGTTATAACAAGCAAACATGAATTTCCATTATTCTAGTTACATGGCGTTAATTTCACCATATAAACTGGGCATTTTTCAGTGAACAAGACATTATGTTGTTTATTTTCCAGTAAAGAAAAAAATCCCAACACTAAATTTCCTAAGCTGTCATACTGAAAATATTATGGAAAACAATGTCAACCATATTAATTTTTAAATCAGAGACTGTATTTCTGCATGTTTAACTGCGAAACTGTTTAATTTAAAACTTCCAGGTATAGTCCTTCATTAGCTAATATTACATAGATAATTTAAAAACAGCTAGTTATTTTAAAATATAATTAGGAAGAAGCAGACACATTCAGAAGAAACATAAATGTTACATCTATAGTATATAATCACACATAAACATTTACGTATGTGTAATACATAATGTAAATTTTTATAATATATGCTAAAATATTATATATATGTATATCTATCATAATCTATTTATCTATCTAATCTATCTATAGCTTTTGTTGAGAATTTAGGATTTAAGTATTGGTACGGTCTGCATATTTGGCAAATGAAAAATCATGTTTGGTTTTCAGAGAATGAGAATTTTTTTTCTTTCTTTTCTTTCTTTTTCTTTTCTTTTCTTTCTTTTTTTTTTGAGGCTCGGATCAGGGCCCTGAGCAGAAACAAAACCCAATGAATATGATATTTGGAAAGATGGTAATTGCATTCCTAAGGATTTGAGAAGGATTTTAAGTTTAAAAAAAAAACTAGAAAATTCAGTAGCATGTATGGAAAATAATACATAAAATAAATTTATTTTAGCAACCATTGAGAAAGACATTTTTCTTCATACTGATATTTTCCACTGCAAACCTGCATAAAGGTCCATTTTGTTATAAAAATAATAATAATATTTTAATGTTTGGCTTTAAAAGACTTAGTTACTCATGATAGACATCTTATTTACACAAACCCAGCCCTCATTATATTCAGTTAATTACCTCACAACAGATAAAAAGGTGTCTCTTGTAACAGCCTGATGCCCCTTCTAGACAATAGTTTACTTTTGGAGACTTGGAATCAATTGACATCTCAAAATCTTAAAAGAGCTTCATTATGGCAAGGTCCTTAATTTGATTTACTTTAAGGAATACTTAATGGTTAAAGGTCCTTACTGTGTTGTTTTATTGAATTCTTGTTCATGGTTCAGGATTGATCCACTCCAGCCTTCCAGCAGGGAGCAGTTTTCCAGGGAGGCCCAGCAGGACTCCAAATCAATAAGGTTAATAGATGTGGGGCCATGCAGTCAGAGGTGATACGACTGGCATTTTTGATGCCAATGAAGACAAGTTCTGGTGTCACTTTTGCGCGAGCAACAACGTCACCCTGATTACCTGGTCCATACGGTCGTCATATGTTAACAAGACTCTGAACGGCCCATTAATCTGAATTATCTTAAGGGAATCAGTTTAGAAAAAAATTTTTCCCTCTTCTTTAAATCACTGTCCATGATTTCTGAAACATCAACTGCTCCCTTGGTGTAGAAAACTGTAGTGTTCAGATCTTCCTTGTGTTTCAGTTCCCCCAGCAACAGATTTTTAACTCTATAAAATGTTAGCCCCCGCAATGAGAGGGCATTTTGTTATGAAAAGAACCTCATCTAAAGAAGGGGTGTTTAAATGGCAAAATCTGAGAGAAACAACTCAATCTAGAAAACTCTATGTTTGGTAGTCTACATAAAACAACGTAAATTATAAACTAGTTAATCAAAGAATGGATGATCCAGTTTTGTTTCTACTGTTCTGTAGTAAGTGTTCCCTTTAAGAAGTCAATAGAAGGGCACCTGGGTGCCTCAGTCTGTTAAGCCTCCAACTTGGACTCAGGTCATGATCTCAGGGTCCATGGGTTCCAGCCCCGTGTTGGGCTCTGTGCTGACAGCTTGGAGCCTGGAGTCTGCTTCAGTTTCTGTTTCCCTCTCTCTCTCTCTCTGCCTCTCCTCTGCTTACCTCTGTCTCTCTCCATCTCTCAAAAATAAATAAATATGCTAAAAAAAATTAAAAAAAAAAGAAGTCAGTAGAAAGTTAGCAATCCCTTCCAACTACTTGCAAAATGTACCATGTATGGGCATGCCACAGGGAATAAAGCAGCTGACTCTAACAGTAGATAGATAGTAGGTAGATGGAAGAGATAGATTCATCTCTTCCAAGACTTCCCATAAATATGTCCATAAACAAACAAATATAACATAGAAGTATTAGGAAGCGGTAATCTGGAAAATTTGCCTACCTGCCCTTTAGGAAAAAGCTTGACTGTGCATATTATTTCAAATACTGGACGCTGATTTTACTGTGCAAGTTAAGGAATTATCTTTACCTTGTCGTTCGCAGCAGGATCTGTTTCACTATTTCCTACTTTTTCAAACCTTTCTTTTTTTCTTTATTTTTTTAAAAGACAAACAAGGCAAACCCAATGAACCATCTAAAGTCTGTAATGCTCCAAGAATTTCCTTGACAAACTACCAGTGTTCACATATCCATCCTGGATGTATGTGTCCAACCTTTGTTTCGTCATCGACTGATTTGCCATATTCTTCAAATAAAGACTTATTACTGGTAAATTTGGAAACATCAGATAAGAGTTATTGTTCTCGTCAGGCAATTTTTGCCAGTGGAAACAGAAGATACCATTAGCAAAGTAAAGCAGCAGATTGAATTACAGTATTCTTTTTATTGTCTCCCATACTCATCAAACCTATTAAATAGTAAAACATATTAGGTTAACTAGAAAATGGCTTCAAGTCTGAAGTAAACTAGATTTTTTTTTAATTGCACTGGGAGATTCTCTGTTAATTGAGTTGTAATCAGTTAGTATTGATCATTAGCCCTTTCTTTTATGATGAGGCTGTTAATGATGCTGGTGGTGATGATGATGTAATGTGCACACAAAATGATGGAAATGTTTCCTGTTAATCCGAAAAGGATTTGCTTTTATGCCAATTGTATATCGGTTTACATTTGTAACAACCAAGAAAAAGGCAGGAGAGAACATTCTGGGCTTTTAACTAATCTAAAAGGAGGAATTTCCTTAATCTTAAATTACCTTTTCCATTTTAATGTTTGGAATGCTAACCAAGCCTGTTCTGAAATTGAAATTGTTTGCCTACGAAAAATACCGTTCTTTTTTTAATGTTTATTATACTTATCTTCTGGAAGGAAAGCAATTCTTTTGCCAGTTGCACATTTTTAAAAATCATGTCCAATTTGAATAAATTAACATATTTTGTCGTCAAAAATTAATTCTAAAAAAGGAACGATAACTAGGAAAGCAATTTAATTGTGTATTTTATAAGAAGAGAGAGAGAAAAAAAAACTTTATGATTCACAGGGCAGCTCAGTTAATGCGATGCGCTTTGATGTAGATTTGGGGGTCGCTTTAATTTCAAAATATATTTTTTCACTTAATAAGGGAGACAAAAGAAACTTTCAACCCGCATCTCCAGTTTGTTATCTCAGAATGTTTTGGCTTCTCAAATGTGAGAACACGATTGTTTTTATTTCCAGGAGGAGATAATAACACTGAAGCAATAAAAAAGAGTCAAGGCGGCTTGCACAGCACAGGAAGTTCACAGCCAGAGACTTAATTTCTCACACAATGTGCTGTGCAATGGGCCCATTAACATAGATGAATAGGCTCTTTAAAGGTTTTTTTTTCTTCTTCTTCTTCTTCCAGATATGCAGCTGCCGCTGAATGGTGATATGTTAATAAGGTCCTCACTTGCCTATTCTTCAGGTACTCCGGCATTCTCTACCTAGGTAATCTCCATACAGGAAAAGCTATTAGGGGGTTGTATCTGCTACCACACCTTCAATTATATTAACACCTGCACTGATAATCCACGTAAGGTAAACTAGTAGGGGGCCTATGGCCTTAGTCCACCCCTTTCCTCCCTACAAAGTTACATCTGGGTTTGGGGAGTGGGGGGAGGAAGAAGTAGAAGAAAAAAAAAAGGAAAGTCACTTTTATTACACATCAGTGGGAACCTTCTGAAAAAGCTTTCATGCCTAGGAAATTGTTATTTCTTCAAACAGCTGACAGCCTGCGAGGAAACTCTTAATGGAAACCCAGCTCCTGCATTGTTATGCATGGCCCTCATGTAGATTCAGGGGGGTGGATTAGGTTAGCTTCCAAAGGGTCTATTGTGTGTAGCATTAATTTGCAGGGCTCTTGATATTTGAGTTTGAAGTTTTATAACCTCAGTGTTTACTTAGATGAACTACATCCTAGGTTTGTTTATTTCCGTCTGCGGTCTCTTATTTCCTAGTAAATGTTACATTCATATTTGTTAACAGCAAGAATGTTGTTATAAATTTGAAAGAAATAATTACACATGCTTACATTCATTCATTTTAAAGCCTTGATCCTGGCCCTCCAGGGTCACCCTTCACTGTTAAGTCTATGGAAGATTATACAGATAAATTCATTTTTCAAGAACATTCACGCCACCCAGTTAAACAGCAGCATGAAGACAATATAGTTTGGAATGAATGCTTAATTATAACCGGCCCCAAAGTAGTAACTTCCTAAGAAATTAACTTAACTTTCTTTCTTTCATGTAGCAATATTGAAATACATGCCCCCTCCCCAAATTTGTGCCTTGTACTTCCAGATGAACAAATCTGGTATAGAATTCATCATCATTTTCCTGTTACTGTTTGAGTATTGGTAAAGGTCAGTTGCAATTCTGTAATGACGAATTAAAAAAATATATATGTATTTCCAAATTGCTATTTGCAAACAACTCTGTGTGGTGTTCTTGACATAAGAACCCCTCTAAAGTCTCATCTCCCAAGATTAAATTGCAAACTTACATTCAGAATCTTTTTCAACACCACCCCTAGCCCTCCTTCTCCTCCCTGGATTGTATAGGCAGTTGCTAACATGAATTTAAAATACAATATGAATGGCTGAGGGGGAAAAAAGGCATGCCCATTGGAACCTACCCTGGTCTTAATCTGGATTTAGGAGATCCATTGAATAGAAGTACATTATGCTTGAAACAGCTGAAGTTTCTATTATTTTAAAACCTTTTTAATAGAAAACAACACCAATTGCATGTTGAATGTTTTATTGCACATTTTCTGCTTTTGGTTAGATTTTTGACACTTTACAGATAATTTAAAATGTCAGTGTTCATGGAATTAGCCATGTTAGAATTTATATTTGAAAAGTCTTGTGATACAGTGGTGAGATTATTTATTTTCTTAAACGTCCAAGACCAGGAACCTAGTTCTGGCTCCAAGTACCTTGTATTTGGTCTTTGAACCTCTTAACTTTTTCATCTGTAAACATTAGAGTGGCGGTCTGATTTGTAAGGCCTCTAAGCAATTGAGTCCTATGATTTTCAGCAAAATTTACTACTTCTTTCTTATAGAAGGAACTCCCGATAAAGCTAGCATACCTCGATCTCCCCTACTGTCAATAATGAGATTTGCCAAACTTGATATAATTCCCAAGTTGTATATTTATTACTGCTGCTTATAGCCATCACTAGTTTTTCACTGCCTATTCATTCTTACTTTTTTACTTCAAGGGAAAACTGCTGATTGGCAAACCATTGTTAGAAACACTGGCAGACGCAGCCTAAAACAGACGGGCTCATAGTAGTGAAACCTGGAAGCAAACTTTTAAGATTTGATTCCACTTAGCCTGGCAAGTAATTGTGGCAGACAGGTCTTATTACTGCTACATTGTTGACTGTTTTTCTTTTCGACATGCCATTCTCCAGGCTGTTTCTGGAAGGAATCCATCCAAAAATGGAACTTAATCGATCCAGCAACTATTTGTTGAGCACCTATCTGATACCAGGCATTGTGCTATGTCTTGGGGATACAGGTATCTGTGAGAAAGACATGACCCCTGCCCTTGCGTGGACTATTTTGGAAGCAGTACCTATCATACTGTAAACATGTGCTTACTGAATGAATGAAGGCACATGTTACATACAAATGAATGAATAAAGCATACCCTTAATGAATGTTGTGCTTTGCCTAAGGCAGATGATATATAGATCCAGTTCAGCTCAGTTTATTGAACACCTTCTATGTCCCAGGCATTGGGGTTATCCTTGGAAATTTGTACTAAGGAAATAAGACACCAGCAAAAGTTATTATAGCAAGGTGGGAGCCATTGTACGGATTATGCTCTTAAATACTTGCCGGTAGACAAACATTTCAAGTGCTATGATGTATGTGGAAGGGCTGGCTCATGTATGTTTCATTTAGTACAGGTTTGATCTTGGTCTTAAAGTTGTTATAGGAGTTATGTATGTTTATCATAGCGTGGGGAAAACAACAATAAGAAAGAAATATTAGGACCTCAAATGTCACTCACAAGTTTGATAAAGGACTCTGTGGCCCATTACATGGTGCTAAAAGGCAGAAAGAAAGAAAGAGAAGTCAATTTTTATTACTGCACAGTTATGATAAAAGTGAAAATGACCATGATGCTTTCAGCCATCTTTTATACTGGGCTTAAGAAATGCCAAATTTTGTCCTTAATGTTCCTTTTTTTTCCCCTAATGTTTATTTATTTTTAAGAGAGAGAGAAAAAAGAGGCAGCACATGTGTGACTGGGGGAGGGGCAGAGAGACGGGGGGCAGGGGGGGCAGAGGATCTGAAATAGCTGTGTGCCAACAACAGCGAGCCCGATGTGCCTGGGGCTCAAACTCAAGAACCTTGAAATTATGACCTGAACCAGAGTCAGATGCTCAACCAACTGAGCCACCCAGGCACCCATGTCCTAAATGTCCCATGTGCATTACCTAATTCAGTTTTTCTGGTAACCTTTGGAGACGGGTAATATTATCCCATTTTACAGGTAAAGAAACTGAGGTTCAAAAGAATGAGGTAACTTGCCTAAACCACAAAGGTGACAAATGATAGAACTGAAATTCAAAGAAATCAAGTTTCCCTTACTTCCCAATCTTTCCTCTTAATCACTACATTACTGTTATCCCATCTTTGTGGTCGAAGCCCTCTAGCTATCTCAAGTCTACTAGTTGCTAACTTTGTTCTTTGTGCAATTCCTTAGGACACTGCTGGTTACAAACATTAATTGCAGCTTAGTACAAGAACAGTTTTCAGGACTGCAATCCATCAAAGAGAATTTTGTTAAGCTCTTATCCAAAGTCTAGAAGTATAACTTTTGGAGCAATATTAGAGACTTCTAATGGAATATCCAATATAAGTGTCTGCTTATTACAAGTAAATGTGTGTGTGTGTGTGTGTGTGTGTGTGTATGTGTAATATCGTTGTGAGAATAAGATGAAGGAGACGGTAATGATTAAACAACGGGTTTATGGAACTTGCAAACTGACCTGTTTAGAGAATGACACCTGCACGCCCACATCACTGCAGAAAGTATGAGAGTTTCTAAATCTGAATGAGGAACATAAAGGAACACATAATATTTTTATTCTCCCAAAAGGCAAATGTAATACAGGGAGGGAAGGATGGAGAAAGGCAGCTGCAAGCAGGCTGGGATTAAATGTCTGATCCACTACTTTGACAACTGTAAAAACATATTTGATCACTGATGTCATTACTGGGAAGGCAGATATCACGCTATGGGTTTGCAGACAACACGATCCCTTCATGCTTCTAGAATTGCCATTCCCTGGTTACTTTACTAACCGGAAACTTACTATCGCAATTTGTTTACAGTTAGAACCACATATTAGTAAATTGGTATATGTACAAAGAAAATTTGGACCTAGTTTTCGTTAAAATTTTTGTTGAAGACAGTAACTGTAGTTTTGATCTTCTTCTTTTTTTAAATCACAAATAAAACTAATGTTAAATGCTATCAAAAGGAAGATATAAGGAGTCATTTCTATTTAACCATTTCAGGGTATAAGTAGATACAAATAATGAAGTAACTATATATTTGTGAAGTTTAACAAGGGAGCATATATTCCCCTGTTTATAACAGAATTTCAAAACACCCTTCTGATTTTCATTGCCTCAATATAATTTAGTTGACAGAGAAGGTGATTTGATGCCTAATGGTTCTGGAAACAAATACTTGCTATCACAGTTACTGGGTGGCCTTAAGGCAACACCTTTATCACTAGGCCCTATATCAGACAGGGATGCGAATGCCTACCTTTCAGAGTTGTAGCCAAGAGTTCAAAGAATATGGATAAACCATTGAGCATAGTGCTTATACTAAGTGCTGACTAACTTGTGTTCACATTTTAGTAATAACCAGGTGCCTGAGAAACCAAGGCCCCAAGAAAAGAACGACAATGAAGGATATCAGTAGTAGAAAAGAAATTGTAATTGATGAAAAGATTATTTTAAATGGACAGTACTGGTTGACGGAATAAAGATGTCAAAAGCCAAAGTATTAGAAGATAAAGACACTCAGTAGAAAAGTTTGTCTCTATAGCACTATTCTACTTTTGGAATTGTCTTTTTACAAATAAGCACCATGTCCCAAAAGAGAGAAAAAAAAACAACCCCCCCCAAAGAAAAAAACCAACAATATAAAACTATGGGGAAATTAAACAAAAACAAGAAAATTAGATTAAATGTGGAACTTTTGTCAAAGAGCAGTTGAACAATACAAAGAGAACAATATGATAAAACAAAAACCCTGGGAAGTCTTGAAAAGAAAACAAAAGAAAAACAAAGACACATGGGAAAGACAGAGGAAAAAGCGCACACACAGAGAATGCAGGGTTGAAGTGTACATATGTTCAAGCCAGAAGAACATGCACAACTCTGCTTTTAATTCCGATGGCAAAAAGATACCTGAATTGAGCAGATTTATTATAAGAAAAGGGCATGCACGATGTCAGAAAGCAACGCTTTTCCAATTCTCAAGTTAGAACAGAAGCCCATGTTTAAGCATGATATATGTGTCTGTGTTTTAAATGCATATGGAATTCTGGGTCTGGGGCATAAAGAAATCACTTGATTTCATTATGAATTTACCCATCTGGATGCCAGAAACAGGAAACTTGATTGTTTGCTCATCCACCCAATTAAAGAAGATACAGTTTTCAAATTGCAGTTGTATCAGAAGACGGAGTAGAGGTCTGATCTACTTAAAAAATCTGTTAAGGATCATTTTGCTGAATGGATAAAACAACAACAACAACAAAAGTGTTTCCAGCCATACAAAAAGACACCTAAAAATTCTTTGGGGATCAATTCTTTCCCTTCTATAGCAAAGTAGCATGTGTATATCTACCACAAATCTACAGGCAAATAGACTTGTTCCTGTTCACTTGTCCTTGCAATGAAGCATCTGCTCACTGTGTTTTGTGTTGTTGTTTGATTGGTTGGGTTTTTTTTGCTGTTATATTTTTGCCCAAATGCTCCAACTCAAAACATCATCCCATCACCTTTTTTAGTTGTTAAATCTTCTTGTCCTTGTGGCTACATCTCTACGATCTCATTAACAAACTAGTTCTGCGTGCCCTGAACACGGAGACCCCTCGTCTGCAGCTGGAGGCAGCTCTCTGCTCAGCCTGCAGTGCAGTGTGTCACAGCCAGGCGACATAGTCACTGAGCACTAACTTCTATTAAATCCAGGCAGACTGTGAGAACCATATCGGGGCTGCATCAAGACATGAGAGAAGCAAAGGTAATTCTTCTGTTTCTAAAAATCAAACATTTCCATCTGGAAGGGACAGACCAGCCAAGGGGTGGGGGTGGTATGTTCCGTGTCAAAACTGATCAGCCGGGAAATAGACGTATCCATCAGCTAGGAAATAAATTGGAAACACAGAAAGAGAAGAGCCTCTGTTAATTTTTGTTTGTTTGTTTACGTGAAAGTCTCATACAAAATGAATACGTTGGCTTTAGGATCGTTATAAAAAGAGAGCGTTGCTAGTGAAGGTTTTGTTACATGAGACGTACACTGCAAGGCTCATATCTGGTAATGATAGGAGTTTTTGTCTTTCTGAGATCTCTAAGTTGGAAAGGACTTTAGAGATCATCCGCTTTGTCATGAATGATCACATCTAATACTTTTCTTTTTTTAAAGGGGTAGCTGCAAAGTTTTGGACCAGGCCTCTGCAGGCAACTGGAAGCACAGTGTACCCAGGTGGTGGGTCTCGTCTGTGGCAATATATTTTTCTGTCTGTCCAATTGAGTATGGCTGTAAAGGGAATAAAACCCATGTAATCTCCAGCAGTGACAATTTAATCAGTTGTATAAGGGGAAGAAGCAGAGTCCCCTCATTTTCATATTTGCATATTTGATTTTTGCATTGGGGAATAGAGGTTATGTTTTTCTATTACTTCCCATTCAATTTTGATATTTAACTCTTCTATGAGCAAATTTGTGCAGTGATAGAAAATACTGAGTTAAATCGATCTAAGAGAAAGACTCCATTTCTGCAATGAGGCACTTGATGCAGCATGCTTTGTGTAACATTTTTCCCCCACAAAGAATCTATATGCCAAACATGGCTTGCACGCTCCCGGCTTCTGCACGTGATGCATCCGCTATTAACATTCAGAGATCCACCCTGAAAATGAAGGCAACTGTTTGGAGAACAATGCAAAATGATGAGGACTATACCATAACGCTCCCCTTTTTGGTTAATATTTCGTAAAATCTTAATAGCTGCATCTATTTCCGAGAAAGTAGGGTTTCTAAAATAACTTATATACAGAGGGGTCAGTTTTTATGAGGTTATAGAGGAGCAATAAATACAGTTAAATTAATAAAACTTCATTGTGTTTTACAATTAACAGAATATTATTGCCCATCATGTAGTAACAGATTATAGGGTAGATTTTAAGATAAACAAGATGCAAGTAATTTGAAATCATCATCAATTATCCTTGTGTGACTCCCATGAGTATATTAAAAATCTATTCAAAATGGCGTTGGATTTGAATTACTGGAACATGGATAGCTGTTTTTTATGCATCAATGAATGTTTGCCTCCCCTTCTATAAGCCTCAAAAGTATGTTGGGTAATTAAAAGAAGAGAGAGGATAGTATTCTACTTGCTTAATGATTTAGAATTTCTTTATAAAAAGTGAACTCTGAAGCCAACATTTCACTGGAGAGGGAAGGAATAATGATTTTGGTTCTATATAGTTTTACAAAAAGAGAGAAAGCATAAACAAAAGTTTTGAAATCTTATATGCATGAAAGTTAATCTATAGATATATTCATACACATATGTACACATGTGTATGTCTGTGTGTATGTGTGTGTGTATGTGTGTGTGTGTGTGTGTGTGTATATATATATATATATATATATATATCTCCTAATTGTTAACAATCACATTCTATGAGAAGGATTACTAGATTTGGAATTCCAGAATTCTGAAAAGATAAGCCATAGCATTTTGTTAAAAAGTAGAGCAGATTGTCTATTTAATTTACATCCATGAAAAAGTACATCAGTAGAGTATACAGGCATGTAAATCATTAGATGACAGGTATAAGATGCTTTGGGGGTGAGCACGGCTTCGCATTAAATTCAAGCACATCATATGTCAAGTTTTGAATATGTTCTTGTTTATTTAAATCTGCATTCTGATGATCACCCTTTCAAAGAGGTTGCAAATATATGAATATGTGATCCAATGATTACATATTCAAATTAACCCCATTTCTTTGAATATGGTCTAATGATTGAATGATCCCCCAAACACTGCAACTCCTCAGGGAAATATGCTGATGCCTCAGCACATTTTCTCAAGGCCTGGAGAGTACTAGATCTGCCAAGGAGTGCCTTGAAGCATGGAAACTCTGCTCTACCTAAACACAAGTCCTAGGCTTTAATCACAATGGCTAGGTTCACACTAAAGCAATTAACCATATGATTGCTTTCGCAGGAGCCCAACCTCATCAGTATCTTTCCTTCCGGCAAACTGACAAGGTTGGATATAGTCAATGACTCAAGTGGATTTGATTGCCTAAGAGGTAGAGGTCTCTGAACACACAGTCCCAAATGCAGAGTCGGAATATTCATCTTCAATTTATTTTTTGAGGTTGCCTTTCACAATTTACCATTTCACATTTAAATGTAAATGATTAAGGTAAAATAATTGTTCCATTAAAGAATCAAGAGTTGAGAAGTATGCTCAGAAAGAAGGTGAAGACCAAATATTAATGATCTGTTTCATAGTTTGTTGTTGTTGTTGTGTGTGTGTGTGTGTGTGTGTGTGAGTGTGTGTGTTTGGTTTTGGTTTTGGTTTTGGTTTTATTTGTTTTGTTCTTTTTGGGCTGAGGTTGAGGGTGAGTCAGCTATGATAGCTTGTGAAAGCTAAAATAATAAAATTGACTTTGAAAGTTTGAAAGTGATAAAAATGCCTAAGGAATGTAATTTGTAATCAAATAGGTAGCTTTGGATAAGGTTAGAAAGTATGAGCGTGCATGTGCTCATGTGTATGTGTACATACGAAAACATATGTACATATGCTTGTGTATTTTTCAGGCTTATTTAACTGTATGGCTGTAGTAGTCTTTTCTGGACTTGGTAAGACATCAGATGTGAGCTTAAAGCTTTCTAGTACCCTCTTCTTGGTAACCTAATGGGAAGTTTCTGTTGACATAACAAGATTTTGGGTTACTATCTATTAAAATGATTTCTCCAAGTGAGCTATTAAAGGATTTCCAATGTTTTCCTAGCTTAAAAGCTGAATATGAATACAAGATCTGAGCAACAGTTTTCCAGTGAGTTTGCCATTTCTCAGCACTCTTGTAGATTATTCTAAATATTCCCCAAATGCAATTAAAATGCTATAGATAACAAGGACTCACCGGGGCTGTATTCCATCCTGGAATGCCAATGTACTTATTGCTATGAAAAACTTGTTGAAATCATGAGATGGTTCCCCAAAAGATTTCCACAATTTGGAATCCAAGAGTGATTTTCATCATCTTCAGTGAAAGAGAGTATATCTATGGAATTTTAGTTTTGATGATGTTGGGAGCCTCCTTAGTAAAAGCACTTATACAATTAAAATGGAGATTTTTTTTCTTTGAGGTGTTAGGATGATTTGACTTGAATCAGAGAAGACTTTATGAAAGTTGGTAAAATCTTTTTTTTCCCCAAATCTTACTTTTAGGCACCCAACTGCAATGCTTTCTCATGTTCACATATTTGGATGAATCATCAGTTTATCCAGTAACCTGCCAAATTGTGTCCCAACCAAAGTCCACAATCATTTTGGCTCCTCACATTCAAAGCTGAACGTTCTGAGCATCTGGATGATCTCTTGCTGAGTGTCTGGGACATAAGGTAAAATCACCTAGGGATCTGAGGGGAAAAAGTGTTGAGGGAACCCAATTCTCTCACTTTCACAGAGAGAACAAACCCCATGGAAATGAAAACATATTTGTCCTTGTAATCTATAGAGCCCGTCCATCTATTTCTTTTTCTCTTTTCTGTTCTTAAAAATACATAAACATATATAAATAAATGCAAGGAAAGTGGTTATGCAAAACTTTTGGCAATGCGGAGGATGATTACAGCCTGTTGGAGGATTGATTGAAAGATAAATGTGCCCGCACCCTCCTCTCATTTGCTGCCGGTTGCGTAGAAGAGGCTGAATCTCCCAGCCCAGGGCTTGCAGTGCACTCGCCTCCTTCAGCTATTCTTGGCTGTGGATTCCCCTGTGCTCTTTGTGCACTTTAAGTTTAATTTTGCATTTAAAAACTCAATTGGCTCATCTGTTAAGCATTAAGCAGCTCCCTTTTGAGCCACAGGGGGAGCCCTGGGAAAACCCACAGCTGCTGGAACATGGAAAATGGGTTTAAAAAAACAAAACCATTTTGAAACTTTAAAGCATTTTAGCAGCCGTGGATTTCCCAATCCTTACCCCCCAAATGGTTCATCTGTTTAACTTTTATCTGGTATTGGAAAACACAAACCAGAGCATTAAATAGCCCTCAAATGACTTTTTGTTTAATACAAAATGAAAGTAAAAGCTAAGCAAGCCATGTGGGAGGATCTTTCAGAGAGCTATGGCCTGGAATACCTGCAAGCATATTCTCCCTTCAGTTACAGAAACGATTCTGAAATCCAGTCATGCCTGCTAGAACCGCAGCCTTTCCTCCCCTCACTTGCCCCCCCCCAAAGAAAGCGGGGTAGGGAGAGTAAACAGGTCCCAAACATGTCCAAATCCCAGTTTATAAAAGGCCAATAACATTGATGGAAAAGTTAATAGGCTGGGAATATTAATGACAAGCTCAAGCAAGATTTTAGGTTTCATAATGATTTGTCATTGACTAAAAACTCATGTTTAATTACAGTTGCACAGGCTCTAGATAAACCAAGATCATTCTTGTTTTTGCCATGTTTCCCCAACATTCCCCTAACTAACCTGAAGTTTTCCTGTGGTAGGGCCTGAAGTCCCGTGGGTAGATACCAATTCCTTTGAATGATAGGGGTCTAAGACCCCTATTCTTTGGAAGAGTGACAACTACAAGCCTGTTACATACTAACAATACCTAAGAGAGGAACTCTCACAAGGACATTGGGAAGACACACAAGAAATCATTCATCTAAGTTATTTGCATGGCTTTTGCCCCGATGAGAATCACTGAATTCTCATATAGAATTCTTTTGTTTTATTTCTTAAGCCATAAGGACTATGAGAGTCAAATCAGATGAATAAATGAAGCCCAGAATATAATTCACCCAAAATCCTTCATTTGAATGGTCAATGTAGATTCAAGAGTAAAACTGTATAATTCCTGATTCCCAGTCCAATTTTTGCGTTGGGATTTCCTCTTTTGAGATGTCCATGTTGCTTGGTGTGGGGATGGAGTGGTTAGTTTCTTCTGGAGAGTTTTCTACTGTGTGCTTTTAAATAAACATTGTATTTTCAAAGTCTTCAATTTCATATTTATTTCATATTATTTTCTTCTATCTCTCTCTGTCCAAGATATCCATGAATATTTTCTTTTTTTTTAATGCTTATTTATTTTTGAGAGAAACAGAGAGGCAGAGCGTGAGGAGGGGAGGGGCAGAGAGAGAGGGAGACACAGAATCCGAAGCAGGCTCAAGGCTCTGAGCTCTCAGCACAGAGCTGGACGTGGGGCTTGAACCTATGAACCGTGAGATCACGACCTGAGCCAAAGTCAGATGCTTAACCGACTGAGCCACCCAGGCCCTCTGAATGTATTTTTTAATATATTAATATGGCACTGTAGTAAGGGGTTGAATATACTCTATAGATCACTCAAACTTCATAAAATATGGGAAACCTGAGTGGCTTAGTTGGTTAAGTGTTTTGCTTGGGCTCAGGTTATGATCTCAGGGTTTGTGAGTTCAAGACGCACACTGGGGTCTGTGCCGAGAGCGTGGAGCCTGGAACCTGCTTCGTGTTCTGTGTCTCCCTCTCTCTGCCCTCTCCCTGCTTGCACTCTGTCTCTCTCTCTCAAAAATAAATAAACATTAAAAAAATTTTAAATGGTAAAATAAACTTATAGTGAAAAAGTAGTTAATAAAACATTTCAGTACACATCAGTACATATGCTGACAAATTCTGAAATTATGAAGAAAGAATTTATAGCATCTTCATTTTTTTTTAATTTTTTTTTTCAACGTTTATTTATTTTTGGGACAGAGAGAGACAGAGCATGAACGGGGGAGGGGCAGAGAGAGAGGGAGACACAGAATCGGAAACAGGCTCCAGGCTCCGAGCCATCAGCCCAGAGCCTGACGCGGGGCTCGAACTCACGGACCGCGAGATCGTGACCTGGCTGAAGTCGGACGCTTAACCGACTGCGCCACCCAGGCGCCCCATATAGCATCTTCATTTTAAAAAGACCAGAAAATATGTACATTTTTCCTATCATCAAACTCAAATATTAAGTTTCAAACTGAGAGACAAATAATATCCGTATACATATCGAAGATGGGGATGACTTCTTTTTTGTATTATCTTTTAAAAGTTCTTACCAGGGGAAATAAATCTTTATTGAACACTTATTATGTGCCTGGCATAATGGTAAGTGATTAATGTGATTCCATGTGTCCAGGGATAATGTCAGTGACCTATTTTCACATGATTTAGTTAAAAATGTCCAACTTCTTCCTCTTGGTTCATATTCCTTGAGTGTTAGCTCTGCTGTTCCCAGTGTGGAGAAGAGGCATTTAAGATTCACATACTAATGATAGAATTTGACCAGTAGATCTATTAAGGGCAAAAACTATAGTTTGCAACCAGTTTATACCATGAATCTAAAGCTAACCAGTGCTATTCTCTGTAGGCAAATGAAATCCATTTTAATCTAGCTGAAGCCAAAAAGAATGTGAACTGTGGTTTATCTTAATGGGAAGGTGGAGCTAGATTCTAACAGTGTTATCTAGACTCTTCCTCTTTCTCTTCAGCTCTCATTTTAGCTTTTCTCTAAATTCTGGCTACTTTCTTTCTTCAGTTCCAAAAGCTTCCTTTGTATCATAAAGGTAGAGAGTGGAGTGAGGTCATAGCATGCTTAGTAGCTCCAGAGGGAAGATGACCTTCCTCCTGGCTTTGGTATAAATAATCCTAGTAAAGGTTCTGATTGCCCTGGCTCAGGTAGTATGCCGGACTTCTGGACCAAGCACAAGTGGCCAGAGGCTGTGGTACTATTTTTCTAAGTAGGCTTCACACCCAGCATGGGGCTCAAACTCATGACCCCGAGATCAAGACCTGAGCTGAGATCAAGAGTCAGATGCTTAATGGACTGAGCTACCCAGGTGCCCTGAGACTGTGGTACTATTATGGTCAGGCCAGAGTCATCTGCATACTACTATGTGTTGTGATTGACCTTCCTAAGAATTATTTGTCTGGGGTAAAAAGGCAATGGAAGCACAGACAGGTTAAGTAATGTGCTCAAGCTGACACAGCGAACATCTAGTAGCACTAGAATTCAGACCCAAGGGATTTTATTCCAAAATAAGTGCCACTGCACTTGATATTAATATTGCTGCATAAGATTTCTCTTGGTGTAGCACGATCTCTTTGTCCATTTTATTTTTGGTCTGACTTTGGTCAGTTGTCATTGTGACCACACCACATGCTTGAAACTGCATCGACCACCTTGAGCTTTTAAGGGAAGCTGTTTGGAGGTGTGAAATCATTGCTGTGCTGATGACCTTGCCATATCTTTGAATTAGCTATCCTGAAAACTACTACTTTCTTACTTCTTGTTATATGAAATAATACATCCCTCCTTCTTCAGCCACTTTGGTTACATATCCTGTTATTTGTAGCTACAAACATTCTGACTGGCTCAGGACTCTAAAGTATGTTCTTTTAATGGTTTATCGTGGATGAATCCAAGGCTTGTAGAGCAACTCAACAGACAGGGACAACATTCAAGGTGATAAGTGGCCCTCGAAGAGAAGGTGTCTTAGAGGGAGGAGAGAGCAGATGTTCAATCTGTTTCTACATCTAGGTGGAGATATCAAATGGTGAGTATATATCTGAATCTATCATTCAGAGATAGTGTCTGGCTTGACAACATATATTTAGAAGGAATTTTCTTAGATCCAATCCATGTTGATGCGGGAATGGATGAGTTTCTCTAAGGAGAACGTCAAGCCATTAAGAATATTTTCAAACTATCTCCATTCCTTATTTGCAAGTGTGTCAACAATTTTGAGGATATCAGGTTAATCATTCAATATGATTTCTTTCTGATCTTGTTGCATCTCCCTCAGATTCCACCTGCTTCAATGTCTCTTTTTAAAAATATCCCAGTGGTTTTCTGTCTCAGAGAAAAGAGGCTCAACATAAAGGATAAAATTATTTTGCTCACAAAGAATGTATTTGACTTTTTTCCTCTCGTTCTTCCCTGCACATCCAACACTTTCTTATAGAAATACTCTCTTTTCCTCTGTAATATTTTCTTGAGTCCCTCTATTGTTTTCTGTCTCTTTCTACAGATTATACATCTTCAAATCCCAAAGGATGGTATAGTCGAAGAGCCTAGGATTTATCAGATTAAAGAGGGGACCATGGGAGAGGAAAGGAAGGACTTGGGAGAAGGCGGGGAGGGGGAGACCTGCAGGAAGGATGTGAGATTAGTAATTTCTTGTAGGATTTTGATGCCCAGGATGAGAGTATCTCAAGAAGGTAGGTGGGCCTTCTCAGTTGACTGCTGTTAAGAGGAACATTAAAAAATGGCCTTTGGATTTGGTGACTTAGCCATTCGGTAGTGTGATGCTGGTAGAAGCAGACTGGAATGGGTTAAAGAGGGGAAAAAAAGGCGAGAACATGAAGTGAGATTAGGTCGTCCACTGGAGAAGTGTGGCTGTGGAGGAGAGAAGAGAGGTAGGCAGACACCATGGGTGCTGTGGAGATGGGACAAGGCTGGGTGTTGTTTTGAAATGGATGAAAGTGGTTCATGCTTAAAAAGCTGATGGCATAGAAGAGAAAGAAAGAAAATGCTCAGTGTATATTCCAAAATGAAGGAGGAGAGGGCAGAATCCAAAACACAGGTGGAGGGATTGACCTTACTGAAGATGCTTTCTGGATCAAAACAGGAGAGGAGTAGAACAGGGCGTTAGACGGCACACTTGTTGCTTCCCAGATTTAGAAACTTTTAGACTGTCACAGTTCATTTTGATTACTTTCTTACTGTTATATTTTTTTCCTTATACCTGTTCTTACATATTTGAGATTCCTTTGAAAATCCTCATCTAGGATTAAAAAGAAAAGGGTGTCATTTCAATGTGTTTCTATGACATGGAAAATAATAGTTCAACTAACTATTTGTTGTAATAATAAAGACCAGAAGCAAAACCAAAGGCCAGGATCCTAGATTCTTTCATGTTGACCTCCGTTCTATTATGAACTTTAAAATCTGTTTTACATCAGACACCGCTGGAAATAAAATAGGAGAACATGGGAAGAAGAATATATCCTGCTAAGGTTGCCTAGGTTCAGGGGGATTGGGGATGTTCCCAAAGAGAAACAAACAGCAGTTGATGAAGGTTCTCAGTATGCGTAAAAATGCTTTGATGTCAGACAATTTTTTAAATAGAGAGAAAAAGATGCAGATGTTTAGCAAGAAATATTAAAACAAAACCCAGATTAGCCACAATTACATCCAAGAAGGAGCATTGTAGGGAAGTGAGTATAGGTAAAGCCGTGGAACATAAAAAACATATTCATAAGTCTTTTGTTAGAATTCATTAAAAGTAATTTCTCTACTCATCTGGAATTTTTAATTATGTGCCTTTTTTAAAAAGTATGATAAATTGTGAGGAATAAGCTTCATTTTGATCAATTATTCAGAACCCACTTTGGGGTAGATATTCTGTATTTTATTAAAATTTCAAATAAATGTTGTCCTCTTGCCCTGTAAAACATCTTATTATAGTTTTTCTAGTTTCCAGCTCCTCTTCCACTCTTGTCATTGCTTTTAAAATTGTTCTTGTGTGACGCTATCTATCGTTTCCTGACAAGGTTAAAAGCACTGTTAATTGACGGCTAGTTTCAATGGAGGTGGTATGGTAGCAATTAGAGTAATGAGTAAACAACTGTACAACCGCAACACAATGCCAGCAGAACCTGTCTGCATGAATCAACATTTAACACATTCTAGAGAAAACTATTCCCTCCTGTGATGCTGCACTAGACATAAGGGTCATCTCTGAGAGGTCAAGAGACATGCCTGCCCGAAGTAATTTACTCCACATAATGCATAGTTGTTCGGTGTCCATAACCGTAATCTTCCCTCTTTAACTTGAGGCAATAGAGCTAGTAAAAAGGGTCACATGTGCACACAGTGTTGTTACCCAGCTGGTAAATGCCACTGTATTTCAAGACTTATGCATTCTATGATGTCTCTCTCTCTTTCTTTCCTCTTTCTTTCTTTCTTTCTTTCTTCTTAAGTTAAATCCAAGTTAGTTAACATATAGTGTAATAATGATTTTGGGAATAGAATTTAGTGATTCATCACATATATAACGCCCAGTGCTCATCCCAACAAGTGCCCTCCTTCATGCCCATCCCCCCCTCCCACCTCCCCTCCAGCAACCCTCAGTTTGTTCTCTGTATATAAGAGTTTCTTATGGTTTGTTTCCCTATGAGGTCTTTCTGACCCTCTTTTCCTCTAGCAGAATTGATTTCTCCTTTCCTTGCACTTCCAATCTGGGGAGAAGAAAAAAAGGCAAACTGCCCCATTTATTATTAAATTATGTATTACATTTGTGTATAATTACAAAGTATATTTATGTTTTGATTCTTCGGTAGGATGAGACTGATTTCTTTGCATTGTATTGTTATCACAATCAATGATGTATTTGGAAAGAATTCATAAAAACAGTAATCAAAAACTGAGTAGAGTCTGATCTGACTAGATATTTTAAACTAGAATACAATTAAAATCAACATGAAATAGACCTAAACATCTTTTAAAAACTCAAAACTCAGGTTGACCTTCTCAAAGGAGTATACATTGATTTTGTTTTCTTGAATCATTTGAAATTTTTTACTAAGGGTAAAATAGAGAAAAGCAACAATATCTTCATGTTATTTTATTTTTATTTCTTTAAACGAATTTAAATCTTAAAAAAATTCTGATGCTGAGCCTCTTTTGAAAAATAATCATCTTTCGTGTTAGAAAAATTTCAATTGCTGGTTTAAGCTTGTTAAAAATATTTTTATTGCATTCTTAGTAATTTCCCATGGAACATTTCTAAAGGCTCAGCAAAACATTTACAATTTTATAAAACCCTTTAAATTAATTTACAACTTAGCTATGAGCTTCTTTTTGGGAGACTCAAAACAGTGGGTGACCTTATATCCATAATGTGTATGCTTAAATGTTTTATTACGACCAAATGAATTAGGATGGAATTACTTAACTGTAGATACCAACACTTCATTTAACTGCAATCTGTTTGGCCCTTTACTTAAACCAATTTAATTCCATTTTATACAATCACAAGCTCCCTTTTGTATGTTGTGTTTTGTTTTCAACTGTGCGGTAGCTCCAAGATGGGAATAGGACAAAATACTGACCAAATTTAGCAATTCTCATGGCACTTTATCCCACTGGATGTTTAAAAAGATCAATACTTCCTCCTAATCTTGCTTAGTTAGTCTCAACTCCTTGGGCATCCAATATCATGTCCTCTTAATCCACCTTTTTTTTTTTTTAATCTCAGTTGTTGCTATGACAACCAACTGTGTGCAGGAGTAACTGGACTGTACATTTCAACAGCCATACCTGTCTTTCATTTTCCGTCTCAGAGCGTCTTTACCCTTATTTTCAGTTTTGTTTGTTTTCTAATAAATGGGCTAAGTATTTTCTTCTGTGTAGCATTTCGGTTATATTCACATGATGAGCCAAGTAGTACTCTCATTGCTCATTTATATTTATTATTTAATTTTAGCTTTGATCTCCCAAGTTAACCTAGGGTTGCTTAGAGAAGTCTTCATGATGTCTAAATAAATTTTTGCCTTTATTTTCACAGTTTATTGCCTTCAATGTACCCTGAGTGATTTCTGATTTCTGATTCGGGGTCCTCACTGAGATCTCCCTTGTGTAAAAGATTACATGATCTTTCTAAATGAAATTTCCAGGGGCGCCTGGGTGGCTCAGTCAGTTAAGTGTCTGATTTCAGCTCAGGTCATGATCTCACAGTCCCTGAGTTCAAGCCCTGCATTGGGCTCTGTGCTGTCAGCTCAGAACCTGGAGCCTGCTTCAGATTCTGTGTCTCCCCTTCTCTCTGCCTTTCCCCTGCTCACACTCTGTCTCTCTCTGTCTCAAAAATAAATAAAAACATTAAAAAAATTTGTAAATGAAATTTCCATGGCTACTGAAAAATTTCTGTGTAAGAGGATGCTATGTGGGGACTCTTTCTACCTCAGGTCTGGCTGAGGTCACAAAAACTGAGTGGCAAGTATTCTCCCATTCTACGGTGAGGGGCTCTATCAAGGTATACAAATCCTGCCAAGAAGGGCCTGAAATCAGCTTTGCAATTCTTGCCCACCAAAAGTCGAGCTCATGTAAACTGCAGACTCATACTTCAGCCAGAGATAAGTTAATAAAGAGAGATGGGGGGGGGTGAGGGGGGCTTTTCCTGGAGAGAACTGTTGATGGATATTGAGTATCACCCATCCCTCTGTGGAAGGATGAGAAATGCTTCAAATTTACCTAGTCTAGTGTGGAAGAGACTTTACTGAGACCACCCAGACAGCTTGGTATGTGTTCCCTACAATATCAGACACATTCCTGAGAAATTTAAAGAATGCAAATTGTGTGAAGCTCCTTGTCTCATCAGAGTAGATTGCAAGTGGATGGGAAGAGAAATTCCCTGACAGAGGGCTAAAGGTGCGCATGTCTCATAGTTAAAGCTGCATGTGTGGGCAGTGGTGACATTCACTCCATTGACAGTCATTCATGTGAAAACTGATTAAAGGCAACCTTTCCAAACCACTTACGTTTGCTATGGGATTAGAAACCTAAAAAGATATTAACGCAAAATTATTCAAGCAATTCAAATTAAGCCTTCCTGTTAATGCACATAGTACATGCATATTACTTTGGGTAGTACTTTGGTAAAAGTCCCTTTATCCCTTAGTGGAGGGCTTCTCTCCCCAGCAGCAGTCTAGGCCTTCACTGTGCGTTGGGTCCCATACAATGGCTCTTGGTAGTCAGAATCTGGCCGGCATTTGTCTATTCAGATTACTCAAGTGCTGGGAGAGCGCAGGAACAACTGGGGCTCTGAGGTGAGAGAAAAGTGCCTTTGAACCATAAGATGCATTATTTACATCTGTGGCAAGGAACTCCTTTTCTGTAATTGGTTCCCGTAAGAGTGTGGTTCCTCTTCAGACCCATGCTATGATTGGCTATATGTAAACTAATCCTAGATATTATTAGTACATGTACTTTCTTTCTGCTACTCACACCCATATTACCATAGCTTTTATAGATATACTAGTGAAACAATCTTCATTTGTTGGTGCAGACAAGATACTGTGGCTGGGATTGGAATTCAGTATCATAATTCATGCACTCACATTCTTTACACCCAAAGACCAGGTGTGGATCTTAGGAAAACAAATCAGATGGGGTCATGTTAGGAATAGCTCAAGATGGCTATCTGGGATTTGGGTGAGGTGACCTCTGTGAAAAGAGGCCAGAAGCCTTACAGGACCAAATACTGGATCAAACGTCACCCACAAGAGGATATGCTTTTAATTTTATCAAGGGACCCAGTGATTGGCTGTCTCCAGAAGAACTTGTGCAAGATCTATGAAAGAAAGAATGAGATTCAATATCTTCCAGGCCAAGAAAGCCTTTTTCTGTCCACTAATTTTCCTCTCATACCTGTTTCCACACTGGAGGAACCCAGTGAGTAGGAGGGAAAAGGAATAGAATCTCAAGCTAGGAACATACTGCAGAAGTCAACCATGCTCCCTGCTGCCCCACTGGATGCTTCCCGTCAAGACGGCAGACAAGTGGAGAGGAGGCAGAAGCGCAAATTAAATCAAGCGCTCGGTTTCAACTACGACAGGGGACTAGACATTGAGTTACTGAATCAAATGTGCATTATGACACAAAGTGACCAAAGGACTTCTTAGTTTCCAAGAGTGATCAGAAAAATAATAGATTTTACCCCAAGTAAAGACTAGCCCCACAGAGTGGTGTTTTGGAATGGAAGTAGTTGCTTCCTAAGTGTATCTCATGAGTCTCACTTCTTCAGTGGTTGCCTTATACATTTGTAGATCAATTACCTCATCATGCTATTCAAATAATTCCTATCATAGGTTGGCAAACCATAATCATAGGCCAAATCTTATCTGTCACCTGGAGTTGTGAAGGATAGCAGAATGCGTTACCCCAAAATATGACTGTAGAAGTTCAGGAAATGCCATCCCAAAATACGCAGTTTGATATACTGATTATTTTTGAGCAGTAGGCACTTAAAAAGTAGTATATGCAGGGAGAGGTTTTCACTATACTCCCCTTATTTATTAAAGATAAGTCCTCCAAAAGGAACTGGATTGTCATAGATTCCCTCCCCCAGGAGTTTCATCAATCAGGGAAGATTGACTCTTCCCCCAGGAGAGGAGACCAGAAGTTGACATCCAGCCCAGACAAACTTTGTCACAAACTTTCACACCTCCCATCTATTCTCTCTTAAGCATCATTTACTCTTCCCTAGAAGGCCTGCATCACTCCTCCCCTGTCCTTATTAAAATGGCATTTCATCCTGAATTCTAAGCCACCTCTGTGAAAATTACTCACTTTTCCCCAGGACCTCTGATGTATTCATGAGCTATACATGTTAATAAGCTTCTGTTAGTTTTGCTCTTGTTAATCAATGTTTTTTAATAATATTGTAATAATAATAACATTGTAATAATAATAACATTGTAACAATCAATGTTATTACAGTGGTCTTGGCCAAGAACTCAGAAGGATGGAGAGGAAATTATTTTTCCTCCCCTACAGCTGTAAATAAAGTTTTATTGGAACACAACCAAGCTCATTCATTTATGTACTATTTTTGTCTGCTTTCACATTACAACAGCAAAGCTGGGTTGTGGGACAAAAGCCACCTAACCCAAGGTCTAAAGTATTTCCTACCTGGCCTTTTGCAGAAAATGTTTGCCACCTTTGATTTATATCTTTCTCAATTTTTAGTCACCTAATCAGTTGATTTTTCCCACTACGGCTATGAAATTGTCAATTTCTCTAGGTTTTTGAACCAGTTTACACTTTATTGTTTTCCAAAGCCATGTGTCAGTTTCATGACCATTGTATTTTTTATGGTCCTCTAAGTTTATCACATTCAATGTATCTCCTTTTCCTTTTTAATAGAATTCTCTTTTGTCCAATCTCAATATTGGGATAATTGCTCTCTTCGAGTGTGTATTTTCTTAGTACTTAATTACCATCAATTAATTTTTAGCCTACTACATTACTTTTTAGATACTTATCTTTTTTTAAAAAAAACTTACAATTACTTTTTTTAAACCTTGACTGGGAGAATTTAATCCATTTGTGTATATGTGAATTCCAACGCCTGAATTTTTCCTTGCCATATTGTGTATCACCGATACTCTTCTGCTCTGTTGTTGTGTTTTCCTTATCTTCTTTTAACTTGATCCATCAAGCATACTTGTTTCTTTTTCTTTTTCTCATTTGTGGGTTGAAGTTGTAAATCCTGTTTCCCTCTGCCTAGTGTATATCCTTAAAATCTTAACATACATATCTCAATTCGTTTTTCTGGTGTTATTTAAATTTAACCGTATTAATTTATTTCCTACCATAAATGGGAGCCTGGCTTACCTTTCTTCATCCTCCTCACTTGTCACCACTAAATGTTATGATAATTTGAAATATTATAAGTAATACTATGAGAATATAATTATTTTTTATTTTTTAATGCTTATTTTTTTTTTTGAGAGAGAGCGACAGTGAGTGGGGGAGGGAGGGGCAGGGAGAGGGAGACACAGGATCCCAAGCAGGCTCCAGGCTCCGAGCTGTTGGCACAGAGCCCAAAACAGGGCTCAAACCCATGAACCGCAAGATCATGACCCGAGCAGAATTCAGATGCTTAAGCGACTGAGCCACCCAAATACCCCATGAGAATATTATTTTTAAATGGTATCCTCAATTACTTTGATTCAGTTATTCATTTTATGAAATTATTTTTCTTTAACCATCTTTTTCCAATATTTTCTCTTTTGAGGGTCATTACTTGGTTTGCTAATATACATTCTCAATTTTTTCAGTATTCATGGTACTAATATGAGAAATATTTATTTTGATCTTTCACTTGACTGTATCCCCATCTCAATCATGTTCCTGTAAACCTGTTAAGTCCTCTGTATATAGTCCATTAAATTTTCATCAATGAAAAATTTAGAGTGTGCTGTCTGGTTTCTGCCAGGATCTTGAATGTGAAGATTTTATTCTTAAAAACCAAAGAAATTATAATGCAAATAATCTCTTATCATCATCTTAGGAAATTGTCTGAACACTAATATATGTCCAAAACTATATTTACATATTACGTGCATGCCTACACAATAGTTTTACACCCGGGTTAAAAAAATACTTATATAGAAGTTTCCCCTTATCTGTGGTTTCCCTTTATGAGATTTCAGTTACCCATGGTCAATGGTGGTCTGGAAGCAGATGATCTTTCTCTCATATCCTCAGAAGGTCAATAACAGCCTAGTGGTAGTCCCAATGCTTATACCATTCACATCACTTCATCTCATCAAGTAGGTATTTTATGATCTAACATCATCATCAGAAGAAGGGGGAGTATGGAACAAGAAGATATTGGGAGAGAGAGCAGAACAGACCACATTCACATAACTTTCATTACAATATATTGTTATAATTGTTCTATTTTATTATTAGTTGTTGTTGTTAATCTCTTACCGTGCCTAATTTCTAAACCAAACTTTATCTTAGGGATGCATAGAGAAAAACATAATCTAGATGGGGTTAGGTACCATCTGCAGTTTCAGGCATCCAGTGGGGGTCTTGGAACATATCCCTCACTGGTTAGGGGCACTAAAATAGTCTTTATGTTAGTTGACAAAACCTCTAACTTAACCCACGTAATAAACTAACCATGAAGGCAAAGGGACCTAGATGAAGGAAAGTATACAATTTCATAAGTAAATAAACGAGTACATAAACAAACAAACACATTTTATTGATGAACAAGGAACCTGACCATAACAGAGCCTAAAGCACTCCTAGATGGTGTGTCAGTTAGGATGTGTTTGCTTACAAATCAGAGGAAATGAAACTCTTAACTGGCTGCAACAGTGCAAGGTACTGCTTCTCAAAATGTGGCCAGTGAGCATGATGCATTATTAGCACCACTTGGGACCTTGTTAGGAGTGCAAATTCTCAAGGTTTACCTCAGAACTACTGATTTAGAATCTTGGGAGGCAGGGCCCAGGAATCTATGTTTTAGGCCTTCCAGATGACTCTTAATTTACACTAAAGTCTATGAAGCACAAGTAAAGGGGATTGATTACTTTACAAACTGGAAGTTTAGAGTTGGATACACTGTGGCTCAGTGTATCCTTTTGCTTCTTTGTTCTGCCTTTGGTCAGTTTCATCCTCGTTCTGCTTTCTTTGGGGATGGCCAGGCACTGCCAACAGTGCTGGGGCTGCAGATTTCCTCACTGACTTGAGGAAGAAACAAAGAGTAGATTACATATGGGAGCTCCTTTATAGAAATAAGATTTCTTTCTCAGAAGCCCACAAGTACTTTCTTCTTGTGCCTCGTTGCCCAGTATGGGTCCCAGGACTATCCATAAATATGGGCCAGGAGATGGGATAATGCTGATTACTGTGTACCACACACCCCTATCCTAGAGACACAGAGGGATTCAGCATTTCTCCAAGCTGATGGAATGTGGGCAACATGTGAATGACTGAATTCAAATTAGAGTTCATACCATGTGCATACAATGAGGAGTAATAAATGATGGGAAGCCAACCACAGCATCAAATCAATATCATTAAAATGTCAATCTTTCAAATGATTATATAAAATTAGTTTTAAGTCTATCAGAATCCCTACTAACTAAGGTTAAATCTATGTTCAAATTTCAGTAGAAATTGCCCAACATTTAAAAAAATAGAAGACTAATGAGGAAGGACCTATCCAACCAGATTTAAAATACACTGCAAAACTTCAGTAATCAAAATTGTATACCTAGGAAAACTATTGAAACAAGAATAGACACTAAATTAATGGGATTGACTAAAGATCCAAAATAGGTAGAACTTAATATGCAATAAAGACGGTATTTCATTCTAGTTAATAAATACATTCGACATAAGTAGCTACCCACCTGCATAAAAATAGATTATTTTGTTACACCATTTGCAAAATAAATTCTAGGTAGATTAAAGACAGAAATGTAAAACACACTCCATATTTACAAACCAATTAGGAAACTATTTGTATAACCATGTGGTGGGGAAGACATTCAGAAGCAATAAAGGAAACTTTATAGGAGAAGATTAAGAGATTTGATTACAAAGTAATTTGAACTTTCTACATGGAAAAATTACCATAAACAAAGCCTAAGAACATGTAAGGCTGAGAGTAAATATTTGTAATATATATATTGCAATAACAAGTAAATTGATAAGTACATAAAAGCCCATAAATATAAACCATCAATTTACAGAGCAGGGAATGTCAGTGGAAGATAGATATTAACATATGAAAAGATGTTTAATTTCACCAGTAGTGGGAAAATGGAAATGGAATCAGCAGTGACAGGGTAGATATTTTAGTCCATGCATTCATCCAAAATGTCTGTGTGTGTGTCTGTTTAATACATAGTGTCCAGTGCTGATGAGAATGTGGGGAAGTGAGAATTCTTATATATACAGGCAGAAGTATGAAATTCTATGACCCCTTTGCAACAGAATTAATAGTTTCTATTAAAATTATATATAGACACATATGTGTTTAATAGATATATGTAATATCTATTAAAATTATACACACACATACACATACATTCTTTAACCAAGTAATATCAGGTTGGGGAATCTATCAAATAAAAATAAAACCACAGATATACAAGGAAATATGTACAGAAATGTTTATTGTAGCATTGTATAAGTGGCAAAAATAAATCAGCAAACTATATTGTCAATTAATAGGAGACAGGTTGAATAAATTAAGGTATACTCATGCTGGGAAATGCTATGCAACCATAAAAAAGGAATGAGCTTATTCATTATTCATTCAACAAACATTTAACATATACCTACAGCGTTCACATCCTGTTTTAAGTGTTGATATTAAAGCAAATTCTACAGGAAAGTATGTCTTTTATAACACATGTACTACTGAGGTTGAGAAAGAAAAAAGTAAATAAATGAATAAGCTAATTTCAGAGAGTGATTACATACTAAGAATAAAATAAAACAGGGTGATATGATAGAAAATGATAGATAAGGAAATAAACTAAGACCTGAACAAACTTAGAAAGCCTCATGAAGAGAATGGAAAAGAATATTTTATGCAGAATGAACATCATCCTTATAGCACTATCAATGGATCCAGAGGGATGTTCAGATAATACTAAAAAAGAAAAATCACAGGAAAATGTGGCATATTGCGATCCCATTTTTGTCTAAAAAATTAGGAAATTTGCTCTCCAGGTTGGTATGTGTATGCTTTTTGAAGTGAGCATAGAGAAAACGAAAGAATACATCATGTGAACAGTAGCTAACACAGGTGTTATTGGGGTGGGGAGATGCAGATATAGTTTACTTTTTCTTTGTAGATATCTGCTTTGGGCTCAAAACAGCAAGTGGATTTTGATTTTATAGTTTTGAGGAAAAACTACAAGCAAGATGTTCAAATTAGTTTTTAAAAATTTAGCATGTAGGTCATTTCTACTTTGAGATTCATTTCTTTGGTAATGAAAAATCTTATTTCTCTGATTATTTCCTCCCCATTGCTCTAACAGTTCTTTAGGGAACACCTGTAAATTGGTCATGCAACCTGGCTACTCCGAATTGCAATTAATTATTTCCAACTAATACCTGAGACTCCACTAGGGCTGATGCCTGCTCACTGTTGTGATGAATATAGGTTTTCAAAGCCTGAGCCACTTCCACCTCCACAGCTGTCTTGTGTAGATATTTTTGGCTATTGTTTCTTCGGCTTTCTCTCTTTCAGAAATTTTCCTCAAAGTTTCTTCTAATTGCACCACCCCCCACCCCCCATTCTCTTGTATCTGCTTTTAAAGAACTAAAACATCCTGGTCAGTTCAGACTGCTGTGACAGAATATCGTATACTGGTGGCTTATAAATAACAAACATTTCTCACAGTTCTGGAGAGTAGGAAGCTCAAGATCCGGGTGCTGTCAGATTCCGTGTCTGGTGGGAGCCCACTCTCTGGCTCACAGATGACCGTCTTCATGCTACCTCCTCGCATGACAGGAGGGGCAAGGGAGCTTGCTGGGGTCTCTTGTATCGGGGTGCTAATCCCATTCATGAGGGTTCTACCCTCACGACCTAATTATGTCCCTAAGGCCCCACCTCTTAATACACGCACTCTTAGGATTTCAACAGATGAATTTTGAGGCACCATAAACTTTCAGTCCATAACGCTGAATAAGTTTTGTGCTGGGGAAACGTAGATATTCAGTTTATCTTCTTTATCCAACCTTCTGCCACCTTAGAATTTACATGTCAGCCTTGTATGATAATTAAGGCTAAATGCAAGCCCTTGCAAACGTACATGGTTTTAGAACACAAATAACTCCTTACATTTCATGAGTTCTGTATATTTACACGAGCTCTCTGAGTTTTTTCCTATTGCGGCCTCTATTACCCTGTCTATAACATCCTCTCAAAACCATTGGTTTTGAACATTGGCAGCCATGACTGCAGAGGGCACAGCTCCTACAGCTAGAGTGTTGGGCCTTTCATTCCCACTTTAAGCTGAGCCACTTAGTTGTTTTCCATTTTATATTGTATGTGTCTGTTTAAAGTCCTGTCCAAAAAAAAAAAAAAAAAAGAGAGAGAGAGAGAGAGAGAGAGAGATGATTATTTTAACAAGAGTTGGAACAGCATGGTAAGAAAGAAAACAAAGGTATTCTTAATTGAGTTTATCTTTGGCTCTCTCCCAATATTCTCCTCGATCTTTTCTCATTTCCAATTCTCCTTATGACCTGCCTTCCAGATGCTTACAGCTACATGTGGTCCTCAGATTCGAAAACCTATTCAGACTCAGCCTTGCAATAGGTATGTGCCCGGCAATCCCAAATTATCTTTCTCCGTTCCCCCAATAAAAATGCAAATTCCACAAGTGCATCAGATTTTATCAAGATGTTACAGAATTACCTGATCAAAAATTCACATACAGGTATTAAAAGTGGACAGGAAATCCCCAGGAAGCATGTTACATTTTAAAATTGGTTATTATTGGGGCGCCTGGGTGGCGCAGTCGGTTAAGCTTCCGACTTCGGCCAGGTCACGATCTCGCGGTCGGTGAGTTCGAGCCCCGCGTCGGGCTCTGGGCTGATGGCTCAGAGCCTGGAGCCTGTTTCCGATGCTGTGTCTCCCTCTCTCTCTGCCCCTCCCCCGTTCATGCTCTGTCTCTCTCTGTCCCAAAAATAAAACGTTGAAAAAAAAAATTAAAAAAAAAAAATTAAAATTGGTTATTATCTTATCTTTTGTTGGTAGATGATATGCAGGTTTATCTATGTCAGTGTGATCCATTCCTTTTCCTCCCCTTGCCTGTTCAGTGACCTGACATATTCTTCCTATTGCAAAAAAAAAGGATGCATAACGCTGCAAACCATTTTTATGTGTCAGACTTAGTGATTCTCAAGTTAGTGAAGTTCTTGATGCATCTTCTTTTGGTCTGTGACAAAAGGAGAAACCTAAGGCCACTATAGTGCATTTTCATAAAGCCAAATTGATTCTCTTTGCAGAACTATAATTTATTCTGTGACATGTGTTCTATTTTAATAAAATAATTATTATAGTAAAAAGTACAGTTAATCCTTGAACAACATGGGTTCGAATTGCCTAGGTTCACTTATATGCAGATTTTTTTTAAAGAAACATAGTACAGTACTCTAAACATATTATACTTGTGATTTTCTTAATAACATTTTCTTTTTTCCATATTTATTATAAGAATACAGTTTGCAATACATATAACATACAAAATTTGTGTTAATAGATTGTGTTACTGGTAAAGCTTCTGGTCAATAGCTATTAGTAGTTAAGTTTTAGGGGAGTCAAAAGTTGTAGCAGATTTTCAAATGTGTGTGGATCCGTGCCTCTAATCCCTTCATTGCTCAAGGGTCAACTGTATTCTTATTTTGACTCACTAACAAAGCAGAATTTCCTGTTCTAAAACTCTCAATTTAAAAAAAAAATCCATAAAATTCCATAGCCTTTCAAGACATTATGTGCTGAGCTCTTTGGGAAGGGGACTTTGTCTTGTTCGGCACCATATCCCTACTGCATGGCTCAATGTCTATCACACTATTGGGCTCACTATTTGAAGAACTGAATTACGAGGTATATAGAGTAAGCCAAACCTTTTAATGCTATCTTTAGAGTGTATACTGATCCATGTTTGCAGAAACCCTGTTAAAATCACATGTGATAAATACATTATATAGTACTTCACACTTCATGCTGTGGTGTAGGTATTCTATTTTTTTCCAGTTGGAATCTCAAGGGGGTTTGTTTACTTGGTCCCAGGGTATCGGCAAGATGGCCTAAGTTTTCTGCCTCCCTACTTCTCCATATCTTCATTTCTGGAAAGAAAATTTTTTTTTTTTTAGTTTTTATTTATTTTTGAGACAGAGAGAGACAGAGCATGAGCAGGGGAGGGGCAGAGAGAGAGGGAGACACAGAATCCAAAGCAGGCTCCAGGCTCTGAGCTGTCAGCACAGAGCCCAATGAGGGGCTCGAACTCACGGACTGTGAGATCATGACCTGAGCCGAAGTCGGACGCTCAACCAACTGAACCACCCAGGCACCCCTGAAAAGAAAATCTCTTAAGGCATGTTTAAAACTTAAACCATCTTTCTAAAACTGGTTCCCAGCCATCAAAATTGTGTGTCTTTTTACTCTAGCTGACTAGTTTCTTATCTATCTTTATATGTAAATTGTGCTAAATTTAACTAAGAAGACAAGGGGGTCTAATTTAAAATTCCTATGGCTCATTAGTCACATCCCATAGTGTTGGAAGTGCTTTTAGGCAATGTTTTTCAGTCCCAGAAAAGTTGTAAATGTACAACATGTCTTGTTAGCAATGATTCTTTCCCCCCTGAGAAATTTAGCAAATGATCTAAATAAATATCTGTAACGTATATCTTACTCATTATTTTATTAGACTGTTGTGTTGTCTCAAAGTTAATAATAATATCCATATAATTTAACTTGTTAATTGAGATTTCGTGGCTACTCCTTCCCAGAGAACATTTTATTCCTTCAGTTAGCACTCTGACCCCATAACATACACATCTTTCCCTTTTGAGATCATTTAGGTACTTGTTTCTTCTCCATTTCAGTTAGTTGTATCCTGCAACAAGGGAACGACATTCTCACCTACAGATTCCCCTTCATCTTGTTCCTTCTCTTTCCCACTCTGCTCAGCCTGGTTGTCCTCTCTGTCTGGTGAATACAAGACTTCCTCCCAGCTCCTCATATTCCACGCCATAGAAGTGCATGACAGTGATTATGCTTAATGTCGACTGTCATTTTAGAGGACATGAACAGAATAAGACTGTGGATATTAAAATAGTAGCACATATATCTCACTTATTTATACCAACGCATTAATGAATGGCAAAGATATTTAGCATAGGTCAATTTCAGTGAATAAATTGTTGGAGGTTCAAACATGTCTTTTGTGTCAGTTGCAGTTAAATAAAAATGCATATATGCAAATTTTTGTACAGTGGTCCTTAATTGTTAATGATAAAAAGGGTAAGACTATAGCATTGATGGCCATGGGAAAGCCTGATGCCTCCATGCCCTTAAGCAAAAGACCTTGAGAGTTGAGACTGTGGGCTCAGTTGTCCTTCAATGTCAAACGACCTCCCGTTATACGGACCCAAGCTCCACATCAGGCTCTCTATTACTCTCATGCCATTGCACATGTTGTCCTTGAAGTTACTGATAATCTCTAGAATTCTGTTATACTTTATCTTTTCTTCCCCTAGATCAAGAGGATCTTATTTAGATTTATTCCCAAATAGAAATATCTGTGCTATCATAAACATCTGTAACTGGCAGCGTACCTTCATGGCTTCATTTTAAATATGTGTCTTTCATTCTAATATATATTATCTGTCCATCAAACATGTTTACCACTATTTTTTGAACACTTGATAGATATTTTCTATATTCAAATTCTGAAGTCTTACTGATGGCTTTTAAAGAATACCTGTGCTTCCATGAAAAGATGCTCAACATTGCCCCTCATCAGGGAAATACAAATCAAAACCACACTCAGATATCACCTCACACCAGTCAGAGTAGCAAAAATGAACAAATCAGGAGACTATAGATGCTGGCGAGGATGTGGAGAAACGGGAACCCTCTTGCACTGTTGGTGGGAATGCAAACTAGTGCAGCCACTCTGGAAAACAGTGTGGAGGTTCCTCAAAAAATTAAAAATAGACCTACCCTATGACCCAGCAGTAGCACTGCTAGGAATTTACCCAAGGGATACAGGAGTGCTGATGCATAGGGGCACTTGTACCCCAATGTTTATAGCAGCACTCTCAACAATAGCCAAATTGTGGAAAAAGCCTAAATGTCCATCAACTGATGAATGGATAAAGACATTGTGGTTTATATACACAATGGAGTACTACGTGGCAATGAGGAAGAATGAAATATGGCCTTTTGTAGCAACGTGGATGGAACTGGAGAGTGTGATGCTAAGTGAAATAAGCCATACAGAGAAAGATACCATATGGTTTCACTCTTGTGTGGATCCTGAGAAATTTAACAGAAACCCATTGGTGAGGGGAAGGAAAAAAAAAAAAGAGAGGTTAGAGTGGGAGAGGGCCAAAGCATAAGAGACTTAAAAACTGAGAACAAACTGAGGGTTGGTGGGGGGGGGTGGGTGATGGGTGTTGAGAGGGGGCATCTTTTGGGATGAGCACTGGGTGTTGTATGGAAACCAATTTGGTAATAAATTTCACATATTAAAAAAAATGAATAAATGTTAATACAATTTTTCTAAATCAAAAAAATAAAAGAATACCTGTGTTATACCATCAAAAATATTAAGTCTCCTCTGAGCAGGTTATGATGATAAGGATAGTAAGCACTCAAAGTTAGGAAAACTTTGTACATTCATATAAATAGTGAAGATAACAAGTAATTTCACACTCATGAGAATATGGAGTTAGTTTTCTTTTTTTTTTTTAAGTTTATTTATTTATTTTGAGAGAGAAGGAGTGCATGCATGCACACACACACAGCAAGTAGGGGAGGGGCAGAGAGACAGGGAGAGAGAGATTCCCAAGCAGGCTTCATGCAGTCAGTGCAGAGCTAGATGTGGCTTGAACTCAGGAACCGAGAGATCATGGCCTGACCCAAAATCAAGAGTCAGACGCTCAACCTACTGAGCCACCCACACTCACCCAAATACTTTCTTACCAGTCACTTTTAGCAGTAGTTGGTTGACTGTTTTCAATTTCCAAAAACTAATTTTTTGAGTGCTACATGTTAGAAGATAATTTTCTAGCAAAAAGGTAAAATCATGATTGTCATATGATATAAACTGAACATGCATCAGAGATTTTAAATTAATGAAGGAACAAAATTGATTTGAAGAAAACTCAAAGTACCACAGGATTATAGTGAGATAACAAATACTGGCATGAATTTACAAATGGATTTAAAACTAGGAAAACTGCTTAATATGCATAGATCAGTATGCGTCGGTCAATGCATTCCATCAGACACATTTGTATCTTTATAGACAGAAATTATTTGCAATATTATTAGGTTTTTTTTTTAGAAAGTAACATCCATCTCAAAAAAGTTGTAAAATATTCTAGTCAAAGAAAAAAATAAGGTGGACATTCCTAAAGGATCAGTTAACCTCCAAAAGCCATGATATTCCACTGAAAAGATATCCAGTGGTCTCTTTTAACCCTGTTGGTGAGAAAATATCTAATAATCTCTTGTATCCATAATTTACCTTTCCTTTGTGATCTCAATAAACTCAAAAAAAGATTATTATTTTTTTAATTTTTTTAATGTTTATTTTATTTTTGAGAGACAGAGTGCCAGTGGGGGAGGGGCAGAGAGAGGGAGACACAGAATCTGAAGCAGGCTCCAGGCTCTGAGCTGTCAGTACAGAGCCTGATGTGGGGCTCGAACTCACAAACGTGAGATCATGACCTGGGCCAAAGTCGGATGCCCAACTGACTGAGCCACCAGGAACCCTGAGAAAGATTATTCTTGATCACAAAATAAAGATGGTTCATTAGATTTGGTATGATTATTTGAATATATGCAGCGAAATTCTTAATTTACTGTGTATTCTTTCTCAAGATTATTTCCAAGAAGTGACCTTTCTTATCATCTGTAACCCTGGGACTGTATAGCCAGGCACCAGAGTAGTCTCCCTGAGAGGACTTTGTAGGCATCAACTTTATAGGTAAAGCCAATTGTGGTTTCTTAAAAGTGGCTTGTCCCACCTGAATAATTGAACATTATTTTCAACTCTATTGCCCTATGAAGATATGCTTGCATAATCAATTATCTTGGTAGAAATGAGGACAGATTTTTACTGAGCCTGTGTAAAAAACTGAATTAACCTGAAAAGTCAGAAACCTTAGGAACTTCTGGAGAGGGTCAATGGAAAATGTTTTTAAATGTTTCCTTTCAGTTTACAAAAGCAAATTGTCATCTTTCACTGGATTTGGGGTTCATCTTTCATGAAATTGTTTTATTCTTGACATATCCCAGACTGTAAATGATGCCATCAGAAGCTTTTACCCGAGCATCTATTCTTTGAATCATCAATAGTGCGAAGTCCCTGGTATAGTCCTTTTCTGGTGATGTGACAGTCTTCATCGAGAACAAAAATGCTGGTAGCTTATGGAAAAGACGACCAGAGTAAAAGAAAGATGAGAGAAGACAGAAACTTAATTGCTATTGTTAATCTATTTCTGAAAATTTTCAAGTGTGAAAGAATTAATGAGAGTTCGTAATAAGATTCTGTATGTGACAAAAATGTTGGTTGTTTCTGTGGCATGCAAAACATGATAATAAAGTCATCACAAAAATAATTGTAGATAAACTGTCTCTAGAGGTAACTGATTAAGCCCATTTTCAAAAAGTCAGTGAATGTTACACCTAATTTATAAACAAGATGAGAATACTTTTTATAGAGGATAATTCTGGGACACTGTATGCATAATATACAAAGAATACATTGGAAATATGATGTAAAGAGATTCAGTAAGGCTTAGACATCTGTATTTTTATGAAACTCTGAGTAAGTCTGATGTATATCCTTATAAGAACCACTGGCCTTAAAGATACTAGATTCAAATTAAAGAAGTATTTTGTGACCAAGTTAACAATTTAAAGAATTAAAAAATTATGACCAGTAACCTTATACTGTTGTGTTATCTCTTCAGCCAAATCACCAGAACTATGACAAATACAGGGCAATATCAACTGAAATATTTCATCAGACCTTTTATTAAAGGATTTCCCTGATCATAAGCATTTATCAGTAACAGTGAGGGTTTTGATCCTCACTGTTCACGGATTCTGTATTTATGAATTTGCCTGCTTGCCAAAAATTGTTTGCAATCCCCAAATTAACTCATTGTTTAAAGACTACTTATTTATTTTGAGAGAGAGAAAGAGACAGCACATGAGCAGGGGGAGGGGCAGAGAAAGAGAGAGAGAGAGAGAGAGAGAGAGAGAATCCCAAGCAGGCTCTGCACTGTCAGCACAGAGCCCAAATCGAAGCTCTCTCTCAGGAAGTGGGAAATCATGACCTGAGCCAAAATCAAGAGTGGTCACTTAACTGAGCCACCCAGGTGCCCCTCTCCCCTCAAAAATTAACTTTTAAAGATATGCAAGTCCCAGTTGAGGTCAAACAAGGAGATGCTCTGCCTTATTGTTTTAGCTTTCATATTGCAAACAGGCAATCCTTTCACGGTCAATTTAATGCTACGTTTTTCATATTTTCTGCTCTTTTATTGGTGATTTCACAGTCTAAAATGACCCTCTTAGGGCAAACATGGAACAATTATAGTAATGTGTTATAACTCATTAATTAAAAGTGGCTTTCATAAATCCTTGATAATAGCAGGTACTTAAATAAATAAGTAGGAAGAGAGGAGAAAGTTGTTCCTTACAGTCAAGTGCTGACAAATAAATAGAGAAGGAACATTGGAATTAGGAATTATCATTTTGCAGCTGTCACTGTAAGCACCTATTAAGATAAGAATAACCGGATGGTAAATCAAGGGTGGGGCAGGGAGGTTAGGAGGAAATTCATAATATTTACATAATCTTAAGAATCTCCCTGTGCGTTATTTATTATAGTCGATCCTCTTTATTCATGGATTTCTGAATTTGTGAATTCATCTGCATGCACTCTAACTCCTCTTAGCAACTGGGAAGTGACTCACTGGGGAAATATTTTGGGTCATCTTCTAATTCTAAAATCTGTCTTCTTTTTTCAGTTTCAGAGGCACCTTAATCCTATAGTTTGGGTTTCCAATTCTACCCGGAAATAGATTGTAGCGCCTCATCGTGACCTTCAGTCACTGATACACCACAGCCTCCATTCTACCCCACCTTGTAATTCTTCGTAACACACTTCCTGGGCTTACACATGTGACCAGACACATAAGCAGAGGGCCACTTCATACAGCTGGACTGGGCATGATGGCCCTTTCAACTTTAGCCTGTTAGCAGCAGGTCCCATGTTGTAGATGTTTGGTCTGTCTGTGATAATCGTTGAAAGAATTCTACCTTTCTTTTAATAGATGACATATGTACCCTTAATTACTTAAAGTTTTTAATTTTGGTCAAGTGTTCCTGAGCCACCTTGGTTTGTTCGGCACTGATTTTCTCAGCCTCAGCAATAGTACCATTTTCCACGATTCTTTGTTGTTGGGAGATGCCCCGTGCATTGTAGGATGGTTGGTGTCAGTTGTACATTTCGAGTAGCGACAATAAGGAATGTTTCCACACATTGCTAAATGTGTCCCCAGTTGAGAAGCATGGGTCATATACTTTGTTTTGAATCATCATTGCCATACTACCTAAGTCATCTTGAGCACAATACCAGACTTCAGTATCTTCAGCTGTAAAATGAGCATACTATTGCTCTTGATATAAATAATTATTAAGGGGATAAATGAGTTAAGACACTTCAAGCCCTGCGTGTAACATTTTGACTGTGATAGATACTCAAATAAATCAAAGTGCTTATTATTTATTGATTATAGATAGTTAAGGGAATAAGTAACAATCAAAATAAACATTTGTATACTACTTTGGAACACAACGTTATTCCACAGACAGATGTTTAGCATGACTAATTTAAGAAAGTGGTAGAAGCCTATTTAAATCATTTTGTTGATTTAATTCCATTGAAGTCCATGAGGTTATCAAAAATTCTCCCAACAGTTTTTGAGATCTTCAGTCTCATATCTAGGATGCTTTAAATTTATGTGCAGATTTATCGTTAAAATATTCTCATGCAGTTATTGATGAATTAGAAGGCTTTGTCTATCTCATCATAGTTAAACTTCCCTGATAGCAGATGTAAGTTCTCTAGGGCAGATGCTGTGTGTTATTTATTTTCCATACAGTCCACAAACCGCCATGGCTTTCAATTAACTCAGTTTTGTCAGTATTCTCTTTTCTGGGAGAGTCTTGTAGAACTGACGTTAACTATTGGAGAGCATTAGTTTATTATTTGAGCTATCTTAGGTAGCTAAATAAAATATATCAATATATCTCAACACAGGTAAAAGCAAAAAAAAAATCTATCAAATAAAGAATGCTGAAAGATCTTCTCCCCCCAACACAATACTGTTTCCAGAGGCTCTCTGTTTTCATTAAGATATACTTTCCGTTAACATATACTAATAGATTATCCTAGTGAGGAGTACATAGGACAGTTTGGTGATGATGGGGCACAAAGGGAATATAAATGCATTTAGAGCATGGTATAGGGTCTAAGAAGGGCTGATTTTAGTAATTCAAGCTTGTAGAACCAACTGGAAGCTCTCATTTCCAGTTGTATATGTCTGATATGTGTCTTGAGCATGGTGGAAAGCCTGGAGATGTCCTAGTCCCTCGAGTAGCAGGGCCCAGGTTGGGCAGGGCCTAGGATGGGCAGCTGGAGCTTCCAGCTGTGGCCAGATGATGGGGGAAGCAGCAACATTTACAGAAGTAGTATCTTATGAGACTTTTTACATTCACAGAAATGCTATGAAGAAAGATTTCTAAAGGCAAAGAAACCAAAGAAAGACCAGCCAAGTAGAGATATTAAGAGCTTCAAAATCCGAGAAAGCTGGTGTAGAGGAGGATTGAAGCTGTGAGCTGGAACAATTGTCTCAAGAGTGGGCTATTTGCCAAGTTAGGTTTGTTTTTTTTTGTTTGGTTCATTATTTTTCTTGCTTTTGTTTGTTTATTAAGGCAGAGCTACACTTCCTATTGGAAGTGTAAGGGTTGAGGGCCTACTTCATTCAACATTCAACACACGTTGATTGAATAGATTAATATCTATCAGGCAATTTGTGAGGTGGTAATGATGTAATGGCGGGTATATTCAGAATTGGTTCCTGCTCTCATAAAGCTCTCACATGAGTAAAAGACATTAATCATATGAATATGTAGTTACATTCTAAATTAGGTGCTCATCATGAAAAGAAAGGTGTTTTTTTTTTTTTTATTACAGTAGAGATACAGAAATCTGATCCATTGTGGTGGTGATGATGGTGTGAGGGTAGAAACCAGGGAAGGCTTTCCCAACGTAGTGGCTTGTTTTGTTTTGCTTTTGTTTTGCTGAGATTCCATAAATGTGTGGGAAATCAGTAGCATCCCAAACAAAGACAATTCATGAGCACAGAGAATCGATGGGGGAGTGCAGCAGGCCTCAGCAAGTGAAAGATGGCCAGGAAGGCTGAGACATGGAGGCTAAGGGGACGTAAGCAGAACCAGACCATGCAGGATGTTACTGGCCATCAGAAGGATCTGGGTCAACATCCTAAGCTTAATAGATAATCATTGAAAGTGTTTAAGAGAGAGTGAATGGTCAGGTAATTTACAAGCAGTCTGTGACAACTCTGTGGCAACTAGGGAAAGATTCTTGGTAGGCTATCCTGGTGCTTTGGGTGTAAAATGATGGTGACTCAGATGAGTGAAAGCATTCATAGGAGGAGCCGTGGATAAATTGGGGAGATATTCGAGAGGTGTAAAACTATCAGCATTTCATAGTGGATTGGACTTGGGTGTGAGAGTTAGGGAGGTGTTAGAGGTGACTCATCCCAGGAACTGAACTGAAGATGGTGCCGGCTTAGGTCTGATGGGGAAGAGCACAGCACACAACCATTTGTTGTGTTTGACGTGCTTGTTGTGTTTGACATACCACATTTGTTGTGTTGGAGATGTCCAAGAGGAGATGTGGTTTAGAGCTACTAATCTGTGAGTCTTCTCTCCATAGATGTCAATTGAAACCATGGGCCTGAAAGAGATTTCTCAGAAAATACAGTCAGAAGAAAAGAGGCCTATGCCTGAGCTTGAAGAATGCCCACATTTAATAACTCAGCAGCAGAGGAAACACTGGAGAAAGAGAGTAAAAATGAGTGCATAGCCAGACAGAAGTGAGGAAGATGAGCAGACTGTGGCACCACCCAAGTCAAGAGAGAAAAAGGTGTTTCAGATAAGAATATTAACAGAGTAAAATCATGCTGAAAATTTAGGTGAAGACATGGATTTATACCATCATTAACCTTAGGTAGCTCTTAGCAAGAGATGTCTTGGTGAAGGTAAAGGCCAGCTTTCTCACAGTGTTTGAGTCAGAGGGGGTCAGAAAAATGTCAGACATAAGTCTGGCTGCAGAGCATTAGGGTAATATTAGTAGTGGGATATAGGTCATAGGGAAATGTTTAAAAATTAGGCTGGCTGATGTTTAGTACATTTAAACCTGAATAGAGAAAGATATGGGTGAGAGAAAGCACTAGAGTAAAAAAAAAGACAATGTAATTGAGAATGGAGAATTGTTTACAATTACCTAGGAAAATCATTTGGAATCAGAAGTGGATTATTGAGACACTAGTGAAGTTTGCATGGGCCTCTTTATTCGTGGTATATGCTATAGTTTGGTCAGCGTTTTGAAAAATTTAATTTGCTGCTACTTCTTTTCTCATTTTAAATTAATACACATTAATTCCTAATTTTTAAATTAATTTTGTATGACTTTTCTTTTTTTAGTGTTTATTTATTTTAGAGAGAGAGAAAGAGAGAGAGAGAGAGAGAGAGAGAGAGAGAAAGTGGGAGAGGGGCAGAGAGAGAGGGAGACACAGAATCCAAAGCAGACTCCAGGCTCGGAGCTGTCAGCACAGAGCCCTATGCAGTCTTGAACTCACAAACCACGAGATCATGACTTGGGCTGAAGTGGGACACTAAACCAGCTGAGCCACCCAGGTGCCCCTATAGGACTTTTCTTAAAGAAGATCTTCCCTAATTTTGTATCAGGCGCTACATAGCTTGGGTCCATCTCATTTTGCAACTCAATTTTGGTCAACTTAATCACATTTTCCTACAAAATGTACTAAAATAGCAGTTTACAGCCTAAAGGGGTTTCTTCTGCTGTGGTTTCTAGAATTCATGTTCCTCATTCTAATGCTTTGTTATTCTTGCTTGGGTTACCTTCCCTTTAAGTAGAACTAAGTACAGTATTTTACAAGAATCCTCCAGAGAACAATTTTCCTGGAGGTTTTCTTTAACATACAATGACAATTCTGTAAGCTCAGCTAGAGCTTTGAAAGTTAAAGAGTTGGGGCCCCAGTTCAGCAGTTTCGGAAGCAAGGCATCCATACACTGTCATGATTTGCTGGTACCTAAGCAGCAGGAGGGATGGAAAGAGAAAGCAGACTGGATGGGTTCATGAGGCAGGGAGGAGAAACCTGTAAACTTGATCCAAAATGTTGGCTGATGTTGTCAAAGCGAAAAAGGCAGTAGAGAGATCTTGTCATGGACCCTCATTATTTGACTTAAAAATTCAGATAGTCCCAGATTGAGGAATGAGCTGAGTGGTCTGCGGAACGATGTCCTTTAGTCCTTTGTACTGGAGAGAATATGTGATTCCGGACACGTCAGACAGCAGCAGAGGAATATTGCTGCAGTCTCCAGGTGACTTTGAGGATGGTGACATTTTCTCGGCGCAAGGCAGCAGCCAAGACCAGGAAAACTTCCACATCTACCCATCTCTCTAAAATTGCCCTTTATCCATGCTTTGTCCATCTGGAGCCTTGCCTGATCTTTACCATATCCAGTCCAGGAGGAAAAGGAAAGAAGAGTGTTTTCATGGGAACTTCACTCTGGAATGTCACAGTATTTGAAAACTATTTAAGGCTCCAAGTAAAATCTATTTGGATTTTAAATTATTTTTGAAGTGTCAGGAAAGAGCCATTACTGGCATATCTATCTACAAAGACAACAATGTATTTTAAAATGTATGTATCAAATGGACATGCTCCATCCCTATCTATCTATCTATCCATCATCTATCATCTATTTATCTATCTAACCTAATCTATCATTTATATCATAAAGATGCCTATCAGCTTCAGCACTTGGATGAGTTGTTTCTTGACCTTCACTTTTCTGTCTCTATCTCTAGGCTACACTCCTTTCCTGTTCTGTCAAAGGACACTGACTTATCTTTGTTCATCCAGCATCTAACGTGACTGTCACATGGTAAGTGCTCACTACATTCACTCAATAAAGCTACGTTTTGAACTCTTATTTTTACGTCTAATGAGCAATATTATATGCAATTCCTCGAATGTATTTTTTCCCAGCTTTATTGAGGTAAAATTGACAAGAAAATTGTACGTATCTACAGTATACAACATGATGATCTGATACATCATGAAATGATTACCACAATCAGGTTAATTAACACATCCATCACCTCACATAGTTGCTTACTTATTTGTGTGTGGTGAGAATACCTGGGAAGATCTACTCTCTTAGAAAATTTCAAGTATATAATACATATTAACTACAGTTATCATGGTATACATTAGGTCTCCAGAACTTCCTCATATTATGACTAAAGGCTTATACCCTTTGACCTGTGTCTCCCCATTTTGTCCCACCTCCCTGCCCCTGGCAACCATCATTCCATTTTCTGTTTCTGTTAGTTCAACTTCTTTGTTTGTTTGTTTGCTTTAGATTCCAGACATAAGTGAGATCATATAGCATTTGTCTTTCTCTGGCTCATTTCACTTAGATTAATGTTCTTCTCATTCATTCATGCTGTTACAGTTGGTAGGATTTCCTCCTTTTCCATGACTACATAGTACCATATATATATATACCATACATCATTTTTATCCTTTCATCCTTTGATGGACACTTCAGTTGTTTCCACATCTTGACTATTGTGGATAATGCTGCATTGATGGTGGGGGTACAGATATCTTTGTAGACAGTGATTTCATTCCTTTGGTTATTACCCAGAAGTGGGATTTCTGGATCACATGATTATTCGATTTTTTATTTTTTGCTGTTTTTCAATATGGCTGTACCACTTTATATTCCCACTAACACTATACAGTGGTTCCCTTATCTCTACATCCTTGCCAACACTTGTTATCCCTTGTCTTCTTGATGATAGCCCTTGTAACAAGTATGCGGTAGTATCTCATTGTGGTTTTGAATTCCATTTCCGTGATGATCAGAAATGTGGAACATCTATGCATGTACCAGTTGACCATTTGGATGTCTTCTCTGGAAAGATGACTTTTAAGTTTCCCTCTCCATTTTTAAATCAATTTTTTTTTTTTGCTATTGTGTGATATGAGTTCATCATACATTTTGGATATTAACCCTTTTATGAAATATGTGTTTTGCAAATCTTTCCTCCTATTTCCTAAGTTGCCTTTTCTATTATATATTTTTATCATTAAACAACTCTTAAATAATTTAATCCTAAAATTGTTGAATATATCGTTTTTTTTCTTTTTAAATGAAATGAGCTCCCCCCCCCCCGTAAGGTATACACACACACTGGAATTTCAAACATTATGCAAGCATGAACGCAGATTTCTTTAGTCAAATTCCTGTTAGTTGAAGCAAATATCAGATGAATTAGTAAAAAATCTTTTGAGTCTTTAACTCAAATCAATTTAAGAAAAAAAGCAGGGATTTATATATTTTTTGTAATTAACAGTGGGGGTGCAGATATCTTTTTAGACAGTGATTTCATTCCTTTGGTTATTACCCAGAAGTGGGATTTCTGGATCGGAGTAAATCAGTCTTCCTTCAGACATACTTGAACCCAGGGTGTCCACTTATGTCATTTACAGTCACTCCTGACCTCCTTTCTCTTCCCTTTCTCCTTCTTTCTTCTCTCATCCCATTCCTTGCTTCTGCTGCCTTTTGTATGTTGGTTTTGCTTCTTATGAAGATTGTTTCCAACAAGGATATAATAATATAATAATATAATTTTGGGATTATAACATTATAATCATGCACTATAATATATTAATATAATTATAATTAATATGTAATACCATAGTATATACTATAATATAAATGATATTAAGTATTAATAGTATTACACAATTATAACATAATGTTAATATATATAATATAATTAATGAATAGCAACATAATTAGAATAATATTTATTTATTATATAAAATTTCCTACACAATTCAACATTGTATTATGAGCATAATTTAATTAAAATTACATTATGAGAATTTCTTCATGCCATTAAATTTCTGTGAAAAAATTTTAATTAGACCTATTTAATAAACTATCTTGCAAATGCAATGCTTTTATAAAAGTCTCCATTATTATCTTTATTATTGGAGAAACATACGTTTTAAATTAAAATATGTTAACTTCTTTTTGTTTTATTCCTGATGTAAGCAGGTTTGGGGGGGGGGGTTCCTTTTTTTTTTTTATGAGTAAATTTAAGAAGAATGTAGAGGCTGAAGAATAATAATATGCTATTCTTTGTATATGAAAATGGCAGTCCTGACCTGCCATTAGTCGGGGCACTTATGCCTATGATAGATTTTTCCGGATCCATCTGCTTTTCCTTCCAGGCACCCCAGGCTCCTCAGGACGAAAGGCATAATCTTCGGTCTCCGAACAGAGCAACGCTAATGAGGATGACCCTGACCTCATGAGAATAGTGCTCTGACCCCCTGACCCAAACGGAAATAGAAAAGCTTGAGCAGTACATTTAAGAGTAACTTTGGGATTAGTTCTATGAGTATAAAGATAAATGAGAAAATAAATTCCACTCACAAGTAGAGACACTTGGATAATTGTATGATATTTGAAACATAAAACTTAAACTGAAAACTATTACCCTTGTAAATTGAATTACATTATCATTCCTTTTAACTAACATCAGAATTACCTTTCCTTTAATATTTCCTTAGTTAATAAGAACCAAATCTTATTATAATAATTAAGGCTACTAAAAAGTCTTTAAGCCTTTTTCTTTTTAAGAGATGCATTTATTATCCATTTATTAGGTCTGTTTGAAACATATACTGAAATTGTGTTATTTTAGAAATGTCAATTGAAATATATTGAATATTGAAATATATTTAGGTTATGGTTAAGTAGTGTCAAATAATTCTTTCCCACTAAATATTATGAAGACTTGCTTTAGTTAATAATTAGATACTTATCATGCATCTTATCTCTATTAATAGTGATCATTCTCAATTATTATCTTGAATCTGTTTTACTAAAATCCTTGCATATAAATTCATTAATATTTTAATTACCTGATGGTATATGGAAGCTCTACTAATATCAGAAATTTAAAATGTACTATCTCTAAATACAAATTATATGAAAAGATACAGAATGAAATTATTGTTTATCTTCATTTGCTTTGGTAAGAGACATGGTTAATTTTCATGACAAATCGTAGGTATCTGGATGCAATATTCATTAGTCATGGAAGCAAGAAATGCACAGAGAACTGGTCTAAGAAAAGCAAAATCCTTATTTCTGTCTTTTAAAAAATAAAACACCTGCCTCTATCAGGACTGATTGCACCATTTTACTACTCGTCCAATTACTTTTTTTTTTTTTTTTAATGGCAGCTTCAGCTCTGGGTTGCCTAACAAAGTATGAAAGCAAGGCACTTTTTGAATATGGGCAACAACTTTCAGATAAGACATAAAACCAGAGTCCTGGTATTTTCTGGAAGAGTGGAGTCACTAGCTGCAGTGTCCTAGCCAAATTTCAATTTGGGTAATTGCATTCTGCTTCCTTTAAAGGCCCCTGGTTGGTTCAGTTAGATAAGGAACTCTTCACTTCCTGCCTGAACAGTTACAGAATGTGGCAGTGCTCTGGGAAATGGTTCCTGGGTTTGCTCCTTCGATGGGTGAATGTCAACACTGCAACACACATAGCTACAGATGCATTCACACGCTCACAAGTACAGATATGTCATCAGTGAATTGAAATCGCATGTGAAAGGCGTGCTTCTGCACACATCTACATTTTCAGAAGGCCAGATTCCATTGTATCTATCACCAATACCATGGAAATAGGGTCCCTGCCAGTACACACACACAAAAATACAGTTTTTGAAGAAGGCAATGACTAATCTTTAAGAGTCAATTTTATTATAACTAAAGCATAATACATAAAATAAAAGAATAACTTATTAGAGAAGAAGAAATTATATGCTGGATGCTCCATCTTGTGGCTCTAGGGATAGCCCTATTGATAAACACATTATTGTGACTTACGTTAAGAAAGCTTCAACACACGTGTAGCAATTTTTTAAGGAGATTTCCAATAACGTCTGACTATTCCAGGTTACTGTTCACAATAAGAAGAGCAGAATTTTAGAAGTCTCCCTAAAGAGAGTAATAGCAGGATTTAGCTCCTAGTGGATTACAGCCCACATTATGAAACTACTGCACATTTGGCACAATTATGCACCACTGGCAGCCTTTTCTCAAAGGAAGCCTCATGTTAAATGAACACTTAGAATCATTTTGGAACTCATGCATCTTGCAGCTAACACTGTGCTAAGTTAAGCATCTAATACTATGCCCATCTGGTAGAGAGAGAATATCAGGACTGCAATATCATCAGTCCTTTCCCCTTAAAAGCTTTGATTTCATTAAAGGTGACCTCTCAAAGTGCTTTAGAAAATGAGCTACTCTACAAAATGTGCTGAATAGGACAGAGGGGCATTGAGTACATAAATTACTGTCTTATCCATTGTTGTTTTTAAGGTTTCCAGGATCATGCAGGTTGGCTGTTTTTCTGCTTTGGTGTCCTATGAAACCAGTCTAGAAGATATTCAGTGGGCACTGAAGGGTTGAAGAATGTACATTTGCAGTAAGATGCACTGGCCATTACTCTCCAGTGTGTCACTGGGATGTTAGAGTTTCAGAAGGGAATCTGGAAACCTCAGAAACAAAATGCAGACTTCAATACCCTTCCAGAACTAAACATTTGGAAAACTGAATTTCAAAGAATGAATATGAGTTTATTTCATACTTTCTCTACTCTCACTACAAAATGGTGTTTTAAGTACTCTGCCATAAATATTTTACAAAAATATGTAATCACACAGCCACAAACAATGTATTCTAGCTCCAACCACCTTGAGATAATACCTATTTGAAACATGGTACAAAACATGAACCAAGCAAGTAAGACCTTTGCAAAGAAAACCGATTAGGCAAAGTTCAAATTGACTTTTACTTATCAAAAAGGCTCTGGAGCTACTGCTCAAAGAAGATTTATTTCATTAATTTTATTGAAAATGATTTATTTTTGCTTCATTCACAATGCCCTGAACTTAGTTATCCAGCTTGAAAGTCAAACTTAGAAATAACAAATTACATGGGGGCTGCCATGACCTAGTCTATGAATATTAGTGGAAAGTGATAGTGTTCAAAATTTCAAAAACTATAGTAGCCCTTTCATTTTCATGATTTATTTTGCCTACAGTAGATTCCAGAAGGGGATAAAGTAAAATAATCTTGGACATCAGACTTTGTTTTTTTTTTCTTATGTCCATGTGTTAATTTCTGAAACAGAGTTGGAACTGTCATACTGGTTTACGTAAGTTGTACTCAACTTTTCATATCTCTATTTGGCTTAGTCTGCCTCTCAGTGTACTTAGCCATTTAATAAGGATGGTAATCATTGTTTCACAGAAACAGATAAAGGAAAAGGTTGAACTTCATATTTCCACAGATTTTGAAATTATTATTATCTTATACAAGAATTTTGTATTTATTTGAATAAAGTAAAACTAATGATCTTAACTGAGCAAGGCTGCATCAAAAAAATCAGGAGACTTTATATTTTAGAAATATTTTCACTTGAATGAAAGTAAATTTTTAAATGTTGGTAATTCTATTTTTAATTTTCAGTTGTTTTGAGGATGAGCTTGTCCAGATTCTCACAATCCTCAAGAGTTCTAAAAAGCTTACATTATACTCTACAAAATGTGTTGGTTTCATTTCTTATTCCTTTAGTAAACCCCAGGAGAACATAAAGTAAAACAAACCTAAAGTAAACAAACAAAAACAAAACACGACTACCATACTTTTTTGGTCTTATATTCACGTACTAAGTTTCAAAATACACTTAAAGTTATAAGCAGATTTTAATTTATGTTGTTTTTTTAATTTATTTATGTTATAATTTATTTTTGTTGTATTTATCATTTTGATTTCAAGTATTTATTCGTATTTGGATTATTGATTCTATTTTTTGCTTTTGAATTCCTCCTTGAACCTTTTCCCAAATTGAAACACTCATATCTTTTTCTAATTTGAGAGAGAGAGTGCGAGCAGGAGAGAAGGTCAGAGTAAGAAAGAGAGAGAGAGAGACAGAGAGAGAGAGAGAGAGAGAGAGAGAGAGAGAGAATCCCAAGCAGGCTCCATGCTTAGCATGGAGCCCAATCCCATGACCCTGGGATCATCACCTGAGCTGAAATCAAGAGACACTCTGCCTCACTCTGCCTACTGACCCATCCATGCACACCTAAAACACATATTTATATTATTATAATCACAAAATTATCCATTAATGCATTCCCACTCTATGCATTTTAAATATTAGAAGCTGATAAATTAATAAACAAAAGTTCCCTAAATAAAATAGATAAAAGTCACCACTCAAGGGACTATCAACACATGACTTCCAAGATTTCAGAATTCTGTGGACCAGGGATTGATCTGGGTCTGTTCTTTCACTTCTTTTTAAATAAAAGCGTATCCAGTATCTGTCTAATGCATGTCCTGCCATTGTATGTTGGGGGTGTTGGAAGCTGATAACCTATTTATTTAGTTTACAGTTTGTTTCTTTTCTTAATTGAGAAGAACTATTCTCAGGAACTGATATTTAAAAACCACACACTGAGGAGTCTCCTATGCAAGTGAACATAATCTAAATTTGAACTGAACCTGAAATGATAATGGGACGAGATTTGAGGGAGGGGCTAGGGAAGAAGGAAGTTATTTTACATGTGCTATGAATGTGGATGTTGTAACCAGAGGGAAGGCTGTGTCAGATTGTATTTCATAAAATCAGACACAATAATAGTTCTGGCCCCACAAACTTTTCCAGAGCCTTGTCATCCCTCAGTGAAGAATTACAGCCTATTTCCCATCTCTTTGAAACTAGGTGGAACTTTGTGGCTGTTTTGATTTAATAAGATGTGGTGGCAATGATGCTACACGACTTTCGATTCTACCTCATAAAGTAATATGGCTACCACCTGGCTCTCTGCCTTTTGGGACACTCACCCTTTGAACCCAAACACAATATCCTAAGCCACATCAAAAGATTATGTGTAGGTGTTCTGCCTGGTAGCAGGAGTCAAAATCCCAACTGACAGACAACAGCTGCCAGACATGTAAGTGAATAAGCCTTAAGACGATTCTAGTTCCCAGCAATCAGGCCATCTCTGTTCATGCAAAACAAGGGAGAGACAAGTTTGCCACACCAAGTCCTGCAGAAATTATAGACAAACTTGTAAGCAACATAAATTTGTTTAAGTCATTGATTAGAGGGGAGGCTGCTTTTTCCACACGGATAAAGATAGTCGGAATAGATCACAAACTGTGTTAGATAGCTGATTAGAAAAGTATGAAAATAAATCTGAGCAAACCTGGCATGGCTAAATCTAGTAACTAATATTGTTTATGTATTGCTTGGGTCTTAATAACCTAGTATTGGCGGTATTGGATTGCTGTATTAAGTCCTTTTATTGGTGCCATAGGACCACCGTAGATAGATCAGACCTGGGTGTGTTTTAGGGATAGAATTTCCCCTAGAAGGTAACATATATTCCCACTTTAAATTATACTATGAAGACACGAATGCTGGGGCAGGGAATCAAGACTCAAGAAGTTCAGGAGCGAGTGAGTGAGTAAAGGGAAAACTTTTCTCCTCCCTTTAGGGTCAGGAGTTACTTTAGCCTAGACTGAAACACCAAGATGCCTGGAGCCCTATTGGTGGTGGCAGTTTTGGGAGTGAACTGCCCCTTCAAGTGGTAAAGTTCAGTTTTGTCTTCTAGTAGTGGGGGAGAGATCTTCTAGTTTATTGAAGTCAGGGTCATTCCAGTGAGACCACCTGGACTTGTGTACTATTGTCTTCTGTTTTGAAATTCCCTCCCGTTGTTTCTAAACCATTCAGCAAAGTTTCATGAGAAGTTATTTCCTGATATTTGCCCTCCTGAGCCTATATGAAACAAGGAGAAAGGGCTGTTCTATGCTTGAAAGAAGTAGATAAGCAGATATTAGTGTTGATACTAGAAGTAAGATGGTAATACTAGTCTCTAGTGAAAAGCAGTACATAGTAGAGCAGCCATCTGGTGAAGTTCATCAAGGGCAAAGGAAGCATTTTGGTTGGATGATGCAGAGACTGGAACCAACTAATTGCAAAGTTTCATAATCAAGTCTGATTAGGCAGTCCTCCAGGAAATTCTTCTGGAAAGCTAATTTGTATCAATAAAGCTGCTGAGATTATTATTCATATGATTGTGGATTATAACAGTTAAGCACACCACTTACTAGACGTTTGACCATCTGTAATAAAATCTTTCTCTCTGTTTTCTGTTAAGAAGAGCGATGTCTATCTCATGGAATTGACATGGTGGTTTAAATGAACTATTGTAGATGCACTGGCCCAGTTGAGGCCTTCTCATCTAACCTGTCATTACAATAAATCCCATAAATTAAAGTTAAATGTAACAAAATCATGAAGTACTCAGGAGAAAAAAAAAATAGAAAGCATTCTTTTCTTTTTTTAAATTTTTTTTAATGTTTTATTTTTTTATTTTTGAGACAGAGACAGAGCATGAGTGGGGGAGGGTTAGAGAGAGAGGGAGACACAGAATCCGAAGCAGGCTCCAGGCTCTGAGCTGTCAGCACAGAGCCCGACACAGGCTCGAACTCACAGACAGTGAGATTGTGACCTGAGCCAAAGTCGGAAGCTCAACCGACTGAGCCACCCAGGTGCCCCGAAAGCATTCTTTTCTTAATCTTGGGCTTGAGAAGGATTGCCTAAACATAAAGAGCGGGGCAACTGGGTGGCTCAGTCGGTTAAGCATCTGACTTCAGCTCAGGTCATGATCTTTCCTTTCATGAGTTCGAGCCCCACATCAGGCTCTGTGCTGATAGCTCGGAGCCTGGAGCCTGTTTCGGATTCTGTGTCTCCCTCTCTCTCTGCTCCTTCCTGGCTTGTGCTCTCTCTCGCTCTCTCCAAAATAAATAAACGTTAATAAAATTTAAAAAAGGAAAAACAAATAAACATAAAGATGAAGAAATACGGTAGGAAGAGTCTAGTCTAGACACTAGGAAATTAATTTGACTTCTACCAAATAAAAAAAAAACTTTTGATATTAAAAATTAAAAGGGAAAATGAAAATTGAAAGTACATCAACAGAGAAGTAGATGAGAGCTGAAGATTTATAATTTACTTAAAATCAATATAAATATTCAATAAAGAATAAAAATAAGCTCAATGCCCCCTAATAAAGAAATGAATTTCAACATGCTCCCATTGATACTCTACTGGCAAATCCCAGTGTTGAATAGACTATGATGATATTAGAGCTTCCTTATTTTGATGGAAGAAGCATAAACTGGTGAAAACATTTCAGACTGTAGAATTATTCTAGAATCTTAGACAGTTATTTGACAATATGTAAGAAAAACTGCAAAATGATATTCTGGTTGATCCCACATTCCACTTTTAAGAAGATATTCTAAGGAAATAGAGACACAGAAAAATATTTATATACAATTATTTTGCAATAGCTTATATAAGAAATGATATGATAATACAAATTAACCATAACATAATAGTTCAAATACACTGAGTATAATAGTAATGGTATTGATACAGTATTACACTGCCATTACAAATGTCACAGTGAGGGGCGCCTGGGTGGCTCAGTCGGTTGAGCGTCCGACTTCAGCTCAGGTCACGATCTCACGATCCGTGAGTTCGAGCCCTGCGTCGGGCTCTGGGCTGATGGCTCAGAGCCTGGAGCCTACTTCAGATTCTGTGTCTCCCTCTCTCTCTGCCCCTCCCCCATTCATGCTCTGTCTCTCTCTGTCTCAAAAATAAATAAACGTTAAAAAAAATTTTTAAAAAAAGGTCACAGTGATAAGATAAACTGTTAAGAAACATATTCCTGAGAGAAAGAATAAGTGAGAAAAAGAGAAAAATATGGCACTTTTCCAAAATATGCATGTGGAAAATACTGGAATAAAATGTAGCAAAATAAGAATGATGAATTTTTAGATTTTTCTACATGTTATAATTTCTTTTCAAAAAATTATATTACTTCAAATTGGGAAAATATTTGAATATTAGAGTTCATAAAAATGTTGGAATAAGACACAGAAGATAAAATTTTTCAATTTTCTCTTCGAAACACCCTTATTCACAGATTAAATTGCTATTTAAGTGTTCAGCTGGAATAACTGAGGTTCTTGTTGTATGGTCAAAGTACCCCAAGCAAAATTACAGTTGAAAAGACACAACTCATGAATAAGAAGGGGAGTGAGAGGTCCAGGCTTCCACTTATGGAATGGATAAGTCACAGGGATGCAACATACAGCATAGGGAGTACAGTCAATGGTACTGTAGCAAGTTGTATGGTGACGACACTTGCAAGCAACAGGGTTCTCCAATCACTATGTTGTACAACAGAAAGTAATTAACATTGTATATCAACTACACTTCAGTTAAAAAAAAAAGGTATTCAGTTAATAAATTTCCATTAGTAATAAGACATCTGACTTAGTATTGGAGTACCCCTGAAAACTGCTGAACTCTAAAGTTACCAGATACAAGGGTCGGAATCGACAGCATTAATTTTGTTTCAGTTGCCAAGACAATCATTTCCTTTCACTATCTGCTCACATGGTGACTCATTTGGAACCTGCCTTTTGGAGTATCTGGAGTCTTCAACCTCCCCACCTCCCATAGTGGAGGGATAGAGTAAAAGCAATAAAATTGGCAAATAATAATAGGTATATTTAACAGTAGCTTAAAAATGATAACCTGGAAAATGTTGGCATTTACCAATAAATCAATATTAAATAGTGGTAAATTGAGGAGTGACATCAGCAAGATGGCAGACTAGGAGGACTGTTCCAACAAAAACAAGAACAATGAATAAACAACTACATGCCAATGGAAATAGTTCTAGGAGAGCTCTGGAGAAAAATGGGAATGCTGCAGATACACTGTGGAGCACTTCTCAGTATAAATCCTAAGAAAATGAAATTAGGATCTTGAAAAAATTTCTACACTCCCATGTTCATTTCAACATTATTCACAATAGCCAAGATATGGGAACAACCTAAATGTCTGACAATGAATGAATAAAGAGAGAAAATGTAGTACACACACACACACACACACACACACGCATGCACACACACACACACACACACACACACACAGGAATATTACTCATCCTGAAAGAAGAAGGAAATCCTATCATTTGTGACAACATGAATAACTGCGGAGAACATCATGCTAAGTGTAATAAGCCCACTGTAGAAAGGCAAATACTGCATGATCTCACTTATATGTAGAATCTAATATAGTTGACTCATATAAAGAAAGAGAAGGCTGGTAGTGTCCAGGAGCTGGGGGAGACGTAAATTCAGAGATGTTGGTCAGGAGGTACAAAGTTGCAGTTATGCAAAATGAGTAAGTTCCGGAGATCTAATGTACACCAATGTGCCTACTGTTAACAACACTTCATTTTGTACTTGGAATTTGCTAATAAATGTGATCACTATCTCAAGTGACGGATATGTTAATTGGCTTGAATGTGGTGATTATTGCACAATATGTAGGTATATCAAATCATCAAATTACATACCTCAAATATATATGATCATTAATTGTCAAAAAAGAAAAAATACAAAATAGCAATATATTGAGTTCTGTGTAGATAAAATATGTTTAACATGTACATACATGTACACACTTATGAATATGGAAAATCAACTTCCAAAAAATACACTTTCATTTAAATTATTATTTAAAGTATGTATATTTTAAATGTCAAAAATGTCTTTTAAGTATGTATTTAGCTTAAAATATTCCACATTGTTTTATATCTCATGGTTGCCAAATAAAAACTTGAATTAAAAATTTGAAGGTTGGAGGATAAATTAAAAAAAAATTGAAGGTGAACGTGTTAAAAACATAATGTGGTCTTTAGTACCTCAAGGTGCATTTTCTAATTGCAAAGAGAGTAAGAGTTTACTTGTGCATCCAAAATATATATCTCGGGACGCAAGGATATAGCTTTTAGTTCCTCACTTAAGACAATTTTTGTGAGGTATCCAAGATATTATAGAATATATACAAAAATATATTTGTGAGTGAATACTGCAACTTTGCTGCACAAGATGTAATAAAATATTGTTATTGTAGATCACATTAATTGGAATTTTTATTCAGATACAGCCTTAGAATCACTGGTATCTCTAGAAACTTAAAAGCCAATAATTTCTCCCCTATCCAAGTTTATCAGAAAAGGAGACCTAAGGCCAATTATATACCTTTAGTGATTATAGAGCTAATATTGGAAACTGTGGTTTATATCTATAGGCAAATGGAATATCTAATATCGTTTTCAGAATTAAACATATTTACCCATCCGAAGACAGGGTTAGTCTAAGGCTGACCCGGCCTGTGTAAAATGCATGGCTTGGGAGAGCAGAGCTAAATTTATGCTTACCTTGGGCAACTTCCGCATCGTGCTTGACACCGGTATATTTGAATGCTTTTATCTATTTGACTAAAACTACCACTACTAATGAGTAATTAAAAATTCTAGATAGGCCAATTAATGTAGTTGCAGCAATTTGTCTACTTGGTCCAAGATTTTAGCAGTATGTGCTTCAAATAATTAATAGAATATTAATAAGTGGTCCATATCTATTTATCATGGCCAATCAGAAACAAAACTGGTTCCTAAGTGCACTTCATTATAATCCTGTTATATATCTAGAGTAAGAGTATTTCAACTGAGGTAAGAAAATAGGTGCTGGGTGTGTACAAAGGAGAGGCTGTGATGCTGAGGTGTCACGCTTCTGATACAGGCAGTCCACTTTCCCTGTGTGCTGATTTTACTACCATAGTGATCTAAGCACTAATACTGAGAGGAAAAGGGAAAGACTGAAACATGTGTTTAAAAAAGCAATTTTTGTGGTTAAAGAAAATACTAGGTTAAAAGGTGATGGAAGTGGAAGTATGATTGAAACTAGTGAAAATGTCGAGAGAGATTTAGGAGGCTTTTTATATAATGCTGAAGGCTTCTCGATCTTGTATCTATTGCATAGTGTATATTGGCCTCCTAGATCTCATGACCTCTGATTGCTAAGAGAATTTCTTTTTCATCCTTCCCATTTACTCTACCATGAGTTCATCCACATTGATTTAACACACCATCATCTAAAGAATGTGATAAGTTGGTGTTTATATCTGTCAAGGGACCAAGGAGATGAAAACTAGGCTTCACCAAAAGGTGTAATTTTAGGTTGTTGGATACCCCTGCATTTTTCTTAATTATTTCTGACATTTTATCTATTTCACCATGAGCTTCCTTGGAGGTTACAGATAAAAAAATGTTCTTCGTGACCCAGAAGAAGAAATACATCTTCTCTTAATAAATCCCACCTGAAATCATATAGAGGAAGGAAAGAAGGAGTAACAGTTGACATTTATCACTTGTACTGTTTCATTTGCTAAACTCTTTTTGGACCTGAAAGATAGTTTCTTTTCAGCATGAAGAAGATTCCAGATAAAATGTGAGGGTCTGAGAAAAAAAAATTTTTTGGAAAAACTATATAAGGAGCTGTCCAAGGGGAAATTGAGATGTAAAAACTGCATGCTCTGTCTGTCCTTATCTTAAACACTCTGAAGATAAGACAGCATTTTTAAAATTGGTGTACACCTAACATTTAGCATATAGTAGGTATTCAGTAAGTGCATCTTGAAATACTTTGAGTTTTAAACAGCATTTTAGTCAAGATACCATGACTCCTTCAGGAAATCAATGTGCTAAACCAGAACAACAAGCATAAACTAATAATGACCATAGAGAGTGTCTCTATTATATAGCACACCTAGAGCCTAGAGTGAAAATTGCTCTTTGTATGTGATAGAGGATGTTATTGAATCTTTGGTTTAAATTTTTTTCTTGGATTAAGAGATTATGAAAGATGGCAGACCTTCTTGAGAGATGCCCCAGTGAGCTGTGCCTCCTGGCATTCATACTTCTGTGTAGTACTCCTCTATGTTGCATCTAGGCAGCCTCTGTAGAATCAATGGAATGCAATGGAACTATATGTAACTTCTTTTTAAATTTTATTTATTTTGACAGACAGAGAAAGGGAAAGAAAGAGAGAGAGGGAGAGAGAGAATCTCAAGCAGGCTCAATGCTACCAGCACGAAGCCTCACGTGGGGCTTGAACTCATGAACCATGAGATCATGACCTGAACCAAAATCAAGAGTCAGATGCTTAGCTGACTAAGGAGTCAGGTGGCACCTGAGCCACCCAGGTGCCTGTGTAACTTTTTTTTTTAATCTAAAAAAATTTATTTTGTTTTAATTTTAATTTAAAAAAAGTTTTTAACAAGTTTTGATTTGAATTGCAAATGACAATAACTTTTAAGCCCAAGTCATAAGAAGCCTAGTAGCTTCTCTCTTGCTTTCTCAGAAGGATCACCCCTGGGGAAGCCAGCCACCATGCAAGAAACCTGACATTCCTGAGCCTGGCATGCCATGAGTGAGTCCAAACTAGCCACATGGAAAAGCCCCATGCAGAGATAGAGATGCCAGTCTGCTTCACAGCATTTGGCCTTCTCAGCTAAGGTACCAGACTTGTGAGAGAAAAGCCATTTCAGACGGTAGTCCAGTGGAACCTTCAAATGAGAATATTTATGGCTTGCATCTAATTGTAATCACAGACCGCAAGCAAGAACCAGTCAGTCACTTCATAGAACTAAGTTTTGGAGGGGTTGTTATATGGCATCAGAAACTAGAATAATTTCTTATAAGGTCATCAGAGTATAAGAGTTCAGCTACACTCATGGACTATCATTTATGAAAGAGGATCCCAGAAGTTTGTGAAATAATCTTTTGAGTTTAAAGCAATGAATTGAACTAAATATATGAATAGCTATGCCTAAAATTGAAATCCATTAAAAAATCTGTTGAGAATTGGAGGAAGAGGAATATTTAAGGGATAACTTAAAGGAGCTTCAGTTATTATGAATCAGAATATACTCATAGTATATTCTTCAGGTCCAGAAGTATAAGGAGGTGCAATAGATCAGTAAACTCCCACAGGCATAGATAAAAATAAGTTTAGGTATAACTCAAGAAATTCCTGACATTCTATATAATATTTGAAACTTCTGTTAATATAATTAATTCCTTAATTTTAATCATTTTCTATTTGCATATGGTGTTTTCAGATTTCAATTTATTCTACTATTTTTCAGTAAGATCTCCTTGTACTGATTTATGTTAAGAGTGTCTATTATTAAATATGTGTTTTTTTTTCATATAAGTGTTTGGAAATACAGATCCACAGAGGTGTAAAACTTTTGCTCTGACAGGTTAAAAGAAGCCAGGAAACCACTATGCATGCGCAAATATTTTACTAATTACCTCTTTGTTTAGAGGTCAAGACTAAACAGGGGTGCCTGGGTGGCTCAGTCAGTTGGGCGTCTGACTTCGGCTCAGGTCATGATCTCACAGTTCGTGGGTTCAAGCCCCACGTCGGGCTCTGTGCTGACAGCTCCAGAGCCTGGAGCCTGCCTCAGATTCTGTGTCTCCCTCTCTCTCTGTTCCTCCTCCACTCATGTTCTGTCTCTCTCTCAAAAATAAATAAACATTAAAAAAAATTTAAAAAAAAAGGCTAAACATGATGGCAAGTAGTCTCAGCAATAGATATTAGACAAAAACCAAGGGAAAGAAAAGAATTTATTGGAGGATATATTTTTCAGACTGATTATCTTTATTAATCAATTCATTTAAACATTTACTTATTCAACTTTAATCAAGTACCTATTATCTGTTAAGGATGTTGCAAAGTGTCAGATGGTGCAAAGGGATAACTGGAAAGAAGACAGAGAAAGCCTTTGTCCCCAAGGAGACTGCAGTTAAGTGATAAAGACAGTGAATAAGGGCAAGTAAACAAATAAACAAAAAGTCAACATAGATCTTTAAGATGTCAAATACTGAGGCATGTTAGAAATTCTAGGTAATCCTCACATACCTGTTGATAATATAATCCTGGAAAAAAATATTCCGTATTAGTTGAGTTGTGAAGGCAACTCATGATTAAAAATAGACACTGGAAAGTATGTATACTTAGATTTTCATCTTTCTCTTTGTATGTGTCTGTATTTAGGCCAGTAATCATATTCATTTGTTCTGTTTACATGTTTTTTTTCATTGTTCTTTGGCCATGTAAGAAATTTGGCAATGGAAAATAATACTGGTAATCAAAGTATTAGGACTTCATTCTGGACAGTTTCTTTTGTTTATTTTTTTGGCTTATGAGGTTTTTTATTCAGATATGTTTAAGCTATTAAGAAACCCTCTGCTGAGTTCCTAGTATAATTTACTATATATTTTGTAAAGTTTATTTATTTATTTTGAGAGAGAGAGAGAGAAAGAACAAGTCAGGGAGGGGCAAAGAAAGAGGAGAGAGAAAGAATCCCAAGAGGCTCAACACTGCCAGCTAGATGTGGGGCTTGAACTCACCAACATGTGATTATGACCTGAGCTGAAGTCAGATGCTCAATGACCCAGGTGCCCTAATTTACTATACTTTTTGGTTCTGGAATTTCTGTTTTGTTGTTTTTTGTAGTTTTCAATTTCCTGACAAGATGTTCCATTTTCTTGTTTATCTTCTTAAACATGTAACTATAGATATATTATAGAATGCAGCTCTCTACTACATTATCTCGACACCCTACGATTATTATTTCAACTGACTCTTGTTTCTACTGGTTTTCATTCATTTGCCTCCTTTCAATTTATAGTTAATTTTTATTAAGGGTCAATTATTTGCTTGAAACGTTATATTCATAACAGGTTTCCAAATAGGATTCACACTTGCTCCTGGTGGGTGGCTAGGACATTGAAATCCAAACTAACTTAATGTACTCAGGGTTTTTGATATTTTATTTTATTTTTTCTTAATTTTTTTAACATTTATTCATTTTTGAGACAGAGAGAGACAGAGCATGAATGGGGGAGGGTCAGAGAGAGAGGGAGGCACAGAATCCGAAACAGGCTCCAGGCTCTGAGCGGTCAGCACAGAGCCCGATGCGGGGCTTGAACTCATGGACCCGACCGTGAGATCATGACCTGAGCTGAAGTCAGATGCTTAACGGACTGAGCCACCCAGGCGCCCCGGATATTTTAAAGGTAGGCTTTAGTACTTGCTAGAGATAGTCTACTTCCAGTTTCTCTTCATCCCAAAATAATAGGCTTTCAGGCTCCTATTTTAGACAGTGCTGGTGAGGATGTTTACCAAAACACGCTCTTTAGGCAGACACTGGAATCCAGTAGGGACCCTCCTAGTTTAGGGGCCTTTGGAAGTTTTGCTCAGTTCTGCTCTGCGGATGCCTCTAGTGCAAAAATGATCATCCCAGGGCACCTGGGTGCCTCAGTCGGTCAAGCGTCTGACTTCAGCTCAGGTCATGATCTCACAGTTTGTGGGTTTGAGACCAGGGTCTGGCTCTGCACTGACAGTGTGGAGCCTGCTTGGGATTCTGTCTCTGTCTCACTCTCTCCTGGCCCCTCCCCCACTCTTTCTCTCCCAAAAATAAATACATAAATTAAAAAAAATGTTTTATCTAGCTTTTCTGGTTGTTTTCAGTGAGAGGGTTGGCTCAAGTTGTTTATTTCAACATGACTTAGAAGCAGAAGTTCTGCATTCATCTTTGTTTTCATTCTTTTAAAAATTTAAATGAAAGTCTCAGGGTGCTTGAGTGGCTCACTTAAGCATCTGACTTGGGCTCAGGTCATGATTTCACAGTTCGTAGGTTCAAACCCTGTGTCTGGCTCATTGCTGACAGCTCAGAGCCTGGACCCTGCTTTGGATTCTGTGTCTCCCTCACTCTCTGCCTCTCCCCTGCTCTCTCTCTCTCTCAAAAATGAGTAAACATTAAAATTATTTTTAATTTAAAGGAAAAATAAAATATAAATTGGTCACTGTTAAAAAATTTAGATCTATATCTATATATTCGTTCCTTTTCACAAGGGAGTTAAGGCTTTCCTTTTTACAAAGAAATTTTAAGTTGTTTTTATTTAACTGTTCACAGGCCCTATGTCCAGATCTTAACAACAGAGATTCAGGTTGCAAAACTTTCACATTCAATAGTCTGCTCTTTAGTGTACATGAATTGTTAGTTAAGAACAGACTAAGATCATTTGCAGAGTCCTTCTTTAATAAATTTTATTTTAAAAATAAAGTTCAGGGGCACCTGTTTGGCTCAACAGGTTAAGTGGCTGACTCGACTTTGGCTAAGGTCATGATTCCAAGGTCGTGGGATCAAGCTCTCCATATTGGGCTCTATGCTGAGCCTAGAGCCTGCTTGGGATTCTTGCTCTCCTTTTTCTCTCTCTCTCTCTGTTCTTCTTGTCTGCTCGTGTGCTCTTTTGCTCTGTCATAAATAAATAAATAAATAAATAAATAAATAAACGTAAAGTTCAGGGTTTTTTATTATAATGTACAGTAGAAATTAACTCTGATTGGCAGTCTTGGACAGTTCTGAGGATCTCAAAAATGGTAGCTAATGGATAGACTCTTCAAAGGACTGTTTTAGGTTGAAAACACTCTAAACATTTTTATTATTTATTTATTTATTCATTCATTTATTGTTTCCAAACATTTTTATACATTGGGTCTGTCTGATCAAAACACTTATTTTGTTTTGGAAACTGATCAGCAGGAAAAAGTATCACTATATATATATATATATATATATATTTTTTTTTTTTATATGTATAACCATTATACTGAGTAACTTCTTTCCTTATTTTTAATTTTATTTCTTTCATTTACATTTTAGTTAACATACAGTGCAATATTGGTTTCAACAGTAGAATTCAGTGATTCATCACCTACATACAATACCAATCAATGCTCATCACAAGTGCCCTTTTTAATACTCATCACCCATCTAGCCCATCCCCCGCCCACATCCCTCCATCAACCCTCAGTTTGTTCTCTATCATTGAGTCTCTTGCTGTTCTCTCCCTCGCTTCTCTTCCCCTCTTCCCATATGCTCAAATTCTTTCTTTTTCAAGTGCTGTTATAGTTGCCTCCTGTATTGCATAGCTGTAACAACTCTGTAGGTTAAATACTATGCTTTTCATATTACGCAGAATTCAAATTACTTATTTACTTATTTCCCTGGAGGAAGAAAATATGATCTTTCTTTGGGGGGGGGGAATGGGTTTTAAGAGAGTTTCTATAATGTTCCTAAGATCATGGGGTCAATAACTGGCATACCAGGATTTCCACATTGACTTAAGTCTTTTGAGCCACATTATCTCTTTACATTTGGGGACAGCTTGTTTTCATGGAATTCAAAAGGAAAAGTTATGATAAAAAATAGGCTTTCTCTGTTAAATTTAATGGATTAAAAGACTGATATAAAACTGAAAACAATCTTGCTGCTGTGTCCATTTTTCACCTCATCTTCAGAATTGTGATCTCTATTGGGTTATACCTACCTCACAAGACTGTTAATAGTTTTTTTTAATGGACACAAAATAAAATAGTATAAAAATATATGTATATCAGAGTATAGATTTTCAATCATATTACTGGACATCAAGAGAATGAGATCTACCACTGATGAGGAATAATGCTAACCACTCATTAGTTAAAGTAAGTCATTATAAGCTCATTAATAAAGCCATACTTTTCTCAAACTTGTACAGATTTCTTTAGGGAAACTTCTAGATTAAAAATAAATTTTATTATTTTAGCTGGGAGCAGTCCTTTCTAAAGTCACAGAAATTATATAGCTAATTAGTAGTGTTAGTTACCAGTAATGTTAGCAATCCCCAAAAGACAAGCTATTGTCTTTTAGCCAAGATTATAAGAATTTGAATATCCTTGACTGGTTACTTTCTCTGTGCTTAGCTCCAAAACATCCTTCAAAGTCACCTCATCTCATAGGTAATTATTCTTTTTATTTCATATGATGATTTTTTCCCCTTATATGATGAGGTAAAGTTTGATAAAAAACAATTGATCCAAAACTTTCAAAATTTAGGTGTCACCTTATTTATAAAATTATGCTTAAAAATCTCAGAATCATGAGCATAGTAACATCTTTTTTTAGTTTTCTCCATAAAATGATGCATACAGAAATTTTCTAAACAGTTCCAAAGTCAGATGCTTTAACTTGTCATATTATTAAATGATAATTGAATTCTACCATTTTATTCATATTTTAAAGTGTCTCATCCTAATAGAGTATTATATAAAAATTATTCTTTTAATATTATAGCATAGCAAGACTGCATATTGGATAGTTATTCACATTAAATTTATTTTCAATATCCACAAGTACAAATTATAGAATGCCAGTGAACAATTAGATGTAAGTGCTTTTTTCACTAATGTAAATTAAAAAAAAAGATGGCTAGACTGTTGAGAATATAAAACTAAAATATTAAATGCAGAGTTATTTTATAATAACATGTTAATTTACAAAATATTAATAAGGCTTTTGTGAACTAAAATAACTACTGGGACTGGGAGCCAAGTGTTTTGAAAAGATGAAGTAGTTCTAGAAGATTCTCTCAGCAGCCTTGGTGCATTTGTGGGACATCCCAAGTGAGTCAGGTTAAGGGATGGAAGTCAGCACAAGAAATGGATCACAGGGAAGGGTAGAAGAAGAGTACAGCACAATCTTCCTCACCAATCAGAAAGAAATATAACCTGAAGGTATGGGTTAAACTTGAGGGACTCACATGCTGACATAGCCCTAGAATTCTCAGTTTCTAAATGTCATTTAAACACATATTTGATTTTTGTGTTATAAAGTATGTTACTTTCATTAAAATCTTTATTATATCTTTATTATGTCTTGCCAACCGTTCTATTATTCTGTATTTAGAAGATAGTGATTTTGCGGTCTAACAATATTACATGAGACTAATTACATGGAAATTACATTTTAGTGTTTCATTTTCCTGAGATAGTTATTATATTATGTTATTACACTTAGGTTATTTCTTAATTCTCACAACTACTCCTCAGGGAATGTATTATTATTCTCCTTATAAAGGCTCATATTTGGTGGGTTAAGTTCACTTAGACAATGTGTTGGCAGAACCGTTTTCTAAACCCAGACTTTTTTTTGACTGATGTCTTTTTTGCAGTTAATCATGATGCAAAAAATATTTTGTTTCCCCAAAGCTGAGAATACTTTCAAGCCATGTGCTTTTTTTTTCTATACCTAAAGATTGTATAACCAATCATCACTAAAAAGTGAGTATGTTTTCAGTTTTGTTTTCCTCCTGAAGTGATTATTTATTCCCTCTATTTTATTTCTAAGTTCTTATTTATAATGTATTTGCAAAATGCCTGAGGTGGGAGGCAGATGCACATGAGTCGTGTTGGATGTCTTATAGGAGATCCAATCTATAAGCTTAATCTCAATAACACTCTTAGTGGTGCTATTTTGCACCAAAAATTATTACACATGTTTTTGACTATCAAGGAATGGCTGAGTTTGGACAGCCTTTGAAAAAAAAATGTATCTTTGGGTAGCCACGGTTTTTTTTGTTAGTATTTCCCATGGTGTTTCATGTCTCTTTCTTTCTTTCTTTCTTTCTTTCTTTCTTTTTCTTTCTTTCTTCCAGTATAATACATCCATGTCATATTTTTTCCCAGCCTGGTTATTATTTTTTAAATATGTCAACTGAACATATTTTTAAAATACAGTTTTACTTAAAACTCTGATGAATGAAATTATAACACCAAAATATCAAGTGATAGATTTTAGATGTCTTTCTTGGTGTCCCCCTCAAACACATCACATAAGTGGCTGCCTAATATACCAAACTATAAATGTTTTGAGCAAAAGAGCTTATGTGTATTTGTTTTTGTATAAATCACAGTGTGTGTGTGTGTGTGTGTTTGCTCATATACACATGTACATACAAAAGACTACTTTCATGCATTGCTACATTTACACATATACTTGCAAGTATTATAAATGTTTTGAATACAAATATTATCTATCGCATCTGACTATCCATAAGACAAGTCCTAATTGGAAACAACTTATGGAGGACTTTGAGAAAACAATTAGACATTTTACCCTTTCACTACACAAAGCAAATCGTACATTGAGGCAGATAAATATCAGAATGAAATTTATAGGAAATTATCAGAAGTTGAATAACCATATATCTTTCAGCCAGTTCCACACTAATTTAAGATTAAAAATTAAACAGCAAACCTAGGTTTTAGTCAGGCATCCTTGTCATGCTATTATATCCAGTGTTAGTCGCACCATCTAAATTAAAGATAATTAAATTTTTAGTATAGCAATTTGTTAATAGCACTCATGAGTAAAAAATTATACAAACTGACAAAAGTCAATGTTTTCTTTTGTGATTTCAAAGTTATTCACCAACAGGAGGCTGTAAAAAAAACATGCAAATGGGAAAACCGTACCAACTAACTAGTATATTTAAATGAAATCTATTTACCTTTTATCCAGTCTGAATAGATGCTTTTTAATTATTGCTAATTGTTTAAGATGCCTTTGCATGCCCCAGAAGATTTAGTCTGAATAAATTTAATTCCTTTAAAATCTCCTTCAGTTACAGGCAAATACAGTAAGAAGCCCCATAGGTATGGCAGTAAAATAGTCATAAAGGCAGAAGCATTTAAATGAGTAGAGCAAGGAAGTCTTCCCCAAAAGAGGCAGAAAAGCTATATGGCTGGAGACGCCAGAACCAAACATGAAACACACAGTTGAAACATTTAAGATGACTGTGAAAAAGGTCCATGTTCACTCGTTAAAGAATGCGCTAGGGCAGACTAAAGCATATGAATGGTTCTTTCACAGGCCACAGAGTCCATTCAGCCTGTGGACATTGTGATTACCCGACAGAAATAGATGGGCCTAATTAATATTCTGAACATACCTGGGAGAACATTCTTAAGGAAATCATCCTCTGGTGGTTTGGAAATTTTAAAAAAAGAAAGAAAGAAAACTTAACAGTAAGCATTAAAAATTGGATCTAGATAACAAAGTCAACTGCTCTCAAAGTTTAATGCCAGCTGCAAACAGGAGTCTTGTTTGTGTACATTTCTCGGTGTAAATGGCTGTGCCTTGTGAAATAAAGTTGAAGAGCCCATTAGTAATTCTGTTCTTGCAATTTTATCAAGTAATGTAAAAATCAGCTACGGAAAGCTTGTCATAGTGGACTTGCAGATTCATGTAGCGATGAATAATCTAGCGATTGGTCAAGTTTGTATTTATTAATGCAACATGCACATGGTGAAAATACAATATCAGAAAAAAACCCTTCGTATTTTAATGAAAAAATGTGTATGTATTGATTGGAGAAACAACCACCTGCAAAGAATGTTTAAGTGACTTCAAAACGTTTTCTAAATAAATCATTAATTTAAATATTATTTTTCAGTATATGATTGAATCTAAATTTGCCATACACAGTTATGATATAATAAGCTATAAACTTTTCAGTTTGTAAAATCATAAGCATTTTACATTTTGAATATCAATTATGCAAGATTAACTGTAATTGTACTTTAAAAAATCGGCTGTTGCAAATAGGGACCTAAAACCATTACTAATTTAGAAATATAACAAAAATGGGGTATAGGACAAATTTTATGAGCTACTTCTGTTTTTTCTGAGTATATAGAAAAACACATATCATATGCATATTTATATATAAATGTATGCACACATATATACATACATACATACATACACATTAAAGAAAGAACAGAGGGTAACATTACAAAATATTTAATAAAACAAGATTGGAGAATTGAGTATCAAAAGTACCCATCCTGTTCAAATACCTGCATTTAACAAAGTAATTCATTCTGAAATGAGAGTCAAGTGTTTAGTGCCCAAACCTAATACAGTACATATAAAGCAAAATCCCTATTGAAATGAATGGAGCCATTCATTTCCGAGACACAAAAAGCTGTACTTTCTTTGTCTTGCCACTTTAAAGCCCCTTGATAGCATTTTTCCCTTTTATAGTGCTTTAGGTATAGATGCTTCTCTGCTCAAAAATCATTGAAAAACTACAAGAAGCAAATACCTAAATATGCAGCAGATGTATAAGTGCTCCTTGGGATAAATAGATTATGGACAATTAACTGCCATCACATCCATGTCTCCGTTTCCACTCGCTCCTGTAGTGCACACCTGTGGCTTATTAGGAATATAACCAAAGTGGTAACACAGGTTCCAGGTTCAAAGGTAGCCTGCGAAAATCTGCTTCCTTACCTTCTTGAGTGTTTCTTATGCAAAGAACAAGAAGCAATGTAGGAACAAAGGAGTGGGCGCATATCATTCAAGAAAACACTTGTAAAGAACCCCATGTTGTGTTTTCATCTGATTCAAACAAACCAAACCAACTGTAAAAAAACGTTATGAAAAAATCAAAGAAATATGAACACTGATTATATATTTGATGACATTAAAAATTATTTTTTTCAGTTGAGAATGAGATTGTGTTTTGGGGGGTGTTTTTTGGAGTATTTGCAGATGAAATGATGTGCTGTCTGGAATTGCTTCAAAATAATTGGAATGGTGAGTAGAAAGTGTCTGGATATATTATGGTGATTTTAAACTATGTTCTTTGATACTCCTCCTTTCAAGATCTGGATCTTGATTCCTCTCTCCTCCAATAGAAGTTGTATGCAGTGACCTACTTTTAACAAATAGAATATGGCAGAAGTAACTGCGTGATTTCCAAAACTAAGTCATGAGAATCATTATGGCTTCCTCTTTCTTCTCTTTCCTTTATCTCTTGCTGTGTGGGCAAACGGTGGCCACGTCATGAGAACAATCCAGTAGCCCTATGTGGTGAGGAACTGAGTCATTTACCAACAACCCCTGAGGAACGGGGCCTCCTGCCAATAGCCTGTGAGACAAACACCTTGGAAGTGAGCCCTCTGGCCCTAGACAGACTTTAGGTGACCACAGTCACATCTTGCCTGCAACTTCCAAGTGACTCTCAGAACCGCTCAACTAAGCTGCCCCTAAATTTCTGACCCACAGAGAATAAGAAAATACATGTTTATGGTTCTAAGCTACGAGGTTGCTGTTGTGTTGTGGATTTGGGGTTTTCTTTTGCAGCAATAGATAGCGTAGTATCTATAAAACTAGTTATCTGTTGAGTGTTTGATGCTGGATAATGAACACATGAGAGGTCATTATAGAATTTTATCTACTTTCATGTATATTTTAATAACTTTAGGATATAACTTTTTAAACTGGTTTTCATTTTTACTTTGCAAGGATGTAATTTAAATGAAAACTATTGACATTTTAGTTAATATGTAGGAACCTGTAGTTTCCTTTAAAAAGAGTCCTTTTAAATCCCTTTGCTAATTTTTTCTCTAATAATACCTTGATACATTTGGATTACGCTCACCCATTTCCAGCAACTTTCCAAAAAATAAACCTTAATGGAAAAGCCACACTAACAAAAAGATGCAGGGCTATAAAGTAGAGGCAGCACTAAAAAGAAACTTGGGGAAGTAATTTAGGCGTCCCCCCACAACATAATCTTTAGCACTCTCCCACAAATAAGCATACTCTGTGAGTAAAACAGTGTGCTTTCTTGATAAACACAGCTTCCAGATAAGATCCCTTGAGCTCTGACTATAGCAAAATAAATATGAAAAGATATTATCTTTAAAGATTGTTGTGATATGATTACCTAAATTCTATCTAAAACGAATATAATCAGCAAATAATGTATTTAATAGCCTTGAACTTAGTACTAAATGAAATTGAAGTACATTTTAATTCAAGGAAAACAGAAGTTGTCTTTTTTTTTTTTTAATAGAGTGGCTTTCTAAAGGGATTAATTTCTAAAGTTTTCAGTTTGAGCATCTAAAAATGTAAGTTGCACATATTATATTAAGTAGAAAGCATATGCATATCAACTATGATCAAACATTTATAAAGGAAAATAATGCACTTTAGACACATACCATGTTTGATACATTTTATTATACCAATTTCTCATATTTTTCCTGAGTTATCTTTTTTTCACAGTTATGGAGAAAAAAATAAACTTGAAAGGCAAATTCACTTGCTAGGACTACACAATTAAAATTAGTCGTTCTCAATTTCAGATTGGAGCTTCCCTGAATCTAAATCCCCAAATCATGGGGCTCCTGGGTGGCTTGGTCGGTTAAGCGTCCGACTTCGGCCCAGGTCATGATCTCACAGTCCCTGAGTTCCAGCCCCGCGTCGGGCTCTGTGCTGACCGCTCAAAGCCTGGAGCCTGTTTCAGATTCTGTGTCTCCCTCTCTCTCTGCCCCTCCCATGTTCATCCTCTGTCTCTCTCTGTCTCAAAAATAAATAAACGTTAAAAAAATAAATAAATAAATCCCCAAATCACATGGAGTATCACTATTTGTCTAGCAAGGTGTTCCATTCCGTGCGGACCAAAAAGAGGACAGCATAGCTTCAGCCCTCAGTGCACATTGACATTTTTGGAAAACAAAACATTAAATGGAAAATATTAAGGCCTGAAGATTTTAGTGATATACTGCATGGCACTGCTCTAATTGAAAAGGAAATCTACAAGAATTCGGGATGTATGTGATCAGCAGCAGTTGGAAAAAATTTATGCAGGAGGTGAGATTTTAGGTAAGCTTTGGCAAAGAAAAGAGAGAAGGAAGTATAGGGATATTACAGGTTAACTTAATCTCCATTCCCAGACATCTTTCAATTGGAGGAACTTCAAATAAAAGTTCTGAATGATAGGGGCTCCTGGGTGGCTCAGTCAGTTAAGCATCTGACTTCGGCTCAGGTCATGATCCGAGGTTCGTGAGTTCGAGCCCCTAGTCAGGCTCTGTGCTGACAGCTCGGAGCCTGGAGCCTGCTTCGGATTCTGTGTCTCCTTCTCTCTGCCCATCTCCCGCTTGTGCTCTGTCTCTCTCTGTCTCTCAAAAATGAATAAATAAACAAATGTAAAAAAAAATTAAAAAAAAAAGTTCTGAATGATGACATTTGAGAGAAAGTCAGCTGTGGAAATCCTGGAACGCCTGTTGCCTTCTCAGAGCCCTGTTTTTGCTTGTTGGAATGCAGATGTGATACTGGAGATGGCAAGAAAACACTGTGGGGGTCACTTCACTGAGGGACTCAACCAGCACCGGCAACTGCTTATCCGAGGCTTCTCCTTATGTAACAAAAACAAAACTGTATTTGTTTATCTCCATAGTCGGGTTTCCTATTACTTATTGCCACAAACATTCCTAATAGATTTGGAATAATCTACAGTATTCCAGGTAAGAGACATACTACTGAAAATACATTCATCTGGGGCATAAAATGTTTAAGCTTCCATAATGGATAGTATTTGAATATAACTTAGTTTGATTCCAGGCCTAATCTTTGACTAATAAATTTTGATGGGCTCCTGAAACGGGGTCACCGTTTCTTTTAAGATGCCATTTTTAAATCTTCTCCATATAGTCACATGACTATATGACATTGTCCATTAAAAAGTAGGGTAAAATGAATATTTTGAGATTATGTGGAAAGAAGTCATGAGCAATCTTAACTGGAACATTAATGGAACCCTTATAAGATGAAATAAAGTTCTGGGTAAGCATCTGTGGGTATCAAATGGAAGTTAGTAAACTAGTATTTGTTCCTTTCGAGACTTAAGTTCTGTGTTCAACTGTGATGATTTGGTTTAAATTGGTTTGTGACTTTCTTATTTTTGATACATTTAGAAGGAACTGATGAAATATTAAAATAGTTTTAAATAAGATATGAAGAAAAAACATTACTGAAGATTTTCAGTTTAAGAGATTGCAAATGTGAATACATCTGACTGAAACGAAGCGATTTGAGAGGAGTGTTGGTCTTAGAGGAAGAGACAGTTTCCCTATTGGATATATTGCATTTGAGGATCCCTTATGTGGGCTTGTGTAAGCTGCAGAGAACAGGCACTGAGACAAAAGCAGTGGCTTCTAAATGAAGTTCCACAGTTCAAAGTCACCAGATTAAAAAAATAAAAGCTAAGCAATGAAAGTGGCTTATTTAATAAAACTGCTAAGTTAAAATTGTAGGTATCAAGAACAGAAATATGAGTTCCTATAAGAGGAAGGCAGCAGTAGAAGGGAAGAAAAACATGAATAGCAACAGAGAGGGACAGTAAGAAAGGTGAAGGATCAAGTGAGCCAAAGGAGACTGGTTTGGGACATAGGAAAACAACAAGGTCAAGTGTAGGGCCGGAAGTCAGGAAAGATCCCTGTGTAAGAAGTCTCTGGTAACCTGGAGGAAACCAGTACTGGTAAAGTCAGGAGTGGTGACGAGTCTGTATTCCAGGTATGGGTAATGGGACAGAGAAGAGAGAATGTTTAGCAAAAGAGTGAAAACTTCTATCTCTGTCCCAATAAAGAGTCAATTCCAAAAAGTCCACATGAGGGATTGACATGAAGTTTTAGGGGGAGGGAAGATGTTTACTCTCATCATTGTAGCTGTTGGAGGATGCAGATTTTGAAAGCAAAACTCCTTTCGGCTTAACAATTTTATTTTATTTTTTGGCTTAACAGTTTAAAATAATATCTGTAGAATCCTTGCTTTGTTGTACTATAGTACATTGCTTTTGAACTTTTAAAAAAATCGTGTGAACATTTTTGAGTTGTACAAAGATTATAAAAAATTATTTTCCCCATTTTATAATAATTGACTTGAATATCTTAAGACACAGAAAGTTGCAAGTGTTTAACTCAATAAAAGAGTTTCTTTCTACTTTTAAAGATCAAACAAAAGTTTGTACAAGTTTAGACAGAAAAATTCCTTTTGTTTATAGAATAACTTTAAGTGTATTTTTACACTCATGCTTTTTATCCAAATTTATGAAATATCTTTGCTATCTACATTCTAATCAGTATTGTATGACATCAAAAAGCTACAAACTCACATCTTACTATCATGGCTTTGTACAAAATTGCCTATATAGGATTATATACAATAATTATTTGATTTTAAAATTTAATAATTTAACTTAATAATTTAATAATTATTTGATTTAAAAATTTTTAAATTATAAAATCTAAAAATGCCACTGCTTTTATCTAGGACCAAAGTAGGAAAGTCATGAACAAAATATCTGCATTAAATATTAAAATAAAAACAATAAAATTACTAAAAACGGGTCTTATGTCTTATGCTACTCACTAACTTTTACTTAAAATTCACATAATTAATTCTTCTTAAGATGCTCATGCTAACAAAACAGACAAAAGAAAAAAAGTGGAATCATTAAAATAATATGTCATGTGTGTTTTAGATCTGAGTTTCTAAGATACAATAAAAAAGGAGACAATCCCTTTTCATCAAATGAGAGTTCTATAAACCGTCAATCATGTTCCTCCTTTCTCCTTGGTTCTCGGGAAGCTCAAATTGAAATTTTGTTGGAAGAGTTTATAGATTCGTTTTTCTGGCATTATCGTATCTCTATTCTGTCTTTACTACTTGGCTTTCTATCCCTTCTTACACTTTATTGTTTTACCATTCTATGATATCTGCTTTAATGTCATTGGTTTTCTTACATCCTTTTTGGAATTGAATAGGACATAAGGATTAAATAATGGACTTGATCACTATCAAGTCACACTAAAGATCAATAAACAAATGCATTTTAGGGAAATAGTAATATAAAATTTAAAAGAATTAACTAGCCTTAAGTTAAAGTACATTTTTAAACACCATGCATGTTGAAATCAGCTTTATTAACAGAATTCACTTACATTACCATTAAAATAATCTATAGACAAAAGGGACAATAGAATAAATTATTAATTAGAAATACTCTAGATTGTATGAGGCATGAAATGAAAATCAGTAATATCAATTATTGGTAGAGAAATTGTCCTGATTTGGATGACTAGAAAGTCACTTCTTACGCTGAGTGGAAGTTCACTTCTTCCTATGCCCTTAACAATTTAGCTGACCTTCATCAAGTCTTGACCTTTTGAGGCTTCAGTTTTCTTATCTATTAAAATGAATAAATTTGACTTAGTGAAGTTCATTCCTACTCTAAAACCTCTTTCCTGGAATGTTTTTTAAAGTTTCTATATTTTAAATGCTTTATTTATTTATTGTTTTATTGTTTTATCTTGTTTTACTGGATATAATAATGGGTTAGGGGAGGCCAAAATTGCGTAGAAACAACCCACGGAAAAAAGGGCATAGATATCTCTGGTGTTCTGGCTTTCTTTTGAAATTACATGCTTATTCCACTTTAGTAAACTTAAATTAGAAATATTTCACTTCAAAAACTTTGTGAAATTGTGAACAATGAGCAGTACTTAAGACCAGTTGCACTTTGCAATAAAAGAGAGTCTGGGAGTAATTTAACAGCACTTAGGATTTTGGCATCTTATAAAGTTGTATTTGGTTTGCTGAGTTCTGTGGATAATGTGTCATATGAACATTTTCTTTCAGAATTTCAACACTTGTAGTCCAGTGGGAATCAGGAAAACAGAGTTTGATGGAAATGAAAAGTACATATTTTCACATCATTCTTCACTTTTTCTCTGAGTTTCCAAAAAGTTATGATTCTAATTTGATTTGTTTTTATGGTGATTTGGGAGGAGTTTTCTGGATTGCAAATCTTTATTTTAGATTGATGGCTGGAGGGCATTCAACAACCACAGACCTAAAGCAGCAAAGTAGAACTACAATTTAATGGGAAATAAAGGAATCTGCATTAGTAAAATTTCCATTTTACTTTACCAGCTGACTTGGTTTCTTGTTTATACCCTTTTCTAAGTGTTTTAGTGTCTTTTTCTCCTTGTGTTTATAGGCTTTGTACTTGTTTAGAATAGTTTCATCTACTCTGGCAAAGTTGTAGAATCCAAGAGAACAGTATCATTTTGGCTACTCGCTAAAGAGAGCTGGCAAAATCAACAGTTTTTATATTTTCCTAACACCATTAGACCATAAAGCCTTTCCTTAATAACAATGTACATTTAATTATAATATCTGTTTCATTAACATAATTTACTATCTTCTAACCTATTGGTGCTGTAGAGAAGTTGATGAGTACTTCGATGGAAGAAGCAAATCACTACTTACATTTATTGAAGTAACTGATTCAGTCTCTATAGCTGCAAAACTGATATCCACCAAATGTTAAATTAATTTGTATAACATCTGTCCAAAATTCCTCTTGAGTTTTCCTTATTTTTATTTTTTTGGGGAAATAATGTTACCACCAGCATCCCAAAGATGATTAATAAAGAGAAGCAACAAAACCAAAAGTTCATTCTTGAAAAAGTCACAAAATTACAAACCTTTACCTAGTCTTAAAAAAAGAAAGAAAAAATAAAAAAGATACAATTAAATAAAATCAGAAATGCAACTAATCTTTACTAATGAAACAGAAATGCAACTAATCTTTTACTACTCTTACAGAAATCAAGAGGGTATTAGGAGAATAATGAATAATTATACACCAACAAATATAACAATCTATATAAAATGGACAAATTCCTAGAAAAACACAAATTACCAAACTGACTCAAGATGACATAGAAAATCTTAAATGATCAAAAGATCATGTACAGAGATTGATGTAATAATCAAAAACCTCCTAATAAAGAAAGATTCAAGACCAGATGACCTCACTGGTAAATTCTACCAAACATAAAAGGAAGATTAACCAATTCTCCTCAAATTCTTAACAGAAGAAGAAGAAGAAGAAGAAGAAGAAGAAAGAGGAGGAGGAGGAGGAGGGAGGAGAAGGGGGGAGGAGGAAGAAGAGGAGAAATAATACTTCCTAATACATTCTATGAGACCAGCATTACCCTAATACCAAAGACAGACAAAGATGCCATGAGAAGAAAGCTACAGAGCAACATCTCTTATGAATATTGATGCAAAAATCCTCAACAGAATATTCACAAACTAAGTACAACAGCAAATTGAAAAGATTATGCACTATTACCAAGTGGGATTTATGCCATGAATATGATGATGGCTCAACATAAGAATAAATTAATTTAGTGCATCATATACATAGAACAAAGAAAACAAAACCCACATAAATATCTCCATTGATACAGAACATATTTGAAAAACTTCAATACACTTTTATGTATGTCATGTAGAAAGGAATTTTCTAAGATGTAGGACATTAATTAAAAACCAATAGCTAATATCATATATTCAACGGCGAAAGACTGAAAGCTTTGCTCCTAAGACCAGAGACAAAACAAGGAGGTGCAATTTTGCCACTGCTATTCAACATTGTAATGGAAGACCTAGCCAGAGTACATAGGCAAGAAAAAGAAATAAGATATCCAAATTGGAAAGGAAAAACTAAAACTATCTCTATTTGCAGTCAACATGATGCTATACATAGATATCCCAAAGAATCACAAAAATACTATTAGAGCTAATCAAAGGGTTCTTGCAGGATTCAAGATCAATTTGTAAAATCAGGTGTGTTTTTATATACTATCAATGAATAATCCAAAACGGAAATCAAGAAAACAATTCCATCTGCAAAAGAATCTAAAATAATAAAATATCTAGGAATAAATGTAATCAATAATTGAAAGATTTGTACACTGAAAATTATAAAAAAAGGAATAATGCGGAAATTAATAAAGACCTAATTAAATAGGAAGTCATCACATGTTCAATGATTAAAATTGCTAAAATGTCAATGTTTGCCAAAGTAATCTATTGATTCAATGCAACCCGTATCAAAACTATAATTGCCTTTTCTGTAGAAATGGAAAAAGCCTAGTCTTAAAATCATACCAAATTTGAAGGGGCCCGAAGTCACTAGAAACAATATTGCAAAAGAAAAACAAAGTTGGAGAACTCACGTTTTTATTTTAAAAATTACTATATTGTTTTTTTAAGGTGTTGAATTTGGTAAGTTCTTTGTAGATTTCTGATACTAACCCTTTATCTGATATTCATTTGCAAATATCTTCTCCCATTCTCTCAGTTGCCTTTTAGTTTTGTTGATTGTTTCCTGTATGTGCAGAAGCTTTTTTCTTGAAGAGGTCCCAATAGTTCATTTTTGCTTTTATTTCCCTTGCCTTCGGAGACATGTCAAGTAAGAAGTTGCTGGGGCTGAGGTGTAGGCAGAAGACAGGAATAGACATCCAGATGGCAAACAGACATATGAAAAGATGCTCAACATTGCTCATCATCAGGGGAATACGAATCAAAACCACAGTGAGATACCACCTCACACCAATCAGAATGTCAAAAATTAACAACTCAGGAACCAAATGTTGGCAAGGATGTGGAGAAAGAACCCTCTTGCACTGCTGGTGGGAAAGCAAACTGATGCAGCCACTCTGGGAAACAGTGTGGAGTTTCCTCAAATATTAAAAATAGAACTACCCTATGACCCAGAAATTGCACTACTACAGGAGTGCTGATTTGAAGGGGCACATGCACCCCAATGTTTATAACAGTGTTATCAACAATAGCCAAATTATAGACAGAGTCCAAGTGTCCATCAACTCATGAATGGATAAAGAAGTAATACACAATGGAATACTACTTGGCAACAAAAAGAATGAAATCTTGACATTTGCAACAATGTAGGTGGAACTGGCGGGTATTATGTTAAGCGAAATAAGTCAGTCAGAGAAAGACAGATATCACATGATTTCACTCATATGTGGAATTTGAGAAACTTAACAGATGATCATAGAGGAAGAGTAGGAAAAGTAAGATAAAAACAGAGAGGAGGCAAACCATAAAAGACTCTTAAATACAGAGAACAAACTGAGGGTTGATGGGAGTGGGGAAAATGGGTGATGGGCATTAAGGAGGGCACTTGATGGGATGAGCACTGGATTGTAAGTGATGCATCACTGGAATCTACTCCTGAAGCCAAGACTACACTGTATGTTAACTGACTTGAGAATAAATAGAATTTTTAAAAATCAAAAATGAATGAATGAATGAATGAATGAATAAAAAAATAAATAAATACAAACTACTACAAAGCTCTAATAATTAAAAGAATGTGGTACTGGATTAAGGATGACCTTATAAACCAATGGAATAGAATTGAGAGGAAATAAACAAACCCAATATCTATGGTCAATTGATTTTGACAAAATGTCAAGAACATTCTATTTGGAAAGCATCATGTCTTCAACAAACGGTGCTAGAACAACTGAATAGCCACATCACAAAGAACGACATTGGACTTCCTCTCTCTCTCTCTCTCTCTCTCTCTCTCTCTATATATATATATATACATATATATGTATATATGTATAAACTCAAAATAGATCAATCACCTAAATATTAGTTAAAACAATAAAACTATTAGAATAAAACATGGGAGGTATATCTTCATGACCTCAGATTTGACAGTAGATTCTTATATTTGACACCAAAAGTACAAGCAACAAAATTAAAAAAATAAACAAATTGGCTTCATGAAAATTAAAAACTTTTGAGTATCAAATTTTATCAATAAAATAAAAGACAACTCAGAATGGAAAAATATTTGCAAATCCCATATCTGATAAAGATTTTAATGCCTAGAATACATAAAACAATACAACGCAAAAACAAAAAGACAACTCAATTAAAAATTGGAAATGTATTTGACTAGATATTTCTACAAAGAGGTAGTCAAAAGCACATTAGCGTATGTTCCACTTCATTAGTCATTAATAAAATGCAAATGAAAGTCACAACAATAAACCAGTTCACACTTACTAGGATGGCTATAATTAAAGAAACAGAAAGTAAGTGCTGGTGAAGATGTGGAGAAATTGGAACGCTGACACATTACTGTTAGGAATGTAAAATGGGGTAGCCATTGTGGAAAACAGTTTACCAGTTCTCCAAAAAGTTAAATATAAAATTACTGTATGAGCCAGCAATTCTACTCCTTGGTATATATCCAAGACAAAAGAAAACATGTTCACGAAACCCCTTGTCTGGGTAGCAGTTTATAGCAGCATCATTCATAATAGGTAAACACATCCACCAACCCAAATACTCCTCAGTGAGTGAATATATTTTGACACATGCATGCGATGGGATATTCTCTAGCCACAGAAAAGGAATGAAACATGCTACATCTTGGATGAACCTAAGAAAAATTATGAAACAAGTCAGATACGAAAAGACAAAGACTGTAATGCCATTTATATGAAATAGCCAGGACAAGCAAATTTATAGAAACAGAAGATATATTAGTGGTTGCCAGGGGATAGAGGTAAGGGGGTTGGGAATGATAGCTTTTAAGATATGGGATGTTCTTCTAAGACAATGAAAAAGCTTTGGAATTTGAGAGAAGCGGTGGTTGGACAACGTCGTGAGTGCATTAAATGCCACCGCATCGTACACTCTAAAATGGCTAATTGTATGTGATGTGGATTTCACCTCAAATTCTTAAAAAGTAAAACAATTTACAAAGGACTAGATAGAGATGTGTTGAAGATCAAATGAAATAATGCATATGTACATTGGGCTCTCTGCTGTTGGCATGGAGCCAGCTTTGGATCCTCTATTGCCCTCTCTCTCTGTCCCTCCCCCACCCGTCAAAAATGAAAAATAAACATTAAAAAATAATGCATATGTTCTACTTTAGCATAGTGCTTGCAACGTAAAAAGCACTCAGTATTATGTGTAATAAGAATAGTTGTTCCTTTGACTCCTTTTATCATCGTTAACCCTGTCTCAAGCAATGCTTTTATCGATGATTTGTCTGAAGATGTAGAAGACTTGTATGGCTGTATGAATGGCACAAAGTCAGACACAATTACTAATATTTTGGGTGGCAGTATCAAGGTCTGAAAGCTCTCAGTAGACTGGAAAAGCATGGTAAATTCAGAGCTAAAAGTAATAATTTATCTTCAGATTCAAAACATTACCTGGGGAGGAAATCTAACAAGTATGCATACATAAAGGTCTCATGATATGGCAGGTGCCTGGCTGGCTGAGTCAGTACAGCAAGCAATGCTTGACACTAAGTTTGTGAGTTCGAGTCCTGCATTAGACGTCGAGTTTACTTTAAAAAAAAAAAACCAAGTGTGATGATTTCATAACCAACAAACTCAAAAGAATCATCATTGCCATGGCTGTGAAAAAAACGATTACAGATTTAATCTTCATTAATTAATATGGAGAACCCATATCAAGGGAGACATTAATTTCAGTGTCTCCTACTTCTGCAGCAGTCCAGACCCCATCTCAAGGTTGTGTTTGCATCTGGACAGCTGACAGATGGTAGATTTTATGGACCAGCACATGTTAAAAATAGGTAAAATATGATTTTTCTGGCCCGAAATTTTGCCATAGGATGATAATTTAAAAAGTTAGGGATGATTACGGGAAAAAAAATCAAAACATAGTTTCATAAAATTGGTATTTTCCTTTTCATATATGTAAAGCCCATTTTGTGAAAAGTTGCTCTATAACTCCACATGTCTGGTAAGAGAATAGATAAAAATAACAAGAACAAAAAAGATATATTGTCAATATGAGAAGGAAGACCCTAAAATTCATCATTGTCATCACATTTGGTATCTTACTCAGCAACAGCTTCGTATCACTGGTAATAATCCAGCAGTGGCTATAGAATGTATGTCAGGGATGATATAATTGTTAAGCTTGTTTTAGAACAAGCCATCCCCAAATATGTTACCTTTGTCTGTGTTATCTTGGCCAATTTACATACCCCCCTTAAACATCCATTTTTCTCTCACTGTATGATTAGACAATATCTAATATCTATCTAATATCTATCTATATCTCTCTCTCTCTATCTAATATCATCTCTATCTATCTATCTATCTATCTAAATGTATGCTACATACATAATGTATGGTTGGAAAATAATGGAACAAATAAAGAATTTCTCAAAAGTCTGTATCTTAGAAACATCCATTTTTTTTTAATCATGGCCAAAATTGGTATCTGAGGACCATTTGCCAATGGGGAGTCTTTTTCAGGGGACCGTCCTTTTGGAAAATGAGCTGAGGGAACAACAGAACTAGTTAATTTGAGCCAGTGGGAAAGTAACAGAATTGGAAAATGCCTTTGTCCTTTCCTTGCAGGACAAAAACTTACTAAAGTGATGAGATGAAAAAGGTAAAGTGTCCTCCTGGTGAAAATCCTTAGTGAATTTGTGTTAGAGAGGCGGGGCTAAATGATAGATCCAAGGATGGTCACTCCTTCCCCAGTGCCCCAAAGAGTCACCAGTTCTATACTCCTTGCCTGGCTGGGGTGTAGTAAGAAGAAAAAGTGCCTAGAGGGAAGGGCATAAAATAGCTAAATAGCCAGGTCAATCAGGAAAGCAGGTGTTATGACCTGAGTTGTGTCCCCCAACCCCACAAATTTATACATTGAAGTTTTAACCCTTAAAACCTCAGAATGTGACTATATTTGGAGATGTTATCTTTAAGGAAGTAACTTAAGTTAAAATAAGGTCACTAGTGTGGACTGTAATCCAATTTGACTCATGCTTCTATAGGAAGAGGAGATTAGAATAAAGATAGGCACACTCAGAAAAGACCATGTGAAGACCCAGGGAGAAGACAGCCTTCTACAAACCAAGGAGAGAGGCCTCGGAAGAAATCAACTCCATTGTCCCCCTGATCTTGGACTTCTAGTTTCCAGAACTGGGAGAAAATAAATGTCTGTTGTTTGAGCTGCCTAGGCTGTGGTACTTTGTTATGTAGCCCACCCAAACTAATACAGCAGGACCCCTAGAGAGTCTGATTACTCCCACTGGAACAGGAGGTAGGTGGATCCAAGACAATAATGTCAGGTGTTTCCAAAATATTTCATTTGCATCTCCACATTTACTCAAGGATTGTGTAGCTGAGTGCCAAACCCTTTTCTGAGAACAAAGTGAGCTCAGATACCATCCTCTAAGAAGGACAAGTTCTAGTGTCTGAGACACTGAGCACATGGTGAATAGAAGATATGTGCATTGAAGGTAAAAATTAGGAGCAGCTAAATTGCTCTGTATCAGAAGGGAATGAGCTGTGAGATACTGGAAGACAAGTTTCTTTCTTTTTCTTTCTTTCTTTCTTTCTTTCTTTCTTTCTTTCTTCTTTTTTTTATCATTTTTTAAAATATGAAATTTATTGTCAAATTGGTTTCCATACAACACCCAGTGCTCATCACAACAGGTGCCCTCCTCAATGCCCATCACCCATTTTCCCCTCCCTCCCACCCCCCATCAACCCTCAGATTGTTCTCAGTTTTTAAGAGTCTCTTATGCTTTGGCTCCCTCCCTCTCTAACCTCTTTTTTTTTCTTCCCCTCCCCCATGGTCTTCTGTTAAGTTTCTCAGGATCCACATAAGTGTGAAAACATACGGTATCTGTCTTTCTCTGTATGACTTATTTCACTTAGAATAACACTCTCCAGTTCCATCCACATTGCTACAAAAGGCCATATTTCATTCTTTCTCATTGCCACGTAGTACTCCATTGTGTATATAAACCACAATTTCTTTATCCATTCATCAGTTGATGGACATTAGGCTCTTTCCATAATTTGGCTATTGTTGAAAGTGCTGCTATAAACATTGGGGTACAAGTGCCCCTATGCATCAGCACTCCTGTATCCCTTGGGTAAATTCCTAGCAGTGCTATTCCTGGGTCATAGGGTAGATCTATTCTTAATTTTTTGAGGAACCTCCACACTATTTTCCAGAGTGGCTACACCAGTTTGCATTCCCACCAACAGTGCAAGAGGGTTCCCGTTTCTCCACATCTTCGCCAGCATCTAGTCTCCTGACTTGTTCATTTTAGCCACTCTGACTTGCATGAGGAGATCTCTGAGTTTGGTTTTGATTTGTATTTCCCTGATAAGGAGTGACATTGAGCATCTTTTCATGTGCCTGTTGGCCATCTGGATGTCTTCTTTAGAGAAGTGTCTATTCATGTTTTCTGCCCATTTCTTCACTGGATTATTTGTTTTTCGGGTGTGGAGTTTGGTGAGCTCTTTATAGATTTTGGATACTAGTCCTTTGTCTGATATGTCATTTGCAAATAACTTTTCCCATTCCATTGGTTGCCTTTTAGTTTTGTTGGTTGTTTCCTTTGCAGTGCAGAAGCTTTTTATTTTCATGAGGTCTCAATAGTTCATTTTTGCTTGTAATTCCCTTGCCTTTGGGGATGTGTCAAGTAAGAAAATGCTGCGGCTGAGGTCAGAGGGTTTTTTTCCTGCTTTCTCCTCTAGGGTTTTGATGCTTTCCTGTCTCACATTCAGGTCCTTTATCCATTTTGAGTTTATTTTTTGTGAATGGTATAAGAAAGTGGTCTAGTTTCATTCTTCTGCATGTTGCTGTCCAGTTCTCCCAGCACCATTTGTTAAAGAGACTTGGAAGACAAGTTTCTACAGAGAGTCAGAAGACTGGGATGCCTTAGGCTAAAAGGAGGAGGGTGAAGAAGAGGAAACCCATAAGGGAGAAGAGAAGGAGAGAGGTGGTGGGGGGCACTGTGTGGGGATCCTCTAGCTGAGCTGCCTACACCAAATGAGACTTCGTATGAAATTTCTCTATAGGTCTTGATGTGAGTGGATTTGTCTTTGAGACTATGGAGAAATATTAAACCAGTTGGCAAGTTTAAGGGAGGCAAAAACACTGGGGGATGACTCCAAAATATAACCTCCACAGTGTGGATTATCAGGGAAGCAAAAAGGGATGATACCACAATTTTGTGAGGTGCTGGTTTGAACAAGGAGAATTGAGCAAAATTGTGGATCTGGGTGAATATGTGAATTTACTCAGCGTTGAGGATCTGGGTGAGATTCAGGTATTGGCATAGAAACCTGAGTTTATTTCTCAAGGACTCAACTTGCTTTGTGAGCCTGAGCAGCGGGAGAGCCTAGGATGTTATGGCAGCATGGGACCACCCATGGATGCCACTTCTGGAGCAAATCTCAAGAAAGTCATTGGCCAATATCATGAAAAACAGCACTTTCACTGACAGGAAACAGAACTTTTTTCCTCTCTTGGAGGGCTCTCTTTTAGGGTTTGGCTACCCTAAAAAATATATATAAATAAATAAACAGAAAAAGAAAGAAAGAAAACTTTGTATACCACTGGAGAAGGGGCAATATTGTTAATTGCCCATACAGGTCTATGCATGTGCCACTCTTTACTGTAGACCCCAGCACAGCCTGGGGCGGCTGGCAGCTATAGGACATTGGTTGTGGTGCCCAGAAAAGGCGAGTGCCCCACAGAGTAATGGTGGCATGTGAACATCAGGGGGGCCTACCTGCACTGCAGAAACTTCCATGTGCTTCACAGCAGCAGTGAGCCCAGCAGGAGGATCAGGTGACAGGGCAGAGATGACGCGACAGAGCTAATGTGAGAATGGCACTGTGGTTTGCAGTCACAGCATCCAGCTTCTGGCAGTGCCCAAAGAAACTGTGAGCTTGCCCTGCCTGTGAGCTTGGGGAACAAGAGTAGCAGAATGGGAGAACTATAAATGCAAGCAGGGTCCCAACCATGCCCAGTGAGGATGACTTGTTTAGAGCAAGAGGGAAACACCCTCTGGGGACTCCCGGAAACACTTGGGTGGGGTACGTGCTTTGCAAGGGGTTGGGGTCCAGTGTAATTCATGTGAGGGCAGGAGGCAGTGAGAGTCTAGTTATTAATGTTAATGTGATCTCATTTGCTTCTGTAGGCTGGTGTGGCCTGGGGAGATTTTGTTTCTATTGTGTATAATGGGGAGCTTCTGACTTTTAAAAGAAGAAGAGTGATATAATGGAAGTAATGTTTTAGAAAGATTAAATTCCAATTTATGAGCAAAGAGAAATGACTTTAGCGGTAGGAAAAACATTAGTTACATTGCTTTCAAAATTGAGAAAAAAAAAGTCACTGTAGGTTTTAAACAAAGCTATCCTATTTAACATACTAATTTACATACATACCTCAAAGAAAAAGAAAAATGCCCAAAACTTTGGAATAACTCACAGAGGTCTACAAATCTGCTGCTAATTAAGGTTCTCAGAAACTCTATCGCTGGAAACAAAGGTGGCACCGCTTGACTTCTACTATGTGCTGACACCTTTGAAGAATTACTGGCATCTTGATTTCATGTATATTGCCAACTTCATGCTCCTTGAGCTGGTTTCCGAATCTTACACACAACTCACAGAACTTCTCTACGAGCTGTATGGGTGGAGGGAAATGACCCCTGCTTGGCTACTACAGGACAAATAACATAACTGGTGACTAAATCATTTAGCCAGGCCTAAATACTTCTGTGTCACTATCTCAGATAAGTTACTTATGCTCTTTTCGTCTCATCTTTATTATGTGTAAAATAAAAAGGCTTAGATGATCATTAAGTCCCTCTCCTCCTTAAAACTGTAGGATCCCAGAAAAACTACTACACAATTGCTAGAGAATCACTTCATTTTCCATATTGATTAAATCCTCAGGTACTTTTCTCTCAGGCCACGTTGAAAAGCTTGAGGATTTCTCTTTAATCTAAGCAAAATTGCTCTATCTTTCAAAAAAAAAAGGCAGACAAAAGCTTTTGCTCTTAGACAAGGGAGCAGAGTGGAAGCAAAGAGTATCTTTGGCCTAAATGGAAGCTTCATTAGGAAAAATGAACTAATCAGCGTCCTCTGAGGAAAATTCATCTGTTCAGAAGGGCATAGCCTCTGCTGCTACACATCCTTAACATAATTTATATTATTATTAAGATTGCTACATAAATATATATACATATATACTTATATTTATATATTTGGAACACAACTAATGGACCATATTTTACTACTTAGTATCATTTCTATCAGGAATTACTAGCTATTGTGATATTACATTTGAATATGGATGAGATAACATATTCAAGCAAATATGTGCACCGTGGTGTTAGGAATATGAAATAAACTCATGAAACAGAACCTTCTGCAGAGTTCCACATTCTTTGGTGAGTCAGTCAGTAGTACATAATAGCAGGGTGAAAGATCAGTTCAAGTCTCATTCAGTAGTAACTTTTTGCATTAAAAATCTGAAAGACTTGCATTTATCCAAGTGTAGACATAGCTGAAGAAAAATTCAGTATACAGAAGTAGGAAATAAAAAATATTTATGAATAATTGTTTGGTTTGACAAATACTCAAAATCAAACCTTAAACAGCACAGAATTTCACAGAATCTTGGAGAGTGTCTTAAGAAAGAGAGGAAGGAAGGAAGGAAGGAAGGAAGGAAGGAAGAAAGGAAGGAAGGAAGGAGGGAGGGAGAGAAAGGAGCAAGGAAGAAAGGGAGGAAGAGGAAGGAAAAAAGACAGGAGCAATTATGAAAACTGTTGATATCAAGAAACATCATAGAGTGGTGGTATAAAAGAAATAATCATGACTTAAAAAGACAATAAACTTTATTGAATGAAGAAAATAATTTTGAGTAATTGCCTAGAATTTTATAGGAGAAATGGAAACAAAAGAGAATTAATATTTAATGAAATCCACTATGGACTTGGTTGCTTATTTAATCCTCACAGTTACCCAATGATATAATATTACAAATACTTTTAATATGAAACATTTTAACAGAACGATATGAGGAAAATTATAGGAAACCACACCTTAGGACCAGAGAGCAACATGAATAAATGCAGATATAGCTAAAGGCAACAAATTGCTGATAAATGGAGAAAAAAAAATCAAAATCTCAGGTCAGGTATTTTTTCTTCTATTAAATTTAAGGAGTGTTACAGACAATTGAAAGCAAGCAGAAGAGGGCAATGTTTAAAAAATCTTTTGGAACAACATTAAGCTGTTACTAAAGAAAAGAATAATAAAGTACCTGGCAAAGATCAGACAAATATTCAATGAAAAGAGGAGGGATTAATTTCCTCCCCCTTCATTTTTTTCTCTTTCCTTATTGAAGATGATCTTTTGTCCTCTGGATAATTAAAGAAAGATCAATGGCAACCTGCAAGCCAATAGACCAGATGCAGAGAGTGTAACCAAATTAAAAAAGAAAACAGAAATCAAAAGAATCACTTTCAAAAGTTGTCACAAAGTATTAATCAAACAAACGTTTAGAGTTAATTACATCAGCAATAGTGGAAGCAGAAACATGTAGTCAGCCAAAAGTTTATGCGGAAAGTGGAACTTATGATTCACACACACGAGAGAAGAAGCAAAGCACGTAGAGAAGAAAATAAGGATGATTTAATTTAAAAACTTTTCTGTTAATTAGGCCATTTATTTTATTATAACATATTAGAGTAACAATCTAGTTTATTTCTAATGATTCTTTAATACTAATAAAATTGTTTCCTTTTAAATATTGCAAAACATATTTTTATTTATCAAACAGCAAATATTCCTTAAAACAGATAAGCAAAAACAACTTTAGTTTAATCATGCTGGGTTAGGTTGTGCCATGGGAAAAAAAAAAGAAAAAAGAAAAAAGAAAAAAGAAAAAAAAAATATCCCCCAATTCCAGGGGTTTAAAGTAAACAAAGAAAGAACAGAAAGGGTTTATTTTTCTTCACTGATGCAATATTGCCTGTTGTGATTGGCTACATCAGGCTTTTTGAGCTTCCATAACAAAATCCCACAGTCTGAATCGCTTAAATGACAGAAATTTATTTTCTCACAAGTCTGGAGATTCTTCTGAGGCCTTCTTACTGGCTTGTAGATGGCTACCATCTCACTGTGCCCTCACAAGCATGGCCTTCTTCTGTGTGAGCATGGGTAGAGAGAGAAATCTGGTTCTTTTCCTCTTCTTACAAGGACACCATTTCTATCAGATTAGGGCCCCACCCTTAGGACCTCTCTGAATTTAATTACCTCCCTAGAGGCACTGTGTCTAAATATAGTCACCTCCTGGGTTAGGGCTTCAGCATATGAATTTGAGGGGATATAATTCAGCCCATAACAGTTGTTTTGAAAGTTATATGACCATGCCTAACTTCAGCGGGGAGGGAGGGACGGAGTCCTATCATGTTCCTGGAAAGGGGAAAACTAGAATATTGGAAAAATACCCCAAATGACTATCATAGTGTGTATAAATTTCTATTTTGTGATTATTTTTTATAAGTAACCTAATTAATAATGCTATTATAATGATCATTATATGAAACTTTTCAAAACATTCTTATAGTATGAGTTCCACAAGGAAAATTCTTAGAAGTGGAATAGATGTATTAAACAGGCTGGAACATTTTGAACATTTTATTGTGTCCCGGAAAATTTTCTTCCTGAAAAAAATATGGTAAAATCATTCCAATTCCTTAAATTCTAGCAAAAAAAAAAAATAGAGATTATTATTAAAGAATAAAGGGATGAGGACAAAGAGAAAAATTAATTAAAACTTTTGCCAATCACACTGTCCCAACACACCATTTCATTGGTTTAATTTAATTTTTTTTAACCAACAAGACATATTATTATCTTTTTGCTTGCATATATTTTTGATGATATGGAAAAAGTAGTCATTATTTTGGTTATTTTTTTTCTCAGAGATGCATTTGCTATTCAGTTACAGACATCTTACCCATTTAAAATTTTTCATTACTTTGGGGCACCTGGGTGGCTCAGTCAGTTGAGCGCCTGACTTGGGCCCAGGTCATGATCTCACGGTTTGTGGGTTCAGCCCCCGTCGGGCTCTGTGCTGACAGCTCAGAGCCTGGAGCCTGTTTCAGATTCTGTGTCTCCCTCTCTCTCTCTCTCTCTCTCTCTCTCTCTCTGCCCCTCCCCCACTCGTGCTCTCTCTCTCTCTCTCTCTCTCTCTCTCTCTCAAATAAATAGATGTTAAAAAAATTTAAATTATTCATTACTTTGAGGAAGAACTCTAAATTGTAATATATGTAAAAGTTTATACATCCACATTGGGCAAAGTTTCCGTATTTAGAATGGCTATTTAACCAGCATTTTATCCCGACAAAGTTCCAAAGGTCAAAGTTAAAAAATAGATGCAAAATTGTCTTCCTCCGAGCCTCTTTTTAACGTAAATAAACTCACATACCGCCATTTGAAAGAGCATATCTGTAATATCAGAAAGAATGCAAACTTTTTCCACAAATAATGTTAGAATCTGACAGATGAATAAACATCTCTGGTCTTCACCATTGCTTCTTTATCTCTTTATCTCACCAGAGATCTGAGATAGAGGTGGATAGCCCACGAAGAAGGTCCAAGTCCATGAACCCAGGAAGGGCTGAACTTCCTCCGGGCTCTCCTGCGCTCCAAAGACTCTTAAGCTGGATGTGAGCTCTTGCCTCAAGCTATTTACACCATGATCAGGCTAGTAATTAGCAAAATGTTTAATATAATATAGAAGCAATTAGGAGGTGATAACATGCAATTAAGATGTGTTTTCAGATTAAAGATTTTATAGTGCTCTTTTTCTTGAAAAGATAAAGTGCCTATCTCAAAATGTCAAACCGCAGTGATTTAATCTGAATTATTTTCAATTAATATGCATGTATTCTTGCGATGTGTTCACCGTTGTTATTGACATTGATAAATTAAGCTCATCCCAGCTGAATTTATCCTTCAGTCGCTCTATATTTCCTGAATGTCAGCTCTTCATTCGTATTTTTTTCTTTGCCTACAAGCTGTGCGTGATCTAACTATAAGTCCCTTGATTCATCCCTGGGATTACAGTGATGTGTCAGTCTGGAGGAACAATAATCTGAAAGGGCATTGTTATAAATAGAGTGTTAGAATATAATTGTTTGTCATGTCATTTCTCCTCTTTAAATTCCCTTGAGTCCTGTTGAAGTAATTTAGACAGCTAAGATGACAAGAGTCTTGAGACTGTACTTATAGAGTTGTCCAACACATCTTTAGCCCTATTCTGCCTTTTGAGACCATCTTGCCTGCAAAGTAGGAAATGCAAACATCAAATGAGTTTTGACTATAGTGTGGATTTAATTTGAGAGTTTACATAGGCCACTCTTTGTACAATACAAGCATTATGTCTCCTAATTCATGTACTTGTTGGGACAATGGCTATTAAATGCCATTTAAAATTAATTAGAAATTGTCATGAGTGAGCACAGCAGCTACTGAAGATAACTTAGAGGAATTAAATATTTAAGGCGTAGGAGGGTTTTTGTTTTTTGTTTTTTGTTTTTTTTCTGTACAGACAATGTGCAGATAAATGCCTTAGGAGTAAAATATTAAATTTTTAGCTAAAAGAACAGGGAAAATTTTTTATTTCACATTAACTATACCATTTGTAAATTAAGAATAATATTGAGGATTATAGTAGTAATCTATATTCTTTCAAATATAAAGTTAGAAACAAATTTAAGATTTCTTCCTAAACAAAATGTACAGAAATGCCTCACATTTGAGAATTATTATTTTATTAAGAAACACTTCAATTTACAGTTGGTTTAGCAATTAAAATTATTGTTTTACAAATTATGAAAAGTGTAATTTAAGAGGCACCAGTTCAGAGTAATGAGTATGCCTTATGCCATGGGGGATTTACAAAATACTTATTGGACCTAGTAAATAGATATTTATTTTAGATTTGACTGAATATTTTTATATATATATAAATTTACTAAAATAAAAAAAATCAATATTTGATTAATTTAATCAAAATGAACAAAAATTGTTATGTTGATAAAGGAAAAATTTAACATTCGTTTACTTGGTAGGTTTGGTGAGTTTGACGTGATATCAGTGATTGTGGCCTATGGTCTAAGAGAATTGTAACCACTTAGGAAAGCTAGACTATCTCTTTAGTGTGAAAACAAAATACTCAAAACTTAATTTATATTTACATTTCACCTAGAAATAAGAAATATATTAAACTTTACTAATATTAATATGTAAATGGCATCCTGTCCTCACACCATCCTGTATTAAGAACCCACAGAGAGACCCTGTGAATGTATAGTGTGTCCTAGAGAAAGAGAGAGGTGCATAGTATGGATTTATTTTTTTTAAATTTTTTTAAACGTTTATTTATTTTTGAGAAACAAAAAGAGAGCACGAGCAAGGGAGGGGAGGGGCAGAGAGAGAGACACACAGAATCTGAAGCAGGCTCCAGGCTCTGCACTGTCAGGACAGAGCCAGACGTGGGGCTCGAACCCACAAACCCTGAGATCATGACCTGAGCTGAAGTTGGACACTTAACCGACTGAGCCACCCAGGAGCCCCCGCATGGAAGTATTAATGGAGGAATCATCAAGGCTTTTGTTTGCTTTTGTCGTGTTTCCACACAGTGGAATGTGTGGATCTGTGGGCTTCCTTATTTAGTTTTAATTAGTTAGCCCTCAAAACTGACACTGACTTTGTAAGATTCCTGCAAAGAAAATGCAACTTGATCAGACAAGTGTGAGTGAATTTCAAAAAACAAAAAAACCAAAAAAAAAAAAACCTTTGTATAATTGGAGATAGGATTGAAAAATTAGCATTCTAATTTAGTAAGAGGGGTCAATAATGCCCTTCTTCCAATTGGGAATACCTGTCTTTGAGAAGTATCTTTTTCAGTGGTGAAAATCATTCAGCAGGTATCAAAATAAATTGAACTTAAAACTAGAGCTTTAAATATCTATATTTCAAGTAATTAAGCCAAAAATTTTTAAATAATGAGTAATAATGAATGGCATTGTCTCCATCAAATATTGTTTGAGAGAGTTAAGATTTGTACCATTAATAAACAGAATGGACATTAGATTTTTGTTTATTCCGGGTAATTTTCATTCATTTTTTTACACATTTTTAAATGTTCATTCACTTTTGAGAGAGCACAGTGGGGGGAATAGCAGAGACAGAGGGAGAGAGAGGACCCAAAGCAGGCTCTGGACTGACTGAAGTGACCCTGATGTGGGACTCAAGCTCACAAACCACAGGATCATGACCTGATCCAAGTTCGGATGCTCAACTAACTGAGCCACCCAGGTGCCCTTAGATTAATTTCATTCTAACTTTGAGTATGCTATATGTATTCACAGAATAAATATCATATACAACAATAAAACTAATGAGCTCGATTAGATAAGAATTCATATTAAAACTAAATAATCAATTTTGCAAGCATTTGGCCAAATCAAGCAAAGTAATGCTTGATAAAAAAGTTTAGAGACCACTGCTATAGACAATGGGCCCATTCAACATACTGAGGTTTATATGTGTGCTTTTAAGTGTATATGTAAGCTTAAACACGCAGATGTGTTTGTAAAAATATATGCTCTTAAACCCATATATGAGGTTGTGAAAAATGTACTTTCATTCAATGCACTTTTATTAAATATTAAGATACTACACCAAGCACAGGATAGAAAGTACATGGTGAGTTTTACCTTCAAGGGAACCAAAACATTAAATGTTTATGTTTGTTGCAAAATTATTTGAAAGAAGTGTATGATGGAGAAGTCAATATATAGTGAAAATTATGTATAGAAAAACATCTGATAAGTATCCTATGGTAGGAAGTAGAAATTTTTCTATAAAATTATGATAGTAAATAATTATGTATACCTATAAAATATCTTTGTGTGTGTGTGTGTGTGTGTGTGTGTGTGTGTGTGTGTATGAACACAGATAATAGTTTAACTCTATGCAACTGACATCTTAGCAGATCCAAAAATGTCATGTTGGTGATTTATGGCCACTAAACATCACAGAACAAAATTTCATGTGATTTTAGATAGACTCCATTTCTTTCTAAAACTAAACGCCTAGAACAATGCCTTGCCTGTGGTAGGTGCATTATTAACATTAAATGAATATTTGTTGAATCAACACTGGTATTAACACAGCTCTTCTCACACATCATTATCACCTGGCCCTGCCAATCACCTTCTCCCCGCTTTCAACCTCTTTCTTAAAGAACTTATTCCTTGCTGGCTACAGTTGATGAACAGTTGACAAGCTGCCCAGTTTAATTCTCTCTCCCCCCAAAATGAGAAGCTGGCAGTCCAGAGCAGGGAGGGGCAAAGCATCTAATCAAACTGGGTGAGATTTGGGGGGACCGAGACCAGGCTGAGGTTGTGAAGCACTTGGTAAATTCAGAGCATTAGGATGACTGACCATGCTTTTGCAACCGTTATATCTGATGAATAATATCCTGGGTAGGCCAACTTACATAGACATTAGGCCCATGCTTCACCTTGAACTAAGTGGGCCTGGAAGTCCAAAGACAGAGAAGAGGCATTAAGGCTCTAGTTATTTGATTTTTAACCTTCAAAGAACAGTTCTACTGTAAGCACGTTTCTCCATGGCTGATCAAATCAGGCATTACTTAAAAATTTGATTGAGCTGTTTTCTAGTTTCAGAAAATTCCTCAGATGGTTTTTACTGCCCAAGGGAATGTGAGTACTATGTCTGATGGGTACATCTACTCTTACCTTTTTTTCTCATTCTACGATGTACCCAGAAGTAGCCTTTAGGAAGACACCCCAATCAATCGTGTTGGCAAAATGATAAAGAATGTTGATTCATTCATTTGTTTTAATGTTTATTTACTTTTGAGAGGGAGGGAGACAGAACATGAGCAGGGGAGGGGCAGAGAGAACAGAAGACACAGAATCTGAAGCAGGCTCCAGACTCTGAGCTGTCAGCACAGAGCCTGAGGCAGGGCTTGAACTCATGAACCATGAGATCATGACCTGAGATGAAGTCAGATGCTTAACCAACTGAACCACCCAGATTCCCTGAATATTGACCCATTTAAATGAAAACACTTAAATAGATGTACTTATACAAAAATTCATTTAAAATAATAACATTTAAAATTTTTTAATATTAAATTTTGTGGGTTTGGCAAAATAATCTCTTGAATTCAACCAGATCAATGAAGCATTGTTTACAAATGCTAACAATAATTGTTTTACAATTGGCAAAATATATTAAGCTTCTTCATATCAATAAGTAAGAATGTTTTTATCTACATGTCAGTAAAACATGAATGTTTTATCTACAAATGATTTCACATGTTTAAAAGATGTGTATTTCATATAAAGGACTCAACAGAACAAAATTTCTCCCATTATATTATTATAAAACAAGAAGGTATGTTTACAGGCTAAGTTTTAGGAAATATCCTACAAAGTTCGCTTTAAACAGTCTAAGCACATGATGGCATAAGGAAATTGCCATTACTTTTATCAGAGAAATAGCACCCGTCAGAGAGTAAAACCACAGTGTCTAATATTCATCTAATTTGAAGATAATTTATCAGCCACTACCCGATATGGACCTGATCATAAAAGGAATACTCATCCTTTAAATAGTGTTCTGAGTATTATCAAAATTATAAATAATCCACTAGTATTCAGAATAGACTAATGATTTTAATTTTATGTTTGTTTATTTTTGGCCAGTCAATAAGGAGTTAAGTTGCTTTCTACACTAGTCAGTGTTTGTAGCTCCTCATGTTTAAGCAAGACAATGAGACAATAATACTGATCTTTCCAAAATAAACTTATTCACATATTATATACATACATATATATATATATATTCATAACTTTTGAGAATGTGCAACCCTTTTAAGCCATGAAATGCTTCTGTTCATCAGTAACTAAGATAAGAATCTGTAGTGTAGCTTTTTAAAATCCTCCTGATCAAATTTAATTCTACTGGGTGATATAAAGGACCCATTTACATTTCCAACCCTTTAAGGAAAATTGAAAGAAGAGTTTTAACAACTGTGTGGTTTGGTTACAATTGTTTGCTAATAAAAGACTGATTTTATTTCAGAGCAAGTAAAAATTACCGATAGCAGCAATGCCCCAACGAACACACAGACTTCATTATGTTCTACCTAGACTTATGCATGTGTTTATAAAATGTGGGCTCTCTGCTTTACAATACGTAGAATAACTAACTAATTTTGAAAATCCAATCTTAAAACCTAATTCAAGGGGAAACCCTCTCAACCTGACAAAAGGAATTATTGCCGGAGATTAAACTGCTTGATGTTCTTCATTGTTCTAGTTGAGTCAGGAGGGAATATTAATTGAGATGTGCCATGGATGCTGGTGTGTGTTCCACAGTGCTTCACAGGTTTCCTGGTGGTCCGTCCAACAGGAATAGCATAAATGAGTGGAATAAGACGGATCATTCTGAACCACAGTAGTTAAGCCATTGTTCTGTTTGGCACAAAAGGTAATGGTTGGTTGATTTGCTTTATTTCTGTGCTGTTCTGATTTTTTCCCCCATACACCCTAATCTCTACCACTTCCTCTGTGAGTCATCAGCAGCTGGACCCAGTGAGACCACGGGAACTGGCTCCTGGAAAAGAGCTCTAATGGAGCTATTACTCAAGTTCAATTCTCTTTAAGTCTGGTAAGAACTGTGAGTTACGAGAAGATAGAAAAAAGAATTATTTTGCATTTTGTTTTTTTTGCTTTGAAGAGCCTCCAAATCATACTGACCTATTTATACCTCTGTGAAGATACGTGACAGATATATTTATCCCAATAGTTCTTATGAACAAGCACAATTTAGAGGAGAAAAAAAAAAGAATGATTTACATTATTACCCACAGCAGTTTAATGATTTCTGCTGGAATTTTTTGTTTATTGATTTTGTTTTATAGCAGTTTATTTTCTTTTGCAAATTCCAAAAGCAGAATTTAGTACTTTCTTTTCCCCATGTAGGACCCATCCAGGAGTTTTTGCTTGTCTACATGTGATACCGTTAGTATTATAACCTGCGTTAGACATAAACATCCTTATTTTCTCGCCACACAAGGGGATCATGAATTAGATTCACAAAGAACATCTTGATTTGTAGTTGTTTTTTCTCCATTCTATTTGAAAAAACTTAGCATCGCATCAGGCTTTGATATGAGAGAGTTCCCACAGTCTGCAGGCAAAAATCTTCCTGGCGGCTTACCTAATTCAGAAATTAGGCTGGAGATTTTACTAAAGAGGAAGTTGTTTTGTACACCTGAAACCGTGGCCACGGTGTTGGGCTACTTATATTTAAAGGGACTTCTGCTTGAGAAAGTCCGAATCTCAGGCTTCACAATTATTTAACTTTTCGTGGGGAATCTCAGATTCCTTCAACTAAAACAAGGTTTTTTAAAATGCTAAAAAGTATTGAAGAAAGCTTACGATTTAATACATTTCTCCTAGAGGTGCTATAAAGGAAATCTGCAGGAAATGCAACCACCACAGAGGATAGTGTATCTTCATTGACTAGATGTATAAGGAAATAAGATGGGAACTCTGACAGCAATTATGCATACAGAGAGAGAATACACAGTGCTTGAAGACCCCTCTTCCCACTATGAACTCTCTACCCGTACAGACGTACTTTCTTCCATTAGCTCTCACCTTAAAGGCACCCGGTATCTTTTTGTTGCCAGTCCCTGTATCTGCCTTCCCATAATATCCTGTGTTGAGCAGAGGGCTCCATCTATTGAACCCAACCCACCATTCGTCCTTCGAAGCTCATGTTTCCTGAAACTCTTACGGTCATTCTTCCCCTACCGTACATACTTTAATGGTAAAATTGTTGAAAAAGATTTAATAATTTGCCCTACTTAGACATTTTTTCAGCCAACAAAAGACTCCAGGAGTTTTAAAAAGGGTAGTATGATTCTCTCACACATCTACATTTAAAATCTATTTCCCCCGAAGGGGATTAGGTCTAAATTACTATGTCGGTAAGAAAATTACTTTTTTAGCCTTAGTTATATTAGGAATTGGGAAGTTTTAAATATCATATGCGTTAGTATTAATTCATTCCAAAAGTGTATTTTTAGTACCACAGAAATACCTGCCAAGAACGTAATGTTACTTTTCTAAAGACTTTTAATTATCTCTATCTAAATTTAAAGAAAATCTTTGAGGAATTGAAAAATATTAAGGGATTTAAAGACTCAGTGTTTATAAATCCCACATCAGTCTTCAGCAATAGGTAGCTTTAAAGGTAACCACTTGAAGTCTTGAAAATAACTGTTTGGTTTTTTTAAATGTTTATTTATTTTTGAAAGAGTGAGGCAGGACACAAGCAGGGGAGGGGCAGAGAGAGAGGGAGGGACAGAATTCAAGCAGTCTCTAGGCTGGAGCTGTCAGCACAGAGCCTGACACGGGGCTCGAACTCAGGAACCGTGAGATCATGACCTGAGCCAAAGTCGGATGCTTAACCAACTGAGCCACCCAGGAGCCCCTAACTGTTTTTCTTTTTTTAATATGGGTGTTTTATATATTATGGTATTGTCAGGTATTTTAAGAGTTACGATGACATACTGGAAAACATCACCATACCTGTTCGACTAGTTTACCTTTATCAAAATGAGTAATGTGGTACACAAGCCAAGTTTCACTAGTTGAAATGTAAGCTAATTTTTGGTTAGGAAAAAATAATTAAGATTTACTCATGTGTTTTAGAGAAATTCACTAAGTTTTATGGCATTACACTGCAAATTAATCCCTGATTAATGCTCATTTGTTTTCATGCATGATCTCTGGTACTAGGAACACAATACTTTTCCCCATATGTTTTAGCTTTTATTCATACAGCGTGTATTAGTTTTACATAATAAGACATCTGACAGTTTTCCAATCTTTAGATGCATAAGAAGTTGGGATAAGCTTGAAAGCCTTCAAGTTATACCCAGTTTTAACAGATTTATTTGCTCTACAACAGAAATGGGTTTCTTTAAAAATTGGAACATTTTACAATTGCTAGTTTCTTATGCTATCAATAACATTTATAATACCATTTTAAATACTCTAGAAATGTATAGTAGCTTCAATGACCTTTATTGTACATGAAACATGAAAGAGTTCCCGATAAGAAATTCAAAACACATGTATATTTTGTGACCTGATGAGTATCAGTGATAGAACATGAATCCATACTGATCGTTAATTTCTCCCTTTTCATTATTGGTTATTTTCTTCACAAATATTTGTTAAGAATATTTTATAATTTTTTTTAATTTTTAATGTTTATTTCCTTTTTGAGAGAGAGAGACAGAGCATTAGCTGGGGAGGGGCGGAGAGAGAGCGAGAGAGAATCCAAAGCACGTTCCAGGCTCTGAGATGTCAGCACAGACCCCAACGTGGGGCTCCAACCCATGAATCATGACCTGAGCTGAAGTCCAACACTTAACCAACTGAGCCACCCAGGCATCCCATAAGCATATTTTATATATAAGGCACTGTGCTAGGTAGTTTTTGCCTAAAACCCTATTTGATCCCTCAGCTTTACAAAAAATTATTAATAATAATAATAATAACTTCGATATTTTCTGTGTAATTCTTTTTTCAATATGCTTTTCCCTCCTGAACAAGTCTGCAAATGTTTCATTTCATGGAACCTCTGTACTCCAAGAAAACAGAAAGGAAAATTCTTAATATCTTCTCCAAGTTTTCCCACCTCAATGCTTTTAGCCATGCAGTTTTCTTAAATGAAAACGTCTCATCCCTTTATCCATTTCTTTATATACTAGCAACAGACAGAATGAGGGAAACAGGTCTCAGCATCTCTAGTCACTCATAATCAAAACTGTAATAAACTGAAAGTGGAAAATAGAAGGGACCCTAAAAAGCCATCTCCTCTTTCGGGTACTATTTTGTATCTGTGTCAGCAAAGTGGGAATGAAGACCAGTGAGTCTTTCTGGAATACATGCTCTTTGGTATCCATTCCACAGAGAACCAAGTATTGGCTCAAGGCAAGTGGTGTGGTAATGGGTTCAGTGATAGGTTTGGGGTACAAATTGGAGCTACAAATTTAGAATATGGAAGGAGAAGTGCTAGGAAACTTTCAGATTGCCGCCAGTGGAACACTCTCACCAGCACTCTCCATAAAGGTCTGCTTTACATGGTACTAGTTGTATTTTTTGGATGCTCAGGCAGACTATAGAAAATACAAGCCTAAGGAATATTTGGTCAATAAGGGGTTGGGTGACTGAATAAATGCTGAAGACAGTAACAACACAAGAATTAAACTTTGGGCGAAATTCTATATTTATTACATTTTAGAAGGAATGGGGTAGCTTTTCCATTATATGAAAACCTATTGGTAGAAAGGAATAATTCCAAGTGGTGGTAAAGACTAATTACATGACTATATACTTAGGTCATATGGTATATAGAAATATTACCTATGAGACTACAGATTTCAACTTATACCCATCCATAAAAATATTAGTGTACATGAAGTAATATCCTAAAACCAGAGAAATCAGAGAAGGCTTCTTACAGGGAGGAGCAAGAAAGAAGTGGTTCAAAGCATGGTTCTAGCTCTATCCACATTTTTGCAAATGGCAAGATTTCATTCTTTTTGATCATCGAGTAATATTCCATTGCATAAATATACCACTAGAATGTATTATGCTAAGTGAAATAAGTCAGAGAAAGATCAATACCGTATGATTTCACTCATGTGTGGAATTTAAGAAACAAAACAGATGAACATAGGGGAAGGGAAGGCAAAATAAGATAAAAACAGAGAGGGAGTCAAACCCTAAGAGACTCTTAAATACAGAGAACAAACTAAGGGTTGTTGGAGGGGTGTTGGGTGGGGGATGGGCTAAATGGGTGATGGGTACTAAGGAGGGCACTTGTTGGGATGAGCACTGAGTGTTATATGTAAGTGATGAATCACTAAATTCTACTCCTGAAACCATTATTACACTATATGTTAACTCACTTGGATTTAAATAAAAGTAAAATACATACATACATACATACATACATACATAAATGGGGGTGGGGGGAACGAAGAGGAAGAGAGACCAGAGCTCTTGTTCTCTTCACCATGTGTGGACCCAGCAAGAGACAGCCGTCTGCAAGCCAGGAAGAGGGCTCTCACCAGCAACCCAAACTGCCAGCATCCTGATCTCAGACTTACCAGTTTCCAGAACTGTATGAAATAAATGTTTGTTGTTAAAAAAAGCATGAGTGCAAAAGTCAGGTGGGTGTGGGTTTATATTAGCTCTACCTTGTTACCTTGAGCAAAAGATGTTACTTCCCTAAGCTTCAGCTTTCTCATCTGTGTAATAGGTATTAGCCTCTGTGTAATGGGAACAGTATTAGCCCCAATATAAGCTGGTAGTGACTATTCATTGATTGGCTCTGAATTTGTGTGTGTGTGTGTGTGTGTGTGTGTGTGTGTTTTCAGCTTTTTATGTGTATTCATAAAGCTGATTCATCTCTGAAACTTTACACAAATAATTTGAAATTAGTTATGGAAGTGTAACAGGAAAATGAATATTCTCCAAACCACAAATGAAACAAGATAGGATCTTTTTCTTAGATCTTTTCATTCCCTCCAAAGTAAATTTATCCTGCACTTATTGATAATAATATTTGACTAAATTTTGAATAAGGGCTAAGATGAAAATATAATGTATCCTATATTTCATTAAACAACTATTTACTGAGTACTGAATTCGTTTCCTAGGGCTGCCATAACAGATTAATACAAACTGGGAGGTTTACAAAAGCACAAATGTATTCTCTCACAGTTCTGGGCTACAAGTCTGACATCAAGGTTTAAACAGGGCATGTCCCCTCTAAGACTCTAGGTAGAATCCTTTTATTTATTTTTTAATGTTTTGGCTATTTTTGAGAGACAGAGAGACAGAGCATGAACAGGGGATGGGCAGAGAGAGAGGGAGACAGAATCTGAATGAAGCAGGCTCCAGGCTCTGAGCTGTCAGCACAGAGCCCGACAGGGGACTGGAACTCACAAACCGTGAGATCATGACATGAGCCTAAGTCAGATGCCTAACCGACTGAACCACCCAGGTGCCCCAGTAGAATCCTTTCCTGACTCTTTCTAGCTTCTATTAACAACCACAATCCTTGATATTCCTTGGCTTGGAGTTGCATCATTCCAATTCTGCCTCTTTTGTAACATGACATTCTTCTCATGTGTCTGTGTCTTTTCCTATAAGGACACCATTATACTGGATTAGGATAAACTTTATCTTAAATTAATTACATCTGAAAATACCTTATTTCTAAAGTCATATTCGTAAGTACCAGAGGTTAAGATCTCAACGTATCATTTCAGGGGTAGAGATGAATCCATAAACAGAGATCCATTAAATCGCTGGAAATGTTTAAGGCACTGAGGACACAACAGTAAAAAATAATAAAAATAAAACAAATTAAAACAAAGTAAAATATAAAATAAAATAAAATAAAATAAAATAAAATAAAATAAAAATAAAAGGAAGTCTTGTGGTAATGGAAATAATATCTATTTTTGCTTTGGGAATACGTTTGGTCTCCATTATTTACTGAGGACTTATTCCTTTCATAATTTCTTCTTTCCAGTTAAGTCTCATTTTCTCCATACTCCAATAAAACTAGAAATTCAGTTTCCTATCAGATTTGTAGATAATTTAGGCAAATTGTTTTTGTTAAATGTTCAGCTTAGTAGGCAATTAATCCAATTGATTAAAGCTAAAAAGTACCAGAAAGACATACCTACGTCATCCCCTTGGATCTGTTTAACAGATATGGAAACTCTATCAATCTTACTGTTCTGATTGTATCACAACACTTGCTAGGCAGCAATAATGGTGTGCACAGCCCTCCAATTACAGTATTAGACATGGTCCTGACTTAAATTGTCATATTGTCAAATTGGACAAAGACTTGATGCAAACAAACATTAGGAGGATGTGAGTAGTAATAGAGAATAAAACTCAATGAATATTTTCATTACTCTTTGTTTCTAATATTGCTCATATTATAAACACTGAAATTCTGGATGTTAAATAGGAAACAATGGAAAATCCTATTTAGACCTTTAGAAGAAATTAATACATGCTTCCTAGAACATTTCAAGCCACTTAGAGGAAAAATTTCCCCCCAAAACTTTCCAGTTCCATACTCTTTTTCCTGTTGTTACATGATTTTATGTGAATTGCTTTAAAGAAAAAAACAATACCATTATGGTATATTATTTGCAACTTGATTTTTCCACCAACAGTTGTATTATATACTGAAAATCATATGTTACCATCTCTAGTAACTTATTCTATTAAATCTGTCAGATTTTGTTTTTTTATATTTTGAGAGTATGTTACTAGGCACACATATATTTATGATTGTTAAAACTTTCAGTTTATTAACACTTTTATGATATAAAATGCCTATATCTAGTTCTACTAATACTTCTTATCTTAAAATTTATTTTTCCTGATATAAGAAAACTAAATCAATGTTTCTTTTAGTTAGTATTTCATGGTGTATATATATTTTTTACCATCCTTTTTCTTTCAAGCTTTCCGTTTTCTCTGTATAAAGATGTTTATTATAAGCAGGATATAAATGAGTTCTGGTTTTTTTGTATCTAGATTTATATATATTTTTTTATTTTGGAGAGAGAGAGAGAGAGAGAGAGAGAGCAAGAGAGCGCGAACAGGGGAGAGTGGCAGAAAGAGAGAAAGAGAGAATCTTAAGCAGTCTCCATACTCATCACGGAACTTAACATGGGATGGGACTCAATCCTACAACCCTGGGATCATGACCTAAACTGAAATCAAGAGTTGGATGTTCAACAGACCTAGCCACCCAGAAGCCCCTAATATTGTTTTTTAAATGGAGTGTTACCTATTTAATGTAATAATACTTTAGCATTAGTTCTACACTTTTTGCATTTGTTTTGTATTTGTCCCATCTATTTTTATTGAAGCTTGTGATTTTTTAAAATTAAACTCTTTATTTTGAGGTAGTTGTAGATTCACATGCATTGTAAGAAATAATACAGAGAGATCACATGTACCTTTTACCCAATTTGCCTCAATGGCAATACCTTGCAAAACTCTAGTACAATATCACAACAAGGATATTGGCACTGATGCAGTCAAGACAGAAAACATTTTCCACACCACAAGGATCCCTCATTTGCCCTTTTATAGATTCATTAGCTTCTCTCACACTTCCACCCCTTCCTTAAACACTGACAGCCATAATGTTTTCCATTTTCATAATTTTGTCATATCAAAATGTTATGTAAAAGGAATCATATGATATAATCATGTAATCGTTTGAGATTGACTTTGGCTATTCATCCAAGTTATTGTGTATATCAATAGTTTGTCCCTTTTATTACTGAGGAATATTCCACAGCACAAATATACTGAATTCATCTGTTGCAGGATATCTGTGCTACTTGCGGTTTAAGGCTATAAACACTTATGTTCAAGTATTATGTAAACATAATATTTTTTATGTCTCTGGGATAAATGCCCAGAAGTGTAATTACTGGGTTGTACTGTAGTTGCATATTTAGTTGTTGTTGTTTTTAAGAAAATGTCAAACTGTTTTCCAAAGTAGTTGTACCATTTCACATTCTCTCCAGCAACCCAGTGATCAAGTTTCTCTGCATCCTCACCAGCATTTGGTGTTGTCACTAATTTTTTTTTTAATTTTAGCCATTTTGATAGTGCATACTGATATCTCATTGTGGTTTTAATTTACATTTGCCTTATACATATAATGTTGATAATCTTTTCATGTGCTTTTTTTGCCATTAGTATATTCTCTTTAGTGAAATGTGCCTTCATATCTTTTCCTCATTTTTAATTGGATTGCTCATTTTTTTGCAGTTGAGCTTTGACAGTTCATTATGCATTGGAAGTACTAATCTTTTGTTGGTTATGTGGTTTAGAAATATTTTCTCCCATTCTGTTACTTGCCTTTTTTATTCTCTTCATAGGCTGTCACCGAGCAAAGCTTTTAATTTTGATAACATCCAATTCATAATTTTTCTTTTATGGACCTTGCTCTTGATGTTGTCTAAGAATTCTCTGCTTACCTGTAGATCCCAAATATTTTTCCTATGCTTTTCTGAAAGTTTCCTACTTTACCTTTTATATTTAACTCTTTAATTCATTCTGAGTTAACTTTTGTATGAGGTGTGATACTTGGTTTTCTTGATTGGACTGCGGATGTCCCGTTGCTTCAGTACAAGTTGTGAAAAGTGTATTTCCTCCATTGCATTGCTTTGTACTTTTATTTAAAAATCACTTGGGCATATTTGTGTGACTCTATTTCTGGATTCTCTATTCTGTTCCATTGATCAATGTGTCTATCTCTCCATCAATATCACACTTTCAATATCTTGAAGTTGGGTACAATGATTCCTCCCATTATATATTTTTTTTCAGAATTGTTTCAGCTATTCTAATTCTTTGCCTTTCTATGTAAGTTTTACAATAATCTTGTATATATCTACAAAATATCTTCCTGGAATTTTAATAGAAATCATGTTAAAACTTTGCATTTTGGGGGGAGAATTAATATCTTTCTATATTGAGTATTCCATTGTGACTCAATATGTGTAAACACATTATGTCTCTTCGTTTATTTAGCTGTATTTAGGTTTTTTAAAAATTCATTTATCAGTATTGTGTAATTTTCAACATAAAGGTTCTGTACATTCTTTTGATAGATTAAACTGAAGTATTTAATTTGTTTTTGAGTTATTGTATTTAGTATTACATTTCTAAATTTGACCTCCATGTGTCCAATGCTGTTGTATAGCAACACATATAATTTTTGAATGTTTATTTTGTGTCGTGAGAAGTCGCTGAACTCACTTGCACTTTTAAGTTTTTCGGTAGACTCCTTAGAATTTTCTACATAGACAATCATATCATCTACAAACAGAAACCATTTTATTTCTTCCTTTACCATGTGTATATTAGTTATTTCTTCTCCTTGCCTCACCATACTAGCTAGAATGCTAGAATTGTGTTGAATAAGAATGGTGAGAGGGGACATCTTTGCCTAATCCCTGATCATAGTGGGGAAGTTTTCAGTCTCTTACCATTAGATGTAATGTTAGCTGTAGGGTTTTTTGGTACATGTTCTTTATCAAGTTTCCATTTATTTTTGCTTTTCTAAGAGAATCATGAACAGATTTTGAATTATAACAAGTGCTTTTCCTATATCAACTGGTATAATCATGTGACATTTCTTCTTTGTTTCTTTTAAAATGATGGATTACACTGATTTTTTAAAAATGTTGAACAGGTCTGCATCCCTGGAATAAACTCCACAGTCACGGTGCATAATTTTTGTATATATAGCTGAATCCTATTTGCTAATATACTGCTAAAGATTTTGTTGTGCCTACGTTAATAAGGGGTATTTGTCTTTAGTTTTCTTTTTTACCTGATTGATATCAGAGCAGTATTTGTTTCATAACATTAATTGGGAACTGTTCCCTCCTCTTCTGTTTCCTGAAAGAGATTGTGTAGAACCAGTTCTTCGACATTTGGTAGAATTACAGTGAAATAATCCGGTCGTGGAGATTTCTTTTTAGGAAAAATTTTAATTTATGAATTCAATTTTTTTAAAAGTCATAGGAATATTCACTTAGTCTAGAAATGTGTGTTGCATTCTTTTATTATTCTTTTGATGTCTGCATAGACTGTACAATTTTTCATTGTTCCATTCCTGGTATTAGTAATTTGTGTCTTTTCTTTTTTCTTTCTCAGTTTTGCCAGAAGTTTGTCATTTTGTTGATCTTTTCACAAAACAGTTTTTTGCTCATTGATGTTTTCTGTTGTTTTTCTGTTTTTAATTTCATTGATCCCATTTTTACCTTTTTTATTTCTTTTGTTTCCTTTGAGTATATTTTGTTCGTTTTCAAGATTCTAAAGATGGAAGCTTAGATTATCAAAATGAGTCCTTTCCTCTTTTATAAATGTGTGCATTCAATGCTATAAATTTCCTCTCAGCACTGCTTCAGCTATGTCCCACAAACTTTAAAATGTTTTATTTTCATTTTCATTCAATTCAGTGCATGTTTTCACATTTTTCTTGAGACTTTTTCTTTAACCCATGGATTATTTAGAATTGTGTTGTTTACTCACCAAATGTATAGAGATTTTTTTTTCTGCTATCTTTATGTTGTTGTAGTTTAATCCCATTGTGGTCAAGAAAGCACTTTCTCTGATTTCAATTCTTTTAAACATTTTGAAGTTTGTTTTATTGCCCATTGTAAGGCCCATCTCAGTATACATTTTGTGAGAATTTGGAAAGAACATGTGCTCATCTGTTGTTGGACGGAGCATTATAAATGTAGGTTGTTGAATTCTATTTCTTTGCTAATTCTCTACCTAGTTACTCTATTGATTGCTAAGAAAGACTTTAAAAAATTCCACCTATATTTGTCTATTTCGCTTTTTGTTTCTATGGTTTTGCTTCACATATTTTGCAGCTGTGTTTTTTAGTGCAAACACATTTATGATTGCTAATTATTGTGGATAAAGTGACACTTTTATCATTATATAATGTCACTTTCTGTCTCTGAAAATTTTCTTTCCTCTGAAGTCTACCTTAAATGATACACATATCATTATGGCTTTTTTTGCATGATATATCTTTTCCTACCTATTAACTTTCAACCTTTTACCCTTTAACCTACTGTCTATAGTGAGTTTCTTGTACACAGCATATAGTTGGGTCATGTATTTAATCCAGTTACCAATATCTGTATTTTAATTGATGTATTTAGTCCATTCATATTGAATGCAATTAATAGGTTAGGTTTGAATCTGTCATTTTATTTTATTTGTTTTACTATTTAGTATGCTTTTGCTCTCGAGATTTTGATCTGTGGTTTGGTGTCTATCATTAATTTTGAAAAACTCAGCTATCATTTCTTCAAACATTTCTGTTTCTTCCTTCCTTCCTTCCTTCTTTCCTCTGGTATTTCTACAAGATGTATGTTACATTTTCTGTAATTGAAGTACAGTTTTAGAAATTTCTGAGATGCCTGGGTGGCTCACTCAGTAAGCATCCAGCTTTGGCTCAGGTCATGATCCCATGGTTCATGAATTTGAATTCCTCCTGGAGCTCTGGGCTGACAGCTCAGAGACTGGACTCTGGTTTGGATTTTGTGTCTCCCTCCTCTTCTGCCCTTCTTCCACTTGTGCTCTGTCACTCTGTCTCTCTCTTTCGAAAATAAATAAACATTAAAAAGAAATTAAAAAAAGAAATTTCTATTGACATTTCTTCAAACTCATTGATTCTTACTTTGCTTGTGTTCAATCATTGATGAGACCGTCAAAAGCATTCTCATTTCTCTTATAGTGTTTTTGAATTTAGGCAGTTCCTTTTTATTCCTTCTTAGAGTTTTCATCTTTCTGTTTACACTTTCCATCTGTTCGTGTATCTAATGAACTGTTTTTCATTGGCTATTATATGGAATAGTTGATATCCTCTTTTTCCGTTAGAGCTTTTAGCATATTAATCATTGTTGCTTTAAATTCCCAGATGGATAATTCCCCATATCTCTGTCATATCTGAGTCTAGTTCTGACGCTTTTTCTGTCTATTTAAATTGAGGTTTGCATTGTCATTTTTTGTTGAAAGCTAAGCATAATGTATTGGATAAAAGGAACTGTATTAAGTAGGTCTTTAGTATGAAGTTTCATGGTTATCTGGATAGGAATTAGGCTGTGTTTACTGTTTAATATAGCCACAGGTGTTACAGGCAAAAATTCCTTTGGTTTTCTTGTTTTTCTCTCTCCTGCTATCTTTGGTTTTCCCTAGACATGTTTCCAAACATGTTTCAAATGACTTACTCTACCTTGCAGCTAGCCATTTTACTCCCTTAGAGTTATGTCATCAATCGAAGGTTTTGTATTTTTTTAAATGTAGTTCACTTATAAATGTTTTTCCTTATGGTTAATGCTTTTTGTGTTCTGTTTAAATATCCCTAGTCTTGTTTCATAATGAGATACTACTATATTCTCTTTCGAGTGCCTTACTGTTTGCCCCTTGTATATTTAGCTCTATGATCTGCCCAGAATTGTTTTCTGTATATAGTGTGAGATAGTAGTCAAATTCTATATTACTTTTATGTAGGTAAACTCTATAATTTATTTTCCAAAATGGAAAACTCTAAGAGTGAAAAGGGACACAATAAATAATTACATTAAGCCCAAATCATCCCCATACAACCTGTTGAAAAGACTCTTCTTTCCTATTGATTTGTCATAAATCAAGTGTTCCTGTATGTGTGATTCCGGCTTATATCTATTTATCTATCCTTATGTTAATACTATCCTGTATAATACACTACACCTTTATAATAAGAATTGATATACTGTAAAGCAATTTCTTTAATCTTCTTCAAGTGTGTCTTGGGTAATCCTGACCCTTTGCAACAAATTTTGTAATTAGTTTGTTAACTTCCACAAAAAGTCCTTTCATAACTCTGTGAGATTCATTGCTTTTAATTATGCATTTAGAAAAAATTGATATGTGTGTACAATGTTGAGCCTTATGATCCATGAGTGTGGTGTATCTCTTCATTTGTTTAGGTTTTCTTTAATTTCACTTAATAACATAAAACTCTGCATTTTTGTGTCTTTGCTAAATTTATGTTTAAACATTTTATATTTTGAGATCACTGAAAATTAGAGAAATGTTATCTTTTTTAAATCTTTTCTTCATGTTTATTTGTTTATTCTGAGAGAGAGAGAGAGAGACAGAGCTCGAGCAGGGGAAGGGCAGAGAGAGAGGGGGAGAGAGAGAATCCCAACCAGGCTCCGTGCCACCAGCGCAGAGTTCAATGTGGGGCTTAAATTCACCAACTGTGAGACCATCACCTGAGCTGAAACCAAGAGTTGAATGCTTAACCAGTTGAGCCACCCAGGCACCCTGAGAAATGTTATCTTTTAAAACCTGTTTTCTATTTGTTTCTATTATATGGAAATTTATTTGTGCATATTGATTTGTTTCTATTAATATTGCTAAGTCTCTTATTACTTTAAATTATTTATGTGTAAATTAATTTAGATTAAAAAATTTTAATGTAAACAATGATTTCATCTGAAAATGAAGAATATTCCGTTTCTTTATTTCTAGTCCTTTTTGTTTTTTTTCTTCTTGGTATTCTGCACTAGATAGGTATTCTGTAATTTGTAAGCAAAGTTAGTATTTGCACTGCCCTACAGACCAACAGGTAAAATTTGAAAATTTAAATAATTTTTGTCCAAGATTACTGAAGTCATGAGTGTATTTTGCTAGTGTTTTGCACTATACTACGTTAGTTCGATCAACCATGATTGCATTATCACAAAATTAGAAAGACATGAAAGTGAGAATTTAATATACTAAATTGTAACACCACACTACTTTCACCACCATAACTACCACCATCCTTATAGGAGAAATTGAGGATAAATTAATGTCATTTTCAGTTACTCTCTGTTTCACTTTATTTTTCCCATACTAAACTTTCCAAGCATAACTAGATTCAGCAAAACTGGAAGGCCAAAAATGAACCATGCATTTATTTTGAATTATTTTGGTATTATAACAAGTGTTCTGGTTTTTTTAAACTAGTTTTAGTAGTTCAAAATCATCACTTTCACTTAATCAAAATTTAACTTCTTGTAATTCCCCCCCCCCCCCCACACACACACACACACCCCGGGAGAATGTCATGACACAGAGAAAAGATTGATACTAATTTTTGGAATTAGAATCATGTAGTTCACAGTGAGGTTCACTGTTGGTCTGTTACCAGGGATTCAGGCATATGTGAATCTTGTCTGACCCTTGGTTTTATGGGGCTTTGTTCAGAAGGGCTGATTTAGGGGCAAGAGTATGATTTAGGTTCTGCATCTGGGTCCACAAACAGTGGGCCTGATACTAGGTGTGTGAATGGTCTGGCTCTTGTCAAACCCCTAGACAGCTTCTGCTAGACCACTGGGTGGGTCTCTGGGTAGGTAGAACTGGCCCTGAAATGGCTGAGAGGGGCTGGAATTGGGTCCCAGGGATGTTTCAGGATTAATAGCCAAGACTGAATTCTATAGACCTGGCTCCAGGGCATGTCTCCTGCCAGATTCCTAGCTAAGCAAGACCACCGCAGGAAGGTCTTAAGACTGAGTTATAAGACTGTTTCCAGATTGGTAGTCAGACCAAGGTTTGTGAGATTAACTCTGAGGGCACAGCTGGGTGTTTTTTCCTGGTGCATCTCTTGGGGGGTCAAACTGTTCATGGACCACAGTTGAGAGGGGCTAGAAGTGAGTCACAGGTCTATTTCAGGATCTGCTTTGAGATGGAGGTTGGTTGGCTTGCCTCCAGGGGCACCATCACAAGCCTCCCAGTGGGTTTTCAGTCTGGCAATATTACATATGGAGTATGGCTGGGAAGACTGGAGTCCAATTACGGGCCATCTCAGAAACAAAAGCCTGACTGAGTTGGTGGGCTTCCTTCCAGATCATGGCTGAGTGGGGCTACAGCCGGGTCACAGAGTCACTTCACAATTCATAGCACAGGCCAAAAGCTGCCGGTCTCTTGCCTAAGGCATGAACATGCATGACTTCTGGATCCCTCCAGCATATGGCAGGACCAAGGCTAACTGGGATCACAGTCATCAAGTCAGCCACTTGGGCACAGGCCTGCCTTCTCAAAGGAGCCCTCCTTAGTCTTGGACTCTACTGGGTTTCACAATCTCCTCCCTAGATCCCAAAGCCCCCACAAAGTCTTTTTTTTTTTTTTTTTTTTTTTTTTTGGTGAATGGTTGCCAAATTATCCTTGTGCAGGGGAGATATGAGTTGAGTGACAGACATCCTATTCTATTATCTTGCTCACATCACCCCCATCACCCCTTCTCACATCACATGGAGAAACTTAAATGTATTTTATTCAATGAAAGAGGCCAATCTGGAAAATGGAAAGTGATGGAGATGGTAAAAATATCAGAGGTTAAAAATTACCAGGGGTTAGAGGAGAGGGATATCATAATGGTGGATACATGTCATTATGCCTTTGTCCAAACCGATAGAAGATATAACACAGGAGTTAACCCTGATGTAAACTATGGACTCTAGATGATAATGATGTGTCAGTGCAGGTTCATCAGTAATCAATGTAGGCTCATCAACTGGTGGGGGTAACAGTTGGGAGAGCTATGAATTTGTGTGAGCAGGGGGCATATGGGAAACTCTGTACCTTCACTTTTGCTGTAAACCTAAAATTTCCTTAAAAAATAAGATCTGTTAAAGATAATCTAGTTCAGGGGCGCCTGGGTGGCTCTGTCGATTAAGCGTCCGACTTTGGCTCAGGTCATGATCTCATGGTTCGTGAGTTTGAGCCCTGCCTCAGGCTCTGTGCTGACAGCTCAGAGCCTGGAGCCTGCTTCGGATTCTGTCTCCCTCTCTCTCTGTTCCTCCACCGCTCACACTCTGTCTCTCTCTCAAGAATAAAACAAACATTAAAAAATTTTTTTAAACTCTAGTTCAAAAGTTCATATAAAATGTTTCTTGTACACTTGTCAACATGCTAATGTATTAAAAATTATGAAAATATAAATTTCTTAATATTGAACTACCCTTGCATTTTTTTAGAAAGCCAAACTAGATGATGTTGACACAATGATATTTTAATAAATTCATTTATGGATTTGGATTATTTCTTTAGTTTCTGGACATTTTACTGAACAAAGATTAACTTTGTTTTCTTGGGCAGAGAAACAAATTATTGATTCATAAAAAAGTATCATAATTTTTAATGTTTATTTATAATGTAATCTTGCACTGCAATGTTTTTGAAACTATCCTCCTTATAATTTATTACTTTGGTTGGGGTGTCTGGGTGGCTCAGTCGGTTGAACGTCCGACTTCAGCTCAGGTCATGATCTTGCGGTTTGTGGGTTCCAGCCCCACGTCGGGCTCTGTGCTGACCGCTCAGAGCCTGGAGCCTGCTTCAGATTCTGTGTCTCCCTCTTTCTCTACCTCTCCCCCACTCATGCTCTGTCTTTCTGTCTCTCAAAAATAAATAAACGTTAAAAAAACTTTAAAAATAATTTATTACTTTGGCTTGGAAAACAAATGATGGGTTTTAATTTATAAAAGATACTCTCAAAGAGTTTAAATAGATAAAAACTTATATTCCTTGCATGTTTGAAAGAACTCAGCAGTGAAACTCTGTGTCCAGTGCCTTACAGAAAGCTTTTTTTTTTTTTTTTTTTTTTTTTTTTTTTTTTTTTTTTTAAAATTTTGTTTTTCAACGTTTTTTATTTATTTTTGGGACAGAGAGAGACAGAGCATGAACGGGGGAGGGGCAGAGAGAGAGGGAGACACAGAATCGGAAACAGGCTGCAGGCTCCGAGCCATCAGCCCAGAGCCTGACGCGGGGCTCGAACTCACGGACCGCGAGATCGCGACCTGGCTGAAGTCGGACGCTTAACCGACTGCGCCACCCAGGCGCCCCCAGAAAGCTTTTTATTTGTGTTTTGGTTTTTGACAATTCCACCAAGTAACTTTTTATTTTTAAATCTCTTACTGAAGATTGAGGATGTCTATATTTTGCTACAAATATGGTCTACCTGCTTTACCACAGCGCTCATATTTACTTAGGGTGTGCGTGGTATTTCGCCAGAGGGATACTGCCTTTCCTGGAATGAACACATTCTCTGATCACAGAGAAAAAGTCCCCTATGCTATCCTCTTCCTGGGGAGGAGGGTTGGCCATGGAGAGGCGGTCTCACAACTGTGTCACTGCATGTTTTACTTTGTGTCAAAAGCTGGAAGCAAAAAATAAAGGCAGTAATGTTGGACAAAATACAACCAAACTTAAGGGCCCTCTGACCAAAATGAAAAATAGTGATAGAAGGCAGCCTTGCCAGGCTGTTGAGAATTTTTTTTTAGAAATTGACTAATTGTAAAAGAACACTCGTATTGTAACTGGCATATTTATTATTGTGAGCTCCATTTTCTTTTAGTTTACTCTCACACCCCATAATCCTAGTTTGGGAGCACTGAGTGTTGGCCTCCACTGGCTTTGCTGCCTGCAGTCATATTTTAGAAGCTATAATTTGACAAGCAGGACTTCTGAGTCAGCGTAATTATGACTTCTACTTTATTGTGGAATAAAACAGTGACTTAATGGTGTTTGCGATTCTTGTAAGGCCAGTATTTACAATAAAAGTACCTTTTGTCTCTTTTTCCCTCTCCTCTCTCTGTTGAAGCATCTTTTTGATTCCTGGTAAGAGAAACTTAGAAACTTGGGGGCAGGAGGCTCTTCGTACCTGCCCCATGGAAGTATTGAGCCCTTCAGTGGTCGTCAGATGGAGCCAGCCTATAGCGAACTGGGACTTCCCCAACTGTGGAAAATTTGAACGCGATTGGATGTTGAATGGAAAGAAACTCTGTAAATCAAGTCCTGAGGGCTAAGGTCATTGTGGATGGGGATCCATCCTTAGGGAATCACTTCAGCTTCTGTGACAACTGTGGGACCTCAACTCTCAAGTCTCATCTTCAACAACTGAATGCGGCTGGTGAACCAGAAGAGACAAAGTCCCATACATGAGAGCCGCACATACATAGTTCCATATGCTGCTGCGCATTGTAAGGACGCTTACCTGCTCAAGTTAGTTGACATTTGCCTGAATACAAATCAGAGTTTATCAACTCCTATACTACTCTATTTACTCCCTTCAACTTTAGCCCATTCTGTAATAAAATGGACTGCTAATTCGGCTCCTGACAGTGTTAGCAAACACGGTCTAGGACTCAGAAGCTCCAAATGCAATTTTGAATACTAGAACCTTATCCTGTGGCCCAAAATCTCAGGAATTAACACAGACAAGAGAGGGTTCTTATTCTCCTAACTAGAAAGTGCCTGATTATAAGGATAAACTTGTCAATACATTCTTAATAAATCAATACATTCCTAATAAATCAATACATAAATCAATACATTCCTAATAAATCAGGAGATAAAAGTGCATCTTTCTCTTCATGCATTTAGGATATACTTATTTTATTTGAGCTAACATTTTGATATAATTGTGGCAGTCAAATTATCAGACTGAGCAGTAAAATCATGTTAGGGAAGCTGTTATTTTCTTAAGTAGCAAAATATTTTAGAATCTTTGCTGGCTATATCCAGAGGAAATTTAACAAAGATCATGTTTATTAAAAGTCCCTTTGGTTTACCCTAGATTACTTTTCAAGATCCAGTACTCTACTCTCCTTATTATTTCCTCTTCCCCATGTTTTCCCTCATTTTAAATTCTCCATTGAGACTGCTTACCAAGTCGATTATCCCCAAACTCTCACTTTATAAGTTAAAAAAATAGTATATTCAATAACCCTAGAACAAATATAATTTATAAAAATAATAATCTGCTGTGCCAGCGCTTTGGAAGGGTTTTTTTTTCCCTCCTCTGTGGATGTGTCTAATGAGAGAATGTGTATCAGGAGGGGAATATACCATTTGGGCTCCCAGATTGCTTGCCCTATTTAGCATTATTATTTTTTTTAAAGTTGCAATTAGTATTAGCCTTAAGAAATGAATGAAAATTGGTGATGAATGAAAAAGTTAATAGATGTTGGTATTGTAATTAGCAAGGGCCTGATCTTGCAAGAGCATTTTACAACTGCAGTCTTTGGAGGACATGCCAGTCTCCAGCCTGTCTGCCTGGAGCTTTGCACCACATGTGAGGGAAGGGTTTCAGTAAAAAAAGAATGAATTGCCCTCCTCTGCCACCCATGATGATGAGGATGCAAGGAAATGATGAAGCCTGAGCCTCACTCAGCCTCACAGACATAGTCCATCTTTTCCCCAGACAAGTGAGAACAGAATACAATAGAAGCTTAAATGGGCTGTGGAAATAGACATAATGCGATTGAGAAGATGTTTTTATTTCAATACAAAAAAAAATGGGGCTGTTAGCCTGGAGAAAAGAAGCATCTAAACATGTTGCTGGACAAGAGTTATCCTCTTACTTGGAAGAGTAGCAACTGGATTTTTTCTTTGTGCAGTTTTTCTCCCATTAGCCCGCTGGGCATCTTTATCCTTGGAGTCAGACTTTTGTCTGAGTGGCACAGAAACCAAACTAAGTTTAGAGTAAAAAGTACTGGAAAAGAAACCTAAAGAAAAAGACAAAGGACTGGGGATAACTAATGTAATAAATATTTGTAATGAGGTAAGTTTGAACATAAAACTCTATAATAGGAAAATATATTTAAAACTAACAATACTCAGCATTGGTAATGATGTCAAAAATAACATTTCACATACATTGCTTGTGGGCATGTAAATTGTTATAATGTTCATGGAGGGCCATTTCGGAGGCTACAAATGTAAGATATTAAATACAAGAATGCTATTTGACACTGTAATTAAGTGGAAAATAGTCTACAATTAGGCAATAGTTATGACTATAATAATGTATGTAAAACACATGGATGTTCTTTCCGACACTGCTAAAAAATTATGATGCATCAATACAATGGGATACTATGCAGTACTTTTAAAATTTATTTTATATTTTAAATTTTTTTATAAACTTTTATTTCAGTTTATTTATTTTGAGGGGGTGAGGGGCAGAAAGAGAGGGAGAGAGAGGATTCACCCTCTCAGCGCAGACCCCAACGTGGGGTTCCATCTCACGAACCGTGAGATCATGACCTGAGCTGAGATCAAGAGTTAGATGCTTAATCCACTGAGCCACCCAAGCATCCCCGCAGTATTTTTAATAAAGGAGTTTAAATATAGGGGCTATTATTAAAAGTAAAAATAGAATCATATAGGAAGAAAGCCTTTCTAATTAAGTTACAAAGTACTTTGTACTACATTAAAATTAAAAAGTTTTGCCTGCAGAAGTGGAAATGAACAACATCAATAAAGAAATGGCAACCTGGCAAAAATTAATTGTAACACATAAGACATGCAAAAATATTGATGTACTTAATATGTAAAGAGCTTTTGTAAATCAATATGAAAATAATAATCAGCCAATAGTAAAATGAGAAATGTTCATAAAGAGCCACTTTTCAGATAAGGAAATGTATGTAAGTTGTCAGTAAATATTCTCAATTTTATGATTTTAAAATTTTAGTTAAAAAACAAGGAAATACCACTCTTTAACCTATCGTATTGGTGAAGATAAAAAATGATGTGTACAGTGTAGTGAGGGTGAAAGAACATAAACGGCTTCATCCCATTTTTCTGAGAGTGGAAAATGTTAACAAATTTGGAGAGCCATATGATAATAGTGAAAAATTTAAATGTGCCTTTATTTTTATCCCACAATTGCATTTCTGCATATTTATCCTGTAGAAATACTACCACATATCTGAAATTTATATGCAAGCTATCCACTGCAATGTTGTTGGAAAAGCTAAATATCAAAAACAAGCTAACAACATACTGAAGCAAATTGTAGTAACGTCTTTTAATGTGATACCATGTGGCCATCAAAAAGAGTGAAGCCAACTTATATTGCTGATGTTTGACCCTTTGAGAGTCTGTAAATAAATGCATTATAAATGGAAAAAATGTCCAAACTTTGTTTATGGTATATTTCCATTTGTGTAAATACGTGGAAAGATGCAAGAGAAAAAAAGCCTGAGATGAGAAAATGATTAATTTTTCATTCTACGCAATTTTGTTCTGTGTAATTTTTTCTACCATAGCATGAAAGTGTTTTTCAACATAAATTTTTAGGTTAGAAGTAAAATGGGAAAATATACCTAATATGTTTATTTAGTGTAAAAAAACATGTCCATGTGTAATGTATACATTATACTACATATTTTATTGTATATTATATTTTATTATATGTAATATTAAGTTATGTGTTATATATTTTATATTGTATCCTTGGTTAATTACAGGAAAGTTGAAACAGATTTAACAAATGTTAATAATAATTGGCATCTCTGGTGGACTTATGAGTAAATTATTTTTTGTGGGCTTTTCTTTATATTCTTTATTTTTATAATCAAATAAACATTTATTTATAGAAAGGTTATTGGTAGATGTTGACATGACTAGTTTCGGCATTAACATTTTTTTTAATGTGTATTTATTTTTGAGAAAGAGAGAGAGAATGAGAGAGAGAGAGTGAGCAGGAGAGGGACAGAGAGGGACAGAGACAGAATCTAAAGCAGGCTCCAGGCTCTGAGCTGCCAGCACAGAGCCCAATGTGGAGCTCAAACCCACGAACTGTGACATCATGACCTGAGCTGAAGTTGCACGCTTAACTGACTGAGTCAATGCTAATTCAAATCTTTATTTCATAAAATTTTTCTTCAATTATAAATCTAAGTAACTCTTCTGTTCCACAGTTTTGGATTCTTTCCAATATTTGTATGTACACACTAATCCCTTCAGCTTCTCTTCTACCACAATCACTTTGTCTAAAACTTTTTCAGCTCCTTTAAAATTTCTACTTAATTTTGGTTACTTTTTTCTTATAAATGTATGTTTTTGTTTTTGTGTTTGTTTTTAATCTTAGATAGGAGAGAGAGAGAGCACCTGCATGAGGGAGAGGGACAGAGAGAGAATTGCAAGCAGGATCCACACTGTCAATGCAGAGTCCAACACAGGGTTCAAACTCACAAACTGTGAGATCATGATCTGAGCCAAAACCAAGAGCTTGATGGCCAATCCACTGAGACTTAATTTTGGTTACTTTAAGAAATTGCTCTATGTACATTGTTGCATTTTACATAATTCCCATTTTTTTTCCTGTATTTTTTGTTTTAAAAAATTTTTTTAACATTTATTTATTTTTGAGACAGAGAGAGACAGAGCGTGAACGGGGGAGGGGCAGAGAGAGAGGGAGACACAGAATCGGAAGCAGGCTCCAGGCTCTGAGCCATCAGCCCAGAGCCTGACGCGGGGCTCGAACTCACAGACCGCGTGATAGTGACCTGAGCTGAAGTCGGACGCTCAACCGACTGAGCCACCCAAGAGCCCCCTTTTCCTGTATTTTTAAAAAATTCTTTTATGTTCTTTTACATCATTTTCCTCTTCATCTTTCGGGATTTCTGGCAGATCATATTCCATTTTATTTTATTACCTTTCCATTTCCTGCCTTAATTTTTGCATCTCTACTTTGAGGTCTTCCTTCCAAAAAAACCTTTTTTAATGGGTAATTATTGATTCCATTTTTTTGTAAGCTGAGAGGCAGCATTTTTCTGGTAAGTAGGCTTTATCTTTTGGAAAGTTACACTACTTTTCTTTTATAATGATGGTGATTTTTTTAATCAAAGCTCTACTAATGTCTTTTTAAAAGTCCATTGTTAAATTGGTTGGGTTTTTCTGGATCAGATAATTGCAAGAGTTTCCTTTGGGAGAGACATATCTTAGTAGTATCCCAGATGGTTGATTTTCATAATGCAAGTCTAAGTTCTTCTCTGTTGCCCCACATTCTATGTCTCTGTGATACTTCACAGAACCCCACTTTCTCTGTCTTTATAAACCAAACCCAGTCTGGGGCTCAGCAGCTCACCTCTGCTTCTATTCTTGACGTCTAAAAAAAGAGATACAGGTATTTTCAACTTTGATTATGCCCCTCACCTGCAGAAAGTATACATTTGCTACTGCTTCTGAAGTTTGTAGTGACAGCCTTCTCACAGAGTTTTGTCTGCTGCCTTTTCTCTCCTCTTCCTTCCATGACACTCTTTTATCATATTTTCAGATATCTCAAAATTGACTTGAGCTCATGCTCAGAATTGAAATAAACTAATAGATAATGTAATAAGCATTGACTTAAAAATTATTGAGTAAGCTTCAAGGCACATCATTCATCTTTGTATAACATAAGTTTGCAATTTATGTAAGGTAGCTGTATCACTCTTCAATTAATATCTTCAGGAAGAATATAAGGATACTTGTTCAGATCCTGCATAGTTAGGAATGTGTATAATGGGTTTTCTTGCCCCGCAGAATATAGAAGGCGATCTTTGACTTCCTGTGTTAAAATGATGGAAGAGATGTCTTAAACTCAAGTTTTCCTTATTTGTAATTAGCCTAAGTTACTCCCTGGTGACATTGTTGTTTTAAAAGATGGACAGATTATGGGACGCCTGGGTGGCTCAGTTGGTTAACTGCCCAACTTCAGCTCAGGTCATGATCTTACTGTTCCTGAGTTCGAGCCCTGTGTTGGGCTCTGTGCTGACAGCTCAGAGCTGGAAGCTGCTTTGGATTCTGTGTCTCCCTCTCTCTCTGCCCCTCCCCCACTTGCACTCTGTCTCTCTGTGTCTCAAAAATAAATAAGCATTAAAAAAATTTAAAAGATGGACAGATTAGAGTAATTATATTTAATATTATTCCATTGCTTCTATATCCACAGAACTTTACCAAAATTTCTTTCCCAGTCTCCAAGAGATTTTTCTGTTTTTTACCCTATCTTTAGAGTTTATTGATTATATTGGCGGTGATGTGGGCTGGGATCAATAAACACCTTTGATTTTAATGGTATCCACTTGACATCTATTTATTCACACGAGGATATTAAACCTCAAAACATTTATGTAATTTCTATTTGAGAACAACTTTTTTTATGATATATAATTGACACTTACAAACGATTTTTCCCCAAACCACTGAAAATTTTCCAGTTTTAATAAGAAAACCAAAAAGTTAGCAAAGAACCCAGGAAATCACATTTTAGTCCACACAAAGGAATTTATGATAAAAATGTCCATGGAGTTTCTAGTTTGACTAATAACCTTACTTTGAAATTAATTCCAAAAGATAATTCTCAAATTTGCTTAATTGCTGGAATTATTATTGAAGTAAACATACACTATCTCAAGACTATTCTCCTTACAAATAGCAGTTGTGAGGGTTTTTATGTTCAAATATGCACCTAAAAGTCAATCTCCATACTCGACAGTCACATCTCAGGTAAAATTATACAGAAACAAATTATTTAATACTTACTGAATCAGATTCTTCTTCCAGTTTATACACTATTCACTGTTTCAGGGAAATAAATAGACCTTTAGTTGCCTGAGTTATTCAGCTTCCAAAGTGCTTGGCTTCTTCCCAGAAAGTAGTTTACACAGTGACACTTTACAAGTGTTAAAGAGATATGAAGAGGCACTTGTATACTCACAAGAGCATACATCTGCTAATAACTGGAATTGCCCTCAGAGCCTGCAACTCTTTATTGACCGTCTTCAATAGTGCAAATTTTCATCTTTTTAGGGTAGGCCATACTTTTTGTGTAGTCAACTAAGAATTGTCTGGTAGTATTGGATGATTTCCAAAATGCACAGAAAATCTTCTAGTAAGCTAAAAGTAAATGTATCTTATGCTAAATCACAACTTTACGACTTCATTGAAAATGCAAATTAAGAAACCATAGACACTTAAGAATAGAGAGCAAATAATTCTTTGGGTTTAAATATTTTTATAAAACATGGTACAATGTTTTAAATTTAGGCCCAGTAATAAATATGTGCTTACATCTTATCTAGTAATGAATTTCAATGTAACTATAACAAGTTACAGTTAATATATAATTTAATTGGAAACAATTATGCAAGAACATATTCATATTTAAATTTCACTTCTTTTTACCCTTTTTGGTTTACTAGTAAGTTGTTTCTTTTCTCTTTTACACAGATAAATTATCCCTATTTACTCCTACTACTAAGATCTTAGTTCTTCTATTACTACCTTTCTTTTTAAGATTCCTTTAATCTGTTTCTCTCTTCTGGGTCTTGTCTCCCTATGTTCAAGAATGTAGACTTATCCTTTATCCTGAAATACCTTTCACTTGACTTACAACATTGAAGAGTTACTGCTTTTATCTCTTTTGGGGTTATAGATGGGTAGGGAAGAGACAAATCATTCTGAGTCTTGAATGCCCTATTAAGTATTTCAGTCATTATTCTAAAAATAATTAAAGCACTTAAAATAGGGCTGTTGAGGTGCTGAAAATGGAAATTCATCCTTTCCATATAGAGAGAATGAACTTGGTGGTAGGGAGAACAGATGGTTGGAAACACTTAGAAACTAAAATTGACAGGACTTAGTGATGGACTGGATATAGGAAGACTCAAGTTTCTAGGATTAGAGAACTGGATAGATGGTGTCTATTTTCTGCAGTTGGGAACTTCAGGTTTCGAAGGTAAGATTCTAGAAGGTGTCATGAGTTCAAGTACTTTGGAAACATTTAGGTGAAGCCGTTGGGTGGGTAGCTGGGTTTATAGGCCTGAACCTCAAAAGTAAAGTCTGGGATAGAGATAAACATTTGGGATTCATTCAAGTATAATTAACCAGTTAAACCAGAGACATAACTAAGATTGCATGGGGAGAGATTATAAAGTAATATGAGAATAGGGTCTAAAGACCAAAAGAATAATTACACAGTGAATGGTCAATACGGGAGGGTGTCTGCAACAGATAGTTACAAGTAGCCAGAGTTACAACAATAGGAATGTGGGTGTAAATCAAACCAAGGGAAGATGATTTTCTAAGAAAAAAGTTGTCAACAGTGCCATATCTGGCTTAGAGTTCAAGAAAAATTAAAAATTTCCATTGAATTTTTGAACATGGATATCCACGTGGATCTCAGCCAGAGCTATTTTGGTGGAATGATAAAACCTTTAAAAGATCCGATCATCCTTTAACCTTTGTACATGGGTTCAGACTACTATGCTAAAATTATATTCATGTTGGTCAACAGTGACCTACTGATCAAAATCAATTTCCTACCTTTAGTCTTACTGTTCTTGAACTCTGTTTCTAATGTTGATTGCCCCTTCTCCTGTGGATATTATTTCTTTTTTAGGGCTTTATTTTCTACTTTTCCTCTATTGTTTTTTGTTTTGTTTTGTTTTGTTTTTCCTGACTCCTGGGGTAGGCTCCTCCATTTGGCTCTTCTTCTAGTCTCTTTTCTAGTTTTGCTTTGTATTTGCAAAGATACATTGAAAACCATAAAAATTTCTTAGAACAATACTGTCACTACAGGAGGGGCACATAATAGTGGCAGGGCAACCTGTCTAAAGTTTTGATTTTAGCCACAGGAAATACATTTTTCATTTTATCTCTTATTAGTTAATAATTTGTGGATAAAATTGTAAAATGTTCTAACAAAAATCTTAATAACACAAGAGCCCGACTTCAAGAAGGTCCAAAGTATTCTAATTCACCTAGATAATCTATAAACTAGAACCCGTGATTTGTGCAAACTATTCCTTCAGATTTGCAATTATGTGATGACAACAACAAAGTTCAAGAATAGATGTAATTTTGTATTTGAAGGGTATGTGAACAAAAAGAGTGATGTTGAACTCTTAATCTATAGCAGATATTGTGCTCGCTTTTCTATGTGTTTTCTCAGTCCTCAGAAATCTTTTAGGTAAATCTCCTTTTTAAATGTTTATTTATTTTTGAGATAGAAAGAGAGACAGAGAGAGAGAGAGAGAGAGAGAGAGAGAGAGAGAGAATGTCTGTGTGAGCAGGGCAAGGGCAGAGAGAGAGGGAGAGAGAGAATCCCAAGCAGGCTCCATGCTGACAGCATAGAGCCCCAAGTAGGGCTCGATCCCGTGAACTATGAGATCGTGACCTGAGCTGAAGGTGGAGCCCTAATCAACTGAGCCATCCAGGTGTCCCTTATTATCTTTTTTTGTTTCAATTCAGGAAATTGAGACTGGCTAATCACTTTTATTTGGGATATAAAGATAAGATGACAGAAGCAGGATTCAAATTTAGGTCACTAAAACTTGTAAATACATGTTTTTCTCACCAAATACCCAGTCGTGTTTTTTGAAGTTGTGCAATATCCCCGAAGACAAGAAAGTATAGCTGGTCACATTTAGATTCTAACACTTTATTTAAGAATTGAATTATAAAACAATTTCCATAGATTATAATTTTAAATAATTTAATTTTGTTATATTTGGTAACTTTCTGGTATGTGTGTATACTTGGAAATGAAAATGCACGGTCTCCTTTTGAGGGCACAGCTAACCATGGTGTTCACTGAGTTTCAAACAAGTCATGCTTCAAACTGGCTCTGAAATCACAATGCAAATTATTCCATATATAAACTTTTCTAGCTATCAAATTCTAAACATCAGTTTTAAACCTTTCAATTTCATTAATGATAGACTCTCAGGAGACCAACCCTCCATTTGTATCATTATAGTAGCTCAGGCGTGTATAGCGACTAACTAATAAAATAGCCTTTTAATATACAGCACATAAAAGAAAGGCGTGTGACGTCATTTCCTTAGTCCAGGATGCTTTTGTTAGATCAAGATTCTGTATGAAGCGAAATCATTATTATTTATATGAATTTATACGAATTCCCGAAAATCAGGCGTTAGCAATAAAGTGACAAATTTAGTTTATCCCTTAAGGGGGCAAAAAAGGAAAACAAAAACATATCCTAAACAGATGTGATTAGTTTTGAATGTATGCAGATAACAATATTCAGTTGATATTATTTGCATATCTACCCTAAGTTTTAAAATTGTGGTTATAGGTGCTAATTTTACTTTAAAATTAAAACAAAAGAGACTGATACAATCGCACTTCTTTAGAAAAGACAATAGGTGAAATGTAGAACTTTTTGATTTTTCTGAGAGGAGTATTGTTATCGCTTCAAAAGTTTATGATTCTGGCAGGAATGTAGATTTAGATTTTCCATATTTCCCACGCTTGATAGAAAATTAGTGTTTTCTAAAACTTACCAAACACTGAATTTAAAAGTTTATCTATTTGTTTTAAGATTTAAAATAATAGACTACATTCCTGACACTCATGACTTTTTTAACGACAAAAAGTTGTTTTATTGTGTCTATCTTCAGGATTTTGGGAAATTCATCAGTTTTTGGTCATAGCATAAGAGGTCATTTAACATTATGTAACATATAGTTTCCTCAGTGACAAACAATAATTATGTGTGTAAAGCGTATTATAAATTAGCACAAGTGTTTAAAATATCCTTAGTTTCCATTTTTGCCATTTTAAAGTGAAACTAAATCTTTCAGATTAAGAATGGTTTTACATGTAGGGTCAATTACAATTTATGACTTCATTCCACTTCTTTGTTTTGCTTTTCTGTTCCCCAGTTACTTAAGGAATGTGAATCTCAGTGAGCTACATTTATTTTGAAATAAAAATATAATTCAAAACAAGTTTCATTGCCAGTGGAAATTTTCTAAAGGTGTCTGTATTTTTTTAGGAAGCTGTGATTTATTTACACATTCCCTCTCTGTAAGCCACTCTGTTCTATCATAATAAAACCTACAAATAAAGGATCAGCTCTACGGAGCAATGTTGATATAATACTAAGAGTACAAACACAGTACTTGTTTGTCAAGAGAGCGTCCAAAGATTATTTCATCAAAGTAAAAATATAGCACTTAACAGCAATTTCCATTATGCACTTGAAACTTTGAAAATATTCATGGAAGATTAAAATAATATACATTTTCTAGCATATCTAGTTGAGCATTGCTATAGATTCAAAAAAACTTATTTGTTGTGATAATGACCTTGAAAAATGATCTAGATTTTTACCTAATACCATTATTTTCTTATTGAATTCACTTCTTAAACCATTCAGATTATTTTTGCCATTTACTTAGATATTTGAATTTTGTTTTCTGAGTTTGGAGCTCAAAATCCTATGATTTTGCTTCATTCTCTAATCTAAATCAGATATACTTGTAATATATACATGTGTGTATCTGTATTTAACCCATGAGTAGTATAAGAGGCTAATTGTTTCTATGCTGAACAAGAAAATTCTCTAATTCCTATTCTTTTTAATCTGAGGAATTTCTTTATAGAGTTGCTAGTTTATAATTAAAATTTTCAGCTCGACTAACAAATATTCTCATTTCTATGTTGCATAAGACAACTAAACATGAATATTGCTGATTAAATGTATATTATTTTTAAGGTAGTATTTGCATAAAACCTTTAGAAAATCAAAGGCTGGGTGATGAGTAAAGAACGCAGAGAAAAATAGAAAATCTTCTTTATAATCATAAATCATAGCAGAAATGTGAATGTAAGTGAGAGCTCTTTTATAAGGCTTGCTTGAGATGTGCAAAGTTTTAAATAGTCTAAGTAAAATCTTAGCAAAGAGAAGTTGATAACCAAAGTAACGTGCAAAATCACCTAGCACAAAGGTCTGGAATATGGTAGATCCTCAAAAAGTATTTGTTGAATCACTTGACAAAAATCACATTAGTGGTTAAGGAGAAATGTTTCTGTGTATTTTGAATATAAAGTAACTTGGTATAGTTTTAACATGTTTGTATTTTGAGAGTTTCAGTGAAGGAGCTTCCTTTCATTTAATTTACTTAACGTTGCTTTAATTGATTTTTCAGAGAATTCCTTATGGTGGCAATGATTCCCCAGGGTGCCAATTTTGAATCATGCTATGCTTAATTTTTTAAAAAATCAACTGGCTCAGGCAAATGAATCTATCTAGGAAGAGAAATATTGAAATGTTTCCTTTAGTCTGATCTACATGCTTTAAGATTTTCTATTGCTGATTTAATGTTAATTCTATAATACATATTATAGAATTGTGTATTTTATATTAATATTTCTAATTAAGTATTAAAATTTAAACTTTAAAAAAGTTTTAGTATAAATGTTTATAGTACTTATGTCTCATATAATCATAAAAGTTGAAATTACTAATGCAGGCAATATTAAGCAGACTTTTAACACTGAAATATATTCAGAGAGATTACACTGTTGGAAACTTAAAACTTTTCTAGACTGAGTTGTGTCTGATAGCGGGCTTTGTTTATTCGTTTTTGTTTGTTTTGGTAGTCTCATCTACTTTCCCTACTTGACTCAGACAAAAGCAATAATTCACTGTATTGTGGCAAAGAAACGTGTAAATAAGTCATAACAAGTAAATCTCTACATAAGAATATAGATATAGACTTATGTACCTTGCAAAATGCTTTGCTAAAAAAGAAAACAGCATAGGGGCTTTTGCCAGTATTATCTCATTTAATCTTCATGCACTGTTATACCGGAGACAGTTCCTTTTGGCCCACAAGGGACGATGGTTACATTTTCAGAGCTGAGTTGCTGAACATGACCCTTATTACAAAAAAAAAAAATTATAAAAACTTCTGAAATAAATTACACTAAAAAGATAATATTCAAAATTCATTAATTCCTAATTTTGTATAGTATTTCACTAATATATTTGCTTTTGATATTGTTTACAATATTGAATCTATATGGGGAAATAATATATGCAATAATATAATTAGAAATACTATATTTTACCTATAATGATGCGCAACTGTGCATCTCTTCCCCACTCTGTGTTGGAAGCTTCAAATTGGCCGTGGTAGAGAATTTACACCACAAGGAATCAGCAAATGAAAATTAGACATTTATAAGCATTTATTGATATAGCACAGATTTTGCTGTTCTATCAAATATATAGACTATTTTATAAAAGTGGAAATGTAAACTCAGAGAGTAAGTTGATTTACCCAATGCCACTCCTCCTAATAGTGTTAGAGTCAACATATTCTACCTGTCTCTAAATCTATCTATATGTATGTATGTATACACATATATGTATGTATATATACACATAATTATTATTTTTGTGTGTGATACTTTGTTGTCTGGCAAATACTAATGACATTATAAAGGCCAACTTTATTAAACTCTTCCCAGGTGCCAGTTTCTCTTGTAAGTATTTGATATGCCTTACTTTAATTGTCACAGAATAGTTATAACTTCCATCCTTTATTTGAAAGATTAATGGAGGGTGGCTCTGGGAACTTATTTGCCTTTTCTAGACTCAAGATTTGAACTCTGACTTTATAACTCTGAAGCTAGAACTCAACTCATACAGCTTTCTCAAGAAACTTTCGAAGGTTGACTGAAAACAAAAAAAGGGGGTGGAGAAAGAGTATACACGTGAACTCTTCTAACGTTATTGACACCAGATTTGAGTCAACTTTTTTTTACTTTAATTCTTGCTTATTTTTAAATATTATAAATTTGCTGTAAAATATCTTCTGCTTTGTTTCTTTTTGATGATGGTTAAAAGAAAATAAAAAATGTTTCCCCTCACCTTCCACTCTATAAGGGCAAAATTCTCTTTAGGATTTTTCAACTTAAATATGCCCTTTGAAGAGGAAACCAAATGATAACATAAGTTCAGGCATTAAAAAGAGACATGAGTATTATTTCAGGAAACATTTTCAAGGGGCACAATATTAATGAAATATAAAATATTAGTGTTTTTTACTCACTTTTCTAGGCTACTTAAAGTGGTTTCATCAAATATCAAGTTTGAATAATAAAGACTAAAATGTGAAATGATTGATAATGTTATTAAAGGTTATTATTAGAGAAACTGAGGCCATAAGAAGACGCAGGTAAAAGAGAGATACTTAGAGAACTAAGAGTGATAAAATGCAATGATGAAAGGAGAATGAAATAACTTCAAAGAAATTAGTCTTTGCAGGAGAAAAAAAAAGAGAGGGTATTAAAAGAAATGGAAACTCAGTCTGATAATAGCAAATAAGTGAAGATGGTGGCTATGGTTTCCAAAATGGCTGCCACTCAAGGAAGATGTCGCTATTTTAGATTAACATGTTCTTTTAAATTTATGTATACATTCATTTACAAATGAGCCATATTCAAATGTTTCCTGAAAACACATATTTTCTCTTTTGTTGTTATCACATTCCTCAGCTATTTTATTCTGGTCTTATGTGGAGTTATGTCAGTAGAGAAATTTCCATTTAAAGGTAGCTTAAATAATACCTGTATTAGCACTTTTTACCTAAAGGTAGCCAGCATTTGAAAGCGACAGGATTATTATCTGATGGGAGATGTATTTTTCTTAATAATTATCCCTTTGTATCACTACGTGAATATAATTTTTAGAGTTGAAATTCAAACAATGGAATTTTGATTTTCCCACCCTTCAAGGCATTATTTTATTACTGTGTCAGGAAATGTTTTAAAAATCTATGTTGTGTGTTTTTTTCCCTCGGATCTGACAGGAAAAATCTTTACAAATGAACTGTGAAATCCCTATGAATATTTTACTTTAACCAACACTTGACTAAAAAATGATATCTAGAATAAAATAAAAAGCTCCCAAACATTCAGAAACTTAGGTAGTGGTATTAAAAGAGAAACAAGCCCTCCTTTCATAGCATGTATAAAATTTTGCAACAAAATGAATGATGTGGTTACTTGAAGCTCAAAAAAAAAAAGATAGGTAAATAAAATCCATTTTTGTTTTCCTTACACATTGAAAAATCTGTTCAGATGCTATAATGAGAATGGAAAACTTATCCAAGTTTTTATATACCAACCTATTTGTTGATTTTGTTTGCTTGTTTTGTAGATAGTACAAATGTAAGTAGAGTGATAAAGGTACTCAATCATTTCAACTTAAAGTATGTTAAGAGAATGGCTTTCACATAGAACTGAAATTCTGATTTTTTTAACCATTCAAATTTTTTCTATTTATATCATGTGCCTTTCAGTTTAGCATATCATTACTTATGAAAATACGACAAATAATACAGTCATGAATAGGACTATTTCTTTGATTTGAAAGTTGATTTTAGTAACATTTTCAAAGGTATAATTTTGTTGTTAAAAATTTTCCATAAGAATATTTTTAAATCACCATCATTATGATTAAATCACTCTTAAGGTATGTCATCTTCTCAATAGGTTTATTGTTTATCTTTTAATGTACAAGTCCAAAATATTTTCTGTAGACTTAGAGACCTAAGTACTATTGAAAATAGTGAGCTGTGATGTAGATTCAAAGAACATGTCTTATTTCAATTCTACAATTATGTTACTATTTTTTTCCATTATTGCTTTAAAATCTTTGATGATGGCAAGTTATTAGTATAATTTAAAACATGAAAAAGAAAAGATTTTAATTTTAAAATTAACATTATCTAATCAGGAATTTTGATTATATTACTCAATTTTTAATGTATTAACTGATGCTATCAGTAATGTATAAGAAAATATGACAAGAGTCTTCTTTCCAAAACACACTTTATTAGACCAATTCTCTTCATGCTTTCTTAAACATGATAGCACTTTTTTCTGTATGGTGCAGTTATTATTATTAATGAAAAATGAATAATTCCTAATTTTTTAAAAAAATAGCTGTACTGGAGTATGTATTGTAGTTTTAACTAGTAGCTGAATGAAATAGAATCTGGATAAATACTGTGTAATTTTAGAGTCACAAACTGGAATGAAAATATGGTGAAACTCCAGTCAGTAGAGGAAATGAACAGAAGAGATTGAGAGAATTCCATATAATTGCATCAATTCAGTACCTTTGATAAGCTGTTTCTGTATATACTTTATTTGGCTGAAAACTTCCTGAGAAGACAATGCTAGACTTCCTTATTCATATTATTTACAGATGTACTTGAAGATGACCACAACTGATAAAGAAATAGATTCTATAAGGAAGAAAGTGAATTTTACGATGCAGAAATTATCTACCTGAGTCATCTACTTTATGGTAAATTTAGATACTGTATGATTGCTCTAAACAAGAATAAAAAGCATGGTTTGAGAATTTGGATGCAGGATGGGAGAGGAGGTGGGGAAGGAAATATTTTCAACTGTCACGTGGTTCAAGTGACAACATTGAGTACGTGTATTATTCATCAAAGATACTGTCTTTTTCTTATGGAATGTTTGTTAATAGATTTCATTTGTTGTTTTACTATTTCTTGAATGCAAAGGAGTAGCTAAAAATCTAGGATGCTATAAAGCCTTGTTGAATTAACTTAGTCCCAATGTGATGAACTCTTGCTACTCATTTGTCGAAGTGACAAGGTTATAGTACTTTAGAAAACACAACTGCCTGGATTCTTAATTTGGCACAGTAAGTCTTAAACAAAACTTCATATTTTATTGAATGTTAGTCATGCTGTGAAAATCTTGTCAATTGTTATTTTTTCTTAATAAAAATGGTTGCTTTCAAAACGTTACACATTTTTAAAAACTGGAAACCTATATAAGGTTTGTTGAATTTATTAACTGCCTTTTAGAACTGGAAGAGGCCGTAAAGGTTACCTAATCCTATCCCTTTGTTTTCCAGGACAGGGAACTGAGGCCATACAAATTAAATAATGTATCCAAATTGCACAGCTACTTACAGGCACTTAAAGGATTTTCATCCCAAGAAATTTAGAAATAGAACGATACTGTGTGCATTTCCTTTTACTTGTCTCATTAGAATTTCTCTGAATCTGAGGCCACAAAACACCTAGGGTAACATAGATGTCCTTCTGGGGACAAAGTAGTAAAACCCAATGCATGTAACTCTGTGTGTGTGTGTGTGTGTGTGTGTGTGTGTGTATCTTTGCGAATCACCGGACTTCAATCTATTTTCTCAGTCACCTTGTTTATAGCTTCAGGTATAAGTGACATATATTCCTTCCTGTTGGCCTGTTTTGAAGCTCAACATACTTTTTGTTAGGGATTTATTTTTTATTCTTTTGGATAACTCTTTAACTCTTCATCTGAGATAATATAAGAAGTAGGAGGTTAAAAAATAGAAAGGAAGCATATATCCAGTATGTTCTATCACAGAGCACCAGAACTATGCTTCAGCTGTCCCAAAGATTGTTTTAAGAAACAGAAAATTATCTCAGAACAACGTGGTAAAACTTCACTGTATATTGTGATTCCCCTGTTGTAACCATCGCTGATGCCAACACATGTTCTGCATAAGTAGAGAAACACACATTGAACTCAAAATGCCCCGAGAGTATTGTCCTTCATAACACCCTGGTGTCTCTTGTGTAGCTGAATGAATAACAAATGACCGAGCTATTAAGATACTAAACAAAAGTCATCTAGGCCCATAATATTGATGTAACAGCATCTCAGCACTGTTTGCTTTCATTAGTTTATCTAGAATAAATCTTTCTATCTTAAAAAAAAATCACACTGAGCTTGGTGGTAATTTGCTCCAGGAATTTTTAAAAAAGGGAATCCTGCTGTAGCTCTTTTTAGTAGTTGCATGTGTTTAATATTACGGACATATCTACAAATGTGTGATTGTGCAGCTTGAGTGTTTTTGTTTTTCTTTTTAACAAGGTCTAGTTTTGTTCTCTATGTTGGCCTTTATAAGTTTCACTTCTTCATCATACATTGCCAAATATACAACAAAAATGGAATCTGCCCGATTGTTGAGTGGATAGCATTTATCACTATGTACCTCTTTCCAGCGTGATTAAAATCAAATTTTCAAATTGATTTGAGAGAGCATAAATTAAGGAAACTCAAAATTTGCACACCACACACACACACACACACACCCTTCTCCACAGAGCATGAATTAAGGAAACTCAAAGTTTGCACGTACAAACACACACACTCCCTTCGTCCACAGAGCCAAGAGGGAGTTTATCATCACCCATTCAAATGTGAGCTCCAGTCCAAGTGTTGTGCTTGTGCATACACACGTGTGTCATATATGGGGTTGTGTTCCCAGGGATATTAGGAAAAGGGTCGTGGTGTTCTGCTTTCATTCATATTTCATAAATACCCAAATTGTCAAGACCCAATAAATTGCAAATAAAGAGTCTCCCATTGTCCAGCATTCATAACGGTACATCTGAGCTTTAATATAGTGGCTCTCTCTACCATGAATATGTCCTATAAAATAGTATTTGAGATGAATTCATGTGACCAGACTCTGAAAGCTGCGCCAATTTCCATAGTGCAGGCAGATGTGATGTTAGCACCCCATTACGTGTGTGTTATTTTATATACTTCCCAATCACCTTTTATATTGAAAGAAGCATCCTAGTTTTAAAAATGCTTAATTATTACTTAGGTTCTGTGTTCACTTTTAAAAATCTCTTTATAAAGGGGAAATATTTTTTCCCTCAAATTAACACAGATATAAAATTGAAAGAGTAAGGCTCATAAAGGCCATGGACGCATTTTGCGGGGGGATAGGTTCTGGTTGAATGAGATCTGGGATGTGTGCCAAATTAATAGAAAAAAAAATCCTGTTCTTCCTCTCCAATAGCCACAATGTTCATTATTAAGAAAAGCATATGAACCACAGGATTTGATTTTAATAACACCAATGTCTTCATTAATCTGTACATTCCATTTAGCCTCATTATTGGGCAAATGCTGAATTAATGCAGAACATATTACTGTCGGACTCTCCTTGCAAAACCTTTCTCCCTTCTTTTATCATTCATTCAAGGGCCATCAGGTGTGTATGCCATATTTTTAAATAGGCCTGTGGCCCTCAACAGCTGTTTTCTTACCTCAGGTCTAAGAGGAGACATGATGCTTGGGGTGTCTACAAAGGGGTGTGGGAAACAGAGCTGCAGATTCTCATTCAAAACCATAATTATTTTTCTGTCATTTTAATGCTGGCATGTCAAGAAGGCCTCTCCGTCACCTGCAACTGAGATGATATTTCCTCGATGGTCTCTGGGCCTCCTTCTAAATCAAGAGTGGTGATAACCAACACCGCTTTGTATCTGCGGAACAAATAGTGGCCTTTGTCCAGCACAAGTCCCTAAACAAACTTAATCTCTCTAACACTGTGACAGATGACATTTAGATGTCCTTGTTACCCTTAAAATGAGTTTTATTGACAATCAGAGAACAAAAAGAAGGGCTAGAGAAAGCCCAATGTTTTATAGGCTTGCTAACAACATCTTAGTGCAGAGGGTGAGGAGAAAGCCTGAAGTTGCCCCCATTTTCCCCTGCTTTGCTATATCACCATGACAACAGATATAGAAATCACTTAGTGACTCCTAGAAAGAAAACACAGTGACACAGTACCCCTTGTATGGCGAATCAAACTAAAGCCTTCATTCAAATAGCTATTCAGCTTGGGCATTCATGTAGAGGATAGGGTGGATTTTACACAGGTAACTACAAGGGAAAGGCCAGCAGACCCTCCAGCCGCAGCATATGGCAGAGTCTCTGTCTAATTAATGCATCCTCAATAGAATTGATCCATTTTAAATTTGTTTTCTTTTACTTGAAACATCATTAATGTAAAGGGCAACATTAATCAACATCGTGGAACTTAAAAGGGCATTAAAGAGTGATCTTTTTCCCTATGCAACAAGAATCTTTTCAAGGAGTTGTGTTAACTGCAGCGGATTCGAGGCTCATTCGGAGTTCTCAGTCAGAAGGCAAATCTAGAGAGGCCTCTACTGGCGAGACTCTTTCTGTGCAGTTGTCCGGGTAGAAGGTCTTAGAAAAGCACGCAACAGAATGACTTCTAGCTTTTGCTGGGAAGTTGCACACGAGATGGACAACTGATGAGCGTACCATACAAAACATTGAATAATGGCATTCACACTTTTGAAGTTGTCATGTCTAACTGCTTTTTTTTCAGGTAATAAAAGGACCAGAAAGCTCTGATGAATGAGCTGCTCGGGCACTTTGAGATATTTTAAGATTGTTCCACAAGGATATAACAGGTAATCTCTCTCTCACTTTCTCTCTCTCTCTCTCTCTCTCTCTTTTACTTTGTACATAAGACTCTCATGCAAGTGTGAGATTTAAAACCATTCTAAAGGAAATTTATATTACTTGCTGTTGTCTGTGTGGGAGGGGTGGTGGATGGGGCACATTGCTGACACACATACTCATTATATTTCTCTCAATTCATTATATTTCTCTCAATGCACAAAGAACTGAAGTAAATCTTCAGATAAAACTAAAGTATCCAAAAAAAATTTTTTTTGCTCAATTGCAAAATAGAAGTTTGCTGCCAAGATTTCTCAGTTATAGTGAAGAAATATGAGCCAAATATAGTCTCCTCAAGTGATATTAAACATGAAAATATCATTGTAGCACATTTTCATCAAATTAAGCCAAGAATTGACTCACTGCTCTTTATAGAGGAAAAAAACTTTGGGGGGGAGAAAGAGAGAAGATTTTCCACCAGAAGTTTAAAGTTATTTAATATTTTCTAGGATAAGGATATATACGATCTGTTTCTTGATGGGGAAGCTCAGGTTTTCTTCTCTTTGAAAAAATGACCTGACTCTACAAGTGTCAATTAACTTTGAAAGTTTTCAAAAGACAAAATCCTAACTCTTTGTTGTTTCCCAACATTTATATTATTATATTTAATATTATTTGAAATATGATGATACCAACATACTATTCAAATTGCCCTTCAAAAATCCAATGTTTTATTTTTTGTTGCAATCACTGATATCTTTAACTTTAGGATTTCTCCCAGCATACTTTCTGTAGGGTCATTTCATACTTGAAATAATTTCACGTTTATTTGAATAAAATTTTAGGCAAACAATTTTTCATAGAGTACTTTGGTTAGCATGTCAGTAAATTACCTTCTGGATTATACAGGTAATGCATGATCTTCTTTCAAGTAAATTTTGTTAGATGTCTTGGGATCACTACCTTGTAGTCCCAATAGTGACACCTTCTGGTAGAATGAGAACCAAAAATAGTTGTAGTTTTCTTTTTTGCTTATTGTTTTGGAGAATGCTATCAGGGACTGCACTGGTATAAATCTACCTTATTTACAATTATTTTTTCAAGTCTTTTAAACAGAGAACTATAGATTCCCAAAACCCTATAAGTGAGAGGAAAGGGCCAAATAGTGTAATGCAAATACCTAATTATGAAAATGAAAAAAAGTTACTAGCAGAGGAATATAGTCTAAATTAATGCCGAATAGTGCATAGATACATAATTACAATCTTTTGGGTTCGCATGTAACACAGAAAATAAGAAACGAAAATTCAGCAGTAGCCTTTCTGGACTATTTAGCAGAACGAAAAGATGGATGGTCGAAATGCTTAACAGATATATTTAACATTTCTCTAAAGTTTCTGTAAATGACTATTAAATTTTTTCATTTAAGAAAGAACAAAATTGACCCATGAACAAAAAGAAGATCAGATCATATATTTCATAGCAACCCAATCATCAACAGTCTTTGGGGTTTTATGCTAATTTAACTAGAAATGCTCTTCCAGAATATGGATTTATCACAAATCAGAGAAAAAACATTGGAATCATGTTGGAATGTGATAATTTTTCAACTGAGCTACAAGCACATTGTTTGCAGAACATTGCATACAATAGATGCATACTCTGCATCAGAGAGGATTCAACATTAAAAACGAATTTTGGCAAAACAGATCCATAGCTATTAAGGAGAGATCTTCATTTCTCTGTGAGGCTTCATTGATGCTCCTCTCTAAATTATATCTATTCTTAATGTATAATATTATCACACAGCACATCAGAGAATTTCCAGTTCTCCAAATAGCACATGGAGACTTTCTTAAAAACAAAACAAAACGGCTTTAGATAATTTCCTGAAGACCCATGTAACACCTGTACAGATTTCTTTTTTTTTTTTTTTTTGACTGGGTAGCAATTTACTTGTTAAACTATAAAACATAGTATCAATAATTCTAGAGTTTTGCAGTCACTTGAAGATAAAAATGGCAGAATAGAAAGAAATGAATTTCAACCCAGGATTAATTGGAGTGAGCATTTCCATGCAAAGTGTGCCTGATATTTCTTTCAGAAAACTTGGGATCTTTATTGATATCTCAGATTACAAAAAAAAAATATGGCTATCAGTCCCCCCAAATATTGTTTTTCTTTGGGGATTGTGGCCAACCATATGGTAAACCAGCGAATCGTTTAATCCATGATACACATTTATGACTACTTTTGTGATATCACTGTGAGGAAACGTGCAAATGTCTCACAAATTATGCGGCAGACAGTTATATTGGTGTCTTTGAAACCATCTTTGGCTCTGCTGTGTGCCTTTGTTTGTACAACTTGAGCACATGCTTCAAAATGTCATCCAGATTACAAGCATGCAGGGAATGAAGTATTACTTCTGTATCAATATCAGAAGCGTGCTACTTTATTTCATTAAATAGCTCATCAACCGATCGCACTTGGTAAATTCGCAAAATTCCTTCTTTGCATTTCTTGCAAGACTTATCTTATAATGTTATTTATGATATGAGAAAAAGAATCTTCGAAAATTATTTATGATGATGGATATTGGGAAACAAAGGACGTTTAAAAAATCACGTAAATTACGACATAAAAATCACAAAGCACAACATTTACACAAAATCATTTAGCCACCCCCTGTCAAGTAAGTTGGGATACGATGTGCTCAGAGTGAAAACAAGAATAAAAATAAAAACAAAAATACCCGCAAAGATGGGAAAAGTTTGGGTTTGGGTGTGGGTTTTCCTGAGTACCTGAAATAGCAGTTCAGCTGATTATCAGACCCAACTATAAAGAAAGCCCCTGTTTTGCCTCTGGAGGGTTCATCCAGAGATTGCACAAGGGATTTGCACAGAATAAAGCTTCACAAAACCCAAGGGCTGTCAGAGGGAAATGGTATCCAGGAGGACAGGGCAGGCCAAGCATCCCTTCAACAGCAAAGCCACACGAGAGAGCCAGCGGCAGCACGGCGACTGCCAACGCAACTGCCTCGCACGTCTGCCAAGGAGCCAGAAGCCGCTTGTGGGAAAATATCACTTACCCTTAGCATCTGGGGCCTGTGATTGTTATCCAAAGAGACAGAGTGGTAAGATATAGTGGGATAAACAGCATCCCATTAAACACACACACACACACACACACACACACACACACCCCATTCCCGCTCTGTGTACAGAGGGAGATAAGCCATACATGGCCTTGAATTAGAAAGACTTTCTGTAGTTGGAATTCTTTTAAACAAGATTTATTCTTAGTTATATATTCATACTTCATAATGAGATGAGCTTTAGTCCTTGCTCTTCACCACTAGCTTTGGTTTGGAAAAACCCAGAATTCGTTGCAATGGTGGCTATTTGCAAATGTGTGTAGTCCACTGTGAAATTTTTACTCCCTTGGAGTTGCAGGTTGTAGCTGACTGATGGGATATTCAAAACTAAATCCTGAGGACAGATAAACTAAAATGAAGTTTGATGTTAAACTTTTTTTTTTTTTGGATTCTACCACTATTAATTTTTAGAGACTAGGTTCCAAACATAAATTCATAAAATGATTGGTAAATTCGTATTTAATACATACTGTATTGTAAGCATCATGTGATATACATAGTTATATAATATATAACTATAATTTATATGTAATATTATGTATATTTTTACATATATATTTAAGCTTGATACAGTCTTCTCTAAAGTATACAACTGACATCTGAATGAGTGTTTTTAAAATGTCCAAGTGTGACAATGCAATCATAGAGATTCACTTTGTATTGAAATACGGGACAGGAAAAGGAGAGAATCTAGAGAATTTAAAGATTGGAGACACCTTGTGGTTAGCACAATGGCCTTTACTTTTTAGCAATATATCCATTCTTTGAAGATCATTATTATTGTGGAAAGTAAGTAATGGCCCTTTTTTTGAGTATTCAGGAATACGGTAAGAATAGTATTTTTCATTTTCAATATTTTGCTCTGGTATCAAGAACAGAAAAGAGTGCTGCTGTAAGTGTCAGTGGCAACACGATATACCCAAAGATAAATTTTTTCATATCTCAATTCATTACAAGTCAGTTCTACTACACAGGCTAATGGAAAGCATTAGCAGATATAATCTCACTTATTTACAGAGACGATGTATTATTAAAACTTTTTGATTTTCCATGAATGAAATTAATATTTCAATTGCGTTTGGTTGACTAAAAAAGATGCGTTTCAAGGCCATAATATCAATCCACTTGCTCATTTATGCATGTTATGTGATAATGTATATGGGTCAGTTTATGCTATAATATACATAATGACATGCATATAACTACTTAAAAACATATTCCACATGTGCATAAACTTTATTATATGGACATTTAATTGTTTATATAAATAGCAAAGTAATTTAAGAATGTCTGCCATCTAATGATAGCATGAGGGCAATGTTCAAGGGAGATGAAATCTTGTGGAAGTTCAAATCCATGTAGTAAACAATTGGCGTGTTTTTGTTTATTTTTGTTTTTTTAATTATTTTCACACACACAAAAGCAAATTGATTCTAACTGATAGTCTTTTGATTAATACATTATTTCTTTTCTGGTATCAAAAATTCTCAACATCATTCGAATTTAGTTTCATATTTATAGCATCTCTATACAAATTAGAAAGTTATGGTGAAAATAATTTCTTTTATATTGCATATCTGTGCAGTTGTGGAAGAGGCTGTGAATTCAAAACAGTGCTCGGTTATGAAAAGAGGGAGATGAAGGAATAGATTCTAAACATTTTACTTCACTTGAAAATTTTAAATGTTCAGAGGAAACATGAAATACTCCAATTTTTATAAATACATAAAATAATTTATGATCAGATGCAAAAGATGATAAGAATTTGTAAAAAATGTTTTTCTTTTTGTGCTATGTGTTCTTCCATTTCCCATAAAGGAATTTAATATCCACAGAAATATGTGCATGAAATCAGACCTACTTTTTGTAGGTCATTTAAATCATTACACTCTACAACTACAATATTAAAAGCAAGTGTTTAATTTTAATTTTACAGTCAAACTATTTGTACATATTTGTCACTTTTGTTCTCTCTTTTCCTTGAAATTTTTGTTTGTTTCTTTCCTATTTGTTTTTTCTCTTCATTTAATTTCTCATTGGTAAGGTTTGCATTGAACAGTTTCAATGTTCATTCTTTTAATTATATTTATACTATGCTTTTAATATTTAATAGTTTTTTCTCTGAAGTTTAGCTGGTTTCTCAATCCATCAGTTTAATTAGGTCTTCTTTAAAATCACATAGTATTTCCTAGGACATAGTAGTAGTATACAGAAAAGCATTTCCCCAAATCCTGGTGTATTAGAACTACTGAATTTCAACATGTTATAATTGCATGTGGCAGAACCATTTAACCCTTGATGATCTTAACATTTTAAATTGTGAAAATGAAGATCACACCCATTTACTAAAGCCAGCACAGTTTGCACACTTAACTAAATACATAACCATGATTCCCAGGGATCTTTTTCCCCCTGTAAGATACCAGCTAAAGCTGCAAAGGACAAGTTAGCCTCACATTCCCTGTATTCATCCTAGATTCTTTACAACTGTCCAAATTGTATTAGAATTTGCTTATAATGATGTTATATGATGTCCTTGTTGTGATACCTGCATTTTTAGAGAACTTAATATTGATTTACTGTGTCTTTTGCCCATCTTTGAGCAGCCTAGATAGCAATTACAGCTGTTGGTGGTATCTATTTTGTCTTTTCATAATTGTCATTTCTTGTTCTACTTAAGATTAAAATATGAAAATTGTACCACGTGCACATCAACAGTGCATTAGCCAAGTTATCAGCAATATCTGTGAAGAACCATCATTTTCGCCATGGTTCTTTACATTGCCTCTTCATTTTATTTATGAAAATGGCATGCTACAATATCAACTTGAACAAGGAATACATTCGAAGGTGAGACTCCTGACATCAAGTCCTCATCTGGACCATTACTATCTTCCTGAGAAATCACTAGGGCTTTCCCAATACCTGCCTGCCTCTGCCAAATGCTTTCTCCCCCTCAGACTGGGATTTCTGACAAGCAGGGGCTGCTTTGTTATTTTTCATCTCCAAATGTAAAGAGCCTTCACAGGGTTTGAGCTCTCTCTAGTAGTCTTATTTCAATTCACCTTTCATAAAGAACATGATATTTTGTACAAGGAAACACATTTTTTAATAATAAAGCAGACTTGAAATGAGTTTTTCCTAATCACAAATAGGCCTACCAGGTATAGATTTCTTCAAAAAACCTGTTAAGGGCTGTTCCAAAATTCAAAAAATGTCTCATTTGAAGACCAAATACACTTATGTGGGGAAAGGTGGGGGATATCACTGCCTGGGATTCTCTCATTAGGAAATGTATCAAACAGAGGCTGTAAAAATAATTTTTAGATGGTGGAAAGAGAAAACCTTTTTACAACTAATTTGGGATTTTTTTCCTGGTCAATTTATATGAAGCACACAGTTGAAATAACAGAAGCACTTTAATTCTGTCTTGACTCAACAAATCTTGAGCTACTTGAGAAGGATTCTTTGTGTTGTACAATGAAAATATAAATATCATATTTCGAGATGCAACTGAATAAATATTTGAATACCAACCCCTACATACATGCACACACACACACACACACACACACACACACATACCCTTTCCTACCAGCAGACTAAGTTCAGCTAGTTCCTGAAAGGCATTCATTTGAAGAATCACTATTGTTTTATTTTACTACATCTGTTTGGAGATGTTTTAAAAATGACTATGTGCAAGGAAATAATAAATGCATCTGCAATCTCTATCTAGCAGAGGCCCCTCCTTATGAGACTGTGTAGGGCGTTTGTGGGTGTTGTTATTGTCGTTGTTGCAATGTAGCTAATAAAGGCTTTCTCTTACACAAGAGAATTTTGACAGGGTTGACTCCAGACAGCTTTCCAGCTGAGGTCTGGGGCCTTGCTGAACCTTCAAAATTTTCCCATTTGAGCTGCATCAAAGTGAAGGAAATTCAAGGATCACTAACGTCTCAGATGGTAGCACTTGCCCTAACAACGAAGGTTCAGGAATTCTTTGGAGCAGGCTGAGGTCATTTTTCTCCCCTTTTCTCCTAATGCTTTTCTCTATTAATCAGAGCTCAGAGCTCAGATTGGTCTTCAACTTCCTCCCAATCCTTGCTAAGCCTGTCATTTCTAGCTATTATTTACTTTAATGGACTTTGGCTGATCCCTTATGAAGCTTTGGATCTGAGAATAATAAGGCTGGAGAGTAACGGGCATAGACATGGGTGTGGGTTTGCCTGCAGATTAACCGTGGCAGATGGGCTTTATTGCGGTTTCCTGTGTACTGAGTGTTGATTGAGAGGGTATAATGAGAGAGGTGGTGTCTACACAATGGTCACAGCCACTTCATTGCACTTTGCGTCTAAACAACCCCATTTTTCTAAATCTTTGGGTTGTGAAATTTTAGGAAGTCAGAGCACAAGAACAAGTACAAAAACAACTGTAAATAACCATGAATGTTAATCCAACACTAATTGGTCCCTTCTTTCAATATGAGTCCATTTTGCTCAGTTTTTAAAATTCTGGGTAAATTAAATGGTTAAACAAAATGTTCTTGCAGTAGGTAGTTTTGGATGAAATAGTGAGCAACGTGTATCTTCTGTGTTTTTTTGTTTGCTTGGGGTCTTTTGTTTGTATTTTGTTAAATATATGCTCTGTTCGGTTATTACCACAGACAACAAAAGCTTAAGCTGTAATTATTTTCAGATGCTTTGGGAGTTATCATGTTAGGGATATTTTTTTCTGAATTAAACTAGAGTATATTAAAAATCCATATAACATCAGGATGATTGTTTCATCCCTGGCATAGAAAATCAAAGAGTTTTTTTTTTCTCTTTTACCTTTCTCTATTTCCTGCACTTGATTTGAATGTCTGCAACTCACCCATTCAATTAAAACATTTTTTTATAGGTGCTAGCTAAAGGTCTTTTACACATTCCTCATTTTTAAGATTTTACTTAATTCCTCCCTTTCACCAATGGATTAAATCACAACTATTGATTCCTTTCTTCCTTTGGGGCTTTACCCATCTGTCTTAACGCTTTCATCCTACACCCCTTGGTCTCAGAGGGGTGTTCTGAAAATGAACCGCCAAAACCTGGAGAAGACTCTAGGTCAAGTTTGTGTACAAGAGTTTAAATTTTTAGTGACAGTCCTCTCTCACGGCCGCCTGAAAGTTTCCACACAGTGCTGCACAAGCGAGCACCACCAATTATCCTCCTCCTTTGAAAACCATTATCAAGTTTTTCAAAACTTCTTTCTTTTCACTGTTGTCATTCAGTGAAAAGGAAACTAACCACCATGTCAAGACAACTCCGCTGCCTAGCAACCCAGGGCCACATTTTAATTCTGACTTGCTTCTGGTCTTGACTAATAGAAAGTGACTATGTTAAGCCAGTCACAAGAGTTGTTTGTCACTTCTGAAATGCAAACAAAACTATATTGTTTTCCAAAGTACTGGGTGTGATTGATGTAAAGATTTACAGTAACATCATTCATTTTCCCTTGTGTTTTAGTAGGATTGATGTCATATCTTTTCATGCTTTATTAAATGCTTTAAAAGAGCTCAAAAAAAATGACGCTTTTTGTCCTTTAAAGAGCCTAAAGAGGGTTTTTTTTTCCAGCGAACTAGCCTTCAACAACTTGTGAAATTTAATGAATCTATTCAACCAGTGTCCGCCACATCCATAAATAATTTAATAAGAAACCATCATCCATGAAAGGGAATGCAAGTCAAACAATCAGAGAGGAACAGACCAGACCAAGGTCAACATTATGGGGTGGGGGAAAGAAAAGTTAAGCTTTTAAGTTGTGAGCCTTAGAGTTTGGTTTGTCAAATTTTCCCACAGCCCTGTGTCCTTAGCTTTTTGGTATGAAAAATTGCAGGATGCTACTGGTGTGATTTTAATTGTAAATCTTTCCAGGCATGTATGTTGAGATGTCTCTAGTAAAAACATGGCGTATTTAAATTCACTAACTTCATGTAAAATGGTTATTCAGATTGAGACCTTGTAGCCGTGCTTAAAAGTAATTCTGCTGAAACTGACCAGAAGTCAATTAATAAAATAGAAAGGTAATGTTATTATCTTTTAAATGTTGTCTAAAGTCATTGATATCTCTACTATTTTATGTCAATTGTAGTTGAACTTCATCTACTAAATACTTTAGAATATGCCAATTTATGTGATTTGAACATATATGATCTAGAACAAGGTAACATTCTTCCTCAAAATAAGATCTGCGTATAAAAGAGAAATTACAAGCAATAATTATAATTTCACTGTTGTATTTCAATAGTCTAAGCAGTAATACAGTAACGTTAATTATTAAACAAAATGTTTATAAGAAACTATAGCTTAGAAAGATCAGAATCACACAAAAATGAGATATCAGCATCATGGAAAGGCAGTAGAAAGGTCTTTTTCCTTCACATCTGACCTCAAATCACTACCTTTTCCATAGAACCTTATTCATATTTGGAAATGGAATCTAGTTATCAAGTAGGACAAAAAACATACGGCTTAAAGGTTTTTATATCGTTATAAGATGTATGTTTTGAGATGAATAAAACATATTGCATATAAAGAATAAAAATGGAAATTAAACAAAAAAGGTTGAAATTAAGTGAAAATCTTTTTTAAGAAATTACATGAAAATCTTAAAGAGTTTTTATGAACTTTTAAAAGTTTAATTCATTAGCAATATTTTGTCTGATAGTCCTGTATTGACACTGAATATGAACTCAAAGAACATTAACTTTCACTGAAACAGAAGTGGTTTAGGTTCCATTAGTTTACTGAACCAATACAGCTGTACTGACATTGAATATGAACTCAAAGAACATTAAGTTACACTGAAACAGAAGTGGTTTAGGTTACATTATCCTAACACTGTGATGTGCTAAAGTATGCCTGGCCTTGGGCATCAGATCTGAGATCATGTCCGATCTTTTCACTTTTCAATTGAGAACATGTTACTTACCCTTCTGGAGCATCAGGTTCCTCATTTATAAATAAGAATGAAAACATATTTTTTTGCAGGGCCATCAGGGTGATGAGAGGGCATCTGGTTTACTGAGGGGCTCAAGCTAAGTAGTAGTAATAGCAGCAGTAGAACATGCCCCTTAACAGCCCAAATTCTGGGATTAGTGTGCTGTGGTTTAAGTTCTGTTCACTAGCTGTGTGACCTTGAACAATTGGCCTCATATTTTCTGATGATCAATAACCTCATCTAAAAAATGCAGTTAGTGATAGGACCTACCTCTTAAGTAATTGTAGGTATTAAATAAAATATTGTATATTAAGTACTTAAAGCTTGGCCATCATCATGCCCAATAAACAAATGTTAATTTGTTTTTATTGTAATTATGTCTGTTAATGTTCTCTTTCCTCAGACACTAAAATAATACTAATAATTTAGCCCCTCCCATGTTTTTGTGACTAAATAAAATTAAAGGCTTTGTTCACAAATTCCTAAATAGACTACTTAAACTAACCAAGTCCATTCTGTAACAGAAGTAGAAAGATAAAAGTAAGCTTTTTAGATATTGATTGTTCCATCTGCATGTTTAATCAAATGCCTTCATGAAATATAATAGAGCATTACTGTAGTCTGTCTTGGCAAGCCTCAGAGTATTCTAGTTCCAAATCAAAGGTGCTTTGCCAACTAAGTTTAATTATTTCATACAGCCAATCACCATGTGGTACCAGTAATAGCAGGAAACAATAGTAGGCACAGAATCTGATATTTTGAAGCCCAGTCTTGGTTTTCTCAGAAATCCCAGCAGGAGGACATATTTATGAACCAAATGCAATGTGTGGGGACATTTTGTTGGTCCTACAAAGAATTTTTTTGTATTATCAAGTTGGTTCACGACATCCCAAACTTAGATTTTGCATTAAAATCCAGATTTCTAGGCTCTCTCAAAAAAAGTGGATTGCAAGGGTGAGGTGGCTTTACTGGAGTTGAGTGATGGCTAAATGGCCATTCTTCCTTTTGATGAGATCTCAACTCTCCACTTCACCCTTGTCTACCCTTGCACCTTCTCGAAGTACATCCATCCAGATTTACCTATTTTAAACTAGGGGACTGGCTCCCAAGGTATTTTTGATTTTTAGCGCAAGAACTCATATTAGAAACCATGAAAAATTCACTGGCTGAATCCAACATTACCAGTAACACTCTGGGCTTGCTGAACTTTGTAATTTCATTACTTTTCCTCCAGTATCTTTGGAGTACATTTGGTTTAGTCACTCTTGAAAAGTGTTAAAGACAACTTCTTTACAAACTTGAAAATAAAATATCTTTTCTCTTCCACTGCATGTAGTTTTTCTCTGGGCTGGATAGAGAAGAAATTAAGTCCCCAGTTAGGAATTGAGTGGAGGCTGTGAATAGCACAGAGCTCTCAGGTCTGTCTTATGGAATTGTGACAGCCTGGCCAGGACAGCACCCTTGGCTACAACAAAAGTGAGTTTCTCAGTGTTTCTTATCCCACCACACCGGATGGTTTATGCCAATATTCAGAGGTGACACCATGTGAATTCTGACCAGTGGCTCTTGGAAAATCTAACCGATAGCTTCTCTGATTGTGATCAGGTTGGGCATGATCACATGAAATTATTTTTTCGAGAATACTGGGGTGTATTTTTACAGTCACATGTATTTCCTTTATAGTTTTAAAAAATTATTTTAGGCTGAGTTATAACTATAATGATGAAGTAAATAGAATAACATTTACATATTCATTTCTAAACACCTACATTTGCATTCATTCGGTGGTATTATTCATTTTGACTTTTTAAAAAGGAGGAAAAATAAGCTATCAGGAACTAAGTACTTTCAAGTTCCAGTTATTTCTTCATATGAACATTATCAAATCTTATTTGCAACATGGTGGGTTTAACTAACCTTCTCATTAACTAACTGACTCACCAAGTAACTACATAAATAAAAGAATAATATGAAAGTAGAAATTTTGGAGCTTCTTTCTATGGCAAATCTGAACCCTTTACTATCATCAGTACAAAATATACTTTTTTTGGCTTTGTCTAAATGATAGGAATGACTTGCTGGGGATGTGCAAAGGTGTTTGGTGTAATTAAGTGGAATTTGGAGTGTTGCTAATGGCTTTCGATGGAACAGACGTTTTGCTGATCTGCCATTTAGGATTGTGGCCTCTTCCGTATTTGGGAAGGGCCCTAATCATCAAAGCAAATTTTCTGGCCATATACAAAATATGTTAAGTAGCTCATTACTTCCTTAAATGTAGATATTTTGGTCACATTCAAAACTCGAATTATCAAAATTTAAAAACACCCACAAGTAGCTATAATTTCAGAAAAATAGTGTTTAAACCATCATTTGTTTTCTATCCCTTATTTATAGGTATTCTTATTTAACTCTATGTAACACTTTTTATTTATCAAGAAGTTTAAAATAAGTCTCTGCATGAGGAAATTTCCTCATGGAAAAATACACTAAATTTTCATACGATATCTAGCTGCATATTTTTTTAATGCTCTGTTCATTTCCTGTCACAAGATGTTAACCTCAAGGAAACATTTGGTATCAGTGAAATAAAAGATTTTTAATATTATTTTCAAACCACAGAAATTGTTTTTTGATACATGTGCCAGTTGACTCCCACTGCTAGAATATTTAATCACACTTGTCATCACAGATAGCAATGCAGAAAAATGATCCTGATATGAGAAAAAGATTTAAGGAAAAGTTTTAATATCCAGTCAAGAGTTTGCTCTTTAAGCTTATATGTAGTTCTAAGTATATAATTTCTATTCCCAAATTTAATCTAGACTGTTCTTTCAATGCAACATTATGTATGGATCTGGTTAATTTCTCAGTTGGAAAGAAAAACAATAAAACACATGAAAAGTATTTGTAAATAGGATTATTCTTCTAGGTGGAGGCTTCTTGTGCAGAAATAAAGAGTTGTATGTGTTCCCAGACTCTAGATTTGGAAGGGGTTTGGAAATGATATAGTGTAATTTCGCAATGATGAGACAGCCCTCTGCATCTTTCCACTACCCCAGTGGGTCACTTTCTGGTACTTTCCAGTAATGAGAAGTTCCTTTCTTTTTGAGGAATCTTGTTTCATTTGGACTGTTCCAGTTCTATTTTAGGGTGAGTCAAACTTCCCTTTCTCTGACTTCCCAAGTTTCTCTTCAAAACTGTCTCACAAGGCAGGTGGAGCAAAAAGTTTTGAGAGCCATTGATCATAGCCATGATTACAAGTAGCTAAAGCGGTGTTTCACACACAATGTATATCCAACTGTTACAAGTGAGCACTGATATATGAATTAGATTCTTCTATACCTGGGACTTATTTGTCTTAAGGTAATAATAAATCGTGTCATGCCCTTCCACTCTTACTCAAAGATGAGAGAGAGGCAGCAATCACAGAGAATGTCAGGTCTACATTCACCTACTTCCAGTTGCTAAAATCTAACCCCACTCTTCATGCCCCCTCGTAATTAGGCCCAACATTGTTTTCTTTGGGGGATGAGTTTAGACCTAGTTTTGATCCATTCACAGTGGAAAAAGGAGAAATAAAGCATACGCCATTCTGTCTTCTCTACCCTGCCTTGGGCAGCCCTGTTCAGGACTTACTAAAGGTAGTCTACCCCTGTTTTGCGTTGCTTTTTTTCTTTGTCTTGTCATGATGGCCTCAGGTCATTATTATATTTTAATGAACATTTCTAGAATGTCAAGTAGATGTCAGCGACTTCAGTAAGTACTGGAAATGCAAAGATGAATATGACATAACCCCGCCCTGAAGTTGCTCACAGTCCATTGAGAAAGACAGACATGAGGACAAATCTTCTCAATCAAAAGAGTGCCAAAGAGAGACCAGCATACTGGGGTATACCTAGGTGCAGCAAATTACTGTGTGAGGTTGAGTTAAATGAAGGAGGGGTACGCAGGCTAGCTGAAGCTGTTAGTAGAGCAAGTTGAGTGCAGTTCCAGGGCTATTAAGAGGAACTGCATTTTTAAAAGTCCGCTGGTTTTTAAGGATAGTACACTGGAGGCATAGCAAACTATCTGCATGTTTGAAACACAGAGGATTGAAAAACAAGGCAGAGTTGATGGAAATTAGATTAGATTCAAAAGATAGTTTAGGGTTATTAACACAATGTGATTGCTTCCATTAGCAACAAGATATTTTACCCAGACTGTAAATGCACTTTAAGAAAAATAAAATGAATTAATCCAAAGGGCCTGTTGAATTTGCTTCTTTCCGTGAATATACTTTTGCCCAAGCAAGTTTTTATTTACATGTGAAAGAGGTACAATGCCAGAAGATTAACTCGTTGGTAACACACATTGTATACAAATTTTAGTTAAATAAATAAACTTTGAGGTATTTTTAATCATACCAAAAATTTTAAACTCTTTATTACCAATAGGGAGTTGGTAAAATGAATTTTGGATTATCCATACAATGGAATGCTATGGATTCAGTAAAATAAGGTTGTAGAATATTGAACTGTATACAATTGACAGTTGATAGATAGATTATTAGGAGACTAGAAGCAGGTTTTCAAAATACCCTGTAAGATCCTAACTCTTTAAAAATACACATCTATGTATATAGAAACATATATTGGTCATCTCAAGGAGGTAGGATTATGGATGATCTGAACTTTCTTCTCTTTAGCAAAACTGTTTAATTCTTTCTATAAGAAATACATATTATGTACATAAAAAGGAATAACAGTTATCACTCAATGGGGGAAAACCCAAACTCTTCAGTTGTAACGACCACCATTTTCAACCCCGTTCAGCCTTCACATGTAGATGAAGCAGTAAAATAATGCCAAGATGTTTCAACTAGTCCTTAGATCCAACAATCACTGGCTGTCTCCAGGATGGTCCAACTGAGTATAACTCAGCCTGTAGAATATCTGAGCCCTCCTGTCACAAAAGTGTTTCTCTAGTTGGATAAATTTCTCCTCCCAAACAAAAGTTGGTTGAAATTCATTGTAACTGTTCTACCACTTAAGACATATATATAGTCTTAGGTGTTAACACTCTGACCTAAATTTGCTTTGAAAATTATATAAATGGATAAATGTATACTTTATGCATTGACCATTATTACAATTGCCCCAGTTGCATAGAGTGCACCTTTCATCATCTGTGCTTTTACTTGGAAGAGTTGGGCAAATATTTTTCTGCCTTACTTTACCCAATTTGTTCACTTTACCTTTGTTTAGACTGAAGATGTTACAATTTTCACTTAGCAAATAACCCAAACAAATGGGCAGAAATGTAACTATTATATAAATGCAAAATTATGCTTTATATTGACTTTGAAATGTTACTGATCAAAAGCTTTCCAATTTCAATAGGTCTAAAACCAAAATTACTTAATATCAACTTCGAAATGGAACCCTTTCATCTGTTTCACCAATATGATTCTTTATATTTTATTCGTGTCTTGAAAATGAGCATCAGCATTTAGTAATAGCCAGGAGGATTACAATGTTACTTTGCTTGTGAGTAAGGAATTCATTTTTGGACATTTATCAAGAAGACAGCCATAAATCATCATTGTATTCCTTTGTAAGCAAAGAGTAGAAACAATACACAGTTTGTACACCAGCAATTTCCTCTTCTCTTCCTGTTGTGGCAGATTAATACCAGCTTAGCCCAAACATCCAAAGTTATGCTGTTGGCAATGTAGCCATCTGTTTTTAATGAATATCTGGGGTCCATTTTTCAGTTAAGCTTCTCTTATTGTGTGTGTATGTTGCTTTTTCACAGCTATCTGCATAATTGCTTAAAGATTTTACTACAAAATTAATATCCTTGCTGTGAACAAGGGAACAGGGCAAAAACCAGGATGACAGAGCCTGAGATGAGGTGAAAAGCAAATCCAATTTTTCCTTGCACCATAGAAACCTCGTCAGGACTAGCTTTATCTGGTAATCCACATTTAAACTTTAACCTGTAGGGGGGCTCTTTGTGTTAGATAATGTAAGCATAAAAGGAGGCTGAATCACTAATCAGATTAATCATATTTTGTAAGACTCAAAAGCTTCATTAAAAGGACCTGGTATCCAAGTTACACATTTTTGTTGTTGTTGTTGGCAGAGGGGGCATTTGTCATTAAAAAAAAGAAGAAGAATGGCATGGAAATGCTCGAATGTCTAACTTTTAATGAACCTATAGCAAACAAGAGCAAAGAACAATGTGATATCCTAATTCAGAAAATTGCAACTTCACAAAATCAGTACATATATTATCTCATTTTCTTCATGTTTAAATATGAAAAGATATTATGGTTGCTACTATAGCTATTTTCTTATTTGTACTCTCTGCATCTGTAAATTATACACTACATATACATACTACTCTAAGTATAATTTATATAACATGTATAAAGACTAACGATTGATGACATTTTTCTAAGTAATTCTGCAAAGCATGCTAAAGTTGATCGTTCAATTAAAGAGAAGAATATTTTATGGAAATAGGAGCCTTTTCAAGGGTAAAGTGAAAGGGAGGATCTTTTTAGGTCTGGCACTTTATAAAATGTGATGTAAGGAAATACAGTCACAAATTTCTTTTGTTTGTTGAAAAAAAAGGAAGGAAGAAAAATATGTCACTGAACTAAATCTTTGCAAGCAAAGCAAATCTTTCAAAAAAGAAGCAAATGAATTCTGTGGTTGACAGTCTATAGCATGACTAGGTAATTGTGGAAAAATGCAATTGCATGTGTAAGTTTATGCACACCAAAATCTCCTCTTTGAAAACTCAGCCCTTATAGTTTAAATCAAAAAATAGTTTACAGCATATGGTATGTTACACAAATGCTTCCTAACAAAACTGCTCCAATAATAATCTTGGTGAAAGAGCATGCCGAGTAATAGCTATCGAAAATGGTTTTACGCTACCTTGTGAAGGATACCATATAATTCCGATGTCTAATTGGGAGTATAAAATCATTGTACTGGTTTATTTTTCTCAGTGCAACATATATCATCCTAAGGAAAGATCAATTTATAAGATTATATATTCACATCTGTGGAACTCTACCTCTTAAAATCAACTATACAAAATTGCTAATCAAAATGCACAAGTCTTTATAACCAAGTCATTTCAGATGAGGAAACTCAACCAAATGAAATGGTAGTATGTTAACAGCAACAGCCACAAACAAAAAACAAAAGCAACATAAACAACTTTCTTAGTATGTGATGAGACTACATACACTATTTAAATTATCGAATACTTTAAATTGTAGTATACAAGATCTAAGTTTAAAGACAAGTTTGTAGTTGAAATATTAGAAATAACAGTTCCTGAATGAACCATTGATAAGTCTGATGCATGATCTCTCAGCAGTATAGATGGATAACTGACAATACTAGAATGTCTAAATTGAGAATTTCTGCACTTACAAAAATATGTATCTATTATCTATTATTATAATAATAAAAGTGTACCTCTAACCTATCCTCAGTATTTCAATAGTGCCCCTTGGCATGAAATATAAATGCCACCTTTGGACATTGAGGCATAAGCTCTTTGTGGGGCTGGAATTTGCATGTTTTTTTTTTTTTGCTTTTGTCCCAACAGAATGAAATATTCAACACAGCCACTCTTAAAACACTGGCTTACAAATTTTATTTTATATTTTTAAAATGCCTTTTGCCTATTATTTTGAATTATAGAGACCTTCACTATCACATTGATTCCCACAGAGGAGTAGACTATTTCATTGTACAGGCACATGCTCTACACAAGTGTTTTGACCACCTCCCAAAACAAACAGAAACCATACGCACACACCAAAAAAAGCAAAGAAGGTAATAATAAATCCTCATTCTTTTAAAGGGCTAACGTCAGAGATCTTTAGCAGTTTTAACTTTGATGTGCTTAAGCCAGTGAGGGCCAATGGATGGGGTGCTGGCGATCTATTTATCAGGATATTGGGCAACTAGTTTTTCCAGAGCATCAGACTGGTTCCATATTTCCTGTCAGTCATGTTAGGGTCCTGATTGTCACTGTGTAATTTATAAAATGGGGGAAATGACCCTAGCTGTCTGTAAGGTCACTTACAGTTTTGAATGTTCAGTGATGCTAAATACATTGGTGATATTTGAAGGAAAGGCCTTCCCCTATTTTTAATTATATAATTATATATTACTTATAATTATATAATTAGAGATTTCTAGAGTAATGCAGACAAAAACCTAATGGGCATAACCCCAGTTTCACTCTAGTGAATTATGTGGTCATCTCCACTACACAAAGAAAATTAGTAAGTTCAAAGACCTAGGGGATGCAGATAATATAGGCAGCAGTCTGAATCATTTGCTTCCCATAAGCCTCCTGAGGGCTATTCTCAAGTTGATAATTTTGCCTATCCTAGGCATTTATTTAATCGATTTGTTTCTTTCTGCCCTGAATGAATTGTGACAGTTGTTATCTTGTCTCCCCATACCAACACAGTCATAGAAATAGGAGGCAGGAGAGTCAACTCTTAGGGCGATTATAGTTCTTGGGCCTCCAGTAGATGCTTCTAGCAGGATTCAAAGAATGAAGAAAAACACAGACCGTGCTTTATCCTTAGCTCTTTCTTGATGCAATTCTTCAGGCCATCATTCAGGTAAGATAGTTTTCTTCTCCCAACAGAGGGAAAAATCTTTACAATGACTTAAATACAAAGAAAATAAACACAAAACAAAACAACAAAAAACCTTACATGACTGCTTCTAAGGAAAAAAAAATCCCTTTTGGAATTGAGAGCAGCTGTGGAGACATCTGTGGGTTGAACAGAGTCCTAAAAGAACAATTGCATGTACATCTGTGGAGATAAAATAAGTGATGGATAAAATGTGAATTAGGAGCTCACATTCTGTAGATACTATTATAAATGTATAAGAATAAAATGAGACTCAGAAAGCATCTTTTTTACCTCATCATCAACTATGGTGAATTAAGATGCAACCATAAAAGAGCGAAAGAAGGCCTGGGTTAAGAAAGGTCAGCTGGAGGGGCACAAAACTACTCAGTGTTTTCTTCTTGCAGGGGGCACCTAAGGGCCCGCTCACCTTCTTTCAGTGAATACCACGTATTTTCATTTGGCTGTCTATACTGAGAGAAATTTCGGTAGTACCCAGCATACCACTCGTGTCTTATGCCTCTATTCATTCGTTCCTCAATAGCCTAGGATATTTCTGAAGCCTTCACACTAGAGTTTTGTGAAATTTGAAGTGTACTGCAAATAATAAAATACAGTAAAATAAAATACAGTGTACCTTCACATTCCTTTTGCCAAAAACTAAACGAGATCGCACAAACACAAAAACTATAAATCAATCACACTTATGCTTGAGTTTCCAAAACCCTTCTATAAACCACTCGCAAATCGAACTGAGCAATATCTTACATGCATAACATAACCAAGAAAGTTTTATTCTAAGAAGTGACGGATAGTTAATATAACAGAAACAAGTGAGGTGGTCTTTGTAGATGAGGTGATAAAATTGAATCTCATTTCCTTTCAAAATTATTCAAAAACCAGTAATCAAAAATGTTTCTTTCACATAATAAAGACTATGTTAAGACAAGAGACAACATAATTTTTTATTTTTATTTAAACAAATATTTATTTATTGATATTTAATTTTATTGTTTAATATTCATCCAAGTTAGTTAGCATACAATGCAACAGTGATTTCAGAAGTAGATTCCTTAATACCCATTACCCATTTAGTCCATCCTCCTTCCCACATCCCCTCCAGCAACCCTCTGTTTGTTCTCCATATTTAAGAGTCTCTTATGTTTTGTCTCCCTCCCTGTTTTTATATTATTTTTGCTTCCCTTCCCTTATGTTCATCTGTTTAGTATCTTAAATTCTTCATATGAGTGAAGTCCTATGACATTTTTCTTTCTCTGACTAACTAATTTCTCTTGGCATAATACCCTCCAGTTCCATCCACGTAGTTGCAAATGGCAAGATTTCTTTCTTTTTGATTGCCAAGTAATACTCCATTGTGTGTGTGTGTGTGTGTGTGTGTGTGTGTACCACATCTTCTTTATCCATTCATCCATTGATGGGCATTTGGGCTCTTTCCATTCTTTGGCTATTGTCGATAGCACTCCTATAAACATTGGGGTGCATGTGCCCCTTTGAAACAGCACACCTGTATTCCTTGGGTAAATACCGAGTAGCACAATTGCTGGGTTGTAGGGTAGTTCTGTTTTTAATTTTTGAGGAACTTCCATACGGTTTTCCAGAGTGGCTGCACCAGTTTGCATTCCCACCATCAGTGCAAAAGAGAGCCTCTTTCTCCACATCCTTGCTGGCATCTGTTATTGCCTGAGTTGTTAATGTTAGCCATTCTGACAGGTGTGAGGTGGTATCTCATTGTGGTTTTGATTTGTATTTCCCTGATGATGAGCTATGTGGAGCATTTTTTAATGTGCTTGTTAGCCATCTGAATGTCTCCTTTGAGAAGTGTCTATTCATGTCTTTTGCCCATTTCTTCACTGGATTATTTGTATATTGGGTGTTGAGTTTGATAAGTTCTTTATGGATTTTGGATACTAACCCTCTATCTGATATTTTGTTTGCAAATATCTTCTACCATTCCGTTGGTTGCCTTTTAGTTTTGTTGATTGTTTCCTTTGCTGTGCAGAAGCTTTTTATTTTGATGAGATTCCAATAAATTATTTTTGCTTTCGTTTCCCTTGCCTCCAGAGACGTGTTGAGTAAGAAGTTGCTGCGGCCAAGATCAAAGAGGTTTTTTCTTGCTTTCTCCTTGAGGATTTTGATGGTTTCCTGTCTTACATTGAGGTCTTTCACCCATTTTGAGTTTATTTTTGTGTACGGTTAAGAAAGTGGTCCAGGTTCATTCTTCTGCATATCGCTGTCCAGTTTTCCCATCACCACTTGCTGAAGAGACTGTCTTTATTCCATTGGATATTCTTTCCTGTTTTGTCAAAGATTAGTTGGCCATACATTTGTGGGTCCATTTCTGGGTTCTCTATTCTGTTCCATTGATCTGAGGGTCTGTTTTTGTGCCAGTACCATACTGTCTTGATGATTACAGCTTTGTAATACATCTTGAAGTAAGGGATTGTGATGCTAAGGTTTTGTTTTTCAAGATTGCTTTGGCTATGCAAGGTCTTTTCTGGTTCCATACAAGTTTTAGGATTGTTTGTTCTAACTCTGTGAAGAATGTTGGTGTTATTTTGATAGGGATTGCGAGACAACATAATTTTTAAATTGTGATCTTCTGGAGTCACTTCTATTATTCAACATTTATAAATACTCTACTCAATTGCTATAAAATGTGACCAGATTATGGGTATAATTATTACAAAAGAAGATATAAAAACAGCACTACTTATACACCATATGCTTTGTACTTGGAAAGCCCAAGATAATCACTTGAGTCAATTGAAATAATATGGGCAATAATATAATAAGTAAACAAGTCACAGATATAATGAAGAATTAACAGCTCCATGACAATTTAGATTTAGAACATGTCAGAGAGAGAAAAAAATCTTTTTCAAAATAACAAAGAAAAGTATGATACATAGAAAAATAAGTAGCTGCAGTACTAACCTAAATATAGAAAATTGAAAGCTTTAGTAAGATAGTAAATGAAGACTCAAACATAGGTAAACTCTTATTACAGTCCTGGATTAAAGGACTTGATAACATAAAGAGATGCATTTTCACAGAGTTAATCTTTAAATTTGTCAAAGTTATTCAATATACCAAAGGGATTTTTCTTCGGAATTTTGCAAAGTGATGCTTAATTTGGAGCACAATAGCAGAAAACATGAGAACTGCAAAAACATTATTGGAAGAATAATAAGAGAGCCTGGCTGGATACAATATTAACCTACATTCCAAAGATATACTAATTAAAACAGTATGATACTGACACAAGCATCAATGTAACAAGACATAAAAGTCAGAAACATGACCAAGGACATGCCTTAAGTACATGATAAAGGAAGTACCTCAGGTCAGTGAGAAAAGTAACATTTTTAAAATAAATGGTACTAATATAGTTTATTACAGTATATAATAAAATTAATTCCTGATGAATTAAAAATATAAAGGTAAAAATGAGCTCATAAAAGCAAGATGATGAAATATAGGTCAAGACATAGAAATTTGGATTGGGAATAACTTTCCAAGTATGTTACAAAAATACAACTATAAAGGTAAAATTTAATAGCTTTGGCCCCTTTCTACCACTACACTGCTACCTCCCCAGCTAAGGTCTCCCATATGAGTTTCAACATAGGTGTTATTAAGCCTGAAAGCTGGGAAATTAGGAGAAGGGCACTCAGTACCTGATGGTTTGAGAGAAAAAACATAAAGGTTAGAGATATGTTCAGAAAAGGGAGTGGGAGTTTTCCAGAGAAAATATTTCTTCTTTTTTCATTAAAAAAATTTTTTTTCATGTTTATTTATTTTTGAGAGACAGAGGCAAAGCGTGAGGGGGAGAGGGATAGAGAGACAGGGAGACACAGAATCAGAAGGAGGTTCCAGGCTCTGAGCTGTCAGCACAGAGCCAGATGTGGGACTGGAACTCACGACCTGTGAGATCATGACCTGAGCCAAAGTCAGACGCTCAACCGACTGAGACACCCAGGTGCCCCCGGAGAGAAAATATTTCTTAATTTGTTGTGCCTATAGTATTTAAAGGCAATACAAAATGACAATTAACTAGCATAAGAATTATGATTATTATTATTTTAATCATCAATACCATTATATTATTTCTTTTATGTATGTGCTCCACTCATATCAGTATTAAGAGCTTAGATTCTTAGTAATTTCATTCAGCTGCATTATGTAAAACTGAGTTTTTAAAGTGATCTGCAAACCTAAGCACTCTGCTAAATGCATGGATCTTTAGGAAAATACATTTTATTTTCTAAGTGACCGACTTTTAAGTAGGCCTTGTAAATACAAACTATTAATAAAGCATGGAATACTAATACATTTTTTTCTGTTTATATAGATATGATAACACACACACACACACAAATATGTTACTATGTTACTTTTTGAAGGTTATTTTCTTTTAGCAATGTTTTTTCATACAAAAGCAATAGAAAACAAATATTAGCAAGAGGTTTACAGTTGAATATTTGAACAGAAAATCTGTATAAATTCATACATTTTCTTTAATAGATATTTTATGTGGTAAATTAACTGATTGTAAACGAAAAGCAAAAAACAAAAAAAAAACCTGTTCTCTCTAAATCCTTCTGCTTCCTTACTCATGGGGTATTATAGGTAGAAGACCTACCTATCACTGTTTACAAGTACCAAATTAAGACTGAATAAGTTACATAAAATTCATTCACCTAACATCTCAGTATCTTTGACTACTCAGTGTTTTAAATGAGGAAAAACCCCTAACCTTGACATACTGACAAAAGGCCAAAATAAGTTTCCATAAGGCTACTAAAGGTATCCAATTCTGAGAAATACTTGATCAGATACTAATCAAGAAAGCTGATGCTAGATTGGTCCCAAGAACAAACAGTTAACCCAAACCAGCCATCTGAAAAGTGGCAACTTAATGTCTAAAACACTTGTGAAAAACCAGTTAAAATATAGTTGTCATGCTAACTTGGTGGCTCATAGGGATTACTCAGCTAAGTGTATTGCAAGGTTACTTCAAGTTCAATCGTGTGTGTGTGTGTGTGTATACACATGTACACAAAAAATATATAGATATGTGTGCATGTGTTCACTTATATGTATACGCAGACACAGACACAATATGATCACATCATTATATAATACAGCAATATATATAACAATACATTATTTTATATAAATGAAGTTTTACCAGCTGAATTTGAAATTGTTTGGAACTGCTGACTCTTTTTTTCTTCAATTTACTCCCCCTTTAACTGGAATGTCTATATTTGGTATCTTATGCCTGCCCCACCATTATATTTTTTCTTGAGTTTCATGGGTTCACAGATGGAGAATTGTTTCCCAAAATGGATTATTACCCAAAGCCTCATTTACACTGAACTTTGAGGTTAGAAGGAAGAATGCCAGTGGCACAATAATATCTCCCCAAAGATGTCCATGTCCTAAACCCCAGGACCTGTGAGTATGTTAGATTATACTGCAAAGGGGAATTGATGTTGCAAGTGGAATTAAGGTTGTTATAATCAGCTGACCTTGAAAGACGGTTCGATGTAATTACAAAGTTTCTTATAAGTGGAATAGGGAGGCAGAAGAGAGAGAACCAATAATATAGAACTATGAATAGACTTGGCCCAATGTTGCTGGCTTTGATGATGGAGAAAAGGGTCATAAGCCAAAGTATATGGGTGGTCTTCAGAAACTGGAAGATGCAAGGAAGAGATTCTCCCCTGGAGCCTTCAGGAAAAAGCACAGCCCTGCAAACCCCTTGATTTGAGCTCAGTGAGACCAAGTGGGGCTTCTGAACTCCAGAACTATGGTTAGATTTGTTGTTTTAAGCCGCGAAGTTTGTGATAATTTGCTACAGCCACAATAGGAAACAAATAGAGATTAAATATATTTTGAAAATTTAGTGTATCTTAGATACAATGCTGACTTTAAGAGAAGGCCTTTAGAAAAAGGACACATTGTTTCATTATCCAATAGAAATTCTTATCTACTATTTTCTAACTTTAAATGGAAGTCTTTGGGTATAATTATTTTTATTACCTGGGTGTGTTGGATTTTCAGAGTTTGCACATTTAAAACAAAGTATAAGTTTAGTGTATGACATACCCATAGAAAAGTTAACATTTCCATTTACTTAGTTTTACTTTCCTGGGATTAAGGATTGTGACTTTCATCCGTTAATTAATTCAACAAATATTTACCGAACACTCAGTCTATGCCAGGCACTATTCTGGAATTTGAGGAGAATAATTGAATAATATTCAATTGAATAATAAAGGTGAATTCCTTGATTTTATGGACCTTACATCATAACGAGGGAAGAAAAGTAATAATCCAATAACTGAATAAGCAAGAAAATTAGTGGATCATCATGAGCGCTAAAATATGACATGGAATGGGTGATTTGGAAAGACCTCTGAAAAGTGACATTCACGCTGAACTCTAAATGACCCGGAGCCAAGGGTGACAATATCTGGGTAAAATCATTACAGACACAGGAAACAGCTAGTGCAAAGGGCTTACACTAGTGTTCCAAAAGCCAAAAGAAAAAGGGGAGCAGTACCAACTGTGTTATATATTCCAAGAATTCCAGAAAGATGAGAGACAAGGAACTATTGAAATTGGCAATGTGAAACCATCAGAAGGTCTTACCAGAGTGGGCAAGAAGGGAGATGTTGAAGTGAAGAGGTGGAAACATCAGCTGTGGACAATTTTTTTCAATACATTTTGCTACAAAATGGACAGAGAAATCAGGTAATAACTGCAGGGTGATATGAGGTCAGATGAGGTTTTTGGTTTTTGTTTTAAAGGAAGTAAGTGCCAGAGCATCTTGTATACTGCTGGAATGATCCGCGAAGGGAGAAAACTTTGATATAAAAAGAAATGGGGGACAGTCAGATCAAAGTCCCCTAGCAGGTAAGAGAGAACGGGTCTAGAAGTCACATGGAGAACGTGGTCTTTGATCTGAGCAGACAAAGAACACTTGGTCAGAGTAATAGGAGGGAAGGTCAAGGGAAAGCTCAGATGCTAACATGTGAGTTGGAATTCCTTTAGTAGGAAGATGAGCAAGTTCATCTTTCATTGCTCCTATTTTCTCAAGCATATGAGACATGTTTGTTGCATGACAGGAGAGATGGTGTAGACAATCTGAGACACGGAGAAGATAACTTGAAAAGTTTGATGGCTTTTGGTGACTCACTGGTCCAGGCATGTGTATCTAATATAGTTGAATGTTTATCTCTAACTTTCACGAGGACAAAAGGATCTGTTAAGAACAAATGAGTCCTTTCTGCAAAAAGAATGAACTATAATATACCATTCTTATATTCTCTTTCTCTCTCTCTATGTGTGTATGTACACATTTACTGTATGAATACATACAAAATATATTCAGTGAATATTAATGCGGTTTGACAATGTGAGGGAGGTTATCAGCCACATTAACAAGAAGAGCCTCTTCTTAATTGCGGCCCAAACTTAAAATAGCTCTTTAGCTTGGGTAGCAGCGTAACCCTTCCTGTGCAACATCATTAACACCCAGGCAATTATCGATTCAGATACTGAGTTTGAATCATTTCCCAAGACACAACGAAAAGCAGAATCAATAAATTACCCATCGCTCACACTGTGGCCAATAATCAACACCAAAATTTTGTGTCCTCCATTTGTAAAGGGGCTGCCTTTTTATCCCCAAGCTTCTCAAAGGACACCGTCAGGAAATCCAAAAAGCAGATGAAGAAAAGGCTTTTTGCATAATCTCTATGTCTTCTCTTTGCCAACATGAAGACAGTGACAGTAGCATCCGTGTTCAGGCTCACAGAGAAACCACAGACATAGTCTGGGTAACCTGTCTGCTCTCACAGCATCTCTCCTGTCCTTGTCCACGCTCCAAACATGGTTATCTCAGCTTTTCTGCTTCTCAAAATTTGTATCTCTTTTGGCCTGAAAGACACTACCACATGGCCAAAATACTCCATTTGATAGTGAAGCTGTAATAATGATCTCAGAATCATGCAGTCTGTCCTGACTCAAAGTCGATAGCTGAAATGTAAAGAGAAACCAATCAGATGCTGAGTCCAGAGCCGGGCTCTAAGTAAGAATAAAACTATAGTTAGATAAAGGCTGGCACAGCCAACAGCCTGGCTGGGGTTAGTGGGAAAAGACATGCATTTTGTGTCTTGTAGTGAATTTCTAGCACAAGATTTGGAGTAAGAGAAAGCAAGTCAGGGTTAGAGCCTGGTGACAAAAATATGCATAAATTAGATTGCACCAAAGTAGATATTGAACACAGAATGGCAGAAATTTGGTCTATCATCTAATCAACAGACTTTAGATTTCTTTTTCATTCTATGTTTTCTAATGGGCTCTCTTGGGAAGAGGCTGGAGAGATGGCCTGTGGCAGGCCAAGCATGAGAAGACAGGGCCAGAAACAAAATTAGGTTAATGCTTTCAAGTGACAACCCACGAGACACTTCAGGTTGCCTCGAATCACTGTCAGTGTAAGGAGAGGGTGGGAAGTTTGATTCCACTAAGAAAAGATGACGACAAACCAAAGCAATGTATTGCTCCAAACAAGCATTGGGGAAAGAATAATGATTGCAAATGTCAGGAACCTTGGATTATCCTGAACGGAAACATTATAACTAAAGAAAAAAGGGGTTGCTGTAGGGATGACATTTTCTGTAAAACAGTTGCTAATAGTTTATTCTGTAGCACAAAACGGTGAAGTCTACTTGGTGAGTCCTTGACTTTTTAAGCTCATAGAAGCAGTATGGCTGCAATGCCTCACTAAAGAAAATGCAATCCTTGTGGAGAAAGAGAGACAGGGATGCTTACTTTGAAGTGAAGATTATTAGTCACATTATTCGTAGTTTAATTAAAAAGCTTATTGCTGACTGTGTTAATAAATTGGCACAATTTCAATTCAGAATGACAGTGCTCAAGGGAAGGTCTCTTTCTCTCTCTCTCTCTCTCTCTGTTCTTTCTCTCTCTCTCGCTTTCGCTCTCAGCCTCTCTCCTCTTTCTTCTTTGTATATAAGACATGACATAGAATCCACGGGAAAATGCTTGATGTCACTCATGGGGGGAGCAAACATAGAAATTCAAAATCTCAAAACCAATCTTAGAGACTTTGTTCAGAAATGGAACAGATTGAAATGACCTCTAGCAACAGATTGTGTCAGAGGAAAAGGGAAAGAGGCCATTCCTATAAGACAGCAAAATAATACGAAGTGACAGAACCTGATGCCTTAACAGTTTATGTATGTCACCGACAAATTGAAATAGTGGAAGCATTTGTGTAGATCAAGTAAAGCAGAGGTAAATCAAATTAATCAAGTTAATCAAATGAATTTCAACAACCAAAGACATAGGGTAAAGAAAAGTGTTTCAAAATGAAGACTCAATAGAGCACAAACTTAAAATAACATGTTATAATCACCCCTTCTCCTGCCACAATGTTGGCTTTTCTGTAAAACTTCTGTGCAGGCTCTATGAAAGCATTTCCTGGATTAGCAGCAAATAAAATTGTGTCTTCTTGAGACGGAATTGTCTCTTATTTGTCCTTCGGGGATTTGGATCCTGTACATGGGGTCACACATTATGATCAAATCATTAAGGTATTATAGTCTGTGGCAAAATCCTCGAGATTCTATTTACTTGCATTTTTAGTTTATATAAAATGTCATTTTCCCTTGCATAAGAGTAGTGCTAAAATTGCATTCATTATTACTGAAAGCTAGCTAATCTGGGTTGAAATCTACTACAGAATGAAAAGTCTCAGAACTGAATAGAAACTCAAAATCTATTTTCCAAAGACATTACAGAAAAGAAAATTGTGGCTCAGAGAAATGGAAAGGGTTACCCAGTAGCCTTGGGTATTTAGCATAAAGTGAAATGGATCATACTCAGATCTCCTCTGTGTTACCCAGTAATGCATGTGAAAGACTTTTCATCGGAACAGAATATTGGGCTAAAACACCCATTTTAGTCATTTTATTAAAGCTGAAAGAGTCATTTGAAATGTTAGCAATAAAAATGGTTAAAACACACATGGATGTTTCTCAATGAATTCATATTTAAGATTTGAATTTATAAAATTATACAATGTTAAATGAATGAAATAGAGTAGTCTCAAATTCTAAACAGATAAATCACAGTTTCTCTGTTTTTCTCCTTCCTTTATTTTTTTCCTCTCTTACTTTGTCCCTTTCTTTTTCACCTTTGCCCCCTATTCTTCTTGCCACATTCTTTAAAAAAATTTTTTTTTTACTCTTTATTTTTTGAGAGACAGAGAGAGAGAGAGAGACAGAGTGCAAGCAGGGGAGGAACAGAGACAGAGGGAGACACAGAATCCAAAGCAGGCTCCAGGCTTTAAGCTGTCAGCACAGAGCCTGACTCAGGGCTTGAACTCATGAACAGTGAGATCATGACCTGAGACGAAGTAAGATGCTTAACCTTCTGAGACACCCAGGCGCCCATTGCCCCATTCTTGTTCCTATTCTTGGTTTTTTGGTATTCTGGAGTCTTGTAAATGTCCATAAATTCTTTGACACTCTTTTCTTTTAAGATGGAGTGTGATTTCTCAATGGACTGGACTTGATTACTCTCATCCAATGAATAGGATGTGGGGGACATAACCACATATAACTTCCAACATCAGGTCATAAAAGGCACTGTGATTTCTCCTTGCTCTCACTTTTGAATTACTTGCTTTGGAAGAAGCCAGGTGCCATGGCAGGAAGATGCTCCAGCAGCCCTCTGGGGAGCCCATACGGTGAGAAACGGAGGTCTCCTGCCAATAGCCATGTGAGTGAGCTCTCGCAGAAATGGATGTCATGGCCTAAGTCAGGCAATCAGATGAGTGCAATCCCAGATGTCATCTTGACCACAACTTCATGACAAATTGAGCCAGAGCCACCTGGAGAAGCTGCTCATGATATTCTGACCCACAGAAACAGTGAGATAATAAATATTTGTCCCTTGAAGCCTCTCAGTTAGAGATAATTTTTTTATTTAACAGTAGGTAACTAATGCAGCCAGGTATGCCACCTTTATCATGTCAAATTTATGAAAGCCATCCTAAAATTCATTAGCAGGCTTTCTTTTTAAAAAAAAAGTTATGAATTTTCTGTACAAAAATAGATAATTCCAGTAAAAAAGCATGAGTAAGAAACACTTAACATGAAGCATGCCAGAGAACAATTACTCACATTTTAGTGTAGATCTTTGAAGACTTTTGCTAAGCATTAAGGTTTTAAAAAGCCACCAGGTATGTTCATAGTAAGAGTAAGAGCATAAAATCTGAAGCCAGACTGCCTGGGTTTGAACCCTGGTCCCTCCACTAATTAGCTGTGTCACCTTGAATGAGCTACTTCTCTTTGCCTTTGTTTTTCCATTTTTAAAGTACAGCTAATAAAATGGACTCAGTCAATTAAGCCTCCCCTACTCTTGATTTCGGCTCAGGTTCATGGGCTCATGCCCCACGTCAGGCTCTGTGCTGAGCATGGAGGCTGCTTAAGATTCTCTTCTCTCTCCCCCTCGGTCCCTCTCCCCAGCTCATGCACTTGCTCTCTGTCTCTCTCTCTCAAAAAAAAAAAAAAAGATATATCTGTTTCCTATGCTTGTTGTGAGGTTTAAATTAATGGAATTAATATGTGTAAAAGCATTAGAATTGCACTTGAATCATGGAAATCATTCTATACATTTGTGCTATCATTATTATTATTTCATCATATCCAAGGAAACCTTTCCTATCTTCCTGTGTTCCAACAGCCTTTGGCATAGTTGATCACTCCATCCTTCAATGATCTGCTCTGTTGCTATTTGTTCTAATCAAGTCTTGGATTCCTTTGTCCTTAACCAGGTGTTTTTAATCAGTTATTTTTACCTGTTTCTCCTCCTCTCCCTATAAGATCTGGAGCACCCCAGTATCTGCCTTTGGATCTTTTTTTTTTCCAGACTCTGCCAAAGGGATATCTTTTGGTCTGATGGTCTTATTTACCCAGGCCCTGCCTAGGCTGCTCTGACCTCATCATGGGACAATCTTCTTCTTTATTCACTGCAGACCAGTCTCAGTGGCCTCCTCTCTGCTCCTCAAGCAGAACAAGCCCCTGGTGCCTCTGAGCCCCTGCACACAGCATTCCTGATGCCTTCCTCCAGCCTGTTCATGGCTTGTTCTTATTCTTTATCTTAAAAAAGGTCTTCCTGACCACCTCTACATTTTTTTCCTTGCAAAAGCCTTCAGGTCACCTGAGACCAGTGAAAACATTTTTTTTTCCTTTTCTGTATTTCCCCAAGTGGCTTTTCTTTGCAAAATGACATAAAATGAGGGGAAACCTGGGAGTGAGGTCACCTGAAATGGCAGCCCAGGGACTTATACAATCTGGAGGGCAGGGCATCTCAGGTAGTGATCAAAGGTGTGTTTTTCTACAAGAATAAGTTAAGCCAAAGAGCAGGCACTAGGATCCTGAATGGGAGAAGGTCAGTGGGGGGGCCCCCCAACCCTGGGTTTGACCCACATTCCCCAGAGGAGAAGTAGCAGTAGGGTGTGAGGATCTGCCCTTGTAGGCTCCAAGGGACAGAAGGGGAAGAACAGGCCAGATCTGTTGTCTCAGGGAAAACACCCTCCTAGTTAGTCCTTTGATACAATATAATTATTGTATGTTATGTTATGTTATGTTATGTTATGTTATGTTATGTTATGTTGATTATATGTGATGCTATTCGTTCATTTGTATCACACATAAACACTTCTAAGTACTTATTTTGTGGCAGGCAATATTCTAAGTACTGATACCAGTAAAGAAAACAGTCATGATCTGTGCCCTTGTAGAGTCTACATTCTAGTTTTGATAAACAGCAAACAAAAGACACAATCAATGCATACATTATATATAGTATATTAAAGGTGATAAGCCATGGTTTAAAAAAAAGGGAAGAGGAAGAAGAACAGGGTATGGATTTGGTTGGAAGTCAGGGTGGAGACATAGTTGTAGTATGAAATACAGTGTCAGGGTAGGCCTCCTGGGTGTGGCGAGATTTGAGCAAATTCTTGAAAGCAGTGAGAAATTTATCATATGCTTCCTGAGGGAAGACTGTTCCAGACAGAGATTGTGGTGTGGGATCCTGCCTGATTGTTTAACACACTGCAGGAGAGCCAGTGGTGAGGAAACAATAGGAAAAGGCAAAGCCAGAGAAGGAAAGGCATAGGGAGACACCGTCAAATGGGAACCGTAGGTCATCTTAAAGACAAGATGCTTTTTTATTCCCTTATATTTTACCTTGTTTGTTATGCAAGACTATCTATTGATAAAATTTAGCAGTTTGACCAGCACATTTCTAGGCTCCTTTCATTAACTGTCTAGTGTTCAATCAGGCTATTAATCTATACATCAGATTGTTTGTTTTAGTCTTCTGAAAGTTTTCTTTAATTGGAACTGAATTTCTATTTCTAGGTTTGTCCAGATTTATTTATTAGGAATTCCAACTGTCTGTATCTTGAATATCCAAACTTTTATTTTACTTATTTTATTTTATTTTTTTTTAGTTTATTTGTTTATTTTTGAGAATTTGTGAACAAGGGAGGGGCAGAGAGAGAGAGAGAGAGAGAGAGAGAATCCAAACAGGCCTGCACTGTCAGCATGGAGCCAGATGCAGGGCTCAATCTTACGAACCTTGGGACTGTGACCTGAGCCAAGATCGAGTCCAATGCTGAACCACTGAGCCCCCAAACTCTGTTTGAAAGTGTTGTGTTCCCTGTCATTGTTTTTGTCTTTTGTCCCTCTTCCTTTGCGTTTAGGAAAAGTTCTTAAAATACCTTCCAAATAAAGATTTAGTTTTGTGAAATATCAGTTCTGACTTGTCCTGCTTTGAATACAGATCTCATATTGTGATAATACAGTATTACTCACCTCTCATTCTTTCTTTATCTCAGCCAGAGTCTTTTCATATCAATTGGCTATATTAAAAACTCTTTTCATCTCTCTTCTCCCCGCCAAATACATATTTTGATTAAGAAAGCAGCATACCTTTCTAAAACTACTTCTGCTTCTCATAATATGTTCTTAATAAACATTCTCATTTTGGCTTCTGAAGTCATAGTCTATTTTAATTTTATGTGGCATAATCATTTCCTGGCATACATTTGTTTCTTCTTGTATATCCTTGAATAAAGAACATCCTATCCATGCTTGATATTTAATAAAACTCCACCTGAATGGATTGCCCTTTAACTCTTTAAAAAAACTTAAATATTGTGAGATATCTCTCCTAACTTACCTTCCAGGGTTGGCGAACTTGAACTTGAGTGTCCATTACTAGGTCAGTGACCTGCAACTGAATGCGGGAGGAAACTCAGCCAACAGGGAGACTGCATCTGTGGTATCTGCTCTGGACTTGACACAGTTGTGGTACCGGCAATCATTTGTCTCCTGTGCTTTTCTTTTTAGGGCAGCCTCTGCTCCAGGTACGCGGCATTGTACTTTATTCCCTGATACATTCTACTGACCATATCGGTAGACAGCCCCCCGAGGATTTGTTGACTTCTCCCTGAATGTCTCACCTCTGTGCCTGACAGCATGGGACTACCCTTACTGACTGGTGGACCCGCAGTGGTAGAAAGCCCCACCAGTGAAGCAGATACCCAGTGGCTCTCTGTTGCCATCAGCCCTCCAAATTTGGGCTGCTTTCTCAGAGTGCCCCTTGCTGCTTTCTCAGAAGGGGACGTTGCTGTTAATCTTTGAAGCTATCTATTTCTCTGGCCTCATACAGTGGAGCCCCTCACCCTATAGTGATTAAGTTAGAAAAGAGGCTTTGTTTCCAAAGGTGTGCATACAAACAGATGAGGGGGCAGTTCTCCGCCTGTTTCTCTTGTCCACAGTGCTCAAAATTCTGTCAGAGGAAGAGCACAGAATGCTTTCTTGAACTTTAACCTTTTCCCAACCGATTGAGTCAAGTGCAGAAAAATCATTTATCCTTTTCATTCATTGTATCCCAGGCATCTAGAAAACTACCAAACACAACCTTGTGAAATGGATGAAAAACTTTATCCTGTCGTTGGGAAATGAGTTATAACTCAACATTTGCATTCACTCCAGTCAGCCTCTGAATCATTAAGTCTGATTCAAGTTCAAAAGAAATGGTGTCAATCACACATTGTGTGGCTATTTTAGCTCCCACATGTTGCCTTGAGGTAAAAGGCAAGTGAGGAGAATTCAAGCAGAAGCTATGTTGAGATTTCAGACAGGCCCTTAGTAATTTTGTCTCCAAATATCAGTGTTTAGTCTTTAAGTTTAAGAGAAAGAAAAGGCAGCCATGAATTCATCCTGTAAAGGTAATTGCCACTAATAGTAAAAAGAAATTTATACTATATGTTAAATCTAAGTGAAATCATCTTAGCAGAATTGGAAATCTAAGGAAGCTAATATGTTAGGGAGCTGGACTAATACAAAACGCCAATGACTCTGTAATTGCTATTTTCAAACAATAATAATTACATTTTGCATTTGTCTGAACCCCAACTATTTGACAATTGATACAGTTGAGACAAGAAGTAAACCATTTTGTGTACCCCTAATTGCATCACGCTTTTATTCTTTTTAAAAAAATTGTTTTATGTTTATTTTTGAGAGAGAGGCAGGTGTGAGCAGGGGAGGGGAAGAGAGAGAGGGAAGCCCAGAATCGAAACAGTCTCCAGGCTCTGAGGTGCCAGCACAGAGCCCGACATGGGGCTTGAACTCACAAACTGTGAGATCATGACCTGAGCCAAAGTCGGACGCTCAACCGACTGAGCCACCCAGGCGCCCCTATATTTTTATTCTTAATGATAGTTGTCAGCAGCTACAGCTTTGTGAAGAAAATGCATCTTGTTTTATTTTAACTGTGTAGATTTGTGTACTTTGTACAGAATGATTACATAATCGATGTCGATTACAGCATTGATGTTTGTGCATCATTAATGTCATACCCTTTCCTTTGTCACTGCATTTAACCATAACACTGTAAGACAAACACGCCTCTTCTCCTCTTCCTATTATACTGCATGCCATTAAATGTGAAAAGAAATGCTATATTTATCTTGATATATATTAAAAAATAATGAAGAGGGTAATTATCAAGGCTGCATTGCAATTTCACGGCATGGCTGTCAGTTACAAACTGCTTGATCTGCACTCTTTTAGTTCATAATGTCAGGGAAAAAAATCTTGTGATTGAAATACAGTCATTTAATTAATTTCTCTCTATTATTTCTTTCAGTGCCGTACTTGTGATTTGAGCTCAGGGATGGGAAATTCAAGTTTGGAAAAATAGAAGATCATGAAAGCTGATGAGTCTTTTTCTTTGTTTGTTTTATTTGGATATTTAATCTCTCAGCACTGAGTGGCAGAAGTGAAGGAATGCCACAGATTTCAAAATATTCAATTCATAGATAGGTGTTAACCAATGGCAAGACTGACAGAATGGCTTTGTTATTTGCTGGCTCTTAACTACAAGTGCCTTTTGGTGTAATGACATTCACTTCAATACCACCTGGTAAATGAGCAATAAGCAATCACGGAGCCATGAGAACGCTACTTTACCATTTTTCAGACGGAATGTTTCACTACGAGGGCTCTTACTACACATGGAACACATATTGTCTTTCCTTTGTCTCTGATAGATCAAAATAATGGGGGAGTTGGCTTTTAGAAATATTAATCATAAATGAATTTGCCACTAAAGCTTATGAAGCACCCTGACAATGGTTTAAAATAATGGCTACATGTAAAGTCCTCTGACCTCTATCGTGATGAAGAGTACTCATAGCTACAGTTTTCTAACTTTTGATGCCACAGAAATGTTTGCGTGATGGCCATGAAGTCTTGATCAGAAGGTTAGCTGGTAAGAACACACATGGAAATGGTTTGGTAGAAAGAAGAGCAATCAAAAATTCATATTAAAAACATCTAGAAAACAATTTAAGGTAATTGAAATTTGAAGGCATAATACTGAGTAGGGATAAATAGTATAATGTAATTTTCCTCTTTCCTATACATTGCTTTGCTGTAACTGACTAAACTAGTCAAATCCAGTTTGCTTTCTACTTGTGTGTCTTGCTTCTATAGATTATCATTAACATGATCTTGTAAACAATTTCCTAACAAAGCTTATCACTGAGGTTCGTATTTCATCTCATGATTAACGTAAGCATTAGATGCGAGGGGTCTTGAGGGCAGAGTCCATGTTTTAATCACTGTTTTATCTCTATCAACCAATATTAACACATTTTGTAAGTTGGTTGCCAAAAAACAATTTCTTACACAAAATAAAGGAAAAATAATGAAGTTAACTTTTCATTAAAAGTCTCTCTTTGTTTTTAGCAAATAGTGATATATTACAGCATGTTTACCTGTTCTCTGTTACTCATATATCTCTATTGCTATAATTTCCCATATAATTTGGCATTGTAACCATATTAGAATCATCACAAAAACTTTCAAGTGTACCTCCTTTCTATGTGCGTCACGTTCTCATTATTATCTGTTTTAAACCTTAATTCAAATTAAAAAAAATCACCTTAAATCTTTCTAAATCTCAGCTAAAATGGAATATTGACCAAACAATTCTTCAGCAATGTTTTAGGGCAGGTTAGTTTAAATTTTGTGATATTTTTGTCCATAATTCTTAGGTCATATCATTCTTTTGGGGCTTCATTTGATATTGAGTACCTTCTGAAAGAAAATGAAGTATTTGGAACATATATGATCTGCAGTAGTACGGCTTGTCAGCATGGCCAAAGAACATGTTCTATTTTTAATAGTCATTGGAAAAAAAGTAAAGCAGACAAGGAAAGGGGACACACAGAGGTTTGAAATATTTTACTGTTTGTTTTCCTGCTTTACATATGATGGCACATTAGGCTATTGATGGGCAAATTCAAGATAATAAGAGGAGTCCACAAGTAGGAGGGGAATAAGAGGAGGAAAGAAACAGGAAACATCAAGGTCCTATGTGGCAAAAAGCTGGAATGGAAAGAAAGAAGAAACAGCCCTATGATTTGACATTCCCGGTTTACCCATTAATGGTAACTAGGGGAGACTAAACATGAATTAAGAGTTCTCATGAAAAGTTGCTGCTACAGAGAGTATCTGGCATAGTTGGATGTGATATGGGCTCCGGCTTTTTAAAAATTCTTAGTTTGGAAAAGAGGGAATTTCACCTCATGCTCTACAGCATATCTTTAAATATGAGAAATGACAACTAACATTTTCTTACTGGTCCGATTGGGTATCAAGTTTGTGCTACTTGAAGGCAAAGAGTTCGAGAATTAATCAACCATTCTCACTGCATGGTCTTTTTCAGTGTTTCACAATGTAAAAGAGTTTATTTCCCCTTGAACGTGGAATATTTATTATGTTACTGAAACAATTGGCTGAACTTTCGGAAGAAAGCAAAAAAACAAAAAAAAAAGCTTTACTCGGCTCCTTTCACTAAAATATATAATAGCTGTATCAAATCTTTATGGTAAAAGAGATCATTGCATAAGTAGAAAAGGGAAGCATGGTTAAGCATTCTTACACCCTTGGAATATAAATTCTATTTCTAATCATGTTCCTCAAATCATGAAATACAAAGAGCTGCCCAATTTGACCACATAAAATTCAAAACATCTGAATAAAATGAAAAAAGAAAGATGTAATATATATAGGTTGTTGACAAACTGAAAAATAGGAAAATTATTTTTAAATAATACAGGCAAAAGTTCATAAGTATAATGACAAAACATGAAGCCCTTTTAAAAACATATGCCAGAGTTCATAGCAATAGAAAACTTACCAAGGTTTAAATATAATCAATGTACATAAGGAGAAATAAGAATAAAAGCATATGAAAAGATCTTTAGAGCTTACTTATAGAAAAATACATGAAAATTCAAACAACATTGAAATGTCATTTTCTTTCTATTCTATAGAAAAAGAGACAAATGTTTCTTAATACTTAAGTGATAGGAATAGGCATTCTCATACCTGCTGATGGATTTGTCAACTTGCACAATTTCTGGAAGGCAATGTGTCAATATATACTACAGTGTAAGTTGTGCATTTGCTTTGACTCAGCAATCTTACTTCTAGAAATGCACCCAAGAGTTAATCACACGAGCATCAACCCCTATGTTTACAAGGATTTTCAACACAGCATCATCTATAATCTAGTAGTTGGAAATAGCACATATATGCCATATATCATATATATGCAGTTATTCTTGGTGAATTTGTTTATAAATATCTAGATTATCTAGTATAAAATGTATTAAAGAAGACACAAAAATATTGTCATTAATCGGAGTGTCATGATTCAAGGTGATTATTTCCTTTTTTCATTTATAATATTATATTTTAAAATGTGATTTAGCTTTTTAAAAATTTATGTGATTCTTCACTTGAAATGTGCTAATATCACATTAACTTAAATACACTAAAATACTTTCTGTCCACATTCAGGTGCCCAAGAAATGTCTTTTACAAAGCATTTTTTAACTGCCACATTTTGGTGAAAACGTTTGAATTGATACCACTATGGAAATAAGATTTTAGTCTAATACTTTATCCAAAAGTTTGTTACTAGCTTTAATTAGAATATGATGCCTAATTTTGCTCAGTAACTACTGTCACTCATTAAAATCATTCTAATCAAATATTACAGCAGTCTCTATATCCTTGGTGTCTTAGTGGAATAAAAAAAAAAGATTTTTTAGCTATCATTCAAAATAAAATGGAGTAATTTGAATCCCATATCCAGAGCCAGTGACAGTATAGTTTAAAACTAGTCATCTAAATCTATTGAAAATTAATTCCATCAATGTTTCCTTTCAAGGAGAGATGCAAAATAAAACAACATAAGATGTAAGAAGAGTGTTCACTACTATTTCTCATGTTCACATTTCATGAGACCTTACTAGAAGCTCAGTTCTACATTTTTTATTCAAATCTCATTTTTGCATAGCAGATGCAAGAATAGAAATTGTTCCAAACTTTCAAGAAGATATTCTTGTAAATTATTAGCAGTATCATTCTGAAATATTACTTTGAAGTCACTTTTCTATCGAGGTGGAAGAGAGCATATACATACTACTCCAGGCATGTAGAACATTTATATTTTCATCATATAATTACAGAGCTTGTCTAACTTTCCTCTAAAGTGAGATCAGACTAGTATATGTGCTGGTCACATACATTTAACTTTTCTAGAGGACACATCCATTGTAGGGTGCTGCCTTGGGTAGTTATATTGACATATGAATGTACAATATAGGCAGAGCATATATTTACCAGGTTATTTGCCTTGGTTTGTCTCATTTCAAACCATCTGTCCTTTCTTTTTCATTGTAGCCCATGGATTTGGGACAGAGTATTCTCAAGGGTTAGTTATCTCAGGTTTCAATTCTAGGAATTTCTTGACCTCCTTCTCTTTTCAGTATGTAGGGAAGAAACTGTTGTAACTCTTCAGGTTCTGTATAACTGAAGAACTGGGAAACACCATCAGCATGGCTCACTGAGGTGTGGTGACAGTTATTTTTTTCTTAATTAGTCAAAATGTACAATGTGCTAATTACTTGATTCACAAGGAAAAAAAATCATTAAATAAAAATCACATTTGACTGGTTTTAGCATATTAGGGCATATATTTTTATTTAAATGCAGAGAGCATCTGAATGTTAAATAAGCCACAAAATATGTTCATGGTGAAACTAATTAACACTACAACCATGAACACAATTCCCTTATGGGTTAATTTCTCAATGAAACTCAAAGATACTTTTTGACCTACTATAATGCTCCTTCTGCCAAGGTTAAGAGAAAGATATCACCATAATTGGAGCATATGAGTCTGTATTAACCTGATTTAGGTTGGGGAATCAAAGATTTGCACAAGGAAGGAATTCATAATAATTAGGGTGTAAAACATGCAAGCATAGGGGCTTAAACACAGCATGAATTAATTATTCAGTGTTGTTCAGTCCATTTGGACTTATAAATTACAAAAGGTCATAGAGAGAAGATTGTAACCCTTATTCCCTTTCCAGTCTAACAGCCTAAGACTTCTTAAACCTCATCCTTGCAGAGTATGGACAAACATATTTAAAATTATGAAATAATAATACACAAAGAGAAAAGATAGGTAGGTACATAAAACAAATGTGAGGTATGTGAGGACAAAGAAAAATCATGTATATTCTGCTAAGTAACCTTAGGAATCAAGAATGTTTACATTTTACATATCACTCAAATAGTTGTCACTTCCAATTTGTAATCTTTATTACACTAAATTAATGTTGATTTGCATAACTTTATTTCATAGATAAAGTTCGTATTATCCTTATTTTTCAATACAGGTTTTAGTAAATTTAATAAATTATTTCATGATTTTTGTATAGAAGTCTTAGTAGGAAAACCCACAAAATAACAAAGATAAAAACAAAATAAACCTGAAGACTGTGGTAGGCTGAAGAATGGCCCTGAAAAATGTCCACATCCTACACCTGGAACCCATGAACATGTTCCATTGTATGGCAAAAGGAACTTTGCAGACGTGATTAAGTTAAGGATCTCAAAATGGGGAGATAATCCTGGGTTATTCGGGTGGACCAATGTAACCACAAGAGTTGTTATAAGAAAGAGTCAGGAGGGCCAAAGTCAGAGACAAGGCCATGCGGTAATGGAAACAGAAGTAGAAAACGTGATGTGATGTGGGACAAGGATCCAAGGAATGTGGACAGCATCTAGAAACTGGAAATGGCAAGGAATTGATTGTTCCCTGAAGTCTCCAGAAGGAATGCCAACACCTTAAATTTTTAGCACAGTGAGACCAATTTCGGCTTCTGATCTATAGAACTATATGGTAATAACTTTGTGGAGTTAAACCACTAAGTTGGTGATAATTTCTGGCAGCAACAAAAGAAAACTAATACAAAGACTATAGAAAGCCAACAAAACTCAATCCCCAAATACCTGACTGTATTAGTGTGTAATGAATATCATCCCCCGAGTAATCAATGTGAATATCAGAGCTAGATTTTGTATAGTTTTAAAGAGTCCATGTCTTTGTTATTAGGGAAATATCTAAAATAAACACCTCTTTTGTCCCCCACATATGGTTAGTATTATTTAATTCAATCAACAAAAATATATAAAGGACTTTTTTTGAGCCGTGTATAGTCTCTTGAATCACCAAAGAGGATAAAACTATGAAAGAGCATGTTTTTCTGCCGTTAGACAGCTTTCAGTTTAGAAGAGATATATACAAAATCAATGCAAAATAGGAAATGACACATGAGATTTGTATTTAAACAAAGCACCAAGAGTTTATAGATTAGAAGCCTGTTTACGGAAAGGGTTTAGCATGATGGTTGTGAGGTGTTGCCGTAGAAAAAGAATAGGTAAAGACAGAAAGGGTGCTGAAAGTCAGATCAGAGGTCTGAAGAGCATGTGAGGAGTAGGGAGGTGGTCAAAATATATAAACATTGTTTCAATTAGTTTTATTGAATATTTAGGAAATTCTTTACTCTGGAATTACATGTAGCTTACAAACATGCTGGAGTCAACCCAGTCTTGAAGCCCCCCGTTCCTCCCCTCAACACCTCAGATGGGATCTTAATTTCCCTTCTGATCATGAGCAACCCTTTTTAGAGATCAGTCAACAATTAGTGCCACCAATTCCTTACTTTTCACTTTCTCTGAAGCTCGCTGCACGTCTGGTTTTAGCTACCATCATCATTCTGAAACTTCCCTAGCCAGAGATCATTCCACACGTAATGAACACTCTCATGTCCTCCTTTTATTGAAGTTAACCAGGAGGTAAACTCAAGTCCTCTCTCTTACTCTCCTCTTTGGCCCTTCCAGGACTCTTCCTACTTTCTCAGTTTCATTCTTTGGCTCAGTGTTCTGTCCTTGACCCACTGTTTATTCCACGACCTTCTCAAAGTGCAGCACGTGGCTGCTATGTTGGTGCATTGCCCACACATCCTTACTTCCTTCTTCTAGGCTCTGTGCATTCATGCCTTGGTTTCTCTGTTGCTTTGCTCCTTATGGCTGTCATTTACATCTTTCTTCAGAAGACCTTCCTGAGGTTATTGAAAGCACTTTGGACTCTTGTGCAAAGATCCAAAAGTACCTGGTAGTGTGTGTACCTCCAGGGGTAGCCCGTAGCCAGGACTGACTGATTTAGAAGTAAGATAATCTGGCTTTTTTTTTACTTTGAGTGAGACAAATGAGGGGGTATCATTTAAGCTTCAAAGCTCCCCACAGTACACAGCTCAGTACTTTGCCTAAAACTGTACCCTCATTTAGTTTCTCCTCCCCTGCCCTGCTTCTTCCTCTCCCATACTGATTTCCCCTAGAAGCACTTTCTCAATAAATCACTTGCATATGGATCTTCATCTGTTTCCTAGGGACCTTCCCAAAACACTCCACACACTGTTAATTAAGTACATTCTTTGTCATGCTAACTCCTAAGAAGTGTCCTTAGTCCTAACCTCTTCACTGAGGAAGCTGAGGATTCAGGATCCAAGTATCTAGGAGACGTCTGCATCTGGACATATTTCACAAATGATGACACTTCCCCTCATCCTACCAGTGCCACAAGGGGATCTTTCTTAGATCCTCACAGTGAGAACATGGCAGGGTTCATGGAGGTAAAAACCAATAAATTATAGAGGTTCCTGTAAGACTGTGGCTTCCAGGAATTTCTCCTCATGTTAGCTCATACTCAGCCTCTAGCAATTGGTCAAAATTGCAACATAGGTATTCCTACCTGTTTGTGGCTCCTACAGCTTCTGCTTCAGGTAAGCAGGATGCAGTTGTCTTTCTGGATGAATTTCTCTCCAGATTTGAAATGCTGGTTTTCCCTGTGCAGGGGCCAAAGACAGGCTGCCCCAAGATGGGCAACTTTGGTATATTGATTATTTTAAAGAAAAGTTACTTAAGAGACACCCTATGCAAGAAGGACACTCGGACCCTCCTGTGTCCTCCTGAAGGCAGGAAATAAATCTCCCGTGTGAATGGTACCCTCCTTGAACCAGGAGATAAAGAGACATCCTTATCACCAGATTGGAGATTTAGAGCTCAAAAGGCTGTATAAAAACTTGTATTACTTTTCACTAATGTACCACTGCAGCTCAAATTCTGTTTGGAACTTCGTACTAACTGAAGCTCCCAAAATTAAAATTTCTTTTTCCCGTCAATTCCTCAGAGATTTATTCTTTGTGTTTAAAAAGTATAAAAACTGCCTTCCTTGGTCATTTCCTTGGGTCTCAGTTTCCATGTTGGGCCTCTGTGCACATATCTTTGTTGTTGTTTTTTTTCTCCTACTGATCTGTTTCATGTAAATTTGATTCTTAGTCCAGCTGGAAGACTTCAAGGGTAGAGAAGAATTTTTCCTTCCCTTCACCTGGAACATTGGTTCTATGGTAGGTCCAAGTTTTTACTCAATTTGCTCAGCTTTTTCTCAAAATAAGGATAGAAGGGAAGACTTCCAAACTCTTTACATAATGGAGCTTAAAACAAGAAGTCCTTTACCTGACTTTTTAAACTTTAAGACATTTATTTGTGATTTTAAGTGGGGTAGTAAAAAACTGTTCCTACCAAGATGGTAATGCTTTTGAGTAAAGACTCTATAGTGACGATGAGAGTCAAGTGCCTATCTGGGAATGAATGCTCAGTAAAGAAACAATGACTTATACAAACACTGTGAGACAAGAATGCCAGTGTGGCCAGAGCAGAGCAAATGGGAAACACTGTGATACATTACAAGATTGACTCAGAGAGGCAATGAGAAGAGTATGAGTCCATTAGGCAATTTTAAGGACTTTGGCTTATACTCCATGAGAAATGGGGTCTTTGGAAAGATTTTTCCTGAATGAGTGCAAGGTCTGATGGGTTTTAAAAGTACTATTCTGGCTCCTACAGAGATTGGACTAGAAGAGAGCAAGTGAGAAGTGGAGAGACCAGTTGGGGTACAACTGCAGTAATCCTTAGGTGGGATTATGCTTTAGACCATTGTAAGGGGTTGTCAAAATGAGAACTGCTCATATTCTGGACATGAGATTAAGGCCAATAAGATTTGCTGGACCGGACTCGGGGTGTGACAGAAAGCTTATAGCAAAGCAGGACTCCAGATACATTTTCCTTGAGAAACCGAAAGAATTGATTTACCCTGTTGACAGGATGGCTTTCTAACTGATCTATCTGACTAAATCTCACCTATGATTACAGTTTTTGACCACCTCTCCATTGTGTTCAGGCCAGCTTCTTCAGCATGGCCCTCAGGCATTCTCCCCCGCACCACGCTTGGACTTTGGTGTCAGTGTAATGGTTTAGCCCCAAGCCTGTACCACCTCGAGCCTTTTGTATCATTCATGCTGAAAATGTTTGAAATTCCACTGAAAAGCTGCTGTCTCAGGTCTCAGCATCTTTATACCACCGTTGCTTTTATTTGGAATCCCTTCTTTTTCATTCCCCTCAGATGGCTTATTCCTGTTGATACTTAAAAATTCAGTTCAAATATTATGCCCTCTACAAGCCATAAAACAGACTCTTAACTATACAGAACAAACTGAGGGTTGCTGGAGGTGAGGTAGGCAGAGGATTGGTTAAATGGGTGATAGGAATTAAAATGGGCACTTGTGATGAGCACTGGGTGTTATATGTAAGTGATGAATCACTGAATTCTACTTCTGAAACTAATATTACACCATATGTTAACTAGAATTTGAATAAAAAACTGAAATAAGCAAAAAAAAAAAAAATACACCCTCTAGAAACTTTCCTCAAACCATTCCTTTGTGTTTACCTGTCCCAAGTCTAGGGAAGCTGCCTGTATCACTGGTACTCCATGATTCTGTCCTTATTTCATTGTACCGTAAGTGTTAGGCTACATGGTGACTCCCCATATCTGTATTTGGGGGTTGGGGTGAACAGAGACCCTATAATTTTCATCTCTCTGTGATCAGAGCCACTGACACAGTCCATGCACTCAATACATTTTAATAGGCTAAGAACTGATACTGCTAATTTTTTGGTTTTCTTAATTTTGTTTTGTTTTACATTTTGGAGTTTAGAGAGCTCAAAAAATGTTGGAAAGGGCCCATAGCATGTACAGGAAAATCTTTTCATTAGTCCTTGGGAAAAAACAAAGGTAAATAACTAATCAACACTCACTGGCAGTGTGCATAGTTTAACAATATAAAGTCACTTTCAGCTTGAAGAGAGAAAGAAAAATTCAAATATGTGCAGTTTTTATAAAAACTGAAATCTAGATATATTAGTAGTAGATAAAAATCTATAGGCCCATGTTCTACAACATTTTTATTTTTTTTCCTAAATATTAATGGGACATTTTATCTTGGACAACTTAATTCACTGGTATTGGTCTTACACTTATAGTTGAAGATAAATAGCCATACCAATCCAGGTTTCCCCTAAGAATATTACATTCTAATGTTTTTCTTGGAATAAAATAATTGTGTGAAACAACGGAAGATTATTTAGAATGGCCAATAAAGTCCAGGATGTATTCACTGAAAAATAATGTGGGTAAATGATGTGGAGAAAAAACTGCTATTGACTTCTTTGACAAAATTCACTAATGAGAAAACAATAAGATTAAATTTGTCCATAAAGACCACAGTCTAGCACAGGCCAGATGAAAATTATGTTTACTTTTCAAAATAAAGAATTCAGAACACTGTACTACTTGACTAGCAGTACAGGCCAAGACTCGGTGTTGGAAATAAATTAAAATCCAAAGGAAAATCCCACAGATGTCAAAAAAATATTTCGAAAGAAACTACAGCTTAATGAAAAACATATACATATTGTATAATAGATGTTAAGGCCAAATACATTAAAACAGTTTATATCAATGGCTACTCTGTTCTTTCATGAACAAGGTTTTTTTTATTATTTATAGTTACAAGACTGCAGAAGAGAATCAATATATTGGAATGCAATGTACTATGTTCAAAATCAACTTGAACTTTAGGGGTTCTGATTTTGCAGTGAAACTGTTAAGTGTCAAGGATTGAGTTTCTTTTGAGAGGAGAAAATATATATATATATTTTCTTATAAGAAAGACTGAGAAAAGGGGAGGAGGATTCTTTGACATGAAACATCTTTGAAACCTGAACATGTTGATGTTACACATACAATTCAGGACATACATTGTTCTATTTTCCAATATTTCCTTTTGAGGAAATGGGGAAGAATTTGGAAGGTAATCTACAAAGATGTGCTCAAGTAGCCCATATTTCAAGCTTTTCTTTTTCTTTAGCGCCCTGGAACCAGTAGACCCTTAGGCAACTCTGGAGTTAGGGGAAGCTGTTGGGTGGTCGGCTGGGTAGAAAGACATACATGAGACTTCGCTTGTTCTGCACATTCCGTGACTGTGTCCACTGATTATGTATACCTTGTATGCAAGGTACCTCTGGCACCATGATTTGGGTAATTTGGATATTACTCCCCCCAAAAGCATAAAGGTATATCCCTTTTGAACTTCCAAGAAATTAACAACAGAGCACGTTAGATTTTTTAGCAAACGGAGAACTTGCACAAAATTAAATACACATTTAATGACTAACAGACAAGTTCAATGTTTGCCTATTTGCAATAGAATCTAGTATATTAACTTGTTTAGAGGATGGTTTATAAAATGCATACATATTTAATTTTATTTGTTTCATTTTGAATTACACAAAGAAAACAAGAGTATGTTTTTCATATAATGTTTAATCAATACAGATTAAGGGCTCATTTAGATTAATACCCTAAATGCAGCCTGAGAGCAAAAGTAAGCATTATCACTTTTTACACACACATAAGAATACATATAAAATATATACTCTGTGCATTTTTTATGATTGACATTACTTAGTACACATTAGTCTTCCACTTGCTTTTTTTTCTCCTTCCACATGGTTGAAAAATCTTTTTATGTCAGGGAATATAGGCACAGGTTATACTTTTTTTGCTCAACTGCTTAGAAACACTGTATTCAATGGATTACCTATAAGTCACTTAAGCATTCCTCTGTTGATGGTTATTTAGATATTTAGGTACATTTTCTCTTCTTTCCTCCCCCCCCCTTTTTTTTGTTACCACCCTGTATCTCCATAATAAAGCTGAAAGGAAAAATTTCTAGATTGAAGGATACACACATTTACATTTTCATAGATATGTCTAATTCTAATTACCCTCCAAAAATCTACATTGAATTACAGCTCCATCAGCAACATCAAAATGCTAGTTCTTCCCTACCCCTAACAACATTCAGTGTTATTAAGCACCCAATGGATAAAATATGTACCTCATGTTCTCTACATTTGCTCTGTCCTCATGAATAGTAAAGCTGAGTATCTTTTCATATGTTTATTGGCCATTTTTACTTCCTTGACACTGTATAAATATTAAATAAATGAATGATTAAATTACTGAACGAAGCAATACATTTAGAGGGCTGGAGAAATAGATTTAATCACTACCATCCAGGAAAATGAAACTGTTTCCCCGGCATTATGATTACAATCTTATTATGCCAAACACAGAAATTAAATAGCTCCACTTTAATTTTTATTATGCACGGAGAGGTTATATATGATTCCTGGTTGCCAACTGGACTACATTTAATATGAGTTTATAAGTCCACTAGGTATCAAAACTCATCCTGGTTATATTTATTTTCCTTATATGTGTGTGACATTCTAGATTTAGCACCTGTCATTCAGTGTATTGTACCACTACTTATTATATTTAGCTATAAGTTGGGTTCATGGGTGGTGTGTGTGTGTGTGTTTGCATGCTAAGTTTATTTTTAATCTGAAAGACTTAATTGCGTGAAAGTTCACATTTGGAGTCTTCCTTTACCCCCTTCATCCCTCTATTTCCCCATTTCTTTTTCTCCTCTTGAGTAGTTTCCTCTTTTTCTCGTTTCTTTGCATCACTGTGACATGCTCTCAGAATCCTCCTTTACCCGAAGGACTTAAAGTATTACCTCTCCTAGTAGTACTTTATTCTGACAGTCATCAAAGTCTAAGCCCAATGACAGAAATTTCAAGTGAAATTTCAAGTGAAATTTCAAGTGACAGAATTGCTAAAATCAGCTAATCAGAGGGGCAGGTAATGTACTTCCGAGCAGCAGGGACAGTCCTGAAGCTTGTATCTGAAACATTATATAGGCTGTTATCCAGTATTGGATTAATTGATTTTGGCCACTTAATTGCCGTAGGCATAGCTCACTGACTTTGTGTGAGGTACTCCTTACCTGCAAAATTTTAGTTTAATCTGCATGGTATCTCTATGCTCTTTTTTAAAATATTAGGCATCTAAGGCTTAAGCACATACACATGAAGGAAAATATGAATGAAATATGCACTTTATAGCTAACATAGAGCTAATTTTCAAAGCTAACCTTTGTTGGTGGTTATGTATATTAGGACACTGCAGATGGTCAGGAGATCAAGGAAACTTTGTAAACACTCCCAAACATTAAAAGTGCCCCAACTTTGAGAAGACTTATATAAACAACTGGAATAAAGCCCTTTTCTAAATTATGCAAGCTCTTTCATTTCAGCACATTTATTGAGTTCTTTTAGCATTGCATAAAAAAGGAACAAATGCATAATATAAAAACCAACAACACACTAAATTGGGAGGATCTTGATCTTGAAGGATCCAACAGAGAAAAGGAAAGCGCCACAAAGCATGTGGCATATTTGATGTCAAATTTCTTCATATAAGGACACTGCTATAAAATGTAAATATCTTCAAAGGATTAACCCTTCCCCATCATGAAAATATGCACATTTTCAAAGGGGGTGAAGCATTTTCTAATCTGAACATCTTTAAAGGGGGGAAATCAATAAATGGCATGAAAAACTTCAAAGCAGGACCTCCTGTCAATGACAGAAGTTCCTCAGCAATGCAGAGGCTTTGAAGGAGGGCTCCCAGTGCTGGGAAAGCTTTGAAGTGACTGAAAACAGACATTTATAATTATGGAAAGGTGCGGTGTCCAGCAGGGATAGTACAAAGACACGTCTGAGGTAGGTGCAGACGGAGATTGGGACGTGGCAGGGACACTGACCTTGCACCTCCCAACCTAAAAGCCTTTCGGGTCAACTCAATAATCATATGTAAAACGGCAAGTGTGGAGTGAGAACAGTGGCGAGAGGCAAAAAACCAAATTATTTTAGATCTCACATTTCAAAAAAGAGAAAACCCTTCAGCACCCCCAAAGCAGATCTTAATACATACCGCCTGTGCTAGGTTCTTGTGTAGCTGCCTGATCTATTAAGCTGTTATCAACACTCAGCTTTCTGCAAACAAGTGTTCCAGAAGTGTGAAAAAGTCTCAGAATCCGCTTCTTTAGGTCCCTTAGTCCGTAAATGTATGATAGTGAGATCTCTTTGAAAGTAGTTATTGTATACATCAGATGATGTTCTAAAGGAAGAAAAATTACTAAAATCTGTAATTCAGCTATTGTTTAATTTGAGCCCAAACTATTCCAAGCCAATGATTTGGTATCTAATTTCCAGAACTCAACTGAAGACCTTTTTGAATGCCATAAGAGCTAGGACTAACACTAAACCAAGAATCAAAGGCAGCCTTGGTAAAATCACAAGAGGTCAATTTTAATGTTCTATACTCTAAACTATATTTCTATTTTAATTTATTTACCCTGACATTCATGAGGCTAGGTGAGTTCATAACATCCTCTTTCTTTTTGGTGTCATTCATTATGAAATCTGCTTCTCCCAAATGGTTCTTTCATCATCTAATATATATTGAGCATAAAACTTTCTAGGCTCTGTTCTAGGTAGTTGGGGTACAGTACTGTGCACAGATACTCCCTGCCTTTGTGGAGATTGCAGTCTGGGGGCACAGGCATTGACCAATATAATCAAACAGAAAATGATACATTATCCTGTGATCAGGGCTTTAAGGAAAAGGTACACAAAAGATCTGGCATGTTCTGAAGAACCAGAATTGAGAGATTCCCCAAGGAACTGAGAGAGCTGGGCTGAGATCCAAAGGATGAGTAGTCATTAACCAGGAGAACACGGGGGTGAATGGTGCACCAGGGAAGGATGTCAGGTGGAGGGTGAAGCAAGTACAAAAGCCAGGTGATGGGAGATACTTTGTGACACTTTTACGCACAAGAAGTGGACCAGTAGGAGGAGCCAGATAGTGCAGACCTTAGTAAGGACTTTGGTCTTAATCCTAAAATCAATCAGAAGGCTTTGAAGAATTTTAAGTATGCATTTGCTAAAACCACATTTGCCTATTGAATAGATTGTTTTTGCTTCAGTGTGAAGCAATAGATTGAGATGGGGGAAGGGGCAAGAGAGGGGGGAGGGACTAGAGAAAACTAGTTAGGAGGCCACTGGAGTAATTGAAATAAGGGATGGTGATAGCTTGAAGTACAAAAGGGTGGCAGTGATGGTGATGGAGGCAAGTAGGAAGATTTGAGAAACAATCTGGGGGAAAATTTGATAAAATTTACTGTTGGAAAAAATAGGTAAGAAGGAGAGAAGGCCAAGGATGATGTCGATATTTCTGTGGGTTTGATGGAGTCATTCACTCAGAAAGGAGCTCTTGGAAATGTATTAGATTTGGAGGTAGAATAATTAGTACAACTTTGGTTATGTTGAATTTACCACACAGATATTTTGAGACATGCAAGTGGACATGTGAAGTAGCCATTTGTGCATATGAATCGGGAGGAGAGATCTTGCCTAGGGGCAAAATGTTTGACCTGCTCATTTCTGATAATAGTTAAGGATAAATGCAATTGTTTAGAAAGAAGTGATGGAAATGGGAAGATGATTATAAAAGATCCTCAAGGAAGAACTCCAACATTAAAGACTCACTTGTTTTCTTTTCTTTTCTTTCTTTTTTAAAGAAAGAAGCCCAATGTGAGGCTCGAGCTCACCACCCTGAGAAGAAGACCTGAGCCGAGATTAAAAGTCTGACACTTAACTGACTGAGCCAACCAGGCACCCCAAAGACTCAATAGTTTTGGTGGATACATTTTAATGGTTTTCCTTTCAGGATTCCCATTGGCTTCATATTTTAAAAATTAATCTGATATTTTATCAATGATAAAACATGATATTTTAATCTGTGTTTTAGGCCTTTGAGATAAAAGAGATAAATATAGCAGCATTTTTATTTCATCAACTTTTATAAATATATTTTCATATCTTCTAGAATTTTACCTACCCAGTTAAATTTTCCATTGAAGTTAAAGTAGAAAATGTCAAATATCGCTATCAGCTCTTAACTGTCACAAAGAATTACAATAGCTGAACACTTGTCAGTTGCCTTCCTTTAGTCTAGACTTTTTCCAGTTCATCCTCTTCTCTTTTTGTCAGAGATATTTTTCTAACATTTTAATCTGATCATGTTACTCTCTTGCAAAAAATTCTCCAATGTTTCCTCATTGTCTATCCAAGGATAAAATCCAGAACTTTTGCTCCTCTCCATGTTCCCTGGCTTACATATATATATTGTAATGTTTGTTTGTTTGTTTATTCATTTATTTAGAGAGCAAGCATGAGCAGCGGAGAAGCAGGGACAAGGACAGAGAGAATCCCAAGTGGGCTCCTGCTCAGCAAAGGCTCCATCTAATGACCATGAGATCATAGCCTGAGTTGAAATCAAGAGTTGGATGCTTAACTGACTGAGCCACCCAGGTGGCTTATCATGATTTCTCCCCTGACTCCTTTCCTAATCTTATCTCCTTCTATTACTCTTTTCTCAGTGGACTCTCCAGCAATGTTCCACTATTTGCATGGCCAGAACATAGCATATTCTAGAATACTTTTATGACTTTTCATGTGTACCTGAGCTGCCTATGCTTAATGGTTTAATATTCATTAATTAAATACATCTTAACAAATGACAATAATGTGGCAGATACTTTTTTGAGAATTTGGGATTCATGGGTAAACAGAGACAAGATCCTGAAGCTTACACTTTAGTGGGGAGAGAGAAAAGAGGAAATATTTTAAAAGTACACATAAAAGTAAAATTTATATTTGTAATGAGCATGAGCCAAACACTTTTAGACACTTGGGATGTATCAATGGAATAAACAGACCAAACTTCTCCCAATTCTTGCTTTCATGGAGCTTACCTTTTAGAGGGCCAGACAGACGTCAAGCAAAAGCATAGTAAGTAATTATATATTAGAAGGTGATGTGTGGACAGGGAAAAATAGCATGGTATGTGGTAGAAGTGTATTGTTAGATGTGGACTTAAGTTTTTTATATGATGATTATTAAGGTGATATTTGAACAAAGACTTTAAGTAGTTGAGGAAGCTGGTCAGAGGGGCATCTGGAGGAAGAGTGCTCTATGCAGAAGTTCATGCTATTTGAGGAGCATGCCTAGTGTGTTTGAGAAATATCAAGTTTTCCACTGTGACCATAATAAAGTGAAGAAAGGGTAGAATAGTATGGTGAAGGGGGTAAGTAAGAAGCAAATCACATGGGTCTTCGTGGGCCATTGTAAGCACATTGGGTTTTACTCAGCATGGATGAGGAATCATTGTGGGGTTTTGATCAGAGAAATTATCTGACTCACATTTTAAAATGATTATTCTGGTTTCTGTGTTGAAAATGCAATATGGGGAGAGGGACATGGGTAGAAACAGGGAGAAGACTGGTTAGGAGACTCTTTTAATAATATAGAGGAGAGATTAAGATAGTTCAGATGGGGATTTAATAGCCCACGTGATGAGAAACAATGGGATTTCTGGGTATATTTTTAAAGGCAGGGTTGAAAAATGGGATATAATAGAAAAGGAGGACATAATAATGATCCCAATGTTTTTGCCTTTAGTACTGAATGAGGAAAGCTTTAGGAAGAGGTTTGGGAATAAAAATCCTCAACAAAGTAGGTATAGATGAAACATACCTCAACATCATAAAGGCCATATACCAAAGACCCACAGTGATTATCATCCTCAATGGGGAAAAACTGAAAGCTTTTCCTCTGTGGTCAGGAACAAGACAGGGATGTCCATTTCACCATTACTATTTAACATAGGACTGGAAGTCTTAGCTTCGGCAATCAGACAATTAAAAGAAATAAAAGGCACCCAAAGTGGTAAGGAAGAAGTCAAACCATCACTATTTTCAGGTGACATGAAACTCTATGTAGAAAACCCAAAAAAACTCCAGCAAAAAGTTGCTAGAACCAATACATAAATTCAGTAAAGTCACAGGATGTAAAAGCAACATACAGAAATCGGTTGCATTTCTGTACACCAGTAATGAAGTAACAGAAAGAGAAATCAAGGAAATGATCCTATTTACAACTGCACCAAAACCATAAGATGCCTAGGATTAAACCTAACCCAAGAGGTAAAAGATGTGTACTCCGAAAACTATAGAACACTTATATAAGAAATTGAAGATGACACAAAGAAATGGAAAAACATTCCATGTTCATGGATTGGAAGAACAAACATTGTTAAAATGTCGATACTACCCAAAGCAATCTATACATTTAATGCAATCCCTATCAAAATATCACCAGCATTTTTCACAGAGCTAGAACAAACAATTCTAAAATTTGTATAGAACCAAAAAAGACCTGAATAGCCAAAACAACCCTGAAAAAGAAAACCAAATCTGGAGGCATCACTATTCTGGACTTCAAGCTATATTATAAAGCTGTAGTCATCAAGACTGTATGGTACTGGCACAAAAACAGAAACATAGGTCAATGGAACAAAATAGAAAACCCAGAAATGGACCCACTAATATATGGTTAACTAACCTTTGAAAAAGCAGGAAAGAATACACAATGGAAAAAAGATGGTCTCTTCAACAAATGATGTTGGACAACTACATGCAAAAGAATGAAACCCGACCACTTTCTTACACCACACACAAAAATAAATTCAAAATGGGTGAATGACCGAAAAGTGAATCAGGAAGCCATCAAAACCCTAGAGTAAAACACAAGGCAGAAACACCTTTGAATTTTTTTTAAATGTTTATTTTTGACACAGAGAGAGAGAAGACAGAGCATGAGTGGAGGAGGGGCAGAGAGAGAGGGAGACACAAATTCAGAAGCAGGCTCCAGGCTCTGTGCTGTCAGCACAGAGCCCGACGCGGGGCTCAAACTCACAGACTGCGAGATCATGACCTGAGCTGAAGTCGGATGCTCAACTGACTGAGCCATCCAGACGCCCCTGACAGCAACATCTTTGACCTTGGCCATATCAACTTCCTACTAGACACATCTCCTGGGACAAGAGAAACAAAAGCAAAAATGAACTATTGAGACTTCATCAAGATAAAAATCTTCTGCACAGTGAAGGAAACAATCAACAAAACTAAAACACAGCCTATGGAATGGGAGAAGATATTTGCAAACGATGTATCTGATAAAGGGTTAGTATCCAAAATCTACAAAGAGCTTACCAAACTCAATACTCAAAAAACAAATAATCCAGTGAATAAATGGGGAGAAGACATGAATAAACATTTTTCCAAAGAAGACATCCAGATGTCTACGCTCAACATAATTCATAATCAGGGAAATACAAATCAAAACTGCAATGAGATACTACCTAACACCTGTCAGAATGGCTAAAATTAACAACACAGGAAACAACAGGCATTGACAAGAATGCAGAAAAAAGGGGAACCTTCTTACACTGTTGGTGGGAATGCAAAGTGGTGCAGCCACTCTGGAAAACAGTATGGAGTTTCCTCAAAAAGGTAAAAACAGAACTTTGATCCAGCAATTGCACTATTAGGTATTTACACAAAGGGTACAAAAATACAGGTTCAAAGTGGTACATGCATCCCAATCTTTATAACAGCATAATCAAAAAAATCCAAACTATAGAAAGAACCCAGAAGTCCATCAACCAATGAATGGTTACAGAAGTTGTTTTTTATATATATAGTATATATATATATATATATAACAGAATATTACTCAGCCATCAAAAAGAATGAAATCTTGCCATTTGTAATGACATGGATGGAACTAGAGTGCATTATACCAACAAAATAAGTCAGAGACAGACAACAGATACTATATGATTTCACTCAAGTATGGAATTTGAGAAACAAAATAGATGAACATACAGGAAGGGAAAAAACCCATTAGAGACTCAACAATAGAAAACCAGCTGAGTTGATGGAGGGAGGGAGGTAGAGGATGAGCTAGAACCATCATTCGATGGTTATTAAGGAGGGCACTTATTATGATGAGCAATGGGTGTTATATGTAAGTGATGACGTCACTGAATTCTACTCCTGAAACCAATATTGCACTGTATGTTAACTAAATTTGAAGAATGCAATAACCTAAAAAAAAGGAAGAGGTTTTGGGAGGAAAGGCCAGGTGTTCATTTATAGATATACTGAATTTAAGATGTCCATTAGATGCCCAAGTAGAGACATCAAGTACGTGATGTGTACGAGAGTCGATATCTGGAGACAGAATTCTGGACTGGGGATATAAATTTTGGACATATTGGCAAAGATAATATTTAAAGTCATAAGGCTGGGACTTAGAAAAGAGATCTGGGCATTCTAGAGGGAACATCAGCAAGACTGAGAAAGACTAATCAAAGAGGTAGGAGGAAAACCTGGAGAATGTTATACGGGAAGGAGGCAGTGAGGAAGTCAGTCAGAAAGCCGGGCACCATCAACATGCAATTCCTTTATCTGAAAAGCACCTAGCTGTCTCAACTCAAGTTCAGCCTATGAAGCACCTCTTCCTCCTCTCCCATCCAGCTCAGCAATTTCTCTTATTCTGACTGCCTGTGCCTCCAGCTCCATAGCAGGAGCTTCTTGGAAGGTAATCTGCACGCTACCTGCACTCTGCTTTCTTCCCTTTCATCTCTATCACCAGATTCTTTTAGTTCTACTTCAACATTTTCCCTGTGAATGATTCTGCTTTTCTCTCTCTCCCCTGCTTCTACCTTAGACCAAACTGCTGTTGTCTCTACTCTGGCCTAAAGCAATGGTCTCATAACCTCTTCCTCTTGTGGCTTTTACAACCCAGCTCCATCCGTCCCTGACACTACCTCCTGACAGGTGTTTCAATTAATTAATTAATTAATTAATTAACTTTTTTCTGACCAGTGTTTTTAAAGTGCAGCTTTTACTATGGTCTGTGCTTTTTTTTTTGAAACTTCTTATAATTGAAGCATAACCCAGAAACAGAAATGTGCACCTATCACTATTATATACCTCATTAATATTACAAATTAAACATCCCTATGCAACCAGTATCCACATCAAAAATAGAATATTAATAGGATCCCCCTAGAAGACTTCTTTCTGTACCTTCTCAATCTCACACCCCTATTACCAGCTTCTATTCCCAGGAATTAGTGTCTCCAAAATTATCTTGAATTTGTCACTGCATTTGTGAAATTCATTCATTTGTGTGTGTGTGTAATTGTGGCTTTTTTCCCTTTCTTACTGCAGTGTAGTATCACAGTGAATGAATATACCAAAATATATTTATCCATTATACTATTGATCAGTCACTTCTACTTTGGGGATGCTACAAACACTGCTGGAATGCGTCTGGTGATCAAATGTTTGCATTTCTATTGGATATGTATCTAAGGGTAGAGATGATAGTTTTTTGAGAGAGTTCCGGGTGTTTCTTATCAGCCAACATTTTCGCCATTTTCTAGTGGGCTGCTAGTGGTGTCACACAAGATTTTTTATTGGCATTTCACTGATTGGTTATTTCCTTTCTTAGGAAAGTTGAGTACCTTTTCTTTCATATATTTATTATACAATTGGACATGAGCTTTTGTGAAGTGACATAATGTAAAGTCTCTTTTCCATTTTTCTAAAAGGTTGTCTCGTCTTTGCATATTCATTTGAGGGAGGTCTTAAACTCTCTGGATACAAGTCTTTTGCCAGATTTATGTATTACAAATTTCTTCTACTACTATGTAGCTTGCTTTTCTATTGTCTTAGTAGTATTTTGATGAAAGAAGTACTTAAATTTAATGCAGTATTTTCTATTCTCTGGTAGTCTGAATTGGTATTTCTTTGAGATCTTTTCCTACACCAGATTCATAAAAATATTTTCCTGTTTTTATCTCAAAGCTTATTGTTTTATCTTTGATTTTTATATTTGTGATTCATCTAAAATTGATTTTTGTGCCTAGAATGAAGGGTAAAGATTAATTTTTTCCCACATGTACATTCAATTAACCCAACACAAATTATTGGGAAAGGGCACATTTTTGCTGCTATATTTGTGTCAACTTTATCATAAATTACATGACCACATAGTGTGAATCCATTTCTGGATTCCTTCTTCTGTTGGATTTGTCTTTTCTTGCCTCTTTACCACACTCAAGTACTCTAGCTTCTACCAAATCTTCATTTCTTTTTTTTTTTTTTATTTTTAAAATTTTTTTTTTTCAACGTTTATTTATTTTTGGGACAGAGAGAGACAGAGCATGAACGGGGGAGGGGCAGAGAGAGAGGGAGACACAGAATCGGAAACAGGCTCCAGGCTCTGAGCCATCAGCCCAGAGCCTGACGCGGGGCTCGAACTCACGGACCGAGAGATCGTGACCTGGCTGAAGTCGGACGCTTAACCGACTGCGCCACCCAGGCGCCCCCAAATCTTCATTTCTTATAGTATGAAGGAACCAGCTTTGTTTAAGAGTTGGGTTTTTTTTCCCTGTTTTTAAGTTTGCAGCGGTTGTTATTGGCCCTCTGAATTTCACATAACTTTAAAATTAATTGATTAATTTACAAAGCAAAGTCTGTTGGGATCTTGATTGGGATTACATCACCCTGTGAATTTTAAACAAGCTCTTCAGATAATTTCTATGAATACCAAAATTGAAGAACCACTGAGCCATGGTTCTTAAACTTTAGCACACATCAGAATCACCTAAAGAAATTGCTAAGCCAAAGATACACAGATTGCTGGGTCTTACCCCCAGTATTTCTAATTCAATAGGTCTGGGTAGGCCCAGGAATCTGCATTTTTAATAAGTGGTCAAATCATGGTAATGCTACGGGCACACTGTGAGAAACACTGCTCTAAGTTACAGGTCATGGAGCATGTTGTAACAATCCCTTGTACCTTCTGCTATTTGTCAAATCAAGTCATGGTTAGTTTATAGTCCCAAAGCCTGTGAGTGTTATGAAAGACTATATTGCAATATTTGTAAACAATAAGGTGTATAGGCTATAGAACTCATAAGCAGTAATCATGTGACTAATTAGTAAAATACAATGGCCTGGTCTTGATTTGATTTATTCTGAGGGAAATTCAAATTGGGGGTGAGGGATTTAAAATACAGCAAAAAATAAAATATTGTTGATTCAAAGACCATCATTTATTGTCTTTTCTTGAGGTAACTCAGCCTTTCTATGAACACTTCTTATTTTAAAAATCTGTACAGTTGGCCCTTCAATAACATAGGTTTAGACTGTATGGGTTCACTTATAAACGGATTTTTTTAGTAAATATAGTACAGTACTGTAAATGTATTTTCTCTTTTGATTTTCTTTTTTTTTTTAGTGTCTGTTTTATTTATTTTGACAGGGAGAGTGTGAGCTGGGGAGATAGAAAGAGAGAGAATCCCAGGCAGGCTCCATGCTGTCAGTGCAGAGTCTGACTTGGCCTCAAACTCACAAATCGAGAGATCATGACCTGAGCTAAAATCAAGAGTCAGACACTTAGCCAAGTGAGCCACCCAGGTGCCCCTTCTTATGATTTTTATTCTTTAAATTTTTTTTAATGCTTATTTATTTTTGAGAGAGAGACAGAGCACAAGCAGGGGAAGGGCAGAGAGAGAAGGAGATACAGAATCCAAAGCAGGATCCAGGCTCTGAGCTGTCAGCACAGAGCCCGATGCGGGTCTGGAACTCACGGACTGGGAGATCATGACCTGAGCCAAAGTCGGATGCTTAACCGACTGAGCCACCCAGGCGCCCCTATGATTTTCTTAATAACATTTTCTTTTCTCAGCTTACTTTATTGTTAGAATACAGTATATAATATATATAACATACAAAATATGTGTTAATTGACTACGTTATCAGTAAGGCTTCAGGTCACCAGTAGACTATTAGTAGTTAAGCTTGTAGGGATTCAAAACTTATACATGGATTTTCAATTGCAAGAATTGAAATTGGCGTCCCTAACCCCTGTGCTGTTCAAGAGTCAATTGTAATCAAACCAATGATTATCTCAATTATGATACCCACTGTATTTCTCTGCATTGATGCCACTCCGATGTAGCTCACACAGCAGACTTAACACCAACTCCTGTTATAGTTCTGGGTTTTTTTTTTTCATTAAAAAATATAATAGTATCTCTTGTAGCTCTCACTATTTGCTTGCTCACTTGCTTATTTATGTTTATATTTATATATTTGGCAGAAGAAGTAAAACTGAAAAAAAGACTACAACCCAACCCTTCTCCTTTTTCAGACTTAACAGTGTATCCCAAACACTCAATATTTTCTGCCAGTTGGTGTCCTTTAAGCGCGTCTCCTAATATAGCTGTACTATTACTAATACACTCTGCATCAGGAGACAAACTGCACCACATGACTTGCTGCAACAAGCCAAAACTCAACGCTTGTTCCTAAGATGAGCATCACAGGTGCAGAGTCAGTAACGCTCCTAAAGAAGTGCAAACCAGAATGGTGACACAATCCTATCCTGCGTGCCAGTTCAGCTAGCACTTAGGTGTTCTTAGCAAGATGAGGGTGGAGACAAGTCTCATTCTCGTTGAAAGTTTCCTGCCATGTGGCTGAAGATTTCCTCTTAGGGCGTATGGGGACTCAGCTGGTTAAGCATCTGACTCTTGATTTCAGCTCAGGTCATGATCTCACAGTTGGGGAGATGGCGCCCCGAGTAGTTGAACTCTATTAGCCTGGCAGAGCCTGCTTGGGATTCTCTCTCTCTCTCTCTCTCTCTCTCTCTCTCTCTCTCTCCCCCCTCTCTGCCCCTCCCCTGCTCATACTCCCTCTGCCCACCCTCTCAAAATAAATAAATATGGGGCAACTGGATGGCTCAGTCTCTTAGGCCTCCGACTCTTGATCTTGGCTCAGGTCATGATCTCACAGTTTGTGAGTTCAGGCTCTGTGCTGATGGTGTGGAGCCTGCTTAGGATTCTGTCTCTCCTTCTCTCTCTCTCTGTCTCTGTCTGTCTCTCTCTCTCTCTCTCTCCCCCTCAAATAAATAAACTTAATTTTTTTTTAATTAAAAACAAAAATTTCCTCTAAAACCCAGACTTGGTGGTCAAGACTGAGACCTGGAAAATCATCTAATCTTAAAAATGTTTAATGCAGTACATTCATTTAACAAAACTAGACACTGAATTCTAGAGTTTAAGTGATCTTTGTTGAATCATGCAGCCAGCCACATGGTCATAGACTCAGGCTGGGAACCCACTTCTGACTCCCAGCGTGGTGGTCTTACACTCCACAGAACTGCCCCCAACTCTGTCTGCTGGCAACACTAACATCTTTTCCCATCTATGTTTCACTCCTAGACAGTTAAGTAGATCAACATTAGAAGCTGTGAGGACAAAACTATGGCAAGTTGGAACTCAGAAACAATTTTCAAAGAATTTTTCTCCAAATTTTCCCTCTCAATTCCAGCTTTCACCAGATTGTATACTTTTCTTTCTGTACCTCCCCCATTCAGTTATTTGAAGTATGTCATGTTACACACCTTCCTGTCTCCTTTATCAACAACCTAACTTTGTTGTTTTCAGATGGGCTCACTATGATGTCCATGAGAAATATTTCCCCAAAGACACGGTTGCTAATTCCATGGTGTTTTCCTTGACATCCCTCCAACATCTTTCTTTATCTTCTAGGTCACTTCCTCTAAAGGCACCTCAGCAGTCAACCTCCCATTAACTCCCTTAGAAGTAACTTCACATTTACACTAACACTATAGCTATTGTGGTAGCATTTTGGCTAGAAATCAATTAAAGATCAATATCAATCATAAAAATGACATCCATAAAACAGTAAAAATAATGTATCTTCATCAATGTATAAATGGTTAGTGCTAAAAATGTTTTAGCTTGAGAGAGGGCATATATTTATTAAAGGCATCAATAGACTTTTATTATCAGACTTCAGATTCCTGATATAACATGCAAAATACCTCAAGTGCAGACATGCTTGTGGAAAGTCATTCTTTGAGAGAATGTAAAGACTATAATTAATTCCAATTAACAATGACTGCAATTAATTATAAACCTTTTAATTAATGAACAACTCAATTTTATATTATCTGTGTAGACAGTTATCTTATTTTCTGATTCTTATTTTGCTATTTAAATATCAACCAGTCTTCTGGCCTAGCAAAGCCATAAATAGTTTATGTTCACATATATTTATTATTAATATTCTAACATGTTATAAACCAGGATGATAGAAACAAAAATAGGGAATAAGAGATAAGCAATCAGAGTCTACATTACACAATAGTTTGATCTTATTTATTCCTCATAATATTTTCTCTAGCTGATCCATATTTTGCCCATTCAACTAAAATCCCCAAACATTAGAGATCAGAGCTTTACAGAAAGCCAGTGTTTGATATGGAAAATATGAATATCAAAGCCCTTTTAAAATTGTTCAATAGCTGTAACATAGCAGAACTTTCTGGGTTTCATTTGCTATCCAAGAAAGAGGTGACTGGTTGATTATAATTAAGTAAGCTTTCATCACAAGATCACACCCTACAACGGGTAGCTCATGGGATATACCAAAGAACGTGGCTCCCACATCGTGTACAAACACACACACATCTCGGGCCTTGACACAATCTGATTTTCTTAACTCCTCATAATAAGATCCTGATTTGAATCTCTGCTTCAGTTTTTGTGCTAGAAAAATCCATAGCTTTCTGTGGTCATTTATGCCTCATCATTTCAACTGTGAGCAAAACAGCAACATGAAAGGAAATAGACATTTTTCAAACAAGTATCAGATTCTATGAATCAAATTTAACTCGATATATCCTTTTTTCAGACTGTTTTATGTTTTCCTATATCACAACAAGTGCAATATATTGAAAAACAGCTGAGAAATGAGATTTGGCACACTCCCTGTGGGATAAAATATACTTAAAAATACTTTAATGATTGCTGATGCTAAAATGCCAAATAGCTCAAATTTTTTCACCTGGATTAGAAAATAACCTTGTTTTTGCAAATGTTTCTCAAGATTATTATTATTTTGTAACTGTAGTATTGATCTTTGCTTCCAAATAGAGGAGGCTCATTTTATTAGTTGTTTGAGCAAATAACAATATAGGTGACATTCTAAGGAAGCCTGTTAGATCATAAGATTCAAGATTGGCAACGAGATACACTGAGGGTAATTAATTAACAACAAAGGCTTCACCACAGGATTTCTTGAAGAAGCATGCATATATAATATGTTTGTTTTACAGAAATATGGTTACACATAATTTCCAAGAGGATAGGAGCAATGTAAGAATGCACCTATTCTGAAATGGGAACAAAATGCAGGTGTGATAAGAATTTCAGAAAACTGCATTCTCCTTTTTTTTAATGTTTATTTATTCCTGAGGCAGTGAGAGGGGGAGACAGAGAATCCCAAGCAGGCTCCACACTTGGCACAGAGCCCTAAGCAGGGCTCAAGCTCATGAACCATGAGATCACGACCTGAGCAGAAATCAAAAGTCGGACACAACCAACTGAGCCACCCAGGCGCCCGTACATTCTCCTTCTTGTCCATCTTTTTCATTGGTCGGGATTGTTTCAGGTATACTTATTTTTGTATGATTGAAAACCTAAGTACATGGCACACAGAAAATGCTCAAAAAGCCAATACTAAGTTAAAAGTAGAATAAAGAAATTTGAACTAAATATTCACGTATGCAAAAAGTGTTTATAAGCTAACTCTTAGTTGTTCTGTTATTTGCAAATGACTTCCTCATTTGAAAGCAGTTTTGTGGTCTATTGAATGTGATGCACCTTTGCTTACATGTGATTGTAAAATGACTGCTTTTACCTTTAGAGGTATTTCAAAGCAGTAATTTATGTTGACATTACCTATACATACCCTTCTGCTTTGAAGAGAATAAATTTTTCATGTAAAAACAACTTTACTGCCAACATTCCTTAATTTTTCGTACTCCCAAGACGCTTCTTAACGTATTGCTGAACCGCTGAGACACCTTCCTGCTTGGTACCACCCACCCCCGGTCTCTCCTTACTCCACCCTGTCTTCTACCTTCTGCCAGGTGTATCTTCTTCATATAGTACTTTCTAATACATTTTTAAAACAAAATCATAATATGTATTGCTGGAGTTCCAACCACTCTAGGCTATGAACTATTTTTACAACCCCCTCAAACTCTAAGATTAAGAAATGTGCACCAGTGAGGTATGCAATAAATGCTGAGTAACTGAATGCATGCCCTTTGGTTCCAGTCCTGATTCTGTCTCTTACTAGTTGGGCAACCTGACTAGTTAAGTCATAGAAATACCAGTGTTGTCTTTCCACAAATGGGGAAAGAGAAATACTTACTTGGTAAGTTATTCTAAAAATTAAATTGATAGTTTATGGTAAGGACTTAGACATTAGTGGGCACATAATAAGCCCTTGTGAATGGTGCTGTAGACTGGTTGATACTAGCATTAACAGTAAGCTTCCTCCAACCCTTTCTACCCAAAACACACACGTACCCTCTGCTGTTCATTGTCTAAAGGAGCTTCTCTATAAATTATGAACAAGAAAGGGGGCAGTGAATTACTGCATAGTGAACAGGTGGAATTTACCAGAAGGTGAGGTGGCCTGGGCTAGTAGGAGCTTTAGACCCCAAATCAGGTTCATATTCTGGGCCTTCACTTACAAGTTTCTTTCTTTGAACCACAGAGTTTTTTTCATTTCCAAAATGGGAATAAAGCCTACCTTGTGAATACAGATTAGCCATTAAAAAATAACAACTGCTGGAGCGCCTGGGTGGCTCAGTCGGTTAAGCATCCAACAACAGCTCAGGTCATGATCTCATAGTTTGTGGGTTCGAGCCCTGAGCTGGGCTCTGTGCTGATAGCTCAGAGCCTGGAGCCTACTTTGGATTCTGTGTCTTCCTCTCTTTCTGCCCCTCCCCCACTCATGCTCTGTCTGTCTCTCTCAAAAATAAACATTAATTTTTTTTAATTATTTAAAAAATAAAGTAACAATTGCTAATAGTTGTTGAGCAAGCTATTTGCTCTTAGCTTCAGCTTCCTCATCTAGGAAATGGGGATACTAATATAGATCTTATATGGAATTGGGGGAATTAGGAACGACAATATTGGCTAATATTACTTCAATGCTTATTTTGTGCTAAGCACTGTGATAAACACTCTTTGTAGTCTAGACTCAATATGCCCAGTGCTGTACATACAATAGGCACTCAATACACGCTAGCTGTTGTTATTGTTAATAATTATTGCATTGTCTCCTTAGACCAACCTATTTATGGCTGTTCCTGATCAGCTGGGACCATTGTGCTGAAAATACGTATTTTTTACTGTAAAATTTCCAATTTTTAATTTTTCAAATAATATTTAATTAATATTTTAAATCAGGTGGAAGCCAAACAAAATATGTGTCCTTCTGCATGGTCCTTTCTAGTTTCGTGAGGACTAGTTGATGACAATTCAGGCCATGAAATTGGGTAAGTGGGGACCACAACAGGATGAAAAATGTGTGATAACAATAGTGGACAGACTTGTGGAAGCTGATGGAGCTGTTTGTTTGAAATTCCTAGTAATTGCCCTAGATACGTGGGAGGTGGAATTAGAGGGTTTAGAATTCTTCTTCTTATCCTCCTTCTTTTTCTCCCCCTCCTCCTTCTTCTTGTTATTATCTTATTGCTATTATTATTTAGTTCAATAGGTGTAGAGATGTGCCTTGCTGAAAAGGAAGGCATTAGAATAAGATTTGAAGAATTTCTTTGTTTCCTGATTTGAAATACAGAATGATAGTTATAATATTTACAGCTCATTAATGACTAATAAATAATTTCTTAGTGAATTTTGTATCCTATAATTTTTTTTTTTGCTCACTTGAAACAAAGTAGGGAGAAAATTAGGTGAAAAATCCTCTTTTACATATATACCTGTATGTTATCTTCAGGTATTTTTAAGCTAATCACCTCAAAGAATTCCTCAAACCGAAATTCTCCTGAAAAACATGCTTTTCTACAGTCCTTAATATTCACAGTTCACCTCATATACATACAATAAAGGGTGTTACACAACTTAATTGATACATATGTGAAATGCTGATGATCAAGTGAATAAAACATTTTGTCAACCACACTTAGTTTTCTTTAAAAATGTGACAAAAGATGGGGCGCCTGGGTGGCCCAGTCAGTTGGTTAAGCGTCTGACTTCAGCTCGGTCATGATCTTATAGTTCGCGGGTTCAAGACCCGTGTTGGGCTCTGCACTAACAGCTCAGAGCCTGGAGCCTGCTTCGGATTCTGTGTCTCCCTCTCTCTCTGACCTCCGTGTTTGTTCTCTCTCTCGCTCGCTCGCTCTCTCACTCTCTCTGTCAAAAACACACATTTTTTAAATGTGATAAAAGAATAGTAGTTAAAATGTAATATAAGCAAAAAAAGTATCAATATTTACTAACTGTATTTGTGAATAGTTATTCACATAGAGATCCTAAGAATACAGTATTTTCTCTAAGACCAAGGAAATGTAAACTGGAATGAAGGCAAAATGTGAAATGGTAACATAGTATGGATAGTTCTATCTCAAGAGATTAAAAAACAAAACAAAACAAAACACATTTCATCTTCCTCCTTAAAATGCCATGTATTTAGATGTTTGTAAATCTTTTACCTGATGGGGAAAGGGCAGTTGATAACAAAATCATTCTTGCTAGCAAGATACAAAGAAAAAATAATACATCAAGTAAAACTCGCAAATACCTAATTAATGTCAATCAACTATATTAGCACCACAATTAAATATTTCCAAAATATTTTAAGCATTCACTTCATGTCCAAATCTTGCAAACACAGATGGTTTTGTCCTCTGTACTTCCTTAGTTGTAGGAGAATCTTTGTTTTATGCTACAGGCGTGCTCTTTCCTGATGCAACATCCCCATCTGGTGAAAATGGATCTTTGCAGTCAATGGCTCATTAGGGCAGGAATCATTGGTTGAATTTGCAGACATAAAGTTACTTTTGAATAAAACGCCATAACAATAAGGCTATTTTTAAAAGAGCATTTTGAAATTGGTTGCTTTAGATTCAAGAAAAAAGTCACCACAAGGATGTTGCTATTATTTTGTTGGGAGAAGGGGCTAGGGAAATTTCAGAAAAGAGAAAATGCTGAAGGGCCATTCCAGGGTAACTAGAATGAGTTAAATTTGGGGTTTATTTCAGTCCTCCATCACTTGACAAAAACTAATTCTGGGCCATTCTAGAATTGGTAGAATGATGTGCAGATATATAAACAATGATGATTATTATTTATTTATTTTAAAGTTTATTTATTTATTTTGAGAAACGACGTGAGAGAGAGAATCCCTCTCTCCATGCTGTCAGCGCAGAACCCAACACAGGACTCAAACCCACGAACCTTGAGATCATGACCTGAGCCGAAATCAAGAATCAGACACTGAATTAACTGAGCCACCCGGTTGCCCCTATAATCATTTCTGTTTCTCTTACATCCAAAGGTAATTTGTTTAAACTAAAATTAAATATAGTTATACTATACCTATAAAATAATTGACTGCATCTATGTATACACACATGCACGGAAATACTATAGTGACTTGTGGCAAATTGAGAAATAAACTTGACTAAAATTTGTGAAGGTCTTTTAAAACAAGTTTTGCAAGCCTTACATACTACAAGTCCATTGGTTATGAGTATTCGAGGCCGGCAGTGTTGTCAGTTACCCTCAGCTCTCTCAACCTCTCTCTATGTGTCTCTATTTGTAGCTCAGAGTCTGAGTCATACCATAGGATACAGGACATTTTTTGTTCTTAAAAAAACTGCTTTTTGATCTTCTTTGCATGATAGTGAGTAATTTATAAAAGCTCTTTGTCTGGCTAGTAGCTCAACTTTATTTTTATTCCATTCAAGTCCTGTAAGACTTTGATGTTATTGTTCACAAAATAACAGAAAAATAACACAAAGTTTTAAGAAATTTTCTTAAAGGGATGAAATAATGACTCATTTTAGAAAGATCAAAAGTTTTCCTGATGGGGTGTGTTTATACACACACACACACACACACACACACACACACACACACTCACACATATAATAGGTTTGGCATAAATTAAATAGAATGGACATATTTAAAATAGGTGGCAAAACATCACCGTCATGTTAAAATAAATACATGTATGAGTATGGTTTTAGAAATTTAGATAACATATATGGTTCTAAAATACTAATATAGCTTTTTCACAGGCTCTCACAAATCTTCAATAAGAAAAAAGAAAAAAACCATGTAGATATTCTTTCTCTTTTCTGGCTTTTTGCTGCCAGTTTCTATTTCTCCATATATTCCAATATTGGTGCTCTTTTTAAAGCTAATGCTTAAAAATATCAATAGAATTCAATCAAGCCAGTTGCTTCTGTGGAGGTTGTATACCCTAATGGTTAAGATCATGGGTTCTGAGTCTGAATCCTAACTGTTTCATTCACTAACCATATGACTTTAGACAACAGATTTAGGCAAGGCACACACCTCTGTACATCATTTTTCTTGTCTGAAAAATGAGATATTTATATATAATAGTATACTTTAATAAATAAATACACTAGTGCCTGCCATATAGTCTGTGTTCAGTATATTTTAATGATCATTTATATCAGCCTGGGAAATTTTTGTGGATTATTAATTCTTAATGTTCAAGGATTATCTTTCTAACTAACTTTGTCTAGTTTTAGTGTCTTTCATAAGCAAAGCTTGGTAAATCATTTTAAGGATGCTTTTGAAGAAAACTATCACCATTTAAATCTAGTAATTTATGAAAGTCATTTAAGCCATATTATAATATACATAGTAAAAATGTGTTTTAATATTTGAAGAAGTACATGTTTTCACAGACTGTTTTTTCATTTTGTTTAAAGTTTCCATTTAGAAAATTGCTTCAGATATTTCTTTCAAACCAGTGCTGGTTTTCAGAAAACTATGGCTATTATCTCCATTCCAATGGACAATTCTACCACATATATATCAGTGTGGATATATCGACAATTTTTAAAGACAATCTTTTAGTCACCTCTTAAGAAATACAATATTAAAACTGAAGTGACTAAGGCTACAAAAAGGAAAAAAAAATACTCAAGCTCTCAAATTGAGATAAGACCATCCATGATTTAAGGGAAAGCCTGGGCCCGCAAAGGTCCTTTGAGCCATCATTCAGAACCATACAACTTGTTTTATTGAATAAATCACCATTTCTTTGAAGTTTAAATTGTGTCATGCTAGAAACAGTTTGAAACATTGAATACTTTTAAAGTATTTCAGATCGTTTGCATTTTTATTCCAGAAGCAGACGCCAAAAAAATCTTTTATTTAGAGATTTTAGCAAATGGTTGAGATTAATTTTTTAGATTTAATGTGCAGAGAAACTAAGACAACAAGGTTTTTCTAGTGTACCAAACTGTTATTTTTCTTCAAGATGATTAAACGTTTTCACTATGGAGTCTCCAGCTCAATGATATCTAAATTAGCAGAAAAATATATGTAAAGTCACTGCAGGACTTTGAAAGCAAAGATATGAGACACAAACCCATTTTAAGCCTGCTGGTGGCCTAAGGGTTTTTAAAACATTATCCAGCAATGTTTAGTAGTTTGTCATACCAGAGTTGTCTTATCAAAAAAATACTTCTACTGTGTAAATGACATGCCCAAAAGAGGGCTGTAGCTGTACACAAACAAGGTTGGGTTAACTTTTTAATGACTTGAAAATTCCCTAACTCTAACCAATATATGGTTTTAAAATATAGATGTCCATCTCCGGAAGTCTCAAAGTTAATGAGGATTAAGTCTGGAAAAGCACTGTGTTAGAGTTTGGGAGACCCCTGGTAGAACTGAGATCCGGCATAGATGATACCCTTTAATGGCATTTCTTTGTTCAAGGAAATCTGCCCAAGAGAGCCATTGTCCTACTTTAAAAAATTTTTTTAATGTTTATTTATTTTTGAAAGACAGAGAGAGACAGAGAATGAGCAGGGGAGGAGCAGAGACAGAGAGGGAGACACAGAGTCTGAAGCAGGCTCCAGGCTCTGAGCTGTCAGCAGAGAGCCCTACAGGGACTCGAGCTCAAGAACCGCGAGATCATGACCTGAGCCAAAGTCAGTCGCCCAACTGACTGAGCCACCCAGGCGCCCATCACCGTCCTACCTTTAGGAAGGCACTTGGTACCCTGAGGATGAACCATTGCCTCTCACAGAACAATCTAATTACGGTGAACAGGGTGGTAATAACTGCTACAAGATCAAGGAAAGGTATTGAAGTTGGGAGTGAGGAAAGCTGGGGAGCAGAAACACTGGAGGAGCAGCGCTGCTAAACTGGACAAGATAAAATAAAAGCAAATTTTGAAACAAAATAAAATTAGGGGTGGGTGGATAAAGTTTTGGAAAAACAACATGGAGGATATTACCATGATAAATATTTAATTAAAATGCCAGGAGCAATTGAAATCAGTATTTTTTTCCTCAAATTAGTTATCTGGGTGAGGAGGTAAAGTAGAAGTAGAATAGGGTTTAGAAGTTGTATTAATAAGCACGTTTAGTCTAATCTATCTTTTCATCTTTTTTGATATTTTGAAAGGTAGAGAAATTGTATGATTACGCACATCAAAAGATTTGGTAGCTATGTAATAGTGTGATTTTAAAGATTAATCCAATCAGGTTTCAAGGAATGGTATATTATGACTATCAGTTACACAAGTTGATAGTATTGGTCTTGTGGATTTTGAATTTTAAAAGGGCCTCAAACCATTCCTTGGACATTTCCATCTTTAGGGACAGTGAAGAACGACAGTTTGGAAGATGGAAAGATGTAACTGTCAATGGTGGGATAAGCAGAGAGCAGGCTTCCCACATGCTAAAAAGAAAAGTTCACAAATGGAAACTTTAATAGAACTGAACTAAAATAATGGCTGCATGGTTTGGGAAGAGATCAGATTCAACATTTTCAAGGATTTTCCGGATTCTATTTTGGAAGAAAAAAATAGTTGATTGGGCTAAAAATTATATTAGGAAACAAGAGAAGTGAAAGAGAGAGAAGGTATAACAAGTTCATATTGGGATATACCATTTTGGGACATGTTCTAAATGAAGATGGTTTGTGGATAACAGTGTACGTAGGGATTAGAATAGTTTTTTTTTTTTTAATTTTTTTTTCAACGTTTATTTATTTATTTGGGACAGAGAGAGACAGAGCATGAACGGGGGAGGGGCAGAGAGAGAGGGAGACACAGAATCGGAAACAGGCTCCAGGCTCTGAGCCATCAGCCCAGAGCCCGACGCGAGGCTCGAACTCACGGACCGCGAGATCGTGACCTGGCTGAAGTCGGACGCCTAACCGACTGCGCCACCCAGGCGCCCCTAGAATAGTTTTTATTTATTTATTTATTTAAAAAAAAAATTTTTTTTTTTAATGTTTATTTATTTTTGGGACAGAGAGAGACAGCATGAACGGGGGAGGGGCAGAGAGAGAGGGAGACACAGAATCGGAAACAGGCTCCAGGCTCTGAGCCATCAGCCCAGAGCCCGACGCGAGGCTCGAACTCACGGACCGCGAGATCGTGACCGTGACTTCTGGCTGAAGTCAGACGCTTAACCGACTGCGCCACCCAGGTGCCCCAGAATAGTTTTTTTTTTAATCTATTTTGGAATGAGAGTTGAGAAAGGAGAGAAAGTGGTAATGTAAGCAATAGCTCTCATTTAGTAGTAAAGGGAAATAAGAAAGGGAGATACAAAGAAAGACTTTTCTGTTTTGTTTTATTTGGATTTGATCTGGGTGTTGTGGAAGATAAAACTCCAAGATGGCTCCCAGTGAGCCTCACCCCTGTGAAATCCTCTCCTATTTAAATATGAAGAGAATCTGTCAATATATGTCACTCTTATGATTATGATATCTTAAATGGCAAAAGGGAGATTATTTTGGATGAGACTGTCCTAATCAGGTAAGCCTTTTGAAAGCAGTTTCTGTAGCTGATCGCAGATGGGGAAGTCAGAAAGGTATGCTCCAAATGGCTGGAAGAAACCAAACACCCATTTTGTTAACTGTTTATGGGAGATCACATGGCAAGGAACTGGAGGCAGCCTCTAAGAACAACACCTAGTCATTAGCCAGCAAGAAAACAGGAAACTAAGTCCTACAACCTTAGAGAACTAAACAATTCCAACAACCTGAATAAGTTTGGAAGAGAGCCCTGAGCCTCAGAGGAGGTAGCAGTCCTGGCCAACAGCTTGATTTTAGTCATTCATGTCTGTTTCACACTGCTGAATGTGTAGTGATTTGTTATGTAGCAACAGAAAACTAATACAAGTATTTTGATGTTTGCTTTATTTTTAATCTAAGGTAGAGGGTAAGGAAAAGGCTCACAAGAAAGGAAGATTTTAAAGACGTTGCAAAAACATAATGGGCATTGTAAAGCAATTAATTAGCCAGGACATGGGTCAGCCTTTGAGGAAGCAAGGATGTTTTGGATATTTTCATGTGTGCTACTGGAATTTGAAGAGTGGGAGTTTACGAATAGTTACGGTGGCATCTAATTTTTCTATCAAGTATGGGAGGGGGATTATAGTTAAGATTAGGAATTCATGGCAGAGAAATGACCTATGGTATCAGGTTTCTAATTCCACAGAGGCAGGCACCCTTCTTTTTAGAGAGAATCCTGTGGAAAGGCCAAATTTCTTCATTCTGAAAGATGGAGATTAAGAAATTGAAGGATTGGGCTCTTAGATCTGGACCACATAGTGGGAGTTCGTGTTGATGGCTTACTTCAGGGATTCATGGTGCATGTGGTAAGTCACTTTATTAGCATATTCTGGGTCCCATTTTTTCCCTACAGCTTTGAAGCACTGAACATCAGAGAGAAAAAGAACAAAGAAAATTATCTTTAGAGTATTGAACGAATGACCTCCCTATATGGTGTTCATCTTTACTTATACTTTCTATCAGATAAAATTTAATTGGAGAGCGATTATCTCCTTTCTGAAAATCTGGTAAAATATGTTCTTAAAATTTTAATTATGATACTAATTCAGTTATTTGATAATTACTAATATACTCTGGTTTTATATTTCTTCTTGATTCAATCTTAGAAACTTAACAGTTATGAAACAGTCCACTACATCTAAGTTTCCAATTTATAACCATTAAGTTATTTACCATAATCTCTTACAGCTTTTTACAAATCTCCACTCAATTTGTAGTTATGGCCCCGTTTTTATTCCTCATATTATTTATATATGTCTTTGATATTATTTTCTTTATTGATCTTGCATTATTATTTTTAAGGAAACGATTTTCTTTTCTGAGCATTTGTTTGGCTTTTTATTAACTTTTGCTTTTTTCCTTTTTTTTTCTACTTATATTTTCTTCGATTTTCTGTTGTTTTGCTTTTGGTTTGTTTCCTTTTTTCTTTTCTGGCTTCTACACATTTATTTTCAAGCGATTTAGGAGTCTTATGTTTCTAAGCACAAGGGAGGGGGAAATCTGTCTATAGTTGTACTTTTGATTTATTTCATTACATTATAGTCAATCAAAGCAACCTATATATAATTATTTTTAAGATTTTTGAGATTTCTTATATGACCTAAAAGGTGTTCAATTTTCTGAAAGGTCCCATGTGTGATTGACAAGAATGTGTGTTATCTCTTTGTGGAATGGAGGGTTATAAGAGATACATTATATCAAACTCACCTATGTTGTCCAAATCTTGTTAAACTTCTAATTTGTTTCTCACGATTCTCTGTTTCTGATAGAGTATGTTACAATTTGCCACTAAGACTGAATTTGATATAATCTCATTTTAAATCTGTAGATTTTGCTTTACATATTTAGACCTAAGTTTTTAGATACCTAAAAGTTCATAATATACTTTCTTATCTTATGAAATGTTTTCTTTATCAGTATGGAATACTTCTTTTTGCCACTACTAATGGTTTTCGCTTCAAACTTTATCTTGTCAAATAAATAATATTATTACATCATTTTAGTTTTTATTTGAGTTGCTTGTTACACATTTTCCCACCAGTTCTCTTTGTACTACTCTTTGTGATATTTCCCCCCTTAATTGTCTCTTGGAAACATACTTAATTTTTGAACTAGAGTCTAAGAATCCTTTTAAAACTAAGTGAATCCAAATCCCATGGTCTTTGCATGTTTCTGTGCACTTAAATGGATTTTATTTCTTCTGCCTCTACTGATATTATTTAATAATGTTAATTAATAGTCATACTTTACCACTTTACCATAAAATTGTATCTCATTCACACAAAACTATTCTTTAAATTGGGAGATTCATTTATTTATCCCAAAGTATTTTTTGAACTTCTTTTATATGTGTTCACTCTCCAGGTATTTGGAATATATCGGTGAACAAATGAGACAAAAAATCCACCCCCCTCCCGTGGAGTTTATGTTGTAATTCATAATAATGGCTATGTGTTGGACCCTGTTCTTAGTGCTTTATATATGCCACTTCTTCTATTCCTCACAATAAACCTAACAGGTATTTACAAACAAGGAAAAAGTAACAAGATAAGTAATACTATTAGCCAAATTGCGATAGTCAGGATTTAAAGGGCCATGCAATTTGACTCCTCAAACTATACCCTTAATCATTGTATTCATAGTACTTAGAGATGAATGGGTTTACAACCAGTATCTTTCTTTTTATATAATTGGATTGAGTTCGATATATTATCCAAAGCGACCAAACTTAGGTCCAAACATTTCTTTCAAAGTGACCCCTATATTAAGGTGATTTATAGAACTAACGCTATTCACAAAATCTTAGCATATTTTACTATTTGTTCATGTATCTTGTAAGAAATGCAATTTAACAATCTCATCTTTCTCAGACAATGCTTAATGGGTTCAACAAACTCTTAAGAGAGCAACGAAGAATCGTCTGCGGTTGAAGACAAGTTCTGAAACATAGGAGTCGAAACATACAAGAAACTCTCCTTTTGAATATGGACATAGAATTTCCATCAGTTGAAATGAAAAGTCTGAGGTTTGGGGAACAGAACTCAAGTGCATTGCTGTGCTTATGGCTGTAACGCATTGCTTCCCGTGTTACCTTCTCTCAGGTAATAACAGATCATGGATTAATTTTGGTACTTCCATTTTGTTACCCTCATAAATTTTATCTTTTTCACTTCCAACTCTTCCTGTTTCCCTCACTGTTTTTTGTGGCTTCTTTACCACTGGGCTGTGAGGCTTTCGTTAAGCATACAGCTTTATAAAACTGTTTCGTGAGATGTCCCATAGTTTTAAAATCCACATAAAAGGCCCAAAGCACTAGAATAAACTATAGAAAAGAGAAGGCACATATAATAATTCAACTTAAACATAACAGATGGAAAGAGACCAGTTTTTTGTTGTTATTGTTGTTCCTACTCTGTGCTCTGGGCACTTCTCTAAGAAAAGTGCTCATTTTATATTTGTTGTTATTAATTATAATATCTGAATCTATTTAGCATACTTCATAAAGAATTAAGAGCAAAAGTCATGGATGCCACTCTAGGTTTAGTTTTGATAACATGGTATTTCAAGTTGACATCTTAATTCAAGCCTTTGAAAGGAATATTTTAATATATTTTCTGGTAAAATTTCAATTTCCAGAATGTTTTCTGAATAAATAGAGCCAGCAAAAAAAATATTCTTAAAATATAAAGTAATTGCTAACAGTCAACCATTCAGCAGAGTAAAAAAAAAATCAAGTACACGATATCTCTATTTTTGATTAGTTCACCCTTTCTCATCTTGTATCAGTAGTTAGTTAATAGAGAGAACGTCAAATGCTACCAAGCAGAACATAGCATGTCAAACTTAGAAAGAAAATTACCAACTTTTCCAAATGTATGCACTTATAACAAGCATTTTAAGAGTTCATAATGCAGTCAATTACCAAAGAATAAATGCAAGAGACCTAGACCACTTACAAGGTGGAATTAGAATGGCATAATTCAACATAGTGAATATAGACCTCTTACCAGGGGAGACAAGAGAAAAATAAAACTACAAAAGGACACCCTCTGGGAAAGCTCTCACACATTCGGGCATGCTGTCTGGTTAGAGTAGGCCAAAACTTGATACTTTTATTTTCAACCTTTGACCCTGGACATCTGGAAACCCAATTTGAGCCAAACAAAAGGAAGTTTTCTTTTCTATTTCAAAAACTTTGAGAAAAAAAAAATAAGTTAAGCACCTAGAATTCATCCTGCTAGCCAAAGCTTCTAATATTTATGCACTTGTAGGGAACTCCAAAATATAAAGCATTTGGTTAAGAAGCAGATGCCCCAGAATCTTAGCAATATTGGCACGTTGTTATTTCTGGTGATGGGTTTAGACAAGAGCTGAGATAAGCAAAATAGCCCAGGACTTTGATGCTCTTTGATGTCCTAATTTAATAGACACCCTCCAATTCCAGAATTTAAAATACACAGAAACATTCTATATCACCAGACATGCAACCCATATATATTTGATATCCTGTGCATTTTAAAGGATTTTTTACTTGCAATAAAAGTTTTAATCATTACATTATGTTTTAAAATACAACAAAGCAATGATGTGATTTGTCATTGTGGCTTTAATTTATTTGGACAATATTAAAATTAGGAAGTTACGTCAAAATATGTAAGAAATATTACTTTTCCTTTTACATAAAAAATTATTTGTTGTGGCATGTGAAAATTTTTTGACCACTCCTAATATACAGTAACTTAATTCTTGATTACAAGATAACCATTTACCCACATAAAGATATACAGCATGGCAAATGGAGAAAAAAACATTAACTATAGTGTCATAGACAGTTGCGAATTAGTCACTCAAGCACACGTTAGCTGGGAAATCTTGGAAAAGTTGTTCAGTTTTCTGAGTCCAGTTTCCTCATCTGTAATAGGCATTTTTTACCAGAAGTATATAGCAGGATTACTGTGAGAAGGAACAGTGATTTATGTAGAGCATAGAATAGACTCTTTATAAATGCCATCATCATAGTTATTCTTATCAACTTTATTATTAAAATGTTGGAAAACTCATCCAGTGGGATTAGATAAGTTCTCGAATTATTAATTGCCCAGGCAAATTTTAACTTGTGGTTGTGATCTTAATAATTCTTACAGCCCCAGGGGTCATGGCAGCAATGTGAAAAAGGAACTATCTTCTCTTTGTACACAGAAGCCACACACAGGGATAATTGGATGTTGGTCAGTTAAAATAATAAAATTTTAAAAAGCTAGAAAATTCTTATGGCATTTGATTAAATTATATTGCAGAAACCATATCTACTCTGTTATGAATATTAACTATCATGTAGTAAATGTTAACCATTAGTAAAGGGTCTATTCACAACTGACACTGAAACTATTCTTTCAGCAACATATAAAAGACATTATATTACCATGCAGTTTGCCAAAATGAATTGACTTGGAAATAAAGCAATTGCTATTTGTGGTCTATTTATTGCCTTTTATGGGACTGACTCAATATTTTCTGGTGTTTTGTTTTGTTTTGTTTTATTGTTTTGCCAAGATTTGTTTTGCAAGATTTTGATCCATGCTAGAAATGTGTGCTTAGCTATTGGCAAGAATTCAAAATATTTACACATTCCCCAAATTTTATGTACATCAAAGAAGCATCATCTTTGTTTGAGTTTTGATGTCACCTGTTTTAATAATAACTAACTTATATTCCTATCAACTTGCCTAATATTCTGATACCTATGGCTATTGTTTTTATGTGAAGGATAGTTGGATATCTAATGCTTACCACAGCCTGTGTGTTTGGTCTCTACATAGAAAAAAAGTTTATATTTATATAGTTACATTAATTCCAGAATTTATAATTATAATATTTTTAAATCATTGAAAATAAATAACTAAAAAGAAAAAAACAAAGTCAACTCCCCCATGCAATATACCTACTGTTTTATGGAAGCAAATGAATAGCTAAAGTACCAGTTGCCAAATATGCTCTTGAATCTGAGCTTACACATAGGTGGGAGGGCATGCAACCACATTTAGTTTCTTTAAAAACTGTATGCTTTCATTTTCAGCACCAATAGTTTTTATTATCACCATAGGAGTACAGAGGTAAAATGTTTTTAGTTTCTTTTCTTTTTTTTTTTGTTTTGTTTTCTTTTTTCTTTCTTTAAAATCTCATGCCTGTGTTTTCTTTTTCTTCACAGTTCACATAGCATAGTGCTTTCTGAAAATACACATGCAATTCCTATTATCTATAATGGAGCTGGCATGCATCAAGGAAAGAACAGACCCCATTTCATAGTTACCTTTCTTGTGTGGTATTGTGAGCACCTGGTCTACCTTAAGACAAGCCCCTTGACAAGTTCTTTGGGTGCTTTGTTTTTCATCAGGGAAGGCCATTCTCATCTACGATATACAGAAGTAGACACCTTCTAGGTGGCCACCTACCTTTCCACATGGCCAAAACATGGGACTTCCTTTCCCATGTAGACAAATGTTTTTACAAGCTTTCTTGATTGTGCTTTGTGGAAGAATTCAAACATGAATAACAGGCAACTGGTGTACTTACAGATGTAAAAGAAAATGTAGTGTGTACATAGTTTATGGTTCTTCTAGTACTCATCATTGATTGGGATCAAGGAACAATCATTTTGTCAAATTTAGAACCCAGTTAGATCTCATACTCTAAATTTAGAGCCAGCTTCGAGCCTCTTGGGTTCCATATCTGGTATTCAATATCAGATTCTCTACATTTGTCACAGAAGTAAGCACACAGTAGGAATGATTGTATTCTACAGTGTCTATGCTATATACCGTATCTGTGTGAATTTATAGTTATTTTTGACAATGAGGCGACTGATACACACTGTTTTAGAACAACTTAATACCTATAGTTATACAAGTTGATGGCATAGCCCATCCTAAATTTAATGGACAAAGCTACTGATCCTGTTTACTGACTACTAATTCCTAGATACCCCTTTCTCTGGTGGAAGAGGCACCAAACAGGATTCGCGCGATAGCTTTGTCCTTCTGTAGTGTTTATGTCTGTTAGGTATGGGGAAAGAGATGCATTATCTGGACTGTATTGGTTAATTTTGTGTGTCAGCTTAGCTAGACCCTAGTAACCAGATATTTGTTCAAATATCATTCTCAATATTTCTGTGAAGGTATTTTTTAAAAGGTGAATTTAACATTTAAATCAGTAGACTTTGGGTAAAGCAGATTACTCTCCGTAATCAGTTGAAAGTCTACATAAGATTGATGTCCCTCAAAGAGAGGTAATTCTGCCAGCAGACTGTCTTCAGATGTGAATTGCAGTATCTATTCTTTGCTGGGTCTCCAATCTACCAGTCTACTCTGAGAGATTTTGGACTTGCCAACCTCCATAATTACTTGAGCCAATTCCTTACAATCTTTTGTCTTTATCTCTATATCATCTCTATAGCTCTATATCTCTACATCTCTCTACCTATCCATCTACCCATCCATCCATCCATGCTATCGGTTCTGTTTCTCTGGAAAACCCTAACGCATACACTATCAAGCCTCCTTCCCTTTTCCCATTGCAGGCTACACTATTTTTAACTCCCTCAGAGATCCATCACCTACAGCATAGAATTGTAAATTCTACTCAAAGAGAAGTATCTAAGATACTCAAAGGTGCACTTGAAAAAAAAAAAGAAAAAAGTTACAATTGTATTTCATAATAGCCATCTCATGTAGGACTATTTACAGTTAATGATATGAACATCAAGCACATAGAATCCAAACTCAGCAGCGCTGCCCAGAATTTAACTGTTGGACAGCCAAAATTATTTCCTAAACATGAACTCAACAACAGCAACAAAAGAATAAGAGAGAAAGGAAAGAAAAAAAGAGGGAAGGAAGGAGAATAGGAAGAAAAGGAAGGAGGGAGGAAGAGAAAGGAAAGGAAAAGAAAAATTGATACATTAACAAAGCACATGTATAGCTGAAATAGCTGAAATCTAATTGAGCCAACATTATTCAGTACCCATTTTAGGAAAACTGACCATTAACATTTTCAGCCAATCTAATATTCACAAATATCAAGCCAAAGTAGATAGTAAAGACATCAGAAGATTATGGACATTGTATTTTTCGATGCTATCAACAACAGGATTATAAAAACATGAGATATTATGTTCATAAAATTGTTAATTCTTGGTCTTGGCATATATCTATATCTAGCTATAAAGTAGAAGGAGAGAAGTTATTAATTTAACAAATATTTGTTGAGCACTTACTATGTACCAGATATTATGCAAGGCACCAAGAAAACAATAGTGAACCAGATAAATAATCTCTACATGTAGAGATTTTACAGATCCACTAGGAAATACACGAAACCAAAGAGGAAATCACATTAAAGTGGGAGAAAATGTTGTGATTGGAAACTTGAAGTGTGTTAGGGAGCACGGTGAACACATAGCTAATGTGATTTTGGGCATCAAGAAAGGAAATGTAAAAAAAAAAAAAAAGAAGAAGTAAGCAGGTGTCAGGCAGGTAGAGAGGAAGGTAAGAGTATCAAGGCACATTTCATTGATAAAGATGAGCTCAATTACATAAGTCTAAATTCTCTCTTTTTCTGTTTTAGGGGTTCTGCATTACCAAGAAATCAATTTTATTTACTTTTACATGTGAGAATCCAGCTTTTGTATATATGTTCCCAACCATGACACATGTTTTAAAAAGAAATTTAGTTTATAAGTGCCTAAAAATTCACATGATGTTATCCTTCTGTCATTTGTAATTCCATCCACTGAACACCATCAATGATATAGGCCAGTGGAAAGGAACAAAGCAAATGATTATGCAGACATAATTTATGTTTCATTTTGGAGTGTAGCCAGAGACAAATACAGCCATATACAAATTCTACATTTACAAAACCCACTGTCTCAGAGTGGTGAATAGAAGCAGCAGAATGAGAGAAATGAGACCAGGTTTTCCAGAACTATGCTTTGTGTGGTATTAATATGTATTCTGGAAAAACAAAGAGAACCTCAAGGGAACCTGATGTTTTGCTAAAAAGTACCTTACAAGTGGGTCTAAAAACGACCAGAGATTTAGACAGTTATCTTTACGCAAAAGTTGCCTTAAGGTGTGCTACCTCAGAGAGGACTAGAAAATTGCTGAGAGACGAGTAAAGGCACAGCCCTGAAACTGCTCGACTCCACCCAGGCAAACCCTTCCAACAACCATCTCATCACGTGCTATTTTGTAAGTAGCTGCTGACCCCAACTGTGTATTTATGAGATATTTGGTGGTTACTGTACATTAAACATATAAATTAAATCTAGCGTCAGCCCGTCAACCATGAGTTTGTTGTGTGAGATCATTTTTTGCTTGCTCCTTTACGCAAATAGGCATTAGCACTCACGAGTCTTTGGTGTTCGGGAAATACATGATAACTTTCAAAAATTTTATGGTCCAGTAAGTTGAGGAGACACGGCTCTGAATCATTTGAATGAGAATAATTCTGTGGCAGGTAATTACAGTGAGTCAGTTTTCAGAATGAGAATCAGGAGCCTGATCACTTACATGGCATCAAAAAATAATCTAATCAAGTATTGCTACTTTTATTAAAAGTGAGACCACGCATTTCTTTTTTCTTTCAAATGAAACACTGAAGAGTAACTCATGTGATAAAGCAGAAGAGCTTTCTGTACATAGGCAGGTATATGAAGAGTTTCTCCTCTTCTTTTTATGTTTAAAATGGGCATACTTCGGAAAATAGAGTTACATTTGGAACTCCACAAAATGGTGGCCTTCTCTATTATAATGAGCAAATAGGAAAATAGAATATGCCATATGACATTCCTGTTGCTATATATTAATAGGTTATCAATCTATATTACATTTCAAAATAAGTATATAATACGCTATTATAAGCAGCAGTAGCACAGTGCTTAGTATAGTAGAGGCATTACATAATTGTTTGATGAATAACTCCGTAGATGATTTATTTCATCAATGCATACATGAGGCAAAGAAATGCAACGGAAGGGATGTAAGAATTTGTATCAAAAGTCTTGCCTGGCTTCTGGTTCTAGCTCTTGCCAGAGTACCTTGAGAAAGGTACTTGCCATAGTACCTTGAGAAAGACATTTCACATCTCTGGACTCCTTCAGATTATTTTTGTAAGAATCAAAAGATACGATGTGCCACTTCAAAAAAGTGACTTACTGTTGTTATTCATAGAAATAGTCATAATACTAGTGTTCTAAGTTTCTTTATTAAAGAAAAGATTGGATTCAGTATCACAATGTAAAGAAAGGTTTTTTTAGGTGGAGGCACTTAATGGGAGGAATTTTAGTTAGTAAGAGCTCCAGGCTCATGCTTGGGAGCTCCAAAAATATCAAAAATATACACAAAAATGAACTTAAGAACATATATTTTATTTAGCTAAATATAATTCACACGTCCATCGGCAGGAGAAATTGTAGTATGTTCACAAATTAGATACCGTTCAGCTCTATCTGCTTATATATGCAACAACACTGGTGAATCTCAGAAATAATTGCTCTGGACAAGGGAAGCCACACCCCCAAAAATACAGTATTATTCTGCATATATTAGGTGTATTATTTTATTGATGATGTAACAATTGCCACACACTTAGTGACTTAAAACAATATAAACATGCTCTTATAGTTATGTCGGTTAGAAGTCTAAAATGGGTCTCTCTAGGCTAAAATCAAGATATCAACAGATTTCTGTTCCTTTCTGGAGGTTTCAGGAAAGAATCTGTTTCTTTACATTTCCAGCTTCTAGAGTTTACCTATATTCCTTGGCTCATGGCCCACATCCTCCATGTTTAAAGCCAGGCAAATCCATCTTTCGGGCCATATTTCGATCATCATATCTCCTTGTGAGGCTCTCTTCTGCCTTCTTCTTCCACTTTCCAAGACATAGGGTGCACCCAGATAATCCCAGCCAATCTCTCTATTTTAACTTGAGCTCATTAGCAATCTTAATTCTCTTTTGCATGTAACCCAACACAATAGGTTGTAGAGACTAGGATGTGGGCAACCATGGGGGGTAATCACTCTCTCCACCAGACAAAGAAGAAAACTGGAGCACCTGGTTGGCTCAGTCAGTTAGGTATCTGACTCATGATCTCTGCCCATGTCATAATCTCACAGTTCATGAGTTTGAGCCCTGTATTGGGCTCTGTGCTGACAGCTTGGAGCCTGCTTGGGATTCTCTCTCTCTCTCTCTCTCTCTCTCTCTCTCTCTCAAAATAAAGAAATAAACTGTAAAAAATTTTAAAAAGAAGAAGAAAACTACTCCATGATAATGGAAATCAGAGCAATAATTACTTCTGGGTGTGGGGCGGGGATTAATTGGAAAGGGGCAGGTAGTAGTTTTTTAGGTTGATAAATAAAATGCTTATGTTCTATATTTTGATTGGTGTATAAATTACATAGCTGTAGATATTTTTTAAAATGTAATGAACTATTCATTTCACTTTATGTATATTATCTATGCATTTCAATGCATGTATATTATACCTAGCTTTATAAAATTAAAATAATAAAAGGACGCATATGTACCTCCATAACTTGAGATCCAGAGTTCACTCCATTGTTCCAGGTTCCTGTTTTTTTTTTTTCTGTCAACAGCCTAATTTAAATACAGGAGACTTCGCAAATTGTGAATTCAATTTACATTGTAACTCAACCATCTATAGAGATAGTCTTTATTTCAGACACCTCACTCCTACAATTATAAGAAATACAAGGTTTTATTTTTCAGGCAGTCTTAGAAACTTTTTGGCTCATTATTCATGCCTTGAGCTGAGAAATTAAAACCCTTAATTTGTCATTTTCTTTTTAAAAATTATCTAGTGCAGTCAGAAATAGCCAAACTACCCATGGTTCCTATGTTCCAGTATCATGTTCTACTGCAAAAGCTCTTGACATTCCTTAGTCTTTCCTTCTACAGGTAATTTACTCCAGGAAAATACAAGTGATCGTTTAAGTAATATGTTGACCCCCACATACCATGGACTTACCACTGTCCTTTTTTCTACTGGCAGAAAGGTCGTTAATGCTGTCAAAGCTAATCTCATGGGACCAATTGCAAACTTTTTTTTTTAATTTGGGAATGATTTCAAACTTACTGAAAAGTTGTTAAATTTAAAATAGCACAAAAACACTCACTCTTTATACACATTTATCTATTGTTTACATTTTACTACATTTGTCTTATTATTTGTTTACACGTGTGTGTGCATGTACACACACATACACACACATTTTTTTCTGAACCATTTGAGGGTAAGTTACTTAAATTATGGCATTTATCCTTAATGTATTTTTGTGTAGTTCTTAAAAGAAGAGAATTGATTTTGTATAATCCCAGTATAGTTATCAACTCCAGTAAACTCAATATTGATACAATGCTTTTACCCAGTTGACTATATTTAAATTTAGTCAGTTGAATTAATAATGTCCTTTATAGCATTTCACTTCTCCCCTGTACAGTATCCATCTTAGAATTAGATGTTGCATTTAGTCACGTTAGCCTCCTTTGTTCTAAAACATTTCCACAGCCATCCCTTGTCTTTTTTGACATGGCTGAAGAATGGCTATCAAATCCCTCAGCCCATAACAGTGAACCTCTGGCTGCTACTGCCTCCGGGGAGAGTAGCATTTGATTCACAAAATGTAAAATCTATAAGGAAATATAGAGCTTAAATGTTTATGAAAATTAGTTTCTTCGTGGATAATTAAACTACAGAAATCTTAGGTACTTCCCTACTCATGGCTTGTTGGACATCATTAAGCTTATATACATAGAAATAACCCATTGGGCATGACTAATATTTGTCCTGTGGGGACAGGGCATTTGCTTAACACTATAACTTGACATCACAACTTCTTCACTCTGTAACTCTGTCTTCCAGGCTCCTAAAGTCCTCTGAGTCGGGCTTTTATTCAGAGGTTCCATGAGGAAAGCACAGCCCCTAGAGAAGTAATCTTCACTGGGAAGGTGGTCTTTCTCCACTAAGCTGCAGAGAAGATGTCCCTTGCACAGGCAGCGACATTGGCTGCATCACTCTGGCAGTGAATGTGGTGTCCCTAGGCAGATGTCACAATCCAGGTAAGCTTCCCAAACACCTTCATGTGGAAAAACATTGACTATTTTTTTAATGTTTGCTTGTTTGTTTGTTTGATTGATTGATTGTTTGTTTAGAGGGAGGGGTGGAGAGAGAGGGAGACAGAGAATTCCCAAGCAGCCTCCATGCTGTTAGCCTAGAGCCCGATGCAGGGCTTGAACTCACAAACTGTGAGATCATGGTCTGAACTGAAATCAAGAGTGGGATGCTTAAGCCACTAAGCCACCCAGGCTCCCCTAGACTTACTATTTAAAACCCACATGCGCACGCACACACACACACACACACACACACACACACACATCTAACTACCAAATACATGTAATCACAGATTCTGGTCCAGAATATACAGTGACTCTTAATTTCTAATTATTATTCTTGAGCATCTTATGCTCACTATGTCTCAGAACACCAAGAAAATAAACTTCTATTTGTCTCTCTTCAAATACAGAATGGTTTAATGTTATGATAAATCAGACGGCACTAAAATTAATAACTATCAGGTGCAGTGTATTATTATAGTAATTTATAATGCTCAGTACAGCTCTTCTAGTGTGATGAATTATCTTCCTAATGATGGTTCTACCAAAATATATCAACTTGTAGATACTTCCCAGTTCACAGAGTAATATGCCTCAACATTATGTAATTTTCATAACAGAGAACTATATTAGGAGAAGTATTTTTGTATTCTTTTTCACATTGCTTTTTTTCTTCTTAATGCATAGAGCATTTTGTATACTATTGTTCTTATCTAATCCTGGTCCTGGGTCCAGGGTCCTCAATAAAAGTAATAAAAGTCTGAAGTTCAGAACTCTTTGGCACTCCTAACATTACTTGGAGGACAGACTTTAAGGTGGCCTCGGGGGTCTCTATCTCTTGCTGTTTACCCCTTGGACAGTATCCTCCACTTGAGTATTGGTGGGGAATTGGTCTGGCCAACAGAATATGGTGAAGATGATGGGATGTCACTGCCATTATTATATTACATGGCCAAGGTCACAGGTCACTCCTATGATTACCTTGTAATATATAAGACTCCACCTTACCAGTAACCTTGCTGTAGAAGCACCATCCTTGGGGCGCCTGGGTGACTCAGTCAGTTGAGTGTCCAACTCTTGATTTTGGCTCAGGTCGTGACCTCCAGTTTTGTGAGTTCGAGCCCACCATCAGGCTCTGCGATAACTGAGCAGAGCCTGCTTGGAATTCTCTCTCTCTCTCTCTCTCTCTCTCTCTCAAAATAAATAAATGAACTTAAAAAAAAGAAGTGCCATCCTCGTTGCTGGTTTTTAAGAAGTAAGCTTCCATGAATCCTAAAGTTGCAAGGAAATAAATTCTGTCAACAACCAGAGGGAGCTTGGAAGCATATCTCTTCCCAGTTGTTCTGATGAGACTGCAACCCCACACTACACTTTGATTCCAGCCTCACAGGCCCCTGAATAACCCAAACTATTAAATTTAAAAAATGCATGTTATTTTAAATCACTACATTTGTGGTTATTAGTTACATTGAAATAGAAAACTAATACAATTACACTAAATGGACCTTGTCCTAGTGTTCTGATCTAAAGTTATCTATATGAAATTTATTTTGGAGGGTGTTAATACAACTTCATAGCCTATCAGATATTTTTTGGACGAGAAACAGGAAAGTATGTACCTGAAATTTTAACAGTTTCAGGAAATAGTCACTAACTTTTTATTACATGCTAGAGCAATATGTATGAATAAGATGTTTCTAGTTTTCAAGGAGATTATAGTGTAGTGGAGAAGAAAAAACAGAAGCAAGATTTTTTCAGCATATATGGACTATTATCAGAGAGCACAGAAAACGAGGCAGGGAGCGGTGATACAGGTACAAATGGCCTTGATGAAACAGTTCTGATGTGGGAGTTGCCATGCAGGGGAAGAAAGGACACAAGACTTATTGAAGTTCTATGCAATTGGAAACTAATTAATGGTGATCATAAAAACAACAATTAAATGATGAATATTTATATATCTTTTTCTAGGTACCAGGTATTGTTCTAAATGCATTATTTAACTAATTCCTACAGTAATCTAATGATATAGATATTAGCCTCATTTCACAGAAAAGAATTCTGAGAGTTTAAGGGACATCTGATTAGTGGTAAGGATAGGATTCATTCTTCTGACTTCCCCAAGACTTCTGGGCCTATGCTCTTCCCACTAGAGTATAACTCTTTGGGAAGGAGCCTTCTGACCTGCCTCTTCCCTGCCCTACTAAGTTGCATGCTCCATGAATTTTCTTTGGTTCCAATGGTTTCTTGATCATACATGTTTACAGCTCCAAGTATTCTGCAAAGCAATTATTGTAGAACTCATTTGTCATCTTGAATAGAAAGTAAATTGTTTGATAGCTAGAATTGTTCAAATCATCTTTTAATCTTCTGTTTCTACCACAAACCCTGAAACAATAGTGATTAATAATGGCAAGTGGATGTGGATGCTCAGAGTCTTTATAGGCAAAAGAGTGCTCATGCCCATGAAGATGACTTCTAAGAAAGAAAGTCTCATATTTCTAAGAGTTTGATTCATTCTTATTTAGAGTCATTTCAGTCACAAAACAAGCAGATGAGCAAAGAAATGAAAGATTGATGGATAGATAGTAGATAGATATAGAAATAGATAAATAACTATGCCTAAGAAACAAAGGATGCTTCAGGGGAGTGTATAATGATGGCCAGCATTACTTAGCATCTGCTCCATGCCAGGCATTATGCTAAATTATTAATTTTTTTTGAGAGAGAGAGAGAGAGCATGTGCAAGCAGGGGAAGGGCAGGAGAGAGAGAGAGAGAGAGGGAGAGAGAGAGAGAGAGTGTCTTAAGCACACTGGTGTGGAGCTGAACTCGGGGCTCAATCTCATGACCATGAGATCATGACCTGAGTCAAAATGAAGAGTCAGACACTTAACCAACTGGGCCACCCAGGCACCCCTTATGCTAAATTATTGACATGTTTTTGTGGGTTTTTTTAAACTTTAACCTCAATAGCAACCACATGAGGGAGACACTACTCCTGTTAGATGAGGAAAATGAAGATTTCATAGGTTCATGCCTTGTCTTCAAGGAGCATGTGAGACTGATTATAAAGCTAGGCAGTTAGTCTAATGTTCATGTCTGTGTCCTTAAACACCCAGCATACTGCTTCCTACTTAGTCCTATGGTTTGCCTTCCTTTTTAAAAATTTTTTATTTCCATCAATTGTTATGAGTTAATTCCTTTCTTAGTAGGAGTATTTTCAGCCCTCTTCTGGACCAATTGTATGGGGCATTGAGGTTCAAAAAGAAAATAGACCTTACTGACTATAGTTGAATAGTGGTCTCCCAAGAGTATGTGCACATCTCAACTCTGAGAAACTGTGAATGTGATATTGGAAAAAGGGTTTTTGTAGATGTAATTAAGTAAAAGATATTGAGATGAGATGATCCTGGATTACCTGGGTAGGCCCTAAACCTAAGGACCAGTATCCTTCTGAAAGACAGAAGAGAAGATAGTCAGTACAGGAAAAGGCCATGTGAAGACGGAGGTAGAGATAAGAAATATGCAGCCACAAGAGAAACCCAGAGCCACCAGAAACTGGAAGGGGGAAGAAAAGATTCATCCCTGAAGCCTTCTGGAGAAAGCACAACCCTGGTGACACCTGGATTTCAGACTTCTGGCCTCCAGACTGTGAAAGAATAAACTTCTGTTGTTTTAAGCCATCAGGTTTTTGGTAATTTGTTATGGCAACCCTGGGAATCTAATACACTAAATATCTTTTGTTCCTATAAAGACCTGATAATATTATCTTCCTTGGCAGAAAACCAAAAGTCATATGTTAGACAAATCTGTACCTCATGTGATACTCAAGCCTTGTAAAGTAACGTATATATTATTCTAAGGGAAGAGTCAATACACATCCAATTCTCAAAGAGGTCTATGAGTTATGTCAGACCCATTGATTTTGAATCAGAAAATGTACATCACAGAATGACCAGGAGATAAATGTTTACGAAAAAAAAAAAAGAGTTTCTTTAGGCCTAATCTTTGGAGAAATCTGTGCTTCTTGGAAATGAGTACCAATGGTCAATAGCCCAATTCCATAAATAAGATAGAATCCTAACCCTAGACAAAAGGTCTCTACAGAAGATTCCATACATTCATTTTTGTAAAAGACTATGCTTTTGGAAACAAACTTAAATGTTGTGTACTTTATATTTGAGATTAGAGAGATAACATGATGTTGAAGATAAACAGGGGCTTTGGAACTGAATGATTCTGATGATTTAATTCTAGGACCTACTGCCCATATAGACATAAAGAATTTTACTGGTCTCTTCAAACCTCCCCCCATCACCTCATTTTCAAAATAGGAACATACACCCTGCAAGCTTTTGTGAGCATTAGAAATACTGTATACAAAATTGAAACAAAAATGGCACTTCTTAACAAAGCAAGAACAGTAATAGAAGAAAATACACATCAATACTATGCTTTTGTCTAACGACATTCTAATTATCCAACTCAGAAATCCATTAATGTAGGTTTATAAAAATATTTATTAATGACTCTTATGAATACCAATGAGATTCTTTCTAAATCAGCTGCTATTATAGGGAAAAGAACCTTTTGTCTCAAACTTACCTTCGAAATCATAAAGTGCAGTGGATTTTGTTTTCAGAATTTTGATACTAATTGTTGGTACAACATATCACATTTCAGCTACTCTGGAGATAGTGTCAACATTAGGTTGATGATTTTGCTCAAATCCTCTTAATGACAGCCCTCATTTTAAGGCTGTGATGAAGAAATCAATGATGTCTGATTTAGGAAGTCCTTTTCAAAGTCTACTCCCTATCTTGTAAAACCCAATTTACAAAACTCAATTGGTCCTTTTGATCACTTTCACTAATCCAGTTTAAGAGCTTAAAGTCCCCCCAAGTGGCCCTTAATTAATGGCCAATATGAATGCACAAGCACACACTTGGACTGTATCTGGAAGTTAACAAATGCATCTGTACCTTGGGATTTGATAATGACTTTCCTTCTGTGGACAGCTGATTGAGACAACACATAGAGTAGTTGTTTACAAACTTCAAATAAACCTTGTAGGTATATTGATAGATCTCACTGACTCCTATCCTTTAATTTCTACTTTTGTGATTCCTCTTCTTCAGAATATTCTGTGTGGGGATGAGGAAAAACCCACTATAGGAATATAATAAAGACCAGAATGTCAATCAACACTTCTTCAGTTCCTAAAGCACAGTCATTTAATATTTTTAGAAAAACTAATTAGCTTATTGAAGACCAGATATTTTCTTAGAGAATGTTTCCCCAGTAAAGTCTCTTCTCGAGGTCTTTTACATTGCTAATATATTTTTGCCTATTGTTAAGCCACAGAGGTATAAATAAAAGCTTTCTCTTACTTATTTTTTTTATTTTTAAAATTTTAATGTTTTATTTATTTTTGAGAGAGAAAGAGAGATAGAGTGCAAGTTGGGGGGTTGGGGGCTGGGAAGAGAGAGAGGGAGACACAAAATCTGAAGCAGGCTCCAGGCTGTCAGCACAGAGCCTGACGCAGGGCTTGAACTCACAGACTGCAAGATCATGACCAGAGCCAAAGTTGGACACTTAACCCACTGAGCCACCCAGGTGCCCCTTGTACCTGATTTGTCTATTGCTTCTTTTTGCTTCATTCTAATGGTTTTATCATATATTACTCATACCAAAAGCAGCAGTTGGAATACTGCTTCACTCCAATTTTGCCAAACGATTTGGCCAAAGAAAGCACATGATGGATTAATCACAAATACCTAGATAACCTATAATAAGAAAGTGAGTGTTTCGATAGAAATGATAAATTTAAAAGAAGGATTAAAATACCTTCATAATAATGTCTACCTGTGGATATTTATAATCCAATAGCCATTGTCCTTGAGGACTTAAGGGCTGTGATGTCCAACAGGGAGGCACTAGCCACAGGTGGCTGTTTATATTTAAATTAATTAAAAGTAATAAGATTTAAAATACAGTTCCTTGGTTGCACTAGTCACATTTCAAGTGCTCAATAGCCACATGTGGCTAATGGCTTCCATACTGGGCAGTGTAAATATCGAATGTACCTTTGTTACAGAAAGTTCTATAGGACTGAGCTATTTTAGAGGGGAAATGGTGCCCTCTCCTACTGACTTATTGTTTGTTAGAAAAGAAGAAGCAATATTTTCTTTTGTAAGATTAAATTATTTCAACTTCTCTTTGCTGCTTAAAACGGTCCATCTCTTTCAAATGTACTTTTCAGATTGCCTACTGCAGATATGACCCCTGAAATTATAGCTTCCATGGTCTTACAGAATCATAATTGTTTCCTAGCAGTAGTGTGTAAAATAACATTAAACTATTCACAGTGATTAAAATACCATCAACAAATTTATATAGAAATAATCTATAGAGGTAATAACTGTATATACGCCTTGTAGTACCATGCTTTTCCATATTTACATATATATACATGCTCTTTTGGTGCTGTCTTTGATCAGTTTGAAATGAAAGAGCCAAGAGGCTCTCTTTCCAGGAAACACAAACACACACAGTCTCACACACACACACACACACACACACACACACACCAAAATGTCTTTTGTCTTTTACCCATTGTCACCAAAAATAAATAAATGATACAAATAGTTCTTTTACTGGTTTTAAAAGTAGAGCCAGAAATTATGTGAAGTTGGGACTCTTGAATTATTCATGTGTTCTGATTGAATGGGATCATTATCTCTGGCCTTACAAGCTAATAAATACTGTCTAATGCCTGGATACTGTTTTGATGTAATAGTGTCAGGAAAGAGAAATAACAACTGACTTCTTTGCAAGCTTGGGCCTAAATCAGGGAGAAGCTCCCTGATGAGCTCGTAGGAGGGAGTGTACATGTGTATGTATGTGTGTGTGCGTGCACGCACACACACATATGTGTGACTGTGTGTGACTATCCACAGACATGAAATACCTTAGATGATTGCATTAGGCTTATTTCAATCGTTTCGGCATTTTAACCTGGACTTCCAGCTAAAGAGCGGCAGAATGGCTCGGTTGTCTGGTGCTTGCTGCCTTTTCTCTCCCCTTTCTCTACTCTCATCTATCATACAGTGTGTACAAGTATGTCAGAAAACGCAGACTGAGGCTCAGTAAATGATTATGCTATCTAATCGTTTGCCAGTGAACAGTCAAATAATCTTAAATTATAGACCAGTGGATTCTTTCCCCCAGATTGATTTCAATGAGTGAATTTGCGTGAGTGTAATATCATCATGAACCAGAGGAGTGTAGAAAGCCTGAATTAAGGTTGTGCTCTTAAAAGCAATCACAGAAAGATGTGCATTTCTAGAAGGTTTGAAAGCATGGAGATAAATACAGTTGACAGTTGGTTTCAGAGAAAGTAAAATTAGAGGTGGACTATGTTACGAAATATCTTTATAGGCTAATAGTTATAGAGATGTAGCAGAATCTGTTAGACATCAAAGAAAAATATCATTATTGACTATGCTGATTTGTTTAACAGAATACATGCTGCCTTTTCTTTCTTAGAACACCCCTTTTTTTGTTTCAAGTGATGTGGAGTCTATTAAAAATCTAAGAACATCCAACAAAGGGCCTGTTAGCGACTCAGTAGTTTGCAAAATTTACACAAGACCAAAAGTCTTTCCTCGGAGACAGCTGGCTGGATCTTACACAGAATGCATAGGTTTTCCAGACTGCTTTACTCAACATTTAATGCAAGCTAATAAATCATGCAATTTAATTAACTTTTTAACAGGAATTAAAGTGTGTGAACCATCTATTGGAATGGGTGTGAATACTATTTCAATAATGCTGTACTCGCAGGACTGTCTGCCTCTTTCTAACAGAGGAAGTGATGGAGGGCAAGTAAGTTTTTTTTTTTTTTTTTTTAAGAAGTAAACACTCTTTATTTGCCAGTATAGCTAATCCTTACCTGTGGTCTTATTTTATTTTTTTTGATAAAGTGGCCAGAAAATTTTATTCTTAGATTGAAGAAAATTTTGAATTTGGAGCACAAAGAAAAATGTCAGAGGTGGGGAAAATATAGTCTTCTATTGGTGATAATTATTATTCTGACCTTTGTCTTTTAGAGATAGGGAGTGCTCCTCCAAAGGGAGAGAATAAGGCATTTCATGCCTTTGCCTTCTGGAAGACACAAACTGCCACTTTTTCTCCAGTGTTTTCCACCTGTCAGCGCACTAGGTGCAGACCTGACAGTCCACCCATGCTGTAATTCCGCAAGGCCCGCATGGTTGGCAGGACATTCACAATGCGCCTGTCCCCAAACAGGGCCTTTGGCACTCGGCTTCCCCTGTTCACTTGCACTGTGACAGGCTGCACACAAGACAGATATGTGGATCAAAGGCAGTGCCTGTGGATACACCCAGCAGGATCCAAGGAGCATTACTTGTGTTCTCAATAATTTGCTATTAGTATTGCAGAAAAAGTGAGGAGTGCACTATTGAGTGATAAAAACACATTTCATAAGGAAAATATACACAATGTGTATTTTTGATGCTGGACTCAAAAGGGTCACAAAGATCAGTAGAAGGGCATGCAAGAAAGGAAGCAACAATGTGAGCTAGGAAACTTTCAGATCCCTTCACATGGATAGTTTTGCTCAACTGTGAAAATGTGATGGAAGGAAATGAAAAAAAATTAGGTTCAGAGAAAGACGAGAAATGGTGTACTTCTGCCCTGATTCTTGTCATATTCCCATATAATTTTACATTATTCTTTGTTTTTCTCTCACAATAGGGAAATTCATGGGACTATTTAGAATGAGAGTTCCAACTTTATGTAGATTTTTTTTTGAGTTCTTATTTTAATTCTGGTCACCTAATGGACAGTGTTATATTAGTTTCAGGTGTCTGGTCTTTATGTAGAATTTTTTTTTTCATCAGACCCCTGAGTAGTCACTGTCTAAGTTCAGTTAGCATTGCCTTTGACCCCCATGCCTGTGAAAACACGCGTTTTCCAGTCAGCCCTCTGCTGGGTTCTCAGAAACAGTTATGGAAAGGAATATGTATGCATATTTAAAGTCTGTACATTTATAATCCAATATCAAATTTATACAGGCATATATAAACTGAGAGCCCCGACCAAGCTTAGTGATATATAAGCCTGCCCCACGTCACTGGAGAGATAAGGGATCTTACTCTCTCTTTAATATTTTACCCTCCAACCTTTGGACTCTGTAATGTACCCATTTGCTGCCATTTATAGAACCCATGTTTCCAAGTTTATTACTTGATATCCCTTCAACCGAACACTCCACTTTCTCTCCCAGCAGGGCCCAAGTCAGTACATCTTCATCTAGGTATGCCTTCCTTCAATTTTCTGACAAAATTTTCTGGCACATAAAGGTCTAGGTCTAAAGAATGAAGAAAGAAAAAGGGATTTCAATAGTGCTACCAATTTTTTTCTCTCATTCTCCTTTGCCTCTTGCTTCCCAACAGCCTAATTTTCCTTCTTGATCATTAATTTCTTTAGTTTTCTAAATAACTAGACCTTAATATTTGGGAGGAATAATACTCTTCACAGGTAATAAGGTCACTAAGGTGCATGCATTTAAAACTGTCTAATGTTTATCCTGAATCCCAGCCCCCCAAAGAATAATATCCAATGTCATACGAATAGTTATGTTTAAGGCACTGTAAAAAATTATTTACATGATGTAACATCTTAAATCTTCAAAGCAAGACTATGAGTTATATTATAATTATCCTCACTGTTTTATAGGTAAAGGCATCCCCCATGAAGTAGGTTAGTGAGTATTTTTTTTCAAGAAGTAAAAATGATATATCATAGTCAAAGTAAACAAGGGGAAATTGATCTTTCCAACAGGCTTCTTTTAAACAAAACATTCATTAAAGTCAGAAATTGTAAGTTTAATGTAATTAAATTAAAGTTGTGTGGGAGGCCCCTAGCTCCAACATTAAGTGATTATTTAGCATTGTATTGGGGAAATGTGGTATAAAGACGAATCTATATGGTAGGTCCAAGACTGTGAGAGAAGAAGCTGGAGGCAATGCATTTTCACTTCAGCTGTTTCATATCTTTAGTGCATCCTTTACCAACACTCAATCATGGTCTGGTATCCTGTGCTGTAATTCCTGGAGTGGCCACTAGATGTCAGGCATAAAGTCTACACGTGGCAATAAGAGACCCTTTTCTTCCTGGCCTGTTTTCAAAGAGAATAATCCCTTGCTATCCTCCTCATTCTGACTATGACATGGCACTACAAGGTAGAATGTCATGTGTGATCCATGAGCTACCAGCTCTTTAAGTCGGTGAATCTCGTGACAGTGAAGAAAAGGTTTGTATACGCCCCACACATAGTACAGTGTCTGACTGAAAATGCTTGAGAAATATTTGTGTTTGGTTGTTGAAGGGCTTCTGCATGGATTTTTAGATCAGTTATGGAGGGATTCCCTATTATTCTCAATTTGCATAATTTCGATTTAGTCTCATTGGACTAAACTTTGGTAAGTACAGAGAGGCACTCTATTAATGGAGACTCATTTTGACCATATTCATTGTGTATCTACATGCATAAGAGATCTGGAATAGCCATAGCTCTCTTCTTTAGTTTCGTCTCTTTAAGAAGGGGGAAAGAGTAGCCACATTTTTCTGTACCACTTGGCTGTTGAGAAGGATAATTAGCTGCCTTCAACTTTTCCAAAGAAAACATAATTCAACATCCCGATGAACAAACTTCAAAAATGGGAGTCTATCTTTCAACTAGAATTCATGCCAAAATTAAACCTCAGATCAGATCATCTATTTCAAATCAAGACTCAGACATTAAAAGCAATTCCCCCAGAATAGGACCCAAGCCCTCAGGGCAGAGCCAATAGTAGGTTTTTAGATAGGGCTTGTGATCAAGAAAATGTGAAGTAGGAAATGTGTGGAGGTCTAGGTAGGCAGTGTATTAGCATGCTAAAGGTCTGCCACAGGTATCTGATAACCAATTACAAAGCTTGAACCTGGTATCTGAGAGCCAATTATGAGACTTAATCCTGGAAGACTAGCAAAAGCAAGCTGTTCAGTGAGAAACAGAACCAACTAGCCAAGGAGTCTGAGGTCAACAAGGGATATGTATGCAGTCAACAGAGCAACAGCCCAGTTTCTAGAACCAAGTACACAGTCATACAAAGGTAGAAAAGTTTTGAATGGCTATTCAAACATCAAATCATTCATCTAAATCATGCAAATTCTATTTGACTGATCCCATAGCTGGGGCAGGTGTAAATCTGTAGCAAGTGGCTTACAAGTGTGAATACTGGAAAAAGAGGAGTTAGGAAATCAGATGTACTTAAAATTTACCAGGAACCCTCCCACTTGCTAGGCATCATGGTAAGTTCAATAATAGCAGAAAGCATGACTCCTGAATTTAAGTGAAGGCAGCTGGGTAGATAAAATGCTTAAAAATATCTTATCCTAAAAACACTGTAAATTATAACCAGCTCCTTTTCAACTCAATAGCTTGTGCTTCTAATTTCTGAGGAATATCACAATGATATGGTCAGAAGGAAATCTACTGAGGGTTAAGTTTTTGTACATGTTGATGTTACTGTAGCTCTAATGCTTTCAAGTATCCTCACCAGGGGTATTAGACTCAGTGGGTATAATGAAGAGGGAGAAACAATCTTCTGTAAGCTAAAATTGGCACTAGTATGCAAAACCGGAGCCACATAATCTTTTTTCCAATATTTTCTATTAAGAGGCTAACTGATATATTAAAATGAGACGGAAATAGCTTATCACTTATTAGACATGTGATTACTGGGCTTTTATTTTTTTAGAGACCCAGTTTTATCAACTATAAAATGGGAATAATTATATCTAACATGAAGAATTACTGTGACGGTTAGAAGATACTCAGACACATAGGTAGTACTCAAATAATCACCACTATTATTCCAGTGGGTCATTGCTGTTCTCCCACAGAGTTCATACACACCTAACCCTTAGCATCCAGGTGGTATACCAATGTTAATTGCTGAATAGGGGGATTATATTACAGGGTTTTAAATGATCCCAAATTACTTCTTATAAACTTTGCTTAGGATGGGTTTATTGGAGATGACACAGAAAGTTGAAAAGGAGTATTTTTAAAACCAGCTGGCACTCCATTTTCCCATAGAATAGTATCAACTCCCTAAAATGAACTATTCAAAACCCGCTGAGGGAAAAAGTAGCTCTAGCAGGTTGCTGAGCACAGGGCCAGTCACAAGTCCAGAACTGCTCCTGACACCACAGGCTGAAATAGAAGAAAATGATCTTATGCCCATGGGATGCCTCTTTGCCTTAAGACAGTTCATATTGAACTCAACAAATCTACCAGTTGCTGAGCAATTATGCATGTAAAGTAGATGGAAAACACCTCAAAATGAACAGTGCTGACTCTGCAGTATACTGAAAGCCATCCTAGACTATGAATTAGGCTAAAATCCAAACAGTTGCTCCATGTACTGATAATCATAGTGACATGGAATTGATCCCTCATTTCTGTTTTGGGCCTTAGTCAATATACTTAGGGAAAGCCAGGACATTTCACTCTTCCCTGTTCTGTTTCCTATATTGTGAGGAAGGATACAATTTGTGAGATCAGGTTTCTCAGGGCAGTCAATAGAATATTATAAAGGTCATTTAACTAATTTAAAACTTGTTTGATCATTTATTTAGCATAATCTTTAAGAAACTTTTAGATGTTACCTAGGGAAACTCAAAATAACTCAACGTTAATTAAACTCAGAAAATGGTATTATTTCATACCATCACACCACTATCCCCAACACACACACACACACACACACACACATACACACACTTTCAGCTCCCACACGGCACAACATATACCTTTCAGGAAACCCCAAATCATTTTTAACACTTGGCCAAGTGGCATTGCTATCATTCATCTGGGAAAAGCTAAGGGTTTCATGGTTGACATAAAATATCTAAATTTTAAAACTTATCACCCATGTGGAAAATGAAGTCTAAAAAGACATTTTGCTGAAAGATTCCATAGGCAGGTGATTTTACATTTCTTTTATTCATCACTAGGTGACTATTGCAATCCCTTCAACTATTATTTCTAAATTTCCTCACACTCTTCAGGTTACCAACTACTGCTCCAGATCCTTTGTGCTTCTAAAGGACCAAAGTGTCTCTCACTACTAAAATCACTCAAAGTAATTTCTTCAACTTCCCTGTTCTTAACCTTGAAACATCTCTGTAGCTACACTCTCTATGAGAGTGAAGCAATCTTTCCCCATTCAAAGGCTAACCCCACTACCACATCCTAGGGTGAATCTGGATGATTCTACCTTATCCTATCTGGTCCTTTGCCAGCAACTTTCCCTCACAGGCTAGATCACTGACAGAGTTACCTACAACGTGGTGTGGCTAAGAGTGGAATTTGGTCAACTTGACTTCTGAAACTCATCCTCATCTCTACCCCCAAATAATGTCCTTCCTCCCATATTACTTTTCTCAGTTTGTGGCACCAACATATTGACCAATTTCTCAGAGGAGAAGCCCAAAGTCCCCCCAAATATCTCTGAGTCATGTTGTACTTACTGTATACCAGATACTTTTCAAAACATTTTACACGTATTTGCTATTTTAGTCCTTTCGATAGCCCTATTTGAGTAGGTACTATTAATGCATCAATTATATAGATGAGAAAGAATGAGGCACAGAAAATACATAACTTTTTGAAGGTCATATGTAGGCCAAAAGTCTATCTGACTTCAGAGGGTTTGCCTGTACCTGCTTCAGACACTGCCTGCACGACTCCTGCCCCCCCTTCACCCTTGAACCAACTATGAACTCCAGTTTGTTCTACTTTCATATATTTTTCTTTTTTCATTTCCAACAACACTGATTTAGAGCAGTACCTCACTTTTGAGAGGCTTCTAGCTCACTTCTGTGCCTCTAGATTTTCAGTTTCTTTTCCTTCTGGTTCATATCCACAAAACACAGCTCTGTTTATTTCCCTTTTTCTCTCAATAATATCCAAGAGTGTCCCCTTTGCTTCTGAATTAAATATACGTCCTCAGCTTGACATTCAATGTTCTTAGCATTATCATCTTTATATGTCTTTTGGGGCTTATGTCCCAAACTAGAGTATTCATTTTTTTCCATGACTTTTCAATCATATGCTCTATTTTCTCCTTAGCATTGGTCCCATATCAACGGTGCAGAATATACTAAACTTACAAACTGGGCAGAATATGTTATGTTCCTAAATTGCAAAATATACTGTGCTCCCCCTAATCCAACACTTAGTAGCAGATGAAGATTTAAACTGGCTTCAGATAGAATTCTATACAGCTGTGCAGTTGACTAATTTTTCTTTCCTTTGCCTCTAGTATCTCAAATTCAGAATACTGCTGACCAAGGCAGAGTCCAGGCAGACCAGTAAGTGTGTGTCCTCCCATTATTCCTATCAGCTCCTGAGTCCAGGGGGCAGATCTCAGAGCCTTTCTGATGTCCCCTGCCTTCTCTGATTCAACACTTGCGCCATCCAGTTTAACAAATTATCCTATTATCTCTTCTTTATACTCCCCAACCCATACGCCCTTCTCACATCCTCTGATATGAATCTCTTTGGACTACTAAGCTGTTACATCAAGAGCAAACTTGTGTTGCACTATGCAAACAGCCAGCAGGGGATCCTGGCTTGACTCTGCTGTCCCTTAGGTTCTATCACTACCCTCTTCCTCAACTCTGTCTTTCCTTTGCTCTTAGTGCATTACCCGGAGGGGTGGTCCACGCCAACAGTAGGCTAGGGATGAATGACGCCAACTCTGCATGTAACCTCAAATATGAATGTCCCTTTACTCACTTCAGCTAAGTAAACCTGGTTGATACTCTGTTTATATTGCAAGGCCTATCTCATTTACCATCTTTCTGGAGAAACCTTCAATTCAAACCATTTAATAAACCCCAATTTTTTCGAGCTTTTAACTGTGTCCCAGGCACTACACTATGTGCTTTAGGTGCATTGTACATTTAATCTTTACATTTTTAGACATGGACGTTGAAGTCTAAGGAGTTAAGTGGCATGATCAGGGTCATACTGAACTGGGATCGAATTCAGTCCATCTGACTCTGACATCTGTAATTTACAGAATATTCTGTTTTATCTATAATTTTCTCACCCCTTTCTTCATTACAGTACCCCATAAAGCAGGTACCCTATCTTTCTCTATTTTGTTTCTACCTGTAGCAGCTAAAAGAATGTCCTTAATACAGTAGGACCTCAGCAAATATTTATCAACCTGAATAATTGACAATAAGTCATTTGAGACTTACAAGGAACAGGTCAGTCTCTACACTTATGTGTTTTCAGACGTCATTCTCCCCAAGTAAATAAACAATACAATGTGAATTCTCTCTTTCTCTCTCTCTTTCTGTCTTTCAAAGACACTGGATTTGGAAGTCGGATGTATTTGACAGTTGAAATGAGATGCATCAAGACAGGACAAAAGCCCCTGCATTTTTATGTCACTGATACCCTTTGGCTAGCTCAACTGGAACTCCATTTTTCTTTATTTTTTACTGAATCTATTTACTAGAAGCAGTAGATGATGGGGATAGATAATAAAAAAGTCCTCATTTAGAATTTGTAAAAATCCAGGTGAAGAGAAAAACTAGGATTACAGTTTCTCTTTCTTCCCCTCAGTAGAATGGAAAAAAAAAGGCAAGGACAACTAGTTTAACTGAGCAAATAAACAATACAAACCACATGGAACAGGAATGTTTATCTAGCTACTTAAGAGAACCCATTGAATTCAAGTACTCCAGGAGCATCTTTCTAAGTGCAAGCGGCTGGTTAAAATTTAAGGAGAGCCTTGGATTCTTGTGGCTGATACTGTGCTTTTCCAATTACAAACAATGTTCACCTGCTCATTAAAGCAGGGCTTCTATACAGCTCTTGGATTCAATCCCATTCAATTAAATAAGTATTTATTGAGTGTCTATGTTGTGCCAGACTGGGAGACTGTGTTCAGAGTGCTTGGTTCAATTACCTACGTGTCCTGGACAAAAATAAAACTGCTTCTTCCAAAGATCCTGTGGTTCAGATATTCACACTAATTTTGACTAGATTTCACTGAAAAGAACCTATATTGATGACATTTGATGTTGGAGGTTTGAGGAAGTAAGGTTAAGGAGTTTGAGCAAAGCAGTGACAGAAACAAATGAACTGTTGAGGTTTCTGACGGGGAGAACAGCGCCCCCTTCCTCATTTGCCTTCTGGGCCTCTGCGGAAGTCTTAGCTTGTTAGCACATTGTTTGATTTTACACAAAGACACAGTGCACCCCAGTGCAGCAGTAAACTAGACCTGAGAATCAATAAAAAACAATCCAAGTGTTAATGTGGCATTGTGCCAAAATCCACTTATTTCATAATATATTAAATATTGAGCTTCGACTTACTGAAATTCCTGTGAGATGCTACCTATTAAAACAAGAGAATTTAATAGGTACAGCTGTCAGAGAAACCTGAAGACAAAGAACCACAAGTGTTCCGTTGCATGTGTATTTCATTGATTTAAAAGGAATACATTTTAGATAGGTCTTTGCTATGTGCACCCACAGAAGCTGAGTCTGTGAGATTAAAAATAAAAATAAACATTATCACTGATTAACCATTTTCCAGGAAAATAACTAATATCAGATAATTTACTGATTCAAAGCTCAGAATGCTGAAAATCTGCACAAACAGAATAACTTTGTAAAATCGCTATTGTTATGTCTCTTTCAAACCATTGTGTGTAATTGCTATGGAAATATGAAAATGCCTCCTTTTTTTTTTTTTTTTTTTTTTTTTTTTTTTTTACTTCTCAGCCAGCACATGATAACCCATTCATGATAACCCATTCAGTCTTTTGCAAGTTTGGTGCAAATGATGCCAGTCAAAGCATCCAATGGGACCCTCAGACATTAGTGTATTAGCCATTATCTGTTACACTTCTGGACCAAAATAACAAATAATATGTCTGGAGGTACGGCCGTTTGCGACTGCTAGTTTCCCTGCATGGCATATGCCTAGAGAGTCTCAGATGGGAGGTGATGGCACACAACTGCGGTGGTGAGATGACTTAGCAGAACCCGTGATGATGTCCTAATGGCCTCCTGCTGGGGGGACAGGAGTAATTGTTTGTCAGGGGAGGGAACACATCTGTAAGAAGGCATCGTCTGCAAACCAAGCAGCCATGTGGAAAGGGGAAATGAGAAATGAAGGGCTGGGAGACAACAGTGGAGAGAATGCCCAGGTTGAGACGGATGCAGGAGTGGCTATGGGGCAGGTGTGGGGCCAGGGAGGAGCTGGTTGAATGAGATTGAAGTCACGTGCTCCAGAAAATGATGCAAACAATTATTTAAAAATGAAATGCCTGCCTGCTGAAGTTACCAGTTCCTTCTGGCAACCTTGAATCATAATGAAGATGTGAGACAGTGAAATGCTTGGGAAGAAATTCAGAGGATCGAACAGGGAGAACGCTCGCATAATTGCACATTCTCTAGGACTGTTTTCAATGCTTGGAAATTCTTTTAACAGGAGTCCTTTCAATGTTATATTTTACATCCAATCGCTTCCTTTGTTCATTGCTTACCCTAGTGATCTAAAACGAACCACTGTTTTTAAAGCTACACTTTTAAAATCAAGGCAAAGCTATTGAATTTACATGCATTAGAAACATCAATGTCATACCATACAGTTGAAGGATACTCAGCTCCGTTTGTGGCTGCACGAACCATCTTCCATTTGATCAGAAATAAGCGAGGGCAAGTAAGCTAATTAATACTGCAGAATACTAATTCTCTCCACCTTTTTATCCTGGGTCTAAATTATGATTTTATCTAATTTCTGAGGAACTGAAATGCTCATACCAGTGGAGTCTGTCATTATTAAAATATAAATCAATGCATAAAAGCATATTGGCCTATGGGAAAGACTGTAAAAAAATTTAATGCCCTCCACAAACAGCTGTGCTCCTGACCTAGCAGTTTTTTTGTTTGCTTTCCTGACAGGCTACCAGATTGTATCTATTTTAGTACATCCAGCATATCTGAAGATGTTTCAACAACATAGATTTTAAAACATGAAACTATATCGCAGTTATCTTTAAAATAAAATAAATTTCAGGCAAACAAACTTCCTCTCACCTCACCTCTCAAGGCTACAAATACTATCTGCTGTTAAATATCATTAAAGACAACTTGATGTGGTTTTTACTTTATTGGTTTCAAATAGTGATAAGGGATTTTTATATGAACATGTGTGAGGCCCATGAAACTTGGAAGGTACCATGTGTATGAAAGTCTGGGCAAAAAATTGCCTGTTGTTTCTGTTACTTAGAAGACTTTCAACCATCAACAGCCATTTTTGGTCAGAGGCATCCAAGATTATAATGGTGGTGCTGATGTGCAGGTGAATTCCATGAGGGGAAGAAAATGCAGGAAGGTCAAGTGAAGGACGAAGGAGACCCATGCTTGTGTTATTCAAGAAAGAGTTCTAAGATTTAAGGTGACCAGTGAGGGTTTTCTCAGGATGTGGAGCCTTTAATGCTAAACTGAGAAAGTTCCAGGCAAGTTGGTACTAGGTAGTCACCCTACTAACAGTAATTTCACATGAGTCCACATGCTACAGACCCCGTCAAAATGCAAGGTGAGTTTCCATTGCCTTATAATTTCTCATATTCCAGAATCTCTGACTTTAATAGCTTACCTTCAACTAATACTTCTTGTTCCTTTGCTGACAGCTAGTCTAATATCCATATATTTCCTCACAGCATCACTGGTCTATTTATTTCTATCTATTGATCCCATTAGAACTAATTCAATGTCCATGCTCCATGTTTCAAGATAACTTCTTCTACTGCTTTTTTTTCTATGTTAAAACCATCAGGAGGAATAATTCTTGTGTAATCCTGAATGATCATGTTGTTTTAAATGTAGTTGTGGTCTTGACACCCAAGGACAGAAGAGATTTGTCCTTGCCATGACAGATCATCACAAGCAAGCTATTACTTTCAGAAACAGATAGGTCTATGCTCACTGGTGGTGCATATATCATACTACAGATAAGTAAATTATATTTGCTTTATCAGGAATAAGAATCTCAAGACAGATTATAATATATGTTGGAATTTGTAACAGCATCACCAACAAAAACAACAAACAGTCTCTTCTTTCTCTCACAATCTATCAACTTTTCCTTGTCATATATTTAAAAATAAAAAAGACTCTACAAAAGCAAGAGTGATCTGAGTCTACTGATAGTTTTTGCAACATACCCATTAAATTGCAGCATTATTTCTGTATGGTTAACTTTGATGTAGGTATTCAGTCACCGTAGATGGCTGAGTTTAAGCACAAGTCAACATGTAAACCTGAAGGGTGAACCCATCTGTTCTCAGACAGCATCCACATAGCATTAGAGTGTCAAATGACTTCAGCATACACACTTGAGACGTCGGTGTGAGCAAGGATTTGTGCAAGAACTTGAAGAATCCATGAGAATAGAAATAAAACCTAAAGTTCATTCTTGGTAGAAGCACATACACGTGCACACTTAAAAAATAGCTTTCAACACACTTTGAAATATCATAAATAGGAAAACATGTAACCCACTTTTTATAAGTTCAAAGCATTCCACTAACTCTCTCAGAACTGGCAACAGATGCTTCCTTATAAGCTATGTAGTCATCTCTACTTTTGGCTGCTCTTAATCTAGATCAAGACCCTATCTTCATGTCATACTAGTGGCCTGGATGGATCACTTGTGACAGATCCACTAGCTCCAGCTCGCATTAGCTGAGGACTTTATTGGCAGATTAATCTCACTAAATACTGTTTTCATCATGTCCCTCTACACACCAATATTTTCATACTGTGCATGGAATAGAGTCCAGACTCCTCATGCTCACAATCTTATCCCAAACTACTTTCTTTGTTTTGTCCTTTTAAATAATTTCATCCATTGTGCATGTATATTACAACGTTGCAGAAATTCTGGAAAATAAACTTTTCTTTGATGAATTCTCATAGACTTGCTATCTCACTTCTCTGAGCAGTAAATGAATTGCCCTAAATTGGACCTTGATATTTAAGCGTTCTGGGTATGTATGCTTTTGGGTATCTATTTTCAGTCATGATAGATAACTAAATGCATAGTAAAGGCTCAGGAACAGAGCCTCATGTCTTTATCTGCCACTGCCCATGTAATTCTTTACAAATTGGCTGTATTTAGTAGATGTCAATTATTTCAAAATTTTATTTTTGTCCAATATTCTGAAGAAATGTAAATTCTGTCAGGTCATCATCTCCTGCAAGCATACAGATAGGTTCTCTGAAAATACCAACGACCCCCTTGCTAGCATAAAAAGTTTACCTCTTCTTATAACCCGGGACTTGATACATCAGATGAAGTAAAAAAAAATGAATAACTGTGACAGTTTTGATGGCTTTGAATATTGATTTATGTATATATTTATGAGCTATAAGATGGTCTAATTAGAATTGGGAGCTATTTTGTGGTTTGGAGCTATAGGAAAATGGTTGAAAAGTACTATTTTTATCTTAGCTAACCATTAATCTCATCAAGGCAGGAAAATAAAGTACAAATAGAGACTTGAAATGAGGTGTAAATATAAAGGCCCCACATACAGCTCAAACAAAATACACACATTCTTTTCAATTTCATGCTCTAGTTTGTCCTCCTGGAAAATTTGTTAGCGGAACAAGGATTTTGGCCCCATTAAAAACAGGAAACTGAGGCTAGGAGGTACTAATCACTTGCCAAGGAACATAAAATTTAGAAATAATAGAACCAGGAGAATAAAACTATGTGTATATTAACAAATAAATGTATTAAATAAATGAGTTACTTTTCTTTTTAAAAGTGTCACATGCCAGGAAGAATCTGGAAAGTGGTTCAGTGGATATATCATGTGACTTCCATTTGTGTATTAATCACTTCAACAAATATTTATGGACTATCATGCATCAGGCACTGAGGTTGACACGGGGAATCTATCAATGAAAACAATACAGTCCTTGCCTTCAAGATGCCTATGTTCTAGTGAAATATACAGGTAAAGATATTACTTGACCCATGAACCAATATTTTCCAAATGACCCATGCAGGATGTTACAAAATCATGCAAGGATAAAAGATCCATTCAAAGGGTAAGATAGACCAATGGAGAGATAGGTGTGTGTGTGTGTGTGTGTGTGCGCGTGCGCGTGCATAAAAAACATTACATGGGGCACCTGTGTGGCTTAGTCAGTTAGGTGTCCAACTCTTGATCTCAGCTCAGGTCTTGATCTCAGGATCATGAGGTTAAGCCCCAAATTGGGCTCTGCGCTGGACATAGAGCCAACTTGAAAACAAACAAACAAACAAACAAACAAACCCAAAAACCAGCACAAGAGACTCCTTGATATGATTTCAGATTCCCCAATGCAACTAACCTTTTAGAAACTACCTCTTGTCTAGTTTTCTGGGTATCAGAGAATATCCATAATTATCTGAAAGGACTATTAAATTCTCCTTCTACTGTCTCTTATTTTCTTCATATACTTCAACCACAGAAAACCTAGCTATCTTCTGTTAAGCCAAATATTAGAGAGATACACAAAAATGTTAAAAAAAAAAAAAGAGTGGGGCATTAAAGCAGAATGTAATCACTGCACCAAAGCTGAAACACATGCCTAAGGGCCACCTGATCTTGTCTTTGGAAATCCAGAATCCTTTCTCATTCTATTCCAAAAATATTTATTGAATTCTTACTATGACCTTGGCACTTTGCTGACAGTAGGTATAAAATGATGATAAATTAAAATTATTAATTTGTAACCCCTGGTGAACAGCTAACAAATAATGCAGATTCCAGAGTATGTTTTTCATCTTTCAAAGTTGTTTGTGTGTGAAGATGTCTTATATCCTAAACTCCGCAGATCACAGGGTTGTAGATGTTTGGTGCCGGCCATCAGGCCATTCTTCCAGTGTTAATGTCAACCTTCACTTGCAAATCCCAACACTCAGTATTAAGACAAGAAAATAAGCGGTAATCACAGGTCTTTTACAGCCTTACCTCCACTCACTTCTTTCAGGAGCCACTATTTCTAATGTTCTTCACCAATAGTTTGGCATGTTTTGTAAGATTCGAGCTATTCACTATTCTTTTGATCATTCTGTGCCATACCTGGATCAATACCGTGTTTTTGATGACTAATCCCAAGCAGAAGCTTTCAAGCCCTGGCTTTAAGAGTTTCAAAAGATAGCAAAAATGGAAGTGCAGACAGCCTGTCATTCAACTTAATAGGCAGCCATACAAATGGAACATTGGGCCTCTCTCCATATGGGAGCTTGCTCTCCAGTATTTAGTGTGAGGGCCACATGGCTTGGTAGCCAGAAACCTTGCCCAGTACTTCTATCAGTTGACAAAGCATTTGCTGCATGGTAGCAAGACTGAGTGTTTATACTTGCAAAAGAAATTGTCTGCTGCAGACTAAGCACAGGTACTATTCATAGGTTTTTGCCAGTTTCTCAGAGAAGACCAGGACCTACGGGGGCACCAGAGATGTTGCAGTCTCAGTCCATAGCACAGGTTAATGCTTCCTTTGTGGGTTCTGCAACTCAGATCTCATCATCTCGGTGGGCTTTAGGCCAGGAAATTTCCCTTGTGTCCTGTAGTCATGGGAAACCCACGTCCTGACCTATCATCACTTTGGAGGTATGGACATTCTGAGTGACCCACTCCCTGTTTTGGCTTCTGAGTGACCCAGGTGAGGCATTTAGCTGGTACCACTAAGCCTACCTCCATGGGGTGACCCCCATGGCTCTTTGCATGGGAATATATTATGTTCAAATCTCAATCTTAGATAAGTGAAACACTGCCATTTATTAATCATGGCTAATAAGAGGGTCACAATCCCCAAAGTAATTGCAGCCAGGGACAGGCTTTGCAAGTGAGTTTGACATTTAATTTAAGAGATTGGCTACTAATACCTGTAACAACTTAGATGAATCACAAAGGCATTAGGCTGAGTAAAGGAAGGCATTTTCAGAAGGTTATATACTATAAGGTTCCATTTTTATACCATTTTCAAAAAGACAAAACTATAGAGATGGAGAAAAAAAATCACTGGTTATTAGGGGATGGGGTGGGGAAAGGAGTGACTCTAAATTGATAGGAGAGACTTCTGAGGGTAATGAAATTCTTCTGTATCCCGACCATAGTAGTGGTTACATGTACCTGTACCTGTGTTAAAATTTCTTAGGACTATGCAACAAAACAATAACAGCATCAAACAAGTGAGTGCATGTGAACATTGGTGAAATTTGAATAAGGTCTGTAGTTTGGTTAATACTGTTGCAGTAATATCAATTTATTTATTTTGGTAATTCTATTATCAGCTAAGATGATATCCGTTGGGGAAGCTGGATGAAGGGTAACCAAAAATTCTCTGTACTATTTTCGCAACTTCCATGAAAGCCTAAAATTATTTTTAAAAAGTTTTTTAAAAGTAGGAAATAGTAAGTACATCAGCAAGAGCCTCATTTTCAGTGGTTCACTATGTGTGGTCATATTTTTCTAGATGAAGATATGATCAATACAACTCAATAAAAAGAAGTGACTTACAAGGACATGGTTATCTTGTAGAATTGTGAAGAATAATCTTCTGTCTTTGCCTGCACTATTTTGGGCATGGTCTTTGAGACACAGCCATTATGACATAGCTGATAGTAAAACGTTCTGTTGTCATTTCTGCCCACAGTTTGAGTTTTTTCCATTATCTAGTTGAATTCCTATGCCTGAGTGTCAGACTTAAAGATCCCATTGCCCACAAGACACCCCTTAAAGTCCAGCTGGTGAAAACATCACCAATCATTAGTATTCTGCCACACCATCTCTTTCTTCCTACCATTGCAACTATACTTTTCTACTGCTTTTCCCTACCTCAGTTGGTAGGGAACAGACTCAGAGAATCCTGTGAGTCATCCTCAACAGTTCTTTATTCCCAACATCCAGTGTGAACTAAGTTCCTCTGATTATATCTCTTAGATACATGCTGAATCTCGCCCTTCATTACACTGCCACTTCCTCAAGGCACTTCCTCAACTATCCCATTTTGAAGTTATTTTTTTATTATTATTATTTATTTTGAGAGAGAAAGAGAGAGCAAGCATGGAAGGGGCAGAGAGACAGGGAATGGAGAGAATCCCAAGCAGGGTCTGTGCTCTCAGGCAGAGCCCCACGTGGGGCTTGACCTCACAAATTGTGAAATCATGACCCGAGCTGAGATCAAGAGTTGCTTAAGCCATCCAGGCACCCCTCAACCGTCCTATTTTAAAATCCTGTGACTAGGATCCTTAATGGCAACTACATAACACTCAAGTGTATCAGGGTGGTCTTTGAACATGCAGATCTGATTCCACTCTTCAGAACCCTATTGCCTACTAAATTCTAGCCTGCCTTATATAGAAGACAGTCCCTCAAAAATCCATCCCTCACCCACCTTTGTAGCCTAACATCTCATCACTTCCCTTTTGAAATGTATGCTTCAAAAACACTCAACTACTTCAAGGGAAACTTGTAGTTCCCTTTCACAGACTGTTTCCTCTGCACCAAACTCTCTTCTTAACCTTTTCCCCAGAACTCCTATTTATTTCCCAAAACCTGGCACGGTCACAATTTTCTCTGAAATCCTACCATTAGAATTAATTATCCCTTCAATACCTTGTATATATTTCTATTACTAAACATATACATGTATTTTGATATATTTTGATATATTTTGATATAAATTTATATTTATATATTATATATAAGTATATATAAATTATACATAATATATGTAAATATAATTTTATATACAAATATATATTTATATGTTATATATAAATACATATATAATATGTGTAAATATAAGTTTATATCTAACTATATTTATATGTTATATATAAGTATATATAAATTATACATAATATATGTAAATATCAATTTTTATATATTTTTTCACATACCTATCTCCTCTTCTTTCTGTGAACTCTGAATCTAACCATGCCTTTTCAGCTTCATACTCCTGGTGCCCAGCATACAATATAGTAGGTCTTAGTAAATGGATTGTTGAATAAATAAATGATTAATGAATAAATCAATGTTAAGCCTTGTACTTAACAGTGATATAAAAGAAAGCTGAATAATAAAGTGCTTAATATCTGATGCACTCTAACTTAGAGAACTTGTTTGTCTATTGTTTTTTTATAACGAAACGCATACATAATAAAATAAGCCATACTGCTTTATAGTTGTTAAGCTGGAGTTGTTAAACTCCAGTTCTTCTCTAGAAAAGAGGAACATTGTCAGCGTCTGTCAGGACTGTCTTCTATACAAGGCAGGCTAGAATTTAGTAGGCAATTTATGTAGTAAAAGGACTTTACCCAAAATAAGAATGTTAGCTACCCAACCTAGATGTTCGTCGGGTTGCATCTGTTTTGAGGTCACATTTGCCTTCAGCCCATCCCTGTGGCAGAGAAATGAAACACGACGTGCTGATAATGAATCAATAATATGTTGATACTGTGCATGGGGATTAATCAAGAGCACTCATTCTCTTTCAGGACAATTTCAAGCTGCCAGTAATCAGCAGAGCCATGCAAGCTGGAGAGCAAGCCAAGCACACACTTGACAGGGACAATCAAGCTGTACTTATGGGTCTCCACAGTGAAATTCAGAAAAGGCCTTCCGGTCCCCAAGGCTGAAATGCACACAACCTTAGGTTAAATACCAATCCCCTCATTTTTTTCTTTGGGTCAACTAGTGCACATCCAAATTACTTAACCTTGAGTTGCTTCTTTTGTAATAGAGACACTAACTTACCTTTTCCTTTATACTTGAAAGGAATATCTAATTAAAATAAAGATTTTCCCCTTCATTTAGATATAAATGCTTAATTCTTTCAGCTGACCATTTTATCACTTCTTGCATCCTCATTATATATAGAGTAAATATCAACTTCATAGAGTAGAGTAAACCATTACAGCTCTGATTAAAGTGACCCTAACAATCTGGTGTTGATTGCCTCCTTCAGGGAGAATTCATTGATAAATAATAATATGAGGACACAAAAGATGCTGTTTTAGCTGCTTTTATGAAAAACAATACTTAGAAGTAACACAATATAAAAACTGGTAAAAAACCATTTGTTCCTATTTTCATTTTCCCACTCAAAATTATATGAAGATATAGCATTCATTCTATCACACATGAAAAATAGAAAACAAAATAAGTTAAGGGAGTGTCCCATTGTCACCAAGTTAGCTGTGTCCAGAATGTTAATTCAGTTCAACTACCTGTGTTCACAGAACGTATCTGCATCTCCCTGGACTTTACGACTACTACCCTCCAGACCTAATTCCATATCTGGACAGACAGTGCTCTTACGCAATACCACATGTTCCCTTGGCATGAAACCATGGATTGCACAAACCTCTGATCCCTGCCAGAAAAGTCTTCCAGTCTCAGTCTCTCCTATCCTATATTGTAGCAAATAAAATTCCTGTTGAATATTTACCAGATGTGCAAGACATCTTTCACATTACCTTATAGGTCCATTTTTTTTACACATCTCCACCCTACTCCACCCTACTCCACTCCTGCCCCAAGAAGCTAAAGAATATGGGTTGCATTAATGCACAACTTTATCTTCTGGATTCTGGTTAGATTCAGCCAATTGGGAGCACCCAGAGGGGATGGGAAAAGGAAAGTCAAGTCATGATATTCATTCCTGAGGGTCAACTCCCTCTACCCGAGATCACGGCACCTACTGGGTGCCCTCTCTCTAGGTAATAGACACCCACTGTTACAGGCTACACTGTCAGGTGAGGTTTCTTGATATCATTCTCACACCTTTTTAAGAGGTTCCTTTACAACTAATTCCCCTCCAACTATCCATTTTCTCGTTTGGATCCAAACTACTGCATGAAAGGAATAAAAAGAAGGAGTAGCATATACAGCATTGGACATACCAAATAATGTGTGGTCTCCTCATCTCTCCCTCACCTCTATTCCTGCCTCATTTTCCAAAATCACGTTTAATGGCAATGCATAAGCATACAAACTTTCTTGTCAAAGCACTGTGACATTCTTCTTACTAAAATGTTGTTTAAAAATACATATCACTTAACTTTAGCACTAAATGATGACATATGCATCATGTCATATGTTACATTTGCAGAGCACATGAAGTGGTTTTTCTTAGGTCCTTTGTGATAATCCTTATCTCCTTAAAATGTAGAAATGCTCAAGAGAAACATTTGATATGCTACTGCCTAACTGAACATATTCTTACTGAAGATGCTGATATTCTTTCTATATGTGTCCAATAATTCTCTAAGTAGTTTAAAAACTGATTGATAGCATACAGTTGGACCAGTCTACTGAGAAAGGACATTATCTTCTCCCTAACTTTGAAAATTATATTTCAAAAACCTTCACATACAAATGAGCTCATGATTGAGTACAATTTTCAAAAAAAACATTCAAAACATGACTCTCATATAAATATAAAATGAACACATATCAAAGATTTAATTAATTAAACAATTAACGAAAGAACCAGTAAGATGGAAAGCTAGTTCAAAGGAGATTTTGATAAAGAGAAACAAATAATGACAAAGACACTCTCTCCTTAATCTGACCCCCATCAAGCCCCTCTCGGACCTCTAGGACTTGCCCTTGGGCTTTAGTATTCTTCGTGAACAGGCCTGCATCACCCATTGCAGGAAGAATTTTGCCAAGTCAGTTTAGAAGGAGCTGCTACCCTCAATATTTGATCACCCACAAAACCTGATCAAATTCCATACCTCCTTACCCCTATAATATCTGATCTCCCCTAGCCTGTTTTCAGCAGAAAACCTCCCCACTAGTTTTGATACCTCCTCTTGGTAATTTTCTATCCACTGACACCCCCACCCTGTTCTTTGGCTGTAAGTCCCCTCTTTTCCTTATGTTCAGAATCGAGCCCAATCTCTGTCTCCCCTATTGCAAAGTGCCATTGCACCAGTACTCTGAATAAAATCTTCCTTACTGTTTTTTAACAAGTGTCAGAATGATATTTCAAAATAGTCAAAGGAATGCTAAAATGGATTTGCTAATAAGATACAAAACTGCGTAAAATCTTATAGAGAAATAAAACTATAACATTTAGCACCATCTTTTCTCCTAGCTAGAAACACACAAGTTAACATGCAAATGGAAAATAGTAAAAAATGATGAAGTAGCAAATGCATACGTCAATACAGGTGTATTCTCCTTTAAATTTTTTTTAATGTTTATTTATTTTTGAGAGAGAGAGAGAAAAAGAGAGAGATTGAGAGGATGTGATCGGGGGAGGGGCAGAGGAGAGAGAGAGAGAGACACAGAATCCAAAGCTGAGCTGTTAGCACAGAGCCTGACGTGGGGCTTGAACTCACAGGCCACGAGATCATGACCTGAGCCCAAATCATACCCTTAACCGACTGAGCCACCCAGGTGTCCCAGGTGTATTCTCCTTTAACATTAAATAATTCTCAGATGAGTCCACTAAACAATGCCATTGAAAAGTCACTCAGTCATCCTCTATTTGTAAGTTTTATAAGTTTTGGACAACTTTCTTTATGGGACATGAAGTTGAGCTAGATGAGGTCATTAGTAAGCCTATATGCCATTCTCCAAATTTTTCATTTACTGAAATCAAAATGAAGGCAAAATCCTACAGAAGTATATCATAGCAAAATCTCCATTGATATTTTATTAAAAATAAAGAAGTGACTTTCTGTAACTTAGGATTCCTTGTGGTCTTCTACTTCTCTATCTTTCTCAGGTCAGAATGAGCCATGTAAGTGAAGTTCATGAGATTCCTCCTCTTTTAAATAATTTTAATCAGCTTCTTTTATATATACTTTTATAGGTAACTAAATCATCAGAGCATAGAGCTGTTTTTCTATCTGTGCTGATGCTGCCACTCTCCTCACATGTGGAAAACTAAATTTTTAAACAGTTTATTCCACTAGATGCAGACTTTAAAACTACCATTTGCTTCTAGAAAGGGTTTTAAGGTTCCTTCTAACTGAGACTATTCCGCAAAGTTTCCAAATATTTTCCTCTTTGGAGTATTTTTGAACACTTTTTAACATTATAGGACAAATTAGTTTATAAATAACAGAATTTTTCCTCAAAAAGAAAGGTTATAAAACTTAAAAGAATTTAAATAACAAAACTTATAAAGGTGAAAAATAAGGAAAAATATGGCTACAATAATGTTTAACCATATGCCAGAACAGTTAGGCCCATTACATACCATAATAGTTTGTCTTCACACCAGCTCCGCATCCTATGGCTTCATGAGGTAAATAGCAGCAAACCCAAACTCACACAGCTAACAAGTATGTATCAGGATGTGAATTACTATCCAACACTTTCTACCTCACCAGGCTGCCTTCTTAAGAAAGAATATATTCTCTATTTTTGTGACTGTCACACATCTGCCTTTATAGTGAGCAGCAGGTGGGACACTTCCAGCAATAGTAAAAAAAATTAATTTACTTAAAGCAGGGATCAGTGAAGCCACCTGACTGGAACCCTTGGGTGCTTGTAACATAGATGCTGCCCCAGAGTAGCAGGAAGAGGACTCCAAAGCCAAGGAAGAATAAGGCCACCAAGGAGATGAGGAGCTCTTTGTAGATACCCCAAGTGTACTGGGTGGAGGTAGCCTAAGAAACGAAGAACCAGGAGGTAAAGAACATACCAGTAGCCAACAGCACCATGGTCAGACCGGGAAGACAGCTGGATTCACTGGCTGGTGTATCTCCTCATGGTCTCTGTCTCCATTTTGCCAGGTACAGGGTAATCCACTGCTCTGCCACTGGAATAACACATCGGCAGGATATAGTCTATGTTTTATAGCTACAAATTACAGTGGCACTAAAACAAAACAACCCATCAATTTAATCAATTTATGAATATCCATTGATTCTCAAGCATAACGCCTTCTCTGCCTTGTTGATTCTGGAAATAATTTCTTCCTAGAGATAAAATCAAAATATGCTATGCTATTTCCTCAACATTAAAAAGAAAACTGAACACACTTTTCCATATCTTTCTTTTTAAAGATGAAACACTTCATGAATTTGCATGTGATTCTTGCACAGGGGCCAAGCTGATAATTTTCTATTATTCCAATTTTGGTAAATGTGCTATCAAACAAACACCATATCTTCTTGATTTTTTAACCAATACTTCATTAAAAATGTGAATGTAACAAAAAGAACAAACTTAAAACACTCTGCCTTGCAAAAAGGAAGCTCTTTGTTTCTTCTAAAATTTTGATGTCAAATCTAAAATGTTTTTGCTTTCCTGCAAAAGCATGCTTTTTCTCAGTTTTCACCTGCTGTGAGAATTATTCCTACATTATAATTAGTTCAGATAAATGAATGGCAAGATTGCTCTTCAGATTTTACTTTTTAAAGCTCATTTACATGATGGTCTATGATGACATGGTTATTAACAGTTTTTGGGCAATTAATTAAGGTAGTTGGTAGAGTTGTTAGCACAAAATGAAACTAAGAGGTTGTTTTAGTAAATCCTTCTGCTCAGGAGACATGATAGTGGCCATTAATCCACACTAACTAAATGAATAGTGCTGTTCTTTCTCTCACCCTCCTCTCTTTGGTAGGCACTGTATTTTTTGGCAGATCTTTTCTACATTTTAAAGTGTGAAGTCTTGGTATCCTTCAAACTACTGTCACATCCTTCTTCCCTCTTCTCCCCAGGCTATGAGGCATTGAGTCTGTACTGGCTGTTTTCTCTTTCTCAAGGAACTCTTTCTTTCATCTCATTACAGGCTCCACCAGACAGAAGCATAGTACAGTCAAAACCCCAGTGGTAGTTTATGAGAAAAAAGGAATGCCTTTCTGAGGCTCAAGATTTCTCCACTTCCTTATATAGTCTACTCCTCTTTTCCAGATATTCATCTAGGATTTTCCAGTATCAGTTCATATTTCCTCTCTGGGACCCAGCTCGTGGCTGTTAGGTGGGCCTGAGTCTAGTAGTACTGTACAATATGTGTTAATGGAAGTGACATATGGACTTTCCAGGTAAGCCAGTACAGGCCAGTGCTCAGTTTTTCATTCTCTCCTCTTGCCTGCCGTAGCACTCCTGGAAAAGCCACAAGTCTGCTGCGGTACCACAAGTATCACAAACAAGGATATTTGTCCAAAAGCATCACCCAGACTCACAGAGGGCTTTGCCTTAGTTAGAAATAAACGTTGCTGTGTTAAGCCACTAAGATTATTTAACATTATAGCACAATTAGTTTAATACTAATGCCCCTTGAAAAGAACTTGAAGCAAGAAACCCTGAGACTGGTGCCTTCTTGGCTTATTTATGCAGGAGATCCTTACCTACTTGTGTTTCTAACTCACAACACCGTGCAATGCGCCTTCAAAGATTCATTGCAATTCAGATAAATGGCAGCAAATTTGTTTCAGCTTTATTGAGGAATAATTGACAAAATTGTAAGATATTTATTTTTTTAAATTTTTTAAAACACTTACTTATTTTTGAGAGACAGATCATGAGCGGGGGAGAAGCAGAGAGAGAAGGAGACACAGAATCTGAAGCACGCTCCAGACTCTGAGCTGTCAGCACAGAGCCCAATGCAGGGCAAGAACCCATGAACCGTGAGATCGTGACCTGAGCCGAAGTCAGACGCGTAACCAACTGAGCCACCCAGGTGCCCCAAAAGTTGTTTAAGATATTTAATGTGCACTCTTTAAATTTCAGGGGCACCTGGGTGGCTCAGCATTACGAGTCCCCACTTGAGCTCAGGTCATGATTGCACGGATTGTGAGTTTGAGCCCCATGTCAGGTTCTGTGCTGGCAGCTCAGAGCCTGGAGCCTGCTTCAGATTCTGTCTCCTTACTTCTCTGCCACTCCCCCAATTTCTCTCTCAAAAAAAGAATAAACATTCAACAAAATTTTAAATTTCAACAAAAACTTATACATAGCAAATTTAAAGTGTGGAAAAACATATTATTTTAAAAACAGATTGTAGTGGGGTGCCTGGGTGGTTCAGTCCAATGAGTATCCAACTCTTGATTTCAGTTCAGGTCATGATCCCAGGGTGGTGGGATCAAACTCTGTGTTGGGCTCCATGCTGAGCATGGAGCCTGTTTGGGATTCTCTCTCTTACTCCCTCTACCCCTGCTCTCTGTCTCTCTCTAAATATTTTTTAAAAAATTTTAAAAAGTAAATAGGCTGTAGTTTTACCTGGCTGTACCAATAGAGCAGAAGAAATATCTTTTAAAGAAACAACAGCTTTTGTTTGAAAATAAACAATGTCAGGGCCCTTTTTGTTATTAATGCCAAGTTCCCACCCCCAAACTCTCTCACACACAAACACACACCCAAACAGACAGCATTTGGATGGAAGATGTCTAAATTACTCTAGTTAAAGTAATTCAACTTTTGAATGTCCCTTCAATAGAACCCTGGATTGGGGAAACAACCCTGGATACCCTGGATTGGTTACAGGAAAGGAGTTTGTGACAGAGACATAAGTTCAGTGAGAAGGCTGCAGGAGACAGTCTGGGTGGAGACAAGGAATGAGGAACATTAGAAGGGTAGGTTCATCCACAAGGGCTCTGTTTATATTGTTGCCTATTCTCTACCAGAGTATGATCCCCTCAGTGGTCCACAAACTTTCAGACTCTGTTTGTATTAAAACATTGGATATAGCTTTTAAAAACCTAATATCCATTGAAAGTTTCCATGATGTACATGCTTTTGTTGGTAGTGGACGGTTATTGTTTGCCCTGTCCAGGCTCTGTTTTCTGGGAGATATGCAAGCTAGAATACCTTGGATGAGTTTTTAGATTGCGTATGAATAATAAACAAAGAGGCACTGAAGACTAGAGCCACTCTGAACCTCTTAACCTTCCCACTCCACCTCTCCAGAGGTTTATGAATGAATAATTTTTAATTAATTACTCAATCAGTGAACCTTCCAAGAATCAGTTCTAATTTTCTTCCACTAAAAAAAAAGAACAGTAAAGGGAAGAAAAGAAAAAGGAAGAAAGAAAGAAACCTGTTGCCACTACAGGTAAATTGATGCAGTGTCAGGAAATACGAAGGACCAAGAGAGGAGAAAATGGGCTTAAAACAGGTTTGGGAAAATGATTACGATTGAATTTCTCCTTGTCCTCTCTAAGTCCGTGTGTCACATGACTACAGAATCTCACACAGCTCAAAATTAAACCACTAATATTAAGCTGCACACCCTCCTTCACGTGTAGGAGTTAGTCATCCATGTATCTTTAATTCTCTTTTAACATCTTTAATGGACTTTTTGTCAGAGGCAACACAGGAAAAAAGAGACAGAAGGAAAGAAAAAAAATCTTAGAAAGAACATAGTGTGGTTAGAAATTTTTGTCTTGTAGTGGACATGACCTAAGTAACATACAGTGTAAAGCAGCCAAGCATTTGTGGCCTGAAAATTTTATAGAATTTCAAGGTCTCTTCCCGGAAAGTTGAGGTTTGGACAGTTCAGCTACATCTCGGTAACCTCTTGTACTGTAGTTGGGCTGTGCTGCATAAACAGCCGCTTATTGTTATATTTAAGATATTCTCTAAATATTTTCAATTGAAAACTGACCTGTGATATTTCATAAAATCAATTATACTTTGAAAATATTTCACATTAATATTTACTTTCAGCTGCATTATCTTCAAATATCAATAGTAAATAAAAGCATCAATACTTTATAAAAGGGTAATCTGCACAATAAGAATCCTTTCTTTTACAATAAAATTCTCAGATATATAGAAAAAAGTCTGCCTTATACTGTACGATACTACCTCCCAAACCAGATCAGTTCATAAAATCCTTCTCTTTTTATCGGTATTTCTATTCAAATATACACACAAACTAAATGAATTTAGTTTACATGAAAATTGTTTTAAATCATGAATTATTGACACAATATACTTGTACTTTATGTGAGATGTTTTCACTAGAGAAAAAATATTTATGGTTATACTATGCAAAAATTGATTTTTTTTTCAATTCCCAGTCACGTTTTACTCTTCTAAATTTCATCACTTTAATATTTGGCATTTCTGTGGCCTAAAAAGGCTAGAAGCATTTAAGATTTAATGAAGAGCTATTTACCTCTTAAATCTTCTTCCCTTGAGTAATGAAATAATTACCCTCCCATAATCATGGAAACGTGAAACTTGAATCTCAAATTGAGCTGTTGTGAGAAGGGTTAGTGATGCTGCATAGGTGATCACCATGGTAACATTGGAAATGGCACCGATGTCAAGCCAAGAGCACGGTATTTCTATTCCCACAAGAGCCCGACCAGGGACTGGAGATGAACTCTTGCATGGTCTCAGGAAAATGACTGAAAGCTAACATTTGCTGGGTTTCCCACTGGAGTATACACATCACCATTTTATATCATTCTCAGAGGAAGATGATTTTAAAATACAACAACGTATTCTCAATAGTTTTAATTAAAATTGCTTTGTAATGTTATATCATTATGGTACGTGTGTGTGTGTGTGTGTGTGTGTGTGTGTGTGTGTGTATGAACTTGCTGTACATTCAAACGAAGCCTAGCCCTAAGGAAGAACATGAAGATGTTAGGAAGGGAATTCACTGAAGCTTTATTCACATAATGGAGATAATTAAATAATTAGACATTCTTTAAAATATCAGAACAAGTTAACTCATTTTTAGCAGGATGGATTAGGAAGGTGTTTTATAAATCCTAAGGAGAATATGATTTATTTGGAACTGAAGAGGAATCATTGTGTCACTTTGGCCCTGGTGTGTGTATGTGTGCACTTTGTGTGTGTAAAACACATCTTATTTTAATCTCAGGGATACAGGAAACACTGAATTGGACTGAATAGAGAAAAGACAAGTCAATGCTAACTAAAAACTAATATAAAATATGTATATAACATTTAGCATCATAATTTTCAAGTATATATAGTAACTTAAATTGGGATTACTTACAGTTCTTTGAAGAGAAAGAGCTCATACAATAAGTACATAATTACTATTTGTAATTAGCATACTAAATATTTGTACACAACTATGTGCTGGTAAAGTGCTCCAAAACAGTTTGTTCAACTAACTAAATAAACATTTCCCTTATAATCTTGCTTATGCTTTCTTTACTATTATTAAATAAATATTTTAATAATTTATAATAATTTATGCATTTATAATGTAATAATATATGTAAATGTAGAACATACAACAAATACAATAATACGTATTTACTACGGCCATTGAAAAAGTAAACTTCAGCCCATCTCACCAATTCATTGATTCATACAATCAGTCAACAAATCATTGTTAAGAACCTACCATGATGCACTGTGCTACATGTTGCAGATATAAAAAAAAAGTGAAAATAAGCACAGTAGTCTTGGAGTTTAAAGGTCCACTGGTGAAAGCAATAATCAAATATTTACACAAATAAATGTTAAAATCACAATTGTTGCGAGTTTTTATCAAGTAAAAGTACATGGTGGTCCATAAACTCCTACAGGAGAGAGATGTGACTCCTGAGAAGAGATCAGAACAAACTTCCCTAAGGAAGTGAAGCCGAGATGGAAAGTACACACAGGAACGTGCTATGATCCTCCATATTCTAGAGTAAAATTTCTGACCCCTACGGTAATGGTATTAATTCACGTATCTTTCTACTAGTGAGTCTGAACATTTTCCTATAGGCTTTTTTAATGAGCTGAATGTCACAAATTACTTTGTTATCTTTCTGACAACATCTTCATTCATCTACCTGGGCCAGTACTTCTTTTGCAGACTTAGTAGAAAGGTGTAAAGAACACTGCCTCGTAAAATTCAATGCTTGCTGATTATTCCACAAATGTGTGTTATTTACCTACAGTTGTGGATTGAATTGTGTGCCTTCACAACAGATATGTTGAATTCCTAATCCCCAATACCTCATAACGTGCCCTTAATAGGAAATTGGGGTATTGCAGGTATACTAAGGTAAGAAGACATCATACTTGTGTGCAATCCAACCTGTATCCCTTGTAAAGACAAAACAACACACAAGGAGAACATCATGTGATGAGGAAGGTGGAGATTGGAGTTATGCAGCTGCAAACCAAGGAATGACAAAGATTTGTTGGCAAACTACTAGAAGCTGGGAAGAGGCAAAGAAGGATGTCCTATTAGCTCTCGGAGGGAGTTCAGCCTTGACAATACCTTGATTTTGGACTTCTTTTCTCTAGAACTGTGAAACAATACATTTCTGTGGTTTTAAGCTGCCCAGTTTGTGGTACTTCATTACAAGAACCCTAAAGAACTAATACCACCAGGCACTATTCTACGCACTTAAATTGACTGACATTACAAGGATTGTGATGACATAAAAAGTATGCTACTGGGACACCTAAATGGCTCAATAAGTTGAGCGTCCAACTTCGGTTCAGGTCATGATCTCACGGTTCGTGAGTTCAAGCCCCATAGCTGTATCTTCTGTCCTCCTCTCTCTCTGCCCTCCCCCACTGCTCCTCTCCCTTCCCCACCCTCAAAAATAAACTTAAAAAAAAAGTATACTCCTTACCTCACAAGGGCTTCCAATAGATATGAATTTATTTACTTGAGGATAATGAAGAACATATTACTTTTTTATGTTTATTTTTTAAGAGAGAGAGAGAGCAAGCAGGGGAAGGCCAGAGAGAGAGGGAGACACAGAATCTGATCTGTCAGCCCAGAGCCTGACCCAGGGCTTGAACCCACAGACCTCGAGATCATGACCTGAGCCAAAGTCAGACACTTAACCAACTGAGTTACCCAGATGCCCAAGAACATATTACTTTTTGATGAATATGTGGTAGAAATCACAAATAGTTGTATAATATAACAAATGAGGAGATACTTGAATTTAAAGGGAGTACAGAGACTCTATGGGGCACACATCTTCAAATCTTCTCATGTAAACGAGAATTGATGTCCCAAACAGAACTTAGTCTCTCTCATGAGAGATGAACAGAATTAAAGCAGAATTTCTGATCGCATCAACACCAAAAAAATATCATGTACAATTAAAGGAGTCCATACACACATAGATAGAGATTTAGTCAATTACAAATTCCCCTGCTTCTAGAGATTGAGGTCAAACACTCTAGGTTGTATGAATAATGGTGTAGTAATTTAATTGCTAATTCCATTGTAACATATATTAAAATAATAGACTATAATGGAATGGTATGGGAGTAGACATAATAAAATGCAGTAATTTATAATGTAAATAAAGGCAGTGAGTGGCATACACAATGGGCCAAATTCTGCTCTTGGGGCAACACACAAGGGTCTTATTAACTTTAGAATTAGCTGTGTTCACTCATATGAATAAGATGATTCTCAAAAGCAGTCTTTTTTTCCTCAATGAGCTATCTGATGGAGATTTATATTTTTTATATAAATCATATGATATGTGTTTATATATATATGTTTATATATATATATAAACATATATATATATATAAATTTTGTCCTAGTCATGTTTGAAATTAGTGAGTTAGTTCATATCCATTAGCTTCATTTTTTTCATTGGCTTTTGTGATAGATGCAAAAAAAATGACCACAAATCCCTCTTCTCTCTATGCATACCCTTTGAAATGTTGCTTTATAGCTTTTCCCATCAAAAAGTGAAGACTTTTGGAGTGTTTGGGTGGCTCAGTCAGTTAAGCGTTCGACTTCAGCACAGGTCATGATATCATGGTTGGTGAGTTTGGGTCTACATGGGGCTCTGTGCTGACAGCTAGAAGCCTGGATCCTGCTTCGGATTCTGTCTCCCTCTCTCTGCCCCTCCTTGCTCATACACTGTGTGTGTGTGTCTCTCTCTCTCAATAATAAAGAAACATTAAAAAAATTTTTTTAAGTGAAGACTTTTTTTTCACCTCTTGCATCTGAGCTTGGCCTTATAACTTGCTCTGGTCAATGGAATGTTAGAGACACATGAATAGTGTTTGCTTATTGAAGACTGCCCTTTTTGCTGTGAGGAAACCTTCTGCCACCATACGAACAAGCCTAGACTAGCCTACTGAAGGTTGGGAGACCATTTGTAGAGAAAATCCCCAGCATCATAGCCATTCCTGTTGAGGAACTAGATCATCCAGACCCAAGCTGGGACCCTAAAAATGCCTAGCCAACCCACAATAGTACGAGAAGCAATTTTTATTTTTTAGCTGCTTAGTATTGGGGTTGGTTATACAGCAAAAGCTAACATATATGCTCTAAAAATCACTAGATGTGATACTATCAGAATGCCTACTATGTATATATGCATGTGTCCTAAGCACTTTGCAGATATTAACCCATTTAATACAACTCTGTGAAGTAGCAGTTGTATTATTATAAGAACCCCCATTTTGCAGATGAGGATACTGAGGTTGTACAGGTAGTAAGTAGAGGAGCCAACATGCAAATCCAACCAGTTTTGTCTCAGAGTCCATCCTGTTATCTACCTTTAATGCATAGCTTATATAGCAATTAACAAAATAAGAAGTACAAATCTCTAATGAAATTTTGGAATGCTATACCTTCACTACCAACTAAATAAATGTATGATGAAATAAGATACTTTTTCATTTTAACATTTGGCATAGTTATTTTATAACAATAATATCTAGAGTTTGAATAACTTCCTTGAAAAATGAATTACCACAGACTATTCTTGGGAAATTATTTCATGTAATAATTCACTTCTGGAGATATACATATCTTGGAAATAACTGAAATACAAGAATGCTCCTTAAAATATCATTCAGAATAGAAATTGGAAACAATCTAAATTTCTAACAATGGGTGAATTACTAAGTAAATCTTGGCACAGGGAATATAATGCAATTATGAAAATGTTGGATATGCAATGCTTTTAGTAAGGAGAGGAAATACTTAAGGGATAATGGCAAGTAGAAAAAATAGACTGTGGAATTATATATTTATTAATATTAAACCATGAAAATATACAGAGAAGAAAGGCAGGAAGGATGTTAAAATATTAACAGGTTTGATGGAGATCAAGGAAGAGGCTATAGTAACTCCTTGCTGACCCAGGAATTTTGCTGTGAACTTGGGCAGGTTAACATGATTGAGCCCTGAACTGGTTGGATTAGTAAAATGCAAACCCAGAGCAAGGCCTTTTCTCTCCAGCTTGCTACTATGCTTAAAGAAGGAAAATAGATGCTTCAACCCCCTGGTCCTGGGTCTCAGACAGCCCATGGCTCCAGGCTCTGTTACAGGGAGAAGCAGCCCCTAATTACCTGAATCTCATTCCTTATGCCAGATGTTCCCAGCAATAGGTAATAAATAAATGAATTAATGCTTCAAAAAGGAGGGAACCCATTCTGAGGGGTAAAGCATGTGAGGAAGTCATCTATTCCCCATGACTGCTCGTTAGGCTGAGGACTGTAATATATGGAAGAACTGAGAACCATGAACTCCTTTAACCTAGGAATGGGGTTCTTTGCATGCTCTGCATGCTATAATTGGGGTTAAGCAGCTGAGATCTTTCTCCACCTTAACCCTAAAACCATATGACTAATTTCACTCATTATTAGCCAATTCTCTAGAACCCTTTGAGGAATGCTTTGTAACTTCTTTCCTATTCAGAGAAGTACTTCTTCCTCGAGGATACAGCTCTGGTGACTTTCTTGGGGTTCCTCTCAATTAGATACTACAACTCTAAAACCTTGAGGAACATTCATGTAGTCTCATGACTTATCTTCAACAGAACCATAGCAGGGCCCACCAGAACGTGTCACTGAAGGCCCAGCCAACAATCAGGCCTGGTACACGCCTTGCACCCCAGGTGTGGAAAGGCATTCCAAGCCCAGCTGATTACTGACCTCTCCTGTTTCCTGCTTTCCCTGGATATCCCAAGCCAGGCAGGCTTGAGGCCTCTGGCGAACCAGGAGCTTCCCTAATCTGGGATTCGAGGGCCAAGTTCTTGCTGGGAACAAAGGAACTGGAGCCAGAAAACTTACTGGACTTGGACAAGGGGAGAACTGGTATGTCTACTCAATGTCTAAGTCAGTTTAGTCAATTTCATTTGGATTCTAGAGACAGGAGATGTATTAAGAAAGGCTCTACTTATAAACTTAGGAGGCTATCAGGGGCATGCTCACTAACTAGAGTTATCCCAGGTAGGAGCTGCTCAAGGCTACGTTACTAAGGCCCACACATGTCTCTAGCCTCCAGGGACTCTGGCCTGTATGGAGACTTAGACTCCTCGAAAGGGAAGGTTCAGAGCAGAGGCCGTCTCCACAAGTACAGCAGCTCTGCCTTTCCTTTACCACTGGGAGTAAGCCAACAGGCCAACGGCACCTGCTCCCAATGTCATTCTGGCTTCTGAAGCCACTGTCTTAAAGAGGCAGGTCCTCCTCCTGTACAGAGAGGAGCCCTTGTCACCTGCCTTGGTCATATTTCATCATCTTGGTACTCTTCAATGATACATAGCTGCTAATGTCATAATACATCATTAGAATGCATTTTCTCGATAGATTATAAGCTCTCCCAGGAGAATGTGAGCTCTTTTGCTTTATTTATTTTCAGTTTATTTATTTATTTTTTGAGGCAGAGAGAGAGAGCGCGCATGCATGTAAGCAGGGGAGGGGTAGAGAGAGGGAGAGAGAAAATCCCAAGCAGGCATCAGCACAGAGCCCCACATGGGGCTCAATCCCATTAACCATAAGATCATGACCTGAGCTGAAATCAGGAGTCAGATGTTTAACCAACTGAGTCACCCCTCTCTTTTGCTTTAAAATTAACTATATGAGGACAAAGACTTCATCTGTTTTATTTATTATTGTATTCTCAATGCCTAGGACAGTATCTGCTATATTAGAGTACCCAACAAATATTTATAAAACATTCTTTTAATCATTAAAAGAAACTATTTTTCTTTTTCTTTCCTTCTTTTCTTTTTTCTTTTTTTTTTTTTCTAGAGAGGGAGAGCAAGCAGGGAAGGGGCAGAGAGAGTGGGAGAGTGAGAATCTTAAGCAGGCTCCACACTCAGCGCTGAGCCCAATGCGGGGTCCGATTTCACAACTGTGAGACCATGACCTGAGCTGAAGTCAAGAGTCAGGTGTTTAATCATCTGGGCCACTCAGGTGCCCCAAAACTATTTTTTAAAAGGAAGTTACTTGGAGTGATATCAACAGACAGGCCATATATTTACTTTAAAAATGTAGACATAAGATTTAATAAAATTGTAGAAATGTATTCTGAATGACAACTACAGTGACTCTGCAATAAATCAAATATTCTTTATAAAATTAGGATGTTAGCACATAAGTAAAATAACATGTTTAAGCAAAATTTTTAGGATATTCAACAGTGGCTAATGTAATTGGCAGTTCAATTATTAAAAATTGAAGAATGTTATGTTCTTAGAGAATTTTATTAAGTCTGGCAACTGCTATGGTTGTGGACAGAAGGTGCACTTCTCCCTATGCATCAAAGTAGCAAGGATGGGTGGTGCTCTTTAGGCAAGTGTCTCGTTGGTCACCAGGTTGTGTCCTCTTGGCTCTCACTGTCATACTGCAGGCCAACATTAACACAGGGCCTGCATCCCCACTAGGATTGTCAGAAATACCTTGTGGTGTCATAAACCATCATCTGGTAGAACATCTGGTGCTGTTTGCAGCCCACAGAAATATACAGATGTGGTGGCCAGCAACTCATGTCGCAATTGCTTCAATTATTTAACCACATATGGATAGAGTGCCGCGTGCTGGTTTTCAGAATGCATTACTTGAACACCTATGTGCATATAAAGAGAGTTGCTTCATGCATGCTGCCATAACCACTGAAGCATATCACTCTTAGTCACAGAGGAAAAGATATTATCATGTGTTATACTCATCTGATTAGTAGTACATGTCAATTACATTGGTGTTTTGCCTGAAAGTCGGGATGAAATTTTATGCTTGCTGTGGAGTGGCAGACATATTTTCCCTTGGGTGACCACAGGAAGAGTGCCAAGAAGTGCATTTTGATTAGTTTGCTGTATTCATGGACTTGCTTTCTGAGGCTTTCATTTTTTTTTTAAGTGAGTTGGTATGGAGGAATCTTGCAAAAACCTAGATTTTTTTAGGAAGTTCATTTGCTAATTCCACGAGGAGTGATGGCAGGTGTTGGAATATGTAAAATTACCCCTGATTTTTTGTATAAAAAAATCTTTGATAAGTACTAATATTTCTATGCTTGGCAATGTTCATCTTCAAAGACTTCATTTCTAGTTTAACTTTTAATTTAGGACAAAGATGAGGACATTCATCTAAGGAAAATGACAGAGGAGAGAAAGTGAATTGAAGGCAATTAATAATATGTCAACCAATGAGTGCAAACTTCACACAAAACAATGCTAAGTTAGTTTGCCAAAAGCAAGCTTTCTTAAACTCTCTAAAAATGATAGGTTGAAACTAGTTGTCCATTCATCCACCAGACATTTATTAAATAAGCATTACATGCAAAGTACTGATTCCAAGATAAGAGAACACAAAAAGCATAGAATTGTGTGGGACACAAAAAGAAAATGCGTTAGTTTTGACAGCTACAGCAAAAGCCCACTTATCTCACAAAATTTAGCCCTGTGGTTACTTGTTTATTTGAAACTTATTAATTAAAAAAGTCATAGATATACCTTTATTTACCAATCTTTTAATTTAGAACCAAGGTCTTTCCTCTGAGTTAAATCTGGTGATCAGACTAATGTTTTCTTTAACAGCTTTAAAGTAAATACTTAAAAATGCTTGTAAAGAAATCTGAGCAAGGAATCCTTTTAGATTTTTCTAATCCTGTACCCTCCCCTCAACAAAACAATCTTGTCTTCAATATCTCTTATTCAAAAAAAAAAAACCCACAAAAACCTTTTAGTCATTCTATTTATGAAATCTTTCCAGGGCATTCTAATTAGTTTTCATAGAAACAACAAGTTTTTTGATATAATGCTTCATTTATATAATGTGTAGTTATATTTTGCAATTATTGTAAGAGCATAACAGACATATACGGGCTGGAAACATACGTACAGGACTCACATTCGATTAGTAGGGGCAGAAATGCAGGGACATCTTGAGAATAACATTAAAATGCAGAGGCATTGGTTAATAAGTTTTTTATGGGGAATAGAGAACATTGAACTAGACTGCCAATTTGCTAGGATATTCTCCAAGAAAATCAAACATCAGATACAGTAGAACAAAATTTCTTTTGGGATCTTTGTCCATAGGACAGAATAATTTTTATATTGGTAAAAGCCAGGGATAATTTGAAAATATCTTCAGTATTTCTATAAAAGCTCTAGAATAAAATCAATACTGAAACAAATGTGTATAAAACTTTGTCAGATAGCTACAAGACACAATATTGTATCTTCCAAAAAATGGGAATATTGGCATGTTCAGAGATCCTGCCGACACAAAAGCAAGATGCAAATTACAAGGTAATTTTACACTGGTAGAACACTGTTTCTTTTTAGAGAATAAAACATATCCTCTATGGCAAGTAAGTCTCATGATTGGAGAATATTTCTATCGCAAAAAGAAATTTGGTTACCGACTGAATAATTCAACGTATATTTACTAGACTATGAATCTTCCTCGCCATACTGGAATCTTAACAGTCAGGATTCTGTTTCCTTCCTCTTTATATTTCCAGCACATAGGACACTGACTCGCATATAGAAGACCTTCAAATAAAATGTGAGGGTGAATGTACTAAAGCGCATTACCAGGATATCAGAGCAAAGTTGTTCACCACGCATTCAAATGCCATTACTCCCTTATCCTCATTTTAAGGAAGGTCACAAGAGATATTTGTCACATGACCATAAATAGCTGATTGACTTGACCAAGTTTCTAGGAAGAAATTAAACAGGTATAAATCAACGATAGACCTCTGTTTATGACAGAGTTTGGTGGTTCTCTGACTGAAATCTTTTTAGATTTAAATACTATACCTTTTAAAACAGATAAGGCACAGCTATTTGGTTTACCTATAATTATAATTTTCATTTATCCTTCAGGAATATGGGGACATGTTTCTCCATTATTTTCGAATTTTACCCGGCACCTGGTTCACTTTCTTTAATTCACCGAGATGAAATGATCGATATTGATGCCTCCTGTTACAGAAGGGGCCTGTCTTTTTTTTTTTTATTTTTTTTTTTAAATTTTTTTTCAATGTTTATTTATTTTGGGACAGAGAGAGATAGAGCATGAACGGGGGAGGGGCAGAGAGACAGGGAGACACAGAATCGGAAGCAGGCTCCAGGCTCTGAGCCATCAGCCCAGAGCCCGACGTGGGGCTCGAACTCCCGGACCGCGAGATCGTGACCTGGCTGAAGTCGGATGCTTAACCGACTGCGCCACCCAGGCGCCCCAGAAGGGGCCTGTCTTAATTCAGTTTAAGACCTCTCCAGTTTGGGGAAGTGGAGGGCAAACTTGACATTATTTCATCTTTGGGAACTATGGTTTCATAGCGGAGAGATTTTGGACGCCTTTCCTGGTTTGGTATCAGAGCAAGATTTCATCTTAATGGGGATCACTGTTTAAATCTTCTGGTTACCCAGTTAAGCAATTTGGTTATCTGAATACACTCAGTTGAATATATTTAAACATTTTCAACTTCAACTCAGATGGTCATGTTCTCTTCATGGACTTTCCATGTTAGATGAACAGATCTGCTAGATGTAGAATAACCCTCAATTAATATACCCTTTTTATCACTCAAGGACTGGTCAGAAAAACAGAAATGGCTCTAAATCTTATAAAGAAGTACTTTAACATGAAAGATTGTTAAGGTAGGCTGAAAATCAACCCAGAGATTAGTAGTACCAAAAAGTCAGTACAAGTACTAAGACTGGGGGACAAAAGGAGGAAATCCAGAATCCTGAAGCAGACTAATGAATGAGTGTGCATTCTGGAAGTAGGAGATCCTCCCTGCTAGATGACAGAACAAGGGAGATAGAAGCTTTCCAATAGGATCTACAGGCACAGAGAAAAATTAGTCCTTTTAGGAACAGCAAAAGAAGGACTTCTCTCACCCTCCCATGGTCAGGACTATCTTGTAAGTCTAGGACCCTCGGAAGGAGTAAAGGGCCTTGGAAATAAATTTCAGTGTGATAAAGAAATGAAAGAAAGGGCAGGTAAGAAATTGTCAGACGGGCATCTGGGTGGCTCAGTTCGCTAAACATCCCACTTTGGCTCAAGTCATGATCTCATGGTTCCTGAGTTTGAGCCTCACCTCAGGCTCTGTGCTGACAGCTCAGAGCCTGGACCCTGCTTCAGATTCTGTGTCTCCCTCTCTCTTTGCCCATCACCTACTCTCACTCTGTTCCTCTCTCTCAAAAATAAAAACATTAAAAAAATTAAAAAATAAACTGGCAGAATTTTAGTGGTTTCCAAATAAGATGCAGTCCAAGGTATATAAAATTGATTATTGGTTTGCAGGAAGAAAATATGAAACATTCTTTTATTACTCATTTTTATCTAAGATAAGAAAGAAATCAAACATTATTATTATTTAAGAGTTGAATTGATCTTCACATTGTCGCTTAGTTTCTACGTCAGATGGGTATGTGTCCTTTACGTAATGTGATAAATGAGTGTGAAGCAAACAGAATACCCAGGGTAGGTTCACGTGCGGTGGGGGGCCTTATTCTTTGTCTGTTTTTAACATACTGCACAATTCTACAAGGGTTTTGCCTGAGTATCTGGATTTATGAGTTGCAGTTACTAATTTTGACTATACTTACCCACATACAGTGGATACTGAATTAAAAAGATTGACAATAATTCTAATAATGTGAACACAGGTAAATAATAGGAAATAGAGCTAATGAAAGCCAACAGCAACCATTTTATGAGGTAAACCATAACAAGTTAATCAGAATGGACCAAAAAAAAATGGCCCCAAATTTCAAAATTATATAAAAGACTATTTGAAATATAAATTCACTTAAATTATTCATAAAAATTAATTTTTCCTTAGGTTCATATCTTACCTTTCAAATTAGCAAATTTTGGTATTGTAGAGATAGATCTTAACCCTTACATATTTTGCTTAACAAAAATTCTAATCTCTCTTTTAAGAATTTTGTTTCTAATATACATATTAATATATACTAGATATATATATTCTCTATATATTCTATAGATAGATATATAGATAGATAGATAGATAGATAGATAGATAGATGACAGATATAGAGATATTTTGGTACTGGCTAATAAGTCCTGGTTAGAGTGAGATATTATGAACTATATTTAATAGTATATGTGAAAAGAGGTTTTTTTTCTTATAATAAAGTTTATTTACCCAGAAATGTTCATTTTCTTTTTAAACTTTATTTATTTATTTTGAGAGAGAGAGAGAGAGAGAGAGAGAGAGAGAGAGAGAGAGAAGGACAGAGAGAGAGGGAGAGAATCCCAAGTAGGCTCCATACTATCAGCATGGAGCTCAGAGCCCCCAAAATTTTATTTTTAAACAGTGCTAAAATTTAATAGCTTATGATAAAATTGCAAACTAAGATTTACTTCAAGGTATTTAATTTAAAAGAAAACTCATATTTCATGGCTCTTAGGTGGCTCAGTAAGTTAAGTCTCTGACTCTGGCTCAGGTCATGATCTCGTGGTTGGTGAGCTCGGGACCCACGTCAGCTGTGCTGATAGCTGAGAGCCTGGAGCCTGCTTAGGATTCTGTATCTCCCTCTCTCTCTGCCCCTCGCCCACTCACTCTCTCTCTCTCTCCCTCTCTCTTTCTCTCTCAAAACTAAATAAACATAAAAGAAAAGAAAAGAAAAGAAAAGAAAAGAAAAGAAAAGAAAACCCATATTTTAGAACAACTTAGACTAAAAATCTGTTATTAACGTAAACAACCAGACCCACCTTTCTAATTGGGACTCAATTTTCAGATTTACACTGTATTGTGTCCTATATCCCACCAATTTTCTTCTCTATTCTCTTAAATGCTTTTAATGTCTTTTTATAAGGATTGATGTTATTTATAAGGATGACATTTTATAAGGATCGATAAGTATTTCTGTACACACTAGACTCCCAGGTGTGGACCACTTCCTGTGGACTGTAACTATCAATCTTCCAGCCAAATTAACTAGCACTGTAAAACTTCATTGGTTCTTGGGTCAATGTCCAAAACTGAGAAGAGTCTGAGGTGCTACTACACTTGTCCCCTAAAAAATTAGCCTGTAAAAGTTTTATAAAAGTTAGCAGAAGACATGAGACTCCTGGCTCAAAGAAAAAGGACTTTATTACTTAAGGTGCAGCACACAAGCATAAGCTTCATGTTTGAATCAGTACCCCCTTCCTCCCCAAGTGCCGCTGGGACAAGGATGAATAGTCCAAGGAGAGGGTGCATATTCAGTGGTCTGTATGTGTGCTTGGGAAACCCCAGTCTTTTATAATGGACTATGAGCAAAATTGCGTCACCTTTGTCCTGGAGGTAGATATTACCTTTATTATACTGGATAGCAACAAACTTGCTCTCTGCTCCAGAAAGAAACACGATCTCTATCTTCCAAGGTGATTCACTATACAAATATCCTTGAAAAGATAATCTTGGACAAAAGATAGCCAGTGCCTGTGCTCATACAATGTGCAGAAACATGGGAGATCCAAAGAGAATGGTCTATCTCCCAACACTCAAGTAGCCCAGATATATAAATTCATATTTGGGGGTGGGGGAGAATGGAAAGAGTGAGAGCAAAACTGTTATTAGATTGATTCCTTGTCTCTCTTTTTGCTCTTAAAATTCAAATTCTTAAAGTGAAGTATTATTAATCATATTTAGTGATAGCAGTCCATGCCGCTAATTGAAAGATAAGTATAACTATATATGTTAGGGATGTATTAATTGGAAAGAAGAGCCTTTTATAAGTTTAAGAATTATAAAAGTTTGCATATTGCTATTATTGTAACCAACTATTAGGCTGCAAAACAATTCAGAAGAAAATGGCCAAGGCCTCCATCAAGGAGAAGGACAGTGAAAGAGGGAACCTAGGCTGTGGAATCAAGTAGATCTGGGTCGCATTCCCAGTTCTCTGAAACAAAGGCAGGCAAACGAATTTCTGTATGTCTCAGTTACCCTTAACTTCTGGAAAAATATATCATTTTTTTTAAAAAATAAAAGATACCTCCTAGTGCTGTAAAAATAAGGTCGAAAATTAGTATTTTTAAGAGTACAACAAAATTGCAATTGTAGACAGAAAAAAAATTATTAGAAAAAGGTTAGTTGCCATTTTAATCTTAATTTTATATGAATATCGATTTAATTAAACTAAAAGAGAACAGAGGTTATACACTTTGTTATGTCTGTGATTTTTTTTAAGTTTTTTTAAATTTATTTTGAGAGAGAGAGAGTATGCACGTGTGCCAGTGGGGGGGGGGGGGGGCAGAGAGAGAGAGAGAGACAGAGAGAGACAGAATCTCAAGCAGGCTCCACACTGCACAGCGACCAATGCAGGGCTTGAACCCATGAACCATGTGATCATGACCTGAATCTAAATCAAGAGTCAGATGCTCAACCTACTGAACCTCATGTCTGTGATTTCTAAAAGTAGAAAAAGGGAAATTCTGAAAGTGGCAAAGGGGAAATACAAATTTCATAGAATAGAATAGTAAAAGGATATTTCAAAGTATGCTTCATGACTAAATGTGAATATAAACCAAAAACTTAGTGAATATTTCATGAACTTCCAAGCTATCAAAAATGTAATTTATAGGGGCGCCTGGGTGGCGCAGTCGGTTAAGCGTCCGACTTCAGCCAGGTCACGATCTCGCGGTCCGTGAGTTCGAGCCCCGCGTCGGGCTCTGGGCTGATGGCTCAGAGCCTGGAGCCTGTTTCCAATTCTGTGTCTCCCTCTCTCTCTGCCCCTCGCCCGTTCATGCTCTGTCTCTCTCTGTCCCAAAAATAAATAAACGTTGAAAAAAAAAATAAAAAAAAATGTAATTTATAAAAGATTGAGCAAAAAAATCATAGTTTCCACTTTTGCTGTAGGATAGTTGCTTTAGGAAAGACTGATGGATTGTTTTCTTTTGCCTTGTCGCTCCCACTCTCCTCCCAAAACATTAGAATTGCCATGGCACTTTTTTCCATCCTTAATTTCTAGTTTCTGATTGTCAGTCTCATATGCCCGATGCTTGTGACATCCCAAATCTCTTCCCATGGAGACAGTGGCTTGTGATGTCTTAATTAAAAGCACTGAGGTTTGAACATTTCGAGAATAAATGATCATTCTAGGAGCCCATCTAAATACAAGTGAAAATAAAACATATTGTGCATAAATGAATAAATTATATACAAAGTAAATTATAGACAAAAATGAGAGATAACATGTAAAGGATGGACAATATCATCACTTTTCTGAGAGCTCGCGTTATTGCAACTACATTTATTTAACATTTCATATGAACAAGAATAAATGCATTAAATGTTACTTTGTTACCTGTGGCTCCAATGAATTCCACTTATATATTCTTAATTTGCTAATGTTCTAGGGGCTGGGTTTTGGAAACATCAGTTATTTAGATTTCTTTTGAAAAATCTGTATAGAAATATGTTTCTTTTGCAATAGGAGCTATAAAAAGTATTACATTAAAATTTTGTCAATTACTTTGGTGAAATTCATCTCTTATCTTTTAGATCATTTTTTAAGCTTTGCATTTATATTTTAAATATACTAGTTACACCAGAAAGTAAAACAGTGGTTCCCTCTAGCTAAGTCACCATTAAAACCACTACATGAGCCAACCTGTCTGATAAACTATTTAGAAATAGCACTGAAATTTCAAAAGGCATTCATTTTTATTTTACTTTTTTCAATATTCCCTTTTGATAATTATAAACAAAATAAGCCTTCTTATTAATGAGTTACTTGCTAAGGTGTCTTTTTTCAAACTTGGGATTCCAGGAACTCCTGAAGACTGAAATACAGTCATTGATTTTGCTGTTCTTTTATTAAGCCTCAGCTCCGGGTATCTGTATACAGTCTGAAAGGTTCCAGATCTAAAGATAATCAAGATCACATGACCGAAGAATGGGCCAATTGTGTGCAGATCCAGGATCCATCAGTGGAAAGCTAATGCCCTCCTTGTTGAAAGCATATAATCATTTTGAAGTATCTTCTTTGTTTTTTTTTTTTTTAAGAGAGAATGTCAAAAAAGCAGAGTCTAATTTTATGTGCCTGGGAGTAGCTATCTGAGCTTCAGGCAATACAAACGCTGCTATTACTAGGGAGTAAAAGCTCTGCATAATTAACAAACATCATCAGCCTTACAGTTCCTGCAGAATGCGGTAAGTTCCTTGCCTGAAGGCTGCTCTCATCCTAGTAAGTCTGTTTACCCTGTCCAAGATTAGATTAGTTTAATTATTATGAAAAAGACTGCTAAGATCTTACGGCCTAATTATGCAAATGTTTCTAAATGTTCACAAAAGTAATTTATTTATTTGGAGATAAATGAATCTGTTTTGTCATAAAACAGATTGCAGTCCTGGCAATGTACAAGCAGGGTTATGTAGCCTTGGGCAAATCTTGCACCACAAATATCAGTGGGATCCCTAGATTACAACATTTAAAAATACATCAATGTTTTTAGCAGGTTTTTATTGTTTTTGTAAATTATAGTAATCCCAGAAAGAACTATCGCAGGTTTAATACTCACCAACCTTGTTATGAAAACATGGTTTCTCAGCAGAAGCATTTAAAAGATGCTAACAGCTAAAACATTCCTGGTAGACCTATTAAGGTACACCTGTTTTATTATGCTTAGAGCAGATATCTTCACAACACTGGCTTCCCCCCGCCCCTTTCTTGCAGTATAATAGTTTAAGTAACTCTTAAAAGAAAATACTGAAAACAGACAGTGGGATATGTGTATATATATATTACCTCTATTCATCTTAACTATAAAAATAGTATTAAATTTTAAATAAGTTAAACCAATGCCTCTATCCGAAATGACTTCTTTTTTTTATTTAAAAGAATGAACATTTATTTATTTTTGAGAGACAGAGTGAGACAGAGCATGAGTGGGGAAGGGGCAGTAAAACAAGGGAGACACAGAATCCAAAGCAGGCTCCAGGCTCTGAGCTGTCAGCACAGAGCCCGAAGCAGGAATTGAACCCATGGACCGCAAGATCATGACCTGAGCCAAAGTCAGTCACCTAACCAACTGAGCCATCCAGGCACCCCATATCTGAAATGACTTCTAAATCTGCTTTTAAATAACAAAAAATACTTTGACATGTAATTTAGTTGAAGCTTGCAAACTTGGAAACATACACTTTAATCCTACTATGTCTCTGAATATAATATCACTATTATATTTATATCGCTATGCATATCATTAATATCTTTAAGTAGTCATGTCTTAAAATGACCCAGCTGAGATCAGTAATCCACAGTTTAAATTTTGACATCAGAAAACATTTACAAGTTTGCACAAGTTTAAGGATCTTAAAAAAAAAAAAAATCAAGGAGTGGGCCAGATGGTTGATAAGGGAACTGTAGTGAATAAATGTTGTTCTTGCTTGCCTGGCATTGTTCCTTCTTCTGGAAATAAAGCCCAGTAAGCTTGTGGTAACCCATTCTCTAGGTTTGAGAGAGAGTGTGACTCCATCTTCCTGCCCTTTGTACTACAAGGATGATCACATGACCTAGGTCAAGTCAATCCCAAGACATACCTACCAGAAGCTATCAGGAAATGATTATAATGATGGTGACAGAATAATAATAAGAGTTGCATATATAAAAGGCCATCCCTTATTGAGTACTTTCTATCTGCTGGACACTGTGATCAGCTCCTTGTGTGCATAATCTCACTTAATCTTCAACTCCTTTTCCATTGAGGCTGAGAAGCTATTACAATGTAATATTTGGGGGATCAACAGCCCACCAACCTGGGAGAATCTGTCAAAAAGATGGAGCCCTGATGACATTCTTTAAAGACAAAGATAGCATACTCGTGGACTGGACATGACACCTACAGTTAGGAATTCTGATGTCATGAATGTTGTGTTGCCAGTAACAGACTAAAATGAGGACTGGGTCATTAGTCATGGTTGACCATACCATGAAGAGCCATGTTCTGACCAGGGGACAAATGAAGATAAACTAGAGAAATCTCAAAGTTGGAAATAGATGTAGAATTTGGACACCAGACAAGGGGTGTGTATATTTCAAAATCTATATGGCAGTTGTTGTGTATTATGTTTGTTAAAGTATGTATATAAAAAAAAAAAAGGTAGGGGGTGCATATATCCTGGACACAATGAAATGTAAGGGAATCTCTGTTATGAGGTTCCCAGCAACACTTTCCACTTATTTTGGTAAACAAAATCCTGCTTTCATGTGGGGTACTAATTCCATGTTTGTGCTCAAAAGGGATCATCCTATCTTCCTGCCCTCTTGCATTAGAGAGAGGCTCACAACCAAATTTAGGCCATCAGATTCTCCACCAGGAATCGTTTGCCAGATCAAACAAGAGAAGAAACCATATTTCAACTGAGCTTGTTAAGCTGGCTTGATGTGGGACTTTGGGGTGATGGGATGGGTGCACTTTAGTTATCTTGCCCCATTTATGAGAAAGCCTGTCTGGAAGAGAAACAATCTGGACTTTTCAGATATTTGAGTCAATAAATTTCCATTTCTGCTTCACTATTTGGAGTTTGATTCCTCTCAGTCGTAGGTAGGGTCCTGCTGAGAACACAAAGTTTGAGGTTCAAATGAAATGAGCTAGAAACCAACATCAATTTTCCCCCTATATTTATGTTTGTAAGCATTGGTTCTCGATTTAGTTTGTTTTTAGAATGTGAGTCATGTTTATCTCAACTAAGCATCCTAGACACAGCAAATCAAATTTTGTCAACTTTGCTGACATCCACTAGCTTCTTTTTCTTTTGAACCCGGAGGACATGGTAACAGCAACCTCTTAGGGCCTTGGTCAGAAACCTGTACTTCCAGGCTTCCACATTTCCTGTGCCTTTCACCACTAATGGTATTGTAAATTTGGGGAATAAATTTCAACAGCAAAAGACAATGAATGCCCATAGAAATATATAGAAGTGTCTCTTTCAGCCAGGATTTTATGACAGGGAATATAGTTTATTAGGAAGAGGTGTGTTAGAAATAATGGAGTTTGGCTTTTGTGTGTGTGTTTAAATTAACTGCTATTTAAATAAGCAGGACAATGGGTCTACAGGGAGATTCCAGCTGAAGTTCTCTTGTGTATTAAATGGATGGTATGAACGATGAGCTTAACAGATTTCTCTGATATCACCATTATCTTGGTTATTGAAGCCATTAGAAGCTGTTTGCTGTCAGTTAAATGATCATATCTCAAGTGCACCTGCTTTATAATTATTCATTTGGAGAAAGATCATTAACATATTCCTTAAGTCATTTACAGACAATTTGACTTAACATTTATAATTTTTTGCTCTTTGTAACAAAGATATATAAATGGGTGCACAGAAATTCTATATAATCAAATTATTAGGTTACAAAAGATCTATAGTTTGTGTAACTTGTTTATCTTTATAAGAGTAACTATTGAGACTCATTAGCAGTTATGTTATTTATGAAGTTTCTGAAGTGATGAAAAAATAATTGCAGAGGACAATTTAATCCAGATTTTTTGTTCAGTTAAGCAGCAGAATACTTCAAACAACCAGTTAAATATATTTATTATAAAATGATAATGACATCTAATTAGTAGAGTTCCAAGAACTAAATGAAATTACAGCTCTTAGCACATTCCATGGCACATAGTAGGCACTCAGTAATTGTAATATTGATAATTATATGCTCAATTCTATGAGGATATAGAAATAGAATTTTTTCCCTCAAAGAGTTTATAAGCTAATAGAGAAAACATAACCAAAAGCAGTCAGTAATAGAGATAACTAATGAATATAGTGACATATGCTTACCTACTTCGTAGTTGATTCCTATTATGTGCCATGCATTGTCCTATATTGCTTGGGTGTATTAATTTAATCCTCACAACATACTTACAAGGACAGTACTGATAACATCTCTGCTTCACGCACAAAGAAAATGAGACACAGAGAAATTAAGTAACTTAGCTTAAGTCACACAGCCAGGAAGCAGTAAAACCAAGATTTGATTTGAGGCAGTTGACTCAAGCCAGTTAACTTTACCACTGCCTCATAAGATATAGAAGCCAACTACCCGAGGCAGTAGTTCTCATTGTAAGTGAGCAAGAGAATCACCTGGAAGGGTTGTTAAAAAACAGATGGAAGAGCTGAATCCCCTGAATTTCTGACTTACTAAATTTGGGTTGAGGCAGAAAATTTGCATTTCTAACAGGATTTCAGGAGATGCAGATGCTGCAGGCTCTGAACTGCACTTTATGAACCACTGGTCTCAGTAATGTCGCTGGAGAAGAGGAAATAGAGGTTCATCAGCAAGGGGCTGGGAACTTCCTTAAGTGCAGGCTGGTGATACTTGGACTAATGAAATCTTGGTAAGTACTAGGGGAGTCATCTCCCCTGCTTCTTTGCGTGCGGGCCAAGAGCAGGCCACCCCAAATGTGCCACTATATTAATTATACTGAATTAAAGTTACTTAAGAAACAGCCAGCATAAGAAGACTCTAATTCCTTTGTCTCCAAAAAGCAGGGAATAAATCTCCCATGTGAAAAGGACTCCCCTTCATACCAGGAGGTAAAGAGACATCCTTATCACTAGAGACAAGAAATTCAGAGTCAAGAAGTCTTTATAGACACACCTCATTGCTTCTATTAAAATACTAACTCCACCCAAATTCTGTTTGGAAATCCTTACTAATTGAAACTCCCAAACATAAATTTTCTTTGTCTTGTCAATTCCTCATAGATCTATTGTTTCTTTGTCTAAAAAGCATAAAAGCTGCCTGTCTTGGTCATTTCTTTAGGTCTTAGCTCTATTATTGAGCCTCTGTCCACACATAATTAAACTTTGTGGGGGTTTTTCCTCCTGTTAATCTGTCTCGTGTCAATTTAATTCTTAGACCAGCCAGAAGAATTTCAAAGGGTAGAGGAAAATTTTCCCTTCTCAACACTAAGCACTATTATTTTTACTTCTTTCCAGACTTTAATGCCTCTTTAAGAGTTATGCCAAAACCAAAGCTATGGCTCTTTTGAGACTTACTTGGGAAGGGGTGGCTTTTATAGTTATGATCCACAGGTATACAGTTGCAAAAGTGGGATTATGTGTGTTCAGGGAAGGGATAAAATAGGTAATCAATAGGTTTGGTGATTGAAGGCATGAAAGCCTCCCCATGAGATTATTTCCAAGGAAGAATTCATAGATTGATTGATTGATTGATTGATTTGACAGATTTTTTTGAAGACCTGTTTTATAGGTTTTATAACAGTTATCAAAACATAGTCACTGCTCCCATGAAATCTACATTCTAGAAAGGAGGAATGGGCAATAAACAAACATAACTTTAGAATATGTTGGTAGTGATAAATGCTGTGAAGAATAATAAATCAGGGCATGAGTGGGAGTGCACTAAGCAGCAAACCAGAGAAAGCTTAGTTTATAAGGTAACATTTGGGAGAAACCCAAATGAAGTGAAGAAGAGAGTCAGAAAACTAGGAATATAGTTGTCTAAATAAGAATATCCCCAAGGCAGGATAATTGTTTCCTAGAGAATAAGCAAGAAGGCTAAAATGGAAGAGATAGAACTAGGGAATTAGCCAGAAAAAGAGCATCATGTCTTGTAGACCAAGGCAAACACTTTGAATTTTGTTGTGAGTGAGATAGGAAACCATTGGAATGATTTGAACAGATTGGGATCATGCTGCCTTTGGCATACAGAGATGGAGAAAGAGAGACAGAGGAGAGAGAGAGAGAGAGCAGAGAGAGAGAGAGAGAGAGAGAGAGAGAGAGAGAAAGAGAGAGAGAGAGAAGAGCGAGAGAGAAACTGGCAAGGGCAGAAGAGAAAGACCAGTTAGGGAGCAACGGCAAAAATCCAGGCAAGAGATGATGATGACCTAGACCAGTACAGTAGCTAAAGAAATAGTAAGAAGTGTTTGAATCCTGACAATATTTTACAGCCAGCAGGATTTATTGATGAATTGTCAGTTGCATATTAAGAAAAAAATTTTAAACTTGTAAATAAGGCAAAAAGTAGATGGCATGTATTTTATGAGGACAAAGACCCACATAACTGTTACCTAGGTAGGTGTATGTGCTTTGTTTGGATCAAAGGTACTAGGCTTAGTGAAGTTACATGTTAAATTTGTAGACTTCTGTCCAGAAAAGATACAAATAATTCCTTTCTAGTGGAAAACATAACCCCAAAAGTTATAGTTTATGCTCTGTGGGATATTAATTACTTTTATATCTAACATGGCAATCTTTTTCTAATATTTATTATTTACTATGCTTATAGATTATATCTTACTGCTTCCTTCATCAATATGTCTTTTATACATGTTCATTATATGCTTACATGAAAGTCATGCCTATTACTTTGAAAAATCATGCTTCAACATAAGAGAAAGACAAAAGTCAAGGATAATCATGGTTATTGTCTGAACATTCAGAAGAATTTTGTTACCATTTTCAGAGTTAAGGAAGTGTCTCACTGGAGCAGAGTGAGGTAGAGGGTAAGAATGGAGAGTCTGATTTTAGAAACTTCTATACAAATTTCTATAATAGAGTCATTTAATTGGCAAGGTCACATATTCAGGTGAGAGACTCAGGCTGGAGAAATAAATTTGGAGGTGATCATATATTTGATATTCAAAGTCATAGACTACATGAGATTATGAGATTACTTAAGCTTGAGTGTAAAGAGAAGGAAAGAAGTGTCCTAGGATTGATTCCTGGGGCATTCCAGCACTTAAAGATGTAGAATATAAGAAGGAGCCAGCACTGGTAAAGGCACTGATAAACAGCAGCCACAGAAGAAAAATTGACAGAGTGATATCCCAGAAGCCAAGAGAAGACACTGTTTCAAGAGGGAGGTTAATAAATCATATCAAATCTTACCCCAAATGTCCAGTAAAATCAGGTTGGAAATTGATCATTGACTTTGGAAACCTGAAACTTTAAACAAAGCAGTTTGGGGCCAAAATGAAGACTACAGCCAGATGGATGCAGCTGCATAAAGAGAAACAGCAAGCAACAGAAATATAAATTGCAGATTGAATAAGCTGGGGGGAGGGGCGCCTGGGCGGCTCAATTGGTTAAGTGTCCGACTTTGGCTCAGGTCATGATCTCCTGGTTCATGAGTTCAAGCCCCATGTCGGGCTCTGTGCTGACAGCTCAGGGCCTGGAGCCTGTTTCAGATTCTGTGTCTCCCTCTCTCTCTGTCCCTTCTTTGCTCATGCCCTGTCTGTGTCTCTCAAAAATGAATAAATGTTAAAAAATTTTTTAACTAAAAAAAAAAAAGAGTAAGTTGGGATATTGCCAGATAGTAAGATATTACACAGGAATACAAATGAACAAACTAGAGGTATAAACAAGAATACAGATCGATCTTTTAATTATAATACTGAGGAAAAAAAAGCAAGACAAGAGTATGTATCACATGATTTCATGTATTAAATGTTCAAAGCTATGAATAATAATACCATTTATGAATGCCTATATTATAGTCAAACTATAAATAAGAGCAAGAAAATTATTACCATAAAAGTCAATATAGTGATTCTTGGGAGGAAGAAAAGGAAAGTGACAAAGGAAGGATACATAGGAGCTGCCAGGATTCTAACAATGTTCTATTTCTTTCTTTTTTTTTTTAATACTTTACTTATTTATTCTGAGAGAGAGAGAAAGGGAGAGGGGGAGAGAGAGAGAATGAGCAGTGGAGGGGCAGAGAGAGAGGGAGGGAGAGTATCTCAAACAGGCTCCCACTGTCAGCACAGAGCCTGACCTGGGGCTCAATCTCACAAACCGAGAGATCATGACCTGAGCTGAAATCAAGAGTTGGATGCTTAACCAGTTGAGCCACTCAGGTGCTCCTCTATTTCTTATCTTAGGTGTTGATTACAGGAGTAGTTCTCTTATACCTGTTCATATACATTATTCATTTGTACTATGTTTTCTGCAGTGTTTTACATGTGTGCTATGTTTCACAATAAAATAACTTTTAAGATTGAATAAAGGTATAAGACCTAGGATTTAGACAATCTTTCCAAGAATTTTTTCCATAGAGGTGGAGGAGGACTAACAGGGCAATGGATGGAAAAAGACATGAGTACAATGAAAGATAATGGCACATGTTTGCAAGATGATGGGACTTACCCTGTATTGAAGGAAAATCAATGACTTCAGAGGGAGGAGGGACAGTGCAGACATGAAATCTTTGAATAAGTAAGAGGAAAACAGGAGTGGAATTGGCTTTTGATAAGAAGCCTAATAGTTCATACATATAACAAGAGTGAGGGTATTTGCAGGTATAGATGCTGGACATTTGGCAAACAAAATGATAGCAGCAGGTAGATTTTCCTGTTACTCTCATTTTCTGAATGAAGCAAGAAATATGTCATTGTCTGATACTGTCAAGAAGTAGGAAGTGTTAAAGGTTTGAAGAGAAAGGAAGAGATGTGAAATTATTGTCTAAGGGACAAGGGAAAATGAGATGTCTGGAAATGTTCAATGGGATTGTCTCTCAGGCACCAAGTACTAAGGTCCCATTTAAGATCAAGAGTTTAATGTAAGATGGTCAGTAATATTATGTTTCTCTGTAGCAACATCAGCCATGTAGACACAAGACTAAGTAGTTTAAGAATTGGATTTAACTAGAGTTGGGATTTTGCTGGGCAGATATTGTTTGGGAAGAAACTACTAGCAAGAGAGTTCATTCAAAGAAATCTTTATAATAGTGAACTATAGAATCCAAGATTGATAAGGTGATACATGACAGTGAAAATGTGGAGGAGTCAATGAATTGGAGGTCCTGGTGGTATTAAAGAATGAAACCCATATCAACCAAAAAAATGCATAGATAGCTACAGTATTGACTTAATATTTGTGGTCAAATCCTGATTTAGGAATATCAAAATGAGAGTACAACTTTGTATACTTCTTTATGAGTTCCTTCATCTTTTTCAAACCTCCTTCCTCTTTTTCTATGCATCCCTTCCTGCAGCAGAGTGAAATGAATAAGAAAAAAGAAATGTGAATGGATTGGAGGTGGGGGGTGATGTGCATAAAAGAAAGAAACATAGAAGGAAAAAGATCTCCCATTAAAAAGAGTTCTTGAATATCCATGGACTCAGACTAAAACAGTTCATCCTGTAGAGACATAAGAAGGCCTGTTTGTCTCAGGCAGAATTTAAATCATGACCATTGCCCCTTCTGGGTAGGCAGTGAGTCTTTCTTTCTTGTGACTCTCCACAGCACCTAGTACAGTGCTCATTATCATTAATAGCTTATTAACCAAGAAAGGGCAGAACACAGAGAGGAAAAGTTTTGCCAAGATCATTTTCTTAAAAAAAAAAAAAAAAGTGCCCCTGCTGCACTTTGTTACAACAAGGGCCAGAAATGGGTCTGAAATTACCAATTACAGCACAAGCTCACACCTCTGGACTTTGTTTTCTTACACAGTATCTTTAGAAAGTGATATTTTAAAAATAAGAAAATGAAATACATATATTTGTCCTATTGAATTCTATGACGTAAGCACCATATACAGAAGTTCTATGGAATCCTTTCCCACATTGCTATTCAAAATAATTACCTGCTGGCTAATATTTTAAACCTGATAGTTTATGGACCACAGAATGTCATTGTTTAAGAAACTGTAAAAGTTTATTAGTATCAGGCAATGAAAATTTTCACAAAATCAGAAGAAGTAGCCTACACATGGTTCTATGTGAAGACGATTCCTTAATAGCCAAGTTTGTCTTTAAGATAAAAAATGTGGAGGGAAAAAAGTGACGTCATATTTGATGCCTTAAATTTTAGGTTGTTTTTGTTATTTACACAGAGCAGTATTGTCTAAATGGGAATAGCATACCAATAATAGAACAAAATGGGGCCATAGCCCCACTCTTCCCCAGGTGGATTTATGTCACTTGGAATGATGTCACAAGGTGTATTCAGGCCTGAATTTCCATGCCCTTGACTATTCCTTTCACACTGGGTTATATGGTAGCCCTTTTCTAGATTCTGTGGGGTCAAGTTCTGCCTCACAGGTGTGGGCAGTCGGAGATGAATCCATTGCCCTTTTTGTTGAGGGCTCCCACCACCTGAACAATAAGATCAGTCACACTGGCAGAGTGCATCTTGAGCAGGAGCTCTGAGAGCTGACAGCCAAGTCCCCCAAAAAACAGAAAGAGTAAAGGTCAAATCCAATGGATCATGCCACAAGCCCAAATTGCTTGACAGCAGACAAGTAAGCAAGGGTCTGAGGCTGAGCACTGCAATCAGGCAACATTTTGGTGGGGCCTAGAGCTCAACAAAGGGTGTTGTTAGACCTTATGTTAGTAATAGTCAGTATATGGGAAAAGAAACGTGTTATAAAATTAGGAACACAATGAAGGGTTTTCTTATAACAATGTACTTCTAAAAATTCAGAGATTTGAATTTTATTCTTCCTAGAAAAGTACAAGATTAATGAGGAAAAACTAGAACATAACAAAAAGAAGGAAAAATAATTTCACAAACTACCACAAGAGATACATATGTATTTTTTAATAAAATAGAATCAACAGAAATAGTTCATTGTTTTTGTCCCTTAGTATATTTAGAATGGCATGCTAACGTATCATTCTTATGCTTATTTAAAGGGCAACACACAGAATGGAAAAAAAATATTTGCAAACCAACTATTTGATAAGGGGCTAATATCCAAAATATATAAGTAACTCATACAAACCCATAACAAAAACAAAATCTGACTGAAAAGGGGACAAAGGACTTGAATAGACATTTTTTCAAAGAAGACATACAACTAGCCAATAGGTACATGGAAAGATGCTCAACATCATTAATCATCAGGGAAATGAAAATCCAAACCACAATGAGATGTCACCTCACACTTGTTAAAATAGCTATTGTCAAAAAGACGAGAGACAACAAGTGTTGGCGAGGATGTGGAGAAAAGGGTACCCTGCGTTAATGGGAATATAATTGGTGCAACCACTATGGAAAAAGATACAGAGTTTCCTCAGAAAAACTAGAATTAGAACTACCATATGATACAGCAATCCCACTTCTAGGGGTGTATCCAAAGGGAGTAAATCACTATTTCAAAGAGTTATCTGCACCCCCATGTTCATTACAGCATTACTCACAATAGCCAAGACATGGAAACAACATAGGTATCCATCAGTGGGGATGAATGTATAAAGAAAGTGTGATTTTATACACACACACACACACACACACACACACACACACACACATAATGGGATATCATTCAGATATATAAAAAAGAAAAAGAAAATCTTGTCTTTTGCCACAATATGGATGGACCTTGAGGGCATTATGCTAAGTAAAATAAGTCAGACAGAAAAAGACAAATACTATATGATACTAATGTGTGGAATCTTAAAAAGACAAACTCAAAGAAATAGAGAGTAGAATGGTAGTTATCAGGGACTGGAAGTGAAAGAAATGGGGAGAAGTTGGTCAAAGATTACAAACTTCTAGCTAAAAGATGATTATGATCTGGGGATCTAGTGTACAGCATGGTGACTATAATTAACAATGCTGGGGGTTCCTGGGTGGCTCAGTCGGTTGAGGGTCCGATTCGGCTCAGGTCATGATCTCACAGCTCATGAGTTCAAGCCCCGCATCGGGCTCTGTGCTGACAGCTCAGAGCCTGGAGCCTGCTTTCGATTCTGTGTCTCCCTCTCTCTCTGCCCCAACCCACTGACATTCTGTCTGTGTCTCTCTCAAAAATAAATAAACATTTGAAAAGATTTTTTAAATAAAAAAATTAAAAAAAACAATACTTTATTATATGCTTAAAATGTGTTGAGAGTAAATCTTAAACGCTGTGACCACAAAAGATAAATTATAATTACATGAGAGGATAGAGATGTTAACTAACCCTATTGTGGTAATCATTTTGCAATATATATGTGCATTAGATCATTATGTTGTACACTTAAACTTACATATCTAGTGTCATATTATCTCAGTGAAGCTGGAAAAAAAAGGGTATGATTCTTCTATAATATTACATATCATCTTAATTCTGAACAAAAGAAGATATTCTATTTCAACAAGACCCTATTGTTAATCAATAGGAGGTTGCATGCTTGTTAATCAATAGGAGGTTGCTATGTCTGTGATGATTTCTGACACCAACAACCCAAGTTAGGCCAAACTTCACAGGAGAAGCGCTGAGTCCTTCACGAGACAGCCCTCATTTCAGGCACCAGCTGCAAGTTTGGGCTCTCCAGGCCACTTTCACTTCTGACCAGCAGGCTACAAGATTAGGAGTTCCCAATGTCCCCTCAGGTTTCATAATCACCTCTAATGATGTCTAGAACTCCATAAAGCACCATACTTAGTGTTACAGTTTTGTTATAACAAGAGGATACAAATCAGAACCAACCAAAGGGAGAGACACATAGAGCAAAATTTGGGAGTACTCCAAAGATTCTGTCATCCTCAGGGACATATGACCTTCCTGACATATCAGTGTGGACAATATACAGAATACTGCTGACCAGGAAGCCCACCTGAGTTTTATCAGGATTTCATTCGATAGGCATGATTGCTTGAATGAATGGCTATGGTGTTACACTCCATCTCCAGCCCACTTCTCACCCAAGAGGTTGAGGTCATGTCACAAAGCTCAAAGTCCTAACCCTGTAAACACATGACTGATCTTACTGACAACTGATTAGCATAAACTATCTAGGGTCCCACCATGAATAACAAACACTCCTGTCACTCTGGAAATCCTAAGAATTTGGAGTCCACCTTCCAAAAGCCAGGGGCAACAGCCAGCTGAATTTTCTATTACATAGCACATCAACTAGAAAATTGAGTTTATCACACTCCATTCATAGCTCTAACCAATGCATGCAAAACTCTTTCTCAAAAAAAAAAATATTTTAGGAGCACCTGAGTGGTTTAGTCGGTTAGGCATCTGATTCTTGGTTTCGGCTCAGGTCATAATCTCACAGTTCGTGAGTTCAAGCCCCACATCAGGCTCTGTGCTGACAGTGTGGAGCCTGCTTCGGATTCTCTGCCTCTCTCTCTCCCCTTTGCCCCTCCCCACTCACATGCGCGCGCGCTCTCTCTCTCTCTCTCTCTCTCTCTCTCTCAAAAAATAAATGAACATTTAAAAAAGGAAATGAAAAAAATTTATTTTATACTTAATTCAATTTTTATTCCCATTTTCCCATTGTACTCACTCTGTTTACTATATATCTTAAGATATATCTTCATCATTATAAAATATATAGTGATTAATTTATATAGGTGGTATGGTGTTAAAGAATCTGTTCTCAAACTTTACTCAAACATCATTGTTTTACAGCTGTGTATATGACTGTAGGTGTTTCTAGTTAATGCCTTCTAATTTCACTTTGTAGTATTCCATAGTGTCCATCCACATCTATTTAGTTATCTATTCCTGGAGTCATGGATAATCTAGGTTACCTCTAATTACCTGCTTCCACAAACATTTCAGGCTGAACATATCTTTATATATCCATTAAGGATTTATGCAAGAGTCTCTGATACGTATTGTAGATCACAGATTATTGCAATACCACAAAATCTATCCAGATTGTGCTCCAGAACGATACAGCCAGTGGTATAGGAAGGTCTCTATTTCAAAATATACTTGATAATTCTTCATTTTGTCCATTTTTCAAAGTTTTACAATTTGATAGGTACAAAGTGGTGTTTCACCATTACTATAATTTGTATGTTTTGATTATTGGTGAATCTAAACATGTCTTCACATTCTTCTTAGCCAGTTAGTATCTTCCTTTTGTGAATGGTCAATTCATATCCTTTCTCTATTTTTTGACTGAGTTTACTATCTTCTTGATTCGTAGACAATTCTTTGTGTATTTTATGTAGTTACCTTTTGTTGTTCTTAGACATTACTAATAACTTTTCCTTATTTATAACCATCTACTAATTTTGTGTCAGGTGTCTTTCATTGAATAGAGATATTTAATTTGATATAGCTAAATCAACTAGTTTTTTCTCTTTAACATGTGTAATTTTGCACTCTTTTCTAAGAAATCATTTTTCACTTCAAGGTTGCTAGCATATTCTCCCATATTGTCTTCTTTTAATTTCATAATTTTCTTCTTTAACACTTAGGTCTTTAAAACATGTGGAGTACACAGTTGTATATGATACAAGAAAGGGATTCAAACTTTCCCTGCCAGCTTTTCCAATACTAACTTCTAAATAATTTCTTTCCTTATGGTTGTCTTGCCACCTTTACAAGTAAGCACTTCCCATGTAAATGGGTCTATTTCTGAATCCTCTGTTTTGCTTCTTGGTCTATTCTCTCCAGTATTGTGCCTGTACTACAACTGTAGAGTCCTTTATTATCTGAGGGTGAGTCATAATACATTTATATTTCTTCAAATAATTCTCCCATAAACATTTGACTCATTATTTTGTTGCAGTTTATCTTGCTGTTGTTAATGACATTGCATTGTCTACCATATTTTCTAGCTAGTTGTGATTTTTACTATTGCCAGAGAAGAAGGCCATTGATTTTCATTACCTGATCTTATATTAAGTAAGCTTGGTCAATTTTTTCACTGGAACTAAAAGTTTATCTACATAGCTGATCATGTCACCAGCAAATAATGACAGTTTTATCTCTTCCCTTTCAATCCTTATGCCTCTCATCTTTCCTTTATAATTTTATGTTATTGACATTGTTATGCCAAACATTTTGAAAGGTAAATGCTTGAACACAATCTTTTTTTCATAGGACACATTCATAGAAGTGAATTTTCTGTGTCAAGCAGAGAGTTTATATTTAAAGCTTTTCAAATATATTGTTATAAATTTACACAAGAAATTTACACCAAAGCATTTCCCCATCAATATTGTAACAAAGTAGTCATATTCTGAAATCATCATCAATATCTGGGATTATCTATTTCTAATTTTTCTAATTAAAAATATTTTGTGGGGCGCCTAGATGGCTCAGTAGGTTAAGCAGCTGACTTTGGTTCAGGCCATTATCTCACGGTTCATGAGTTCAAGCCCTTCATTAGGCTCTGTGCTGACAGCTTGGAGCCTGGAGCCTGCTTCAGATTCTGTGTGTGTGTCTCTCTCTCTCCCCCTCCCCTGATCATGCTCACTCTCTCTCTCTCTTTCTCTCAAAAATAAATAAACATTAAAAACAAATTTTAAGTATCTCCTTTTAATCTGCTTTTTTATTGTGAAAAACATTGAACTTATTTTCAGGCATCAGGTATAGAATAAATAGAATGAGGTAGATCAGAAAATACACTTGCTTTCCATTTGTCAAAGTTTATTCAGACATGAATAAGACAAAGAACATACTTAAAGGCTCTCTAGCCTATGGTCCACTTTCCACTCTCTAGGTGTGTAAAATATTCTTCATACATATCTATCATTTATTGAATGTTTGCTTTGAATAAGGAATGGTGCTAGGTACAGTCAGGGATCAAAAAGTTTAAAAATCCTGATCTTTTTCCTTAAGGAACTTCCATTCTAGTAGGAAAAATAAGACACAGATATAGATAGTTATAACACATGGTAAAAAGAGATATTTGTCATAGGAGTCTCATCAGCAAATGAAATGTCAGAAGAGGTAGGGGGAACGTTAGAAGAGGTAAATAACATGAAATGAGAGGATTTTAAAGAACTCAGTAGATATGGAGGACAGTTGAAAATTTTTGAGTAGGAAAATGAAGGGAGCCCAGTCACACTTAAGATCTTGATCTACTAGTGGTATTTGGGACCAACTAGCAAAGGTCAAGAAAATGGCCTAAAGACTGATTAGGTGGTTGACAGAATATTTAGGTCATGTAAGGAGTACTGAGGGACTTCACAAGGGCATTATAACAGAGATGGAAAGGAAGGAGAAGAGAAAGGGAATCTTGTCAGGATTTAGTCTTGGTTGGACTTAGGGGCCTACATAATAGTGAATGGTTCCTAATTTTTAAGTTCCTAATTTTTAAGTGTGGGCTATTGGAGTGACAGAGGAGCCACTAACACAGATGGACTAGGAACCTAGAGAAAGAGTGAGCTGACCTGGGGAGCTGGAAAATAATACATCTGTACTGTAGCCAAAAGTTGGAAGTGTCTGTATGTGTGTGTGCAGGCATGTTTGTACACACACATGTATGTACACATACATGCATATCTAGTTCAGAATGAAACTAAATTTATTGACTTGGAAGCCATCTACATAAGGCTAAAGGTGAAAATCCTTTCTCCAAGATATCCCAGGAAGACGAGAGAGCCAGAAGATAAAGGTGAGGCAAGTGATGATTTCTTACAGGTTTACAAGTATGGGATTGGCAGAGAAATCAGTAATAGAGAAGAGGACTAACCAAGGAGACAGGAGGAGAACTCAAAGGTGTGAGTTCATGAAAGCCAAGGGAGAAGAAAAGCAGGGGTTAGTTGAAGTGTCAAATACCACAAGCAGTTCACAGAGGGTGAGGAGCAAGTACAGTCTTAAATTTGGTGTTCAACAGTCATAAGTGACCTTCAGAGGAGCAAATCCAGTGCCGTGCCAGGTCTCAAAACCAGCAAGAATTCATCAGCCACAAGGAAGACCAAGAACCAAGCAATGACTGTGAAGCATTCTGCTTAGAAGCATGGTGAATACACGATGAGACATAAGATAGTACCTCAAGAGAACTATGGAAAAAGGCTTGTTAGGGAAAGGGAAACCTGACATATTTACAGATACAGTAAATGGGACCTGTGAAGAGGAAAAGGTTAAAGATACAAAATGAAGTGCACAATCATGGAATAAAATCTTTAAGGATGTACGCGGTATTGGAATAAAAGTGCAGGTGAGGGATTCATTTCAAAAAGGAGGAGGGGCACATTGTATTCAGAGAGCAGAGGCATTTTCTGTGACTAAGTCATCCTTCACAAATGGAGCTAACAGTATTTTTAATGGGTAAAAGGGATGGACTACATTGTAACCTGTAGAATTTAAAACTGACAGCATCCTTCAGTTGGTCCATTCTCCTCTCAGACATATCAGTAAATAATAGTTTGAAAAGTGCCAATGGCAAAAGATGACTTCTTGATAATAGAATGGTGATTTTCTATTCTATTAGTGCCATTTGCATTTATAATATTATTACTTTTGCTACATATCTGAGTCAAGGAATTACTAGTAAAATAATTCAGGGTATCTCCTTCCACAATTCCAGTTATAAACCAAGTCCAAAAGACTCTATGGTTGGCCCTGAAAAAAAACCTTCACCAATGACTGATAAGAGTCCTATGACTTCCTACATTTTAAATTGTCTCTGATTACAAAACTAGCCACCACATCCTGCTATTCCCTGAGGCTCTTTCTTTTGTGATAGTCCATTCATCCTTTGTAATCCTCAAGGATCAATATTTGACCTCATACTCTATATCAGCTAATGATCTGCCCAGTTGTGACACCAAATATGGGAAAAACCATGTGACCACACTATGCTATTATTCCTCTCTAGCATACACAAAATACTATGTAGAAAGTGAAGGGGATAGCTAATTGACAATTTCAACTCAAGTAATTAACACACCCCCATTTAGTGGGAAGAGTTAGTTCACTTGCCAATATGACTGAAGGAGGAGCAGGTGAAGGCAGCTGGAGCATCATGAAGAAGGGAAAATTCCTCTCTGAGGCACTCTGGGGGGTGGTATAGTGCCCAGAAAGTGATAAAACCAACTACAAGTTAGCAAAGGACTAGCTGACTATCATAGGGAAAATGAAAACTTTGAGAATAAAGCCATCTAGTTAAACACTTGCTTAGTTTACCATAAGGTAGGAGACTACTGTCTGTCTTTCTGGAACATGTGCTTCCACCTACATACATTGACAAACCCTAAGCTTAGGTAGTTTTTTGGAAAATAAAATTAGGTAATGCTTTACCAAGTCTGTGGTTTGTGAATTTTAAAATGCGCAGGAATAGAATGGTATATCCCCCGTTTAAAATGTTGTGAGGCTGGAGATTTTCTCTGACTTAAGCTTTATGTGCTCTCAGACATTTCACATTCACAAGGTAGAACTTCTTGTTTCTTACCTGCCTACATCTGGAATAAGAGCAGATGGTACCATACCTTCAACTGCTTCTAAACCCTTGCTTGATTTATAACATAAACTTGTCTTGGCTTTAAATGCTGCTACTTCTGGCCTCCCTTCTGCTTCTTCCATTTCTATTTCTTATTGTCCTCTACTGCTTTGTGAATATTAAACCTTGTGATTCAGTGAGACAACTACAACGTGTGGGAGCCCCAGAAATGTTGGAAGAACTGTAATAAAATGTTACGAGAAGTTATTCCTACATTGTGGGATTATTGGTGATTTACTTCTTCTTTACACTTTTATATACTTACCTTGCTTACATTTATTTCATATTCCCTGAAATATTCACAAAATAATGTATTGTTTTTGTAAAAAGAAAAAATAATACTGTTTATGTTTTGACAAATGTGATTAATTGTAAACTGGTTTTGTTATTTTTTCTTCATCGTGCTATGGAAGCAGTTTTGAATAAAGCTAGAATAAACTGAAACTTTCAAGTCCCACTTTTAAGATTCATAAAATATTGCCTCCCCTTTGTAATTAATTTAAATGTATGTTTGTGTGTGATTATGCAAACGTTTATTTCTAAATTTCCTGATTCCAAATGGAATTGGAGCTAAAGAAAACCAAGTTTAGCCGACTCCTGAGACTTAAGATAAGCTGTTTTGCTTACCTAAACCTAAACTGAATTCCAAACCATTCATTTCCACCCACACTAATCTCTATGAAACCCAACCAGCTAACCTTCTTTTGATTTTATTTTTCTAGAGTGGGAAGTATTGTGGTCAGCATTCTGAGTTCACGATGAAAAATAAGGCATCCAGCCATAGCACTGTAGCTCTTACTCTAAATAATTGCTTATTTTCTTAGTACAAATTTCACTTTAATTTAAAAAACATTCAAATAACAGAATAAATATGTTTTGTAATGGATTGAAAATACTGAGTTCTTCTCCCCTTACCATTCCTAAATTCAATGGCACCATAATATCTGATAACTAGAAGGTGTTAATTTAGAAAATTTCTTCAATAGAAACATATCCTATTTCCTGTCAAATCTACACAACTGAGGTATTTCTTGTGCTTGTGCTATTCAACTTTTCCCAGAGATCTGGCTTACAGGTTTTTTTTGCTCATATTGTATTTTAAGAGAAATGTATATATCAATGTTACTGCACACTGAGAAGTAACCTAAGGGGAAACTGTCCCGATGGATGAATGTTCATTTCCAGGAAAGTCTCTACCTTTTAGGAAAAAGAATGGCTCAAAGAAGTCAAGTTGGCAGAGAAACAGAGTATATGATGATAAATCAATTACATATTATCCTCCTGAAAGCCATGGCTCTGACCACCTCCCTGACGACTTCACAAGATTATTGCGAAGATAAAATGAGAATTTAGGTGAAAGCATTTTGTAAACTCTAAAGTGCCATGCAAATACTATTGTTCTTTCTGAATAACTTACATGAGTACAGTATCTGGAGCAGAGTAAAAATAGATCAATTGCTTGACAACCCAAGTTAAATTTTTTCTTAAGTTGAGTAACTGAATCACAATTAGAAATACACCGGTTATAAAATTCTTTCATTATTTTAAAATTGGAGTTTAAGCAGTGTGTTAGAAATAGAAACATGAACCTGAATTTTCTATCAGGAAACTGTGCAGTTCAGAGGGGAAAAAATCATGTGATAATGTCACTAATTTGAGTTCTCCACTGAACTTAATAATTGTTTTGTTTGTTTCTCTTCTACCATTTGTATTGATATTTGTTGTTCAGATTGCATTTTCAATCATCATATTGCATTCAGTTGACAGACTTAATGATATGATATGTATCCATTATTTTATTTTAATATTAACATTAAAATAATTGTGCTTCAATTGAAAGCAACACTGGTTTCCAAGTACAAGTTTTTAAGGGAGTAGAACTGTTCACAACTTCCATGGACAGCAGCAGTGCTGATTACAGATCATTCCAACAAATGTTCTTTGATTTGGCTGTTATAACCATGTCTGTCTCTGCTAAGGGGGGAAAATAAAGCAAGTGATATAATTCCCTATGTGTTGAAACCTTTTAGCTGGCAACAGCTTTTTAATGGCTTTTTTTGCAGTCAGCAAGAAATGTACATTTATTCAACTGAAAGCAACATTGATGATAAGGAGAAAAAAAATGTTTCCAACTCTTATTTCACTACATGATTTTCAAGATGGTTTTGTGAAGTTTCATTTACAGTCTCTAACAAAGCAAATCAACAGATACATATATTATCTGTGTATAGAACACAATAAAAGTATGAAGAGAAATAAAATGACATCAGATAATGCAGTGGTGTATCTAGCCAGACAGAGCCAATTTTATCCCTAATCATAAAGAATTGGCTTGCAAATATTAGGTATTTATTCACCTTTGGGGGAGAAAATCTTCCTAGTTCAATTCAATATAAGTCATCTAGTGATCACAGTCTTTGTAACAAAAGAACTAGAAGGATGTTACAAATATGTTGGCACAGAACAGAGAAAAGCATTACCACACTCATCTGCAAGGTGGGTTCTCTCTAATTAGATGGATGCAAGAATCAAAAAGTACATCTCTTATTGCCAACATTGGGGCAGGGGAATGCTGCAATTCAGGGTGCTGATAGTCAAATGTAGGCATATCCAGAGATTATATTGATATTAACTATAATAGGATTTAATCTCTTTCCTTGAGTGGACACTCTATGGAATATTTGAACTTCTGGAACACATTTTCAGTGAAGTTACATTTAAACAGGGAGTGGGTTCTAAAGTCAGCAAGTAAGACAAAAATTTTGCAGACTCAAAACTACCAGTCAACATCTATTGTGCTGCCTTTAAACTTTTAGGATTTAAACCCTTATAAAGTGAAAGGCAAAAATTATTTCTGTTTCCCTTTGCATTTTAGTTTTTGTCTCCTGAGGGATAATGGAGATCAGTTTGACTTGAACTGGGAAAAATTCTCTTTCTGTTTTTTGTAGAGCTGATATGATTGAATTCATGGAATTCAAATGAATAGAATATTAGAATACTATTGCATTGTCATGAACCTTACTGTGCTACACTGAATATTTAAGTATACGGGGCACCTGGGTGGCTCAGTCGGTTAAGCATCTGACTTCAGCTTAGGTCGTGATTTCACAGTCCATGAATTTGAGCCCTGCATCTGGCTCTGTGCTGACAGCTCAAGGCCTGGAGCCTGCTTCAGATTCTGTGTCTCCCTCTCTCTCTGCTCCTCTCCTGCTCACACTCTGTCTCTTTCTCTCAAAAATAAATAAACATTAAAAAAATTTAAGTACATTATTTCCCCTTTAATTTTCAAGATACATTTGTGAAATGACTAATGACTCCATATTAAGATGAGGAAATTGAGGCTAACAGAAGTTATGTAACTTGCAGGTAAGTGGCCCAGTTAGAATTCAAACCATGTTGATTCGATAGCTGGTCCTTTATACTATACTTTATCAACTCCTAGAAATACAAGGAAATATTCCAGTATGGCTACAATTGTAATATTAATAATGGTGCTGAAGCTAGCTGGGTCATTTAAATAATTTTTAGAATGCCATATTAAAGGTTTCCATTAAATAAACAACAGTGTTTAAAAAATATTAGGGGGTACTTAGGTGGCTCAGTGGTTAAGTGTCCAACTCTTGATTTCAGCTTAGGTCATGATGTCACAGTTTGTGGGTTCAAGCACCCTGTCAAGTTCTGCGCTCTCAGGGTGGAGCATGCTTGGGATTCTCTCTCTCTCCCTCTCTCTCTCTGTCCCTCCTTTGCGCACTCTCTCTCTCTCTCTCTCTCTCTCTCTCTCTCTCTCAAAATAAATAAATAAAACATGTAAAAAATATTAGTGGTTTGGGGTCATCTAGTTGAGGTAATCTAGCCCCCCTTTAACCACTCTCCTCAGCCAGCCTTCTTTAGTCCCAACCTAGAATATAGCTAACACATCCTTGTTCATTGATTATTCTCTTCAGCTCACCTTCCTTTAAACCAGTATGCAAAATATTTTTGTAAAAATCTCCCTAAGACATCATTTAATTACATCATTGCCTCCCTCATAAATCTTCAATAGCTCCTTATTTTCAATCTCGTCAAGCTAAGCTCTGCAATTTTGCAATTTTGTCTATGCTGTTTTAACTTTCTGTCTCCTTTGTACTTCTGTTCATAGTTCTCTTTATCTTTACTCTCTATACTTTTTACTCAAAAGCTCCATCCACCATTGAAAATGTATCCATCATTACCTCATTATATCAAGAACTTCAGTATCTCCAATACTTCTTTACCTCTAACATCACCGAGAAAAATTCTGACCATTTGAAAATCATCAGATGATTAATAGTCAATAAGAAAAACTTCCTATGGTAACAATAAGTGAAAGATTTAGACTGAAATATGTAATTAATCTTAGAAAATTAAAAATACTATTAGAATGCAATAAAAATAAATATTTAGGCCAAAGCTGTCTAATAGAAATATGAAATCTATATATAATTTAACATTTATAGTAATCAAACCTTAAAAAGTAAGCAGAAGTTGTATTAGTTTCCTGTTGCTGCTGTAACACATTAGCACAAACCTAGTGCCTTAAAACAACAGAAGTATATTCTCCTATAGTTCTGGAGGTCAGAAATCTGAAAGGAATCTTACAGGGCTAAAGTCAAGATGTTTACAGGGCTGGATCCTTATGGAAGCTCTGAGGGGAGAATATGTTTCTTTGCTTTTTCAGTCTCTACATGCCCCTTGCATTCCTTGGCTCTTGGCCCCTTCCTTGTATCCGTCCAACTTCTTCCACAATCACAAGTCCTGCTCCTCACTGTGATCTCCTATTGCTTTCTTATAAGGGATACTTGCAATTACATCAGACCTACTAGGATAATCCAGGATGATCTCCTTATCTGAAGATCCTTAATCACATTGATAAAGTCCCTTTTGCCATCTAAGGTAACATTCACAGGTCCCTGGGATTTGGATGTGGACATCTTTGGAGGTCTTTGTTCACTCTACCACAGAAACAAATGAACCTAATTTTCATAATATATTTTATTTAGCCCTCTGGATACAAAATAAATTATTTCAGCCTGTAATTAAGGTAAAAGACTTTACATTGCTTTCATTTTTAAATTCAAGTTGATTAAAAATAAATAAAATTAGAAATTCACTTGTCTAGTGGCACTATCTATATTTAAAATGCTCAACAGTCATGTGTGGTTAATGGCCTACCATATGTGGATGATCAATACTTTCTATCTGTGAGGGTTAGAGAACTATGAAAGCGGTCTTATATGGACTATGCTCCTTTTAACTTCTGATGCCAACAGAAAGTTTGGGAATCGTCAAGATCACACTTGGTAATGATTCACCAAAAAGACTCAAAGAACTCACTGAACTTTGTTATAGTCATGGTTATGGTTTATTACAGAGAAAGGATAGAGATTTGTATCAGGCAAGGGAAGAAATGCATAGAGCAGGGTCTGCGGAAGTACTAAATATGGAGTTTCCATTATCTTTTCCCTGTGAAGTTGTGAAAAGCATTGATTTCCTGAAATCCATGTGTGACAATACACATTGGGTATTGCCACCCAGGGAAGCTCAACTAAGCCTCAATGTCCTTATGTTTTACTGGAGCTATCACATAGGCGTGATAAATTGCCCACATGGTTGATTTCAGTCTTCAACCCCTCTAGTGGTCAATTGATACCTCATGCCCAACCCACCCTACATCACATTGTAAGGTTGGCTCAGAGCCCCCACCCTACATGATCTTGTTACTAGATGGCTGGCCCAAGGTCTCCAAGCAAATTAAGATACTCCTAGGAGTTGGGACATTCCTAGAGCTTAGACATTATCTCCCAGACCCCTAAGGCAGAGACCAAGTCCCTGTTTGGTTAAGTTAAATTCTTCACAACACACTCACCAACTAATTTGATGAAATTTTATTTACTAAATTGACTATTTTGACATCATATAGAAATACCCAAATGAACTTCTATCATTTGTTATTTCAACAGATAGCCAAGTATCAAATAGATACTTACATTTCACAGTTGCTTGATATTTTAATACAAATATAAAAATCCTTTCCTTTAAGTAACTTAGGGATGTCTAAATAAATGTTTCATTGCTTCTGTTTTTCAAGAAGGCTGATTTGTACTCCTCAGACATAAAATATATACTGTTTTGAGCTAATTAAAAATCAGTGTCTCATTTTTGACTTATGACCCTCTAAATCCAATTCAAATCACAAATAAAAATTAGCATTGAAGCTACCTAACTGTAATTACCCAAATGGTCCTTATGACGAGGGAGCATAAGCCAGACTGGGGGCCAAGCACAAGCTAGCACACCCCCTCCCAGGTGGGATATGTGTGATATTCCTCAGGCACTCCTAGCTGCCCAAGAACAAAGGAAAGGAAAGAAAACAAATGGTTAACTGATAGAGATCACAGTCATACAAGACATGGGTCTCCATCAGTTTATAAATATCTTAGTAAATTATAACAAAAAGGCAATCATCGATATCCTAATCCCCAGAAACCTGTAGACTCAGTTTCCTGGAGCCCTTAACATCACCCTCACCTCCATGGTGATGTGGGGAACAAAGGCAAGAAGGAAATGGCAGGTAAAATTAAATTTCTTATAATCTGCAGCCCATTGACAAACACTTGAGGCAGGCAAAGCAAAACGTTTCTCCAGGAACTTCCTACTGTCTTAAGGTTAATGCTTTGCTTGAGGGAGAAACAACCTTAGCTTGACAATGGCTAGGCCTCCAGTATCCTGTGAATTTTCTTTAGAGTCTGAAAATCTCTTTGTAAACTTCTCATTTGCCATTACCTCCTCAATTCCATAGTATATAACCAGTCATTCTTCACAACCCCAGTGCAGCTCTTTCTGTCCTGTCCCTGTGCTTTAATAAAATCATTTTTTTGCACCAAAGACATCTTTAAGAACTCTTTCTTGGCTGTCAGCTCCAAACCCTACCATCACCCCCAAATCTCATCACTTATACAGCTAATGGTATTTCATAAATCCAGATTTTCAGCAAGAGTGTCTCTAATGTTCTTAGATCAAGAGGACTCTTTTGAAATAGTTCACTTGGAAATTTCAAACTTCATAAAACTTCAAAGCTGATAAAAAACTTAAGTTCCACATATAATCAAATTGAGCTACAAAGTAGTGAGATGATTTGTCAAGGGTGACATGAAAAGAGGCTGGAATACAACTTCATCGTTAGTCTTCTAACTCCAAGTCCTGTGTGTGTGTGTGTGTGTGTGTGTGTGTGTGTGTGTGTGCCTGTGTCTGTCTTTCTTTGTGCTACATCATGACTCCTTCTGAACATGTTACTGTGTAGAAACCAGTAAATATATAGGCATCAATCTGCATGTCAGTTTGTAGTGGATGCCTGAACATTGTTGAGAAGGATTTTCTGGCTCCCTCTTGGGACAGCAGTAAAAAGTATTGTAATTCATGAGCAGTGCAATGGAACTGGGGAGGGGAAGGAGTGGCCAAGCATTTGCTACATTCACCATACCCAATGTAAGCATATAACTCAGGTAGTACTGATGAGGGGGCATAAGACAAGCTGAGAGCCAAGCACAAGCTAGCACCCCCCCTCCCAGGTTGGATATGTGTGATATTCCTCAGGCACTCCTGGTTGCCCGAGAGCAAGGGAAAAGAAAGAAAACAAGTGGTTAACTGATAGAGATCACAGTCATAAAGGACATCAGTCTCCATCAGTTTATAAATATCTTCGTAAATTATAAGAAAGAGGTAATCTATCAGTAGCTAATCTCCAGAAACCTGTAGACTCTGTTTCCTGCAGCACCAACATTATTCCTCCATAGTGATGTAGGGAACAAAAGGCAAGAAGGGAATGGCAGGTAAAATTAAATTTCCTTATAACCTGCAGCCCATTGACAAACATTTGAGGCAAGCAGAGTAAAACATTTCTCCAGAAACTCCCTACTGTTTTAAGGTTAATGCTTTGCTAGAGGGAAAAACAACCTTAGCTTGACAATAGCTAGGCTTCCAGTATCCTGTATGTCTTCTTTAGCATATGAAAATCCCATTAGAAACTTGCCCTTGATTCTACCTCCCCCAGCTCCATAGTATATAACCAGTCATTCTTCACAACCCCAGTGCAGCTCTTTCTGCCCATGGGTCCTGTCACCATGCTTTAATAACAATGCCTTCTTGCACCAAAGACATCTTCAAGAACTCTTTCTTGGGCATCAACTCTGAACCCCACCATCACCTCAAAACCTCATCAGTACTAAAGCACCAGTGATGGGGCACCTGGATGGCTCAGTCGGTTAAGCATCTGACTCTTGATTTCGTCTCACGTCATGATCTCACAGTTCATGAAATGAAAGCCTGTGTCAGTCTCCACACTAACAGCATGGAGTCTTCTTGGGATTTGCTCACTCCCTCTCTCTGCCCCTCCTCCGCTCATGCAAGCTCTCTCTCTCAAAATAAATAAACTTAAAAAAATAGGTAAATAAAGCATTAGTTATTATTACAATTTGTCTCTGACTTGGAAAACTCTCTTTCTAGTCCTCAGTTCTCATATAAGGAGGAAAACTACAATGATCACTGTTTCTTCTGGTTTTAAGATGTGAAAATAAGCACTTTATGCATGGTAGGCATTCATAATCTAGAACAGTTCCTGGCATACAGGAGTGCTCTTTAATATTTGTTAAATGGCTACATGTATTATATCAGGAAAGAGCTAGAGGAGATAAGGTAGCAAATTAACACACCTGAGAAAAGTCTGCAATGAATCCTTATCTATGGCATCTCCCCTATTTGGACAAGAAAGGTGGTACTCTGAGATATTCAAAATTACTCTAGAGAATGTACATGGTAGTAAGGAGGGCCTGCCCTAACATTTATTTAAAACAGGAAATCAAACTCCTTCATAGGAATTTCATCCAATACTCTGCATCATTTGCAAAACAATCAAGTGCCAATCAAACCATTCTGAATGAAATAAACTAAATCAAATAAAAATTAAATGCAAACATCAATACACTGTTAAATTTAAAATACTGTTAAACTTCAAAGAATGGGAATAGCTTAAAATTAGCATGAAAATTAAGCAAAAACAGCTAAACTGAGTTGTTAAGTAGGGCCATTAAGGAGACAAAGTACAGCTCAGGCTATTTTCTAACCAAATAACAATTTGTTAATATAAGCACATTGGCTGCAAATTAATTCCTTATAATGTAAAATGGGCACCATTTTCATTCTCTTTACTGATGCAAACATCTACCCTCTAAAAGCTGGCTTAAAGGAAAACAGGGTCAAGAGAAATGCATTTTTGTTGTGGGAATCCTCAGTTGTGACTTAATATTACAAATTATGATGCTTTTATTTTTGTTGTTTTGTAAAATCAAGTAGATCTTATCATAGAGGGGAAAAACATGTCCAGGGTCACAGAGTTTGTTCCTCTGTATTACTGTGGGTTTGACCTTGTCACTGTGGCCATAAATAGCAATCTGTATTTTATCTAATCTACTCTTGAGTATTCCTAGTGATGAGACCTTAGCGGCCTTTTCTCAGCAAATTATTCCTAAATCTAATCAGCCCCACATTTAAAAATACTTTCCTAATGTCTAACTTAATGGTCTAGTTTCAGGTTGTTATACCTTGTTACACTAGCCTTAACAACTTTAAAGGATTCTTTTTTCCTGTTAGGTGTTATTACCTCCCAAGTATCTATGCTCTGTCATGATCATTTGTACAGTTTATTCTCTAAACAGAATTGGGCAAATAATGTTCCCTTAACCTCACTGCAAAGACCATGCATGCCCTGCAAATTTCCTATCACTCGTAATACTGTGGTCTCAATTCCAGCCCTCTGAAGAACAAGAGTGACTACACTTCTATTTATCCAAGTAATGATATAGTGTCTCCTTTCTGGTATTGTGCAAAACTATCCCCTAAATTTGGTCATCTTCAGAATGGAAATGAATATGTGATAATATTAGTAATAGTAGGTGACCAAGACAACCTTAAATGTTCCTCTCAGCTTGAGTAAATTTTAAATGGGTTTCTTTCTGACTATAGAGCATTTACTTTAGAAAACTTGTAATTCTAAATTCCTTCTCTGGGCTTTTGAGATATAATTCTTTTACAACCCAAGAATGTCTTTTGGAAAGATGTGGGAGCCATCCTTTTGAAATGTAATTTGAAAAAAAAAAAAGAAATCTCTTTCAGTTTCTATGGGAGTGTAGGAGCCTAACTTCACTAAGACCCAATTAAATTAGCAAACAGATGGCCTCATCACTTTGGCCAACCTCCTCCCAGTAGCCTCTAGTAGTTTTCCACTAGCTCACCTCAGTGCTCAAAAACTCTCCAGCCCTTTGGCCCTTTGTTTTAATGGATTGGAGTTCAATTTCTCACCCCTAATGTAATTTTGAGTAAGTCTTCCTTGAGTAAAATCTTCCTTACCTGTTTAATTGGTCCAGCGCAATCTTCCTTTTACATAGGTAAGGATAGAGGAAGCCTTGGCCACCAAGGAGTTTTTTCAGTATAAGTAATATTATGTATAAACGGGTATGTTAACTTTGTGAGAATTCATTGAGCCATACATTTATATTTGCATACTTTATGTATATTGAATTCAATCAATAAGCTTATTTTACAAAATAGTTTAAATTTGAGCTCTGTCATTTACAGTGTTAGGACGGGGGGTGATATCTAATTTCTCTGAATCTCAGTTTCTTTATATTCTAAATGGGAAAAATAATATGTACCTCACTGTGTAGTTATGAGATTTAAATTAACCAAATGTTATAAAGTTCGTGGTAGAGTACCCAGTCTCTAGGAGTGAGTAAATGAGAGCTGAACCACTATTCATTGTTAGTTTTTAATCAGTCTTTCATAGTTATTGATTAAAATTCACTGGAATAAAAAATAAGTCCCTTATTTCAGCAGCCTTCCAGTGGGTCATAGTATCCATTCTACTTTTCTCTACTGCTTTTTAGATTGCCAGGTAATTATGTACAAAATTGCCAGGTAAAAATGTACAAAAACATTTAAATACAATCTAGTGTTTTAGTCCTATAAAAATCTACTTGCTGGGGTAATGGGCTAAATAGACAATGGACATTAAGAAAGGCACTTGGGAGGAGCACTGGGTGTTATATGTAAGTGATGAATCATTAAATTCTATTCCTGAAAGAAAAGAATCTAGTTTTTAATTAGTGTTGCAAACTTACTGATTAATTTCCTACATTAAATTCCAATTCAGCCAAATCAATTGTCCTTAATCACTGACCCCAGCCCCACCCAATGTCTTAGATATTTTAGTTTTATTGATCATTTACTAATTCAATATTGATTTATAATTACATGCCAGACACTGTTTCAGGACATAGGAATACTGTGATTAAAAAGACAAAGTCCTTATCTTTTGGAACTGAATTCATAGTGGTAGAGTCAATAGCCAGGTTTAAACAAATAGATCATTCTTCACTGTTATTAAAAATTTTTTTAAATATAGAGAATGGTTATAGGATGGGTGAGAGGGTGATCAGGAAAGTACAGAGACTTGATAAATGATTTTTTTTTAAGAAAGCCTTATAAATAGCTAAGGCAAAGTGGTTCTATGTAGAGGCAAAAAGTACAAAGATTCCACAGCAAGGAAAATCTTGACCTATGACTGAAGTGCAGGAAGCAAGGGATAGAGTCATATGATGAGGTCTGAGACACGTAAGGGCTGATCAGGGAGGTCTATGATCACAAGTTGTAGGATTTTAACAAGGGGAGGTTGTAATTGGATTTACACTTTTTAAATGCTTATCATAGTTGTAATGTGGAGATTATCCTGGAGTAAGGGTAGATCAAGAGAAGACATACGGAGACTAGTTAGAAGCCTGTTATATTAGCCCAGGCAAGAGATGTTGGTGGCTTTGCCTAGGGTGGTAGTGGATAAAATAATGAAACACTGTCAGATTGCAGATGTACTTCATAGGTGGGGTCAACAGGATTTGATGATTGATTGAATATGTAACTTCAGGGAAAAAAGAAATAAGCATGTCTAGGTTGTGGACTAAAGAATAGGCTGAAAGGTAGTACAATTCAATGAGATTGAGGAGTAATAAGATTGGGGTGTGTGAAACAAGAAATATATACATATTAGTCTCTGTCCTCAGTTCCTGCTAATATCTGATATTTGATCCCCTTTGAGCTCCCAAAACCCTTGAGTGATAGGAGTGTCTTTGTTCTAATTAAACAACTTTTGGTGGACTGCTAGATGTGTGCTGATCACTAGAAAGCCTAAGCCATGATTAGAAGCTTGGAACTTTAAGCCCTACCTTCTAACCTCCGGAGAGGGGGGGCAGGGTCTAAAAAATGAGTTAATAATATGTCATGTCTATCATGTCTATGTGATGAAGCCTTCACAAAAACCTGTAAAGTGTTTGGAGAGCTTCTAGGCTATTGAACGTGTATGTGCTGGGAGGGTGGCACACTGCAGCTCAATAGGGATAGAAGCTTCTGGACTCAGAACTCTTCTGGACCTTGCCCAATGTATTTTTTCATCTGGCTGTTCATTTATATCCTTTATTATATCTTTTCATAAGAAACTGCTAATTGTGTTTCCCTGAAAACTGTGAGCCATTATAACAAATTGTTAAACCCAAGAAGGAAGTCCAGGAAACCCTGATTCATAGCCAGTCAGAAGTACAGGTAACAACCTGGGGTATGAGATTGGTATAGGAGTGGGGGCAGTCTTGTAGGACTGAGTCCTTAACCTGTGGGATCTCACTCTAACTCCAGGTAGATAATGTCAAAACTGAATTGGTTTGTAGGACATCTTGCTGGAGCTAGAGAATTGATCAGTATCTGGTGTCAGAAGTATTCAGTGTAAGAGTAAAGGAAAACAGAGACTCTTTCCCTAAACAGGGGAGTATAATCCAGAGTATAGCTTGAGGTGTCAAATAATTTACTCTTCTTTCATCCTTTTGTCTTTTTCGTCTTGTCCATTTTTCTACATCCAGGTCAGAAATACTCCCTTTTCCAGAGTGCCTCAGTGGCTCACTTGGTTAAGCATCTGACTCTTGATTTCAGCTCAGGTCATGATCTCATGGGTTCATTGTAAAGCACAGACCCTGCTTGAAATTCCCTCTCTGCCCCTTTCCTGCTCACACACATGCTCTCTCTGTCTCTCAAAATAAATAAATAAAATAAACTTAAAAAAAAGAAATATTCTATTTTCCTAACAAGCTTCACCTGTGATTATGATTTAACTTTGTATAACACTAGTTTTGCATTGTTTAACTGATAGTTAATCTTAGTCTCTGTGGCTTATTTTATGTATTCACACAGGTAAGTAGATTTCAAAGCCCTTAAAGCCAAGGAATAAATCTAATTACATTTTTTTTTAATTTTCAGCATTTATCATGGAAATATTTTAAAGTATATATAAAAGTAGAAAAATGTTAAATAACCATATTCTCAAAACCTCACTTCAACAATTAGCAATTTATTACCAATTTTGTTTCATCTATATAATAATCTATATCTCCCCTGCCTCCACTGGTATTTGGAATTAAATACTAGATATCATATAATTTCCTCTATTACTTAAGCATATGTATTTAAAAGAGAACCAGTTTTTAAAAATATATAGCTATAATACTATAGCAAGGCCCAAAAATTGCATTAATTTCTTAATATTAAATATATTATACTCTCACAAATACTTTTTTTACAGATTTATGTGTTCAAACCAGGATCCAAATAATATCTACACTTTGGTATTGGTTGATATGTCTCTTAATATTTGCTAATTTTTTTTTTTACTGTTTATTTTTGAGAGACAGAGAGAGACAGATTATGAGTGGGGGAGGGGCAGAGAGAGAGGGAGACACAGAATCTGAAGGCTCTGGGCTCTGGACTCAGGGCTTGCTTGAACCCACAGAATGTGAGATCCTGACCCGAGCCAAAGTCAGTTGCGTAACCGACCCAGGCGACCTGTTATGTCTCTTAATATTCTTTTAAATTATACCTCTACTTCCAACTCTCTCTCTCCCTCTCTCTCTCGTGTGTGTGTATTTGCACATGTGAATGAAATTTATTCATTTAAAGAGGTAGATCATTTATTCTATAAAATGTCCTATAGTCTAAAGTTTTGCTAGTTCCATCCCTGTGGTGCTATTTAATATGTTTCCTTACTTTATGTTGGAAAAATTGGATAGGAATAGGAAAATACTAGGGGCCTGAGCTATGCTAAAATAATTTCCTTATCCCAACAGAGATTCTATTTTAAAATTCACTATTTTATACTTGTATTCTGTGTTCATCAGCAAAAGGACCATGCCTTCTCAAGCATATGATGGAATGCTTTTAGACAATACCTTGCATTTATGTACAAATAGACAAAACTTCAGTTTTATCTCATTTTCCTGTTAACAAAATAGAGCATGTACTATGGAGTAGGTATTGTACAGTATTTTAAAATAAAACCCATTTACCTCTCACATTATTACCTTAATCCTAAAAAAGTATCAATACTTATTTTGCTAAAACCAAAGTGCAAATAAGTGTTTAAAGTTGTATCAGTAAGTCTAAAGTGGAACTGAACTAAGTGATTTTGAATTTATGTGTCACTTCTCTTCCAGTCTTTTCTGGATTAGATTTTATTCAGACATCCTTTTGTGAAATACTTAGCACACACAGCGTAATTGACTTTTTATACCAGCTGAGAAAGAACAACAGGGGACTCATATCTAAATTAAAATACATCTCACCCAGGTCTATAAAAGAACCAACAGTGCATTCAAGTGTGAGGAACTCCGTTTTGGAAAGAAAAGTTGAGAAACTCACTGAGATTCCTGAAAGCAAAGAAGCTTCAGCCAGGTGAAACAGATACTGTCCCCTAAAAAATAAAACTGTTTTATCACCTGTAGATTCCCAGGGCCGCGATAACAAAGTATCACAAATCAGGTGGCTTAAAATAACACGAAGTTAGTCTCAGGCTTATGGAGGCTAGAAGCCTGAACTCAACGTGTTGGCAGGGCTATGCTCCCTCTGAAGTCTCTAGGAGAGGCTCCTTCCTTGCCTCTTGCAGCTTCTGTTAGTCCCAGGCATTCCTTAACATGTGACATGTGGCCTCCATCTTCACATGGCCAGAGCTCTCCAGTGTCTCGTCTCTTCTTACAAGGACACCTGTCATATTGAGTTAGGGCCCACCCTAATCCACTATGACCTCATCTTACTTCGATTATATTTGCAAAGACCCTATTTCCAAATAAAGTCACATTCACAGGTACTGATGGTTATGATTCAACGCATCTTTTGGGAGGATGCAATTCAACACATAATATCAACCTCCCTTGAGTGTAGGCAAATCAGGACAGCCTAGGCTCTTAAATTCTCACCTTGCATAACTTTATACCTGGGGCAACTGGAAGAAACACTATTTACAAGGTTGGTTTGTAGCATTTGTCAATACGCTAATTAGCCATCTGTTTTCACACTGGAAACAATAAAAGGTGAAATGACACAAATTATTCAGTAGGTCTGAATTGTATTTCTTCGATCTATGAAGGCAGATTTAGCTGTTTTATCTGGATAGTGTTCTCCTATGGATATGCAAGACAGAAAGAGAGGAAATGACACAAATAAGGGCAATCCAGGACCCACAATTCTTTGATTTTATGATGGTGTGAAAGCGACATGCATTCAGTAGAAACCGTTCTTCGAATTTTCAATTTTGATCTTTTCCTAAGCCACTGATACCCATACAGTTCCGTGATGCTGGGCAGTGAGCTGCAACTCCTAGTCTACAATGTGATCATGAGGGTGAACACCCACTACTCTTAACAGACATTCTGTACCCATGTACAACCATTCTGTGATTTCCTTTCACTACAGTGTCTAATGAATTATAGGAGATAATCAATACCTTATTGTAAAATAAGCTTTGTATTAGACGATTTTGCCTAACTGTAAGCTAATGTAACTATTCTGAATACATTCAATATTGGCTAGGATAAGCTATGTTGTTTGGTTGGTTAGATGTATTAAATGCATTTTTGACTTAAGATATTTTTAACTTCTGATGAGCTTATCTGGGTGTAACTCATCATAAGTTGAGAAAGATCTGTACTTTTATTAGGGGAGAGTCTTGCTTTTGTTTGTTTGTTTGTGTATGTGGTTTATTGGATAATTCTTTTTTTTCTAAAACACTTCTCTCCATTCAAGTTTAGTTCTCTCTTTACTGCCCCAACACATTGTAGGGGAGGAAAAATACATTTCCCTCCACTCTTCTTAATTCTTAGCTGAGATGCCTGCAATCAAAGATTAACAAGAGAAAGACAAACTGAATTTTAACATGTATACCTATGTATACATGGGAGATACCCAGGGAAAAACGAATAACTCTCCAATGTGGCTTAGAATTCACAATGAAACACCATTTTAACAGGGAAAGTGGAGGGAGGGATGTGGGCCTCTTAAAACACAGTAAAGTGACCTTAGGAAAGATTAATGAGTTCTTAGAAGAACAGACAGGAGATATGATAGTTTGTGACAAAGTTTGTCTGGCTTTCCTCTCCTGTGATAGGAGTCAATCCTCTCTGGTTGATGAATCCCTTTGGACGGGATCTATGACAACTGAGTTCCTTTTGGAGCCCCTGTCTTTAGGCAGATAGGGGAGGTTCAGAGAAAGCCTCTCCTTGCATTTGCTGTTTTTGAAGCTGTTTTTGACTATACATCAGAATAACCAATATATCAAACTGGCATATTTGGGGTGTCATATTCTGCTGCCCTCCAGTATCTGAAAACCCCTAAACTCTTACCTGAAAACTCAACTCTTACCTGAAAACTCAAGTCAACACGATCCTTGGTCAGGGCATTCTCCCATTTCCTTCTGTGTTATGCTCTTTCTTTGTCTTTGGTAGTGTGGGGATCCACTCAGAACCCTCAGTGTTGGTATGAAGAAGGTTTTAAATGGAAGACATTTGAGATGCAATAGATGCAAAAAGAAGTCTTTTTGGAACTTCTTTTATCTGACTAAAGGGAAAATCTTTAGAGCATGAGGCTGCAGTAAGTCCTCTTTCCGGAGCAGTGTCACAGCCAGGAAAGAGTGGGACCACTGGCACTGAGGTGAGAAATTTCAAATAAACATTATTACTTTCTGTTTCCCTGAAAACTCATTTGTCTTTTCCCCATTAAGCTTGTCTGTTCTTCATACAGAAGACTTGTCTCTCTGCTCCCTTTCCTCTATGAACTGAGTATATAAATCCCTATCTCTAGCCATTCAGGGGGCTACTGCTTTTGTGCATTCATATGTGCATGAAAACATTTTGTCTTTTCTCTTGTTAATCGGTTGCTAGTTAACTGCAGGTCCCCAACCATTTGAACCTGTGGTAAAGAGAGAGTTCTCCTCTGACAGTATTGACAACAGATCAAATTCCACAACAAGACTTTCAAAAGAAATATGGAAGCCAGTTGGGCAGAAGGAACAAGGAAAATGAGACATGATGGCAGGACATTCCTGCCTAATAAAAATGTGAAAGGAATTCAGGGAGTGAAAATCATAGGAAGTGAAAAAGAGTAAACACTTTGCTTTACAAGTTCTGGCTTCTGTATTTTGAACCACAAGGATAAAAAACGTAAACTCTATCCTGTTCCTCAAAGAGCTGGAACTCATTCTAACTTATTGACATTTTAAAGAGCTGTTGATTGATCTTACTCTCCGCCACGCCACCCTTCTTCCCCTTCTTCGAAGATTATTAAATAGTTAACACCCACACTGCCCACTTAGCCACTGCGCAGCTCACAACATTCCCTTCAGCTTACTCACCGCATTTTCTAAATCTCCTTGACTGGCAGTCCTTTTCCTGTAGTACACCTATTATTAATACAATGGAAAGAATTGCTTTTACAAAATGTCCAAGTATAATTGATTACACTTGGCTTGTTTCCATTTAAAAAAAAGGCAATTGACTTTCACTTTTCTTCCAACTATATTCTTGCATAAATAAAGCTTTCTTCCTTGGTAGCCCTAACGCAATGCGGAGCACGATGCATATTTTCTATGGTTACTGAACACTTTGTTTCAATTGCTTTCAAGGCAAATATATTTGGCTCTGACTTCTGGAAAGTTAAGCAATTAATAAAAGTGTCAGATAAATGGTATCAAAATCAAACCTCCGTTGAATACAAATGGGCAAACCCACAGAGTGCCTTTGATATTTAACAGAATCAATCTCAAAGGCCACAAAGTGATGGCCACTGTCATTAGCCATAATTAACTCTGACATTGTGATTAAATTGTTTCACAAGTGTCATAGAAACCTTTATACATGATAAATACTTTTACAATTACGTTGGTCATTAATTTGAGGCTTCTTCTCCTCTTGCTCCCCTTCTACTCCTTCCTTCTCCCCCAGCTCCTCCCTCCCTCTCTGCCTTTTTAAACTCTTATTTTTTTAACGTTTATCTATTTCTTGAAATAGAGAGAGATTGAGAGCATGAGTGGGAGAGGGGCAGTTTCCAAACCAGCTCTCCTTTCTTTGTTTTAGTTTTATTTTGTTTTCCTGGTGGTCTTATAAAAGATCTGAAATTCACTGGCCTGGGATTTTCATAACTGAACTTGGTCATGTGTCCTGTCTGTCTGAAACAACCTCTCAGATGAGAGGAATGTAACCCCTGCATGCCTATAACTTCAGAAGTGAGAGTGAGAGAGAGCTAAATCTCTAGGCCAACATTAGTGCTGCTGCCAGACCAGCCCTGAAAGCAGTAGAGGCAATAGACGACTGGACCCTACAGGTGGTCAAAGAGATGACCTCTAGACAAATGAACCTGAGGATGCTTAGGATATACTGTCTCCACCTGTGCTACTATTCTGCACCTTGGCTTTCTCCATAAAGGCGAAACCATGGCTCATGGCTCACTTCTCTCCCTTAGAGTTCAACAAATGTGACAACTCATTCATGTTTTAACATTTAAAAACATACTAAGCAATTCATTTCCTTTATCCACAATAAATAGAAAACATTTCTTTGGATTTCTAAATAGGCATTTGAGCAATAAGTTTGCTATAGTAGTTACAGGCCAATCATAAGAAACAAATACCCAAATCCAACTAGTATGCTATTAGACACCTGTCACACAAGGCAATAATAATAATTACACTTTATTATCCTAGAGGAAATACAAAAATCATGAGGTAATCAAAATATCCCAATACATTGCAGAGAAAATCTATTGTATTCATTTCTTTATATGACCCTGAAGAAATTAGAACAAGTAATAGAGTCCTTCAAGCAATGTTTAGTGCTATTGGAACCATTTTTCAGGGCCAATGTGTCTTTTCTCCAAACTATTGCTAATCTTGAGTTTATGGAACTCTTCTCTCTATCCTTTCCTTATCTTTACATGTGCTTGAAAGAATTCCCTGTAAATAGATTTTAATTGCACTCAACAGCAAATCAATCCTTCCCTTTAGATATTTCATGAAACCTCAAGAAACCAGAAAACAATTCAAACCTGGCCCACTTAGAACTGGAATTCACATGTTAAGACCTTATTCCGAAGAGCAAGAGGGCCTCCAATAGGTGAGAGTAACTAAGGTAATTTAAATATGGGTGAATACAGGAACAAATTCCCAGGCTCTGTTACTCTCTTTGTTGAAACCCATTCTTTTGGAAAATAATTTTCTTTAGCCATTGGACAACAAAATGCATTGTCAAGAAATTTTATAGCAATAATTATAAAAGATGTCCATTTGAACCCATTGAGGTCTCACTGATTTTATAACACCCAGCAGACCTCCCTGCAGGAGAACACTATATTTATGTGAGCAATATATGCGAGAATTGAGATCGTAAAATTAAATGACCACATAGAACTGTCATTTATATGATGAGCGCCTACATATGTGAAGGCTGGTTTATTTTGCAGCGTCGGGTTGCGTTAAATGGTCCACTCTCAGTGAATGTTTTTAATCACGCATTTCTTCACTCTTTCTGCAATATTACACTTGAAGGACTGGTAAGCACTTTGCTATGAAATGCTAAATGGTTACTGGCACCGCTATTCTGACAGAAGAGCTCACTAAAATAGAAGTACAGTACATATTGTATGCAATTGTTTTATGAGAGACATTATGGTTACTAGAATAACATTTCACCATTACCAACTGCTGAGAGAAAAGTCATTAAGATATTTGGCGAGCCAGCGCAATTTTTCAACAGAGCTATAGTACAAGACCTTAGAACAGCCTCCATAGAGGGAGGCTGGCTGTCTCACAAGAAAAAAAAAGAAATCAAGTCCCAAGTCTATGTTGTTTGATTTATAGTACTTTATTTTCAGAGTCCAATGAGGAAGTTACAGGATACGCCAGGAGTGTCAGAAGAACAACAGAGAATGCTTGTGTAAAATATATGTATATTTCACACACAAGTGTTTCTGGTATGTGTGTGTGTGTATGTGTGTGTGTGTGTGTGTGTGTGTGTGTGATTTTGTGTATGTATGTAAAAGGTTAACCTCTTGTGTTAATTGTTCTGACAATGCCAATGTGTTAAAGCTCATGTTTTCCAGAAAACTATCTTTATTCAGAGATTAACTTGTATAATTTGAACAGTAAATGCCTTATTTTTTTTTTTAATGAAAAGACATTGATGGATGGGGGAGGGGTGAGAAAAATAAACTGTCTGAAACACTTCACTCAAATACAGAAGAATAAAACAAGTAGTTCACTGCAAAAATTTAACATTTCCTGCCATGGTTATTGGTGGAAAACCAGTGATGATAACAGTTTTACAAATGCTTCTTTCATATATATACATTCACATACATATGTATCAGTATATACTTCTATTTAGATGCTTTTATATAGTATGTATATATATATGTGTGTGTGTATATATATATATATATATGTATATATATATATATATATAATGTATGCCAGATAGATAACTTTTTGATTGTTAAACTGACAGTTTACCACCTGCTCCTGTGAATGCTAGTTCTATTACTTCCATCTCCTTACATCAGAAAGAAACATGAGCATTCATCAAAAACAAATATGCGTTGGGGTGTTTCTCTACAATAGCAACAATGGACAGAATTGGAATTATAGAGTCAAATATGTGAGTGTATGGATAACCGTGAAGGCAAAACTCAGTGATCTTATCCTCACCACTACTGAGGTCACCTTAGTAAGTGGTAAACTACCATATGCAGAACTTGCAGTCAGCAACCATTGGTTGAATAAATACTTTAAAAAAAAGACATTGGAGATCTTTTAATAAATAATAGTGTCAAATATATATTTTAAATTACCCAGAAAACCGGATTCTATTCCTGTTATTCAATACTTTTGACCCCATGTAAAAAGGTTGAGTTTTTTACAGAAGTTATGAAGGGGCAAAAAAGATAGTCAATTCAGTTAAAAAAAAATCTAACCAGCACTAACAGAACTTTTAATTCTTTGACGTCTTGATGCATATAGAGACACCTAAAGTACATGTAACTGACAGAAGCATCATATTCAGTTTGCTCATCACAGCTCACTCTTCTGTGTATTAAACCCTCTATGACTTATTTTTTATAAGCCATGTTTTATCTCCCTACTTACAGCAAAACTCATCAATATCATTAAAATAAATGTGGATATCACCTTGCTTTTTAAAAACACTTTTGGGCAGCACCAAAGGTGACAGAGAAAATATTGTTCTTGATGGAGGTGATGTTTCCTAACAAGAAAGTTAAATAAATGCATAAATGCTGATCCTCCAATAATGTCCTTTTGATCTAAGCACTTTGTTCCAGAAGAACTACTATAGTATCTTATATAGATGGTATAAATATGACCTTTTTTTAAATTAAGAATAACAACTTTCTCTCTTTACCTGCTCTCCAACACCCCACTACACTTCTTTCCAATGGTAATCAGGGGAGACTTACCTAGTCACTGAATTTCTAGACCTAGATATTTGGATTCTGGGGGTAAAGAGCTGGAAAGTAGTGTCTTTCCTTCTACTTCTGCATGTCTGTGAGAGATCCAGTCTGGATCCATTAAGAAATCAGGCAACTGATTCTTAAATTAGATCATGGAGAAGCAGGAAGGAGTTCACTCTAAAGAGAAAGGTGTAGGAAACATTAACTCCTTTCCTTTCTTTCCTTCCTTCCTTCCTTCCTTCCTTCCTTCCTCCCTCCCTCCCTCTCTTTCTTTCTCTCTTTTTTGCTATTTCCTTTACTAGTATCTCCTAGCATCGTAAGTGGCACATGGCAAGTTGTATGTGAATGAATGAATGAATGAATGGATGGATGGATATATAGACAAATGAATTAATCACTAACTGGAATAAATAAATGAAGGAAGGAATAATTTGAATTATTTGTATATATATACATATCTAAATGTATATAATAATCTAAATATACATATATATTTAGATTATATATCTGAATCACAGTTGCATAATACTTTCCCATAGTAAGCACATACATCTAGTTACTTTGCAGTGGAACATATTTACAAGAATATTATTATATTTCCTACATATAAGTATTGAAGATGTTATTCATATTAGTTAAAAAATATCAGCATTGTGTAAAACACTTTAGAGAAACATTTCCACCCAGAAGTCATTGTCTTTGCCAAACTATTAGGACTTTTTTTTGTAAATGGAGCATCATCCACCTTAAAAATGCTGAACATTAGTCCTTGGAAAAAGATTTTAACGAAATACATATTTCAGTTAAAAGAGGGCTATGGAATCTGCCTGCTAAACAAAATGCTTTATTTTTTCCAAGTTTTCAAGGCTTGGGACCCTGGGGAAAGCTTAATTAAACTCAATGCAAAAAAAAAAATTATATCATAAAAGTTGAAAAAGTCAAAATATGAAATATTCAATTATTATTGCCCATGGGGTTTGTTCTGTAAATATTTTATCCACAGTCAACACTCAGCTTTCTCTCCACCCCATCTTTTAAGGGCTATCTGGGGAATAACCCACACCTCCTCACTCGGTCACTTGACTTCCTTTTCGTCTTATAATTTATTAAATGATGTTTTTAGAAACATAAGTACTTTAAGTTTTCCTTCCTATCACTTTGTTTGTTGTTCCCTTCACCCACAGAATTGCTGTGGCTATAAAATAGAGATATAAAAAAGACACATAGGATATCAGTTCATCCTTTGGGGTTTTAGCTACACTCGTTTCTTTCATGGAACTGCCTCTAGTCCTGCCACAATACACCGCATTAAATGTCCCAATATGACACCACTCTCTCAAGATGGAGGGGATTTTGTTTCACTCAGTTCACAGAAACATTCTTCTCATTTATGTTACAATTTTTAAAATAATATGTAGACATCAGAATTTATCTCATTGCTTTATTACTGTGTACTTGTTTGTAAACTGTGAGCTCAAGGCAAATATTGAATAAACTCTAAAATGCATTAAATATTAATAAGCCTCTAAAACTGAGTCTACATTAAAATGAATGGCCTAAAGTTTGGGTGAATATTAATGTTATATCACTATTTTTTAGCCAACATCTTGGTAGCATTCATGATATAATCATATCTCTATTCCAGTAATAGACTACAAAGTTTTCCCAGTAAACCCAAATTATCGGAAAGTGTTAGTATCAGAGTCATCTTTTATGATAAACAAAGATATTTCTTTGCTCTGTTGAAGTTGACTCAAAAATACAAGTATGTCTTTTTTTAATCAAGTCATACTTTAGCAGCCGATGAGGGTATGTTATTTAAGTGACAACTTGCTGCACATTGATATTTAATAACATGATTATCATGTATTGAGTTTGTTTAAATAGGAGGATAATAAGTTAAATAATTATGCAATTAGATATGGCCACACATGATCAAAAAAAGTGCTTTAAATTTCCAAACTGCATTTATTCAGCGGAGCATTGGAAAACTTGCTCACCCTCACTGCCTGAGATTTTCTTGCCTGAAGATGTATGAGTAAATTTGGAATTGGAGAAAAAGAAGAAACAATCTTAAAATATCAACAAGGAGGAAGTCTTGAAAAGGCCAATAAGACATAAAAATGACTTCAAGGAGCATGCTATAGTTTCCTCTTTGAAACATCAATATTCAAAAATAATTTAAAGGACTAAAAGTGGTAAGCCAAAGTGGCAAGGAGAAGTGTTCTGAAGAGTGATTCTGAATTATGAAATACCATTTCATATGCCAGAGTAGTAAAAGTGGAATACTAATCTGGTGCAACCAATTCATCCATTTCTAATTTACACTCCACACTGTGTCATTCATTTACTAATGCTTGAAATATATAGATGACTAACAAGATGACTCTTGTTCATCAGGACAACTCGACACCAAAACAGTAATGCAATTATCCCCTAAGCAATAGACTATTACCAAATTGATTTATGTGCTATCTCTAGGATACTTTAAAATTCATAGCCTATCACAGGAGTATAATCTAAAATTCAACTGAGAGTTCAAAATTTAGCTTGGAAAGAACATCTAGCTGCACACATAATTGCAAGTTAACGTTTCAAAAATTGGAAAATATTTAACAGAAAGAACCAGAGTTAATTGAATATTTATCCTCCAAAAAAAAGATGGAAATCAATATTCTTAAATGGCTGTTGGGATATCACATAAAAGAGAAGGGGAAGAGCTGCACTCTGAATCTGAGTATTAACAAGAGCTAATATACTATTCAAATGATATAAATCAAGATGTGATTATTTTTCTAAAATTTATTAATTGATTTTGACATTAACTTAGAGACCTTGTTGTCCAAATACTGCACAATATAAAACCCATCTGTGGTTTAAATAAAAGCTCTTAAAAATCATAATACAAAAAAATTTATTTACCTGTTTGATAAACTTATGGAGACATCACATTAGTAGGAGAGACTATTCTCTATATGGTCTATTATTGCTTAATGTTGATATCTATTTGTAGGAAGATACTACGTGGAGATATGAACTGGCGTGCCTTCTCCCATTCCGTACTCAGAGACTCCTTCGTTTTCATCCTGAAAGTATCTTTTAACCACCTCCTCACCACCACCCATAACAGCTAGACTTGAAGGACTTGCCAGGGTCTCCTGCTAACCTGTTTTATTAAAAGGATCATGGACAAGTGCTTGAGTGCAGACTCTTGAGCCAGCCTCTAAGGTTAAATGCCAGCTCGTAAGTTAATAATCAATTGATTTCAAGCAACTTATTTAACCTCTATGTGCCTTACTTCCCTCATATTCAAAATAGGGCCATTGTATAAGTGAGATTATGTCCATATTGCTTAGAATAGCGCCTGTCACATAATAAATATCAAATATTAGCTATTATTAGTTGTTTCTATGCTCAGAATTCACTAGTCCCAGTATCTAAAGAGATCGAGTTTCTTGCACAATTTTTCCTCTGCTCCCAAAGACTAGATCAAAAGATGCCATGGTCAGGGGCAGAATAGAGTTAGAAATTATGCAGAGAGTGTGGGGGGAAAAAGTGCCAGAGCAAGAATTCTGTACTGAACCTCCTGATGGAAAGAAAGAAGCTGGGACAGCCTGAACCCAAAGACAGCCTGTTTCTAACAACCACACATTCTGGCCTGTTAGTATCTGTTCCTTGAGACTCTATCCAGTTTCCCTGTCCACACTCCAACCCCATCCCAATAACAACACATTCATACACAGCAGCCTAAGATTCATTGTATAATCCTTCAGCGAGAAAAAGACTTTGATATTCCATGGCAAGGGATGGGTAAATAGGGGAATCCTAGCCCTGGACCAGAATGAATCTAAAAGAACTAGCTTGAAAGATCCCACTGAACTGGTGAGGCAATGGAATGTGTAGCCCCTGCCACACATTTATTGCATTTCTACTATGTTCTAGAACTTTCTACTTGCATTACTTCATTAACTTCTTCTCAAACTCTGGAGTATAATTCTATTCCAGTTCTTTCCTGAATGTAGTGATGAAATCTATCAAAGACATTTTTAAAAATGAATATGTAACATCAAGTTTTCTGTTTATGCTTCCTATAATAAAACAAGGAATCCAAGCATATAAAAGAAGCCCTGCATTTATAATCAGAAGACCTAAATTTGAATAGGCTCTGCAACCCACTAGTTAGATGATCTTATCATGTCTCATAGCCTTTTGAGGCCTCAATTTCCTCATCTGTAAAATGGAAATACTCCATGCAACCTTACAGAATTATTTTAAGAGTCCAATGATATAATAAGTGTGCATTAAATAAAAAGCAATTTTAAAACTGTAAAGTACTCTATAATTATCAGACACAAATCTATAACCGTACGTGAGCTGCTCCCTTGTAAATGCCCCCAAACAACAACAGTATAAATTCATTCTGTCTTGTAAAATGCACACTTATATGTAGAAATATAGCTTGAACTTGAGCAACAGTAATAGGTGATTGTTTTTAGTATAATTCTTTTTTATTTTCTACAGTAAACCCTGCTTAAAATGTTTAATGATTAAAATAGCTCATTCCAAAGTTTCTTAATAACATAATTGGAGAAGATAATAAAGAAAAACTATTGACATAGTTTATTTTGCTCTATGTATTTTTTAGGCTGAGAGAGAGAGATTTGTTTCATACGTGGACTCCTAGGATTCTAAAAAGAAGATGCTAAACATACATACAACTCCTGTACTTTGTGGAAAACCATAATTTTGGTCTCTCATTCCCTCTAGCTCCTGAGTTTTGGTCACTTCACTGTTAATTAGCCCCTTTTGAATGGTGGGTATAAGAAGTAAAAAGAAACCCAAAAGATGATATGCTGTGTCTTGTTAGCAATTTTAACAAAGTCATTAGAGAGGATTTGGAAAAATTGGTTTGGATTATTTGTAGATTTCTCTTTGTCATTATACTTATGTTCTTCCTTATTCTGCCTCATTTAATTAATAAGATTTTATCTCCCTTCTGATAAATGGTAACTCTAAATGTTTTTCTAAAAGTAAATTAATGATACTTTTAAAAATTCTAATTTTGGTTCTCTGTATTTTATCTTATAGTTGTACTTCTGTTTGTTATTCGTGCTATACACATATCTTCTTTCAGTATATGACTAGCTTTTCCACTTTGCTTATAGTTTATTTTTGTGCAAAAAGTTTTAGTTAGAATGCAATAAATATATCAGAATTTTCTTCTATGATTTGTGTTTTTTGTGTCTCCTTCCTTAGCCAGAGGTCATAAAGATATTATTCTATTATTTCCTTGAAAAGTTTTAAAGTATCTAATTTAACTTTGCACATGGATAAACAATTGTCCATCACCATTTATCTAATAGCCCATGGCAGAGGAAGAAAAAAACATCTTTTTCCTCTACTCACCTTAGGTTTTCCAATTGGGGCCCTTTAAATTCAGTGAACAAAAGGCAGATTAACAAGAGAATGTGCATCACACATCCACATGGGAATACTCATGGATGAGTAACTGAAAGGGATGGTGGCATCTTAGCAAAGAATAATGATTTTGCAGAGAAGTGACAAGAACAAAGAAAAGGATTTTGAGCTTCTGCGGGTAGCAAATTATGGGAAGACAAAAATATGGAGAAACTAATGGTAGGTAAAGGCTGGTTAGTGAAATTTGTCATGTTTCCTCCGGTACCATCTCTGAGCTGGGAAGGGTCTAGAGTTGTCTCTAATGATTAATTTCTGTACTTCTTGGTAGACAGGAAAGGAGACATATCTTCACAAAGTTATGTCCTGCTTATAAGAAAATGTGGGGAGGACAGAGAACTTGTCTTATATCTGCTTCTTAACGATCCTGATGCCAAAGTGGCATATTTGGGGGTGGCATATTCTGCTACCCTTCACCATCTTTTCCCCCATTCACTTATAATGTCACATCTCTCATCTATTATTGTTATATATGAGTGTGTGAATTACTAGGGTCTTTATATTCCATTAGTCTGTCTTGTGTCAATATCTTTTTTTGTTCACTTTTTAAAATTCCTAATATCTGGTAGGTCAAATCTACTATCCCAGTTCTTCTTCAATTTGTCTTATTCTTGGCAATGTGCTTTTGCAGTTGTACTTCTTAAACTCCATGCAAAACCCAAAAGATTAATATTGCAATTATATTAGATTTAGAGATTAATTAGGGGTGTTTCATCTTCCTTCCTCAAAATAAACATACAAACATAACTTTTCATTCATTCAGTTTTTTTCATGATCCCTGATTTTACTCTATCGGTCTTACACCATACAAATTTTTCTTCTTTAAATAAGGTCTTTTATATTGATTGATCTTTTTGTTAATTATTATTAATATATTTATTATTAAGAATGATATTGACTCTGTATGTTGGTTATTCTAGTAATTTGTCCATAGATTCTATTGAATTCTCAATGTAGGTAATCACATAATAGACACATGATGAGAGTTTTATCTCTTCTTTTGTAATTATTATTTCTCTAATTTCTTTCATTTTCTTTCTCCCTATGATTATTTTTAATCATTGCATTTACCATTACTTACATTTTACTGTTGAATATAAGCCACGGCTGTAGGCATCCCTTTCTTGTCCCTGACTTAATAGAAATCCTCAACATTTTCTGGTAGGTTTTTGACAGATGGCTTCAATCAGATTAGGGTAATTCTTTTCTCTTGATAGTATTCTTGTGAATACTTATCAAGAGTGAGTTTTGGAATGTGTTAAAGGAGTTTTCATTTTAGTGGTTTTTTTTTTCTTTTTTTGTGTGGCTTTGCTCATCTTCTGATCATGAGGCTATATGATGCATGAGGCTATACTGTATGCATCCTGTATCTCACCAGGAGCCATAAGAAGCTCAAGGCATCAAGTAGCAAACCTCACTGTGATTGTCTTTCTTGAGGATGTACTTTAGATCCTGGAAACTTTTGCCTATTCAGTACCTTAAGTCAGAAAGACCCTGTCATCTGCTCTCCTAACAATTTTGCATTTCTTTTACATTTCTGGCCTTTTTGTTTGAGAATATGTTGCCTTTTTATTTGAGAAAGGCTATGTCTTCCTGATGTTGTTATTTTATATTTTGCCCAATATTTTTTAATGTTTATTTATTTTTGAGAGAGACAGAGTGCAAGCAGGGGAGGGGGAGTGAGAGAGGGAAGAACACAGAGTCTGAAGCAGGCTTCAGGCTCTGAGCTGTTAGCACAGAGCCTGATGTGGGGCTTGAACTCACAAACCATGAGATCATGGCCTGAGCCAAAGTTGAACTCTTAACTGACTGAGCCACCCAGGCACCCCTATTTTACTCATTTTTGGCATGTGTTTGGAACAAAAAAGTGCTATCAAAGTGAACTTGTTTACACTTTTAAGTAAACAACTATATGAGCTTAGTTTTCTTTTTCAGATATTTGATAGCTAGATATGTGAATTTCCCAGGGCTCCTGTAATAAAGTATCACACTGCATGGCTTAAAATAATACACATTTATTTCATAATATTATCATAGTTCTGGAGTCTAGAAGTTTAAAATCAAGATGTCTGCATGGTTATACTCCCTCTGAAACTTATAGAGAAGAATCCTTCCTTGATTCTTTCTCCTTCTGGTAGTTTGCCAGCAATCGCTGGTTTTCCTGGGCTTGCAATTGTAGCACTTCAGTCTCTGTCTCCATTCTCACAAGGATGTCCTCCTGTGTCTCTGCCCTCCTCTTAGAGGGACACCCATCATAATAGATGATGGACCCACCCCAATGACTTCATTTTCACTTGGTTAGTCTCAAAGACCTTATTTCCAAATAAGTACTTCACAAGGACTGGGGGTAGGACTTCAACATATCTTTGTGGGCGACACAATTCAACCCATAACACTACGAATATGTGGCCATTAATTATATATTGAATTTAATATTCGTTGTTATATAAATATCATATATATTTCAATTTATGTATTTGTATGTCCAAACATATAGATATGTGATAGATAGATGGATATATAGACAGGTAGACAGAGACATGTTTACATAGATTTCTCTAACTATCCCTTTGCATCATCTCAAATTCTGATCTTCATTTTTTCAACCCTGGCTTGCTTCCCTTAATTCCATATAATAATTTATCTTTTAGAAATCCAGTTGTAATCCTGATTATATAATCTAGTAAAAGGCCACGTCTTAACTCTGGCTGCTATAGCAAAGTACCATACCTAGATGCCTTATAAACAACAGAAATCTATTTCTTACAGTTCTAGAGGCTGGAAGTCTAAGATTATGGTGTCAGCATGATCAGGTTGTTCTGGTGAGAGCTCTCTGAGTTGCAGACTGCCAGCTTCTTTCTATAGATCTGTAATTAACCAAGTCAAATTAATATAGTAATCCCAGACCACAAAAAGGTACACAAATGATGGACCGATAGGCTTCTAGCACAGGGAATGGGGAATGCAACGCAGGACTCTGCCAGGGTGTGGCTGGCTTACTCTGAGAAAGTCATTTCCCATCCTCGGGTTCACATACCATGAAGAGGGCCAACAAGCTCTCCAGGGTCTCTTTTGCTAATCCCATTGATGAGGGATTCACCCTCATGACCTAATTATCTCCAAAAGACTCCACCTCAAATGTACTAAAGTGTTGAATATCAATCGTCCACATTGGGGATTAGATTTCAACATACGAATTTTGGGGGAACAGAAATATTCAATGCATAACAGGCAGAAAAGGGCCCAAGCTTCTTATCCAAACAGCAACAAAGTACCTCAACAAGAATAATCTCTTAACACAATTTTCAAATAACAATAAATTAAAAAAAATGTATGGAGCTCATTTTCACTAGTAATAGTACCTTCTTATAATTGTGGAAATTGCTAGTTTAAAAAAATCAAACATTTAAAACTGATCGAATATGGAACAAGTCAAAAAATTCACCTGCAGTAAAATATTAAAATTTTGTAGTAAACTAAGAAATCTGGGAATACCACTATTCTAGTATATCCAATAGAAAAATAAAACAACTGAGGAAGAGGACTCTCAAAATGCATGGTTAAAATGACCTAAAAATGCAGTGTGGAATGTAGTGTATGTGTGTGTACTATAAAAATGAAAATATATTGGGATGCCTGGGTGGCTCAGTCGGTTAAGCGTCCTACTTTGGCTCAGGTCATGATCTCATGGTTCTTGAGTTCAAGCCCTGCATCGGGCTCTGTGCTGACAGCTCAGAGCCTGGAGCCTGCTTCAGATTCTGTGTCTCTGTCTCTGTCTCTCTGTCCCTCCCCTGCTCATGTTCTCTCTCTCTCTCTCTCTCTCTCTCTCTCTCTCTCTCTCTTTCAAAAATAAATAAACATTAAAAATCTTTTAAAAATGCAAAATATAACAAATTAGCTACTTATAAATTAAAGGTTCTTCATCATTAACAAATATGTGTTTATTTGTCAAGTACAATCAATGTGTCAAGTTCTTATGTAAAACATTATACTTATTTTAAGTATATAGCCTGTGTTAAGAGCTTGTGTATGGGTGAGTGGGGGGACGGAAAATAAAAAGTAAACGTGCAAATTTCTTCAATGACCAGGAAATAAGTACATTACTTCTATGTTGTCATTTAAGCCTCAAGCATTGTTTTATTTATTTGACCAATAAATGCTAATTTCATTAGTGATGGGTAGAACATCAAAATCATCTATATAGACCTTCCTATTTGCTCCTAATGCTATCTTGTGGGGTGTTTTCCAGTATCTCTTTATGTGGCAAATATACATGCCCTCCCAAAGGACAGTACCCCCAGCCATCATCTTACGAATACACGTCAACAGAGAAACAGTAGCCTATTTCAAGTATCATTGATAGACATTAATACATTTGCTTTTGTTTTTACCATGACAAAAATACTACTTCTCTGCCTCACCTGCTGGACCACGCCAGCTGGTTAGGTACCAAATCTCAGAAAGTACCAATTAAAATAAAAATAGCTAAGTCTGGAATAAGTAACAAAGTGGAGCTTTGGAACAGTGTGAAAATTTATAAGTGATCGTTATCAACACCTGCAGTCTACTTTGCTTTGCTTATGATGGCTTGCTGACGATTGTCTACTGGTAGCACAAAAGGCTACAAAGTAAAAACAGAAAACTTCAACTATCTTACTGATAATTGAGCTCAATTTCTCACCAGTCATTTTTAAACCAAGTAATTTAATATTTATTGATATCAAACTGCATCAACATGTATGCCCTCAAAATTTTCCATTATTCAACTATAATTCAACAAGAATACTCTGTGATCATGTATTATGGAAAAAAAGTCTTTGAAAAAATCAATAACAAGGTACTTACTAGATCAGTTTCCTCATCTGTAAGGTTAGGAAATATGCCTAGCTCAAAACTGCATGGAAAGTGCTACTCTCAACAGCCACATCTTAGGCGGACAATGATCATAAGGGTTCTTTTGTGTGCGTGATCTGGGTTATGTACGATCTTCTCTATCAGGCTTGTTGTAGATTGTCTTTCTCCTAGAGCCTATGGTCTGAAAGAACAGTTGTCTGCCCTCCCATCATATACTCAATATACAATGAGATAACAGGGAGAGCATAATTATAAAAAGGATTATCATTTAGACAAGGAAACAAAGAAACACTAATAGTCACCCATAACAATGCAAGTATCCTACAGGATCAGGCATCAGGGAAGTCTACCATCCTGTGTTGGGAATTTTCATAATTAGGCCAGAGTCTGTTCTCTGGATGGTAAACCCTTATCCACCATCCATTATGGCCCCTGTCTTTCCCTCTGCGAGGTTCTTCATTTTCATCCATCTCGTTTGACATATCTGAAATGGATGTTAGAAAGTATGTCCTCCTTTCGAGCTATCCATTTTATACTTATGCAAGGGGTAATTAGCAAATGTATTTTTGGCCCCAAAATGTCAAGAGGCTTATGATTTCTTTGGTAACACAATATTTTCAAAAACTTACTTTTATTTGTTTCCAGTCAGTTTCGTAAACCAGTAACAATTTAAGTTGTTTTGACCTTGACTTGTTTTGTTTCCTAAACTCCATGACTTACATCCTCAATGTAATTATGGTGACCATGAGGTCATCTGAAACATAAAGGTGGGAAAGCCATATCTTCATCTGATCTGTGCTCTCAATTACTTTATCAAACGAAGAAGTTTGATTCAGCTTTATTTTTCCTGTGGCCTTTTAAAATCCCAACTCTCACCATTGATATCTAAAAATAGCTTTTTCAACCTGTTGACCTTGAATTTCTGGACTTTTTAGGATACCTCTTATTTATGGTAGTAAAACCTGCCAATTCTTTCTTTTTTTAAAAAAGTTTATTTATCTTGAAAGAGATACAGAGAGAGAGAGAGAGACAGAAGCAGAGACAGAGACAGCACGAGCATGGGAGAAGCAGAGAGAGGGAGAGAGAGAATCCCAAGCAGGCTCCACACTATCAGCACAGATCCCAACATGGGGCTTGAACTCACAAATCATGAGATCATGATCTGAGCTGAGATCAAGATTAGATGCTTAAGTGACTTAGCCATCCAGGTGTCCCCTGTCAATTCTTTCTTAAGCTTATTTCTTTCTTCTAATACCTCATAAAAACTATGGATAACAACCAACATGCACTATGGGCGTTTTTTACCTAATAATATTGCCAAGAGCTTCTTTCTTAGTAGATATAAACTTTGCCTTTCAAGTTACTCCAGGTAACAGTTTGCCAAATGGAGTGTCACACACACACACACACACACACACACACAAAGAATTTCTATCTTTCCAGATTATGGCCTTCTGTCTCATCAGCTGTCAATGCCTGTATTAATCTGGGAAATTAATGTTTGCTTCATTAACAAACATTTCCCAAAATTTCAGAAGCATGACTCTTAAAAAAGGTACTTTAAAAGTTTCTTAGAAATTTAACTAAGTAAATCAGACTTCTAAGTAAGGCAAATTTAGGACTAAGGGTTAGTCCTTTTCTCCCAGTCACATAAGAGAAAAACGGAGCATAAAAGATCCCGCAAAATACTTTAGGGATAGGCCTAGGATTAGTGCATTATTTGTGTCCTCTTCTTTTTGGCCATAACTCAGTCACCTGGTCCCACCTAGATGTCAGAGAAAATGGGAACAACTGTCATTTTATCTGACTAGAAAGATAAAATAACAGTAAATACAGAGCATTGTAATGGCTATAAATGCTCTTAATTTTTTATTGTGCTTGCTCATTTAAATGTGATCATTATTTAACATTTAATCTTGGAAAATCTTTTCACTGGCTATAGAATTCTAGCATGGTAGAATATTTCCTGGTATATTTCATGGTAGAATATTTCCTGTTAGCAAACTGAAACCACCATCCACTGATATCTGCCTTCCATTGTGACTGTTGAGCCGTGGGATGTCAATTTAACTATTCCCTTTTAAAATACTCTATCAACCCCATTCCTTTCAAGAATTTCTCCCATTCTTATGTATGTATGCACGTTTGTATGCATGTATTTGCAGTTTTACTAGGTTGTAGTTAAGCATTCATACTGGTTTTCTTATACAAACTGTACATTATGATAATCTAATAAAGTTTTTCTTTATATAGCTATTCCAATTAATAAATGAAGAAAGAATGATAGAAATATATTATATCCATTTTGTAACTCCTAATCTATGAATGGATTTAAGCAGTTCCTTCTACTATCTGTTTAACAAATTACCCCAATTTTTTGTTGACTAAAATAACCTTTTGTCTTGCTCATATATTATAAGTCATAAATTCAGGAAGGACTTGGCTGAACATTTCTCACTCAGGGTCTCTCATAGAGTTGAAGGTAATGGGTGGCTGAGGCTACAGTGATATGAAAAGTCAGCTGGACCAAATTATCCAAGATAATTCACTCTTGTAGCTAAAGAATGATGGTCAGTGAGAGCTCTAAGTGGGACCTGAGAGAAGTTATCAACAAGTGGATTCTTCAGCATGGAACTCTCAAAGTTATCGGACCTGGTGTATGGCAGCTGGCTCTCCCTAGAGCAGGATTTCTTAACCATTTTGGACTGGACGATTCTTTGTTACAGGGACTGTCCTGTGCTTTGTAGGATGTTTATCAGCATCTCTGTCCAATACTTGATGACAATAGTACCCTTTCAGTTGTGACAACCCAAAATATCTCCAGACATTACCAAATGTCCCCTGGAGAGCAGGAAAGAGACCTTAGATCATCTCTGATAGGGAATTATTGCTGTAGAGTAAGCATCCAAAATAAGCCAAGTGGAAACTGCATGACTTTCTTCTGACCTAGCTTTAAAGTCTCATGACATTATTTCCACCACATTCTATTGGTTATAAAAAAAAATCACTAAAGAAAGCTAAGATTCATGGATAAAGCACATGTACCCAACAACTTAAAGGTGGGAGTTTAAAATAAATTAACATTTTAAAATATCTACAAATGGTCACCAACATCAGAAAGAAAAATGAAAGAGAGCAAGAGAGAGAAAAAAGGAAGGAAGGAAGGAAGGAAGGAAAGAAAAGAAGAAAAATGAAAACCAATGTGAAACTGATAAAGCCTCTAGATCTAATTAGAAATTTATAGAAAACACAATGAATATGTTAAATGACACACAAGAATTTAATGAGCAAAATTCAATCAACCCAGATCATGGAAAAGTCTAAAAATAAAAGACCCAGTTTGTGTAGCAAATAAAATTCGAGTCCAGAAAAAAAAGATTGAGAAGCCTATAGACTAAAAGAGAGTGAAGAGTCATATCAAATACTGAAATGTATGTACTTTATTTGAATTTTGACTCAAATATTAAAGAAAATTATTAGATAGTTAGTGAATTTGAATACTGACTAGATATTCAATATTAAGAAATTATTATTAAATTTTCAGCTATGATGATATTGTGGTTTTGTGGTTTTATTTTTAAAAAGATTCCTTATGCTCTAGAAACATATTCTGAAATATTTGAGGCTGCAGTAATATGATATCTTGGATTTGCTTCAAAATAATACAGAACTGAGGTAAGGGGAACAGTCATTTCTAATTCTTAAAATCATATGGATATATGAATCATCAGTCATAGTATTTAGAAGATGGTCACAACTTTATTCACTAATTGGAATCAATTTTTCCAAAATTTTAAACATATTTCAGTAAATCTTGAGACTATTTTTAATGATTTGAAATATTCAAATTATAAAATATATGCCTACTAAAATTTTTTTGAAAATGTGGAAAACCTTGAGGGAAAAATTGCAATAATATAAAACTCAGAGAAAACCAATGTTAAATTCTTATGTTTCCTTTTGATCATATTCCCATGCATGTAATGTAAATTACAAAATAAAAAAATAGCATATATTTTGAAAGTTTTAAAAAGAAAAGTTTTAAAACTCAACTTATTTACTTTAAGAGATTTCAGTTTCTTTTGGATTTTCTAGATAAAATGTGCAAAAAAATTTTTTCACCTTCCCAATGATTACATTCTTATTTCTGTTTCCTTTCTTTCTACACTGACAAAACCAGCAATAAATTGTTAAATAATAATGGTATTAACCATTACATTTTTAAAATATGTATTCTTCAAAATTTATTTATCCATATCAAATGATACAAGTTGAATGCTTCCAAGCCCAAGATGTCATTTCAGTTTTGGTCAGTCCTCAAAGAATACAGATTCACAGAAATCTCTGATCCAGGATAGCATTAGAATTCTGGCAAAATAGGGGCGCCTGGGTGGCGCAGTCGGTTAAGCGTCCGACTTCAGCCAGGTCACGATCTCGCGGTCCGTGAGTTTGAGCCCCGCATCAGGCTCTGGGCTGATGGCTCAGAGCCTGGAGCCTGTTTCCGATTCTGTGTCTCCCTCTCTCTCTGCCCCTTCCCCGTTCATGCTCTGTCTCTCTCTGTCCCAAGAAAAATAAATAAATGTTGGAAAAAAAATTAAAAAAAAAAAAAAAGAATTCTGGCAAAACAAAGATTCATCACAGTCCATAGAATCAGATCTAACTTAATCATTATGTTTGGGTCCATTTCAGGAGAATTTGAGAGTGATTCCAAAGACCTTAAGTTCATAAACTCTTTGCGGGTACATTCTAATCATTGTTATAAATGATGTGGAAATGAAGAATTGAAATGAAATCAGGGACTGATCCCAAAGCCTTCAGGATATTTGGAGCTATAACAGGCCACAACACAACAACAACCAAGATTTTTAAATGATGGACATTTGAAAACGGTTTCTTATCCTGAGGTCAGATGGCAAAGGGAAAGACAGCTTCATACTGAATAAATGATAAACTCCATAGAGGCACAACTATGGCTCACAGATTTTATATTCTGGACATTGAGGTCAGTAGCCAGCCATGGGCACATAAAATAGTAGCAGATGGCACTTTTGTACTTCATTAAAAGCAAAAGAACAGTCATCATATAAGTTCTAATATATTTTCCTGTCAAAAAATTCTTCTGTAACAGTGAAAAACATCAATCATCTCTGACCTGCCATGTTTGACTACCAGATATGTAATAAATTTACTACTAAACAAAGTACTGTTTAAAAATTTTCTTTGTTTCATAGAGAACAGAAGATAAAATCAGGAATTATAAAAGCTGTTATTCCTACTCTGTCACTATTAAGGATCAGAAAAATTAAACCAGAGAAACAATTATATACACTATATCTTTTAGAAAAACTGGGTCTTGTTCTGGTCTGTACCAACAGGTGAGTTCTCAGTCTCTCTGCTTTTCTTTTTTTTTATATCATATCCTACTAGCTAAAGCCAGTGAAAAAAATAATTCTAACTTGATTTTAAAAAGTCTTATAATCAGTAAACTCCCAGTAACTGGAGATGTCTAAATAGGATCTGAATAAAAATGATTGACAATTTTGTTTAAAAGAAATTCCAAAAGGTTGATTGGATTTTATGATCTACAGTGTCACATGCAATGATGAATTTCTTTTACTATTTGAAATCAGAAAGTACCAACTTTTGACATTCTACCTTGTTCCAATTACCTTTTATGGAGTAACAAACCACTCCATTAACATATTAGTGTAAAATAACTTTTATTGTGCTCCTGAATTCTGTGAATCAGGAATTCAGATATGGCATAGTGACCATGGTTTGCATTCTCTGCTTCATGACTTCTGAGATCTCCATAAAATAGAAATAATACAAATTAGATTCTTTCCTTACAATGTAACAAAATAGAAATCACATTAAAAAACAAACTCTCCATGAAACAACTCTTGGATAAAAAAGAAAAAAACCCCTGAAATTACAGACTTCCTAGAATACATATATGTATACATATAGAACACATATAATTTCCATATAATGGAAATGCTACATATCAAAATCTATGATATAATAAAAGTAGAGATCAGGGCGCCTGGGTGGCTCAGTCAGTTAAGTGTCCAACTTCGGCTCAGGTCATCTCACAGGTCGTGGGATCGAGCCCCGTGTCATACTCTGTGCTAACAGCTCGGAGCCTGGAGCCTGCTTCTGATTCTGTGTCTCCCTCTCTCTCTGCCCCTCCCCTGCTCATGCTCTGTCTTTCTCTGTCTCTCAAAAATAAATAAATTTAATAAAAAAATTTTTTTAAAGTAGTGATCTGAAGAAAATCCACAACCTTACATAAATGTGCCAATAAAAATGATATAATAATGTTTTCTAACTCAAAATTTTGAAGAAGAACACAAAGATATGCAAAATAAAACACAAAAGCACAAACTATAAAGATAAAAACAGAGATTCACAAGGGAGAAATCAGGAAAAGGATAGTAATAACAATGATGCTTTTTGAAAATATCTAACAAAATAAACAAGTCAGTAGCTAACCTAATTTTTAAAAGATGAGAGCAAGTACAAATACACAGAGTAATAGTAACAAGTGGAAAATAACCTTTGAAACAGAACAGGTGTATATATATATATATATATATATGTATATGTATATATATACACATATATATATACATATACATATATATATATACACATACACACACGTACACATATATGTGTTTTATGTATATACATATACATACTAATTAATTTATGTAGATTAATGTCTATAACTCAGTGCAAATAAATTTGAAATAATTGAAAAATTTGAAACTCAAAATGAAATAATGGATAATTTTCTATAAAATGGAACTCCATAGGGGCGCCTGGGTGGCTCAGTCGGTTAAGCGTCTGACTTCAGCTCAGGTCACGATCTTGCGGTCCGTGAGTTCGAGCCCCGCGTCAGGCTCTGGGCTGATGGCTCAGAGCCTGGAGCCTGCTTCCGATTCTGTGTCTCCCTCTCTCTCTGCCCCTCCCCCATTCATGCTCTGTCTCTCTCTGTCTCAAAAATAAATAAACATTAAAAAAAATTTAATAAAAAAAAATAAATAAAATGGAACTCCATAAAATTGACCACAGTAGAAATAGAAAGCTTAAATAGACCAATTTCCACGGACATTAATGAAAAAAGTTATTAAAGCACTTTTTACATTAAAGGCACCAAGCCCAAATAGTTTCATGTGGGGAATTCTACAACCTTTAAAGACTAGGTAATACTAATATTGTTAATGTTAATACAAATATTAGTTTTGAATTGTTTAAGAGCACAAAGGAAAACTTCTGAATTTTCATGAACCAATTATAACATTATTATCTAAATCTGATAAAGATTTCACACACACACACACACACACAGGTAGCTATAGATCAATCTCATGGAATTTAAATGTAAAATGATCTTTTAGGGAATTGTTTTTTATGTCTTACTGGTTGAGTTCAATAAAATTTTTGAAACATATTTATATCCATTCTATTTTTTAAAAATTATCATATAACAGTGTGGAGGTCATCTACAGAGACACCCAAGGAATTTACCTAACAGAGAAAAGTGAACTTACCAAAATTTACCAGAAAAGTGAACTTCCTAGGCTATTTATGCCATAGAACATGTTTATTTCTTGACTCTCAGAGTGAATCCCAAGTGGCACTAAAAGTTTTAACTGTTTGTTTTTGTGTTCTATTCCTGCATTGAATTTGTCTTGGTTTTGTTTCTGATTTGCATAAACTGGTAAGTTATTCTCCTCTGGTGGTGGCAATGACTTATTCTATAGTTTTATAAAAGTGTCAGCAAACTAATTGTGCAAAAGGCTGGATGGTAAATACTTTTTGTTTTGAGAGTCATATAGCCTATTTTGCAACTACTCAACACTGACATTGTACTGTAAAAGCAACCACAGACATTATGTAAATGAATAAGCATGACTGGGTTAAATAAAACTTTATGTACAGGCATTACAATTTTAGTTTCTTATAATTTTCATGTGTCAAAAATATTATTTTGATTTTTTTTCAACCACTTAAAAATGTAAATTTATTCTGTGGGTCTTTCAAAATAGGCAATTAGCGAATTTGGCCCACAGACTGATTTGCCAACCTCTGATCTAACCATTTGGTGATTACTGTTCAATGATGATAAACATCTATTTTCTGTGTTAGATCAAAGAAGGGAAAATCCAATTTGTTAGTCTTTTTGATTAATTTTCTATTTTGAGTTCAAATTAATTTAAAAGTTATGTACTCATTAGGAATAATAGCATTTTGATGTGTGGAATAATGTGTCGTTATGTTCGTACTTACTTTTGACCTGTAGCTGAAGTTGTATAACTGATGAATTATGGTATTCTATGTGCCTCTTTGTCTATGCTTAAATGTTTTTACATGTCATTGTTTTTCTACTTCTGGAAGCTTTCAAAGAATTATATTACTTATTTCTTAAATTAAAATAATTGTTAGGATTTGTTTATAGAGATAAATAAGCCTTTTTATAAATAAAATATTTCTAAAATTCCCAGAAAATAAGAGAATTAAACTTTTAATGATTTAAAGAAGCTGGACTTAAAAAAAAATCCTTCTTACAGAAATTGTCAGCACAGAAACATTTTGGAAATGAGACTAGTTTAAAATTTCATTTAAAAATAAATAGTTATATGGGGCACCTGGATGGCTCAGTTGGTTAAGTGTCCGGCTTCAGAGCAGGTCACGATCTCACAGTTCCTGAGTTCGATCTCTGAGTTGGGCTCTGCACTGACAGCTCAGAGCCTGGAGCCTACTTCAGATTCTGTGTCTCCCTTTCTCTCTGCCCCTCTCTGTCTCCCACTCTTTTCTCTCTCAAAAATAAATAAACATTAAAAAAAAGAGAGAGCTAGCTAGCTCTTTGACCGCTTTAAAAAATAATAAATAGAAAAATAGCTATATTTTCCCCTGATTTATCAGTGCCAAATATTGTACAAACTTACAGTTTGTTTTATTTGGGTTTTTATCGTATAGATAATTTAATGTGGAAATTCTAAACTCATACAGTTTTATAGATCAATAAAGTGACAACACTCCTACATGATATGAAAATTATAAAATATGTTTGTATCTAATTAAATTAAATAATCATGCTAATGAACTTTATATGTCAATAGTAATTTTTAGTGTGTTAACATAAATATAATCTCTAAAACACTGATTAATGTTAAATTGAACAAATTAATAGGTACTTCTTGCACATATAGATATTCTCTAAATGAGATGGAATACTGAAAAACTGATCAAAACAAATCTATTTTTAAATACTTTTGCTTCTTATTTTTATATGCCACAGAAAGTTTGTATCTTTGAGGTATGAATTTATTGATTTATATTTTATAATACTTGAGAGTGAAAAGAAGCTATGGAAATATACTATAATTCACATCTTATTTTGAAAACTTGCCTTCTTAGTTTTCTGATTAATGCCTTCACCTAAAACAAAGGTTAGAAAATGATGTACCATGGGCCATATCTGGCCAGTGACCTGTTTTGTAAATAAAGTTTTATTTGAACACAGTCAAACTCATTCATTTACATTGTCTATGAATGCTTTCATGCTATAACAACAGAGTTGGGTAGCTGCAAGAGAGACTACAGGGTCTGCAAATCCTACGATATTCACTATCTTGCCACTTACAGAAAATGTTTGATGACTCTTACCTTAAATATGAAATATTATTCTTTCCCTTCTATGTAATACACATAGCTGAGATTTTGTATCTTATGAGAAGCATTTTATGAATTTTATATATTATCTTTATTATGTCCTTGACCATTAACAAGAAAGTTTACTTTTTGATGAAAGAGCTAAGATTCCTTATAGCAGTGTTCCCTCCTTCTATATTAATTTTTAGGTGTTTTGTCACATTGATTATATCAATAACTAAGTGTTGTTGTTCTGATAGTTATGATCCTATCCATCTTAATCAAATGCTCATATATCCTATGATAACTTTCACTTGCTTTCCCAAGATCAAACCTAAATTTAGATCACATTTCTTAATTAGATACACAATGTAAAAGCTACATGGGAAGACTTATTAAATCAAAAGGGACACTCTTAGGTTAAGTTTTCATGCTGTACAAGAAAGCACAGGTTCTTTCTCAAAGCTCTTTCTGACCATTATGTTTTTATCTTCAGAGGAAAGACTGATCAAAATCGTTATGAAATGGACATTTATTATACCCAATTAGAGGATATTACTTTCCTGTATTATATTACTAGCTGTAGTTATAAAAGAACCACAGTCATTAAATGTTTACATCCGCAGTTTTTGATATTCTTCAATGCTGCCTGAAGGCTCTTCTGTAAATTAAAGACCTGAATTTATGCTTCCAAAAGGACAGTCTGACAGTCTCTTCAACAAATGGTGTTGGAAAACTGGACAGCAACATGCAAAAGAATAAAACTGGACCACTTTCTTACACCGTACACAAAAATAAACTCAAAATGGATGAAAGACGTAAATATGAGACAGGAAACCATTAGAATACTAGAGGAGAACACAGGCAGTAACCTCTTTGACATCAGTCATAGCAACTTCTTACTAGATATGTCTCCAGAGGCAAAAGAACCAAAAGCAAAAATGAACTATTGGGACTTTGTCAAGGTAAAAAGCTTTTGAAAAGTGAAGGAAACAATCAATAAAACTAAAAGGCAACCTTCAGAATGGAGAAGATATTTCAAAATGACATATCTGATAAAGGGTTAGTATTCAAAACCTACAAAGAACTTATCACACTTAATAGCACTCCCCCCCCAAAAAACCCCAAATAATTCAGTTAAAAAATGGGCAGAAGACACGAGTAGACACTTTTCCAAAGAAGACATACAGATGGCTAACAGACACATGAAAAGATGCTCAACATCACTCATCATCAGGGAAATACAAATCAAAACTACAATGAAATATCATATCATACCTGTCAGAATGGCTAAAATTAACAGCACAGGAAACTACAGATGTTGGCAAGGATGTGGATAAAGGGGAACCCTCTTACACATGTTAGTGGGAATGCAAACTGGTGCAGCCACTCTGGACAACAGTATGGAATTTCCTCAAAAAGTTAAAAATAGAACTACCCTACAATCCAGCAAGCACTACTAGGTATTTAGCCAAAGGGTACAAAAATGTCGATTTGAGAAGACACATGAACCCAATGTTTATAGCAGCTTTATCAATCTGATATGTACAGCAGACAAATTATAGAAAGAGCCCAAATGTGCACTGACTGATGAATGGATAAAGAAATGGTATACACACACACACACACACACACACACACACACACACACACACACACACAAAGGAATACTATTCAGCCACAAAAAAAGAATGAAATCTTGCCATTTACAATAACATGGATGGGGCTAGAGAGTTACTATGCTACACAAAAGAAGTCAGTCAGAGAAAGACAAATACCATATGATTTCACTCATGGGTGTTATTTAAGAAAAAAACAGATGGACATAGGGGGAAAAAGACAGGCAAACCAGAAAACAGACTCTTGACTATAGAGAACAAGCTGAGGGTTGCTGGAAGAGGAGTGGGGGGATAGGTTAAATGGGTGATGAGTATTGAGGGCACTTGTGATGAGTACTGGGCGTTGTATGTAAGTGATGAATCACTAAGTTCTCACCTGAAACTAATGCTACACTGTATGTTAACTAACTGGAATTTAAATAAAAACTTGAATAAAGGGGAAAAAAAGGCAGGGCAGTCTGAGAGCCTCTTGGAAAGAACCATACTAGATACTCTAAATAACTGACACCTGAAAGAATAAACTTTTAGTTACAAGCTCGTCAGATGACATTTTTTAAATAACTTTCAGATCAGAGCATTAGGCAGAGTCAAGACTTCCACAACTCTTTTTAGTACAGAGGTAAAAGTATTCGTGAAACCAGATAGCAGACCCAAATTCAGCAGATAAGAATTAATTAAGTAGCACTCATTGAATTGATTAGAAAAATTTTGTCATCGTTATTTGCTTAGAATATTGTCAATGTTATTTTAGTGCTCTTTTTTTATGACTATATGAGGAACTCCTTTCTCTTCTTAAACTAGTTCTAACTCTTAATTAAATAGATGCTTTCATACACTAAAATGAAACATTTAATAGTGATATCTGCTTCTCAGTGAAATTCCAGATTCAGCAACTCTTACTGGTGTCCTTTCTTTTTATGGCAATAGAGTCATTTGCATAGTTTCAAGTAGAATCTGTCCTCCTTTTTATCAGGCAATAATTGCACAAATTAATTACCCAACCAAAACCTTACCTTCAATGGCATATTTGAGACTGATATTTGAGACTCAATATTTGAGACTGATTCTCATTTAGTCAGTTACAACAAGCCACTGAAGTCCCAGGAGTACTGACAAGGTTCCTGCCTAATGGGTTCCCAGTCTTATAGGTAGTAAAAAAGGCCAGCTTCTGTCAAGCTAGCAGTCTTGGAAAATTGGGGGAACTTCAATAAAAGAAATTCCCTTAAGTTTCTAGATACGATAAGTGAAATCTAGTCGAGAGAGATTTTGTCCAATCTGAGATGTCTTATGAAAACTTCCAGAAAACTTCCAGATGTTAATTCTGCAGCTTTAATAGTTGCTCAATACTGCATGGCCCAATATTTGCAATGCAACTCAAAGAGGCCTACACGGTTTATTATTACTTGGGCTGCATTTATGTGAATAATCACTGCAAACTTAAATGGGACAAGCCTTTTTGAGAGAGAGATTATTTATGATGACAAGGCGGTTAGTGACTGCTACAAGGAATTGTGGATTACTTTTAATATACAAAAGTGACTACTAAGTGTCCTTTCAATAGGATGCTGGACATTTATTGTCCAATCTCATGATGATGTGCATGTTTGATTATCTTTACATTATTTGTTCTCTGTAGAAATTTAACTTATATAGGGCTGATGGCTATTAGGTGTTTGCTATCCATAATAATGCAAATGATTCCTGTTCAACACAATGCAAATAAGTCTTGATACAGGTAAAGATAAGATTAAATGTATACATTACATAAGGTATTAATTCAATTCAAAGGAATTATATATTAAAGACAAAAATGCATATGATTATCTCAATACAGTCTTAAAAAATTGATAGAATTCAACAATTATTTATGATAAAAATTCTTAATAAACTTTATATAAAAGTACCTACCAACCTAACATAACAAAGTAACTTCAAACCCTATAGTAAACATCATACCTAGTAGTGAAATATTAAAAAAAAAAAGTTTCTTTTCAGAAATCAGGAAGAAGTCAAGAATAGCTGTTATCTCTATTTCTATTCATCACTATACTTAATATAAATGCAATAAAACAATACAAAATCAAATTACAAACATTGAAAGAAACAAAACTGCCATTATTAAGAGATGTAATGATTGTCTGAAAATCAAGACTCTACAGATAAACTGTTAGATTAAGTTAAAGAGTTTAGAAAAGTTGTTGGATGTGCAAAAGCTACTTACGTTCCATGCAGCAAGAAGTGGTTAGAAAGTATACTTTAGAATTATGCATGATTTATAGAAAAATGTGCCTTTTCTGAAGAAAAAAACAACTAAATGCAGAGCTATATTATATTCATGAGCAAGAGTTCTTAATATCACAAATATTTTAATTTTTTTTTTAATTTTTTTTTCAACGTTTATTTATTTTTGGGACAGAGAGAGACAGAGCATGAACGGGGGAGGGGCAGAGAGAGAGGGAGACACAGAATCGGAAACAGGCTCCAGGTTCTGAGCCATCAGCCCAGAGCCTGACGCGGGGCTCGAACTCACGGACCGCGAGATCGTGACCTGGCTGAAGTCGGACGCTTAACCGACTGCGCCACCCAGGCGCCCCGCAAATATTTTAATTTTCTCCAAGTTGATTGATAGAGTCAGTGGCATTTCAATAAAAATCACACAAAAAATGTTTTGTTTATGTAATCTGACAAGTTGCTGTTAATTGTATATGATTAAGCAAAGAGATAGGTTTAATTTTTTTAATGTTTATTTTTAAGAGGGGGGGAGGGGCAGAGATAGAGAGGAAGACACAGAAGCCAAAGCAGTCTCCAGGCTCTGAGCTGTCAACACAGAGCCCCATGCAGGGCTTGAACCCACAAACCACAAGATCATGACCTGAGCTGAAGTTGGATGCTTAACTGACTGAGCCACCCAGGCACCCTGCAAAGAGATAGGTTTAGCCAAAGCATTCCTGAAGTACTAGATAGGGGGAGTTGCCCCAATAGCTATCAAGACCTACTATAAAGTTATTATACTAATTGAAACTCTGTGATGTTGACACAGAAACAGGAAAAAAAAAAAAGCAAGGAACAGAATATAGGACTCAAAATGAGCCTGTGCCTGTATAAAAAAGGATAAATATGAAACTGCGGATTAGTGAGGAAGGATGACCTATTCAATAAGAGAGGGGTGGAAGTTTCCCAAATGGAAGAACAATTAAAATGTTTCCTATATCACATAATACATGAAAATCAATTTCAAATGAACTAAAGAACTTAAATATTAAAGGAAAATCTATACAGTTTTAAAAAGAGAATATAGAAGAGGATCTTCAAGACTTCAAGTTAGGAAAGGATTTCTTATTATCCCAAAAGTACAAAGGATAAAAAGGATATATAGATACGGACAGAACAAGAGACTTATATCAGAAATCTTTCTTCACAAGACACAACAGAAAAAAGAATTTACAATTTTATAGAAACTTAATGCAACATATAGAATTGACAATGATTATATTCAGAATATATAAAGAATTCCTATGGGGGCAGCTGGGTGGCTCAGTCAGCTGAGTATCTGACTTCAGCCAGGTCATGATCTCGTTGTTCATGGGTTCAAGCCCTGCATCAAGCTCTGTGCTGACAGCTCAGAGCCTGAAGCCTGCTTTGGATTCTGTGTCTCCTTCTTTCTCTGCCCCTCCCCCTACTAGCACTCTGTCTCTCTGTCTCTCAAAAATGAATAAACGTTAAAAAAAAATCCCATGAGCCATAAGAAAATGTCAGTCCCAGTCATTGTGTTAATTTGCTGCATAACAATATTACCCTAAAACTCAGCAGTTACCAAACAACAAACATTTGTCATCTCACTGTTTCTGTGGGTCAAGGTCCTGGTGAGGTGTGGCTCAGGGCCTCTCACCCAGGCCTCTCATGAGGCTGCAACCAAATGTCAGGTGGAACCACAGTTTCATCTGAAGGCTCTGCGAGGGGAGGAACTCCTTGCATGCTCACTGCCACGGTTTTTGGTTGTTGACAAGATTCAGTTCTTGGCAGTGTGTTGGACTGAGGGCCTCAATTTGTTGCAGCTGTTAACTAGGGGCCTCCCTCAGTTCCTTAACATGGGGGACTCTCCTTGGGTAGCTCCCAACACACCTCCTGACTTCACTCAGCGTGAGAGAGAGCAAAAGAATGAGAGAGAGCAAGCAAGACCGAAGCCACAGAATCCATGGAACCTAATCTCAGAATTGACATCCCATTAGCTTTTGCCACATTTTGTTTGTTACAAGCAAATCACAAGGTCTAGCCCTCACTCATTTAGAGGATATTATACAAGGGCACAAAAACCAGGAGACAAGGATGGCTAAAGGTCATCTTAGGCTCTGCCTGTCAAAGTCATGATAGAAATGTACAGAATAAAAACAGTCAACAAACCTATTAAGAGGCGTTTAACCACCGTAGTTAAAGGAAATGCAAATTAAAGTCAATTTTATACTTGCTAGATTAAAAAAAAAGTAAAGTCTGACAATACTAAATGTTGGCAAGAATTTGCAGAAATGAAAGTGATAAAAATGGAAACTGATATGACTTTAGATAATATCTTCTCATCACTTAAATAAAGTTAAACTGGCACATAATCTATAACTTGGCAATTCCATACTCTATAATTTAATAATCTATAACTCTCAAGTATATATCCTAGAGAGCTGGCATATCAGAAGACATTCTTAGCCACATTGTTCACAGTAGCAAAAAAGCTAGAAACTAGAATGGATAAATGAATGGTAGTAGATGCATACAACAGAATACTCGACAGCTGTGTATTATCAATAAATATTGTGTGAGGAAAGCAGGTCGCAGACAAGAAATACAGTATGATCCATTATAAGTGTTCAAAAAGGAAAAAGCTAAGCAATAGCGACTTTAGGAATACATTTATATATGGTTACACCACTAAAAAAAGCAAATGAATGATGCATACAAAATTAAAACTAGTTCCATGTAAGTGGGAGAAATGGAGACATAATGGAAAAGAGCTTGTGGGAGGTATCAATTCTTTCTTCAGTTGGGTATATACTTGGGTATTCACTTACCTTGTGGTTATTATTTTGGAATATACATTTATATCATATATACTTTTAATGATATATTTTTACTGAGATTGGTGGAATTACTTTGATGTCATAAAGAGCACCATAAATATCACTGTAGTCAGTAAGGACTAACCAAAGCAAGTCATGACTTCATAATATTAGTGACAAATAATCTTCATAAGGACTTTGGTTCAAGAACACATGAATGATTGATTCAATAATGCTCAAGTTTCCGTGAATGCGTCCCCTGAACAAAATGAGGGTATTCTATACCAAGTCATCCTTACTGCTTTCTGCTTTTATCCACCTAACATTTGTAAAATATATTAAGAATTTCTTTAATTAATGACAGCGTATCTGATTTCATCTCTCCTCAAACTACTTTCTGGAAAGAAGGGGATAAAATAACTAACAAAGTAATATAATTACCTGAATTATAACTGCAGCCATGAACTTCAATTCAGTTCTCACAGTAGTGCCCAGTATTTTCATATAAATCAATCTGCAAAATAATAAAAAATAGAAAAACACAGGAGTCAACTACATAAAAAAAAATTAAAATAAACAAAGGAATTCTCCAGCATGCGTCATACTGATAGTATTAGTCCAAATAAGTTGGTTTGTATTGTAAGCAAAATCTGAAAAATACGAATATGGACTCAGAGTGAATATTCTACACTTGATCTTAGCCAAAAGGCCGAGAAGCGATCAGAGTGAATATTCTAAATGAGCTAAATGATAGATAGAGCACAGTAGTTAACTTAGCAAAATTGGGTCTAAATTATTTGCCTCCAGTGACCCTTGAGAAGGACTTATTTTTGTGGTTTGAATATAAAAAGCTCAGAAATGCTAATCATCCCATCTGGAAATTAAAATCTTAAAGTGCTAGATTAATGAATGTTCCCAGTTAGCCCTTCCATGCAGAATAGTAAAGATGTTGTGAATTTGTTTTGACCAAAGTGATTAGAATTTTTTTTAACATTTCAATACTGAGATTGAAGAAGCCAAAAAGATGCGCTATAATTTAGTAACACACCAATCTTTATTGAAACACAGAATGCCACTAAGTTAAGTATATAATGTTACTAATTTTAGGAATATAAGCTTTTCGCAAATTTGGAATCATAAAAATAAAGCAGCAGCCTTCAATGAATTGACCTTGTTTTCCTTGAAAAACACATTTAAAAAATTTTAAGTTTATTTATTTTGACAGAGCACAAGTGGACGAAGGGCAGAAAGAGAGGGAGAGAGAGAATTACAAGCAGAAATTAATTACTAGCGCAAAGCCAGATGCAGGGCTCAGACTCATGAAACCACTAGATCATGACCTGAGCCAAAGGCAAGCAATAGTCAGAAGCTTAACTAACTGAGCCTCCCAGGCGACCCGAAAAACGCATTTTTAAATTGCGCCCTTTTCTACCTGCTTAGCATTTGTAAACAGTACAATGTGGGGACATTGTGTAGTCATTTTACTTTTTTTTATAAAATATGAGATAATCTACATTCTTATATCAGTCAACCTAATGATTGTTGAGGTTTCATGTAGAATTATTACCAACTTACTAAGTAAGCACAGTATAAAGTATTTGGCTTTTAAAACAATTTTAAATTTTGATAAGTACTTAGGGCCCCAAATGGAATGATCATTTCTTCCCTTCAACTACAGTAATATACATACTGGGAAATAAAGAAGAAATCTAATTCTACTTTTTATACATGTAATAAGTTTGGGGCCTGGGGGGGTAACAGGACTTACATAGTCCCTCTCGCTTAAAGATCTCATGGTCCAGTAGGGGGAAAGATATTATTAGATAATTAATCATAATTGTGATGAGTCCAACTGAGAAGTAATAAGGGTGCCCCCACACTATGTAATACTATAATTGGCAATGCCTCACTTAGTCTTGGAAATCCAGAAGGCAGATTAAAGGAAGTGAAGAAGAAAAAATGAAGGAAAAGGGAATAGCATGGAATGAGGCCTTGTCCAAGGCAGGAAGTGGCACGACCTGCCAAGAACTTGAAAGACAGCTCTGTAACTGGGGCACAGAGATTTGGGGGAGAAAAACTGGAATGAAATCTATTTCCTTTCTCCATCCTGGTAATGTTGGAGAAGTGAATAAAGTACGCCAAAGATGGCCGATGGGGCTAAAACGAACTCTGGTCTCTAGCTTAGAGACCCCTCCTCCGGGTTCTTCTTCCTTCGTTTGCTGCATGAGCAAAAACCCCCACAGACATGGAAGCTGACGACTATAAATTACCCTCCCCACTGGCATTTGGGGCTCAGATCTTTGGAGAAATGGTCTCCTCTGAGCCTGCCTGTGTTAAATAGATCTCCAATCCACCAAGATCTCTGAGTGCCACTTGGTTTTTCCACCAGCATTCCAGCCTGGTTCCGTAATAGTAAGACTCCAACCACTTTTCCTTTGAGTAGTGTACCTACCTCCTCCAAAATATTTTTGCTTAAATCCAAACTACACAGAGCAACCAGAATAATTTTTCTTAAGCTCATTATTTGTATGATGGTATAGTCCTTCACCATCTACTTGATCTTACAGTTGTGTCCTGCCTCTCCCCACCTCAACTATCTGTGAACTCATCTCCTCCAGGTCTCCCTGTAGCCACTCTACTCCATACTGACTCCCTGTTGCACATTCAGGGACTTCACACTTGTTTGCTTTTAGCTAAGAGCAAGCAAAATCTTCACGGTGTTCATTCTCTCCTTTCATTCAACTCTACTCAGATGTCACCCAAACACTCTTATCAGACTCTCCTCTACCCCTCCATCCCTCCACATCCTTTTTCTTCACAGCACTTAACACAACCCAACATGTTACATCTTGATTTTTTTTTTACTGTCAGTTATATTTTAGAATGTAATCTATGAAAGCAGAAATTGGTTTGCTCTCTGCTATCTCTCTAGTGCATAGAACAATGTCTGACCCATAACAGGGCTCAATAATATTGCTTCAATGAGTGAATAAATGGAAGGGTCACCTAGCATGCCCTTAGTCTAGCATTCACTAACTGTGAGGCAGCATAGCATAGAGGCTATGAGTTCAGTCTCTGAAGTTTGGACCACCTTGGTTTAAATTCTACCCTGGCATTTATTAACAAACACTTTAGGCAAATCATCTAAACCTTTTACCCTCAGTTTTTTCACGTGCAAATTAGGAATTAGAACAATAGTACTACTTCAAGTTTGTTTTGCTTCGTTTTGTTTTTGAGGGTTAAATGAGTTAAAATATGTAGTGTTCAGCACAGAAGCAACACAGTTCCAGTGTTGCCTCTTCGCTATTTCCATTCCTTCTTTAAGCACCCTCCCTCCCGTGCTTGAGACTCCAGCTTATTCCCAAACACTATAACATGATTGTAGCAAAATCAGTCATTTTGATATTCTTCACATACAAGGTGACCATTAGCACAGAAAGTGACTTAGAATGAATTAGAAAAGGTAATTCTGTGAGTGGATGAATAGTAAAAGTTTCCTCTTCTACGCTGATGAAGATTTCCCATAGGCTACGGGAAGGATCTCAACCTCTACTCCTTCAAGCAGGTGTCCTATGCAGCATAAAATACACAACTTTACCCTGCTCTGCCAATTCCTATCCTCTCACTTCTCCCAAAACGTAAGTAACACAAGCTTTAGCAACAGCATCAGTCAATATAGGCAATGACAAACAATACCCAAATCTCAGTGGCTTAAAAAAATAAAACATCATATATTCCTTCTTTGGTGGCACGTTCATCTCAGATGATCAGGGAGACTTTGCTTAGTTTTGTTTCTCAGGGTCTCAGACTGAGTAACCAGTATTGTGCAATTTCCCACATCAGAGGGAACAGAGAGCTCTTGAGGGTCTCACAGCAGCATTGAATACATTAAATGCTCTGGCACATATATATCTTCTCACAATTCATTGACCAGAATTAGTATCATGATTCCATCCAATCACAAAGTAAGAAATTATGTTCCTACCATGAGCCTGGATTATGGAGAACCAAAAATATTTGGCAAACAGTGCTAATTACTGCCATACATAGTAAGTCTATGTGTCAGGTTGCTCTTCCCTAAGCCTGCCCCATCTCTGTCCTAGGATATAACAGCAATGTTAAGTCATTTACTTGGGCATTATCTCCCAACTATTTTCATGTCCCAAACTAAACTTATCTATTGAAAACAGTAACTGATCTTTCACAGGTACTCTTATAGATAGTGCATGGTCTTATGCGTAGAAAATAATTAATAATAACAATAAACCGTAATTTGTTTTTTTATATATATGAAGTAGTGAATTCACATGTCAGCCTTAGCTCTGAAAGTTAAGCGTTTTATTCTGGGCTCTACAGAGAAAAAGAACCAATAATTTACATATATAGGTACATATAAAATGAGATTGATGTTTATTCTTGAGAGAGAGAAATAGAACACGAGCAAAGGAAGGGCAGAGAGAGACAGAGACACAGAATCTGAAGCAGGCTCCAGGCTCTGAGCTGTCAACACAGAGCCTGACGTGGGGCTCGGACTCATATACTGAACCAAAAAGTCAGATGCTTAACCCACTGAGCCACTCAGGTGCCCCAAGAGGAGATTTATTATAAGAATATGTTCCCATGATTATGGAAGCCAAGAAGGCCCACAGTTTATCATCTGCAAACTGGATACCCAGGAAAGCCAGTGGTACAATTTAGTCCCAGTCCAAAGACCTGGGAATTAAAGGGCCAATGGTGTAAGGCCTACCCAAAATCTGAAGGCCTGAAAACCAGTAATGCTGATGTCCAAGGGCAGGAGAAGATGGATGTTCCAGCTCAAGAAAAAGAGCAAACTTGCCCTTCTTCCATCTTTTTGTCCTATTCTAGTCCCCAGACTAGTGGTTTATCACATATCAACGTCCACTCTTACCTTCCTCCCTGCTTAAACTATTACCACTTAAAAACTCCTATTCCATAGTCGAGATCTAGGTCGTCCCCGTATCTCTGTTTCCCTTTAAAATAAGTTGTCTTTGGGGCACCTGGGTGGCTCAGTCGGTTAAAAGTCTGACTTCAGCTCAGGTCATGATCTCACGGTCTGTGAGTTCAAGCCCTGCATCGGGCTCTGTGCTGACAGCTCAGAGCTTGGAGCCTGCTTCAGATTCTGTGTCTCCCTCTCTCTCTGCCCCTCCCCTGCTCATGCTCTGTCTCAAAAATAAATAATAAAATTTTAAAAAATTAATAAAAAAATAAAATAAGTTGTCTGGTCCCATTATTACCAATCTATACTTCCTGGTCACTTGAAGCCATGCCAGTCTGGATTTTGCTCCTACTACCTCACCAATATACCTCTTGTCAAAGTCACAAATGACACCCACATCTATAAATCCAAAAAAAAAAAGTACTTGGTTCTTATTTAGCTGATCTTTTAGTAGTACTGTTTATCATTTTCTATTTTCTTGAAGCATTTCTTCACTTCACTCTTAGGACTCTTTCTTGGTTCTCTTCTAATCATCTACCCCTTCATTTTCATGGCATTTCATTATTAAATATAGAATTACCATATGATCGAGCAATTCCATTTCTGAACATATACCCAAAAGAACTGAAAGCAGAGTCACACAGATATTTGTACACCCATGTTCATAGTAACATTATTTACAATAGCCAAAAGGTGGGAGCAAAGCAAGTGTCCAATGACTGATGAATGGATAAACAAAACATGGTATGTGCATAAAATGGAGTATTATTCGGTCTTAGAAAGCCAGGATATTCTGACACATACTATGATATGGATAAACTTTGAGGACATATGCTGAGTGAAATAAGCCAGGCACAAAAGACAATTATTGTATGATTCCATTTACAATGGTACCTAGATGGTCAAATTCATAGAAACAGAAAGTACCATAGAAGTTGCCAAGGGTTGAGGAGAGAAAGGGAATGAGGAGTTAGTGTTTAGTAGGTACAGAGTTTAGGTTGGGGATGATGAAAACATTTTGGAGACGGATGGTAGTGAAGGTTTCACACAACATGAATATACTTAATGCCATAGAAAATGCACTTAAAAATGGCTAAATGGAAAATTTTATGTTGTGTGTATTTTACCATAATAAAGAACATGTTGCATTTTCCATATACTTTGAAGACAGAGCCCAAATCTGCAGAATTTTATGTGGGTATGAAAGAAAACGAGGCCTGGATTTGGTCCAGTAAAATAAATGGGAAGACTCCAGGAGTTGAACATCTGGAGAGAAAATCAGAAGTTTGGTTATGACATTGCGAGATTGAAGTGAAACAGGCATATGGATTGTTGTAACTGACCAGTTTTCCTGCTTCTGCCCTTGCCTTAAAGCCTAATCTCAACAAAGCAAAGAGTAAATCTTATAAATTTAAGTCCAAGTGTTCACACTTCCACTGAAAATCCCCACTACATCCCTACTTCATTCACAAGACCAGTGCTCTAACCCCTGAGCTATGGACCCTCTACCTCATTCAGAGTAAAATATAGTTTTTTTTACTTTGGCCTGCAGGGCTCCACGTGACCTGTCTCCCTGTGATCTCTGACTCTTCATGTCACTTGCTACACTCCTGCTGCACTTGACCTCCTGACTCTTTCCAGATCATCCCAGCTAGACTCTTATCTCGCATCCTTCACATCTGCTGTGTCTTGCGCCTAGAAGTTTCCACTTCCATGACGCTGTCCAGCTATTGGCATGTTTATACTTCAGAAATTTCCATTTAAATAGCATCTTACTAGTGAGGCTTTCCCTGACAGCATAAAATAATAACCCTCCCCTTTGCCATCCCCCTTGCCTGGTTTATTTTTCTATCTACCACTTATTACCAATGATATATTTATTTGCATGTTTGTTTACTGTCCATCTTTAACCTCATAGGGTGTGAACTCTAGGAGGTCAGAAACATTCTTCTAATTTCACTAACATCTCCAGTGCATAAGAGTATCTTATCTGATATATGATAGCTTCTCTACATATTTGTTAAACAAGCAAATAAATGAATGAGTCTTTTCTGACCATTCCAGAGACATGTTCAGAACTAATTGCTCCCTACTCTTAATTTGTAGTAAAATAAGAACTAGGATTGCCCTGCTCATCTCTGCACTGTTTTCTTTCATTATTTGCTATATAGTCCTAAGTAGATTGTATTACCAACACCACACCTAAAATAACTTAAATATCCAGTCATTATCTGCATTTCCAATTGTTTCATGAATGTAACTTTACAGTTTGTTGAATCATGATCCAAATGAGGCCCTTACACTGACATTGCTTGATAGGAATTTTATGTCTCTTTTCAAATTTCCCTTGTATCTTTTTTATTATTTTCTCTTTGGCTTACAATTTGGCTTGCAATTTTTTGTTGTTGTTGAAGAAATGGAGTTAGTTATCTATAGAGTTTTCTATAGTGTGAATTTCACTAATTACACCCCCATCATGAGGTCTGAAATGTTCCTCTGTCCTCTGTATAAGTTTGTTGGATCTCAAGCCTTCATCAGACTCCAGTCTGGATTTTTTTTTGTTTGGCAACACCACTGTAAATATGCCCTCCCATCAACCAGCACCTCCTGTGTTCTTTTTGCCTTTGCTTAATTCCTTGACCATTTTTTCTTTAACAGAAGTATATTCCTTCTACTCATGTTTTTATGCTTTTACTATATAGACATGCATCCATAAATAGCTTATTTCATATTAACATAAACGTTGGGGCGTCTGGGTGACTTAGTCAATTAAGCATCAGATTCTCAGTTTGGGCTCAGGTCATGATCTCACAGCTTCGTGGGTTTGAGCCCTGCATCAGGCTCTGCACTGACAGTTTCACGCTGCCTCTGTCTCTCTCAAAATAAATAAATCAACGTTAAAAATTTTTTTAAATATATTAACTTAATAGCATATTTATGTTATCACAAATGGTACTATATTTTATGTTTGATACAGAAACTTACTTTTCTCAATGTTTTTCCCTCATCTATGAAAACTTATTTCATTCATTTTAGTAGGCATATAGTATCCCAGAATATGAATATGCCATGATATGTTGGTTTCCAATTTTTAGTTCATGCTGTAATATTTGGTGTGCACATGTGTTCACCTAGATAAAGGATTGCTCGGTCCTACAGGAGGCATGTTTCAAACTTCACCATACCTTGTCAAATTGCTTTCCAAAGCCCTCATACAAATTTAAGCTCTCACAGGCACTGTTCTCCCAAACCTGCGCTAATACTTGGCCTTGTCAGACTTTCAATTTTTGTTGATCTGATATCTATAAAATGCTTTATCATTTTTCATTTCCTTTGCATTCTCTTATTAATGAATTTGATCACCTTGATATGTTTGTTGGCGGTTCAGGGTTCTTCTGTGAGTGACTTCTCCATATTGTTTAGCTGTTTTTGCTGCCTGAGATTTAAAAAAAAAAGTCTTTTCCTTTATTAATTTATCGGAATGCTTTATTCTGCAAAACAATCCTCAGCTATTGAATTGAAAATATCTTCTCCTAGACTTTGTCATCTCACTGTGCTTATGCTGTTTTTTTTTTCTTGTCAAACTGTTATTTCTCCTTTAAAATTTGTACTTTCATAGCTTGTTTTTTTTTTTTTTTTTTTTTTTTTAATTTTTTTTTTCAACGTTTATTTATTTTTGGGACAGAGAGAGACAGAGCATGAACAGGGGAGGGGCAGAGAGAGAGGGAGACAAGATCGGAAACAGGCTCCAGGCTCTGAGCCATCAGCCCAGAGCCCGACGCGGGGCTCGAACTCACAGACCGTGAGATCGTGACCTGGCTGAAGTCGGACGCTTAACCGACTGCGCCACCCAGGCGCCCCTCATAGCTTGTTTAATAAACCATTACCTTCCTTAAAACTATAAAAAAAGTCTCCTATATTTTTCTTAAAGATTTTAGATTCTTTTACTCAAATTTGTCTTTAGTCAATTCTATTTCTTTCCTATGATCTATGAATCTCCTTTTGATTTTTTCCATATAGATAACCATATTGCCCCCAAACTGATCATTGAACACTCTTTCCTTTTTCCCATTGATCTGTAATGCCATCTTTGTGGTTTACCAATTTCCCAGATGATGGTGAGTCGATGTCTGAGATCCCTATTCGATTTATGAAATTATTTATCCTTATATGTAGGCACTATTTACAGTTTGAGATGAAAAGTCCATAAAAAAGAAAAAAATAATTTAACTAAGAAAAGACTCAGCCAAACATTAATGGTCCTCTCATAGCTCATTTCTCTATTTCCAGCCATCTACCAATAAGCTACTCCCATTTTAAGAGATCACTTCATCCATTTGTATGTCCTAGTGCACTTGCCAGAATCCTGGAATAGCTGCAAGCAAACACACATTGTATATTCCCTCTCTCTTGGACAAATTCCCCACCTAACATCCTCTCCCCCTGCCCCTACCCCCACCCCTGGCCTAGCCAGTCCCCCTTACATATTCATGGCTCACATGAGCCCTGCACATGTCACAGTTCACCAACTTCCCTGGATTATTCACTTGGTTTTCTTCCCCCATGAACATTTTTTTTCCCTGTTGCCTGTGAACTCTGAAATACGTGTCACGACTGAAGAAACGATCGACATAATATTACAAATCTGGAAGTGTTTATTGAAAGGCATATCTGATAAACATTGAACATTTGTGGTTCAAAAATTATACCTTAAGCAGAGAGTAAAGGCAAATGTACTTATATAATTTAAATGTAAAAACTCTACCAGAAATGAAGGTTTCTGTAAGTATTTCCTTTCGATTCCTTTTTGGATTTATCTATTTGACCTCCTTTCTAGTCTCTGACATTTTTTTGGCCAACTTAGTACTAACGTGTTATCAGTCAAGCCAGCAAAAACAAGGAAATCCTATTGTAGGGAAAAAAAATTAAAGGCTTTAAAATATTGTTGATTGAGGAACATAGAAAACATCATTTAAAAGCCTTTTAAATTACCATTCCCTCCGTTGCTGCTAAATTTCCCTTTGTCTCATTTCATGCAGCTGGTCTGAATGATGACAGAGTGGTTTGTGATTATGTGGGTGACATTAGGCGCCAGCTGAAATGGACACTAAAGGAAGAATCCAGCATCCTGCATTTATAATTCCTGCTACATTTGGCATTGCACCAACTTTACAAATATGCAATCCCCCTCCCCCCTCTTTTTTTTTTTTTTTCTGTAAATCCCATGGCCAATGAATGCTGCTATGGCAACGAAAGCAGGGAAAGCCAGGGGGGCCTTGGCTATAAAAAGAGTTTTTAGAGCATCATGGTAACTGGGAGCCTAGTGGCAGACTCTCAGGCAACCATACATTGTTAAACATCCTGTCTAGAAGCAAACGCGTCCACCAAATTTATTTACCTGTGTTGTCGAATCACTTGCTACAGAATTCTAAGGGCTCTTATTGCTATGATGGTTTTCATTTTCAATTATTGTATGGTTCATTCAAATCACACAGGTACATTTCCAACAGTTATAAGAAGCTTCCTAAAATAGACTTTTAGAAACTGAGCACAGCTGTCAAAATAATGTTATCGCCTTCAAGAATCTGTTTCGAAGATAGTTATTCCAAAGAAATTTAAAAGTTATATTCCTATATTAGCACACTAAGTAGTTCATACCAGTTTAGTAAATCAAATATTCCATACTGCTAGCTTAATAAGATGGGGAGTCATGCATGAAATGACTGCCAGGTTAATGACATAGGGAGCCATGCATGGCATGTATTTGCATATAATAGCACAGAATGTTCTCCTAAATCCTTTAAATTACTCATCAATTCTTAAACAGGCATTTAACTAAATCCTCATTGAGAATCAGGAAGAAAGTTAAAAAAAAAACAAAAAACACCTACATATTTGAAGTAATTAGATTGGAGCTAAACAAAACCTACCTAAAGGATTATTTTTGGTTGGAAATTCTAGCCGTGGGGAAAGGGTACCGATCTGCATAAAGAAACAAACACATCTCCTGGACCAGGGTAAGGCACACAACAGCAGCCACTGTTTCCCATCACTGCCTCTATCATATGCACAGTGAGCACAGATCAGAAGTTTCACCACTAGCCTCAGAAATAAAGATGTATATCTAAAGCAGTGCAAAAAATGTAGATTGAATCTAGAATTGTTTATTGTGTACAGTGTTTTGATGGGCCCGATTCTGAATAAATCAGCAGGGATTTCTTTCACTTGACAACCTATATATTTAAGGTATTAAGGAACGTCTTTACTCTCAGATCACTTTGTTTTTACTGGTTGTATAATCTTCTACACAAAATAAGCAGACTTCTTAGAATCAGAACAGTTATAAAACCCAGCTATCAGAGGAAATCAGCAAACACTCATGTCACACAAAGGCTATTTTCACTATTTGAGAGTGATGGTCTACCAATAGCTTCGTGAATACTCACAAGTATTCACTGTGAAATGAGATGTATATTCAGCTCTAAAACCAAAATTCATCCAATGAAGAAAGGAAAAGAGAAAAAATGTAATGACTTAGGTCATTGGTTTTCTCTTCCTACTGTGTCTAATGGCAACTAATCTGTGAGTATTAATTCTATATTCAGTGCATCTAGTGCATTATTTTGTCCTCACAATAATCTTCAGTGTACCATTATCTCCATTTTACAGATAGGGAAACTGAGGCTCATAAAGGTTAAGTAATTTGATCAAATGAGAAGCTGGAGCCAGGATTTAAACTCATTTAATTTAAATCCCATTCCCTTTCCACTAACTACACATCTTTCCACTGCATATTGATGAACAGAGAATAAGCTTTGTCTTGAGAGAATAGAGGGAATAGGCTTAAGAATTTTCTTAAAGAGCGTCCTTGATTTGCTAGATTTCTTACACTGTCGTCATTCGCAGTCAGTGCTAATACAAAAGAGAAACGAATGCCATCACCAATCACTTCTCATGGTACAGCAACTCTCTCTGGGAGTTTTGGCTGTTTTTAGCAGATTGATTATATGATGTATTAACAATAGGGTGCGTTTTGTAGCTAATATTTAAAGCCATTCTAAAGTGCAGTTCTGGAAATATAAAGCAAAAGCCCACTCACTGACAACAGAGACAGAAAGTGTCTATTCACATAGTCTATTTACATATGGTCAGTGGGTTGGCATAAAATCCATGAAGCAATGTTTCCTTCCAAGTGTAGCACTTCCTTAAGTGTTCATTACGTCTGATTGGAAAATGAGGTCTTTTCCAGTAAGATGGGTAGCACTGTTGTCAAATAAAATAGTAGCCATAGCTCTAGCATCTGTGATTCTGAGTAAGGTGGGTTTCACAGTCATCTGCTGAAACATCAGTGAATTACGGCACTTACTTAACATCCATCCAATAAACATAACTGAATATTTTTTAGTTTGTAAAATGTAGTTGCACAAAACCATAAGGAACCAGGATGTTGTTTCTACTTGACTCATAAGTTGCACACAAAGAATGGAGCAAATTACAAACATATGAAAGCGAATAAAGCAAGTTTTTCCCCTTTCAGAGCTCAGAGTCGAACGGAGGCAGCTCCCTCAAACATTTAATCCTCTGGATTCTACAACATAGAGATATTGGAGCACAGAGAGATAAATTTAGCCCAAGCAGAGGTGGGTGGCAGGGAGGTCAGGAAAGGTTTCCCAGGTGACATCTAAGTTGAAAATGACAGGATACAAAGGACTTAGTCGGGCAAGTGTGAGAGAGAAAGCATAGAGTGTCAGTCAGACTTTGGAGTGAAATCCAGCCAGAAAAACACAGGAATTATATGCAGCTCAGGAGGCCTGGTGAGGCAATAGTCGTGTCAATACCCAGGCAGTGTTCAACTCTAGAAAACTCTATAATGGCATAAATGTTGAAACTCAGCACTAAACTAAGCTTTTGTTAAATGTAGTTACAATGGGCATGTTTTCTGATCCAAACACAGCGGGATAAATTACTTGACAAGATTGACTATCTACAATGGGGTAAACTACTGAGGTCTGATTTTCTCAAAAACTCTGAATTACCTAATTATTGTCAAAAGAAAGTCGATTTAATTTGAATTAAGTAATAAATTACTCATACTTTGTGTTCCTCTTATAGTCCAGAGACACTAGTTTCTTGTTGGTTTAACTTTAATTTTATTCTTAAACTGCAAATACAAAAAATTGGATTACTCATGATCCTCGATTCATACTTAACTATAACATGTCCTATTTCTTCCTTTTGTCTACTTATTCTTTTGGCAACATAGTAACCACATGAAAACCCACCACTCCAAAACAAAAGCTATGACCTACATAACCTACATCTAACTTTACAGTACTCTTTACCAACAACCCATCACCTCAAATGAGATAACAATCATCCTGAGTCCTATTCATTATTTTTTATGTAATAAAATTGATATAATAAATTGAGGCACTATTACTAATTAATCTGGGTGGGCAGTCATAAACATGAAACACATGCCACTCTTACAGACAATTCATTAGAATGGATTTTATTATGTGTATTTTGACCCTTGTCAATTACTTTAAGCTTACAGGCAATTAGAAAGAAACTGCTTCAACAGTTTACCTCACTGTACACAATCCTGTCAGCTAAATTCATTAGATACTCAATATTTTTTATTAGTGAATATTCTGCTTAGATCAATTAGAGTTTGTTTCTGCTCTCTCTGCATATAAGGATGATAACTAGTGTACTTTCCCAAACTGTAAAAATAAAAATGTACAGAAGAAAGAAAACTTAAAAAATATAAAAGAAGGTAGAAAAAAACAAAACATAATAGAAATATGGGGAATAATAATTAGAAAACACAAAGCAGTATGTCAGAAATACACCCAAATATATTAGTAAGCACAATAAATATGACTGGGTTAAACTTAGCTATTAAAAGACTAAGACTCAAAAAAATGTCTAAGACTCCCAGATAGAATTTTTAAAAATTCAACCATATGCTATTCTATTTACAAGATTCCAATCAAACACAGAATAACATATAGTTTGAAGATAAAGAAATAGAAAAAATATGTTACCGGAAAATTGTAACTAAAATCTCAGCATTTTTACTTGGTATCTAAAAGCAATTATTAAACTTGTACCCCATTTATTCTCACCTCTGCCCACATTTCTGTACACTGGGTTTAATTATCATACCCATTTTTTATTCCAAATAATAAAGCTCCTTGCTTTGTTAGCTGGAATAGGAACATTTTCATTCCTAAATTTTCCTAACACCTCAATTGAGTTAAATTGTTAATCCCTATCTATAGAACACATATTGTAGTAAGAAGGGTGAATCCTAAAAAAGTGGAAAAAAGCTGAGCTCAGAATCTTCTTATCTTTGATCTTCCATTTTAATGTGTGGGAAAAACAGAGTTGACATTATATAAATAAGAGCTTAGGAAAAAGAACATGGACTCTCAAACCAAACAGATCTGGGTTTGAATCCAAAATCTGCCACTGACTGGGTATATACAATGAATAAAGTCTTTAGTTTTGCCTAGCCTAAGTTTCCTCTGTATAAAATGGAAATGAACATCTCTACTTTTAGGAGTTTTATAAAGATTTAATGAGATAATTAATCAAAGTAGTTGTTCTCAACCTAATTGGAATCACCTGGAGAGCTTTAGAAAGTACTGGTGCCTGAGTCCCTCCCCCAGAGATTCTGATGTAATTAGTCTGGAATAGAACCTGCACATTTTTTTAAAACTATCCCTGTGATTCTAATATAAAGTCAATGTTGAGAAGCACTAAACATACAGTCTAGCCCACCACATGGTACAGAGAATGCATGCCAAAATTGTAACTAGGATGATGATGGTAATGATGATGATAAAGCTGATAAATTTCAGCTACGAAGCTCAGGCAGTGACATCGACCTAGGCTGATTATTCCTCTATATAACTCAAGAAAAAAAAGAAGCCACTTAACATGGAGGTTATCAGAAACTTAGAAAGTATACATATATGTTATTTCATAACTCTTAACTTCTATATAGCCTATGAGATAAATATCACACTGATTTTAGGAGTGAAAATTACTCAAATAGTTTAATTGCTTTGTAAAGTAGACATGATAGGAAGTAGCTAAACCAGAATGCAAATTTAAATTTCTTTATTCCAAATTCAGTACTGCTTGTATTATGCCACAGTTGTCTATAGGGGGCAAAGGTAGAGTTGTCCTTCAAAGACAGAATTTACAGGAGACTTCCTAAGCTTAGAAAGCACTCCTGAAGTCACGTGATGCTTGGAGCAAAGGGTACAATTACTACAGTCACTAATGATCTCATTAGCTTGTGAGTGAAGCCAAAGACTATTTTGTTCATCATTACTCAGCTAGTGATTTGCACAGAAGTTGGCATTAATTAGTGCTCAAAATGTTTGCTGAATGAATATTAGAATGGTCTAAATCAAATTACATTTAACAATTTAAGGAAAAATTAAAACAAAACAATGTCAATATCTGAGAATAAAAACTAAATATGTATTATTTTCAATTAAAATTAATGACCATAAGAATTTATTCCAAGTGTATTAATCAAGAAAAACACATAGAGCAGAAAACAGAAGTCATTGCTTTCTTCTTCTCTCTCTCTCTCATACACACACAAACAAACAAACCTGAACCAAAGGATATTATTTAATATATAAAGGTATTATATATAGTGATTTTACAATTATTTAACAAACTGGGGCACCTCGGTTGCTCAGTTGGTTAAGCATCCAACTTCGCCTTAGGCCATGATCTCACAGTTGGTGAGCCTTCATCAGGCTCTGTGCTGACAGCTCAGAGCTTGGAGCCTGCTTCAGATTCTGTGTCTCCTTCTCTCTCTGCTCCTTCTCTGCTCGGGCTGTCTGTCTGTCTGCCTGTCTCTCTCTTTCTCAAAAATAAACATTAAAAAATATTTAACAAACTGTATTTTATCAGAACATATTCATAATGCCTTCCTTGTTTCAATGAAAGCTGATTGAAATCAGATACGTAAGTTTTTGAAATTCAAGTGCTGTGAGATTATGTAAGATTTTGCCTACACACAGAAAATAAAAAATCAATATGACTGCCCACATACATGGGCTAAAAATTATTAGATGACATAGAGTAGAAAAAAATTAATAAAAATAAAAAGTAAGAAACAGACTTGTTATTCCAAAGAAACGTAATTTGCTACCTTAAGTAAATACTAAAAATGTACCACCTGTATCACAATAATTACACATCATTTAGCTAACGTTACTGATATAATGCATTTATGTCGTGGTCATTTACTGTCTCTCATGAGATACTCTGAGATAGATCATTTCCTAGTGAATGATAATATAATGATTTAGATACTTCTAAAACTATATTTCAGAATATACTAATAGTGTTTTTTGAAGGCACGGGGAGGGTGAGTCATGTTTTATCCTCCAGTTAGAGACAAGCATTTAGTAACATGAACAGTTCACATGATGTCACATGGCTTCAAAAGGCTGCATGACCTTGAGATAGTCAGGGAAAGCTTCATGGAAAAGTCAGGATTAAGCTTGGCTTGGACCAGCCAACAATTTGAATTGGAAAGGAAAATGGGTTGGGAATTCTAAGCAGTAGAACAAAATGATCAAAACTAACTCTGGAATAAATTATAGAGAGAAACAAGGAGATCAGGTTAGCCAGAGCTGAAGGCTCACTTAAGAAAAGAGTGGGAGACAGGCTTGGAAAGTTGGGTTAGGACCTGGTAGAGGAGGGTTTTAAAGGAAAGGCTCAAGAAATTCAATTTTATGCTGATCCCCAGTTAGAAACTTGAATGACAGAGGATGTAGTAAATTGTGCTGAGGTTGACAACAAAAATTGTGTAGGTGAAAAAGCTTAACTCTGGTTCCTGCTACATGTGCACCTCGAGCTGATGAGGGGTTTTCTTTATGTTTCTTCGTCCAGAGGTAAGTGTTAACCATTTGAACGATTTCTACCATCTAAAATGCCACATGGAAAGGGGACAAGAAAGAGCTATGCACACATAGGCTCAACAGCTTCCTCCTAGAAGTGACATCTCTTCTACCAACATTTCATTGGCCAAAACAAGTTACATGGTCATGTCTAATTTCACAAAAGTAGAGAATGGCAATCCTACTCTCTGGAGAACTGGAAATAATGGTGAAAAGCACTAATAACTAGTCTGATGGCTTTGCTCATTCTGTTGTGTAATTAGAAATTTGTTTAGGAAGAACTCTTGGTTGTGGAGTACAAAATAGATGGAAAGGGCAGAGCTGGAGATAGGAAGTTGGTTACCACAATTGTGTAGTGTAGCAATGAAAATCTACAGTGAGGACTAGAAAGGAAACACAACCATGAGAGACACTGTGAAGGAAAATACAAGAATAACCTGTTAACTGAGTGTGGAGTAAAGGACAATCTTGAAGGTAATTAAGAAATTTCAAGTTTAAATAAATTGCATCTCTCTTGGAAGATTAAGGAAGAGGAAGTTTAGGGAACGAGATGAAGTCAGTTTTATAGAAGAGTACTTTTCAGGTGGAAGTTCAGGAAGGAAGCCAGATTGGGCAGCTTGAGAGGTTGAGGTGCAAGGTAGTCTCACTGGAAGCTCCAGATGACCCAAGGAAGTTCTGAAGAATGGATTCCCCCTCATAACTGTCCTGAGTCTGGGTGAGAAGGCTGGACCTTTAAATCTATAAGAGGTGTGACCATGGGGCAAGGTGGCTGTCTTGGCTGAGACAATTCCTGAAGAAGGCTGACTGCTGGCAGTACTCCTGGCAGCTGGGATAACAAGGCCTTTTCTGAAGGGGCATCTGAGCAGCACATCACAGTATCCTCATTTCATAGATGCCTAGATTTAGCATATGTGGAGATGAGAGACAAGACCTGAGAAAAAAATGTTTAGAACACCCAAAGAGAATATAAATATTTTGTGAGATGAACCATTTTCTTAGGGTTGGTATTCCCATAGGTTAACCTTTCACTGATCTGAGCTGACCCTATGTATAATTCACAAACATGACATTCCTTGGAGAAAAATCATAGACCGTGGCCGCCACATCAAGCAGCCTGAGCAGTATATGGGGATTCAAGCTATCAAACCTTCTTGTTATCTTAATAGCTCACTCAGGTTTCATCTCTGAGATTTGCATTAAGCACCTAGATAATCTGAAGAATAATAGGCTGGTTGTATTAAAATCTGAGGGGGATGATTCCATTTCTTGGGCGATGTAATTACCATCTGGTGTTTAATTGGGAATTTAGGCAATGAAGAATTGTTAAAATTGGTAAGGAATCTTTGTTGTGCCTGCGTAAATATGAGGTATACTCATCAGTCCCAGAAGATAGGGATCAAAAAATCCAGAGGCAGGATTTGTTTAAAGATCAAGAAAGAAGGATCTGTTAGGTGAATTGACAAGGTAAGAGACATACATCTAAACACAAAAAGAAGAAAATGCTATTATAAAAAGTATCAAACCAGCTTGTATTATTTATTCCTGTTTCTGTACAAATCTGTGTGTATCAAGGAAGAAAAAACCCAGAGATGAATATCTATTCATGTATAGGGTTATTGATGATGTATTAAGTGAACAAAAGCAAAAGCAAGTTGAAAGGAAATGCACATATTATGCTACTACTCTGATAATAAAATAATCAACCAACCAAAACTACAGTTGTTTTTTTTTTTTTTTTTGCATTTATGTGCTTGTATTCAATTGTGTGAACAAATAGAAAAGCAAAATTAGCAACTTACGAGAACAGGAGTGAAAAGAATGTATGATAATTTTAACACATCGTTTTTTTTATCAAATCTTTTTTTTTTAATCACATCTTTGTTGTACATTGTTTTACCAGTTACAATAGGGAAGTATTTGTGTTGTCAGTTGAAGAACATATGAAGTCATTCATACAAATGAAAAAAGATATAGCCACACTTGAATCCTCTTCTTAAAGTTAGAATTTTAGAGCTGCTTTTTATTTTATTTCTTAAATTTTTTAATGTTTATTTATTTATTTTGAGAGAGAGAGAGAGAGAGAGAGCGCATATGCTGGGGAGGAACACAGAGAGAGAGAGAGAGAGAAAGAAAATCAAGTTCTGTCACCACAGAACCCAACACACGGCTCAACCTCACAAACCATAAGATCATGACCTGAGCCAAAATCAAGAGAGTTGGACACTCAACCAATTGAGCCACCCAGGTGTCCCTAGAGCTGCTTTTTAAAAATGAATATGGGAGCCAATTAGAAGAACCTAACACCTGTCAGGAGAATGATGTACAAAACAAGCATATATGGTATAGGAATAAATATGGGCTCTTTTGTTTCTAGCAAGCAATAACATCTTCACCTAAGTAGCAATCTGAGTTAATAAGCCTGTGTCATCCACATAGGGACATTCAGAGTAGACCATTTTTACCAAAAATGGCACAATGACCGGAGAAAAATCATTAAAGAATGAGTTAATGAATTGACAGGGTTAGTTTGGATAAAAGGTATTTGTTTTAGATTTTGCCTCATAAGGTAACTAGTCCAGTAAATGTTGCTCTATAGGAGATGCTTAAAGATTTTTAAAAGAATGTAATGTTATTAGAAACCTATGAAAAAGGAGCTTTTCCAGATGGGAAATTCTAACAGAGGAGGAAAATTATATTTGCCAGTAGAAAAACCAAAGATCCTGGATTAACTGATGATTTATGACAGACTAATTTAAAAGACGCTAGAGGATCACTGTTAAAATTCGTTTAAAAGATTCATAAGTGGGTTGTATTTTGTAAGCGGGAAAATTGAACACCAGAAAGATTTCTGGATTATGAGTTATAGCAAGATCTTTAAATATATTAGGATAAATTAAAATCAAATGAACCACATACATAAAACTCCATCAATTTTCTTCCAGTGTTCACAAAACCTCAAAATAAGGTTTTTAAATGTCCCCAAATGTCAGTTTTCATAGTTTACAGCTTACTTCAATATGAAAGTTTTCTTTCAAAAGTGAATTGTGCATAATCACGTTCCACAGAGCTTGCTATATCAAAAATATTCTACTGAATTCAGTGTTGTCTTATTTATCTGGTTCTTACCTAGCCAGACCTCCAGTTTGGATGGATTTAGTGTACAAGTAAACCTATTTTCTTAAAAATGAGGCCAATACATAAGAAGAAAATTCTATTAGGGAAAAGTACCTATAATCTTAGCTGAATGATCTAAAAAAAAATTACATCCACTTTTCATGAAATGAAAACCACAGGACTTCATAAATTCTTCCTTTGTAGAGGACAACTTGGTGTATCTGAAAGCATGATCCATCTGTACAATATATAAAAACAACTCAGAACAGGCCATGCAAGCCAGCCAAGGCAAGCAGAGATCCCACTGTGCAAACCCGAATCCCGTGCAGACAATTCCAAGATTATTTACTGCACCTTGGTGTTGCAGGGAATGAAGACGACTAATTGTGCATAATCATTTTTCAAATGGCTTCCACATCAAAAATATCCATTAAAGTCAGCACTACGTGATTTTTCTGGCTCCCAATCTATCCAAGCCTTTAGTTTATGTTGATTTATTTTTCATGTAACCTACTGAGTCTTGCAATGCGCCAAGCACTTTGCTAAGCATGCTCACAAACATTATATAATTCAGTCTCTAGCATGGGTTTCCTCCTCCCATTTTATAGATGAACAAACTGAGGGCAATAAACATCGAGCAACTTGTCCAACGTCATACAACTAATTAATGATGAGGCTGGGTTTACAGTCTCAGTAAATCTAACTTCCAAGTCTAGTGTATTTCCACTGTATCAAGCTGTCTCCAGGGAGTTTCTTTTCAAGATACCTTTCCTTTTATATATTATTAGGCTGAACTCAAGAGATGGATGGACTAATGATCATGATCCCGGTATGACCAGTTAATGAAACACTGTTGAGTCAATGGAGATACTATGGAGATGCTTTATGGAATGACAAAAGTCACTCTATTTCATCACATTAAAAAAAAAGTCTACAAATATCCATCTATGCATAATTTTACACATGAAATCTTCTCATTTAAGCACTACAAGACACCTATCTTTACCAGCAAACTCCACGTTCACTCTCCATTGCCTGGGAGTATGTTTTGCTTTTTGAGGTACACCATTTCTTTTGATAATTCCACTCTCCCTCTTTTCCTTCTCATCAGAAGATGAGAAGGTCCCCAGGGAACAATGTCCCATGTAAACAACCTGGTAAATATCCTTCTACAGTTTTTTTCTTTTTGTGTTCATGTAACTATGTGAAATGCACACAGGCATGACTATTCTTATGTACCATTATGTATAATACTTAAAAAGACAGGAAGGCATGTCCTTCTTTTACAAATATTGGATCATATCATGCCTACCTTTTCTCCATCTTGATTTTCTCACTCAATAATCCCTAGGGCAAACCCCCCCAAATTAACTAGCTGCTCTCTGATTCATTATTTTTTGTTGGTTTCATGATATTTACCAATGCAGTAACAACCATCTATGTATGTGCATTTTCATTTGCTGCTGTTTTTATTTCTATGAAAGCGATTCCAGGTACTAAACTTCTAAGATACAGTCTGTGTAGTAGTAATTTTTATAGATGTTGTCAGATTGTTTTCCAAGAAGGCTGTAACCTTTACGTAACCAGCTACAATGTATGAAAGTACCCTTTTCTCTGCATTCCTGGCAGCAATATTTAAGTTTTGCCAGGTGGATGAGAATAAAGTGATATCTGTTACCTTAATTTTCATGTTCCTTGCTATGAGTGTATTTGCACATCTTTTCATAAGATTTTGGCCACATGGATTTAGTCTTTGTTCATCTTCTATGAAATTGCTCTTTGTCTTGCTTTAAAAGGATTTTTGCACATTCTAGAGACCAACCCTTTGTTTAATAAACATATGTGTTTTTGTTTTCTTTTGTTTTTTACAAAAACCTATCACTTTTCCACTATTTTTGAGGAGTCTGGAAAAAATTCAAAATTTAATTTAGCCAAATAAGTCTGTTTTTTTCTTTTTAAAGTTTCTGTGTCTTCCACCTTGGTTAAAAAGTTTTCTCTGCTCCTATGTTGTGAGTATTATCATCTAGATAGTATTTTAAGATTATGGTTGCCTTATTTTTTACTTTTAGATCTTAAACTTTAGAATTTTAACAAATTGTGTACCACAGGGAACAAGTTTTACTTTTTTTCTAGTTGTATAGTAAGTTGCTGTCATTGTTTATGAAATGTACCATTCCTTCCCACCAAATTGAAGTTTTAACTTGTGTTTTACACAAGTGTGTTTTACACTACATTTTTAACCACATTGGCATCTCTTTATGGAATTTTGTAATTTAGGATTCCTTAGTATCTCAAAAGCACAATTGGTACGAATTTTCTTTTAGACTTTGTCATTATCAAACATAAAATAAGTATAACATGGAATGAAAAAGAAGTATGAAAATACAAAAGAGGGTGGTAACTCCTGTCCCATAGGGACTTATCAGCTATTAGAGGCTAATGGGATGACACTATATGCATACACAGTGTTAATCAACAATATCGGGCGGGATGATGGCAAGACAGAAATGTGGGAGAAGCTGTTGGTAATATATGGTCTCCTATCAGAAGGAGTGAACACAGAGCAGGGTGTAATGAGCAGAATAAACTTTGGAGCAAGCGGGACTGACATTGCCCTTGAAATGAAATTAGATGATTAATACCAACATTTAGGAGCTCTGGGTATTTTAGCATCCAAAGAGATTTCTCTCATTTTGTTGATATAGGAAAAATAAGAAAATATTTTTTATAATAAGATCATAGCTAATAAGTGATGTCAATTACCAATAAATGCATAATTTTAAAATGATATTCAACAATGACTTAATTATTACATTTTAGTCCTAAATAAATACATTTGTTCATGCTTTTTTGAATTACGATAATATTGCCTTAAAAATCTATTCCATTAACATTTAAAAATCAACCTAAGCAAGGATAGTCATCTCTCTGAATGGTTAGATACAACTCGTTTCCACTCATTCTTTTTAAAATTCTGTAACACATGGGAATCGGAGAGACCAGGACTCAAGTTCGGTTTTTGTTTTTGTTTTGTTTTACTTGTGATGTGTGAGGACGGCTGCCAATTGGCAGCAAAGGTAGTCCATCATCACGCCATTAATAGATCTCACCAGAACAAGGTTTCATTACTGTGGATATTGGATAAGGCGCTGCCAGAAGGCCTTCAATACCCTAAGGAAAAAGAAGTGCTAAGTCCCCACATTAGGTACAGAAGTCTTTGGGCAAAAATTTGAGGGTTTATACTGGGTCTGAGGAGCCCTGATCAAGATTGTTCCCTAGGGTGACAAACCCATAATTGCACTTATCAGCTTTAGGCTGCCTTGATTAATGCAACCTTCTGTGATTTATCACCCAGACTATTCTAAAACAAGTGTTCTCTTCATTGTAATAGACTGGAGATTTTCAGGAATGACAACACAGGCTTGTTTCATTTACTTGTTTGGTGAAATTTCCTGAGAACACGTTATAAGCAAACATATCCGGTCATGGGATTAGATGAGGTCAGACTGGAATTTTCTCCCTATCCTTCTTCACGCTTCAAAAGAAAGTGTCTGCTCTTTTCTCATGTTGCTTTTCTACCACCCCACACCTATCCTGACATTTGAAGCATCCTGCTTTGGATCCCAGATTTTTCTATCCTTGGGGAATTTCTCAGATCCAGGAAAATTGTCTAGTGAGTACGAATCAAAATTTGGCATACTAAAAGCTTGACAGGAAAATCACATATGCACACACACACACACACATTGGTCATCCTTTGCGAAAAACTATTACCTTTTTAGCCTCACATATAGTCTGGACACAGGTGAAATGCCAAATTCTGATTTACTACTTTATAGTTTTGTCAAACATATTTCAATAGGTCAGCAGCACATCATACTGGGTGACAGATATCCCAGGTTGTAAACCTGGTTCCACCACTTACTGGCTAGATGACCCTGGGAAAATAGCTTAAGCTCTCTCTGCCTAAAGTATCTCATCTGTGAAATGGAGTAAAAAACCATCTACTTTCACAAGATTATTCTGAGGATTAAATTCTAAAAAGATACATAGAGAGCTTTTGCTATTTTATTTATTTATTTTTTAACTAGACACTATATAATCTATGGAGGGACTACAAATTGTCTTAAATCTCAAGCACCTTATATTTCCTAACTCTAGGGGCACCTGGCTGGCTCATTTGGTACAGCATGAGACTCTTGATCTTGGGGCTCTAAATTTGCAGCCCCATGTTAGGTGGAGAGATTACTTAAAACTACAACCTTTAAAATAAAAAGAGCAGCTAACTTTGGTTTTATCTATTCATTATAGCAGTCAGATAGAGAATACTTATCAATGCTATGGTAGTGATTAATCCATGAACTAAGAACTTAAAAAAAAAAGTCAATTTTTAAAGAACTACTCTGTTTAACCTAGGCTGTCCTTAGATATGCTCATTTCTCATTAAGGAAATGCTAAGTTTAGGATTAGACTTACACTACACCACTCAGGGAACTTTACATTTTAACCTGTTTCCTTGGACAAAGAGAGAGGAGAGGGGAGAGGACAAAAGATGGGAGTGTGGCGGGAGGGAGAGGGAGAGAGAATCAAAACACCTGATGCAAATCTGATCCTCTTAGAAAGCCACGTGAGCTAAGCCAAAATGAAATTATTTTCTGGTTGTAAAGGAAGAATGTAAACATTTAACAGCTCAAGTTGCCCCAGTTCCTGGGCTTGAATGCAATGTACTGTCTAATTCCATAGCCAGTCATTCCCAAACCTGCAGCATACTAGAATCTTTTCAAGAACTTCTTAAAAATACAGTTTCTTGAACCCCACCCAAATCTATAGCATCAGTATGTCCAAGGATGTGGTGCTGAAATACATATATATATTTCATATATACATATATATTAATCTTTATTTTGAGAGAGAGAGAGAGAGAGAGAGAGAGAGAGATGGAGTGTGAGCAGGGGAGGGCCAGAGAGAGAAGGAGACAGAGTCTGAAGCAGGCTCCAGGCTCTGAGATGTAAGCACAGCCTGATGTGGGGCTTGAACTCACAAAATGTGAGATCATGACCTAAGCCGAAGTCAGATGCTCAACCGACTGAGCCACCCAAGCGCCCCTGAAATATATATTTTGAAAAAGGTTTTGTAGTAGTTCTTATATACAACTGTATTTGGGAATTGAAAATAAATGAAGTTATTTTTTAGTACACTTTAAAAAAATTGCAGTAACTTTAGATGACAGAAAAGTTGCAAAACTTTTGCAGAATTCCCACACACTCATCATTGTTTCACTAATTAACATATAATAACCATGGTACATTTCTCAAAACCAAGAAATTAACATGGGTAAAGTACCATTAACTAATCATCAGACTGTTCAGCTTTTACCACTTTTCCCATTAATGTCCTTTAAAGGAAAAATTCTAGAATCCCACATAAGTGGGATAGTGCTTTAATCATCATGTCCTTAGTCTTCTCAGATCTATGGCAGTTTCTCAGGCTTTCCTTACTTTTATGACTGAGAATTTTGAGAAGTGCTGGCCAGCTATTTTGTTAACTGTTCTCAATACAGATTTCTGTGATGTCTTCTTCTATTTAGACCGGGTTTATGGGTTTTGGAGATGACCATGGAAGTGAAGTGCCTTTTTCATCACATCATAAGAGAGGCACTTGATATCAACATAACTTATCCCTGGTGATGTTTAATCTTCATCACATGGTTATGTCAGTGTCTGCCAGATTACTCCACAGCAAAGTTAGTATTTTTCTTATTTCTATGCTCTGTTCTTTAGAAATGAGTTAAGAGGTGTGTGTGTGTGTGTGTGTGTGTGTGTGTGTGTATGTGAGTGTGAGAGGCATAGAGAGAGATGGGATGGATTAAGCTCTACCTTGTGGCTGGAGGAGTAGCAGTAAAGGTTTTTGAGCAAAGCATTACTTTAAGAAAATTGAAATGCTGGGGTGCCTGGGTGGGTCAGTTGGTTGAGCGTCTGACTTAAGCTCAGGTCATGATCTCACAGTGTGTGTGTTTGAGCCCCACATCAGGCTTTGTGCTGACAGTGTGGAGCCTGCTTTTGATTCTCTCTCTCTCTCTCTCTCTCTCTCTCTCTCTCTCTCTCTCTGTCTCTCTTTCTGCCCCTCCCTTGCTTGCATTCTCTCTCAAAAATAAATAAACATAAAAAAAATCAAAATGCTAAGATACACTGAAGAGGGAAGAGACTATTGGCTGAGAGACCAGTTAGAAAATGTAAAGCCTAAAGAGATGGAGACCTGAACAAAAGCAGAGACACTGGTGAAACATACAACTAATAAAATATTGCAGAAGAGAAAGAAGCCTGATTGGAAATGGGAGGAAAGCAAGAAAGTAAACCTGAGATACATTGAGGTTATTTATTTTTTATTTTTTTAATGTTTATTTATTTATAAGAGAGAGAGAAAGATAGAGCAAATGAGGAAGGGACAGAGAGAGAGGGAGGGAGGGACGGAATCTGAAGCAGGCTCCAGGCTCTGAGCAGTCAGCACAGAGCCCGATGAGGGGCTTGAACTCATGGAACCGTAAGATCATGACCTGAGTTGAAGTCAGAGGCTCAACCAACTGAGCCACCCAGGCGCCCCAGCATTTCATTTTCTTAAAGTAATGCTATACTTTACTGTACTGTAACGTATAGCATATATATTGAGGTTTTTATCCTGAGTAACTAGGAGAAGGGGAATAAGAGAAAACAAAAGGTAGACACTTTAGGTTTGGGATATACAGACTTTGAGATTCCTGTGGGCATCAAGGTTGACATGTTGATCAAGCAGTTAGAAATGAAATCACAAAACAATTTCCTTCTTCAGGAAATTTGCTGCCTTTATGACCCATTCTACGACATGAAGTTGCTCTTTCTTGCTCTCCAATCATACTTCTAAGAAAACTGTTCGTTCCTAGAGGGGAGGCTCAGGAGTTTTGTTTGGAGCATTGGTAGAGGTGAGGGGAAAAACTTCAAAGAATAGATTTGGATCATTCCTTCTATCCCATAAACGAGGCTTGGCATTTGCTCAGTAATCACCACCTCACTGTAAAAATAACGAATCTATTTTCATTGTGAAAATTTGGGGCCTGTAATTAATGAGTACAATTACCTTATGGATTGTACATTCAGTGTTTTTCATTACCTATTCCATGAGATAATCTGAAGATATTTGAGATCTAGCATTTCTCAGCTTGGGGAATGGTGATAGACAAGGAAACTCTCATTAGCATTTCCATTTTGCATTTCAAATGGAAGGGGTGTGTGCTAAAAACTGAGCCTGCTCAAGCTTTAAAGCATTCCTTAATTATATGTTTGGTAATGCCTGAAAGGCAGAGGAGTCCCTGGAAAAAAAAAAGAATGTTGAGTAAATATCTATGCCTTTTGAGGGTGGATGGGAACTAGGAATCATAAAATCTCTAGATGGAAGGAGGCTACAAAGGTGATTTATTCATTTCCACCCCTTTGGCTTGGTGAGGATAGGAGAGGCAAGGGCAAGAAAGAGATGGGAAGCTATAAAAAGGGTCCTAGAGTGATAGGGCTTCGTCCTCTTTAAATGTCCATCTTAGTAGGAGACCCGCAGCCTTCATGGCAGGCTGTTCCAGTATCTACCGACTGATCTCCAGAATTTATTTTTCTCATGTCACCTCCATAGCTCAGGGTTTATCATCCACTCCTTTTGTGCTATTAATGATAAACTGTTTGTGATGACCAGTTTAATTTCTACAGATATACTGTAAAATACAAGTGGAAGTCATCACTTAGGCAGACTTTGAGAAACGTTTTCTTATTTCCATTCTTTTTGTTTTACACAAACCATTTTTGTTTCTTTCTCCCTTTACCTCATTTATTATCTTATTTCTCATTTACAGTGTTACTTCCTGTTTGTGTTGGCAGCAAGATAGCATCCATTTCAGAACTTTTAGCAATACTTTTTTTTTTCTTTTTTGAATTTAGAAATCAAAGTAGATGTCTGGTTGATTTCTTCCTAGAAATGTTAAATATTAGAGTTATACTCGGTATGACAAAACTTTTCATGTAAATTGCCTAGATTAAAAACCAATGAGAAAGCCTTCCTAAGAAAATTGGCTTTATCCTGCTATAGCCTACATGCATCTTGCAGCCACCGGCCTCCCACATTCTCTTGCTCTCACTGACAACTTATCTCTGCTGACCAAGCCCTCCATGCTCACTGGCCAACATAGGGAGCTTCATGTTTTGTGTTTTTCTCGTGCTTTTCATTTTCATTTTCATTGTTAATACCTTTTATTTACCTCTCTTTGACCCTTTTGGAGCATTTTATTAAACCACGAGTCTGCCCTTACTCAGGTGCAGAATGTAACCTGCTATCCTCTTCTAACAAATTCAATAGTGATTCAAAAGGAAAAAGAACGATTGAAAAAGAGATTGTCTGAAGGATTTTGTTCTTTCATTCTCAAACTGTGATTATTAATCCTTTTGCAGTCACGGACCCCTTTGAGAATCTTGAACACCAGGAAGATTTCCTCAGAAAAATGAACACAATTACATACACATACAAATCTGGGTATGTGGATTCCCTGACACAACGTCAGACACTTCTTTTGCAGATGAGCTAAATTACAAGTTGGATTAGGACAGCCACTTAGAAATCTTGTCGCTGAACAGACTCGTCTGTGTGATTCTAGAACTGACTTTACTGAGCCACCTCCTAATGTTAAGGCCATAGGCTCAATGAGAACATCTTAAGAATGACACCTGAGAAACTCATGATTGTAGTAAATGAATAAATATAGTTGAGAAGGTGTCCACGGATTCACACCTCATTCAGCTTCAGAAATTCTTTTTTGTCTTACTACCAGGAAACCTATGTCAGGCACATTCCCACTTACTAATTCTGCTGCCTGCCTTTGTGTTCCTTCAGAGATCTGCTGGGCTGAAACCCCCATTTCCTTGAGGGCTCATCTCAGCTACCACTTTCTCAGGGAGGCCGCTCCAGTTTTAAAATTGTACAACACCCAGTTTCTCTTCCTTGCTTTACTTTCCCTCAAAACACTTTTCAAATCTAGAGTACGCTATAGTTTATTTCTTTTGCTCATTGTCCGTCTGCTTTCATTGAATGGGAGAATGTTCTGTTTTGTTCACTGATCTATCCACAACTCCCAGAATGGGTGCCTGGCACAGAGGAGGTGCTCTGATACTTGCTGAATGCATAAATGGACAAGAGATGAACATATCCTTCTTTGCACTGCCCACCAGAAAGCTCAGGATAAAACTTCCAGTTGATTGATATAATACGTACAGAACTTTGAGGTTTGCATTTTCTACATTCGCTTTATTTCTGACTTTATCTTATTCCCCCCCCCGACTTTTATGCCCTTCCATGACCTGTTTTCTAATTCCCACAATGGGAGATAATTTTCACCTTCTTCTGAAAAGTAAAGGAATTGATATTCACTGAAATCATAAAATAACTGATTGAGGAAATGAAGGGAACTAAGCACCTATTGATTTGCATAACACACCAGCATGCTTATAAATTATCTTCATGCCTGCACCAATTCCATGAGACTTTTACTGTTTTTCTCCATTGAGAAAACATAAGCTAAAAACTGAGTAACTTGCCCCAACTCACACTGCTAGAAAGTGGCAACGATAGTGAGAAGTGTGAGTTGCTTTGTTTCAAAATCCTTATTTTTTTTATCACACCTCGGTTGGCACTTTGGCCTTAATAGCATTTGTCTCTCATAAGGGGAGAAAAACAAATGGGCCTATTACTTCTAAAAATAGCAATGCTAATCAGTATTGATATTAACTTTGAACTTTATCAAATTTAACTAACTGAATTTCAGCATGTTTTATCAATGAAGGAATCACTCTGTCGGCCAATTGTTATTTCCTAGCGACCATTTTCCTCTACGCTGTTTTCCATCCATCAAGAAGTAGCATATCGCTAAAGAATGAAAACATGTAATGGAAGACACTATTGTTTCAGTGGTTGGAGCTACAGATCCTCTGGGCAGCCTGAGTGGTTCTCAGACTCCTTAAATCTACCTGTGCATCTAAAATTGTCTGGGGATGCCTGGGTGGCACAGTCGATTAAGTGTCTGACTTCAGCTCAGGTCATGATCTCATGGTTCAGGGCAGGGGTTGGAGCCCCAGGGTGGGCTCCGTGCTGACAGCTCAGAGCCTGGAGCCTGCTTCAGATTTTCTGTCTCCCTCTCTCTCTGCTCCCCATCCCCACTCACCCTCTGTCTTTCTCTCAAAAATAAATAAATATTAAAAATTTTTTAACATAAAAAATAAAAAAAATAAAATTGTAAGCTGAGTAACGTGTCTCACGGAAACAAAAACTAACATGTCTTACATTATTTCTCAAATGTATGAAGATATTAACCCAGTTATACATACAAATTCAGTTAAACATTTTACTGAATTCAGATTAATTTTTGGACCTTGAGTATTTTCCTTGCTCAATGCATACTTTAGAGTATACTGATAATACCGACACAAACAAAAACTTCTTTTCTTTTCTTTTCTTTTCTTTTCTTTTCTTTTCTTTTCTTTTCTTTTTAGAAAGTAATTTTAGCGCTGATAAAGGTTGGGGATTCTTAGAATAAAAATAAATAAATAAAAAGGAATTTTGTTCCATGTGGTTTTCTGAAATACACTGAATTTACTTCCGCACTGCACTGCATTTTATCTATCTCTGGAAACATTTTGAAGTACATGGTGGATTTAATCCCATTAATCTTTGGAAATATGATGAGTGGTTCAGTTTCTGATTTTCATAATCAGCTGTTCTAGCTGTAAGATATTATTGCCTTATAGGGACATCTGCTGGTGGATAAATAAAGGTCTGGCACAATAAAACACTGGCTTCTCCTAAGGGTTTGCCAGGGCATCACTCTCAGGCGGCAGGCTCCTCTCCTACGCATCTGCTTCAGATAGTGCATGGCTGTTAAAATTCTAAATATTCTATCATTTCACGGTCCAGTCATTCTCGGGACACATAAAACTTGCCTTTGTTACACATGTGTCTTGTTCCCACAACAGATTCACACATGTATTTAATTTTTTTTTCCAGACTGACCATATATTATCCTGAAGACTTCAGGCTTTCTGGAAGCTCATGCGCTCCAGGCAGATGGCAAGGAAATTGCAGCACTCGGAGCTCACACTCTCCCCAACAAGCAGGCCACCTGCTCCGTTACCTGTCGGTTTCCAGAGCAGCATGCTCCTCTGAAGCAGGCAAGAGGAGGGGAAAGGCCACTCTTTCAGCTCGCAAGTTGCAAAAACAAAAGTAAAGTAAATGCAGTCATGTGATAAGTATCTTAAAATCCAGGCCTCTACTTGTTTCATGAATGGGGAGAAAGCATCTTGATAATTTTATCGTTAACTTGGCAACACTCCTCTTCGATTCAGCCACAAGGTTTTCTAGTAATAATTAGCTGCAGCTAATTAATTGTCACCTTTCACTTTAAAAATGATTAGCTGGTGAAAGTGGAGCAACTGGTAGTATTATTTCTACTAACCTCAGCCACGGCCAGAAGGATGAAATAGTTTATTTTCTTTTGGTGGTCCATTGAAATAAGGATCACCTTCATACTCCATCTTTGGAAAAGCAGAACTGCTTTAAACCATATATTGTAGACTTAGAATTAAATTGCCCATAAAAGTCAATATTACCAACAGTACAGTGTAGCGGCTTATTCATGCCACTTCTTTAAACTCACTGCACATTAATGTGCTAATGTGATGGAAAATAAAGAATCATCACGTGTTTCCCCCAGTGCTCCTTTTTCTCTATTGTTTATATATGTATATTTTTAAAGTGAGTAGAAGATTGTTTCATCAGTTAAAGCGTTCCCTGCCAAAAGAAACGACATAATCATTAACTAATTACAACTAAATAACAGCATTGCACATTTTGACAGGTTAACGCACATTCTGTTAAGAGTTGAAAGCTCAAGAAAGAGAATAATAAAGCTACTCCACTCGCAGAATCCTCAAATGCCAATATGGGAAATAAAACTCTCCGAGGGTTTCACCAACCATGTGTCTTTCTTTTTCTCTCTTGTTTCTCATTGTATAAAAAGCATTTGGATTTGTATTAACATTCCAAACTAATTCGCTAAGCAATCAACTCATTTTTACCAATTTTATCCCATCATAAATCATAGAATCTACTGACATTCACAGCTTCAACATGCTGAAATCATCATTTTGGCCATTCCCCCTGTTACCAATGGAGCAGCAAGACACGCATGGTGACTGTCAGATGCGAAAAGAATAAGGAAAACCAAGTCAAGAGAGAAAAAACGGTGTTTTCAGATGTAATCTAGTCTGTTCAAAAAGCCAAAGAAAAACACAAAGACATGCCTGAAATGGCATGTTACCAATATTGTCTCTGAAGAACTTCACAGCTAAACGGAAAAATACTTTTGGAAGGATTAATGCAAAATTAATAGTCTACTTTATGATTTCTTATACAGTGACTCAAATATTTTTGACTATAGCAGTGTTTTATTATTCCCAATTTCCTCACATATAGTCCACTAAAATTCTGCAAAGAATAGGAAAAGAAAAAAAAAACAAAAAAAAAACAGACAATCTCTTTCTAAACCCTGTCCTTTAGCAAGCACATAAAAGGGCAATTAAAGAATGTGTCCTCCAGTGCTGTAGGTACTAAAGACTGTTAAAACCCATAGAATGTGACTGCAGAAGGAATCAGTACATGTTAAAGACGCACAAAAGTAAATATAGAATATCTAGTATGTTTTTAAAAAAAAAAATCACTTATTATAGCTTAAGAACATTTCCTCCTTAATTCTACTATCATGAAACCTAATAGTAGACTTAGGAAGTTGACCAGTCTGCTGCTAGAAAAATGAGGGGAGAAAGGGTGCCTATGAAAGACTATCAAGAGGTTTGCACTAAATTTAGAAGCCAATTATAATGTAATGCAAGTAGTAAGTCATTTAATATATTTTATTTTTGTAACTTGAGTATGGAACAACAAAATTTGTTCAACAAATGACAGTAAATTTTTTTGTGTGAGCAATAAATGGATCATTAGTTACTATACATCAAAAGGGAGCTCAAAAGGAAAAAAAATGTTAACATTAGAAGGTAGGATTGAGATCTATGCATTAAAGGGTGGTATTAGTATTGCAAACCACAAAAAAATGTAAAAAAAAAATTTAAATTATTTACCTTTCTAGTTCAGCACAAATGTCCTACAGCTAATTATCATGAGATATTGCCTGGAAATTAACCAGTCATGTTGTGTTTCTATCTCCAGATTTACAATTAGTAATGCTATTAATGTGGTTCCTGTACTTAGCGTTACTAATTATATTGCTATGAACTAATGGTGTTAAAAATAGCAATAGCCATCAACTACCAATTAATGCTTAATGAGAGCATATAAACCCTGGCATTGTAATGAATTTCAAAATTATTGTTGCTTGTGTTCCTCTTGTAATCGTGCAAAAATGGGTGTAACCAGTAACCACTGAAGTAGGGCATTGATTGAAAACATAGTTACCACATCATTGCAGAAAAATCAAGAAATAAATGGCTCCTTGAAGGAATATATATTCCATTCTAACCTTAGAATACAATACACGGGTTTTAGGGAAGAATCTTTTCTAGTTACACAATATAAAAAACAGATAAAACACAATTTGCAACGATGTTTCAAATCCAAGAGTAAAAAAAGAAATAGTAAAAGAAAAGCAAAGAGGAGTGTTTATAAAAGAATCTTTCAACAAATAATCTCTCCTAGAATTTATATAAAGCAGAGCCCAGAAGTTCAGTATATACTAAAAGGCAGATATGAGACAGGAATACCCTAGATTAGCTAGATAGGCTGGGTTATGCTGCAGTAACAAACACCTGTCTGTGGCTTAACATACAAAGTTTATTTCTTGCTTACGTTTCATGTCCAGCAATCACTTGAGGACTACTGTTTACTACAATTACTCAGGAACTCAGGCCCAAAGAGATTTCATCTAGTCATGTGCTTCTATTATCTTCAGAGGAAACTTGGAAAATAATGCCCTATATTTCGTTGGAGAAAACAAATCAATCACATGACTGTATCTAAGTTTCAAATGATGAGGAATGTTACTCAGAAAGAAAATAACTGAAATATTAGCCAACAGCCTCATATGTGTTAGTACTTTGGCACTGTTTTAATGACCAGAGCAAGAAGACTTTGTTCATGGAGAACTTCACTGGAGAACTGCCTGGTAGGGGGTAGAACACCAGTGCATCTCTCTGAGTCTCCAGAAATATGTTCTTTGACCTTGTCACTACAAAAGCCATTTCCAAAATGGACTAGTGGTATTACCCTAGTAGTACACGGTGTTACGGTATATTACACACAAATTTATCTTCCCAACTTCAGAAAGGTACTTTGATATTTTATCTTGGCAACAGCCTTTTTAACCCTTGGTTCTTGTCACAACCATAGTGTATTTCAAGAATATGAAAGAGCAGAAGTCAGCATATAATGGAGTAAGAAGATAAGTAACTTAGCCAGTAAAGAAGCTAGTGATGTGCATATGTATGTATAAGTGTATTTTCAAACCAGTACAAAAATATGCTTAAGGTAATCAGATACCAAAGAAAACCAAAGAAGGCACTAAGAAGACTCACAGGACTCAACCACAATGTTTACAAATCTGCACTTTATTGCAGGAAAAGCATATAAGTGTAATATCACTATTTAAGGATATGCATCAGAGCCAAAGACTGCCTCACAGCAAGGGGTCCAGAGAGGTCTAGTACAGGCCCCAATGGTCCTTCGTCTGCAGGGCCATCCTGGATGTGCTTTCTCTCTTGGATCAAGAACCTCCCACATGTGTATGGAACACCCTGAAATCAGGAGCTCAAAATGCAATCTCAGCTAGTCTTATACTTACTTCACTGATCAGGCAGGCACATCATTGCTATGTGACTAGCCCCTGTAGTAGAGCCCACGGGCATTGCATCCAAGCAGATGCAGCACACCGATATTGCTGTGTTCAATAAACTTACAAGCTGGTGCAAACTGCTCTGAGACCAACTTAAAATAAAACATCACACCTAGGAAATGGGAATAGAACTCTATTTATACAAGCAAACAAAAATATCAAAAATTTCAGGGAAAATTTCATAAAAATAAGGTATAGGACCTATGAGAAAAAAACATAAAATTTCACTTAAAAATATAAGCATGTAAAGAATTTAAGATATGTGTATATGTGTGTGTGCATAACCATTGGTATAGTATAATTACAAATAAAATTACATTAAAGTTGACAGAATTATACTAAAATTCACACAGAAAAATAAAAATACAGTAAAACCTTGGTATGCAGCATAATTCGTTCCAGAAACATGCTTGTAATCTAAAGCACTTGTCTATCAAAAAAAATTTCCCTCTAAGAAATAATGGCAACTCAGATGATTCATCCCACAGCCCAAAAATATTCATATAAAAAATGATTACAATACCACAATATAATACAAAAAATAATGAAAATACAAAAAACAAAGGAAAAGAAATTAACCTGCATTTACCTGTGAAAATGGTTCTGTGAGAGAGACAAGAGAAAGGAGGGTTGTTGTGTAAGACAACTTTCACTATCACTAACAGAATCACTATCTATTGGCTCGATGGAATCTTTTTCTTTTCATGCAACTTTAACAAGGAACCTATCTAATCACCTAGAATGTAGCAACAGCCTTCCTAAGCTTACTCTTGTATGGAAGAGCAAAGGACTGTCCATAGGTGCTTTGAAGTGACAAAAAATACACTAGTGCCAGTTACGGGCACATTCCAACATTCTGAAAAATCACTGATTTCTGCCAAACACCACCGACTGAGACCAAGCATCAGAGCATGGGAGACTGATCATCCACAATCCTGCAGGGAGAAAGAGAGAGAGAGAAGAACCACTGGCTCAGGTGTGATCATGTGATGCTTGGTGGCACATACTAATCGTATTGCAAGACACTGGTCACATGGGTCCTGCTTAGGATTCTCTCTCTCCCTCTGTTTCTGTACTCACTCCCCTACTCACTCTCTCTCTTTTCAGTTTTCAATAAAATGATTTAACAGAGAATTAAAAAAAGAATATTAGAAAAGTATTAGGAAGTATTTTTTTAACTCAGAATAAAGAAAACCTTAAAGCAAATGATGAAACTTAAAAATAAGAGTATGAAGAATATATATGACTATATAAGAATTAAAAAGTACAAATCACAAAGCCATAAATAAAATATCTGAAACACATATAACAAAAGGTTAATAGCTATAGAGTTACACAAGTGCTTACAGATTGATAAGGAAACCATTCACAGAAGAAGAAATGCACATGGACGGTCAGCATAAAATAATGCTGTCTCAATCTCACTAGCAATCAGGAAAATACAGATTTAAAAAATACACTGTACCATTTTTTCACCTATTGAATTAACGAAAATTAAAAGAACTATAATATCTAGTATGAGTTCATAAAAAACAAACAAAACCTCTTTATAAAACAATATAGCATTATAAAGGAAAACAAGACATATATATGCATGCATTGACCCAGTAGTTGCACTTGTGGGAATCTATTCTAGAAACAGCAGTGCTGCCATGCCCAAGGATATATGGAGGCCGTTATTTATTGTAGTTTTGCTTGAGTGTCATAAATACTGGAAAATAACAATAACCACAAAAGCCATTATGTGCACTTATAGGAAAATGGTTGAATATCTTCCAGGTCATGCATGGAATATTATATAGCTATTTGAAAGGAAGTCAGTGCTCTGATAATGACTTGCAAGGGTGATAAATAAATACCTATTTATTATATTAAATAAAAAGGTAGTTTCATAATAATTTCTCTAATAGAATCTTATATTTGCCTAACAAAAGAAGATGAAAAAGAAAAAAAAATATATATATATATATGAATAAAGCTTGTATAAGCTTAGACAATGATGTGGAAGGACAACATTAAGGTTAGTTATATTTGAGGATGGGATTTAGGGGCTAACGGGACAGGCTGGGATGATTCGTGATTTTTTCCCCTCTCTCTTATATCCCTAAGCATGCATTGCTTTGTAATTAAACACACACACACACACACACACACACACACACACACACAAGCACAAAACTCAAAAAAAACATAGAGTAACTTGATATACATTTTAAAAGCAAGTTTATTTAATATGCTGTGTTTATTCTAGCTTTTGCAGATTCTTCTTATCCCAGGTTAATATTTGAAAAAGAAAAATCAAAGTATTTACATCTTGGAACTATAAATCTTTTTCTCCGTGTGCCTTGTAAAGATGAATGCAGCTGAAAACAACCAGTCTCCTTCCAACTGTATGTGCAAACAACACTTGTGCTCTTCAGAGTGAAGAAGAAGCAGGTATTTTGGCGTATTGGGTTAATATATGTCCTTAAATTGGATTACTGAATATCCTATGTATAATGGATCCATTATATAGCCTGGGCTTATTTGCCTTTGTGTTGTGTTAGTACTCTGAGAAAGGTTGTGAATGCTTTTTTATCTCTTCACAACTTCATGCTAAGCATAAGGCAGACAGAAGTTAGTGAATGGCCATATATAGGGTATTAGGTTTTAAAGAAAATTATCAGGAATGGAGAATGCTTCATAACTAGAAGATGATTTCTGTGGATGCTATTATACCTAGAGATGTGTGACTGAGTGAGTGAGTGAGCGAGTATCTTGTGGTGTGTTTTTCCTAGGTTGGTCAACATGATAAAGTCTCCCATCCTATAAGACTACAGAACAGACAGCTCCTGTGGCAATGAGAATCACTGTCTTCACCACAGTTCATATCACAAATAAAAAAAGGTTCATTTGAAGAAGATGGCAGTGTAGGAGGATGCTGGGCTTACCTCGTCCTGTTGATTGCTTAGATTCCACCCACATCTGCCTAAATAACCCAGAAACCTGCCAGAAGACTAGCGGAACGGACTCTCTGGAGCCAAGCGTAGACAAGAGGCCCACGGAAGAGGGTAGGAAGGGAGGAGAGGCGGTGTGCACTACACGGACTGGCGGGAGGGAGCCGGGGCAGTGGAGGGGCAGCCTGCTGGATAAGGCAGAGCCCCCGAAGTCTGGCTTCCAAAACCAGAGGGGCCAGACTCCATGAGTTCTGAAAGCCAGCAGGACTTAATTAACATCTGGAACGTTAAAAGTCAACAGCTCTGCTTAGAGAGCGTGAGGGTGAGAGGATGCTGGGAGGGAGAGTTGTTGAGTCTCAGAAGACAGAGATCAGCTTGGCAGGGAACAAAGGCGCTGGCAGGTGCCATCTCCCTCTCCCATCCCTCAGCCGAAATTCCAAAGGGAACAAGCTCCAGTCACCGAACTTGCTTACACTGTGCAAATGCCCAATGCTGTGCTTCTGTGGATCCATCCCTCTGATGGGCCTGCCTCCCTCCCAGTGATGCAGGGACCTCCCACAGGGGACTGCCAATGGCAAAGCGAGCTAAGCCTTCCCCTCTGGCCTTTTTGCACCTTGTGGATCCACCCTGGCAAATATGCCAGATCCCATCGAAGCAGCACCACAAGCCTGGAAGTGTGAAAGTAGCCCAGACAGGGGCCACACCACTCCACAGTGAGTCCTGCCCCTGGAAGAGGGGAAGATAAGGTACACACCAGTCTGACTGTGGCCCCAGTGGTGGGCTGGGGGCAGACATCCATCGGGTCTGACTGCGGCCTGCCCACCAACACAAGTTACTCCAGACAGCACAGGGGAAGTGCCCTGCAGTTTGGAGCCACTATAGGGACTACCCAAAATGACAAAATGGAAGAACTCTCCTCAAAAGAAACTCCAGGAAGTAGCGACAGCTAACTATTTGATCAAAAATGATTTAAGCAATATAATGGAACAAGAATTTAGAATAATAGTCATAAAATTAATCGCTGGGCTTGAAAAAAGCATAGAGGACAGCAGAGAATCTATTGCTACAGGGATCAAGGGACTAAGAATAGTCATGAGGAGCTAAAAAATGCTATAAATGAGGTGCAAAATAAAATGGAGGTGGCCATAGCACGGATTGAAGAGGCAGAGGAGAGAATAGGTGAATTAGAAGATAAAATTATGGAAAAAGAGGAAGCTGAGAAAAAGAGAGATAAAAAAAATCCAGGAGTATGAGGGGAGAATTAGAGAACTAAGTGATGCAATCAAAGGGAACAATATCCATATAATAGGAATTCCAGAAGAGGAAGAGAGGGAGAAAGGGGCTGAAGGTGTACTTGAACAAATCATAGCTGAGAACCTCCCTGATCTGGGGAAGGAAAAAGGCATTGAAATACAAGAGGCACAGAGAACTCCCTTCAGACGTAACTGGAATCGATCTTCTGCACTACATATCATAGTGAAACTGGCAAAATACAAGGATAAAGAGAAAATTCTGAAAGCAGCTAGAGATAAACACGCTCTAACATATAAAGGGAGACCGATAAGACTAGCGGAAGACCTATCTACTGAAACTTGGCAGGCCAGAAAGGAATGGCAGTAAATCTTCAATGTGATCAACAGAAAAAACACGCAGCCGAGAATCCTTTATCCAGCAAGTCTGTCATTCAGAACAGGAGAGATAAAGGTCTTCCCAAACAAAAGCAGAAGGAATTCATCACCACTAAACCAGCCCTACAAGAAATCCTAAGGGGGATTCTGTGAGTGAAATGTTGCAAGGACCACAAAGTACCAGAGACATCACTACAAGCATGAAACCTACAGACATCACAATGACTCTAAACCCATATCTTTCAATAATAATACTGAATGTAAATGGACTAAATGCTCCAACCAATTTTAGGCCTGAGGACACCTTCAGATTGAAAGTGAAGGGATGGAGAGCTATCTATCATGCTACTGGAAGTCAAAATAAAGCTGGAGTGGCCATACTTGTATCAGACAAATGAGACTTTAAAGGCTGTAACAAGAGATGAAGAAGGGCATTATATAATAATTACAGGGTCTATCCATCAGGAAGAGCTAACAATTATAAATGTCTATGCACCGAATACAGAAGCCCCCAAATATATAAAACAAGTAATCACAAACGTAAGCAACCTTATTGATAAGAATGTGGTAATTGCAGGGGACTTTAATACCCCACTTACAACAATGGATCAATAAAGGATCACACACAGGATCAATAAAGAAACAAGGGCCCTGAATGATACATTGGATCAGATGGACAGATATATTTAGAACTCTGCCTCCCAAAGCAACAGCATATAGTTTCTTCTCAAGTGCACATGGAACATTCTCCAAGATAGATCACATAATGGGTCACAAAACAGCCCTTCATAAGTATACAAGAATTGAGATCATACCATGCACACTTTCAGACCACAATGCTATGAAAATTGACATCAACCACAGGAAAAAGTCTGGAAAACCTCCAAAAGCATGGAGGTTAAAGAACACCCTACTAAAGAATGAATGGGTCAACCAGGCAATTAGAGAAGAAATTTAAAAATATACGGAAACATACAAAAATGAAAATACAACAATCCAAACGCTTTGGGATGCAGCAAAGGCAGTCCTGAGAGGAAAATACAATGCAATCCAGGCCTATCTCAAGAAACAAGACAAATCCCAAATACAAAATCTAACAGCACATCTAAAGGAAATTGAAGCAGAACAGTAAAGACACCCCAAACCCAGCAGAAGAAGAGAAATAATAAAGACCAGAGCAGAAATAGACAATATAGAACCTAAAAAAACTGTAGAGCAGATCAATGAAACCAAGAGTTGGTTTTTTGAATAAATAAACCAAATTGGTAAACCTCTAGCCAGGCTTCTCAAAAAGAAAAGGGAGATGACCCAAAGAGATAAAATCATGAATGAAAATGGAATTATTACAACCAATCCCTCAGAAATACAAGCAATTATCAGGGAATACTATGAAAAACTATATGCCAAGAAATTGGACAACCTGGAAAAAATGGACAAATTCCTAAGCACCCACACAACACTTCCAAAACTCAAACAGAAAGAAATAGAAAACTTGAACAGACCCATAACCAATGAAGAAATTGAATCAGTTATCAAAAATCTCCCAACAAATAAGAGTCCAGGACCAGATATCTTCCCTGGGGAATTCTACCAGACATTAAAAAAAAAATTTTTTAATGTTTATTTATTTTTGAGAGACACAGAGACAGAATGCTAGTAGGTTAGGGGCAGAGAGAGAGGGAGGCACAGGATCCAAAGCAGGCTCCAGGCTCCAACCTGTCAGCACAAGCCCAACGCGGGACTTGAACTCACAAGCTATGAGATCATGACCTGAGCTGAAGTCAGACGTGCAAATGACTGAGCCACCCAGGCGCCCCTCTACCAGACATTTAAAGCAGAGATAATACCTATCCTTGTCAAGCTGTTCCAAAAATAGAAAGAAAAGGAAAACTTCCAGAGTCATTCTATGAAGCCAGCATTACTCTGATTCCTAAACCAGACACAGACCCAGCAAAAAAAGAGAACTACAGGCCAATATCCCTGATGAATATGGATACAAAAATTCTCAATAAGATACTAGCAAATCAAATTCAACAGCATATAAAAAGAATTATTCACCATGATCAAGTGGGATTTATTCCTGGGCTATAGGGCTGGTTCAACATTTGCAAATCAATCAATGTGATACATCACATTAATAAAAGAAAAGAAAAGAACCATATGATCCTGTCAATCGATGCAGAAAAAGCATTTGACAAAATTCAGCATTCTTTCTTAATAAAAACCCTCAAGAAAGTCGGGAGAGAAGGAACATACTTAAACATCATAAAAGCCATTTATGAAAAGCCCACAGCTAATATCATCCTCAATGGGGAAAAACTGAGAGCTTTCTGCCTGAGATCAGGAACACGACAGGGATGCCCACTCTCACTGCTGTTGTTTAACATAGTGTTGGAAGTGCTAGCATCAGCAATCAGACAACAAAAGGAAATCAAAGGCATCAAAATTGGCAAAGATGAAGTCAAGCTTTCACTTTTTGCAGATGACATGATATTATACATGGAAAACCCAATAGACTCCACCAAAAGTCTGCTAGAATTGATACAGGAATTCAGCAAAGTTGCAGGATACAAAATCAATGTACGGAAATCAGTTACATTCTTATACACTAATAATGAAGCAACAGAAAGGCAAATAAAGAAACTGATCCCATTCACAATTGCACCAAGAGCATAAAATACCTAGGAATAAACCTAACCAAAGATATAAAAGATCTGTATGCTGAAAACTATAGAAAGCTTATGAAGGAAATTGAAGAAGATACAAAGAAATGGAAAAACATTCCATGCTCATGGGTTGGAAGAATAAATATTGTTAAAATGTCAATACTACCCAAAGCAATCTACGCATTCAATGCAATCCCAATCAAAATTGCACCAGCATTCTTCTCGAACCTAGAACAAGGAATCCTCAAATTTGTATGGAACCACAAAAGGCCCCGAATAGCCAAAGTAATATTGAAGAAGAAGACCAAAGCGGGAGGCATCACAATCCCAGAGTTTAGCCTCTACTACAAAGCTGTAATCAAGACAGCATGGTATTGGCACAAAAACAGACACATAGACCAATGGAATAGAATAGAAACCCCAGAACTAGACCCACAAAAGTATGGCCAACTAATCTTTGACAAAGCAGGAAAGAATATCCAATGGAAAAAAGACAGTCTCTTTAACAAATGGTGCTGGGAGAACCGGACAGCAACATGCAGAAGGATGAAACTAGACCACCTTCTTACACCATATACAAAAATAAACTCAAAATGGATGAAAGACCCAAATGTAAGACAGGAAGCCATCAAAATCCTCAAGGAAAAAGCAGGCAAAAACCTCTTTGATCTTGGCCGCAGCAACTTCTTACTCAACATATCTCTGGAGGCAAGGGAAACAAAAGCAAAAATGAACTTCTGGGACCTCATCAAAATAAAATATTCTGCACAGCAAAGGAAACAATGAGCAAAACTAAAAGGCAACCAACAGAATGGGGACATATCAGGTAAAGGGTTAGTATCCAAAGTCTGTAAAGAACTTATCAAACTCAATTCCCAAAAAATAAATAATCCAGTGGACAAATGGGCAAAAGACATGAATAGACACTTCTCCAAAGAAGACATCCAGATGGCCAACCAACACATGAAAAACTGGTCCACATCACTCATCATCAGGGAAATACAAATCAAAACCACACTGAGAAACCACCTCATGCCAGTCAGAGTGGCTAAAATGAACAAATCAGGAGACTATAGACGCTGGAGAGGATGTGGAGAAATGGGAACCCTCTTGCACTGTTGGTGGGAATGCAAACTGGTGCAGCCGCTCTGGAAAATAGTGTGGAGGTTCCTCAAAAAATTAAAAATAGATCTACCCTATGACCCAGCAATAGCACTGCTAGGAATTTACCCAAGGGATACAGGAGTGCTGACGCATAGGGGCACTTGTACCCCAATGTTTATAGCAGCACTCTCAACAATAGCCAAATTATGGAAAGAGCCTAAATGTCCATCAACTGATGAATGGATAAAGAAATTGTGGTTTATACACACAATGGAGTACTACGTGGCAATGAGAAAGAATGAAATATGGCCTTTCGTAGCAACGTGGATGGAACTGGAGAGTGTGATGCTAAGTGAAATAAGTCATACAGAGAAAGACAGATACCATATGTTTTCACTCTTATGTGGATCCCAAGTAACTTAACAGAAGACCATGGGGGAGGGGAAGGAAAAAAAAAGTTAGAGAGTGAGAGAGCCAAACCATAAGAGACTCTGAAAAACTGAGAATAAACTGAGGGTTGTTGGGGGGTGGGAGGGAGGGGAGGGTGGGGGATGGGCATTGAGGAGGGCACCTGTTGGGGATGAGCACTGGATGTTCTATGGAAACCAATTTGACAATAAATTTCATATTAAAAAAATAAAAATAGTTCATCGAATCCTAAATAGCTACACAAAACTGAAGCAAAGAGTGTGATATACACCAATTAAAGTTGTGTCTTCTATATGTAGAAAGTGGAGCTATTGGCTCAGGGAGAGTAAATATCTGTCATTGTCTTGGATGCTGAGAGGAATCAAGGAGGACTTGGTAGCTTCCAATGGTCAGAAGCTGAGAAAAGTACGTAATTGAGTAATAAGTGAATCATCATCAAAATATAAAATTCAGGTTGACTAATAAAAATTATTATACTATTATGTCATATTATATTATATTATATTATATTATATTAATCCAAGAGGAGTCACACAGGCTTGTAGCTCGGGCCAGCTGAAGGCTGCTCCTGGAAAAATGACCTCATTTTACACATGGCCCTAGAAATATCTAAGGAATGTGCTAAGGTTGCTTTTGCTCTTGTACTCAGTGGCAGGCAGGCATTTTGCTAGTCCCTTGCAGTTGGGAGTTCTCAGGAGGATATAAAATCTGTGACAAAAATGAGACAGGGAGAGTTTCTAGCCCCTGCTGGCTGCCTCACCTCACACAGGTAGTTTCCTTAAGAGCTGACTCCCTGTGGGATCTCTGAGGGCCCCTGAAGCAGCTCTTGTCTCTGGGAGCATGCTGTGTTAACGCCCGCTCTACTTAATCTCTGCAAAAGTATCTTCATCTTGTATTACTGGAGAAATTGTATGTCTCTGGAAAGCATATGTTGGTGTCCTTCTGTCAATCATAAACTTGTTCTTGTGAAATATATAAAATACAAACAATGGTTTATTTTCTAAGTAAACTGAACATACAGTGATTTATTTTTTTAAAAATAGTTTGTTTTCTAGGGCTAGTAATCAACTGACAAAATTCCTGCTTTCATGCACACAAGCCAGGAAAACTGTAGTTGCAACTAGGATGATATTCAAAATATTTAACAACTAGTATGTATTTGACATTGACCCTTCAGAACAGATGCCATCCAAAACCAACTAGTACTGATGGGTAGCATTCAAATACCAGTCCTATTTACAACCATCTCTGAATACTAAATACAAAAACAAAATATAAAAATCTGCATCAATCAGTGACTGGTACATAAATGCTTCTCTGGCAGGTTCTTAAATGGCCAAAAGACATGGCCAAAAAAAAAAAAAAATATATATATATATATATATGTATATGTATATATATATATACATATACATATATATATATATATATATATATATATATATATTGCTGGATTACTTGTTTCTTCTCCCAGAATTTCTAATACAAATAGAATATATGATGGCAACACAGTGGCAGCAGCTGAGAGAAATACAGCAGTAATGATGCACTTAAAATTTGGAATTTTAGTATTGCTAAACTTATTTATTTGTATATACATTTATTTATATCTTACTGTGCTTTAAATAAACTTTGGAGACTATAAAATCTGATTAATAAGAATAATTCTTGAAAACATTATGAGTAAAACATGACATAGCTTGAGACAAGTACACTTGTGTTATACCGGGAAATACACTATTAGGTACTACATTGATAGATGATCTAATTTTACTTATTAGTGCCCATTTGAAATTAATTCAAAGGAAGTTTCGCAAAGTCAGTAAAACATCTTTAGAAACAGTCTATAATTTTCACCATTCGGTCAAACTATACTCTTTTTTATGTTTATTTATTCTGAGAGAGAAAGAGAGAGAGTGTGAGTGGGGGAGGGGTAGAGACAGAGGGGGACAGAGAATCCCAAGCCGACTCTGCACTGTCTGCACAGAGCCCAACACAGGGCTCGAACCCACAAACTGTGAGATGATGACCTGAGTCAAGATCATGACCTGAGCCAAAATCAAGAGTCAGACCCTCAACCAACTGAGCCACCCAGGAGCTCCTATCCTCTTTATTTTCATTTACATTATGTTGCTGTACCTCTAGCATATAGCTAACAAAATTTTGAGACTAAACCCATTTTGAATTTAATTTTTCAAAGAAGGTAAATAATACCATTGCCTGTGTTTTTACTTCCATCTGTGTTCTTCCCAAAGATAAAAGTGAAAGAGTACAGCTTGATCTCTGTACCTATATACTACTGGACCTCTGTATTCATCACACAAACACTTGCATTAATTAAAACAATGGGACTTTTTTTTATGTGCCAAATTCAAACTAACTCCAGATCACACAGTAGTAATTTGTACTATATGAGGAAGAGATTTTATCAATTTGCTATGTTCATATAACTGACTATTTTTATGGCATTTCTTCAGAAAATGTAACTATTTGGTATATTTTAAGCTCATGAGTCCTGCAGCATATTATCTATGTTATTAATATTACGGTCTTTCATTGATATTTCCACTTTATCTTAATGAATCTGAATTTATGGCTATAATTTATTTTTTTGTTGTTTTTTCATGTCTAATACTATAATATCTAATCCTGTTGATATTTCTAATTCCACAGTATTTTGCAATTCATTATAATTCATCACAGCACTTGATGTTTTCATTACCATACAGGTCTTTGGTATATGGGTTTGTGCTCAAATTAAGTCATTAAAATATGATATGTGGTTCTTAAAATATAGATGACTCTTATTAATTAAAATGAAAACAAAATTATGAAGATACAAGGTTGTCTAAGTCCTTGAACATTAAGAGACATGGAAGATACACACTAGCACACTGAATAACTTTGGCATGACAACTGTCTTGAATTTAACCTTTGAATTCAAAGATCTATTCCCATTATAATCCATATGTATGGATGTGTCAACAAATGTTCACGATCAGAGAGACCATTATGTATATTATATTCATATTACACATTTACCTTTCAAATAAGTCATGGATAAAGTAGGAATAATAACATGAATAAATAAAATCTACACAAAATAATATATTTATTCATATTTGCCAATAGTTCAATCTCTATAGCACCATATCCTCCCCAAAACTGTTAATAAGCAGCAAAATGGACAGACTCAAAGGTCACACCCTTGCCTTGCCCAAGCTCTAGAGGAAGTGCTAATGAGCACAAAATTAGCCAAAAGTTGGCAGCAGTTAGAAGGAAGAGAAGCAGGGGGCCTGTGGACAATTCGCAGACTAATCAGCTTCTGAGTAATTGGAATTAGGCCACCATCATTTTAAACATAGTTATATTCCAGTATGCAATTCTCTCATGAGCAACTTTGCTAAGTATCATATAATATATATTTCCAATCCTGCTATGCAAATATGTCCACACATTAAGTCTGAAGGATGTTATAATGATTTAAACAAAAGCCAATGACGTAAAAATTCAAAAGCATACTTCTAGAGCACCTACTATGTGTCAGGATATATTTGAGGTTCTAGGAACACTGAGATGAAGATAAATTTCCTTCCATCATGACACTTATATATTGATGGAGAAGACTTAAACAACTAAAAAAACAACTTGAAAACTACTCTACTGTTGAGAAAAATAATTGGAAATGGTGGTTATGGAAGCCACATTGAGCTGACTGAGAGGAAACGGGGATGCATAAATATAAACAGTGAACATACACCACTCATTCCAGAAGCTCAAAGTTTAGAAGCATAAAAAGTTTCTTGTCTTACCCTGTATCCACTACAATATTTTCTTTACAACTTCTAGACAAGCTGTGCTTCTGATTGCAACTATTTCTCCCCATTCTCTTCCAGCCTCACTTACTAAAGAAATCTTCCTAAGGGCACCAGGGTGACTCAGTCTGTTAAGCATCTGACTCTTGATTTCGGCTCAGACTATGATCTCACGGTTCATGACTCCAAGCCCTATGTTGGGCTCTGTGCTGACAGGGCACAACCTGCTTGAGATTCCCCCGCCCCTCTCCCATTCACACACACACTCTCTCTCTCTCTCTCTCTCTCTTTCTCTCTCTCTCTCTCTCTCAAAATAAATAAATAAATATTTCTAAGAAAGAGAAATCTTCCTAAAATGTCATTTGAATATGCAATTGCCCTGCTCTGTAATCTACCACAAAAGAATCAGCTCCTTAGTATGCATGGCTTCTAAGACCTTCTGCTTCTGGCTCAAAGTCCTACTCATTTTCCTACACAACACAAAGCGGTGGCTCATCTGGCAAGCCTCCACATCTGCCATGTTCATTCCTATCCCCAGCTTCTTTTTTTTTTTAATGTTTATTCATTTTTTTGAGAGAAAGAGAGACAGAATATGAGTGGGGGAGGGGCAGAGAGAGAGGGAGACACAGAATATGAAGCAGCCTCCAGGCTCTGAGCTGTCAGCAACAGAGCCTGACATGGGGCTTGAACCCACAAAGTGCGAGATCATGACCTGAGTCAAAGTCAGACGCTTCACTGACTGAGCCACCCAGGTGCCCCTCCATCCTCGGCTTCCATTGCTGCCCTCCTGCCCTCTGTTTATTTCAGCCCAACACATTTTTGAGATTCCGCTTGAGTACTACCTCCAGCGATCCCTAACTTGGTAACACAGTGGAAAGAACAACAGCGCTGGAGTCAAATTCCCAAAAGCCACTTTGCTTCCCTGCTATTCACTTTCCTCATCTATAAAATGAAGTGAAATAATTCCTACGTCACAAGGAAATTATGAAGAGAATATTGAGCCCACACTAATGTTTCTAATGCCCCTTACATTTATTGGCTTAATGCTATTTTTATCTTTATTTTATCTGACAATATTGATGATATTTGTTAACTGTGGCACCCAAGCAAACTTGCAAATTCTATCAGACATAAACAATGTTTCTCATGTCTTCTGTGTGTCCTGCCGCAATGCTGGACACACTGTAAATGCTCAAGAAGTATAAGCTTGTAAACTGATTAAGTACATAGATGACTACAAATAAATAAAAAAAGATAGCTGAAGAAGTGATTTGGATGTTTCAGATACAGTATAAAACTGCTTCTTCATAAGCATAATCGGCTAGCCATGAAATCTGATATGACAAAACATAAAAGCTAAGAGAAATAAAATAGTTTAAACAAAATAGAATATTTTACCAGAAATTTAAAAAGAAACAAAAACAAAAATGAACTTGTAGCTATAGAAAACAGATTGGTGATTGCTGGAGACAAGAGATGGGGGGGGATGGGAGGTGCAAAATGAGTGAAGGTGGTCAAAAGGTAAAAATTTCCAGTTATAAAAGAAATACATTGGTGATGTGATGTACAGCATGGTGACTATAGTTGACAATAACAATATACTGCATATTTGAAAGTTGTTAAGAGAGTTCGTCTTACAAGTTCTCATAACAAGAAAAAAAAATTGTAACTATGTATATTGATGGACATTAACTAATCATTACAAAATCACTGTGTTACACCTTAAACTAATACAATGATATTTCAAAAAAATTATATTGCAAATTATATTCAATCATATTCAAGTATATTATATATTCAATTATATTTCAAAACAAACAACAAAAAGATAGCTGCTTAATTGACTAAGAGGCCAGTATGATTTTGCTTTACAGGATTCAATGTATAGGACATTGTATCTTTTTGTTGTTGTTGTTATACAATCCTTAATTTTATTTGTCTTTCTTTTTATTTATTTTTTTACTTAAATTCAAGTTAGTTGGCATAGTGTAGTTTTGGCTTTGAGAGTAGAACCCAGCGACTGATCATTTCCGTATGACACTGAGTGCTCATCCCAACCCTCAGTTTGTTCTCTGTATTTAAGAGTCTCTTATGGTTTGCCTCCCTCTCCATTTTTACCTTATTTTTCCTTCCCTTCCCCCATGTTCATCTGTTGTGCTTTAAAAAAAAAATAATGTTTATTTTTGAGAGAGATAGAGAGGGAGAGACATAGAGTGCGAGCAGGGAAGGAGGCACAGAGAGAGGAAACACAGAATCCAAAGCAGGCTCCAGGCTCTGAGCTGTCAGCATGGAGCCAGAACAATGGCTCAAACTCATGAACCACGAGATTATGACCTGAGCCAAAGTCGGATGCTTAACCAACTCAGCCACCCAGGCACTCCTGATGTGTTTCTCAAGTTCCACATATGAGTAAAATCATATGATATCTGTCTTTCTCTGACTGACTTATTTCACTTAGCATCATACCCTCTAGATCCATCAACATTGTTGCAATGGCAAGATTTCATTCTTTTTCATTGCTGAGTAGTATTCCATTATATATACATAACACATCTTCTTTATCCATTCATCAGTTGGTGGACATTTGGGCTCTTTCCATAATTTGGCTATTGTTAAGAGGGCCACTATAAACATTGGGGTGCATGTATTTTTAATTTTTAACTTGGGAAAGTAGATAGCATGTGACTCAGTTATAAGCTTCTACAGTGGGATGGAATTCTAGTCTCAGTCATTTGCTGAGGTGTGGGAGGGAGGAGCTTTCTTGGGATGTTAAAAGACTCTCAGGGAGTTAGTAACGTCCCCTAAAGAAATCCATTAAAGGTCACAACTAGGCTGTTTTTCCCAGGACACCACTCTTTTCACACATAATTTGACCACACGGACTGTCATTGAGATACTAAGGTTCAATCTACATAACTAACCTCCCCACAAAAATGAAATGTTAATATCTCCTAAATTTTAATACCCAGATATCCAGGAAGAAGGAAAATATTCACAGAAAAAGCATAAGAAGAAATAGGTTCAATAAACATTAACTTAATAAACATTAGCTATTTTGACATGAAGCCATACTAACCCAATTTTGAATTCTCCTATTTGACCACAGGTATACAGTTGTTTGAAAATAAGATGGCTTCCCTACAAAGGGTGGTTATCATCTCTACAATCACAACTCAAAAACCGGATATCAAGGCTCTCTGTTTACATATTTAGAAAAAAACCAAAAGAAAAAAAAAGTAGATTTTTAAAAAGTGTAGAATTTTTCAGTTTCTAAAAGGTAAAGAGAATACGTTTCATCTTAAATAAGATATAAAAACATCCGCCTTCCCATATAAAAGTCATTGTGAGATGACCCATTCCCATTCTCTTAGAATAATGCAAGTGTCTCTCATTTCATATTTAGCAATTAAACACAAAGGACCGATGATGTTTCGGGATATTTATTCAACTAGTGATTCAGAGAAGCCCGTAGGTAAAATAAAAAGGCATGATCCGGGATTCCTGCACAGCATCAAATACTACTCTGTGTAATCAGGGGATCTGTTTTGTCTCTAAGTTAAATTAGATATTGCTTGAAAAATACTGATCTGATTATGAGATAAAATTCTGTTTCACTTATGCTCGAGTCCACTTTTCTATATATCAAAGAAGTATATACTCGGTATACTTGAATGGTTGAGAAATGTCTTCTCTTTAGTGACTTCCTCATCTGAGCTCTCACAGTATTTCCCCAAAACTTTTATGGCACTTATAATGTTTTGTTTAAAATAACTATCTATAGAAAATTCAGTGTAACATGGCTTTTATCAGTTTCTGGCTTGCAAGTAAGAGGATACGAGTTCAAATCCTGACTTTTCCACTTGGCAATTAAAATACTTTTAAAAAGTTACTTTATATCTTCAAACCTTATTTTTATCATTTGTATAATGAAGTGAATAATAGCACCTCACAGAGCTGTGGGAAGAATTACATACTCAATAACTATTAAAATTAGCTACTTTCTGGCCCTAAAACTGCAAACCTTAAGGATAAAAGAGAGTTTATTTTTTATATCTGTCCCAGTACCTAGAAGAGTGCCTGACATATAATATAGATTTAATAAATATTTGTTGAATAAATGCAAATGAAATTGGAAATTGAATGCAACATATTAAGGTATGCCTATATTCTTGCAGGATTTCATCGAGAAAAAAAAAGGTTTTCAAGATACCACATTATTTTAAGTACTTGGTCAGGATGGAGGGAGAGAAAGAACTAATGAGATAAGGGCTTCATACTATATTTTAGAAATTTGGACAAGATTGTATTGAGTTTGAAGTCTACTCACATAAATTCCAAATCTACTTACATAGGTGGGTAACATAGTATGTTGTTCTAAACAAATAATTAAATTTATTGCTTTCAGAACTCATCCAGGATGCATAAAACAAAATGGTTTTTTTTGCCCAGGATGTAGAAAACAAAATGTTTTTTTTTTTTAAAAACTATATGAGAATGCAAGGCAGAAGGTGAGTATAGGAAAGAAACAAAATTAGCCCAATAGTTTAGACCATAAAAAATTCTCACAAGGATGAGTTGGGTTCTCAGCTTATATTTGAGGAAAGGCATAAAATATGAATATTAGAATTTTAATTATTTCCTACACTTAAAATGTAGAAATCATTTAATATGTCATGTATGAATAATTTGTCATTTATTCCCCCAACAGCTAGTTTTTTCCTAAGGCATTTGTGTAGACCTACCCTGTTCATACAGTAGCCACTAGTCATGTGTGACTATGAAATTTAAGTTGATATTAAGTAAAACTAAATGCAAGTTAAAATTTCGTCTCTTAGTCACTCTAGCCACATTTCAATTGCTCAAGGACCGTATGTGGCTGGTGGACATTATATTACTGCAAAAACCATTTGTACCACTGCAGAAAGTCCTGTAGCATGAGAGGTCTTCTAGACAGTTGGGGGACATTAAAGGGGGTTGAGACCAGGACCCTGTAGCCAAAGAACTGAAGACATGCCGAATGCGACAACGCATGCGCAAAAATCGTTTGGATACTAAACTGTTGTAACTTTACAAAACCAACCGCCCAGGAATACTGAGGACCGGGCGACCACAGACAAATTTATGTTAATATTTCAGTTTAATTTTGAACAATGAGCAAACTTACATCGGCATCGGTGGCAGTACTCAAAAATTTCTCACCTTCTATAAAAAAAAAAATTCTCACCTTCTATTTCTCACCTTAGAGCAGTGACTCAAGGAAAGTGAAGGTTTGCAATGCTACTTGACTAATGTTTTTTCTTACCTGATAAATTCTCTTATGGTTTTATCAGAAATAGTTAAGGTGGATTTATTTTCAACTTAACATAGTTAATATTTGATGATTTCTAAATAACTTATTTGTTGACTACTTACTTGGGAAACAATGCACTTCTGAGTCATTTCAAACTCAAAAAATTGTTTTATTGAGATTTGATATTAAACCTGGCTCAAGTTTAAAAAAAATGAGTATAATGTTTTAAATGCAAAATCAACTTAGGTTCCCAGCTATGAATTTAGCTAACAAAATTCTTTCCTAATAAAACATTTATATTTAAAAGGTGAAAAATAGTTTTTGTTTGGTCAAAATCATCATCTTTTTATTTTGTTTTCTTTATCTTTCTTAGAACGTAAACACAGCTAAATACATAAGGCTAGGTAAGAGTTTAAACTGAGGAGCTGTTACACCTGCCTATTTTACTCAGTAGCATTCATTACCGACAGAGCTCTCATTTACTACAATGCCAAGGGCCTCCCTAGGTGTCCCAGGAAGGTGTAATGACTTACCAACACAAGGTGGTGCTCTGTTCTTATGAAACAGCCTGTCTTTGATTTGCTTCCAAGAAAGCAGAGGTCAAACATCCTTATTGCTTGACCAATGTTTTGGAAGTTTTAAAAAACTGTTAATGTATAATTCTTGCTTGAAAACCTCATTGTAGCCACTTAAAAATCATTCTTACAAAGTTTTTCTAATCATAAGTCCAACCACTCCAGGAGGATCCAACCTATCTCCTTGTACTCAACAGTACTCATTTTGATGGAAGAAGATAGACTGTATCGCACTGATTGCTTCTTCTCATTTTTCTATGTTCGTGATTCCTTTTGATCTGGTAGCTGTTAACGCTTTTCTTTGGGTTGTCTCAAGCCTACTGTTTCTGTGAATTGATCAGACGTTTTCCAGATGAAGTCTTCCAGGTTCACCCGAATGTTGAGAAAGACTTTGACTCTCCTTCAAGCAATCAATAAATTAATCTTTGTTTTATTCGCTTCCTAATAAGTATGAACATATGTAATATCCACATCATTGTATATTTATATATTTACCCAATGACAAATCTCTAACCTCCACCTTCATCTGGGGAAAAGCAGGTAACATTATTTGAAAATGTGACTTTAGGCAGAGTTCCACATTTAAATAATCCTCCTTACTGCTGGAGAGAGAGCAAGCCAATGCCATATTCCATTTAACAATTTTTTTTCTACTGGAGAATAATTAGATACTGTTTCAAATTTCAGTGTTTTCCTTTTTTCCTTTACCTACTTCCACAGACATTGGACTACTTGGAAGGTTAGAATATAGATATACATCCCCAGAAAGAACTAAAGGAATGTTTATAACACTAGATAATTTCACATATGCCAAAGCTGTTACTGGGATGGAATCCTACCCCACCAGGTAGGCATGTCCTTTTTAAAATATTTCTCAAGGAAACCTTCCATAACTGCTTTAGATTTCTGGGATCTGATCTGAAAATAATCTCCACCCATATTCTATTCTGAATCTTATAAAAACATTTATCCTGTTTACAAACTGGTTAAAAGTTTTCTCAAGGAATCAGACTGGGAGAAGTTGCGCATTTCTCAAATGTTTTAAAATTGCAAAAAAAAAATTCAAGAAAAAAGATGAGAAATAGTTTTACTTGTTTGGAATAGTGTGTTATAATCACCACTCTAATGAACATTTGTTGACGCCATGACAATGTCATGAGTTCAGCTCTTCGAAGAACATACTGTCTGGTTACTATAGCATTTCTATATTTGGATTAATTAGAAACGGAAATGTGGATAGCATTAGCTTTGAAATTAAATGAGCCCCCTAACAGGGAAGCTAATTACTGAATTCATTTTGACGTTCTGTTTTACCAGTGAAAATTTAGGTTATTGAATTGAACAATATGTACTCAGGGCTAGAAATGGAAATCAGGGCATCCGTGGACAGAACAGAGTGGAACCAGTGGCTCTTACTGAGTCAGATCTGATATTAGTCCTTTGTTAGAGAGGATTATTATTGTTAATATTGTCACCTTTATGACAAAGGTTCTAATATGAAGAGTACTTGGAATTCTTAAAAAGCTTCCATTAGTCTATTCACTGCCATACTTCTGACTTCCATTAATGTATCCTTCCCACTGTGTGATTAGGTGGCTCCACCGGAAGCCATAATCTGGATGTGCTGAGGAAGATTTAAGGAAGACACTTCTATGAGCTTGAAAGACAAAATGCAATTTATCTGGGTTTCAGTATAAAAATGTTTCTTCCTGAGATTTCATTTTCTGAACAGAAATTTGTAGTGAAAAAGACTACATTCATGGTATTTTACTTTTCAAGCAATTCGTACCCCCCGCCCACACACACATATATAACCACAATAATAAAGATGGCAGGAAGCAGGTGATGGTTTGGGAAAATTCAATGATCTTTGTTACACTATTTAAATAATGGCACATATAGAACTAATATCCATGGCCATTTTAAATCAGGTAGTAGTAATTGTGTTATTTCGTTAAAACAGGTTCTTGGGAACTGCAGAGAAGTTTTTCCAGCGTCACAACATATATATAGCTAATATTTAATAAAAGCTGATTGGATTATGCAGATCTTTTGGTCACTTTTGGGAAGAATATCTATCCAAGTTGTGTCCTTAAATCCTGATTCAACAAAGCAGTGTGTGGAAAATGCTGGCCTACAAGGGTCTTTATGCTAGAAAGCCAGTATTTGATGTTCTTGACAGAGCCCTGTGCTAAATACTTGGAGTTTCACATCTACCCCAGGATGATCCAAATTACCTTTTCTACCTCCACCACCCATGGCTCAAATTGGGATAATCTCTAGAATTCTCCCCAAAAGAGATAAAACATCTGATTAGCGTATTTCCTATCAATCTTTCTTTTATGTTTCTCTTTCTGGGTTCCCCACTATTCAGAGAGTTTCTAGCCATATAGCTGCTGCGTGGGCCAGAGGACGTCATGCATTCCTTCTGAGATAGTAGAGTCATAATGAACTAATAAGGTCTTCAGTATGGCCTATGTTTCCCTGTTTAGGTGAGTTGAGTTATTTGCAAATTGTGTGTCAAACGCACTAATAGAAACCATACATTTTTTTGTTTTGCTCCAAATGTCTTATGTTGCCATTCTGCAATTGGGAAATTAAAGTTTGGCTATGTGCTGATGTACTATTTATCATAGACTTGTGAAGTATTAATATGAAACCATTTTAAAAATATGAATCCTTTATGTTACCTGTAAGAAATAGGTCTGAAGATAGTGGATATTTTTTGTTTTATGTTTTGTTGTTTTGCTTTGTTTTGTTTTTTTTAAAACCACAAAGCTGAGAACTCCAGAGGTCTGGGGCCCCAAAAATAGGAAAAGAGGAAACTTATCAAGATACAGACTCTGGTATGGGCTAGGTAAACTAAAAGGAATAGGGAAGAGGTGCAGTCGTGGAAATGAGGCAAGCACTGTTCCATGAGTTGTGAGAATCAGGAATAAAAAAACCAATGCTGAGTTGCAGAATCATCAGCCTGTGCTTCCTTATCCACTATCTTTTGGAAGGTAGTAAATGTAGTATATAATAGTATATTATGGAGTAACTTAAAATGTGTTGGAATGGTCATGCCATTGGAAAATGTTCATGCTAAAAGGAAAATATTAAAAAGGCCTAATGCAAAAAAATTTAAATATGTGGTGTTAATCCTAACTATGGAAGATAATTTATGTAGGGAACAAAACTAGATGAAAATACGCCAAAAAATTAAAAGTGGTTAAGATTTTAGGTGTTAAATTTAGGCCTTACATATGTGGCTATCTGTACCTCTTTGAGGTCATCCCATTACTCTGATATAGCCACACTGTTGTCCTCCCTGGCCCTTGAACATTCTAGGCATGCAACACCCTAGGAATAGAGTGTTCCTCTTTTATGTTTTATGTTTCTCCATAGCTGCTAACATTACTTAACATAATATAGTTCATTTATTTAGTATTTTACTAGTGACTCCAACAAAAGGATGAGTTCCAAGAGAGGATGACAGGAGAGAACTGAGGATGTATGTGAGGGAGTGATTAAACAACTGACCATGGTATTTAAGCTGATAGGGAACAAAGTCGGCATATCTGGGGGTGGGGGGACGGGGAGGTGTCAGGCAGTAACAACTAGAACAGTAATTACATTGTACATCACAAGGAATTTTTAGATCAGGGAACTAGGGTGAATGACCCTGGAAAAATCAAAAGTACTGGTTTGTGGTAAAGTCTAATCATGGAGGATGCAACTACTGAAAATGACAATGTCCATGGCAACCCCTCCCTCTCATGGAGGTCCCACCCAAAGGCTTTTGGACTGAATTATTCCAAAAAAAGACGAGAAGGGAAGGGATAAAGGATGAGCCACTGTTACCATTTTGGTATATAATTAGCAAGCTTTTGTCCACACAGGTATCACCTATAGAGATGGCCTTTCCTTTTGAAAAAATTAAAAATTTGAACAAATAAGATATCATTTTGCAAACTGCTTTTTTTGCACTCAGTAACGGGTCATGAACATGATTTCATGTTAATACACATACATGTGTATTTTTAAAACTAATATTTAATATTCCATTGTATGTGAAGACCGTATAGATTTTTTAAATTTTTTACAATGTTTTTATTTTCTTTTGAGAGAGAGAGAGAGAGAGAGAGAGAGAGAGAGATAACAGGGGAGAGGCAGAGAAAGAGGGAGAGAATCCCAAGCAGGCTCCACACTATCAACACAGAGCCTGATGTGGGGCCTGAACTCACGAACTGTGAGATCATGACCTGAGCCGAAATTGAGTAGGATGCTTAACCGACTGAGCCACCCAGACACCCCAAGACCATAGTATATTTAGCCAGTAAGTGATTGTTGAACATTCAGATATTTACATCCTTAGGGTAAATATTCAGAGGTGGAACTGTATAGCAAAAGACTATGTGGAAGTTAAATGTTGATATTAATTTATTGAACAGCATTTATAGAACTAATTTATGGAAATTACAATGTGCCAAGCACTATTATAGGCCTTGTGAACATGGCAGTAAACAAAACAGAAGAGAATGGCAGCACTCATGGAGCTTACATTCTGCTGGAAATATAGTTGAGAATATTCTATAGAAAGTTATATTAATTTATATTGCCAGTAACACAACCATATCAAAGTGTCCATAGCCTCACATTCTCACCAGCACTGGATATTTCTAAACTTTTATAATTTTGGTTGATAATTTCTTTGCATATTTTACTTGTTTCAATAATTTGCATTATTGGATTGAGAAGTAGAAGTATTTCTACTTCCACATTGCACTTTAATGTTATTTGCTCATTTTTGTTGTTGGAGTATTTGTTCTTTTCTTACTTAATTCTTAAAAGGTATTTAAATGTAAAGGATTTTATGTTTTAGTAGAAAATAATTGGACTGCCCAGCAAAGAAATTCCCTTTCTAATTGGGAGAATTCCGTTCTGCTTTGCACTCTGGAAGTTAAATGGGAAATAACATTTTCTCTCTCCATCTTCTGGCAAGTAGAACAGAGGCACATGATCTAAGGATGGCCAATCAGATACTTTTGCTGGGAATGTTGAATCTAGAGGAAGTGATGAAAGACAGAGTCTGTAAGAGATAATATGAGATGACATTGGTAGAGTAAAAGGTCTCAAAGTTTCACAATGACCACCTGCTGATAAGATGCTGCTCCTGTATAGGACCTTGGCTATACCTGTCCTACCTTGCTGCTTACTGATTCAAACCTACCTCTCAAGCCTTCCTATTGGTTCTTTGAGCAGCTCCCCAAATTACTTTTCTGCTTATGTTAATCAGTCATTTTCTGTTGTTTGTAACTAAGAACATTAAAGTATTGATGTCTTACAAATATATATCTCTAACCACGTTTCTCTAATTCTTCATAGTGTATTTATAACATACTATGTTTTAATTTTTATTTAATTGAATATATGACTATATATTCTACGTAATCTACCATTGATATGTGCTTAGAGGGCTTTGTAATGCCAAAGTTGTTAAAATACTTACCTAATATTTCTTCTAGTACTTATATTACTTCTTTAATACATTTAGAATTCATGTTGATCTAAGGTATGACTTAGAGCTCTATTTGTTTTATTTATTTTGGTTCTCAACTAGATATCCAATTGCTTTTCACTTCTTTTTTTTTTAATAACCAAAACTTTGCCCAATGATTCAGAAAGCTACTTTTGTCAGATACTAATTTTCCTATCAATTTATGGAGACTGTTCTGTTTCATTGATTAGTCTATTCTTGGAGTCTTACCACATTGTCAATCAATGTAGCTGAAATTATAATTTAATATTTGATAAGGTTAGTGCCTTCATTATATTTTTCAGAATTTTACTGGGTATTTTTATCCACTTATTTTTCTAAGTATATTTCACAAATTTTTCAAGAAAAAAAAACTTTGCAATTTTGATTGCTATTGCATAAAATACACAGCTTAATTTGAAGAAAATTTACAAATATCCCAAGGCCACATAATGCTTTTCTAGTGTCTTCTTTTTATATTCCTCAGTAGAATTTTCTTTTCATGTATGTTCTGCACATTTCTTGGTAAGTATATATGCTTTGATTTAAATTTTATTTAATTGTATTTTAAAACTGATTATGCTAGCTTTCAAGGGACTTATTAAGGAAGTTTAATATATTTATTTTGTATCAGTTTATTTAATGAACTCATTTTAATTCTAGTAGTTTGGTTTTCTTGGTATGTAATTATATATATATAAATAATTATAATTCAATATTTTTCAACTCATGTCTTGTTCTGTAATTATATAGCTCATTATCATTTTGAAAATTACAGTAACAAGAAAAATATCTCATATCTAGTTCTATCTACCTTAATAGGTCAGGTCCAAAGTTTTTTGTTCATTTGTTTGCTTATTTTTCTTTTGTTTCATTTATCATTAAATTTTATGCTTTTGGGGGGGGGTGTAATTTAAGCATGATACTGTTTCATATTATTAATAATACTAATTAAGAAATTTGTAGGAGGTCATTTGTGGTTGTAGGAGTTCAGGAGTTTTTGTCTCTGCCTTTTCTCTGTATTTGTTGAAACTTTTAGAGCAAGATCCTACCCAGCCTAAAGAGAGAAAAGAGGATTTTGTGACTGTTGGGAAGTACACTTCAACTTTAGATTGCTCTCCTGCATTGCATTTTGGCAATGCATTTGATAGAATATAAGATTTATGGTCTAAGGTTTTCTATGGTGATTCTCAACTTGTCTGTTACATTGCTATAAAAAGTGGCTTCAGACAGGTCATTTTCACATCTTCTACATTATTTCCCAGTTGTAGCAAATGTGGTGGGATCTTGGAATATCTCCTTCCTGAAAAACTATACCCAACTTACACATAATATTGACCATCATCTTTCACAAAGTTTGCACAATACACACAAAATATGGGATTTTTACTCGAATTGGAAATGTCTTGAAAATCTAAGCCACAGTATAAACAAGTTTAGCAAAAGTGGTAAAGCAAGACTGATAACTGCTGATTTCTGAATAATAACTTGCTGAACATTTTACAATTACAGATAGAGATTACATCTTGGAATATGTAGGCTGCCAGAAGAATCCCTAAAAAAGCTTTAATTTGCCACTCACTTTTGGGGATAGGAAGAGGTATATAGTTTATAGAAAAAATATGTATGTATATATACACGTATATGTGTGTGTGTGTGTGTGTGTGTTTGCGTGCATGTAAAGTGGGCACAGATGGTCCTCCTAATAAGTAAACCCGTTTAAACACTTAGTTTATCTGTAAAAATTACCCAAATTCAATCTTTTCTGCTATAAAATGCAACTGACTACAAGTACAAAAAGATAGCTCTCCAGAGATTATAACTAGAAGCCTAACAGACAGTAGGGTAGTTCAATTGCTGGTTCCTGTTCAACTCTCTCCATTCTTCCAAAGTGGTTCAGCCACTCCAGGAGCAGCTCTGAAGGGAAGATAGTGACCCAAATGACCAATGATTGTTGTGCATCATTTTCTACAGAGGTAATTAAATTTGAGGGCTCTGCAGGAGGAGCCAAGATGGCGGAACAGCATGGAAGTTTTTTGTGTCTCGGGTCCATAAATTTGAGGGCTCTTCAGATAGTGTGGAAGGCACAGATACACATCTGTGACTTTACTCAAGTTTGCCTTTTTTTTTCCATCTCTATGTTTAAGACACACAACACATTTAAGAAATTTGATATATAGCACTCTAAACAAAGTCAGTGTCGGGCAAAAAGCATTATTGACTTGTTTGTTTGCCTTCCCCCGGGCAAGGGGATCAAAAAAATAACAGTATCTTCCAGGAAACAATGAGACATGGTCAGATTCAAGGAAGAATCCAGTCCTACTAGATAAAGAATGCTATTGATCTGCAGTGAGAAGTGAGTTTCCATTTTTTCCTATGAAAAATAAGAGCATTTATTGATATTTGATGGAATTTTATCTACTTATTTATCATAACAAAGTGCTGACACCTTAAGAAAAGAAGTTGTCAGTTCCCAAAGTCATCTTTATATTTGATATAAATATCTGAAAAAAACAACAACATGCTTTGATGTTTAATAGGAAATAGTAGCAACCAGCTGAATTGTTGCTACTATTCCTTTTTTCATTGCTGATGATATTTCATTCCCCCAATTCCACCTTTTTTAATCATTTGGACAGATTCTAGAAGTCAGTAAATGAAGTTCTAAGGCAATATCTTTCACTCCATTTTTTTTTTTAAGTTTCACTTATTCTTATCTGTTTTGGTCACCATTTTAGTTTTCTAACAGTCAGTTTCCAGGAGCTGAACTGTGGTCAGGAAAACAAGTATCAGATGAGCTCTCTGTTCTCTTGGACAAGAGGAGAATATATCTAGGTACTTCATGGTAAACAATTGCAACTAAGAGTAATGAGGTAATTAGAACCCATATTATCATAAGCTAAAGATTTTTTTAGAGATAATGGGCATTGTACAAGGATGTAATCTGCTTCTTTTATTGAAAATCAATTCTGCCTCTGTACTTCTAAAGATTGTGTGGTAGGAGCTCTGGCAAATTGAGAATTGTTTTCAATGAGGAAACCTGGTGAGGAAATTGTTCTGCTGTGAATGGTAACAAATTGAAACTACAAATTAACATGAATCCACAGGAAATATTGAATATCACTTTAACTTCGTCAGTTAGCTAGAGGTACTCCAAATTGCACTGGATTTGTAACAGTAGAAACAGGACTATAACCACTGCCACGCTTCTTATTGTAGTTTTAATACCAGAAATAAAAAAAAAAACAACAAAACAGAGAATTTGGCTTTTGTAATATTCCTTCATAAAATGAGTTACCTCAGTCTTTATCTAAGTCTATTTTTAAAAAGGTATTTTCATCTATTTAATAAAACTTCCCCCTTTAAAAAAATGGTTTCTCAAGGAACATCAAATTTACAAGAATGTTACACAGTGTTGTTATAAATATTAACCTTTTATCTATTTTTTTCAGGTTCTGCATTCTACTCATCACACACACATCAAATATTTCACTACCTGAATGGCTGTCCATTTTTCAATGATAGATATTAAAGTTTGTGACACACCTTGCATTTTTCCTAGTATATCTACAATTATGAACAAAAATACTCTGGCAGAAAATTTTAATGGGTTTGATAGCCATGCATGCTATATCATAACATAAATTTTCTCTGAAATTAAGGCTTTTTGCTTTGCTTTCCAACCTAAAAGCAAATGAGCACCGACATACTTAATATAAAAGCTTCATTCATAGTTATATTTCTTACAGAACAGCAAGTCTCAAGAATATATATCAAGTAATTTCTTTCTCCAAAGTTGTACTTGCTATATTTCCATACTTCTAAATGTATATTTATATTGCTCTCCTACCTGGTAAGCACTCTTCTTTTTTTTTTAAGTTTTTATTTTAATTCCAGTTAGTTGACATACAATGTTTTATTAGTTTCAGGTGTAACAATATAGTGATTCAACAATTCCATACTTCACCCAGTGCCCATCACAAGTACACTTCTTTTTTTTAAGGGGTGTTTTTAAAATGTTTAATTTATTTTTGAGAGACAGAGTATGAGCTTGGGAGGGGCAGAGAGAGAGACACATGCAGAATCCAAAGAAGTCTCCAGGCTCTGAGCTGTCAGCACAGAGCCTGATGCAGGGCTTGAACTCACAAACCAGGAGATAATGACCTGAGCCGAAGTCAGATGCTTAGCCTACTGAGCCACCCAGGAGCTCACAAGTGCACTTCTTAAATGTTGTCACCTACTTAATCCATTCCCCTACCTTCCTCCCCCACCTTCTTTTCTTGATAATTGTTTTCTTTAAAATTTTTTTTTTACTTTTATTTATTTTTGAGAGAGTGAGACACAAAGTGGGAGCAGAGGAGGATCAGAGAAAGAGAGAGAGACAGAATCTGAAGTAGGCTCCAGGGTCTGAGATGTCAGCACAGAGCCCAACACGGGGCTCAAACTCATGAACCATGAGATCATGACCTGAGCCAAAGTTGGAGGCTCCACCGACTGAGCCACCCAGGTGCCCCTTGGTAATTGTTTTCTGATCATTCCATTGGTTACTTAAAATCTTATCAGTCTGGAATTTTTTAACTCTAGTCACTAATTATTCTAGTTACTTATTCTGTGTACTCAGCATTACTCTGCCTGTCTGCCATTTTACTTAATACATATACAAACATACATACAGACAGACAGACATACACACGCATAAGTCCCTCCATAATTATAGATAATAATTTGCTATAAATTTTATTTGTTTTGAGTATGTATGTAATTAAAGATTATAGCATTACTAGTGTCCACAGCATTTGTTTTGACACTGCCATTATCAAAGTTAATTATTTGTTTAAGTAAGAAGTCCTCCTCTAATTATAGGACTTGAGTAAAGGCAAGTGGTTAGTATTTCACAAGTCTTACATTTCACACCAGGAAGCCATGTTAACACCTTTGATCTAGGTAGAAAGCCTTAATTAAAATAGATGTATTACAATAGAGGTGTTCACAAAGAACAATTAATGATTCTGTTAATTGGTGTTTTCCTTCTATTGTGGATATAAGCGGCATTAGTTCTTTATTTGTAAGATAGAGTTCTTAAGGTCTGGAACCCCATCTTACCCTTTAAAAATCCATAATTTCTAGCACAGTGTCTAACAGATAGTAGGTATTCCTCAAAAGTTGTTAAGTGAAATTTTAACGGATTCATAATGTAAAGAGTTTCTTTGTTTTCTTTATTAGAATCTGAGCTTCTTAAGAAAATGGCCATGCTTTCCACTGACTGCCTGTATTATACTGCTCATTTCCAATACATAACTGAGCAATTTCAAAGAAAATAAATGCTAATTATATTTAGATACATTTAACTTTTTTTTAATGTTTATTCATTTTTCAAGACAGAGAGAGACAGAGCACAAGCAGGGGTGGGGCGGAGAGAAAGGTGGACACAGAATCTGAAGCAGGCTCCAGGCTCTGAGCTGTCAGCACCAGAGCCCGACTTGGGGCTCGAAATCACCAACTGCGAGATCATGACCTGAGCCAAAGTGGGACGCTCAACCTACTGAGCCACCCCGGCGCCCCTAGGTACATTTTAAATTGGCATCTTTAAAAGAAAAAAATGTTAAATGGAAAAACAAAGGTATGCATAATCAAAAATTAATATCTTAATATAATAAATTTAAATGGCTCAGAAAGTTCTGTAGACATTTCTAAAGTTTTTCACTAATTTGTTCATTAAGAAACCTTACCTACTGAGTTGCTCCCTTATGCCAGGAATGGAGTGATGAAGGACACAGTCCCTGAGTGACCTAGAGTCTAATGCAAAGATATTATGTAATTATAATAGAATAATATAATTCCACAAAGCTGCTGAATGCATGATGACAACTGCCTAAGTCTGGCCTGTTAGAGAAGTGGAGGTTAGAAAAATCTTCGGAGAAGAGACAATAATGCACGAGTTAAGATGTACCTACAAAACTGAGCTTTTGAGGTCAGGAATCCTACCTATTCATTTATTTCTATTAGTAATATCCTAGCACATTGTTAGACACACAGTAGGCACCAAAAAAAAAACCACATTTATTAAACAAAATTCTAATGGATGCATAAGACCACTTTAGACACAACATATAATAAGCAGATTACAGAGACTGATCAATAGATCAATAGATAAACCTAAGATAAGAGCAGCTTGAAAAAGAAGTGAATTGGCTCCCTTTCAGAAGCTAGCTAGATAGGGAATAGTGAGTAGGCACTGGAAACAGAACAGAAAGGTAGAAGCAAAAGAGCTTGTGCCAATGCAAAAGTGGTTAACAGACCATGGCCTCTTTGGAAGAGTACTTGAAATCTAATATTTGGAGAGTTCAAAGTAGAAATAGAAAGGAGTTGATGCCAAACAGAGGTGAGGACCGAATGAAGAAGGTCTTTAAAGGAAAACAATGGAAAAGGGAAAGACTAGAGTGAGAAAGACCAGAAACAAGGTATTGTAATGGTCTAGACAATTGGTGATGCACTTCTTAATGAAGATGGTGACAGAAGGCCAGCAGAGGTGCAGCAAAGGGTAAGAAAATATAGGTAGGATCAACAGGATATGATGAGCAACTGGGTATCATCCCTGGGGAAGAATGAGTCTAGTATGATTTCCAGTTTCTCACTTAAGCGACTAGGTGGGGTTATTAACTGAGATTGAGAGTCAGGGAGGACAGTTAGGTTTGGGAAGCATGGTGCTAAATTTATTTTAGATTTGTTGAATCTTGAAGCACATTCTAGTTAGTGAATTCCAACTAACAGTTTGGCATATAAAATTAGAGTTAAAGATAGAAATGTAAGATGAAGATCAAAACTGGGAGTCATGGGAATGTATGTGGTCACTTATACCCTAGAAAAATAATAAAGTTGAGTTTGCTTAAGTTTAAAAAAGAAGCCCTCACACCCTGGCCAAAAAAAAAAAAAAAAAAAAATAGTGCTGAAGAAAATTCTATGCAAAATGAGCATTCAGCAGGCTGCAGAGGAAGACAATCCAATGGATCAAATTGGGAAGCAATAGCCATAAGAGTAGGATAAAAAATAGGAAGACACATTTATTTTCTTCTTCAGAAAAGAAAGAGGAATTGGTAACGGCAATTACTGGCCGGAAGTAGGGAAAGACGAAGACTATGGACTGTGGCAAGCAGGACATCACAGGTGATCTCAGTAAGAGCAGCTGCGCTGCAAAAGGGAAATGGCTACATTTCAAGAGGTTAAGGACTAAACAGGAGCTAAAGAAGTAAAGGGAAATTTAAATGCCCAGCAAATTATTCAACACAACCTTGATGCAATGCTGAGAATAATTTTCTCCTCGCCCAAATAAAAAAGGCACACTCTCATGAATGTTCAGGAAAAATAACTATTTTCCTAATAAAAACATGTCAAAAATTTTAATGAATATGTTGTAGACCATTTTTTGTGGCACATCCATAAGAATTATATGAAACATGGGTAGATCAAACAAAGGCAAGTTTATATTTTAAATCAATGTAATACAACACGTAATATATAATGCCAAGTTTGAGAAATAACATGAAACTACACCTCATAATCTAAAGCTTTCACACAACATATTTATTTCTAATTCATCTCACATCCTAGAGTGACAGGACAAAAAAACCAGTCACCAAAATGATTAAGGAAAAAGTGAAATAAAGACCTAATATATTAACAGAGAATTTAGGAAAGTTTGCACAAGCAAATTTGAAAGCATAAGAAAAACCTGGATTTTTTCTTTTTGTTTTTTTAACTTAAGCTTTCCAAATAGATCACTGAGATGGCTCTATGCATAGCATTTTTCTAATGGGGTTAATGCTATACCATTAAAACTAGATATTTAAATTGCTTACTATAATATCACTTATTTGGATACTGATAGGCGAAGGGATTTCTATTTATAAAAAAGAAAAAAAAGAAAAAAAGCAACCATTAAATTTGTGAAACTGCATCTGGAAAATATGATTTTGCCAATATTAGAACCCATCTGACCTTTTTGAACTGGCTTTAAATCTTTGGGGAATTGTACTTGTTTATCATTATGAAAATATGACTTCCTGTTTAAGAGGAAAACTAAAAAGCCAAAGGATTTCTTGAATAACAGGTAGTTAGTGCCAGAAGTAACTTTTTTAGGAGCTGTGCATTAATTAATTATAATCATATATATTTTATTTCCTTTATAAAGACATTGTCTTTTAGGGAAAATATTGGCAAAATGCCTTTCAGGTTCTGTTACACGTAACACTCTGAAAAAAAGTTTTAGAAATAGATCACATATATCATCTCTACTTAAAAATAGAATGTTATTGGGGCGCCTGGGTGGCGCAGTCGGTTAGGCGTCCGACTTCAGCCAGGTCATGATCTCGCGGTCCGGGAGTTCGAGCCCCGCGTCAGGCTCTGGGCTGATGGCTCAGAGCCTGGAGCCTGTTTCTGATTCTGTGTCTCCCTCTCTCTCTGCCCCTCCCCCGTTCATGCTCTGTCTCTCTCTGTCCCAAAAATAAATAAACGTTGAAAAAAAAATAGAATGTTATTTACTTTGAATAATAGTGCTGTGCTAAAACTACAATCATACACTAGGGTTACCATTATTTTAATAGCACTAAACTTATAGAAAGTTCTCTAGGTTTGTGGTAGTTGAAGATTTAACACTCTTGAATGCCTACTTTTTCCCACTAACCTGAAAAGTCATGTCTTGCTATATTAGCTTTGCTAAGGCACAAATATAAGTCAGAAAACAAATCCTTGGTATCTGCATCTCAGTGTAATTTTATGGTTTTTCTACTCATCTTGTGACAGTAACACTTATGGAGTAAATATTTCGTCCTTTGAGAAAAGTGTCCACGAAGAAAGATAGAAGTGTCAGTTATAAAGAAATGAAAAGTAATTAATTTTGTGTATGAGAATATGCACAGGAAACACATGACTTTTTACAAAAGGATTTGAAAAAGCTGAAACCTCTACAAACATTCCCACATTTGCAAATTTAGAAATAGATGTTTTTAGGAAGAACTGTTCTTGAAAGCCGATGGGCTTTCTCCACTCCATATCTTCACTGCAAGGAACTAAATGAAACTGAAATTTCAAAATAGAGTAGATGAATTCAAAAGACTGCCATTTAAAATGGAGCCATTTAGCATGAGATAATAACACACACACACACACACACACGCGCGCGTGCGCAAAGTCACAGCTACTTACTATTTACTGGGCACTTCCTGTGTGCCCACTGTTAGTACTTCATTTAATTTGCAGAATAACCCAATAAGAGAGGGCTATTACTTCCCTCGTTATACACTTGAGAAAACAGAGGTTTAAAAAAGTTATATAGCCTACTCAGAATGACTTAAGGTCATTCTAGCTCATCAGCCAAGTCTGTTGAACTTTAGTCTGATGTTTGTGAGTTTTCATATAAAATATATATATTTCAGGCGTGAAATATATTGATTGCCTCTGGCTGAGCTCACCTACTAAGCTCTATGTAAAATATATTCAAGGTAATTAAAATTAAATTAAGGCTTGAAATTATTACTGAGTAGACAGCAGGTTAAGAGAGAGGTCTCAGGAAATCTGAGTGACTGAGCTCAAACTCTAGGTCAGCCTCATATTGGCTAGGTCACTCAGACATGCTACTTATAACCTATGGCCTCAGTTCTCTCAGCTGTAAGATGAGGATAACGATGGTGCATGCCTCAGAGAACAGGTACATGTAAAGCACTTAAAACAGTGCATGGCATATAGGGCTCCATTATGTTAGCTACTATTATGGACAATATATCTCCATGACCAGAGGAACCTTTTCATTATCCAATTCTTCATTATTGTTCTCCTCACTTCCCCTAGACTTTAGTCAATGTGGTCAGATATAATAAATAAATTAATGGCTATTGTGTTGGGCTAAGGACTTTTACAGAGAAAATATACTTTTAGAGTTTTTCAGTGGAATTCTGATTCTATTTGCTACAAATATTTTCACTGTTTATAGTAATGTGTATTTTGCAAGTTCACCAACTATGAAAATATGCTTTAAGGAAACCTCATTAATAATGTTTGTATAACAGAACATAATATAATATTCAGTCTGGGAAGAACTGGAAACAAATTTTCCAGTGCCACAAAGGAAGAGTCGCCCGATTTGATACAACCTGGATTAAGCGATTTGAATTCTTTTTAAAAATGGCATTTAACTAGCAGACAGAAAGACAAGAAAGCTGAGTTAACTTAGAAACTTTCTGTATTTTGCGGCAATGGTGTTGTGATCCTTCAAGTAGAGGGAGATCAGTTGGATGCCATTTTGAGCTCACTGTGCACTGGAGCATAAAAGGAAGAGGTGGGTGGAAGCGAAGCTGAGCTGGGAGCCGACTGGCATGAGACGCGGCAGGAGGCGAATGGAGCAGTTAGACAGATGGGTGGATGAAAAGACCGGGGCACACAGAAAGATGTTCAGTGATGACGCAGCTAAGAAGGGGGAAAAGGTTAGGAGATGACCCAATTACCACAAATAACCGAAGAAATAAAAACTGTGAGAAGAATAAAATGCAAAAGGAGAGATTACAGGCTCATTGGGATCTTTGCTAGAATTCCTTTGGCCGTCCTCCTCAGACTAAGTCACCGACTATAATTATCTCAATTGATCTGACAGTTCTTCACTTGTGTTCATGTATTTCAGTACAAATATATAGGAATGTGGGGGATTTTTTTGCTGCTTTTTCATTGGATTAGTGTATAAAGGGCTAAAATTGTATCTTCTGCTTCAGTGTTTCTCCAGGCTGATGTGAATTTACAATGCTGTTACGTGTCATTAAGGGACATGCTTCAAATATTGATCAGAATTTTTTTATCACTGTGGGTTATCTAAGTTGGATTCAAAAGGAAAGATAAGTTATTTGGAATCTGGATATTAATAAAGATACCTGCATATTTTAGAGACTGCCTTTCATTGTTCATAGCAGATAGTCATATTTTAACAGTAACAGTCAGTTATATATAGAATATTAACTTAAGATTTCAGAAAATTTCAGTCACCTTATAAAATTATTAGACTCCTAATAAGACTTTTCTCACCTAAATATTTAAAATTTTATCTTTATATATTTGCAAATTAATTAGTGCACAAATAATTCTTGAGCACCCTGCATATATGAACTCTGTCTGCCAAGGTACTTATAACTCCATGTCTAAGACTTAACTTTTGTTTTCTCGGTTTAAAGATTTTGTAATACAAACAGACTACAAATGGATGAAGAAATATTCCAAGGGCACCTGGGTGACTGCGTCGGTTAAGCGTCCAACTTTGGCTCAGGTCATGATCTCACAGTACATGAGTTCGAGCCCCGCGTCAGGCTCTGTGCAGACAGCTCAGAACCTGGAGCCTGCTTCGGATTCTGTGTCTCCCTCTCTCTCTTCCCCTCCCCTGCTTGCACTTTGTCTCTCTGGCTCTCAAAAATGAATAAACATTAAAAAAATGAAAAAAAAAGAAATGCTCCAAAGACCCAATTCGATAATTGTATAACTAAACCTGCTATCCAGTTCATACATTTACTATCGAGCTTATCACATCATATAATTTATTTCTTGTGTGTGTGTTTGCGTCCCTTTCTAGACAATGAGATTCCTTGAGGTAAAAGTGGATTTTATTATTTGCAATAGATAGCACAGGCCCTGGCACACAGTGGCATTAAAAAACAATTATAGGAAGGAAGGAAGGAAGGAAGGAAGGAAGGAAGGAAGGAAAGAAGGAAGGAAGGGGATGAAAGGAGGAAAGGGGAAGGAGGTGGAGGGGAGGGAGGAGAAAAGAAGGAAGTTATGTATAAACAAGAGAAAATAAATGGTGTCATACAACCTGCCTTCATATTCTATTTAAGCACAATTTCACAGAACAGGATTCCACTGGATTTGGTGTCCCATGAAAGAAAAAAAAAATAGTCTTGCACGTATATAGCATTTTATAATTTACACAGTACTTGCATGGGCATTATTGGTGTGATCTTCACAGTAATCCCAGGAGTCAGGAATCATTCCTGCCCTCTTTTGCAAAAGAAGAAACTGAGGTCAGATAGTTTAAATTACTGTCCCAAGTGTACCTGGATAATAAATAGCAGAGTTAGGGGCGCCTGGGTGGCTCAGTCGGTTGAGCGTCTGACTCTTTGATTTCGGCTCAGGTTATGATCCAGGGTTGGGGATCGAGCCCCACAACGTGAGCATGGAGCCTGCTTAAGATTCTCTCTCTCTCCCTCTGCTCCTCCCTCTGCTATTAAAAAAAAAAAATAGCAGACTTGGAATCAAACTGAAATCTCCCAAGTCCATAAATTTCTCAGGAACATAGCATAAGTTTAATTTTGTTAAATTAATTACACACAACAGTATGAATTCCTTGAGAAGAGGCCTAAAATTTGTTTATACCAAGGAATAAGAATAGTAATAATAACAGTAACAATAACAACATAGCTAACAAACATTGACTGGTTGCCACTTACAAGATATTGTGCTAAAGATTTACATGTATTTGCTTGCCTATTGGGTCTTTACAACAATGTTATAAAAAAATTATCATTGCTATGCTTATTTGAAATGTGCGAAAAATGAGGTGCTGAAAAGTAAAGTAATTTATCCAAGGTCACACAGCAACAGTAAAGCTAAGATCAAGCCATTATCATCTTCTATTAAAACATCTCTGTCCTTGATGTAATATAAATATGCACTAAAAATAAAGAGAAATCACAGTTAACTCATAATGTCAATCTGGAAACTTTAGACCAGTCTCTGAAGCCAGTTTGCTGTATTTTTTGGCAAAGCACTAAGCCTGTTTTGTATCTGCTTCTTTCCCATGAAATGAGGCTAAATGGGATGATACCGAAGATACCAGAGTTCTAAAAATCTAGGATAAAAATCTGCACACAATCTTCATGACACTACGGTGGTAGACAATGAAAGAAGAAATCAGGCCGGAAAAGTCAGCATATCAATCAAGAAAACGATGAGTCCAGAGGAGGGGTAAACAGCAAAAATAAAATATCTATAACAGTCTACAATTATTTTAAGGCTCAATATTGATCCTGGTATAGCTATCTACAACCATTGAGGTAAACCACTTTTAAAGACATATTTGTGATCCTTCATTTCAGCCCTGAATAAGTCCAGAACTTTGAAGATTGGGGTGGGGGGCGGGGGGTGGTTCAGACCAGACAGCAGGTGACAATCATTAAGTCTCACAGGAAGGTGCGAGAGAAAACCATGGTGGAGGTCTAGGTGACTCTCACATACACTGGATGAACTGACTTCACGACAGACCACACATCACCAGTATTTCAGACCTCTCCAAGACTGCCGTTCGGCATTGGCTTTTGGAACACTAAATCAAGACGCCTTCATTTCTTTCTTCCCTTTCAACTCTCCTGCTTCTTGTTTTGACTTCTCTTTTCCGATTTCTCAGTTTTTAAATCTCATTTTAAAACATGAGAATCCTCTGTCTAGTTCTTGACCCTTTGTCCTTCTTTTGCTTAACTGTCCCTTGGGAAATTTGCACAATTGAAATGACTAACTCAGATTTATGAGATGAGTCAGATCTCTCCCTTGCTCATTAGTCCATTCCAATTAGATGTCTCAGTGTCACTGCAAGTTAAATAGGTATAAAATCTGAAACAATAAATTTTTCCCAAATGGTATTGTATCTGGAACACCCTATATGGTTCTGCAATTCATCTATAGCTTCTTCCTCTCCCTTCCATAACTTAGTCCTTTGTGTTCTTAAAATAAACATCGGTGGGTGAAACAACAAATGCATTATTTTTTATGTTGTGCTCTATTCTAAATAAATTACCCCAAGTCTTTTGAGTGAAGAATGTTGAAGACAAAACTATCTAATCTCAGTCAAAAATTCTTAAAACATAAGGATTTTAAAACTATTAAATCAGCAAAGAGAGTAATTGGGTGAAAAGTTTGTATTTTCTCTTCTATACCTACCTTGAAAGTTAAACATAAGGGAGAATACATTAGTCAAAAAATATTAGTCAAGAAAATACTTTTGAAAGATACTGATACTATATTCTATTGTTCTCTCTCACTATATTATCTCAATGATTGCTTTGTTTATTTTCAATGTTACTATGAATATTGAACAACATTAAAGCTGAAGTGATGGACATAAAGTTATAAAATATAGTTTGAGTGGTGTTCACTGTCTCAATTCTTGTCCAAATGCTGGCATCAGTTTGAGCTCTGAACCCCAATTTTAGAGTTGAAAGCATGCTACTGGATGGGGATCGGGTATTAGTTCTTGATATAGGCCACAGGCAAGTTTGATGACTTTTTAAAATAAGTAATAAATTCCTTGAATTTTATTATTCTCATCTACAAGCCAGGGTATTGAGCAAAATACCTCAGGTACTTACAAATTCTGGAATGATATGTTTCTCAATCCTGTTCTCAGTCTGATCTCCTTGAAACAGAGCAGTGAATAAGTATGAATACAATTAAAAATTGATTTGAAAATCACGTGCTTAAAGTTTAAAACATGAATTATAAATATAGAGGTATTTGGTGCCCTTCCGGAAGAGACTTCAGAATGATCAGGTAAAATACATTGTTATCTGTAGACTTGTGAGATCAGTTTCAGCTACTTTTAGAACTGTTCTTGAGTACTCAGTAGGGGGAAAGTACTTTTGTATGTTTTAAAATTTGTCATCAACTTGAGGATATATTCAATTAAGGTGTCATGTCTCATCTCAAGTGGAAAAACAAAGGTAAAAAGCGTAGTGGTACAATAGCATTTAACAGCTGATAATAGTGTTTCTGCCTGATTTGGTGTAATTACCCAGATTGAACATGCTCAGCTTCAGAATTACAGGCAACCATTAATTATCTGTTCCCTATCCCAAAGTATATATATTTTTTCATAAGCTTTTAGGGTTAGGAGTTGAAAGGAGGGACAGAAATTGGTTTTATTTAAATGTTAGTTTGTGGTGTATTTTACACGACTTCAGGGAGACAGGTAATTTACAACACGCCACCACTAACTTTAGCAAGTATTGAATTAAAAACAATATTCTGGGGGCACCTGGGTGGCTAGGTCAGTTAAGCATCCGACTTCGGCTCAGGTCATGATCTCACGGTCTGTGAGTTCAAGCCCCGCGTCAGGCTCTGTGCTGACAGCTCAGAGCGTGGAGCCTGTTTCAGATTCTGTGTCTCCCTCTCTCTGACCCTCCCCTGTTCATGCTCTGTCTCTCTCTGTCTCAAAAATAAATAAACATTAAAAAAAAATATTCTGGGGGCACCTGGGTGGCTCAGTCGATTAAGCGTCCGACTTCGGTTCAGGTCATGATCTCACGGATCGTGGGCCCGAGTTCCGTCAGGCTCTGTGCTAACAGCTCGGAGCCTGGAGTCTGCTTCCGATTCTGTATCTCTCTCTCTCTCTCTCTCTCTCTCTCTCTCTCTCTGCCCCTCCCCTTCTCGCACTGTCTCTGTCTCTCAAAAATAAATAAACGTTTAAAAAAAATTAGCAAAAAAAAAAATTTCTGGCTTAGCTAGCCAACTCTCTGGACTTTAATGATGTCTGCAAATGGATTATTTTCTCAAGTACCACACTATATTACAACATTTCTCATCTTTATTCTACCTGTAAAGACAATTCCTATAAAAATCTGATGTCTTAAACCAGTGGGACAGAGAGAAACATACTTCTACCCCCACCCACCCATTGGTATGAGATATTGAAAGAGAAAGAAAGACGTAAAGAAAAAAAAAAGTTCTATTTTGTGAATGCAATCCCTTTTGGCATTTTCTCTAAGCACTACAGTAAGAAATTTAAATTGCTGCTCAATTATTGTAAATGCCAGATTCATATTTCATTGAATGCAACAATGGCCTGGTAACTTGGCTTTATACAAATAACGCAAAATTTTGAGGTTCGCTAGCATCGCTAGGTCTTCTGTTATAGCGTAACCAAAAGTAAAGTGCATCCTCTTTTATAACCTTCACTTCAGGGTATCTGAGTACAGTCGTGTGGGTTGTGCTCTGAACAAAGATTCCTTGCTAAGAAACGTGCTTGGAGACTGAAATCAGGCTGAGCTGAGCTCTCCAAGTCATGAGGCTGTGGCATGAAGCTTGCTCTCCCCTGCAGGCCCCCCTATAAGGAACAGTTTTTTCTAACTTTTCCATCCAGAGAAGGAGCCTTTTCCTAATGTGCATTAAGTATGTGAAAGCAAAAGCCCCTCGCTACTTTTTATTTCTAGCCATTATTCTCTATCCAAAATTTTTATTAAGTTTTATGCTCTACTAAAAAGGAATCATGTCTTACCTGTCTTTGTCACGTAGCACACAGCCAGCCTTCTACTAGATACTGAGTATTTGTTTGTTGAGTTAGTGGAGTAAGCTACTTGAGTTCAAGGCTAAGGCTTTGCCCAACTGCAGGGCATGCCAGTGCTCATGAAATCCCCTGGAGTTGGGCAACACTATTATATAATCTTAGATGAACTCCTAATTTTGTAATGGTGTATGGTGGCATGTTTTTGAAGAATAACTACATCAATTTAAAGGTGGTAATGGGGGTGCCTTGGTGGCTCAGTTGTTTAAGCATCAGACTTCAGCTTGGGTCATGATCTCATGGTCCGTGGTTCGAGGCCCACGTTGGGCTCTGTGCTGACAGCTTGGAGCCTGGAGCCTATTTCGGTTTCTGTGCCTCCTTCTCTCTATTTCCCTCCCCTGCTCATGCTCTGTCTCTCTCTCTCAAAAGTAAATAAACATTTTTAAAAATTAAAAAAAAAATAAAGGTGGTAGTGTACTTTTCTGACACGGTATCTTACAATGTCTCATTCTTCACAGTTAGCAAGATTGTTATCGCTACTTTTTAGATGAATTAACTGAGCCTTAGAGAATTGAGTTTACTTCTTTCCTAAGATCATATAGCCAGCATTTTTTTAGAGCCAAAGCACAGTTTAGTCTGATGTCAAGGTATATGATGTTATAAATTATCTTCTTTTATATAAATATTTGAAAGACTTTTATACAACTACAGAGTTCTATATATATGATGGAGTCTTAAGGGAATAGATTCGTCATGACAATTACTAATAATACCACTAAGGCATTAAGTAATCTTTCAATTAGTGAAATACGGTGTATTAGTTAAAAGTAATAGTTTTAAGTTGTAATAGTTAAAAGTACACACCAACATATTTTGACTCAGACTTTTGATAAAATAACAAATATCTCATTACCTAAGTTCCATCTGATTTTAGCCTGGCAGAAGTCCATTTAAGTGAGGATACAGGAGGTGAAAACACAAGAGATTATGTTGTTATACTAATTTCTAGAATACTAAAAGAATTCATCATTCACATCATTCCATTTGATCTCATTTTATAGGTTAAAACATGCAGAGAAGACTAGTTACTTTTAAAAGGTGATGGTCCCAGTAAGAGGAAATTGATACAAAGACTGAAACACTGGTCTTCTAACTTTAAATTGAAAACAATATCTATTTCATCAAAAATATCTTTGGCTGCTACAGACCATTGACCAGACTGAGCAAATTAAATATGTTTTCTAATACAATTTGTCTTTTTCTTAGCAAAGATGCCAACCAAGAGTTGACAAATTTCTCCTATTTAGATTTGATGAGAACTCATATTGATCAAAGCAGAGCAATTTCTTTTAGGTTATCTTGTTGAAAAATCAACATTTGATTTTTCATGTCCAAAGAAGAGTGGAAGTAACAGAGAATACTGCTGTTCTAGACTTAATTATTACCAAAAAGAATCTATTTTTTTTTTTTTTTTTTTTTTTTAAAATATATTTTTTTTAATTTTTTTTCAACGTTTTTATTTATTTTTGGGACAGAGAGAGACAGTGCATGAACGGGGGAGGGGCAGAGAGAGAGGGAGACACAGAATCGGAAACAGGCTCCAGGCTCTGAGCCATCAGCCCAGAGCCTGACGCGGGGCTCGAACTCACGGACCGCGAGATCGTGACCTGGCTGAAGTCGGACGCTTAACCGACTGCGCCACCCAGGCGCCCAAAAAGAATCTATTGATGAAATGAAAGTGGCAGGAAGCTTAGAAGAAAAAGATCTTGTCCTATTAGCCAAGGAATCTAGTCTCACAGGAATCCCATCTTACAGGGCAGGATGCTGGGGGTGGGGAGGTACAGGTTTCGTGCCACAGCCCCATGACTTAGAGAACTAAACTCAGGCTGATTTCAGGTCCCCGCCACCCCCAACATGTTTCCTTAGCAGGGTACCTTTGTGCAGAGCACAGCCTGTACCACTGTGCTTAGAATACTGAATTGAATGTTACAAAAGAGGATGAACTTTACTTTTGGATATGCTATCACAGAAAAAGACTTAAGAAAATTGATTTCCAGAAATTTAGGGGATGGGAAGGATTACTACTATTACCAAATATATTCGGAGGGAAGATATTTCCATTAAAGAGAAAATGTAATAGCTGTGTATGATCCTAAGAAGAATAAACCATGGGGGAAGAACGCATTTATCCTTTAAAAAATTTTTTTAAATAAAAGTTGTACATATTTCAGGTGTGCAAATGATGATTTGATATACATATGCATAGTGAAATGATTACTAGAGTCAAGCTATTTTACATATCATCTCTTCACAAAGTTACCTTTCTTTTGTGTGTGAAGAGAGTACCTGAAATCTACTCCCTTAGCAGATTTTCAGTCTTCAATACAGGATTATTAATTATGCCGTACTTTAGAGGACCAGACTTACTCATCCCTCATAACTACATCTTTGTACACTTGACCAACATCTCTCCATTTGTCCCACCTCCCCATCCCTGGTAACCATTCCATTCTCTGACTCTATATATTTGACTCTTTTAGATTCCACATGTTAGTGAGATCATGCAGTTTTTTTCCTTTCTGTGTCTGACTTATTTCAATAGTGTAATGTCATTTAAAATACAGCTCCCAGGGATGTCTTTGATGATTCCAGGTAAAGGACATATGGGTAAATGAAAGAAGAAACACATAAAAAAAGGAAAGGAAAAAGAAAAAAAAAACATGATAGAGATATTAGAAATGGATAGAAAGGATAGTTGTGAACACGTTTTAGGACAAACAACAATGTAAAGGGTATTTACAACAGTGTTTAAAGCTAGGAAAAGGATGAAGAGAAGGACATTCTCCAGTATTGTAATATTATGCTTCTATTAGTTTTGCACAATCCTATATGTCCACTGATGGAATTAGGAAACATCTGTGGGAGACAGAAAATAAGTATTACCCTGAACCTTATTTCATTCCTGGATTCTCTCTTAAGAATGGCCTTAAAGCCAAACCAACCACAGTAAACTGGATTAATGAGAGGCAGAATTTCAAGTTGCATAGGGCCAGAGTTGTAACTTGGTGTGTATATAAACTTTTGATTTAAATACTGATACTTCTACTTATGAGTTGTGAGTTCTTCAGTAACTCATCAGAACCCTCTATTCAGCAGCTTTCTCGTATATAAAATGAATGGCTTCTTCTCCATGATATTAAGAGGAAAAAAAAATGAGCATCTAGGAAGCAAATGTCTGAAATGTATTCCTTAGACACATGCAACACTCAATCCCTTTAACTATTACTATGATGATACTTGAGGTCTTAGAAAGCAAAATCTGTATCTAGTTATTATAGCTCCATCCCCAAGTCCTAACCCAAACATGTTGGGCTTAAATAAATATTTGGTGAAAAAACAAACAAAAATCAAAATAGTACAAGACCACTGAGCTATTTTAAATGACTTCAAGATCCTGGATTCTGACTAATTATACCCCAGGAAACAACATCTACAGATATGATCACAGGACCAACTGTTAGTAATTATTGAAGAATTGTGACAAATATGACAAATCCCAGAAATACAGAATAAAGAAATATTCTAACTTTTAACATGAGAAAAAAGAATAGATTCCAGAAATTGCTGACTACCAATTTAGAGATTGATTCATAGCATCATTCTAGAGTGAAGCATTGAATACAAAGCTGTGTACTCTTCAGGAAATTGTTTTTCTTAAGGAAGCAAACACTTGAAGCAAACAGAAGAAATATTACATAAGTGAATTTTAGTAAAAAAAAATTCATACTATCTCAAGATATCTTTATAAACATAAGAAAAACCTACGCAGAATAACAGAAGTAACAGTGATTCATGGGTGCCTGAATGACCAAAACCAGACAGGAATCATTATTGTACTTACCAGAAGGGAGTTCTCACAGGCTTGCACACTACTCATGCTGCTTCTGATTCTCTGTCTTTTTATTTTATTCTTTTAAATTTTATTTATTTATTTTAAGAGAGAGACAGAGAGGGACAGGGAGGAGCAGAGAGAGAGGGAAAGGGAGAACCCCCAAGCAGGCTCTACGTGGTCAGTGCAGAGCCCAACATGGGGCTTGATCCAATGAACCACAAGATCATGACCTTAGCCAAAATCCAGAGTAGGACACTTAACTGACTGACCCACCCAGGCACTCCCTCTGCCTTTTTAAAAAGTTCTATCAATGATTACAGCCATATAAAGATAGAAACCATGTACATGAGAGACATCAATTACCTTTCTTGTGATGCCCAGCCGTGCTGGGATGGAATTTTCCATGTCATACATGCAGTTTTGCTGTCTCTGGCCCCAGTTTTATGAAACTCATAGATCGCAAGGCAACTAAGAGAATTTAGGGTACTCGCCAGTTCTTGGCTCTCCTGTTTTCCAAACTTGGTTTCCTTTCAGCTTTTGAACTATAAGGCATAGCTGAGCTACTGATACATAAAAGGTCCAGAGGGGAATGGTTTTATTCTTAGGCTATGTCAGTCAGTCTTACAGAGAGGTCACGTTCTACAGACCCTAAGGCCAGATATAACATGCAGATGTTTTGTGGTTTGCCTATTAGTGTTAATATGCTTTGTTTTTAATTGAAATCCATTTCTACAATGGAGGGTAAATGAATCTATGGGCAGGATAAAAGAGCAATTTTCTTGATTATACAGTTGTTTGGAGCTGAGTAAAAATTACCTCCTTCGGAGAGGACAGGTGCTGCTCAATTTTCCAGACAAGTTCTCTTCACTAGCCCTATATTCATCATCTCCAAACTCAGCTAAGAGCCAAAAGACAGACATTACGAGAAGACAAATCTCAATTTATTATAAAGAAGTGTTAACATCAAGAGACATTCAAAATTTATAGGACTTTATGATCCAAGATGGGATTTGATCCCATATGTTTACCTCTATCCTTTCAAAGTGCCACTGAAATAACTATATCTATATAAAACCAAATATCAGTGAATTCTGTTATAAGGTAGTAAGCTCCTTGCTAAGCAGTTTTTAAAGGAAGAATAGCAAACCCTTGTCAGGATGCTATAAAAAGTTATTTCATGGGGCGCCTGGGTGGCTCAGTGGGTTAGGCGGCTGACTTCAGCTCAGGTCATGATCTCGTGGTCTGTGGGTTCGAGCCCGACGTCGGGCCCTGTGCTGGCAGCTCAGAGCCTGGATGCTGCTTCCGATTCTGTGTCTCCCTCTCTCTCTGCCCCTTCCCCTGCTTGCTCTCTGTCTCTTTCTCAAATAATAAACATTAAAAAAAAAGTTGTTTCAGAATTGGATAAAAAATTGAATTAGATGATCTTTGTTCCTTCAAAATAAAAATTACATTGTTTTTAAATGAAAACAAAGATTTTATATTTCAATTGGTCTACAAATACTTACTGTATATGTTATATCCTTAGCAATAGGCATTAGTGTGGTATAGTATACTATTTTTCCAAATATTTGTCCACCTTTCACTCTATTGATTCTACATTTGGTCATGTGAATTACTTTAGCCAATGAACTTCAAATGTGATTGACGTGTGTCACTTTTGAGCAGATGCTGTAAAAGCCAGCACATGGATCATCATGTCTTTTTACCTCTCCCATAAGAGGGGCAATGGCTAAGTTAGAGGTTTTAGGCCAGCAGGGATACTAGAGTGAAGATGATACATAATGGACCTGCAACACGAATAAGAGATAAACCCTTGTTACAGTAAACTATTGAGATTTGAGAGTTGTTTGTTATTGGCGCATAACATATCCTATCCTGATTGATATAAATGAGGAATTGAGAAGGACCAGAAACTAAGATGCCCGTGTGGTGACTGTATTTTACACAGGGAGCATGAAGTCACTCTTCTAGAATATGGAGTGGAAACAACCCCTGAGACTAGCTGCTGAAGTCTTCAGTGGATAAGAGGAAGAGAGTGAGGTCAGGAGATGGCAACAATGGGAGTGGTGGGAAATGGTTTAGGCAAAGGGCATGAATCTTAAAGGATGACTGGCTTTAATAACAGAGTAGAGCCAGCACTGAAGAGGAGTGTCCTATCTCCATTACGATTAAGTTTGGCAGTAAGTTGGGGGGGGGGGGAGGTTTGTTATTTATCTTTTTAATATATTTAATATTTACTTATCTCTTAAATAGCATCCAAAAATAAGCCAATGTAGTTTGAATACTCAACACATCAGACACCAAGACTTCTTCCTGTGGCTCTGCCATTTGTGGCCAACATCCCACAAGCCACAGCTGTTCCAGCTCCAGCATCACATCCCTTTCATCTAATAGGAGGGAAGAACGAAAAGAAAGATTTGTCCCCTCCCTTTAAACACATTTGAGGAAGTTTATACACTCCTCCTGCTGATATCCCATTAACCAGAACTTAGTCACATGCCACCCCATTGTAAGGGATTCTGGGAAATATCCTTATTTGAGATGACTATGACTCAGCTAAAAACTGGAACTTCCATTACAATAAAAGAAAGGTGAATGAATAACCAGGGACAACCAGCAGCCTCTGGCCATGGACCAAAACCCAGACCAAAATACATACAGGGTTTGGGAGAATGACAACCTTCCTTCCACTGCAAGCTGAGGTAAGCTACAATATGATTTCCACAAGAGCCAGAGCTCACTAAAAGGCAGACATTGTTAGGAAGGATCAGTGAGGTGCTTAAGGATGAATGGGAGTCTAATAATCAAAGAACAGAAGTTTCTCAGACAGTACATTGGAAAATTTTGGAGTTGACCAGACAGAGCGGTAGTGTGCTGAGAAACCTAAAGAGAAAATAGATGATCTCAGGGGCTTAACATCTTTAATGATGGTTGGAGAAAATAGGGCCGGGGTTGGATCAGCTTGCTGCAAACGTGTCAAGATAAGAACTGACCTACACCCTCAGCTCATCAGGACTCAGCTACATCTTGGAAAGACTCTTAAAATGTGAGATGTGAGAGCGTGTGCATATTTGACAGCAGCTCTGCATGGAAAATCTACTAGAAGCACAGGAATGGGGAAGCTTGGGCAGCGGAGACAGCCCAGTTTATGGCGCAAAAGTAGAGAGTAATGTTTCAAGAAAGGTTGACATGATTGACAGCCTCTAACAGAATCTGCAAGATCTAGTCCCTAACCCTCAGACTGACTTTCCTACTTCCTGTTATCAGAAATATCCTCTAACAGGAAAGGAACCAAATAGCATTCAGCATGAATACAGCACCTCTAAGGATGGTGAGATGTATAAGCAGATCCAGACTCTGTCATGTGGGTACCCCAAGAAGGCTAACAATTTGCTGCCTCTTTTTAATAGTTGTTGTATAAATGCTTTAAGTATTTATTTAGAAAAGACACTGCGGGTCTCTTGTCAGAAAGACCAAAGGAAAACTAACTCCTCTCTCATCTTGTTTTTTGCTCTTCTGTCTCTCTGCTCTTTGATGAACTTGTACTTTGCACTAGAGAACTCCAAAGCCCTATGACTGAAAAAAAAATCATGCTCCTTAGAAGGCAATTTATTAGTCATCTATTATTGCTTGAGCATACTCATTAAGGTCTAGCTTGCCAAACACAAGGACGTGTCAAAGAATCCCTCCTAACAGAATGCAATGGTCTTCCTAAGAGGAAGCCAGGAAAATACTTCCCCTCCCCGCCCCCACCATCCTACAGCATTTCTAGTGATATCTGAGCAGCCCTATAGATTGGTATCTTAGCACTCACTATGTAGACAGGCTTTTGGTTTATCTCTGTATTTAGAGTTCAACTTGGGTCCCAGAAACACAAAGAAGAATAACATGTCCCTTGTTCTCAGAAAATTCAATGGGATTCCAAATTCAATTTAGTGACTATTTTTCCTTATAGAAATAAAAAACAATACACAAATTTACTTCTTTTGTTTGCTTTTATAGATAATCTAAATTTGCCTGCCTTTAAAAAACTGTTGTTCTTAATGCTAATGCTTTAAGATATATTTATAAACATGCTAAATTCTATGAGGACAGTTTTACCATTCAACCCCACTATTTCTGACAATTTGCTCATCTGTCTTTGGGTTGAGTATATTTTCCTTTTCTAAATTTCAATCCAACAGAGCCAGCTGCTTCTCTCCTCCAAGAAAAACGATTCTATTTTTCTCTTCAGAATATGATTTTCAGATTTTACACCAGCTATTCTAATGTTTTACCTTCCCCTTAGGTCCTGGTGGCATTTTGTCATGTGGAAGGTCACCTATGAACCTCTGCAGACTCCAGACAGAAATTCTCCTATTTGGAAAATAGAGCTTTTCAGTGAGTAAAAATGATATTAGGAACAATATTCCAGAAAATACTATACCTCTGAAAGGTAGCACTGGCAGAATTCAGATCCAGCAAAATCTTGTTAAATACTTAAAGGCAACTTTCCTAGAATGAATTCATTTATTTCTAAAAGTGTGTGTTATGTGAAATAAAAATAATGTCATCTCTAGCCTACTTGGTGAGCAAGAGAGGGGAAAAAAAGTCTTGTTTACAGTTATAATGAGTTGGAACTAATTCTGTTTCTTTGTCTCTAGTTTGCCAAACCCAGTCTAATTGTTAGGGTATGTGTACCCTTCTAAATACACTGCTTTGAATAAGATCTGAGTGGGAAAGAGTCTCAGTTCACAGCCTATGGAATCTATTTGCATCTCCAAGGAAATAGTTGTTTACTACTCTGTTGTCATTTGTTCAGAGCACAACACAGAAGTGAATTGCCATCAATATTCATAGTCCTTGTAGCCTCCAGAGGCTCCCAGTGTGATTGTGCTCCATTTAGCTCTAAATCTGTATTCCCATATAGATTTAAACAAGAGAGCTAGGGAAATTTTGAAGTCTTTTGTTCTCAGTCACAGTAATATTTAAATAGTCCACTGGGTATGCAAGTATTGCCGATTCCTTTATTGCTTTGTTATAGTCTACCACAAAAAGATACACCTTAGGGAAACATAACACTTTTTTGTTCTTTTCACTATGGATTCTGAAAAATCTTTACCTCTACCCTTACTAGCTTAGTTATAAATCAATTTTGTTCCTTAAATTCCCACAAGGTCAGGCACGTGGAATTCTTTTCAATGCTGGGGTCACATCCAGCACTTCTATTCCCACTCAAGGGGTCTTCGCTTACTCAACCACTTGAACCTGGACTTGGATTCTTCTTCTTACTAAGCACCACAAAATATTTAGTACACCTGTAATTATTCAGTGAAAATTATATAATGTGCTGTGATGACCATAAAATTAGAGAGAACATCCTTTCTAGGTTATATGTCAAGTCAATAAGAAGTAAGAATTTGCCTAAAAATCAGCATTCTACATCTGTATCTCACTTTGAAGCATATATTCAGCAAACTCTCTGAATTGTGTATTTATATCCGACAGGTGGAGATCTCCTCTGCTCCTTTAATGGGAGGCAGACTGACTGAAATTTTCTTGTTACTGTGTCATTATTCTTAAATATGCATATGTACCTATAAGAACTTTTATTTAAATAGATACAATTAAAATTCAAAATTCCTCTAAGTATTTACCTAACAACTTCTTACATAGAAAATGATATGATTTGCCACAGCAACACTAAAGAAAATGAACTTAAAATTAGTGGAATAATGTCAGGAAGGAATCCTTGGTGATAAGGTAATAAAAACATGGGTCTAAATACCAATAGAGGGTCTGAAATGTTGTTCTATATTTTTTTGTTTGTTTGTTTGTTTGTTTTCCAAAAAAAATTTGTGCCATTTGCCTAGAGTGGTTTTGAAAATATAAACCTAAAAATACATAGAGGGAAAACAAGTAAATGAGACGGACAGAAATAAGGAATAATCTACTTTAATATAATCTTTTCAATATGCATTTAAGGTTCTGGTGCCAGTTCAGATAAAAGCAAACATACTTCATCCTGTCTCTCTTACTGAATACAACTAAAAACCTAGACAGATGCATTGAGCAGCTATCTTAAGACTCTGAAAAGTTACCTGGCAGCAGATAGATTGGTAAAGGAAACCAGAACTCAAAGTAAGGCCAATATACGAGTGAATTTCTTGTATTTTTCCCCTCTAGTCCCCCCCAGATTGGGCTGAAAAACAATCCAAAGGCCAGAATTAAACTTTGGTTGCAGGCAGAAAGGGTTCCAAGAGAAGACCTTTGCTTCTGGTCTGAACATCAGGGAAGAGATCCCCCAGGTCAGAGAGAGTGGGAAAATTCACTCCCCCATCACTTTCTCCATTCTAGTCCCAGGCAAACCCACGGCAGTGGTGTCAGGGCTGGGCAGCAGCTGGGCAGGGACTCAAACTCTGAGGGAAAAGAACCCTTTCCTCTAACAAGACAAACTGTGGTCCTGAGAATGTGAAGGAGTATCCCAATTCTCTCTCTCTCTCTCTCTCTCTCTCTCTCTCTCTCTCTCTCTCTCATCCTGTTACTTGAACCCAGAGACAGACAGATTTGTGTGAAGTACACAGCCAGGTGAGGAAACTAGAGCCCTAACTTTCTAGACCGAAGAAAAGAGTGGATGCCTCTGAGAGCCAGAAAGTGTCAAGGAGACTGCAAAGAAGAAGGAATTTAAGAAAGTGGTCCCATAAAATTCTGTAGAACCTAAGCTACAGATTCATGAATGTGATCCTCAATAGCACACCAAAGGCTCTGAGAATGGAACTATTATCCTGAAGGTCTCAAAGTGGCCTCTGGATGCCAGTTAACACTACAAACTCCTTTAAAAGTGAACCAACTTGGAACCATAACCCACAGAAGGTAGTTTAGAACTTCCAGCCTACACCTAGCCAGGTCTGTTAACTGATAAAACACACCACACCCACATCCCCACACCCCCACACAAAATTGACAATCTCTAAGCATTAAACAGGACTCAGAATTTCATGAAACAATATACCAAATGTCCAGGATACAATCCAAAATTAGTCAGCATATGAAAATCCAGGAAAAAAAAATCAATAACCTAAAAAGAAGAGAAAAGCAACAGATGTCAATTCTGAGATGATGCAGATATTGAATGAACTACCTGACAAAATTATTATTATAATCAAACTTCCAAAAGTAAAGGTGAACACTTTTTAAAAGAATGGAAATAGAGAAACTATTGGTGAAGAAATAAATGATATAAAAAAGAACAAAATAAAAACTTTAAAGCTAAAATGCACAATAACTGAAACAAACAAACAAAACTTCCCCAGAAGGACTTAATAACCAAATAGAGAAGACAGAGGAAAGAGTCAGTAAACTGAAGCTAGTTCAATAGTAATTATCCAATCAGCACAAGAAGAAGAAAAGACTGAAAAAATTAAACAGAACTTCATGGATCCATCAGACAACATTAACAGGTCTAATATTTGCATGATCAGGGCTCCAGAAAAAAGGATTAAACAATGTGTTTGAAAATTTTTGAAGAAATAATGGCTGGAAACTTAACGAATTGGTTAAATACATAAACATCCAGATTCAAGAAGCTCAGCCAATCCTAAATAGAATAAACACAAAGAAATCCATGCCTAGAAATATCATTGTCAACTTTTTGGAAATTATAGATTAAAAAAAATCTTAAAAGCAAACAGAAATGGATGATATATTATCTATAGGAGACCACAGTCTAAATGATAATGGATTTCTCATCAGAAACCATTGGTACTAGAACAACATTTTTAAAGTGCTGAGAGCGAAGAACTGTCAAACCAGAATCCAATATACAGAAAAAAAAAATCATTCAGGAATGAAAGTAAGATAAGCTCATTCTGAGGCAAAGGAAATGTAACAGAATTTATTACCAGCACATCTATTCTAAAGGAAAATCTTCGGACACAAGGGAGATGATAATAGGGTGACAGTGGTAACTAGAAATGAAGGAAGAACAACAGAATGGTGAATATCAGTGTAAATATAAATGCCTATTTTTCTTCTCTTAAGTTCTTCAAAATATGTGGTTGTCGAAAGTAAATATTATAACATTACTAGAAATAGAAGGGAAGTTATTCAACATGAGAAAGAGCTTTTATGAAAAACTCACAGCTTACATCATACTCAATGGTGAAAGACTGAAAGCTTCCACCTTAAGATCAAGAACAAGAAATAGATGCCTGCTTTACCACTGTTATTCAACATTGTACTGGAAGGTCTAGCCAGAGCAATTAGACGATAAATAAAATTATTTCTATTCACAGATGAAATAATCCTATGCATGGAAATTCCCAAAGGCCCTAGAACTACTAGGATAATAAATGAATTTTTCAGTTTCAGAATATAAAGTCAACACACAAAAATCAGTTGTATTTCTACACACTAACACTGACCAATAGGAAAAGTAAATTAAGAAAGTAATTCCATTTACAAAAATATCTAAAAGAATAAAATACCTAGGAATAAATTTAACCAAAGAGGTGAAAATCTTGTACACCACAAACTATAAATATTGCTGAAAGAATTAAGTAAATGGCAATACATCCCAAGTTCACAGACAGGAACATTTAATATTGTTAAAATTTCAATACTACACAAAACAATCTACAGTTTTAACACAATTCCTATTAAATTCCAATCGCCTTTTTTGCAAAAATAGAAAAACGGAACCTAAAGTTGACATGAAATGCAAGTGATCCAAAAGATCACAGTATTCAAAAGAGGGTGCTACTGTATCAATGGAATAAAATTATGAGTCCAGAAATAAATCCAAACCTCTATGACGAACTGATTTTGACAAAAGCACTAAGTCCATTCAATAGGAAAAAACAAATCTCTTCAACAGTTTATACTGAAACAACTGGATTTCTACACGTAAAAGGATGATGTTGGACCCTTTCCCCCCAACACATATGAAAATTAACTTAAAATAAAGTAATGTAAGTTAAAATAATAAAGTTAAAGTTAATAAAAGTAAAGTTAAAGTTAATAAAATAATAAAGTTGAAGTTAATAAAGTTAAAATAAGTTGGGGTGCCTGGGTGGCTCAGTTGGTTAAGTGTCCGACTTCAGCTCAGGTCATGGTCTCATACTCCGTGGGTTCAAGCCCTGTGTCAGGCTCTGTGCTGACAGCTCAGAGCCTGCTTTGGTTTCTGTGTCTCCCTCTTTCTCTGCCCCTCCCCTGCTCATGCTCTGTCTCTCTCTGTCTCAAAAATAAATAAAAACATTTAAAACATTCAAAAAAATAAATAAATCAACCAACAAGCTAAATATAAAAGCTAAAACCATAAAACTCTTAGAATAAAACTTGTGGGTAAATCTTCATAAACTTGGATTTGACAAGAATTCTTAGATATGTGATACTAAAAGTACAAGCAATAAAAGACAAAATAAGTAAGTTGGATTTCACTAAAATTAAAAACATTTGTTCATCAAAGGGCATTATTAAGTAAATGAAAATACAACTTACAAAATGAGAGAAACGTTTTTGCAAATCATAGTGATAGTGATTTAATATGTAAAATATATGAGAACTCCTAAAACTCAATAATAAAAAACCAAACGACCCAATCCAAAAATTGGCAAAAGCCTTGAACAGACATCTCTCCAAAGATATACATACAAATGGTGAAGTAAACACACGAAAAGGTTCTCGACATCACATCAAATCTACCAGGATGATTATCATTAAAACTGGAAGATAACAAATGTAATATATGAAGAAACTTTAATTGTAAAAGTTCTTTATATATTCTAAATAATAAAAAAGTTCTAAGTAATCAAAAGATAACGCTTTGCCCTAATTAAAAAAATGGGCAAAGGACTTGAATAGATATTTCTCTAAAGAAGATATACAAACGACCAACGAGTGCATGAAAAGATGTTCAATATCATTAGTCACTAGGGAAAAGCAAATCAAAGCCACAAGGAAATATCACTTTGTACACACTGAATGTGTATAATCAAAAATATAATAACAAGTGTTGGTGAGAGTGCGGACAAATTGAAACCCTCATGGACTGTTAGCAGGAATGTAAAATTGTGCAACATTTTTGAAAAACAGGTGACTGTTCTTCAAAATGTTAGTTACCAATATGATACGGTGATTTTACTGTCAGATATACACCCAAGAGAAATGAAAACATATGTCCATAAATAGGTGCCTGAGTGGCCCAGGTTATGATCTCATGCCATATCAGCCTCCTCCCTGACAGTTCCAAGCACCTGCTTGAGATTCTCTCTCTCTCTCTCTCTCTCTCTCTCTCTCTCTCCCTCTCTCTCTCTGTCTCTCTCTCTGTCTCTCCCCTGTGTGAGCTCTCTCTCTCTCTCAAATAAATAAACTTAAAAATGTATGTCCATACAAAAAATTACAAACAAATGTTCCCAGCAGTTTTCCTAGCATTAAAAAAGAATTAATAACCACCAAAATGTTAAGCAACTGATGAATATACAAATAAAAGGTGGTTTATCCACAGAACGTATATTTAGAAATAAAATGAAGTACTGATACATGCTACCACACTGGTGAGCCTTGAAACTATTTTTCTAAGTAAAAGAATCAAATCACAAAATACATATATTATGTGGTTTGATTTCTTTGATATATCCAGAATAATTAAATCCATAGAGGTGGAAAGTAAATTAGTGGTTGTTTGGAAGTGGAGATAGGAGTGGTGAGGGGAGATAGAGATAGATTACTTAAGACAGATGATATGGGGGTAAAAATGTTCTGAAATTAGACCATAGTGATGGCTGCTCAACCATGTGAATTTTCAAACACTGAATTGTATATTTTAAATGGGTGAATTTTTTATGTTGATTATATGTCAATAAAATTGTTTAAATACATATCTATTTTTAATATATAAATAGACTAAAATATATATACTAAATAATTAAAATAAGATATATATTTATATATAAAATAATTTCTGTGTTTCCTGCACCCTTTCAAAACTATAGGCCTCTAAGTTATGCCCTTAACTTGGCACTTCTAATTCTAACAGAGCCTGTTTACTATAAGAATCACCCCAAATTCTAAACTATAGAAGTCAAATGGATGTGTTGGTAGTAAAAGGTAACACTGTTAATCTAAAAATTAACATAGATTGTTTAATATTCAAGTCACAAAGAGAGAACGGGAAATGGTACTTAACACAAAAATATTTTAAGTGATATTTTCATAAAGGCAATTTATGAAACCCAGGCAACAAATATTTTGCACTAAACTGCTCATGTGAAAATTACTTATGTAAACTTTCAGGAAGAGGAAAACTATAAAGGAATCTAGAGGAGAGAACGAAAGCCTAACATCATGAATCAGTCTTGCACAATACTGTAGCATAGATACCCAGCATGTGTCAATGACTGTGGCTTTGGGGATCAATTTAGTCTCAGAAATGACACGGCCTTTCTTTGATTCTGTAAGCAACATTGGTATCATTCTCACAGAATGTTAGTGAATGAAAGAAATATTGACCATCCCGTGACAATGTTTATCATAAGAAAATGGTCACTTACCCACTAAAAGTTAAGGAATCTATAAAATTCATAGAGCTAGACCTTACAAAAGTTTAGAGGAGAATCAAGGATTCCTGATTACTTGTCTGATTTTCTTTCAACCAGTCTCATGCTGCCTAATTTGTTAAGTCCACTGGGTGAAAAAGGAATGTAACTAAACCTTAGTATAACTTTAGAATTGACCCTGTCAGCTATTTTTTCATTGTGTGCAGCTGCTTAAATGTATTGTCTTCAGCAAAAAGCAATGTAAGTAATTGCATAGCATAAAAGTAAATGTTAAATTATAATTAAATTATTCTGCAAGCCTATCACACTAAGTTTATGGCCATTTCATCATATTGCAGCAGCACACAGAACAACAATTAGAGAGAAAGAAATGTTCTAAATTGAGATCTCAACTTTCTGAGAACTCGTCTCCTTGAAGGCATCTCCTAACATTGTTTATGTCGTTACTTTTCATTTTAGTTTTTCAACTGTCAGCTCTTCTTTTATATATACATTTATTGTCATCCTTTTTCCTTCAGCAGATAGCCAAACGCTGGAAGACTCCAAATTAAATGCCTCCTAGTTTGACTTCGTACAGAAAGGTCCTGATTTATTATTCAAGATTTACACAGTGCTTTTCCTTCTCTCAGATTTTTGCAATCATTTATTAGCTTTTCCTGAGGACTATCCTGTGAAGGTCATTTTTAGCACGTTTATTTGACAGATGAGAACACAGACCTTAATTGAGAAAATTATTTTGACTGAGGTGGCAGAATAAGGTTAGCTCAGAGTCCAGAATAATGTCCAAGGTCATGTTAGCACACTTAGTGCTTTTCTCATCATTCCTACTTTTAACAGAGAGGCACAACCTATTCATTTTGCACACCCGCCTTCTCCCCATTGTTCTTTCCCAGAGCCCCAACTTTCTATGGCGGCCAGCACTGCTCATACAGTATCTTTTACTTAGCCCAAATCAAGCTCTGCAAGATAAACATACCCTTTCAGTACACATCTTAACACAATTGTGACAGCCGTATCAATTACCTAGCAAATATTCGTACGTGGGTGTGTGTATGTACATGTGTCGGGTCGGGGGGGTGTGATTTATTTAAAATGTATTCACTCAACAAGAATTTGGGGAGCTTACCATATGGCTGGTAGTGCAGGTTCTGGGGGTCTTAAGGAAAGTAAGAACCAGTTCCTGCCTTTAAAGAAGCTGAAAAACCCACAGGGGAAACGGAAGAATATGGCCATAAGAAGGCGATTATATAAAATACACACACATGCCGCCACCACAAACACCACTAACAATGTGAGGTTTCAGTGACATTAAGTGTGCAGGATGTTCACTGGAGTTCGAAGAAGAGGATGGCCCAGAAATCAGTGACCATTTGAAAAGAAAGGGACACATCTGTGTAGCTGTAGAGAGGCAAATTTTGTGGACAGAAGCTTCAGGAGAGGAGCAACTCGGAGTCTATTTCCTCTCATGTATCTCCTCTCTTCCTACTGCGCTACTGCTGTGAAAAGGTGAGAGAATAGAAAAGAAATTAGGCATACACTGTGTCCACCCGAACTATCAAGAAAAGTGGGATTCTGTCTTGTCTTCCACTGTCACCACAGACGGCAGGAAGAGCAAGTGAATTCATCCTCTGTGACACTGAATATCATGAATAGTACGATAAAAATAAGTGCTAGGAATATTGTACATATAAACTAGTTAGCTCAATGCCAGACACAGAGTAATTGCTTAATAAATGTGAGCTATTTTCAGTTGCTATTGGTATCTCAACTACTGTATAAATAGCTCTTTTCAAATGTACTTCCTGCTGCCATCCTGATACAATGAGTAAAAGGAAAAGAAAAGGAGGGAAAACAATTAGAGAACGTTGGTATTGGTGTTTTAAGTGAAAAAAGTAGTGCAAGATAGATCCATTCTTTAGGTTACCCTTTTTTGTGTGCTATTCATTGTGCTAACTGTACAGTTTTATTTACTTCTTTTTTTTTTTTTTTAAACTCTTCAACGTTTATTTATTTTTGGGACAGAGAGAGACAGAGCATGAACGGGGGAGGGGCAGAGAGAGAGGGAGACACAGAATCAGAAACAGGCTCCAGGCTCTGAGCCATCAGCCCAGAGCCCGACGCGGGGCTCGAACTCACAGACCGCGAGATCGTGACCTGGCTGAAGTCGGACGCTTAACCGACTGCGCCACCCAGGCGCCCCTGTTTTATTTACTTCTTACTAGGAGGTAGGTAGATAGACTTAACTCCATTTTACAATTAAGAAAAATAATGATCAAATAAGTTTAAATAATGTTACAAAGTCCTATAGCTAGTAAAATGTGTCACCAGGAACTGGATCATTTCTCCAAACTCCAATCTTGCTGTTTTTATACATTCTCTTCTCAAAGTCATAACATACTAAAACCATGGTTTAATCTAACAAATGTTTTCTGAGTTCCTACTATGTGTCAGGAACTATATATAAGGTACCATAAAAAGAAAAGCATACTTTCAGATATGGTATCTGACCTTACCTGGCTAAAAATACAGATGGAGATGAAAAGATAACAAGTCAATTGTAAAGCAGAAACAGAGGAGCACATGGTAGGAGTATTTAACCCCTGGAAGGTTAGAGAACATTCTCGGAAGGAGTGATATCTAAGCTGAGACATGAAGCCTGAGTATATATTACATGAGATAGTACAAGGAGGTGCATGATGCACTTATAGAGAAGAGCCTGTGTGAAGGCTCAGAGAGAAAACCAGGAAAAAGACTCTCCATCATAGGAAGTGGCTGTGGGGGGTAACAAGCGATGAGACTGATGGGTCCAAGTCACGGAGTCACACTTGAGAGCTACAGTTGAAATAATACTTCGGGGGCACCTGGGTGGCTCAGTGGGTTAAGCTCCAGACTCTTGGTTTCAGCTCAGGTCATGATCTCATGGTTTGTGAGTTTGAGCCCCGCACTGGGCTCTGCACGGATAGCACCAAGCCTTCTTGGGATTCTCTCTCTCCCTCTCTCCCTGCCCCTTCCTCACTCACACACTCACTCTCTCCCTCTCAAAATAAATAAATAAACATTAAAAACAAAAAGAAAATAATAGTTTTATTCTAATTTAGAATATGGGGCCTATGACCTATTCTAAACAAAGGAATGATTAGACTTAATTGTAGAATGAAACTTTTTAATAAAGCAATATATTAGAAAAAAAAGAAAAGAAAATGACAGTCATATCTTTTCCTGAACTTCGCTTTTATAAAAACTATTAGGCTTGTGTAAATAATTAGTAGGTAAACAGCCCTGCAGTGTAATACAGTCAGGCCAGTGGAAACTAATGCCATCTTCAAAGCTAAACAGGCTTGGCCTGACAAGATGTTCTGGTGAAGTTAACTGTGGAAGGCCATCTGTTTAGTGATCGTTGAGAAGGTTTTAAAGAAAAACACGCATTTAGCACGCAGTTGGAACTCTGTGACAGGTTGCTTGCCATGGCTTTCTACTTGTAAGAAAAGATTTACAACAGAGCAGGCGGTTCAGGTAGTTGAGATGTGCCATATACTAAGCATCCTGAAGATGGTTCCATTCCAATAAAGAGGAAAATGCCATTTTCTTTCCAATTTCAGACTTTTATTTTTGTCTGCTCCTGACCTGACACCTTACCGTCAATAGATAATTTTGCCTCTCTAGATTCACAGAGAAATAAAGGCAATTCTACCCTGTGAATTCCTTCAACTTCCATCCCTACCACACACAAATGTTCTCTTCCTCTGCCTCTCCCAATTTATCCTTTCTTATCATGTTTCAGTTGATGACAATCCTGCTCTTGGTCAGGTCTAACCTTGGATCTTAATTCTCCTTCCATTTCTTCATTCTTGAGTTACAGCCTCACTAAACCAATTTTCTCCCTCTTTTATCTTCTGCCTATCAATCTCCTATCTTCAGCCTATTAATTCACCCAAGTCTTTCTCATCTGAAAAATTAAAAAAAAAAATTCTTACATAAAGACAGAAATGTTGACTAGATTTCAATTTTACAGAATTCACAATTATACCAGAATTGGGGTAAGAGAGGGAAAGTGATGAAGAGGAAGGGAGAAAATTGTTTCCTTGATCTCAATACTTGCTTATTACTATTCGCTCTTTGCCTTCTCTCTCTTAAACGTCTTGGTTGTGGTCTAAACTTGCTCTTGCCATCACCCCACCTTCCGCCATTCTTTTTTTAATGTTTTTATTTATTTTTGAGACAGAGAGAGACAGAGCATGAGCAGGGGAGGGGCAGAGAGAGAGGAAGACACAGAATCTGAAGCAGGCTCCAGGCTCTGAGCTGTCAGCACAGGGCCCAACGCGGGGCTCGAACTCACACACCGAGAGATCATGACCTGAGCTGAAGTCCGGACACTCAACCGACTGAACCACCCAGGCGCCCCCCCCCCACCCGCCATCTTCCGCCATTCAATTCATCCCACTGAAATCCAGGCTCCACCTGTCACAGCTTCTCCTGCAAAGATTATGGCTGATTGTCCACCTAATGGACCTTTTTGAATAGTAGATGGAAGAGAATGCCTAGGGTGAACTGGAATTGGGTACTTCTCCCAAGTCAGTAGGCTCTAATACCACCCAACAGGTTAGGCTCTGGTTAAGTAATTTCCCTTGAAGGCAGGCCTTATGCTCTCTTATGCTCTGGTGTATTTCAAAATGTTGTGTTTTTGTTTTTGCTCCCCCCCCAACCCCTGCCCCTCTCATTCCAGTAGTAGCTCAAGGGGATTTTTATCCAGTATTTACTGTGAGAGACTAGTTGAGTTTCTAGAGGTAAATCTCTCAAAATTGGGCAGACTCCCCTGTGATTGTGGCGGCGGAAGGGGGAGGCGGGGCATCCACCTGGATTTTTTTTTTTTAACTTCTCTAAGTTGTCCACACTCAGCCTCCACCAATTTATCAATTAATTAGTTCAGGTTTTCCTACTCTTGTGTGGGTGTCTCCATGCTTTCTGCTTGTGAGTCTGTGCTTTGGTAAGCTATGACTCCTTTTTTTTTACCTGCCTATCTCTCCAATCTTAAAGGAGTGATTGGCTCTGTGTTCTCACTTCTCTTATGGATTCAAGAAGAGTTATTAATTTTTCAGTCTGTTCAGCTTTTTCCTTGCTGTTATGACAGGGTGACAACTTCCAAGCTCCTTAGATGAAACTGAAAACCAGAAGTCCTTAAGTTTAATTTTTTAAGTTGAAAACCAGAAGTCCTTAAGCTACTTTTTTAGATTCTTATCAGTACTGGAAGTTTTTCACAATGTGTTTTTATGTATTATTTAGAGGATATCACCTACCAACAATGATACTTTCATTTCATTTATTTAATCCTTAACAGTTGCCATGCTTTTTCCCCCTTATAACATTGTCCAGAAAGTCTAATAATATTAAATCAGTGGGAGTAAAAATTGGCATTTTGTCTTATTCTTCGTCTTGATGGGAATATGAATAGGTTTCTCCACTAAAGACTGTGTTTTTAATAATTTTCCACATATATCTTCAAGTTAATAAGTTACCTTCAAAACCCAGTATTCTGCTTATTTTTGTAACAAAGAATTATTGAACATTATGTGATGCTTCCATTTAATGATTTTTTTCAATTTGTTCCATTAATGCGATAAATTACATTGCCAGAATTTTCTGATTTTGAACCATCCTTAACTCCATATTAAACCCTAGTTGATGGTCATGTATATATATATATATATATATATATATTTAAATATATGTTTAATTTGGTTAGCTAATATCTTTGGTGTTTTGCAACTATATTCATAGCTAAATGAATTCATAATTTTATCTTATTTATTCTCTTACCTAGCTTTGCAATCGAGATTAGAGTAACTTCACAAAATTTGTTAGGTAGTTCTCCCACATTTATTATTTTATGTGGCAATTTAAAAGCTGGAATGTCTATTCTTTGAAAGTTTGGTAAAATGTACCTATTAAGCCCAAACATGTCAGGGCTTTTTGAAGGGGGAAGGTCTTTTAATATTGTTTCAATTTTTTAATTGATTATTTATTTAGGTTTTTGGTTATTTTTCTTACCCTAAGTTTGGCCTTTTACATTTTTATCTATTTACATAGATAAACAAATCTTCTTCAAATTATTAATTTAATGAATATATAGTTATTGATAATTATATCACTTGTGTCAATAGCTTATTCCCATATATCCTTCTGCATTTTGATTACTTTCATATTCTACTTTTTTTTAAGGTTATTTATTTATTTTGAGAGAGAAACAGAGCAAGCACGGGAGCATGCACATGTGGGGGAGGGGGAGAAAGAGAGGGAGAAAGAGAGGGAGAGAGAGACTCCCAGGCAGGCTGTGCACTGTCAGGGGCAGAGCCTGAGTTGGACCCGGAACCCCATCTCACAAACCTTGAGATCATGATGAAAGCCAAAATCGAGAGTCAGGTGCTTAACCAACTGAGCCACCCAAACACCCCTGCATATTCTCTTTTAATTGATCATCTTACCTAGAAGGTTTTCTAGCCTACTAATATTTTTAAAGAAAAACTTGGTTTTGCTGATTATTCTGTTGTTTCTTCTTTTTATTTTATTGATATCTACATAGCTTTGGTTTTGTTTTGTTTTGTTTTTTGAGTTAAGTATATTTCATTACTCATTAACATCAGATGCAGAGTAAAATATAGGGATACAGGTATAAAATAAATTACTCTGTGGCATTTAAAAAAAAGATGGATTAAAAACCTAAATATTCACCAATATTAATGAGTGAATAATTTGAGATATACTAGACAGTCATGAAAATGGATGAATTTGAACTATGCACCTAAACAGATGAATCTCATAGATAGTTGAACAAAAATCTCAATTTTCAAAGACAAATGTATAAAGTATGATCTCATTTACATAAAGTTCAAAGACATGCAAAAATCACCGAATGAGAACTTCCAGTCTGTGGGTAATCACTTCCCTACCTCCTCTATGGTCATCACCACCACAATGGAGTCATACATTTACAATAAAAAATGAATAAATAGTTCTGGTTCTGGAATGAGACAGCACAGACTCACTTTTCCCTTTCTACCTTCTAAATACAGCCAAATACCCTGAAAAATACCCATCAGACAATGATAAAATGACTCTGAAAGCAGGAAAGAGGAAAGACTGGCTAGGAACCTCAAGACTTGAGGAATAATGTGTCCAGATTCTGGGTTTTATTTTAATCAACAATATGCTGGCAAAAAGGATGCCAGTAAACCTATAACTAGGAATCCCCAACGTAGGTACACATACACAAATACTCATACACATATATCACCCTGACCAAAGAACCAGTTCAAGGGAGCTCAGGACAGACCCGCGGTGAGCCCAAACCCCTGCTTTGCAATGCAGGTCCTATCTGTAACCTTCTCCACCAGCAGCAGTGGCAACAGTGAAGCCTCAGGCACTCCTGGTCCTGGGTTCACTACTGGGACACTAGTGGGTGGCCACAGCTGCCCCCAAGGCCAGCGTAAGCTGCTCCTGAGTCTCCCAGTAATATAAGGAGACCCAGGCCCAAGTCCCACCCATCAGAGCAAAAGGTGGCCAAATGACACGCAGCACCATTCACCCCAGAGAGGCCACCAGCAGAGACTGAAGGGGATGCCCAGGAGTACCTGAAGAATGAAGCACACTGAAATAGCGTTGCAAGAGCTTTGAAAACTAAACTGTCATGGGAACTAAAGCCACCAAAGTAGACCAGAACCCAGACATTAAATCTACACTGAGCAAGTACCAACTAAAATGGAAGGATTAGATAAGATTGAAGGTCTCCAAACATCATATCATAACCATAATGTCTATGATACAGTTGAAAACCACCTGTCATGGGGCGCCTGGGTGGCGCAGTCGGTTAAGCGTCCGACTTCAGCCAGGTCACGATCTCGCGGTCTGTGAGTTCGAGCCCCGCGTCGGGCTCTGGGCTGATGGCTCAGAGCCTGGAGCCTGTTTCTGATTCTGTGTCTCCCTCTCTCTCTGCCCCTCCCCCGTTCATGCTCTGTCTCTCTCTGTCCCAAAAATAAATAAACGTTGGAAAAAAAAAATTAAAAAAAAAAAAAAGAAAACCACCTGTCATGCCAAAAACCAAAATTCAAACAAAACAGAACAAAACAAAACAAAACAAAACAACCAAACACAGAACAATCACAACTGGAATGAAAAAAGACAATCAACTGAGATGAATTAGATGTTAGAACTATTTGACAAGGGTTTTACCTATCCTAAAAATGCCTCAACAATCAATTGCAATTTTTAAAAACAAATAAACCTAGAAAATCTCAGCAAATAAATATGAGTGATAAAAAAACAAATGAATGGGGTACCTGGGTGGCTCAGACGGCAAGTGACCTACTTCAGCTCAGGACATGATCTCACAGTTAGTGAGTTCCAGACCCGTGTCGGGCTCTGTGCTGACAGCTCGGAACCTGCAGCCTGCTTCTGATTCTGTGTCTCCCTCTCTCTCTCTGCCCCGCCCCTGCTCACACTCCGTCTGTCTCGCTCTCAAAAATAAACAAACATTAAAAAAAAACAAAAACAAAACAACAAATGAAAATTGCATAACTGAAAAATACAATAAATAAAATGAAAAACTCTAAAGGGTCTCAGTAGCAAGGTGGAGATAACAGAGGATAAAAATCAGTAAGCTTAAACTCAATCTGAAAAACAGAAGAAAATAGAAAAAAAATGAGCAAAACCTCAGGGATCAGTGGAACACAACGGCAGAAGATTTAATATTCACATCATCAGAGTCCCAGAAGCAGAGAAGGAGACTAAAAGAATATTTTAAAAAATTACAATAATGACTAAAAAACTTCCTAGATTTGGTGAAAAAAATGTTGGTGGGAATGTAAAATAATAAAACTATTCTGAAAAATACTCAAGCAGTTCCTTTCAAAATTACCATGGTCATACTATATGCCACCTACTTATTGCACTCTTAGGCATTTCTCTGAGAGAAATGAAAATTATGTCTACATAAAAGCCTGTCCACAAGTGTGCATAGCAACTTTATTTGTAATAGCTTGAAAGCAACTATGAATAACTCAGATGTTTTTCAGCAGGTAAATGGTAAGGCCCACTGTGTTCAGCCATAGTATGGACTACTACTCAGCAATAAAAAAAGAAAAAAAAAATACTGATACCAGGCAACAACTTGGATGAACTTGAAGAAAATTATGCTGAGTGAAAAGAGACAATTTTCAAAGGATACATACTGTGTGATTCCATTTATGTAATAGTCATAAAAATAACACAAAGATGGAGAACAGACAAGTGGTTGCCAGGGTGTGGGGCTGGGGGAAGAATGTAGGTGTGGCTATAAAAAGGAAGCCTGAATGAATTTTGTGGTGGTGTTACAGGTTGAGTGAGTATCTTGATTGTGGTGTTGGTTATGCAAAGTGTACACATGAGATAAAGTTGCATACAGCTATACACACACAAATGAGTACACGCATACATTATGAAATTTAAATAAACTCCATGAGTTGCACCAATGTCAATTTCTTGGTTTTGATATTGTAGCATAGTTGTTGTGTAAGACAGGATGAGCCTGGGGGAAGGCTGCACGGGACTTTCCTGCACATTTGTTTACAATCTCCTGAAAATCTATAATTATTTAAAACTTAAAAAAAATGTTTAAAATGAATGAATAGCATAGACAAATTGTAGCCAGACATTGGGAATGAACAATCTTGGATGGTTTTGTGGGATGCCATTTATTCCGGGCTTCTAGAAGTAGGGACAAAATTGAACAAACAAGATTAATTCTATGCTTTGGAAAGTAAGAAAGCTCCTAGTGAACTCTTTTCTATCAGGGAAAGTAGCAGAGGTTAACCTCTTGCTGAAGATACAGGACGTGTCAGCACATGATGTTATGAACCAATTAAGCAAGATGACTACACAAAGGAAATATATCAAAACTCTTTAAGGAGTAAAAACAGAATCCCCAATAATATCATTATAAAACAACTTAGTCTCAGCATATAAGTCTTAAATTAATGAGAAGAGAAGATATGAAATAGAATATTTTAGTAATATCCATGGCAAAATAGATACTGTTTTTATAACTATGATATTTGAAGGAAAGTTCCATGAACGTATCAATGATTACAAATAAACATAATTTCTACTTTTTGCACAATCCATTGGTGATTTTCAAACTGGATTCTAACTAAAATGTTCAGAGTTTCTCATAGTATCTATCTGGTGAGGAGTAGTTCAAAGAACATGTATTTTAAGGCTGACATTATTCCGTAAAAAGGCCCTGAATGATGTAACTAGTCTACATTATCTATCAATGAGTTCCTGTCAGAACTCATTGATATTAAGTAAGTGCCTCTAGAAATAACTAAAGTGGAAATCAAATTTGTTTAGCTGCATGCATTAGCTGATATGCAATATTATCTTAATTTGTCCATGTATCTCTTTGGCTCCTGTCATTTATACAAATGAAGAAACACTGCTACACCAAGATAAGTGACAGTTTAATAGCGATAGTAAAATATCTGGCTTCCGTATTTAAAAAAACACAACACAAAATAACATTGTCTACAAATGTGCCCACAAGTACTAAAATCATGAAGACATGCATGTAATGATGCCCACCAAATTCAGCATAGTGGGAAGGAATCTGATTCGGGCAAGCATAGTACTTATACGAGAAATGTAGTTAATGTATTATTCCTTAACCTGGATAATAGATGTATGGTGTTTATTTTATTATTTCTTTTTTGTATGTCACAAGTACTTAATAATAGTAATCAGAATAAAATTCCATACCTCATTGTTGCTTTCCAGTGTTACTTACAGAGATGTCTAAGTCCCATCTAGTCTTTTTTCCTTTGTGAAAACTTTTGGGATTTTCTCAATATTGTTGATGTTCTTAAATTTCACCATAATGTATCTATGTGATTTTTTCCTTTATTTATTCTATTTAGTATCCTAAGAATCTTTTCAACATTATTTACTTTAACCTTGCTTTAGTTCTAAAAAATTATGCATGATTCCTCAATAATTTCCTCTCCATCCAATCCTACCAAATTCTACAGATCCTAACTTTTCTTTTATAGTTTCTCTCTCTTTATCTTCCTAATTCTTTCCATGTTTTTATCCCATCTATTATTTAATTCTAATTATTATCTTTTAACACTCAAAATTTCCACTGTTTTTTTTTAGAATGGCCTGCTTTTTCCTTATTTTACCATGTATTAGAGGATACTATTTTATTTAAAAAAATTTTTAATGTTTATATATTTCTGAGAGAGAGAGAGAGAGAGAGAGAGAGAGAGAGAGAGAATGAATGTGAGCGGGGAGGGGCAGAGAGAAAGGGAGACACAGAATCTGAAGCAGGCTCCAGGCCCTGAGCTATCAGCACAGCTTGAACCCACGAACCATGAGATCATGTCCTGAGCAGAAGTCAGAGGCTTAAACGACTGAGCCACTCAGGCACCCCAGGATATTATTTTATTTAAAAAACTTGATCTGCCTATTTCATCTAGTCTTGCTTGCTCATTTATTTACTTTCTTTTATCATTGTATTTACTCTCCTTTATGTGTCCTTGAAATGTCTGACCCCTTTTGGCAGTGAGCACATCTTCACCTGCAGGTGTCCAGTATCTTGGCTGGTCATGTGGACAGGGTTGAGCAGCATGGGCTGCTCCTGATTTCGTTATGGTCGGAGGATTGCAGCCCAGGGCCGTGGCTCAGGACCCACATTCTGGACTTGATCCTCTTTCCTCTGTCACATAAGCTGACCCCAACGGGTAGCAATACTCTTCAGGGAACCTCTGTTTCAGCACTGCTCTCTCCCTAGAGCCTTTCTCCATTGGTTTTGTTATCTAGAGCTCAGAGGAGTGGGAAGAGGAGGAGAGGGTAGCCAGGGGTTGCTTAGAAGCCTGCAGGACAGCTCAGGATGCATGGTCTTGAGCCTCTCTGATATCACTCTGCTGGTCCCAATGGTCCTGGGCAAGGCCCAGTGACTTTTCTGTCAGTAATAAGGGGGAAGGTGGGTGGACAGACACCACCACAAGGTCTGATTAGGATTCCAACATCGACAAGCAAGATGATTTGGACTTGGCATTATTGGCATCCAGTTGGCTTTGAGGAAACTCATAAACCAACAATGCAAATAATTAATGCACATGGGAAAGGGAACATAGCTCTCCAGGAGTCTCTGGTCCCTCATGGTGGGTGTCCAAAGTCTGGTCAGCTACAAGGGAGAGTGCCAATCCTGCCAGAGCAGCCCAGAGCCAGGACTCACTGCCTTTTGTCACTAGGCTGGGGGAGGGCCCACATCCCCTACAAGGGCCTACCTACATATGAGGCAATCTCTTGCTACACGCATGCTATGTAATCCTGCTTCGTGGGGCTTATAGCAGTCATCTTCCGCACGAGATCTCTTTCTACAGTGGCAGGAACCTTCTTTTCTTTTTCCCCCATATTTGTTTCCTTTACCAGTCACTCAAGCGCAGACACCTTATTTATTTCTGTATCCCCAATAGTTTGCACATTGCAAAAAATGCACTTTTTTTTGTTAATGAGCAAATGTAGGGAAGTAATGGGTTAACATGGTGAGTGGTCAACAGCTGAAACCACAATTCACAAATGAGACATTTATTTGTAAAGCAGTTCCCGAGTGGGGAACTGTCCTCTAGGGTCAGGAAGGGAAGATGCTCCACAAAACCAAGGCGGGTATCCAAAGGTCATAAGCAACTTCAGAGCATGGGGGACATGGGTTAGAGAAAATCTAGGCCAGTTGTCAGGATTCTATACAAAAGTGAAAGGGAAGGACAGAGTTAAGCTCATCCGGGTCAGTTAATATAATTGTGGGGCCTCAGTAGATTGATTATAGAAAAAAACTAGCATAACAAAACAAAACCTGTCCCAGTGACAAGGCAGGTGACCCCTGATCTTATCAGTGCTGGGTCTGGGCAACCAATGAGTGGGCAGATTCCACTCCTGAAGGAGGCGAGAGCAGCATCTAAAACATCGAAGGAACTGTTGGGAAGAAAGCCTTCCTCGATGCACTATCTTCCCAACGTTTCCACTCTAAGCCTCCAGGGGTCTGGGATAGTGGAAGAGTCCCTCCACTAGTGCCTCTGGGACAGGTTATGGCCATCTCTGTCTTAACTCTTAGGTAGATAAGGAAATATTTTCCATATAGTGTTCGGAAGTTTTCTAATCTCTAGAATCTTGTCTCTGTGTTCAAATTTAATGAGGCCATTAACTAAAGATGCCTCATGTTTGAGAGTTGTTTTTAAGGCACACATAAAAATAAATTAAATGATGGGTATGTACAATCAAGTAAAGGGTCATTACCCTCCTTTGAACAACCAATATACAGAAATTAATGGGGATTTCTCAGTTTAAAAATATTTTCAAAGAGCAAGACTAAATTACTATGGGAAAAATGAAAAGTTAATTAGTTATTTTTGACTTGTGCCGAGCTTGATTGTTATGCAATCTTTTGAGGTCATCTTTAGAAATAGGGTACTCATGTGTCCAAGGTGCAAAGCCCATCTGCTTGTTCTTGGGGTTCTAATTAACTTCCATGCTGGTTTGATTAACACTGGCATTTGTTTTTCCTAGTGGAAAGCAGCCACTGTATGAAAGAGCTTAAGTGAGTCACCTTTTGTTAGCAGGTTTGACAATCATAAGGGTTTTTTTGTTTTGTTTTGTTTTGTTTTTTTCTTGCATGGCATCAAATTTTTTTGTCTGGACTTTGAAACACATGACTTTTGTTACAAGGTGTAAAGAGTTAGATAACATTCATATTTTCTTTTATTTTTCTCAAAAAGTCAAGGGGCACTACTACTATGTTTCTATGAAGATAGGCATGAGAAACAATACAAAATGGGTCATTCCATTTATATTCAGTTCTTGTTTTTTTTTTTAACGTTTATTTATTTTCGAGACAGAGAGAGACAGAGCATGAACGGGGGAGGGTCTGAGCTGTCAGCACAGAGCCCGACGTGGGGCTCGAACTCATGGACCACGAGATCACTACCTGAGCCGAAGTCGGACGCTTAACCGACTGAGCCACCCAGGTGCCCCATTTATATTCAGTTCTTATATTAATATTACATTAAAATAACCAGCATATTTTATACTTTCAATGTCCACCTGGATAGCATATACAACATAGTGATTGTGATTTCTGTTAACCTTAACCTATCTCTAGGGTCCTTCTCTCTCCATCTCAGCCACCCATTCTGGTAGCTCTGCCATGGACATGATTGTCCTCTAACTTCTCTACAGCAAAATCACAGATCAAACATTACACTAAATAACCACACTGACCCTCTCTCTTTCCAGCTAGAGAGACATGATTAGTGCCTGTAGTGGTTCTTAGGATGAGATATAGAAAACAAAAGAGCATTTAAAAGGACAATTCAGTGATAAAAAGGGAATAAATGAGATTCGGAATCAAAGTGGCACCAACAGAAGGTGAAAGATGGGAGTAAGAAATAATGTATAGGCAGAATAGTAAATTCTGCCTCATTTGAAGAGAAACTGGAAATTGAAGGAAAAGAAGTGTATTAGTCTTCTTCTGTTGCTGCATAACAAGTTACTCAATTCTAGTGGCTTAAACAACAAACATTTATTATCTTCTTTAAGTCAGAAGTGTGGACGTGGCCTTGGTGGGTATTCAGCTCAAGGTTCACAAAGCTGATATCAAAATGGTAGTGGGGCTGCATTTAATTTAGAGGCTTGACTAGGGAAGAATCCATTTCCAAATTTCTTCAGGTTGTTGGCAGGATTCATTCCTTGATGCTATAGAATTCATGGCAGCTTGTGTCTTAAAAGCCAGTGTGGAATAGAGTGTCTGCTGTTTCCTCTTACAGAGGACTTACATGATTAAGACAGGTCTACCCAGGATAATCTCCCATTTAACGAACTTAAAGTTAAGGGGTTAGAGACATTAGCTACATCTAAGCAATTCTTTCACTGTTGCCACATTCTAATAGTTAGAAGTGAATCACAGTTCTGCCTTCACTAAAAAGGAGAGGATTACAAAAAGGAATGTATTTCAAGGAGTACAAATCACAGGAGTCATTTTAGAATCTTGCCTATCAAAGCAAGAAATAAGCACAAATCTAAAGACTTGATCCTAGAGACTGGGAAAATGGTGGCATTTGTAAAATGATACCCCAAAAAATCAACATATAAAAGAGTTTGGGAGAGCAGATAAATTCAGTTCTGTTCAAACTTTTATTGAAATGCCAAAAATATAAGAGTTGCCCAGAGGAATTGAAAATATAAGATAGGATAAAAGATGGAAGTCCAAATTAGAAATATGATTTATCCACAGAGGTTACATGGTAAAGTCATGAGACTGGGTTACCTCAGAAGAGAAGAGAAAACCTTGGTAGGAAGGAAACAGAAGCCAGTAAAGTAGAAAGGAAAACAATGAGAAAGCTAAAAGTAGAATAAACGTCATGCTGTATTTGAATAAAAATGATTAGAAATACAGGAGAAAATGGAAGAAAGCAGATGACACATAGCATGCAGGCTAGTGGGTTCTAGACTTACATGTACATAAGGAGCCTGGAAAAGCTTCTTAAAAATGCAGATTCCCAGGGCCCACTCTTGGAGATTCTGCAGTGAGAATTACCAATCTACTTTGTCGATAAGCACTCCAGGTGATTCCTGTTCAACATTTTCAGAAATTTTATTCCAAGGATTAGTAAAGTAAGATCAGCATAAGATCAAGAGAATATAGCTTTCTTGGAGATTGCATCACAAAGCTGTAGTCTAAATACTCCCTATAAGAGACACCTAAGGGGGTTTAAAAAAAACTCATACTCTTGGACTCCACTTCAGATCTATTGACTCTGAATCTGCATTTTAATTAACTTCACGAGATATTTTTATAGCCTATAATTTTGAGGCCAAAGTATGGTAACTGAACTGGTGCAGATCCCTCTGTTACTTGTCTGGAAAATTGAACTATTTTCAGAAATTGAAAATAAATGTTTAGAAATGTTTATAACAATTCAACATTGCTGTGACATCTAAGCACAGAATCAGCGATCTCATCTCATTGGCAGTGTATATACCAGATTGGGTATTTTAAAACTCGTATATGGCACAGTGTTACAATCTGTGACATTTTAAGATTAATTCATTAACCATAATCCAAAAACATACAGAAGTATGAGAAAAACAATTATTTATATTCTTCTCTCTTATTATTTTAAAATAATTTTAATTTTTAATCAAGCTTGTTTTAAAATTATAGTCTAGGGACGCCTGGGTGGCTCATTCAGTTAAGTATCTGACTTTGTCTCAGGTCATAATCTCGTAGTTGAAGAGTTTGAGCTCCACATAGGGCTCTGCACTGTCACAGAGCCTGCTTGGGATTCTCTCTCTCTCCCTCCCTCGGTCCCTGTCCTGCTTTCTCTCTTTCTCTCTTTTTTTCTCTCTCTCTCAAAATAAATAAACTTAAAACAATAACATTCTTACCATTATTAATTAGGAAAATAAAATTTGAATTTACTTTTCCCTAATTTACAACAGGTGAAATAAGCATCACTAGACCTTTTTGCCAAGACATAGCTCTTGTATACTGTATACGCAGCCATAATAGCAAACCAAATGATGATAGTGGGAGTTTCTCCAAAAAATGAAGATCAGTAGAATACATAATGGTTTTGCCACAAATTATATATAATTCCTTATATATTGAATTTGATCTTTTAGTCACAAGGGATGAGGAAGTGCTAAAACCAAGGTATACTATTTTGGAAATGTACTGGCTAGTGAAGGATAAAAACCATAAAGAAATAACATAAATAACATAAGTTAAAATCAAATTTTCTTTTTCTGTTTCAGGGTGAGACTAGTGAATCAAAATAATTTTTTAAAAGTGCTTCGAATTCAAAAGCTGGTAGAGTAGACATTCAATAATCCTCACTTAAGCATTTTAGCTTGGAGACTTCTTACAGAGTAGCAGCTTGGTTTACTATGAATAAAAATCTATATATTACTTCCCAAGATGGAAGTAAAAAATTACGTCAAAGATGTTTATTTGAAAATGTTGGGTGTATCTGTGGCAAAGTGTGTAGTTCAAGTATCACTTTCCAATGACACCATAGCTCAAAAATTAGGAAGTGGCTAATGATAAGAAGGACAGATGCATAGACTAGATAAAGCTAATGACACATTTTTAACTGCAATTTTTTGAATGCACAGATATTGCTACTACGGCATTTCTTTTAGTATAACTGCAATCCAAACATGAAGCTGGTATGAAGAGAGGTTTCATTTCTTTCTCCCCCCACCCTTTCTTCTAGCTTCCGTGCCAATGAACACAACTAGCTCTAGAATGTATAAAAGTAGTTAGTAAATACGGTTTGGAGTTTAAGCTTGGTGTAGAAGTATTTTCTGATGGCACATTTCACAGGTGCAAAAACAGGGAAACATTCTGGGTTATTGCCCAGATTTCCGAGCTTGAGCAAAAAGTATAAATCAACATGGCGCTTCCTTCATCAAGAGAGTCTTCCTATAAAATGTTTTCAGTGGAACTAAACAGAAAGCTTGGTGTCATAGTGAAAACTGTGGTTATGTAAAGGCTAATATATTAACTTTGATATTATTATCTATTTTAAAAATATGAAAAGTTTATTATTTAAAAATTGTTGCATGAATGAGGCATGACATTTATTAAGGCAAAAGTTTTATTGAAAATATTTAAACTAGGAAATAAATCCAATCCATTTCTAGTTTGGTCTCAGTTTTCTAAAGATGTGATTTTACAGCCAGGCTTGCTTACTTGGCATGATACATTTGGCATTTTTAGTTATCTTAATACTTCCATCCAGGGAAGGAATGGGTAAATTGGCTGATAAATTAAATCCGATAAATTAAAGGGAAAAAATGAAATTTAAAAGCATGAAATAACAAAATTTCTACAGCTTGTGATAAGTTCCAAGGTTTAACAATAATCATCACTGAAAGGGTGATTGTGTTGACACTGCCTACGTTTGGAAAGTTATAACCAAATACCTCATGCATTTGACAGAATATTGAGAATTTACTTTTCCATCAAAGAAGAGTACACAGAAATTTCCATTCATGGGAATTTCATGGCTTTAGAATCCATTTCTTTCATCTAAGTATAATTTAGATTTAACTGCACCTTACTGGATAAATTATTAAAATCAGGTACTGATGAAAGACTGAACATATTTTGAAAAAAAAGAGCATCACTTATTTCATTTTGGATTAAAGTTAAGAACAAATACCCTAAGCTTCCTGTATGAAAGGATAATATAGAAAAAAAATTTAGATTTGCATTATCTTCTGCAAGTACATAGTTATCAGACCCTCTATTTTAGATAAATTAGGCAATAAGCAAGCCTATTTTTCAAAGACAAACAATTTGTATTTATGGTGTTTATTCAGAGTACATAGGGGAAAATATGGAAAGTTGTTATTTAACTTAAAACTCTTTGTTCGTGTTTAGTTATGATGCAGAAAAACACACTGCTATCAACAATATGACTATACCCTATATTAACCATTCACAAGCACATTTTTCAATGCATTATGTTTAATTTTTATGATTCTTATTATTTTATCCTATTTTATTTGTTTTGATTATATTTATTGAAATATTTTAGATTGAATCTTATAAAATTTTGCTTTGTATTTAGTAATGTCTTGGTTTTTTTTTTACTTTTAATCCCCAAATAACTCATAATTATTATATTTTTACTAAAGTATTAGTTGACAACAGGTTGGGAAAAAAAAACTGGTCTTTTACCTCACAGATAGTTTTGCAAGGACTGCTCTAGAATATTAACGAAGATACACAGGAGAGGCTGAAGTATGGAGAGAACACAACTTCAAGGGAGGAGGGATTGTGAAATGATGGTGGTGGAATAATGGTCTGGAAGAGCCTTCAAGGAATAAGGGGCCGGATGCATTTTGAGTATGAGAAGTAGAAAAAGAATTTACTTCCAGTGTAAGATCTGATAGAAATGGCACCTCTGGAAGAAAGGTATGCTTCAGTTTCAGGGAACTGAAGCAGCACTGAGAAAAGAAATGCAGGTTGAAGAATTCTGTTCTAGAAGTAATGTTTCCACCCCACATGAGGGAGAAGTCAGGAAAAGTCCAGAGTTTCTGAAGTAGGTGTACTGGGGGGAGGTTGGGCAAGTTGCATCAACATTAATTTCATGTACACTCAAGGATGGTTACCTGAGATAATAGGTGAACTAGTCGGATGATAGAAATGCGGGAATTCAGGAGAGGTAAGAAATCGTGGGCAGTGTTGCTGAAGGGAGAGGTGAGTGGTGAGAATTTTATTAGGAGAGAATTTCGTGCCGCTTAAAAGGCATATAGTAGGCAGAATGATGCTCCCTGCCAAAGATGTCTGTGTCCTAATGCCAAGAACCTTTAAGTATATTCTCTTACATGGCATAAGTGACTGCTGCTCTGGTTAAACTAAGAATTCTGAGCTGGAGATAATGAACTTATCCCGGATCATCCACGTGGGACCAATATAATCGCAAAGGTCCTCAGAAGAGGGAGGCAAAAGAATCAGAGTCAGAAAAGGACAGGCGCTGATGGAAATAGGTCAGAGTGATGCCATTGCTGGCTCCAAAAATAGAGGAGGCAGCCAGGAGCCAAGGAATGCAAGCAGCCTTTAGAAAATAGAAAAGAAAAAAAAGAAAAAAAAAAGAAGACTCTCCCTTAGGCCTCCAGAAGAGGTAATCCTGCTGACACTCTGATTTTAACCCCAGTGAAACCCATTTCAGATTGCTCACCTCCAGAACTGAAAGACGATAAAAGTGTGTTGTCTTAAGCCACTTTGTGATAATTTGTTCCAGGGCAAACGAATACACCACCATCATGTTATAATTAAAATGTTTAGCTATAATGACAAAGCCATGACTCCCCCTTGTACACACACACATACACACATGCACAAATACATCTACAACACACTCATACAATCACAGATTTGCAAAATCCTGCATTGCAACCAAGATGTAAGCCATTGCAAAATTAAACTATTTTACTCACAAGTTGTCTTTGCATTTTCAAATTTTGTAAAAGCTGATAATTAAAAAGCTGCCTTCTATTTAATTAGCTAATCTAACTATAATGAAAAATAATATTGACAGTATGGATGCAAAACAAATATAGTCAATCTCCTGATCTTAAAGGCATTGTTAAGGTAAAAATGTCAGATATTCAAAATTATCATTTAAAAGAAAATCTTCCAAAGGAGGTAATTACAATATAATAACAAAAGATTTCATAAGGACGTGACCCTTAAAAATCAAAGTGAGTAAAAGTCATTGTTGAAAACTTACAAATCTCTTAGAAATTTCTTGGTTTCAAAAAATGAGCAGGAATCTCACTACTAAAAGAGAAACCCAAGAAGCTTTGCACAAACATCTGTTTTTACTAGCCTTCTTGTACAGCAGTAAAACCCTTGGTTGTCCCAAGGCAAGACCTTAGGAAGTGCCCACCAACAGTTTAAACAGCCATTACGCATGTACTGTGTTCTCATCTCTGCCCTAAGGAAGTTCAACAGCAACCCAGTACTTTTTTATTTACATGCTTATTAAAGTCACACAGGTAAAACGTTTCCTAATGTGTTTTCAGAACACGTTTTATTTTAGTGCTTTCAAATGTTTTGAGGATAATTGTTAGAGGGATGAAAAAAAATATAGGAGCTCAGTCTGAGAATAAAAATCTGTTTTGGCATTTTAATGTCTAAAGACTCGAGAACTGCCAAATGTTTGCTAATCAAGAAGCAGTAGAAATTCACAATCAGTCCCCAAAATATAAAACAATTCTATTCACTGTAAAAATATGTTTACTGCACTTACTTACCGGCTGTTTAGCACAAATGTTTTTTGTCCCAAAGTGGAAAAGCTGGCAATTCTTTAATTTCCAAAGTGCTCATAGAGTGCAGCTGTAGATATACAAGGCTTTTGTTAATAGCGTATCCAGGTACCATTTGCTTCCCTTTTGTCAGATATCGCCTTTATTTGAAGTCAACAGAAGCCCTTTCCCTTTTCCCTCTGGCGCCATTTGTAGTTATTGTATTCTCAGAGAAAGCACAAGGCATCAGGGCATGGACTGATTTTGCTCTGAACCCATTCAGATGCAATGTTGACATTTTTGGGGTAACTTTATATTTTTTTGCTTTCTAACGCACTACAGTCTTCAAAAATAGCCAAGAGTATTGCACTCGGGACTCATCAACATTAAAATATCTGCTACCCAGAGTAAAATTCCAACAATAACTACAGTTTTTAACAGCTCAAAGTGCACACCTTGTACTTGAAGGAATTTCACTGTCCTTTTTAAAAGGCAATTTCTTTAGTTGAACTGTAGTCTCACCTCCCTTATTGGATCCCAAATTTCCTTTTCAAGTGTGAATCTTAAGAGATCAGTGGACTAGCCCTTGTTGATATAATCTTAGCCACACAATAAAAGCATGGTCATCAGAGGAAAAGATTACCTTTAATGTATAAGAATAATGACTCAAGAAATCAGTAAAATAATTCTTTTGCCCATAAAAGTAAACCAAGATTACAGCTGTCTTAACTCCTCTTTTGGAACAAAGATGTTTGGTGTTGAAGAAAGAGGAAAAAAATAGTAAAAAGAGTAAATTTTTTAGCAGTAACAAAAATTCAAAAAACACATGTGTGCACAACTATTTTAGAAGGAGAAAAATGGTAAGAAAGGAGCTTTATTTTTTTTTTAATTTTTTTAATGTTTAATTTTTGAGACAGAGAGAGACAGAGTGCAAGTGGGGGAGGGGCAGAGAGAGAGGGAGACAGAATCTGAAACAGGCTCCAGGCTCTGAGCTGTCAGCACAGAGCCCGATGCAGGGCTCGAACCCACGGACTGCGAGATCATGACCTGAGCCGAAGTCGGACGCTCAACCGACTGAGCCACCCAGGCGCCCCAAGAAAGGAGCTTTGAAGAGTTAAGTCTATAAATGTGCTCTAGCAAATGTGCTACAAATGGTGTATGTGAAAATATAAATCACAGAGGCATTACCATGTTACCTGGGCTTCAGTCTGTCAGCAAAGTAGGCACTAGCTTACGAGATCCTCAGGGTTCCTTCAGATGAGAGGACCTTTCTCAGAAACCCAACTTTTTTAGCTTCCACCAATTTGGCACCCTTTTCAGAAACTCACATTTTGCTACCACCTCTTAAAAGGCTTAAAAAAAAACACCAAAATAATCACTATAGAAGTCAGACAGACTGTTACCTAGAATATCAGATTCATCCAAAACAGTTCACATACCTGATTAGCAATATTCCTATGAGTAAAATTGGAAGTTCAGAAAGATATTTGATGGAACAGGTATTTTGGGTACTTGTGTCTGAGGCCACTTTAAACTTCACAATAACCCTCTAAGGGAAATAAAACTCCTATTAAGGCCTTAATTAAGTTAAAAAGAACTCTAACAGGAAAACATAAAAGCCACACAGCCACTGCTGACTCCAGGCATCGAGACCTATAAAAGAATATCTAAGAAGCAGAGATGGGGCTGGAACATTCAGAGATGCATGAATCTAAATTTCTGTTTCACCCTGCATTTTCCAGCCACCATATTGGCACAAGACTAAAGACTCTAGTACGTTATGTAGCATTAATCATTGAACAACATGCCTTGCATACGGCATGGTGTGGATTTTTTCTCCTAGACCTAGAAGCCTGATCATTATGGAAGATTATATATGGGAGGCATACATCAGGTCAATGCCCACAGGTCAGAAAGGAAGAAGTTTCAAAACTAAACAAACTTCCAGTTATAAGATGATTAAATTCTGGGAATCTAATGTACAGTATGGTGATTATGGTTAGTAATACTGTATTATATACTTGCAAGTTGCCAAAAGAGTAGCTCTTGAATGTTCTGAACACACACACACACACACACACACACACACACACACACACAATGGTAATTATGTGAGGTGGTGAAGGTACTGGCCAAGGCTATTATGGTAATCATTTTATGATACAGAAGTGTATCAAGATCAACACGTTGTACACCTTAAATTTATGCAAGGTTATATGTCAATTATATCTCAAGAAAGCAGGGGAAAAGTTAATGGAATGTATGTTAACATGGTCCGAGAAACATGTACCATGCAGAAAACACATATATCCAACAATCACTTAAACTTCTGACCTCCTTTTCCTCCAATTCCTTAAGGATAATCAACAAAACACATTTTCAAAAATCGATGGCATATTGAAGAACCACACTTGCGCAGAACGTGCCCTCCGCCTCCAGAGTGTGTGTGTACTCAAAGGCAGAAGAGGGGGAGGTGGGGGGGGAGAACGGAGGGGCGGGATGTGAACTCTGGTTGTGATGAGGGCCAGACACCTGACGTGTTCCCCATTTAGCCTTCCAACTGACGGATCAAATGAGAAACTGTTTTGCTCTGTTTCAGAACTGATTGACATTTTAATTATTCTACAGCTGGAAGTGTTAATCACACCAGAGAATGAGGGAATAATTCCCAGCTGGTAAAATTTCACACAATACCTTGGCAGGCACCAACATGCAGATAGTTTAAGTCATTTGTTAAAGAAAAAAAAAATCAATATTTAAAATCCCTTCACAAATTAAACCAGCAACAGTAGGTCTGCACTTACAAAGCTCCTTAGGTATGATCTGCACTTCTTAGTTTTGACTGTCAGAGAGTCAAAACATTTTGTGATTCTGAGGAAATTACAAATTTAAATATAACTAGTGTGAATAGTGTGAGATGGTTAAAAGGAATTAAGGTAATAAATTAGTTGTGTTGATAAAATATAAACTTTATTGCCCTTCAAACTTGTGCTATTTTTATCAATAGAAGCCTCTCTCTTAGAAAGTCCATGTTGTCTTTTAATGATTAAATATCTCAAAGACATGTTTAATTCAGAGAAACATTTGCTTAAGTTAGTTCTTTACATACTTATCTGATCAGAGGAATCACCTAGCACATTATTACAAACTCTCCTGGAGCTTCTGATTTGATAGCTCTGGAATGAACCCTGGGAATCTGCATTATCAAGAAGGACCCTGAGTGATGCTTAAATCAGACTTTTTTGGAAAATACTGGAATGCATATATGGATTTTTAAATTAAACACTATTTAGTTCTATTTTCATATATAGAAAAATCTGTTTTTTCTCAAGTAATAAAAGATAGTGACAACTTCCAAAGCTAATTAAGATACAAAATTTCTGCCTATTTGTTTAAGTGAGAAAAAATCAACTTGAAATTTTTTCCATCATATTCTAATAAAAATTCAAGTTTTGACATGTAATAAAACTTTTGACAGTCAAATGTTTTTCAGTTTTTCACTTAGCTGTAAATGCTGAGAATGTGAATGTGCTTTCCTTTTAACAAAAGGAAAAGTTTTCAACAGAAAACACATTCTAAGAGGAATACTATTGACTTAGATATTAACATTTTGCCTTCAAAGCAAGTTTTTCTCTAGATTTTCCTTAATCTGTATGAAAGTGTCAAGCTTCAAAAATAATTATAAAGATGTTTTGAATCCATATGAAACAGCAACAGAGGTATGCCAGTGTCCCTGATTAATTAGGGAAAGTCTTGAAGAAAAGGACTGAGCTGTCCAACATTTAATTCTATATAGAGTGTTACTGTGCACCAGGTTTTGTTCTAACTAAAAAGGCAACCTCAAGGTAGCTATTATTATTATTATCATCATTGTAATTCCCATTTTACAGACGTGGAGATAGAAATATAGTGAGAATAAGGAATTTACCCAAGATCACACATTTATTAAATTATTAATTAGCAGATCTGGAAATCGAACCTATGAGGTCTGGCCAATTTAAAAAAGAAAGCTGGATCTTTATCTCTCTGATATACTGCTCCTTCACTTTTTATCCTTCTCCTAAATATATTAATAAAATATAACAACCAAGTTGGTATCCCTCATAATCCAACAGACTTTTTTTCCCAATTCAGGAATAAAAAATCTAGAAATATTGAAAGCTCTCTGGCACGGCTGTGGGGCCCTGACGTTATCAGAGGTTGTCCGTGACGTTCAGCAAGTTGTTGCTGCTGCTGCAGCTGCTGGTTTTAAACCTAGGGAAGTAAGGAAAGCATGGCATGACGGCAAAGAGAACTGACTTCCAGAACTAAAGGTTTAGGAAGATATTCTCAGGAAATCTTTGAGTTGTAAAACAAATGAATCTGTCTGGGTTACTTTTCAGAGATCTGTTTAATAAACTGAGGAAGCAGAGACTAGATTGGTGGTGATCCCAATACATGAAAAGGATCACCTTTCCTTTCCACATCCATTCTGCCTTTCACATTGCTTTGCTTCGGCTTTTAGTTGTAATAAAAATGAAATGGCTTCTTATTCTGTCATCTGATTTACAGGGGAAAAAATGATTTTAAAAAATTAACTTCGCTCTTTCTCTAAGACTTAGGTTGTTTTATTTTAACAAAGAAGTAAATCCAGCCACTTTTATTTTTATTTATTTATTTTTGTTATATAACTTATTGTCAAGTTATCTAACATACAGTGTATACAGTGTGCTCTTGGCTTGGGGGGTAGATTCCCGTGATTCATCGTTTACATACAACACCAGCGTTCATCCCAGTAGGTGCCCTCCTCAATGCCCATCATCCATTTTCCCCTCTCCCCTGCGCTCCCATCAACCCTCAATCGTTCTCTGTATTTAATCTCTTATGGTTTGCCTCCCTCTCTGAAACTATTCTTTCCCCTCCCCATGGTCTTCTGTTAAGTTTCTCACGTTCCACAAATGAGTGAAAACATATGATATCTGTCTTCCTCTGATTGATTTATTTCACTTAGCATAATCCCCTCCAGTTCCATCCACATTGTTGCAAATGGCAGGATTTCTTACTTTTGGAATAAGAAAACAGTTCTCTATGGATGTTGTGCACTCTGCTTTTTGTTGTTGTTAAGAATACTGAAGCAAATTGCCTCTGCTCTAGATTGTGAAGCTCTTAGGCCTTTGGGTTGCTGATTTACAAGCTTGATGTCAACATGCTGTATCTTTTTATGTTCCAGTTTATAATGCAGTTATGCAAGCCTCTTAAGCTATTAAGACATCATCATTGACGTTGCAATTTGTGTATATGTTTTATACCTCATTAAATTCTCATCTTTCTAGCTCACAGCAACAGGCTTCTGGCATAGGCTACGGCATAATCTCATAACATAATAAAAAATGTAAAATCATCACAGAGAAAGTTGATGGTTGAAATCTTTACCCCCAATAAATTGATTTATTGGAAATAATGGCTTTATACTCAAACAGAAATTTGTCTCTGGCACTGTTCAGGTAATTTCTAAAAGCAGAAGTTTAGCATCTTTGTCAGTAAATCTTTGGGGGTTTTTAAAGCTGTATAAACGGCACATAGAATAACAATATGGGCTCTTTCTCTACAAAATGATAAAGTTTTAAATTCCCTAATAAGTGGATAAATTTGTAATTGATGCTACCTTCTCAATTCTGCAGTTTGTAATTCAGGAAGGCAATTTTTCCTTCTCAATCTTATGATGTTATCATGAGGAAATGTCTCATATGATTCCAGACACTAATGATTGTTTGGAATTTTCCCTGACCTGGTGATTAATTCCAACTCCTGACTCAGTGCCTCCGACCCAGTGGGAAGCCAAGAAGAATCTGTTTGCTGAAAATAACCAATTCATGTAACTGAATTACCTGTTACCTAAAATAAAAAAGCACTGTCCAAAGTCCACAGGAGGAAAGAACAATTAAGAAATAAAGAGATTCATTAGTTGTCCCTGTACGCTCATATTTAAAAAGCTATTCATCTGTGTGTGTGTGTGTGTGTATATATGTTATACGTATATATATATATATATATATATATATATACACACACATATATACATATACATGTATATATATATATATATATATATACACATATATACATATACATGTTTATTTAAAGAAAAGTAATCTTGCAAAACATCTATGGAGCCTGGATTCTTCATATGAAGTGGAAAAAGTTGAGTTCTCATAATTAAAAAGTTGAAATAATGAATCTCTTTTCACAGATAAAAATATTAGTATTGATAATAGACATATAAAGTGAATTTCATTATAATCTCTTATAATGTTTTTCCAATTTGGCTATCAACTGACAAATGTTTGTCTTAACACTTTGACCTTGTAGTTCCTTCTTCCAACTACGACAATCATTTTTAGTATATTCAGAGTAAGAAAACTTTGTAAGATACTAGCTACAGCTTATATATATATGTATATAATATTATATATCTTAATCATAAAAATCTAATAGGCCTGCAGAAATGGGTTTACCTAATTCACATCTGCCTCACAATACTGACTCGATCTTCAGAGCAGTGAGCAGAGGAGAGAACTAAAGGAAATTTTTCTTAAGAGGTCTAAAACCATACTCTGAGAGTCTCACTCCCCAATCTATCTTGCTCCGTGCATACATAGATTACAGTAAATAAAATATGGGGTAAATAAATGATAGAGGATTTCAACAAAATAGTAACATTTGGCAAAGAATAAATCAATAGCAAGACTAAACATTTGGCAAAGAATAAATGTCAACGTCAGATAAAAAGATTAGATTTGGGACAAAGAGAGAAAAGAAAAAAATAAGGTATTCTTTGCAGAATAGTTCTTCATGAAAAATGCTTTTCTCATTTATTTTTCTTTTCTGTTCCTCCTAACCCAGATTTAGTTTCCGACAACGATCAGAGTTAAGGGAGAACATCGGTTGACTGCAAGTAAAACACTTGTAATTCCTCCATAGGCAGGCTTAATCGCTGAGTGCCTGGTACCTAGTACAATGTCAAGGACACAATGGTCAATCAATAGACATTTGCAAAATTAAAAATGCAATCTGCATTATGGCAAGGAAGAGTCTATTGCCAAAAATTTTTGCCTTTTAGAAGTTGATCAGACAGGCAACACTGCTGGCACTGGAGTCTCATTTACCCATAAATCCTATAGAATTTATTTTAACGCGATGTCGCGAGTGTTTATTTGTAGGGGAAAATTTGATTCACACATCTGATTTATTTCTGCTTTGATAATCAGGGCTATTTTTGAAGGTCACAAAAGCCAAAGAGGATTTTTTAAATATTCCACTTATAAACTATTTAAAGCCTCATTTTTATTATAAACTGGCACAATCTTTTTCTTAGCCTAAGCAATTTTACTATACACATTACGTGCTTTTTCTGAAAGAGATCTGCACTCTGAACTTCACGTTTGTTTGTTTGTTTTTCTGTTATCTGGTATACAGAGAGTAAATATGACACAGAACGCAGGCACCCACAGGCATGAGCCTGACAAGACTTGGCATATGGATCTCAGACACAGTCATGATTGAAGGATAATACCATTCTTCCATTCTTTTTTGAACTCTAGATCATCCAAGCTGCTGCTATTTGTATAGCTGAGCCATACGTCATCTCATAAGGCACGAGTTAATGTACTCTTAAAATATTGTGTTACACAGTAATAATTACATGCACAGAAGTCACTGCAAATTGAATCACCTCCTAACTTTAGGGAGAACATCGGGAATCATAGGACTGAAATGCCAATATGTACAAGTCTACCGCTTATAGTTTTCATCTTGGACCACGTGCAAATGAGTAGATGTCATGAGCAAAATAGATATGAGTACTTCATGTTCTGGAGAGAGAATAACAACACATCTTCTGGAATGATTGTTGGTAATAAAAGAACTGAGGAATTCGGCAATCGACATCTGGCGAAAGTGATGAGGGAGAAAGAGCTACCCAGGGGTATGTTTTATTTCTGAGGGAGCGTTTGGAGAAGGAGGGTGAGTAGTATGTGCTCACATTTCTCAAGGGTTGGGTGTGTTGTTGATTGTTTGAACATGAACAGGAACGACCACTTAGGGTCAAACTAGTAAGCCCCCGTGGGTCATGAGAAACTACTGACATGCTGTTCTGCACTCAGTTTCCCCAAGGGCAGTATAAGTGGAGGAAGTGATCTCCTAACAAGACAGGCACTGAATTTTCTAGAAATGAAACAAAAGATGAGAGTAAAACCAGAGGAAAGTAGATTCACCTGTGCGTGTCCTCGAGTATTCAGTTAAAAATACTTAAAGTCCCCTGTATTGAAGTTAGAACTGCTCCCAGATGTTCGGGCAGAACTGACCCCATAGTTGGGATGGGTGTAAGGAAAGGATGCTTGAGATAGAGAGGAGTCCAGATGACTATTAGCTTCCCTCTCAACTGCTTTCTTTACTTGCTGTTTGGATTTTGGACTGGTTCCTAGCACTTCCTTTAGATTATGTCTTAATTCTAAAGCTAATAGCATGTTTAAAATGCATAGGGCAACTTGGTATAATGAGTATGCTCAGCCCCTTTAAAAGGAAAAAAAAATGCAGATCTCCAAGATTTTATCCAGAGGTCCTCATTTTATGGGGGGAAAAAAAGACTTGATAGATGACTAAAGAAATGCTAATATTGGGATGCTACTACTTCTGAATGGTTTATCAGAATTCTAGCACCCTTAGGAAATAAAAAAAAGAATAGATCTTTCAGTAAATATTTCTTGAGGGCACAAAAGTGTTCTAGACACTGAAATAGAGTAGTGAGCGAAGAAGCATGCTTCCTAACCTCAGGAAACTCACAATCCAGCAGGGAAGATAAACAAATAAAGAGGCATTTGTTTGAGAGGGGAAAGGCCAAGTTCTATGGAAGCACATATCCAGGCACCTTGCCTGCAGAAAGAGTCCTGGTTGACCAAGGTGATGAAAGAGGCACAAGGAGAGGAGAGGAGGCAGTGAAGAGTATCTGAGACAGAAATGACATTATGTGCTGAGGCCTAGAAGCAAGAGTCAGGCTGATACCCAGGAAGAGCTGAAAATTCAGCCCACCTAAAATTCAGAGCACTGAACACATTGGGTGAGTACTGGAGGTAAGGTTCCAGAGGGGTGGGACCAAGTCACATTCTAATATAAGAACTGGGATGGGGTCTAGGCATCTTCATTTTCTAAAGCCGATTTTAAAAGTTAAGAGTTGAGAATCTATTCTCAACCAGCTCAGTTTAAGCCATGAAATTCAGTTCTTTTAGTAGCAGCTTACAATTAGCTTCCTTTACCCTCACTACATGGCTATTTGGGGCTTAGTGGGGAGACTCAAGGAGAGTAAGATCCTAGATGGTCTTTCAGCCACTGTGAAACTGGGCTGGGAAACTGGGGATACTGTGTTGTGTTCCCATGACAAGACACCTTAGGCCATATATCCCCCAGTTCCACCCCCGTCATTTTAATAAGAATCCTCAAGCTGGTGGTGATGCTTATACTTATAGGACCACTTTTGTGAAGCACTGGTTTACACATTTGAAACAGGTTACAGATACATTTTGCCTTTAAAAGGAATGTTTATTTTTTAGAAACTTCGTTTTTCATATATTATATTTAGCATTTTAAAATGCTGATTGAAAAAAAATAAATATAGGATATTGAAATGTTAAGATTTTCTTCCTCTATCCCTAAAGAGACTTCCTCTCTCTGAAAGAAAATTACTTATTTTGGGGGCTTTCAATTTAAGGGATTGCTTTAGGAATATCATTAAAATATTTAGCAAACATTTTCAGTAATACATTTTTAAAATATCTGTTATTACTCTTTTCCAAATTTCTTTCCATGATAGTGGAAATACTTAATCCACGCAGGGGATTAATTTCATGTAAACTTTTATGTCTTAAAGCTGAATTCATTTTTTTCACTGGCATTGAACACAACACCATCTGCAAGCCATTAAAAGGAAATTCCTTTGGAAAGCACTATAGTTTGAGTCTACTGAATGATCTTCACTTGGAATAAAGTCATTCATATGTTTCATGATGTTCAAAAGCAGTTATGATCTAAATTAATATGAATAAATTTTATTTTAGTCAATATATTCTAAATCAGGTCTTGCAAATTCTTTTTGTAATACTTGCTGTGTTCTTAAAAGTCTACGGACATTAATTTTATATTAAAATTGTCATTATTTTAAAAAGACACTCTAAAATAGTAAAAGAATTCTTTGCAAAAAAAATTGTCCCTCATGACACCAGTTAGAAAATAATTCTGTATAACATCCAATCATTTTGTACAATAAAATATAGCGTACATAGCTATTCAGAGACTTAAGAAGGAGCACATGTAACAAATCCTGTTTTCCCATACATTTCAAAACTAATTTCAGAGCTGTGTAGATTATAAAAACATATACATACATTTACATACATATAAATATGCCCCCAGAATATGTTAAAAGCTACGTATACATTCATGTAGCCTGTGTAAAATTAATACTCTTAAAAATAAAACACTAGATGCGCAGGGAGGCTCAGTTGGTTGAGCTCTTGATCTCTGCTCTGGTCTTGATCTCAGGGTTGTGAGTTCAAGTCCCATGCTGAGCTCCGTACTGGGTGTGGAGACTACTTAAGAAAATAATAATAAAAAATAAAAATAAAATCTTTGAAAACATTAAATTTTAAAAACGTATTCAACTTTTATGAATCTTTCTTCCTAAACAAAAAATAGTGCTAAAGTAAATGACTTGTTTGAGTGAATCCTTTTTTTAAATTTTTTTAACGTTTATTTATTTTTGAGAAACAGACAGATCATGAGTGGGAGAGGAGCAAAGAGAGAGGAAGACACAGAATCCAAAGTAGGTTCCAGGTTCTGAGCTGTCAGCACAGAGCCCAATGTGGGGCTTGATCCCACGAACTGTGAGATCATGACCTGAGCTGAAGTCGGATGCTTAACCAAGTGAGACACCTAGGCACCCCAATGTATCTTTTTTTTTTAATCTCATATTAAAATCTTTGTAAACTTAACAGAAGACCATGGGGTAAGGGAAGGGGAAAAAATAGTTACAAACAGAGAGGGAAGGAGGCAAACCATAAGAGATTCTTAAATACAGAGAACAAACTGAGGATGGATGGGGTATTGGGGGAGAGGGGAAAATGGGTAATGGGCATTGAGGAGAGCACTTGTTGGGATGACTACTGGGTGTTGTATGTAAGCGATGAACCACGGGACTCTACCCCAAAAACTAAGAGCACACTTTACACACCATATGTTACCCAGGTTGACAATAAATTATATTAAAAAAAAAATCTTTGCCTAGAATCTTGCTTGTATATGAATTTGTCCCTCTGTCTTCATCTACCAACTGGAAATAAGCATGAAAATAATACAAAGACTTAAGAAGAAAATGAATTATATATATATATATGTATATATATATGTATATATATGTGTATATATATGTATATATATATGTATGTGTATATATATATATATATAATAAGTTATTCCATAGTTTTATGGGAAATTGCTCAACTTTAGGAAGCATTAATAAATAATCCAAGCCAAAAACTTGCTTACTTACACAATACTCACACATTGGGGAGTCTTTCTTAAAACGCACTGCCCTCATCGACTTTTACCTATTTCCCTGCCCAGGAAATAACACACATTTCAATTTAGGACTAGGAAATATGAGGTCAAACTAAAGCAAGGGGGAAATGTCCCATATTCTGTCAGAATTTGATCTCAAGGTAATACAGGCAAACACAGACTCAACTCCCAGAAACATATGTTAATTTATTTAAAAATAGGGGTGTCTGGGTGGTTTAGTCCATTCAGTGTCGGTCTCTTGAACTCAGCTGAGGTCATGATCTCACAGTTCGTGGGTTCAAGCCATGTTTTGGGCTCAGTACTGATCGTGTGGAGCCTGCTTGGGATTCTGTCTCTCCCTCTCCCTTTGCCCCTCCCCAGCTTGTGCTCTCGCTCTCTCTCTCTCTCTCTCTCTCTCTCTCTGAAAATAAAAAAAAACTTTTAAAAAATTTCAAAAATAAATAAATAAAAATAAAAATAATTTGGAGTCCTATTTAACCATATAGTAGTGTCTTGATAGGTGCAGATGTGGGGAAGAATGTTGCCCCACCAATCCTGAATAGCAAATAGAGAATATATATATAGATATATACCTACATATCTATATATCTATATATATATAGAGAGAGATATATAGATATATATATAAAATCACCCATTATGAAAAATTAAAAATCCTTATAACCCTTCTACCATGGACCAATATTGATTAATTTTTTAAAAATAAGTGTTTGATTTTTACTTTTTATTATGGAAAGTTTTGGAAGCCCTAGGTTGCATATTTACAGTTATTGACCTAAAGTGATTTTTCTTGTATGTATGTATTTATTTATTTACTTACTTACTTACTTATTTATTTTTTATTTTTTTAATGTTAATTTATTTTTAAGAGAGAGAGAACGAGCATAAGCAGGGGAAGGGCAGAAAGAGGGAGACAGAGGATCTGAAGTGGACTCTGCTGATACCCTGATATGGGGCTCAAACTCACAAACCGTGAGATCATGACCTGAGCCAAAGTTGGATTCTTAACTTACTGAGCCATCCAGGTGCCCCTATTGTATATTTTTAAACAGCACTAAGTGACTGTTTTCAAAGTGAAGGAGTTTACTTGCAGCTGTAATCTGCCTACCCAAGTTACACAAACTGAGGGGGGAAAAAAAAAGAATAGCTTTAACTTTCCCTTCTCTCTATTAATTTTCAGGATGTCCCCAATTTACTGATATATAGAATAACCGATTTATTCAATAAATAACCATTGACTGTTGACTGCAGACCAAGAAATATGCTACACACTAAAGATGTACAGTTAAATAAGACACTGGTCTTCAGGTCTTAAGTCTACTGGGAGACTCAGACCTTTGAATAAACAATGGTATCACAAGGTGGGAAGTGCTATCATGGAGATAAGGTCTGGGCATTGAAGCTAGAGCAAGGAGCCATATCCCCTCTGCCAGACTGGAGTAGGTGTAAATATTGGATGTAAATATTGGGGGATGGGAGTTCTCCTGATGAAAGATGCATACCTCAAGTCTTCAAATTGGAGTTGGAATTTTTCAGACAAACAAGAAAAGGGCAAATAAATTTTGGATAGCCTGACAAATCCAATTTAGGAACAAACCTCTCACCCTGCAGTCACCTGCATGTATTCACACCTTCACATATTTATTCTTCCCTTCGTCCAACTGATGATTTTACACATTTTTAGAGGCAAGGCTAGGAGACAGGCTAAGAGATGATAAGATAAATAACTGTAAAACATGTGTTATAAAGATTTTTATAGTAAGGACATTCACTTGTTTATTCAGCTATGGCTCAGGAAATGTGCAGGCACTAGAAATAAGATGGTAAGTACCATCCAGACCTCAAGGAACAGGAGAAACACATTTTAAATAGTCCCATAAAATAAACGTGATAATTTCATCTAACTCTATCCAAAGGAGAAAAAACTGAAATTTCTATGATGGCAAAAAATGCTCCATGGAGGAATAATTGGCAATTGTTAAATTAATTGAACAAAGAAGCCATTAAGCTGAGGTCGATCTAATGCTGTAGCACCTGTATAAGCAAACCAAACTCTAGGCCTGTAAATGCTTCCAGGTTACACAACAGAAACGTAAGAGGGACGCCAATCACAATAGCCAGCTAGGCTTTAAGTTATAGCCAATCAAATAATTTCTTTTCTTTGTTTCTGTACTTTCTCTATATAAGTCTTTCCCCAGGCTGTTGGTATATAAGTCTTTCTCCTGCTCCTATTACTTCCAGTTTGGCAGATTCAAATCAATTTTTTTCCCAAATAAACCCTTGAAAAGTTTTTAATATGCCTCGGTTTATCTTTTAACCCCATAAAGATTTTGAAAAATAAGTTTGCATTCACTATTTAAGTAAGACAGGACAGAAGAAGGTGATATGCTTGACGTCTTCAGTCAAATGCACAGGACTGAATCAATTTCCACACTAGTTCTAAAATCATAGAAGGTTCATTAATCTCTCAGAGTCTTAGTTTTATTATATTGTCAAATGGGGATAATACTAGTACCTGCCTCACAGGGTAGTTGTTAGGTAAAATGAACAAATAGATGTAAAGTACTCAGAACAGTGCCTGGCTCAGCTGGCCCTTAAATAATGTTGGCTATTTATTCCTGTCCTCTTCGTCTTCTAACCTTATTCAGCTAGTCAGAGCACTGACCATTCAGAAGGAATGCATCAGCAAAAACCCAGAGGAATGAATTGACCAGCATGCCAGCCTGATGAAGGAACAGCACATGATCAAGTACCCATCCAGACAGTTCACCCATCAGCCAGTCAACAAATACTAAATGCTTATTTTATATCAAGCACAATCTTGGGTGTATAATATGTTCTAGGGGCTATGACTGAGAAATGAACACATTACAGAGAGAACCAAATAAATGAGTGGCTACCTAGTTAGAAGTTTGCAGTGAAAGGCCTCATGGAAGAGCTCACATGTAAGCCCTCCTAACAGAGGAGTTGAGAGCTCAGCCAGTTGTCTATACTGGGAATTGAAAGCCCTCCCAGGCACCTTAGTTCAAAGGTGTGAAGTGTAACTTTGGTGCATGGATCTTGAAGAAGCTTTGCATTAATGTAGAGGAAAAAAACCCATCCCTTGTCTTGGCACATGAAGAGCAATATAAGAAGTCAATACCATATTATCTAAAGATAACAAATTCTGGAAGCCTAGAGGTCACGTAATAGGGTAATGAAATGGAATGCCCTGACTATAGGTAATTTTTCCCTGTTATGAGAAGTAAAGACCTGCATTAGGTGGATTTTTATACACCAAGGGTTGAATTCCATCTTCTGAAATAAAACAGCTACATATAGAAATTTCAAGAAAAGGCAAAATATTGCTAACATATCAAGTGATCTTCACCAATCTTAGGATCCTTTTACAAGCAGGTTACATAAAGTCCAGGAATGCTGAATCAAATTGTAAATTTTACTTCTAAATACATCTCCTAGTTGTCCTCACAATAAACGTATTTAACTCTATCTAAAAAATTATGCATAAAGTCCTAAATTGGCCATCACATGTATCTCTGTAGATACTATACTTTTTTGAGAATCTTATTCTAGCCAAGAGTCAAGTTCCTGAAAACAGTGGGGCAAGTGAAATGTGGATTCTGATTTGTATCACATACGTAAAACAACAGCTCTTTATGATAAATTTACATAATCCAGGAACCAAAAGGTAAGAATGATTATATTCTAAGAAAGATTACTCAAGCCATGCTTTGAAAGAAGAGTTCAAAACAACTGAGACAAAAACTAAAAAGCCACTTAAAATAGAAACATGGGGTGGTTTTTCCCCCAAGTTTTTATTGAAGCGTGTGGCTGCCCTTTGAGCCTTGAAGGAGCTTACATATCCCCTTCCATCTCACCCACAATTCTTGGCCCCTTTTTCTTTTCTGACCCTCTGCTGAGTTGGAATTTTCTGTCAGTTGCAACTTAAGTGTGGAGTTGCCATTGCCAGGGTTAGAAGCAAGGAAGTGGGAAGGTTGCGGCCTCATTGTAGTGTTGGCTGACTTGACCTCTGGGAAAATGGAAGGCCTGAATCACCCCTGGCTTTGAAATCACCCCACTCAACTTTACCATTCCAACAACAGCAGTTAAAGGAAATTTGTCATTATCCACCTCTTTTCTCCACTGTGGTGCAGCAAATATTAGAAGCATCAGAGACAAAATTCAGACCAGTAATAAATTAACTAGGCTCTCACTACAAAGAAAAATAAGATAATAAATAGGAAATAAATGGCTGAAAGGGTTTTCTCAAGCATTAGAAATCCAAGAAGGCAGAATGCACAAAAGAAGAACATAAAGAAGAGAGATACAAAGAATAAATGCCAGGCACCATGGAGAGGTCTGTGAAATAGAGTCTTAAAAAAATACAAAGACGACCAAAGAAAGAATTAGCGTCATGAAGGACTCAGGGAAAAAAAAAAAAAAGAACCAAATCAAAAAGGAAAGGAAAAGTATAAAATTCAAAGAGAGAAAGGGAACATTAAAAGATACTGAGCTTTCACGTGAGGCCACTGCACCAGAAAGCCCTGTCTTTCTGCCAAGACTTTGAAAACATAAAAAAAAAAAAAAAAAAAAAAAAAAAAAATAAGCTCAAAATGTGTTGTCATTAGGCATCGGATTAAAGTTCCAGAAGCCTTTCAGTTACACATGCTTTTAAATATCATGATAAATTATGCATCTATGACACAGATTGGGATAGCTTGGCCTTCAAGTAATCAATAATTCAAAAACTATGAACATGAACCTCATCCAAATGGGGGTTTCAAAGTTGGATGTTGAAAGAAAGGTGTGACCAAAAAACTTTTCCCTTTTCTTCAGAGAAAAAGGAGTAGCTTTAGCTTGTATACACTTGTATACAAAACACTGAGATATTTCAGCTGAACATTTTGTGCTGAATGGTCAGATGAATTATTCATAATTTCCAAACCTTTCTTTTTTTTTAATTGTAAATTTTCTATCAAGGCTCTAGAACCATTAGCTACATGACATCTCATAGATGATTTCCATTTCTTGGAACAACATCAGTGTGGATGTTGGGCCAACTCCTTAAAGAAAGGAGCGAGAGTTTTTAATCCTACCAACATCCAGGATATGACCAGACAATTTTTTCTAATATGAGGATATGACAATGTAAAGAAAGCATGGTGACATTAGTAATTATTTTGCAGTCTCTATTTCTCCTCAAAATATTTTCCTACAGACTTAAACAGAGTTGAGCTGTTGCCAAGTGATATACAAGGCAATTGCTACATTTATGTGAGATGTTGTATAGACTTGAAATCTGACATGTGAAATTGCTTCTAATTGAAGAACTGCAAGTTGTAGTTTAAATAATAAAGCTTTTCCATGCACAAACTCCTTTCTTGGAAAGCTAGCAGAGTGAAGGTGTTTATTGCCCCCCCAAATTAACCTCTGCTATCTTCTGGATGTCAATCTTCAAAATGTAATTTTAGGCTCAATTTTTTAGCCAATGGAATGGGAATCCTATCTTTAAAGATTTTTTTCTATTCACTCTTTAAAATCAAGTCACAGCCAGTAGCCTTATTTCAAAACCAAGAGGGACGTTGTAAATCAGCCTAACAACATGTTTGTTAAATATATGGACTAAACCAGTCTTTATTCCCTTACTTTCCCAAACATAAATCTCTCAGCTTAACTGCTTGAATACAGGTATGGTGATTTTCTCTATGTCTCAATTTGCAGCAGTTAAAATTCCATTTAACTAGGGCATTTTAGCTGCTTGATATTATACTGCTGGAATTGCATTACAGAAATTATGTACTAAGTAAGGATGCAGTGATTAAAATTGATATTTGACTTAATTACAGGCTATAGTACATGGGTATTTGAATGTAACTTAATGGAAAACAAGATGCTTTATTTGTAGTGATTTTCAAAGCTTTTATCTTTGCAGACAACTCCCTTGTTAGTAGTTGTTGGGTCAAGTCTCAAGCTACTGACTCTCTTCAGAAGGAATATGAAAGAATGTACAAGAATATGAAGTTAATGATGTAGTTATCCAGCTAAATACATTAAATGTTTAATATATTCCCTTCTAAGCAGCAGCTTTCTCAATTAATCATCTTAATTCTATCACACTTATAAAGTAAGCATTTAGTCAGCTGACACATTTTCATGGCACTATATATCAAATAGCAAATCTGGTATGTAAAATATGAAACTAATAAAGAAAAAAAACTGGAAAGGCCACAACCACATGAAGGAAAACCATATTCCCATAACTTATTTGAAATTCAACTGACAAGTATACCTAGAAGTCATTCGAAAGGGTCTGATTTTAGGGGTACAATTATTTATCTCCTTAATCATTTTTCTTTTCCTCTTCTTGCAAAACATTTCAAAGTAATGTTTTAAATTAAAAAAAAAATTTTAATGTTTATTTATTTTTGAGAGACAGAGACAGAGCACAAGTGGGGAGGAGCAGAGAGGGAGACACAGAATCTGAAGCAGGCTCCAGGCTCTGAACTGTCAGCACAGAGCCCAACGTGGGCATAAATTCACCAACTGCAAGGTCATGACCTGAACTGTAGTCGGGCACCTAACTGAGCCACCCAGGTGCCCCTCAAAGTAGGGTTTTGTGTTTAAAATATAATACGGTGCTTAAAGTTCTGGTTAACTGCTTTAAATGTATGCTTCTAAGATATTTACTGTTTTAAAGGAATAGGTCACTATTAACAGTAATTTAGTTTATAGTTTCAAATTCTGCTCCTCCACTAAATATGTATACATTCTAGTTATCCTAATTTTTGGAGCACTGAGCAATAGTATGGATTTATCTACATATACCCAAAACATTTGATTTAAATTGATAATATAACTCTAACAAATTTGAAAGAACTGAACTGGCTTTAATATACAGAAAAACATAAAAACAGAAACAGGAAGAGGCAACTTCACTCAATAGGGGTTCTGGTTCAAATGGAACTTCACCCTGGAAGTATATTCAACTTCACTTTTCTATGAATCAACTTATTCAACAACCTCAACTAGAAAAATACACCTGAGAAAGTATCTGAAGAATCTAAACAGATGTTACAAAGTTGAGTGATCACTTGATGATCCCATTTACTCTGATTTCATACAGAGTTCTCATAAGCTTAATTACCTGGTCTGTCAGACTTAGTATATTAGAAAGGGTAAAGATAAAAGAGTAGAAAAAGAGAAGATAAGAGGTATGGTCAAGGATTGATTTATTTAGCATCAAGAAAGGATAGCAATGGACTTGACATTGAGAGAGAAAAAGAATAATTCAAAAAGATTTGCCACTTCCAAACTGTGACTTTGGTCAATGTACTTAAGCTCTCAGTATCCTCATTTTATCCCATAGATACCTCGTATTACTTTATAGGATTGCTAAAGATTAAATGGACTAACTTATGTAAAGCACTTGGAACAGTGCCCAGAGCATACTGAGTACTCACTAAGGTATTAGTTATAAAATGTCTGAGTCTCAGGCTACCCAAATTAGAGGCAAGTAGCTCTGTTTGCCCCAGTAATCCAAAGGACATCCATTTTCCTCACTGTTGTCATCAATATACCGGGCCAGTATAATATTATATAGAATGTCCAGATGATCAAGATCTCTTCAGACTATACTGTGAAAGAGAGCAGGACAATTAACACAGACCTGAGGCAAGATCAAGAATATGTAATGCTGTTCTTTAAATGTGAATGTAAACTGCTTCTGAAACAGAAGTTTCTTATGGGGATTGAAAGCATGTATTGATAGGATGAATAGGTACATACCCACTGGCACAGGCTGTGTCGATTTGTCTAGTAAAGATCTGCACCCTACACAGAAGCTATAATTGGAGCTACCAATGTCTACCATTATCTACCATAGGATCTGGGGTGTTTTGTTTTGTTTTGTTTTGTTTCATTTTTCAGAGACTTATACAGGTTCATTAAGCAGAGATACAATAGGATCACCACCTCTGCATCCTTCAAGTCATTGAGCCTGGCACTAATCTCTGCCATTCCACTCCATATGCACTCAGGATTGCTTACAATATACTATCTTGGTTTGGGGTAGAAGAGGCAAACAGTATAAGAGGTTTTTCCAGCCACTAAGTATAATCCACCTCAATTAGGCACTTAAGTAGTAAGGAAATAACCATACTATAAGGCCATAGAGTCATGTTGGGTGCATTTTGAAACAGACTTGAGTCTTTATCGCTGGGCTTTCAGACTTCCTCACTCTAACGAGATTACTATGGCATTTTGGATCTACTCATGTCAGTTCAACAGCTCTTTAAAAATCTATATATTTCTCTTTCCACAGTGAACAGCTGCTTTGGTAAAAGTCCATAAATATCTTTATAGAACTGAGGAGCCTTGCTGTGTCTTTACACGGAGAACTGACCTTCCTCTCAGATGATTAGCCCTGGGCTCAGATCTGAAAATTGTGCGATGGATTATAATTTTCCCATTACAGCATTTTACTCTCCCACTGTTTGTTATCTATTGCTGTGTAACAAATTACCCACAAAGTGGTGGCTTAAAAGAACAAACATTTGTAATCTCACAGTTACTGTGGGTAAGGAATATGAGAGTAGGTTGTCTCTGAATCTCTGGCCAATGTCTTATCTGAAACATCACGATGGGTAGTTCTGGCTCAGGGTGTCTCACAGTGTTGCAGATTAAGGCATTGGCCAGAAATTCAGAGATCTGGGGTTTTAACTGGATGCAAAGGATTCATTTCCAAGCTCACTCACATGATTGTTGGAAGCCCTCAGTTCCTCATTTGCTGTTTACAGCATGACTTTGCAGTGTATTCACCTCAGGTATGGCCTTTTGGCATGGTTTTGAAGCAGGGGAAAGCTGTTATCTTCTAGAAAGAGAAATTTCTGTGGCTGCTAGAACCCTCTGCCAAAGTACATAGTCTACCTCAAGCTCCTCCACTAATGACCCCATCTCTGGTCATGGGGTCCCCATTCTACTTAATGTTCTCTGACTTTACATAGGCAATGGTAGGACTGGAAATTCACCTTTCTTTGTCACTCTAACACTGTCACAATCACTAATTTTCGGTATATCCTGCTCTTTAGTGGCAGGGATACCAGGCCTTGATCTGAGCTTGTCATTTTCTTCCTCAAGACACTGATGCATTTAACAATAAATTCACTCCACCGTCCTTAATCACATTGCCCATGTCACTTAACTGCTAAAGATATTACACAAGCCAATATATCTCCCTTCTCCCATACCTCAACTTAATATCTCATGATATTTAGCAATTGTCACAATTACTTAGTAGTTGTGATGTTTTAATATGCCAGGGTTTAACGCCATTCTTCATCACCAACAATGGGTTCCTTTTTGCCATGTGGTTGGCAAGTACTTAATCCCAAATCCCATTCTAAGAATCTCATTCCTTTTACCCCTTCTATAACAAAATATCTTAGTCTAGATTTTGCCATAAGGAGATTCTGTAACAAGGAATCTAATGTAAGGAATTTATTTTGGAATTGACCCTAGGAAATACTAGCAGGTACAGAGGGATGAAGACAAGGAAGGAAGGGCAACAAATAGTGTCTGTGCCAAGTCATTTACCACTAAGGGAGTCACTGGAATGCTAGAAGACTCTGAGATCCAATAGGACACAACAGCTTTGAATTATCTCACTCAGGGAAAAACACACTGAGGTATTTATAGAATTCCTACCAGTCATCAGTTAAAAGTTTTCCTGGGAGTCATTAATTCCAAGAAATTCTGGCCTGATTTGAAAGTGAGTAGAGGAGTCTCTAGAAATCAGTGAAAGTCATCAGACAGTTAGAAGTCACAATGAAATATACTATAATGGTAAGATGCTAGGGAGATGAGCATATAATTTCAACAGCATATGCTACTCATTTTGTATTTAACAAGAAAATGCTTTGCAGGCACCAGAAGTGTGCATTCAGATAGCTGAATGCCTACCTTAAAGATGCAGATGTGGACATAATGAGATATTAACCTATTTATGCCCAGTCAGATGTGTTCTGCTTTGTTTTTCAAACATAAGTATTTTAAGTCTCTTTAATACTAAATGAGGAAGGTTTATAAATCAACCATGTTAAAGGAAACACTAAATTATTTTATGTTATCCCAGTGTAAAATGATGTTACAAAATCATTGTCACAAAGAGGGAACAGAAAATCAGTAAGAATATATGCTTTAGTACCATGATTAACAAAACTGAAGAACACACATTCTTTTCAGTGCACATGAAACATTCACTAAAAGCAATAATTTTCTAGACAATAAAGTCTCAACAAACTTCAAAACACTGAAATCATATGCAGTATATTCTCTGGCTATAATAGATGTGATGCAAAAATAAACAAGAAAAAGGTAACTAAAATATTCTCAAAATGTTGGTAAAGTAAGCAGAACACATATAATCTTGGGTCAAAAAAGTAGTGAGAATTATAAAATATCTTAAAATATTTTATAATTTAAAAAGCCAAAAAGTAGTGAGAATTATAAAATATTTTAAAATAAATAATGAAAACACAACAAATAAAAATTATGGAAAGCAGCCAAAGCAGTACTTAGAGGAAAATAAATAGCCTTAAAAAAAAGGCTTTGAAAAGATCACCAAACTAGGCACACTTAAGATCTTTGCAATTTTTTTTTTTTGAAAGAGAGAGAGCATGAGTAGGTGAGAAAGGCAGAGGGAGGGAGAGAGAGAGAGAGGGAGAGAGAGAGAGGGAGAGAGAGAGAGGGAGAGAGAGACAGAGAGACAGAGAGAGAATCTTAAGCAGGCTCCACACTCAGTGGAGCCTGATGGTGGCGGTGGGGGTTGGGGGTTCAACATCACAACTCTGGTATCATGACCTGAGCCTAAATCAAGAATTGGATGCTCAACTGACTAAGCCACCCAAGGGCTCCAAGACCTTTGAACTTTAATGCATATTTATTAACCATCAGTTTTTTGTTTTTTTTTTTTTCTGAAATTTATTGACAAATTGGTTTCCATACAACACCCAGTGCTCATCCCAAAAGGTGCCCTCCTCAATACCCATCACCCACCCTCTCCTCCCTCCCACCCCCCATCAACCCTCAGTTTGTTCTCAGTTTTTAACAGTCTCTTATGCTTTGGCTCTCTCCCACTCTAACCTCTTTTTTTTTTTTTTTTCCTTCCCCTCCCCCATGGGTTCCTGTTAAGTTTCTCAGGATCCACCTAAGAGTGAGACCATATGGTATCTGTCTTTCTCTGTATGGCTTATTTCACTTAGCATCACACTCTCCAGTTCCATCCACGTTGCTACAAAAGGCCATATTTCATTTTTTCTCATTGCCACGTAATATTCCATTGTGTATATAAACCACAATTTCTTTATCCATTCATCAGTTGATGGACATTTAGGCTCTTTCCATAATTTGGCTATTGTTGAGAGTGCTGCTATGAACATTGGGGTACAAGTGGCCCTATGCATCAGTGCTCCTGTATCCCTTGGATAAATTCCTAGCAGTGCTATTGCTGGGTCATAGGGTAGGTCTATTTTTAATTTTCTGAGGAACCTCCACACTGCTTTCCAGAGCGGCTGCACCAATTTGCATTCCCACCAACAGTGCAAGAGGGTTCCCGTTTCTCCACATCCTCTCCAGCATCTATAGTCTCCGGATTTGTTCATTTTGGCCACTCTGACTGGCGTGAGGTGATACCTGAGTGTGGTTTTGATTTGTATTTCCCTGATAAGGAGCGACGCTGAACATCTTTTCATGTGTCTGTTGGCCATCCGGATGTCTTCTTTAGAGAAGTGTCTATTCATGTTTTCTGCCCATTTCTTCACTGGGTTATTTGTTTTTCGGGTGTGGAGTTTGGTGAGCTCTTTATAGATTTTGGATACTAGCCCTTTGTCCGATATGTCATTTGCAAATATCTTTTCCCATTCCGTTGGTTGCCTTTTAGTTTTGTTGGTTGTTTCCTTTGCTGTGCAGAAGCTTTTTATCTTCATAAGGTCCCAGTAATTCACTTTTGCTTTTAATTCCCTTGCCTTTGGGGATGTGTCGAGTAAGAGATTGCTACGGCTGAGGTCAGAGAGGTCTTTTCCTGCTTTCTCCTCTAAGGTTTTGATGGTTTCCTGTCTCACATTTAGGTCCTTTATCCATTTTGAGTTTATTTTTGTGAATGGTGTGAGAAAGTGGTCTAGTTTCAACCTTCTGCATGTTGCTGTCCAGTTCTCCCAGCACCATTTGTTAAAGAGGCTGTCTTTTTTCCATTGGATGTTCTTTCCTGCTTTGTCAAAGATGAGTTGGCCATACGTTTGTGGGTCTAGTTCTGGGGTTTCTATTCTATTCCATTGGTCTATGTGTCTGTTTTGGTGCCAATACCATGCTGTCTTGATGATGACAGCTTTGTAGTAGAGGCTAAAGTCTGGGATTGTGATGCCTCCTGCTTTGGTCTTCTTCTTCAAAATTCCTTTGGCTATTCGGGGCCTTTTGTGGTTCCATATGAATTTTAGGATTGCTTGTTCTAGTTTCGAGAAGAATGCTGGTGCAATTTTGATTGGGATTGCATTGAATGTGTAGATAGCTTTGGGTAGTATTGACATTTTGACAATATTTATTTTTCCAATCCATGAGCAGGGAATGTCTTTCCATTTCTTTAAATCTTCTTCAATTTCCTTCAGAAGCTTTCTATAGTTTTCAGCATACAGATCCTTTACATCTTTGGTTAGATTTATTCCTAGGTATTTTATGCTTCTTGGTGCAATTGTGAATGGGATCAGTTTCTTTATTTGTCTTTCTGTTGCTTCATTGTTAGTGTATAAGAATGCAACTGATTTCTGTACATTGATTTTGTAGCCTGCAACTTTGCTGAATTCCTGTATCAGTTCTAGCAGACTTTTGGTGGAGTCTATCGGATTTTCCATGTATAGTATCATGTCATCTGCAAAAAGCGAAAGCTTGACTTCATCTTTGCCAATTTTGATGCCTTTGATTTCCTTTTGTTGTCTGATTGCTGATGCTAGAACTTCCAGCACTATGTTAAACAGCAGCGGTGAGAGTGGGCATCCTTGTCGTGTTCCTGATCTCAGGGAAAAAGCTTTCAGTTTTTCCCCGTTGAGGATGATGTTAGCTGTGGGCTTTTCATAAATGGCTTTTATGATCTTTAAGTATGTTCCTTCTATCCCGACTTTCTCAAGGGTTTTTATTAAGAAAGGGTGCTGGATTTTGTCGAAGGCCTTTTCTGCATCGATTGACAGGATCATATGGTTCTTCTCTCTTTTTTTGTTAATGTGATGTATCACGTTGATTGATTTGCGAATGTTGAACCAGCCCTGCATCCCAGGAATGAATCCCACTTGATCATGGTGAATAATTCTTTTTATATGCCGTTGAATTCGATTTGCTAGTATCTTATTGAGAATTTTTGCATCCATATTCATCAGGGATATTGGCCTGTAGTTCTCTTTTTTTATTGGGTCTCTGTCTGGTTTAGGAATCAAAGTAATACTGGCTTCATAGAATGAGTCTGGAAGTTTTCCTTCCCTTTCTATTTCTTGGAATAGCTTGAGAAGGATAGGTATTATCTCTGCTTTAAACGTCTGGTAGAACTCCCCTGGGAAGCCATCTGGTCCTGGACTCTTATTTGTTGGGAGATTTTTGATAACCGATTCAATTTCTTCGCTGGTTATGGGTCTGTTCAAGCTTTCTATTTCCTCCTGATTGAGTTTTGGAAGCGTGTGGGTGTTCAGGAATTCGTCCATTTCTTCCAGGTTGTCCAATTTGTTGGCATATAAGTTTTCATAGTATTCCCTGATAATTGTTTGTATCTCTGAGGGATTGGTTGTAATAGTTCCATTTTCATTCATGATTTTATCTATTTGGGTCATCTCCCTTTTCTTTTTGAGAAGCCTGGCTAGAGGTTTGTCAATTTTGTTTATTTTTTCAAAAAACCAACTCTTGGTTTCGTTGATCTGCTCTACAGTTTTTTTAGTTTCTATATTGTTTATTTCTGCTCTGATCTTTATTATTTCTCTTCTTCTGCTGGGCTTAGGCTGCCTTTGCTGTTCTGCTTCTAGTTCCTTTAGGTGTGCTGTTAGATTTTGTATTTGGGATTTTTCTTGTTTCTTGAGATAGGCCTGGATTGCAATGTATTTTCCTCTCAGGACTGCCTTTGCTGCGTCCCAAAGCGTTTGGATTGTTGTATTTTCATTTTCGTTTGTTTCCATATATTTTTTAATTTCTTCTCTAATTGCCGGGTTGACCCACTCATTCGTTAGTAGGGTGTTCTTTAACCTCCATGCTTTTGGAGGTTTTCCAGACTTTTTCCTGTGGTTGATTTCAAGCTTCATGGCATTGTGGTCTGAAAGTAAGCATGGTATAATTTCAATTCTTGTAAACTTATGAAGGGCTGTTTTGTGACCCAGTATATGATCTATCTTGGAGAATGTTCCATGTGCACTCGAGAAGAAAGTATATTCTGTTGCTTTGGGATGCAGAGTTCTAAATATATCTGTCAAGTCCATCTCATCCAATGTCTCATTCAGGGCCCTTGTTTCTTTATTGACCGTGTGTCTAGTTGATCTATCCATTTCTGTAAGTGGTGTATTAAAGTCCCCTGCAATTACCACATTCTTATCAATAAGGTTGCTTATGTTTATGAGTAATTGTTTTATATATTTGGGGGCTCCGGTATTCGGTGCATAGACATTGATAATTGTTAGCTCTTCCTGATGGATAGACCCTGTAACTATTATATAATGTCCTTCTTCATCTCTTGTTACAGCCTTTAATTTAAAGTCTAGTTTGTCTGATATAAGTATGGCTACTCCAGCTTTCTTTTGGCTTCCAGTCGCATGATAAATAGTTCTCCATCCCCTCACTCTCAATCTAAAGGTGTCCTCAGGTCTAAAATGAGTCTCTTGTAGACAGCAAATAGATGGGTCTTGTTTTTTTATCCATTCTGATACCCTATGTCTTTTGGTTGGCGCATTTAATCCATTTACATTCAGTGTTATTATAGAAAGATACGGGTTTAGAGTCATTGTGATGTCTGTATGTTTTATGCTTATAGTGATGTCTCTGGGACTTTGTCTCACAGGGTCCCCCTTAGGATCTCTTGTAGGGCTGGTTTAGTGGTGACAAATTCCTTCAGTTTTTGTTTGTTTGGGAAGACCTTTATCTCTCCTTCTATTCTAAATGACAGACTTGCTGGATAAAGGATTCTTGGCTGCATATTTTTTCTGTCTAGCACCCTGAAAATCTCTTGCCAATTCTTTCTGGCCTGCCAAGTTTCAAAAGAGAGATCAGTCACGAGTCTTATAGGTTTCCCTTTATATGTGAGGGCACGTTTACCCCTTGCTGCTTTCAGAATTTTCTCTTTATCCTTGTATTTTGCCAGTTTCACTATGATATGTCGTGCAGAAGATCGATTCAAGTTACGTCTGAAGGGAGTTCTCTGTGCCTCTTGGATTTCAATGCCTTTTTCCTTCCCCAGTTCAGGGAAGTTCTCAGCTATGATTTCTTCAAGTACCCCTTCAGCACCTTTCCCTCTCTCTTCCTCCTCTGGGATACCAATTATGCGTATATTATTTCTTTTTAGTGTATCACTTAATTCTCTAATTTTCCCCTCATACTCCTGGATTTTTTTATCTCTCTTTTTCTCAGCTTCCTCTTTTTCCATAACTTTATCTTCTAGTTCACCTATTCTCTCCTCTGCCTCTTCAAGCCGAGCTGTGGTGGTTTCCATTTTGTTATGCATTTCGTTTAAAGCGTTTTTCAGCTCCTCGTGACTGTTCCTTAGTCCCTTGATCTCTGTAGCAAGAGATTCTCTGCTGTCCTGTATACTGTTTTCAAGCCCAGCGATTAATTTTATGACTATTATTCTAAATTCACTTTCTGTTATATTATTTAAATCCTTTTTGATCAGCTCATTAGCTGTTGTTATTTCCTGGAGATTCTTCTGAGGGGAGTTCTTCCGCTTGGTCATTTTGGATAGTCCCTGGCGTGGTGAGGACCTGCAGGGCACTTCCCCTGTGCTGTGGTGTATACCTGGAGTTGGTGGGCGGGGCCGCAGTCAGACCTGATGTCTGCCCCCAGCCCACCGCTGGGGCCACAGTCAGACTGGTGTGTGCCTTCTCTTCCCCTCTCCTAGGGGCAGGATTCACTGTGGGGTGGTGTGGCTCGTCTGGGCTACTTGCACCCTGCCAGGCTTGTGATGCTGGGGATCTGGCGTATTAGCTGGGGTGGGTAGGCAAGGTGCTCGGGGGCAGGAGGGGCAGGCTTAGATCGCTTCTCCTTAGGTGATCCACTTCAGGAGGGGCCCTGTGGCAGCGGGAGGGAGTCAGATCCGTTGCCGGAGGTTTGGCTCCGCAGAAGCGCAGAGTTGGGTGTTTGCGCGGAGCGAGCAAGTTCCCTGGCAGGAACCGGTTCCCTTTGGGATTTCGGCTGGGGGATGGGCGAAGGAGATGGCGCTGGCGAGCGCCTTTGTTCCCCACCAAACTGAGCTCTGTTGTCAGGGGGCTCAGCAGCTCTCCCTCCCTTTGTCCTCCAGCCTTCCCGCTTTCCGAGCAGAGCTGTTAATTTCTGACCTCCCAGACGCTAAGTCGCGCTTGCTGTCGGAACACAGTCCGCCCGGCCCCTCCGCTTTTGCAAGCCTGACTCGGGGGCTCTGCTTGGCCGGCGAGCCGCCCCTCCGCCCCGGCTCCCTCCCGCCAGTCCGTGGAGCGCGCACCGCCTCGCCGCCCTTCCTACCCTCTTCCGTGGGCCTCTCGTCTGCGTTTGGCTCCGGCGACTCTGTTCTGCTAATCCTCTGGCGGTTTTCTGGGTTATTTAGGCAGGTGTAGATGGAATCTAAGTGATCAGCAGGACGTGCGGTGAGCCCAGCGTCCTCCTAAGCCGCCATCTTGCCGCAACTCTAACCATCAGTTTTAAAAGTTCTGAAAACTGGAAATTGTCTGATTTAACAAATTTACCCAAACTACATGTGAGCAATAACATTCAACTATACCTACCTTTTTAAGAAAGATTTATTTAACTAAAATTATTCTAACACACTTTTAAGCAAACTGCCATTACAAACTGGGAAATTTCTGGTGGCCAATGTAAGAGAGTTTAAAAGCCTTTCAAATGGACCTTAGATCAATCCATCCATATATTAAATAAATTGCATTTTAGGAACACATTCGGGTAAAACAGAGCTTAGAAAGTAAGGTGTTGTTGAATGATAAAAAAAAGAGAAGACCAAGAAAAATAATGCCCCAAAACATTTTCATAGGTTCAGACTTAAACACGGTAAGTAGAAATCTAGGGAACTCTTCACTGCTGCCAACTGCACTATGTCTAGGATCACCCTTGGAAAAAATCCCCTCCAACCGTCAGTTGCTTTCAAATTAAAAAAAATAATAATGCTTATTCATTTTTGAGAGAGGGAAACAGAGCACAAGTGAGGGAGGGGCAGAGACAGGGAGACACAGAATCCAAAGCAGGCTCCAGGCTCTGAACTGTCAGCACAGAGCCTGACACAGGGCTAGAACCCATGAACTGCGAGATCATGCCTGAGCTGAAGTCAGATGCTCATCGTAACCTGAGCCAAAGTCGGATGATCAACCGACTGAGCTAACCAGGTACCCTGAAAATCACAAATGGATTTCTCTATAATTCTATAATTCTTTTTAACTAAATTTTTTTAAGTTTATTTGTTTTTGAGAGAGAACATAAGCCAGGGAGGGATAGAGAGAAGAGGAGAGAGAGAATCTGAAGCATTCTCCATGCAGTCAGCAGAGCCTAATGTGGGGCTCGATCCCACAAACCGTGAGATCATGACCTGAGTGGAAATCAAGAGTCGACGCTTAACCGACTGAGCCACCCAGGCGCCCCAATAATTCTATAATTTGTAACCGGCCTCCTTCCAACACTGGTTATTTGATAGGGTTTCATGATTTTGAAGCTCATCTCAATATTAACTTTAGTTAAATACTATTACTATTTGTTAACTATGGCACCACACATATGGTTAACTCACAAAACTGTTTATCAAAAACAGTATATACTTCCTTAATCCATCCCAGAGTCAAATTTAATTTAGTTCAAATGAATTTTATTGTTCCTTCTTCAAATACATTGCCACTTGATATTAATATCGTTATTTAATCTAAAATTGAGTTTACCTGCCCTCCCTTCCACCAAGCTAAGAAGAAATGTCTGCCACTTACATATAATTCGAAAGTGATCTTTTATCTTTTACTGCAATGTACTTACTAAAGTAACTTCCCCTTCTTGCTCCCTAAACAATTACTTCTTGTTTTTCCTGTTGTTCCCTTAAAGAGTTTATAGACAATTTATCAAATCTAGTAGCATTTGCCAGTTTACACAGGAAACATCAGAATAAGAACAAAGATGTGTGGCTTTCAAGAACTACAGATACAAGTAGATCACCATGTTCACTCAGAATGATATTTAGTGTCATCTGGAACCTATAAAAGAACAATTACTTAACTTTGCATTTGAGTTGCCACTTATACCTGTAAGAAAAATCTAATATCTGAAACCTATTCCAGAACATTTATAAAGTGGATTATAAAAATCCACTTTATAAAATACAACCAGAACTTATAAACAAGTAAGTTGATGAATTCTGAAATCAAGGCGCTCTTAAGTTTCTAGTATATTCTGAATCAACTGGAAGGTTTGTACACAGGACCACCATTAATCCTTTTTGCATTTCTGAAAAATGCGTTACTAACTGGTATCAGAAAAAAAAATAGTTTGATGCCCAATAGAGAAAAATAGTATTATCAGAATATGGAAAATAAATATTGTCTTTTGAATATACTCAGTAGTTTAGCATTTTAAAACCATATTATACCCCATACAACATCAAAAATTTTGGAGAATTTCTACACCATTTTAACATGGTGTTGATTTGGATTTTTCTTTCAAAAAGATTTGTTCTATTATATAAGTAGTACAATCCCATTATAGACATACAGAAGAGTTAAAAACTGTCTAGAGACACTTATTATTATGTCCATTTGTATTGATATTCTTTCCTATTTATTATTTTGGGGGGGACGTGGGAGTTTATTGCATAATTACAATTGTATTGATTAAATCTTTTAATGCTATTTTTATCACTTAAATTTTTCCATGTTAGTAGTTTTTCATAAAGTTCTATTATATGTCTTCATATTTCATCACAAATTAGCTATGTAACAGTTTGCTTAGGCATTTCCCTATGTTTAAATTCTTAATTTATTTCTCTTGTCCTCTTTATGACTTAAAAGTTTTTTTATATTTATGGTTTTTCCTTTCCTTTGGATAGATTTTTAGATGTATAATAAATAAATGAAAGGGTACAAATATTCTCCAACTTTTTTCTTATTGAAGTATAATTAACACACGGTGTTATTATTAGTTTCAGATGTGCAATATAATGATTCAAAAAGATAAGTACTTTTAATCCCCTTCACCTATGTCACCCATCTCCCCACCCACCACTTCTCTGGCAACCACTAGTTTGTTCTATTATAGTCTGTTTTTCTGTTTGTCTCTTTTTTTCTTTGATCATTTGTTTGTTTTGTTTCTTAAGTTCCACATATTAGTGATTTTGTATGCTATTTACCTTTCTCTGACTTATTTCACTTGGCATTATACCCTCTAGGTCCATCCATGTTGTTGCAAATGGCAAGATCTTTCTTTTTTATGGCTGAGTAATATTCCATTGTTTATATATACCCACATTTTCATTATCCATTCATCTATTGATGAACATTTGGATTTCTTTCTTGTCTATTGTAAATAATGCTGTAATGAACATAGGGGTGCATATATATTCTCAAATTAGTGTTTTGTTTTCATTGAGTTAATACCCAGTAATAGAATTATTGGATCATACGGTAGTTCTATTTTTAGGTTTTTGAAGAACCTCCATACTGTTTTCCACAGTGGCTGCACCAATTTTCATTCCCACCAACAGTGCACTAGGGTTCCTTTTTCTCTACATCCTTACCAACACTTGTTATTTCTTGTGCTTTTGATTTTAGCCATTCTGACAGGTATAAGGCGATACCTCATTGTGGTTTTGATTTGCATTTCCCTGATGATGAGTGATGATGAGCACGATTTCATGTGTCTGTTAGCCATTTATATATCTTCTTTGAAAAAAATGTCTATCAGGTCCTCTGCCATTTCTAAAATTGGTTTGGTGTCTTAGTGTTGGGTTGTATAAGCTCTTTATATATGTTGGATATTAATCCTTTATTGAATATATCATTTACAAATATATTCTCTCATTCAGTAGGTTCTCTTTTGTTTTGTTGATGGTTTCCTTTGATGCGCAAAATCTTTTTATTTTGGTGTCATCTCAATAGCTTAATTTTGTTTTGTTTCCCTTGCCTGAGGAGACGTATCTAGAAAAATGTTTCTGTGGCTGATGTCAAAGAAACTACTGCCTGTGTTTTTTTTTCTTTTTCTAGGAGTTTTATGGTTTTAGGTCTCACATTTGGGTTTTTAATACATTTTGAATTTATTTTTGTGTGTGGCATAAGAAAGTGGTCCAGTTTCATTCTTTTGCAGGTCCAGTGTTCCTAGCACCATGTGTTCAAGAGAGTGTCTTTCCCTCATTGCATATTGCAACTTCTTTGTCATACACTAATTGTCCATAAAATTGTGGGTTTATTTGTGTATTCTCTATTCTGTTCTAATGATCTATGCATCGATTTTTGTGCCAGTCTCAAACCATTTTGATTACTATAGCTTGGTAACATACCTTGAAATCAGGGTTTATAATATTTCTTTTTCAAAATTGCCTTCACTATTCGGGATCTTTTGTGCCTCCATACAATAGAATTATTTGTTCTAGCTCTGTAAAAATGCTGTTGACATTTTAATAGGGATTGCATTAAATCTGCAGATTGCTTTAGGTAGTATGGACACTTTAATAATATTTGTTCTTCTAACCCATAAGCACACAGTATCTTTCCATTTCTTTGTATCATCTTTAATTTTTCATCAATGTTTTATAATTTTCAGAGTACAGGTTTTTCACCTCTTTAATTAAGTTTATTCCTAGCTATCTTACTATTTTTGATATAATTGTAAATAAGACTGTTTTCTTAATCTCTCTGCTACTTCATTATTAGTATACAGAAATGCAACAGATTTCTGTATATTCATTTTATAGCCTGTAACTTTACTGAATTCATTTATCAGTTCTGGTAGTTTTTTGAAGGAGTTCTTAGGAATTCCTATGTTTAAATATCATGTCATCTGCAAAGATTAAAAAATTTATTTCTTTGTTACCAATTTGGATGCTTTTTCTTTCTTTTCATTGTCTGATTGCTGGTTTAGAAGTGATTAATCTACCACATTTATTATATGTTTGCATTTACCTGTGAATTTTTCCCCTCATAAATTTCTTACTTCTAATAAGAAACTCCTTTTTCTTTCTATTCAAAGAATTTCCTTTAATGTTTCTGGTAAGGCTGGTTTAGCAGTCATGAACTCTAACTTCTGATTGTCTAGAAACTCTTTCTCTGTCCTTCTATTCTGAATGATAATTTTGCTAGGTAGACTATTCTGCAGGGTTTGGTTTTTGTTTTTCCTTTCAGTACTTTATGCATATCATGCCACTCCCTTTTGGCCTGCAGAATTTCAGCTAAAAAATCAGCCGATAGCCTTATGGAGTTTCCCTGGTATATACCTATTTTCTTTTCTCTTGCTGCTTTTAAAATTCTCTTTTTATTACTACTTTTTGACATTTTAATTATTATGTGTCTTAGTGTGGACCTCCTTCATTCTCTGGGCTTCCTGGATCTAGATGTCTGTTTCCTTCCCCAAATTATGAGTATTCAGTTGTTATTTCTTCAAATAAATTTTCTGCCCCTTTCTCTGTCTCTTTTCCTTCTCGGATCCCTATAATGCAAATGTTATTCTTGATGATGTCATTAAATTCCCTTAATCTATTCTCATTTTCATTATTCCTTTTTCTTTGTGCTGTTCAGATTGGTTGTTTTCCATTAACCAATCTTCCAGGTTACAGAAGTGTTCCTCGGCCTCCACTAATCTGCTATTGATTCCCTCTAGTTTTTATTTTAGTGACTGAGTTTCTCATCTCTGATTGGTTCTGTTTTATATTTTCTCTTTATTGAAGGTCTCACTGACATCCTCCACTCTTTTCTCAAGTCCAGTGAGTCTCTTTATGATCATTACTTTGAGTTCTTCATCAGGCATATTGTTTATCTCCTTTTTATTTAGCTCTTCTGCTGTGGTTTTGTCCTGTGCTTTCATTTGAGACATCTTCGTTTGTATCCTTATTTTATCTAACTCTCCGTGTTTGTTTTTATGTATTAGTAAAGCCAGCAATGTCTCCTGACCTTGAAAGTAGCATTTTTATTAAGAACAGGTCCTGTGGTGTCAGTGCTCCCTGCTCAACAGAACCTGGAACTTCAGAACCTGGAACCCTATGTGGGTTGTGTGTGCCCTACTGTTGTGGCTGAGACACATTTGTCTTCAGTTCAGAACGTTAGCTGCAATGACCCACTTTGCTTGTTGTGGGCACATTGGGCAGGGTTTGGTCCTTGTGCTCCTAGGGGGCCAGGTTGGGCCCACTGTAGGCTTGTAGTTGGGCAGTGTCAATCATCAGAACAGATGCTTGCCCTCAACCCATCTGCCAAGGCTGCAGTGGCACAGAATTGCAGGACTCTCAACCTGTGCCATTCTCTGAGAAGTTTCTATTGGTGAGTGGGGCCAGCAGTCAGATACAATGTCTGACCCCAGTCCATCTGCTGGAACTTCAGTAGCACTGATCAACAAGATACTCTTTCTGTACTGCCAACTATAAGGTCTGGCTGGTGTAACCATAGGCACACTGGTATGTGTGGTTATATTCCCCTCTCCACAGGGCAGAAGTCACTTTGGAGAGTGCCAGTCTCTGCTAGGACTATTTGCAGGATGTATAGAAGAAGAAACCACTTTGGAAAGACACCTGCCAAGTGGGGTGAGTTGGATGGGCCAATCCACAGGAGAATGTAGGGGCTGGGTGCACAATGTTAGCAAGATAGAAGGATAATGTTCACATTGGCTTTTGCCAACTATCCAGGCTGGGGGGAATAGGGGTGGGGAGAGATGGTGCCTGTCAGCTTTTTTTGTTCTTGGGAAGTCTCTTAAAGATCCCTGACCCACCAGCATCTATTCTGAGGTTAGAAAGTAAATCTCTTTCATGTATACCCAGGTGCTTTTCAAACTGCTGTTTCTATACTGTATCTCAGCAAATTATCTGTTATGCCATCTCTTTAAGGACAGGGATTCAGTTTCCTGTGGCCCTCTGGTTCCCTCAGAGCTAAGCCCAATGATTTTTGAAGTACCCAGAGTTAAGCCCCACTTGTAAAAACTGGTGAAGTTAAGCCCCGTTGGTTTTCAAAAACAACTGTTATGGGTATTTGTCTTCCTAGTATGGGTCCCCTGTGCCCAGGATGCCTGAGGAGGTATCTGATTCTCTAGCTTTCCATGTTTGTGATGTCCTTCCTGCTTGTGGTTAGTTTCACCAGGGGTTTGGTTCCCAGCTATGTCTTCATGGGCCATTGTAGTCACCTTAACTGCGGAAAGTCTGTTTGGGTCATCTTCTGAATTAGTGGCACTAATGTGCCTGTTATCTTGGTATGTCCATAAGACAAGTTGAGCTTAGGATCCTCCTATTAAGTCATCTTCTCAGAAGTGCCCCTGTCACACTTTAATGTGTGACTTCTACTTGGGCTGGCTGTCAACTAAGTGGCAGAGCTTCATCCCTTTCTTTTCCTTTGCTGCTACATCACTGGGAGAACCATGTTCTTGGTCTCCCCAGTGCATGCCAGGCAACTCGGGGTAGAAATATTCTTAAGGCTATTATTTTCTGTTATTAAACTGACTTTGATAAATTTTGTATTGTTTACATAATTATCAGCAACAAATGAGAGTACCAATCTTGATCACTCCCGCTCCAAAAATTATTTTTATTAATTGTTAACTTGATACTGAAATATAGTTAGATGTCAGTGTCTTGTTTTTGTGTTTTACTAATACATGATGGCTTCATTAGAAAACTGTCTTTAAAAGCATTTAGATTTATATTTAATATTTGCTAATTTGGGAATAAAATATAGTTAGATATCAGTACTATTCATTACTTAGCTTGAGAAACTACTTCATATTAAAGCAAAGCTTTGATAGGGTGCCTGGGTGGCTCAGTAAGTTAGCATCCAACTTCGGCTCAGATCATGATCTCAGGGCTGGTGAATTCAAGCCCTGTGTCAGGCTCTGTGCTGACAGCTTAGAGTCTGGAGCCTGCTTTGGATTCTGTGTCTCCCTCTCTTTCTGCTCTTCCCTCTCTTGCACTCTGTCTCTCTCTCAAATATAAACATTAAAAAAAAGAAAAAAACAAAGCAAAGCTTTGATAAAAAGACTAGTCATTTGATAATGCACTTCTGTAAGACATAGTTTCAATGCCCTTTCTAGAATTTGCTCACAAGTTCATTGACTGCCCTTAGTGAGACATCTCAAAGAGTCCAGCTTCTTAAACTCGTATTGCATTTCAGTTGTTCAATTAAAGTCTTTAAAAAATTTAAACAGTTTAAATGAAAACCTTTGTAGTCTATGCTTCCAACTGCAAAAACCAACAGAAATTATATCAAAAACAACTATTCTACTCCAGCAGTGTTGAAACTGAAACACTATTATTTATATGCTTTTTAATAATATTTTTTATTCATTTGGGTTATACCTACTTATTTAAAAAAAACTATTTTTCAACACATAATTCAAAGCAATGTAAAGTTTCTATTGTCCCTAACTGGCATCCTGTGGGGAAGATAACTATCTTACTCTGTGGCAAAACAGCACATTATGCAGTTAGCACAATAACTCCTGTCTCAAAAGTACTCTTTGAAATATTACACATAGAATCTGTCTCCATGCACATGCACCTGTCTTCACTTGTTTAGTTGCCAAAATAAAATACTACTCAAATGATAGCATGCTTCCAAGAAGGACAGAAATGGTTAACTCTTCCTTTTATAATTGAAACTTGTCATCCTTAAGTGCCTAAATGTAATTATGGAAGGAAAGGAATTTCCTCTGCTTATATACAGAATAATATTTTATTGTAATAATTAGTTAACTTGATTGAAGTGAATTTACATGTGCAGTGTGGATGGCCAGCATGCATTTTAATCCTATTTCCTGTATAAACAGCAACTGAGAGTCGATGACAAGGAGGCAGTATTTCTATAGTGTTACCGAGTAGAGAACATGTTGTTCACATAATGTCCTCTGTCACTTGCCCTTCTTGCAAGGATTACAGTTCTTCCTTGCCTCATTAAAACCAGGGAACATGCTGATGTAATATTTAGTCACTCACTGGAGCTTAGCATTTTTAATTGAATCAGGATATTTGCACTTAAAATTTTTAGGATTTATTTTCTGCATTTCCAGGCTTATTTTTCTTAGTTATCTGTGCATCTTCCTATATGATCCACTTTTAAAAAACAAGTTTGACTTTGAACTTAAAGTAAGGATAAATTTTCATGACTGAACTTGTGCATGGAGGAAAAGGAACGATGATGAGAAAAGGAGAACGGATGTGAATGCAAATATTGTGTTATTCTTGAACTTTTTTTACATTCTTCCTAACAGTGTGGATACCTCAGAGAAAGTAGTCCACTTTGTTCTCCATGATCTCTTTTTGTTTGTTTGCTTTATTTCCACTAATAGTGTTGCATTTATTATTACTATTGTTGCCAAATATTGAAGAAACAAAAACCAAGTATTTATAAAATATTGTAGGTTATAAAGCACCATATACAATGAATATATTCACACCTTACCCAGTTTAGGAAATGAAATTTTATCATCATTTTGGAGACTACTAAGGGCTCCTCCCTGATCTTACCCAATTTTCTGCTCCTTCATAAATAACCACTTTCCTGAAATTTTAGTTTATTATTCCCTTCTTTCTTCCACATCACTTTACCATTTTTGCCACATATATTTATTTCCCTCAATAAGATGCTCTTCATTTTTTGGAATATGTGTATTTATTATGTTTTCACTTGCAATTTCTGCCTTGTTTTTTTGACTATTATATTTCTGGGATTTATGTATGTTGTATTCAGCTATAGTTCATTCATTTCACTGTTATACAGTATTCATTTATAATTTATACTATTAACAGACACATGGGTTATTTTCAGTATTTTGCTATTTTAAAGAGATGCTTTAACCTATTTGTACATGTTTCTGGTACACATGTGCAAATCTTTCTTTAATGCAGTAGTTCTCACATTTTAGCTCTATAATCACCTAGAGTGCTTATTAAAACATGAGAGTTGGGCCTCAACCTCAATGTTTCTAATTCAGTAGGTTAGGGATGGGGCCTGTATTAAGGTTATCCAGAGAAATGAAACCAGTTAAAAAAATAGATATAGATATATATCAGAAAAGATATAGGAATTGGCTCACACAGTTATGGAGGCAGAGAAGTCCCATGATCTGCTGCAGAACATATCTGCACTATTAAATAATTAATTATTAATTCTCTGCTGGAGAACCAAGATAATCCAATCCAAAGTGGAAGGCCTGAGAGGGATGAAGGGGGCAAACTGGGGTAAGACCCAGAGTCCAAAGACCTCATAATCAGAGGTTCTCATAATCTGATATCTGAAAGCAGGAAAAGATGAATGTCCCAGCTCAAGAATAGAGAGAGGAAATTTGCCCCTCCTCCACCTCTTTGTTCTATTCAGGCCCTCAAGGGAATGCCCACCTACATTGGTAACGGAGATCTTTTCAGTCTACTGATTCAAATGCTTATCTCTAGAAACACCCTCACAAATAATGTTTTACCAACTGTCTGGACATCCCTTAGCTCAGTTAGATTGACATATACAATTAACCATTACAGGGCCTAAGATTTTGCATATCTAACAAGTTCCTAGGTGACACAGGTGTTACAGGTCCAAGAAGAAACTTTGAGAACATCTGCTTTAGAGTATACAGCTAGGAGTAGAATTGCTGAGTCATAGAGAAATAGCAATTTCAAATTTATTATATACTGCAATGTTGTTGTCCAGCATGTTTATATCAATATAAACTTCTATCAACAGTTTGTATAAATGTTTTTATTTTTCCATATCTTTGTCAATACCGGTTAGTGTTTAATTTTGGCAAAAACATGGGTGTGATATAATCTCCTTATATTTTAATTTGAATTTTCTTGATTATACAATAGAGTTGAGCATATTTTCATAAGTTTATTAGCCATACATTCTTCCTTTTAGTTTCTTTTCTCTCTTTTCCATTGGTATTTTTTTTTCTTACAAAGTTGTAGAAATTCTTCCATGGCCTCATCATGAAAACTCTTACATGACTATTTTTAATACCATCTAATTTCTCTTATAAGATTTAGGAGAAAAAATGTTTTTACTTTTTATCCTACTTGACTCATGACTGAATACATGGCTTCTTTTTGCTGCTTAATACAGACTTGATGAGAATAATGGAATTATTTAACAAAAAACCACCCCTACCAAATACCATATTATCTGATGATATCTCATTCACTCCATCACTACCTCCAAGTCAAAGTCACAGCTTTGTCTCCTGCACCCCAATGTCAGCCTCCCCCTCACTGCCACCCCACCTCTCCTTTCCCTTGCTTCTACCCCAGCCCTTCTACAAGCTATCCCGGCTCAACAGCAAGACTTATCTTTGCAAAGCACAAATCAAATCATGTCCTCTGTATAAATTCCTCAATGATTTCCTCATTGTAACACTTAGAATAAAATCTCAAGTCCTTACCATGCAACAAAGCCTAGGAAATCCCACTCCATTCTCAGCTCTGCCACTCTTGCCTTGTTGCTGTTTCTTTCTTTCTTTTTATTTTTCATTTTATTTTATTTTATGTTAGACAGAGACAGCATGCATGAGTTGGGGAGAGGAAAAGAAGGAGAGAGAGAAAATCTTAAGCAGGCTCCATGCTGAGTGTGGGGCCCCACGCTGGGCTTGATCCCACTACCCTGGGATCATGACCTGAGTGGAAATCAAGAGTCAGATGCTTAACCAACTGAGCCATCCAGGCACCCCTCCTTGATTCTGTGTTTCTGAAACACTCCAAATCTGCTTCTCCTTCTCCCATTTTCCAGAAAGACCACCCAGACTATCCTATCTCAAGTAGCTCCCTTTCCCACTCTTCAGTCCCATATATTCTCTATTCCCAATCTTGCTTTATTTGTCTTCACAGAACTTCTCTATATGTGACATGATTTTTTATAATTTTTAATCATCTTATCTTTGTCTTCTGCTAAAATGTCATCACCACTGTCTAATAAGTTTGCTTTATTCATCTCAATATTCATCTCAATATCTTAGTGCCTAGGGGAGTTCCTAACAACAATTATGTTCTCTACAAATATTTCTTAAATAAATGAAGACATCAGTCTCACATAATTCTCAGTCTTTTTAATCCTTGAAGGTAGATACTGGATATTATTCATCTTCACAACTCCAGAATCCTAATACATGATACAGCACATTGTAACCACTTAATAAAAGTGTCTCAAATAAATTAGCAATGTACACAAGTAGGATTAGCCTCATTTTAGATATGAGGAAACTGGAATCAGAGCGCTTGCTTCAAGAGTCAGGAATCTGTTGGTCTCCAAAGCTATTCCACTGTGCCATGTTCTCTAAACCTGACATCATAGTATACCAATGGGACACTGAAATTAGGATGAGTAGATGGATAGGGATGGCTCACACCAATAATAAGCCTGCGAACCTGTGATACCAAACAGTCCTAGAGATGAATCAAAATTCTCAGTTCCCTCAATTTTTGAAAGAAGGTCTTTTCCCCCTCTTCAACAACTTAGAAACTCCTTGAAGAGGATACTTTCTAATTTACTCAATTAACCATGTGTTCTGGTAGTATTTGGAGAAAACTGTATGTTGATTAATACATAAATTTAATTAAGATATACTTCTTGTTTAGAATGGTGATTTGAGTGAAGATGTTTAATTCTTCCTCTTCCAAGTACCCACGGGAATGACAAACACAAAAATTATCTAGAAAAAGTCTATATAAATCCTAGACACAAGCAAAATGGAATCATATACATGCCCGCAATTTCAGGCCCTTTCTGTTAAAAATATTTCAAGCAAGTCAAGATAAGGTAGTTGTTAATTTCATCTGTGGTTAAAAATATGTGAATAGATAGGATATTTAATATAGTCATAAAAGGAATCAAGGTAAAAAGCAATAATCAAAGAAGAAAAATATCTCTACACCAAAGACAGAATTGAAGCTTCAAATCAAAAAAGTTCTTTAAGTGACAGGCTAAAGTTTTCATTTGTTTGTTTTAAATTTCAATACAATATTTAAAAATAAAATCTACACACTTCCAAGCAGAAAAAGTAGGACTTAAAAGCAAATAATCCATTTGTGTTTGGAATTATCTTCCTTACATACAAGACAAAATGCTAAGAAGGAATAGAGCAATGTCTTAAGGCTGTGCCACCTACCTAAGGGATCGTTTGTAGGTGAGAAAAGAAAAAAAAAAAAGAACTGCAATAAAAATGCCTGAGAATGGCAAAGAAGTGGTATGAATATTATGGTAATAAAATTAATGAAATTTTATACAGATTTAAGATTCCTCTTAGACTAGTCACAGGACAAAATTTTCCCAAAAAATTCTCTAAAGAAAAGAAAGTTTTATAAAATAACAAACCTAAATCTGGAGATCATCTGAAAAAATCTTGGAGATGATGACAGAGTTGAGGAAAACTGTCAAATATATCATTTTTCCAAAGGAAAAGTGTGCCGGTGCTGGGACAATTTTCCCTCAGATCCATTGCTTGCCCTTACTCTAGTCTGCTTTATACCGAAGGCAGGGATTCCCATAGGCTATGTTTCCAACTGGGATTAGCATATGAGAGCTATCAAAAGGGTGATGAAAGGAAAATCCAGGAAACTTCATCCCGACCTCTCTTTGTCTTGAGTGGCATTTCCCACAAGAGTTGCCCCACCCCCACCCCCCTCACCCCCCCACCCCCCGCCAGATAGGTCCATGGTGGTTCCTGCTTCAGCCAGGTGACCTGGGCAAAGATAAAAATATACTGTCTTTAAATGAAAAATAAGACACATTATGCCATCTCCCAAAATATAATTATCTAGATGAAAATGTTATGACTGAAAATTAAATATTATATCTGAAAGTTATCCCTATAAATACAAAAAAATCAATATTAGACACAAGAAAATCAGTATTATTGTAATTTATTTCTAGCATTTTATATAAGCTCTGATTTCTCATTCTAAAAGAGTCTTTTCTTAGCTATTTCTCTCTTACAGAAAGGCTTATTATATTTCAAGTTATCATTACATTGAATATAATAGCACTTCTCTATTAATACTTGTTTATATTGGTTCCTGATTTATACTGTTATGAAAAATAATACACAATAATGCAATAAGCATCCTTGAATGTGTACGTGTCTGGGTGTACAAATCAATGCAGATGATTCTATTTTATGGAATATATTTCTAAAAGTGGAATTATTGTGTCCAAAATATATACACTTTAAAAAAAATTTTTAATGTTTATTTATTTTTGAGAGACAGTGCAACAGACAACGAGCAGGGGAGGGGCAGAGAGAGAGGGAGACAGAATCTGAGGCAGGCTCCAGGCTTTGAGCTGTCAGCAGCACAGAGCCTGATATGGGCTCAAACCCATGAACTGTGAGATCATGACCTGAGCTGAAGTCAAAGCTTAACTGACAGAGCCACCCAGGCGCCCCCAAAATATTACAGTTTAAAGCTACACAGACATTGCCAGATCATTTTTCCAAAAGGGCTGAAATTTTTTACCTAACCACCAGCAGTGAATGGAAGTATTCTTCTCTTTGTACCCCTAGAACCAGATTTCACTGTACTTTTTAATTTTTGCTGTCTTTATAGATGTAAAGAGATATCTAGCTTTTACTTCAATCTGCATCTCCATGGTTACTAAACAAATACAGAGTCTTCTTACAATGGCAATTTGGATATGCATTTCTGTGAACTGTCTTTCATATCCACATTCCTATTGGGCTATCTGGCTTTTCATGATAGTTCACAGAAGTTCTTTGTATATTAAAGATTAGGAATTCCCAATGTTTTCTACTTCATGGCACTCATTTGTATGTCATCATGGGATAAACAGACTTAGGAGTAAATATATATTTTTACGTCATGGGGTAAATAGACTATGAGGCTGGAAGTGACTTTGCTGGACCAGCCTGGGTATTCCAGCCCCCTCCCTGCCGCAAGGAACCCCAAGAAGAGAAACATCTTACCAAAGATGTAACCCATATCAGGTCCTGACTGGACCAGATATAATATCAGCAGTTAATATTACAAAAATTTTCCAAGTCTATTATTTAAATAATGACTTGCAACCCATATTTTCTTCATATTGTCCAAAATTTTTATGTTTTGTGTTGTGGCTTCTAAAGTTCATGTCTTTTAAGAAATTTGCCTCCATCTTTGAAATTTACTGTAGTTTTTAAAGATTTTCCTCCAAGATTTTTGCAAATCATGTATGATAAGACTAACATTTTATATATATGTTTAATATATATGTGTGTATATATATATATGTTTAACATATATATGTTAAACATATATATGTATGTAACATATTAACATATATATGTATGTAACATATATATGTTAAAATAAACATATATATATGTTTAACATATATATGTTAAACATATATATATGTATATATACATGTTTAACATATATATGTACATATATATGTTTAACATATATATGTATGTGTGTGTGTGTGTGTGTGTGTGTTGTTTATTTTTGAGAGACAGAGCACAAATTGAGGAGGAGAAGAGAGAGGGAGACACAGAATCCAAAGTAGGTTCTAGGCTCTGAGGTGTCAGCACAGAGCCCTACATGGCGCTTGAACTCAGGAACCAGGAGATCATGACCTGATCCAAAGTCAGATGCTTAACCACTGAGCCACCCAGGAGCTCCTACATATGAACATTTTAGAAGATCCTGCAGTAAAAACAAGAACATAAGATGCTTCCAACCTCTGAACAATTACACATATTTGCATTGGCTGATACAAAATGAACAAGAAAAAAATTTCCCGGAATACTTTTAGTTAAACAATATTTTAATAATATTTATCAAGGAAAGGAACATGGTGTCATCTAAAAATCCTTTCCCAGGGCACCTGGGTGGCTCAGTCAGTTTAGCATCCAACTTCAGCTCAGGTCATGGTCTCACAGTTGTGAGTTGCAGACCCACGTCAGGCTCTGCGCTGACACCCTTGAGCCTGCTTCGGATTCTCTGTCTCCCTCTCTCTCTGCCCCTCCCCTGCTTGTGTTCTCTCTCTCTCAAAGATAAATAAATAAATAATAAAAAAAATTAAAATAAAAATCCTTTTCCCGGGAATTAAGCTCTTGCTCTAGGTCCAGCTCAGTCCCTGCTTTAGCAAACCTCTCGGTTTCTCTTGATCTCAGTATCAGCATTGTTAAAGAGATATGCTGAATTAAACAACATCAGGGACCTTCCTTTCTAACATTCCACAATGCTACTACTCTGCTCAGAGTTACAGGTCAATCAGTCAGAAGAAATCAAAGGAAATATATTTTCAGGATATTGGTGGCATTGCCTTGGGGAAGTCCAATGAAAATAATTCCCAGTGTTAGAAACTTAAATTTGTTTTCTGCTCTTTGTTTATGAGAAAATAATATCTTGATGAATGGTTTTTAAGGACTACATAAGTTCATTGTTGAAGTGACCAAGATTATGGTCTTGCCCATGGGATTACACAATTTACAAAAATTATTACCTTGGGAATATCTGTTAAAAAAGGAGGAAATGAATTATGGAAAACTAGGCAGCTTTTAGGGGCATTTTGTCAATTCCTTCCATGTTATGCAATAGAACTTCATGAGACAAGATCAGGGTTCAAAGTAAAATTAGGCATCAAAGCTACACAGTGAAGTTCAAAGTTATATAGTCTTAAAGGTTAGTGTAACTTGGGCTGATTACTTTAAAAGTCTGGATTCTTCTGCAACACTGACCAGAATCCAAACTCATTTGACGCTGATACTATTTCATTAATCTTCCATCAGCTTAGAAGTTGCACTGATTTTGCTAAAAGCCAGAATTTATCATTTCTATAACATGATTCAGGAAAAAAGGTAAGCAGGACATCATCGCTATAATAAAATTCTGCCCATCAATATTAACATTGGCACAAAATCTTGCTATAATCATAGATGAGTTGCCTAGTCTCTCTTTTCTGTTCAAGACATGTCTTATCTGCCTCTGAAGGACCTTTCTTAGATCTCTCTCCAAGTGGAATTCAGTTAAACAAGGTGACACAAAGAGCAGCTATAATAAACTTCTGTATACCTGAAATAGGAGAGGATTTTGTTTTGGACTCTGAGGAATAAAAATGACCCTTTTTCCATATGTAATTTTACTCAATTGGTAGGATATCAAAAGATTGAGGCATTCTAAATGAAAAACTAAATATATTGTTGTGTTTTTGCCTCCTTTTCACCTCCTCATTTTATCAAACACAACCTATCCCATTCAAAACAATAAATGTTGATGCTGTGTGTACGTTCTTTTGTGTTTTTACTTTTATCTATGTTCATATAAACATGTATACACAGATGTATGTGAAAATTTGCATACATTTGAATATATACAAATACCTTCCCACAGATACAGATATACACATGCATTTTTCCTTATTTTTGCAGAAAGTTTTGTTTCTTGCTTTGTTCTGAGAATTGACTTCATCTTCTAGATTTTGCCACTATTAACAATGCTGAAGCACCCATCTTTGAACCTACATATTCTTACGTTTGCTTTTTCTATCTCTGTGGATAGATGCTCACGATGAAGACTGCTTTCTTGGTCAAAGAGCTATTTAATAAAATTCATCAAAGTGTATTTTTCATTTTTTATATATATTGCCAAATTGCTTTCCCCGCAAAACCTAGAAACTTTCACAATTTGACATTGTTTCACCATTATTGTGAGCACTAGGTATTATACAGCTTTAAAATGTTTCCAGTCTGATAAGCATTCAAGATCTCATTATCAATTTAATTTGTACTTCCTGCATTACTAGTGAAGTTAACCATCTTTTTCATGTTTGGTGTCCATTTAGATTTGTTCCTCTCTGAATTGCCTCTTCCTGTTCTTTGGTAAATTTCCTATTTGTTTGTATCTTTTCTTATAGAATGTTTAAAATCATGTTGTATAAATTCTAATCCTTTGTCATCTCTTGCCCCCCAAGGCTACCATTTATCAATTGACTTTGCTAACGTTTCACCTTTCAACTGTGTTATTTTTAATACTGTCAATCATTTCTATACCTTTTTAAGTGGTTTTCGAATTTCTAGTCTTTGTTAAAAAGATCCAGCTTCAAAATTATATATATAGCCTCCTAGACTTTTTCTAAGATATTTATTGTTTAACTTATACATTTAAATATGAATCAATTTGGAATATGATTTTGGCAATTATGTGCAGTGGACAAAATTTTACTTTTTTTTTTTTCATACGGAAGCCACTTTTGCCACATCATTTGTCCTTGTGCCATTCCATTCAGTGGAAAGTCTACCTTTGTCAGATTTGAATTTTCATTTATGCCTGGATCTATTTCTGGTTTCTTTATTTCATTCCACTGGTCTATTCGTTTATTCCCATGGACTACCACTCATTTGATTATAATAGCTTAATTATATGCCCTGGATCTATAAAGCACACCTCCCCTATTCTTCATCTTTAAAACAATTTTTATTTGCATATAGCTGACACACAATGTTACATTAGTTTCAGGTGTACAGCATAGTAATTCAACACGTCTATATGTTATACTATGCTCACCATACGTGTAGCTGCCATCTGCCATCAAACAACACTACCATAATATTATTGACTATGTTCCCTATGCTGTATCTTTGTATGCTGTATCCATGATGTATTCATTCCTCAAAAAATTAAAAATATTGGATCATATGATCCAAAAATTCCACTACTGGGTATTTACCCAAAGAAAATGAAAACATTAATTTGAAAATATATATGCACCCCTATGTTTCCTACAGCATTATTCACAGTAGCCAAGATATGGATACAACCTAAGTGTCCATCAATAGATGAATGAATACAGAAGATGTGGTATATATTTTTCATCATTTTCTACAAGTTTCTTGGCTATTGATGACTTAATTATTCTATACAAAATTCAAGATCATTTTATCCATTTATGAAAAGCTCGATATTTCTACAGGCTTTATAGAAAAGGAGCATTTTTTAGCACATATATTTCTCAGCAAGGTAATTTTGACTTTAATTTTAGTTGTCTTTTTCTTATGCTCACTGGAAAAACTCATACAAACTGGCCTGGAGGGAGATGTTTTTATTTGAAGTATGAAGTATATTATAAATCTTTGGAATAATTCTGGTAATGTGACATTTATTCCTCTGTGTACACATAGGAACGAGAAGGTTAAGTTTCCGTAGAAAACAAAAAAGAAAATATTTTGTTTTATTATTCTCTTTGTATCTCAAAAGAAAAATCTATCACAATGCTTTGGGTCTAATAAGGGGGATATAGTGGAGGAAAAATGTAGTATTTTTCCTTATTTTCATAATTGACACGTTATCTCATATCCCTTCTTGCTGTGGTCGGGCATAGTTTACTGTAAGGTGTAGCAATACAGATTTAAGAGACACGTCAGCCTGAGACACTTGACGAAATACCTGTGCAATGGAAATCCTATCATTTGACACATCTGTTCTGAGGACAAGTAAGAATATCTTCATTTTCTAATTTTCATTAAAATTATTTATATTTTTTTCTTAAAATAGCTTTTGAATTTTGTGACACGTTAGATCTTTGGAAAAAAAAACTAAATTTAATTGCAATGAAGAATTTAACAGGTTTGCCATTTTACACACGAATTCAAATCCTGACTCAGTTGTGTGACTTTGGGCAAGTTATGTAAACATTCTGAGTCTCATGCTCTTCATCTATAAAATATTGCTAATGTTAGAAACTATTTGCAAAATTACCAAAATTAAATGGAACTAAAGGATTTCATACAGTGCCTGGCAACCATGGTATTCTAAATACTAAAGCTATTGCTACAGGTAGTAGGAAATAGATAAAGCTTTATTTATTACAAATTTACAATGTATCTATATATTACTCTTACAAATAAGGCCTCCGCTATTTCTTCCTAACAGAGCGATATAATTTGATTTTTTAAAAAGTATTAACTTTTCCATTCAACAGAAGTATACTGAGCACTAATTATGAGCCACATTCTATCCTGCACACTGACGGTACAAATGGAAATTCGATAGGTGGACTCCCTTCTCTGGTGTAGCCTACCTTTTAATGATACAATATACATCAAAAAAAGAAATAATCAAAATAATCAGGTTACAAAAAGCATGATAAACAACATAGCATGATGTGACACAGTAACTCGGTAATGTATAGCAATTACATGTCTGAAAGTTTCATCTGAAGGACGCCTGGGTGGCTCAGTCGGTTAAGTGTCCAACTTCGGCTCAGGTCATGATCTCCTAGTTTGTGGGTTCCGGCCTCGTGTCAGGCTCTGTGCTCACAGCTCTTGGAGGCTGGAGGCTGCTTCGGATTCTGTCTGTCTGTCTGTCTGTCTGTCTGTCTCCCTGCCCCTCCCCTGCTCACACTCTGTCTCTCTCTAAAATAAACAAACATTTAAAAAAAAAAGAAAGATCCATATGAACAGTTCGGAAATGTTTATAATATATATGCTATTTTATCTCAGGTGTGACGTAAATATTTATTTTACAAGGTGACAATGTAATATTTTTTAAATTGAGAAATAAAGATCTCCTTTAAAGAAGCTGATTAAGGGCGGCAAGATGGCGGCTTAGGAGGACGCTGGGCTCACCGCACGTCCTGCTGATCACTTAGATTCCATCTACATCTGCCTAAATAACCCAGAAAACCGCCAGAGGATTAGCAGAACGGAGTCGCCGGAGCCAAACACAGACGAGAGGCCCACGGACGAGGGTAGGAAGGGCGGCGAGGCGGTGCGTGCTCCACGGACTGGCGGGAGGGAGCCGGGGCGGAGGGGCGGCTCGCCGGCCAAGCACAGCCACCGAGTCTGGCTTGCAAAAGCGGAGGGGCCTGACGGACTGTGTTCCCACAACAAGCGCGACTTAGCGTCTGGGAGGTCATAAGTTAACAGCTCTGCTCGGAAAGCGGGAAGGCTGGAGGACAAAGGGAGGGAGAGCTGCTGAGCCCCCTGACAACAGAGCTCAGTTTGGTGGGGAACAAAGGCGCTCGCCAGCGCCATCTCCCCCGCCCATCCCCCAGCCGAAATCCCAAAGAGAACCTGTTCCTGCCGGGGAACTTGCTCGCTCCGTGCAAACACCCAACTCTGTGCTTCTGCGGAGCCAAACCTCCGGCAGCGGATCTGACTCCCTCCCGCTGCCACAGGGCCCCTCCTGAAGTGGATCACCTAAGGAGAAGCGATCTAAGCCTGCCCCTCCTGCCCCCGAGCACATTGCCTACCCACCCCAGCTAATACGCCAGATCCCCAGCATCACAAGCCTGGCACGGTGCAAGTAGCCCAGACGAGCCACACCACCCCACAGTGAATCCCGCCCCTGGGAGAGGGGAAGAGAAGGCACACACCAGTCTGACCGTGGCCCCAGCGGTGGGCTGGGGACAGACATCAGGTCTGACTGCGGCCCCGCCCACCAACTCCAGTTATACACTACAGCACAGGGGAAGTGCCCTGCAGGTCCGCACCACTCCAGGGACTATCCAAAATGACCAAGCGGAAGAACTCCCCTCAGAAGAATCTCCAGGAAATAACAACAGCTAATGAGCTGATCAAAAAGGATTTAAATAATATAACAGAAAGTGAATTTAGAATAATAGTCATAAAATTAATCGCTGGGCTTGAAAACAGTATACAGGACAGCAGAGAATCTCTTGCTACAGAGATCAAGGGACTAAGGAACAGTCACGAGGAGCTGAAAAACGCTTTAAACGAAATGCATAACAAAATGGAAACCACCACAGCTCGGCTTGAAGAGGCAGAGGAGAGAATAGGTGAACTAGAAGATAAAGTTATGGAAAAAGAGGAAGCTGAGAAAAAGAGAGATAAAAAAATCCAGGAGTATGAGGGGAAAATTAGAGAATTAAGTGATACAATAAAAAGAAATAATATACGCATAATTGGTATCCCAGAGGAGGAAGAGAGAGGGAAAGGTGCTGAAGGGGTACTTGAAGAAATAATAGCTGAGAACTTCCCGGAACTGGGGAAGGAAAAAGGCATTGAAATCCAAGAGGCACAGAGAACTCCCTTCAGACGTAACTTGAATCGATCTTCTGCACGACATATCATAGTGAAACTGGCAAAATACAAGGATAAAGAGAAAATTCTGAAGGCAGCAAGGGGTAAACGTGCCCTCACATATAAAGGGAGACCTATAAGACTCGTGACTGATCTCTCTTTTGAAACTTGGCAGGCCAGAAAGAATTGGCACGAGATTTTCAGGGTGCTAGACAGAAAAAATATGCAGCCGAGAATCCTTTATCCAGCAAGTCTGTCATTTAGAATAGAAGGAGAGATAAAGGTCTTCCCAAACAAACAAAAACTGAAGGAATTTGTCACCACTAAACCAGCCCTACAAGAGATCCTAAGGGGGACCCTGTGAGACAAAGTCCCAGAGACATCACTACAAGCATAAAACATACAGACATCACAATGACTCTAAACCCGTATCTTTCTATAATAACACTGAATGTAAATGGATTAAATGCGCCAACCAAAAGACATAGGGTATCAGAATGGATAAAAAAACAAGACCCATCTATTTGCTGTCTACAAGAGACTCATTTTAGACCTGAGGACACCTTTAGATTGAGAGTGAGGGGATGGAGAACTATTTATCATGCGACTGGAAGCCAAAAGAAAGCTGGAGTAGCCATACTTATATCAGACAAACTAGACTTTAAATTAAAGGCTGTAACAAGAGATGAAGAAGGACATTATATAATAGTTACAGGGTCTATCCATCAGGAAGAGCTAACAATTATAAATGTCTATGCACCGAATACCGGAGCCCCCAAATATATAAAACAATTACTCATAAACATAAGCAACCTTATTGATAAGAATGTGGTAATTGCAGGGGACTTTAATACACCACTTACAGAAATGGATAGATCATCTAGACACACGGTCAATAAAGAAACAAGGGCCCTGAATGAGACATTGGATCAGATGGACTTGACAGATATATTTAGAACTCTGCATCCCAAAGCAACAGAATATACTTTCTTCTCGAGTGCACATGGAACATTCTCCAAGATAGATCATATACTGGGTCACAAAACAGCCCTTCATAAGTTTACAAGAATTGAAATTATACCATGCTTACTTTCAGACCACAATGCTATGAAGCTTGAAATCAACCACAGAAAAAAGTCTGGAAAACCTCCAAAAGCATGGAGGTTAAAGAACACCCTACTAACGAATGAGTGGGTCAACCAGGCAATTAGAGAAGAAATTAAAAAATATATGGAAACAAATGAAAATGAAAATACAACAATCCAAACGCTTTGGGACGCAGCAAAGGCAGTCCTGAGAGGAAAATACATTGCAATCCAGGCCTATCTCAAGAAACAAGAAAAATCCCAAATACAAAATCTAACAGCACACCTAAAGGAACTAGAAGCAGAACAGCAAAGGCAGCCTAAGCCCAGCAGAAGAAGAGAAATAATAAAGATCAGAGCAGAAATAAACAATATAGAAACTAAAAAAACTGTAGAGCAGATCAACGAAACCAAGAGTTGGTTTTTTGAAAAAATAAACAAAATTGACAAACCTCTGGCCAGGCTTCTCAAAAAGAAAAGGGAGATGACCCAAATAGATAAAATCATGAATGAAAATGGAATTATTACAACCAATCCCTCAGAGATACAAACAATTATCAGGGAATACTATGAAAAATTATATGCCAACAAACTGGACAACCTGGAAGAAATGGACAAATTCCTGAACAACCACACTCTTCCAAAACTCAATCAGGAGGAAATAGAAAGCTTGAACAGACCCATAACCAGCGAAGAAATTGAATCGGTTATCAAAAATCTCCCAACAAATAAGAGTCCAGGACCAGATGGCTTCCCAGGGGAGTTCTACCAGACGTTTAAAGCAGAGATAATACCTATCCTTCTCAAGCTATTCCAAGAAATAGAAAGGGAAGGAAAACTTCCAGACTCATTCTATGAAGCCAGTATTACTTTGATTCCTAAACCAGACAGAGACCCAGTAAAAAAAGAGAACTACAGGCCAATATCCCTGATGAATATGGATGCAAAAATTCTCAATAAGGTACTAGCAAATCGAATTCAACGGCATATAAAAAGAATTATTCACCATGATCAAGTGGGATTCATTCCTGGGATGCAGGGCTGGTTCAACATTCGCAAATCAATCAACGTGATACATCACATTAACAAAAAAAAAGAGAAGAACCATATGATCCTGTCAATCGATGCAGAAAAGGCCTTCGACAAAATCCAGCACCCTTTCTTAATAAAAACCCTTGAGAAAGTCGGGATAGAAGGAACATACTTAAAGATCATAAAAGCCATTTATGAAAAGCCCACAGCTAACATCATCCTCAACGGGGAAAAACTGAGAGCCTTTTCCCTGAGATCAGGAACACGACAAGGATGCCCACTCTCACCGCTGCTGTTTAACATAGTGCTGGAAGTTCTAGCATCAGCAATCAGACAACAAAAGGAAATCAAAGGCATCAAAATTGGCAAAGATGAAGTCAAGCTTTCGCTTTTTGCAGATGACATGATATTATACATGGAAAATCCGATAGACTCCACCAAAAGTCTGCTAGAACTGATACAGGAATTCAGCAAAGTTGCAGGATACAAAATCAATGTACAGAAATCAGTTGCATTCTTATACACTAACAATGAAGCAACAGAAAGACAAATAAAGAAACTGATCCCATTCACAATTGCACCAAGAAGCATAAAATACCTAGGAATAAATCTAACCAAAGATGTAAAGGATCTGTATGCTGAAAATTATAGAAAGCTTATGAAGGAAATTGAAGAAGATTTAAAGAAATGGAAAGACCTTCCCTGCTCATGGATTGGAAAAATAAATATTGTCAAAATGTCAATACTACCCAAAGCTATCTACACATTCAATGCAATCCCAATCAAAATTGCACCAGCATTCTTCTCGAAACTAGAACAAGCAATCCTAAAATTCATATGGAACCACAAAAGGCCCCGAATAGCCAAAGGAATTTTGAAGAAGAAGACCAAAGCAGGAGGCATCACAATCCCAGACTTTAGCCTCTACTACAAAGCTGTCATCATCAAGACAGCATGGTATTGGCACCAAAACAGACACATAGACCAATGGAATAGAATAGAAACCCCAGAACTAGACCCACAAACGTATGGCCAACTCATCTTTGACAAAGCAGGAAAGAACATCCAATGGAAAAAAGACAGCCTCTTTAACAAATGGTGCTGGGAGAACTGGACAGCAACATGCAGAAGGTTGAAACTAGACCACTTTCTCACACCATTCACAAAAATAAACTCAAAATGGATAAAGGACCTAAATGTGAGACAGGAAACCATCAAAACCTTAGAGGAGAAAGCAGGAAAAGACCTCTCTGACCTCAGCCGTAGCAATCTCTTACTGGACACATCCCCAAAGGCAAGGGAATTAAAAGCAAAAGTGAATTACTGGGACCTTATGAAGATAAAAAGCTTCTGCACAGCCAAGGAAACAACCAACAAAACTAAAAGGCAACCAACGGAATGGGAAAAGATATTCGCAAATGACATATCGGACAAAGGGCTAGTATCCAAAATCTATAAAGAGCTCACCAAACTCCACACCCGAAAAACAAATAACCCAGTGAAGAAATGGGCAGAAAACATGAATAGACACTTCTCTAAAGAAGACATCCGGATGGCCAACAGGCACATGAAAAGATGTTCAGCGTCGCTCCTTATCAGGGAAATACAAATCAAAACCACACTCAGGTATCACCTCACGCCAGTCAGAGTGGCCAAAATGAACAAATCCGGAGACTATAGATGCTGGAGAGGATGTGGAGAAACGGGAACCCTCTTGCACTGTTGGTGGGAATGCAAATTGGTGCAGCCGCTCTGGAAAGCAGTGTGGAGGTTCCTCAGAAAATTAAAAATAGACCTACCCTATGACCCAGCAATAGCACTGCTAGGAATTTATCCAAGGGATACAGGAGCACTGATGCATAGGGCCACGTGTACCCCAATGTTCATAGCAGCACTCTCAACAATAGCCAAATTATGGAAAGAGCCTAAATGTCCATCCACTGATGAATGGATAAAGAAATTGTGGTTTATATACACAATGGAATATTACGTGGCAATGAGAAAAAATGAAATATGGCCTTTCGTAGCAACGTGGATGGAACTGGAGAGTGTGATGCTAAGTGAAATAAGCCATACAGAGAAAGACAGATACCATATGGTTTCACTCTTATGTGGATCCTGAGAAACTTCACAGGAACCCATGGGGGAGGGGAAGGAAAAAAAAAAAAAAAAGAGGTTAGAATGGGAGAGAGCCAAAGCATAAGAGACTTAAAAACTGAGAACAAACTGAGGGTTGATGGGGGGTGGGAGGGAGGAGAGGGTGGGTGATGGGTATTGAGGAGGGCACCTTTTGGGATGAGCACTGGGTGTTGTATGGAAACCAATTTGTCAATAAATTTCATAAAAAAAAAAAAAAAATAAAAAAAAAAATAAAGAAGCTGATTAAATCATTTATAATTACTACAGAAATTACTTAATGGGTACTTCAATTCACAAAATATTTTGGGAGCCCAATTATGTTCTAATTACATGGTAGGTGTAGAGCCATATAATTAGGTCCTAGAAATACAAAGATTTAGAAAACCCAGGCCATGTCCTCAATAGCCATAACTATAACTATATGATTAAGACTGTATTAGGTATTTATAAAGTAACACAGGATTCCAGGGAAGAGTACTCTCTTCAATAAATATCTACAACATTTTATTTATACTTGTGGACTTTTGTTTTTTTTTTTTAATTTTTTTTTTCAACGTTTATTTATTTTTGGGACAGAGAGAGACAGAGCATGAACGGGGGAGGGGCAGAGAGAGAGGGAGACACAGAATCAGAAACAGGCTCCAGGCTCTGAGCCATCAGCCCAGAGCCTGACGCAGGGCTCGAACTCACGGACCGCGAGATTGTGACCTGGCTGAAGTCGGACGCTTAACCGACTGCGCCACCCAGGCGCCCCTATACTTGTGGACTTTTAATGAAAACTGTTCTCTTATGAGACAGTGTTATCTGTCCCACCCTTGCCAAACCACTGGATACTCAGAATAGGAATGAATAAAATTGAACCTGTCTTTTCTTTTTATGTCTTTGTATGTTTTTTTATTTATTTTTTAATGTTTATTTTTGAGAGAGAGAATGAGAGACAGAGAGAGAGCGCATGAATTGGAGAGGGGAAGACAGAGAGAGGAGCAGAGGATCCAAAGTGGGCTCAATAGCAGAGAGCAATAGCAGAGAGCCCCCTGCAGGGCTCAAACTCACAAACCATGAGATCATGGCCTGAGCTGAAGTCAGACACTTAACTGACTGAGCCACATAGGTGCCCCTCTTTATGTCTTTTTAAGTGTCACTTTTATTTCTTGTCTTGGGACATCTTCCTCACAGTCCCAAACTGAGGCTGCTTCCTCAGCATTCACATCAAAGCACACTGATTTATCAGTACTTTTCACTGGCTCAGTCGCCGGACCGTGAGCTCCTTGGGAACTGTGCCTTAGACATCTAGATATCTAGCACAGCGCTTGCTAGAAAAACATTTCCTGACTCCTCACCTCACTTGAAAGTCCATTCCAACATGAAAATTGACGCATAGAAAACTCACACTTTGATCTTTGGAGCCAGTTACCAGTTACTAAGAAGGAAAAAATGACTCTCAGCTGGTCTTGCTCTGGATCATGAAGATAGTGATTTTTGCCATCAGTAGAAGCAATGGAATCAGTGAAATATGCCTTCTGTATTTGAGACCATACTTGTAATATGAAGAAGCAACCAGTAGAGAGTAATGTACAGCCAGATGGTAGGAATGGATTTTTCTAATAAACTACAATTTACCAAATGGGTTTTCTATTAAAAATTATGTTTAGGGGCAACTGGGTGGCTCAGTCGGTTAAGCATCCGGCTTCGGCTCAGGTCGTGATCTCGCGGTTCGTGAGTTCGAGCCCCGCGTCGGTCTCTGTGCTGACAGCTCAGATCCTGGAGCCCGCTTCCAGTTCTGTGTCTCCCTCTCTCTCTGTCCCTCCCCCGCTCATGCTCTGCCTCTCTGTCTCTCAAAAATAAATAAACATTAAAAAAATTTTTTAAATTATGTTTAAAGGGATCAACCTCCTTAACAATACAACAAATTATATTTGGATATTTAATAACAATAGTATCATGCTGACTTTACATACATGATCACAGTCCATAGCTTCTCATCCTTTCTGAGATTAAAGGAAGTCAAGGACATAAATACACACATTTGTGCAAGGTCTTAGATGGAAAATCAATCCTGGTGAAGTCGTGTGTTGAGTCATTACCAAAAACCTGACTTACTGATCCACATTTGAAGAAGAGGGAGTCTATGTTTTATGTCCCTTTCATCACATAAAGCTCAGGGGAAAATGGAAAAACAGAAGTTCTCATAAGTCTACATCTCAGGTCTATTATAAACATTCTAATATGAGGATTTTCTCAGGGAAAAAGCTAGGAAACATTGTAGAAGGCAAATACAATGAATAAACATGCCTATTATTTCCCAGAATTTGAATGGTCATATCCAGGAACAACCCAATAATGTGAGCAATACACTTTCAAATGCAGAAAGAACAAAATGTTAAGTGCTAAGCAATTTCCTCTATTTTATCTTTATAAAATCTTATTCTTTCATTATATATTTCATCTTAAATATTAATTTCTTCCTGCATCTAAAAATGCTCACTATATTACATGTTTTCTCTTTGTTTCTTTTATCTATCCAGAAACTGACAGTACCTTATGTAGACTATCTTCCTGTGCTTTCCTATTTTTAATCAAAAATGTTTTTCTCTCCATAAAAAGGCAAAACAAACCATAAACCTTCTAACAACTCTAACAAATCCACTATGGCCCACTGGCTGTCACAGTTTAGAAAACCCATACATCAATATGTTCCCTTTTTAATCAAAAAGTGGGGAGGGGGGGGAGACAAAAACTGTTAATAAGTCAAACTACTTTGATAATGAATTGCTATTTTTTAAAGGACCAGGACATACACAGGCCCAAGCACAGTCTGCTTCCTAAACTTCCATCAAAATTATAAGTAAGGACCTCATCATTATCTCCCCTTTACTTATCCTGTGCAGGCAAATTGCCTCTACCTGCACCAGGCATCATGCTCAGAACTAGCATGGTTACAGTAGACACATCTGACTTAGGTTAAATGTTTCACTTCATTTTTTCAGATATTTATATATTTATTGTTATAAAATGTCTTGCCAACTCAGTGTACATTATCAACAGAATAAAAGAATAAAATAAGAATGAGAATAAATAAGAATAAAAATCAATTTAATTGGACCAAGGTTGGGCCGTGGAACTGGCATTTTGAAGTCCTTCTGGTGACTTAAAAATGATTTTCTGGTGATTTTAATGAGGAATCAGAGGAAGAATCTCTTCTCTATAGAAAAAGAGCTTTGTACATGGTAAAGTTGTATGTTGAAGTACTTAATGTGGCTAGGTTTTTTTAGTCTCAAAACAAACTGGTTTCATATCATATCAAAGGCTCTTAGTAAAAAACAAAAAAAAAATAAAGTTGAGGTTGGGGCACCTGGGTGGCTCAGTTGGTTAAGCGTCCGACGTCAGCTCAGGTCATGATCTCAGGGCTGGTGGGTTTGAGCCCCGCCTCGGGCTCTATGCTGACAGCTCAGAGCCTGGAGCCTGCTTCAGATTCTGTGTCTCCTCTCTCTCTCCCCCTCCCCCACTCACGCTCTGTCTCTCTTTCTCTTCAAAAATAATAAACATTAAAAAAATTAAAAACAAAATTGAGGTTATATTTCATCATGACAATTGACAATGACTGTCCATGTAAGTTACTATGAATGAATTTTTAAAGAGAACATGGAATAGTGACACATATTTCACATTGGAATTTTTATTTAAATTGCATTTATTCTAATCACATTTGACATACATATCCTGTTATGAAATTTACTTCTTGTTTTATTTTAAGTATGAATAAGTTTCAAGACATTTATTTATTTATTTGTTTGTTTATTTATTTATTTATTTTAGTGTTTATTTTGAGGGAGAGAGAAACAGAGTGTGAGAGCAGGGGAGAGGCAGAGAGAAAGAGAGACACAGAAGCTGAAGAAGGCTCCAGGCTCTGAGCTGTCAGCACAGAGCCCAACACAGGGCTGGAACCCATGAACCACTGACCTGAGCCGAAGTCGGATGCTCAACTGACTGAGCCAGCCAGGTGCCCTGTCAGGATCTTTATTTTGTAAATAGCTCTTACATTAAATAATAAATTGCTGAAATAAATATTGCTATAGAGAAAACTGCATTTAATTTTCTGAATACAATGCAATCTTTTATTCCTATGCTTGAAATAAAAATATTTCCAATAGGATTGACATACATTCTGTCTTTTCCTGTAGGAATTGTGATTAAAAAGGCAAACCTCCACTGACCACCACATTAAGCTTTCTACCAAACTCCCTCCCTTATAAGTGTATTTACATTTCAGTATCTGGCCTTTGTCCCTGAAGTTCTGGAAGCTTTGTCTATGTCACATGCATAGCACATTTTAATACCAAGCATTAAGAGTAGGAATTAAATTTAAATGTTCTTAAAATGCTACCTTAGAGAAGTCTCAGTTTTAATTTTAGCACAGTTTCTCTAAAATGTGTTTTTACAACATATAGCCCTCTTTGGTTACAATCAGAATAATTACCTTCTCACATTTATCTCTTTAAATGATCAAATTTAATAAACATTCATTTATTACCCACCTATACAAGACAGTTTCTGATATATTTTTTAATTATTTGAAATACAATATTCTGTTAAAGGATATCAGTTAACAAAATGTGAACCAGTCAAGTTCACAATGAGTTATTTCTCCTAGTTTACTATTTTAATCAGAGCTAAGTTAGTGAAAAATCCTAAGGCCTGAAGTTTAAAAATGAATTAATAAAGGAAATAAAATTCTCAAGTTTCTGATATTTTGATATCTCAATCCTGAGATCTGACTCACAATAGATGCAATGTTCTATGCATTATTATATTTGAACTACATACAACTTGAGTGATTTACAATTTATTTAAACAATTTTCCACTCCAATATTAGGATAGAAAACAAAACCCAAAATTTCATCCCCTTTCTTCCTTACTTCCTTAGTACAGTGTATGTGAGTTATGTATTTATATTAGGTGTGTATTTATTTATGCATTACTTCACCAAAATTAATACCAATTCCATACCAGAAACTGTGGTAGGCACTGGAAATTAAAGAGGAAGACAGAATAAGAAAAACAGGTAAAATCAATTTTGAAACGCATTATCATTGCACACTTTAAATCATAGAGCATTAATGGATACAGTAAGCTGGGATATATACCTTTTCAGTCAAGGACAATTTCATATAACAGTAAAGTTACCTGCCTCCATTAATTAATATGGTTACATATATTTGTCAAATACTTTTGCATCTTCAAATCGTCCCTAGACTACAGAGAGGACCACGTTGTAGATGAGGAGAAGGAGGATAGGAGGAGGAGAAAAAGAAATGAAAAGATTGTAACTTCTGTTTATGGCAACAGGGTAGACTGAATAATTTGAAAACCTTCAAACAATGAAACAAATTTTCTGGAAAAATAAAATAATCCCTGTTAAAGGAATGATTGATCTGTAAGAAAATAAGGGAAATCCTTAGGGGTTGATATCAAGGAGGAAAATAAATTCCAGAGAGATGAGAACAAACTTATTCTGGGAATATGCTGGGTATAGCGACTAATCTCAGCAAAAAAGAGGCTTAGAGCAGGAATGGAGCCTTTTCAGAGATCTGGAGCAAAACTCCCTCAAAAGCTAGGACTCTCAGTGAGCCATTCAGTCAGTGAAAACAAAAAACAAATTAAAAAGGAAGGAAGGAAGAAGGAAGGAAGGAAGGAAGGAAGGAAGGAAGGAAGGAAGGGAGAGAGGGAGGGAGGAAGGAAGGAAGGAAGAAAATGAGATGAAAGAGAGGTGAGAAGGGAGCTTGTTTTTCTTAACCTAGGCTCCAGGGTCTGAAAAAAGGACTTTCTTAAGAATCCATAAGCATAGGCCAGTCAAATTAAGGTTTAGATAAAGGAATACACAAATGTATGGAGAAAGCATACAAGCATTGACTGGTAATAATAATAAGTTCATCATAAGAAAAAAATTGTAACTACGTGTGGTGATGGATGGAACTAAACTTGTGATGATCATTTTGCAATATGTACATATATCAAATCATTTGTTTTACATCTGAAACAAATGTCAATTATAGTTCAATAAAAACTTATATTAATGACAAATTTCCTAGAAAAATACAATTTAACATTTATACTCCATATGGCATTTGAAAACTAAATCAGTAGTTAAAAACCTCATCCAAAAAGAAAACTTTATGCCTAGATTTGTAGGTGAGTTCTTCCAGACATTGAAGGGATAGATAATTCTATCAACTAATTCCAGTTAACTGAAATATAGAAAATATTCTTCAATCATTTTATGAAGTTGCTATAATCTTGATACCCAACCACATAACTATAGGATGAAAAATGAATAGACCAATCTAACAAATTAACAAGGATGCAAGTATCCTAGATCTAATATTAGCATGTCTAATACATGACAACCCAATTAGGTTCCTCCCAGGAATAGAAAGATGGTATTATCATTTAAAAAGTGATTAACAGAAGTCATCACATTAGTAGGAAAAGGTGATAACTTCAATAGATTCAGAAAAAACATTTAATAAAATTCAGCATCTATACATTGTTTAATAATCAGCAAGCAAGAATTAAAAAGGCAACTACCCCAATCTTATGCTTGCTGATTAAATACTGGAATCCTCTTTAAAAGTAAGGAAAAGGAAGACACCCCTTTTATTCCCCACTGTACAGTAGATCCAAGGCAGCATGACTGGAGTTTTAAATGAAGGTATTAAGAAAGGATATTCCAGACACATGGGAAGCATTGTAAAAAGGCATGGATGCATGGAAAGTATGAAGCCATTTCAATACGGTTGGAACATAAATTGGGAGAGAGGAGGAGAGGGCAATGAAAGGAGACTAGACTAGAAATGTAGACAAGAATCTGGTCTTATAGAGCTTTGGATTGAGATGGGGTTTTATTTTAGAGATGATAAGGAGCCAATTTCAAGACAGAATACTGAATCCATATTTTAGAGTGATCTCCATGGTAAATATGAGGAAGACTATTCAGAAGGGGGAAGATTAAAATGTATTTTTACTCAGGTAGGGTAAATCTAGACTTTGTCTTCACCTTGTATCCCTGTCTGACATATAGAAAGTACTTAAAAAATACCTGTCAATATTTAAACACTGTGAACAGGAAAATAAGGACACGCAGAGGAATGGGTAGCTTTTAGAGATGGTAAAAGTGAGTGTATTCAGGATTTAGTGATCAAATGCAGAGATTGATATAAGAGTATGAATCAAAGATGCTAAATATTCCGGCCTGGGTGAGTGGTAGAACTATAACTGAGAGAAGAAATAAAGGAGAATCTGATTTGAGGCATAAAAGAATGGTCTCATTTTTGTCAGACTGAGTTTGGATTGTTTGTGGGATACCCATGGGAAGAAGTTTCAGAGAAGGTAGAACTAAGCCTCTGGAGTGAAGGGAAAGAAGTCTGAGCTAATGATATAGATGTGTAAATGTTTTGTAATTGCCAAGGTCCCATATCAGTAATTCTGGATGTTAGAAAAGATGATATTCTCTAGTATAAAGTAAAAATGTCTGCCTTTCTTATTCAGAGAAAATGTTCCACATGGTATACAAAGAAATATCAGTACTTTGGGGTTTTATTGCTTTGGGGGGTTGTTTCTTTATTCGTTTGGTTTGGGTTTTAGCAGACTTGACCACTGCCCAACCACCTACCCACCCACTCCCAAACATACGGATACTGACTATTTTGATGAAAAATGCTTGCCCGAAGTCACCCAATAACCTTACTGAAATTTGGCCACTTCTTTATCTAAAGTGATGAGAATCAGAAATAGCACTAGAACATAACTGAGCTATTGGGATTATTGTATCTGTGCTGTGAAAACAAATGCAACCAATATTAACCCAAATGGTTTCAAATGTCCTACCTCTATGCTTAATATTTTGATAACATTTCTTCAAATGTCTTGAAACCCACAAAATCAAGAGTAATTGAAGCACTTTTGTCAAATCCCTCACTTTAGAACAGTTTTTTGAATTGGAAAATTAAAAATGAAAGTAATTTTCCCTCAGTTGGAAGGATATGTTGTATATGAAACAAGATTTTCTCAAGGAACTATGGTAGAAAAGCAAGTAAACAAGTGCTCATCTATTTGGAAACACGGATGACCTGAGTACATCTTGATGACGCTGAGTGAGTGGTTCTACATTAGCCTGTTCATTCTTCTATTTTCATCCTTCATCTTCTTCACCAAACATCATGTACATAACTGGGCACTTACAGGATTCTCTGTGTAATCAAGGAGACCATTCTATGATGGCACTTTCTTTATTTCAGTTGTAATTGCTAATCAGAATGGTAGGCATCAGAAACCAGCCCCATTCTATACAGCTACTTGAGATGCTGCTGTCTATGGCAATAGGGGATGAGGTCAGTAAAATGTCCTGGGCAACCTTCTTGCATTTCGCTTACACATTTAATCCAACCCCAACTGGCTTTTGTAAATTCTGTCCCCAAAATTAGTCATCTGTGATCTCTCAATCTCATAAAGTGTATAAAATTGGGTTAACAGATATTGACGTTCTTTTTTTTTTTTTTAATCTTTATCTTGTCACTTTTCCAGAGGCTTTACACTAATTGTACACCTTTTCCCACCCCACACCCCCGCGTTTTTTTCTCTCACCAGCAGGTTAGGTTGTTTTTAAAAAAAAAATAGTAATGAAGTATTTTAGCATAACTATATACACCACATGGTGGGAAAATAAACATTTCTCATGATTAAACTAGAATTCACAGTCCAAATAAACAGTGATGTACAAAGTTCATTGAGAGTTATTTGTCACCAATCATTTGTAAGGTCAATGCTTCAGCAGAGTGACTGTCATATTTGTGGTTACTGAACAATATGCACTGAGGATGACATAAAAACCTACTTGTGGTATTTATACAGAGCTTATCAAGAAATTATGTTGGCACTGAACATCTAAGCTGCTTTTAGGAAATACAAAAATAAAAAGTGAATATAAAGAATGATAACATGTCAATGTGGAAATTTATGAAAAACATGGAAGAAAAATTGAAATAGAAATCAATAGTTATGTTCATGGGGAGGGAGAAGAAAGTAAAGACTGAAGCAGGTAGCAAGAGAGTGTGAAGAGAGCAGGTAGAAAGAGAAAGGTGAATAAGAGATATTAAAGGGCAGTAGCATTACTGTAGAACTAGAAATGAATTACCTCATCGACGGAAATAATAAAATGGAAAAAACAAAAGGAATATAAATGATATAAAAACATATTTCTATTTAAACCTAAATTTATAATAAAATCTGAAGTTACCCCAGGCCATTCAGAATATTCCTAGTATTTGGTTACTGAATGCAGAGGTAAGCACTTGGGGGGCAGTGATTGTGCTAAAATACAATTACTAACAGCATTTGGTTTCTTGTTCACATTCCATGCAGAATATTATAGCAAGGTATCAGAAAATGTGAAAGTAAGACCACGGAACAACTCTTAAACTTTAAGACTAGAAATAAAATCAATGAGGATTTTAATAACAAAATTAGATTCTGATATATTGTCTCCAGTGAGAAAATAGTGAAAAACTGTTAAAAGTAATAAATGCACATACGATATTTGTTCATTAGATATTTTTGTTTTAAAGCAGCAGAAAATAATTATTAGCACCAGAGTCTGGATTGTTGTAATAGCCTCATATCTATTCTTCCACTGTCAATAGCCAACCACCAGTCCTTAGTCTGTTGTGGGGCCTTTTAAAGGTAAGAGATCACATCACTCCTCTACTCAAAAACTACCAGCCAGCATAAAATCCAAGGTCATCCATGCCCTTCAGGATCCAGCTTCTGGCCCTCTGTTACCAAATCGCTGATTACTCCCCTCCTGGCTCATTTCTACCTGGCCACACTGGCCATAACCATTCCTCAAATATTCCACCCATGTTCCTGCCCGGGGCCTGAGCACTTGCTATTCCCCCACCTAGAACAATCTCTCCTCAGCTACACATTTCATTTTCCGTAGAAGTTTTCCCTGACCACCCTGTTTAAAATACCAATCCCTCCCTTTCTCTCCCCTTCCTCTGCTCTAATTTTCTCCATGACACATCAGTCATATTTTCTTTGTTTATTGGTTTGTTCCACATAGAATAGTGCCTATTACCTACTGGACACTCAACGAATATTTTTGTTAATGAACACTCCATATCTTCGATGAATTGCCAATTGCCTACCCTCACATTGTTATGTGCCAAGGCCTGTTTGAGTTTTTGTTTGTTTGTTTTTCACATGGATTAGCCCATCAAAATCCTCATAACAACACTATGAAATACAGCTGCACTTTAAGCACTAAGTTTTGTTGTCATTTTTTTTTCACATCCACACTAGCAACTAGCAAGGAAACTAATCCTGTTTTACAGTCAAGAAAACTGAGGCATAGAAATTTTAACTATCTTGCCCAAGAGTAAATAGCCAGTAGGTGGTACAGCCAGGATTCCAACCCAGTTGGTCAGCAGAGTTCCATGCTCTCAACCACTAAGCTCCACCACTGCTACAGGAATAAATGGATCAAGACGACCAGAACACCGACATTTGTGCAATGCCTTATGAGTTTCAAAATCTGTTCATACACAGGGGAAGTATAGTGCCGTTGTTTTACTAGTAAAAAGAGAGTATATTTTCTCTTCTTGACAAATTCAGTATAAATTTGAAAACATCTCCATTTTGTATTTAGGAAATACTTGGCATATAACTGGTGCCAAGCCAGTCCCTAAAGGAAAAGAGATAAGAATTTATGGAACAGAGTTCTGTGTTCAGGATGCTTACATTCTGTTGTTTAAAACAGGAAAAATAACACATAATAATAGATACTGTGATAATTACTCTAGCAGAGGCTTATACAATGTTCTATGGCATGCATATAACTAATATTGCTTTACGGTAGGCGAAGAAGAACTTATAAGTGTGAGTGAAAGGCAGCTTTAGAACAGAGAAGATGAACAGACCATTGCTCTGCAGAAAAGAGAGAGGGGAAAAAAAACGCTTTCCAGGTAGAGAGCTTATCCTGAGCCAACCATGAAGGCATGAAAGTGAGAGCATGGCAAAAGTAAGCCAAAACAGACAATTCTGTGTGCAGAAATTGTTGAGTGGGTATGAGAGAGTGGCAAGAAAGAATACTAAAAGGTAGATTGGGCCCAGGTTATAAAGCAGATTGAACTTTCTCCTGTATGAATTGGGAAGATAGCTAAGTAAGAACGTTAAATTTACTCTTCAGGATTGTAGAGGATTTGTGTGAGGCAAGAGCTGAGGAAGAACCCGAAAACTCCTTGTAATTAAAAAAAATTAGTGTTTATTTATATATTTTGAGAAAGTGTGAGTAGAGAGGGGCTGAGAGAAAGGGAGAGAGAGAATCCCAAGTGGGCTCTGCAGAGATGCCAGCACAGAGCCCTTTGTGGGGCTCCATCCCACATACTGTGAGATCACAACCTGAGCCAGAATCAAAAGTCAGACACTTAACAGACTGAGTCACCCAGGTGCCCTAACACCTTGCAATTTTTGGAACATCCTGGGTAAAATCCTGCTGTGAATATCAGTAAGGAAACCCAAGGCCACATTGGAAGTTTCTTAGTTTTTGCACAGAGTTGGCTTCAAAGCAACTTAGAAAAACAAAACAGCCCCCAGAGTGAGGTGTGTCCCCTCCTGGGGCTTACAGAGGGTACAAAGGCAAGTACAGAGGGAGTTACAAGCCAATTATCATGATAGAGGCCAAAGTAAACTATTTGACTCCACTGAGCCTGAAGGCCCTGGAGGAAACTTAGTCACTTTACTTCTGCAAATGCTCCTAAAAAAGCGACTGACTTTTCCTTAAGTATTGTTTGCCCTTTGCTTTTTTTCCCTTCCCATACACACACTAGCAAGCAGATTGGAAACTAATTTTTTTACTACTTCTTTGAAAAAAGGACTGCTAAGTTAAATGGTTAGGAGTCATGTTAGATAAGCAAACAATTAGTCTACATTTTATTCTGAATTAAAGACCCTTTTAAGTCAACTGCTCAATATTGTTGAATTATTTTTTAACATCATGAATCAAGGTATGCTATTGTCCTCACTGAGCTCACCAAAATAAGAAAAGAGGGCAGCATTGCAGATGACCAATAAATCTCTATTGGTTTGATACTATTTCTATGATAGAACCCTTGTTTCCAGAATAAAGCTGGTTTTTCTAAAAGCTTCTGGAAAAAAAATTAGAGGATCATAATAATGTCTATAATTTGTGTATCAAATTTCCTCTTAAAATTTTTTTTCATTCACTCTATCTCATTTAATCCTCACAAAAACTCCATGAGATGGTATTATCAGATCTGTTAAGTAGATGAGAAAATTTTATTTTAGTGGTCTTCCAACTTGTACTTGGAAACCATTTTGTAATGGTTTAAGTTATTGTTTAAAAAATGCCTTTCCCTATCTTAATGTGTGACTGAGACTCATTACTAACTCAGATTGATTCACAGAGTAGCATTAGGACGCCAAATTCAGGGGCACCTGGGGGGCTCAGTCGTTTAAGCCTCTGACTTGATTTCAGCTCACATCATGATCCCAGAGTCCTGACATGGTGCTGTGTAGGGCTCTGTGCTGGTTATGGAGCTGGCTTAAGATACTCGCCCTCTCCCTCTGCCCCTCTCCTGCTTGTGTGCCTGCATGAGCTCCCTCTCCCTCTCTCAAAATAAAATAAAATGAAGATAAGATAAGATAAGGTAAGATAAGATAAGATAAGATAAGATAAGATAAGATAAGATAAGATAAGATAAGAAGATAAGGTAAGGTAAGATAAAGGCTGAAAATTCCTGTCTTCTGACACTAACCTGTTGTTTCTCTCCGGTATCAGGTCTCAGAGAAAACCACCAAATTCAACAATAATTCAAGTCACTCCAATAATCAATAATCCATGATACTTAACACTGATACTTTAGCCATTTGTATTATATAGAGTACGTGATTATTTTAAAGGTTAAAATTTTTTAAGTACCATTAATTCAGATAGCTTCAATAAAATCATCTAGTATCTAGATGCTAGTCTGGACCCAGATTTACCTGAAAAGAAAGAAATACGTAACTGAAAAGAAAGTGTTTCTCAACCAAACTATTACAATACAGAAGGTAAATTAAGTAAGACTTACAAGTCTTATTGTCCAAATAGAGTTCCATTTCCTCAGAGATTTAGATAATTTCTGATCTTCTACTGTTGTCAAGGCAATGTTGTCTAAGAAGCCTTTAGCAATTCTTTGGATCTGAATTCTCTAAGAATTCCTGTATTACAAAATAGAATTATAAATCACTTTGTATTCTGAATACAAAAAAGTTGGCTAACTTTTTTCTTAAAAATAACTTCCCAATCAAAATTTAAGTTCATGGAGAACAAGGAAAATAATTTGTTTTCACTAGAACTCTCCACATCTTGTACACTAGTACTAGGCATGAGACTAATATTTGCTACATGTTTGTTGAGTTCTTAGAAAACGCAAGTTCTCAACAAATGCAGGGCTGGGGAGGGAGGGTCAGTTGATCAGTGATGCAAGTTATAAATTATCCATTTAGTAAAAGAAACAGTCATGTAGAACTTGTCCTGAAAAAGGTCTTTCTAACTGCAGAAGTTATTTTATTTCATTGTAAAGTAATAAAATCACAGTTCCTTATCCTAATGTGTGATTCAGACTTATTACTAATTCAGATAGTCCTTGAATCTAATTAGTAGATTTTATTGTTTTTATTTTTTCCAACATATGTACAGCCAAATTCCAAAGATGTGTCTTTTTTTTTTTTAACATTCATTTAAACTATTCTTTGCACATCACTGAACTCAGCATCTTGTAATTCTTATAACTATTATGGAGCATGCAATTGGCTTCTTTTATGAAGAACTGAAAATAGAGAGTTACCCTGTTGAAATAAAGACTTGAGATTCGAAAGAGTGTTCTGTCATTGCTTTCCATTTCACTTGATATCTTTACATTCTGGTGATTAGGTTGTTTGAAAACTTCCAAATCAGCATAAAGAAATCAGAACACTCTGGGTTCTGTCAGAGACACTTATAACGTCTCTCTGATTTAAATTGTATACCCAGAGGGTAGAAATAGAGATTTCTCTATTTTGGATAAAATATAACTCAGGCACCAAATAATATATAATAAAAGTAATGACAGTACTTCCTCATCTCCTGTTAGTGTTTGAAACAGCATAAAGGAGACAGTGTCCTGGGAATTTTTTTAGTGTTCATTTGTGTTAAAACCTATGTACTCCTTCCTTTAGAACATTTTATGTATATTTTTGTTTAATTTGAAAAAGTGCTGTTATAGTATTTCTAAAATTAGAAATCACTTAGGAAATATGATCTTTAGGTATATTGGTTTACTTATCTTCCAACATCTTTTTGCTTCCCCTTTATAAAAAGTGCCAGATAAAGCTAGAGAGGGGAAAAATGTGCATCTGTGTGCAGATCCTAAGAGTATTCCCCTGCCTGTTACTATTGCTGCATTAAAAAATTTTTTTTAAAAATGACTCCAAATTTCATAGTCTAAAGTAACAATTATCTTATCTGCTCATGGATCTTGTAGGAATGGGGCAGGGCATCTCAGGGATGGCTTATCTCTGCTCCACATTCAGAGCTCTGAGAATTCAAGGCTAGATAATCAAGACAGCTGAAGTCTGAAATCATGTAGAGGTTTCTTGTCTCAACATGGCTGGTGCCTGAGTCGGGATGATTTACAGAGTGTTTCCATGAGGTCTCTCCCACATGGCTTCATTTCTTCATCACATGGCCACCTTACCATGGTGGTTGCCGTATCTCTTACCTACCAGAGATGCTCTTGGCTCATGGCTCCAAGAGATAGTGTTCCAGCAAACAAAGTTAAGACTGTTTAGTCTTTTATGACACAACCTCAGAAGTCACACAGCATCACTTCTGTATTTTATCAGTCACAGCAGATTCAAAGCCCATCCTGACTCAAGGGAAAGGGAGTAAGATTCTGCCTTTGATGCAGGAGTGGCATGCCTACACTGTAAAACAGCGTGTAAAAGAGCAGAAGATATGGGGCGCCTGGGTGGCTCGGTCGGTTAAGCGTCCGACTTTGGCTCAGGTCATGATCTCACGGTCTGTGAGTTTGAGCCCCGCGTTGGGCTCTGTGCTGACCGCTCAGAGCCTGGAGCCTGTTTTGGATTCTGTGTCTCCCTCTCTCTCTATGCTCCTCCCCTGTTCATGCTCTGTTTCTCTCTGTCTCAAAAATAAATAAACGTTAAAAAAAAAAAAAAGAGCAGAAGATATGGTGGGGCCAAGTTTGGGAAATGAAATCTGCCACAAATGGGCTCAGTCTTTTATGTCTGTGTCCACTGGATATATGAGTGGAACTTGCTTGATGAAGGAGACTTGCTTGGCTGTGCTCCCTTTTTATCTGTCATATCAATTAGCACTTGCTACATTTGCACTCAACAAATGTTTATTGAACCTGCATTTGAAGTAATCCCATCATCTTTCCAGTGAGGTCCCAGGAAAACCTTCATTTACTGTCACAAGAGATAATGATTATGAAAATGACAGTGAATATTAATTTTCCAATTATCTCAGTTGCAGGCATAAAATTGCACTAAATTCATGTGTCAGCTCCCTAAAAGACAGTATTTCCTAGCTCAGACTCTGATGCGAGGTATGCTTATTGTCCAGTCCCTGGTACACTAACTACAAAAGTGTGTCCTCGGGCGAGTTATTCACCAAGCTTCAGTTTCCTCATCAGTAAAATGAAGCAAACACTGCTAACTCAAAGGAACAGAAGTGAGCAAGCACATCTGTAGAGCCAGCTTGAAAAAGCCGGGTCAAAGATTAGAGAGCAGGAGGGTATGATAAATGCCGATCAGGGGTACAAATAAAGAGGTTGTCCTTTTATAACAGGTCAACCCAGAAGGGATGTCTTTTCTAATTTGCACAGATCATTATATGTACTAGTGGAAGACATTGTGGCAGCTTTAAAAACAAAACAAAATGAAACAAAACAAACAAAAGCAAGCAAGCACCAATAAAAATATGATCATTAAATGCATGAGTATTTACCCCTTTGCCTCCATTTTACCAGTCCAAATAAACCAATGGGGCCGGTGTATAGTAAAAAAAAAAAAAAAAAAAAAAAAAAAAAAGTACCAAATTTGGGTTGTATTATACTCAGGCTTCCAAGCTATATTATCAAGAGTCACTATTCAATTATATTTATTACATATGCCATATTACATATGCTAGAATATGTTAATATTTACAAGTGCATCAAAGTGTTCTCTTAGGTGTGAAAAGATGATATCCATCTTGGAATTTGTTTATCAAAATCTTGAAATAAATGTAAGCAAAGGTCCAACTAGACTCTCAACAAACCCTCTATATCCCATCCCACTCTATGGAGGCAGCTGCTTTGATGATTCTGTTTGCACCGATATTAAAAACCAAACTTGATCAGAACTCAAAATGGGTCCATTAGAAAGCACCAGTGCAGCTTGAAATCATCATCTAATGGAACAAAAAGCATTTTGAATCTTAGGCTTATTACTGAACTGTCTCGGGTGTATCTTAAAAGAGCTAAGAGTTTGCTCAAAAGGAATTACAACTGGCTATTCTCCAAAGAAGAGTTCACATACAGACACACGCACATACAAACAGGAATCTGCTTTTGCTCCAAATAAGAAACTTACTGGTACCAGGACAAAAAACTCTTCCTCTGTCCCTAACTCTGCTTTACAGCTCCTTATCTACATCATAACACCCTAGACCCAAGGGAGATTTAAGCTATTCTTAACTAAAATATTCTAGCAAGAATGTAGAATTTGATGGAGGGAAGAACACCTCCCTAGTTTAGCCAATAAACTCCTTTGATATCCGGAAGAATCATGGCCTGCTTACTTAGCCCAAGGGTTCTCCCTGGTTCCATAATTTCTTTATTTCCTCCCTCTCCAAAATTCTACCCCTGAAGCCCTTCCTAGCCCTTTCCATCTCTTGATGAACCACCCTTTCCCACAGCACAGAGAACATCCATCCTCCAGTGCTGACGTGGGTCTTACAAATATGTTTCCACCTGAGGTGTTTTCCAGATGTCTGTAGTTCTCTATTTCTCTCACAGGAGACGAGTGAGCTAGGGAACACGGGAGGAGATATATGGTGGATGCTTTCACTCACACTAGGGCTAATTTTCTTATAAAAATATCTGAAATAAAACACAGCCTGTCACCGGGGGGATCAATTTCCTCCAAAGAGCATCTTTAGCCTCAAATTAAACTTGTCTTTTTTTTTAATTACTGATGATCTTGATCTTATTCCACATAAAACAAACCTCTAGCCTTGTTATGCTCCTCTCCTACCCTGAGTTTTATTGCACAGTGTTTCTAGATTTAATGGAGATATTTCTTTCTAAGCCATCCAGGCAAATGGTACTCAGAAAACCTCTCAGAACATGATATTCAGAACACCTCTCTCTGGTCCACCAAGTCTCTTACATACTAGAAAAGCGGGAGAAGGGTGCTATGGGAAGAATTTCAGGTCATCCTGCAGTACCTGAAGAAGGCCTCTAACTCTTTCAGGATCCATATTAGTACTGTAGAATTTGTATGAATTCAAGGCCACTTGTGCTTTTATAATTCCCAGGATGTTTTATGCCCTCCCTATTGGACTCCCTACTTGTGCTGAGTGTTGAAAGTCTCATTGTTTAGATGATCCAGCAACATCTCCTAAACTAATGGTAACTCTGGAAGTCCTTATGATAGAAGAGGCCCAACAAATAGAGGAAACTTGAGTATTTTTTTCCAAATGGTCCACCAATGGAAGGTTGGAGGAGAAGTTTCCTGAATTGATATATGATCATATATAATCAAGTAATTATACATAATATATTAATACAATACATAATTTTATTACATATACAAGTATATTACACGAGTAATATAACCATTCAGTCTGGCTTCATTCTAAATGTAAGCTCCCTTACATATACTGGATATGTGTAAAGCTATAAGAAAAATAAGTGCAAAGTAATAAAAGTATTTTTTATGAACATTTAACTTCTCAGGATTCAACTCTATGGTCTACACAAAAGAGGGAGGAAGAATAAAAGTGTGAGAATGATTTCAAGTTGCATAGTTCAGAGGTTTTATCTGCTTTTCTCCCTCAAAGAGTGAGTACCTGATATTGGTGTGAGAAAGAAGATGGAAAGCAAGGGTTTACTCTGCTCAGTCCTGCCCCTATTAGTGAGACCTTGCTGTAAATGAAGAAATGTTCAAGGCTAACTTTGACTACATGTGATCTTCCCTTGTACCCAGAAGAATTCAACCCAAGAAAGTGATGGGCTCCTTCATGTAATTTCATTTCCTCCCTGTCCAGCACACTGAGGACTCCAGGTGGCTCTGCTGCCTGAGATGGTTCTGAGGAGCCGACCCCCATCCCTCCCTGAAAAGCCCATGCTACTTGCACTGGCTCACTCCCAAAAGCTTCGCCTTTGTGAAGCTTTCCAGTGTCTTTCCAATGTAAAATAAGTTTACGAAATATTTAAAAATGGGCACCAGGGTGGCTCAGTTAAGTGTCTGACTCTTGATTTTGGCTCATGTCATCATCTCATGGCTCATGAGATGAATCCCCTTGGGGGGCACTCTGCTGACAGTGCAGAGTCCGCTTGGGATTCTTTCTCTCCTTCTCTCTCTGCCCCTCCCCGGCACACACAGGTACACTGTCTCTCTCTCTCTCAAAATAAATAAGCTTTAAAAAAATGAATTGGATTTTCTGCAAAAATAAAGGAAGAAAAATAAAAAGAATGAAAAAATGTTAGATAATGGTTCTTTTTGAGTGTGAGATTATGAGTGATCATTTTTATGTCACTACATTTTTCTACATTTCTCAGTCATAGTCACATATGTATTCATTTGCTTGATAACATAAAAAAAAGGAGTTAAACAAATTTAAGAATTATTACCTGGACAAATCTAAATGTTTGTTGGTATTTTATATATAATGTTTCCCTGACCTAGGTAAAGACCATCCAAAGGGTTACACAGGGAAATGGCGAGACCAGTTTTTTATTGCCAAATTATCTGAAAAGGATTAGGACAAGTTTGTCATGTATATATTAGAGAAGAAATTTAGTAAAAAGGTAACAGCTCCTCCTTATTTTTATAATTTCATGCTTAATTCTCTCTGAACCAATAGAAAAATCAGAGTAGTTGATTCTTAACTATAAAATCTTCCTTGGTTTAAGCAATGGAGAATAGATTTAAATTAGCGTGTTGCATTGAGCTAAAATTGGCTTTATGCATCATAATCATTATTTTCAGATCATAACTTTGAAAACTATAAAATAGGAGTGGAAAAGAACAGTTATTGAGTACTATTGTGGGCCAAGTTATATGTTAGATATTTATACATATTATGTTCTTTGATTTTTACCCAAAACCCCAAGAGAATTATCCTTACTTTACAGCCAAATGAAGGGAAGCTTAGAAAGATTAACTTTACTAGGGTCATGTAACTAGTAAATAGAAGTGACAAGATTCAAAACAGATTGTTCTGATTCAAAGTCTTTCCTGGAAACCAAAATTAAAGCAAATAGTATATAAATAGTAATCTATTTTGAGATTAGAATCAAGATGAGATAGAAGCCACTTAATAAATTTTTGCCTGAGTAATATTTTAGAATATGTGCTTTTAGGCAAATACTGCTTAATTACATGAGTATTCTTTAATTTTCAAGCTTAGCAGGAGCAATAATAATCAGAGCAACTAACTTCTTTTTTTTCTTTTCTTTCTTTTTTTTTTTTTTTTTTTGAGTTTTTACCATGTTTCAGGACTGTTCTAGGCATTTTAAGCAAATTAACTCATGGGGCACCTGGGTGGCTCAGTAGGTTAAGCGTCCAACTTCGGCTCAGGTCATGATCTCACACTTTGTGAGTTAAAGCCCCAAGTCGGGCTCTGTGCTGACATTCAAAGCCTGGAACCTGCTTCAGATTCTGTGTCTCCTTCTCTTTCTGCCCCACTGCTGCTCCTGCTCTATCTCTCAAAAATAAATAATATTAAATATATATTTATATCTATATATATAAATATATATAAATACATCATATATATTTATATCTATATATATGAATTAATTCATTTTATCTCCAGAGCAATATTATCAGATAAGTACTATTATTATTTACATTTAAGAAAAAATCATAAGATTGGTGAAGACTCAAGGCACTTTCATGTTAATGGATTAGAGACCTGGGACAGCTAGAAAACTAGCATGCAAAACAACTTGAACTTCCTGAGAAACTGCAAGGCATCTAGGCCTTCCTTATCCTAGTTTCAAGGATGAGGGAATACAGCCAACAGATCAAAAGCTCACTAAAATACCATACATATTTAAGAAAGAGGAACAAGCTTTAACATTTTTGTTGTTATATTTTATTGCTCATTAAATGTCTTTTCAGTGGTCATTAGCATTTAACATTTTCAGTTATCTGAAAATAAACTCTTCAAAAGAAAACTAGCTTTCAAAGATGACCACTCTGTTAAATTTGGGAATATCTTGAGATAGGATTATATTGCTTTATCCTTGTTTTGGGGGATAATTGAAGGAGTGCTTGTGTGACTGTACTTCTGTTATTTGGGCCTGTCAAGTTGGTTAACCTTTATAATAAACTTAGTTAAAATGTTTTAAGTAGGAAGGAAATAAAGTTGTGCTTCATAGCATATCTTAAAACATTTTTGGAGTTTCATAACTGTTATACTTCGACAGTTAGAAATATAGCTGTGTCCATTTCCTTATTATTTTTAAAAAGTGGTTTCTCAAATATCTTACAGATTAAATAGTTGTTTTCTTCTAGTCACAAAGAAATGGCTTGATATTTGGGTGTTTGGACATTATTTATTTGAGGAATTTAGAATCCCCAATGTATGATTTAATGGTAATATTTTAGGCACATTTCAAAAATAATTGATATTGAACCCGTAAATCTGTTCTTGGGGACAATTAAAATTAGTAGCAAATGGGTGAAGGTGCAAATAACCTTCATATTACATAAGAAGTATCTACATAAAACTTAAGTACACATCTGAAGATTTCAGTAAGTTCCATAAAAATATATGTGCACATATATTTTTCTGGTGCCTGAATATGATAATATTAGAACCAGAAGAAAATTAAATATTAATATATAATACATTACAAAGATAAATTATTTATAAAGTATCATATTGAGGGAACTGGGACATAAATTTAAGAAATAAATGGATTCTTTTCACATCTATACAAAAAGGTAATATTTATTTTTTGATATAAAAAAGCAGCCTTTATGATTCTTCAGATACCAGTGCTGTTGTCCTTTTTAAGAAATATTTACACCATTGAATTCATATTTATATATGGTAGCTATTATTTGTTCAAAACTGATATTCTTTGTGAGGAATCATGTGTTCATTGTCTCACATGCACAGAATTTCATTTTTTTTTTTTTGTCCACTAGACCATCACCGGACTATCTAAGTATGCAAGTCAATTCCCAAAACAAATCATGAAGTGACAAGTAGTGCCTGAGGGACAACATAAGATAGATCAAAGAACAGGGCAATTAGAGCTTATAATAACAATTAGAAGAGTGCAATGATTGTTAGAATTAGCAGGGTGACAACAGTCATGAAGACAATATTGGTTATTTGAATAATACAGGGAACATTTTCAAGATGCACCATTTTCAACTATTTATGGTAGTAAATACAAAAGATTCCTTCCTCTGATTCCTTGTTTAAGGAAGGAAGTACTCCTAGGCTGACAATGATTAATAAAGAAATGTTTATCATGGCATTTGACATTTGTGTTATTTTTCCTTCCAATTCAACATGAAGTCATCTACTCAGCCAAGTAATACTGGTTGAAGCAAGTATGATAAATACAGTATATTTATTTGCTCTTTCGTAGTAATTTTTGTGCCTGACACGTGCTATACTCAGATGGTGGATTTAGGAATCCTCTCAAAGACATTTTAGGCTTTCCAGGATACAGCTTCTTAACTGGGGCACTATAGCAAGCTGGTGTGCCAACTGTGTGATCAAGGTGTCCCAATATTATTATATCCTCAGCCTTTGGGGCAGCCAGATGGAGCTGGAGCTGAGTCATCTCAGAATTACTTACCATTTTCTACTGTGCCACAACTTGATAAAAGTAGGGTCTCTGACATTCAAGGCAGCCAATACTAAAGGGTGTTATTTTGCTAAGTCATGTCAGCCTCTCAAGTTGTCAATGAAGAAAAGGTCCCTTATACTTTTTTAAATTAAACTTTTGTTTTGAGATAAATGCATATTCATATGCAGTTATAAGAAATAATTTAGAGAGTCCATGTATCTTTCACCCCATTTCCCTCACTCAGTAATATCTTGTAAAACTACAGTGCAAGGGAATACCCAGAATATTGACATTGATACAATCAGTCAAAATACAAAACAATTCCATTGCCACAAGGAAGCCTCCTGTTCCCCCTTGGTAACCACACCCACCCCATCCCCCACGTCCCTAACACCTAGAAACCCACATCCCTAACACTAGAAACCAGTAATCTGTCCTCATTTTTTAAAATTACAGTTATCCTGGTGGTTGCAAAGTTGCAATGCATTGTAGTTTTGATATGCATATCCTTGATGACTAATTATGTCAAGCATCTTTTAATGTGCTTACACAGGCTATTTTTGGAGAAATGACTATTCAATTCCTTTATTTTAAATCAGATTATTTATATTATTTAGCGGCAAGAGTTTTTTATACATTCTACATTCAAGTATCTTATATATACAATATTCTCTCTGATTCTATAGGTTGTCCTTTCACTTGATGGAATCCTTTGAAGTACAGAAATTTTTAATCTTGATGGTGTCCTATTTTTTATCTATTTTTTCTTTCATTACTTAAGATTTTGGTTTCATATCTAAGAAAATTTTGCCTATCTCAAGATGATGAAAATATATTCCTACATTTTCTTCTAAGAGAGAGGTTGTTGTGCACACGTTAAGTTTTTTTTGTATGATGTAAAGATGGATCCAACATCATTCTATTGCATGTGGATGTCCAGTTGTCCCAGCTCCATTTATTGAAATAATTATTCTTTCTTTCACTGAATTGTGTTCAGATCATTGCTGAAAATCAATTAACCATAAAATATTTTATTGATATAATGTATTAGTCTTGTTGATTTCATAAGATGAACCAACTGTGCATTCCTTGAATAAGGAATTCACTTATTCCTTGAATAAGTCCTACTTGATCATAGTATACAATCCTTTTCATATGTTTCTGGATTCTGTTTGCTAGTATTTTTCTGGAGATTGTTGTGTCTCTATATTCATAAAAGATAACAGTTTGTCATTTTCTTATCTTGGATTTCCTTTGTCTGGTTTGGTAGTAGGGTAAACTTGGCATCATAGGATGAGTTAGAAAACGGTCTCTCCTTTTTTTTATTTTTGGAAGAGTTTGTCAGAAATTGGTATCATTCTTATTTTTTAAATATATGGTAGAATTTACAAATAAAGTTATCTGATTCTGGGTTTTTCTTTGGGGGAAGTTTTAAATTGCCAATTCAATTTCTTTACTTGTAGGTCTACTCAGGTGTTCTATTTCTTTTTGAGTAAGTTTCAGTAATTCTATCTTTCTAGGAATTTGTCCATTTCAACTAAATTATCTAATTTGTTACCATATAGTTTTTTATAGTATTCCATTATAATCATTTTGTAACTGTAAAATTTAAAGTAAGTTTCCCACTCTCATTCATGGTTTTGGTAATTTGAGTCTCCTCTATTTTTTTTCTCTCATCAGTTCAGCTAAAAGTTTGTCCATTTTGTTGATCTTTACAAAGAATCAACTTTTGCTTTTATTTTTTGTTTTTCCAGTCTCCATTTCATTACTTTTCTACTTCATTATTCCTTTGCTTCTACTCTATTAGATTTAGTTTTCTCTTTTCCCAGTGTCTTAAGGTAGAAAGTTAGATTGTTTTATATCTTTCTTCTTTTTTACTTAATGTTTATAACTCTCTATTTCTCTCCAAAAACTTCTTTCATTTCATCTCTTAAGTTTCAATACATTCTGTCTTCCTTTTCATTTAAGTAAAAGTATTTTCTAATTTCCTTTCTATCCTACCCTTAACCCATTGGTTACTTAGGAGTATGTTGGTCAATTTTCACATATTTGTTAATGTCCAAAATATCCCTGTTATTAATTTCTAACTTCATTCAATTATGATCATAAAATATACTCAGTATGATTTCAATCATCTAAAATTTATTGGGGCTAATTTTGTGGCCTAGCATATTGTATTCTGGAGAATTTCCCATGTGCCCTTGAGAAGAATGTGTAGTCTGCTGTCTTTCAATATGTTAGGTCTAGTTGGTTTATAGTGTTGTCCAAGTCATATATTTCCCAATCTGTTGCCTAGTCATGTTGTCCATTATTGAAAGTAAGGTGCTGAAGTCTATCAACTCTTATTGCTGAATCATCTATGTCTCCTTTCAATTCAGCCAGTTTTGCTTCGAGTATTTCGGGGTTCTGTTGTGAGGTGCATATATGTTTCTAAATGCTACATGTTCCTGATGGATCAAACCTTTTGTCATGATGAAAGTTCCTTCTTTATCTCCAGTTATATTTGTATTATAGTATATTTCACCTGATATTAATATAACCATGCTATATTTTTTTAATGTTACTGTTTAAATAATATAACTTTTTTTCATTATTTTACTTTCAATTTATTTCTGTCTTTAAATGTAAAGTGTGTCTCCAGACAACATATCATCTAGACAATGGCCTAACAACAACAACAACAACAACAACAAAACAAAAACATGATAGGATTTCAATAGACAAACCTAAAAAAGCAACCAGTTTTTATATAAAAACAGTAGACACTTTGGGTTCACACATTTCTTGATTAGTGAAAGTGATCTTTAAGGGCTATGTAAAGTGTTGTGTTTTGTTTTGCTGAGCCACAAATGTAGCCACCCACTTAGGAAGGCTAGTGTGTATAACTGAACTTCTTAACAGAGCTTAACAGGCGGTTAGATTTCAAGATTTCAAACACTAGTTTTTTTTGTTTTTTTTTTTCAATTGGAAGGATAGATGGGCCAAGGGTAACTCTTATTTTGCCAAATAATCACCTTAAAAAAAAATAACTGCTACCTACCACCTCCATAATTTTCAAACTGGCCATAAACTGTCTGAATTTGGAAGGGCATAATCTCTTTAAAAAAAGACAATCTTTTCTTCCTTTTTTTTTTTTTTTTGACTCATGGCTGGCAAAATCTTTATTTTAGCTTCACAATGATTCCCAGAGCTGTTGTGTGATCGTTAACCTGCCATCTAATTGAATCACTTGGCCCCAGCCATTTGTATTGTAATATGCTGTTCTCTACAAATTACCATAACACTGGAATTCTTGAGAAGTGTCATACCTGCATTCTTTTGAGGGACAGGGCCACTGAGTAAGATAAATCTTTTAGGAATGTTCAAAAAACTTGAAAAAAAATGTGATATACAGGAAGTAAGTGGAAGTATCTATTTATGGAACTGTTTTAAGCATCTCTAACAGATGTGAAGCATCTTCTATATATAATAAGGGTGTCCTACCAGGTATTAAAATTTTCCTATTTAATAATTTGAATTTTAAGAGATGATTGTCGTTCATTCTTGGTGATTACATATGTGGTCATAAATATATATGATTATTATTTATATATAATAAAGACATTAAAGTAAAGTGACCAAATGGGAAGAATGTTATTAATAGCAGATCATTTGACATTCTCTAAATCTTGATTCTGTATATCTGTTACATAGGAAAGACTGCTTTCCAGTCTTTTATCATAGGCCCCTACTTAGGCGCATTTCACATGCAATGGTGTTGGTTTTTTTTCCTAAATATTCATCCATTTATTAAGTGTGGTCTCCTGAGTCCAAAAGTGAATTTATGTCCTTCACACCAGTATCCAAGAAACGAAGCTAATTAATGTCAAACATATTATATGTAAAAGACTTCATTTTTGTAAATTTTAGTTACAATTTCCATAAAGAGAACAAAGTTCACTGAGTGAGAAAATAAATTGCTATTTATACTGAAAATTGTCAAATAAATAAATTGTCAAATAGATCAAATAAAAGATTACTTCCTCACACACATTAGTCTTATTTATGAATGAAACTAGAAAGAACATCCTGATCAGCTTTGAAGAATGAGATGTATCATGTTAGTCATATTTTTCATACACGTTTTTCAATGGGAAAAAATTTTTAAATCCTAAGCAATTGCCAATAGCAAGAATAGCTATGTATTTCAATCAATAGGCCTAAGATTTTACAAAATTGGTTGATACTATGTTTTCCAAAAATCTACCTGGAATATAGAACTACAAAAGTAACAACACAGAGAGATTGCAAATACATATTTTTAGAATGGATGGCAATATAAATGAGAAACTTTATCATTTATTTTGAAATGACAGTATGGTTTTAAACATAGGCATATTCACATAAAATACAGGAGGCCAAATGAATCATCTGCCTTTCTGGCAGGATTTACCATAGTTGCATTATTATAGTCAATATAATATTCAGGTTCAAGCGATGGATGCTTTTCAGCTTATCCTCTACCCAACCCTGTGCTATAATCATTTCTATTTCACAGATAAGAAACCTGTGTTACCAAATAGTTAAGAAATATTTTAAATTCCCACAGATTTTTCTGGAAAAAAAAATCCCACTTGTCCTTTCTTATTTATTCTGTTTATTTGTATTCTACTCAAGAATTCTATAGGGATTTGTAATTAAAGTCACATCTATGTGACACAGCTGAGATTCAAACCTGACTTCAAATCCAGGTACTTTTCACCATACCTCTTTCAAATTTGGTTTCACATTTATGGAATAAACCTTCTCAGAAAAACACCTAATTTTGCAGGAGCCAAGATGGAGGAACAGCATGGAAGTTTTTTGTGTGTCTCACATCCATGAAACACAGCCAGACCAACACTAAACCATCCTGAACACCTAGAAAAAGGATTGGAGGATTAACACAACAATCTGCACAATCTGAACCACAGAATTCAGCAGGTACGCGGCACGGAGAGGTGAACTTGGGGAGCAGGAAGCTGCGGGAAGGGAGGTGCTTTTGCAGGCAGGGAGGATGGAGATGGGGCGGGGGGGGGGGGAGAATACAAGAAAAGCACCCCTCCCAAAAAGCAGCTGGAGAGAAAGTGCAAAGTTGGAAACAGCCACAGGGACTAAACTAAAAATGGAGAAAAGAGAAAGGAGAGGGTTTAAATTCCATTAAGACTGTAAACAAGGGGAGCACAAAGGCTGCAACTCCGCAGCTTGATACCTGGCAGTGCTCTGGTGGGAAGGGTGAATCCCCGGGAACAGAGTGGGGTCTGGGAGGTTCTCAGGCCACATGGGGAAAAGTGGTTCCACTGCCGGAAGGACATTTGGTAGAGACTGTTGAAGCCACCTGGTCCCAGCAGACCCCAGAAACTGGCCACATTTGCTAGTGCTGGAACAAGGGTGAAGCCTGGTGCCAGATGTGTGTTGTGATTTTCCATAATCCCTGAAACGCTACTGCTACACTATCTTGCAAACTTTTTGTGGGGCAGGCTGGCATCTGGCTGCAGTCTCGGGGCACCCAGGGTCCAGCAAGCGTTCGTGGGTGCAGCTGACATTCGGCCATTGCTCATTCAGCCATTGCTCGGTGAGACCCTCCCGCAGAGGGGTAGAAAGGGTCAAAGCCGCAGTCCTTCAGAAGTAAGGGGCCAGGGAAAACAGCCATATCTGAGACAAAACTCGGGAGAGAGGTACTGCCTGGGGCCTGGTCACAGACAGTGAAAAAGTGAGGAGTGGACGAAAGCTGAAGACACAGGACAGGTGCGCGATTGCTGATGGGGGGGAACAGAGTTCCGATACTAGAGACTGGGCAGCTGGGTGACGCCATTTTCACTGCTCCCGCGCATGCACATATGCACAGGCACCTACGAGCGCCACAACACTCACCCCAGTAGGCTAGCAGCACCATCTTGTGGAGAACCGAGCTGTTACACTGAGCCCCACCCAACTGGGCCAACCTCACTCTTCAAGAACACAAGTCTCACCACCTGCTTAGTTTATGGACTATAAAGCGCTTCGTAGTCTGACTTCTGGGGGAAAACAAAGTAATTTCAGTCCTATTTCAATCTGTTAGCAGGTCTATCTATTCAATTTTCTTTCTTTTTCTTTTCTCTGTTTCAATTCTTTTCTTTTTCTTGAATACAGAAAGAGAAAAAATTCATTTTTATTCTCAATTTTATTAAAAATATTTTTATTTAATTTTTTTACCATATTTTTTTACTGTTATGTTAATTTTTTCTAATTTTATTTTACTCCCATCATCTTATTTTAGTCTACTTCAGTGTATTCCTTTTTCAAATTTCAAACAATTTCTTTTTTTCTTTCTTTTTCTTTTTTCTTTTTCATTTCTTTTCTTTTTCTTGAAAGAAAGAGAAAACCTTCATTTTTATTTTCAATTTTTATTAAAAATATTTTTATTTTTTTTACTATATTTTTGGCTTTTATGTAAATTTTTTCTAATTCTATTTTACTTCCATCATTTTATTTTAGTCTACTACAGTGTATTCACTTTTTCAAATTTTCAAACCATTTCCTTTTTTTTTCCTTTTCTCTTTTCCATTTCTTTTCTTTTTCTTGAATACAGAAAGAAAAAATTCATTTTTATTTTTAATTTTTATTAAAAATAATTTTTCTTTAATTTTTTTCTACTATATTCTTTACTTTTGTGTAATTTTTTTTCAAATTCTATCTTGCTCCCATCATCTCATTTTAGTCTACTTCAGTGTATTCATTTTTTTAAATTCTCAAACGATTTCCTGCCCCCACCTTTTTTTCTCTAATCTGTCAAACCACTTTCAACACCCAAACCAAAACACACCTAAGATCTAGCATCACTTATTTGATTTTGTGTGTGTGTGTGTGTGTGTGTGTGTGTGTATTTTAATTTTAATATTTTTTTAATTTTAATTTTTTTAATTTTAATTTTTATACCTCATTAATTCCTTTTCTCCCTTCAAAATAACAAAATGAAGGAATTCACCCAAAGAAAGAGCATGAAGAAATGACAGCAGGGATTTAACAAACACAGATACAAGCAAGATGTCTGAACCAGAATTTAAAATTACAATAATAAGAATACTAGCTGGAGTCAAAAATAGATTAGAATCCCTTTCTGCAGAGATAAAAGAAGTAAAAAAATAGAATGAAATTAAAAATGCTATAACTGAGCTGCAATCACTGATGGATGCTGCGGCAGCAAGAATGGATGAGGCAGAACAGAGAATTAGTGATATAGAGGACAAACTTAGAGAATAATGAAGCAGAAAAAAAGAGGGAGATTAAGGCAAAAGAGCCCTATTTAAGAATTAGAGAAATCAGTGACTCATTAAAAAGGAACAACATCAGAATCATAGGGGTCCCAGAAGACGAAGAGAGAGAAACAGGGGTAGAAGGATTATGTGAGCAAATCATAGCAGAAAACCTTCCTAACTTGGGGAAAGACACAGACATCAAAATCCAAGAAGCACACACGACCCCCATTAGATTCAACAAAAACAGACCATCAACAAGGCATATCATAGTCAAATTCACAAAATACTCAGGCAAGGAGAGCATCATGAAAGCAGCAAGGGAAAAAAAGTCCCTAACCTACAAGGGAAGACAGGTCAGGTTTCAGCAGACCTATCCACAGAAACTTGGCAGGTCAGAAGGGAATGGCAGGACATATTCAATGTGCTGAATCAGAAAAATATGCAGCCAAGAATTCTTTATCCTGCAAGGTTGTCATTCAAAATAGAAGGAGAGATAAAAAGTTTCCCATACAACAAAAATTAAAGGAGTTTGTGACCACTAAACCAGCTCTGCAAGAAATTTTAAGGGGGACTCTCTGAGGGGAGAAAAGATGAAAAAAAATATATATCTATATATATATACACACACACACACACACACACACACACACACACACACACACACCAAAAGCAGCAAAGATTAGAAAGGACCAGAGAACACCACCAAAAACTCCAACTCTACAAACATGATATGGCAATAAACTCATATCTTTCAGTACTCACTCTAAACGTCAATGGACAATCAAAAGACATAGGGTAACAGAATGGATAAGAAAACAAGATCCATCTATATGCTGTTTACAAGAGACCCACTTTAGACCTAAAGACACCTACAGATTGAAAATAAGGGTATGGAGAACCATCTATCATGCTAATGGTCAACAAAAGAAAGCTGGAGTAGCCATACTTATATCAGACAATCTAGACTTTAAAATAAAGACTGTATCAAGAGATGCAGAAGGGCATTATACCATAATCAAGGGGTCTACCCACCAAGAAGACCTAACAGTTGTAAACATCTTTGCGCCAAATGTGAGAGCACCCAAATATATAAATCAATTAATCACAAACATAAAGAAACTCATCAATTAGTAATACCATAGTAGTAAGGAGACTTCAACACCCCACTCACAGCAATGGACAGATCATCTAATCAAAAAATCAACAAGGAAACAATAGTTTTGAATGACACACTGGACCAGATGGACATAGATATATTCAGAACATTTCATCCTAAAGCAACAGAATATACATTCTTCTCCAGTACACATGGAACGATCTCCAGAATAGGCCATATACTGGGACACAAATCAGCCCTAAGTAAGTACAAAAAGATAGAGATAATAGTGTGCATATTTTCAGACCATAACCCTATGAAACTCAAAATCAACCACAAGAAAAAATTTGGAAACATAACAAATACTTGGAGACTGAAGAACATCCTACTAAAGAATGCATGGGCTAACCAAGAAGTTAAAGAGTAAAGTAAAAAGTATATGGAAGTCAATAAAAATGATAACACCACAACCCAAAACCTCTGGGACACAGCAAAGGCAGTCATAAGAGGAAAGTGTATAGCAATCCAGGTCTTCCTAAGAAATAAGAAAGATCTCAGATACACAACCAAACCTTATGCCTTAAGGAGCTGGAAAAAGAACAGCAAATAAAACCCAAAAACAGAAGAAAGCAGGAAATAATAAAAGATTAGAGCAGAAATTAATGCTATTGAAACCAAAAAACAAAACAAAAACAAAAAACAGTAGAACCAATGAAACCAGAAGCTGGTTCTTTGAAGGAATTAACAAAATTGATAAACCACTAGCCAGTTTGATCCAAAAGAAAAAGGAAAAGACCAAAATAAATGAAATCGAGAATGAAAGAGGAGAGATCACAACCAACACAGCAGAATAAAAACAATAATTAGAGAATATCATGAGCAATTATACACCAATAAAATGGGCAATCTGGAAGAAATGGACAAATTCCTGGAAACATATACACTACCAAAACTGAAACAGGAAGAAATACAAAATTTGAATAGACCCATCATCAGTAAGGAAATTGAATTAGTAATCAAAAATCACCCAAAAAACACGAGTCCAGGGCCAGATGGCTTTCCAGGGGAATTCTACCAAACATTTAAGGAAGAGTTACCACCTATTCTCTTGAAGGTGTTCCAAAATAGAAATGGAAGAAAAACTTCCAAACTCTTTCTATGAAGCCAGCATTACCTTGATTCCAAAACCAGACAGAGACCCCACTAAAAAGGAGAAGTATAGACCAATTTGATGAACATAGATGCAAAAATCCTCAACAAGATATTAGCCAACTGGATCCAACAATACATTAAAAAAAAATATTCACCACGACCAAGTGGGATTTATACCTGAGATGCAGGCTGGCAAAATATCTGCAAAACAATTAATGTGATTCATCACATCAATAAAAGAAAGGACAAGAACCTCAATAGATGCAGAGAAAGCATTTGACAAAATACAGCATCCTTTCTTGATACAAACCCTCAAGAAAGTAGGGATAGAAGGAGCATATCTCGAGATCTTAAAAGCCATATATGAATGACCCAACGCTAATATCATCCTTAATGGGGAAAAACTGAGAGCTTTCTCCCTAGGGTTACAAACAAGACAGGGATGTCCACACGCACCACTGTTATTCAACATAGGATTGGAAGTCTTAGCCTCTGCAATCAGACAACACAAAGAAATAAAAGGCATCCAAATAGGCCAGGAGGAGGTCAAACTTTCACTCTTCGCAGATGACATGATACTGTATATGGAAAACCCAAAAGATTCCACCAAAAACCTGCTAGAACTGATCCATAAATTCAGCAAAGTTGCAGGATATAAAATCAACGCACAGAAATCAGTTACATTCCTATACACCAACAATGAAGTGACAGAAAGAGAAATCAAGGAATCGATCCCATTTACAGTTGCACACACACACACACACACACACACACACACAAACATAAAATACCTAGGAATAAATCTAACCAAATAGATGAAAACCCTATACACTGAAAACTACAGAAAGCTTATGAAAGAAATTGAAGAAGACACACACACACACAAAAAAAAAAATGGAAAAAGATTCTATGCTCCTGGATAGGAAGAGCAAATAGTGTTAAAATGTCAATACCACCCAAAGCAATCTACATATTCAATGCAATCCCTATCAAAATAACACCAGCATTCTTCACAAGGCTAGAACAAATAATCCTAAAATTTGTATGGAACCACAAAAGACCCCAAATAGCCAAAGCAATCTTGAAAAAGAAAACCAAAGCAGGAGGCATCACAATCCCAGACTTCAGCTATACTACAAAGCAGTAATCATCAAGACAGTATGGTACTGGCACAAGAACAGACACTCAGATCATTGGAACAGAATAGAGAACCCAGAAATGGACCTACAAACCTATGGCCAACTAATCTTTGACAAAGCAGGAAAGAATATCCAATGGAATAAAGACAGTCTCTTCAGCAAGTGGTGCTGGGAAAACTGGACAGCGACATGCAGAAGAATGAACCAGGACCATTTTCTTACACCATACACAAAAATAAACTCAAAATGGATGAAAGACCTAAATGTAAGACAGGAAGCCATCAAAATCCTCAAGGAGAAAGCAGGCAAAAACCTCTTTGACCTTGGTCATAGGAACTTCCTATTCAACACATCTCCGGAGGCAAGAGAAACAAAAACAAAAATGAACTACTGGGACCTCATCAAAATAAAAAGCTTCTGCACAGTGAAGGAAACAATCAGCAAAACTAAAAGGCAACTGACAGAATGGGAGAAGATATTTGCAAATGACATATCAGATAAAGGGTTAGTATCCAAAATCTACAAAGAATTTATCAAACTCAACACCCAAAAGACAAATAATCCAGTGAAGAAGTGGACAAAAGACAGGAATAGACACTTCTCCAAAGAAGACATCCAGATGACCAATAACCGACAAATGAAAAAATGCTCAACATCACTAATCATCAGGGAAACACAAATCAAAACCACAATGAGATACCACCTCACACCTGTCAGAATGGCTAACATTAACAACTCAGGCAACAACAGATGTTGGCGAGGATGCAGAGAAAGAGGATCTCTTTTGCATTGTTGGTGGCAATGCAAGCTGGTGCAGGCACTCTGGAAAGCAGTATGGAGGTTCCTCAAAAAACTAAAAATAGAACTACCCTATGACCCAGCAATTGCACTACTAGGCATTTATCCATGGGATACAGGTGTGCTGTTTCAAAGGGACACATGCACCCCCATGTTTAGAGCAGCACTATCAACAATAGCCAAAGTATGGAAAGAGCCCAAATGTCCATTGATGGGTGAATGGATAAAGAAAATGTGGTATATATATATATATATATATATATATATATATATATATACACAATGGAGTATTACTCAGCAATCAAAAAGAATGAAATCATGCCATTTGCAACTACATGGATGGAACTGGAGGGTATTATGCTAAGTGAAATTAGTCAGCCACAGAAAGACAAAAATCATAGGACGTCACTCATATAAGGACTTTAAGAGACAAAACAGATGGACATAAGGGAAGGGAAACAAAAATAATAAAACAGGGAGGGGGACAAAACAGAAGAGACTCATAAATATGGAGAACAAACTGAGGGTTACTGGAGGGGCTGTGGGAGGGGGGATGGGCTAAATGGGTAAGGGGCCCTAAGGAATCTACTCCTGAAATCATTATTGCACTATCTGCTAACTAATTTGGATGTAAACTTAAAAAAATTAAAATTAAAATTAAAAAAAAGAACACCTAATTTTCTAAGTTTAACTACCAACTACTTCAAGTCAACACACTTTAACTCCAACCAATGTAGGTTAAAATTCCACATATAGCAGAAAAAAAATCAGTGTTCGAAGTAAAATATCTGTTCCAACCCTTTGCCCAATAATTATTAGGTAAAAAAATTAAGAGAAATCACTTAACTTTTATAAGGTTTCCAAAGTGTAGTTAATAAAATAATAATAAAAACAATATACCTAATGTTTCTACTTCACTGTATTTTTAGAGGAACAAAAAGCATATATTACATTTCTGTGCAAGTTATAAAAAATCATAATGCACCGGGGCACCTGGGTAGCTCAGTAGGTTAAGCGTCAGACTTTGGCTCAGGTCATGATCTTGCGGATCATGAGTTTGAGCTCTGAGTCAATTCCAAGTCAGGCTCTGCACTTACAGTGTGGAGCCGGCTTCAGATCCTCTGTCTCCCTCTCTTTCTCTCTCTCTCTCTCTCTCTCTCTCTCTCTCTTTCTCTGTCCCTTCCTGCTAGCTCTCTCTCTCTCTCAAAAATAAACATTTAAAAAATTATGATGCACCAAATTAAGTTATTTGCATAACTGATTCCAAGAAGTTCTCACCCTCTGAACATGACAAGAAAACATTTAAAATATTAGTGGCATTAATCCAGTTCAAATACATTCTATAATCTGAAATGTTATATTATAGAATTTATTTCATATTAAAATGAATAAATGTAATTGATATGTGTTCATCATAGAATACAACTAAAGGGCTGTATTTATATAACATACAGAGAGAGTATTTAAGGAGTCAGCAACTATTTATTGAGTATCTATTATGTATTATGCACTGGTTTGATGATGGTGTGAGATTACACAGGTAACATTCTGATTTCACAAAAATAAATAAAATTCAGCCTCTAACATTGATAAGATAGTAATCAGACAAAGAAATGGTTAACTCTAACACAATGTGAATAGTTCTAGAATCAATGTATGAAATGGAAAGTTTGTTGACATAACCCAATTCTGAATCTATTTTCATTTCATATTCTTATCCTATGAAATTCTTCTTATTCTTCAGAGGTCATTATCTCTGTAATTCCTAGTTATTGAGTCCTAAATAAATCCATTGTATGCAAATAAATTCAGAATTCATTGAAATAAGTATCTCCAAACAGAGGCTAATGTTATTTGGTATGATCAACAATTGACAAGAAAAGCAAATTTCCAGGCAGCAAGGTGATTTCGAATGGTTCAGGGTGATCAGACTTCTGCTCTATTTCTTTCGGCTTTTCACACATTGTAAATTCTATAGGCCACACCTGCATCTAAGAGTCAACAACTCTCAGGCATTTGTGTATCCGGGGGCTGCAAAATGACCTGAAAACTGGATGGACATTATCAATAGAACTAGATTTTTCCTGTGGTTAATAAAATAAAAAATTAAAAAATAAATTAAAAAGCAACATACGGTACCACCACCTTAAGGGCACACAACAAAAGCTAGGACATTCTCCATTGCACACATTCATTCAAACCTGGGATATTTCCAGAGCAGATTTGAAACAGTCTTCCATCATATACAAAGGTCAGAAAAATAAAGACTTAAAGTTGGAATGTTTTTATTCAATTTAGGTGCCATCTGACCACAAACACTCTGTCTGCATGAGAAAATTGAAGAAATAAATCAGGATCCTTTCCCTTAGTGGTTGTTTTCATTGACCAGCGCTTGGCAATATGACTCAAGGCCTGGATTGAATTTCACTTTGGGAAAGCGTCATTTATCATGATTCCAAAGGCAGGTACAGCTGACATTTGGTTTCGGCCCAAAAAAGAAGTTGCTAATCCAATGTGATTTGTCTTATTCTGATGTGTGAAGGGTGAAAATCACAATAGTGTACTCTTCTAGAGAAGGTGCTTCTATATCAACATTTTTAAATTTAGTAGTAAGGTATTTGGTGAATATTAGGCCAGATATAGCTGGTAGTAATAATGGGGTGTTTCTAACATACACGAATTACTTCAGTACCAATATTTGTTATGCATCATCCTGGTCACCATACACCAAATCTATTATGGTGATAAAGGGGAAAATATCAGCTAAACCATTAGAGTAAAAAATTTATTGTTTTTATTCTGCTTTTAAAGTTAATCTATTGAAGGCACTCATGCACTAGCATAGACTGAATCCCTACTCTATGTAAGGCATTGTAGTAGGTGCTTAAAGTATTAAAGGGAATAAGGCAAAATGCTAGTCTTCATAGTCAGCTCTGTACAGAATACTAAGAAGACAAATATGATCAGTTAACACACACTGCAAGCAATAACATAAGTGACTGATGGGAACAAAATGGATAAACTATTAAACAGAACCATTTTTTTCTGTAGCCTTGGTCCTTAGTGTGGCTTGGGATGTCTTTGAGCATCTCCAGGTCAGCGCTTATCTCTCATCAGCAATAATAGATTCTAGTGAAGTTTGGAGACCAAATTCTTGCATTTGGGATCCAGAATCTCTACTTACTGTATGATTTGAGGCAACAACTTCAACTTTTGTGACTCAATTTATATCTTAAAATTAGTAAGGAATAGTACCTATCTCTGCTGGGTAGTTGTTAAGATAAAATGAGACAACACAGAAGAAAATGCGTTGCAAGAAAATAGACTGTAAACTGATACAAATGCTGTTTGTTGTTATTTGTTGGTTGTTATTATTAATGAATCCTCTGGGCCAAATAAACCCTTCATAAAAAAGTTAGCCATCTTAAAGGGAAAAAGCCATAAATCATGTAAAACACAACTTCCTGCCTGCCTTCCCATGAGAAAACTGTATCTGAGCACAGTTTCAATTTATCCCTAACCGTGTAAAAGCAAATATACCAGACCCAATTCAAAATTATGAAATTGGAGAAGCCTCTGTCCCAGGCTTTGTGTTCATGACTCAGGGCAAGTGTTTTTAATCATTTTGAATATCGGTCTCTATATGTGGAAAATGGGAATAAAAATACTGTATCAAACTATAGAGTTGTAGAGACCCCAAATGAAATGGAGTGTGTAAAAACATGAAGCTTTGTGCCAGGTTCATAGTAGGTCCTCTATAAATGTTAATCAGTTCCATCGCCGAAACAATAAGGGCCCTGAAACTGTCGTTAGCTCTAATTTAATTAACCGATTGCCCTTTGCTATTGATGAATTTTGCACATCAACTCAACCGACATTTGCATTTTGACACTTTTATTTCTAATTATGTATAATTTGCTGGGCCGCCTGTGAATGGGAAAGAGGCCCCAGTGCAGCACAAAGCCACAACTGCAGAGACCAGCTGCCTCCACCACGACCGTGCCAGGAAGTAAAGCCCTGCCCCTCGCTTTTCCTCCCTTCATAACTCAGATCCAAATCCAAGTCTTGCCAGAATACACGTGATAGGCAGAACCAAAACACATCCAGAAATTGACCCACAAGGGAATCTTGGAAATGCAGCTTTTTGCTTCCGAGCCTCTGCAAAACAGTAAGAATACTAGACAGGACCCGCAATATACAAAAGTTAGACCATTCTAAATATCTGCCACAAACATTGTAAAATATAAACTACGCATTCTATATTTTTCGGAAAAGAGAGACAAAAACAATTTGCAACTAGAATATACCTTCCTTGTTAGTAAAGTAGCACAATTAACAACCAATGAACTTGAAGTCAAAGAACTCAAGTTGAAGACCTAGAAGTCTTTAGCTTATTCTGCCACTAATTAGCTTTTGGACGTGAAGAAATCCATTTAGTTTACAGAACCTTAATTTCCTGCATGTACAAAATGAGGAGATTAGACTCAGTGACTGCTGAGGAAATATTATTTTTATAATATGCTAATGTCTATATTGTTGTTCTTGGCATAAATAACTTTTCGTATTTGATTAAAAGTGATACACAGGCTCTTAGCATTTTTATCAAAACAATGTCATTTCGGGGCGCCTGGGTGGCGCAGTCGGTTAAGCGTCCGACTTCAGCCAGGTCACGATCTCGCGGTCCGTGAGTTCGAGCCCCGCGTCGGGCTCTGGGCTGATGGCTCAGAGCCTGGAGCCTGTTTCCGATTCTGTGTCTCCCTCTCTCTCTGCCCCTCCCCCGTTCATGCTCTGTCTCTCTCTGTCCCAAAAATAAAAATAAACGTTGAAAAAAAAAATTTAAAAAAACAAAAAAAACAAAAAAAACCCAATGTCATTTCAATGAATTCTAACTGGGGTGTCTACAGAGGCAGATAAGAACAACATCGTGTTTTCCCATGCTCAAGAGGTTTATAGATTCAACAGCTTAACTAATGGACCCCCCTGAAAAATCTATTATCCTCTTCTCCCCATCTCTTCAAGGCCCTTTGGAAAATAATCAGTTCTTTTATCCACTCCAGCTACCTCCCAAACTCATAGTGGATACTGAGATGCTAAAAGGAATCATTTTACTGACATTCATGGTGTCTGAAAAGCCAAAGCAGTAGACAGGCCCTCTCTGCCCAGTGTGTTTTTTCTGGGCAGCAATATGCCACCTGGACCTCGGCTCTGCAAGATGGGTTTCCATGGTAACTCCAATTTTTCACCCTTTCATATAGTCATCCTTATGAATTCTTAAAGTATCATGATAACATCTGTTTTAGTAGGCGTGGATTGGTATAACAAAATACCATCAACTGGATGGCTTAAGAGACAAATATTTATTTTTTACAGTTCAGAAGGCTAGGAAATCCAAGATTAAGGTGCCAGCATATTTAGTGTCCAGTGAGAACACTTTTCTGGATTGTAGACAGCTGTCTTCTCATTCTATCCTCACATGGCAGAGAGCAGAGATCATCTTTGTCATGCCTAATGGCACTAATTCCATTCATGAGGGCTCCACCCTTATGACCTAAGACCTTCACCAGGTCTCATCATATATTACCATTATACCGTAGGTTAGGATTTCAACATATGAATTTTGGTATTTGGATATCCACGCGAATTATTGGCTCTCCCTGATATTCCACGGTATGGATGCACCACAGTGTGTTTAGACATTCACTTGTTGAAGGACACCTGGACTGATTCCAGTTTTTGACTATTATGAACAAAGTTACTATAAACATTAGTGTACAGGCTTTTGTGTGAACCCGTCTTCATTTCTCTGAGATAAATGTCCAAGAGCGCCGTTACTCAGTCATATGATAGTTGCTTGTTTAGTTTTTAAGAAACTTAAACTGTCTACCAGAGTGGCCAGACCATTTTATATTCCTACCAACAATATGTAAGTAAGGGAACAGTTTCTCCAAATCTTCACCAGAGTTTGGTAGTGTCACTATTTTTCATTTTAGCCATTCTGGTAACTGTATAGTGATGGATCATTGTGGCTTAAATTTGCATTTCTCTGATAGATGATGATATTAAATAACTTTCCATGTGTTTATTTTCCATGTGTATATCCTCTTTGGTAAAGTGTCTCTTTATGTCTTTTTCCCATTTTCTAACTTAATTCTTTTTTTATTGTTGAGGTTTCTTTACGGAGTCAAGACAGAGTCTTTTGTCAGATGTGACTTGCAAATATTTTCTCCAACTACATTGCTTGTCTTCTCATCCTCTTAACAGAATCTTCCACAGAGTAAAAGTTTTTTATTTTGATGAAGTTGAGTTTTTTATTTTTCCTTTTATGTGTTGTGTTTTCGATGTTAGGTCTAGGAACTATTGGCCTAGCTCTAAAACTTGAAGATTATCTCATATTTTTCCCTAAAATTTTTATAATTTTACATTTAACTTCATGGTTCAATTTAATTTAATGTATGTAATATGTAAAGCGTTTGAGGTTCAATTTTTTTTTTTTTTTTGCCTGTGGATGTTCAACTGCTCCAGAACTATTTGTCAAAAAAGCTGTCCTTTCTTTAGTAAATTGATTTTTCACCTTTGTCAAATATCACTTGGACATATTTGTGTGGGTCTATTTCTAGGCTTTCTACTTTGTTCCAATAATCTATCCTTCTGCCAACACCATACGATCTTGATTACTGGACCTATGTAGTAAGATTCCTTCCACATTTTTCCTTCTATTTCAATTTTTTTAGCTATTGTAAGTCCTTTTCAAGTCTACATGAATTTTGGAATAATTTTGTCTATATCTGGAAAAAAAACCTTGTTGGTATTTTTTTTCAAGTTATTTAACACATAGTGAAGTCGTGGCTTCAGAAGTAGAATCCAGTGATTCATCACTTACCCATAACATCTAGTGCTCATCCCAACAAGTGCCCTCCTTAAAACCCACCACCAATTTTCCCCACCCCATCAACTCTCACTTTGTTCTCTGTATTTGAGTCTCATGGTTTGCCTCCCTCTGTTTTTATCTTATTTTTTCTTCCCTTCTCCTATGAACATCTGTTAACTTTCTCAAATTCCACATATGACTAAAGTCATGTGGTTTCTGTATTTCTCTTATTTTGCTTACAATAATACCCTCCAGTTCCATCCATGTTATCACAGATGGCAAGATTTCATTCTTTTTCATCACTGAGTAGTATTCCACTGTATGTATATGTGTGTGTGTGTGTGTGTGTGTGTGTGTGTGTATACACACACACACATACAGATACACATCTTCTTAATCTATTCATCAGTTGATGCACATTTGGGCTTTTCCATAATTTACTTATTGTTGATAGTGCTAATATAAACATTGGGGTGCCTGTGCCCCTTCAAATAAGCATTTTTATATCCTTTGGATAAATTCCTAGTAGTGCAATTGCTGGGTAAAAGGGTAGTTCTATTTTTAATTTTTTTTAGGAACCCCCACAAAACATTGTTTTTCAGAGTGGCTGCACCAGCTTGCATTCCCACTTTCTCAACATCCTCACCAACATCTGTTGTTTCCTGAGTTATTAATTTTAGCCACTCTGAACAGTGTGAGGTGGTATCTCATTGTGGTTTTGATTTGTATTTCCCTGATGATGAGCGATACTGAGCATCTTTTCATGTGTCTGTTAACTATCTGGATCTCTTCTTTGGAAAAGTGTCTATTCATGTCTTCTGCCCACTTCTTCACTGGATTGTTTGTTTTTTGAGTGTTGAGTTTGGTAAGTTCTTTATAGATTTTTGATACTAACCCTTTATCTGATATCTCCTCCCCTTCCATTGGTTGCCTTTTAGTTTTGTTGATTGTTTCCTTTGCTGTCTTGCTGGTATTTTGATAGGAATTGCATTTGATCAGTTGTGTTATATCAGTTTGGGGAGAATTATGTTGAGTCTTCCAATCCATGAACATTTATTTATGTCTTTTTTTTTCACTATGTTATAATTTTAAGACTACAAGTTCTGTATTATATGCTTTGTTAGATTTACACCAAGTATTTTATTTTATTTTTGAGTAACTGTAAATCATATTGTATCTTTAATTTCTATATCCACATTTTTATTACTAGAACGTAGAACTATGATTTTTTAAGGTGTTAATCTTGTATTCCATGACCTTGCTGAACTCACTTATTAGACCTAGCAATTTTGAGGATTTTTTTGTTTGGTTGGTTGGTTTTGGTTTTGGCTTGTAGATTCCTTGGGATTTTCTATGTAGACAATTATGTCATCTGCAAATATGAAAAATTTTTTGCTTTCCAATATGTATGCCTTTTATTACTTTTTCTTTCTTTATAGTGCTGGCTAGCACTTTCAATACTATGTTGAATAAGAGAGGTGTGAGTGGATATGTTTTCCTTGTTCCCGATCTTAGTGAGGGAAAGTATTCAGTCTTAAACCATCAACTATAATGTTAAGTACTGGTATTGTGTGGATATTCTTACATGAACAAAAAAAAATTTGTCTTTTTCAATCTCATTATATGAGATATTGCTGCAGATTGAATATATGAATATAGTAGCAGGCTTCTACAAAGTCAGGCATTAAAAAGATTTGAAAAATTGTATTTAAAAAAAGCCACTCTTACACTTTTTGGAAACTATGGTAATTGCTTATAAAAACATGCTATGTTTTTTAAAGATGAATTGATAAAAATGTTTTAAATTTTATCAGAGTAATATTTAGTATGCTACATATCTATAGGTATACCACACATAAACACAAAACTCTTTGAGAGTCCTCAATAAACTTTAAAAGTGCAAAGTAGTCTTGATACTAAAAAGTTTGAGAACTTTTGCTATAGGTTCACAGAGATCTTTATACTCTACTAGAGTTGGTTTTAATGTCTGGTATTTGTCCTGCATGTAAGAATGTTACTAGTGGCACAATTTCTGTAAGTGTGTGTGTAAGTCAGTTACAGGGAATTTTTTGTATGCTTCTTGTTAAATTTTCTGTGAAAATCTATGGGGTTGACAAGGAACCTTCTCTTTCATCTAATAAAGAGCAACACAACAACAATAAAAATTAACTTTTGGAAACTTTACATAGATATACATACATCCAACAAATATTGAATGTCTGTTTTGTGCACTGGGTTTACAGTAGTAAAGAAAGCAGACAAAATCTTTGCTTTTATCAACCTTGTCTTCTAGTTACAGGAAACAGAAAATAAGCAGATAATAACATACCATGTACATGGTAGGGCAAGTAGGCATGGAAATCTACAGCCAGTTGGAGGCTCTCTTGTTCTGAGGCTAAGAAGTCCTGGCGTGGGGAAACCTCTTCTGGAATTACTGCCAACACAAAGACCAACTCTACTAATAGGCCACACATATTAATGAATACATGTAGTTCATCACTGGGTGAAAGAACTTTACTTCACTTTTCCTCAATCCTTCTTCTTTTGCTTTGCCTTGCTCTTAACCAAGCTTGGAACATTACTGTCAAGGATTCTTCTTGTAAGTACTAAAAGATATGTTACTGCACTAGAGTATTTTACTGACCTCTACACTTAGGGGAGCTTAAAAAAAAAGATACTCATTTACATCAGGAAGTTATCCATCAACTTTTCCTTATCCTCTGACGGTTTTAATGATGATACAACAAACAGTCCCACATTTTTTTGTAAATAAAAATAGCAGTTGTATGAAGAATGTGTTTCCTGCTGACTGTGAGAAACAAGGTCCTAGGTGACATACTGGCTTTCATTTGTTTGCATTTTGCCTTTTCTTGAGATAAGGAAAGAAGCTGGAAATGACTCCTGCTGCAGCCAGCCAGGGCCAATGTCACAGCACATGGAATCCCGCAAGAATACACAATGTGGCAAGTCAGACTGTGCAGAAGGCTTCTTGGCTTAATAAGCAACTGTCTTAAAATATCCCATCAAGTTGTTGTGGTTTTGTTGTTGTTGTTGTGCATTTGTTAATATAATCATCTTTTTCTTTTTCATTTTTGGAATAGCCTCAGGGAAAACACATGTTGTTTCTTCCAGTGATAACCTAGTCTGGTAGATGAGTCTTATATGTTTATAACACTTCCTTACTCTGCAAACATCACCACGAAGTACTTGCAAGTGCTTAATTATGTGAGTGAGAAAATTTAAAGTGATAATAATTTGGCATAATTCAAGCAATTAAAAAATGTTGTTAAAAACTGCTCTTAACTGGTCATTTTCCTTACTTCCTATAATTAAAGAAGCCTTCCTCTTACCTTTCATATATTCTTCTTTTCCTCAGAAACACAGCATTGTCAGTAATTTCTTGCTTAAATAATTCACTTTTCAGTTATTTGGAACTCAGATATTTGTTTGAATATACTTAGATATTAAATACATTAAGTAAGTATGCCCCCATGGAAAGAAAGCTTGTTTTTTTTCTGTTGATAAAAGTTTACTTCAATGACTGCTATTTATTTTTTTTTAATTTTTTTAATGTTCACTTATTTTTGAGAGACAGAGAAAGACAGAGCCCAAGCAGGGGAGGGGCAGAAAGAGAGGGAGACACTGAATCTCAAGCCAGCTCCAGCTCTGATCTGTCAACATAGAACCTGACAATTGTAAGATCATGACCTGAGCCAAAGTACGACGCTTACCAACTGAGCCACACAGGTGGCCCCAATGACTGCTATTTTAAAAATGATCTGGGATGTGAGGGCTATCTGGCTGTGACATCTGTCACCCCACTGATCACCAGGATTGATTTGGTTGATCTGGCTGGCTAGGCGGGTGTCCCCTTCCTCCTTCACCTTTCCATGTACATCGCTCCCAAAGCTGTGTCAATAGAGGAGGACCATCTTTGGTCAAGGGTATACAACAAGTAGCTGTGTTCCCCTGCTAGAACCTGGAAACAAGCTCTCAAGGTCCATTTGTAGGACAACATAGGGTAATCAAGCTTCCAAGACTCCAGACACATCCAAATGAGGCACTGCATGTGGCAGTCTGCCTTTCTTTAAAAAAAAAAAATGATCTGAGGTTATGTCCATATTCTAGTAGTCAATCCTACTCTGTGTCAGCCACTAAACAAGTTTCTGGATTTAAATGTCCAGTGCTGATAACACATAGCAACCATACCTTATTTATGTAGTTATGCAATTAATTCTCTACAATTATTATTTTCATATTACACTCAAAGAATCCCTATGATTTGTCCTATTGTGACACTGTGGTGTGAGAACGGAAATTCAAACAGCATAAACTCCAAGCCTATCTTCGTTGTTCTCACTCTTAAATACTGGACTTTCATAGATTATTTCATTTAAAGTAGGAGTTGTAAATCTGAGAGAAACTTTCTCCTCTGCCATAAAGTAACAAGATAAAAAGATATTTTTATAAAATTAACCTATATTTATTTACATCAGGCCATGTGCTAGATGATAAATTGGTAACTCAAGAATTCATTTAAGTAAGATTGGTCTAAGTTAGAAATTCTCAAACTTTTTCATTTTAGAACCCCTTTAAACCTTAAAAATTCTTAAAGCCCTTAAAGAGTTTTTCTTTGTGGTAGTTACATTGACCAATATTTTTATATTAAAAATTGTTTTAATACTTGAGAAAACTTGAAAATATATAGTTAATAATTCATTTTTTAAAGTAAAAATGCATTGTATGTTAACATACATGAAATATTTTTCTGAAAAATAACTATATTTTTCAAAACAAAAAATTAGTGGGCATTATTTTGCACTTTTGAAAATGTCTTCAGTATGTGACATAATAAAAGACTGCTAGATTCCTAAATCTGTGTGATGTCATACATCATGTGGCTTCTGGAAAATCCTACTATGTGTTCATGAGAGAATAAAAGTGAAAATGGCAAATAATATCTTGCCATTATTTTGAACAAAATTTTGACTCTGTGGACTCAAAGAAAGTGTTTCAAAGGACTCCTGGGACTGCCTAACCACTTTAAGAATGATTGATCTAAGAGTTATTTCAGAAAATCATTTATATGCTCAAAGTTATAGAAAATAACATATAATGGGGAATAATTTCAAAAAGAATAAGTATTTGCTGTAAATGTAATAATACAGGTATGTAAGCTCCAAATTTAAGACTCTCCAATTTGCAGATGACATGATTTTCTTCATAGGACATCCCAAAGACTATACAAAGACTATACAAAGACCAAAGACTATACAAAAAACTTCTAGACTTAACAAGTTAATTCAACTAGGTTGCAAGATACAAGATAAACAAACAAAAAATACTCCCATTTCCATATAGCAACAATACACCTAAAGGAAACCAAAATTTATTTATTTTTATATTTATTTTATTTTTTTAGAGAGAGAGAGAGAGAGCATGAGTGGGGGAAGGGGCAGAGGGAAAGAGAGAGAGAATCTTAAGCAGACTTTATGCTCAGCACAGAGCCTAACACGGGGCTCAATCCCACCATACTGGGATCATGCCCTAAACCCAAATCAAAAGTCAGACACTCAACCGACTGAGCCACCCAGGCACTCCTGGAAACAAAAATTTAGAAGAAAATATTATTGGGGCTCTGGGGTGGCTCAGTCGGTTGAGCGTCAGACTTTGGCTCAGGTCATGATTTCAAAATTTGTGGGTTCAAGCCCCGCATCGGGCTCTGTGCTGACAGCTCAGAGCCTGGAGCCTGCTTTGGATTCTGTGTCTCCCTCTCTCTCTCTGACCCTCCCCTGCTCATATTCTTTCTTTCTCTCTCCCGAAAGTAAAATAATAAACATTAAAAAAAATTATTTTAAATGATGGTATAGCCACTCTGAAAAATAATTTGTAAGCCTCTTGTCAAATGACAGGCACTTACTGTTCAATCTAGCAATTGTGCTGTTGGACATTTATCCTGTAAAAATGGAAATTTAAGTTCACACAAAAACTTGTGCATGAACGTTGGAATCAGCTTTATTCGTAATAGCCAAAAATGGGAAACAACCCAAGATATCCTTGAACGGGTAAATAGTTAAACAAACTGCAGTATCTTCATATCATGGATAGCTACTCAAACAATAAAAAAGAACTCATCACTGAAACACTAACAACACGGATTGACCTCAAGGGAATTACACAGAATGAAAAAAAATTTTTCACAAAGTGACATGCCATATAATTCCATTTATATCATTCCTGAAATAGCATAATTATAGACATGTAGAATGGATTAGTACTTGTTAGGCATGGGGAGGAAAGAGAGAGAGATGCCTATAAATGGTAGCATGAACAAGGCTTTTGGTGATGGAACACTTTTATATCTTGGTTGTCATGAGAGTTACACAAATCTGCAGAAGTGATAAAATTACATAGAACTATACACACACACACACACACACATGAGTGTGTATCAAACTGATGAAATCTGAATAAACTCTGTGGATTGTATCAATGTTAATTTCCTGGTTTTGATATCATACTATAGTTATAAATGATGTAACCATTGGGGGAAATTGGTTGAAAGGGATATGGTACCCCCCTATACATTTTTGCCACTTACTGTGAACCTATAATTATTCCAAAATAGAAAGTTAAAAGATACATGAAACTAAGCTCAGTATATGCCCTCAACATAGAGACCATATAAACACACATGTGAAGGAAAAAAAAACCTCCAAGTTTGTGAGTAGCTGAGAAGTGGATCATGCTACTGAGCTCAGTGAGCAAAGCAAGGATAAAACACCATTGACATATGAAGCACCAGAATGGAGGAATTGAATGAACTTGTAACTAGACATAAGCATGAGATCGGTTACTTAGTTCAGTTCCTTTGTCAGCTATTACCCCCAGCCTATTGGAGGCAATTTTCTCTAACTTCAAAAACCTTTGGCCAATTTTGCACTGACCTGATCACACAATTATGCGTTCATAGTTTCCAGATGTCACCACTTAACATAATCACAATAGCAAATGTTTTTAAATAAAAAGGTCTGGTATCCTTTAAAGTTCATCATTCAAATGGACAATTACTATCATAACTAAAGTCATTAAAAACTAATTCTATGAAAATGATAAAATATTGAAAACCAACTTTAAATTAATTTAAATAAAACAAGTATTATTTCTGAAACTATTGCCAGGCCAGTCAGGTTACATTAATATAAGCCTGGACTCTTAGACTGATAAACTATTGATTTCAGCATTATTTACAGAGATAGAGTATAGGGTTCTCACTCCTCAGAAGAAACTGGTGAGGGCATGCCTTTGGGGAAAAAATGCATTAAATATCTGTTTTATCTAAAAATAGTGACATTTATGAATTAATTTATTAGTTATTTCCTTTTCTCTCTACCACAGGAGTGTAGAAATGCCAGAATGTCAAGAACTGTTCAACAAAATTATGGTGTTAACCTCAAGAGGACAAAATTAAATTCATCCATTCTGTCTTATTCTTTGGTGTGAAAATTACCACTCTGTTCAGAAATTTGAATGAGGCTTTCCTTTTGAAAGAAGTGCTAATTCTAATCCACAACAGTTTACAAAATTTCTTTGAAGTGTTTTAATTCAATACTATTTAAAGTTTAGGTGTTACTATTTACTTACCAGTAGACATTTCTGCATTCATATACAAGCATACTGGTAAAGAAGATATGCCACTTTTAGACATAAATATAAATTATGAGCCTGAGAAAGGCCACACCATGGCTAACATTAATAGATACATTAATAAGAAGTCACTTGTTACATAATGCCATGGTCTCAGTCCACCATCAGAAGGCACTGTTGTAGAGGGTGCATTTGAAATCAAAGTGTTTCTTTCCATCAGCTTTACCAAAGTGTTTGCATTTTTTGACCCTTTACGTTCTGCCTTTGAACACAACACACGTCAACTAACTTATTACAAGACCCTGATCATGCAAACACAATAATATAGCAATAAAACCCATTTCTCTCAAAATCAATTCAGTTCTACCAAAAGCTGGTGTGAACATAGCTAACAGCAGACTAGATGCTGGAGTGGAGACACAGAAAATAAAAGACTAGTCCCCTATGCTGAAATGTTTATAGTTTTTTGAATTGGCAATATCACATAAGGAACTCGTAAGTAATAGGGCACAAACAGTTTGCTGCTTTGCCAAGGAGCTCGAAATGAATGTCACCTCAAGTTCATCGTTATGGCTGTCCCTAAAGAACAAATGTTCAAATAGTCAAACAGATAAATACTAGAAAAAAATTATTTGGTTTTATTTTACCAAAAGTTAGTTTGCATTCAGGGTAATATACACTAGTATTTATAAAATTAAGATTACATCTCAGAAACTTCATGCATTGTTATCATGTGCCAACAAAGTTTATCTGCAATTGCCAAATGACAAAAGTTTTACATGGTGAATTGCTGCATTCCCAATGTTGGCTCCTTCCTTTGTCACTTCTAATGAAAAACGTCTTTCATCATAAATGTGATGACATAAATGTGATTAGACAAAGTCTCCCCATAGTACTTGGAAGAATATATGCACGATGAGCACAATAAATGTAGCAGAACATGGGCTTTGAAATCACAATAGTTGCTTGGCAGGAAGATACATATATGCTATAATAATGACACTGTACTACCTTCAAGAACAATGATATTCCTATCTATGAGAAAAGGAAATGCATACAAGTGCCAAGAAGCTCATCCTCACAGCCTCAATGAGGCCCTTCTTTCCATCTTATCATTCAACCAGGGCAGGATAGGAACACTGCCCCCTGTCCCTGCACCTGATGCTGAGGTCCCAGAGTGAGGTCTGGAGTGCAGTGTTGACTACACCAGCAGCGGCACATTGATGCTTTTCTTTGGAATTATGGCATAATTCAGTGTGAAGGATATGGGTTACCATGATACACAACAGCATGGAAATACTTGGCTCAGTAATGTAACCATATATTTATTCATAAGATACATGGTTCTTATTTTATAATTTGAATTCATCAAGGAATGGTAGTACAGTCTATTATAATGCCCTATTTTCCCCTCATTTTTGGCTAAGGTTTCTTTTTCTTACAAAGAAGTAAAGAGAAAAATATAGGGAGAAATCTAACTATTAAAAGAAGACGGAGCTTTTATAATCTTATTCTGGAAAAATCAGGAAAAGGTTCAATGGGCTTAACTCCCAGTGTCGACAATGTGAATTTGGAAGTCATCAGACCAGTGTATGATTTCACGCAACCCTTAAGTGTAAAGGGTTTAATTTCACTTTAATAATTTTAGGATTTCCAAATATCTCCAGAGAAAGGAAACTGACCAATAAAACTGTCCAAATCAAGGTCACTTTTTCTGATAGTCCCTGAACATTAAAGACTAGATTTTCCCCCCTATATCTTCTAGAATAAACATAAATTGCAATGTGAAAAGAAGAAAAAAGGCTTTTACAAAAACCAGAATGCTTGTTTCCATAAAAATTCAATGTGACCATCAGTTCACAGTAGTTTTAAATGACTGGTTTTCTGTATAAGGAAATAAAAAAGAATATGTCACAAAATATGCTGGTTCTCTGAGCAAATATAGCCCATTGTGCATCCTCTATGAAAAAGATCATCTCTACTTATTCCAAAGTTCTATTTTAAGGGAAACTCTGCCCTCACAGATAAAGCTACATTTAGAAAAATTTTCTTAGAAACATTTAAGGGTTCTCTCACCATACATCTTTGATGAATTAACAAATGTCATTGATAAAACTCTTTATTAAGCAATAGTAGGTGATTAATGAATTGATCGACATTGTGCTAAAAGTGAATATCCAAAAACACGGTATAGTTTTCTCAAAATGTAGACATCTTTTAACAGAGATTAGAAATAGTTTGAAACAAGAAACAAATAGGGAATATCATAAGCAGTAAGAATATGAACAACAGAGAGCTAAAAGAGCACTGGAAATGTAAACAATAATTTAATTGACAAAGTGTTTGAATCCACACAGCAACTGTAGTAAACGCTGTTAATTCCCTTCCCAGACCCCCTTACTTACAAGTGTACCCATTTCCCAGCTATGATAAATTTTAGCTACAATGGCTCACAGCTGCTCTGTTCTCTAGATAATTGTCCCAGAGCAAGGGGAGATACCTCTCCCAGAAATGTCTTTGTGGTTATGGAAGCTTCCACCCATCCCATGAAGGAGCTTAGCCCACAGCCAGTAATTGATAACAAATGTTCAAAATCCAATTTGTCTCAATGGGACAACTTCAGGGTGCCATTCATCTCTCTGAAGGTCCATCTGGGATCAGGCTGCGCCTAGCCTTCTTCTAAAAGCACATCCATTTTGGGGCCTGGGTGGCTCAGTTGGTTGAGCGACCAACTTCGGCTCAGGCCATGATCTCACGGTTTGTAACGTCGGCTCAGGCCATGATCTCACGGTTTGTGAGTTCAAGCCCTGCGTCGGGCTCTGTGCTGACAGCTCAGAGCCTGGAGCCTGCTTCGGATTCTGTGTCTCCCTCTCACTCTCTGCCCCTCCCCCACTCATTCTCTGTCTCAGAAATAAATAATTTAAAAAAAAATTTTCCCTCCCCCACTCATGCTCTGTCTCACAAATAAATAATTAAAAAAAATTTTAAAGCACATCCATTTTTAGCTTCTTCATCTATTGTATTTGGCTTCTGTCACTTCCTTGCCATTTTTTCTGAGAGCATGCCCTCAAAAACAAACCAAAAAAAAAAAATTTGCTCAGGAATCTCTAACTTAGGTTCTGGTCTAGGGAAACCAACCCCACAACAATCAACTTGATATTTCAGCATATAAAATCATAAGCTATAAAGTGACTCAGCTAATTTCTAATTTTTGTATACTTTTACTTTTGCTTCAGTGAAATTACATCTTATGCATATTTCGGAATCACAAATATCAAATTAGATACTACTCACTGACTTTCCCAGTTTTTCAGAAAAAAAAACAAACAAGTTTTTATTTAGAATGAAAATGTATCTCCTTTAAATCCCCTTAGGGCCAACAAAGTTACTACATTATTTTGAGCTGATATCTTAGAATTTCCATTTTTGTTTGATGCTTAGTTTTTAAGATAATACAAATATATATGGAAGGTAAAGTATATATGGCTATATGTTAAGCTATTCAACATCTGAACAGTTATCTGTATTTCCATATTGTCTTGGTATCTGAATTATGCCTTTGAATCATAATTTTGAAAACACCAGGGCATCTCCTTTGGCAATTAGTTGACCCGCATCAGAATATTTTCAAATTATTTCTACATTTCAGGGCAACTAAACAGATTCTTAAGGAAATGACATCTATTAGTGTCAGTGGCTCAAAATTAATTCCCTTTAATATTCACACTGGAGAGTACATGTGGATAGACACAAGGGCTGAAAATGCTAGAGGGCTGGTTTGCTTGTTTGGATTTTGCTTTCTTTTCCATAATGAACATATAATCCAATGAGATTGTCTACACAATACAATCAAAATCAATTAAGAACCTGTACTGATTTGTTTTGCCATATTTAACTACATTAAAAGCTTATCACTGTTACAACTTAATGTTTACCAACTCACTTTATTACATATTAAATGCAAAAATCTATGCTAATATAATGTTGGGACTGCATATTTGGAATTAAAGAGGGAAAAAAGAAAATGCAAGGCTGGATTCTCTTAGCAAAGGTCGATTTCTTTATTAGTTGAAGGATTCATACTCCATAAGTGGCAAAACCCGTAAGTTTTTATGGGAAAAAGTATAAAATCAGGTTAAGATTTTAATTGTCTATATAAATATGCATGTGTTTTGTGTTTGCATGGGTATATATCTATTTGATACCAATTTCCGTTATAAAGTAACTTAAATAACTTTAAAGCAATTTGTCAAATTCTGTTGACTAAATAGAAATGTTAAACAAGATATAATTTCATTTTTTAACTGATAACAGTTAGTTCAAAAAGGTACAACAATGATGAATCGTTGTTGATTCAAGAGCTCCAAAAAGAATCATTCAGAAGCTATTAAAATTTAATACCACAAGTTTATTTATTTATTTAATTATTTATTTATTTATTTACCATTTATTCATTTTTGAAAGGCAGAGGGAGACAGAGTGTGAATGGGGGAGGGGCAGAGAGAGAGGGAGACACACAATCCGAAGCAGGCTCCAGGCTCTGAGCTGTCAGCACAGAGCCCAACATGGGGCTCGAACCACGAGATCATGACCTGAGCCAAAGTCAGACGCTTAACCGACTGAGCCACCAGGCACCCCAATACCACAAGTTTAGAATATACAAATTTAAAAGTCTGACAGATGGAGGTGACAGTTTTGCTGAAAATCTATCAGCATAGGGCATGCAGTAGGAAGATCAAGGCAGGATGAGATGTATCAAGAAGCAGACTTTTTGACCTAAAGCTCCCTCTACCTACTTAGAAAGCCCATAAATATATGTGTGAAACAATGCAAGAATTCAAACAATACTTGTTTGTTTAATAGGCATGACAGTTACCTATCACCACAATAATACTACATAGCAAGCAACAAGGAAACCTGAGTGACATCCAACAAATACTTCTGGCTAATACATCTGAGGTGGTCATTAGGTAGCCTGCTGACCTACATGCATCACGCACTTATTCACCTGGGATTTGCTGACTACCTTAACCAGGTGCTCTAGGTGGCCTTGACTAGGGTCACTTTGCCTTATTTACCTATTTATAAGTGGGCTTATTCCACATGTTTCTGATCCTCCATAAGGCTAGCCTAGCATTTTCTTGTAGCAAAGGCCAAAAGTGGAAATGACAACATTCCATTCAACTCTCTGTGGTATCAAACCTTCTAACATCTATTGGCAAACAAAAATTAAAATTAAAAAAAAAATAACATTGCTGGGCTGATTCCAAGTGGGAGAGTACCGTAAAACTTCATGACAAAGGCTATGGACTCAGAGAGAGGAGAGAATTGGGGCCAGTAATGCATTCTATCATAATGAGTATTTTCACTATTCTCAGAACTTGTTGGGGTTAAAATATTTTTATCATCTTTACTGATATACCAACCAAAAAACAGCAGGTAGATTGTATTACCGCAGAATGAAAGACTAACTGTATAGTTATAGATTTGTGCCATTTAGCCCCATTATTTTCCTTTATTTAAACCATTTATAAGGTCAGATACATAACCATTGATAACATTAGGATTGTTTTGAAGTTTAGTTTTGTCCTATAAAAAATGTCATTTTGAAAATGAAGGTAATTTAAAAACCAAACTTCTGAGTAACAATAACCTACTTAAGAAGGAAAAATACTTTAATCACTTTTGTAGAACTTACTTACAAATGAGTAGTTCAATTATTTTTACCTCCTGGTCATTTCACCTAGTTGACAAGACCAAAATGAGAGTTTGGGGAGACTGATGCACCTGTAATTTTCAAAAGCTATCCATTTCCAGTTATAAGATAAATAAGAACCAGGAACATCATCTACAACATGATGACTTTATTTAAATCTGCTGCATGATATATATGAAAGTTGTTAAGAGAGTAAATCTTAAGAGTTCTCATCACACAGAAAGAATTTTTTTCTTTTGTTTTTATTGTTTCTAGATGAGATGACCAATGCTATCGAAACTTGCTGTGAGAATTATTTCACAACATATGTGAAGTCAAACTATTATTCTGTATACCTTAAACTTATACAGTAATGTTTGCCAATTATATCTCAGTAGAACTAGGGGAAAAGCAGAATATTAAAGAAGTGGGATCTATATAGAGAACACTGGAGATTTATAAAAGATTTTCTTAAGTCTATAGCTAAGTATTGCTCTGCATATGCATGAGAGGAAACTATCTGGGACTAAAGTCAGAATCAATGAAAACCAGTAGGCAGAACAATTGCTGGAGATGACAAGGGCTGTGAATAAGATGTGTTCCACTGGCCAGAGTGAGGAAGACTTTTTATACGCGAGGCATCAGGTAGACTAGTAAAAAGGATGTAGACCTAGCAGTAGGATTAAATTAGTTATAGATTAATGCTAATTTGGAACTACATTAACAAAGCTTAAAAAGCAAGTCTTGAAAAGATCCAACCGATTTCAACTAATTTAAAGTGCCCCACTGAGCCAAATCCAATACAATTTAAAGGAATAGGAGAAAAATCTAGTACTCAAAAATATAATATTCATAATACTCAGCATCTACTAAAAAATTACCAAGCATAAACAGAAGCTGGAAAATATGAACCATATCTAATATTTAAAAAATCAATCTATAAAATAGAACAAGAAGTGATAAAGAAGACAGAATTAGGAGATACAGATGTTAAAGTGACCATTACATATATACACCATATTTTTAAGAAGGCAATGAAAAATATAACATGATGATGAAAGAAATAGAAAATTAAAAAAAAGACCAAATAGATTGTCTAGAGATGAAAATGCATTATCTGAAAGGAAATACACAGAATTGGAATAAATAGCACATTAGACAAGACAGGAAAAAAAGAGCTTGAAGGTATATGGATAAAACTATTCAAACTGAAGCACAGAGAGAAAAAAATGAAAAAAATATTTACTGGTAACCTATGGAAAAAATATCAAACAGTGTGATTAGAATCCCAGAAGAAGAGGAAAGAACTGTGAGAAGAAATATAAAAAAAGTTTTAAAGACAAAAACCTAAAATTCATACCAGATGAATTATACCAGATGAAATCCTGTCTACAAAAGGTCATAAAGGGTGCTATAAACCAAAATATATGGCAAATATGTGGCCACATATAAAAGTTTTTTACCTCATTTAATAATCTCTTTAAATATTGGCTGTTTCAAGCAGAAATAACATAAATGAGTTGTGAGGTTTATAGGATTTGAGAAGAAAAATGTATCACAACAGAAGCACAGAGAACAGGAGGGGTATAAAGTATATTGTTTTAAAGCTCTTACGGTTTATACAAAGTGGTATAATATGATTTGAAGGTAAATAGGTATAAATTAAAGATTTATATTCTAAAGCCTAGGGCTTAGGTCTAAACTTTTTTTTTTCACTACATATAAGTAATAAGAAAATGGTCATGATAAAATAGAATTTTAAAAAAAGAAAAAATTCTTCATAGAATAATGGAAAATAAGGAAGGAAAAAAACTGAGCAAAGAGAAGATGGGACAAACAGAAAAAATAATAGCAAAACAGATTTAAAACCAATGAGAGTGAAAATTGCATTAAATGTGGATGGTTTAATATTCCAATTAAAAGGCATAGATTTTTCAGACTTTTTTTTAAAGACTCAAATATACACTGTTTACAATAGGTCACTATAATTATAAAGACACAGGCTAAAAGTTAAAGGATGAAAAAAGATATACCATAAAAGTACTAATTGAAAGAAAGACAGCATAGCTATAATAATATGTTAAGTACATTAGATCAGATAGACAGTAAAAAGGTGGATTTAAATAGAACAGTATTAATTATTTTAAATGTAAATGGTATAAAAACTCTAATTAAAAGGGTAAGATTATCAGACTGCCGGCTGAAGATGAACAAAGATACAGAAGACTTCAAAATTATTATCAACCAACTTGAATTAATTGATAGTAACAGAACAATCAATCCAACAACTGTAGAATACATATGCCTTCCAAGTGCATATAAAACATTCACAAAGAAAGAAAAAAACTATTCTTGGTGATAATTACAATTAATACTTAATTTACTTAAATCATTATCTTAATTAATTTAAGAGTATAGAAATCATGCAAAACACAATCTTTGACCATAACAGAATTAAACTAAAATGATAATTAATATGAAGGCATTTGGAAAATCCCCTAAATATGTGGATCTTAAACAAGATACTTCTAAACAACCCAAGAGTCAAGGAATTCATTAAAAAAAATGAAAAATATTTGATACTGAATGAAAATGAAAACTTAACATGTCAAAATTTGTGGAGTTAAGCAAAAGCAGTGATTTGAGGAAAATTTATCACTGAATATTTGTATTTAAAAAAAAGAAACCATTGAAATAAATGACCTACACTTTTACCTTATGAAGCCAGAGGAAGAAGAGTAAATTAAACCCAATAAAAGTAGAAGGAAGGATATCACAATACAAGAGAATAAGTCAATAAAATAAAAAATAGAAAAGGAAGAATGAGGAAAAGCAATGAAACCAAAATCTGGATCTTTAAAAAGGTCCATAAAATTCATAAACCACTAGCCAGACTGATTACATATGAGAAAAGACACAAATTTCTAACATCAGAAATTAAAGACAGGCATCACTATAGAAATCTTACAAACAGCAAAATGATAATAACACAACATTATGAAAAACTCTATTCTAATATATTTGACCATTTGAAAGTGGCTTGAAAGACAAAAACTGTCAAAGCTCATTCAAGAACAAATACATAACCTGAATAACCTCATATCTATTTAAAAAATTGAATTCAAATTTTAAAAACTTCCCACAAAGCTAAATCTAGGCCCAGATGATTTAACAGATAAAGTTTCCCAAACACTTAAGACTAATGCCAAGTCTACATTGAATCTTCCAGAAAACAGAAGACGAGCAAACACTACCTTATTCCATTTTATGAGGCCAACACTATTCTGATACCAAATGCAGATAAACATTACAAAAAAAGAAAACTATGGGCAAGTACCACTCATGAATATAAACCAAAAATTCCTTAAAAAGTTAAAGCAATTAGAATCCAAAACTATATACAAGAAATAATTCATTATGTTGAATTGGTTTTTATCTTGGGAATGTACTGTTGGGTTAACATTCAAAAGTCAATCAATGTTATTCATCATTTAACAGACATATATATAATATAATATATTATAATATATATATTAACCAAATATATTAACCTATATATATATGTGTATATATATATATATATATATATATATATATATATATACCAAATTTAATACTCACTCATAATAAAAACTGTCAGTAAACTAAGAACAGAAACTCAACCTTAAAGAAACATCTATAGGGGTGCCTAGGTGTTTAAGCACCTGACTCTTTATCTCTGCTCAGGTCTTGATCTCAGGGTTATGAGTTAAAGATCTGCATTGGGCTCCACACTGGGTGTAAGCTTACTTTTAAAAAATAAAATAACCAGATGGCTTGCCAGGGGAGTTCTACCAGACGTTTAAAGCAGAGATAATACCTATCCTTCTCAAGCTATTCCAAGAAATAGAAAGGGAAGGAAAACTTCCAGACTCATTCTATGAAGCCAGTATTACTTTGATTCCTAAACCAGACAGAGACCCAGTCAAAAAAGAGAACTACAGGCCAATATCCCTGATGAATATGGATGCAAAAATTCTCAATAAGATACTAGCAAATCGAATTCAATGGCATATAAAAAGAATTATTCACCATGATCAAGTGGGATTCATTCCTGGGATGCAGGGCTGGTTCAACATTCGCAAATGAATCAACGTGATACATCACATTAACAACAAAAAAAGAGAAGAACCATATGATCATGTCAATCGATGCAGAAAAGGCCTTTGACAAAATCCAGCACCCTTTCTTAATAAAAACCCTTGAGAAAGTCAGGATAGAAGGAACATACTTAAAGATCATAAAAGCCATTTATGAAAAGCCCACAGCTAACATCATCCTCAACGGGGAAAAACTGAGAGCTTTTTCCCTGAGATCAGGAACACGACAAGGATGCCCACTCTCACCGCTGCTGTTTAACATAGTGCTGGAAGTTCTAGCATCAGCAATCAGACAACAAAAGGAAATCAAAGGCATCAAAATTGGCAAAGATGAAGTCAAGCTTTCGCTTTTTGCAGATGACATGATATTATACATGTAAAATCCGATAGACTCCACCAAAAGTCTGCTAGAACTGATACAGGAATTCAGCAAAGTTGCAGGATACAAAATCAATGTACAGAAATCAGTTGCATTCTTATACACTAACAATGAAGCAACAGAAAGACAAATAAAGAAACTGATCCCATTCACAATTGCACCAAGAAGCATAAAATACCTAGGAATAAATCTAACCAAAGATGTAAAGGATCTGTATGCTGAAAACTATAGAAAGCTTATGAAGGTAATTGAAGAAGATTTAAAGAAATGGAAAGACATTCCCTGCTCATGGATTGGAAGAATAAATATTGTCAAAATGTCAATACTACCCAAAGCTATCTACACATTCAATGCAATCCCAATCAAAATCGCACCAGCATACCTCCCCCGTTCATGCTCTGTCTCTCTCTGTCCCAAAAATAAATAAAACGTTGAAAAAAAAAATTTTTTTAAAGGGGCGCCTGGGTGGCGCAGTCGGTTAAGCGTCCTACTTCAGCCAGGTCACGATCTCGCGGTCCGTGAGTTCGAGCCCCGCGTCGGGCTCTGGGCTGATGGCTCAGAGCCTGGAGCCTGTTTCCGATTCTGTGTCTCCCTCTCTCTCTGCCCCTCCCCCGTTCATGCTCTGTCTCTCTCTGTCCCAAAAATAAATAAAACGTTGAAAAAAAAATTTTTTTTAAATTGCACCAGCATTCTTCTCAAAACTAGAACAAGCAATCCTAAAATTCATATGGAACCTCAAAAGGCCCCGAATAGCCAAAGGAATTTTGAAGAAGAAGACCAAAGCAGGAGGCATCACAATCCCAGACATTAGCCTCTACTACAAAGCTGTCGTCATCAAGACAGCATGGTATTGGCACAAAAACAGACACATAGACCAATGGAATAGAATAGAAACCCCAGAACTAGATCCACAAACGTATGGCCAACTCATCTTTGACAAAGCAGGAAAGAACATCCAATGGAAAAAAAGACAGTCTCTTTAACAAATGGTGCTGGGAGAACTGGACAGCAACATGCAGAAGGTTGAAACTAGACCACTTTCTCACACCATTCACAAAAATAAACTCAAAATGGATAAAGGACCTGAATGTGAGACAGGAAACCATCAAAACCTCAGAGGAGAAAGCAGGAAAAGACCTCTCTGACCTCAGCCATAGCAATCTCTTACTCGACACATCCCCAAAGGCAAGGGAATTAAAAGCAAAAGTGAATTACTGGGACCTTATGAAGATAAAAAGCTTCTGCACAGCAAAGGAAACAACCAACAAAACTAAAAGGCAACCAACAGAATGGGAAAAGATATTTGCAAATAACATATCGGACAAAGGGCTAGTATCCAAAATCTATAAAGAGCTCACCAAACTCCACACCCGAAAAACAAATAACCCAGTGAAGAAATGGGCAGAAAACATGAATAGACACTTCTCTAAAGAAGACATCCGGATGGCCAACAGGCACATGAAAAGATGCTCAACGTCGCTCCTCATCAGGGAAATACAAATCAAAACCACACTCAGGTATCACCTCACGCCAGTCAGAGTGGCCAAAATGAACAAATCAGGAGACTATAGATGCTGGAGAGGATGTGGAGAAACGGGAACCCTCTTGCATTGTTGGTGGGAATGCAAATTGGTGCAGCCGCTCTGGAAAGCAGTGTGGAGGTTCCTCAGAAAATTAAAAATAGACCTACCCTATGACCCAGCAATAGCACTGCTAGGAATTTATCCAAGGGATACAGGAGCACTGATGCATAGGGCCACTTGTACCCCAATGTTCATAGCAGCACTCTCAACAATAGCCAAATTATGGAAAGAGCCTAAATGTCCATCAACTGATGAATGGATAAAGAAATTGTGGTTTATATGCACAATGGAATACTACGTGGCAATGAGAAAAAATGAAATATGGCCTTTTGTAGCAATGTGGATGGAACTGGAGAGTGTGATGCTAAGTGAAATAAGTCATACAGATAAAGACAGATACCACATGTTTTCACTCTTATGTGGATCCTGAGAAACTTAACAGGAACCCATGGGGGAGGGGAAGGAAAAAAAAAAAAGAGGTTAGAGTGGGAGAGAGCCAAAGCATAAGAGACTGTTAAAAACTGAGAACAAACTGAGGGTTGATGGGGGGTGGGAGGGAGGAGAGGGTGGGTGATGGGTATTGAGGAGGGCACCTTTTGGGATGAGCACTGGGTGTTGTATGGAAACCAATTTGACAATAAATTTCATATATAAAATAAATAAATAAATAAATAAAATTGTTTTTGTCAAGATCAAAAATAAAAATAAAAATAAAAATAAAAAATAAAATAAAAAAATAAAATAAGATTTAAACTTTTTTAACTTAAAAAAATTAAAACAAGAAACATCTACAAAGCACCCACAACTAACATCTTAGTTCATTGTGATAAGCTGAATATTTTCTAACTAGATCAGAAACAAAGCAAGGATGTCTACTCTTACCGCATTTTTTCACCATTGTACTCTAGGTTCAGTCAAGTAAAATTCAAGAAAAAAAAATTGGGGCACCTGGGTGGCTCAGTTGGTTGAGCATCTGACTTTGGCTCCAGTCATGATCTCACAGCTCATGAGTTTGAGCCCCGCATCAGGATCTGTGCTGACAGCTCGGAGCCTGGAGCCTGCTTCAGATTCTGTGCCTCCCTCTCTCTCTGCCCCAACCCACTCACATTGTGTCTCTGTCTCTCTCAAAAATAAACAAACATTTGAAAAAAAATTAAAGACATATATATTGGAAAGGAAGAGGTAAAACTGTTCACAAATGACGTAATTTTCTATGTAGAAAATCATAAGGGATCAGGGTGCCTGGGTGGCTCCGTCTGTTAAGGGTTAAACACTTGGTCTTGTCTCAGGTCATGATCTCATGGTTCATGAGCTCAAGTCCTGTGTCAGGCTATGCAGTGACAGAAGCCTGCTTGGGATTCTCTCTCTCTCTCTCTCTCTCTCTCTCTCTCTCTCTCTCCCCCCTCTCTCTCTGTCCCTCCCCTTCTCTCTCTCTCTCTCTCTCTCTCCCAAAATAAATAAACTTAAAAAATAGATTTTTTTAAAATTTTTTTTAACGTTTATATATTTTTGAGACAGAGAGAGATAGAGCATGAACGGGGGAGGGTCAGAGAGAGAGGGAGACACAGAATCTGAAACAGGCTCTAGGCTCTGAGCTGTCAGCACAGAGCCCAACGCGGGGCTCGAACCCACGAACTGTGAGATCGTGACCTGAGCTGAAGTCAGACGCTTAGCCGACTGAGCCACCCAGGCGCCCCTTAAAAAATAGATTTAAAAAAACTGATTTTTGGTACTTATTGCATCAATATTTATAATAGCTAAAGAGTTAAACTACAGTTCATAAATTGTGGAGTAGCTAAATCAATTAAGATATATCCTACTGTGCAAATGTGTATTTGTTAAAACAATTCTATTAATATAGTTTGAGCAAAGGATTTTGTAAAAAAGTATACATATATTCGTACACATTTTTCCATAAATGTTTATATATAGGTATATGTATGTATAGGTTTCTGTTTATAATCTCTGGAAAATTATACACAACATAAGTAACACTGATTGCCTTCAGGGAAGAGAACTGAGTGCCTATGCGAGAAAGGCATATAATTTTATACACTTTAGATTTTACATCATGTATATAATCTATTCAAAAATTAATGTTAATTACAACATAGATACAAGAAAAGCTTAGTAGTTTAGCGTTGATTATCCATGGCAAGTCATTCAAGTACTATGATATATTTAGAAATTTACATTATATGTCGTAATATTAACCTGTCAGAAAGTAAACTGGACTGACTGTCCCTGTCAGAGAAGAAATACTGAACAGGATAAAATTTTGAACTAATATAATAGCTTTTCATATATTCTAGAGGTGGATATGAGGGGAGTGCATTGAGAGTGGGCACGGTAGGCTTATGTTATCTCCTACTGTTCCAGTTTACTAAAGGTTTAAGGGTGTGTGTGGGGGGTGGGAGGCGGTAAGAGAGAGAGTGAGAAGCAGGCAACAGGCATTAATGAGAAAGGGAAGCCTGAAACTAAGAAGGGTCACAAGAGATACATTTTCTACTCATTGCTATTACTTTGAGTTAATGGTTCTTTCTCTTTCCCAGAAACGGCTGCCTTTCAGCACATTATGGAGTGAGTGCCCCTACAGGATTTATTTAACTGTGTGACAAAGGGCACATTAAGAACCTTTCGGAAGGCATGATGTTATTTTAAGACATGTTTATTACTACTTGACATCGCCAATGTAAAACAGACTTGGGGATGAGACTAGCACTGGCACTGACGTCTCTCCCTGTATTCTAGAACTGACTAGATGGCCCAAACAAACAAAGGGAATGGCTTGCTTGAACTTCAAGCTTATATTCAACTAGTGGCTTGTGTAAATGCTAGGAATATCCTTTCCACTTAATCTACAAATACCATTACAGTTGTTCCAACTTATAATTCTAGCCTTATCACCACCTGTTTTCCTACACCACTATACTGCAAGCCAAATTAGAGTGTGCACAACCCCCGCCTACACACACACACACACACACACACACAAAATCTTATTTTTCAAAATGTCTCCTAACAAGTAAAAATGAAGGCAAACAATCACAACTTTTGTTTTATTTGGTGTGGGGGAGTGAGCTTTCTAAAGAGAAGCAATTAGTAATCCTTGATCAGCCTAATTAAACAGCTGGATTTTCAAAAATATGTATGCTCTTCCTTTTCCCACAACATATCTGCATAAAGCAGCATATTCACACTGCACTTCCATGAAAGCCCAAGGTAGAAGTAGTCTTGAAGGGGCGCTCGACAAGAGGATCCAGCCCAGCAACATGGTCCCCAGTGAAAACTGAGTATGTGACCCAAACACACAGCAAAACAATAGAATACACAGACAGATATCATTACCGTGTTTTTAAAAATCTAGTATTTCATAAAAATTTTGACACATTTTGTTGTCATAAAATAAAAGTTAAAATAATTTCTCTAAGCTGCTGTTATGGTAATTTTGGTTTTGCTCAAAGTAAAAACATGCAAGTGAACACCAATTTTTTCATATATTACAACTGGAAAATCATATGTTGCTTTCTACATTCTCCCCAGCGTATCTTTTAGGTGATGAGCTCCTGTGTGCATTCTGCTGATGTGTTATCCTTGTAAAAGTTTTTTGTGGCCTCCTTAAAAGGCTGAGGCTCCCTAGGAATTACACTCAGCCCTCTCTACGTCTCACCTCCCTGATCATTAGGATCTCAAATTCCAACTGCTTCTCCCAACTGACATAACTACAAAAAGCCACACCTACATTTCTAGTTGTTTTAGCTGCCTACCCACCTCCAAGTTCATATTTCTAATCGAATATACTAATGCTCTCTCTAGATGCCCCACTCTACCCGCACAACTAACTCTTCCTCTTCATGCTTTCCCCACTTTGGTCAGTGACATGTTTTCCAACTATATCCCTGAGAATTACATTAGCTATCTCCTTGTTTCTTTCCACTCACATTTAATTTTTCCTCCCTATTATCTCAATAATCTGAACGCTTCTCCCAAGTCCTACTACGCTTCAAGCTTTTATTATCCCTTGTTTGTTGAATCACAGTAGATCCAAGTGCCCTCTCTTGTGCTTACCTTCCCCAGCAACTGTCTAATCTGTTCCCCAGGGCTCTCAGTATCTTACTGCAGAGCTAACCACACTGTCCTTTGTATCCTTTGATTCTCCCATGGTAGCCTATACCAGCTCATGTGGCCAATAGGTGGTCTGTTTGTTTGGCTAGCCCTTTGTAGTTAAAGCTACAAGGAATTGCTGTTTAAATTTAGAGACACGAAATTTGAGCTTTTCAGCTTCTCTCAAAAACTCAACCAACATGGTAGCACTGGGCCCTGCATTCCCAAATCTGTAGCAAACAGCTGAGGTTAAGTAGAAGATGCTACATTTGAATAGCAGATAATGGCCTCTCCAGTTCCCAACAACTTATGTGATACTCATGCTTCTACTCAGCAAACCACCTTCGCCACCTGTTTGACACCTGATGGCACAGGACGTCACCTGACTTTATAAATTCTGGCCTACCAAGTCTCTGTCTGAGGTTTAATCTAATAAAATCTTTTAAAATTCTTCCTCTGGGTAAAACACATTATCTCTCAGTTCATTTTTCTCACATACAAGGTGAGAAGCAAAGACCCATGCTTTGAGTTTATTCCCATGCTCAGATCTTTCATTCTCTAGTTCCCCAATCTGCTAACTACAAGGAGATGACTGGGAAAATAAATACCCTGACCTCCCTTTTTTTCCTCTCCATTCTCCCACTGTGGTCTTCATTGCCTGAACCCAACCACAAGCTCAAAAGATGGTTTAGAAGAATTTAGAATCCCAAATAGTCAAGAAGCATCTAATTTACCAAACCGTAACTGTGCCTCCTAGTTTCTAGCAGTCCTCTCTAGAACCTTAAAATTCATAGAGTCCAGAGTTGCAGGGACAAAAGATAAAAATAATACCAGTGGTTTAAGAGGAATAATAGTGAGAGAGAGAGAACAATCTCATCTCTATCCCATTGTTCCTAGACATATTCTGACTATATAGATGGAACCAAATATTTGCTGCTGGCTTATAGAATAGTAGTGAACCTCACAAAATATTTTTTTCCTAGATAGTACTATAACTTAGCTTTCCTCACGCCATTAAACTGTTCTATCAAGATAATGATTTGGGGAAGTTAAGTCACAAAGTAAGATCAGAGCAAATTCCATAGGCACAAGTCCAAAGCCACACTTTTTTGCTGTAAAATAAGTCCCCTGATCAGAGATGATGTTTTATGTGCCATGGATACAGCAATCTGTAATTTATGAACCAAGATGCTGGCAGAAACCCTGAAGGCAGGGAAGCAAAATGTGTTTCTAAATAAATCTGTCCCTCTATGGACAGGTACTACCTTCTCCTTGATAAGAAGACTGTCAACTGTCCCCTTAGTAAATGATGCAGAAACTCAGCATTGTCTTTTGCTATAGTCAGGTTAGACACCAAGTTGAAGTTCTAGAAGCCAGATTAGCCTTGGAGAGAGCAGATCCATGTTGTGGAGCCTATGCACAACCTCCATTCCTGATGCTATAGCCACTTTGTAGTGAACCCATGGAACAGGTGAGTCTGGGATAAGAAACTGATTGATATCTATGATGGGTTAAGTGGTCTACCTTATCTTTAAGAATCTCCTTCACAGATGAAGCCTTCTATAAGCATTTATGTCAGTCACAAATCACTCAGTGATCATTATAAGAGACTCACCTATATACCTGTTGCCTAGACCTCTTTTGTCACCAATATTCCAAATGTGTTCTTTCAAATTCATGACCAGCCCATCAATCCATTAGCCACTGTTCATGAATCAAGTCCATGCATCAAGTACATGAATCAAGTACTGGCCATTTTTGCTTCCAGAATTGGTGTTCAATCACACGAACCACCAGTTCTTCCCATTGTGGGGATTCCCTTCTACCATTGTTTTTCATTGTTTAGTAGTTGCCCCTTTCTGGCTCATGCTAATTCTAATATGTAATATGAGGCAGAAGGAGGCAGAGTCTTATTCTCCTAATATTTATGGCCCAAACTATCCAGATCATGTGATAATTTCTACAGTTTCTTCTCTCAGATCTATAAAGAGTAAAGAACAGCCACAACCACCATCCTCATACATAACCCTATACCAGCTTTATCCCTGAACTAGAACTTCTTGTTTCAGAAACAATTTCAATAAGGCTTATAAGCAGTAATAGTCAACTAGCAATTAATCTTTCTACAGCATTAGAAACAGGCAGCAAAAACATTCTTTTCGAAGCACACATTTTTTAAAAAAATTAAACTTTGTTTTAGAGCTAGGTTAGTTTCCCTCCCTCATTTCTATTGTAAGTGAACTTACTCTTACTGGAAGGGATAAAACTGATGGCAGGAAAAGCAAATAGCACTCACTCATGTAAATAATCTCACCTGTAATTCATTAACCCTGCTACCCTCAGCCTCCTAGAAAAAGTGTCCCATTTATTAGCTTCCAATCCTAAGTTCATGTTTGTCTTTCAGTTCTGGGGCATTATTGGGCAGTAAAGAAAGGAGATTTTCTATTACTGGTGATGTCTTGCACATGGATTTAGCAATCTTACATGGATAGTATAGGTTGTTTAATGAACTCTTTCCATCTCTGCTGGATTAGCCACCCCACTCTTCCCATTATTTGTATTTCTTACCTACTGAAGAAAGTAAAAAAAATAAATATTATTGAAGTACCTCACTACTTTCTCATTCTCCCATCTAAAACAGGAGAAACAGAGACTAAAATAGCAATAGCTATAAAAGAACAGCAATGCCTCCCAAAGTGTGGGCCATGATTGGTATTTGAGATGACTCTAGTTAGTATACAAAACTACTGATATCAGGGGATACTCTAACCAGGAAAATGATATTTAAAAATCATAAGAAAGTTATTTCCTTTCATGTTTTCCTTCAATTATTTAATTCTATGAGGAAAAGGTCTCAGTTTGGGGATAGCCATTTAACACTCAATGTTTTAATTCAGAGAGCTGGCATGCTCAGAATATTTGGTGGGCAGCATCTTCTATCTAGAACTTATTATCATTATTCTGTTTTTGTTGTCAGTTTATGGCAAATGATACTGACTGCATAGTAGTGATAGTGAGATTTCTCTTGGTTAACAAGTTTTACAAGTAAGTTATTTTAAGTGAAAGTGTTAAGCAAATAATAGAACAGCTAATACATGAATACAATGTAAGCCTCAAAATGGGAATAAAAAAGAAATTTTGAAAACACTGCAAATGAAAAAGAAAACTATAACTATCTATGACAGGACTTAGTTCTGAAGATAGGATTCACTCAAAAATTGGTGGCTGCTTGTGTCTGGGTTGCATGTGTATGTGTAGGAAGGCAGTCAGGGTTCTGAACTTTCTTCTACTCCTCATTTCCACATGATGAAAACACTATATTATTGTCACATTTCCACTGTGTCAAATACATATGTACATTGTATAAAATATACATAGATATGGTAGCACTGGCTCTCTATATAATATTTTTCAAATTGGTATGTGTGTGCATCACATTTTTACTTTTTTACTGTTGTATTTAATGCTGAAAGTTCCTTCTGAAATATCAGCTATTTCCTTCAATTACATATATAATACATTGTTTTGTGAACATTATGTTCTTTGAGTATTTGTTTCTCTCTGGATTATCTTCTATTTAGAACCTACACTTAATAAACTCATTTTATTGACATAAATGTGTTTGGAGATCTTGTTCTTCATAAAAAATAGAAGTAATTGGCATTTTACGTATAGGAATAGAAGAGCCTTTGTTAAATGTCATTAGTCTTATTCAACTGAGATTAATGGTTAAAATTGTATTTTTCTGCAATTATTTATATTTCTCTCATGCAGTCATATGCAAATTATATTATTTGTTAATTTCACATAAAACAACTGACTATATAAACAGATCAAAATGAAGGGCTTATGCCTATTTAGAATAATTTTTCATTTCACCATTGTCAAACATTTCCTGTCAAACATTACATCATTGAAAACTGTAATACAAGGATGTGATTACTTAAGGATTATCACTTTGCCAATTTTTGACTTTCTGACATTCCACTAGGTTTCCCAGCAATTATTAGTGCCTACTTCACTGGGAATGCTCCCCATAGGTCACTAGACATTTAAGGTATCCCAGATACTTACTAAGGCACAGCATGTTATTTTCCTTCTTTGGATTCTTGAATTGGAGCTGAAAGTACTGTGGCTTTTGAACATAAATAAATGGACAACGTTCAGGATTGTTTCTGGATTATTGAGATTATGATTTCACTCATTCTCATGAAAAAAAAAGACACTTTTGCCACATGTGTATAAACCCAAAGGGATGCTGAAAACTCTCAGAAACAGATTAGTAATCACTGTAGAATAAACAGATGTACACTTTGGCAAGCACTGAATTTTTTAAAGAAAAAAAAAAAAAAAGTTGGTCAAGTTTATTCCCATGCTCAAATATTTCATTCTCTAGTACAGAATGCACTTTGTAAAGCAGTTTTTTAAGCATAAAAGGTTTGCTTTGATATTGAAACTATGTTTGGAGTCCTACAGCTGTAAGTAATATCCTGGGACCAGGAATTAGTTGTTTGCCATCATATAGATATTTTTAAACACTCAGCAACGACAACAACAAAAACAAAAACCATGAAGTTCAAGACAATTTTTTTTCCATATTATCTCTAGATATACATTGTTTTTACTTACAGGACAGCTGACATCTAGCAAAATTACATCATTTAGAAAATGGTTCATGTGTAAAATATAACTTTAAAAATTATATAAAAATATAGCTTTTTAAAAGTCTCTATTAAAGAAAAAATTTCTTTAAACCTTTTTTTTCTTTTACAATATCCAATATTGATCTTTACATTTATTTTACCTTATTTTTTTAATGTTTTTATTTATTTTTTGAGACAGAGAGAGCATCAGCAGGGGAGGGGCAGAGAGTGAGGGAGACACAGAATCCAAAGCAGGCTCCAGGCTCGGAGCTGTCAGCACAGAGCCTGATGCGGGGCTCGAACTCACGGACCACGAGATCATGACCTGAGCTGAAGTCAGACGCTTAACCGACTAAGCCACCAAGGCACCCCAATCTTTACATTTATTTTAAAGTACAATCTTCCCTTATATATCTATTACAACTTACATTTGGTTTTCAACTAGTTTTTCAATTTATGTTTCATGAATATTTTAAGGAACAAAGAAATATAACTTTTGTAGTAGCTGATGAACTACTGAACAGCAAAGAGCTTTTTTAGCATAAAAGAGAAATTTCATAATAAAGTCATTAAGACATTAAACATATCTGAGTACTATCAAAGTCTGTCACTTTCTCCCCAACAAGACACTTGCAATCAAGCAATTAAATTTATAAATAAAATTTATTTATAAAAAATAAACTAAAAACTTGAGACTATGTATCAGCCGAGAGTTTGAGGCCTGTATATATGGAAAGACAAGTTTTCTGGAAATAAAATGTAATATAATCAACCTGGCATCCAGATAGCTTTCAAGAAACTTTCACTCTTACATCTTATAATAAAATTAAAATCAAAACCAAGCTGAATTATTAGTTAAAATGAAAGAAAACCCCAAAGGGTTGGAATTGGCTCATCTGATGTTATTACAGGGTTTTACAATGCTTTTTTTTTACAAATATGAAAAAATAGTTTTTTAGGGCTTGTAAAAGACAGAATAGTTTGTTTTATGTTATTTATCTCCTGTTGAAAAGACTCATTGTGATAGATTACAAAGAAAATTATAAGGAAGATATAGTGCCAATATAAATTATACCAAACATTTAAAACTGTATTTGGAAAGGGAAACCTTACTTAATTCATCCTGGAAGAGAAAAGCTTCAAAACAGAAATACAGCTGGTAAAAAGGGGAGGGATGGATAAGCAAATCTTAAGAGACCATGCTATCCTGAAATGCCATTTCATATGGTGTTCACTTGTGAATGTGTGCTCTTACTCTGCCTTTTGGAATCAGTGCCTGTCCTCTTGTCTTTATCAAAAGCAAATGTGTCCATGTTCTTTTTCATTTCTCCTTCCTTCATCATGCGCTAATTAATACCCTAATAGTTCAAAATCAGGCTGCATGCTTATAGTTCAAATTGTGAACTGAGCCCAGGAATTTATCAACCTTCCATCCCAAAATCTAATTAAAAATTTAAAAATAGTAACAGCAGCAGCTAAACTAACAGTAGATAATTTCTATTGAACACCGGTTATGTGTCAGGCATTCTTCTGCATGTATATAATTTAATCCTCAGCAACTCCCATTTTACAGATGAACAAATGGGGGGCACCAAAAAGTTAAGAGAATTGTGTCAATTCACAAAATCACTATTTACTAAAGCCAAGGTTCTAATCCAGAGCCCACGAAGGGGGCCCTTTTGCTACACTGCCCATAAAGAGAAGATGATGAATAAGGTGGAGGAGGAGAAAGAAAAGGAATCAAAAAAAGTCATGAAAATAAGAAATGGTTCTTTCAGTAGACCAAAAGTTTTGAAAACTTTCTGGAAGACAGAAAACGGATTGAGGTAGGGAATACAATCATAAGAACAGTGGCAGACAATGGGACAATCATTATTAGAATATTTAAATTTAAGAAATGTCTATGATATAGCTAATTAGTCATTCTCCCTCCCCAAAAAACATAGTGAAGCTGCAGAATTTGTCCTCACTCTACAGTAGGCTCTACTATATGAATCAGGGTCCCACCAGGAAACAGGAAGTATTCACAGCAGAGAGAATTTAATGCAGGGAACCAATTACACAGTGGATGGTGGTGCTAAGAAGTCACACAGGGAATAGAGGACAAAAGCAGGAAGCAGGGTGGACAAGGTGTTCCTGAAGGTCAAAGGTCAGGTCACTCAACCTGGCTTGGAAGCAGCCTGTCCAGGGAAAGCATAAGCCACTTCTGGAGACACTGCCTACATAAACAGGCAGAAAGGGAGTGGGGAAACAGGCCTTTTCATTGTCCTCCTCCATATCCTAATCTGCCACGTCCTTGCCCTATTGAACAAACCCATCCAGAGCCATCTTAGACGATACCTAGGAATCACACCCTACCAGAGCCAACTTTCCTGTGATACAGAGCAGAGCAAGGTCAAGGAATGAATTGAGCACACAAGCTCCACACCAGCATGAATATTTCTAAATAAAGTGAAAGACTATCCTGGCAAGCTGTCCCAGCAGGAGTGTGAGGGCCAGAGATAAACACAACAGAGCCTGATATAACCCTGGACTCCTAACTTCATCAGTCATGGGGGCCTGAGCTCACCTATTTCCCACATACTCTAAAAGGAAGCCCTTAACTAGCCTCCCCATCCCAAGGTGAGGTCTTCTCCATAAAGTGGCCTACAAAACTGCAGAAGAATCACAATATTAGTTGCCTAGAATTATCAAACTAATCCTTCATTCATAAATATGAAAGGACATCCTAGAGTCAACAAGTGTCTGGGGAAAATGAACAATATCAAAGACAAGGACCATGATAAATAAACACAATGCTTAATCCTGGAGGAAAGAATGACAGGCAGAAGGGAAATTTGAAATAACTCTAAATTAAAGTCAGAGAAATTAGATAACACCTGCATCTATAAAACTAGAATATATTGCTATTAAAAAGAAGCAATCAAAGAAACAGAAAATGTTCTTGGAAAGTAGGTCATAAAGTTAATAATAAAATTTTCAAGCAGGCTGAATCACAGAATGAACATTACTTAAGATGGAACTTGTGTCATGGAAGATAAGGCTGAATAAATCCCTGAGGACAAAAACAAAAACACAGAAATTGAAAATATAAGAAAAAAGTTCACTCCAAATAGACAAAATAGAGTTCAAAAAACTAACAAAATAATAACTGAAGTAATACCAGCAGAAGAAAACATTCCAAACTCCAGAAAGATACAAATCTCTAGGCTGAAAGGACCTATCTGGAAGTAAGCAGAGAACAATGAGAAAAAGATACACATTGAGACATTTACTAAATCCAATGAACATAGAAAGAACTCTGAAAGCTTCCACGATGTTAAAACTAGCTACCAACAAAGAAATGATACTCAGGCTTATGCAAGAGTTCTAGTCAACTGTACCAAGCACCAAAATAAAACAGAACAATGGCTTCAAAGTTTTGAGAGGAAATGATAGATGCCGATATGGATATAGATACAAATAGGTATAGTCAAAAACCAGAAAAAGTATATACACTATACACTTTTATTATTATAGTATACACACTATAATAATAAAAGAAATTATTCTAGGTAGAGACTGGTAACCTGTTTGTGTTTACTCTTCACTGCATCTAGCACAGTCCCTCGCATAGATAAGCCGCTCAATCCATATTCTTGGCTCTATGAATGAACTACTGTTGAATGGAATACAGAAGGGACTGAATAACACCCTGAAGTCTTAATTGGAAGCTATATATATAACAACCACTTCACCTATATGAACCATTACAACTCAATGTTATTCTCTTGAGGAATTTTTGCTTTATGAGAATGATTTCTTTTTACCCTCACATTTAATTCATTTAAATGCAGTTTGATGCACTGGCTGAAAACAAGCATAAAGCGGGCTTGTGCCTCTGAGGACATCTTACCCAAACACTGCCAAATAGCACTCTACATCCTGTTACAGCAAGCTTTACCACTCACAACCTATCTTTGGTAATATAAATGTTAAGGGAACATAGGAAAGATCAGCTCCTCAAACTTGGCTGGTGTCTTTTGGCTGACTGACCTGTTGACGTCTATTTTACACCTTCATTGTGGAGGACCTGGGATTCAGTGAGAAGGCTGCTAGGTGTTCCTGGCTCTCTTGTGCCATGTTTAACTACAGTTGACTTCTATCAACTCAAGCAATACCTTTCATATTATAGGAACCTGACCAGTACATATTAAAAAGGACTATTATATAGGAAATACATATTCATTGTATAAAATATAGAAGAGAGCAGAAATTAAAAATTACCCTAATTCAATAACCCAGGAAAACTTACTGCTACCATGTTCTTCTTGGAAAAATAACATCACATTTTTTTTCACTGAATGAAATACCACTACCATCCTTCCATGTCAACAAACATGCTTTTATGTCATCACTTTTAGTGATGTACTTACTTTTAGTAAGTACTATGGTTTATTTTATGATTATATCAAAATTAATATCAGGAAGATCCTATGGTTGGACATTTTGGATATCCTCAATATAACTAAGGCATTTTGTGAAAAGCAATATCTTAGATGGCCAGTAAGACTCTAAATATATTTCTGATTGCATCATCAAACCTTTTTTTCAAATAAAAACTTCCTTTCTCTCCCTTATAAAGCAATAGTAATACATTTTGAAAAGATGACTTTTTATCTTCTAAAAGTCAAAATAATACTTGTCCATAGTAGGAAATTTAGAAAATGCAGAAAAATTTCTTGAAGAAAATTAAAAACATCCTAATCTCACTACAAAGCAAATTGACCACTGTTAATATATCAATAACTATTCAATTCTATCTGAAGAATTAAATTGCACTCTGCCTTTAGGATTAAGGGAATTTATCAGCATGTACTTGCTTGTTTTTCATGCTGTCCTATTTCTTGTATTCCTCAAGCAATGATTTTTGAAAAGGAGCATGCAGATAAACTTTCTGAGTCCGTGTTTTCTAAAACCGTTTTTTATTTTTCCCTCACACCTAATATTTTGGGTGTAAAACCTACGTTTATAATAATTTGCCTCAAAACAGGTGAGATTTAAACTGTCTTTGGAACAATTAAAAAACATTAACCAAGAAAAGCAAGAATAAAAGTGTTCTGAAAGTAAAGATACTAAGTGATTGATTGCAATTTGGGGACTAAGGAAGACCTATTTACATAGAAAAAAATCCTAAAATGGAGTAGCAGAAGATAAGGTCAAAAGATAAGTAGAACATGAACATCTTAAAAGACAGGAAAGGCTTCTGCCAATTTATTAGAAATTCTTGGGTGGCTTGAAGGATATGAAGTGAGAAGGACTTCTAGATCTCAGTAACATAATGACAAGCATATAGTAGTAACTTAATATTTGTAAAATGAATGGAGAAAGTTTGACATTAAACAAATCATTAGGTTAAAAGGGTCCACACTAGAGAAAGTGGTAATGAAAACAAATGAGATATTCATTAATCATGTGTGAGTTTCAGACAGGACGTAGCAAAAGGCAACAGACACTATTTGCCCAAGTGTCTGAATTTTCCTATAGCAATGATGGATGTGAAATCGTTCACTCATTCTATGACCTTCTGCAACAGTGTCAGAGAATTGTAAAATAGCTTGTTTTTAGCTGGGAATATCCTAAGACATTTGTCTTATGAATAGCATATTCTAACTTTAAATGTCACTTTCTTAGAAGTGAAAAAAAATATTAATGTTAAAAAAGAGAGAGAGAGAGAGAAAGGGCAAGCAGGCTAGGGGCAGAGAGAGAGGGAGACAGAGGATCCAACACAGGCTCTGCGCTGAGAACAGAGAGCCCGATGCAGGGTTCAAACCCACAAGCTGTGAGATCATGACCTAAGCAAATCCAGATGCCTAACCAGTTGAGCCACCCAGGTGCCCAAGAAGAGAAAATGTGTATCAGGGTACTAAAAGGCCTATAAAAAGTCCTTAGTTATATTAAAATCAAGATTCCTGGTCTTTTTTCGATCTCTGCTTCAGTCTCCCTGTGTGGCCTTGAGGAATTCAGCCAATTGGGATGTGTCCTAAGCTAACTTCCTAATGTAGTGCCCAGCACACCACAAGCTCTCAATAAATATTTATAGGACAAATATATTTACATAAGTACATTAACTGCAAAGTAGTTCCATTAAACAATTAAGCCCTTGAGTTTCTATAGTACTTTTTATTTCCTGGGGGGCACTTTCACGTGTATTTTCTAGTGAAATACAATGCATTGCATATGGATGTTTCAACTGTCATTAATAGAAAACCTAATTCAAACTGGCCAAACAATAAAATCCAAAGTGTCTAAAAATATTAAGATTTTCCAATGTTGACTTGTCTGGAAACTTAATGATGTCATCAAGAATCCTGACTCTCTGCTCTACTTTCCATAGAGTCAACTTCATCATAACTGCATTTCTCAGAGGACCACTGCCAAAAATAGAACCAGAGTTACAGCCTTCTTCTTACATGTACAGTTGAAAAGAGTCTCTCCCTCAAAAGTTCTTTCAGATAACGAAGGGAAAAGGTTTCCCAGAAATCGCTCATTGAAACCTCTCATTGTCCTAAATCCAATTACATTTCTATTACTAAATCATTCACTGGCCAAGGGCTGTGACTGCTCTGATTTGTATTAGCCAATCAGAGCTAATTTGTGGACTTGGTGTGTACAGCGTACGTGTGCGTGCACGTGTGTGTGTGTGTGTGTGTGTGTGTGTGTGTGTGTATGTGTAGTGGGAAGTGGGCTGAGAGGATACCAGAATAAAATAAGAACAATTTAGGCTAAAGGAAGGGAGGAATGGATGCCAGGAAGACATTCAACAACATCCATTCCAGTCATTTCCTTGCTTGCTAATATGAAGACTTGGAGACTGCATACCATGCTGAAAATATAGTATCATAGAGTTGTATAACTGTAGAAGTGGAAGGACCAGAGAAGTGCTTTAGTTTAATCTTCTTTCTTACAAATGAGGAAACTAAGGCCTTTAGATCTTCAAAGGTTAAATGCCTTATTCTAGGTCACCAGATAGAACTGATAATAATACTCAAATTATTTAATGGTCCACCATACGCCTTGTAACATTCCTCTTCAAAAAGTAGAATGATGACATTGTAGATAAGATAGTTGCTGACATATCAATAGATTGATGAAAATAACTACAGTAGTTAATGGGTAAAATTATTAAAAAAAAGATTAATGATTAGAATAAATATTTTTAAACTAGTTGATTAATGGATAAATTTTGTTGCCAATTGTTTATTATCAGTGGACCATAACACTTAATCTTTAGAAAAAAATTCCTAAGACTCCTTCTCTTCTACAAACTAGCCACATTCTAAGAAATGCTTGTATCATTGGATCCCACCCAAATCAAGAATAAGAAGAATGGGTAGAATTATGGTTAGCAGACCTTGCATATGCATAAAGTAGGAAAAGTATTAAGCATTTTCTTTTTTTTTTTTAATTTGAGTATACTGACACACAATGTTACATTGCTTTCAGGTGTACAACTTAGTGATTTGGCAAGTTTTTTAGTCTCTACATTCTTTATTTCTGCTCTGATCTTTATTATTTCCTTTCTTCTATGCAACTTGGGCTTTGTTCTTTTTCAAGTTCCTGTAGGTATAAATTTAGATTGAGTTTTTTTCTTATTTCTTGTGGTGAGCCAGTATTGCTTTATACTTCCTTCTTAGAACAGTTTTTGCTGTGTCCCAGAGATTTTGGACGGCTGTATTTTCATTTTCATTTGTCTCCACGTATTTTTTTTTATTTCTTCTTTGATTGATTCATTGACCCACTGGTTGTTTAGCATCGTGTTGTTTAGTCTTCATATGTTTGTGTTTTTTCCAGTTGTGTATGTGATATTTATGTTTAGTTTCATACTGCTGTGGTCAGAAAAGATTCATGGTATGATTTCAATATTCTTAAATGTACTGAGGCTTGTTTTTTGGTTTAATATGTGATCTGTTCTGGAGACTGTCCCATGTGCACTTAAAAAGAATATGTATTTTGTTGTTTGTGGATGAAATGTTCTGTACATACATATCTGTTATGTCCATCTGGTCCAATGTGTCATTCAAAGACATTGTTTCCTTATTGATTTTCTGTCCAGATGATCTGTCCACTTATGTAAGTGGAGTGTTAACATCCTCTACTATTGTTGTTTTACCACTAATTACTCTATATCTGTTAATATTTGCTTTATGTATTTAGGTGCTTCGGGTGCAAAGATATTTACAATTGTTATATCCTCTTCTTGAATTGATCTATCATTATGTAAAACATTTATCTCCTGTAAACAGTCTTGTTTTAAAATCTATTTTGTCTGATGTAAGTATTGCTACTTTAGCTTTTATTTTTTCACTTCCATTTGCATGGTGACTTTTTTTCCATCTCTTCTCTTTCAGGCTGTATGTGTCTTTAGGTCTGAGGTGAGTGAGTCTCTGGTAGACAGCATATACGTGGGTCTTGTTTTTTTTATTCATTCAGCCATTCTATATCCTTTGATTGGAGCATTTAGGCCATTTACATTTAAAGTAATTATTGATAGGTGGGTATTTATTGTCATTTTAAAAATCTGTTTTCTGGGTTTTTGTAGTTCTTCTTTGTTCTTCTTCTCTTGCTCTCCTTTGTGATCAATGAAGATCTGTAGTGTTTTGTTTGGTTTTCTTTCTCTTTATTTTTTGTGCATATATCATAGGGTTTGGATTTGTGGTTACTATGAGGTTCATATATAACATCCAAAGTAAACAGCAGTCCATATCAATTTGATGATGATTTAAGTTCAAACACATTATAAAAACAAAAGAAAGATGAGGGGGAAAAAAAAACAGAAAAAAAGCAAAGTCTTTTTTTCTTTTTCCTCTTCTCTTCTTTTTTCTCCATCTCCACATTTTATGTATATGTTGTCAATTTTACATCATTTTATACATATTCTTCTTATATCTAATTATGGCGTTTTCTAACTAAAGAGATCCCTTTAACATTTAGTATGAGGCTAGTTTAGTGGTGATAAATCCTTTATCTGTTGTTTGGGAAATTCTTTGTCTCTTAAAATCTGAATGACAATGTTGTTGGGTAAAGTATTCTTGGTTGTAGATTTTTCCATTTCAGCACTTTGAATATACCAAGTTACTCTCCTCTGGCTTTCAACATTTTATGCTGAAAAATCAACTGATAGTCTTATAGGTTTTTTCCCTTGTAGGTAACTTTTTGTTGCCTTTTTGCTGCTTTTAGAATTCTTTATTTATCTGTATCTTTTAACATTTAATTATTATATGCTATGGTGTGGATTTCTTTGGATTCCTCTTGTTTGGAACTCTCTGTGCTTCTTGGACTTGGATATCTATTTCCCTACTTAGGTTAGGGAATTTTCAGTTCTTATTTCTTCAAATAAGTTTTCTATACCTTTCTCTCTTATCTTTTCTGGGACCCCTGAAATGCAAATGTTTGTTCACTTGATGTTGCCCAAGACCTCGCTTAATCTATCTTCATTTCTTTTTTCTTTTTCTTTTGTCTATTCAGCTTGTGTTCCTTCCATTACCCTGTCTTCCAAATCACTGATATATTCTTCTTCATCCTCTAATCTACTGTTAATTCCCTCTTGTGTTTTTTATTTTATTTCAGTTATTATATTCTTCAGTTCTGATTGGTTATTTTTTAAAATTTTCTTTTTATTGACAGTCTCACTGAGTTCTTTCATTCTCTCCTCTAGCCCAGTGAGTGTCTCTACATTAAAAATAGTAACAGAAAAAAATAGAGAACAAGAAAAAAACAAAACAAAAACCAAAAAGAGAAAAATAAAAACAAGACAAAATTTAAAAGTAAAATAAAATAAACCAATAAATACACACACACACACACACACACACACACACACACACACACACACACACACACAACTGTGGCTTGTTTGCTTTGCCCCAACGCCACAGGCCAGCTGGTTTAGGCTTGGGGACTCTGGGTGCACTGAGGTCACAAGCTCTCTGTGATGACCAGATCTGCCATTATGGTGTGGGGAACTTCCAGTTATGGCAACTGAACCCATTCTTTATGCCAGCCAGATCCTATTCTGTGCCCCAGTATCACAAGGGCTAGCATGGGCTTGTGGACCCTGGGCTCACTGTGAAGTCACAAATTCACTGAAGTCACAAGCTCACTGAGACAAATGGACCCACCCATTTTGGTGTCTGGACGCTGCTCTAGTCTAGACTTTTAAGAATATGTAAGAACATAAACTGTGTTATTCTTTAGTCCTTCTGACCTGGAAAACTTCCCCACAGCTCCTCTACCACTTGGCAGAGTTCTAGTGTTGTCTCTTTTATATGCTAGTTAAATCATGTTTTGTTTTGTTTTTCTGTACCCGAGGACAGAGAGATCTATTCCTATTCCCTCAGTGAAATGTCTCCCCACTGAGAACCACAGCAACAGGGGTGGTGGTTCCCTTTGTTGCCGTGTCTCCATCTCTCTTGCTGTTTTCTTGCTATTCTCTCTGTCTGGTTTTTCAGTAGCTGTTCAGTCAGGAAATTATGTCAAAGAGGCTTTTAAAATGTATATGTTTTTCCTAGTCACAAAATAGCAGAAACTACTTCCATGTCTAAAACGAAAAGTTTATTGTGTAGGAAAAAATTCACCCTTGTCTTGTTTTTTTTTTCTTTTCCTGACATAACAGAACAATATGTTGCTTTCTAGAACTGTAATACCTCTGTCACTAATGATAATTGCTAATGTGTTTCAACCTTTCATGAGGTATTAACAGGATTCTAAGAAATAATCATTAAAATATTGTAGAAACAAACATGTGAGATTAATAAAATTAGCCATTCCCAAAAAAGAAAGAACACTATGACTTTTAAGCCATTAAAACTTACATTTAATTACATTTATTGTTATGATTCCCAGCTAGTGAATTTTTTAATGCATAACCTTGAAATGGGAAATATTTACAGGAAATATTTTACAGGCATAAAAATTAAGTCACCAGGCAAGAGAACACCAGTTTCCATTACTTTGGACATAGCTGTCAAATAATAACTTATATCCTGATCCAGAGGACATTAACATCATTTTTCCCATTATTCATCTTCTGCTTGATATATTTGTGATGATGAGATGCAAAAACATTTAAAACTACACATGAATCCTCTGATAAAATTCCAATAATAAAAAATTAAAGATCAATCATTTAATGGTGCAAGTTAATCTATGTGTTTGGAGGAAAAAAAGAAACATCAAGTATAAATTTTAAATGTTTCAAGATAAATTAACTGGTATTACAATTACATAATTATAATCTCAAGTTATTTTTGTATTCCAAGATAATCCTAGACATGTTCATGCTATTTGAAACCACTTCTCCAAAATTCTTTGCTTTTGAATTTAGTAGTTATTGTATGTTGATATTTCAACTTTTTGCATGCTGATGATCATTTAATAGCTATTGCATGCTGAAGTTTCAAGCCTACACCAGGACTCAGGCAAAGGAAATACCCATTTACAAGTAAAATTTTAATGTATATGTAAAATAATGTAAACATTTCCAGCTAGCCACACCTTACTTTTGAAAGAATTTTATAAATTAATATTCACATTTATTTAACACTTGTTCATCTCTGGCCAATAAAGGTGTTGTATTTGGAAACTCAAATATGCTAAGAAAGTAGTGTCCTTGACTACTTCTCTCGAGGTGTAGCTATCACTTTACTACTCTCAACTACATACCTAGCAGGTCAGTTGTTTTAAGGGTCCCATTCTACAAATTAGGAGACTGAAAACAAAAATAAACCAGCCTTTATGAACCAAAATTCAGACCTGAAATATCTAATATCAACAAGAACAACAGAGAACCACAACAAAGGCTTTAGAAAGGTAATGGGGGTAATATTTTTGAAATATCTTTTGGTGCATTTTGCCTTCTTAATTAGATGGCCTTTATTCCCATAACCATTGTATTATTACTGGCCCAGAAAGAGAGAAAGCAATTACTCCAGCACTGGGAAGAAATATATGATTCAATGGAAATAATGTTTGTCAAACCATCTCATTTTCCTCCTGTGCATACAAGAAAACTATCATTCCTAACTCCCATACACTTATATCTAAGTGGGACCATGTATCTAATATGGAGCCAGTAAGGAATGCTAATTCTAGACCTCACCATTACAGTTCGTGAGTTCAAGCCCCGCATCAGGCTCTGTGCTGACAGCTCAGAGCCTACAGCCTGCTTCAGATTCTGCATCTCCCTCTCTCTCTGCCCCTCCCCCACTTGCACTCTATTTCTCTCTCAAAAATAAACATTAAAAAAATTTTTTTAAAGATTTAAAAAATAGGTCCTGATAAAGGGAAAAAAGGTGACAAAATACCCAGTTGGGTGCCTCCCAAGGTAGAAGAAGCAGTACTTTTTTGAGTGGAGCCCGGGAAAACTGCAAGTCCCTAAATGAATTCTCAAATTTAATGTGATACTGGAACAGCATGGTGCCACCCATACAAGAGTCTAAGAATGACCAAGGAAGTTTTCATGCAGAGTGGTTTGGGCGAAGGTCCCCAGTCTGCACATGGTATCAGGAATACAGAAAATCCCACAAACCTTAAGGCTATAGATGTTTGTAAGTTTGCAAACCGAGACTAGGTAAGGAGTGAACTTCTACTGAAAAATCAGTGAGTGGATACTGATGTGAGTGAGCGGATACCAGCATCACAGCATACACCACTGTGGTAAATTAGCAAGAAGCAAAAGGAACAGCATATGGACCCAAGGTTTCTACATATGACCTCAGCTGAAGATATAATAAACTGATCTCTGCCACCATTTGGTGATGTAGATGAGGGGGAAAGGTGAGTTTCCTGAGAAGTAAGAAACAGCCATGAAAGTAAGTTTATCTTAAAATTGACCTATATATTTACGCCTCAAATGCAGAGCTATCCCTAAATTGTTTTAAACAAGAAGAGCCCAGAACACTCTGAGTTAAGTTTTTGTTTGTTTGTTTGTTTGGGTTTTGTTTGTTTGTTTCCTGTACTCAACAGGAATGGGAGCTTGGGAGAAAGATGGGATCAATTATAGACAATAATGGTATTTATTTGGAAAGAAAAGTATCAGTTTAAAAAATTTATGAGAAAGCAGAAGACCTGGACCTGGAAACAGGCAGGAATCAAACAATGCCCCAGAAGTAGCATCAGGAAGGGCAGGAACTGGCCTGCAGCAAGTATAGTCTGAAAACAATGTGTGGAAGTTAACAAACACCCGCCATTTTCAGCTCTTCTGGTCCAGGAAGAAGCTCTTGAAGCCAAGGTCCAGGAAAACCCTAGCCATCTTAGAGTATCCACACAGCTCCCATATTCTACAGGCAACTGATCAAAGAATAAGCAGAACTCTGAAGAAAGCCTTGCTTACAAATTTTTTTCCTCAATATTCATTTTATAAGAACCACAATCCACAAAAACACAGAGGTGACAAACAACAATCCCAATTTATAGTATCCAACAAAATACAACTCTCCCATGTGAATATCTATATTTAGACCATTTCTATAAAGGTACTTTCCCAAGTACCATGACTGGATACTTGCTTTAAATATACATAAACTTAAAAATCAAATTATTTTATTTTTTTTATTTTTTGCTTCAGGAAAAATGGTCTGTCCTAAAGGTAAATTAAAATTTCCACTTCAAAACTATCTACCTGACAAGTACAGAAGACTGCCCCCAATAAATACAGAATACACATTATTTTTGAGTATATACAAAACAGTTACCAAAATTAATCATACAGTAGTGCATAAAACAAGTGTCAACAAATTTTCACCAGCTAATATTATACAGAAGATGTTTTCTGACCATAAGGGAATTAAGTTAGAAATCAGTAACAGTAACGACAACAACCAAAAAAAAAAAAAAAAGAAAATCCTCTTATGTTTGGAAACTAAGTGATGTACTTCCAAATAACACTTGGGTCAAATAGAAATCACAATGAAAATTAGGAAATATTTTAGGGGTGCCTGGGTGGCTCAGTCGGTTAAGCATCCAACTTCGGCTCAGGTCATGATCTCACGGTCCGTGAGTTCAAGCCCTGCGTTGGGCTCTGTGCTGACTGCTCAGAGCCTGGAGCCTGTTTCAGATTCTGTGTCTCCCTCTCTCTCTCTCTCTGACCCTCCCCCGTTCATGTTCTGTCTCTCTCTGTCTCAAAAATAAATGTTAAAAAAAATAAAGAAAATATTTTAAATCTAATGTGTAAGATGCAGCAAACTGAGCATAAAGGGAAATTGACAGTATTAAAGGGAAATTTATAAAATCATAAAAGAAAAGGGCTAAAATTAACAATCTAAGTTTCATCTCAAAGAGCTAGAAAAAGAAAGGAATTATATCCAGAATAATTAAAAAATAGATAAATTTCTAAAAAGAAAAACTAAACATAGTTACCAAAATTGACATAAGAAATAGAAATTCTGAATATTTCTGTACCTAATAAACAAAATTAAAATGATTATTAAAACTCTACACAAAGATGATGTTAAGGCCAGATATGCTGCACTCGTGAATTCTGTCAAACTTTTAAGAAATTATGCCCATTTTATGCAGACTTTTCCAGAAAACAATAAAAAAAAAACATGATTGACATAATTCTCTATGTAGATAATTCAAAAGAATATATATTTAGAATTAATACATCAATTTAGCAAGGGTACTGGATACAAAATCACTATAAAATCAATTTTATTTCTATAAATGAGATGTAACAATTGAAAATTAAATTTTAAAAATAATAATTTAGGGGCGCCTGGGTGGCTCAGTTGGTTAAGCGGCCGACTTCGGCTCAGGTCATGATCTCGTGGTCTGTGAGTTCGAGCCCTGCCTCAGGCTCTGTGCTGACAGCTCAGAGCCTGGAGCCTGTTTCAGATTCTGTGTCTCCCTCTCTCTGACCCTCCCCCGTTCATGCTCTGTCTCTCTCTGTCTCAAAAATAAACATTAAAAAAAAAATTAAAAAAAATAAAATAAAATAAATAATAATTTAGGGTAGAATAAAAAGGCTTTTAGTACTCAAGAAGTGGGGATCTTCCAACAAAAATATAACAGATTTCTCCATCATATATATATATATATATATATATATATATATATATATATGGCTATATATATATGGTTTTATATATATATATAAAACATCATTTAAAATAAATAATATTTAAATAAATAGAAAAATATATTAAAACTAAGTTGTTGTACTTAGAAGACTCAAGAGTATAAAAGATGTGAGTTCTTTCCAAATTACTTTTTAGATTCAATGCAATACAAAATAAAATTCTAGCAGAACGGTTGTATAGCAATCTGATTCTTAAAAGCACATAAATTTAAATGGCCAAGAAGAGCCAAAAAACAATCTCTGGGAAGAAACAAGTTGGGACACAACTCTAACTTATTTTATTAGACATTAGGACTTACTACTAACATGTAATAAAAGACAGTTTTTCTTCTGCAAAAGTGGACAAATACAAACCAATGGAGCAAAATCAAATTTCAGAAGCAGACTCACACATCTGGGGAATGTGGCATTGTAGAGCAATGGTTAAAGACTTCTTATATGGTGCTGGAAGAATTAGCTGTCCATATGGAAATGATGAAACTATAACCCTTCCTTATAACACACAGAAAAATTAATTCCAAGTAGATCACAGATCTAGAGATGAAGGATAACAACCGAGCTTCAAGAAAATAACATCGGAGAATATAGTAATGATCTTAGGGCAACAAAAATTACTAACGTAAAAACCAAAGAACACCATAAAATAAAAGTTGATGAGTTGGATGATATGAAAATTTAGAACTTCTTTTCAAATGTGTGAATAATCAAGACACAAAAGTACAGAAGATTAATTATAATATATATATAATTGACTAAGGACTTCTATATCAAATATATAAAAGACACCAGAAATCATACAAAAAAGACAAGAAAATAGAAAAATGGGCAAAAGGTTGGAATAGGCTCTTCAAAAGATATTCACATGCATGATAAATATATTAAAAAGTGTTCAACTTCATTAATCATCAAAGAAATGAAAATTAAGTCCAAATATGGTATCACTCTACACACATCAAAATAGGTAATTTTTTTTTCAGACTAACAACATCAAGTGATATTGAGAATATAGACCAGCTGGAGTCTAATACTCTGCTAGCAGAAGTGTACACTGGGGCTATTTCGAAAAACGGGCAAAATCTACTTAAGATGAATGAATAATGTACACCCTTTGACATAGTAATTTCACGCCTAGGGATGTGCCAACAGAAAAAGGTGCGTATGTTCATGAGAAGACATGTACAAAAATATTCAGAGTAGCAATAATGGTAATGGATAAAAACTAGAAACAATTCAAATGTAAAAATGATACAAAATTAAATAATTCACTGAAGCCCTACTATGGAATACAATAGAAATGCAAATAAACGACTTCTACAAAGAACATGAATGATTGTACAGCATATGTTGAGAGAAAATAGCCAGACCCAAACGTTACTAGGTTAGTAGGTAAATTTTAAAATGTTCTAGATTATTCTGGCGTTATAAGCCAGAATGGTGTCACCTTTGGAAGGAGGGAGGGGATACTACTGGGAAGAGACACGAGGGTTTCTAGGGTGTTGACAATGCTTTTTTTCTTGAATTGGGTATCTTCAATAACATTCCAAAACAATCATAGAATCTATATTCTTTCAAGTCACCATGATTTATATATATGTGTGTATGTATATGTATATATATATATATATATACACATATATATTGCATGTGTATATATTACATGTATATATAATAGTTACATGTATATATACATTACATATAATATATATATTAGTTACATGTATATATATTAGTTATATGTTAAATGTTAACTTGGAATGGCTAGAACAAGTCAACAGTGGAAAAGAAATAAAACTTAAGAGTATGTTAATGTATTGGTAAATGAAATAACAAACTTAGACCTCAGCCCCGGTTAATTATCTCCAAAACGCTTTTCCCTATTAACTTGCTGGAAAAAGATATGAATGTGACACTCTCCACACAGCCAGGGAAACTCATATATTACAACTCCATAGATTGACTTGGATCATTTCAATGCGTTCTTCTTTCACTTAAGGAAGCAGTCATGAAGGAAAATGTGTGTAAGTAATAAAACAATGAAGAACATTTAGATAAGGGATTAAACCAATGTAAAATGAAAACACAGTGTTTTTACAGTTCTATTGTTATATAAAATGTTCCCACTAATGGAAAAGGAACATGAAAAAAATGGCAAACTATGGGAGTTACTGAAAAGTGAACATGTTAGGCATTTGCTTTGAAACAGTACTGATTCGGGGCGCCTGGGTGGTGCAGTCGGTTAAGCATCCGACTTCAGCCAGGTCACGATCTCGCGCTCCGTGAGTTCGAGCCCCACGTCAGGCTCAGGGCTGATGGCTCGGAGCCTGGAGCCTGTTTCCGATTCTGTGTCTCCCTCTCTCTCTGCCCCTCCCCCGTTCATGCTCTGTCTCTCTCTGTCCCAAAAATAAATAAACGTTGAAACAGTACTGATTCATTCTTGGTATACAGTAACACATGAAATAAAATTTAATTGCCCCACCACAAAAATAAACAAGTTCAGACATAATCATCCTTCATCTGCAGACCCAATCAGAGCATTTGGTCTCAGTCCAGAGTTTAATGCTTCTAATACTCTTCCAGTGGGGGTATATAAGCCAAATGTTCACTCTATTTTCGGGATTTTGGTGCTAAGTCAGGAAAGGCATAAATCCCTGGGGCAGGCAATGTAAGTGGTGATATTATCAAAACAGAATTTGAATTCCTTCAAGTTAACTTACCCGACAGAAACAGAGTAGAAGGAAGAAATACTTTACATGGTATTTTACTTTGGTTTATTTTTGATATTTGAGGTTTTTGTTTTGCTTCGTATGTATGTATGTCTGTATGTACGTATGTATGTATGTATAAGGGTTTTGAAAGTCCAACCTGCTGAGAACTGGCATTTCACTTTCATATTTTTGGTTGATTTCTCCTGGTTGTTCATGTATTTGGTCAAAATCTAATCAAGTAATAAGTTAATTTCTTGGTTTCCATATTTGGAAGAAAGAGGATGAATCCATGTGGTTTAGAGTCCACTGAGTTTGGAGTTAATTCCTTAAGTGACTGGCACTTTGAAATTGCTAAATCTATCTTCAATGTTACTCTGCATTTCTGAAACTGCATGTTATTATATTAAGACTTTGCTTCAAAGGTCTTATTGATATGTTTGGATTGATTGTGGCATAAAATGTACTTGTGTCCATACAGTATTTGACACTGTAAATTATTTTTCTCCTTAACTCCTTAAACCTAAACCTGTGGTCAATGTTCACACTCAGCCGTTCCCAGGAAGCCTGGTGAATGCACTGCCCCTTTGATGTTTTTCTTTCCTTGCTTTATACCATATATAACTTGTTTTACTAGATCATCTTGAGCAGGATATGTACTGTCAGGACACCATGAAAAAGGTGGTGGTGCTGGTGGAATATAAACAGGGAGACGAGAAGAAACAAGTAGTCAAGGAGGAGATGTGAGGGAAATATTGACGAGAGTTAAGTTTAAGTGACAATATGGGAGAACCTACCTATAATTGCAAGTGCCTGGCACAGAGTAAGCATACAATAATATAATGTTAATTACTACCATAATCAATGATTCTCAGAACAAAACATGGTAGAAAGACCAAGATCAAAAGCTAACTTGTACGACTTTGGGCAGCTTCCTTGATCTTCGTTTTCTTTTTTTTTTTTTTTTTTTTTACATTTATTTATTTTTGAGAGACAGAGAATGAGCAGGGGAGGGGTAGAGAGAGAGGGAGATACAGAATCCAAAGCAGGCTCCAGGCTCTGAGCTGTCAGCACAGAGCCTGACGCTGGGCTCAAACCCACGAACCGTGAAATCATGACCTGAGCCGAAGTTGGACACTTAACTGACTGAGCCACCCAGGCATCCCTACTTCCTTGATCTTCTAAGCTCCTGTTTTTCATCAATAAAAGGATGAAAATCACATCCACCAAAAACTTCCGTCGTAAAAGTCAGAAGAGACAATTTATGTCAAGCACCCAGTAAATATCAAGCAAGAACTACTAGGCAATCCATAAATGATCAACTATTACTGTTTCTAAAGTGATTGTTTATATATACACATATGTAGCTATATTCAGATCGTGAAAAACGTTGAGACCAAAATATACTTTCAAAGAGGGAAAAAGTCATTGAAAGTTGTGCTCATTTTAATATAACTTGCTAAATGCCTCCTGCTAAACAGGTTTCATAACCATTTCCTGATTTTAAAATACCTTTCCAAGGGCATGAAAGAAAAAGTAATGACTATGGCTGCCAATTTTCACATCTGGACATCATAGAATGTTAGACAGTCCTTATACTGGTAATTATTTTCTCTCTGGCTCAGTGAAATGACACAATCAATTATTATTTATTTGAAACAAGGGATATTATGTGGTCAATAATAGTGTTACTTATGCTACATAAAAGCTTGATGGCTTTAAAAGTTACTTATGCTATTTAAAAGCATATATCTTAAAAGACTGGTATATAGCTTGGCACCTTTTATAAACTTATAACAGATGTAACTAATAAGTAACTTGTTTTCCCCTAAATCAATATGGCTGCTTCCACCAGGTTTGGCAGAATCAGTCCAGTTCTGGTCATTATTGGGTCTGTCACCTTCAAGATTATGCATGGACCCTGGGAATTTATGTGGCTCCAGAAGACCAGGGAATGGGCCTGAACTTTGGTGGTCACCACTTTTATCACAATTCCATTTATTATTGCGACCTTCTGGTCCTTCACTGTTATCTCCAGACAGGTCACAGAGATGCCCTTGATAGCTATTCATAGTCATAGGGGTACCTCACACCTTGCTCCTCAGAATTCTCCCAGTAAATATACACAACTATTCCCTCCGTTTACAAAACACATCCTAAATATTTCTTAGAAATTCACTAAACCCAAACCCTCCATTCTCCCATCCTTTTCCCCTAATGGGGTTTGTTTATTGCCTTTGAAACACAAAATAGCTTCAATTTCCCTCCCGACAAGAGATCCCAGAACAGATTGGCAAGACTGTTTTCTGAAGGTGGTATGTTGGGTAATGTGAGGGACAGAGGGAAGAAAATTACTATTCATTCAACTTCCCATAGAACCAAGAACAAAGTGGAAGTTAAAATCTCAGTAGAACATCCTTCTACATAAATTATATGGAAGATGAAAAAGCAGTCTTTAGTAATTGGAAGAGAACAGAACAGGGCTCACAGTCAGACAGACCTGGGTTTAAGATCTCTGAGTCCATGTGCCCAGCAATCCCATTCCTAGGTATATATACCCAAAAGAAATGAAAACATTTGTCCACACAAAAACAGATGCAAATGTTTACAGCAGCATTATTCATAGTATCCCCACAAAGGGAACAGCAAAATTTCCATTCACTGATGAATGGATACACAAAATATATCTTATCCATACAGTAGAATATTATTGAGCAAAAAAACAAAACAACAACAACAACAACAACAACAAAACCCCAAAGGAATGAAGTACTTATGCATACTACAACATTGAGGAACTTTAAAAACATTAAGCTAAGTAAAAGAAGTTCGTCAAAAAGACTTCATGTGGTCTGATTCCATCTATATAAAATGTCCAAAAGAGGCAAACTGATAGACAGAAAAAGCAAATTAGTAGTTGCTTATGGCTAGCAGGGTGCAGGACAGGGTGTGAGGGTGGGTGGTGATAGGTGGCAGAGGAATGAGGCATGACAACTAATGGGCATGAGATTTCTTTTGGGGATGATGAAAATGTTCTAAAATTAGAGTGTGAGAATGGGGAAGTCATTGAAAGGGCTACTGTCATTTCCTATTTCAACTCATCACCTGAGTGGAATATTATTTAGCAAGGGACAGATGCATGCAAAAAAGTCACATCGATAATACCTAAAATCAACAAAAATTTGGAACTCGTTAGGATGATTTATGACCAATTTGTGTTACTAAATAACCTAATTTACTTGGAAAACTAAAGAAATATATGTGCTGACATAGGTTGATTTATATATTAATTAATGAGAGCTATATCTCAATGCACTTGTATTAGGAATACACTCTTTTAGAACAAACTGAGGGTTGATGGGGGGTGGGAGGGAGGAGAGGGTGGGTGATGGGTATTGAGGAGGGCACCTTTTGGGATGAGCACTGGGTGTTGTATGGAAACCAATTTGTCAATAAATTTCAGGAAAAAAAATAAATAAATAAATTAAAAAAAAAAAAGGAATACACTCTTTTAGAAAATATAACACACTAACAAGGTACAACTTCTACATATTTCTTGAATGTGTGAATACCTCCCGAAAAAGTCCTGGAAGTTACTTCTATTCTATTCTATCAGCTCAGGTCACATGTCCATCACTGAACCAATCACTCTGCCCTAAAGGTTAGCTTATGCTGATTTGTCAGCCTGGGTCATTCGACCACATTAGGGCCAATGGATAAGGTCACTTCACTAGGACTGAGACAATAGCAAAGGCATTTTTTCCGAAGTAATATCAGAAGGGAAAATTGTTGTGAAGCAAGTAAGAACAATGGAAGCCAAGAAACACTGGGGGGAAAAATGCCTTTATTTATGTTTAAGGGATGAGTATTTATCAGGCAATAGGCTCATGTAATTGCTTTGGTTGTGACTACAGATGTCCTCAATGTGTAAAACCGGGATCCATCTATACTTCTGCACATCACTATAAAATTCTTATAATTTACTAAATAAAGGAATACAATTTACAAACTGGAAGGACTTCAAGTTCATTTGTTCCAAATCCCATGTCCTATAAACAAAAAAAGCTAAAGCTCAGAGAGATTGGCTCATCAAAGTCACATACATCATGGCATGATAGAAACTAAATCCAGCTTCCTCCATGCCTCCAAGTGAGTTAAATGGCATTTAGCATGAACTCAAATGACTGTAATACAATGATGAAAACAGCAAGTGCCATTAGAAAGGTACAAATAGAGTGCTCTGAGAATTCAAATATAGTAATCATCTTTGGGAAAGAGGCAGACCATGCATTTCATCCAGATAGCTCAAACTTACCCCTTTGGATGCTCAAACCTATTTTTTATATCATCTTATGTAAATTTTTGAAAACTATATTAAATTCTTCTCTGCCTTTTTAAAATAGCAACTGCTGAACATAAAATGGCCTTTTTGATAACTGTGCCATCATTATGAATCGTTATCACTGCACAATTCTGTAAAACACACACAGTTCTGTGTCTGTGTTCTTAATTTTTTGCTTCTCCCTTTCTTACCTAATAACTGGCACTTCATTATTGCCAGTTTGTTTGCTTCTAACATTCCCTTGCCCCTTTCTAACTTACTTCTAATCTACTTTGAGCTGGGAAACCAGAAAACCCACTATTATTATGACCTCAGTTAAGTAAGAATAAACAATCTCTAAGTGAGAGCACATAAGCCTTCAAGAAGGGAAGTCCATGGCTTTAGTCTGGGGACATAGTCTATTTTGGGTACACAAGGACCTTTTTTGCTTACTTCTAAGTTTGCATTCCAGGGAACAGAGGGTGCTGGGAGCCTGACCTCTGGCCAAGTAAGACATTACCATGTAAAAACTTTGTAAAGATCTACTAACAAGGGGTTTCACCAACAATGCCACGTTATTGTGCTGCCAGGTGAGTGTGGCTATTGTGGCAACTGGCTCATGCAGAAACATTCTCAAGACACATTCCAGGAAAACTCCTAGAATATTGGCCGTGGTTTGAGCTTGTTTAACCATAAGCCTAGAGTATTTTATATCCCAATTTCCATTGGCAAGTACATAACCCTCTATGCAGATCCCCTAAAGTGCTAAATCACTCTGACAGTTTCCGAGGTTAAAACCAGGAGTCTCTTCCCCACCACAAGGGTCATCCAAAATGCCTGCAAGCCAATAACATTGTTGTAAGCCCCCTGAAATATCAAACCTGGCCAAAATTTCCAGCTCATCTTACCCAACATATAAATTTCTGTTTAAACTCAATATGCTGGGGCTTCATGAAAGAACAGGATCACAGCAAAAATTGTAACACACATGTTACATGTTACATGTTACAAAGGCTCAGGCCTTTGACAGAAAACCTTCAGTGCCCTACAAAATCCCCATCAAATATTTGTGGTAATTCCCAAAGGATACCTCACAAACAAGAATACTCCAATGGGGCATCACAATCTCTAACAAGCTGTTCTTCCATCTTTCCCCAGGAACCAAACTTGCCTACTGATGTCCCATTGTTCAAGGAAGCATTGTCCATCGTGGGCTCAAATGTGCCTATTACCCTACCTGCTTCATGATGTCTACAGGCATCTCTAAAGCTGTGTTATTTGTGTTCCAATGACTTGCAAAGTTTTCAGGTAAACAGGTCTCTCTTGTAGCTGCTCTAATCTGCATAGGACTCACCCATGAGTATGGGGGTAAAGATGCTTGAGCAAGATGATAAAGCTGAGGGTCAGTTACTGTGTTGTACTCAAAAAGACTTTCTCACTCATCCATGGTCTTGATCCAGGTGCCTTTTTCTTCAGGGTTAGTGTTTTCCAAGGAGAATCCGCAGCCCCCACGCAAAAAGGCCTCTGGTGAACTTGTCTAATCAATTTGTGATTTATTTCCAAAAAATAGTCTCAGAATTTAGCTCTAGAGGTTGGAAGGGGAGAATGTATGTGAATTAAAAATACGGCAATCAGGGGCGCCTGGGTGGCGCAGTCGGTTAAGCGTCCGACTTCAGCCAGGTCACGTTCTCGCGGTCCGGGAGTTCGAGCCCCGCGTCGGGCTCTGGGCTGATGGCTCAGAGCCTGGAGCCTGTTTCCCATTCTGTGTCTCCCTCTCTCTCTGCCCCTCCCCCATTCATGCTCTGTCTCTCTCTGTCCCAAAAATAAATAAACGTTGAAAAAAAAAATATGGCAATCAATAATCTTTTCCCCTCCCTCACCCTTATTTTTACTGATCTTTACCCACTAGTGGTACCTAAATTTTAACTTTACATGTTAGCCTTTCTTCATCTGTGTCAGATAAATCAATGATTATTGTATGCAATCAGCTTGAATTTAAAGAATTCCTTGATGAACTGATTTATAAAGGGGATAATTATTTTATTATAGGATTATTCACCCTTACTTTGTTTCCTGCTCTACCATTCTCATGACCCATTTTCTAAAAATGGGAGCCTGATGCAGATGGTCTCCACTGTCGCTCTGAATCCCAAGTGGCAAAAACTGGTATATAAATGAGTAAAACAAATACGTGTACTCCGTGGAAATGTGTAAAAGTTGCACACTGTAAATGTTTCATATTTTCTAGAAGAGTATTCCCATCAAAAAGATAAGTTCATTCAGATGTAGTCCTCATTGCTTTCCAGGTTTCTGAAGCAGATACTAACAGTTTCCCTCTTCCGGTTACGAGATACAACATCCTTCAAGAAAAAGACAGCGTCTATCTAGATAAATAAAACAGCTGTGTTGCATGGTTGGATACCAAGACATCTCAAGTACTGATATTCCTTTATAACAACGTGACAGGCATCTTCAGAATTTTGGAGACTGGTCAGCCAAATAGCAGAGGATTTGGGGGAAGTGGGGAAAAAACATTTTCTCAGTGTGAAAAGCTCCACTGGCTTGGCAGGCCAGTCCACAGTCTTCTCAGAGACTACAGAGCCCTGTCCGTTGTACCGTTGAGGTCCCTGTCATCCCGAGGCCAAGTGCCCACTCTGCATTTTTAGAGGATGTTTGAGTAAAAACTGCACATACCATTGCATGGGGGCTCAAGAGTACTTTCATGTACACATAGGTGCACATGCACATAGTATTTGACACCATTTAAATGGCACCTTTGCATACATGATTCTAGGTGAGCATGCTTGAAAAGACAGAGACATTAGCCTTTTCCCACTCTACTTCTTCTTTTCTTCTCCACCTTCTCTCCCACTTTTTCCTTCTTCTCTCTCTTCTTCCTCTCTCCCTGCTTTCCCTTCAGGCATGCCTCTCCCTCCCCTTTCTTCCACATTCCCCATCACCTTCCTCTCTTTAGCTTCTGACAACATCCTGAATATGTGGGAGCACTTCTCTGGGCTTCTTACATTCATTTCATGGCTAATAACAAAGTTTTTAAAAACTAAGGGATGATGTTGTAACATTTTCCTTCATGAACAGCACAATCATTTCCTTGAGTAAAAGGCAGAGGATAGAGGAGAAACTAGATGTCCCAGGTCATCCAACCTCCCTTACAGATATGAGGTTACCCTGCCCCCCATTGGACTAAGCACCTCAACCTTTCCCCAGTCCTCAGACAATTGCCCTTCCCTGTGGATGGCACTGAGCCTCAGGAAGTCTACTCATACTGTACAATCCAAATTGTACCTGGTCCCAGAATCACACTATGATTCCACACATTTCCATTATTGCTTTATGCCTGTGTCAACACAACATATTTTTCATCAGCCTCTTGCTGTTTTAATTGGCATTTCAAGGAAGAAAGAGATATATAGAGGGCTCTGTTTGGAGAACAGGTAATTTAGTTCAGTGTTGCCAGGGGTCAGGTGAGCCTAAAATGTTCATTTGTCACTCCCATAAACTACTAAGATTATTCTACAGAAATATCTATCTGAGCGTTTGAGAAATCTGTTAAAAATGAATCTGAACATCTGAACTCTGTACCTCTTCTCACATATATATGAGGAAGGCAAATTTTTAAAAGAAAGGCTCCTTTTGCCTCCGTATTTTAGTCATTGAACTGCATGTTCTTTTATAGATCATTCTTATTTCTCTTCTGAGAATTGGAAAATGGGAGACACTTTAAGGGATTTTTTTCAATTAAAATGAGTTGCAGAAAACTAAGAAATGTAACACTTCATTAGCAGGCATTTAATTCCCTAGCTTTTTATTTTTAAGGAAATTAAAAAACCGTATGCTCTCTGGTACCATTTGTGTTTTTTTCCATTGCAGTATACATTATAACCTAGAACAGGGAATTTTTTTGATAAATATGAGGTATTAACAAAAGACTTCAACCAGAATTACTAACTGTGATTTCTGTCATTTAATGCCAATGAGTGTATGTTGTTGTTTTTGCTTGAAGAAGCAAGAAGAATGATTAAAAAGCATATATTAGAAACTGCACACACTACTGATGCAATGTTTTAGTGCACTGGTTTAAAATGGTGGATGTCAAACAGTTATTCTTTTAAAGTATTTCTAGTAAATAAAATGTTTATTTTTAATAAATACATTTTAATGTTTATAATAATGCTCTCTATAATATAAAAGTCTACTCACTCATGAAACATTTTGCCTTTACATAGCATTTTTTAGAGACCATAATATAATGCAGTCAATTCTAATGCATTCAGACTGGCAGGAGATAATTTTTTTTTTTCGATAAGCTGAGAGCTTTCATACATGTTATATACATATTCAAACTTCTTACAGAATTCAAGTCCAGTCAATATACGTTTTGCACTAACGCCACTCAGGAACAAAATTTAATTTTTCTATGATGGTGGTGCAAAAAATCACTGGAAGTTCTGGTAATCTGTGGGTTTTCACTATGTGCAGCCATTCTCATTGCACACTATCCGAATTTAAATTCTATATACTGGACATTTACGAAGTACAAACTGTTTGAAATCTGTATAAAGAAAAGTTTAACATAAATTCAAATTCTGCAGCATGGTATCCCCTGGCTTTGGGATGTCCAGGCACTGTTCCAACATTAAGTATCTAAGAAACAGCTCCACCAATGGAAGAGCAACTAAATGTCAAAGACTAGACCATATTATCCTGGAATAAATTAATATTGCCACATTCTCTCCTGAAGAGAATATAAACTACCCGTTTTTCCTTACTTCCTTTTCTGTCTTCAGGTCTTTAGATCAGACCAAAATTCTTGTATATTCTATCTGCATTTTAATTTTTGAATGTGACGTGTAAGAATTAACAACTTTCGTGGGTAGCATTATACTCACTCTTGTATGCACAATCAGTAAATATTAACCAGTATAACTTCTGATCAAACTCTCACTTACAGATGATTCCAAGAGCTTCCTGAAATGCTTCATTGAGGCTCCTTTAAATGAGACTTTCAAAATTACCTCTAATTAAAAAAAAAAATTTAGAGCTTCTCTCCAGGTCACATTAGTCACCGTTCAGCTTTTTTTTTTTCTTTTTTTCTCATTTTTTTTCTTTTCTTTTTGTTCTTTTTTTTTTTTTTTAATTGCTAGGAGAATTCCTAGCTCCTATTGACTCATTCATAGTCTAGGACCACTACTAAAGATTTTAAGATACACACTCTAGAAACAGTCACAGGTCTTTTACTCAGTGTTTTCTGCCTTTATTTCCTTTAAATAAAATATTTTCCATTTCACAAGTCTAAGCAAATATAATGAGCAATTTGTGATAAAAGGGTGACAGTTTAGAGATAGTATATGCATTTTACATGCTGACTACAAAAAAGATGGAAATTTCAGCTGAGCTCTTTATCTGCCACTTACCATTCTTAGAATAATGGCTGATAATGATAGAAATCACACTGGCTAATAGCACTATTAACATCCTCCATGTTAGCGTATATTCTTGCTATATAGGAGTTCCTTTTGTAAATTTTTTAAGTTCTAGCTAGATTTTCTATGCAGAAAAAAAAAAAAAAGGAAACATGCCATAAACCACAGACATTCACCAGTCTGCAAGCTGCCCTCCATCTTTAGGCTTCTTTTGCTAAAACCAGAAGATTTTGATTTCATATTCGAATAATAATTTTGCTTTTAACAATCCTTTGAAACTGATCTATGCAATCTCTTATGGATCTAGTAGGCCATTAAGTGGTACAATAATCATTAGATGTATTTACCTTTCTGAACCAATGTGAGGTCAAGAAACAGCATGACAGTGATGCATATGTCTTTTCAGAGGCTGCAATTTCATAGATGCGGCATTATTAGCCCAAGATTGAAGGGGATACATGTGCATCTTTATTAAAGATACAAAACTATCATGAACAAAATGTCCTAAGTGAAATGTATTTTGTTTATTTGTTGTGCTTTTTGTTTTGATGACCTTAAATGGACACAACTAACTTACTGAAAGAATACTGGCTGCAAAATTGAATCCACAATCAGTTATGTAGCTCTTTCCCCTGAGGAATCTTTGCACAATTTATTTTGGCCAGTTTCTGTTCCTTATGATGAATCATAGAGCCTCTGCAAAAAAAAAAAAAAAAAATGCCTAGGTCTTTTGAGCCAAGATAATTACAGCTAAAAAGAATGGATTCATTTCTTGAAGATGGGGAAGTTAAAACACAGTCGTCATAGGTTGACTAGAAAAGGATTTTTGCTGCCTAAGAGATATGGCATAATTTGCTTTCTGCAGTGTAATTGTGGACACAAATAATCCATTTGCAGCAATGGTTCTCAACTTATTGTTTATAAACCAGCTTTAATTTAAACCATCAGAATAAGTTCCAACAGCGCCCTTGTAACTCAGTTATTGGGAGCTCAGAGTGTATTTTACTGTGGATGAAATATTACGAATATTCTTTAGCCAGCTAGGCAAGATCACAAAAAACTTATTTCATACTTCCCATCCTTCCGTTATGTGTTTATCAAGTACCAATCAGGCACAATCTAAGAAACTGTGGATTCTAGTACAACAGAAAAGAAACTCAGAATTTGTACCAGGGACATATATCCAGGCTTTCCAGCAGTGTTCTATACGAACATACCACCCTCCCAAAAATCTGCATAGATAATTCAACCTAAAACAAGGTAAGTTTTGAACAGTACACAATCAAGTATATGGGTTTATCTTCTATTACTAGAGAAATGGAACCAAGTTTGCTTGCATGACAGCATGCAGCAGCGAGACAAGTGACGCTGCGGGCAGACTTTCAAGTACTGCTGGCCTCCTGGAGTTTGTGTTGTCTGGGTTATTAGAGCTCAGAAATTTCAAGTAAGCTGAAGGCTTCAGAGGAGTCAGAGTACAGTGGGAGAGGCAGGGCTGTGGTTAAGGTTACCTCTCATGGCAACCTCAGGGTTACAGGGTAGTTGAGTTCTATGAAATGGAGGCATGCATTCTTGAAGGTTCCCCCCCATGATTCAAAATTGGCATTATTCAAGATTATTTCTCCCAATGGAATGAATGGAAAGTGTTGGGGATACATCCAGCCTGCATATATCTACAATCTTTAGAATGTAGTTTTGCTTAATGCTGCTTTTTTTTTATTGTCTCAATATTATCCCTGATATTTTGCAAAGAGCTCTCTCCTAAATTACCATGGCAATATTTGGCCTTCTTCGTACTGTTTTTAGACATCTAGCTTTGGTTCCAAAATTGCTCTATCTCCACCACTTAGTGAATATTCATGGTATTTTCAGAGGATAATTTTTAAGATTTCAAAGGATAATAACCATGAAAATTAGGAGTTGTATAGTGACCAAACCCCACTCCCTAAGAAGTACCAGGTTCTGTAAGACTGTGACACAGTTAGCTGCCATTTCTGTTTACCAGCTATAGAAATAGACTAGTTTGCAAATTACTGGACCTGTCAGTCATTGAAATTACAAAAGTATTGATTTTGTTGCTTTTGTTTTTACTTTTAATTTGGAGCGTGGGACAAACTCTTGATCTTGATTTTTAGCATAAATGCAAAACAGGCAAGCAGAGCCTGAGATCACCCTGAACTTCTGGGTTTTAAAACAGATACAAGAAAAGTTACTGTAGCAATGTCACTTGATTTCCAATTTGTCGTGGCAGTGAAATTTCATTAATATTTTAAGTCATAATATTTCAAATGATCATAACTCAAGTTTGTATAAAATGTGATCAATCCCCGGACCCCTTACAGAGCAAGCACCCTGATTTTCTTCCCCACAGTACGGCCTGTGAAATGGGGGTTATAGGTCCAACATCACATGGGGGAAAGAGTTCGTTCTGAAAGAGGAGGAAGAGGAAGTGATAGCAAAGGTCAAAGAGAAGAAAGAGGTTTGGGCCCTGAAACCTGACGTGGTTCAGCAAGTATTGTCATCCTGGCCTCTGTCCAAAGTGAGCTGGAACTGAGGCCAGTGTTCCCTTCCTGCAAGCCCAGTGTGCCTGGAAACCTGGGTCTGATGAGGAAGTTAATGGAAAAAGTGTGCACAAGAATGATAAACATTCAGCTCCGTGCCATCAGGTATAGTCTTTAAGGAAAAAGGTTTAAGAGCTTTTTTTTTTAATTTTTTTTCAATGTTTATTTATTTTTGGGACAGAGAGAGACAGAGCATGAACGGGGGAGGGGCAGAGAGAGAGGGAGACACAGAATCGGAAACAGGCTCCAGACTCTGAGCCATCAGCCCAAAGTCCGACGCGGGGCTCGAACTCACGGACAGCGAGATCGCGACCTGGCTGAAGTCGGACGCTTAACCGACTGCGCCACCCAGGCGCCCCTAAGAGCTTTTTTATTCAGGACCAATCTAGTTTTGTTTGAAAGGAGTGCAATGTCCACATCAGTATAATAAAAACACTGCAGAAAGGGTATTTATAAAAATAACACAAGTTTGAAAATGTGATTTGTAAAAAGAGATATCACTAGAAAAGCACAGAATTGTGACCTAAACTTTTTCTTTGAGCCTTGATTGTGACTGGTACTCTTTCATGTATCTCTTTTTCAATCTTCAGTAAATCTTAGATTTTATCATTTGGGTATTATGCTGTTGTTTTTCTAAGCTTTATCATCTCTCTACTTTAAAATTAAGTAAAAGAAAGTGCATGTGGCTTTCTATACACGATCCCACCAACATTTAAAAAACTCCTTTCATAATTCCCTCTACTTACACCTGATGTTTTTATTAGTGCCTCTGGGAACCATGCAGGGGGTTATTGTTTACGCAAACCTATGGAGGAACTTTTATTGTGCTTTTCTACCAGGACCCAGAGATTCTTTCCCTCTTAAATGTTTTGCAGCATATGGCTACTGACAGAGCATTCCTTTTGAATTCAGTGTCTAGGATCCTTACCTTATATCCTTATATATTGAACAACAGATACCATTTATTCACATGTGCTCTTTCTAGTGTCAATACCCTCAGTTTCATTGTGTCCTTTATGTTTAGCATCCCCCACCACCATGTTATGTCATCTGCACATTTCATCCCATCACATTTCATTTTGCAAGTGATTGTTCTAGGTGTCTATTTTAATTGTCCCTAATGCGTCTGGTGAAGTGCTACAAGATGCTTTTACAAAGCACAAATTAAAATTTTAACTTGCTGAAATCTTCATTTTTTTTAACGTTTTATTTATTTTTGAGACAGAGAGAGACAGAGCATGAACGGGGGAGGGGCAGAGAGAGAGGGAGACACAGAATCGGAAGCAGGCTCCAGGCTCCGAGCCATCAGCCCAGAGCCCGACGCGGGGCTCGAACTCACGGACCGCGAGATCGTGACCTGGCTGAAGTCGGACGCTCAACCGACTGCGCCACCCAGGCGCCCCAAATCTTCATTTTTTAATTCTCCCATGTTTTTCATTGCAATAAAAAATATATCGGTCTCCTAAAAGAATCATGTTTGGGGTATGTGACTTTTGTAACATCTTTTCATGACTGGGAGCCTTTATAGCAACTAAACGTCTTTATATTTTTGTCCAAGATACACCTGCCTTATATAGATTTTGACACTAGCAAAAAGGGAGCAACCATTATATCTGGAACATGGAATCTTATCTAATAATGTGTGGAATCCCAGGAAAACAAATTACATAAATCACTTGTAACTTTTCTGTGTAGAATTTTCTTATAAAATTATTAGTATTCAATTTTTCCTCTGTATTTTGAAATACCTCTAAATTATGTCATGACATTTTCCCAGTTAAAATCAAGTATAATTCCATAATGATATTGATGTCTGTGACTACTATTATCCTCTTATTCTAAATCAGGGAACAAAAATAAAATTACAGTTTTCTCAATTTCTAAATCCCTTTGTTCTTCTGGCCTCATTTTACTCTGTGATTACATTTCTAAGTTACACAATTAAAAGGTAACACTGGGAGATCCTCATGAGACTGTGGGCTCCTAGCGGGAAGAGACTCTGTCTTATTTATCTTGTACCCTTTTGGAAAATAACCCTGCTAGTAATAGAAAACATATTTGTCAAATTGACTTTTGAACGCATTAATTATTTTCTCCAACAGTTTTACTGCCTCCTTAATTTCCTATTAAATTCTCTGCCATCTTCAGGTTCTTCTCATTCTGTTCTCCTGCTACATTTTCTTTTGCATTCGCCATTGTAGAATAAAACACATTTTGCTGTTTTTAATTAAATTTCATTATACAATATATAATCAAAGGAGAAAAATAAAAAATATAAAATCAAATTCTCCCTGAATTCCTCACCCAGAGATAGCCATGATGATTTTAGTGAACATATTGCAAATCTTTTTCTCTCTACCTACAAATGCAACAAATACATGTTATATATATTTGTAAAACTTGGGATTAAACTACACATGCTTATTTGCAATATCGGGAACATCTTTGTATGTCAGTAAAGACGCAAATATAGCAATGTTTTTAGTAATGGCATTTTGTTCTACTACAGATTTTCATATCATTTATTTGGGGGGGGGCGGTTTGCTTTGTTTTCAATCAACGTATTCATTAAAATGTTGTATAGTAGCACCCCATGACATAGGGCCCACAACTAGACTCAAGTTTTTTTCCTGCATATAATTTTAAAATTTAGAAATGTCTTACAAGAAATATAGATTTCCAGTCTATTTTGACAAATCAAAAACTCTAGCAAGCCTGACGCAATACCCACACATGGCAACCGTCCACTAAAGCTACGTGTATGATTTGCCACCACTCCCTCTCATCCCATACCCTGCCTACTTTGCTAATTTCAGTCACCTTTCGTTTGGGTTAGTGCCTCTGATTTAATAATTCTCTGTTTGAAAGGACTTTTCATTATTCCGTTGCCTTGTGATAAATAATCATTTTTATACATTTATCTTTGTACAGTCTTCTGATTTTTTTTTTTAACGAAGATAAGTTCCTCATAGTGGAATTGCTGGGCAAAAGCATATTTTTAAGACTTGATTCCTATCACCAAATTACTCTTCAGAAAATTTTAGAGTTGAACATGCCTACCATCAGATCCTGTGAACCCACTAGTCCTCCTCTCTCCTATCCAAGCAGCCCATGATAGTCTACTTATGTTTTATTGATCTGGAAAGGATAAGCAAAGTAATTATTATAGCAAGGGTGAGACAGAAGTGGGATATCCCATTCTTGCATAAATCAGTATTTCTCTTGCAGTTTGCCTACATTATAAGTATTCATTTAACTCTCCTATCAGATGACAGTTTCTAATACTTCCAGCATTTTTCACAGAGCTAGAACAAACAATCCTAAAATTTGTATGGAACCACAAAAGACGCCAAATAGCCAGAGAAATTTTGAAAAAGCAAAGCAAAGCTGGAGGCATCACAATTCTGGACTTCAAGTTATATTACAAAACCATAGTGATCAAGACAATACGGTACTGACACAAAAACAGACATATAGGGGCGCCTGGGTGGCTCAGTCGGTTGGGTGTCCGACTTCGGCTCAGGTCATGATCTCGCCATCCGTGAGTTCGAGCCCCGTGTTGGGCTCTGTGCTGACAGCTCAGAGCCTGGAGCCTGTTTCGGATTCTGTGTCTCCCTCTCTCTCTGACCCTCCCCTGCTCATGCTCTGTCTCTCTCTGTCTCAAAAATAAATAAATGTTTTTAAAAAAAAAGACATATATATTAATGTACCAGATAAAAAAAAATAGACCCGCATTATGTAGTGAACTAATCTCTGGCAAATAAGGAAATATCCATTGTAAACAAGATCGTCCCTTCAACAAATGGCTTTGGGGAAATTGGACAGCAACAAGCAAAAGAATTAAACTGTACAACTTTGTTACACCATACACAAAAATAAACTCAAAATGGATGAATGAAAGACTTAAAAATGTGAGACAGGAAACAGTTAAAATCCTAGAGGAGAACACAGGCAGCAGCCTCTTTGACATCAGCCATAGCGACTTCTTAGAAGATATGTCTAATGCACAGTCGAATAAACATAGACAGAAATGTTATACTGTATGTCATATGAAAAATATTGTTACAATAGCAATCATATTACAATATATAAATGTATCAAAGTCACGTGTGGTACGCCTTAGATTTATGTAATGTTGTATGTCAAATGTATTCAATAAAAATTTATAAATAAATAAAAACACTTTACAATTCATAGTGCGTTCACATAATTTCATCAGATGTTTATATACACATATATGTTTACATACACTTACACAAATACACAACTATATATGTGTGTGTATAGATATAGATATGCATATACATATGTACTATTACTTAAATTGTAGTCACAGCTACAGTACATCCTTAGGTTTTACAAACAGGGCTATTTGCAAGGAATTGTCAGAATTAACAAAAATATCTCCAAATATCACACATTTATGAAAATTCCTAAAGGCAAGAAACTTTCCATTGGCAAAATATATCCTGGGAGAAATTACATGTCTCCTTCTCCAATAAAGTCTTGGAAACCATGGCAATTTCCAAACCTCAAGTGAGACAACCGAGGGTAGTCTCTTTTCCACCAAAAGATACTGATGAGAGATACTCACATCAGCATACAATACAGCATTATCACCAATGAAACTTTTTTCCCAAGAAATAATAGAAATAGAAATGAGCTAGTGTTATTTTATAAATCATATTTTGAATTGTGAATTTTTTCAGGTGACTAAACTGAAGGGTAGAAGATAGTAAGCCATTTGCCATTTAATCCATTTCATTTAAAGGATCACTAGCTATATTTAATGACATCCAAAAATAAACTCTTCAGATGCTGAAATACTAGTCTGGGAGGCAGGCAGTAGAAGCAGGAAGGTTATTCCAGTTTTATTTCATTTTCTTGAAGGGCAAAGGCAGCTTCTCATTCATAATAAGAAACTGACCCCAAAGTGACAGAAGGTAAAAAACTATTTCAGGCCTGTAGAACCTGAGTTGACAGTTGATATCTATCCACAATAGTAGCAAATTGTTTCCTTCTATAAAGATTCAAGATAGAGTCTCTGCCTCTTATGAAGCTACATGCTATACTAGTTATTAATTAATCTAAATGATATGAGGAAGTTTTATATACCAAAGTATAAGTAGACCAGGTAGTTGGTTTTGTGCAAACAGTTCTCAGTGATTGTGTGATGTACACTTTTCAAAGGACCTAAGACTCACCAGGAACCTATTTCTTTTCAACATCCATTGTAATTGGGCCATTTTATTCAACAGTGTTCAAGCGCATTAGCATTGTCAAGCTGGATAAGAACATCAGGTTCTGAAACGTTCTCCTTGTATTTTTTTATCTTAAATTTGCATATTAGGACTTTTTTTCTTTTGATTTCAGGTGCAAAAAATACCCACACAGATTATATCTGTCAAAAAGCTGTCTTTAGTAATTAGGTAGCTATTGCACAGTCAGATGGTTTAGCTAGAGTTGGCACATAATATTTTTAAAACAATTCTTTAATGGGATGTACCTGTCTCTGTTACAACACTGTGTTTCCTATTGCCTTTTCTCCTCTCTAGAGACCCTGGATTCTAACTAAGGAGATCTCTGGCTTACTCATGTGGAATCCATTTATTCTTATTGAGATGGTAACTTAATCTCAGAACCAGTAATTATTGGTGGAACACAGGAAAGAGACATGACCTGACAAGGAGTGTCATATCAGAATCATCTATAGAACTTTGTCACGCTGCACATATAGACATCCATCATGGGAGATCTGACATTGCTTCCCTGGCAGGTAGGAATGGGAGAAAACAGTACATTCTACAGTTAGAAATCAGTGCCACCATGAGCTACTGTTGTTGCCTGTGAATATGTGGTATCCCTTAGATTGCTGGTATAGAAAAAGTTGAGGACTCCTCTTCTAAATACCACCCACTCAGAAATATACTCACAGTTCTTTTCCTCTTCAAGCACCATGCCTAGTATATAACAAGTGCATAGATGATGTTAAATAAATGAGTGAATCAATTTATGGATCAATTGTAAGCTTTTCACATAAACTGATAATTTTAACATTTGATTTAAAGTCTAAATTCTTGAAATCATTGTGGGACAGGTGATTTCATACAGCTTCTCAACAAAACAATCCGAGATCTCCATCAGTGAATTAGTAAAGTGAGTACTAATTCTTTGACATCTCCAGTGAGGATTTGATGTAATCAAAGGTTATAATTTTGCTCTCTCGATAACTAAATCTCCTTGTCTCCTAGGGCCACATCTGTGCACCCTCTGAATCAATCTTCCCTTCAGTGGATCCACACTTGCTCTGAAAAAAAAACAAGGGGTTTCTACCATCTATGCTCCCTCTACGAGCTATCTACCACATCTCTTCAGTTCTAATTACAGCCTTAATCAAACTGATCAGCGAGAAGTCAATGTGGCTAAAGGGATAAGTTGTTCCTCGTGGCTGAGACGGCTAGCTCTCCAACACACGTGGTAGTTCTCCCTTTCAGAATATAAGCTCCTGTTGAGAAGTGGCTGCCCAGTCGGGGATTGTATTTCCCAGCTCTCCTTGCATTGAAGTGGGACCAGCGTGACTAGTCCTTGCCAATGGGATCTCTGCAGAAGTGAGATGTGTCACTTCTGGGCTCAGGCATGTGAAGAAGTAGGTGTACCTTCTCCTCACTGCCTCTTTCCACTTTCGCCAGCTGGACACAAAAACTAAGTCTCGAGGGATGTTTGTAAAACCACAAGATGGAAGGAGCATGGACCCGTGAATCACTATATGGGGATAAAAGAAAGGCACTTCCCGCCAAGAATGCCCTCGCTGCCCCCTTAATGAATAAGAAATAATCTGCGTTATGTTAAGCCACAGAAACTTGAAGACTCATTTATTAGAACAGCAGGAATTATAATAATAAATACATTCCCCTACCTTTTGCACTTTATGCTTCAGCAATAACGATCTATGTACAAAGTCCTAGGTTGAACACGCCCCACATGCCCCCATGTGTTTATACATGCTGGTGCTTCTGCTTATAATCCCTAATTTTCTCTACCTGTCTGACCCTTTGTCTTTTTTTTTTAATGTTTATTTATTTTTGAGAGAGAGAGAGAGAGAGAGAGAGAGAGAGAGAGAGCGCACGAGTGGGGGAAGGGCAGAGAGAGAGGGAGACACCGAATCTGAAGCAGGCTCCAGGCCCTGAGCTGTCAGCACAGAGCCCGACGCAGGACTGGAATTCACAAGCCATGAGATCATGACCTGAGCTGAAGTCGGACGCTTAACCAACTGAGCCACCCAGGTACCCCCCGACTTTGTCTTTGATATACTTGTATTAATCCTTTTTTTTTTTTAATAATAACAGCTTACATGCATACAGCACCTACTGTATACCAGACCCCATCAAGGAGGTACTATTATTATTTTTTTTAATTTTTTTTCAACGTTTTTTATTTATTTTTGGGACAGAGAGAGAGACAGAGCATGAACGGGGGAGGGGCAGAGAGAGAGGGAGACACAGAATCGGAAACAGGCTCCAGGCTCCGAGCCATCAGCCCAGAGCCTGACGCGGGGCTCAAACTCACGGACCTCGAGATCGTGACCTGGCTGAAGTCGGACGCTCAACCGACTGCGCCACCCAGGTGCCCCGTATTAATCCTTAAAAATGCAGCTCCTCAGCTTCTGTGAAGAATTACTCTGTCAGTGGGATCCATTCCTGCCATGTACTTCCCTAGTTTGTATATGATTCCACTTTTGCACATGTCACAATATTTTAGGATACTCTGTCTATAAATATGTCAACCTTACAGCATACACACTTGTCATGTTTCCATATTCTCAGGCTCCTACTACAGTGGTAATAGTATGCTAGCTTCCTATCTAATTAGAACTTTGTTTATATTAAATTAATCTGATCCATGGAGGATCAGAAACAGAATCTATTGACCACTGGAAGATGAGGCGAGCAATGAAGGAAAGGAATCCTGTTGTATGTTGCTAATTACTCACAGAATACGTAATAGCAATGCAAGCTTGCAAATAAAAAAAACAACAACAACAAGAGAACACATGCACTTCTACCGATTTCTAAATCTGGCAGAAGTTCAAGGGAAACACAGATCCTGATATGGGGCAAGGCCTGATTTTTTTAGGTTAAAGCCAAGTGGTTCAATAGAAGGCGTTTATGGCATGCAGTGTTTGTGTTTTCATATAAATGGATTTTATTTTAAAAGACATACTCCAATTTTTTTCTGGCATTTTTGTGAGGACCAAATGAGATAATACACGTGAAAGCACCTAGAACAGGGCCTAGAACATAATGAGTATTCAATAAATGTTGGACCTATGTACTTACAGAATTATGTCAAGGACCAAAACAATAACTATTTTTTAAGCCAAATCCATCTGGTTTTACATCCTAAGTGTTGACCTAGGTTTTTCATCCTCTTAATCCTTTCTTGACACAGTGTTAGAAAATGATACATGGGAGGAGAATATGAGACACTATGGATAGTCATAAGGCACTGGGAGGTGAGAGGACATGTTTAAAAACTTTTCTGTGCCCTTCATTTGGTGCAAATATGAGACAGGTTGTTTTTTCAATTCAGAAGGAGAACCTCTCGCTGAATTTTTCTTTTTAAATTATATTTTATTCTAGTCACTAGTTTTACACTGGTCCCAATAAAATGTACATTATAAAAAAATAAAAAACCTCATTTGATAAGCCTATTACCTTATGTTCATGGCTGCCAGCTTTATTCTATTGAATTCAAATTTGCCTGTGGCAGTGCTTGGTATCTAATTTGTGACTTTTACAAGGTGAACCTTGCATCATTTTCCTTTGCCTCTGCTTTCATTTATCTAAATGAAAACAGTTTCCCTTAATGCATAGGTTTGCTGGAGAAGCCATTAATACCACAGATGGGCCCTGAAATGCTCATAAAAAAAAAAAGCATCACAATAAATATTTATTGTTGTTTCACCCAGACACACAAACCCGGCATATCTTTAATATGGCTGGCTAGTTGGTTTCTCTTTTAATAGCGTGTATTTACTTGATTTTATTTTCTCAAATAATTGTTCTTCCTCTGAGGGTTATTTGAGGGGAAGGGGTGGCTGAAAGAGTGGAATGAATTTTGAAATATGTGAGAGTGAGGCCAGTGGTACATTTAAATTGATTAGGAGACTGAAATGAAATGAGGGTCAAGTGTTTTGTGCTTCAATGGATGAACTTGTATGGAATTTATCTAACTCAGAAAAATATCTGTGTTAAACACAGTATTTCATAAACACAGCTTAGGGAAAAACAAACAGTTTTCCTGGCTTGCTTATTTCACAGAGAATAACTCTCAAAGAGAAAAACAAATCATGGGGGAGCTAATGGCATTTTCTTTAGCTTCTATGTCCTTTATAGTTAGCACCTACTATATTTTAAAATCATATTTATATTCCAAATGACTTCTACCATATGATTAGCAATATTTGCTTAACTTTCAGAAAATCCTTAGGAACTACTTAAAACAATAAATTTCCTTAGACAATAGGCAACAAATTGAAAAATTCCTCTTTTGTTGGCAGAACTCTGTGAAGGGCACCTCACTAGACATAACAGTCCCCGAGGGTCCAGAGATCGTGGTCCAATGGAAAAGGCCACACGAATGTGCCAGTGATACAAAGAGAGGGAAATCAGCCCAGGGTGGGTTTCAGGGGGCCTTTCTTGGATTATATGGCAATGGAAATGGTTTTAAAGAATGTGAGGATACAAAGGAAGCATCTGGCAAAAAGGGAAGTAGAGAAAAGGAATTCTGTCAGAGAGAAAAATACAAACCAAGTTTGCCAGGTGTGACACAGCAACGTGTGCAAGAGAGATTACAACTATGTCTATATTGCTAGAACATGTCTTAACTTCCTTTTCTTGATGGCATTTAAGGGCATTGTTTCTAGGAATTACATCTTTTCCACTCCTAGTTCTTTAGCTGGATGTTCATGTGGTTAAACCGTGTTTTTAAGGATACGTAATGTTGAAGATGGAAACATGGAAAGCTCTAATATCCCTTGTTACACAAGGGAATCTACCACTTGTTATATTTGTATTTACTACATGTATATACGAGACTCTGAGGCATCTGAACAATTGTGAAAGCCTTGGAAAGAAAAAGGAACACATTGAAAAAACTAAGGTTTCCTTTTTTAAAAAGTGATCATCAAAACTAAGAAAACTTTTTTTACTTAGAGGCATTTTACATGGCTTTTTACAATTAAGGGAGAACTTGGGGTGAGTGAAGAATATTTAAAAGAATGATGACTTTAAAGAAAGTTATTTGAAGAGACTGTAAATAAAAGTAAATTTAATCTATTTAAGCTTAGATTTAAGAAATCCCTGGTGCATCATTTGAGCCAAATGAAAATTACCTCCTATAGATTCCTTCAGATATTTCCCTGGAAATAGCATCTCCTGGGAACCAAAAGAGATATGACTAATATTGGGGAAGCATACCCCTACTACAAAGAAAACGTAGTTTGTCGTTCCTTGGGGTTTTCTGTGCTGACAGTATAATATTTACTTGTTAAAAGAAGAGGTTCATTTCTTATTTCCTCATTTTTAATCCACTCAATTTCAGGAATTATGTGCATTTGAATTTATTCCATTCCTAGCAAGTGATTATATGTGGCTTTTCTAAATAAAGCTTTCTAAATTGAAGGAGAAAACAATTTACATTTTGTCAGAGGAGTTGAGTCTGCAGAAGATTCTCATTTTATAGGTGGAATGTAATGCTAGGACCAGTGTTAATCTTGCAAGAGCAGATTCTGAAAACCTCATTTCCCCAACCACAACAATGTTGGGTAGGCTCAAAAATGTTCAGAAAACTCCTTTATGATAAACTATAATAGGCAACCTAGTTAACACATTTCAGTAACCTTTCCATATGGATAGATATTGATTCCATAATTGGATTGTGAACTCCGTGAAGGTAGGAATTACTATACTGTATACCATCTCAGAAGCTGACTTTTCCTCTAGAAGAATCTGTATTTCCAATTTTCCCATTTGTCAAAAAATGCTGGTTACTATCCAATTTTTTTATTAAGATTTCATCTTTTTAGAGCAGTTTAAGGTTCACAGCAAAATTGAGAAGATAGAGAAATTTCCCATAAATCCCCTACCTTCACACATGCACAGCCTCCCTCATTATCAACACCCCCCATTAGAAATGGTACATGTATCACAATTGATGAACCTACCTTAACACATTAGAATCACTCAAAGTCCATAGTTTGCACTAGGGTTCACTCTTGGTATTATACATTCTATAGGTTTGGACAAATGTATAATGGCATGTATTCACCATTATGATATAAGAGTATTTTCACTGCCCTAGAAATCCTCTGTGTTCCACCTATTCATCTCTCCCCTTCTGATCCCCAAACACTGGCAATCACTAATCTTTTTACTGTCTCCAGTGTTTTGCCTTTTACAGAATATTAAATAGTTGGAATCATACAGTATGTAGCCTTTTCAGATTGGCTTCTTTCACTTACCAATACACATTTAAGGTCCCTCCACATCTTTTCATGGCTCGGTAGCACATTTCCTTTTAAGCACTGAATAATGTTCCATTGTCTGGATGCACCACAGTTTAGTTACCCATTCACCTGCTGAGGGACATCTTAGTTGCTTGCAACTTTGAGCAGTTACGAATAAAACTACCATTGCTATAAAGAGCCACATGCAGGTTTTTGTGCAGACAGCAGTTTTCAACTCCTTTGAGTAAATACCAAGTAACATCATTGTGAGATCTTCTGGTAAAAGTATGTTTAGCTTTATAAGAAACCACCACACTGTCTTCTAAAGTGACTGTACCATTTTGCATTTTCACCAGCAATAAATAAGAGTTCCTACTGCTCCACATGCTCACTAGCATTTGGTGTTTTCAGTGTCTAGGTTTCAGCATTCTAAAACGCATATTGTAGTACTTCAATGTTGTTTTAATTTACATTTCCCTGATGACATATAATGTGGAGCATTTTTTCATGCTGTTTGCCATATATATTTCTTCTTTGGTGAGGAATCTATTAAGGTCTTTGGCCCACTTTCTAACCAGACTGTTTGTTTCTGAAGAGTTTCCAACTATTTTTTTAACTTGAAAAATAACCTTTGGAGCATTAGTATGAACTAGATGACTAATTCTCAAACACAAATCTGTCAACTAAAGGAGAGGTGACATCCCATAATAAATGACCCTGCAACACCAGGCAAATGAGCATAGCAGTGATTCCCCAAGTTCTCCCCCAAAGGGTCTTACAGCCGCTTACTTAGGTATCAATATACTGAGGGAAGGGAATACTTGTTGGACACAGGGCCCAAGTTATGCTGATTCAGGCATCTAAAGCACCATAATGGCTCCTCTGTTAAAGCAGGTACATATGGGTGACAGGTAATAACTACAGTCCTGGCCCAGATCCATCTCACAGGGAGTCCAAGGATCCATCTCATGGTCATTTCTCCATTTCTCAAATAAATATTTGGAATGGATACATATACTAAGCATTGGTAAAATTGTCAGAATGATCCTTTGACCTATAGAATATAGTAAGAAACACCAAATAGAAGCCCCTGAGAATACCCTTCTATACCACCAAGATACTAAATCAAAAATAACGCTGCAACCCAGGAGAATAGGAGATTAATGCCACTCTCAAGGATCTAAAAGATGTTGGAATTGCAGGCTCTGTAATATCACTAGTTAATTCACCAATCTGGCCTTCACAGAAACTAGATATATCATGGTGGGTGACAGTGAACTACCACAAACTTAAACAAATCATAGCTCCAGTTACAACAGCTATATTGAATATGGTATCTTTATTGGAAGAGATTAACACAGCTTCAGGTACATGATATTCAGCTACTGATATGACAAATGCATTTTCTCCATACACATTAGAAAGAAGGATCAGAAGCAGTTCAAGTCCATTTGGAATGGACAGCAGAGCATATTCACAATTTTGCCCAAGATCTACATTAATTCTCCCATTCTCTATTATAATATAGTTCAAAGGAGACTGTATAATCTGATCATACAGAATATAACTTTGGTCCATTATATTGATGAATCATGTTTGTTAGACCTGATAGGCAGGAAATGTCAAGTACTCTGGATGCCTTGATAAGACACATAAGATTTAGAGGGTGGAAGAAAAATCCTGTAATGATCAAGGACCTTCAACATAGGCATCTGGTGGTCTGAGGCATACTGGAATACCCTTTTTAAAGTAAAAACTACCTCATACCACTAAGAAAAAAAAGCACAATACTTGGTGGGCCGTTTTGGATTTTGGAAGCAGCATATTCCACGCTTGGAATACTGTAATGACTCTTTCATTGGGTCATACAGAAGGCTGGTTGCTTTGAATGGCGCCCCAAATAGATTAGGGCTTTGCAACAGATCCAAGCAGTGGCAACAAAAACATCATAGGAAGTCTTTGGCATGCTAGAAGATCTGTTGTAAAGACCTCTAGAGTATTAGAGCAAGATGAGGTCATCTATAGCAGAGAAAAATTTACCATTCAAAAATGTATCACCAGTCCTAGCCTGGTGATAGAAACTGCACATCAAGTGATCATACAGCCTACTATCAAACCAATAAATTAATAAAGTTGGGAGAGCAGTAGTAATCCATTACTAATGGATTGTGGAAGTGGCATCTCTGAGGCTATGGTCTGAATGTGTCCCCCAAAATTCGTATGTTGAAATCTTAACCCCCAAAGATAATGGTATTAGAAACTGGAGCCTTTGGGAGGTTCTTAGGCCATGTGGAGAGAACCTCCATGAATGGGATCAGAGTTCTTATAAAAGATACCATGCAGAGTTCCCATGCCCCTTCCATCCTGTCAGAACATTGTGAGAAGTCTCCACCTATGATTCAGAAATCAGGTCCTCAAGAACACCAAGTCTGCTGAAGCCATGATGGACTTCCCAGCATCCATACCATAAGAAATAAATTTCTGTTGTTTACAAGCTACCCAGTCTATGGTTTTTTGTTATAGTGACCCAAACGGGCTGGTTTGGGGATTAAGTTCAGAGGGAAAAGTCAGCTAAAAGTCACCAGGTGTCCCATACTTCATGTCACCTGTCACTGTTGCACTGACATCACTTCTTCCTCTCACATTTATGACCAGTGAATAAAGAAGGAAAACGCCTGAGCTTGGTTCATGAATGGGCTGGCTTACTAAGTGATTTTAGGACACAAGTAGACTGGTGCTGCATGAAGGCCTTACTCAGGGTGGTCCTAAAATATTGAGGGGAAGTCATCCCACTGGGCAGCGTACCTGGTCTTTCACTTTGTGTGAAGAGAGAAGTTGCCCAAAGTAAGGGTCCACACAGATTCATGGCCTATGTAGAATGGCTTGGGTGGTTGATCAAAGGCCTAGAAGAAACAATACTGGAAAAAGAGACATCAAAGGAAGAGGTGTATGAAGAGACCTATGAGAGTGACCACAAAGTATGAAGATACTTTTATTGCAATTAATGCTCACCAAATAGCATTCTGCAAAAGGCACTAATTAAGCCAAGGGGACTTAGTCTACAAATGCCAGTCAACCTCTATCCTTGATTACCACAGTATTTGCACAATAATCATAAACAGAGTAGCCATAGGGGCAGAGCTGGAGGTATGCTGCCTGGTCCCAACAGCCTAGGCTCACTCTCACCAAAGTTGATCTAGCTACTGACACTACTGACTTGCCAGCAACAGAGACTAATGCTGAGCTCCCTGTCTGAGGACCATACCTCATGGACAATACCCAGCCATTTGGTAGCAAGTTGATTACATTGAGCCCCTTGCACCTTGGTTTCCTAATCGCCAAGAGTACATGTATGTTAGGTATGGCTGACTTTTCTGCCTGCAGTGCCTCAGCCAGCACCACTATATAAGGCATCATAAAGTGTCTGCTCTACCCTCATGGAATCCCACATAACAATGTCTTAAACCAGGAAATCTACTTTAAAGCAAAGAAAGTGCTGTGATGAGTAAATAAGTGTGTGATATAATGATTCTATCACATAGCACACAATTCAGAAGGTGCCAGAATGACCAAGTAAGGAAATGGCTTCTTAAAGGCATAGCTAAGGTACCAGCTTGGATATGACATCCTATGAGGATATACACCAAACCAAAGCCATTACATGGTGCTGGGTCCTCCATTGGTAAAATACATGGCTCTAGAAACCAAGTGGTAGAAGAAGGAGTGGCACTGGCCACCATCAGTCCCAGTGACCCACTTGAGTAATTTGTGTTTCCTGTCCCTGCAGCTTTTGACAATGTAGGATTAAAGGCCTTGATTTCCAGTCAGGAAAGCTTAAGCTTAAAGTCAGCCCAGTAGAAGTGCTAACCAAAGTGGAAGGGAGCTAGAATAAGTGATGGAGGGGAAAATGAGGAGGATCAGTTCTAGCCTGGGACCCACTACAGCAACAGGGCTGATGACCTTGTAATGTTCCTCTTGTCAGTTTTCAGAAATTGTAACCAAACAAGAATCTTGGAGAAGCTGTGCTTGGATAGAGTAAAATTAAGGTGAAAAGCAAGTGTTACTGCGTTGTGCAAGGGTAAGTCTGTAATGAACACTACTGATGCCTAGCCTAGACTCTCTTTCTGGCCAGTACACCCCTCTCCTAGTGGTTGAGTGTTGGCTGCTAATGGCTCACAGATGCCCCCTTCTGGGAGCCTCCTGGTTCTGGAAATTAGTACTTCCCTCACATAGCCAGGAATGAGAGGACCTCAGACAGTGACTGAGTGGCAGTGCCCACAAGAGGTCACCCCCCTTGCTTCAAAGTAGATCACCTCAGTACTGTAATTTGGGCTCCAGAGCTTCCTTGTGGAATCAGACTGAAGCTAGTCTATGAGACTACATCCTTGGTTAGCTTTTTCCCCTGACCCATCCCACTTCCCTTGCTCCCCTTCTTCTGAGATTGTCCCCTCAGTAAATCACTTGAATAATAATTCCTGTCTCAGGCTCTGCTTCCAGAAAGCCCAATGTAAGATACTATTTATATAAATTAAGTACACATGCACACCACCAACAATGCATATTTTCAAGACCACACATAAATAAAAGGAAGCATATCAAACACATTAGAAACAGCACGTCAGTGGGGAATAGGCATAAAACAGAATAAATAAGCAAAATAAAAGAAAGGATTTGCACAGACCAATGTAGATACTATGACATGAATTGAGGGCTGTGGTTAACTCCACACTGTATACCTGACATCCAAAAATCAATAAACATACAGACAGGTAGTTAGATAATTCTTTTAAGCAAATTCTTATCTCAAACTATGCAAATGTATTCGGGGATCAGATTGTTCTTTCCTTAACATTTGTTGTTTGAATATTCTTTTACCTCCCAAGAGGTCAACTTGAAAAGTTTGAGGAAGGTAAAATCCCAGTTGGTTTTTATAGGTCTGGGCCATCCTTATTTCTACTATTCAAAATTGGAAATTTGTAAGTAATGCTGAATTTATTACTTTAGCTGGGTCCTGCCTTTCCTTCTCTCTGCTTGACTGCATCTCCCCCTGCCCATTCGCCACCCAACCTTTTACCATGAATAATTTGAAAACCTTCCAGTCAGTATCAAAGCTGCCAAAAGCATTTGAGCCTGAACTCTTTTGGCAAATGCTGAGAATATGTAGTAACGTCACTAACACATAAGAACAGAGAAATACAACTTTAGCATAGGAACTGAATACTGGATTTCCTTCAGAATGTATCTCACATGTTTTGATATCTCCATAATTCTAGGCACAACAATATGCAGTCTGGTTTTTTTTAATTTTTTTAAGCTATTTATTTTTGAGAGAGAGAGAGAGACAGGGACACACACAGAGAGAGAGACAGAGAGAGAGAGAGAGAGAGAGAGAGAGAGAGAATGTGAATGGGGGAGAAACGGAGAGAGAGAGAGACACAGATTCCGAAGCACGGTCCAGGCTCTGAGCTGTCAGCACAGAGCCCAATGTGGGGCTCGAACCCACAAACCGTGAGATTATGACCTGAGCCAAAGTCGGACACTTAACCGACTGAGCCACCCAGGCGCCCCTGCAGTCTGTTTTATCTAACTGAATGTGTCACTGTGCTTTTTTCTAATTCAACTAGGTTCAACTAATAAATATTGATTAATGACCACTGCTCTTGGTTGCTGTAGAAATCATTAAGACAGAGTCCATCTATTTTAAAACTTTGTAGTCAGTGTTAAGGAGAATATTTGAATGTATCAGGTCTTCAAATTTTCAAGGAGAAATGTTCACATTCCTAACTTCCGAAAGTATTCTCATTTCCACTCTTTAAAAATTATCTCTATGCTTTGCCTAGTAAAGAGTTAAAATTATTTTCTGATATAATCTTTCTTTCCAAATATGCTTTTTGAGAGAGAGAGAGAGAGAGAGAGAGAGAGAGAGAGAGAAAGCAATTGAGTGGGAAGAGGGAGACAGCATCTTAAGCAGGCAGTGTGGAGTCCGATGCGGGCTCGATCCCATGACCCTGGGGTCATGACCTGAGCAGAAACCAAAAGTCAGCCACTCAACCAACTGAGCCACCCAGATGCCCCTTCAAATCTGCTTTGCAGAAGTTTTATATTATCCATAATCTCTTCCTTGCCCTCAGATAGCAATGTTTTATTTATCCCTCCCTGTTGGATTGCTAAACTACCCAAATTAAACCTTGACAGATTCTCAAGTATCCACAACAACACTGCTCTTTCTCTTGATAGCAAAAGTGGTTTGAGACTGCAGGGATGGACAGGGATTTCATCAGAATAGGCAATTTGTATGAGAAGCAATTTGGGTCTTTTGGACATACCAATGACTAACTCATTGCTTACGAATATTGAGAAAGTGTTCTGTGACCTCCTTCTGTTTCCAGAGACTCAGAGTCCTGCCAACTCCATTCATATATAAGCAACTACACTGTTATATCTATCACCTGATGTCTTCTTTATAAAGCATAGGCATGAAGTTCAGATCCCTATGCTAGTCTCACAATCTGGCTGTCCACTATCTTACTTGATTTATATTCCCAGTGTGACTTCTGTATTGTCCCAGTATTCCCAGGCATTTCATGATATTCCACTCCTGAGTGGTACTATATACACTCCCTTCTGATGCAGTGCCCTTGCCCCCTTACTCTACCTGGAGAACTAGGACTCACCTACTGAATTCATGACGGAATGCCCATATCTCTTTATCTCTTATGGTCTCCGAGATACAAAACTATTTGTGAGTAAGATATTGGTGTTTCAGAACAGCTTTTATTCCCATTCAGTCTACATCTGATCAACGGGACTGGCTGCCCAGCCCCTGCCCAAGTCATCCTCAATTCAGACAACTCAGCAAGAAACTCCAAGGCATTTTCACTTATCTACTTGCACTTCTTCCTCTCACTGGTAGAACTACTGACTCACTCTTCCTCTAAATTTCAACCAGCTCTACACTCTAACCATCTCTCACACCATCTCTCACTTGCACATGTTCTTCTGCCCCATGGACAGAAGTGCCCACATAAGGGAGTTACTGCCCTCTGAATGCCCATGTGTCATTTTCCATTCATGGGATTTATCTCTAGTCTAAGATTAACCTGAGAAGTTAACTCTTCTTTAGAAATACTACACATGGTTGAAATTCAGTCTTACAAGTCAAGGGGCTTGGAATTAGCTATCTTGTCTTGTGTGCACTTTGCTTTATCTCCCATGACATCTCCAAGTAAGAAATGCAAATTTTTAGTGCAAAACTCAAAACACTTTAATTACTGGATATAAGAGCAGCAAAAGTCCTGGGACCAGTTTGATCATCTGTACCAAGAGTTCCCAGAACAAGTGATTCACCTCAGGAGCAGCTGACCCCTCTGGAGAGGACGGATCCTTCTCTCTTGCTATCAGACACCAGAGACAGCTGGGAACACTTGGTGAGAAACTTAGGAGCCGTGAAAACCTTCTTGTCTCACATCTTTCCTTCACTAATCCCCTGTCTGCTCTGGGCTCCCACACCCACAGATTATTCCCTTCAGATCTTTCTGCTATATCCTCTGGAATATCTGTGGAATCATAAACAGACTGTCCTCTGTCCTCCATTTCTTGACTGAACATTTCATCTCCCACCTCCCCATATTGAAACTGGCTTTTCTCATCACACACCACATTCCCTGGGGTTTCACAATGAGAGACAGTGTCATCTCACTTCCCAGGGACACCTCCAGACCTCTATACCTCTTTCTAATGTGTGCAGCAAATGTCTGCCTCTTCAAGGCTTTCCCGCTCTGGCAATATCTGCCACGTCACCATCACTGTTGGAAGACATAAGCACCTATTTTGGTGTATTTCTCTACCTCAATATCTGTTGTTGCCCTAGGGCATATTAACATTCCATGAACCACCCAGCACCTTGACCTCTTTCCTTGGTCTTCTCATTGCTAGGGACGTGCATATTCAGTTCACTCACAGCCTCCATGGACTCTAAATAGGCACTTCCAAAGATTAAATTAAAGCATCCTGCTTTGGCAATACAATCTTCATTCCTACGACCCACCTGCTGCAGTTACTCCTGTTCCTGTAACTTTCTGAACCCTCCAGTCCCACGGCCCTTCCACTTCATCCCAAGCTACCAATCCCTCCTTACTTCATCATTTTCCTTTTAATCTGAGCCTCAATAGGATTGACTGGGTGGCTCAGTCAGTTCACTAACAGTGCAAAGCCTGCTTGGGATTCTGTATCTCCCTCTCTCTCTGCCCCTCCCCTGCTTGCGATCTCTCTCTCTCTCTCTTTCTCAAAATAAATAAACATTTTAAAAAATGAGCCTCAATATTTCAGTTCCACAACAATCGCTTAACAATATTCTCAACTCCCTTGAACATTATGTCCCCATAGAACCCATGTGGCAAGAAATCAACTTTATTTTTGCTGTTTTATTCCAATATTTAACTTGGAATACAACATATTTATCTCACATGTTATTTTTCATCTGCTAGGTTTCATTATGTTTTAATTTTAGATGACTTTCCCATTTATTATTTATTATGATTTTCTTAACTATTTGGTGTAAAATACCATATACTTGAAAATGCCATGCAGAGCAGAATTCATGCTGAAGATATAGATAAGATGGTTTGCAGCCTGACTGCAAGCCCAATCATGGATTCTGAACAATGCAGGTCTCTGGCTTGCCACATGGGGAAAATTAGCTAATCTGTAAAGTATTTTTTATATGTTTATTTATTTTTGAGAGAGACAGAGTGTGAGCGGGGGAGGGGCAGAGGAAGAGGGAGATACAGAATCTGAAGCAGGCTCCAGGCTCTGAGCTGTCAGCACAGAGCCTGATGCAGGGCTTGAACCCACTAACTGTGAGATCATGATCTGAGCTGCAGTCAGACACTTAACCAACTAAGTCACCCAGGCGCACCCAAAATTATCTAATTTTTAACTATACACTTATAATATTATACTTTCTATCTCCATCTGTAAAAGAAGCAGAGAGTTGGAGGTCAGAGTGCAAGGACTAAGTGGGAGTCAGTTGCAAGGCAAGTCTTCTGCTGTGTCTCCCTGTATGCAACCCTGTCAACCCTCCATGGTACATGCTTCTCTTCAGGGCCACCACAAATGTTTGCACAGGCTGCTCCATGCAAAAGAGCACCTAGCAAGGAAGTAAGTAGGGGCAAGCAAGAATTGAGTGGGCCTGCTCTGCTCTCTGACCTGTATGCTCTGGCTTAGAGGAAGAAGTAGCTTTTTCTAATTAATACAAAGGTATAATATAAATAATACAAAGACATAATTCATAATCCAGTGCTGAACCTCCAACTCAAAAACATTTGAGACAAGTTGATCCAGTCAAACTACTGCTGATCTCCTTTTTTTATGGTAGTGTCTGGTGTCAGACATACCTGAATTTAATCCCAGCTCAAGTGCTCATAGACTAGGACCTCAGACAAATTACTTGACCATTCTGAGCCTCAGTTTCCTCATCTGTAAAATGGATGGGTATTAAGTTTTTATAAAGATTAAATGAGATAAAAAGTCCCTAGTACAGTGCTTGGCATATAGCTTGTGCCTAATAAATATTTGCAGTTAACTAATAAGCAAGCAAAATGGATGGATGGAGGGAGGGAGGGATGGACAGATAGATTGATGGATGGATGAATGATGGATAAAGCAAATTATAATCTTGGGATATCTCTAGTCACTCTGCCTATAAGAAGTGACATATGATCTATCTGACTGCAGTGATGATACTGGAGGAGAGAATCCTAAGAAAGCAATAAAGGAGAAATTTTTGATAAGTGACTTTATTTCTGGAATTTTCACAACTTATTTTGTTTCTCCAAGGCAGAGTTTTATTACTGCAGGATAAGAAATGATCTACATCCTAGGGAGCTGTCCATCTTTCAAGTCTCTGAGACTTTACACATAAACCTAAAGACCATAAGCATTTTATGAATAAATTACTAGCATTGTGGGTGCTTAGTTTTACTGATAACTTGTTTACAGTGACATCCTAATTCTAAGAAAATACAACTTACCAATTTATAAATACATAGTACATGGGTGAGTAAAATTATATGAATTAGTTTCAAGTAGAACATATAAAAAATGAATGAATTAAATAATTTAAAAATGAGAGAGATTCTCCATGATTCATACTTGTTTCTGTGAAGAACTTTTATAATTGTGTATTCATTGAATTTTAAGTGCTGACCAGGTATATATGATTGTTCATGAATTTAAATATAGCAAAGGCAAGGTGACAGGATGACTTAGCAAAAATGTGTGTTAACTATGAAATAACTATTGCCACACTTTGATGTTCTCCTGTAACTAGTCTGTTCCTCCCTAACACATACACACACACACACACACACACACACACACACACACACACACACACACAGAAAGGTATGTATACACATAGACATACACCCATACATGAAAAACAAAAGAAAAAAAAGGTTGAAAATCAGACTTCACTTTCTAAAGTAACATAATATATCTGCTATGATTGAAAATATCAACAGAAAGGGAGTAAGTCTACTTCAAACACCAGTCTACAAAATGGCATGCTGCTGTGTGTCTCTATTTAATAAAAGCTGTCCTCAATTAGACTTATAAGCCCCCCAAAAGTTATTAAACATGAAAAAGTAGACTATAAGAACCCTAAAATAGAACCAAAAAAATCAAACTTCTCTTTAAAAAAAATTAACAATTCAATCTCATTAATAAAGTCAAAACAGCATAATGAGCAAAGTTATCATTGCACAAATACTTATTGAGTGTCCCCTATATGCCAGGTGTGGTTCTGTGTGCTGGGAAGACATCAGTAAATAAGTAAAATCCCATTGGGGATTCGAGCCTGAGGAGAATGACCACTCCACTTGGCTAATTCCTAAGCATTATGAAGAAATCACTGCATATCTGTGAGGAAAAAACAAAACAAAACATTTGTTCCAATGTTTTAAAAATTTTAGCATTTTTGCAAGAAACAGGACTAAGCTGAAGTCCCTTAAGGGCAGAAAATTGGGTAGACTTATGTACTAATTTCATCTCACAGAAGAAAATAAAGAGACAATCTGGAGAGTTCCCAAGGAAGACTCTCTGATTCCTCAGCCAAACCAAGCTGTGCTCTATTTCCCATGTAATCCCATCCATCTATTTATGTGTCTTCAAACAAAAACTGCTTATTGAACTCATACTATATTCAAGAATATCAGATGCCAAAAAGCCTAGTTTCTTGTGTGTGAGACAAAGAAGTAATTGAAAAATTAAAGTACAATATAAAATGTTCCATTAAAATGGTATAAAGATCTCGGCCAATCTTAAATGATCCAAGAAAATCCACAAGGGATTCTTGAGTTGATCTTAAAACTGACCAGGAGTTGAGAGTATGTGATGAATTGCTAGTATCTTTAGGAATGGGTAGGCCTTAGGATGTTTGCATAGGTGTGGAAAGAGTCACAACTGGAGAGGTTTGTAGAAGACTTAATTATGAAGGTCTCTCCACACCATGCTAAGGATATGATAGTTTTTCTGAAATCTCCAACAAAATGTTGAAGTAGAGGAATCCCATGAAAAGATTTCTATTTTGGAAAGTTCCATTTTAGGTAATGTAGAGGACGGATTCTCAGACACACCAAGGGTAAAATTGGAGGGAAGAAGAGTAGTTTCATAGCTGTTTTAATTTGCTAGGGCTGCCATAGCAAACTAAGACAAACCAGGTAACTTAAAAGAACAGAAACGTATTTTCTCACTTTTCTGAAGAATAGAAGTTTAAAATCAAGGTGTCAGAGCTGCATTCTCTCTCTGAAGCCTCTAGAAGTGGATCTTTCCTTGTTTCTTCCTAGCTTCTAGTCTGTTGCCAGCAATCCCGGATATTCCTTGGCTTACAAATGCATAACTCCAAAAGCTATCTCATCTCCACATGACAGTTTTCCTGTGTCTCTATCTTTAATTGACATTCTCTCCTATCTGTGTCTGTGTCCACATTTCCCTCTCCTTATAAGAACATCAGTCATTGGATTAGGGCCCACCCTAATCCAGTATGAGTTAACTTGATTACATCTGCAAGATCTTCTTTCCCCATAAGGTTACATTCTGAGTCTCTGGGTGAACATGAATTTGGGAGGGACATTATTAAACCCAGTACAGGAGCTATTGCAATATCCCAGTTAAAAGATGAGAATGGGTTAAAACTAAAGTAGTGACAGGGAACCAAAAATAAGGAAATAGGTTCAAGAGAGTTGGAGAAGATATAATCAATTGGGTTTAATGACTCGATTAGATATATAGAATGGTAGACTCATGATACTAACAGCTCCAGTAATTGATCTTCCTGTACTCAGCCTTTTGAGCTATAATTTTATGGTCCCCTCCCCCTCTGAGTTTGACTATCTTGTTATTTCAATGGAGAAGAGAAATCAAAAACAATTCCCACTGGTCTGAGTGACTAGATATACAGTAGAAAATATAAGAAGAAAAAACAGGAAGTATTCTGTCACTTTACTAATGCTATTCCCTCTATTAAAATGTTATACTCCTCTAGTGTTATATGTCTAAGTACAAACAGTTCAGGGACAGCTTAAATACTGTCCTTCCCAAGGAGTATTTTCTGGTGCCTGCCCAAACTAATCTCTTCATCTCCTGAACATTCTAGATAAATTATTTGGGGCACATCTCACTCTCCCTGACATCAAATCATTTCTCTGCCCCTCTACAGGGAGCATAATTCTTCCAAAACATATTTCACCGTTGGTACTAAATTCTGTATCAATCAGAGTTTAATACAAGAAGCAGAAACACTATGAGATATATATGATTTATGACAGAATGTGATTTTATGCAATTGTAGGAGTTGGTCTTCACCTCTGATATTGGTGGTTGAAGTCTACAGGGCAAGCCATTAAGAAGATGGATGTAAAATGAGGGAGAGAGAGGAGACACTGTAATCCACAAGCTCAAACTGGAACCCAAGAGGACTGCAACCCAATCAGGCTCTGACTACCCCTGACTTTGCTAATGTCTTACAAAAAAAGCTAGAGCTCTTCATCATGGAACTCAACACGTATGTTGCCCACGAGTTGAGGAAGCTGAAAGAGGATACACAGGAAGGTGAAGTGGCTGTAGGACAGGTCGCTGCCCCATACCAGCCACTGACAACATGAGTGAGCCATAATGGCACCTGCACTGACCTCCTGAGGGTAAAAGCAATAAGCACACTGCTCTTCCATCCTCCAAACCTTGCAAAATCTCCTGTGGCTCACCCCTACTCGAAACGTGGTGAAGGGAATTCTAAGAAATAAAGCTGAGCCTGGCCAAGCTGACAATTCACAAAGACACCGCAGTCTATCCCTTGTCATTATGGCACTCATACACACCTTTAAACCATATTTAATTTCCAAATAAAGATAATAGCAAAGCCATAATTCCAGCTAATATGATAGGACTATCCCATGTACAACTGAAAAGAGAATGTAGAAGTCCTTTCACAGTCTTTGAGGGATGTTTATTCAGCTCCTACTTATGGCATTGTGAGGGCCAGTTTTCTAATCACTCAGTTTAAAAGTCCTCAGCCCAGGGGCGCCTGGGTGGCTCAGTCGGTTGAGCGTCCAACTTCAGCTCAGGTCATGATCTCACCGTCTGTGAGTTCGAGCCCCACATCGGGCTCGGTGCTGACAGCTCAGAGCCTGGAGCCTGCTTCTGATTCTGTGTCTCCCTCTCTCTCTGCCCCTCCCCTGCGCTCATGTTCTGTCTCTCTCTGTCTCAAAAATAAATAAAAACATTAAAAAACAAAAAGTCCTCAGCCCAAGGTTCCTTCTCTTAGAGTCTGGCAATAGCATACGTTACTGCTAGATCCCTGTGTGCTTCCTCAGGCCGCCAGGAGCAACACGCCTGCACGTGTCCTATCGCTGTGAGTTTCCTCAAATAAATGCCCCTCTCTGAGGCCTGGTGTGTGCTCAGAGAAAACTGCCCCTTCTTTGCCCAACAATGTGTTCTTTCAAAATCAATGAACTATAATGAGGCAATTAAGAATTAAAATTTCCTAAAATTGCATTGAGGATAATATTTTCATGATTGTTCACTAAAAAGATCTCAAGCAAGTATATGATTTCCCCCAAATTAAAGAATCTATACTTCTATCAATTCAAAGACTTTTCAGTCTGAGTTCCTGACACTTCTCTTCTGCAAACTGAATGTCTTTCTCCCTATTCAGAATATCTTTTGTGGGGCAGCTGGGTGGCTCAGTCACTTGAGCATCCTACTCTGGATTTTGGCTCAGGTCATGACCTCAGGGTCCTGAGATCAAGTCCTGCATCAGGCTCTGCATTGAGCATGGAGTCTGTTTGGGGTTCATTCTCTCTCTCTCGCTCTCTCTCTCTCTTTCACTCTCTCCTCTCCTCTGCTTGTGCACACACACACACACACACACACGCACACACACACTCTCACTCAAAATAAATAAACATTTTAAAAATATGTATCTTTTGTATGAAAAAAGTTAAACTAAATAGGTTATAGTGGTAAACTATGGAGGCAGATTTATCCAGCAATCAAAAATCTCACTGCTCTATTTAAAATCCTATTTACCTGTTGCTTATTGATTCTGATTTCCTTCTTTTTCAGATGCAAAGTACAAACTGCTTTACTAATCTTCACATGTTTAATTGCTCTCTCTGAACACTGGACTTAGGCCAAAATCTGTCAACTTTTTCTCCTCTATAATTCTGGCACATAGTGAAGAGCTAAGAATAAAATGAGGAATTACCTTAAGACCAATAAGTTTATAACAGTCACTTAAGCCAAGAAATGAGAAGAATGATACGCAAGGATAGTTATTAGCCTGATTTTTAAATAGCCATGTGCATCCTCAAGTCACTCTACATGAATTTATTGAAGGAAATTCCTCTTTTGCTTAATTTTTGCCAATATTTCATATATTTTAATAGGTAAGCCATTTTAGAATATTTAATATTTTTATTTATTAATAACTACCCTCATGATATCATATTATTAATTAGTCAGTTAAAATTGATTTTAAAATATAAAAACATTTTGAGGTCATTATCAATATGTTGAAAACACAGTGACACTGGGTGGAGGGAAGGAGAATTGGAGGAAGGTGGTCAAAAGATACAAACTTCCAGTTATTAGATGAAGTACATGATGACGATAGTTAACACACTACATGGTATACAGGAAAATTGTTAAAAGAGTAGATCCAAAGAGTTCTCATCAAAAGGAGAATTTATTTTTTGTTTTTATTGCATCTATATGAGATGACAGAAGTTGATTAAATCTATTGTGGTTATCATTTCACAATATTTGTAAATCAAACCTCATACTGTACAACTCAAGCTTATACAGTAATATGTCAATTATTTCTCAATAAACTGGAAATGAAGATTTATCTTAATATCAGTATTGATAATTATCCTTCTCAATCATGATCAACCACCAACAAAATCATCAACAATAGCTTCTTTTCCTTTTTGGCAAACCAGTATTCTACTGTATTGATATACCACAAATTGTTTATTTATGTACCTGCCTGTGGATAGATATTTCAGTTGTTTCAAGTTGTTTTAGCTCTTCACACATAAAGATAATATATAAAATTGTATTACAAATAGAAAATATCATGGCACTATGTTAGTTTCATGTTAATTAACCAATTTATTCTTCATAAAATCTGAATGTACTATTATTACGTCCATTTTATAGATGAGGAAACTGGGGCCTAGGGAAGTTACTTGCCAAAAAGTGGCAAAACACTACTACAACACAGATGGTGTAGCTCAAAGGTCATTCTCAACTACTGTTGTCTGCCCTGTCATAATAACATTATGTGATGCTTGGCAGTTTACAAAATGCTATCACATAATCTTCTCACCAAACCAAGAAGTAAATATATCCAATCTCAAACTGAAGTTTCTGAGACTCAGAAAAGTTAAGTAACCTTTCCAAAGTCTAACAGCTGAGATGTGATAAATCCAGGACAAGAACTCCAGTTTTCTCCCAATCTGCATTCCTTCTTCTATATTCTGCTTCCTTATAAAAGAAGTTGAAATTATCAACCTGTGAAATGCATGGATATAGTGAAAATTCTTATTTTCTGGTCAAATCACGCTATTTCCTTTAAAATATCCAGGATTTACTCATTTCATTTAGTGCTTCTTTTTGCATGTGTGAAAGATATTTACACTCTAATAATGCATATGGGGATCAGGTTGGGAATTAAAACCTATATGATAAAAATAGAGTTTTTTCTGATCAATTATAATTCTTTAGAAGATTTGACTCCTGGTCCTGGTTTTATCAGTAACAGGTGAATCTGAATGAGTCACTTCACTGCTCTCAGCTTCAATTTTCTCACCTATATAATGAGAGGGTCCTCTAAATTCTTTCAGCTCCCTACAGCTCTAAGAATTGTGATAAATTAGTATATTTTAATAGGACACTTTCCATGTGCTTTACTACGTTCGTGGCAAATAAAGAAAGAAATCTATACAAATTTATTCAACAGGGAACTTTTAAAGAATGTATGGGTTAAATACAACATATCACATTGATGGAATATTGTCCCCCCAAAAGAAGGGAGAGGGATGTTACTAATAATGCATTGAGCTCTTCCTGTTTTTCAGATATTGTACTAAATGTTTTCCTATGCATACTCTCATGTCACACAGATCAAAATCATCCCAAGAACTTTAATCAGTTCACCTGGAAATGATGATTGGGTACTGCTAAACCTGCTCCTTCCATTGCCAATGTTAATTATGCTCTACTTTCGCTTTGGCATCTTACCTTAGTACTGATTTTTTCTATGATGTTAATTGGTTTCATCATGTATTTTTCAACATACTGAACATTCAATTAAAATATAGTCAAGGATCAGAAACCAGAGTCAGTAATTACATAGCATTAAAAATTATATATATAGGGAGAGATACAGATATAGATAGATACATAGATATATAGATATATACATACCCACACACACACACACACTCCACACACATAGAAAACAATAGATGCATCCTAAATGCTCAGAAATTTCACTTATTTAGAACTTTAAGCAATTAAAAGTTAATAGAAAAGGAAAAATAATTAATTTTGAAAACTGTAAAGATACTGCAATGTCAAAGCAACACTGAGCATCTATTCATACTGCAGTATGCATTAAAATCCATTTCATTTTTTATCTTTTCCCTAGGTACAAATGTTACTATCATGTGTTAATGAAAATTATATTTAAACTTGTTCTCTTTATTTAAAAGCCTTATGTTTTGTGTTAGGAAAGGACAGTTGTAAAATTATTAACTGTACATTAGTCTCATACTGATTTCAAAGGCTATTAAACAATACAAACAACATCTTAGTGTTTGGGAATTAGCCTCAATCACAACATATTCCATAGGAGTTCTTCTTTACAATCTGTTTCAAACTGCATGCAAAACACTAAAGCTATAAGCAACAGAACTGTTAGAACAGCAAATGAGGCTTGTATATTAATAAATATTTAGCAGGTATAAAGAATCAGAATGGATCTCTTCAATGAACTGATGACATTTGGCTTTCTCAACAACATATGGTATTTATGAAGCATCTAACACGTGCCAGGCACTGTTCTGAGCAACAGGAATATCAAGGGCAATATTATACCATCCTTTTCCTTGGCCAAGGAAAAGACCAAGACCAAGGTTTCTTCTATTGTTTCAGTTTTACTCAGGTTTATGTATTCAAAGGCAGTCAACTAAATTATTTCAACAAATAAAATCTTCACCACTTCTACCTACCCAAGAGTAAAACAGTACCTCTGGAGTCAAATGAATAGACTCACCCTTATTTTTGGTTTTGCTTCCTATAAAGGTCTACAGCCTTTGAGTGTTTGTGCTTAAATATTTCATGTTTGTATGCTTATACATTTGATGTAACATAATAGTGATAGGAAAAGAGAGTGTTTTATATTATGTTCAAATTAAACTATAACTGTTTTTTAAAAATTAATTTTTTTAACCATTTGGCTAAAATTTGATAAAATCAAAATATCCAAAACAAAAACAGATTAGCAAGCATGTGTTTCCTCAATGTAGACTTAAGAATTCATACCAAGCTTAGAGCTATCAACCCCAATGCCTATGAAAGCTAAGCTAGGATTATATGCTCTTCTAAGGTCAACAGAGCAGGAATTCTGGAAAGGCTGTGCATATTTCCCTCTTCCAAGCTTAAATGCTGGAAAACTGAGGTTGAATCTATGACCGGTGAAATGTTGAAAATTGTGGTTCTTTCAACAGTTTCAGCTTTGCTACTCTTCGGAGACCAGAACAAAAGGACGTTAGATAAAATGCAGGGGAATAATTTAGTTGGTCTTAAAGAAAAGTCTCTTAAACACAATTATAAAAGTGGGGCAAATGATAAAACCTGAGTATTAGAGATTTAGAAAACCATGAATAATTTGATTAGTCACCAACTTTCAGACAAGGCATATGGGCTCTGATTTATGATTCTAGATTAAATCATATATTTCATATTTTGATTCGCTTTCATGCACATCACCTAATGTTTAATTATACATTAGTCAGTCTCTGATATCTCTTTATATTTGGATGGGTTTTTCATTTTTAGCAACACTTTCTACTTAAACCTAAAATAAAATGTGACAACTATTCAGAAAATTTGAATAGGCATTGTGTTTAAAGAAACACAATTTCTATTTAATAGAAATTTAAAATACACGTTACCAGGCAGGGTCCCAGTAAGAAACAGAATTTTCCCTAGAAGGATCAATGAAGACTTTCAAATTCCTTACAGAAGTATGGGTAGGAATAAGGAACAAATAAGGTACTTAGAGGCAATCAATAGTAGGAAACCATTACCACCTCTAGGACTAAAGAGATGAAAAGGAAATGGTGGTCCTGGAACCAAGTGAAAACTGGAGACATAAAAAAGGAGTCTCCCATAACGAACTAGACACATGAAGGAGTGGCACTAATGCCAGAGACTCAATACCAAAACAGGGAGGGAGCTGAGAAGAAATATCCCAACCTCTCACCCCTCAGATTTCCTGCCTATGCCTCCTCTTAACCTAATCCAACAACGTGCCAGAACCAGAAGCCAAACCCAATCTATCATTGACCAGTTTTAACCAAAAGCCCATCAGCCAGTCAGAAGACTGAGATGATGTCTCCAGTAGTAGTGAATCTCCCCAGGCGTAGAACAGGATAGAGAAGGACACAAAATTGATTTGAGTGGTTTAGGGTTGCAAATGGAGATTAATCTTCACATTAGGATAGCTAAGTGACCTTAGATTTAAAACAGCAATTGGAGACATAAACAGGGTCCTTTATGGAGTTCACGTAAAGTGACAACAGCATGAAGAGAAAAAGCATTCAAATTTATTCCCTAAGAGAGTGGTTATACAAAGCTATCACAAAATGGCCAAACTAAAATCAATGCTTTTACCACCTGGGTTTTTTCTCAGCAAAAAAGATGTGACCTTATCTTCTGGTGTGAAGAACGTAAGTATGAAGTCACATTTCTAAAATAATTTGTACTTGAAAATTATTTCAACAGACCCTGTGAGCCAGCTTATTCCATTCTAGGTATGCACCCTTGAGAAATGTGTATGTAAGTGGAGCCATATACAAGATGTTCTTTCAAATAATACTCATATTAGCCAAAATGTCAATCGAAATAGCTAGCCACAAAACAATTCATGTGGTAGGTACATTCACACATTGAAATACTCTATCATAATGAAAATGAACAGACTACCATTATACGTAGCAACATGGAAAATTCATACCAACTTTATGTGAGCAAAAGTAGAAAGATGTAGGCAAATACATATGGTTCTATCTATATCAAGTTTAAAATCTAAATTGTTTAAAGATACATTCATATGTGGAAAAAGTATAAAGTAACACAAAGTAATAATTACCATAAAGATCAGCATGCTGGTGACCTCTAAAGGGAATCTGATAAAAAGGAGACATACTGAGGGCTTCTGACATTCTGGCAATGTACTATGTTTTTGCTTGCTTGGTGTATTGGTTAGCTAGGGATGCCTTAACAAAATACCACAGACTTGGTGGCTTAAATAACAGACATTTATTGTCTCATAATTCTGGAGGCTGAAAGTCCAAGATTAAGGTGCTGTCAGAATTGATTAAGGCCTCTCTCTTCCTGGCTTTTGTAGGTCTGCCTTCTCACTGTGTCCTCACATGGCCTTTCCTCTGTGTACTCATGGAGGGGGACAGAGCTCTCTTGTGCCTTTCCTCCTTCTTGTAAGGACACCAGTCATATTGGATTAAAGCCCCACCCTTATGACCTCACTTTTATTACCTACTTGTTGGCTCTATCTCCAAATACCGTCACACTGGGGTAAGGGGGTCAACATACGAATTTTGGGAGAACCAAGTTCAGTGTCATAACTGATGGTCCTTACATGGATGTTTGCTTTATATTTATTTACTACAGTGTATGTTTATTTTATGTATTCTTCTATACGTGTGTAACATTTCACAACAAAATTGTTTTTTAAATTATTACCTGAGTTTCTTTTACTTGAATATTTTGAGTTTTACAATAAAGAGATTTCTTCTTAATTAGATAATTCCTTTCCAGGAAATTTTATGCTTTGAAATAATTTCCTTTGGTTCCTAATCTTTAATTAGAGCACTCCCCAGATGTAATAAATTAGAAGGAAAAATCCAAAACATTTTATTTCTGAAACCTCTTTGGGAAAGACATCATAGGTGTATCCTTATCGATGAAGACTGTCCCAGAACACGTGTGCAAAACAGCTGTTTTTGGAAGGAGATACAGCATAGAAAAAATAACTGCATGGTTTAATCTCAGAAGGGAAGAATTATAGTATAAAAACATCATAAACAATAATTAAAATAATACCAATGTGCCAAATATATATAAAAGTTGGTTTTGGGTGACTGTGGACTGGGATTTATCATAGTGAGGGGCAAGCTTACTGATGAGAGGGTGATGTCCTCAGGGACAGAGAAGCAGAGAGAAAGCAACTCTAGGGCAGGAGGAAAAGGACTTCTGAAATTAAATGTAGCTTAGTCTTAATTAGAGCTGTGAAATAATTTATTCAAAGAATAATCTAGGCTTAATATGACATATTTGATTTCTATTCCTTGAAATTTAGAAAAGTTCTAATTCACCTTGACATTATTTTCCTTTCATATGCAAGCATGTTGGAGATGTCATATATTCTAGGTAATAAGAAATACTGAAGTAATAATTTAGGGGGCTTGAGTATTAACCTTTTCTGTCAATTTTCTTTAACTTTTTTTTTGCACTTTTATTTTTAATTCCAGAATAGTTAACATACAGTGTAATATTAGTTTCAGGTGTACAATATAATCATTCAATAATTCTATATATTACTCAGTGCTCATCATGGTAAGTGCACTCCTTAATCACCACCACCTATTTCACTCAAGTAACCACCAGTTTGTTCTCTACAGTTAAGAATCTTTCTGGGGCACCTGGTGGCTCAGTCAGTTAAGCAACCAACTCTTGATTTCTGCTCAGGTCATGATCTCACAGGTTCCTGAGATCAAGCTCACGGATTCATGAGATTAAGCCCAGAGTCACTTGGGATTTTGTCTCTCCTCTCTCTCTGCCCCTCACCCACTTGAGGACCTTGTGCCCATGGCTGCACTCTCTCTTCCTCTCTCAAAATAAATAAAACTTAAAAAATAATTTGTTTCTTGGTTTGTCCTTCTCTTTTTTTCCCCTTTGTTCATTTGTTTTGTTTGTTAAACTCTACATGTGAGTACGACCAAAGAGCATTTGTCTTTCTCTGACTGACATGTTGCTTAGCATGATACTCTCTAACTCTATCCACGTTGTTGTAAATGGCAAGATTTCATTCTTTTTTATAGCTGAATAATATGCTATTGTATATATACACCACATCTTCTTTATCCATTCATCTATCAATGGACACTTGGGCTGCTTTCATAATCTGTAAATAATGCTGCAATAAACATACGGGAGCATGTATCCCTTTGATTTAGTGTTTTTGTATTTTGTGGGTAAATAGCCAGTAGTGTGATTCCTGAATCATAGGGTAGTTCTATTTTTAACTTTTTGAAGAATCTCCAAGTTGTTTTCCACAGTGGCTGCACCAGTTTGCATTCCCACCAACTACAAGAGGGTTCCTTTTTTTCTACATCCTCACCAACACTTGTTTTTTCTTGTGTTTTTTTTTTTTATTTTATATATTCTGACAGATGTGAGGTGATATTTCATTGTAGTTTTGATTTGCATTTCCCTGATGATCAGAGATGTTGAGTATCTTTTCATGTGTCTGTTGTCCACCTGTATGTCTTCTTTGGAGAAATGTCTGTTCATGTCTTCTGCCCATTTTTAATGGGATTATTTGTTTTGGGGTGTTGAGTTTTATCTTTTACATATTTTGGATACTAAGCCTTTATCAGATATATAATTTGCAAATATCATTTCCCATTCAGTAGGCTGCCTTTTAGTTTTGTTGACCGTTTCCTTTGCTGTCCAGAAGCTTTTTATTTTGATGTAGTCCCAACTTTTTTCGTATTTTTACAAAAATCATATTTTTCTTTTAAATGACTTACCCTAGAAACCAAATCCTAAGATGAAAAAATAACACAAAAATACTCCCTAGTCATCACCTTTCCCTTAACGTATCACCTTAACACTGTCTTTTCCTTTCATGACAAACTTGTTAAGAAAGTTTATACTTATTCTGTCAACCTCCTGGTTATTCCCCAACCTGTTACAATGGTGTTTTGCCCCTTCCTTCTACCGAAACCAGTTTTTCTGGGTCATCAACTACCTCTTATTTGCAAAATTCAGTGATATTTCTTGGGGTCACATGTTTGCATCCCACACTTAACACCGCTTTTTCTTTAAACCAAGGTTTAGTAAACCGCAGCCTGCTCCTTGTTTTTATAGGACCCATGAGCCTAGAATAGTTTTCACATTTTAAAATGGTTCTAAGAAATCAAAAGAAGAATAACATTTTGACATATGAAAATTATAATAAATTTGAATGTCAGTGTCCATAAATAAAGTTTTATTGGAACACACAGTCATACCTACTTGCTTATCTATGGCTTCCCAGGCACCTCAGAGTTTGTCTAATAAGCTTAAAATATTTACTACCTGGTCCTTTGGAGAAGTTTGCCAATACCTACTTAAAATTTACTCCAACCAAGGTTTCTGGATGCCTTTCCTGGAAAAGCTCCTACTCTTCTGATAAGCTCTCCCAGAGTTGTTGTGAAGATTAAACTAGACAACATATGCAAAGTAACTAAGACAGCATCTGTCTCACAGTTTGTGTTCAAATCAATGTTAGCTCTCTTGTCTGCTGACTCTTCCCCCCTCTGTCTATCATTTAGATGTGTGTTCCTGGATTTCATCTTCATTTTTATCCTCCCCTTTGTCTTCACTCTCTTCTGTATACCTCATTTTCTCCCATAACCTCAAGCATCATTTCCACACTCCTGAGTCCCCAAACTACATATCTCAGCCCAGATTCTGCTTTATTTGGATGCCCTTCAAGAAAACAAGCTGCACATATCCAAAATTAAATTCATCCTTTCTCTAAAATATGTTCCCTTTTGGTATTCCTGATCTCAGTTAATAGCAATGCCATCCACCCAACCTTCCAACCCAGAAATTTCATTGTTTCCTTTCTGCCTCTTTCTCACCCTTCATATCCAACTAGTCAGTCAATGAATTCTTTCCACTGCAATTCAGAAGCCTTTTCCCCCATCCATAGAGCTACCACGTTAGTTTAAGTCCTCTTCGTTTTTCTTCTAATAGTTTTAATTCATCTCCTGGAATTTCTAACTCAATGGGCCCACAATCTGGTCCCATTTGGATGTATCCTTTCTATTTCCACTAGAATTACTTTTTACCTTCTGACATAACCAATGAGATCATAGGACTCCCTCCCCAATGACCCTCATGACTCTCATTACCCATAGGGTAAGTCCAAATACTGAACCTGGCCTTTCAAAATCTTACCCTCACCTCATCCATTCATCCCTTCAACAAACATTTACTAAGCAAGTACTATGTGCCAACTGCTATGCCAGACTATGGGTACAGGAGTAAATAAAGTCACCACAATCTTCGCTTGCTGGGGGATTCTTACCCAGAAGAAGAGATCAAGATTTAGAAAAAAGAACCATTTCTCTTCTACCCATAATGGAAAAGACACAACGGTCATAGTGTCATCTGCACATGTAGTGACCTCTGTCTAGAACACCCTCACCAAAGCATAGCTCAAACATCTCCATTGGTATGGTAACTTTCTCTAGCTTGTGGCTATCAGAGTTAATTCTAGACTTCTTTGCATTCTCTGAACATATCTTTAATATTTAAACATAGTGTTATATATCCCTGCCTACTCTACCTCCCTGCACTATGAACACTTTACATTCAATAGCTGTGTCTTACTGATGTCCTCATGCCTAATCCAGCAGTTATTATAGGTACTCTGATTAATTAATTATGTCTCTTCTGTGACTAAAGACCCCACACTGGTTTATGTCTATACTATAATAGGCTGTATATGAAAAAAAAATCAAATAGTAAGAAAATATTTAGAGACAACGTATGTTGCTCAAGGATAATTGATATGAATAAAATAGTACTTTATTTACATTTTTAAGTAATTAATTTCAAGAATTTTACTTTTACATTTTGTTCATTCAGGAAAAGCCAAATAATTTGCCTATAATAGTATATTTTAGCTGTTAATCCTTAATTTTTATCTGCTAACTTTATTTCTTATTCTAGTATGTTCAAAGTATATTTTAATAAAGTATACATCTCTTTGATAAGAAATATTTGAGAATATTATCCTCACAGTAAGATATTTGTTTTACATGAATAATATATTTACATCCTGTATATCTTCAAGTCATAAACAATGCAGAAAATAAGAAAATGATGGATGGGCTGCAGAAAGATTCAAGAAAATAATTATAATAATAACTATTCTAATCTTTAAGATGTGCCAAAGGGGAGATCCAGGAAATTACTGAGAGGTTAACATCAATACTAGGAAAGAATAAGAACAAATAATAATAGAATTGATCAAGAAGTACTTAGGCAAGAATAATTTAATGAACAACTAGCAGCATGAGTTCATGTAGAAAGATTGTGGAATATTAACCAGACAGAAAGTGTGAGTACAAGCAGAGTCAGCCAAAGGAACCTGAATTTGTCCCTTTAAAATTATACAATAGCCATTGAAAAAGTGTCTTAAAATAATCCTACAAGGATGAATATAAAATTAACTTTTGGCTGATATACTAGAAAAGAAAGGACTTAATTAAAAAAAAAAAACAAGAAACAAAAAACAAAAAACCTGCTAGCCAGAAGATACCTTCCACCAACCACATTTCCACCACTGGACTCCAAGTGGTACATATGAGTGCTGATGGTATTACTTCAGTACTCTTACTCCATCTCCCAACAAACAATTGCTCAAACTTTGCTAACAAGTGGTTTTCAAGCCCTCCAAATGTGGACTTTTTATATAGGCTGTCTTTGTGAATGCCTCCAGCATGAAACCTAGTATAGATGAAATCCTGACAAATGACAGCTGTTAGCAACACAGGGGTGGCAGGTGAGTGCGTCAAGTTTTACTCTTTTAAGGATAACTGGCTTATGTATAGGAAGTATTTTTGGACTGCATGGTCAAGTTAAAAATTCTAAATGGGCCAGAGGAAGCTTCATACATTAGGAATTGTCTCTAACCCAGTGGAGCTCAGATGAGCTATAAGCATCTCCTTTGTCAAAGACATGCCCTTCACTGGTCAGGGAGGAGCCTTCTGCTTGGACCAGGAATCCTGCAGCTCAATCAGCAGGGTGGGAGTATATCCTGGGCCAACATGGGTGTTGTCACGGTGGCTGGATGCCAAAGAAGCAGCAGCCAAGTGGGCAGCCTGATATCATGACCTCTGTGGTGAGTAAAGGACAGCCAGCAGGATTGTGTGAGTGAACAATCTGACAGTAAATAAGGGGCCAACCACCAAAATTGAACCAAAATAAGAAATATGGTGGGAAATATTTAGATTATACTATTCTGAAGACAATGAGAATTTAAATAAAATTGAGATAGCCTAATCTCCTTATCTGTCCTCAACCAGTTAAATTCAAACACAATTCTACAAATGTCATTCATTTTTCAATAGTTTTTAATCTGAAAGTCTGTTGAATTCTTTATATGAGTCAAAATATAGCCTGTTTGCCACCCTAAACACTTACCTTGTTCTTCCCAGATGCTTCATTTCTCAGCACCTCCATCTTTTTAGCAATTATATAAAACTTCCTTCTTTTCAATTAAATATTTAATAAATTGATATAATTCTTATGTATGTCAGTTCATTTATTCTGAGCATGATGTATTTATTCAATGATTATTAATAATGATGTTCATAGATTTAAAACACATATTACAACTCTCTTGTTGGGAACTTTGCGTAGTATTTTTTCATTCTTTCCTATCATCTATCAACACTTTTATTGGTGAGTTTACTAACCTTGTCTTTTTTTTTTTTTAGAAAGTGAAATTAATTCAGTACTAAATTGATCCGTCTTCATTTACTACACCTGAGTTTATCTCTAAAGTTAAGAATAGTTTTATTCCTAAGAGTTGTTCCCTCATTCCTTGTGAATATTTAAATAATTGCTAAATGTCTTACTCATGAAGCCACATATAACTTAGAATAAAATATTTTACTCTTTTAGATTGTTCCAAGCCTCTACAGATTATATCACACTCGCCAGCTTACGGAATAACAATTACTGGAATACCCTTATATTCTAGTGAGTTACAGAACCTTGCAAATGTCCATTCTCTCTTTATAAATGAAGGTGATAAGAAATAGTAGAATATTTGTCTAGTTAATGAGATGTGATATTTATAATTTGTTTTTTTAAGAAGTTACATAAGTAAAACATAGAAAATAAGAGGGGTAAAACAGTTGTTTACTCACTCTACATATTAGTTCCTTACAGTATACCATATGGACAATTTTTTTTCAATATATGAAATTTACTGTCAAGTTGGTTTCCATACAACACCCAGTGCTCACCCCAAAAGATGCCCTCTTCAATACCCATCACCCACCCTCCCCGCCCTCCCACCCCCCATCAACCCTCAGTTCGAAGAGTCTCGTATGCTTTGGCTCTCTCCTACTCTAATGTCTTTTTTTCTTCCTTCCCCTCCCCCGTGGGTTTCTGTTAAGTTTCTCAGGATCCACATAAGAGTGAAAACACCATATGGACAATTGAAATAAACTTCCTGAGACATAGATCCTCATTATAATACATAGCATTGTAAAACTTAGTTATACTTAATGAGGCTATCTACGTGCCCCAATCAAGAATATTCAAAAATGAAAAAAAAAAAATTCAACAATGTTCTTTTGTTGTCATAGTCTTCTCTTTCTCTATATTCCTATAAAACTATTTAAAAAGCAGGGGTATCAATTTTGATAAAGTACATTGAGTAAGATCCCTATCTTATCAAAAATATTTCTTAGAGTAGGGACTATATTTGGATAATTGGACAACACACCTGTTTAGAATTATTGGGGTTATTCTCTTTTAAAGCTAACATATTTTTAAGCACTAATATAGAACGGGCATTGTTCTATTTACTTTACATGTATTAATTCATTTGATCCTCATTCACAATGAATTAGGTCTATTGGTACTCACATTTTACTAATAATTAAACTGAAGCATAAAAAGGTTAAATATGTTGCCCAAGTTCACATAACTTGTAAACTGGATATCAGAAAAACTAAATCTAAGGAAAGATCTAGATATCCATTGGCTTGGCCAACCTTCACTGATACCTCTTGAGAGAATAGAAAATGGACTCCAGGTCTCTAAACATCTAGTGAACATCTCTTTCCATAAATTCATGCTACTTTATATTTTCAGAAACAGTCACACAAAGTTCAAAGGAGAAAGTGGTAACTTCTGGCAGATGTAAGTGGGAAAATTAAAAACTGGCATGTGATCTGAGTCTTTGAGGATAGGCAAGTTTTCAAGTGGCAAAGATTGGAAGGTAGTCTAGAAATGGATCATCATGGGCAAAATGATGGAAATAAAAAACCTGAAGAGATGTGAAAGGCATCTGAGAGAATCTAGGCATAGAGGTAAAAATTTTAAAAAGTGGAGAGAGAGAAATTGGAATGAAGTTCCTTCAGTAAGTTTAAAGTTGATGAGGCTTAATGACATATTAAATTTTAGAACAAGAGAAATACAGAAAATGTTCTTTTTTTCCATTTTGAGTAATGTAAGTGGCCATATGTGTGAGTTCCAATTTACAATCACCAGCAGATATATACTACGAATTCATTTGAAAGTACACATAGGATAAGAGTATATAATGTCATCAGTCTTACCCAATATTCTCTCTGAGACAATAAGCTGAAGCACATGCAATAGCAGACTAGGTTAATGTCTGCCATGGTATCCATCTCAAAAGCCTGGCTCTATTCTCTTAGAATAGACTACTCTACAGTCACAAGGATGGACCTCTATTTGGAAACAAACCTGAATATTGTGAATATTTACATATGTTTATAACACTTCCTCCTTATATAAATGCTAAGTACTGAATTGTCATAAGTGAGAGAACCAATTGCATATTCTAAACTACAGGAATACCCTTAAGTTCAGGTATAGGCATACTCATGTGGTTGCAGCCATCAGACCTTCAAGTTTAGTGGGAGCAAAACGTGTCCACATAGACATTCCTTGCTCTCCAAATAGTCCCTATGCTAAGCTCCCTCCCTTCTAGTTTACCTGATATACTGGTGTAATTGTTATAAAAAATTTGGGTAATAAACACAAGCATAAAAAGCAAATATAATCTAAAATTTTCCATAAGTACTAACTTCAGAACAACCACTGCATGCATTTTACTGAAAGTACATTCATTTTTTTCTATGCATATGCATGCATGTATATATTTGCAGCTGGGCTTCAAATCCTTGTCTCTAGTCAACTCTAATGTCCATCTTTTTGAATAGTATTAATGTGTTATTATATCCAGAAAAGCCAATGCTTAAACCATACCATTACTCAGCTGATTCATCACAGTAATAACGATGCCATTAATTTCTTGGGAACTTTTCCCTCTCATCTGCTTGTTTCCGATAATATAATATTCCTAAGAGCAAAGCCCACCCTTTGAAGAGGTTGCACCCAAAACAGCTGACTCTCTAAGAGACTTCTGGTCCTCAAAAATATCATCATTTCTAAAACTAAGCTGGAATTTAGTACAGATCTGACTATGGTTAATTATTTATAGCACTAAATTTAGATATAAAGATACAAAGCAGTCCTGAATCTCACACAATAATTACAGGAGCATTTCCAAATTTCACTCACAGACTGGCACTGGTCGTCACACTGTTGAAAAGACTATTCATTCCCCATTGATTTGTCTTGGTACCTTTGTCAAAAATTGACCATTAATATCCTAGAATTTCTGGACTCAATTCTTATTCTATTGATCTGTATATCAATCTTTATGACAGTAAAACACTGTTTTCATTATTACAGCTTCATAGTAAATTTGGAAATCAGGAAAATGAGTCCTCCAAATTTGCTCTTCTTCTTCAGGATTGTTTTGGCGATTCTGGGTCCCTTGCACTTCCATGCGAATTTTAGGATCATCTTGTTAATTTCTTCAAAAACAGCTTGTTGGGATTTTTATACAAATTCTGTTTAATCTGTACATTATTTAGAGAGTATTACCATTTTAACAATATGAAATCTTCCAATTCATGAACATAGAATGTCATTCCATTTGTTTAGGTCTAATTTAATTTTTTTCAATGTTTTACGGTCTTTAGGATATAAGTTTTCTACCTTTTTTGTTAAATTATTCCTAAGTATTTTATTTTTTCTGATCTGTGGTAAATGCAATTTTTCTTAATTTCACTTTTGGATTGTTCATTGTTGGTGCACAGAAACACAACTGATTTTGTATATTGATCTTATATCTGGAAGCCTTGCTGAACTTATTTATTAGCTCTACTAGTTTTTTTTTTTCACTGATTCCTTAGGATTTTCTAAATATAAGATCATGTCATTTGCACATAAAAATACTTTTACTTCCACTCTCACATAGATGGCTTTTATTTATTTTTCTTGCCCAATTTCCCTGGCTAGAACCTCTAGCACGATGTTGAATAGAAGTGAGGAGAACCAACATCCTTGTCTTGTTCTTGATCTTAGATACAAAACATTCAGTTTTCACCACTAAGTATCATGTTAGTTTTTCACAGGTGGACTTTACAGACTGAGAAAGTTCCTTTCCAGTCCTAGTTTGTTGAGTATTTTTATCATGAAAGGGTGATGAGTTTTGTCAAATGCTTCTTCTGATTTATTAAGATGATCCCGTGGTTTTTGTCCTTTATTCTATTGATATGATGCAGTCCCTCAATTGATTTTCAGTAAACTCATCTTGCAGTCCTGGGATAAATCTCACCTGATCACGGGTATTTTTATATGTTACTAGATTTGATTTGTTGATTTTATTGAGGATTTGTATCTACATTCATAAGAGATAATTTGTTTGAGTTTTCTTTTTTTCCTGATGTCTTATCTGGTTTTAGGATCAGGGCAATACTGGCCTCATAGCATGAGTTGGGAAATGATCCTCTTGTTTTTTGGAATAGCTTGTGAAGAAATTATACTAATTCTTCCTTAAATATTTGGTCATATTTTGTTCTTCAAGTTTTTCTATTTTTACAGTTTTAAACATGCAACTCTGATAGCATGCCCAATGGGAGGATATAAATGTCCACCCTTTCACTCTGTAAACCTGAAATTAACCTATGGCATTTATGATCCACAACCCTATTGTCAAAGTTTGAGTTAGTCACAGGAAAAAGAAGTTCCCGAATTCGTCCTTAAAAAGTTTTCCAAGTTAAAGAGAGAGAGAGAGAGAGAGAGAGAGAGAGAGAGAGAGAGGAGGGAAACATTTATCCCGGGCATGAACTGTTTCTCCTGTACCCCCACTTCTCTTCCATTTAGCGACCCTCCCCAACGCAGGGCTCCGAGCCTCGTGCGCAGGGATCTGGTAGGTGACACTGGCGATGACTGTGGCATCCTCCCGCTTCCGTCAGCATCTGGAGAGGGAGGGGGTTGGGCCAAGAGGGTCTCCAGGGGCGGGGCGGAGGAGGAGAGAATGCAAAACAGTGCCTCATCCCTGGAACCTACCGAGCAGCAACGCCCCTCGCTATAAATTCAGAGCTGCCGCGTCGCGGACGATTCCAGCGCGCTCGTCAGCCCAGGGCCCCAGGCAGTGGTGGCAGGCACGGCGAGCATCTGTTTCGGGCTGGGACGGCGACTGATGGGGAGCAGCCCGAGCGAACCCCGGGAGTGAGGGCGCACCGCCGGGACGCGGAAGACGCGGGCGGAAGCCCCGCACCAGCGCTGCCAACTCGCTGTCCGACGTGAGCTCAGGGCCCCGGGCGCGGGTAAGTCGACCAGGACTGCCCAGGCAGATTCGGGGGCCGCGGGGCGGGGCTGGTCAGTTTCCTGTCAAGGTGTCCTCACCGCGGGTGCTGTGCTGGTGGGCTCCCGGGGACGAAGGAGAGAGAGAGCTCAGTTCCGGTCGGCGCCCACCGGGAACTGGCTGCCTTTCCCCAAATCAGGTGAGGGGCGCCTGGGTTGCAGGGAACAACTTGAGATTGCTTGCTGCGTGCCCCCAAAAGGTCACTCTGATTTGACCAGACTCTTTCGAGTACAAACCAGGAATCTGCAAAAATGGGATCCAACCAAATAAACTTTCTTTCCAAGGCTTTTAGCTAACTCTTGTCCTTTAACCGTGTCCGGGGCAAGAAGCCGGTAGAACCCCGCGGGGCGTCCATTTAAAAGTTACGCTACTCCGAAGGTGAAGTTAAGAGTGTCCCCACCCTCCCCCTCTGCTTCCCAGGAAACGCCCAGCATGGCTCTTCTTCCCCTCACCCCTCCCCACAAACCCTGTGTGTCCTTGGTACTGTGCGCCGCCCCCACCAGGGACAAACTGTCCCACCTTCAGGTGTCCCCAGGTGCCCTCTGATTCATCAGATTGGTGAGGGGGAGAAGCTGGGGTGTCTCGACACCCCAATCTCCATAGCCCTGGTCAGTCCACGTTTGTAACTGAGGCGCGATTTTAAGAGAAGCTTCTGGTTGGCCCCTTTCCTCCACACCACCTATCTAGCACCCCATTCTCCAATTCTCTTAACTGTGCAGCCCAGTCTCTCTACAGCGCCAGCCTGCTACTTCTCCCCAAGACCTCAGCAAGTCTTTCCCAAAGTGTCTCCTGCCCCATCGTCTTTGGGCACCTAGTAGAAACCCCGTTATTGTATCCATCTAGGGCTTCTTTACCTAATCTCTGTTTTCTGGCAGTGTATCAGAATCCCACTACTGGAGCCCTCCAAGCCTCCTCTTCTCAGTAAAAGTTTGGGTGCTCATTTTCCCCTGGGATCAAATTTGGGAGTTGGCTATATTTATGTCTAGTGTCATTCAGAGAAGAGAAAGTAACAGTGAAGGATGCAAGAAATCTGGCACACACTGTTCTGTTTTATAACTTTGTTGAGCAACTTGTTTCTCCTATTAGGTACCTCATCCCCAACATGATTGTCTTGATAGACACCACCTGAGTGTCCTGGGTCCCCGGGTGTTTATTTCCTTTAGCATTAGCTATAACCCTTTTGTAAGTCTTCTCGAAGAAACTGCCTGCTCCCCTGCCTCCTGTAGTGTTTCCCTAGCTCTAAAGGCCCCACCTAGGTCATCTGTCTCAGGCTGTGGTGGATTCTGCCACCCTCCTGGCAGACAGTGCAGGGGCAGGGAAGCACAGGAAGCCGGTGAATGGAGAGACCCACTTAACTGGCTGCTTGCTTTCAGGAGAGTTATTTCACAACCCTGAACCTCCGGTCCCTGACCATAAGGTTCCCTCCAGTGATAAAATTCCTTGATTCCTTTTGTTTCCTATTTATTTGCTTAAAAAATAGTAGTCTAAAATAATTACCCTTTTGCCCATGCTTAGGACCTTCAAAACTCTCTAAATAACTCTCCTGGTATATTACCTATTCTGGAAAACCATTAGGTTTCCAGCACTGGCTCCAAAAGTCCATCCCTCCTGATAATGGCTGGCAGTTCCCATAATGTGGTGTAAAGCTCAGGGAGTGTACCCTGAGTTGCCAGGTCTCAGCATTTGCTAAAGTTTCACATTTATGAGTGTCGAGTCTGTCATCTACTCTGTCTCTCCTTTTTTTCCTGACTTCATTGTTCTTTGTGGCCATCCCGAAGCCTCGATTCCTGGTTCGGCTCTTCTCTGATCTTAAACTGAATCACTTGCTCCATCATCCAACTCAGAAGAAACCTAGTGTTCTTCTACTGGTTCCACTGATGCGAAAGAATTACCTTCCTTGAGATTTATAAAATGTCTTTCAGTCACTACATCGCTTTGCCAATGCTCCCCATCTCAAGAGTTCTGAGCTTAAATCTTTACTGTCATTCTCTAACCCTGGTTGTGTTTAAAAAAAAAAAAAAAGCAAATTTATGGATTGTTCAGGTTTCTTGCCGTGTGTGTGTGTGTGTGTGTGTGTGTGTGTGTGTGTGTGTGTTCTAGTTTGAGGTAAGAAGTGTGTGGGTGTGGGGGGGTGTGTGTGCATTTTTTGGTCTGTTGCTGCTGCTTATTACTGTTGTTGTTACTATCACTAATTATTTGCCCAATTCGAGAGGGAAAATAAATGAAAGAAAATTTAATCTGCTACTTAACAAAAGCCCAGGTAAAATACTTAGCTGAGAGGCATTTAAAACTAAGAGTTTAATTATATGGTGAATATCTCCATGTCCTTTTCAAACAGATAACGGACTTGCTATGTTTTGTTTTCAAATTTGTTACAGGGACCTAGACCAATCCCATAACACTTGCATGTTTTGGCTGCCTGATGCAGGCTCCCGGCCTCTGGCCCCCCACTCTCATTAGTTTTCCTAGTGCTTTGCCTTACTCAGTCATGATTGGGCTATGCCAGAGAGTCTCCCAAGTAAGCTGGCAAATTAAGAATTTTATTTAGCTGTTGGAAGTAAATCCAAGTGTTGTGAGGGTTAGAAAGCTGTCCTGAAGACACACGGTGGCAATAAACAAATATAGAGCCAGACCAGCAAACTATGACAAAGCAGTCAAGGCCAGGTTAGGAATGCTCTTCTCCCAGGTTATCTAGTAAACCGGGTAAATCACCTATTAAATTCATTACCACTGGAAAGTGCTGTTATTTTTCTTCAAAATATGTCTAAGGGTTCCCTTACAAAACTGTCTAAAGTCATTGGATTACATGGTTTGTGTATCTTGTCATGTAGGTACTTATTAAAATAGTATGCCATAGTTCCCATAAGTAAAAGTAAGTTTTGTTCCATTTCTAGCCTAAATTTAGCTATTATTTTATATTTTATTCATTATATGAATTTTAGCTACCAAAATTCAACTTTTTGATAGCTTAATATATAAAACCATCTTAAATCAAGTAGTCCGTTAGGGATTTAAGGTACTATTTAACTGAACTGGCAAATGACCACCATTATCCTCTTAAAGCTCTAAAACACATCCAAAATAAATGACAGCAAAAAAAGAAAAAAAAAGCTATAAATTTGCCAAATGTTTTATTAGTCAGTGATAATTTTAATGATATTTGACAAGTGGAAGTAGAAAACAAAAGTTTATATCTAGAACAGTGATAGAAACGGAAATAAGTGAATCTTGATATTAGTAGTTGTATTAACATTAAAAGTTTTGTTGATTTTTGATTCCTTCTCTTCATAGCATATGGTCACAAGGGAAGAAGATTCCATTGAGTATTAAAAACAAAATCATCTTTCAAATATTTTACTAACATAGAATTCACTACATGCTGTAAATATTGTGTGACTGCTATATTTTACGTTATTCTTATAACTCAGTTTAAAAGAGATTTTATTTGTCTGGTTCCTAAATAGGTGCATCATTCAAATGTCTTAAGTGGAAATAAATGTCTAGAATTTGCAAATGATTATTAGAGTTTCCTTCATAGATCTAAGAATATTTTAAATTGTGTTGCTAGTATCACATTTAATTATTTTTCTAACATTTAGTAGTTTAGAAAATGGATGAAGAAATGGGTATGCTTTGTTTTTCCTAATCACATTGAGCCTTCATATTCAAAGTCCTAGGACTAAATGTCCTTAAAATTTTAAATTATAGATTAATAATCCTTCAGTTGGGTGAAATTTTATGTGAATTCTTGTTCCTTATATACACATATAAGCTGTTTTATTCTTCACCAAATTATGTTAAAAGTTATTTAGATCAGTGGATGTAATACTTTGGTTAACTTCAGAGTAAGAATGTTGGAGTCAAATACATGTTTGTGTACTATTAAAGAGAGCTTATGATTGCTAATTTGCTCTCTAAGATGTCTTTAGCTATTTACCAATTAATATTAATCAAAGCTCCTCTTATCCAACTTGGGAAATAAAGAATTATATGTAGAAGATACTTACAGAGGGAATACTATGGATCTGAGTGATGTTAGATCCTTACGAACACATGAAAGTATAAAAATGGTCTTTGCCCTAGAGAGATGTTGGTCAAACTGAGTATATATTTGGCTATGAGTCTCTCCAAACATCTTAGTGCCACTGGGGTGGAAAGCCATTTAAAAATAAGCCCCCTTCTGTCCTACCTTTCAGAGCAGGTAGAACGTATGCTGGGGTCACACTGTTTGATTTCAGCCACTTCCATAATATCCACAACTTTCCCTTCCTTATGGGAGTATACCTCCTTTGATACTATGAACCACATCCAATTCATCTTTGTATTCTATTACTGAATGCTCCACACATCACTTTCTTGCCTGTTTGTTGTTTGTTTGTTTTCAGCTAAAGCTATGGAAAATATATTTTTCAGATCCCTATAGTTTAGAAGAGATATATTAGAGAGAAACCATTTGTCTAACCTCATTTGAGTAGAGTATCCTATTATACACAATAAAATGGCTTGAAATTGATGCTTTATTCTTAGTAACTGGGGAACTATTAATACTGTTTTTTTAGTCTAAAACAGTAATGGCAAGGGGGAAAGTAGAGAATAGAGTAAGAAATGGAGAAACAAAATAGAAGTTGAAATAGCAAATCAGTGGTTCTTCAGGCACTAGGGAAAAGGCAAGGCAAGCATATTACAATCACTTGGGATTTTAAATCTGTACATATTGTCTACACTTCCCTTATTCCCATTTTCCCTACAGAGAACCACTGTATTATAAATTAGGAGCAACCATCCACAATTGTCTCAGGTGTTAAGGCAAAGACCAGCCTCGTGGGCAACATGTGGGAGCTTGTCAGAAATGCAGACTTTCTGACTCCACCCAGACCCATTGAAATCTGCATTTTTAACAAAAACCCCAGGTGATTCAAATGCAAAATGAAGTTAGAGAAGTCCAAGTGTGCATACAGTACCCAGGACTTGTTAGGAATAATTGCCTAAAGATTATATTGGCTTTTTAATAAATTAACATTTTTACATATAGCTAACATTTATTGAGCACATATAATAATACGCCAGACACAATGTTCAGACTTTAATATTGTTTTTATATAAGCCTCACAACATCCCTATGAAATAATCACTGCTTTATCCTCATTTTATAGGCTGGGATACTGAGTAATAACAAGATAAGAAACTCACCCAAATGTGGTAACTGGTAGAGTCAAGATTGAAACACAGGAATTTTGATTCCTGTCCTCTTACCTGCCACGCCGCACTGTCTGCTCTACACTACACTGCCTGCTTTTTAAGGCCAGCTAGTTATTTGAGAATTTATTTCACATTATCATTTGAAATCAAGTTCTGTTTCCCTCATAGAAAAAAGTAAGATCTATTCTATTTTATTTTTTTTTTTTTTATTAATTTTTTTTTTTTTTCTGAAATTTATTGACAAATTGGTTTCCATACAACACCCAGTGCTCATCCCAAAAGGTGCCCTCCTCAATACCCATCACCCACCCTCTCCTCCCTCCCACCCCCCATCAACCCTCAGTTTGTTCTCAGTTTTTAACAGTCTCTTATGCTTTGGCTCTCTCCCTTTCTAACCTCTTTTTTTTTTTTTTTCCTTCCCCTCCCCCATGGGTTCCTGTTAAGTTTCTCAGGATCCACATAAGAGTGAGACCATATGGTATCTGTCTTTCTCTGTATGGCTTATTTCACTTAGCATCACACTCTCCAGTTCCATCCACGTTGCTACAAAAGGCCATATTTCATTTTTTCTCATTGCCATGTAATATTCCATTGTGTATATAAACCACAATTTCTTTATCCATTCATCAGTTGATGGACATTTAGGCTCTTTCCATAATTTGGCTATTGTTGAGAGTGCTGCTATGAACATTGGGGTACACGTGGCCCTATGCATCAGTGCTCCTGTATCCCTTGGATAAATTCCTAGCAGTGCTATTGCTGGGTCATAGGGTAGGTCTATTTTTAATTTTCTGAGGAACCTCCACACTGCTTTCCAGAGCGGCTGCACCAATTTGCATTCCCACCAACAGTGCAAGAGGGTTCCCGTTTCTCCACATCCTCTCCAGCATCTATAGTCTCCGGATTTGTTCATTTTGGCCACTCTGACTGGCGTGAGGTGATACCTGAGTGTGGTTTTGATTTGTATTTCCCTGATAAGGAGCGACGCTGAACATCTTTTCATGTGTCTGTTGGCCATCCGGATGTCTTCTTTAGAGAAGTGTCTATTCATGTTTTCTGCCCATTTCTTCACTGGGTTATTTGTTTTTCGGGTGTGGAGTTTGGTGAGCTCTTTATAGATTTTGGATACTAGCCCTTTGTCCGATATGTCATTTGCGAATATCTTTTCCCATTCCGTTGGTTGCCTTTTAGTTTTGTTGGTTGTTTCCTTGGCTGTGCAGAAGCTTTTTATCTTCATAAGGTCCCAGTAATTCACTTTTGCTTTTAATTCCCTTGCCTTTGGGGATGTGTCGAGTAAGAGATTGCTACGGCTGAGGTCAGAGAGGTCTTTTCCTGCTTTCTCCTCTAAGGTTTTGATGGTTTCCTGTCTCACATTTAGGTCCTTTATCCATTTTGAGTTTATTTTTGTGAATGGTGTGAGAAAGTGGTCTAGTTTCAACCTTCTGCATGTTGCTGTCCAGTTCTCCCAGCACCATTTGTTAAAGAGGCTGTCTTTTTTCCATTGGATGTTCTTTCCTGCTTTGTCAAAGATGAGTTGGCCATACGTTTGTGGGTCTAGTTCTGGGGTTTCTATTCTATTCCATTGGTCTATGTGTCTGTTTTGGTGCCAATACCATGCTGTCTTGATGATGACAGCTTTGTAGTAGAGGCTAAAGTCTGGGATTGTGATGCCTCCTGCTTTGGTCTTCTTCTTCAAAATTCCTTTGGCTATTCGGGGCCTTTTGTGGTTCCATATGAATTTTAGGATTGCTTGTTCTAGTTTCGAGAAGAATGCTGGTGCAATTTTGATTGGGATTGCATTGAATGTGTAGATAGCTTTGGGTAGTATTGACATTTTGACAATATTTATTTTTCCAATCCATGAGCAGGGAATGTCTTTCCATTTCTTTAAATCTTCTTCAATTTCCTTCAGAAGCTTTCTATAGTTTTCAGCATACAGATCCTTTACATCTTTGGTTAGATTTATTCCTAGGTATTTTATGCTTCTTGGTGCAATTGTGAATGGGATCAGTTTCTTTATTTGTCTTTCTGTTGCTTCATTGTTAGTGTATAAGAATGCAACTGATTTCTGTACATTGATTTTGTAGCCTGCAACTTTGCTGAATTCCTGTATCAGTTCTAGCAGACTTTTGGTGGAGTCTATCGGATTTTCCATGTATAGTATCATGTCATCTGCAAAAAGCGAAAGCTTGACTTCATCTTTGCCAATTTTGATGCCTTTGATTTCCTTTTGTTGTCTGATTGCTGATGCTAGAACTTCCAGCACTATGTTAAACAGCAGCGGTGAGAGTGGGCATCCTTGTCGTGTTCCTGATCTCAGGGAAAAAGCTTTCAGTTTTTCCCCGTTGAGGATGATGTTAGCTGTGGGCTTTTCATAAATGGCTTTTATGATCTTTAAGTATGTTCCTTCTATCCCGACTTTCTCAAGGGTTTTTATTAAGAAAGGGTGCTGGATTTTGTCGAAGGCCTTTTCTGCATCGATTGACAGGATCATATGGTTCTTCTCTCTTTTTTTGTTAATGTGATATATCACGTTGATTGATTTGCGAATGTTGAACCAGCCCTGCATCCCAGGAATGAATCCCACTTGATCATGGTGAATAATTCTTTTTATATGCCGTTGAATTCGATTTGCTAGTATCTTATTGAGAATTTTTGCATCCATATTCATCAGGGATATTGGCCTGTAGTTCTCTTTTTTTACTGGGTCTCTGTCTGGTTTAGGAATCAAAGTAATACTGGCTTCATGGAATGAGTCTGGAAGTTTTCCTTCCCTTTCTATTTCTTGGAATAGCTTGAGAAGGATAGGTATTATCTCTTCTTTAAACGTCTGGTAGAACTCCCCTGGGAAGCCATCTGGTCCTGGACTCTTATTTGTTGGGAGATTTTTGATAACCGATTCAATTTCTTCGCTGGTTATGGGTCTGTTCAAGCTTTCTATTTCCTCCTGATTGAGTTTTGGAAGCGTGTGGGTGTTCAGGAATTCGTCCATTTCTTCCAGGTTGTCCAATTTGTTGGCATATAAGTTTTCATAGTATTCCCTGATAATTGTTTGTATCTCTGAGGGATTGGTTGTAATAGTTCCATTTTCATTCATGATTTTATCTATTTGGGTCATCTCCCTTTTCTTTTTGAGAAGCCTGGCTAGAGGTTTGTCAATTTTGTTTATTTTTTCAAAAAACCAACTCTTGGTTTCGTTGATCTGCTCTACAGTTTTTTTAGTTTCTATATTGTTTATTTCTGCTCTGATCTTTATTATTTCTCTTCTTCTGCTGGGCTTAGGCTGCCTTTGCTGTTCTGCTTCTAGTTCCTTTAGGTGTGCTGTTAGATTTTGTATTTGGGATTTTTCTTGTTTCTTGAGATAGGCCTGGATTGCAATGTATTTTCCTCTCAGGACTGCCTTTGCTGCGTCCCAAAGCGTTTGGATTGTTGTATTTTCATTTTCGTTTGTTTCCATATATTTTTTAATTTCTTCTCTAATTGCCTGGTTGACCCACTCATTCGTTAGTAGGGTGTTCTTTAACCTCCATGCTTTTGGAGGTTTTCCAGACTTTTTCCTGTGGTTGATTTCAAGCTTCATGGCATTGTGGTCTGAAAGTAAGCATGGTATAATTTCAATTCTTGTAAACTTATGAAGGGCTGTTTTGTGACCCAGTATATGATCTATCTTGGAGAATGTTCCATGTGCACTCGAGAAGAAAGTATATTCTGTTGCTTTGGGATGCAGAGTTCTAAATATATCTGTCAAGTCCATCTCATCCAATGTCTCATTCAGGGCCCTTGTTTCTTTATTGACCGTGTGTCTAGTTGATCTATCCATTTCTGTAAGTGGTGTATTAAAGTCCCCTGCAATTACCACATTCTTATCAATAAGGTTGCTTATGTTTATGAGTAATTGTTTTATATATTTGGGGGCTCCGGTATTCGGTGCATAGACATTGATAATTGTTAGCTCTTCCTGATGGATAGACCCTGTAACTATTATATAATGTCCTTCTTCATCTCTTGTTACAGCCTTTAATTTAAAGTCTAGTTTGTCTGATATAAGTATGGCTACTCCAGCTTTCTTTTGGCTTCCAGTCGCATGATAAATAGTTCTCCATCCCCTCACTCTCAATCTAAAGGTGTCCTCAGGTCTAAAATGAGTCTCTTGTAGACAGCAAATAGATGGGTCTTGTTTTTTTATCCATTCTGATACCCTATGTCTTTTGGTTGGCGCATTTAATCCATTTACATTCAGTGTTATTATAGAAAGATACGGGTTTAGAGTCATTGTGATGTCTGTATGTTTTATGCTTATAGTGATGTCTCTGGGACTTTGTCTCACAGGGTCCCCCTTAGGATCTCTTGTAGGGCTGGTTTAGTGGTGACAAATTCCTTCAGTTTTTGTTTGTTTGGGAAGACCTTTATCTCTCCTTCTATTCTAAATGACAGACTTGCTGGATAAAGGATTCTTGGCTGCATATTTTTTCTGTCTAGCACCCTGAAAATCTCTTGCCAATTCTTTCTGGCCTGCCAAGTTTCAAAAGAGAGATCAGTCACGAGTCTTATAGGTCTCCCTTTATATGTGAGGGCACGTTTACCCCTTGCTGCTTTCAGAATTTTCTCTTTATCCTTGTATTTTGCCAGTTTCACTATGATATGTCGTGCAGAAGATCGATTCAAGTTACGTCTGAAGGGAGTTCTCTGTGCCTCTTGGATTTCAATGCCTTTTTCCTTCCCCAGTTCAGGGAAGTTCTCAGCTATGATTTCTTCAAGTACCCCTTCAGCATCTTTCCCTCTCTCTTCCTCCTCTGGGATACCAATTATGCGTATATTATTTCTTTTTAGTGTATCACTTAATTCTCTAATTTTCCCCTCATACTCCTGGATTTTTTTATCTCTCTTTTTCTCAGCTTCCTCTTTTTCCATAACTTTATCTTCTAGTTCACCTATTCTCTCCTCTGCCTCTTCAAGCCGAGCTGTGGTGGTTTCCATTTTGTTATGCATTTCGTTTAAAGCGTTTTTCAGCTCCTCGTGACTGTTCCTTAGTCCCTTGATCTCTGTAGCAAGAGATTCTCTGCTGTCCTGTATACTGTTTTCAAGCCCAGCGATTAATTTTATGACTATTATTCTAAATTCACTTTCTGTTATATTATTTAAATCCTTTTTGATCAGCTCATTAGCTGTTGTTATTTCCTGGAGATTCTTCTGAGGGGAGTTCTTCCGCTTGGTCATTTTGGATAGTCCCTGGCGTGGTGAGGACCTGCAGGGCACTTCCCCTGTGTTGTGGTGTATACCTGGAGTTGGTGGGCGGGGCCGCAGTCAGACCTGATGTCTGCCCCCAGCCCACCGCTGGGGCCACAGTCAGACTGGTGTGTGCCTTCTCTTCCCCTCTCCTAGGGGCGGGATTCACTGTGGGGTGGTGTGGCTCGTCTGGGCTACTTGCACCCTGCCAGGCTTGTGATGCTGGGGATCTGGCGTATTAGCTGGGGTGGGTAGGCAAGGTGCTCGGGGGGCAGGAGGGGCAGGCTTAGATAGCTTCTCCTTAGGTGATCCACTTCAGGAGGGGCCCTGTGGCAGCGGGAGGGAGTCAGATCCGCTGCCGGAGGTTTGGCTCCGCCGAAGCGCAGAGTTGGGTGTTTGCGCGGAGCGAGCAAGTTCCCTGGCAGGAACCGGTTCCCTTTGGGATTTCGGCTGGGGGATGGGCGGGGGAAATGGCGCTGGCGAGCGCCTTTGTTCCCCACCAAACTGAGCTCTGTTGTCAGGGGGCTCAGCAGCTCTCCCTCCCTTTGTCCTCCAGCCTTCCCGCTTTCCGAGCAGAGCTGTTAATTTCTGACCTCCCAGACGCTAAGTCGCGCTTGCTGTCGGAACACAGTCCGCCCGGCCCCTCCGCTTTTGCAAGCCCGACCCGGGGGCTCTGCTTGGCCGGCGAGCCGCCCCTCCGCCCCGGCTCCCTCCCGCCAGTCCGTGGAGCGCGCACCGCCTCGCCGCCCTTCCTACCCTCTTCCGTGGGCCTCTCGTCTGTGTTTGGCTCCGGCGACTCTGTTCTGCTAATCCTCTGGCGGTTTTCTGGGTTATTTAGGCAGGTGTAGATGGAATCTAAGTGATCAGCAGGACGTGCGGTGAGCCCAGCGTCCTCCTAAGCCGCCATCTTGCCGCAACTCCAGATCTATTCTATTTTAGTTGCAACATTTGCCTGTCATATTACCTTTAAGTGAAATAATGGAGAATTCTAAAAATTCTTTCTTTAGTTGGGAAATAAATACTAAAATTATGAAAGCTCATTATTTAAAACTTAAGATTTGATATCTCTGTTTTTCTCATAACTTACCTATAATTTACTCATTTTATCTTTGAGTATTCTGATGCTATAAAAAATGTTTTCTCTTGAACAAGGCATTCCCTACGTATACAAACTATTCAGCCTTCCAACTCAAATTATATATCACTCTTTCAGCTTTTAATATAAACACTTAACTACAAGCATGGTTCACAAAACTAGTTGAATATAGTTACTTACTAGTCAATTTGCAAGCAAATGGTGACTTATGTTAAGCCAGTGACTCCCCAGATGATTCAGTCTCTGAACGATTTCTCCCAGTGCATGTAGATTTTCTGAGAGCTGTCAGTTGGATTTGGCCAAAAGCCTGTTGTTCTGACAGGGGCTCATTGATGTTGGTCAAAAGACTGAAGTGAGTCTGGGTTCCCTGTGATCATGTTTGAGAGGAGAGGTGTGTCAACAGGACTCAGCAGCTATAATTTTCTCAGTGATAAAGGGACATCCTTGGGAGATGGAACTTCACCAGCTGCTTAGATCGAGAACTTTAAGCAGCCCTAACAGTACAGTGTCTAATTTGTAACTTAAGGCTTAGGACACAACCAACCCAGGGCTGCCATAATGCCAAGTACCTGGGGCTTAGAGGGGCGGTAGTGCCCAGGAGACATCCTGCATGTAGCAGCAGAGTTTCTTAAAGCTAATAAGTGATAAATGATACAGCAGTGACTCTCTTATGACCTTTTACAGTCCTGCTGGTCTCAATGAGCCCAAATATTTGTGACTGGGGCTGCATAGAATCTGCACCAGGTTTTTTCCTAAACAAATTGAATGAATGAATGAATGAATGACCTCACAGCATTTCTTCTAGTAAACTTTATACATTTATACTTTTATTATTCCCTTCACTTTTTGACCCAAACTCTTCTTGATATCCAATTCAAATGTATTTTACATGCTTCTAAATCTGTGTAGTATGCTGCTAGAACAAGAATGTTCCATTAACCCAGCTTTAGTAATCTTTCCATTCAAATGATGTCACTTCACATAAAACATGTTGTACCATGATGGATCCCAGCCCTTAACCTTCACACAGTTAATTGCTGCCACTTTATCAGGAATGGGAAAGAATCTGATGTGATTCCTACGTAATGATTTCTTGAATGTGTTGTGGCATTTGGTCTACTGAGTTAACAGAATACATTTTTGAGAGGAACACAAATCTATTCTTTTACATTTCTGTTAGGTTAAGCCATATGATGTGACATTATATAGCCATTTTTACATATTTAATAATATTTAACGGCAAGGAAAGATAATCATTATAGAGCAATATATAAACATAAATCATGAGTGTGGTCCAGTGTGTGCGTGTGGGTGTTTAGATTACTGTCAAGTTGCCATTAAGGCCTTACTTGGGTCATTGGTATTCTAATGGAAACAGTTCTATTAGCACTGATTTGTGATTAAAATAACCGATTTTTTTTTTTTAAATGTCTGCATCACTGTGAACCAGATAAGACTAGGAAAAATATATAACAAATCTTAGAAGCTTTTGAGGGTTATTAAGATCAAGGCTAAGATCAAAAGTGACTTTTTTCTTTCCTTTTTTTTTGTATGTGGTTTCAAAAGTTCCTATAATGAACCTCTATTACTTTTATACTTCTTACTTTCTGTTTGTCTCGGAATTACTATTACTTTCAATCTAACCCACTCTAGATTTCAGATCTTTAGACAACTGCCATTATCTGTGTAGAGAATGATAATTGGTAAATCTGATACTTTCTCTATTTTTTTTTCCTGAGGGACACTAGTGCCCTACAAGAGTTTACAAAATTAATATCATGGTAGTATTTTTATGAGAGAAATAATCTTATGGGAAATTTATTTTGCTATAACAACAAAACCACTGAAATATAGGGATAAAAAGAGATTCTCTAAGGCCAAAATCCTTCCATATAACAACATTATAGTAAAGTTGATATACTTGTGGTTTAAAAAGGTAACCTACACCACACCTATAGTCTTCTTGAATAACTTTTCAGCTTTAATAATATTCTTACTGAAAAGTGTCCTCCAAATCCATAATGACAAATATTGTTTAATTTGGCTACATAAGAAAATTAAAATATCATATGGTAAAAAAGACCCATAAACAAAGTCAAAAGAGAAACAGGAACTTGAGAAAGCTACTTGCCACACATTACATATAAAATGCCAGTTTCCTGAATAGCACGTGAGCTCTTTAACATGAGAAGCAATGAACAACCCAACTAAAAAATAAGCAAAACCCCAGGTGTGTGGGTGGCTCAGTCAGTTAAGCCTTGATTTCCACTCAGGAACGCTGACTGCACACACAGCCGCTTGGATTTCTCTCTCTCTCTTTCTCTTTGCTCCTCCCCGCTCTCCCATCTCTCAAAATAAACTTTAAAAAAAAATAAATAAGCAAAGGCCATTAATGGGCAAACTAGTAGAAGAGTAACTACATACAATAAGGAAACAACAACAACAGAAAAAGCTCAACCTCATTTATAACTAAAGAAATGCACATCAGGACAAATATGTACTTTTCATTTATAAGACTGACAAAAAGAATTTAAGATTTGATAAAAGCCAGATTTGGGGTATCAAAAATTGGTATGGCCTTTGTAGAGGACATTTTTAAGTACCTTTCAAAAACTTGGAGTATGCAGTTTGCTTTAACAATCACATTTGAAACTTTTCTACTGATATACCACTTAAAAAATGCACACATAGGGGCGCCTGGGTGGCGCAGTCGGTTAAGCATCCGACTTCAGCCAGGTCACGATCTCGCAGTCCGTGAGTTCGAGCCCCGCATCAGGCTCTGGGCTGATGGCTCAGAGCCTGGAGCCTGTTTCCGATTCTGTGTCTCCCTCTCTCTCTGCCCCTCCCCCGTTCATGCTCTGTCTCTCTCTGTCCCAAAAATAAAAAAAATTTTTAAAAAAAGCACACATATAAATAGAACCATTGACGCATGTTTTTAAGCAGCCAAAATGAGAAACTAAAAAAAGAAAACCTTAAGATCCATTAACAGGGGGCTGGTTAAATAAATTATCATGAATCAGTGCAATGAATACTGTATAGTCATCAAAATAAACGAGGTAGATTTATGCATATATTACAGATCTAGCCATGTTAAGTTAAAAAAAAAACACACGGGGCGCCTGGGTGGCTCAGACAGTTAAGCGTCCGACTTCGCCTCAAGTCATGATCTCGCGGTCCGTGAGTTCGAGCCCCGCGTCGGGCTCTGTGCTGACAGCTCAGAGCCTGGAGCCTGTTTCAGATTCTGTGTCTCCCTCTCTCTCTGACCCTCCCCTGTTCATGCTCTGTCTCTCCCTGTCTCAAAATAAATAAAACGTTAAAAAAAAATAAAAAATAAATTAAAAAAACACACAACAGAATAGTAGGAGGTGTAAAATGAAAAACCGTGGATATACACATCTGTATGCATGTGTATACATTTTTAAAAGTCTTAAAAGGATACACGTGAAACTATTAGTAGTAAGTATCTCTAGGAAGTGGATCTAGAGAGACCATTACAGAGAGCTAGGAGACACGTACTTTTATTTTACACTCCTTTGTAACTTGACATTTAAACCACATGTATGTATTACTACAATGAAAAATAAAAACAGAAATACAGAAAAAAGATCTCTTTTTAAGACGATTTTTTAAATTATGGTAAAATAACACTCATACAGGTTTATATTAAAAAGGATCATTTACCAAAGTTTACCTGTAGATTCACAACTAAAAATCTAATCTATTATGATACTTCTTATACTAGGAACTATGTCTACAGAAGTGTCTTAGAATAAGATTGCACTATTTTACCCAAAAACATGTTTTCTCCTTCTCCGGTGAGTATCTACAAGGGTATGAGGGAAGACGTCGACTACAACCAGGAAGAGGACGTAACCCCACGACAGACTGACACTTAGTACGGCCTAACTCTACATAAGGAAAAATACATTCTTGATGTGGACCAGATGGTTTCATTCCCTTCAAAAACATTTTTAAGATGTAGTGTTAATACTTACTCTGTCAATTAAAAAATGAAAATCTGGCCATATTCAGTGAATCACACTAATCTTTTTGTCTTTCCAGATTTAATACATGATAAATTGGTCTAAAATGGCCAAGTTTTCATCTGAATAAGACACTGAAGCCATCCTAGAAGTTCTGCATCCAGGTAAATGTCTTACACTTATAGCACGGTACTGGGCGGTTGTTTTCTCTAATGTGTCAATAGTGGAGGCAGCACAACAAGTCACATATATCATTGTCTAGTGACAGAAACAGAGGATGCAGAAAAAAATGAAATTCCCCTCTTATCTCATTCCTTATATGCAGCCTAAGAGCATATATTTATATGATTTTAAAGGCAAACCATGTTAGAATATTACCAAGATATTCATGTATTAATATAAACCATATGAGAGATTTGCAACCCCTCGGCAAGGATCTCCTTGTGGCCACGGATGGATTGCTCTGAACGGTACTCTTCACACTATGTAGGGCTTTAAGAGAAACGGGAGATAGTGTTCTCTCCTCAGCCACCCAATGGGGCTCTGTGAAGCACTCACTTCCAAAAGCCATGTCCAAAGACCATATGTCCAAAGAACATAAACCTTAAAACTTGACCTGCTCACCTTCAGAAAATCCAGATGTCTCTCAGTCTTATTTTCATGAAAGTTCCCCTTACTCCAGTAAGATATAGGGAAAAGGGCAATGTGGAGTTGGAGACAAGGTACCCTTTAATCCCCACATAGCCTAGTCCTCTGGTAGGTATGAATCATGCCGCTGGGCGTTACAGTCAGAACCTGAGAGGGCAGCACAAGTAATCAGGGACTGCTCTCTCCATCCATTTCCTGTCACATGGCCCTGCCTGATATTTTTCATAAAAAGACTCCTGGATTTTCCAGATCAAAAGACTTTTTTCTCCTGACAAAAACTCAGCTCAAGGAACAAACCCTCAACTTCCTAAATTAACAGGGAGGACATCCCCTAGTCCCTCCAGGGAGAATGAAAAGAGTAGCTTATCTCCTTCTGAATATCTTGGGATTATATTTTATCAAAGCAGAAGATAGATAGGATAAGTGGTGGGTGGGTAGACAAATGTTGATTTTATTCTTCTTTGTTTCATTGGCAAGGAGGAAACAGTTGCCAGAAGGCACTCCATGGTAGAGTTAGGCAACTATTGAGGACTGCTTTAATCTTGGCGACAACCAAAATGAACAAATCAGGAGACTATAGATGCTGGAGAGGATGTGGAGAAACGGGAACCCTCTTGCACTCTTGGTGGGAATGCAAATTGGTGCAGCCACTCTGGAAAACAGTGTGGAGGTTCCTCAGAAAATTAAAAATAGACCTACCCTATGACCCAGCAATAGCACTGCTAGGAATTGACCCAAGGGATACAGGAGTACTGATACATAGGGGCACTTGTACCCCAATGTTTATAGCAGCACTCTCAACAATAGCCAAATTATGGAAAGAGCCTAAATGTCCATCAACTGATGAATGGATAAAGAAATTGTGGTTTATATACACAATGGAGTACTACAGGGCAATGAGAAAGAACGAAATATGGCCCTTTGTAGCAACGTGGATGGAACTGGAGAGTGTGATGCTAAGTGAAATAAGGCATACAGAGAAAGACATATACCATATGTTTTCACTCTTATGTGGATCCTGAGAAACTTAACAGAAACCCATGGGGGAGGGGAAGAAAAAAAAAAAGAGGTTAGAGTGGGAGAGAGCCAAAGCATAAGAGACTCTTAAAAACTGAGAACAAACTGAGGGTTGATGGGGGGTGGGAGGGAGGGGAGGGTGGGTGATGGGCATTGAGGAGGGTACCTTTTGGGATGAGCACTGGGTGTTGTATGGAAACCATTTTGACAATGAATTTCATATATTGAAAAAAAAAATCTTGGCGACGAAAATGGGTACATCCTACAGAGTTCTGACACTGGAAATCTTTAGGTTTTGGGGATTTTTCGCTTTGTTTTGTTTTGTTCTGTTTTTGTTTTTGAAGTATAGATAAGCTTAGAAAGCTGGGCTGTACATGTTTTCAGTAAAAATCCAGCTCTGGGAAAAGTACACTGAAATGTATGTCCTAATTAGAAAGGCACTAAGATAGGAAGCTTTATTTTACATCCTAAGAGTACTGAACAGAAGAAACTCTTTGTCCATAGTATGCCATCAACCTTGTAACAGAAGAAGCAAGACAGTAATCCAGGGGAGTTCCTGATAGAAATTTCTATATAACAGCCTCCCTTCTCCTGTGTTTTGGAAGCCCCTGCTTTCTAACATTCACACATTTATAGCAAAATAAATATGATTTTTTTGCTTACAAATAACAAAACAGTGGGGGAAAAAACCCTCCATAAAATTAACTTTTTCAAACTTTTAGTTTCAGATGAATAAGCAAAACATGCTTAATTCTAAGTTATTTTTTGTTTGCTAAAGAACTGATGCTATACCAATTTGGCCACTAACTGCCAAAACTTTGCTTTGGGTTTCCTATAAAACAATCTCCAAGGCACCCCATGCCATCCATGGGCACTATACTGAAATACAAAAGGTGTGTTCAGAAGGATCTTCTGAACATTGCAATGTCTCTTTTACCAACTTATGAGCAGAGAACTCTGATCTCTTATTGATTTAAACCAGTAATGTGTAAACAGCATTTCAGGGCTTGTTTTATAGGACCAAAAGAATTTAAGTTGAAATCTACTTAGGACAAATGGGGAAAACCAGGACATTTAAAAGAATCAATAAAGATCATATTCCATAGCTTAAAATCTGTAGGCCTGCACTATCCAGTGTGGTATTCCTGTGTCATGTGTGGCTACTCAAGTGTAAGTGTAAATTAACTATAATACAATGAAACTAAAAATTCCGTTCCTCGGTTGTCCTAGGCATATTTCAAGAATTCCAGTAGATACCTAGCCAGTGGCTACTCTAGTGGACAGCACAGATTTACAACATTTCTATCATCATAGAAAGTTCTATTGGATAGTATTCTATTGATAGTACTAACAACAGAGTGGACTCTTCCACTGCTACTTGGTAAGCAATTGTTACGCTCTTTTAAACTAATTTGGAAATTTTAAAGTATTTTTTAAAATCTAATTTTCTCAGTTGCTGGGTATCTGGTATATAGTTTTCGCAGTAACTTTCTCTTTTTCTTATTTATTTGCGTATTAAGATACATGGGATTAAGTATCTTATGTACTCTTCTAAAGTTAGAAGTTCTTGGTTTTCTTAAAAATCGTGAGAAGAGGTACATGTAATTATACTGAACTAATAATATACAGCTGTTGGGTTCTTTACCCGCATCATTGACAACTCCAAGTAAAACAAAACTAGAAAAGATGTAGGGTCATCTTAATGACCCATACTTTTTTTATTCTGTATATTCTGTGAGGTTTGTTTTTCCTGCAGCAATAGGTATGTCTCAATTGTACTGACCTAACTACAGCTGACTTCACATATTTTAAGAAATTGGAGAGACAAGAAAAATAAGTATTAGACCACTTATTTCTTTTCTTCTCTTTTTATAGAAATGTACAAGATATTAGAAGTCCCTATTTCTATTTCCAAATTATATGTACCACAGAGAAGAGTAGTTTGTTTTCAGTTTTTAATTAATGTAACCATCCCATTATAGTATATTCTTAAAGTTCTTAGTCACCATTTTTCCACTAACATGATCCCATTATTAAAATGTCAGTCTCAATTACTTTCTAGAAACTTATACCTAGTAGCTCAATTACATTTGGTTCCTGGACTAATGATTGTGTGTTACACAAGGCAAAAAATTAAAAATAACTTTGTCTTTGAGTCATCGAAGCATCAAGGATTTGAAACAGCTATATAACTAACTGTGAGAAAAGCATTTAAATATCCACACTATATTCCCTTTACGCATTTAATATTATTTTTCAATAAAAGCATATATAATAGAAATTTGCACCCAGTTTGGAATTATCAAGTATGAATCCTAGAGTCTTAGCAATGAAAAAAGGCAAAGTAAAGGGTAGCCATTTGAGGGGTGGTTCTTTCAATAAACAAACAAAAAAAGGTTTCTTTATAGAGTAACAGGTTTACTCCAAATAACCTATTATTCACAATATATGTATAGAAACACTGTTCCTAGGCTTGAAAAAAAATAGAACTAGATATGCTTAGCACCTAACTGACTAGGTAGGAGACTCACATTTGGATTACTGTTACTATTTTTAATAATTAAAAGAGCTCAGGGGTGCCTGGGTGGCTCAGTCGGTTAAGCGTCCAACTTCAGCTCAGGTCATGACCTCACAGCCCGTGAGTTCGAGCCCCACATTGGGCTTTGTCTGACAGCCCAGAGCCTGGAGCCTGCTTCAGATTCTGTGTCTCCCTCTCTCTCTGCCCCTCCCCCACTCACGCTCTGTCTCTCCTTGAAAAACAAATAAACATTAAAAAAGTTTTTTTTTGTAGATAATAATAATTAAAAGAACTCAGAGAATTAGCATCTAAATGTAGAGGCTGTTTTGCTGGCAGGGAGAACTTTTGATTAGTACCAAAAAATTGTCATCCTTCCCCTTCAACTAGTCATTCCTTTTAAGACTTTTAAGATTTAGAGGCACCTGGATGGTTCGGTCAGTGTCCAACTCTTGATTTCGGCTCAGGTCATGATCTCATGGGTTTGTGAGATTTAGCCCCATGTCAGGCTCTGTGCTGTGAGCATGGAGGCTGTTTGGGATTCTCTCTCTCCCTCCCTCTGTGCTCCTCCCTCCCTCGCTCGTTCTCTCTCTCTCTCTCAAAATAAATAAACATTTTTTTTAAAAAGGCTTTTAACAAGGTTTATACATATAGGAATTTTTTTTTTTTTTAATTTCAGAAGGTGTGGGATATCTTAGAAATGTAATAATACAGCACAGACCTGGTAGAATGTAACCAGTTATCTGGGACTATGTCTTTGGCACCTTTCCAGAATTCAAACATATGCTGGGGGCCCTGGGACGACAGGAACAATGTCATATTTCAAGCCCAAAATCCAATCAGGAGCAGCCTTCCTCCTCCTCTCATCCAGGCAAGGCCAAAATACTTCTATACACAATATGGGTCACTACAGAAAGCAAACAGAGCTGCTGTAGATAAAACCAGGCAGTGGGTAAAGGCTGTCTCTTGACATAGACCCTGAACCTTGGCTCCTCAGCAATGCTCCCAAGTCAAAGAGGAAGAACAAGATAGGCATTTCACTGCTTCTGGTCCCTCTAGTATGGTCAGTGTCCAGAGCAGGAGGATAAAACAATTGTCTCAGCGATGTAAAGCCAGAAGTCCAACCCGTTTTGGCAATGTGAAAGCAATGCAAATTCAAGTCGGTAATGACAACAGCTTCTTATGTGATACATATAACACTAATGGACCAGACGTACTTTATTCATCTCTACACCGATGAATGCTAGTCTTCATTTTACATAGAACATGTTTATCTGTATACAGCTGAACAATTAAGGAGCTTTGGAAACGGCCCTATTTGTGAGAAGTACTGCCCACAGCACATCAGCTTCATTTGGGATAACTGAAGTAGTAGTAAGCAACCCCTGGATTTCTGCTAGAATGTAGACTTAATTAGATGGGTGAGTTAGACAGAACATGCCATCTGAATTAAAGAGTAAGAAATAGAATATGTACCAAATAAGTGAAGGAAGATTCATAATTATGAATAAGACAATAAATGTCAATAACTTAAAAATTTTTATTTTAGGGGTGCCTAGGTGGCTCAGTCAGTTAAGCATCCTACTTTGGTTCAGGTCATGATCTCGCTCTTCCCGAGTTTGAACCCCACATTGGGATCTGTACTGACAGCTCAGAGCCTGGAGCCTGCTTCAGATTCTGGGTCTCCCTCTCTCTGCTCCTCCCCCACTCACACACTCTCTGTCTCTCACGCTCTCAAAAATAAATAAATATTTTTAAAAATTTTATTTTAGCTTCTTTAAGATATATGACAAGTTTAACAGACCTAATTTAACATCTTAAAAGGAAGAGATCTATGAAACCTATTTGATGATTTTTATCTTCTTAGGAATATGTCTGACATCTTTAATTTTCACATTTTATCAATTTTTTTTCTGTTTTTATTTTCTATGGTGTCACTATCCATCAACCCATATTGGTTAAGTTTATATAAATATACATATACATATATATATATATATATATTTTTTTTTAGATATAGATAGATAGATATAAAGATCCCAAGAGAAACTAATTCTGCAGTCCTCCTCAGCAATTCATTCTGCCAATTAAGAACCCTTAAGCTAAATAGAATAATTCATTTCACAGGAAACTTTTATTCAATATGTATAATTAGTTTTAGTTAACTTTATTAATGAAATGTCGCAAATCAATTAGGTTTGCAATAATCAGATGCTGAGGACCCAAGAGGGGCCATATCTCTCACAAGAGGGGAAGGTGATACACAATTTAGTTGGGAAGCAAATGTAATTAGATTTGATCAGTTGAGTATTTCTGTCCTGATGTGGAGTCAGGCACATACCCAAACCTGAATATATAGTTAAAACGCAGTTCAAAAACAGTGTGACTTAGAAAATGTCTTCATGGTCCTGTCAGCCACATACTGACAGCTGAAGTGGGCCTTTGAAACCACAGGTAGATACGTTTCCTTCAGGCAGTGCTGTGTTTTAAATTTCTCTTTCAAATCCAAATGCCTTTAAGTAGGACAGTATATAAACTCTCTTGTTTACCACAGACCCCATCATTCCCCGATAGGGTGCTTCACACATTTATTTAACTGCCCAAATCCTGATGACATTTCAGTTTACAACTATTGTGATCTTACATATTATTGAATGGGTATTGGTTAATTGTAAAGTTTCTTTCCTCTGACTCTAAAATAAAAATATCAGGGGCTCAGTCGGTTAAGCATCCTATTTTGGCTCAGGTCATGATCTTACAGTTTGTGGGTTTGAGCCCTGTGTTGGGCTCTGTGCTGACAGCTCAGAGCCTGGAGCCTGCCTTGGATTCTGTGTCTCCCTCTCTCTGCCCCTCCCCTGCTAGTGCTCTGTCTCTGTCTCTCTCTCTTAAAAAAAACAAACAAACAAACAAACATTAAAAAAAAATTTAAATAAAATAAAAATATCAAATGTCATGACCATAAGAATCCTTCTGAATGAGAATTAATTAAATATAAGTTATTCCTATTTAGGGTTGCAGTTTGTAACATAATCTGCTGTGATTCATTTAATAAGTAATTTTGTTGGATACCCACGTGCCAGTTCCTGTTCTCAGCCCTGAGGACAAAGTGTGAACAGCAGACAAAAACCCCTGGCCTCACAGAACTTACATTCTAGTGCATGTACACAGAAAAACAATCAAGTAAAATATGCAATATGTTGCATAAAATGGAGACTAGAGCTAGAAATGAGAGGGGAAAGTGCAGTTTTAAAAGGGTATTTAGAGAAAGCCTCCTTAGTAAGAAGGAAGGAACTCTATGGACATCTGGGGAAGGACTCTTCTACGCAGAAGCAAAGCATAAAGCAAAAGCAAAGGCCCTTGGCAGTACGACACCAGCAAATTCAAGGCACAGCAAATACGCCAATATTCTTAGAAACCACAAAAGAAGAATGGATAACAAAAGGGAGATCAAGTTATCAAAGGCTAGTAGGACTAATAGGTAAAAACTGGAGATATTAAGAATGGGTGCTACAAGAGAAGAAACAAATGATTAAACCTAAATGGTTTAAAGACTTAACATACTTTGAAATGTAGTAAAATGTTTCCAAAATTGAAGATTTTAATCTTAAAAGAAGTCAGGTCTATGATTCAATCCCCAGTGGATGGTTCTATGGCTATAAAACTCTAAATATTAAAATCCTGTATTTAATGTCACTTCCTCCTGGACACCCAAATGATATGTTTGGGGCCTTTGGTATACTCCAAAAATGCTTTGCCTATCACTAACCTGTAATCCATTGTCTCTGAAAGTAAAACTCCTCAAGCAATAAAGAGTTGGAGCTACACAACATTGCCATTAGATTATTTTTAGTAAAAGCTCTGCATTCTTAGACAAACAAATATTCCAGTGAACTTAACACCAGTGAACTTAACAAGTCCTAGGGATACTACCAGATGGAAAATGATTTCATATATTGATAATCCCATTTCAGCTATTTTAACTTCAAGTCCAACAAAAAGAAAACTCTAAATAAAAAGATACATTTGGGATTGTAAATGTGACATTAGTCTACATATAACTAGGTATGAAATTATCTAATGGAAAATTTCAAATTCAACCAACCTTAAACATGTAAGATCGTCTGAATGAGAAGCAATGATCCTGACTTTGCATTATATTTTAGTGGTATTGTTTGCTCATAATCCCCATGCTTTTTTCCTGTCCGGCTATTCTTCAGGATTTCCTAATGAGCATTAGGGAACAAGTGTATTTAACAATCTGTATTTGCAGGTTGGAAACAAGAAAATGAAGACTAATAGTTTCTTTCCTGCTAATTTGATTTTCTACAGCTCCTCTCCTACCAGCATAGGCAAAGGACTTAGTTACTATTTCTAGCAGATGAAGCCAAGGAAGAGACAAGCATCTCTGATGTCACGCTTCTCCCAAATGGGCCAGCTGCTCTATAGGTCTCCATTAGAGACTTCCCCAAGAGTAATAAATTAAAGTGATCATGACCAGAATGAGAAAAAAAAAAAAAATGCAACTTCCTTTATTCTAGAAAAGCAGTACTCAATGGCTGGTTAACAACGCTACAGTGAATGTTTTTGTATATTCTCCTGCACATGTGGAGAGTTTTAATGTACTCAGAAGTGGAAATGATGATTTGATTTCCAAAGTGGCGGTAATTTCAGGAGATTCCTGGAAATGGGGTGGTGCTGAGTTGACAGAAAGATATGGGGGTTCAGCCCTTAACTGCTGATGTGTGGCTGGCTCTCTAAACTGAAATATGATCCAAAAAGAACTTCTGGTATAATTTCAGGTCCTAAGGCTAGTTAATAGTACAAATAGTTATTTATTTATAACAGTACAGGAATTTATTTCCCAGTACCCCTCGTGTCAATGACATCCCATAAAATCAGCCTGGCAAGGAACTAGAACATTTTAAGAATATCCAATACATAACTTTAAATGAGAGGTTTTCCTTTTCTCACACAAAAACATGAAAGTCAGTTTGAACTGATGTGGACTTCTGCCCAGGTGAGTGCCTCTGATTTCAGAAAGCATGTACCTCTTTTGTAACTCCAGTGTGTCCTTGGAAATCGCTGCATAAAGGCCAAACTGCCAAGTCTAGTCCTTTGCTGAGAAAAACCTTTTCAGTTGTATGTCAGTAGCTGGTCTTTGTTCTCTTCAGCACTCATTGCAAAATACAGCAATTCTAATTCTAAATCCCAATAGTATTGGGAAGACAAGTTGAGTTAAAATAATGCCTGTAATTTAATCAGTATTCGGTCCCTAATAAAAAGCTAGTTAGTCACAGCTTCCATCAAATCCCTCTCCCACAGATTTCTCTCCTGAAAGGAGATACTTACTATACAGCATTTAGGGGAAAACAAAGTTTCCTCAATTGCTAAGGCCAGAATAATGAAAGGTTTGAAAATAGTATTTTAAGCACCATCATGTTTTTCCTTTCCATTCCCTGAGGTTGAACAGATTCTTAATTTCAGTTTTTTAACTTCCCTGAAAATAATTTCTGTCTCTAGTTAACTATTGTTTCAATGCAGTATTTTATCTTCTAATCTGGTAGGCTCACAAATTTAAGTCATCATCCAGATCAGAAAAAGTAAGTAAAACTTAAAGAATCTAAATGACAAATCTTCTCACTCAAAAAAGTAAAAAAAAAAAAAAAAAAAAAAAAGTCTCAAATTCAGGAATGAATCATCCTTGAAATTCTCCCAACTTGCAATTTAGTTTTATGGATGAAAACTTTGGGAGACCAGTTTGGGGAAGCAACCATGCCAGGTACTATTTCATGTACATAATCTCACTTCTCAGAGCAACACTTAAGAGATAACTATGATTGTTGCCATAGTATTATATTGCTATTTTATAAATGTGGACCCAAAGAAGCAGAGAATAGTTAACATCCATTAACTGGACACTTACTGGATCAGGCACTGGGTCACGCACTTCATCCGCATTTTGTTACTTAATCCGCCAACAAACAAACCCCATAGGCCAGGTGGTCTTATTGGCTTCATTTCTTCACAGACACTGAGCCTAAGGGGGCCCGCTTTGCGAACCAATGTCAGGAACAGAACTGGAATTTGGGACTGACTCCAACACCCTTGTTCTGACCATTTTTTTTCCAGATGTAACTCATCAAATTCTCCAGAGGCTGAGTTCTTCCTGCTGTTGCTTTTAATTAACTGCTACACCATCAGCACTTTTTTTACATATATGTATATAAGTGAACACCGTGTCAATATTTGTTTATAGTGATACCAGGTGCCTGTTTAAGCTAGCATCATATTGAATAGGAGAGTCCAAAGCTCTGACAGGAATGCTGAAGACAAGGTAAAGCAGATATTTTTCTGTCACATTTCAGTGAGGAAATTAATTGTGAATTCATTCACATGCCACCAGCCATACACAGAAATGCAACAGGAAATGAAGAAAAATTTAACTACTTTAAATAATGTGGTCTGTATGTAGTACAAATGAGTGCTCTGTGAATTAGATTCCTTCTGCTATAGAATCGATCATTTGAATTATGTTGGCAAGCAGGGTAAGACATTACTAAAATTATCCTTGAATCCTAGCTTTGAGATCTATGTAAGACACTAGGCAATTTGCCTAAGAATACACAGAAAATACTTTTTAAAAGGATTGGGATGGGTTATTTCCCTCTCTGTTAAATATTAGCCTTTGAAATGAACCCAGCTGATCTGCTAAATAACACTTGCAAATTGTTGTGTTTTAATAAAGTGACAGACTGAGAGAGAAGCCACACTAGACCTGCTTATGCTTCTGGAAGCAGTGCAGGCCAGGAACATTATGCAATAATGCCTTTTAAAAGAAGGGAGCCTCTTAGCATTATACCTTGCCTGGCAACAAATGTAGCCACTTACTCCAAATGTAGACATAATTAGAAGCTATGAAAATCTAGCATCAGAATCCCAAACCCCTGGTGCAATACACTGTAAATTACAGCTTTTATGTCTGTAATATTTTCAACCACTCCATTTAAATATGTGAATATATGAATGCGCTCTGTTTCAGGAGACCTGCTCTATGAGGCTATGGAAAGGTTTTACTATTATTAATCAGGTGTCTTGTAAACAGGACACCTCATTTTTAGATTTCTGGAAGGTTCAGAGCCTGTATTGCTACTAGCAGAGGGCAGACCCAAATGGGCTATTCTAGTGAAAATCCCTGGGTAAACATGGAACACAGTGAAAACCTGGGGGACCCAATCTGCACTAGGTACCACTAACAGTCATCACCTCTATTACAGCTTGAACCATGCAAACCCAGGCTGATGTGTTACTTTAGAAGATTGCAGCAGAACTTTATCAAGTATGTCTGAAAGAACATTAATTCTTCATCTAATCTCGGGTGACCAATAAAAGAAAATCTTATTTTCAAAACCTTCATAAAAGATGCAAAATCAGTGTCTTAAATCTGAGAATAACTTTTGTTGAAAGAGAAAAATAAATGCTTTAAAATTTAAAGTTACAAAACACAGACATCTTCAAATAAATCAGGGAAACTATTTTGCAGAAAATAAATGGTGTTCCTCTGATTTGTGACTGGCCATGGAGTTCTGAGTTTCAGAGTATGAAGGTGTGCTCTCAGCTGTCTATTAGAAATAGCGGGGGAGACTCAATACCCTTCCAAATGGAAGGGTTCCTATTAGGTTTTCCCCTTCATTTCCTAAAATGTTGTGATTTTTTAATTCCCAGGTGTTATGTCTTAAAAAGATTTTAAAGTTTAAAAAATAGAAACATATACTGAAATTGAGAACTGAACTGTTCAGCCAGTTGGGTATGATTTTTTAAATAGGTAATACAGACCTCTAGTGGTTGAACAGTTTGAAAGCCTCTGCAAGGAAAGGAAATTGCAAGGCAAGTGCAGGCATTTTGAGGAGAAAACAAACAGCTGGTAGGTAAAATTACTCATGAAATTCATATATTTCACACAAACAATAAAAAGGTAAGCATAGCTCCAAGGAAACGTGAGGCACCTTCCATCCTTATCGGTGCTCCTTGGTTCTCCTAAAATAAGCAAGGACCTTCCCACCAAAGTCCCAGCAAGAAGTCTGGATTGGTATTGATTTTCCTCTAAAAGATTAACATACAATTCATTTCTTATATGAATGGCCCTGACAGATATTTGTGTCATGTGAAAAAGATTTCTTTTCCTTGGTACACAGTTTTGCTCACTGGGACTCTTCTTCCTCTAAAGTTCCCATGAAAATGCAAGAAACCCTCACACAGCTGAAACTTACCTTGATGTTCCCAGGTCTCTTCAAGGGCAGCCACACTCCACTGGAATGGAATCACTGATTGGGGTGCTCTCCAGTCTACGTGAAGGGCAAAGTACTGGACCCATGCACAAGCTTAAAGGATTATTAAATGTCCCTCTAGACTAGGTTTCTCAAACTTGAATAAATGCACAAATCACCTGCAGAATCTTGTTGAAATGCAGATTCTGGCTCAGTAGGGGTGGATGGAACCTGAGATTGCTTTCCTAGTGAACTCCCAGTGGTGCTAATGTGGCTCTTCCAGAACTATTCTGGGAGTAGCAAGGAGACTTTATAACATCTCTCTTTATTTTTTTTAATTATAGTTTTTATTTTTACTGATGCTTTATCTTTTTTTTTACTTTAATGGCATCTGTTAAAAATTAATTTTTGAATTTATAAAACTTTTTAAAGTTCTCTTTCACTTGACTATGTACAATTATCACTGGGAACCCGTTACTCAAGTTTCATAAAGATGATCATACATTTTAAAAATGGATTCCGTGTCATCTGTTTAGCTCAGTTGGTTCGTGGTGGTTATGGGCACCTTTCTAAGCACTGGTAGTCACTGGGCACATGTAGCCACAGTTAAATATCTGATTAGCTATATTGGGACAGTGGGTGAGATCAGGTTTTGTGCATGTTGAAAAACTACTAAGGGCCCAACATAATATCTAGATCATAAAATCAGGCAGAAAAAAAAAGCACAAGCTGAAACCATAAGAGTCAACAGATCAGAGCAGAAAACAGGAAAATATATTTTTCAGACAGAACGTATTATAATTCCATCATCTAAATAACTTCCTATTATAGCATGTTGTCAACCTTAATTTTGAAATCCATAATTTTAGAACTTATGTCACAGAGTAGTCTTTAAAAGCCTCTTGCAAACTTTTAACATCTAGTTTCAAATCAAAAATAATATACTAACAAGCCATAGCATGGAGGGAGTACATAAATTATCATCATTGCCCTGCATGAACAGTAATTCACAGGTTTGTCTCAGACATGACTTAGATGAAATAATTAACTATGTACAGTACTTAACGGTAAAAAAAGTAATTAATCTAGCTGCCTCATACTGGTTTGGCCTAAATAAACATGCAATAAAGAAAACCATACAATTTTATTATTTCCTCACATTACTTTACTGAGTTGGAATTTTAATATGTCAGAAAAAGATATCTTTTCTTTAAAAAAAAATCACTTTCTTTTCAAATGTCAACGTACTGATCATAAGCTGAATGAGTTCTACATATTTATAATTGTGGGCAGATGTTCTCAATTTATAGTTATGCATTTTACTTCACAGGAATTTGGTGACTACTTTAATGTGAAATAAGAAAAAAAATCAATTTTTTAACCACAAATTACACAGACTCTCTTAATGGTACTATAATTATATGGTGGTGTAGTTTTGGCAAAATGTTTCAGATAAACCTGTTTTTTGACCCATGGGTTCTCAGAGAAGACATGTTGCCTTTTGGCCTTTAGACCCCTTACCAGTAGGTCTGCAAGATAAAGGGCAGGGTCATTAAGTTGGAGTGAGGGCAAAAAATAAGGCAAGTGTTCCGGCAAGAGAAAAAGGTTCAGGTGATTTGTGCTAGAGAGAAAGTTCATCCCACTGAGGTGTTTTTTTGCTTTGTTTTGTTTTTTAAGTTCACTTTCAGTGTATGGATAGATACTCCTTTGACTAATCTCATAGACTATGACATATTCTCCCGTATAGAATTCCATTGGTTAATCATTATATTATTATCGTCATGTCATAAATAGACAAAGAAGAGGAAGAGGTTGAGCATTCTTCCAAAATCAAATAGCATACAAGATGTAGGGTCAAAACTCAAACCCAGAAACTTCTGCTTCCAATCAAGATAGAGTAACAGAGACTTATCTTCTTACCTAAAACTACAACTAGATAGATAGATAGATAGATAGATAGATAGATAGATGGATGATAGAGTCAACAGACACACATATATATGAAACAATGGTATGTGTGTGTATATGTGTGTGTGTATATATATTATATGTAATATATGTGTATATATATTATATGTAATATATGTATACATATATATGTATATACATTGCATATTATATATGTGTGTGTGTATATATATGTATATATGTGTGTATATATATGTATATATGTGTGTATATATGTATACATATATATGTGTGTGTGTATATATATATACATATATATGTATGTATATGTGTATATATATATATATATATATGAAACAATATATGAGAAACAATGGTTTCCAAGACAGTATGCATCAGGCAACAAAGGGCAGTAATCTCTGAGCGATGAGAAACAAATGAAATAAAACCTATGATTGTCCAAGCTCACTACCTGGGGGTAGTTTCCAGCCATGGCACAAAGAAGAATTAAGAAGGAGCTCCCAGGTCTCCCCGAGTTGAGGAGATGGAACTGGGAGTCCAGAGAGGTAAGGAGCTAGAGTTCACAGGGCAGAGCACCAGAGAGTAGAGAGCTTTGCAAAGGAAGAGCCCGATAATCTGCAAAGTATCCCCCTTGCATTTCAGTGCATATGTATAATTCATGGAGCATCGGGTAGTATACTCAGGAGGGTTTTTTGCCTCCAGAATAAGGAAAAAAAAATGGCCCTAGACTAGATGCTGCTCTGGTCCCACCTGACAAAGCATAAAAGCCAGATCTGAGGGGATCAAACTGTTTGCGAGTAATTTAACTACTTCCCAGAACAAAGATGGAAAATTTTAATAAGGTACAAAACGTCCAATAACCAACAAGGCAAAATTCACAGTGTTTAGCATCTCATTCAAAAATTACCAGGCAAGCAAAGAAGCAGGAAAGTACAATCCATAAAGAGAAAAAAATCAATCCATGGAAATAGACTCAGTAATGATACAGATGATAGAATTAGTGCACAAGGATATTAAGTGGTTATTATAACTGTACTTCATATGTTCAAGAAGCTAGAGGAAAGTTTGAACACCAAAGGTAGAGACATGGAAGATATAAAAAAGACAGCAATTGCATTTCTGGAGATGAAAACTACAGTATCTCAGACGAAAACACACATCAAGACTCAAGATACTAAGATGTTCCTTCCACTGTACCCACAATACTCTTTCCTGGACCCTGAGTTTGATCCCAGCAGCCTAATACTGAATGCTTGCTTATTTACTAAAATTCTTAGGTGAATGTTTCCTTTAAAAGTGATTACCAGCTAAAGACAGCAGCATTCCTGAAGGCATAGAGCCTTCATGGGCCATGTGGCCCTTTCCCGCCTCACTTTGATCCCCCTACTTCCCTGCCTGTCTCTGCCTGTGGAGCAAATTCCACTACCTTCCAAGGACTGCTACTCCTTCATTCTAGCAAAGAGATTTATCAAAAAAATAACTGCTAACAGTCCTTAGCATGACATCTCCTGAGTTATAAGGAAGTTTACATTATCAGACCAACATTTTCTGTATTTGTTTTCTCTCTTACCTTGAAAACTATACAGTTTGAAAAAGCATGAAGTTTGATCTTTTCACACAAAATAAAATTAAAACACAGGTTAGTATTTTTCCAACTTCTCACTCTACCCATCTAAGGTCTTATGTATAAAATCACAAACTGTGTTCTTCCAGCTAACCAAGCAATTACCCAAAATGCACATGCTGTCCTTTTATTACAGAATGCAAAACATGCTCACGAGAAGTAAACTACTTTTCCAAGAAAAGTGAAAAATCAGCTTGTCCAGGAAGTTATATTAGGGCTAGAAGCCAAAGAAATGTATCTGCTAGCCAAGTGTTACCATTCACCAGAAATACTCCATGTTCATTATTAATCCTGTATAACACCCTCAGTTAATGCCAGATATATTCTTTTTATGTACTTTTTGTATGTATTTTTAAACCTGTATTGAATTAATGTAGAAAATATATTAGTATCAAAAACATAAATGTGTAGGGGCGCCTGGGTGGCTCGGTCGGTTAAGCGTCTGACTTCAGCTCAGGTCATGATCTCACAGTTTGTGAGTTCAAGCCCTGCTAGGGCTCTGTGCTGACACCTCAGAGCCCGGAGCCTGCTTCGGATTCTGTCTCCCTCTCTCTCTCCCCCTCCTCTGCTCATGCTCTCTCTCTCAAAAAATAAATAAACATTAAAACCACACATACACCCAGTGTGTAGATAATTCCATGCTTGGAGCATCACAGTTCACTTTAGAAACACTTTACTTGACAATGAAGATAAATATTTTTCAGCACTTATTAAAAATATTTTAAAATTTAACCTCATTACTAGTTATGTAACCAGGGTCATTAGGTCAATATGGCTCTATGAAATAACATCAGTCCCTTTCATTATTGATCATCCTTTTGGTACTAGATATTTTTTTGAATAAATGTTAAAGTAATATGCAAGAATACCCAAATAGCGCAGATTCAATGTTGTATTCACCCATCTGGAGACATCACTTTGGCGAAATGCACCAACAGCTCTAAAAGGCTAATAGTACCTTAAACAATATGGAACAATTAAAAGGGAAAAATAAGTTTCTGTCTGGAACAGTGTAGCAGGTAGTGACATCTAGACATTCTGAGACAGCTCTCATACTCTGAGCTGGACTACCCTTCTGCATACCCAGGTGGGGCAGCCTGGCTGCAAGAGAGCAAGGATGAACAATAACCTCAGCCCATCGCATCTCTGTTTTCCCACTATCTCTAATTCCTCCATCACAGATTGTTGTTGAATGTGGAAATGGAAGGGGGGATTTCTAAAAGAGGTATGCTTCAAATATTTAGTGTAATATAAAAACACTGAAATATGGGGGTCTGCAGAATCTTGCTGGTGGTTGGAGTCTGTTTACTCAGTTGTAAAATTAAGTAGTTGGCCTGGATCCTAGGTTATAAATTGACAGCCCTTGGACCCAACTTGATCTGCAAAAGAGTTCTATTTAGTTCTACATTTATTACTACTACTACTGCTAATTATCATTATTTGCATTAACTGAAAACATTTCAAAATAGGAGATTTCAAATAAAATTTGAAATTTCCAGCTTCATCTTTTTAAAAAATCGGCTTGCGTCTCCCCATATCGTAATTAGCATAAGTGGCTACACCTGAGAAGTGAGGCTCCCCAACCCCCACCTCCTCTGAGAAAAAGGAAGGATCCTCCATTCACCAACATGACTGCTTCACTCAACTCTGTTATTCCCAGCCCCTGTAAGTATTTGCATATGTGAACCTTGGAGCATGTAATTTCTAGAGACTATTCCAGCAATAAAATGTTATGAATCTTTAACTTAAGTTGTTTCAATAAAAGCAAGACTGTAGATAATAACAGTTCAACTACATTATAGGTGAAAATAGACTTGGCTTGAAGAACCTGACAACAAAAACACCATTTAGAGTATAGTAATTGTGCATTTTTACAGGGACAAAGGGCATACATATATATTTTTCTGTATTTTCTGTATTTTTCTGAAGAAGAAAAGGAATAAATATGACTTATCAATTTCCTTCTATAGCAGAAATTTCTGTGACTTTCTGATCCACATTGAGATAAAGCTGCTGAAAGACCACAGCAGAATGACTTTTTATGTAAAGAGAACATTTTAATTTGTTGGTATAACATAAATCGTGTAGTTTATCTAGACAATGGCTTTAAACTGATCACTGACCTGTGTACAACTATGCCTACTGAAACAGACTGATTTCTAAACACTTCCTTTGAATTAGATGTCTTCATATCAATATAACCAAAATTATTAGCACATTACGTTATTCTCACAAAGTTCTAATGAACTTCACAAATCTGCCTGCTCTATTCTGAGTACAAAATATTTAGCCTAATTTGTTTTTCCATTATTTTATATAGTAATAAAGTAATACCAAAAATGTTATTACCAGAAACAATAGTGTTGTATAATTATTAGAAAGTGAATCTCATGAAATCATATTAAAGAACAACAATTACCACATGTTAAGTCAGATAATTCAAGGAAGAGACTTATATGAATACTAGGGGAGTTGCTGGCAAAGAAATTTTTTTCTCTGAATTCTTCATTTTGAGGAAAAATTTTCCCATTTAATTAGTTGAGGTTTGATTCACCAACCAAAGGTCTATAGTGTGATATTTTTTCCTCCTCCAACTTAAAGTAATGTTAAAATCATCTGCCCTTCAGATGTTCATACTTTCACTTCTTTTAAAAACTGGGTCCTTCCTGGGTCCTTTATATTGCTTTATGGTATTAATAACAGATTGTATCACCATATTGTATTGTATGGACAGGGCTCCTCACATCATTCCAATCTGCTTCTTGGCTATGTGTAATAACCATAGGTTATGTGACAAATTACACATATGTAAAGTAGAATTTTATGGGGTAATTTACTTAGTGTGGGGACATATGAATATATATTGAGAGTATAAATAATGGTAACAACAGATAACATTTACTGTTTACTATATGGGAATCTTCCACCCCACCCCACCCCGCCATGTTTTATTATTTAATCCTCGCAATAACAGTATATACTAAGTTTTTTGTTTGTTTGTTTGTTTGTTTAGATGATACCTTTTTTATTTTATTTTATTTTTTTTATTTTTTTTATATGAAATTTATTGACAAATTGGTTTCCATACAACACCCAGTGCTCATCCCAAAAGGTGCCCTCCTCAATACCCATCACCCACCCTCCCTTCCCTCCCACCCCCCATCAACCCTCAGTTTGTTCTCAGTTTTTAACAGTCTCTTATGCTTTGGCTGTCTCCCACTCTAACCTCTTTTTTTTTTTTTTCCTTCCCCTCCTCCATGGATTTCTGTTGAGTTTCTCAGGATCCACATAAGAGTGAAACCATATGGTATCTGTCTTTCTCTGTATGGCTTATTTCACTTAGCATCACACTCTCCAGTTCCATCCATGTTGCTACAAAAGGCCATATTTCATTTTTTCTCATTGCCACATAGTACTCCATTGTGTATATAAACCACAATTTCTTTATCCATTCATCAGTTGATGGACATTTAGGCTCTTTCCATAATTTGGCTATTGTTGAGAGTGCTGCTATGAACATTGGGGTACAAGTGGCCCTATGCATCAGTACTCCTGTATCCCTTGGATAAATTCCTAGCAGTGCTATTGCTTGGTCATAGGGTAGGTCTATTTTTAATTTTCTGAGGAACCTCCACACTGCTTTCCAGAGCGGCTGCACCAATTTGCATTCCCACCAACAGTGCAAGAGGGTTCCCGTTTCTCCACATCCTCTCCAGCATCTATAGTCTCCTGATTTGTTCATTTTGGCCACTCTGACTGGCGTGAGGTGATACCTGAGTGTGGTTTTGATTTGTATTTCCCTGATAAGGAGCGACGCTGAACATCTTTTCATGTGCCTGTTGGCCATCCGGATGTCTTCTTTAGAGAAGTGTCTATTCATGTTTTCTGCCCATTTCTTCACTGGGTTATTTGTTTTTCGGGTGTGGAGTTTGGTGAGCTCTTTATAGATTTTGGATACTAGCCCTTTGTCCGATATGTCATTTGCGAATATCTTTTCCCATTCCGTTGGTTGCCTTTTAGTTTTGTTGGTTGTTTCCTTTGCTGTGCAGAAGCTTTTTATCTTCATAAGGTCCCAGTAATTCACTTTTGCTTTTAATTCCCTTGCCTTTGGGGATGTGTCGAGTAAGAGATTGCTACGGCTGAGGTCAGAGAGGTCTTTTCCTGCTTTCTCCTGTAAGGTTTTGATGGTTTCCTGTCTCACATTCAGGTCCTTTATCCATTTTGAGTTTATTTTTGTGAATGGTGTGAGAAAGTGGTCTAGTTTCAACCTTCTGCATGTTGCTGTCCAGTTCTCCCAGCACCATTTGTTAAAGAGACTGTCTTTTTTCCATTGGATGTTCTTTCCTGCTTTGTCAAAGATGAGTTGGCCATACGTTTGTGGGTCTAGTTCTGGGGTTTCTATTCTATTCCATTGGTCTATGTGTCTGTTTTGGTGCCATATACTAAGTTTTTATCCCATTTTAAAGATGAGAAGACTAAGGCTCAAAGAGGGTAAGTATTTTAACCATTTACATGATTAGTCAGAGGTGAAGCCAGGATCTTAACTGACTTTGTGACTGCAAAGCTTCTGAGTTATTTTCTATGGTGCTTGATAGCCAACAGACTCTGCTAAAGTTAATGCTTCCTTTTAAAATTCTAAATGTTGAATATATGCCTCTTGATATAACCATTAGCTTTCCACTTCAGCCATGTGTTAAACTTGTTTTTACTGTATCTAGTCTATTCATAATGAATGGGTATGATATACTGTGTTTTGAGGAAATTATGTTAAACACATCATCTTAACAACATTCTTCCGAGGGCAAGGTAGAGGCTTTATGGTCTCATTCCCATTTGTCAGATCAACGTTGAATGAAGGTTTAATAATTTGCCTGAGGTCTCAATTTCTAGACAGACAAAGAAAAAGCCTCCAAATCCCCTACCCCCAGTTCTAGATTAGTGTTTGTACTAAGTCTTTTTTTACCCTTGCTAAATCCTGCAATCATCTGATTTCTACTCTTCAACTTCTTAAATTATGTTGCTTTTTCACTTATGGCTTTGGTTATATGTATTATTAAGATCTGACATTAGCATTTGCTATCATTTCACTCTTAATTCTGAATGTTTCCATCTGATTGTTTATTTTTGTACTTTGTTGGGTTTTTTTATTTACTTTACCCCAATTATCCAGGAAAGGCTGCCTACATCTTTTTAAAGCTCTGATGTTCTCAATGAAAAGACCTTCTAAATGACCTTGTTTGTCTCCCATGGAGTTGCATATCACAACTTCAAATGCCTCACTAAAATGTTACCCGTTTGGCATCAGTATACAGAAAAGGCTGCACTCTGTGATAAGAAGTACAGTGGTGTTTTCCTAGTGAGAGAATAGAGTTCTTCATGGGAAAAGGGGGCAATATAATTTCCTCAGATTTAGCTGGTATTTCAAACACAATGGTACTTGTCTTCTAGAACTAACCTATAAGGAGTTTGTAGAGACAATACCACATGAACCAATACTTAAAATTCTGGTCATGGGACTCTATCAATATTACTCCTTTAGAAATCCTTTTTCCAGAAATGTTCTTCTTTGGCTACAAAAACAACTACTTAGTGCCTTTATGGATCAGAAAAGCAGTTGGGTAGAGGAGGCAAGTAAGAGAGACAAACTAAGTAACTGAAACTCTCGGGTTGCCAAACTTGCACACTATGGCTTGTAACTAATGGTATGTTCATCCTCTCTCACAAAAATGAGTGTACTTGTTTTATTCTATGAGAGCCTCGATGACAGGCTACACTTAATATGTTATTCTGCAGGGGGAGAAAAGCCCTCATGTGAATATAAAGTTAAATTTCCATTTAAATATTGCAATCAGTTTAGAACCTAACACTGCAGATTGACTCTGGCCCTGTCAGATTCCCAGCAGTGTCTATGGCAGTGATGCCACCAGAGGGCAGGGTTTGACTTCCGGACATGGTGGCTTCCTATTTCTAGAAGCAATTTTGGGGCCCCTACAATAGCCATCAAACCCGTTAAAGACCTTATAACGAATCCCAGCTCAAATTCTCTTTTCTGGTGCAGAATCCTAGAGTTCTGGAAAATGCTTAGAGAGGGTAATTTCTAGAATGATCTGACACAACAAATATTTAGTCAACTTGCAGTTTCAGAGCTCCTACTAAGTACTCAACATGGTCTTGGATATCTGAAGGTTACTCAACAGGATTTTATCTTTTGATCTGTAGTTTCCCTGGGATGATATGAATATAATACACGAAAAAAGCACTACCAATATAGTATACAGTTAACTTATGCCATAAAAGACAAGAACTACAGATTATCAAGAATTTAAAAAAAAAAAAATAGGGACTAGAATAAGGTTTCTCAAGCAGCACAATTAACATCTTAGACCAGATAATTTTTTGTTGTGGGGTCATGCGTTGTGCCTTGTAAGATGAGTAGCAGTATCTCATCTAAGCAGTTACTAAATGCAAGTAACATTGTCCTCTCCCAACTCCCCCCTGTTGTAAGAACCAAAAGTGTCTCCAGACATTGCCAAATGTCCCTGGAGGGAAAAATTATCCCCCATTGAGAAGCATTGAACTAGAATATGAAATGATGACATTACCCCTCAAAAAAATAACTGAACCTTGAAACTTTAAAATCTCAAAAATACAGATTCTATTTTTGATAAAAAAAAAAAAGGACCTGTTCTCTAAGCCTCAGTTTCCTCATCTGAAGAATGGGAATAATTGTGCTTATCCTCATAGGCCTTGTGGTAGTTTGTTATGTTTACCTTAATAAAATACCACAGATTGGGTGGCTTCAACTACAGAAATTTACTTTCTCATGGTTCTGGAAGCTAAAAGTTCGAGATCAAGGTGCTGGCAGGGTTGGTTTCTGGTGAGACCTCTCTCCCTCCCTTGCAGATAGCCACCTTCTCATTAACCTCACATAGCTTCTGCTCTGTACAAGCACATTCCTGATGTGTTCTTCCTCTTATGAAGACACCTGTCACATTGGATTAGGACCCCAACCTCATGACCTCATTTACCCATAATTACATCTATATCTATTACAGTCGCATTGGGTACTATGGCTTTTGAAAGGACACAATCCAGTCCATAACAGGGTTCTTGCAGATATGAAAGCAATTATCACAATGCTTGGCACATAATAAACATTCAATTAATCACAACTCATAAATATTACTAATGTTAATACTAAGCCACTTTTATAAGTCCTCTTTGTGAAACAGATACCAGTAAAATCCTAGAGGAGCATAAAACAACTGTACATTAAATAAGCTTATTTGAACTCTTGTGTGTCACTTTGTGCTGAAGTTATGTAACTGAAAAGTTGAAACTGACATTTTCCCCACCGACATAGCTAATCACTTAATGGGTGCTCTGTCTTCCTTTATGCGAAGGTCAAAGGGCAGTAGCTCTTGCATCACCAGCATCTGATGAGTAATGTTCCAGAAACAAACTTGTAAGTACTTTGGGCAATTTCTGTGTGTAAAGGAATTCTAGGTACAGTAGTTCCCCCTTTACATGTGGATTCGCTTTCTGCAGTTCAGTTACCTGCAGTCAGCCGTGGTTCAGAAGCAAGTGATCTTCCTCCTGACATACCATCAGAAGGTCAAGAGTGGCCTGATGCTAGGTCACAATGCCTATGTCATTCACATCATTTCATCTTACCACATGGGTACTTGATCATTTCCCATCATTAGAAGAAAAGTCAATAGAGTACAAGATATTTTAGAGAGAGACCACATTCACATAACTTTTATTACAGTATATTGTTATCATTGTTCTATTTTATTTTTAGTTATTGTTGTAAATCTCTCACTATGCCTAATTTATAAACTTTATCATAGGTCATTGGTAATTTTGTAGAGGAAACATAAGTAATTTTGTAGAGGAAAAAACACACTATATGTAGGGTTTGATACTATCTGTGGTTTCAGGAATCTACTGGGGGTCTTGGAATGTATCCCAACAAATAAGGGAGGAGTACTGTAAATATTTCTCCAAGAAGATGCTTAAGAGTGATAATTCACTTTTACCCTCTTAATTTGATTTATAAGCTTCATCTATCTTACAGAAGACAGAACAAAAATAAATTGGGGAAAAAAACAATAAATAGTTTCAAACATCCATGGTCTTCAGCTGGAACTGAATAACTGGAGATTTTGAAATTGCAAAGGAACATGGACCCTCTTTAGCCAAAAATACTTGTTTATAAAAACTAGAGGGTGTTAGATACTTCTGTCACACCGGCTTAGCATTTGAAATTTCTGCTGGTTCAAGCGCAATTGTGCTGTCCTATTTCCAATTGTGGGGTTCCCTCCCTAACCACAGTTGATTTCGGATTGGAGGCTTGCAACTTTGAGGACCAGAACAGAGTGACTTAGCTAGCTCGAAGAACAAGAAGAGAGTTTTACTATCACGAAGGGGGGAAGCATTATTGTTACAGCAGGTTCAGGAAGAGTGGAGTCAAGGTTGACAGCTGCTGACTTAAACAGTTTTGTTGTCAGTAATAAAAGCAGAAATGGCTTGATGAAAGGGAAGCCAAGAAAAGGAGAAATTGCTATGGCAAAACAAGAGGAGATGGTGGTCTTGGTGTGGCAGAGAATATTCAAAAATACTCCCCTTGTCCTTAAAGAGTTGTTGCTGCACGGGTAATGTGCCACTTCAGCACATAGCCCCTCTATGCAGAAATGCTGTATTTCCACTTTACAAACCAAGGGATGCTTTCGTTTTACATTTAGAGGAGAAACAAACAATCAAAGGCAAAAGTGGTACAGTATCTTATGCAGCTCTCTTGGAAAGAGTTCGTTTTTTTCCCGCCGCTCAGACTGCACACAAATACTGGGAATATATTTTAATTTCAAATCTGACATGTGACATCTGGTAACCCATTTATTGCTAATGAAGTTTTCACAGGAAGCAGCAGTCACCAGTATCTCATCGTAGTTTTCAATCGGCAAAGCGTTGTTACCTTTTATTGGCCCAGCATTTGTGCCGCTCATCACAGGCTGTTTCGTTAGAAAACACAAGTAGTCCCACATAGAAATGAATGGAGTGGTAATATAACAGCAGACAGAATGGTCTAAACTTTTCATTATAATCAGTGGTGTAGTATCATTGTAATTTATACTTAAAAATCATATAGGTATTGAAGAGAACGATTAGAGCTAGCAGAGGTGTCCAATCCAAGTAGCTTGTCAGTGCATCAGCCTCCCTCTCTGAGCCTCTCTACCTCTTTCTGGTACATTAGCCTCTTCTTCCACTTCCAGCACTGAGTGCAATTTCCCAATTCTCCTTATCCAGATTTGCTGGTACAGGGGAAGTTAGTCATTTATACCATAGTATGAAGTTAAGAACACTAACAAAAGTCTCAAATCTACAGAATCTTATGATATCTCCACATGTATCACCTCATGATGTTCCCAACAACGTTGTGAGCCTGACAAGACAGATATTTTTTTACTTCATCATTATCATTAACTTCATTATTATTATTATTATAATTTTCCAGATGAAGAAAATGAGTCACAGGTTAAGAGAAAAGCAAAAGACCCCATAGGTCAGAAGAGGTAAATCACATACTGCCTCAGATTTTTTGGTTACCATCACCATGCCCTTCTACTGCTAGTCTGGCTTTCATCTGAGTCAGTGTATCTCCTTCCTCAGGGAGATGTTGGAGGCATGGAAGTGGGTATTGCCAACCCAATCCCAGTTAAAGAAATTCTAGACATTTATGAATGAGCGCAAGGAGTATTTTACCAGATAGCATCCTGTTGGGCACCCTTTAACTATACCAGTCCTGAATGTTTGAAAGAAATACACAGTCTAATGAATAATTCCCAAGCTGTATTTCAGGAGTCTACTATTGAGGAGTTTAATTTGACTTTTTTAGTGTGGCTACTAGGAAATTTTTAATTATGTATGTGGTTCACATTAAGTTTCTTTTAGACAGCACTGACCAACAGAACCAGAAAACAGAGTGGCAGCGGTTAGTAAACTACAGAAAATTCAAATTCCAGAAGATATATTATAGAGTTTTTGGGGGCCAAGGAAAATATATGTGTTGGTCAGATTTAACCTTAGGGCTCCACTTTGTACCTAAACATTTGTTGCCACAAGTATTAACTGTGGAAGCCATGCAAGATCTACCATTTTACCTTTCTTTCCACATTCATCAAGTGCCTCATTATAATGCTTGAAATAAATGCATTAGATGAAAATAATGAAAAATACTTCTGCTGAATTTTTGAATGAAAATAATTCTATTTATTTTTGAGGTTCTGAGCTCTCTTTCATTAAATTTTACTTACCCTTGCATTACATAAATGATATTATAAAATTTGTATTTTCAAAGTGCTTTTATCTTTTCCTAAGACCTCACTGTTTACCTTTAACAACCTATGAAACAGAGGTGAGAACAAGTGTTAGTATTTCCATTCTAAGTATTTTCTAATATTTAAGAGATAACAAAGTAAGAGATTAAATTACCTGTGTCTGATTGTGTCACTGGTTAGTGACAGAGCAGGCTCTTTGACCGGACTCTAGTCCAGTGTTTTCTCTGCCAGACTATTCTGCTCTCAGTTTTTATAGCATTTTAATGTTTAAAAAAAAATGAAGCATATGAAACTGTGTTTCAAAAAACAAAAAGTAACTCTATGATAAAATCAAACATTACCTTACAGAATTCATTTTCTTAGGACAAAAGTCCACTTAGCACTTCAAAATATTGACTAATAAAATACTTGAAAATGTTATTGCAAATAATATATTACCGTGGGTTCTTTTATAATTCTCTGTCCTCATCTGTGTGTTTTTATTTGGGCAAATGAATCACATTAACTATTTACTAAACTTTAAAAAGTTGTATTTTCCCCACCAAAAAAAAAAAAAATTACCTGAAAGTAGGTTTGTTTTGTAGGAGTTATTTTAACAATAACACATTCTGCCACCTTCTTCATAAAATAACATAATCCCGACTCCCTAACTGCAGGGCCTGCTTCTAATTTTGATTTGCAGCCATGAAACAATCTGTCTCTACCTTTTCATGTGGAATGGCCAATGAATAACACAGGGGATGCCTGAGAGACTCACAGTCTAGAAACTAATCTAGCTAGTCTAGATAGTCGACCTCTATAACCTTGACCACGATAACCTAGGGTCACAACCAGCTATCCAAATGCTGTGCTGGGAAAACATTTCTTTGAGTAGATAATCTAAAAAATGGGGGGGGGGGAATATCACTGTAATATAATACTCTTATGTGGAGTTTATTTATCCCCAGTAAAAGGTAAAATTCATTTCGTTTTTAAGAAAAAGACTTCTTGTATCTAACTAGAGAATGTTATTAAATCATTGTGGCATTAATAATATCTATATCAATCGATAGATTTTGGCTGATTTAATGATTTATCAGGTCATTTCTACTTGTCAAGCCATCATTGCCTTTATCTTCAAAAGATAAATACCTATTCCAAAAAAAAAGGTTATAAAATTTCAGTGTTTCAGGAGATTTCTTTAGCCATGTGTCAGCTCCCTGAGAATGCAGAGGTGTAGAAAAGCTAAGTGACTGGTTCAAGGTCACCTTGCTAGTGAATAAGAAAACCAAAATTAGAACCCTAGTCTCCTTATACATTGTGTAGGACCAATTTGAACGTTGGGCAATTGGGGGAAACATGTATAATACAGGGAATATTTGATCCTTCTAGCTTCACTTAAAATTTATGATTATGTGATTTCTATAATGTTAAAAACTTTATTTTTTAAAACTCTTTCAATGTTTATTTTTGAGAGAGAGAGAGACAGAGAGAGAGAGAGAGAGAGAGAGAGAGAGAGAGAGAGCATGAGCAAGGGAGGGGCAGAGAGAGAGAGACACAGAATCTGAAGCAGGCTCCAGGCTCTGAGCTGTCAGCAGAGCCTGACGCAAGGCTCGAACTCATGAACCACGTGATCATGACCTGAGCTACAGTCGGACACGTACCTGACTGAGCCACCCAGGGGCTCCAAAATGTTAAAAACTTTAATCTGAAATGAATTGTCATGTGGCCAGTAAATTCTAACATAAAGCTGATAACACATAGAAATTCTATAAAAATTTCATAATTTCTTAAAAATATAAATTAATTGGTGCTTCCTCTCCTTCCCAGTAACTTCCCTCATACCCCTTAAAGTGGAATCTGAAATGAGATAAGCAGTTTATGCTGCTGATCTAGAGTCTCAGAGAAGCAAATATGCAGTGGCTTAACATATGAAATTGTGGGTTTTGCTCACAAGTCAGATAAAACAGCTGTTGACTGAGATGCCCACATAGGAGCTGCCTTTTTCATCTGTTGAAAAAGAAAAGCTTGTGAACAGTCTCCAAGAGCCATATTATTAAAAATTATGTTTCCTCCCCTTTGATGAATGACCGAGATGCTGATTCTTTAAAATGTGGTTAAAATTCCCTTGAGGAAATTCTCCAAGTCCCTAAGTTTGAGGAATTTGGGAGTATAAGAGGACAAGAGAGTTTATTTATATACAAGCTTTTTTCCAAGTTTTATTTATTTTATTTTTCTCCTAGTCTGCAGAGCACAGCTCTTTTGAGGCTCACTAAAGCCTTCAATGGGCCTCTATATTGAACATAACAATATTTTCTACTAACACCAATATGTCAGAGGAAGATTTCTAGCATATGATTAGAGTTAATGACATATATCTCATCTCTGCCTGCTTCTCTTTTCTTTTTGGGGGAAAAAAAAAAGCATACAACAAAGACAGCCAAGAGTTTAGAATAGAAAAGAATGGGAAGAAATATCATAGGAATGAAAGGAGCTCTTTGGGGGCTTGGGATATTCATGACAAGTAGGTTGCTTAAACTATAACATGATAAGTAGAAGCTTCTGAAACAGAGAGAAATTTAATTGTAATTTAGTGTTACATTACTAGATATTAAAGTATTGAATAATTTCTAACAAGCAAAAATTTAGGATCACAATTTACTTTCCTTGAAATGTATACCCTAACTTGGAAGGAACTACTGAATTTCCTTTCATAAAGCTAAGTTCTTCCTATTCTTGGGGGATATTTTGGAAAGCAAAGGGGAGGGCTAGTTGAGGATGACAGGACATTTAACCACCATCACCACAGGTGGTTACAATTGGTGTGTGTAGAAATAAGATGGCAGCTTGTGCTGTTTTCATTTCCTGTGAGGGCAGGCCATAGTGGATGCTGTCGACTTGGGAAGAGGGCCAGAAACCACCGTTTACCACTTACACATATCATGTAGCCATTCATTAAGGACACTGAATCTTGAGTACCTATTTAGTGTGGCATTAGTAAATGTAATCAAATATATTGTGTATGCTAAGAGAAACATTCACCTAGGAATTGCACAGGTGAGCAAAATCAGCTCCAAGGAAAGTATTTAACATAGAGAGATTAGGGGCGCCTGGGTGGCTCAATTGGTTAAGCGTCCAACTCTTGATTTCGGCTCAGGTTCATGGGATCCAGCCCCTCATTGGGCTCTGTGCTGACAGTGTGGAGCTTGCTTGGGATTCTCTCTCTCCCTCTCATTCTGCCTCTTCCTGCCTCCCTCCCTCCCTCCCTCCCTCTCCCTCTCTCCCTCTCCCTCTCTCTGACTCTCTGCCTGTCTCTCTCAAAATAAGTAAACATGAAAAAATAATTAAAAATAAAACAACATAGAGAAGTTAGGTTGGGATTGCCAGCCATTTTCTCATGCATCTGATTTAAAAGCAGTTCTGGTCATTTACCCCATGGTGCCAAGCTCTCTACCATGCTCTCTTCTTCATGGCTGCCAGGATTACCACCATGGAGGAGAGTACCACCAGAAGGTCTTGGATTATTCATTGAAAGGCATGATGGGGGTTGGGGTGGGCATGAATAGGGGCAAGACTATAATCTAAAGATTTGGGGGTCCAAGCAATTTAACCATTATCTCCAAATAATGTGTAGGACAAATTCCAGTCAAGATGAAGACAATGAACGTAAGCATAATGAACACTACCCTTCTTTCTCGAAACATATAAAATAGAAAATCACAGCTCTGAATAAGAATTGAGACCACATGGGCCAGAAAAGAACCAATACCAGTTACACAGCCAAGATAAAGTTTCAACAAGTCTACCAGGATGGAAGTCAGGATCATTAGACGCGCATACTGAAGACAAATGAAACTGGCTTTCTTGGTTAAAGCCAGAAACTGGAAAATCACTGCCTATTGTGACCAAAGACTAGATAATTTCTGCAGACCAACAAAAATTTGAGAATGGGTGGGGGCCTCATTTGCAGTATCTGAAGAAAAAATACAGCATTGGAAACTAGGCTGAGAACTAGCGTTAAAGACTTTTCCAGATCAAGTGAGTGTTGTATGCCCAAGCAGAAATTTCACAGGCCACCACCATCCAGATGCCAGGCCTCCTAAAGAAGTTAATTCCCACTACAGATTAACTCGTAGTCAAAGATTATAAAACCCAAGATGAAAGCAAATGCCAAGAAGGAGTGTCCACAGATGAAACAAATAGAATTCATACAAGAACTACAACCTACAAATAGTAAAGCAATTGATAGGGGCTCTTAACATACAGATGTTCAACATGTTTAAAGAGAAAAGGGTACAAATAGACCCCATAAAATAAGAACAGAAGGTTAAGAAATAAGAACAAGTGAATTTGAAAAAGAAACAAGTAGAAACCATAAAAATTTTACTGCCAACTTCTATGATTCAATGAATTCACAAATGGATACTAACAGTTGCTCCCTGTAGAATGCCTCATTCATTACTGAGGGGGAAAAACACACAGGAACAGAAACACTTGCCTTCTAAAGTCTGAATTATAAAATAAAAGCAATAAAGACAATGACTTTTGAACAGGATGGTTTATTGCGCTGCCCAGCACTACAAGCAAATGACCTACAAACACTAGTCTACTCTTTTAGATATTTGAGAAAGATACTTTGATAGAAGATTATTCTAAAATATAATTACTTTGTCTTTTAGTTCTCTCTTTATTATCATAGGAAACTATGTGGTATTTTTTCCCTTAGATTGCAAACTCATTAAAAAAGGAGCATGTAATGAACAATTTAATTAGATTGGTTTTGGCTTGCCTAAAAGCTTAAGAAGGTATTAATATTCTAATCAAAAGTCTTGGTGAAATATTCTTGGAAGGACAGATGGAAGGAAGGAAGGAAGGAAGGAAGGAAGGAAGGGAGGGAGGGAGGGACAAATCTTCTTTCTTAGGCTTGTTTTTAAGAATGAGGGAAGCTGTCAAGAAATACAAGGTATCTGGTATGAAAGCAATCTGTGGATAAATAGTGCAGCCACCAGGAGCCAACCTTGTGTTTACAGCAGACTGAAAGTTCCCACCTGACTCATGGCCAATGTATTCAGCTGCTTAAGATGATTTTTTTACTCACAGTTTGAAAGAACAACATCCTGGTATTTTTAGCCTTTTAATGGCACAAGAAGGATCTTACCAATGATAAACCTTAAAAAAAAAATCTTTCATGTTTTTTTAAGCCATGGCTAAGTCAATGTTTAACTTGCATTCAAAAAATAATAGTAGAGATTTTTAAAAAACACATCTAATTAAACACTTACTTTTTGAAAGATATGCCCAATACTTTCATACTATCTCATTTAATTCCCACAACAATATGTGCAATAAAAATCACTGTTCCCATTTCTTACAGATAAGGAAACTGAGGCTCATGTTCAAAGAAATGGGGTGATTTACCCAGAGCCGTACATATTTGTAATTGGCAAAGAAAGAGTCTATTATAAGTATTTTGAGTCCAAATCCCATCTTCTTTCCCCCAAGAAGAAATGGTGCTATGGAATTCATATAAGCCACAGAGTTTATGTAAAAGCTATGGTGAGACCCAAAAATAGGGAGAGGTGGATCCTCCTGTGTTTTTGATCAGTATATCCTCCCTGCCTAAAACTCAACTGGGAGAAGAATGAAATGTAGCTGTTTTCTGGGACTCATAAGTTTGCTGTTCCTAATAGATCACATCTCTTTCCTTCAGCTCCTCATCAAAACAGCATCCTTTCAGCTTCAAAGGGAAAAGAACCCTACTCTTTCCCACTCACTTAGCATCAATCATAGGTGCCTACCAGTCACAAAGATTCCATTTTCCCCACACCACTGCCAAGAGGGTTGTGCGATATCTGTAAATTTACAAGAGCAGCCTCCCATAGCTGATGCTGCAGACATCTATAAGGAGAGAGAAGTTCAAGTGATGACAATTTCTACTCTACCTCGGCTGGCCAGCTGTTGCCTTTAAGTTCTAACCACTTTGTTTTCCATGTATCCTCCAAAGTCCAAATGCCATCTTCTTTGGGAAGTGCCCCTGATCACTACCCAAGTCCCCCACCAACAAACTGGGTCAATGATAAATACAGAACATTCCACATGACCCTGTTATGGTATAGTATTCAACACTGGAGGTAATTCTGTCTTTAAATCTCTTGTCCCCCCACAACTAGACTCAAATGCCTCAAAAGAGGAGAAGGACTGTGAACTTGTTCACTTTGCATCCCTAACTCCAGCACCTAGTAGATGTTCAGTGAATATGGGATAAATGGATGACAGCCCACTGGATGCACTATTTTCATTTGTGCTTGTTCCCACTGGTCCTATAACCTAAAATTCCTGTGCTTGTTCCCACTGGTCCTATAACCTAAAATTCCTCTCCCCTTTCTTCTACCCTCCAGTATGTGAGAATTTGTTTCCTTTCCTGGCAGGAAGTCTTAGTCATTACTTATATAAACATTGATGTAAAGTATTATTAGTATATTTAATGTGATGTCCAGAGTTTCTCCAGTGATATTCTCATTTAAATAATAAATTCCTTACTAAAATTTCCAGGGATGCTCCCCTATATGTTCAGAGCAACCTTTTATGTATTACATATTAGTCGATATGGATCAATGGGAACTGAAGAAGAAACTGACCTCAGATTGTGATGGAATTGGAGTCCAAAACTATGTTTAAAACTTGGTCCTTTCAAATGCAAACTTTTTCCCATAGATTTTTTTTTTTTTAATAAATGATGGTTACAATTCTCACCTTGTCAATAAAATTCTACTCATTCCAGATACAGTATTAGTGGAACCAGCCTGAGATATATAGTCTTAGAGTTAGGCTCAAGAGAGAAAAGAAGAAAAAGAGGAGAATTTCCTCCCTGCTTTCAAGCACTCAAGCTCAGGGCACCAAAGGGATTCCAATGCATTAAGTTTATCCCTTCCTATCTGTTAGTAGTGTCCTTGTGCCCAAGCTGAAACAAATATTTACCTCTGCCCTGGTTTTCAGTTATGGAGTTCACCCAGGCTGCTTTTTAATCTTTGAGATTCTTTAACCTTGACATTTCCACTTTTTTCCTAGGCAAAATCCAACTGAACTCAACCAGATGTTAGAAGAATAAGTAAATTAATACACATTAAGGTGTAAATGACTGCTAGCACATAAACCTTTCATGAAGTATTTAATTTTTAATAGAGAGTATTTGTTTACCTAAAGGAATTTATACTTCTAAACTGGCATAATTTCAATAACTATAATAAAATAAACTGAAAAATCAGCAAAATGTAGGGAAATCCTTCTGGGTGAGAAAGAAATAGGTCATATCTCCCTGAGAGCCTAGCCCTAGTTTCCATTATATTATTCCCTCTTTTCATCTTCTGTTTTAGAAACCACATATTTCTAAAAGTACCAAGGATTTTTCTGTTTTGTTTAGTTTTGGTTTCGATTTTTTAATCCAAGGTGAAGCCTAGGTTAACAATGACTATTTTCTATCTTGATCCTCTCAGGAGCAAAATGTAAATTGTGTTATTAGCCCCACAGAAACTAGTCTCATTATGCTATACTCCTAGCTTTTAAGTTATATGCTATTTACTCATTCATTCATCCATTGGCTGTCTTATTCATCAGACATGTATCATCTGTCCCCTGGAATTGGCTGGGGCCTACATTAGTAAATGAGATTATTCGAAACAAGCCCTACCCTCAAGCAGCTGACATACCAATAGAGAAGACAGGTCAACACCACTATGACATAGTGTCAAAAGCTACATCCAAAGTGCTGAAGTGGCTTGGCAAATGGAACAGTCAATGGCCCAGATAAGTCAGGAAGGCTCCACAGAGGATGTGACATTTGCTTGTTTGTGGATGCTAATGTCCCCATGAACAAAAAGAGAGGGAAAAAATTAAATTATATAAGGCTGAGTACAAAAGGAGAAGATAATGGGGACTTGAAGCCAGAACCTTGAAATAAGTCAGTCAGAGAAAGACAGATACCATATGTTTTCACTCATATGTGGATCTTGAGAAACTTAACAGAAGAACATGGGGGGAGGGGTGGTGGTGGAAAGTTACAAACAGAGACAGAGGGAGGCAAACCATAAGACTCTTAAATACGGAGAAGAAACTGAGGGTTTATGAGGGGTGTGGGAGAGGGGAAAGTGGGTGATGGGCACTGAGGAGGGCACTTGTTGGGAGGAGCACTGGGTGTTGTATGGAAGCCAATTTGACAATAAATTATATTTAAAAAAAATCTTGGATGAGGAGAATAACTACCTCCTTGGGGAAGGCAAAGAGGCCACTTAAGAAACTTTTTCTTTCTAGTGTTCTCTCTTAAAACCTGGCTACCTGAGTCTCATCCCTCTCACGGCACCACTTTACACCAAGATGGACACTACCTTAGGTGTGTGTGTTCATACAGCTCTCCTGGATGCCAAGCATAGCTATCCTGGGAAGTCTTATTCCTGTTCCTCATCTTGCCCAGGACACTTTGCTACAAAAAGAACGCACAGCCACGCTCATCTAGGGACCTGCTCCTGGGGTAGCAAGAGGATCTTTACCCAGCACCCGCCCCCTGCCCAGACAGACTTGCCTATGCCATACGCTGAGCTTTTTACCTCAGAGTATGCCTGTACCTCATCCTGTGATGTTACCCCCACAGCATCCTCAGCCTCCCTCCCAAGGGTTTTCTGATGGACTCTGCTAGGGAAGAGTATGTTGATTTTCTAAATCATGTAAGTGAATAGCTTGTTTACTGACTATGTAAAATATTGAAGCAAATATTTGCAGAAGCTTCTGGAAAAACTCAAGTCTTCCTGAATAACTAATTTAATTCAGTAGCATTTTCTGAGATTTAGACTATGCTTTTTTAATCAATGTGGAAGCTGGGATTTACTTCTAGAAAAAATGCAAAGAACCTAGATAAGTTTATTCACATAGCACCCCCATTTCTGTTTACCTGGAGGATATTTATTACTTTCTAGAAAAGCGATATGTTCTAAAAATTAATTTAAATGTGTAATCCTACCCTTTCTCGGTTCAGTTTTTCTCCAGAAAATATGATCTATTTTTTTTCCTAAGACTAAAGTGGAGTTACTGTATTTATGACTGAAAAATAAAACTATTTGTTTATATCTGAAAGTTCTTTTTTTTTTTTTACCTTTTCACTTTTATTTTCTCCAGGTGCATCTGGCATAGTGTCTAAGACTAATTAACCCAGGAGATAAAAATGATCCTCAACTCTTCCACTGAAGATGGTATTAAAAGAATCCAAGATGACTGTCCTAAAGCTGGAAGGCACAATTACATATTTGTCATGATCCCTACTTTATACAGTATCATTTTTGTGGTGGGAATATTTGGAAACAGCTTGGTAGTGATTGTCATTTACTTTTACATGAAACTGAAGACTGTGGCCAGTGTTTTTCTTTTGAATTTAGCACTGGCTGACTTATGCTTTTTACTGACCTTACCACTGTGGGCTGTCTACACTGCCATGGAATATCGCTGGCCCTTTGGCAATTACCTGTGTAAGATCGCTTCAGCCAGTGTCAGTTTCAACCTCTATGCCAGTGTGTTTCTACTCACATGTCTAAGCATCGACCGTTACCTGGCTATTGTTCATCCAATGAAAGCCCGCCTTCGGCGTACAATGCTTATGGCCAAAGTCACCTGCATCGTTATTTGGTTATTGGCTGGCTTGGCCAGTTTGCCAACTATAATCCACCGAAACGTGTTTTTCATTGAGAACACCAATATCACGGTTTGTGCTTTCCATTATGAATCCCAAAATTCAACCCTCCCCATTGGGCTGGGCTTAACTAAGAATATACTGGGTTTCTTGTTTCCTTTTCTGATCATTCTTACAAGTTACACTCTTATTTGGAAGACTCTGAAGAGGGCTTATGAGATTCAAAAGAACAAGCCAAGAAATGATGATATTTTCAAGATAATTATGGCAATTGTGCTTTTCTTTTTCTTTTCCTGGGTTCCCCACCAAATATTCACTTTTCTGGATGTATTGATTCAGCTGGGCATCATACATGACTGTAAAATTGCAGATATTGTGGACACCGCCATGCCCATCACTATTTGCATAGCTTATTTTAACAATTGCCTGAATCCTCTCTTTTATGGCTTTCTGGGGAAAAAATTTAAAAAATATTTTCTCCAGCTTCTGAAATACATCCCTCCAAAGGCCAAATCCCACTCAAACCTATCAACAAAAATGAGCACACTTTCCTACCGCCCCTCAGATAATGGAAACACATCTGCCAAGAAGCCTGCCTCATGTATTGAGGTTGAGTCACACACTTGAAGCCTATCTGTGAAGTAATCCTGTGAAAGGAGAAGCAAGAAACACATTCCTCTACAGCACCTCACTACCAAAGGAACATTAGCTACTTTCCAGAATTTAATAAGAAAAAGGTTATGTGGTCTCAACAAACCTTTCTAAAGCTCTGAACAAAACCTTTTCTTTCCCTGTGCAACAAAACATAAAGTGAAGCCACATTTTGCCACATTTTGCATCAGACAGACAACGATCACTCCAAGAACGATGTCAGAAGCTAGATGAATGTGTTCACTGGGAAAATTTTACTGGCAGAAATGCCGTCTCCGCAGCCGGCTCCTGTTCTGTTATTTTTGACTCTTCCACATGAAGGTATTTGGAATGTGTTCAACCTTGAGAGGAGCGACAGGAGGTCAGAGCTTAAGATTGCTCTGCCCAGTTTCCAAGGGGCAGTAAAGCTTTTTTGTGCCTATGGAGTTACTAGCAGCTGTGGCCCACCTGGACCTGCCACTGCACTTTTTGTGCAGAGACTTGCTAAGCAGTACTTGTCAACTTTCAGACACTTTTGCGAAATTCAGCTAGTGTCTTATAGATTCACACGGCCGAAACACGCCAGCTAATTGGCCTATTTGTATACAGATATTACTAAAGTCATATATTAAAGTTAAACTACTTGTAAAAGTGTTACTCTGGTCCCAGGAAGTAGTGTCTTCCCAGTCATATCAGTTTTGTTTCATATCTGAGAAGTATATATATTTTGTGGAAAAAAAAGATTGTATACCTTGTATACCGTAAAGTATGCCTTATGTTTTAGAAAGTGTATGTTCTACTTGTATATGTATTCTATATCTCTAAACTGTTGCACTTGATTAAAATCTGGCAAAGTTATATTTACATTAAAATACTGTTATTGTAATGTGTTTAATCTTCAATGCTTAAAATATATGCTGATTTATTTTTCAAACAAGTGTAATTATGAACCCAATTCCATTCAAATTTTTAATACAACAGATAGTTTAATACGATTGCTTATAGGTTTTATATCCACAGCATGGAATAAATACACCCTTTTGAGTTTTTCAAAGCTTTTCATACAACAAAGAAAAAATTAATTTTTATAACACTAAAATAAAACATTATTTTACACATAATTATTTTTAAATTTTTTAATGTTTATTTTTGAGAGAGACAGACAGACAGAACACAAATGGGGGAGGGGCAGAGAGAAGGGGAGAAACAATCCAAAGCAGGCTCCAGGCTTCAAGCTGTCAGCACAGAGCCTGACACAGGGCTCGAACCCATGAACTGTCAGATCATGATCTTAGCCAAAGGCAGACGCTTAACCAACTGAGCCACCCAGGCACCCCCACATAATATTTTTAATAGTAGGACTTTTCTGATTACATACATGAATGATCATTGTAGGAAATGTAGAAGATATAAGGAAAGTGTTAAAAAATAAGTTATATTTAGTTCTCCTTATTAAAAATTACCATTTTTAACATTTGGGTGCATTTTCTTCTACATTTTTGTATTCATTATACACACATCCATACATAAATTGTGATATTGGAGTCAGAATATGTACTTTGTATACAGATTTTTCTCATAATGTCATAGCATAGTAGCTTGCTACACCGTTAAATATTTTCCTAAGATATTTTAATAATTGCATAACATTACAAAATAGAGAAAGACATTCTGATACAGTTAGCTAGTCCTCAAATTGGGACATTTAGCTTTTTCTGATTTTTCGGTATTATAAATTGCACTGTGGTAAATGTTCAAGTAATGAACGTGATAAATTCCTCACATTCTAGATGTGGTACAACTTTATGAACATTTTTAATACTCTTAATACGTTTTATCAAATATTTTACAGAAACCTTATAACAATTTACAATTGTTATATGTCTGAACATATCTCACCACAGTCCCAGCAGCATGAAATATTTACTAGATTTAAACAGAAAAGTAAAATTTACTGTAAGGATCCACATTCTACACGCACAAACAGGGATGCACCTGCCCTAAAGAAAGTACAGTAACATTTCTGCTCCCCTTGGGAAGTTGCCTACTTTTTCTCACTGGAGGCATCATTGGCTTTAGAGTCCACCTGGAACAGGCTGATGTGATTATCTGACTCAATGAACAGTGATCAAAAGACTGGGGTGATGTATGAAATAGTTGATGGAAGCTACAAGCAAGGGGTGGGGCATTCAGAGAGCCCTTAGTGGGCCGGCCAGAATCTCCACAACGCAGCCTATTACATTCACATTCCAAAGGACAGAGAATTTATTTTGAGAATAAATGTGGTTACATATGTCTCATATTATTTCCCCTTTACATTGTTTTTAATTTCATTAATATAATAGCAGCCGCTAACTCTCCAAAGTTCTGTTACTATTTTCACAAAGTATTACCTCTAAAAAATAAATTCTAGCTCATCCCAAATTATAGTGTAAACTTATCCTATTTGAATTCCCTCCAAATCAAACATATGACTGTTCATTTTTTTTATTCAATAGTCATCCCAAACTAAGTGATTACAAGTACTTCAAACTTGCAGAACCATTTGATAAATTACAGTTGATAAGATTTCTGGCAGATAACTATATTTAGATACCCTCTATCTCATGTATTTATTAACTGGCATGAATAACATGTTCCAAGCCTCATTTTCACTTCAATTTCATCAAATTATATTGTGATTTTTTCCCAATCCCATTTTGTGAAATGGACATTGGTAACTTCAGTGATTAATCTTGCTTCTTCAGTAAGAACAACTTAGTATTGAAGTGGAGACTCTACTTACCAAAATGTTAGGATGAGATGCCATAATTTACGCTTCATGGACATATTCTGGGATATTTTAAAATTTAACCATAAAGGAATAAAACTATTCAGAAAGACAGGTGCCCACCCATCCCCATGTACAGTCCAACAGTAAACATTTCAATCAGCTTCCATGGGCAGTATGAGATCGAGCCAAGTGTGAAGTACCCTGATTGGCAGCCATGGAAAGACTCACAGAGATCTGATACCACAGTCTCAGTTTTATAACTCTATACACTGGGCCACTTTTCTTCCCCCAAGAAAACATGCCAAAATGGGGAACCAGACAAGAGAAAACAGATTTAGACAAATCACAAAAGTGAAGTGAATGAAGCAAATGAGTCCCAGGGAATTTTGGATATTGGAACAAAAGGTGATTTCCCTGAGGGTAGAGAAGGAAGTAAATTAGGAGCAGATGAGACTGAGGAGTGAAAAGAAGTCTGGAGGCAGCCACCCACTGCCTCAATGGTCAGGATGCAACCCTCATAAAAGAGGTGCACAGGGATGTTTAGGTCCCCAGAGCCATGTTTCCCCTGGACCCAGACCAACCAGAAGATGAGACCTAAATATTAAGGAGGGAAGCAAGTTATAAACAGTAGACAATGGTATGGGGCAACACTCAACTGTATGATTTTTATTTATTTCAGGCTGCATGTTAGGAAGGAAAAGGTCCTCTCTAGAACCACACTGGAGGCTTTGATAAGACTGAAAAATAAATGTAATGGGAATAAGAAAATGGAAGAGGTGGAATATTTGAGCTAGTGGTCAGAGAGTCAGATTTTTAAAATTTAAAAATTTGAAAGTTAAAATATGATTCTGTAACTATATTCACCATTGTCTGATATATTTGTGTAGTGAACACCTGTGCAACTATCTACACAGGGTGCCTTCACCCTTTATCATAGGAATTTCCCCACCTCACCCAAGGACAGGACCACCACCATTTATTGGCCCAGGCTTGAAGTGAACCAATTACATATATTTTTCCCTAAGAATCCTTCGAACAGACACTGATGAACAGTTGGTCCTTCCCCACTGCTGAAAGTTGTGAAATGTAAGTTTGGAATCTATTAGTAACCACATCCCCAGTGAGAGTGAAGTTAACAGAAAAGACAAAAAGTCCTGAGATGCTTGAGTCCTTGATTCTACCTGTGTCTAATGCCATGTCATACTTCAGAACCAGCGTGCATAGCTAATATCTATATGTGTTCCTTCCTGCTTGACCAATAAGAATTTCCTCTCTGATGGCCAAGAGACACATGAAAAGATACTCAACATCACTCATTATTAGGAAAATGCAAATCAAAACCACAATGAGATATCACCTTAAACCTATCAGAATGGCTAGAATCTTTTTGATTCTAGAAATAACAAGTGTTGACAAGGTTGTGGAGAACAAGGATCCCTCATGTACCACTCATGGATATGTGAATTGGTGTGGCCACTGATGAAAACAGCAGGGAGGTTCCTCAGAAAGTTAAAAATAGAAATACCAAATGATCCACTAATTAAACCCCTGGGAATTTACCCAAAGGAATAAAAAAAACTAATTCAAAAAGATATATGCACCCCTATGTTTACAGCAGCATTATTACAATAGCCAAGATATGGCAGCAACCCAAGTGTCCAGTGATATGGATAAGATGATTTGATATATGTGTGTACACACACACACACACACAAAATGGAATACTATTCAGCCATAAAAGAATGAACCTTGCTATTTGCAACAACATGGACGAACCTTGAAGGTATTATGCGAAGAGAAATATGTCAGACAGAGAAAGACAAATACTATGTGATTTCACTTATATGTGGAATCTAAAAAATAACAAACAAAAAGGAAAAACAGACCCATAAATACAGAGAATAAACTGATGGCTGCCAGAGGGGAGGTAGGTAGGGGGATGGGCAAAATGGGTGAAGTGGAGTGGAAGATACAGGTTTCTAGTGATGGAATAAGTCAGAGGAATAAAAGGTACAGCATAGGGAATATAGTCAATGGTACTGTAATAATGTTGTATGGTAATAGATGGTAACTACACTTGTGGTGAGCACAGTATAACATATAGACTTATTGAATCACTATGTTGTACACTTGAAACTAATGTAACATTGTGTGTCAACTATACTTCAATTAATAAATAAATTCTAAAAATTAAAAAAATGCTTAATTGAAAAAATGTATTTTTTTTCTTTTTTGTAGCAGCCAGGACATCATTAATTTGCCATCCAGCAGGAATGATACCAGTCTAGGTCCCAAAATATATTCTTGGTCCCTAACTTAAAGGGTCACATAGGGCACCTAGGTGGCTCAGTTGGTTAAGCATCTGGTCTTGATTTCGGCTCAGGTCATGATCTCATAGTTTATGAGTTCAAGCCCCACGTGGGGCTCTGTGCTGACAGTGTGGTGTCTGCTTATGATTCTCTCTCCCTCTGTCTCTCCCTCTGTCTCTCTCTCTCTCTCTCTCTCTCTCTCTCTCTCTCTCTGCCCCTCCCCTGCTCTCTCCCTCTCTCTCAAAATAAACAGGCTTAAAAAACATTTATAAACTTTAAAAACATTTTAAAAAGTAAGGGGTCATATGGGCTGTCCCTCTTTCATAGGTCTCCTCATGACAGGGTGGGGACAGGACATCCAGCGTAGTGTGTATGTTAGAGGGAAAGAGGTGTGGTGACATGGAAGGATTTGCAGTTGGATGGAACTAAGGGTACTTATTGATAGTACTTACTATTATACATTATTGTAAATGGAGATCTCCCCCTGAGGTGGCACACTGATAAAACACTCTTGTGTTGCCAAAACAATTATATGATCTGGACCATGTGAAATGGTAAGTACAGAGAGGAAATGAGCACCCCATATCACTCGAGAGCTCAAATGACCTGCATGTTCTCTAAATCTCACCAAACCTGTGAGTACCACTTCCTACCCTGCCTAAATCCAATGAATGGACAAGACCTTCGTTCAGTGAGTTAATCTAACTTACTTGAGAAATAAGGTAAATGAGGTCCAACGGAATAAATTTTCACAATCAGAAAGAGCCAGAATTAGATTACTATCTTTTTTTCAAAAGACTGTAAGTTAGAAGAAGAGAATTCAGCTTTAATAGTGTTTAATTCTAAATCACTCATACACAACGCTCTGCATAATAACCCTCTATGAGTTTAAATACCCTAAGTTTTGCCCTTCAAGCAGAATGATTGAAAAATACTTATCTATGTGCACAAGAGATGTAAATTTGATTAATGTTAATTTTTAAACTATTAAAAGCCAGTTTGCTACTATAATTATTTTGCTTCAAATATCAAAACGGTAAGGAGCCATATATGCCTCTGAGCCCATTTCTTCATTCTTTCGATGTCCTAGTAAGCTTCCTTTGAAAAACTGAACAAAATGACAAATAGTAATCCTAGCTGACCCTCCCAATGAGTTGGGATCTATCTCACAGAACCTCTATGCATGACGATGTTCTGCTGTACCATATCAGTATACACAGTTGCTAAATGATAATTTTCACAAAATAAGCTTCAATTCTACTAAATGGCAGATTGAAAGCACGCTGGGGTTCACCAACAGAAAGAAGCCCTCATAGAGTTCACCACAGAGAGGAGAACATCATATATGCAGACTCTTAGGCAGAGTTGCTATGAATCAGCCAGCACCGTATGATGGGAAAGACCACAGATCTGGATTCTCTTTGATCTGGCATTCTCCTGGCTGCTATTGTTATAGCCACATTTCTAAGGAGTATTGAATGGACACAAAGCAAAGTATATTAGCCAGAGGACATGTGAGTATTTCTTTAAAACTGTATCTCAATTTCAATCATTGAAGATATGCACCAACAAAGAAGAAGAGAGTCCCCAGATACATAATCTGATGCCCTTACAAATAAATAACTGTGTTTTTCGTTCATTCGTGTAGCAAGTGGATAGTAGAAAGAACGAGTGAAAGAGAGAAAGAAAGAAAAAGAAAGAAAGAAAGAAAGAAAGAAAAAGAAAAGGAAAGAGAAAAGAAAAGAAAAGAAAAGAAAAGAAAAGAAAAGAAAAGAAAAAGAGAGGGAGAGAAAGAGAGAGGGAGGAAGGGAGGAAGGGAGGAAAGAAGGAAACTTTCCACTGATATCACTTTTATGGCTGTTCCTTGAGTCCCCCTATCTGTTCCACCTTCTTCCAGAAACAGCCCCCTATCTCCATTCAGTGTCCGCCCCTTCCCACAGTTAGTCCAGAGTATGGTTAGGGCTCTACTCCCATTGCCAGTATATCCAATGGGGAATGTGAGAAGGCCTAACCAAATCTGCCCATCATATTCCTCTGATTGCAATGGGATGGGCACATAACCTAAATAATCTCAATCAAGGTCAATTTCCTGATTTTCAAAGGGGCTAGGAGACAAAATGCCTGAGGAGTGGTTGTAACCATTTGATTATTCCAAAGGGAGAGGTGAGAATTTCTTGGCATTTTCACAGGAAGCCTAAGAACAAAGTCCATGTATGAAACCAACATATGAAAGTCTAGACCAAGAAATGGAGAGAAACCAAGTCCTGACGACATCATTTTAAAATTCGCTATCTGTTCCAGGAGATAGCATTACCCTACAGACTTCTCTTTTCTCTTAAACCAGCTGCGAATGGGATTGCTCTCACAATTATCCACCAAAATCCAATCTTCAGCAAAATCGAAATGACAGCCACCATTTATCAAATGCTTACATAGGACCATCAGAGATCTCTGCTTATATGTATTATATTATTTAATCCTCACAACAACCAATCTTATCAGTTCTATCATTATCCAATGAGACAAAAAGAGGCTTAGAGATTTTGTATAATCGGTCAGTGCAAGATAACATGACTGTTAACTGTTAGAGCTGAAATTTGAAGACAGTCATTTTGACTTCACCATCTATGCTCATATTTACTAAACTATGTGGCATCCCTCCAAAAAAAGGGGGGGGCATCATAAACACAAATCATATAGGTACCTTCCAAAATATTGCCCATATCTACTTATTCAAAATCAATGTAAGTAATATTTTACTTTGTCTTAAACCCATACTTACTGGGTTTCAGGCTAGAATTTCAACAGTCTTTGTCCTTGAAAGTTGGGCTCATTAATGGAAAGTACTAATTGACCTTATACAATATAACACTGGATTTTACATTTATTGTAATTTGATTTTGGATGAGCTTATCCTGGGTCTTGCAAATAAGCAGGCTATGACTGCTAACCGTCACAGTAATTAGTTCAGTTCTCTCTGGTCCTCTCTGTATCCAAGATTTTAGATAGCATTTCCTAAATGGGAGGGGTAAGGAAATTCCTAAAATAATTTTCATTACAAATTTCACCTTCTTACAACCTAATGGAATGATGTTTAAAAAAAAAAACACTATGGGGGTACCTAGGTGTCCCAGTCGCTGAAGTGCCCAATGCTTGATTTCAGCCCCAATCATGATCCCAGGGTCATGGGATTGGGCCCTGCATTGAGTTCCACATTGGGTGTGGAGCCTGCTTGGGATTCTCTCTCTCTCTTCTTCTTCTTCTTCTTCTGTCCCACCCCCATGTGCGCCTGCACACTTGCTCTCTCTCACTCCCTCTCCAAAAAAAAAAAAAAAAAAAGGAAAAAGAAAAGAAAAAAAAAAGCATTGTGGAGAAAACTATATTACATTCTGAGACAGATTTTCTTTTAAGGTATACAGTTAAGATTTGACAATAAATTTAGATGAAGAATACACCTGGATAAAAACAAAGTATGATTTATTTCAACTATGCCCAGAAAATGGGAGGATAAAGGTGATAAGATCACAGCCATGAGTCCTGAGGACAGTTCTAGGAGGATGACAGAAAATTGCCACAAAGTGGATAGTACTTAAAACTGAGAGATAAGAAGAGAGTTGCAACTGTTAAGGCAAAACACGCTCACCACTCCACCTTTTGCTTCTAGCTGCAGGACAGACAGAAAGCAGTAGTTACATACGAAACATTAAAAAAACAAGGCAATTCGGCCACAGGCTGAAAGAATGACCATGACATGATGAAAGTTCCAGCAGCCAAGATGAATCAGAAAGTAATGATGAAACCTATCATGATAGGAAAGGAGGGCATAGAGGTAGATCACTGATTCTCACCTGGGGATGATTTTGTGCTCCAGGGCATATTTAGCAATGTCTGGAAAAACTTTTGGTTATCACAACTCAGGTGAGGAAACTGCTACTGGCATCCAGTGGGGAGAGGCTAGAGATGCTGCTACATAACACCCAGGACAGTCCCACAAAGAATTATCTACTCCAAAATGTCACTAGGGCCAAGGTTGACAACCCTTGGGATCAAGAAGGAAGGGAAGAGCACCATTCAAGCAGTGTGTATTAGCAGCCATATATGGGGGTAAATAAGAAAGCATTTGGTCTCCCAGGTTTTATGACCCCCTCTCTTTTACATGTTTCTCCCCTCCTCTCCCCCCCAACTCTTTTATGTGCTCCCACTCACCTTCTAAACCGCACTGCACATGAACTTCATCCAAACAATCTATTTGGTGGAAAAACTGTAATAGAAAATGCAGCATCATTTCCGGGGCTAAGTAGGTAAATCTACTACGCTTGTGCAAAATGTTTTATATTTTAAATTCATTCATGAATGTGGGGAACAAAGGCAGCCGGTAGCAAGATGTAAAGCCTGTGGTTGCACTTCCACTTGCATGGGAGACAAAATGAAGGTGTGGGTCCCACTGAGCAGCTAATCCTCAGAGAAGACACCAAGTCCAAAAATGAAAGACGTGGGCATGACAGGACAGCTGGTTGCTCTTCCAGGGCACTCTATAGGATTTCTAGCATTTGATGTGATTCTAATGAAAATTTTTATTGAGCAAAATCAAAGGTGTATTTTATTTTTACTCTAAATATTTCCACAGAGGATTTGAGCAGCTTCCAATAAACAGCACAGTAAAACAGGGTGATATTATAGAAACCAGAAATAAGGGCCACAGAAGAGAAAAAGCAAAACCACTGACAATGCAGGCTAACAGAGTAGTTGCGACTGAAAAAGAAAACACTGGGTTCTGAACTTCTCACAGCTGGGATGAAAAGAAGAACATTACAACACCTCCAGTTCTTGTTATTAACAGCAGACCAGGTTCCCAAATGGAGCGGAGTCTTCCTGACACTAGAATCCTTAAGAGAATCTCTCACAGAGGATTGTTGATGCAGATAAAAAGCCATATGATGGATCATTTTCAAGCAGCATCTTTCATTTAGGCCTGACTTTTATGTGATTGGTCTTGTACCGTTTCCATAAAGAGCAAGAGCATGACACCAGCAATTCAAGGAAGGTGGTGACATGAGGGTATCCAGTACTGTGGTATGAGTCATCCAATGGTGTGCTTGTCAGGAGTAGTGATGGATTTGTGATGTCAGTGGGGACCTCTGGGTCCATTAAAATGTTAGATAAGATTGACTCATTCCATGAGGAAGTTCAAGATCTCCAAAATTTTCTGCAGAAGTCTGTGAAGTTTACATTTCCATGGTCTCATTCTATCTACCTGCTTCCCCCAGTTCAGTTTAGACATCATCTCACTATTCCATACAGGCTGTAGGATGCCCCTGTTCCATGTGATACACATGTAAAACAGCTCCAATTACACACACGCACCACATTCATAGGCATTAAAGGACACCTTTGATTCAAAGAGCCCTCCGTCCCTCTGGACATTTCTCCCGAGACCCCATGTAGTCCGCAGCCTCATGCCATCTCACCCACAACCCTCTCTTTCTCTGCACTTTCCTCTATTGTTACCACCTCCCTTGAGAAACCAAACCCAGTTGCCCTTATTTTCTCACATAAAGCAGCCTGGCCATTCATCCCAACAGCTCCCCACTGCTGAATATCAACCAGACCTGAAGCAAAGAGTCGTCTTCTCCCCAAAGCGGATCGTCAGAATACTTCCTTAGAGAAATTCTAACACATACAACTAAGACAATTGTTCACCCATTACTGATAGTTTAATGATGCTCAATATCAGCACCAGTCTGAAATGGTGGAAAGCAGAAAAACTCCTCATGGAATAGAGGATCTCATAATTTTATTTATTCAGGATTCATCCTCCACCAATCTTCATATTTTTCTGCCAGTCTGATATGTCACTTCTTGCTATTCCTACCTGCCAGGGACTATCTACTGTTTTGTATATGAAAGTGCCCTCACGATCTGTGTGGACATCCACTCATGAAGGTACACTCCTGGGGTTCATCCAGTGGATTTTTAAGTAGAACCAGCTTCTCAACCTTTTTCCCCTTATATCCATTTAACATATCTACTGGGCTTAGTTCCTAAGCTCTCTCATATTCTACAATTGCTTGAAAATTTTAAAATGACATCATCTTTATTTTTAAATATAAATCATTATGTAGCTAATACCTAAATGTACACATTCTAAGTAAAATAGTCTCAATTTACCATATGTGAGCTTAAAAATTATCAGTGTTAATACAACCTCACGTTTTAAAAAATACTGGTGGCAGGTGATTAATTTTACTGAAGTTAAAGATTAATTTTTGTCCCCTTGAACTATATGTTCTTTTCATAACCTTCAGGGCTAATGTCTTACTTCCCAAATACCTTACACTCTTATAAATTTTCTTCCCCTGTCCATTATCGGTTTCACCATAAAGGATCTAATAAAGTTTCACACGTTATCAACTTTAGGAAAGGAAAAGTCATTGAATATGATCTTCTGCAACCCCTCATTACCTACAAGGTAAACCTAGCCCTCTTGGAGGCTTTCTGCTTTAACACAGGACAACACCTTACAAGAAATGGGATTTGAAAATGGGATTCCAACTCTTAAATATCAGACAGAAGGGAGAGAACTTTGGAGAAGATGTTTCTAGGACTCTTAAAATCACACCATAGGTCAACCCTGATAATAGGAAAAGGCAATTAGAGGAAATGACAAGTCACCCCCCAGGGAATCTGGGGAAGGGGGAAAAGGTAAGTTAGGTTTGCAGGTAATTAGGAAGGAGAAGCCTAGGTTCATGTGGAAGCTGCTCAAATAAGCCAAACCCAGCTCAGCAGCAGCTTGTCATTATTTCTTCATAGTGACAACTTCCACATGCCCCAGGGTCATGATTCCCAGCTCCTGAGACCCTGAACCTGCAAAGCAAAGGGACTGTGACAGGGAGGAATCCAACCTTATTTTAGAAGTGTTATCTTCTCAAACTGTAGGTGAAGATCCACCATGGGAGGTCAGAGTTCAGCCAGAGTTTGAGCTTAAATTTCCTATTTCCTAGGTCTTTAAGCCATATGCTGTCATCTAGGAAGCATTTCCTACATTGTGAGAGTGTACAAAAATGAACCTTGGGGAGCTTCTGCTTGAAACTGGACTTTTGTTACTTTTGACATAGTAACTATCTATGAAGTGTCATTTAGGCTGTTTGGGAAATAAAATAGGAGAAACTCAAAACACTAAATGCATTCAAATCAGAAAACACTTCAAACCACAAACTAAGGTTACTATGGCTTCTCCCACACGGATTCTCCGGTTTCCCTAATCTTGTTCTGAGTCATCAAACATCTCTGAAATGTCTATGACTCTGTCCTTGCCATTTAATTTGGTATTACTTCGAGGAACAAGTTGAGATTTCTTGCCTGTTAAGTGGCAATGCTTAGACTTCATGTAAATTATAAGACTCAGTCTGCACAGCAATGTCTCAAGCAGACTGTCTATTTAAAGATGGAGAGAAAGAGCCATTATATCTCTTTCAGGGTTTTATCTTCTCTCAAATGCATATGGATGCACAGCAAGCAAGCAGCAATACCACACTTCCCTGGTCATTGAATATCCTGCAGTGTACTTCTTAATTAAAACCAGCATCACAAATATGATTGCTTAAGTGCCAAAAACCTGGCCGGCTTAATGGCCAATCAGAGAACTACATAATCATTAAATCCATTTGAACTACTATTTTTTTTTTCCTGAGGTGACTACGGTTAAGCTCTAAATATTCTTATTGTTTCCCATCCAGTGTATTTTTTTTTAAAAAATACTGCTTCTTTTTCAGCATCATAACTTCCACTTCAATTCTGTCATCACATTTAACCCTATGTTACAATAGTTTATTATAGTTTTTTGTTTTTTTAGCTGGAGTTTGTAGCAATGCCGGGGATTAAGGAATAATTTGAGTCAACGACACATACAGTGTTGCCTAGTAACACAGGCTGATCTGTACAAAGCCATAAATTGCAAAATTTCATAGCAGCATAAAAACTTTTACTGGCACTTAAGCATATTTTTCCCTGATTGAAGCAGAATTCATGCAACAATTACAACCACATGACAAAAGCTGGTAATGATTAGCCTTCAAGAGCTGCTGTTTTTTCCTGACAGTTCCAAAGCTATTTTTGTTTGTTTCAGGAAAGAAAGCATCAAATTCTTTATGGACCAGCCTCACTGACAAGGCAGGATCGAGCCGGTTAATTAGGCAGTGCCAGCCTTTTAACTACAGCTCCCAATGAAGAATGGAAGTGTTATGTAATAATTTACAATTCTAATTAATTTGTGTCAACCAAAACCATCTCTGAGTATATCAATACACACTTTAGAGGGCAGCGCTCCTTACCATGGTGCAAACATGGCTGAGACTATCATTGAGAAAAGAGCTTCAAGAAGATGAAAACTGGGAGCCAGGAAGGTTATTTTCAATTATTGTAACAAATATCTTATATCTTCAACATTTATAATTATTGAAGAAAAACTTGCAAACCGAAGTTGTTAGAGAATTTGGGGAAAATTATTTTCACAATGAATTCAAAGCAACTTGTTGAGTAATATCCCCTTGCCAGCCCAAAGAAAACATAGGTTTGTGGAAATAATAATCTTTCATACCCTGATACACACACACACACACACCACTCATTGAATGAGTATTTCACTGACCGGATACTGAGTGACTTCTTTTTCTCTGACAAACACATGTTTCTATGAATAGATTCACCAATGTCAAGGGATTCGTACTACAGCTCAAGGAAATTGAGGAATAAATGCTTTGATCCTTCCGTAAACTTCTCACTGGCTTGAACAACAACAACAACAACAAAACGCTTATAAAAGTTTAATAGGTAAGGCAGGCACCAAAGAATGCATCATGTAACACATGGGAAGAGCTGTATGTTCAGGCTTAGTCTTTCCATCAGCTTTGCGACTGAGCTTCCTGATATACATCTCGATAAGTCTTAATTTACTTTCACTCAAGCCCCATAATGTCGGACTCTGGCATGATTTCTCAGAATCCCCAAGCCCAACACAGCAACAGTAAGATACTTGCAAAGATCCAGATACCACAAAAAGAGATGGAACAAGATGGCACTGAAAGCAGAGGTAGACAATGAAATAAAATAAATATACAATAAAATAAACAGTAAGATAAAACCAGATAAGGGAATCCAACTAATTCAGAGATTCGAGGCCTAAGAAAGCCCATCCACATACCACAGACTTGGAATGCATGGAAATGGTCCAGAAGTACAATAAGCCCACAACTTAGTGACTGTGGGATATTGAGAAAGTTGTTTAACCTCCCATGTTCCAGTTTCCTCCCCCATAAAATTAAGGGATTGAATTAGATGAGCTCCAAAGTCTCTAACAGCTCTAAGATCCCATAAGTAAATCTTGTTGCTGATGAATAAGAAAGTCTCCATGGCTTCCCACTCCGATTTTACTGCAAGCAAGGACAAAGAAACCAGTAGACAGAGCTGAGGAACTAAAATTTGCACAATGGTCAAAGTGTGATTCACTTTCCAAACATACAATTGCACAAAAATGAGACCTGTGTAATTACTTAGCATGTTCAGTGCAGAGCAGACACTCAGCAAAATCACCCCCCACCATTGCCACTCCTATATACACATAAACCTCCAAGCAAGTTTTGCTGTTTGCCTTCCTTTATGGAGTGAGTGTCTGTAATTACGAGTGTCAATTATAAAGACTGAAAATAACAAATCTGAAAAACTTATTTAGCAAGTGGCAGTAAATTGTCTGGATTATGTATAGACTGACAATTTAGCCACTAATTTCAGATTAAATTTTAATGCCGATTCACTTGGATATTTTGCAAGCTGACATTCATCAAATAAATCCTAATGATAAGTGAAACATGTTTTCTACCCTGTGTTAGCAACAGAACACCAAATTCTTGAATGATCAGTAAATGAATTAAGTGAATATTTTATGTTTCACTGAAACTAATAACTCATTCTGAAAGGAGGCTATGGAACATGGATTCAATACTCTACTGAAGCTTAGAGAAGCATAATGAGACTAACAATCTCTGAGCATCTTTCTCCAATTAGCCCAAGAGAAAACAAATAGATTTGTCAAATTGCTACTCACTTAGTGCTGGTCAGAATAAAATAAAGCATACAGATTCCCTGAAATGTACTCTCTAAAATATATTACTCGAAATTTCCAAAGACTTCTTAAAGATGAATATTGTATAATTATCAATAACGAAAGTAAAAATTCTAAACTATATGGATTATCAGCGTCATTAGTAATTTTGCAGTTTACTAAATTAACCAGCATTACTGAAGTACTTTCGACACTGCATTACACAAGTAGTATGCACTTTTATTTAAATTCTCTGGCCCAAATTGACAGGTAGAAATTTTGTGAAACTGCCAAAAAGACTTATGCTATTCCTTAACCTCATAACTTCAGAGTAAGGTCTATGTAACCAAAATTGGGGAGTTTGGGTTCTTAGCCAACTAAAGGGAAAGTTCCAATTTAATTTTCTGTCTTATCTACAATGCTATTTCATTTCCGAAGGAAAGCAGTAGTTACACTTTTTATTATGTTTGAAATAGTTTTAACTATGTTTAGTGTTCTTTGGGGGCTCTTCCCATTTATGTAAATGATGGTGGACACTTATTTCCTGATGTAAGAGATGTAAAGCTTTGGTGGGGAACAGGTTTCTTAAATGTATTCTTTAAATCAGAAAAGTGTTCAAATAATGTACTTCTCTCAGAGGAGCACGTAAGAAGCTCTCTGCCTTTTAAATAAGGTGTGACAGATAATATCATTATCACCCTTTATTTTAGAATTTGTAACAGAAGCACCATTAAAATGTTCATGATGAAGGAGAGAGGATAAAGTTTGAGTTTTGTTTTCTTCTTTCCTTTTATTTAAAAAGAGTGGCTTCCTAAAATATCTTGGAAGACTGAAAAGTAGTTTTCAACTTAGAAACACAGAAAGTAAAATAGGTCAAAGTCCACTGCCTCTATTTTCAATTATTGAGACATACAGTCCTCAAACAGTCAGAGTCAGCCAGAATTGCTTGAGACCTAGAGATCACGACGAAAATATCTTATAGTAAAATGTATTCCCCATAGGTTTAAACGCAAAATGAGAACCGAACTTTTTATTACTCGTTAAATGAAATGTGCAGTCTTTTTCCCCTTTTAAGGTCAAGTATGCAGTATTTTGGAAAACGAACCATAAAAGCATGATTAGAGAGAACAGAGGAAGTCATTATTTTCTTCAGTCATAAAGAATGCAGCATCATTCTATCGATCTAATGTATCTTTGTAACGGCAGTGGCAGCATGTGGCAGTGCTTAAATTGCAAATACAGTATTTAAGAAAAAGCCTGAATTAAAAGAGTACCAAGATGAGCTGGAAAATACCGACAGGGATTGGATGATTTTTACAAATTCCATTTCCTCCCCGAAGACCCACTTAACATTATGTATTGCCATATTCTCTACCTACACGGAAATAATGCATTCATCAGTGCAAAAATCATAAAGTAAATCCAAATGTACATAGTTAATGGCTAAGGGGGAGAGAGTCCAATTTGTGGTGTAGGGTATAGGAAACAAAAATACGTGTGAAATCAGCGTAGAAAATGTTGAATCTCAGTTGATAAATGTATATAACATCTTTGTTTACTTAGCTCTTTTGGAAAGATTTATAACAAAATCCGAAGAGGGCAGGATGCACCTTCTCACTGTTACCATCAAGACAGACTTCATGCAAAAGCTTATCACAAAGACAAGTATTTCAGAGTGTGTGGCTTCTGCAAAAGCACAGCTTCACTGTCGAGCCCATTCCAATGCAGTGTCAGTTTTGCAACAACAGCTGCTAGCTATCTATCATATTTAGGGCAGTTATGCCTTTGAGATACTCTGCTAGAGGCAGCTGGACCAACTTGAAACCAATGTGAAAAACATGTTCAGGAAAGTAAAGGAAATGATCTGTAACTTTATAAACACACCGTATCGTACATGAGATTCTCACCAATCTAGCTTTATCAAGTCAGGTTATCTTGGAGGGAATGAATTTTTAAGCCACCATTCAGGCTCAGGATCTCATGTTTCAGGACTTAGTAATGGCTTCCATTTCCAATCTATCTTCTTTCAAATGATGTATAGCATTTTGTGCAGACCCTGGTTCTCGATAAAATAAAAAAAAAAACCTAAGAAGGTAAATCTTACCAACAGCTTCACCATCTACAATGCATAATGAGCAAAATCATTCTGACTGAGGGAGAGCATAAAACAACTTGGGAGATTCTGCAAAATCCGTTGAGAAGACTTTTAGTTTTCTTGGTTGGTTGGGTGGGTGGTTGGAGCTTTATCGTTTTGTTTTTTGTGTTTTTTTGTACAGAGTGGCGATGCTGCAATCTTGGTCTCATAAACTAACATGAATTAAGAAAGTCACCTCTGTCCAGGCCAGTTTGTTTCTTATCCCAATAGTTTGTTAATGTAATGAACAAGATAAATAGTCCGCCTGAGAAATAAAACTAACCTCATGAATAAGCTAAGGAAATGTCAGGCCCCACTTGTTACTGAAAACTCGGCAGAAACCTACACAGGCCCAGAATAACTGGAAGGAGGCCAAAGGTGCAGGCGCCAAATAAACTGAAGATTCTCCTTCAGGCTTGTTTATTTTTTCTACGCATCTTCAGAATAAGACCCAGGATTTGGCTAGTCATTGCTAAGTAAGACTGTTAAGCCCATAAAAAATACTGGGCATAAAAAAAATTCAAGATTTATTATTTTAAAAGCGATTTTTTCCTTACACTCAAGCTAGATGTTCACCACACTCAAAGTTGGTGGCCAAACTGAAAACTTGAACACGTATGCCTTCAGTTTTTTAAACAAAATGCTCCTTTTCATTTGGCATTTTAGCATTATTAATAGAAAAATTAATGTCACCTCAAAGCAAATTAAGAAGATAATAGTTCCAACGTTTCCTCTGAGCCATTCTTGTTCCCCAGACCAGAAAATCATTTCTAAGGGGAGATGCAAAAGAGCAGATAGGACACCACCTAAGGTGATGGGGTCCATAAAAATGCAGGTGTGTATGTACATGCTGTAAAGGACTCTACAAGCCCACCCACATCTCCAGCCATAGCTCAGCATCTGCACTTAGCAAAGTAATCACAAGCTGAAATATCCACATAGCTGAGTCAGTCTTGATCACAATACTATGCACCGTGTCAATCAATGCCTTTGTTTGTGTGAGACCACACTCCAACATACACAATCTTGATAGGTTCAGTAGACAATTAGTATGTTGTGCATTTTGTTGGCCTAAATATTGTTCTCACATGTTCCAAGTGGTGCTGACATCTGATTCCTTACAATAATTTGATATTGCACTTAAATGAAATGTACCTTTAGAAGCCTGGTTCAGCGTACTGGGCAACTGATCTATGAAAGCAAAGCTGAAGGCTGACAAAAAGAAAAATCTGAGAGTGTCAACTCTTTCTCTCTGTCACTGTTAATGACAAAGTAGAGTTAAACTGCACAACCAGACATGAATTTAATATTCATTCAACAAATATTTTTGAGCACCTAGCACTCCTAAAATTGTTGGATATACAGAACTTAAGAAACATTAAAAAATAATAAACAACCTTTGTTATCATAGAAATTACATTTTAGAAGAAGTAAGAAGATAACTAATGGGATAGGTAAGTAAAATAAGTAGAATATAAGTAAATAATAAAATACATAGAACATACAGGTGGTAAGTACTATGAGAAAAACAAAGGAGACAAAAAGATAGTGATTACCAGGGTTAGAGGTAGGGCAGGGATTCTGCTGCAAATAGGGTAGTATCAGGGAAGACCTCATTGTGATGGTGACCTTGAACAAAGGTAATGAGAAGTCAGTCACAGTAATATCTGGGAGAGAAGACTTCCAGGCAGAAAGAATGGCAAATCAAAGTGGGGAAGATGTGTGCAAAGTTTGCAATGGTTATGTAGGTTATTTAAGGGTTATATTCTTAGTGACATCAGAGTACAATCTTCCTGGACTCCTTCTGAAACAAGAAGAGATATACATCTACACAAATATGAAAAATCCTATATACGTAAGTACGTAAGTGTTCATGTCTGTTACCTTCACAGAATATTAAAGGATAGTGGGAAGTTTGGGATGGGTCACCAAACTCCCTGATTTTTAAGTCCAAGAAAGGAGCCCTAAAGGGATCAAATGCTTTCTCAAGGTCACACCCTTATCTGGGTGGCAGAGCCAAGGTCAGAACTCCAGGGGTCCTCACTCTGGAATTTTTCTCTTCTTGAATTAATCATAATAAACACTCTCAATTCATTCTGATTATGGTGGGAAATCATGAGCAGTTTAAGGAGAAGAGTTCATGATCTGCTTTACTTTTGTAAAGGCTCACTCTGGCAACTATGTGGAGAATAAATGTTAGGGAGGGCACGGGTAGACACAGAGAGACCAGTTAGGAAGCTGCTGTGGTGGCCTCTCTACCTAGAAAAATATCTGTCAAATCAATGAATGAACATAGCTAAGTGCTTCACAAGAGAGCAAATATTGTTTCTTAAAAATTATTTCCTAAATATATTTTTTTTCCTAAAAGTGTCTGGCACTCTATATATGCATTTGGAACAGTTGGAGATACCAAAGGAATAATAAAAATATAGCCCCTGAGGATATTCACTTCAGGGAAGATGGAATAGGGGTGCTTTTCCCTATCACTCCCACTAAGTGCAACTAAAACCATCGACATTATATATAAGATAAAAACAAGAAGACTGAAAGATGGAGAGAGGCAGCAGACTACACAAGGACTTCAGGACCCTAGAAAGATAGGACGGTGAGTCCCTGGGTTCTCTTTCTGAAGTTGAATAATATGACAACCCAGAAACATCCATGGACACAAACAAAATAAGCCCCAATGAAAGCTCGCTCTCCCTAATCAAAGGACTAGGAAAAGGGCAGCCTAGAAATAACACTTTTAGATAATAACTGCTCTACTCCAGATAAATACCACAGAAAAAAACTATGGCCTCACTCCCATACACACCAGGCAAAGGACAATACAGAGCACCAGACTTCCAGCTTCATGAGGCTGTAATGAGGTGCCCCAACAGCCCTGCCAGGGTGGAGTCAGTGAGAATCAAGTAGTGAGCTGGGACTTTCATCTCCTCTGGCCAGAAATAAGTTCCTCCCATAAGGTCAGTAAAGACCGCTGGAAGGCTTGGAATTCTACCTTCTTCCAATAGTAACAAGGCACCCCCTCACTTCCTCCCCACTGGGGTAGCATCAGAAGGCCTGGCAGAAAGTAAGGAATTTCACTATACCTACACTGTGGTCTCAGTAGAGACCACATGGTATGCCAGAACTCCCATCCCTCCCTGCAGTAAGGTTAGAACAATCCCTCCACTGAGATGCCAGAAGAGGTTAAGTGGGAAACCTGAACTTCTAACTCCCTCTGGCAGCAATGAGGTAGCACTGTCCCCTCCCCTGACAGAGTAGTGTCAGAGAAAGCCAGGTAAATCAGAAGGCTTAAGTAAGATCCACAGTGTCACAATATAATGTTCAAAATGTCCAGGTTCCAATATAAAATCACTCATCACACCAAGAACCAGGAAATTTGAAATTGAATGAAAAAGAAAATCACTGAGATGACAAAGATGTTAGAATTACCTGGCAATGATTTTAAAGCAGTTTGTATAGAAACGTTTCATTGAGTAATTATGAACACTCCTAAAACAAAACAAAACAAAAAAATTAGAAGCATCAGCAAAGGAACAAAGTCTCAGCAAATGAATAGAAGATATACAGGAGAACCAAATGGAAATTTTAGAAGCAGAAAATAACCAAAATAAAAGTCTCAGCGAATAATCTCAACAACAAAATGAAGGGGGCATAAGAATGCATCAGAGAAATGAAAGAATAATAGAACTTAACCAATATGAAAAAGTGAGAAAACAGATGGTAATAAACAAACAAACAAACAAACAAACAAACAAACAAACCGAGCCTCAGAGGCCTGGGAGACTATTAAAAAAACTTAACATTTGTGTCACCAGAGCTCCAGAGAGAGGGCAGAGCTGAAAATGTACTCAAAGACAAATGGCTTAACACTTTCCATATTTTGGCAAGAGTGATAAACTTATAGACACCAGCAAACCTATCCTAAAAGAATGGCTCCAGGAGGTTCTCTGAACAGAAAGGAAATGGCAAAAGGAACAAACTTGGAATCTCATAAAAGAAGAAAAAAACATAGTAAGAAAACACAGTAAGAAAAAAAAAAAAGAAAAAAAACACAGTAAGTAAATACAATATAGTTTCTCCTTCTATTAAGGTTTCTGAATTATGTTTGACTGTTGAAGGAAAACGTATAAAACTGTCTGATGTGGCCCTAAATGTATATAGAGGAAATATTAAGCCAATTATAAATGGAGGAAGGTAAAAGGACATTAGCGTAGACTGTGAGCACTTATGTACACATAATATAGTACCTACAGCAACCACTAAAAAAAAACTAAACAATATGATATACTCAAAACCACTATACATAAATAAGATACAACTCTTAAAAACTGTGCAAATAGTCCACAGAAGTCAAGGAAAGCAGAAATAAAAAACATAGAACCAACAGAAGAAAAATAAATAAAACAAGCCCTCACCTGTCAATAATTACATTAAATGCTGTATTGGTTTTCTGCTGCTGCTGTAATAAATTACCATGAACTTGGTGCTCTAACCACACACATTTATTATGTTACAGCTCTGTAGGTCAGAAGTATGACACAGGTCTCACTGGGCTAAAATTAAAATCTAGGAGTCAGCAAGTCTGCATTCTTCTATGAGAGCTGTGAAGGATCTGTTTCCTGGCCTTTTCCAGCTTCTAGAGGGTGTTTGCATTCCTTGGCTTGTAGCCCCCTCCTCTGTATTCAAAGCTAGCAGACAGGTGGAGTCTTTCTCACACTGCATCACTCTGACCTCTTCTGTCTTTCTCTCCCACTCTTCAGGGCCTATATGTTTACATGGTGCCCACCCAGATAATCCTGTATCTCCATGTCAGCATCAGCTGATAAACAACCTTAATTCTATCTGCTATCCTAAGTCCCCTGCTATGTAAGGTAATATATTTGTCATATAAGAATATAGGTTCTGGAAACTAGGATGTGGATCCAGGATTCAGGAATCCAGGACACCTAATTTTTGAAATTTAAAAATGCCAAACCAGATTTTTTGTTTGTGGTATATTTTAAAGCATTATATTTAGTAAATGAATCCTTACAAGAACAAGGAAATGCAGTAATTACATTATTCACAAAATAATGACATAAACTATGAACACATGAATTTAGAGTATACTTCGAGGAATCCAGTAATGGGACATAAGGTAAACCTGTATCATAAATGCATTCCTCATTATGCCTGTCTTAGTACACATGAATATACCTATAGTCTTATTAAGAAATAATATCACAGGGGCACCTGGGTGGCTCAGTCAGTTAAGCATCTGACTCTTGGTTTCAGCTTAGGTCATGATCTCGCAGTTTGTGGGATTGAGCCCTGAGCCCCATGTTGGGCTCCATGCAGACAGCATGGAGCCTGCTTGGGATTCTCTCTCTCCCTTTCTCTTTCTCTGCCCCTTCTCCATTCTCATTCTTTCTCTCTTTCTCAAAATAAATAAAACTGTATTTAAAAAAAAAATACCACAAATATGCATTCAGCAATCTGTAGATTAGAAAACATAAGATACCAATTATTCTACTCTAATATTTCTGTGGAAGATGTCTCAACTAATAATAAGTCATTGAAAGTCACACTTTTTCCTAAGTCACTATTTGCAAAACTCTGTGCATAGCCAAAAAGGTCTACCATTTGTGTTATTATCATAATCCCATATTATGAAGTTGCGTGAGTATTCTTGAGTATGACAGTCATGTCTATTACACATAAAAATGCCAGTATGCAAATTGAGCAGATAAAGAATCAGTTACCCAATACACATGCACAAAATGCAAGTTTTGCTTCGGAAAACAGTATCAACAGTATACTATGGTAAAACTTAACAGAATTATCCTAAAGGGAAGACATCTGACTGTATAAATCAAGAATTTGTAACCTCTATTTCCACTATCTCATCAGCCATTGGTTTGGTTACCACAGAGGCATGCAGCCCCCATGGAGATTACTCTTGCCATTAGTTCTATTGCAGAACCAGATGGGAACAGATTGAAATAGGTCAAGGTAAAAAATGTCACCAGATCAAGGGTCTGCCTCTGTAAACCTGCTGTCTAGATTCCAAGCTTAAAGGGCAATTTTGTGTACTTCAAGCTAGAGTGGATTGCCACAGTTCCATTTTTCTAACCTGGCAGGCTCAACTGATGGACACAGTCTTCCCACAGGTACAGTGAGAGGTTCATGTTTGGTTCACAGGGAGGACTCTGGGTGCAGCGGAATGGGTCGTTTAAGTCTTTGTTCAATTGCCATGAGTCATGTACTCTTAAAGCAAGTCACTTCATCTCTCTGAGCCTCAATTTAATCATCTGTCAAACAGAAATACTGGCTCAACCTCAGAGTTATCGGAAAGGTAGAGCGAAGTAATGTGTAGCAAAGAACGTCGTAGGTATCAGGCCCTCAGTAAATGTTAGTAATATCAATGATAGCTGTCTGTTTCAAGCAAGAGTGCCAGAGGGGAGATTCAAAAGAGAGTATCTTCCTGGTTCCTCAACTTGAGAAAATGGAAGAATAAAATGTCCAGCCCTGGGTGGTCTTATGGAGCTTAAAGATCAATCCTGGGTTATAAACAGCCCCCGTCACCATGAGTTCCTAGTTGATTTACTATCCCCATTGCACTCTTCCAGTACCAGGAAAATGGAATTACCCCCTACTAAGTTTCTCGCCACTAATAATAAGAAGTCAAGAGGTTACTTAACCTTCACAACTGCCATAAGAGGTGAATAATAGTATTTACATTTAAAAGACTGAAACTCTGAAAGGTTGGAAAACAGTAAAAACTTGAACTGTACTGTGTCTCATGCCAAAGCTTATGCCCCCCTCCTCTAAACCATACTTTTTTATGATTCATTTCAATATCAGCATTAATATTATTCTGAAAATGACCCAAATATCACTAATACCTAATATTTACTAAGTATTTATAATATGCCAGCTGTTTTCATACATTAACTTATATATTTCCTACAACAATCTGTGGAATAGGTGCTATTGTCATCCTCATAACACAAATGTGAACACTGAGACCCAACAAGTTAACCAACAGTTTTGCCCAAGGTCAAATGACTGGTGAGCATCAAGGTTCAAATTCAAATCCAGACAGCCAAGCTTCAAGTTTCATCCAAGGTGTTCTTGACCATAACTAAAGATGGATGTACCAGACAGAGACATGATTCTCAACATTCATCATACAACATTCTCCCTGGGAGATATGGCCAAGAATTATAAACTTCATTAGGGAAACAAAATGATTTGCCCAAGATCACATAGCACCAAGACCAGAACTTAAACCAGGGCTTTGTTGATTATTAATAATAACAGGTACTATTTACAGGGCGCCTACCAGATGCCAGGCACAGAAGTAGGTACTTGATGTCTCAGAACAACCCAACCAAGTGAGTATTATTTTCTTTTTTTCATAGATAAGAAAATCAGAGTCAATAGTTATGGAAATTACATGAAGCCAGGTAGCCAGTAAACTGGGAATTTGGGATTTGAACCCATATATTTCTATCTTCAAAGTCCATGTTCTTCCAAACACCTCAGATTATTCCCTGTGCCTCACTCAGTCTATTGTTCCCTCCACATTTATAATTTATTGCTTTTACCCAAAAAGAAATAATTTATTTCCCAAGATCTTATTTCACAGCCAGGGTATGCACAGGTTTTTTTAAGATGGAACAAAAACATTGCAAGGAACAAAGATCTTCTCTAAGACTTTTTTTTCCTTTATCAAATTGTATCTAGCATTATTTCTTTATATATATATATATATATATATATATATGAAATTTATTGACAAATTGGTTTCCATACAACACCCAGTGCTCATCCCAAAAGGTGCCCTCCTCAATACCCATCACCCACCCTCCCCTCCCTCCCACCCCCCATCAACCCTCAGTTTGTTCTCAGTTTTTAACAGTCTCTTATGCTTTGGCTCTCTCCCACTCTAACCTCTTTTTTTTTTTTCCTTCCCCTCCCCCATGGGTTCCTGTTAAGTTTCTCAGTAGGTTCCTCAGAAAATTAAAAACAGACCTACCCTATGACCCAGCAATAGCACTGCTAGGAATTTATCCAAGGGATACAGGAGTACTGATGCATAGGGCCACTTGTACCCCAATGTTCATAGCAGCACTCTCAACAATAGCCAAATTATGGAAAGAGCCTAAATGTCCATCAACTGATGAATGGATAAAGAAATTGTGGTTTATATACACAATGGAATACTACGTGGCAATGAGAAAAAATGAAATATGGCCTTTTGTATCTAGCATTATTTCTTACAAATTACTATATTTTTCCTTCAGAAGAAAATGCGCCCACAGATCTTGGAATTTGTGAAATGCTCATTATATGCCAAAATCTTAAATTAGATGTTCTCTAGGTTGAAGTGAAATTATCTCACAGGAACAGAAATTTGGTAGGTATTTTGATTCAGATATAAGGAACTGGAGAAATCACCCTCAATTTGAAAGATGAAGATGAGAATTTTGAATATCTGGTAACTTTTTTTACTCTCACTAAAAAGGAACAGAATACTCCTGGTCCAAAGGTACCTTCACAATCATCTACCCCAATCCTTATTTTATTGATACATGCTTGTTTATTCAGAAAAAGGATTTGAAAGAAAGAACATACAAAAAAGACAGATGAACTAGAACACTAAAGATAAAGAGATAAATAAAAACCACACAGAGGAAGGTAAGAGATCATCGGGAGAATAAAGAAAAGATCATAATTGTACTTGTTTATCGGCTCCATTTTGGCAGCAAAGGCAAAAATAGAAAGTGTTATTTGCATATAACAATTTATCTTATATAATAATGTGAAGAGAAGAGCCTATAACATATATGGTTCAATATTATATATATGAAAGGCTAAGGTAGTGCCTAACATAAAATGAGTTGCTTGGTAAACGTTTAACTTCTTCCTGCCTCCCCTTAAAAGAGTCTTTTTTCTTTATTTCACACCAATTCAAGATTAAAGAGTACTATCCCTTTCTCAAATAATATGGTTTTGAGACTATTTTCTCCAGGGAATTGTTCCTGAACACAGTTCTTTCCTTAAAATAAGTAAATTAACTCCTATATGTAAGACAAAATTCAAAAAATAAGGGATAAATTCCTAATAACCTTAAATTGCTCAAAGGACTAGATTTAAGAAAAGAAAGAGGATGGGGCACCTGGGTGGGTCAGTTGGTTAAGCATCTAACTTCAGCTCAGGGTATAATCTCTAGGTCAGTGAGTTCAAGCCCCACATTGGTCACTGTGCTAACAGCTCAGAGCCTGGAACCTGCTTCCGATTCTTCGTCTCACTCTCTCTGCACTCCTCACCCCTCCAACTCATGCTGTCTCTCTCCGACTCTCAAAAATGAATACATGTTTAAAAAAAATTTTTTAATAAGAAGAGAAAGAGTAAAGGAAGAGAAAAGGAGAGAAAGGAATGGAAGGAGAGGACAGTAGAATATAATTATATAAAATCAGCACCTGTGTGCATATTTATAAAATTGTACATAAATTTCCTCAAGATCTCAAGATTCAGTTGACAATATTTTCCCCCTAACTACTCAAGACAATCACCCACAAGCACCCAGAGATTGCAGGAAAGCCACACTTATTTACCTATAAACATGGATGAGGACTAGTGACATGCAGGCTGTGACCATTCTTAAGAGCTATACGCATTTGAGGATTTCAGTACTTAATCAAATAATTTTATACATTTTAAGTGTTGGTTCACTCACTCAAAAGTTTTCATAAATGCAAAAAGGGCTGAAGTATATGAGAATTTCAGACCCTATAGATGAAATCCTAATGAAACAGAGACAAGATAGAATAATGCAAGGCTGCCCAATTGGCATGCCACTTCCAAGGGTACAGGTGTGCCAGCAGGGCACAGGTGATCTGAGATAGTGGCCTCTCAGCCTCAAGGCTACCGGACCAAGCAACCTCGCTGGTTTCCCCAATGTGTAAAAATTCTATAATTTTCTAGGAATGAGAAAGGATGGGAAAGCATCAAAACAACAACAGTGAAGACGGAAGAAACATTGATGAGAAGAATGATTTGAAATAGAAGGCAGAAAAAGTCATTGGAAAACCAGTTGCAAGTAATGATAGAGATGTAGCCAATTCAAAAGAACACAACGATTAGAAATATAACTTATAGTTGTGAGCATTTCCAGACAAAATAATGGGGTGAAGAGTTAAACAGGCATAAAAGTACATCAAATGGTCTAATGATGGTGAAGTGCCTGAAACAACAACTTTATTATAAAGTCTGCATCTGGGATACATGCAAATGCATATTTTGGTTTGGCTCAGTTTGGATCTTTTTCTTGCAACTACACAACTCAAAACTGCATATATTTCAAGGTACCCTAAGATGAAACCACTAACCGGACACAGTTAACCAGATTTTAATTATATACACAGCCAGATTTTAAAATGCATTATTTTTTATTGGTAACTATAAAAATCTGCTTGAATACAAATATATATACTATTCTATCAACTGATAATTAGTAGTATTTATTATTTTAGTGAGTATAAAATTCAAATTTTAGTCCTTGGGGCACTAAGGAAAACAAAAGATTGGCTAAGTTACAGACTTTTATTTACGCTTAATTTAGATAATCATATGAAGGTTATTTCTTATTAATATTCAATTCTAATTCAAACAGCAAAATACCTTTGAGAATGTTTACAATGGTTGGAAATCAAAGTACTTTCCTCATTTTCAAAACTTTTTATTCAATCCCAGATGTATAGGGAAAATCATTCAATTAAACCTCCTAAAAACTATTTTTACTTTTAAGGTATAGCCAGTCAAGACATAAAGTCTTCACAGTCCTTGAATACTCTTTGCATTTCTTTATTTTTAAAGTAATATCAAAACTGAAAGAATAAAATTAGTTAGTTCCGAAATCACAATTTTAATTGCTTAGTTTTCCCTAGTTCTCAACATCAGAGTATTTTATTTTAACCAATATCCAGATTATATAATAACCAATATCAGAATCAGATATAGGCTATAGGGGCTGGAAGCTGGAATTTAACATGTTAGGAGATAGGAGAGGAGAAGTCAAACCCACAAGAGTCAGAACTAAGCTTTGCATAAAACCAGGAGCCATAAAAGGCTGTGATTTCTTTTTTTTTTTTTTTAGTGTTTATTTATTTATTTTGAGAGAGAGAGAGAATGATCAGGGGCAGGGGAGAGAGAGAGAGGGAGAGAGAGAATCTCAAGCTGGCTCCATGCTGTCAGTGCAGAGCTCTATCTCACCAACCATGATGAGATCATGACCTGAGCTGAAATCAAGAGTAGGATGCTTAACCACCGAGCCACCCAGCCACCCCAGTTGTGCTTTCTATTCTACAAGTTCTGCCTGCCAGCCTCAGAGAGCTATAAGGAAGTTTGTCATGCATGTAGAATAAGGGTGAAAAGGAACCACTGGCAGGAAAGCAGAACACCAAAGCTGTGTCACTCATGGGTATGAGGGTCATATTCTCTGGGTATGGAAATCCCAATATGAGAAATAACTAGAATACTTTGTCCCAACCTGTAAAACTCATAAATTCTTGGAAGAGACAAATACAAAATCATTCCATAGGAATGACTCCACAGGAACAAGTCCACAACCCAGGACACTAGGACTTCTGTGTGAACAAAATGTATTAAAGAACTGCTGACAGTAAAAATGATAAGCCCTAAACAGAAATGAGCTACGCTGAAGCAGAATGGGTAGATGCAACTAATGGGATAATCTGAACCCTAAGAACAGATGACAATAGTCCATAATAAACTTGCAAATCAATATGAAAGTAAGTTTCAAATGATCAAAGAAATAGAGAAAACAATAGAAACTGTCAAAAACAGATGATTCATTCTGATTGGCTTGCCCATTCTGCCTGTTGGTCTCCCCAGTGCCCCACACCCATTCCCAAGAATCCCTTCTTTAAATAAACTAAATGCACACACACACAGATTTTTTAAGAGATTTTTTAAAAAGAGATTCTAGGAATAAAAATATATGATGAATGTAATTTTTTTAAGTGCTAATGTTTCAGTTCAAAAGTCAGTGCAGCTGAGCAAATGGGTGTCTGTGAAAGGTCACTGAGTGGAGAGCACAGTTACAATGAGAAATGGGCTACATACAGGTAAGACTGGTGCAATAAATAAATATATTGAGGATAATGGGAGTCAGTTTCCTCACTGTTGGAGAATGTAGTGGCAAATGCAGAAAGAGAATAAAATAAAATGTATTGAAAATGAAGGTATCAGTGAAACTCTTTGGTGTCAATGTAGACAATTTGGGAAGTAAATATAGAAGTATGTATACGTATGTTGATTTATGTACATGGAAAGACAGAGAATGAAGACAGAGAGAGAGAGAGAGAGAGAGAGAGAAATGTAATAGAACTTGGGAATAGTGGCAATGATTATACCTAACACTCAGATCTTAGTTTCTAAATAACCACTCTCCACTGAAAGGAGCCAGGTTCCTTGGAAAAATGGCTGCTTCAAGGACAATGGCAAAAAACAGTATAAGGTGAGTCTGGAACATCTTTAGGACAGAAATTAAGAAAAGGCTCAAAGAATCATGGGGAAATAACAAACACAGAGACATCAGTGTAAAGAAATTCCTAGCCAAATTTTGGACAATTTTGACATCAAAATAAAGAATTATTGCAGTGGAGTATAGTCCACAGAATAAAATAAGAATTCATGAGTCTATACTGCTATAAATAACTGAATATCTAAATGTGGAAAAAAATAAAGCTTTTCCTTACAGTAGACATCCAATGAATAAATGGAGATAGAATAAACAAATCAGCAAGCTACAATTTCATAACCATCAGAGTAATAATTAATTCAGCCAAGAAACATCAATGGCTAAAGCTACTGGGTGAAAGTTTAATGAAGAATGGGGTATGTATATAGTTTCAAAGTATTTCTCCTCAAAATCCCTATTAATTACAAAGAGATAAACAGTACCTTAACAGTGGAAAATCCTGATAGATACCACCTTAATCATGATCATGATTCACTAATAACAGGACAAATCAAAACCACTTGCTACCCGATAAGATGCAATGAGAAGAATATGGTATTACTTCTGTGATACTCCTATCAAAATACATATGAGCCTGACCATGATGAAACATCAGAGACACAAAACTGAAAGACATTACACAAAATAACTGGACTAGAAGCTTCAAAAGTTTCAACATGAAAGTCCAGCAAGACTGAGGAACTGTTCCACCTCAAGAAGGCTAAAGGGATCTGAAAACTGTACACAGTACATGACTGCACATTCAACACTTTTACTATAAAGACCAATTATCGGGGCACCTGGGTGGGTCAGTTGGTTGAGATCCTGACTCTTGATTTCAGCTCAGGTCATGATCTCATGGAGTGTGGGTTTGAGGCCCGCATCAGACTCTGTGCTGACAGCATGAAGCCTGCTTGGGATTCTCTGTCTCCTTCCCTCCTTGGCCCTCCCTGCTCGCATTTGCTCTCTCTCCCTCTCTCTCTCAAAAATAAATAAATAAACTTTTTTTTTTAAGGGCATTATTGAGACAACTGGCAAAACTGGAATGGAGTCTGATTAGATGGTAGTAATGCATCTATGTTAATTTCCTGATTTTGATGGTTGGGTTGCTTGTGATTATGGAGGAGAATTTTCTTGTCTATAAGAATTACACATTGAAATAATCATGTAATACGGTATCACTCACTCGTAAATGTGTCAGGAAAAAAAGTTCCTTATCCTATTCTTAAAAATTTTCCCTAGTTTTGAAGTTATTTCTTATTTAAAAAATTGAAATGTTGGAGTGCCTGGATGGCTTAGTTGGTTAAGCATCCAACTTTGGCTCAGGCCATGATCTCATGGTTCATGAGTTCAAGCCCTGCATCGGGTTCTGTGTTGACAGCTCACAGCATGGAACCTGCTTCAGATTCTGTGTCTCCCTCTCTCTCTCTCTGCCTCTCCCCAACTTCCTCTCTCTCTCTCTCTCTCTCTCTCTCTCTCTCTCTCTCTCAAAAATAAATTAACATTTAAAAAAAGTTTTAAAAAAGTTAAAAATTGAAATGTTATCAAAATGACAGCAGCATTCTTTACAGAGCGAGAACAAACAATCCAGTGATTCATCCCTTATACAGAACACCCACTGCTCATCCCAACAAGTGTCCTCCTTAATGCTCTTTGCCCATTTAGCCCGTCCCCTCATCCAAAACCCCTTCAACAACCCTCAATTTGTTCTCTGTATTTAAGAGTCTCCTGTGTTTTGTCCCCCTCCCTATTTTTATGTTATTTTTGTTTCCCTTCCCTTATGTTCATCTGTTTGTATCTTAAATTCCACATATGAGTGAAGTCATATGATATTTGTCTTTCTCTGACTGATGAATTTCACTTAGCATAATACATTCTAGTTCCATCCACATTGTTGCAAATGGCAAGATTTCATTTTTCGTTGCCAAGTAATATTCCATTGTATATAAAAATACCACATCTTCTTTACCCATTCATTAGTAGATGGGCATTTGGGCTCTTTCCATACTTTGGCTATTGTTGATACTGGTGCTATAAACATCAGGGTGCATGTGCCCCTTCGAAATAGCACACCAGTGCTAAAGGACCAGCCAGTATCCTTTAGATAAATACCTAGTAGTGCAATATCTGGGTCTAGTTTTAATTTTTTGAGGAACCTCCATACTGTTTTCCGGAGTGGCTGCACCAGTTTGCATTCCGCCAGCAGTGCAAAGGGGTTCTTCTTTCTCTGCATCCTCTCCAACATCTGTTGTTGCTTAAGTCGTTCATTTTAACCATTCTGACAGATGTGTGGTAGTACCTCATTGTGGTTTTGATTTGTATTTCCCTGATGATGAGCAATGTTGAGCTTCTTTTCATGTGTCTGTTAGCCATCTGGATGTCTTCTTTAGAAAAGTCTCTATTCATGTCTTTTGTCCATTCCTTCACTGGATTATTTGTTTTTTGGGTGTTGAGTTTGTTAAGTTCTTTATAGATTTTGGATACTAACCCTTTATCTGATGTGTCATTTGCAAATATCTTCTCCCATTCCATCAATTGCCTTTTAGTGTTGCTGATTGTTTCCTTCGCTGTGCAGAAGCTTTTTATCTTGATGAGGTCCCAATAGTCCATTTTTGCTTTTGTTTCCCTTGTCTCTGGTAAGGCAGTTGCTGCGACTGAGGTCAAAGAGGTTTTTGTCTGCACTCCCCTCTGGGATTTTGATGGCTTCCTGTCTCACGTTTAGGTCTTTCATCTATTTTGAGTTTATTTTTGTGTATAGTGTAAGAAAGTGGTCCAGGTTCATTCTTCTGCATGTCGCTGTCCAGCTTTCCCAGCACCATTTACTTTATTCCATAGGATATTCCTTCCTGCTTTGTCAAAGATTAGCTGGCCATATGTTTGTGAGTCCCTTGGTTCTCTATTCTGTTCCATTAATCTATGTGTCTGTTTTTGTGCCATACCAAATGTCTTGATGATTACAGCTTTGTAATACAGCTTGAAGTAAGGAATTGTGATACCTCAAGCTTTGGTTTCTTTTTCAGGATTGCTTTGGCTATTTGGGGTCTTTTCTGGTTCCATACAAATTTTAGAATTGTTTGTTCTAGCTCTGTGAAGAATACTGGTGTTATTTTGATAGGGATTACATTGAATATGCAGATTGCTTTGGGTAGTATCGACATTTTAATAATATTTGTTCTTCCAATCCATGAGCATGGAATGTTTTTCTCTTTATTCTGTGTGTCTTCTTCAATTTCTTTCATAAGCTTTCTATAGTTTTCAGTGTATAGATTTTTCACCTCCTTGGTTAGGTTTATTCCTAGGTATTTGATGGGTTTGGGTGCAATTGTAAATGGGATACATTCCTTAATTTCTCTTTCTGCTGCTTCATTATTGGTATATAGAAATGTAACCAATTTCGGTACATTGATTTTATATCCTGTGACTTGGCTGAATTTACAGATCTGTTCTAGAAGTTTTTTTGTGGAATCTTTTGGGTTTTCCACATAGAGTATCATGTCGTCTGTGAAGAGTGACAGTTTGACTTCCTCCTGGCCGATTTGGATGCCTTTTATTTCTTTGTGTTATCTGATTGAGGAGGCTAGGACTTCCAACACTATGTTGAATAACAGTGTTGAGAGTGGACATCCTTGTTGTGTTCCTGACCTTAGGGGAAAAGCTCTCAGTTTTTCCCCATTGAGGATGATATTAGGGGTGGGTCTTTCATATATGGCCTTTATGATCTTGAGGTATGATCCTTCTATCCCTACTTTCTTGAGGGTTTTTATCAACAAAGGATGCTGTATTTTGTCAAATGCTTTCCCAGCATCTATTGAGATGATCATGTGGTGTTTATTCTTTCTTTTATTAATATGATGTATGACATTGTTTGATTTGTGAATATTGAACCAGCCTGCATCCCAGGTATAAATCCCACTTGTTTGTGGTGAATAATTCTTTTAATGTATTGTTGGATCCAATTGGCTAGTATTTTGTTGAGAATTTTTGCATCCATGTTCATCAGGGAAATTGGCCTGTAGTTCCCCTTTTTAGTGGGGTCTCTGGTTTTAGAATCAAGGTAATGCTGGCCTTGTAGAATGAGTTTAGAAGTTTTCCTTCCATTTCTATTTTTTGGAGCAGATTCAAAAGAATAGGTGTTAACTCTTCTTTAAAAGTTTGGTAGAATTCCCCTGGGAAGCCATCCAGCCCTGGACTCATGTTTTTTGGGAGATTTTTTTGTTACTTATTTAATTTCTTTACTGGTTATGGGTCTGTTCAAATTTTTTATTTCTTCCTCTTTCAGTTTTGATAGTTTATATGTTTCTAAGAATCTGTCCATTTCTTCCAAATTTCCCAATTTATTGGCATATAATTGCTCATAATATTCTTTTATTATTGTTTATATTTCTGCAGTGTTGGTTGTTATCTCTCCTCTTTCATTATTTATCTTATTTATTTGGGTCCTTTCCTTTTATTTTTGATCAATCTGGCTAGGAGTTTATCAATTTTGTTAATTCTTTCAAAGAACCAGCTCTTGGTTTCATTGATCTGTTCTACTGTTTTTTTATTTCAATACCATTGATTTTTTGTAGGTTATGTATCAGAGACCTTTCTTCCTTCTTTAGGAAGGCCTGGATTGCTATATATTTCCCTCTTATGACAGCCTTTGCTGCATCCCAGAAGTTTGGGGCTGCTGTGCTTTCATTTTCATTGGCTTCCATGTACTTTTTCATTTCCTCTTTAATTTCTGGTTAACCCATTCATTCTTTAGTAGGATGTTCTTTAATCTCCAATTATTCATGTCTTTCCAAATTTTTTCTTGTGGTTGATTTCAAGTTTCATAGCATTGTGGTCTGAAAATTGCATGGTATGATCTTGATCTTTTCATACTTGTTAAGGGCTGATTTGTGTCCCAGTATGTGATCTATTCTGGAGAATGCTCCATGTCCACTCTAGAAGAATATGTATTCTGCTGCTTTAGGATGAAATGTTTTGAATATATCTGTTAAGTCCATCTGGTCCAGTGTTTCATTCAAAGCCATTGGTTCCTTGTTGGTTTTCTACTTAGATGATCTGTCCCTTGTTGTAAGTGGAGTGTTGAAGTCCCCTACTATTATGGTATTATTATCAATGAGTTTATGTTTGTGATTGATTTATATATTTGGGTGTTCCACTTTGGGGGCATAAATGTCTATAACGGTTAGATCTTCATGGTGAATAGACCCCTTAATTATGATAAATGTCCTTCATCTCTTGTTACATCTTTATTTTAAAATCTACATTGTCTGATGTAAGTATGGCTACTCCTGCTTTCTTTTGGTGACCATAAGCATGATAGATGGTTCTCCATCCCCTTACTTTCAATCTGAAGGTGTCTTTAGGTCTAAAATGGGTCTCTTGTAAACAGCATATAAATGGATTTTGTTTCCTTATCCATTCTGATACACTATGTCTTTTTTCAACGTTTATTTATTTTTGGGACAGAGAGAGACAGAGCATGAACGGGGGAGGGGCAGAGAGAGAGGGAGACACAGAATCAGAAACAGGCTCCAGGCTCTGAGCCATCAGCCCAGAGCCCGACGCGGGGCTCGAACTCACGGACCGCGAGATCGTGACCTGGCTGAAGTCGGACGCTTAACCGACTGCGCCACCCAGGCGCCCCCACTATGTCTTTTGATTGGAGTGTTTAGCCCATTGACATTTACAGTGAGTACTGAAAGATATGAATTTAGTGCCATTGTGTTGCCCGTAGTGTTGGAGTTTCTCATGGTGTTCTTTGGTCCTTTCTAGTCTTTGTTGCTTTTGGCCTTCTTTTGTTTTGTTTCATCTTTTCTCCCCTCAGAGATTCCCCCCTAAAATTTCTTGCAAGACTGGTTTAGTGGTCACAAACTCCTTTAGTTTTTGTTTGCCTGAGAAACTCTTTATCTCTCCTTCTATTTTGAATGACAGCCTTGCTGGATAAAGAATTCTTGGCTGCATATTTTTCTGATTCAGCATGTTGAATATATCCTGCAGCTCTCCTTTCTGGCCTGCCAAGTTTCTGTGGATAGATCTGCTGTGAACCTGATCTGCCGTCCCTTATAGGATAAGGACTTTTTTTTCCCCTTGTTGCTTTCATAACTCTTTTCTTGTCTGTGTATTTTGTGAATTTGACCATGATGTGCCTTGGTGATGATCGGTGTTTGCTGAATCTACTGGGAGTTCTCTGTGATTCTTGGATTTTGATGTCTGTGTCTTTCCCCAGATTAGGAAAGTTTTCCACTATAATTTGCTCTCATAAATTTTCTACCCCTTTTTCTCTCTCTTCATCTTCTGGGACTCTTATGTTTTGGATGTTATTCCTTTTTAATAAGTCACTGGGTTTTCTAATTCTTGTATCATGCTCTTTTGCCTTAGTTTCCCTCTTTTTCCCTGCTTCATTATTCTCCATAATTTTGTCTTCCATATCACTGATTCGCTATTCTCCTTTGTCCATTCTTGCCACCATGGCAGCCATTCAAGATTGCACCTTGACTATAGCATTTTTTATTTCATCTTGACTAGATTTCACTTTTTTATCTCCACAGAAAGGGATTCTATGTTTTTTTTAACTCCATCTAATTCTATTTCTAGAATTCTTAATGCTAAGAATTAAAAATTAAATCTTAATTCTAGTTCAGACATCTTGCTTATGTCTGTGTTGATTAAGCCCCTGGCTGCCATTTCTTCCTGTTCTATCTTTTGTGGTGAATTCCTTGATTTTGTCATTTTAGAGGAAGAAAAGGAATTAATAAAATTAAAAATCAAAAACAACACAAAAATCAAATAAAGGAAGCTAGATTATAGCTGTGTTTTCATCTGGTTGTTGAAAGAAGCTTGATAGAATAGAGAAAAAAGGGGGGGAGAAAGAAAAGAAAAGAGAAAGTTTAAAAAGTAAAAAAAGCATATATAATAAAATAGAATAAAATAAATGAAGAAAGTGAAAAAGAATAAAAAGATTTACAAAAAATGAAAAACATAATAAAAAGAATTTTAAAAAATTTTTTAAATAAAATAGAAACAAATTTTTCTCTTTCTGTATCCAAGAAAAAGGGGAAAACAACATTTAAACACAGAAGCAAAAACATGGAAAACAAAAACAAAAACAAATAGATGAACGAGCAAATAGAATGAAACCCAAATGCAGTTATATCCCATTTCCCCTAGAACCCAAACTATAAAGCACTCTACGCTCCGTACACTAAGGAGGTGGAGTGACTTGTGCTGGTCTTCTAGGGAGATGTGCTTGGAGGTAACAGTTGGGCGGGGTTTGGTGTAATGGCTCCCTTCTCCACTAGGTGGCACTGCTTAGCTTACTGGAGTGGATCTCTGTGGCGTGCATGTACATGTGCGGGAGTGGTGGAAATGCCTTCACTCAGCACCCTATTCCCTGGCACAGGAACTTTGCGTTCTCACTGACCTGCAATCAAGCACCCCAAGCACACCTTCTTTATCTCCATCCATTCCTCACTTCTATTCTATCTGTGTCCAAGCTGTCAGCCTGCCAGGTGAAACCTTCCTCCCAAATTCTATCTCAGATAGGGCTGTGTTTCCAAACCCCTCATCTCAGAGAACTTTGTGGCTTGGACCTGCTCCAACTCTCTGGGGAAGGGTCTCACTAAGCAATGGCCTGGTGCCAGCTTGCCCCAGAAAACGTTCATGAGATCTTGCAGCAGCATAGGTTCAGAGATTATGGTAAATCACAACACACAGCCAGCACCAGGTTTCACTGCACTCTGGTGCTTTTGTCCCAATACCAGCAAATGTGGCTGCTCTCTGGGGTCTGCTGGGACCTTTGCCTGTGGTGAGGCCGTATGGCCTCTACCAAATGCACTCCAAGCAAGGGAACATTACTCCCTGTGTGGCCCACGGACCCTCAGACCTCACTGCCTGCTCCTGGGGATTTGCTCCTCAACAGTGCACCATCAGGTATTGCGCTCTGAAATTTCTACTCTGTGCTCCACCATTTATAGAATCTTAGTGGTATTGAAACCCTCTCCTTTCTACCCATCAATGGTTTTCGGGAACAGACCTCTTGTTCAGTCCCTTGTGAGTGTTTCCACTCTTGCTCTTGCTCTCCAGTGCTTTTCCTGCATGAACCTGGTGTGCTGCACCCCCCCTTTCCCCTTTTTCTGTCCTCTCTCCAAAAATAGCTCCCTACTCTTCATGGCTTTTCTCCCCCAGTTCACCAATCCATACTGCATACCTGCCCAGTTCTGTGGCTCAAGTTATGCAGATTATTGTAGACACAATAACTTTTGATGCATGAATAAGTAAATTAAGTTTTTACTTTACAAACTATTTTTTTTAATTTTTAACTGTATACCTCTTAAACTCTACTCTGCCATGCCCCGCCCTATGGATGATGCCCCAGCCACACTATTCGACCAGCTCCCAAAACGTGTCAACCTCTCTCTTGTCTGAGGCCTTTGCATGCGCTGTTACCTCTGTAAACTGGTCTCTCACTGTCTCCCAGTGGTCTCCCCACACCCCATTATAAACACACTCCTTTTGGCCTTCCCACAATTGCCACCTCCAGAGAAGTTCTTTCTTAATTCCTCTCTAGGTAGCCTCTCGCAGAAGATCAACTCCCAGATGATAAGCTACACTCTGCAGAAAACTTTCTACAACTTTCTCTCCTAAAACAGAAGTGTAGTGTCACCTTCTTATGTTAATTTTTATAGCAAAGTCTTTTGACACATTATATTCAATTTTTTTCTTTCATAAACCAAGCTGCTAAGTGCTACTAAAACATGTAATAAAAAAGGTAAATGGCCTCTGTATTAATCTTAAGTACTGCCGCCTGTAATATGATTTTTAAAACTATATTCTCAAATTATATAAACCCCGTGGGGCTGATTGTCAATGTCTTTCATACATAAGAAAGCCTCATTGTGGCTGTCATATGTCATATGCAAAATGTTTTCTTCTCTTAAAAGAAAACACTTTGTTATAAAGAGACTTTTGTGAAATTAGTGCAAGTGAAAGAAGCCACACTAACAGTGTTTGACCATAACCACAGAAGAAACACTTTCTTATAGCACTGATATGCCTCACATAAACTTTAGAATACCCACAATTTTCCTGTTGACAATCATCTAATACTGGTGAAAGTTTTTGTCATCCATTTTTTTTTGCCATTTCCAGTAGGCAGTGACCTGGACTTCCACAAAGCAACCTGCTATAATGGTCCGGTCATGGCTGCCAGGCATGAGCTGGTAAATTATTCACATTACCAGACGTGACTGTCGCACTTCAGTTTTGCAGAGTGTTTTACAATCCTTTTTCTTAGTCATGACTCATAGATTTGTGAAAGAGGCAGTGTCTGTCATTTTTGCTTTGCAACTTGGATGCTGATCCATGGAAAGGTTAAATAGCGTTTCCAAGGTCACCAAGAGTTTTCCTGACAGAGCCTACTTAAGCATTCATTGCCTCTGACACAGGGCTCTGGGGAGAAGGAAACAGACGAGGTAAGGAAAAGCCCTGGGCTACAATGAGAATGCAACATCAGAAGCACATCACTGGGGACAGGGCTTCTCAGAAACTGCTAAAGACAACCATACTACAAATGCCCAATTATGTCCAAATCTTGCTAATTTTAAATAACATCCTCAAAATTCCTGAAGCACAGCAAAACTATAAATTGAAGTATCATGGGAAAATGTTTGAAAAAAAGTAAACTGACTTTTTAAATATGTGCCAAGCAAGATACACTATTTATTTTCTATTTATACCATGTTGGTACTAACAGGTGTAGTTTATATTTACAAACACTAATGCAGTCTTGTTATATATGCTTGGAAGCTTTAGGCATTGTTTGCTTTTTCTAAGGGTCACAATAGGACCTTACCGTCAAAAGAAGCCTCTCATTTTTCAGAGCAGCACACTGTGTTCAGAAAAGTTAAGTGCCTTGTGTAACATCGCGAAGCTACCCACTGCATCTTGCCCTCAACTCAATGCTCTGTCCCCAAACCACACTATCTCCCTCTGGCCTTCCTCTGGTGGACATTACTGATGTCTTTATATATGTGGTAAACAAGATCCATGAGGACATTTCAATTTGGGGAACGGCATGAGTAGAGAGAATCAGCAACAAGAGCTACTAATTAACTACAGGGGATTTGGTGAAAATGCTGAAAATACCCTGAAATCACATGATCTGAAGACTTTTAAGGAGAGGAATTCATCCTTGCTCAGTAATCACCAATCCCTGTGTACCATATCCTAAGAACATGGACAAAGAGGAGGCTGATATCCCAGATTAGCTCTGGAGGCAGGCTATGACTCCAAGCCCAGGTTCTTAGTCCTCAATTATTTGTTTAATCAGTCTGCCTTTTGCACAGTGAAGGGTGCAATAATGGCTATTTCTCATAGAAAACAGAGTAAAAGTATACAAATCAAATCTCTAGACTTTACTCTGTTTATCTCCGATACTATTTCCAGTGCAATATGGGTCATGAATACATCTATCTGATCATAAGAACTTGGCAGCTCTTGGGAGTTAATGTTGCTTAACCTGAAGTAGAATGGATGTCAAGGCAGGGCCTAGGACTACTCAGCAGACTTGGACCTTCAAGAAATTTCTTTCAGTCACACAAACCTCAAAGCAGTCTTAGCATGGCTAAGACTTTTTACTCCTGCCTTCAGCAGCAAGCCACAGACTTCTCACTGTGGGATGTGGGAATTTGGTTTGTTTTCCCTTAGCCCTGTGACTATGACTTTCCTAGTGAGTAAGTTCACTGCCTCTCTGCTAAGTTCCCCAATTGGTCTCCACAGAACAGATTTGGCACCCAAGGCAACACAGTTAGGCAAACCACAAAGTCTCCAGAATGAGGAAATGTTGGAAGCAGATAATATATTCAGCTGAGCATTCTTCCTGGCAGTGTGAGCGAGAGCCTGATTTGGATCTTAAAAGCTTGGTGGCAACAACAAATGAGCATTGGCCTGGAAAATCTGCTTTCTCTTAGGCAAGACAAGGTAGGTAATATGAAAATAAGTTTAACATATTTGCAGAATCTATCTGCATTTTAAGGGGGGGGGGGTGGTGATACTACCATATAGGCTACTTTCATGGCATCATTCAGCTCTGCATCCCTTGTGTGTAATCCAAAGCTCTTTGCATCTCTGACTGTTTCCCAGTACCTGAGGGTCAAGCATCCCACTGACAGCTTAGAAATAGAAGCCAAAAAGATTTGGAGCTGGTGTGGGTGACTGTCGAGCACAGATGGCCAGTTATCAATATAATCTGTGTATCTGGGAGGCAAGTGCTGTAAGGAGGCAGCTGCTAAACCAAATCAATCAAACCATAGTTCTTAAGAAGAGAGAGTATGTGTATTGGAAAAGGACAGAAGTTATGGATGCATGCAACTGTACAAGGCTATGATCTATGGTTAAAAATCAGGATTATATGCACTAATTAATTGAGGGTTTCCCAAAGGGCAACCCTATCTTATGGAGGGTCAGAGCAATAATCCATTTCCAGGGCAGAGGCTGGGGGAATGTTGTGGGGAGTCATTTTGCAAGTTTAGCTTCAACTGTCTCAATCCATCGTTTTCCTGGTATGCCAGGGTATGTTACATCACTATTGATGCTCTGTGCTTTGGGATAAGACAGCAGGTCCAGGTTTAAAAGAAGATATTGACCTGCCATTTTCCAAAGGAAGGTGAGCATGGAATGCTTTTACTCCATTTATTGATCACTTAGCTCTGTGGATTAATCTGTACAGCTGGATAAATTCTGAATTTTCAATCTATGGTGTAACCCATAATGTTAGTAGTGGAAAATGAGCCAACATTACTTTGTTCTGGCTATGTGAACAGCACTGAACTCTAATTGTGTTGCTCTATCTAAGCCCCAGAATGGAAACTGCCAAGATCAATTCATTTTGATAAATCAACTGTTTCTGATGGCCATCTACACTGAACTACAGCTGCTGTGGGTTTTTTTCCCCCTAACAAAATGATTATGAAGCAAGCATGTTCCAACTATTCCTCACATTGTTTTACTGAACTAATGAATTGCTCTGGGAAGCCTCTTATGAAGACTTTTGATCAATTATTGCATACAAACTGGTTAAAAGAAAATACATCATAATTAGGCTAACAAATCTGCTGTGATGCTGCCTCTCCTGATGAATGAAATCCTTGGAGATGGGGAAGGGGAGACACAGAGGGGCATTTGAAGTTCTCTATTTATTGATTTTCATACTTTATAATATGATGGATTAACCAACACTGGCTCACAACTGCTCTTTGTCCAGAGTTTAAATGAAGAAAAAAAAAAAATAACTTTTGGTTCCTTTAAAAAAAATTTTCTCCTAGATGTGTGAGAGGAATAAGCATATGGTCTCCAGCAATACTACTGAGAACATTCACGTAGATCAAAATGAGGAAATGCATTTCAGCTGTCACTACCGTGTCATTACAGCCCCTCTTCAACTGCATTTATGTTGCCAACAAGAATCCTCACCAGATCAAAATGATTGGAATCAGGCCCAAGACAGCTGTGGCCTAGATAAAGCAAACCAAATGATTTTCAGTCTCCTAGATACCAAGAAACAAGATATGTCATCGATGGCCAGTTAGTGATCTTGTTCTACACTTCAGTACTGCTCATCTGAGCATGACACTTTCAGTACAGTCCTTGGACTATCGTTATTGGTTATGGTTTAAGGGGAAAAAAAATTCCATTTTATTTAAAGCCTTTCACTGGCAAAGTTGGGGACTCAGACACCAAGTGGCACAGAGAAAAATTCAGGAGCCCATAAAAGGACCCAACGATCTAATCAACTAGAATGTCCTTTTCTGTAATAATTTCATTGTTCAAAAATTGAGGAGACATTGGCTGCAAACATTTTCTAGACTAGAGACGACTAAGTGACATCTGGAGTGTGACTCTGGATTAAAATTCAACCTTACATATTACATAAAAGGGGGGGGGGGACTACATGAAGAGAAAGTCACCAGTCAAACCTCTCACAAAAAGTTTTGTGCATTAATAAGAAATTACCCCTTTTGTAACTACCTATGTTTACAGAGACTGGTAGCATTACGCTCTATGAGATATACAGATTACATGGATAACCGGCCATCTGTCCTCAACAGTCACCCACACGAGCACCATGTCTGCTATAATTGAGTTGAGATGTCTTCAGACGACCAGAGTCTTAAAAGAGTGAAATCACTCTTTAGTAATTTAGATCAGTGTTCCCCAACCTTTCTTATGTCATAGTATACATAAAGTTAATGTTTGTACAGACAAGGCTGTTTGAGGCCCTGCCACCCTGGAGACTGAGAGCATAAACATCCCAGGCCCGCTATGAACTATTCACGTGTGAAGTTTTCCTGTACAGCAGAGATTGTTAACCTTTTTTGGGCCATAGACCCTTTTAGTATCCAGTGATGTCTATAGACTCAGAATAATACTTTTAAGTACATAAAATAAAATTGAAAATGATTGAAAAGGAAACTGATTATATTGAAATACAGTTATAAAATATTTAAAAACCTAATGTATGATATAGTATATGTGCTTTTTATTAAAGCATTAAAAAAAGAAGATCTAGGCAATTCTAGTAAATACTGTAATTTCAAAGTAGTTGAGAATGTAAGTAGTATTTCAAGATATCTATAATAATTCCATTGTGATATGAAAATATTTGTTATTTCTATTAAAGAAATAACATGTTGCTAAAACTACAATGATTTCTGGCATATAGTCACAGTTGAGGAAAATGCCAAATTTCAGTGGGAAGTGAGAGAAAACGAGGATGTAATTTTTTCAAATCCCAACTCATGAACCCCTTGAAATTTCTCCATGGTTCCGAGGTTGAGAATCCTCATTTAGAAGAAGAAAGGTACAAAAAAATGAATCTTCTCTGTTTCTTTCTATTCCTTTCTCCAGACTTATTCTGAATCTCTTAATCCCCTTCTCTGTCCCCTTTTCCTACAGTTTCTATTTTTTCTTAGCTTGTCTTTCCTTACTATCTCCTCCCATTCTCTTCCTGCACTTCACTTTCTTTTCTCACTTTCCATAATCCACTCTCGGTACACTCAGCATATGATCAGACTCCCCAGGAACAGGCTCTTGAATTGCTCTGCTCATAGCAAACAGTGGAAGTTTGGGCAAAGAGGGAAATGCACCATGACCTGCAGCCAAAGTAGGAGATGGATACAGCTTGCTCCAGGCCAGGCCTCCTCGTCATAAGTGAAAGAAAGAAAGCAGCACACAGTTCAGAACAAAATCAGCAATCGTTTGCTCACTTTGCTCAGTATACAACCAGCAAAGTTATCCAATCTCCAAAGTAGACTATTTACAGGCATAAGTTTTATCACTTCAATATCAAGTTCTTCCTATGAAAACTGAGGTTGCATTAGTTAGTTAATCCCATGTCATTATAGAAAGTGGTATTAGCAAACCTAAAAACATTTCTGGACAGTCAAAAAGACTGTAAGGAAGCTCAAACACTTAAAACTATCATCCATATACCTCAAATACACAACCATACACTGGCACTCAAAAATGTAATCATATTTCACATACATACTTGCCACCCTCCTCCTCAAATAATATTCTAGAAGCATCTTATATGACTATTCTCTTAGAGGCCACTGAATTATCTGGTCGGTGTTCTGGACCACTGCTGAGTAATCTAGAAAACCATTAAGTCCTCCAATAAGTAGCTAAATTAAAATACTGAATAAACACGGAAACAATAGGAAAACAAGAGACTCATAAATGAAATTTATTTTTAAATTGTACTGAATAGAGTTACCAATGAGGCAAAGGAATTCATTAAATGTTAAATATTTCACTTCAATAAAGCACGTGTAACATTTCCTGTAATTTTGTATAAGACCATCTGAACTAATTTTGCAACAAAAAAATCAGCCACCTGGGTAGAAAACTGAAAAAATAACAATAATTTATAGGAATGCCAATTGGGAAAAAGCACGTAATACTATGCCGTCTAGCCAAAAAAAAAAAAAAGAGAGAGAGAGAGAGAGAGAGAGAACTATTCCAATTACTTCAGTGTTCTGACATGAAGCATTCTGCATTATTTTGTTCATAATTCCCCATGAAGAAGAGCCAATCAATCAGGAGGCAGGTAGAAAGAAGCATCTGTGTCAAAGTCACACCTAATTTTGCACACTTCTTTCTCATATGACTCATCCCTTCCCAGACAACATAAAGTCTCCTTGCTTGTCGTTTCAAGTTCAAATAAACATGATGTCTCTGATTCAAATCTTGGCTCTCCTGACCAATTGTGTGACCTTAAGCAGTTACTTTTCCTAAGCCCCAGTTTCTTCAAATATAGAGTAATTCAAAGAGCAATTATGAAAATCAATATAAGCAATCCACATTAAGTTGTTAGTACTGAGCCTGGCATAGAAGAAATTCTCAATAAATAATATGATGAGAGTTTGTATCTGACCCACTCAACTGACAAGATCATATTTTCAAACTATGAAAAGGAAGCAGAGCTGAATTTGATATAATATGGAATGCTGTTTACCTGTATCGAAATCTATTTTGTTCTCCTTATACTTAGTGAAATACATACCAATGGTGTGCCAATGCTGTGCTATTTTTCATACATCAAAGTTAGCAGAAGTATGATTTTAACTTCAAGTGTAAGCAGCTCTTATTGTGCCTAGGACTGTAGCATCTGCCTTGATACACAGAAAGAAAAATCACATCCACGTAGAGGGAAAACAGCTATAGCATTGTTTCTATTAGAGAATAAGTTAAATTTTGTAATTTCTGTAATTTGAAATCCTAAGCATATTGGCTTAGCTTGAGGATTTCCAAAACAATATTTTTTAAAGTAATAGTAATCTTTAAAACTGCAAAAATGTTTAAATTCCCATCTCCTTTATTTAGCCCATTCAAATATGATATCTATAAAAGCTTTGTGTTGTGGTAATAATCCCTTACTATTTCCTCTCTCTCCTTGGTCTTTTCATTTATTCATTTCCCATTAATCGTAACATTGAAATAAAAAGAGAATGAATTTTTTAAAGTCACTTTCCATTCTGGAGCTTTGTTAATTTCTTCTAAGTGCACTTTAGTGCTGTTTAATTTGTATCTAGGGGTAGCACACTATGACTGCACTATTTGCTTATTCCTCCAGACAGAAGCAATTAGTTGGGCTAGCCAAATCCTCCACCTGGCCACCATCAGCATATGCACAGCACCAGGAGAAAACAGGAGGCTGAGTGTTCCTTAGGGCCTGTTTCCTTTGGTATTCAAAACCCCCACTTTCTCCAATGGGCCTGTGGTTGTAGAGGCGTATTTATGGAGCTCCGATCTCTCTGATCCTATTCCCAGAAGACGACGAACATAGCTGTATCTCTATTCTAATATTTCAGTACCAAATGCAATTTTTTTCTATTTAAAAGCTATACTGACAAATAAGGAATCTTTAAAGCGCAATTACTAGTTTGGCACTGGTTGACATTTCTGGTGTGTGTGTGTGTGTGTGTGTGTGTGTGTGTGTGTGTGTTGCTAATACCACCAAGCAATTTTCTGTGACACCAGCTGGGTGTCCTACAATTTAACTCAATTCTGACACTATCTACTTGGAGATAACATCAGATCCCACTGTGGTCCTAGGGGGCTAGAACCAAGGCTAGGTTAGGGGCTCAGCCCCACAAGATTGCCCCACACCAATTCTAAGTCCAGGCTCTCACCTGTGCTTCTGGCCAACTGGCTATAGACCAGAGGTTCCTATGCCCCTCTCCTTGGGCTCCATTAATTTGCTAAAATTGCTCACAGGACTCAGAGAAACACTGTACATACTAGATTACTGGTTTGTTATAAAAGGATATAACTCAGGAACAGCCAGATGGAAGACATACATAGGGCAAGGTATGTGGGAAAGGGATCAGAACTTCCAAGCTCTCTGGTCAGGCCATTCTCCCTGAATCTCCACATGTGCTCCAAACCTCAACCCTTTGGGGTTTTATGAAGGCTTCATTATAAAGGCACAACTGATTAAATCTTTGTCCATTGGAGACTGATTCAACCTCCAGCCTCTCTTCCCTCCAAAAAAGGTCAGGGAGATGGGACTGAAAGTTCCAATCCTCTAGTGAACCCCCTGGCAACCAGCCCCCATCCTTAGGTGCATTCCAAAAGCCACCTCATTAACTTAAATTCAGATTGAAAGGGGCTTGTTTTGAGTATCAAGACATATTTATCACCCTTATCTTAGGCAATTCCAACGGTTTAGGAGTTCTGTGCCAGGAACAGGGACAAAGACCAAATATATATTTCTTATTATAAATCACAGTATCACATTACTGGAACTTGATGTTTGTTAATGTTATATAAGAAAAATCTAGAAAAAAAAAGTAAGCTGCTAAATACCAATCATGGCTCAACCATGATTATGTATGTCAACACTTTGGAAAATACATATATTGTACTATGGTAAGACTGTTTTTGCAAGGTCACTGGACCACTCCATACCCCTTTGAATTAGAATTTGTAAGTCTGAAGTATAACTTGATAAATACCTATGTTGAAAATGGCTTTTCTCTTAGATGATAGGATCATTAGTTTCTAGACTTTCTTCCCAATACTTAAACTAGCATTTTCTCTAATTTATAAGAAATTTAATTCCATACTTGTCATGTGATGAGTGCTCATTGTGATTCAGGAAAGTCTGAATTTAAAAATTAAATCATGCCTCATCTGGGAATCTGGTACCCAAGCAAGTAGCCATTTTTAACTAAGTAATTATCATATCCCATTCAACTAAAGCAAACATTAAGCATCTTGTACTATATCAATAGTGTGAGAAAATGTGCAAGAATTTTAAATGTGTAGGGCACAGCACATACTTTTTATTCCATATAAAGTGCTTATAATTAATCTAATATTTTTATTTTGAACAATATTTACACCTTTCTACTTGGGTTTTAACAAGAGACATAGCGTTCAAAAGAGCTCCTCTTGAAGGTCTTGGAACTTTCACCTTAGAGAATGATTCTTCTAGTTCTTGGTCATTTTTTTCCTAGTTTTAGAAGCTGCTAAATACCAAACCCACAGGTGATTCGGGAAAAATACCCAGCAACTTATTCCAACAAACAAGCAAAGGGAAGTCCCAAAGATCTTTAAATCAATTAACCAAAAGTTGCCATTTCTTCTCCTAAAGCAAATTAAGTTTTTTTTTAATTAGTTGTGAAAATCATCTACTAAATAGCTTCTTTCTTTACCATGTACAATATAAACCTGTTCACATTTGTCATCTAGGTGCCTAGCTCAGTGCCCAGAACATGGTAAATGCTACATAAATATCTTTGGAAATAAGAAAAGGCTAGTTGAGTGATGAATGAATGAATGAATGAATGAATGAATGAATACCATATCCTAAATCTTAAATCACTCACTACCTATTTAGTAGAAATGTCCTGAGAAGTATTGTTGTTCTTAATGTTATTTTAACATTTGTCATCCTAACATTTTCCCTATTCATACTGTCAAAAATGTGCAAATGTGGAATTATGCTCTACATTGCTCTGCAGTGTATGAAGTCAGGAAACAGAGCAAATCAAGATGGGGAAAATTTTCCAATCTCTTAACTTCTCTGGTAAATTAATAAACTACCCTGAATGTTGTTCTGAATTTAGAAAGGTTTTAAAACAGATTACTTTTTTCTTCTCAGCCCCTTTAAGAATCAACCTACATCCCAGTTTTCAAATGTGAAATGCCCTTCAACCATAAAAGGACAAAAAGAGAAGGGATGAAATGATACACTCAAGGACACAGTTTTAAAGAATTAGATTGCTACATCACCTCACAGCAGACAGTCTGGAAATGACAATTGCTAGGCTTTTTGATGGTATTAGCAGAGTAGTAAATATAATGTATATGTCATTTTTATTCCAGACAGGAAGACTGGAGGTAGTTACCAGTGAATGACAGTAAATTGTACCAGATGCCAAGTAAATTTTAACAGCCTTTTAGCTGCACTTCTCATATTCACATACTCATTAGTATTTTAATTTTTAGGTATATAACTCAAGGTCTCAATACAACCCCATGTAAAAAGAAATTTTCAAAGATGTCTATAGAATAACATCCCGCTCTTGAGACAAAAATCCATAGTTTGATCAAGAAATTATTGTGTTGGTACCCAAGAGAAATGAAAACACATATCCACATAAAGAATTAAATATGAATGTTCTTAGCAGCATTACTCATAATTACCAAAAAGTAGAAACAATCCAACTGCCCATTAACTAGTGAAGGTATAAACAACATGTGGCCCATTCAGACAATAAAATATTACTCAGGAATAAAAAGATATGAACTAGTCATAGATGATACATTATAGATGAACCTCAAAATCATTATGCTAAATGAAATAAGCCAGGTGCAAAAGACTCATATTCTATTATTCCACTTATTTGAAATATCTAGAGAATAAAAACCTAAGAGATAGAAAGCAGATCAGTGACTACCTGGAACTAGGGGTGGGAGCAAGGATTGCCTGCAAAGGAACCTAAGGATCTATCTAGGGTAACAGAAAGGTTCTAAAATTGAATTCTGGTTACAGTTACACAACTTTGTAAATTTACTTCCTCATCAATCCTTAGTTTACATGACCTCTCAGCAGTTTAGGTCTTAGGATTGATGCTATAATGCATTGAGATTTGGGGAGTTATTGGAATGGGTGAATAGATTTTGCACATTCACCTCTCCAAAGTCCCCATCAATTCCAACTGCCTACTGCACATTTCTACTTGGATAACACATTGGCATTTACATTCATAATGTATTTCATCACATCTAAATCACCATCATTTATAAAATAAACCATTATTTTCTATACAAGAAAAAAGTCACCAATTTGATGACATTCTATTCATTGTAGGAACCCCAGTTAACTGAGACATATGAAAAGGTGGGAGGGGCGGGGGGCGAGGCGCTGGTTTGCAGGGAACACTGTGTCCTGGGTTCAATGAACTCTAGTAAGGAGGTAAAGGATTGTTTCAGCTGGAATTCAGAAAGGAAGATATTTCAAGCAGTTGGCAGAGCTTGAACAAAGGCACGGATGTTTGGACAACTATGGCATCTGGAATGACGAAAGACGACTTGAAACAGATCTATTATCAAAAAGATATGAACACTTAAGCAGGCTCCCAACAATTATCATAATCTCCTAACCCTGAAATGCACTTCAGCATCCACACTCAAACTCTCACCAAAGCACAGTCTTGTTCTAAATGAAAATGCACCATTCACTTCATTCCTGAAACTACCCTCTTTTAAAATCACCTAGTAAGGAGTTACACATTTTAAGAATTCTGTAACTCAGAAATTAGCAAATTACATTAGCTTTTTAAGATTGTTTCTACTTTTTTAAAAATCCTAAATAAAGAGGGGCACCTGGGTGGCTCAGTCAGTTAAGCATCCAACTCCTCATTTTGGCTCATGACATGATCTCAGGGTTGGTGAATTCGAGCCCCACAATGGGCTCTCTGCTGACAGCGCAGAGCCTGCTTGGGATTCTCTCTCTGTCTCTCTCTCTCTCTCTGTCCCTCCCCCACTTGTGTGCTTGTGCTCGCTCGCTCTCTTTCTCTCTCTCGTTCTCTCTCTCTCAAAATGAATAAATATAAATTCTAAATAAAGAGTTTTCTTTTAAAAATATGTGTTAAGAATGAAAGAAAAAAAGCACATCAATAAGGAAGATGTCTAGTACTTGCACAGGCAGGCCAAAGTCCAGAATGTGCTACAGTCAATGGGAAAATGTCAAGGATAACAAAAATAATTTACCTGGATCATAAAGTGACAAGAATTAGCAAGAAATGAGTCCCTCTTCCTCACTTCACTTTTGGGAGATAGTATCATCACTAAATAACGAAAGAAAAAAAAAGGAGACATAAATACACAAGGCCTAGTTCCTCCTGTTCTAGTTTGTCTTCACCTGGAAAGCATAGAGGGACTCAAGCTCAGGAATGATGAGGAACAATAAGAAGCATCCAGCCCATTTACTATGGTCACAGCCTCTATGCTCAGCTGGACTGTGCAGGGAATTCAGTTTCCCTAAGGGCCTGAAAGCCCTTGTATATGTTCACAAGGAACAAATGCATGGAACAGTAAAGAAATCAAATTACTTCTATTCAAGAAAAGCCCCTCCCCCCCCCCCCACTTCATAACTGCTGCCCTCTTTGTAGGCCACTTGTCACATCTCAGCTTCCACTCCTCAAGCCATGCTTAAAATTTCTTTTGTCCTGGGTAAAGTTGTCCCACTTCATCTCACAAAACTGCAGCTGCCTACGAAGCTGCCAACCTCTCTGTTCTGCACAGTTCCAAAGAATAATCTACTGGAGCAAGCATCGTTTTCATGCTAGCATCATGTAAGTACCTTATTGTCGCTGACACTATCTTGTTATTTAATGCTTTATTGGCTCTTACGTATGCCGACATAGACCTCAAAAAGCCAAAAACAATGTCTAATCTAAACCTACTACACATATGCTTTTTTCCTGATTTGCCTCTCCATCTACAGCCTTACTAAAGTTCAAGTAAGCCATAGCTAGATTTGAAAGCCAGCTAATCCCATCAGTGGACCCAACAGGAGAAACTTAGCCCTGAGGCGACATTACCCAATGTCTGAAGACATGTTTGGTTGTCAGAGGCAGTAAGGGAGATTACTACTGGCATCTAATCAGCACTGTCAAGGGAAAGTGCTAAATATCCTACAAGGCACAGGACAGGCTGCACAAGAGACAGTTATCCAGCCCAACATGTCAACAGTGGTAATATTGAGAAAACCTACAGTAGTCTACAAAATGTTACCAATTCCATGACTATAAAGTCATTTTTCATTTGACATATATTCTTGGTATATAGAGTTACAGTATCTGCCTTCAAAGATTTAACAATGAATGAGCCAGAATGCCTGTTCTTCATACCTACCATGCATACTTTTAACCACGTTCAGAGATCACCAGCCATCAGATAAAATAATGCATGTTAAAAACACACTGACTTTTTTTATTATTCCCAAAACACATGTAAGCTATTAATGTGAATAAATCATTAATAAGTCATTTAATAAATTCATTAAAAAGCAGTCACTAATGGTTCCTATGCATAATTTTCATTTATCTGCATTAAACATGATACCTACATTAAACATGATATCCCCTCACCATAACCAGAAAGAATGTATGGAGTCTCTCTTTTACATCAGGAGATCTGAGCCACAGACCTGACCCTACATGGCTGGAGTATATATTCTGGATCTGCCTGATGCCCATTATGATGCTCCCACACCATGCTACTGGTTTATGTGAACATTTTGTTTGTTGGATAGCATGCTAAGTAGAAACATGAGCAAATGCATGGTTTCAAAAAGGAAAAAAAAAACTAGGAATAAAAAAGAGAGAGAAAGAGCTTTTTTTTTTCCCCCAATCATCACTGCTTATGCCAGAAATGTTGGGGATGATTATTTCAGCTGTGTCCTTCCTCTGTCTCTGAGGCCCTTCCATTGTCCACAATTTGTGACCTGATCCTATATTTTTGATCAGCTTGTCTGTCAGTTAAAATTTGCCATCAAACAAAACTTTTACCAAATGCTACCCTTATGCCCATTGGACTTAAACCAGCTACTCTTCCCACATTTTATACTCTGAATTAAATTGTGTGTGAAAATTACCTTTTATTGACTTTAGTGAGAGCCTTATACAAACTGAGGGCAGATTTCAACTGCCCACTGCCAAAATAGCCCTCTGTCCCATCTGTTGGATGCACATATCATTAAGACTTTTATTAGCCTCAGAAATAGAGAACTCATTTTATGGTGTTAGCTAAAAATCTACGAAAGTCCTTGAAAAGCAGCTCTTACTGGTCCTGGTAACCACTGAATTTCAGCCAATGCTGCTAGAGAGCCAGACTAGCCATAGACATCAAAAGTTTAAAATGCATGTAAATGATAATACCAAAAGGTAATTTCATTGGCTATAAATTCATACTTTACATTAAAGTGCTCAAAGAAAGTGGAGACTTTTCAAAATTTAAGTTTTTAAAGAGTATTAAGAAAATTTCCTCAGAAACTCTGGAAAAAACATAATGGCTTACAGAAAACACTGTGAAGTAAAGACATGGCATAAGAGTCACCATCAGAAGAAATCAAGAACTTTCTTGGAAATGAAAAAGTTGTAAAAGGCTTAACCATTAGGGGCCCAGGGAGAAGTAATGACCTTTTACCAGAAGAAGAGAATAAAATCATGGAAGCCTAATATGGCTTTTTACAGTTCTGCTTACAATTACGCATTAGACAATTTACCCCTTGTGGATGAGTTCCTAAAGCCTGCTGAGATGTTGCACTTGGAGAAACGAATACATGCTGTTTTTTCTTCTGTTGTGGTTCATTTTTATTAAAACAAGAAACCTACAACAACTAAAAGAATTTTTCACTTTTGCTGAATTTTACTCTTTCCAAGAAGACTGACAGCATGGATGAACATTTGTCCAATATTTGTAGTAAGCCCAACAATAAAAGACAATGGCTTATACATTCATGCCCAGTCAATGTCCTATGGGCTAGAATTCATAAAACAAAGGCAGCAGATGGCATACCTAAATTTAATTTGCTATTTGATTTATCCTTGCGTTACCATTCTGAAATGCAGACACTGAATGTTTTCTAACACCGTTAGAAAACACAAGATCATGCTTTGAGCAAGTTTATCATATAATCTGATGCTGGATCATCAATCCTGAAAATGAAAACTGTAGCCCATCCACAGAGGCACTCTTCTCAGATGAAGAGGGACCTGTCAACAGCCAATATTCCATGTATCGGGGATGGCATTTCATGCAGTTTGTAATCACCACTCATGGCAATAAAGCAATACCAGACACCATCAGAAGGAAGAATGTGCCTTTGATACTGCTGTTCTGATTTGAAATTAGGAAGGATATTGTCGTGTGTTTCAGCCTTACCTCCCAATGTTTCCTGAGAAAACTGATGTTTTCTTGGATTGATTAATGGGATTACCTTTCCTTGTGGCTTCTTCTCTTGAACACTTTGCTACCATATTTGACTGCCCATTAGTATAGACACAGATGAATATTCTGGGCTACCACATTCTAAAATGAAAACTTCTTGAGCCTTATGTTACTGCTTCTGGCAGCTGTCAAAATAATTCCTGCTGACATCATGTTTAACAGACTTGCCTCCAAGTCAGATCAATGTTGGGGAACAGCATGCAGTGCTGCAAAATTAGGTCATTAATTGTGAAGCAACTTCAACCCTCCTTGCGTTTGGAGACCAAAACTTCCAAGGTAAAAGGAAACTGAACAATCAAAGATTCTGAATCTTCTTTTAAATCTCAATCAAGGTGTCAATTTAGCTATTTAATTCTCAAAAGTCTTCTGAAGGATCTTATTATTTTAAAGTATGGTGATAAAATAACTAGTTCTTCAAAGGGACTGTAAAACATTCCAGCGTTAAAATATATCCCTCCCAAAGGGTGAACATCCAAGTGCTAACATCCATTGTACTCATCATCTTCTAAGCACTTAAATGTCAACTTTTTCAAATGACTCGAGGAGAATCTGTGGTCAACCTGTTACCCTCAACCATGTCAACCAGACTGGCCATCATAGGTTAGCCTATCAAATGACCTCATAGTAATATAATAAAAAGCACAAGAGTCTCAATGAGTCAGAATCTGAGGACAGAAAAAACAATCTGGTGGTTAGAAGTAAACTGCCAAATGACAGCATCAGCTGTATTATCTGTGCGCCTGGAGGTTGCCCTTCCAAGCTAATTTTAAGAATAAATTGAAATTGAACTGGAGCCATACAAAGTAGAACACAGACCTTTTTGAAGATTCATATCAGGTAAATATTAAACAGGTTGTCAGAAAATATCGACATTTTGTTTTTTGGAATTGATTTTATGCTTTTATTTCTCTACCCATACAGAATTTTAATTAACATTTATTTATTAAAACCTGCCCTTTCCTCAAAAGGTTTTAAGCAATTTGATGTTTTGTTATGGCATTTTAAGAATAAAGATAATTCCCCACTACCTTACAAACTAGCAAAAAACAAACATTTCTCATATTTGAATTAAAGATATAAATGTATGTCTTCTTACAAGTTTGTTTCCAATAAAGTAAAGATGTTAATATGGAAATATAAAATTTAATTTATTCATTTAATAATTCAAAATACCTTGGATTTTTTTCCTAAAATCCATAATCTAACATATCAAAATATTAAGATAGATGGCCTATAAGAATTAACAAAGATAAATGTAGGTACAAAAACAGGTTGATTTATTTGGCACCATTCCAATCTACCTCCCTACTCTTCTGTCCTGATTAATTGCCCTCAGCAAGGAGCTGGAGCCTAGTTATGCTGTTTTCTTAATTCCGGTTGATGGAGTGTTGATACAAGGATAGAAGGAGAACCAACTGCCTTCAAACTAACCCATTCTTCAAGAGTTAATCAATCACAACTTGTCCATTTTAATTATCTCCCAAATTCCAAATAGAGATATGTTTGCAGTTTCCAAATATTTGCTTGATTAAAGATGTTTTCCTTGTTTCAACAAGGAACCTCAAATTGATGAGTCAGGTGGTAAGATTTATGGGGTGAAGTTGTCCTGTTTATCTTCCAGCTTTCAAAAATACTGGTCTATAATTCAGTAGTAAGCAACATTCCCCCAGAGATATGCAGACCACATCCATTAATGATGATAATCATGTTTAAAAACATATGTATAAACATACATCAACATCAGTAAATGCCAGAGAGAAAAACCAGCCAAGAAAATATTTACAAGCCTCCTTCTTCACATCCATAAAAAAAAAAAAAACAGCTTATTTGCATATTAAATATAATTACACAAAGCTAACAGGCCATTGGTGCACCTGGATAACATTTTCTGGTTGTTTTTGCCCTCCTTGGAGCAATACCAACAGATTGGGTCATCAATCAGTTACACCCATCAAGTTATAGGGAAATTCTGGCTGCCTCACAAACAACTGGACAATTCAGTTAAGGTAAGGATTTGAGCAGAATTTTGACTGAACTAATCATTTCTTTTGCTAGATGGAAACAAAAAAAAAAGCTAACTTTTCAGAAATAATTCTCCATTTAGGAGCTTCGCCTCTATCATCTGAAATCCTATTGTGTTTTTAATATCAGAATCAAAGCACCAAAGTTCTCCTTTCATAGTAAATGGTCTAGCAATTGATGATAGAATATGATGATAATGATGATGATGATGATACAAGATTTACGAACAAGTAATTTTTATATAAAATTCCTCTTGTTCTGGGGGCGCCTGGGTGGCTCAGTCAGTTGAGCGTCCGACTTCAGCTCAGGTCATGATCTCGTGGTCCATGAGTTCAAGCCCCACGTCGGGCTCTGTCCTGACAGCTCAGAGCCTGGAGCCTGTTTCAGATTCTGTACTCCCTCTCTCTCTGACCCTCCCCCGTTCATGCTCTGTCTCTCTCTGTCTCAAAAATAAATAAATGTTTAAAAAATTTTTTAAATAAATAAAAAATTAAATTAAATTAAATTCCTCTTGTTCAATATCAACAGACACAAATACATGTACAAAATACTTGAACCCGTCCAAGTCATTAGAACTATTTTCTCTGATTAAACAGAAATTACACATTCCCTAATTTATCTCTCTTCCCTTATATCATTTTGTCCTTAACAGTGAAGAAGAGCCCTCACCCACTAGTTCTATGTATCACACAAGTTGAGAGAACAGTTTACCCAGAATCATCCATCTACCCAATTGTTAAATCCACACTCTAAAACAAAGAAGGAAGATGTCAAGAAAACTACTCCTTTAATATTTGTGCCTAACCACTTGCATGCCTGGCACAACAAGGCTTAAAGAGCAGAAATTAAGTCCCTTTCATCTCTGAATGCTCCATAGCACTTAGCCTAGTGACCTTAATGCTGAAGTCACAATAAACTCTTTGTCCTTGAACAAAACAGACTAAGAATACACAAAACCAAACTCTTTAGTTAATGTGATTCCATTTGTGATCTCAGTCTAAAGTTTCCCAAAATGTGTTCCCAAAATCACTGGTCCTAAGTGATGCTTTTGAAGAAAATGTACCACAACCAAACATACCAGAATGCAGCAAACGTCCTAAGTCTTCCAATTTCAACTAGACTTAACCAACCCAGTGCTCTACTGTGAGATACTTGGGGAAATGCTGTCAGAGCCCCCTTTTTGGTGATTTACCATACACATTAGAGACTCTAAGAACCCTACACTAAAGGAGCTTGTTTCTTTTAGCGTAAAGCAAACACATCTGACCTCAGAACCCCTTCCTATTTAACACCATGGAATATGTTTGGAGAAATGCTTTTCCAGAAACTGAGACCTCATATAGGATGAATTATAACACCATGGGGCAGTTTACACACTCTCCCAAAATCTCACACCGTTACATGAAACACAGACACAAAGGTGCTTTGGGACTTATTAGTCACCAAGCTGTGAATAAAAAATAAGAATTTAAATGTATAAACATGAGATAGGAAGCAGAAATCTCAATATCTACGGGCAAACTATTACAACTAACAAAAAAAATTTTCATTACTAACTGGAAATCCTAATTGCCCTCTACTTGCATTCACAAAGCATCAACTCAAATAAATTTTCTAGTATGTTTAAAGTTCCAAGTACAACACCACAAGTCATCCACAAATGATTATGCCCTCCTTTAGTGTATATCTGTAATTCTTTTTAACTGTACAGATCTGAACTGCTTCTCTAAGTTTCTAGAATACTCTAGCTAAAGAGCCATACAAGGCTCCACTATGAAAGTTAAAATTCAGAATCCCACTTTCCCAGCCTCTCTTGAAACTGGGACTCTGGCCTAAGATCTTGACTTTGACTTGGGAACTGGTGACAGATACAAGTGAGGACTGCTCAAGATTCATCCTGGGAAGGGTGGCAATAGCAGCAGTAATAGCTGTATTAGAAATTTTGCATGGGGTGTATGCCAAGGTTCTAGGAGTGGTCAAATGACTTAGGCCTGGCCAATCAGCACATCCCATCATCCTGACCACAGAATTGCTTCAAATATAGGCAGATGCATGTGCCAAGTAAGTCCACTAAGATTCAATCTGAAAATCTGGGTTAGATTTTTGAGAAGAAACTACCTTTCCAATAGAACTGCCAATTCAGTAGGATGTGAAACTGAACCTAACAGCGGCCTATTATCACATGGCAGAATTCACCAAAAAGAGAGACGTGTAAATCATCAACTGAACTTGTGAAGCCAGCACTATTGCTAAACACTTCACTTGCATGAATGAGTTTTCTCTTGCATTTAGCTAGTTTATTGTTTAGACCAGGGTTGTTATGCATGATAGAATTCCCATAGATTCCCTCCTTGCAGGCCATGATAGAGTTTGTTCAGTAGTTATCTGTTGTCACTGTATTATTGCCTCAGGTGAAGCGAAACAGTCAATACTGAAATTGAAGAAGAAAGCCACCTGGCTTTCTAAAGCAGACATTGATGGCTTATGGAATTTTTTCAGCTGGTTAGGTCTCATACCCTGGGGAGGAATGGCTGAGGTCAATGTTACAGATTGGTTTCATCATGCTGCTTAGAGTCCTGTGGATATTAACCTTAATTAAATGCCACATTAGATAAATTGAATGGATTTGGTCCTAGCCCCTGTCAGTCAGATTGATCAGAGTGACCAACAGAGTAGCATACTCATGAGGAAATTCACCAGAAATCAAGAGGGTATAGAAAAGGGTAGGTATTGAGAGACAATTCTCCATGGATCCCTCTGTTTCTATACACCCCAGGACAGCTCTTATTCTGGACTATTTTTTCAAAGATGTTTAAATAGCAAACAGCTTGGAAGACAGAAGTGACATCTCCCTTTGTGGCAAAGGAAAGTTCTGTTTGCCCTCCAGGATAATAAAGCAAACGTCAAAGACAAAAGCAGATTTGCTAGCAGGCCCCTCATGAGGTTGAGAGTTTCCTAAACTCAATATTCCTCAACTGTGACACAAACCTCTGTACCCAGCATCCAACTGGGACACCTTCACATTTCCCTATGGGACTGGAAAATTAAAAGACCGATACAACCATAAAGTCTATGCCGTCTGCTATGTCATGCATAATAATGCCCTTTGATTCTGACCTAGGAATTTCATGTCTTCTGCCAGCCTCTATGAAACTGTGGAAGGACAGCTTATCATCTTATAAGTAGGATAAAATTTCAGACCCTTCCATTTTTTGACAAAGACCCAGATTAATATACAGAGATAGCATGCATATAAGTTCAAAGTCTAAATATTGTAATTATATCAGTTCTCCCCAAATTGATCTATAGATTCAATGTAATCCCAATCAAAATCCCAGCAAGATTTTTCATAGAAATTGACAAGTTGGTACCAAAATATAAATGGAAATGTGAAGTATTTGGAATCAAACTTAGAAAAGAATAAAATTGGAGGACTTATTTCATGTTAAGACTTACTATAAAGTATAATAATCAAGACATTGTAATAGTGGTATAAAACTAGACAAGATCAATGGAATATAATAGAAAGTCCAAAATTACACTCCACATATATGGTCAAATGAATTTTGACAGAGAAACCAAAATAATTAAATGGGGAAAGAAGTCTTCTTAACATACAGTAATAGATATACTGGAGATCCATATTTTAAGTTTGTTGATCCATACTTCACACCATAAAACCCAAATGACAAAGCTCTTTTAAGAAACAGGCAAATATGTTTGAGACCTTGGGATAGGCAAAGATTTGTTGGAAAGAATGTAAAAGGCATGAACTTTAAAAGGAAAACGTATATAAACTGAAGCTTCATCAAAATTTAAAACTTCTGCTCATAAAAAGATAAAACTGAGAAAATGAAAATGAAAGCCACCTACTGAGAAGAAATACTTGTCATACATAATTCTAACAAACGACTTCTATGCAGAATATATAAAGAACCGCGACAAAGCAATAATAAAAAGCCAAATAACCAAATTTTTTCAAAAAGGCAACTGACCTCAATAGATGCTTGACAACAAAGAATTATAAATGGTCAATACATATATGAAAAGATATGCAACATCATAAGTTTCAGGGAAATAAATACAAATTAAAAGCACAATTAGATACCAGTGCACACTCACTCGAGCAACTGGATACTGGTACAAGCTTAAAATGGTACAACTACTGTGGGAAAAAGTTTGGCAGAATCTTAGGTTAAACCTTCACCTACATTATTATTTAGCAACTCCACTCTTAGATATTTACCTCCCCCAAGGTGAAAACCTATGTCAACAAAAAGGTCTGTACAAAAATTTTTACGACAGCTCTATTCATAATAACACAAAATTGGAAACAACACAAGTATCCATCAACAAGAAAATGAATAAACAAATTGTCGTATATTCACACAATGAAATATTACTTGTTATTAAAGAATAACAAGCTAATAATGCAAACAAAAATACTAATATATCTCAAAAACATTATCTTCAATGAAAGAAGCCAGACACAAAGGAATATTTATGGTATGATCTCATTTATATGAAGTTTTAGTACAGGCAAAACCAATGTATGAAGCTAAAAATCCAAATAGTGGTTGCCTGAGGGGAATACAGAAATACTAGAAAGTTCTCAAAAGAACTTCTTAGTTATTTTGAGAGTTCTGATGAAAATGCTCTAAACTTTGATTGAGATGTTTGTTACATGAGTATATATACATTTGTCAAAACTCAAACGTTACACTTATATCTATATAATTTATTACATATAATTCTCAATTCAAAATGAAGAATATACTACAAAAAATTATAAAATATATTTTTTAATTTAAATTCAATTTAGTTAACATACAGTGTAGCACTGGTTTCAGGAGTAGAACCCAATGATTCATCACTTACATAAAACACCGAGCGCTCAGCCCAAGTGCCCTCCTTAATGCCCATCACCCTTTTAGCCCATTCCCCCCCACAACATCCACTTTCCCTCCAGCAACCCTCCATTTGCTTTCTGTATTTAAGGGTCTCTTGGGGCACCTGAATGACTCAGTCTGTTAAGTGTCTGACCTCGGCTCAGGTTATGATCTCACAATTTGTGTGTTTGAGACACACATTGGGATCTCTCTGCCCTCAGCATAGAGCCTGCTTCAGATCCTCTGTCCCCCTCTGTCTTTGCCCCTCCCCCACTTGGGCTCTCTCTCTGCCTCTCTCAAAATAAATAAATAAACTTAAAAAAAAATGAGCCTCTTATGGGTTGCCTTCCTTTCCATTTTTACCTTATTTTTCCTTCCCTTCCCTTATGTTTATCTACTGTGTTTCTTAAATTCCACACAAGTGAAATCCTATGATATCTGTCTTTCTCTGACTTATTTCACTAAGCATAATACACTCCAGCTCCATCCACATTGTTGCAAATGGAAATATTTCATTCTTTTTGATCACTGAGTAATAGTCTGGTGTGTGTGTGTGTGTGTGTGTGTGTGTGTGTGTGTGTGTGTGTGTGTATGTGTGTCTTTTTTATCCATTCATCAGTTGATGGACATATGGGTTCTTTCCATAAGTTGACTACTGTTGATAGCACTGCTATAAACATTAGGGTGCATGTTCCCCCCCCTTAAAATAAGCATTTTTTGTATCATTTGGATAAATACCCACTAGTAGTACAACTGCTGAGTTATAGGGAAGTTCTATTTTTCATTTTTTGAGGAATCTCCATACTGTTTTCCAGAGTGGCTACACCAGTTTGCATTCCCACAAGCAGCCCAAAAGGATCCCCCTTTCTCCATATCCTCGCCAACATCTATTGTTTCCTGAGTTATTCATTTTAGCCATTCTGACAGGTGGCAGGTGGCACCTCATTGTAGTTTTGATTTGTATTTCTCTGATGATGGGTAATGTTGAGCATCTTTGCATGTGTCCATTAGCCATCTGGATGTCTTCTTTGGAAAAGTGTCTATTCATGTCTTCTGCCCACTTATTTATTGGGTTATTTAGTTTTTGTTTGTTTGGTTTGGAAAGTTCTATATAGATTTTGGATACTAACCCTTTATCCAATATGTCATTTGCAAATATCTTCTCCCATTCCATCAGTTGTCCTTTCGTTTTGTTGATTGTTTCCTTTGCTGTGCAGACGCTTTTTATCTTGCTGAGGTCCCAATAGTTCATTTTTGTTTGTATTTCTCTTGCCTCCAGAGATGTTGCGTAAGAAGTTGCTGTGGCCGAGGGCAAAGTAGTTGCTGCCCATTTCTCCTCTAAGATTTTGATGGCTTCCTGTCTCATATTCAGGTCTTTCATCCATTTTGAATTCATTTTTGTGTATGGTGTATGAAAGTGGTCCAGTTTCATTCTTCTGCATGTACCTGTCCAGTTTTCCCAACACCATTTGCTGAAGAGACTTTTTCCCATTGGATACTCTTTCCTACTTTGTCTAAGTTTAGTTGCACATACATCTTTGGGTCCATTTCTGGGTTCTTTACTCTGTTCCATTGATCCATGTGTCTGTTTTTGTGCCAGCACTTATGTCTTGTTATTACAGCTTTGTAATACAGCTTGAAGTACGGAATTGTGATACCTCCAGCTTTGGTTTCTTTTTCAGGATTGCTTTGGCTATTTGGGGTTTTTCTTCTGGTTCCATACAAATTTTAGGATTGTTTGTTCTAGCTCTGTGAAGAATGTTTTTGTTATTCTGATAGGGATTGCACTGAATGTGTAGATTTCTTTGCGTAGTATCAACACATAAATAATATTTGTTCTTCCAATCCATGATCATGGCTGTTTCTCCATTTATTTGTGTCTTCTTCATTTTTTTTCATAAGCTTTCTATAGTTTTCAGTGTATTGATTTTTTACCTCTTTGGTTAGGTTTGTCCCTAGGTATCTTATAGGCTTTGCTGTAATTGTAAGTGGAATAAATTCCTTGATTTCTCTTTCTGCCGCTTCATTATTAGTGTATAGAAATGCAACTGATTTCTATACGTTGAATTGATATCCTGCAACTTTGCTGAATTCATGTATATCAGTTCTAACAGGTTTTTTGGTGGAGTTTTTCAGGTTTTCCACACATTCATGTCATCTGTGAAGAGTGAAAGTTTGACTTCTTACATGACAGGGATGTCCACTCTCACCACTGTCGTTCAACATAGTACTAGAAGTCCTAGCCTCAGCAATCAGACAACAAAAGAAATAAAAGGCATACAAATTGACAACGAAGAATTTAAATTATAAAATAGATTTTATTTAAAACTCATTTACCTCCAAACTATTCAAGGCCTAACATCCAAATAGGTTGAACTTGAGATTATTTGCTCTGTATCCACAGGTGTTGAGAGAGATATCCTCTCAGACTTTACACACCTACCAAGGCAACAATGCCAGGAAAACCAATAATCAAGATTTGATAGTGCCTATCTGCAATCAGAAGAAGAACACAAACAATACCTTGGACTATAAATGCAGGTGAAACACACCCAAAGGACCAAGTCAGTCACAATGTTGGTGCTCTTACTTCTTGTGACCGTGGCCCTAGCATCTGCTCACCATTCTGGTGAGCACTTTGAAGGGTAAGTAAGCAACTCCTTATATGAGCAAGTCCTCTTCCTTGCTATCCCCCAAATTTGAATGCATTACCAAATTTTACATTTTCTCTTCTTCTTCCGCTACCTCGCCATTCAGTGAGAAGGTGTTCCGTGTCAATGTTGAAGATGAAAATCACATCAGCTTACTCCATGAGTTGGCCAGCACCACCCAGGTAAATAATGATCCAATACTATAGGTTTGCTTCACAATTACTTTAAAATCTTAGACTGCACTGTGATTCCATCAAAGGAAGAATGACTGAAATATTAACTATAGTAAGAAATAACCTGAAAAACATTTAATGCCACAATACCTTTTTTTTTCCCCTGCCTAAATTAGATTGCCATAGCCCTATAGTATTATAAATCCATGGTAACTTTTGAAGGAGCTGACAGGACATGACAACTGGATGAGTTGGAACAGTCACAAAGGTCACAGAACATCTAATGTACAGTCACTTCCCTTCTAAGGCAAAAGTGAAAAATGATCAACTTGGATATTACTGAAAAACTGGGCTTCTGTCCAACTTGAAATTCATTTCCACATCCCATGTATCATCTGTTCCCTTTGATTTTCTTTCATTCCAAATCAAACAGCTTGAGTTTTCATGACCTTGCTTCAGGTCCTCTTAATGATATGACATGAAGGAGTTGGGGGCAAAGAAGGTAAAAAGCCATGAATGATTTCCATACTTTTCTTTTACTTTCAAGAAACCAAAATCTCTATGCTACTTAAAGTAAATCCACTGAATATGGGATAAGAACTGATATTTTTAATTATATATGTAGTGTAGCAGGAAGCTATTGTTGACCACAAATAGTTCACTTGGGCCAAAGTTGTTTCTTCATGAAATATAAACCAAAATAATTTGCTAGACCCCTAAATACCTATCTATCTATCTATCTTTTTATAGGGTGTTTTTTTTCTTTTGGCTTTTAAGGTATGGACCAAAAAAAAAAAAAAAAGAAGAATAAGAAGGTACAGTGTCATAATCTGAAATCGATTCAAAAGTTTTGAATTGAAAGAAAATAAGTAGTCATGTATTCCGGCCTTCCACTCAAACTGGAATTTCCTCCATAGAAATACCATCTCTGGTTGCTAGCCTTAATAAAAACTGTTTGAGAACTTTTAAGGATGGAAGGAATGCTGCTTTTCAGAGTAGCCCATTTGCCTCACAAGTCAACTGTTACATGAAGCTAAAAGCTACCTTCTCTAACTTTGGCCCATTGTACTTAGTTGAGCCAAATATTGTCTCACCTCTAAGATTTACCTTTTCCAGGCCTTCTATCATTTCTCTTAGCACTGGTTTACACTGATCATTCCTGGTCACCTTTGGATATAGCTCAATCTGTCTGTATTTCTTTTTTAAAATGTAGCTTTCAGAATTGGCACTAGACTTCTAGGTATGCTCTGATTAATACAGTCTACAGGACAATTGCCTGTCTTCATCTGTAAAACAGACATTTGTTAATGGGGCCTGAGATTCTTTTAAACATCTTGAACAGTTAAAGAATACTCTTAGTTTATAATAAGCCTATGGCCAATAGAAACCAGTAGGTTATTCTTTTTTCACATGAATCATTCTTAGACAAGGTATTATTTCTTCCTGCCTAATTTATTTTTTACCTAAATGCAGGATTTTAGATTTACTGTGTTAAAAATTTATCTTTATAGTTTATTTGAAGCATGATGAGATCATTTAAAAAACTAATTCAGTCATCCATGGAAATAATTCTTCCCCCTAGCTTTGCATCACCAGCAAGTTTGACAAGCACTCCTTCCCAACTTTTATCTTTGTCATTAATAAAGATAAATATTAAGTCAATCAGGGGTCAGCACAGAATTAGAGGCCTCCTTCATGGTTCATTCATTCAATACATATTTATCAAGAGCCTCCAATATGTTAAGTATCGAAAGTGATTCATTAACCAACTATCCTCAGATGTTTGCTCAATTACCCACATTACTGGGGTGTCAGCTCCAGCTAACACTGTGCTTTCCAGCTTGTGAAGAAGAATATAAATGCAGAGACTTTACAAATGCTTTGCTAAGATCTAGATTCAGCATTATATCAGGCTAGTGGTCTCTTTCAATAAGAAGATGAAGTTAATTAGGCCTGACTTACTCTTGCTTTAAACTATGCTGGCTCCCAGGGATCACAGCTTCCTTTTCTGAGCATTCACAATCCATCTGTTTCCAGTTTACTCCACAGCTTTGCCAGAATCCATGCTAAACCCCACGAGCTCCTGCTTCTGGAATTCACCTGTTTTCCTCCTTATGAAATCCAAGATTTACCCCCTCCACTCCTCAGTGATTCCTTCAAGCTCTGATTCCTCCAAGATTGCTGAAGAAGTTCTGCAATCACATGTGCTTTATTGTTTTAGTTCCTAAAATTCAGATTTTACAATAGTCAAGAGCAGAGAATCTGGACTCAGACTCCTAGATTCAATTCCTGGTTCTACCACTTGCTAGCTGGACTTTAGACATCTCTCTGGAACTCAACTTTCTCATTTGCCAAATGAGATGAATAACAGTATTTACCTTATAGGATTGTTATGAGATTTAAAAGACTTGATATCAGTGAAGCACTTGGAACATAGTGATAACTATTTAAGTATTTGTTATTATTATCATCACTACAACTGGAATATAAATACAATTTACATGGCCAGTATAATCCCCTGTCTCCTCATCTATCTTGGGCCTCTATGTTCTCTTTCCAAAGAAGGCATTTCTACTAAAAATTGTAACATGTGAAAAATTCTTTACTTATGGCAATTTCATCTCTCAGTGGAAGTAGAAGAAACAAGAAACGGTATACCCCCTCGGAAAAGTCAAAAGCCAAACAACAGTTAAACGGGAAAACTTTCTTTTCTTCCTGCTGCAAGCATCATGCTTTATCTCTAAGCAATGGGACTGCACATTTCTTCTTTATTCATTTTGTTTCCCACATGAATGAAAAAGAGATATTTTTTTCTCCTTAGCAATCTTGCAAGTGCAGCATATTCTGTACTATAGCCTTCCTGATAAGATCATTACAAGGGCATCTAGTCTTTGTATTCATCCTTGGCTATGTGTCCTTCCTCCCAGCTTTTAAACATATCTTCTCACAAGTTGAATACACTAGAGAGATCTGTGATGACATAGGACTCTAGCAGCCTCCCCTTTTCATCTGTAATTATATACTAAGGGGTTTATTTTATCTCCTTGTAATCAGAATTGCACTTTTTCCTTTATTGCAGGCACTAACCATAAAACCTATCCTCTTTGCTCTGTGCTTTCTTGAACTCTGTTTCTCTATGATGAGGTCCATGTTCGTCTATATGCCCAGAGTAACATGGTTACAGTCTTCCAGTGTTCTCATCACTCCCACTATACTACTAAGTTGCTCCCTACTGTCTGGAACTATGCCTGGATTAGAAGTCAACCCTCCAAACAGGAAAGGAAAATTCCATCAAGATAAAATAGTCTATCAGATGTTCAACTTATGGTCAAATGCAACGTGAAGAAACAGTGTAAATTTGTAAAGAACCAAAGATCTCCAACACCACTATTTATTCTTTTAAAAGCCTAAAAGAATTTACAGTGGACATACTTAATCTTGCTTTTGTGCTGGTTCTATAAGATATTTTAAGAAAGACTCTTCAGTTATTAGCTAGCTGGCTTATTAAGTTAACATTCCCACTGTGCTATCAGTTAAAGATACTCCTTTATCCTCCAACAAATGCTCTTTACAGTTTTTTTAACTCAGCTTCCTGGATTTATAATTTTATAACCTCAGTTTTACAATTTCTTAACATATAATTCAATTCCCCATATCTCACATCATATATTTTACTCCATTTCCATATTTCAGACATAGATCTCGCTCACATGGTCTTGGTGATTACTGAAATGTATATTTATCTCCTTGTGAGAATATTTTGAGTTTATTAATTTTATCCATACTTGATACATTGGTAAACATCTATGAGGCTATAGAGTTCTTCCTGATTTTTGGTTCCATTTCTCCTAAGAAGCACTAGCAACTAACTCCAGTATAGTAAGTCTGCATCACAGCTGGAGAACTTCATAGCGTTGGATGCTGGTATATTTGCTGACAAATTTTCCCTATGTCAGACTGAAATTTATAGTACCTCAGGTTAGGTCTTCAAGTTTTCTGTAAAAACATATTCATGAGATTTCTCTACCTCCATTTTAAAGAATCTATCATTGTCACTGCAGAATCTTAAAAGTTTCTATCTCTCTCAGTCTCGATAGACAGACAGATAGATATAGAGATATAAATATAGACACATAGATACAGATATGTGTGTAGATAGGCAGATAGAGAGAGAGAGATGTCCCAATATTTCGGAGAGCCAAGACCAATGAGTAAGAAGTAAGAGATTAGGAAAGGCAGCTTTCAACTTAATATCACAAAAAAAAAAAAAAAACAAAAAAAAACCACTCATAAAGCAATTAGGCTATTCTGAATTGGCACTGAATGTATTGAAGATTGTATCAGAACCATCACCAAGATATCATACAGGTACCTGCTGCTCTAAGTGAAAAGCTAGTGTCTTAATATAGGTTCCTCAAAGTAGAATCTTAGACAAAGATTCGGGGGCCAAGATTTTGTTTGGGAAGTACAAGGAACACTGGTAAAGAAGTGAGGAGTGATGCAGAGAATGGAAAGCAGACAACAAAGGGGATACTATTAAGACAACTACCATAGACGATGATTAGAGCTTACTCCTACAGAGAAACTCCAAGAAAGGGTAAAATCGCCCACCTCAGAATTATCCCGCCTAAGAAATGAGAGAATTGGAATATTTACACATCCACTTCCCAGGCTCACTGGTTGAGTGCTTCTCTGTAAAGAGTTATTACTTTGCCACCTCCTGGCTGCTGCAACCTGTTAGCTTGGCTTTTTCCAGTTCCAGGGGAAAGAGCCTTCACAGAGATGAAGCTCGGGGCGGTAAGGGGTCCCCTGAGTACACTAAAAGGTCCCAGCGTTATGTGTGGGTGGGGCACTGTCAAGTTCCCTACTGATGTCTGGAAGACTTTGTGTGCTTTACCAATTCAAAACCTCTGTATCTATAATAAAGATACACATCCCTCTCCCATCCCACCTTGGAATGACAAGCATTCTTAGGAACACAAATTCAGAGTTAACTTTTAAAAATATAATTTTTCCTATAATGTGCTTGTCTGCATTGCCCTTCTCTTTACCATGTTGGCTAACTAGAATTCATCACCAGACCCTTGTTTTCTCTGTTCTTATCATGGCATGCCTTTATACCTCCCCCCACTATCTTTTAACTTTCATCTTTATTTTCTCATCTATAACTCACTAGATCACATTCTGTAGCTAATCCTTATCAAATCATCAGTACTGTCTCCCTTCAACACCTTACTGACAATCACACTTTTCTTCTGGAATCCCTTCTGATATTGTCCTAATGTCTCTGCCTCCTACTACCCTGACACTCCCTGTGGTCCTGACTCATGACTCAGCACCCACTAGACATCTACAATGGTCTCAAGATTACCAGGACAGGATATAGGTTATTGGATTCTCCATAGGCAAGTGTACCTGAAACTGAGTCATGTTAATATCTTACCTAATTAGTTTCAATTGAACAACCTCTAAGTCTTGCCCAAACTCCCTTCTAAGTTTCCAAGCAGTGATCCTAAATATCACCTGTCTCAGGCTGGAGACTAGCTCGTAAACATATAAACAGGGACTGGGTGAGACGCAGGGGCAGAGAAAGACCCACTGTCAGGATCACCTCAAGCTTCAAGGTCTTTTCTCAGCTCAAGGAAGAAACAGGAAAACAGACACCTGAGAGAGGCAACACATCCTTAGTTAATGTTTGTCCATGGGGAAAAAAAAAAAGGAGATTTGAAACCATACATCCAAAAGGGAAAACATTAGAATTCTCAAATATGTCATCCTGTTATTTTTGTGCGTAAATGTCTCTAAAACCTTCCCGGTAAAGACAGAAGCTATGTTTGATTCGCTCACTAATATATTCCTAGTTTCAGGCACAGAGCCTAGCACATAATAGGTCCCTAGTAACAGCAGATGAATAATTGAATGAATGAAAATGTCTGGATCTTTGAGAGCACTTTGTTTCTGGCCATGATGCCAAGATGACCACTGTGGAAAGAGGCATTTTTCCTCTCTGATATATCCTCCACAGGTCAGAGATGTAGATCTTGGTTCTGCACATTACAGTGGCAAGAACAGTGCTGAGTTCCAAGTACAAATGAACAAAATACATCAATTCAAAAGTAAAAAGGAAAGCTCAATCTCTTTCTATTAAATTTTGTGGTTCTAGTTAATTCATCATCATTCATTACAGCACATTTATCCATTACCACAAACACCACTATCTCAATAAGCAACTGCTCCAGAAAATCAATAAATAGAAAAGAACCATTATAGAAAATATTGCAACTAACTAGCATTATGGGAAACAATTACATGTTCTTCATGCTTGATGATAATCAGTTAAGGCCATGTATGTATGTGTAAACATTGTTATTAACATCTAACTTTTGGTTCCAACTTGTTCACTCAAAGGAAATGTTTTTAAGAGATTTCATGGATGATTTGAATTTAAAAATAACTCAATGGAGAAGAATGCTAGCGTGCTTGATGATAATTCACTCATTGAATTATAGGTGTCAAATACAATATATCTTACTCTTTATTCAGATTGACTTCTGGAAACCAGATTCTGTCACACAGATTAAACCTCACAGTACAGTTGACTTCCGTGTTAAAGCAGAAGATATTTTCACTGTGGAAGATTTTCTGAAGCAACATGAACTACAATATGAGTAAGTTTATGTTTTATAACTATTAAAATTCTCTCCCATGTACGTTCTCATCTTAGCCTCTGAATAACCCTGGGAAGGCAAAACTAAGACCAAGAACAGGCTTCCCTAGGGCTCCAAAAAATAGATCATGGCAAAACTGGCCCTACATTCCAAATCTTAAGACTTTAAGCCCAGTAGATTTTTTTTTAGTTACTGTTCTAATAAAAATGGCTTTCACTTTTGAACTCCAATTCAGCAAGATACCTGACCTGCTACTGGTTTACAAATGATACACAGACTACAGGTCAAATCATGAACACTCTATTATCAATCAGCTAGACAGTTTTAGACCTAAATTACACCAAGCCTTCTTTCCAAGTGAGAAGTCCTTATGAATTAGGACTCTCATGCTCCTGACTTTTTGTGTACGCACACTGGACTCAATAAATATTTATTTCAACTTAACCAATTATTCCTATTTTATTATCATTTTAAATTTTTTCACCATGAAAAGTGTACTTCTTAATCCCCATCCTCTTTCTTCCCCATTCCCCCACCCATATCCCCTCTGGTAACCATCAGTTTTTTTCTCCTTAAGAGTCTATTTCTTGGGTCACCTGGGTGGCTCATTTGGATAAGCAACTGACTTCGGCTCAGGCCATAATCTCATGGTCCATGGGTTCAAACCCCACATCAGGCTCTGTGCTGACAGCTCAGAGCCTGGAACCTGCTTTGGGTTCTGTGTCTTCCTGTCTCTCTGCCCTTTCCTTGCTCATGCTCTCTCTCTGTCTCTCAAAAATAAATAAACATTAAAATTTTTTTTAAAAAAGAATCTGTTTCTTGGTTTGTCTCTCTCTTTTCTTTGCTCATTCGTTTTGTTTCTTAAATTCCAGATACGAGTGAGATCATATAGTATTTGTCTTTTTCTGACTGACTTTCACTTAGCATTATACTCTCTAGCTCTGTCCATGTTGTTGCAAGTGGCAAGATCTCATTCTTTTTTATGACTGAACAATATTCCATTGTATACATACACCACACCTTCTTTATCCATTATATCGAAGTGTATGGACACTTAGGCTGCTTCCATAATTTGGATATTGTAAATAATGCTACAATAAAAAAAAAAAAAAGAGGTGCACGTATCCATTTGAATTAGTGTTTTTGTGTCTGAAGGGTAAAGAGCCAGTAGTGTGATTCCTGGATCATACGGTAGTTCTATTTTTAACTCTTTGAGAAAACTCTATACTGTTTTCCACAATGGCTGCACCAATTTGCATTCCCACCAACAATGCAAAGGGTTCCTTTTTCTCCACATACTCTGTGAGCACTTGTTTCTTGTGTTTTTTTTTTTTTTATTTTAGCCATTCTGACAGGTGTGAGGTGATATCTCATTGTAGTTTTGATGTGCACTTTCCTGATATGGGTGCCATTGAGCATCTTTTCATGTGTCTGTTGTCCATCTGGATGTCTTCTTTGGAGAAATGTCTCTTCATGTCTTCTGCCCATCTTTTAATTGCATTATTCACTTCAGGGTATTGATTTGTACCAGTCCTTTATATACTTTGGATAATAACACTTTATCGAATATGTCATTTACAAGTATCTTCTCCCACTCCATATGTTGTATTTTACTTTTGTTGATTATTTCCTTCATTGTGCAGAAAGAATTTTGATATAGTCCCAATAGTTTGTTTTTGCTTTTATCTCCCTTGCCTCAGGAGACATCTAGAAAAATGCTGCTATGGCTGGTATCAGAGAGATTACGGCCCGTACTCACTTTAAGGGTTTTTATGGATTCAGGTCTCACATTACATCTTTAATCCATTTTGAGTTCATTTTTGTGTATGGTGAAAGAAAGTGGTCCAGTTTCATTCTTTTGCATGCAGCTCCCCAGTTTCCCAAACATTATTTGTTGAAGACATTGTCTTTTTCCCATTGTATATTCATTCCTCTTTTGTCAGAGATTAATTGGCCATGTAATTGTGGGTTTATTTCTAGGTTTTCTGTTCTAACCCATTAAGCTATGTGTCTATTTTTATGCCAGTGCCATACCGTTTTAATTACTACTGTTTTGTAATATATCTTAAAATCTGGAATTGTGATATCTCCAGGTTTTTTTTTTTTTTTTCTTCCTCATGCTCCTTTAAGATTAAGGACCAGACTAGGGTCAGACTGAACGGTTCTTCTGTGCAACCTCAAGGCCCCACCACTATCTATAACAGTAGAAGTCGTGAAGATAAGGACTAAAAGAAAGAAAAGTGATTCCTCAAAGGCCTAATACAGAGTTGGCTAAGCTGATGACCCTATCTCCTGTCTCCAAATACCACACTGGTCCATCTAAGCCTCTCCAGATGAGAATGTCTTCCTAAGTAGAAGCAGTTGTCCACTGTCGATACAACAAATAGATAGTAAATGCCTATATATACCAAGTCCAAAAAAGGACAGATATGGCCCTCCTCCCTTCAGAGGAAAACAGACTTTAAACAAAGAATTGCAAAATTGTGTAACAGCTGTCAAGAAGAGAAAAGAGCTGGATATATAGGGGGAAAATGACCAACTCTAGGGTCAGGGAAGGCCACTGGAGGAAATGAGGCTTCAGCTGAGAACTTAAAGATGAGCCAGCGTTAGCCAAAGAAAAGAAAAAATCATACTCTAGGCAGAGAACAGATTATATAACCTATATGTAACCTTATAACTGGGAGAGACTCTGACCCAAAGGCATTTGCACTAGAGGGAAGAAAGAAATGAGGACTTTTATCCCAAACAGTTATTCCTCCGGGAGTGGGTCAGTGAGAAGCAAACAGGGAGTTTGTCAAGCTCCAGTCCTGAACATTCAAATGTTTATCCAAGAGCAGCCTACCACAAGCTCAAGTCCTCATTATATTTTGGGTAAATATACCTTAAAGAATTTCACAAAAAATCTTCTCTTGTTTTGACATCTTAAAAATATAGAATAGTATTTATGCTAGTGAAGACGTAAGAATTGTTACCTATGAGGTCTGTACGTCATCAGAAGTGGTGCGGCCTAACACAACAAGCAAGTGTTCCAGTAAAACACAGACCAGATCCAAATCCTGGGTCTGCACCTTCCTGGTTGTGACCTTAGATAATGTGCTTCATGTTTGTGAATTTCAGTTTCCTAATCCATAATGTGAAGATATTATGCCTCTCCCAAAAATCTGTGAAGATGAACAAAACAATACACAAATAAGTTGCAACTGATACTACTATTGCTGTGACCGCTGCTATGGTTTACTATTGTACAAAGAGGGAGATGATACATTGTTTAAAGGTCAACAGAAACTGTTTTGCTTAACCCCATTATCATGGCTCATATAGCTTAGCTATCTGCTTCTGCCTGAGGGAAGTGTCAAAATGTGACCTTAAGAATTGACTCTTCAAAAAAAAAAAAAAGATATAACACAGTTAAGTTTCAAAATTTGATTAAGATTCATGTCTGTGACTTTTTGCTCTTCTTATTACACTAGGAAGAATGTCAAAAATCCTAACCTTTAGTAGTCCTCAGTAATATTTTTTAAGTGAAAGATTCTTTATAATTCCTTAAGAAAAACAAAGGAATATCAGAGACCATAAGCTAACCCTAGCTACCTGAATCATGTCCTAATTCTACCTATATCCCAAAGCAGTAAAATGGCTTCTAATCGCATTCCTTTTATCAGACAGAAAGTTCAATCCTTTTTTAGTGGGTAAACTTTTTGGGAACTGGATGTAAATGTTGTCTCATCTAGAACATAGGATATTCCCAAGAGCTAAGCTCTTGTTAATTTTTGTTTCTGTTTGCTGCTTAGCACATTTGTAGCATATAATTGTCTAAATATTAAATAATAATAAGTCCCTAGAAATCCTGGAGAAGCACACCAGCAATATCCTTGCTGGGGCTGCAAGCAGTCCCTGTGCATCCCATTATTACCTCATATGGTAACTAATTTGTGTTTAGACAGTTTCCTGTCGGCAAGAATTTGTAGCTGTGTTTACATGCGACAGGAACCAGCTACTGCACAACTTCCAACAAAAAAGCTTTGCAGATTTTTTCCATGGTTCCAAACCTTCTTCACCAAGACTCGTATCACTTTGGCAGCTTTAATCAGTTTCTGAGTTGCCATGGGAAAAAATTCACAATGTGTACACCAAGAAAAATCACTATTTTTATGCCTATGCTGTACACTTAGGTACAGAAAAACCAGGAATTAGATGGTGCAAATCTCCAGCTTTTCGTTCTGAAGCCAGGCTGACAGACCTTTTGGTGGGCAGCCCTTCGCAGAATACCTTCCTACAAACCACAGGATGGTTGTCTTTCCCCTATCCAAGCTAGGAAGAAACTGATTGTTACTAACTACCTATACTGCTATTTTTCTGCATATTTCAGATTAAGACAGGAACGTCCTTGGATAGCAATGGGTACTTAACAGTGTTCTTCAAGAGCAATGGGCATGTAGTATGGGAACTAACCAAATACTCCTTTTTCAAGAATCTATAAGGGGAAAAAAGTTAGTCGTGTCTCTCCTTCTCAGACATTCCTTTCCTTGTTTTGTTGGGAGTCCCTGTAATCTAATTTGCTTGCATGTTTGTATAGAAGAAGTTGGGTGGCACTATAAAAGGAACATAGAAAAGTATAAAATAGTGTACATGCCCCTGTATTTTGGAGCTGTAATGTAGTCCCTATTACATTAAGAGGCATTATTTTAATCTCCTAGAATAGAAGCTCATTATTTGGTAATAATATTTGTAATACAGCTAAAGTAGTGCTTTGTCCTAAATCTAATAAAATCAAATAATCACAAGGCTGGATAGGATCATTTCAGGTCAATCCCTTGCCTTCAGGCAAAAGTCAGCACCACATTAACCTCATTCTGATGCTCTTTTGCAACTTACTAGAGGGTACTTTTACTCTTGGGTGTCATCTTAAATTTAACAGTTTTTTAATGCTCCTTTGTCCTTAATATTGATGAAAACGTTTAACAGTTTTAACATAGTAATAACTCTACCAGAATGTCTCATCTAACTACCAAACAAAACACTAATCCATACATAGTCACTAAGTCTTCTAAATAATGTGAATTTTTGGATTAGGTACAGAGAAAGGATAGCCATAAGCAGGGGAAGGTCTCTTGTCCCTCTATTCAGAGCTAGTTGCTGATAGATCAGAGCTGGCCACAGTTAAGGTCTTAGACACAATTGTCTCTTGAAGGTCTTGAGGCTGTGGAATGCCTGGGAGCATTTCGGTGATGATTTCTTTTCTCTGGGCACCCACTAACAAGCCATGTGACCTAGATGATATTGTACTCACTCACTGACGATGAAAAATCTTGTTACAGTGAAAGTAGATGCCGTTTACAGTTTCCTCGTGGAGTTTTAGCTTTGCCATTCAGTCAGAGAAGTTCATCTTTGTTACACAGGATGTGTTCCTTTCAATGGATGATCTTAGAATGGAATATAGATGTTTTCTTAAAGGTTTTGGCCAATTTTATTTTTTGTTTTCAAGTTTTTGTTTTGCTTGCTTTGCTCTGGTTTTGTTTGTTTTTGGTTTTTAAAAATATTATATTTGAAAATCACTTTCCTAAACTATCCACTTTAAGTGTTTTCCTGGAGTTATGAAGGTAGTAACTGGCACTTTTAGCTTAATTTTTTTTTCATAAACCTTGAAAGACATCTATGACCAAGGCCTATGAGTCCAGTCACTGCATTTTACAACTGAAAAGGACATTAATACCAGCTAATCAAATGCCCCCTTCTCAAAATTATGAAATTAGGCCCAGATATTAAATAATTTTTCTGAAGTCAACTTACAAGTTAGTCAAAACTATGACCCCTGACCTTTTGATTCCTAATTCTGGATTCTTCCTACTTCTGCCCTATCCCTTAACAATCCAATTTGGGTGTTGAATATAATTATAGAACATACTATAAACATTATTCTTAACTGTAGCAGGCAGAATGATGGCCCCCACCCCGAAAATGTCTACATCTTAATCCCCAGAAGACCTGAATATGTCACATTACATGGCAAAGAGGAGTTAGAGTTGTAGATGGTGTTAAAGTTGCTAAACAGCTAAACTTAAAATAGGTAGATTATCCTAGATTGTCCAGATAGGCCCAACATGATCACAAGGTCCTTACAAGTGTCAAAGGGAGGCAGAAGAGGAGGTCAGAGTGATGTGACATGCAGAGGACTTGAGCTGCTGTTGCTGGCTTCAAAGTTCAAAGACAAGGGCAAAGAGCCAAGGAATGTGGGCAGCCTCTAGGAGCTGGAAGGGGCAAGGAATCAGATTCTCCCATACAACTTCTAGAAAGAAGCACCTTGATTTGTTGACACCTTGATTTTAGCCCATTGAGACCGGTATTGGACTTCTAACTTACAGCACTGTAAAATAATAAATTCATGTTGTTTTATACCACACTACATTTGTGGTAATTTACAGCAGCCATAAAAATGAGTATACTAACAAAGTACTGAGGGCTGCTCAAAGAGAAACTTTCTTTCTGCAAGCTAAATTTTTGAGTCTGCTCCTTTTCCCTTTTCTTTTCAATACCACCTTAAGACAGTTAAGACCTTAAGATAGTATTTGCCTGGGGGCACCTGGGTGGCTCAGTCCTTAAGCATCTGACTTTGGTTCAGGTTTGTGAGTTTGAGCCTGGCTTGGGCTCTGTGCTGACAGCTCAGAGCCTGGAGCCTGCTTAGGATTCTGTGTCTCTCTCTCTCTGTCCCTTCCCCATTCACACTCTCTCTCTCTCAAAAATAAATATACAAATAAACATTTAAAAACATTTTAAATGACAGTATTTGCCTCTTGCTAGGGAGCAAATATTATTTAGTATTAATTTATTGCATTTTCCATAAACAGACACAAGTTTGTTCCCAAGTTAACCAAACGAAGAAGAGACTAGGAGGGAGGTTCAGAGGATGTCCCTGACATACTTCATCAGAAAGCCCTTGGAGCAGCCACAGGAGAAGTAGACTTTTGATATGTGGCTGCAATTCTCTGTATGTCAGATAAAAACATTTCAAGGCTTCACTGTGGATGATACAAGTTTCTGCAAACTAGCTTCTGTCCATAATATTCACAGTGCTGTGATCAAGGACATTAATGCTCATAAAATTTTGTCCTTTCAGAACATACTTTTTACATTCAACAGTAAGTAGCAAAGACAAATGAAGGCACACATAATCCACACCTTCCAGCCTGCCTTTTATAATAGGAACTTTCACCTGAACAATCATTTATGGAAATAAGCAGGCCTCAAAGGTCTGTCACCAATTTTCATAATACTTTGCTACAGAGCCATTCTTTGATTACTTTAAACCAACCAAAAATAGGCAAGCAGAAACTAGTTCTTTAACCCCAGAATTTTTTGCCTAATAATAAATTTTTAGTTTATTAATATTTCTGAATCTCCACCCATCAAGACATTTTTCTCAAAACCTAGAGAAAGGCCCTCAAGTGACCAACTGTCTCAGTTTACCTGGGACTGACTGGTTCCTGGGACATGTGACTTTTAGTGCTAAAACCAGGGAAGTCCTGGGGAAGAAAGACCATAGATAGGGCTCAAATGCATACTTTTGTGTGGCTGCCCAAGGCCCTGATCCAGAATGCCCCAGGTACCAGGGGAAACCATTTTCTGAATTTAGAGTCCAAGGAAATGTAAATATCTCAAGTTTGGCCTGAGAAAAGAGCCTGCCTTACCTGCACTCTCCAACGATATGTTCACTCTTTGTGATGAGCAGCTCTGTTGAAGGGCATCAGGAATGATCAGAGGACACATGCGACTCCGTGGAGAATGTACTGCACCATTTACTAACACAGTGACTCTAAGTTTTTGCACATGTTCACTGGGAAATACTCGTATGTTCACAGGAGCCTCCCCTTTGGTTTATTGCAGGGTATTGATAAGCAACCTGAGATCTGTGTTAGAAGGCCAGTTTGACAGCCAGGTCCGTGCCACTGGACACAGTTATGAGAAGTACAACAAATGGGAAACGGTATGATGTGCACATGATTTAGACAGACATTGTTTTGGGAACTGAACTAAGAATGGCACATTAATCCACAAATGGTTGCATTGGTAGATAGAGGCTTGGACTCAACAAGTCGCCACTGACAATCCAGGCCTCATCTCTCGCAAAGCCATCGGAACCACATTTGAAGGACGCACTATGTATCTCCTCAAGGTAATCATTTTTAACCATGACCTTGCCATGTCGGAGGGCTTTAAATCAACGAGTTCTAACACATTAACATCTGTTACACAGACATGCTCATCCCAGCATTGTTATAACTCTTTCCCTGTCTATATGCCCCAGGGAATCAAACAGATTCCCTAGCTTCTTTTATCATATGTGGATTTTTAAATCATTATTTTGATTTATTCGAAAGGAAAATGCAATAAAATAAGAGAAGTCCTATAAATTTAACCACATTCCTGTAAGCAATGTAAATGATCACCTACCTTGATGAAATTCTTCTCTCCCAGATGTTGTTTGCAAATCCATTTGCTAAAGAGGTTCATAAACTTCACGTCTATCAGGCAACATTACAAAGCGTAGCAACAATTTGTTTCTGTCGTCCTCTAATGCCATTTTTGTCATGTAATTCTAATGAAGAAAATAAAAAGACAAGGAGTAAGTGGGAGAGAGAAGAAAATTCTTACAAGATTAGCAACAATCATGATTACTTCTAATTACTCATCCAGTCGTCTTGGTCATGTCACCTAATAATAGCAGCTGAAAATAACCTCCACGTGAGTACAATTAAGCAGTGTAATCAGCATCTTCTGAAAAATATGAGCTTGTCAAGCTTAATAAAAATAGTAAACAGCCATGTAAGCCTTCAGTTCAAACACTGTGAGTGTCTAGAGGCAAGAACATACTGTGCTAGTATTGTGTTTTAATTTAATCACAGGATATATCTCTTGCTGCTGTCAAGTTTCACCTGTTGAATCCAAAGCCCAGACGGGTAGTGAATGTTAACCCCTGAATGTGATGAATTACCATTTCCCTTTTTCTTTGCTTGCAATAGGTTGGCAAAGCTAGACCACATAAGCCTGCCATTTTCATGGACTGTGGTTTCCATGCCAGAGAGTGGATTTCCCCTGCATTTTGCCAATGGTTTGTGAGAGAGGTCAGTATATAGAATGATTTTGGGCGGAGGGAAGTAGAAAGTGTTTTTTTATTTAACAAAAAATTTCAATTTCTTATAACCAGGCTAATAAGAGTAGTAACAGAAAAAAAAAATCATAATTACAAGTTCCCAATTTTAGGGAACATTTATAAGGTAAAATTTTAAGTTTTTTTAAACTTTTTTGAGGGAGAGTGCACAGAGGAAGGGCAGAGAGAAGAGAGGGAGAGAGAAAGAATCCCAAGCAGGCTCTGCACTGTCAGCACAGAGCCCAATGCGGGGCTCCAACTCATGAACAAACCGTGAGATCATGACCTAAGCCAAAGTCAGACATTTAACTGGCTCAGCCACCCAGGAACCCCTGTAAGATTTTAAAACAGTTATCAAATTTGATTTATTTAAATTGGACTCATCAGAACTTTCTCACCCACCTTTGGTGGAGAGACTAACTGGTAGTATAATGGAGAGGTCATTTAAAAGTAAATGTGGATAAACCACTAGCTTCGTCATTATCTTTTGGACAATAACTGTCGTATACTTCAGAAAAAAACAACAACAATGAACAGTGGTCCCTACTCTAAATGATACTGTTTTTCACTCCTTGTAATTGTAATAAGATATATGTGAAATCCCTTTAACTGAAATTTTTTAAATATCCATGAGTCCATATTGATATAAACAAATTATTCAATAAATATATAAAAGGGAAAGAAGGAACAATCTTTCTTAAAGAAGAATTACAACTAATGGATATACAAAGGATGGACAAAAGAGAAAATTACCATTAGAACACCACAGTAATAATCATTTCATGAAAATCTACATATGGATGCAAAAATTAGTGAGTAAAAGTTTAAAGACAAATAGGACATTTGCAGTTTCAAAGTATCTCCCCAAAAATATGTATTAAATTACAAAGACAAAGTTTACAGTAGAGAAACAGCAGAAACTATTTAACCAAATAGTGATCAAGGTTAACATCACTGGTAACATCATCAGCATAAGAAAAAATCAGTATCATGTGCCACCGGGTATTATGTACAGAAAAGACACAATGTCTTCATGGTATTCTTCCTAAAAATGCATAACCTTCCTCAAATCATAAAGAAAAATTGAGACAAATCCAAATTGAGGGGGCTTCTGCAAAGTAACCAGACTAGTACTCTTCAACAGTGTCAAAGTCATAAAAAACAAAGACTGAGGAACTCTCACAGAGGAGACAAAGGAAACATGACAACCAGCATAGTATGGGATTGTATATTGGATCCTAGAGCAGGAAATAATAGTGGAAAAACTGGCGAACTCTAAATAAAACCTATGGTTTAACTTATACTACTGTGTCAATGTTAATTCCTTCACTTTGATCGCTGTACCATGATTGAGTTAGATGATAACATTAGGAGAAGCTGAGTAAAGGGCATACGGGAACCCTTTGCATTAGCAACTCTTCTCTAAGTCTAAAATTATTTCAGAATTAAAAGTTTAAAATATTGAAGTACTTTTAAAATTAAGAATATTATTATATACAATATACGGTCTTTTGTGTGAAACACTTGTGTATATATTTGTCATGGTCTTGGTTTCTAGACACGTTATGTATCCAATTGTCACCATTTAACTTCAATGGGTATCTCACCATCTGCCCTCTGGAAGGGAAAAACTTTTATTATTACTTTGGTTATCTCTAAGATTAGACCACTAAAAAGAACACGGTTCTGTAGCTCCTCCAAACTAAACATCACATATTTTATCATGTGTTTTTATAATGAATATACATGTGTAGAGTCACAAAAAGTATATTAAAACTATTAATACATAGAAGCCTTAACTATTTTAAAGTCTACTCAAAAAAGCCTAGGGAAGAGTTGAATTGAAGCTTAACATGATACTGGGGCTGAGGAACTATGACTAAAAGAACATAATAAATGAGTATGAGGTCCTTCATTCATAGAGGAATGTCCACATTACTTAGCAGGGGTAGCTAGTCCCTTAACAGGGTTCCCTTCTCAATACAGAGGAGTAAGAAGGAGACTTTCATCTTTATGCAGGCTTTGGTGAGAGCCACCCAAAATCTACCAGTGTGAGTTCACTTCATAAAGGGGGGCTTCTTCATTCCTCTTCCTTATTGGACATTCTCTCTAGTGAGACTATCTATAGGAGGTTTCACAAAACTTAAATAAATTTCTAGATGATAGCAGAAACACCCACAGCCACCTATAGACATTCCTTACTTACTAAAAACAGGTCTTACCTTCATATCCTACTCACTTTGAAAAAAATTTACTGCAGTTACTATTAGAAAATTAATATGTTTTTAATAGTCTAGTTTTATTAAATCTTTGCTCATCTTTAAGGTGAAAAGTTAAATAATTATTCGAGTTGTATATGGATGTAATAGAATGTCCTGGACACAGAGAAGAATTAAAAACTATTTTAATCAAAACGATGGGTAAAATTTTGCTAACTGCCTTTTAAATATTAAATAGCTACCTCAATAGGTAGATATCATTACCAAAGTCAATATTCATACAGTCTATGTAAATTTCACACATTTCATTTTTCCATGAAATTCTCTTCCTAATTCATACACAGGCTATTCGCACCTATGGACATGAGACCCACATGACAGAACTTCTCAACATGTTAGACTTTTATGTCTTGCCTGTGGTCAATATTGACGGCTATATCTACACCTGGACCAAGGTATATGAACCAATACTGAGAGGGGCTGATGAAATTAAAACCAACCCACTTTCTATTATACTTGACCTAACCACACAATCCACTTTCAGAACCGAATGTGGAGAAAGACTCGCTCCACCCAGATTGGAACCACCTGCATTGGCACAGACCCCAACAGAAATTTTGATGCTGGTTGGTGCAGTAAGTATCTAGCTGACCATTTTGCCATGCATCTGTTGAAAAGCCTGGGAGGACAAACAACATAGGAAAACAAAACAGTGTCTAAAATAAGAAAAAATGTCAAGGTTTACATTTTAGAATTCTAGCTTTCTGAAATCACAGTTTATTTATTCACTCAAAAAAATATATTGTGTGCTGTATAGTGTTCCCAGCTGTGCTAGATGCTGGAAACACAAGGCTGAGCAATCCAGACAGAATTCTACTACTTTTAAATGTATCATCTAGAGGAGACAGTCATTAAATAATTATTTAAATTAAAATGTGATATAATTACAATTTTGTGATTCAAATCTCAGAAAATGATTACAAGTAATAAGAAAATTTCTCATGGATGTTAGTTTCTCCCTTATTAATTTTCTTGCACTATATTGAGATTTCATTGTATAATACTACACAAAGACACACTGATAATTTCACATGCAACTTTTTACCCCATTAGCTTAAAAACATAAGACCCTAATCTCATGACTAAATGTATGTGCATGCCTTATATACCTACATGATCACAAGGGCGCCTATAAAAACAGCTTTTCTTTTTAAGTTTATTTATTTATTTTGAGAAAGAGCGTGAGCAGGGGGAGGGACAGAGAGAGAGAGGAGAGAGAATCCCAAGCAGGCTTCACACTGTCAGCGCTGAGCCCAACGTGGGGCTTGATCTCACAAACCGAAACAATGAGATCATGACCTGGGCCAAAATCGAGAGTCAGGCACTCAACCAACTGAGCCACCCAGGAGCCCCAAAAACAGCTTATTTTTAACTCTCTAATTTGGAAGTTTGAAACATGCTTTGTAAGAACTTTAGTAGGTGACCATTCCATTAATGACATATGTTTTTGTAGAAGTCGGAGCCTCTCGAAAGCCCTGTGATGACACTTACTGTGGACCTGCTGCAGAGTCCGAAAGAGAGACCAAGGCCCTGGCTAATTTCATCCGCAGCAACCTCTCTTCCATCAAAGCATATGTGACAATCCACTCATACTCCCAAATGATGCTCTATCCTTACTCCTATGATTATAAACTCACAGAGAACAATGCTGAGTTGGTAAGTAGTTGTGGTAGTAAATATGGTATTTCACTGTTGAAAATTTTTAAATCCTATTCCTGAGAAAAAAAATTATAAAAACAATTTCTAAAAGTTCCATTAATTTTTGGCAGTAGAAGCAAAGAAAAAACTTAGTACAGATTTATAAGGAATCTGGAATTGGCTGATAAATTGGCTAAAAGAGATATGATTTTAATGGGGGGAAACAGTTCCCAACATTTAAACCAGTTTAGTCACTAACTGTCAAAATGACAATAGCTACACTTACTCCTGCTTCACCACAATACTAACTACATGATGATTTCAGATGCATCTGGGATAATCAACAAGGTTGGCTCATCTCACACACAAACAGAAAGTCAATTCTGTCAAGTTGCCTTGAGCTGGATCTGACATAGGCAGAGCATGGCAGATGTCATTAGGAATTTGGCATATTTGGTTGATACTGGGTTAAGTGATAAGATCTTAAAATTGCTTATTCCACTGTTTGATTACATGAGACACAGTAGTAAAGCAATCAATGAATGAATAGTATGAATGGGTACTTCCTAGATATAGGAAATAATGCAAAAAAATATTTAAGTGTTTATGACACAAAAAAACGCAATCTTGTTAGAAAATCATGATATAACCACATGAAACGTCAAATAATATAAGAATTTTATAACATTCACATTAACAAATATCACATATCAATGCATAATTTTTTAAAGTCAGCAGGTTTGAATCCTTCAAACAATATTTTCTAGTTTATGAAACATCTGGCTGCCATAAGTTGGGACCAATGACCTTAAGAACAAGTGTAAGATTTAAAGCATTTGAGTTATGCCAAAAAATAAAGGGGGTGGGGGGGTTCCCACTTAGACAATGACATAGATATTTGGCTTACCTAAATGCATAAATTTGAAGAGCCAGTGACTTTAACAACTGGAAACTGTTGTTTTGTACTTTCAGTCTTTCAGAGACCAAATAAAATATGTAATACTATAAATATTTTGTGAAGAGCAAAACGGGAAAATAACTCAGCCTCTTAGAAAACTAGGTCCTTTTCATTAAAAAAAAAAAAATCTATTTTTCAAAAAGCTTCCCATTTTCCCTGTCCACAGCCAAAAAAACAAAGGAAAACATCATTAGCTGGAACCATTAACTATTTCAATTTTCCAATTATGTTCCATCTGTTAAGTGTTCCCAGTGGGTGTTCACAGTCCTGCTATCCCAGAGATGGGTGTGGTCAGATCCTCATTTCAATCCCAGATTTCAGTCCCTGAGGAAAGAAGGTGGGGCTATGTTGTTTGCTTTATTCATGTGAATATGCTTAAACTGTGCCACATCAGAAAAGAAAAAGACAAAGCCATACGAAGTGTAACAATAATCAATATATCCAGTTTGCTTAATATATCCAGTTTTAAACCCAAATTCTAAAAGACTAATGCTAACAGAAAAATTTTAAAGTGTTCTTTGGAAATGAGCTGCTTCACAAATCATCAATACTTTTTCTTATTGGGGAATAAGTTAATTCTAATTAACAAAGAATTGGAATAAACAGAATTATATCCAGTAAAATATTCATAATCTGGATACAAAAATACAAACCATAATACAAAAAATACAAACCATAAAATAATCTTATGTTGGATGTTTACTTTTATATTCACAAAACCAATAAATTCAAGAAAAAGTATATGCTACTTCTTACCCTTTCTGAGCATGACAAGATAGGTGGCTGAACTGCAAATTTAATTGTACTTATATCACAGTAATTGATTTAAAAGTTACTTTAATTTCCAATCATTTTTTTCTATGATTAAGCTTTTGCCTAGCGTCTTAAAAGAAATACTTAAGCGTCACTAGTAAAATCTAAAGTGAATGTTAATTTGATTATTTGATTCATTGGGAATCTGAATTTAATCCAGCACCCCAAAATAACTTAAATCTTTTGAATAACTAGAGATCCTTTCCATCGTTTTCTTATTTTGCATAATTCCAATTCACTAACTTCTTAAGTACGTTCTGCTAGAGCAACTCATAACTGTAGTGTTAATGAGTAAATACACATAGCCAAAAAAGAATCTGAGTCTCTCATAAAGAAAAATGTTGGCTTTTTCACAGTTTTTATTTGTAATGAGGATATTAAGAACAAAAAGTAGAAGTCTTGATCTGGGTACAGTAAATGTTCCATCCAAATCTAGTGCTTTTAAATTAATTCTCAGCTAGAAAAAAATGTGATCCCGCTGTAGAAAACTAAAGGTAGGAAAGATTAACAAGATGAATTCTTGGCATACCACATTATAAATAACTTAGAATTTCTTAAAGTGGACTTTGTCTTACACAGAATTGAGTGCATAGATATGGATATGATTCTTATTTATCTTTACATTTATAAAACTTACAAGATTTTATTTGTAGCAAAAAAAAAAATGCTTCAAGGAGAATAAGACTGTAAACTGAAGGAAATTATCCTGCACCTATATTAGAATTCTCAGCGCAAATTTAGGACACACGGCAATCTTTGATATCTGAGTCATGATAAAAATGTATGTGGCTTCATTTCTGAAAGATGTTACATGTGATTGCCTGACAATTATTCATATCATGAGACAACCTTCAGAGAATGCACAAGACCAATGAAGTAAAAGAACAAGAGAAGTAATAGCATGAATTACAAAGAAAGCTACCAAAAAATATGTCTACAGATCAGTAAAAAATATGAAGAATCATAAAAATATCTTACATGTATAATGCTTTCCAGTAAACTGCTTTTACACATACTACATTATTTAAAGAAAGAATACAAAGTGCACTGTGAGTTTCCAATGGCTTCCTACACTATCCAGTTCCTCGGTGTTGACTTATTCAATATGAAGCTATCACTATCATCAGAGGAAGTTTTAAGATCCACAAAAAGAATATAATTACATTTCCAAAATTCTAAAAGATAATGAAATGCTGGATCGTATGACATCTTTATTGTCAGAGTAAATAAAAACTAGGAGAATTAATTGAAAAGGTTTTCAAAACTATATCTTTGCATTTACTGAGCAGGGAAGAAACTCCAAATCTTTGGTCCATCTTCCCCCCCAAAAGGGCCTATGTGGCACTATTAATAATAATAATTATTATTATCATAATATCATTTCTAAGTCCAAAAGCAGGAACCCAGAATAATAACTGGTCAACTAAGTATCTTGACCCATTCCCCAGACTGACCAAACTGGAAACTGATATGCACCACACAAAGGTGTCAGGACATACCTCTCACACCACATTTCTACATTAGAAGCATGGAACTTTACAGCTGGAAATCTTGAAATTTCTCTGGTTCTGCTTTCTCATTTACCAGCTGCAATAATGAAGGTTTTGCTAAGCCAACACCAGTAGTAGAGACAGCCTTGGGCCTAGAGCTATTGGATCCTGAAGGACTTCCTAGACTGCCCCAATTTCCAGAGACACCCACACATTGGGTAGCCCATGTAGCCATTTTGCAGAACATTCATCAAATTGTCTTTCTTCCCACAAACACATTATTACCTCTGTGCCTGGATACTGCTAAGGATTTACACTGGTCAGCTGAGATGCCTAACCTCAGGGCCCAGTCTTTATGATTCTAGCCCATACTTTCATGGGCATATACTCTCTAACCAGGAGAAAGATGACGGTCTTTCTGAAAAATTATTAAACTTGACCGAAAGAGAAGAATCCATTCCTAAAGCCTAACACCATCGAGTCCAATGGCACTTTACTACCTCTTAATTAAAGTTTTAGCTAATGAGCTACCAAGATAGAAATCCACTGCTCCACCCAAGCATGTGAGCACAAAGCAAGACCATGATTAGAGATAAACATAAAAATCAGAGGGAAGAAATGCTGTGATTAGAAGGTGGATAATTGCAGGCCCACGTGCATACCCAATCACAGCTGTCCCCACGTCTCTGCCTAATAACAAAAATGACAAGGATATAGTCCCACTGTCAGGCAGGCCACCAGCAGCTAAGGCAGACCAAGACCTGAGACACAAAATATTCACTTCAGGTATTTTCTCAGAACTTTTAAATTTCACTTATAATACAAAAAAAAAAAAAAAATTTAGATGACAACCGCAGAATTTATTTAATTAGAGAAACTGGTTGTTGTTTTATCACTATACACTTTAAGTGACTTCTTGGCCTATTAAAGTTCTCCTACAGAGGCCTGGTCAGTACATGGCTCATCAGGTAATTACCAAAAATTTCACTGAGTACCTATCAAGTGCTCAGCGTAAACCATGGTTTTTGCTATCAGAAACGTCAGATCTTATTGAAATGTTAAGACTCAGATATCAGAAACCGTACAAGAGAAGTACAGAATGTGGAGTTTCAAACTAAGCACAGTAGTAGGAATGCAGGGCAGGAAAATGGTAATATGTGATAAAGCTATTCAATGAAAGTTATAGAAAGGAGAATCAATTTATTCTGGGCCTTGAAGGATGGGCAGGGTTTGGGTGACAGAGGGCTGAAGAGAGCATTTTAGGCAGACAGAAGAGCCAACAAATGTGCAAGAAGGACACTGAAAAATGGAGAGGGAAGGAGAAGGATCAGCCTGTTTCAAGGGTTCTTGTGGAGGAAGAGCGGGAGTGAGGTAAGGAGATTTTGGAGGGACTTAAATGTCACAATGAGTCCTGTGTCATAGCAGGCCCTAGAGCCTGTAACCTGGTAAATATGATTGCCAGCTGAAATACAGGACTCCCAGTTAGATTTGAATTTCAGAGAAATAACAATTTTTAGTGTACATATCTTCCAAATATTGCAGACTTATACTGAAGAAGTATTCACTCTTTATCTGAAACTTAAATTTAATGGGGCATTCTGTATTTTTTGCTAAATCTGGCAACCTGGCTAGTAAAGTAAAGATATTTTAGCAGCATTGACCTAGCAGCAGTGTTTAAGAGACACTTATACTATCATCAGCAAAGAAGATAGGCATTCAGAGAACCTTCAAAATGGTTGTCCTCCTTTTCAATTTTGTCTCTAAAATACACTCGTGTTTACCATAATCATGTCTTTTATCTGACTTTCCTGTAAACTAGTTTTGCGCCCCCACCCCCACCCCGCGGCCAACCCCCTAGGAGACATTTGGCAATGTTGGAGAGGCATTTTTGGTTGTCATAACTGTAGGAGTGCTATAGGCATCTCGTGGGTAGAGGCCAGAGGATGCAGATAAACATTCTACAATGCACAGGACAGCCCCCACAACAAAGAATTATCCAGCCCACATGTCAAGAGTGCTGAGGTTGAGAAACCCTGCTTTAAAACTAAGATAAGAACAAAGTCACATTCCTGGCTCAAGGCCCCTGGCTTTCACCCTCCTCACAAATAGTTTATAGTGTTCTGCAAATCTGAAGTGCAAAAGATACAGTACATTCTCATTATACAGCATTTATTTTTTAATATTTATTTGGAAGAAGTACCACCTACACACACACACACACACACACACACACACACACACACAAATACTCTAGACTTTGCAACTTCAGCTGACTCACCCTTCACATTTTCCTTGATTTTAAAGAGCTGAAAAGTATGTATGTAGATCAGCCAAAGAAAAAACTGCTTTACATCAGTGCAAGCATTCCCACTCTCCCCATGAGCTCTGCCAAGACGGGCAGGCCCAGCTCTCCCAAGCCAAGCCTTTCCCCTAACTCCTTGCCTTTCTCTAATCTCGGGCTTCGCAACCAGAGCCTGCACTTGTTTACCCTCCTGTTTTTCTCAGAAACATGTTTGTCTTTTCAAGTCCCAAAGGCCTTCTCCTCAGTGCCTGCCTGTGGGCCTTGCAGGCTTCTCCTCTTGCATCAAAATTATAAAAGTTAAATTCCTCATTGGTCCCTTGGTGTAAGTTACCCATTATCACAGAACAGAAGGAAGGAAACGGCAGTTAAAGATCATTTTGATGCTTCCATTATCACATGTATTCACCCAGAGGAATAATTAAACTCAGAACTTCCAGTTAGAAACAAAGTTCTGGAGAAAATTTCCTTCGAATTGGCTTATACCCCATAGTCAGTTTGGAACTTTTGTTTCCTTGTACTGGAATAATGGACCAGCGGAAGACCCGAAGAGGCAGCCCCCCGCCTCCCATGACTCTGGCTTGCAGTGAAGACCATGGGCACAGCCATGAGACAGGGGCTTCCTGATCACATGTTATCTGGGAACGCAGGTCAGTGGAAAAGAACACCCTCGCCTTATTCATCTTACCAGCCCCCTGGAGCTCAGAGCCTGAGAAACATTACACTAGTTGGTCTTTTGTCTCTTGGGCTTTGAGTTAGATGTGACACTTTAGACTCTCTCTGTCTTTTGCTCTATGACCAAGGCCTCTTTTTAAGAAAACAGGTGACAAAAGAGAACATGCATAAGACATGGTAGGAAACTCATATCTAAGGATTAATAAAGGCTGGCCATGTTTGGCCTTGACTGAAAGCAAAGTTTTCTCTGAGGCTGATTTATATTTAGCTTCCTTCTGTTCTTTACAATTGGTAAAACCAGCTCCAGCAACACTTCTTTTGAAGTATTCGAAGGCCACAAGGAGAAGTGAAAAAGAGCACAGGATTTAAAGCAAGAAGAACCTAGCTCAAGTCAGCCACTTATGGGGCTGCATGCCCTTGGGAAAGTTCTTTTATCCTCTCTGAGTTTCAGTTCTTTTATCTGTAAAATGGGGATAAAAATATCTAGCTCTTATCAAGAGCTCTTTGTAAAGTCTAAGGTTTTATGTAAATGTTAGTTCTTATTTTGAACCCATTGAGCAAGGATGTAAGATGTCCCTCAAATAACAGGTTGTACAGAAAGAGTCTTTAATTGGAGTTTCAAGATGTGGATCATGCTTTCTGATGTGCTATTGCTTCTGCGGGTCTTTCGTCAGCTGTCTTAGTCCCTTTTTACAGAAATGTACAAGGGAGAGGAGTTACCACTCTAACATTTTAGCGAATGCAGGAATTATCTCTCTTTTACCATTCCTGGCTGGGGTCAGTCACCCAGCTTGGTTGGAACATTCCCACTGAGCGTGCTGCCCCACGTGGCATTCCATTTTGCTAGAAAATTCTATGCTGATGAAATGTGGACAGATAGTGTTGGAAAGATAAATGAGTAACATTTGTGAAAGTATTTGAACTCTTCAAAAGAAAAGACCCACACTGATTCCAGGGATTTTTGTTAAGATCATTGGAATTTAAAATATGATATTTTGGTCAATTAATGTCTGTTCTGGGTTTTGTTTTTTTTTTTTTTTTTTTGTCTCTTAGCTTTGGAGAGGCTGAGAGAAAGGGTCCACAGACTTCATTTTTTTTTAATTACTGGAAATAAGTAAAATGCACAGCAGACGTATCGTGTAATTGTGGCAACCCATCAACTATCACTACATGGTACACCACCCTCCCCACAAACATCCCCAATCTCCACTCACACATGTCCCAGCCTTTACAGAGCTCAGCATCCTGCACACCCACCCAAGTCAGGCCCATCTGTAACGCCCCAAAGTCCTAGGATAAGACTCAATCAACCAACCATGTGCTAGATGCTATACAATCTGCTGCAGATACAAAGTAAATAGCCAAGAATCCCTTTCCACAGGGGGGCTTGCCTGAGGGGTGGGGCAAATAGATGCAAAAAAACAATTCATTATAGAATAGAGTGACAGGAACTCTGATAGTGGTATGAGCTTTCACAAAAGAGGGGTGAATCAATGCTGAGAGAGTCAGGGGCAACTTCACAGAGAAGGTGACACTAAAACTGAATCTGGAAGGACAACAGTAATTCTCCAAATCAACAAAGATGAGAAGAGAACCTCAACAAAGGGAGAAGGATACCCAATGTGATGGGGGTAAGAAGAGGCAGGCACGGGTAAGAAGTAGCTCAGGGAAACCTAGCTCGGAAGGAAGAGGAATGCACAGCAAGGGGTGCAGACTGGGAGAGGAGGGAGGGCCTAGCTCGCACTCTATGCCCAAAAGGAGGCCGGACTTCAACAGAAGGTGAGAAAGCCACTGAGAGATGTGGTGATGAGGTGACACTCAGAAGATGAGTGATGAGTAGGTATCAAGAGGTTAGAGCAACTGAGGACAAGGAGAGCAAAGGCTGACACAAACTAAAGGTTCCTGCAGTGTGCACCAGTGGCAGGAACAAATTAACATCCTTTTTAAACTAACATCGATCTGAGATATCGGGGTCTGCAACAAAGGCAGAACAACCGCTTCCAGAAGATGCTTACGAAGTCTTAGAAAGCACTTGGTTATTGTCACTTTGAGGAAAGGCAAACTGCACATTTTTGTATGGCCCTAATGGTAGTTATGACTACAATGGTAAGTTGATAAGTCAAAAGAGAGAACAGATCACAAGTAGGCCCCTTCGGTTTTGTCAGATAACTCAAATATTATGTCATACCAATAACCTTATTAAGAGACTTGAAGGTCAACAGGCACTCAGGAGTTTAATAGATAATGACAGTGACCTTCTTGTCTTAAATCTCCTCTAGTCTTCATAACTGTTCATGTTTGGAACTAATCCCGAAGAATCACACTTCTTTATTTCTCCAGCTTTATTGAGATATAATTGACATATAACATTGTATCGGTTTAAGGGGTACAGTGTGTTGATTTGATACACATATACATTGGGAAATGGACACCACATTAGCTAATACATCCTTTACTTCACATAACTATCATTTTGTTGCTGTTGCTATTTTGTTGCTTTGTTGTTATGGTGAGAACATTAAAGCTCTATTCTCATAGCAACCTTCAAGTACAATACGGTACTGTTAATCATAGTCATAATGCTGAACCTGAGACCCTCAGAACTTATTAGAATTGTATCTCTAGCTAAAAGTAATAATTCAAGGCTTAAAGACAGGGAAAAAAAAAACCCAGAACAGATGAAAAGCCTAAGAAAGGTAAGTAGGGAAGGAATAAGAGTTCTTTAGGATCCGAGGTTCTGCATTATAGAAAAATAACTACAGATATCCTCAGATGAATGCAAGTTAATGAAATTACAGAAGAGGAGAAAATATACAATTTACTTACCAAAAATAATTAGTACCTCACCATGTTTCACATCTGTAAAAGATGGTTTCAAATCTATTCTGAGCATTATGCAATTGTGAATAGATTATTCTCATTTCAGTCTGCAGTAGGCCCTGTACTAGAGGGTAGAGACAAGACCTGGCTCTAGTATGTTGGTCAGAATAAGATTCAAACAACAGGGCTACACATTTAGACCACAACAGTGAAAGATTCCATGCAGTAAGAGAAAGCATATATTTGTTTACCAGGTGGGGAAAAAAAGGGAAGTGAAACCCTATAAGTTTCAAGTCACTGTCCCCAAACTCTGAGAACAATAAATTAGTTCCAAGAAACTGATTACCCCATTTCAGTGGACCAAACCAGAAAATCTAAAAAAACAGAATTATTCTATTTTATAATTGTTTTTAAATTTTCCAATTTACCACTTGGTTGATAAAGCATTAGCAATTTAGGAGCTGGAACCTTGAAGTTTTATAGCCATGCCCTGGACAATTTGACATAAGATACCACTAAACTGGTTTTGATATTAGAACAAGGACTAAGGGAAGTTCCTACTTTGCAATACCCGGAGTATTTTGATTTCATCACCAACCTCACAGCTTTCCAAGCATATGTACGAGACATAATCATGATGCCAAAGTATGAAATATGGCTAATTTCATAGCCAGAATGAATTATGGCTAATTCTGTAGTAAACAATCAGATTCTCAAATCTATTCCCAAGACAGCCAAGTCAGGCCTTCCTTTTCAAGTGATTCATTTAAATATGCAGTATGTCAGTGGATGTTAGGGAGTTAGGGAGGATTGGGGGTATAGAGCCCTTGCCCTTGAGTAGTTGGGTGCAGGGGAACAGAAAAGCAGTGGATCCTTGAAGAGAACGACGCTGCTTCTAAAATACACACACACACACACACACACACACACACACACACTCACGTTAATACTTGCCACTTTTTTAAATTCTGGAATTCGAATGTTCTTCGTTTTGAAATAGATGTTGTCTAATTCTTCAGTCTAAAAATCTTCAAAGCCAGAACCACCCTCATCCCTGGAACTGCCAATTCCTAAGAATCTCTATGCTGGCAGCAAACACTATATTGAATATCCAATCGTTCATATGTGTAGTTTTTAATACTCATACCCCAGCTCATATAATACTATTTTATCTTGACTTTATAACCTACCACATTTCCAGGTAGTTTTTGTTTTGTTTTGTTTTGTTTTGTTTGGGGTTACTTTGTATGTATTTGATTTGTTTGTTTGCCTGCATTAGGTAGACAACTTCTTTGCACAACCACAAAGACCTCCTTGTCTCCAGCTTTTCTCTTTGTACAAGCACCAGAGACAATACAGATTTGGCACACTAATCCTCAGACATAGCCTAATTCTTAATACACAGTGACATTTTACTGTATCAATGAATGTGATATCTGGGACAGTTATAGATTACTGTAGCTTCATTTCTCTAGCCTGAACTAAGGTTAAAAAAAAAAAAAAGTTTAACAAGTCTAAATAAGAATACCTGGGGGAAAAGACACACTAAGTTCTATGTAAATGAAAAAGAAAAGAAAGTAAAAGATTGTCCTCCGACTAAAATAGAACTTATTGCCGGTTACTGCAACAATGATTTGAAATAAATGTAAGGACCTAATTCTTAAATAAGAGGGCAAGAGTGCTAATTGTCCTCAGAGTTCCAACAATTAGTTCCTGGACAACCACTAAGTGGTAAGCCTTGGCCTGGACCCTGAAGACATGGAGATAGAAGAAAAAAATCACTGAGAACTCAGAGGCCAGCAAATGGTGTTGCCACAACACAACACGTTCTGTGTGGAACAGAGGGAAGCTCGGAGTGAGTGCCTGGAGAGGGCATGAGGTAAGACATCCTCACCCAAGAATGACTTGGATCGCGTGACTAGGTCAGCTAAAAACTCAGAATGGGCCCTGAGTAGAAAACGAACCCAAACTGTGTCTTGTGTCTCTTCAATGTCTTAAAAATAATGTACAGATACTTGTTTGTTTGTCAGTGTGTGCTTTCACTTATTTACTGACTAACTGCTGGTTCTTTTGCAGAATGCCCTGGCTAAAGCTACCGTAAAAGAACTTGCCACACTGTATGGCACCAAGTACACATATGGCCCAGGAGCTACAACAATCTGTGAGTCTTGGCTTCAGAACTGTGCAAAGAGACCGCATGCCTAAAAAGGCGACAAATGGTTCCCAGAGACTTTCCTTAGATCATCTGAAGCATGTGGCTTTTGCCTGACAGTGAATTTTTTATACAACGTGTCGTCAGTTTTCTGTTCGGAAAAAATATCCCTTTCAGCCCATAAAAACATTTGCTCTCTATAAACATCCGTTGAGCTCCCACTATTATGTGCCAGGCCCACACTAGGTGCTAGAGAAGAAAGGAAGGATGGAGAGAAGGCAAGAGAGAAGGAGAAAGGGAAGGAAGGGAAGGGGGGGGGGGGGACCAGCACAGTCTTCTAAGAACCCACAGTAGGGAAGCAGGAAAACTAAATATAGGGATGCTAAGTGCTAGGACAGAGGATGAGCAAAGAAGGAGCACCACCTAGGACCAAATAGCCCATCCCATGGTATCAGGGATGACTGTCCAGGAGAATGACTCAGAAGCTTTACCTGGAAGGACAACTGCTGATGACAAGCGTAAGAAGGAGTGTTTCCCTGACTAAACAGACTGCAGGTGTGAGGGCTAATTCGGGCTCAAGCCACTTTCCAGGGATAGATGTGAGCCCCTCTGACCAGTCACTCGGTGTGTTAGAGCAAATGTCAAGAGACACACAGCAAGAGGGTTCGGTAGGGGCTGGACCCCAGAGTTCAGATTTCACTTAGATGCTACAGAGTTTGAGTGTCACTGGGAAGGCACATCCTGCAGGCCCCACTTTCCACTTCTACTTCTATTTTCCTTTGCCTGTGCATGATTTCTTTTTGCCCCAGATCTGAAAGGACTAAAAATACAAGGGAAAAGGGCCAGTCCTGTCATCACAGGGCCTCCTGTGCAGCTGGAGAGGCTCCAATCCTGGGTTGTTGTTTTCTTTTAGGTTTTATGTTGAATACAGTTCTCTGTACTCTTGAACTTTTTTCAACTGCTCTGAATCATATGGGGCATACTGTTTTCTTACAGGGTTCCAAAAGAAATAGCCCACTTAGTCATATATTGTGAATTTCTTGCATGTTTTATTCAGACTAATTCAATGAAGGTTCTTTTTCCATTATACCATAAACCTCGGAGGGCAGAAGTCACATCTTGCCTCTATCCTGGCACCTCCAGAGTACAGCCCGTGGCCTGCTGCCCAGTGAGGGCTGTACAACTGTTGACGGAATAAACAGATCAAAGAATGAATTAATGAATTAATCAATGAATGAATGAACAAATGAGCTAATGACTGAATAAATATAAAATCCACGTGGCAGGAACATCATAACTGTTATTGAATGAATAGCTGAATAAATGCCCAATCTATGCCAGACCATATGCTAGGCCCTGAGGAAACCAATATAAAGGCACAGCACTGCCCTCAAGATGCTCCAATTTCATCATTCAGCCCTGTTTCCCCGGGATTTGGAGTTCTCGCCTATCACCAGTCATCACGAAGCTTACCTTATTTTCCCAGGACACAAATACTCTTTTTCCAGAAACTATATATATTTTGTCAACAAATTACATATGTTATAGTCTACTATAGCATACAAGCACAGTGGGAAGTTTATATTATATTATAAATTACATACTTCCTGGAGTATGAAACATGTCATTCCCACTATAATCAAGCTTAAAGGTAAGATTGTCCTGAGTTTTTAAAACACCCCCATAGCCTTTATAATCCAGTTTTCTAGAATATTTTGCCCTGTAAAACAGTTGTAATTACAAATGAAAGATGGTGTGTGTTTTTTTGTTTTTTTTAATTTTCTTCCTGGATTTTAAGTTTTTTGGTTTTTTTGTTTTTCTGTTTTTCTGCTGTTTGCACATTGCAGATCCTGCTGCTGGGGGCTCTGATGACTGGGCTTATGACCAAGGAATCAAATATTCTTTTACCTTCGAACTCCGGGATAAAGGCAGATATGGCTTTGTCCTCCCTGAATCCCAGATTCGGCCAACCTGTGAAGAAACGATGCTAGCCATCAAGTATCTTGCCAGATATGTCATGGAACATCCATACTAGTAGAAAATGCTGACAGCCTTATTTCCAAGTGCTCACTCTTCATTTATTTTCAATCCTGAGCTCTTATTTTTGTTTCCCTGTAAGTTTTCCAGATCCTAATCTTTCTTTTACACTATCGGTCTATTAAACTACTTGGATCTTTTAATACTTGTAATAATAAAAGTGAATCTATTATAATTATAAAACCTGACAAATCGCCTACTTCTTTAGAAAAAAGAAATGATGTGAACAAATGACTAAGCAAGCCACACAGGGTGTTGATGAGGATCAGCCATATAGGAGTTAAAAGTCCTCAGGGTATTTGCCAACTCTGGAAGACTGCAGACATGCACAGGTTATAATGAGGGCATATAAGGAAGGAGAAATATAAGGGGAAATTTAAGAAAACTCAATTTGGTGAAAGACCCCATCTTGGTTTAGATTTCATCTCAGTTCATTTATTTTTTTCTAAGTTTATTTATTTTGAGAAAGAGAGGAAGAGAGAGAGAGAGAGAGAGAGAGAGAGAGAGAGAGAGTGAGAGAGAGAGTGAGAGAGAAGAATCCCAAGCAGGTTCCACACTGCCAGCACGGAGTCCAACACGGGGCTCAATCTCACGAACCGTGAGATCATGACCTGAGTCAAAACCAAGAGTCAGACGCTTAACCAACCGAGCCACCCAGGTGTCCCTAAGCTCATTTATTTTATGAACTGTCTACTACATGCCAAACACTTTGGTAAGCAATCAGGGACAGAGCAATGAAAAAGGAAGACATTTCTGCCTTCAATGGACATTTGGGAAGACAGACATGAAATAATTACCTATTAAACTAATTATTTAATAGTTCATGATTTAATTTACACTAAGCAAGTAAGTGTTAGACAAATTACATAAAAAGACCATTTAAAAGATCTACCTCCCTGATGGGGGGTGGGGGGAAGGCTCTCTCAGGGAGTGCTGGAACTTGAAGAATAAGTCACAAGTAGCTGGAGGAAGGGAGTGCCTCTTCCAAACCCTGTGACTATTCAGAACCTGTAAGAAGAAAGTCAGAGAGGGAGGAACCTAGAGAGTTGAGCGAAGAAGGGCTTGTTCAGGGGCTGAGGAGGGAAGTAAAGGCCATAAGGCACAGCAAAGAGGTTAAGGATTTAGAAAAATCAGTATATGAACAATGGGAAGCCATTGAAAACATTAGATTGCAAATGACACGACCAGAGTTTTTAAAACACCAGCCAGCTAAGGTGTGGAAAGCAGGTTGGAAATAAAACAAGAGGGTGTCAGGAACCCTGGGTGCACCTGTTAGGCCTGAAACAAAAGAGGCAAAAATTATTCCATGATTTGAAGTTTCCCAGGAATAGAACTGAACATGGTAATGTTAGAGAGTATTATGCGAAGTTCAAATTTTAAAATATAATAATAGGTATCTAGTTACAATTTGCAGGCATCTCTTAATTTATAATCTACTTTAGTACTCTACTTTAAAATATGAGCTAATTGCTTTCTGTGTGGATTCAAGTAAAATAGGATTCCATATCTGGCAAAATATATCAAAATATTTTTGATACTGTTCTATTCAAAACCAGAACCCTTTGAAGTCACCGAGGTGTGTTTCGAAGTTGTCAAGCCAAAGAATGATTAATTGCATTAATTGTCCACTAGGTGGTAGCAGTGCTGCTGCTACAATTCGTCCAGCAATCCTCGGCAAAATAATTTAGTAATACATCATTTAAAGACGCAGAGAAACAGACACGTAAGTGCAAAAAAAAAAAATTCCCATGAATTCTCAAGCACTACTGGCAGTAATAAAAACATAGATGTAATTTAGCTAAATTATCTTTCCCCCATGTTGTTTAAATTATATCCATGTTGGGAATTAGAAAGCTAACTCAGCCAGAGTTACCTAAGTGAAGTTACACTGCTGAAGGTATACCATTCAATCCACAGGTAGTTCCACAAAACACTCCCATAATCCACCTCTAGCAAGTAACACTAACCTCAAACTAAGGGATGCTGTGACCCAAAGTTTAGAAGTCATGAGTGTATACCATAAAGAACCCTCCAAAGTCTCTAAATTAAGTGCTTTAAATTAGAAATTGTCAAAAATTCCAAGGAATTTTTAAGACAAATAAGGACTAGGAAAGTAAATACGCAAATAAGATCTCATTTAAATTCCCATGTATCCAAGATTTCTCGTACCAGAAACATTTTTGCTATACCTCTGGCTGACTGAAAGTCAACAGCTCTCTGGCTAGGGGTGCCACTTGCTTGAGCTAAACTGAGAAAAAACAGAAAGAGATTTCTGCTTTAGACCTTCCCAGTGCAATACCATATGACCTCCTGCCAGGTGGACCAGAAACTGTCCAGGGTTCCTGCCTAAACCGGCCTACCCAGAAGCCTCTGGCTGTAAGGGCACCTCTGCTCCTCCCTCCTTTAAATTTCTCCCACACTGAGATCCCAGGACAGGCTCTGAGTCCTTCCTCAGTCCCAAGCTCTCACCCTGCCAAAGCAGCAAGTCTGGAATATGGGAATTCTACGTATCTAGAATAACATCCCGCGTAGTCACTGGTTTTTGCCACATAACCTATATGAGTTGATCAAAAGAAAATTTCAGGCACAGAAGAAAAACAGAAGGAATCATGACAGTCAATGAGGTTATTTGGGGGCCAAATGGGGTCTTGATGAGCCTCTTAGGTCACCTCATTTGAGCAGGTGGTCACTCCCCCTCTAGCCAGCTCTCACACTGCCTGAATCACACACCCACATCTTTGTCCAGAAATGCCACCTTCCCTTCAACGAATGAAGACAAGTATTTCTGCGGCATTTTGCAGGGAAGCTGCAATATTCAATATCCACAATGAAAGGCAACACATTTTTCTTTCAACACATCCTTTATGATATATCTAAAGGTAATCCAGAAGCGTCTTGGATTTGATTTGGAGAATCATTTGAAAGACTCCTAGTAAAATCACAAGAGAATCTTCACTTTCATTTTCTAAGATACATCTTTTATAGTGATAATGTTTAAATATATGCACAAAATACATAGTTTCAAAAATATAGCAATATTTTAAACTGCAGCTAGGCATATACTACTGCAAAACTCCACGGAGTTCAAAGATCCAGAAGGGTGGAAAATGTTTGTTGTGTGAGGCATTCAACATTAAATCTTTCGAAAGAGATTAATTTGATCTATGAAACATCACACCACCTTACACAGTCAATCCTAAAATGACACGCTGTCCAATAGCTATTCATCCTATACTATGCATGTGCCAAGATCTTTTGTAAATTTTGAGGCGATAATACAAGATTATACAGAACTATGCCTGCCAAGAAATCACACCAGTTCTGAGAAACAGCTCCAGAATATTCTTGAAATCCATCTATTGTATCTGTTCTTCAGAGGCTAGCTAAATCAGGAAGGATTTGGAATTCATAAAAAAAAAAAAGCATCACATGTCAATGTCCTATTCTAGAAACAGGGAACAGAAATATGTAACAGATATTAAGAAGTCCAAGATTATTTATAATTAGAGTCTTAGCCTGAGAGATGGCAGGATCCTTTCCTCCAAATAAAATACAAGCATCCTTCCTACTTAACCTGAAAACAGACACACAAGCTTTCTCTACAGTTTTAAAACTAGTCACACACACAAAAAAAATGGCTTTAAGAAAATATATAAGAATGCTAGGATTAAGGGTGATTTATACCTTCCTTCAAATTTTCTGTATTTTGCTCAATTATTTTCAGTAGGAATTTATTACTTGAAGAGTCAGAAAATAAAACTCCAAAAAGAAAAGCTGTAACATAAAAAAACTTTCCTGAAGTAGCCCCCAGTAAAACAAAAACAGAAAGATATTTCACCTCTAAAAAACACAGCCATCACTTTCACCCAGCACATGATATTTACTGACACTCCAGTTGATAGTGGCCAACTGTAAGTCTTTTTACCAAGTGCTTAGAAGGCACGGGCATATTTTTTTGCACCTACCATCCACCAAGTCCTTCACAGATGGTATCGCATTTAGCCTTCACAGCCTCTTGCCAGAATCCAGTTTGCATCTCCATTTCACAGATGACGAAACATCAATGTTTTTGAGGTTATAGTATTTTTAACACATTCAAAATATTCTGTGTTTTGATAAGTTACAATGTAGCTTCAAAAACATATTTCATGTTATTAAGGACCACCCGCCAAGGTTCCGTAGCCAGATCCCCAATTCGCCCCAGGTTCCAAGTGCAAATTTAAATGGATTTCTTCCATCATTCAATTCAAACATATGGAAAAGCAGTATTTGAGAACAAAGAACTGGGTTCAAATCTCAACTCTGTGAACATACTAGCTCTGCTACATTGGGCAAGTTATTTCCTAAAAAATTACTTTGCTTGCCATCTGTAAAATGGGTATTCCCAATTGTAAAAGGTAGGTGAGTAGCATAACATCGCATCTGCCACAAAATGGGCGTTTAGTGTTAGTGCTTTTCCCACCCCTCCCTTCCCAACTAGCAAACACAGGCGGAGGGACGTTTCATCCACCAGAGAACCCTCACAGGAAATCAGCTGCTCGTCCAGATAAGAGCTGAGGCATAAAGCTGGCAGAGGGTCTTGGGGCAGGCACAGAAGGACCATGCGGTTCATCCTGCCTGTGGGTCTGATTGCTACCACCCTTGCAATTGCTCCTGTCCGCTTCGACAGGTAAATCTCCCCACCCTGTGTTCCAGGCTCTGTATAGGATGAGGGTGAAGGAATGCTGCTTTACAGTTCATGTGTTTCATCTTCTTGCATTCTCAAAGGGAGAAAGTGCTCCGCGTGAAGCTCCAGGATGAAAAACAAGCAAACATCATAAAGGACTTGGCCCAAACCAACCAGGTAAAGCATTTAGAGGGTTATTTTATCTTTTCTTTCTGTTCTCTAAAAGCTGCCTCTTTTGTATTTTATTTTTAACGCACACGGAGCTTCCTGAAACAAAGATGGAAGAAGTGGCAGGAGCTACTTGGATAATTCAGCCAATTGCCGCTACTTCCCTTGTTTTTGCTTATTTTTTTCCCAAATTACCAGTCCTGTTTTCCCTCCCAAAAGCTTTGCAAACAACAGCTTTTTCTAGGTAAAATTGTGAAATAAGGAGTCAGGCACTTGTGATACCTTTATGGGGGCCTCTTTCCCCTCCCTCCTCTTTGCCACCCTGATCTCCACCAGTGGCATAGTTTCTCTTAAAATTATGATAACAGGTATCTGGTTAACTGATAACATCAAAGTAATGGTTGATAATACCAAGATGTGACCCTTCCCAAGAGTAGGTCCATTTTAAAAGGAAAGTTTTAAAGTTCAATCCTATTTAAAATTCAATCTAAAGTTCAAGTTCTAAAGTTCAATCACTATTTTAAAATCCAAAAAGCTAGGAGCACCTGGGAGGCTCAGTCGGTTAAGCATCCAACTCTTGATTTCGGCTCAGGTCATGGTCTCACAGTTGTGGGATCGAGCAGCACGTTGGGTTCTGCACTGGGCATGGAGCCTGCTTAGGATTCTCTCTCTGCCCCTTCCCAGCTCATTCTCTCTCTCTCTCTCTCAGAACAAATAAATAAGCATTTAGAATAAAATAAAATCCAATGAGCTAACACAGTCACTTTATCATTTACTCAGCTGCTCCCAGACACTGTGCCAGCCACCTGATACATGTCACTTCAAATTCTCCATCAGATTTTCAGTGTCAGTGGCATAAACCCACTTAAAACAAAAGGACTGAAGTTCAAAGACAGTTACTTAAATGACCTAAACAACACAGCAGACTTAAACCCAGAACTGAATCTGGGATTTATTCCAGTCACACACACCCTCACCACCACATCAAACCAGTCAAAAGTTCTGCTCTTCTAATTCCCAAATGTGTTTCAAATCCACACTTTTCATTCCCTTGCCACTGCCAAATTCATGTCTGCCCTACATTTTACCAGGACACTTTCAATAGCCTCTTATCCTTCAATAGCCTCTAGCCCTGCCTCCCACAAACCAAATCTGCACTGCAACCTGATTGCTCTAAAACTTGATTATTATATTCCTGCACCTGAAGCTTTTTAGTGAGATGTCGCCTAGTGTGGAAAGAGCATGGCCTTCAGAGTTTCGAATACTAGCCATACGCTAGCTCTGTGGCCTTAGGCAAGTTACTTAACCTCTCTGGATCTGAGTCTCCTCCTCGGTAATTTGAGGATAATAATCATACCTACTTCCTAAGGTTGTTATAAAGGCTAAGTAAGCTAAGAATTAATGTTCAGAAGGGCTCCTGGTCATAATAAGCATGGTTAGGGGCGCCTGGGTGGCACAGTCGGTTAAGCGTCCGACTTCAGTCAGGTCACGATCTCGCGGTCCGTGAGTTCGAGCCCCGCGTCGGGCTCTGGGCTGATGGCTCAGAGCCTGGAGCCTGTTTCCGATTCTGTGTCTCCCTCTCTCTCTGCCCCTCCCCCGTTCATGCTCTGTCTCTCTCTGTCCCAAAAATAAATAAACGTTGAAAAAAAATTAAAAAAAAAATAAATAAGCATGGTTAAAGAAGTTTCTGTTGGTATTGGTGTGGCATTTGAAGTCCTTCATAACCTGCCAAACTGCTAGGCTCTACGGTCTGCTGCTCCACCACGCTTTTCCTCACTCTTCAAGCTCCATGAACACCAAAAATGACTTTAAATCATACTGCATCCCTCATATGTCCAATGTATGCTGTAGGAACCTGATAAAAATAAACCAATAAATATTGGTTGGTTCATAGCAGCCTCATACTAGCACATAACTGGCTGGCCTAGAGGTAGAATGCGAATCAACTGCAAAATAGCCAGGTGGACTTAGACATGTCTACAAGCTTGGAATGGTGGGTGGAAAATGCACCTTTCCTTCACATTTCCCAAGTTGGGAAAATTGTATTTCATTTGTTTTCACAATTTTTTTTTTTTAGTTTATTTATTTATTGTGGAGAGAGAGCATGCCAGCGTGTGGGGGAGGGGCAGAGAGTGAGGGAGAGAGAGAGAATCCCAAGCAGGCTCCATGCCATCAACGCAGAGACCAACGTGGGGCTCAAACCCACGAACTGTGAGATCCTGACCTGAGCCAAAATCAAGAGCCTGATGCTTAACTAACTAAGCCACCCAGGCACTCCTTGAGCATGGTTTTGAAGAACAACAACAAGAACTGAAATCTTCTCTTATTTATTTTAATCCAAATGTCATCCTTTTGGGTCCATTCACTGAATTTCTGAAATTCTCAGCTAAAGGAAGAAAAAGAGAAGGGAATCAACAGTTGTTAAATGCCTGCATGTCCCAGACCTCATACGCATTTCACAATCTTTACAACACTCCCGATGGAGTCCTCTTAACCCTATTTTTGGGGAAGAGACTTAAAACCCAAGGAGGTTTTTTTTTTTTTTAAGTGTTATTTATTTATTTTGATAGAGCATGAACAGGGGAGGGGCAGAAAGAGGAAGAGAGTGAATCCCAAGCAGGCTCCATGCTATCAGCACAGAGCTTGATGCAGGGCTGGAACTCACCAACTGTGAGATCATGACCTGAGCTAAAATCAAGAGTCAGATGCTTAACCCACTGGGCCACCCAGGCGCCTGTGAAACCCAAGGAGTCTTAGTATTGCCCAAGAACATATTGCTAGAAAAATGACAGGGCTGGCGATTATGCCTTCTGTTGGACACAAACCTTCTAGGAATTTCAAAGTTTACAGAGGCAACTGGTTTTGAGGCCTGACTCAGGGGCAGGGTGGGAGAGCCATTTTTTGATCTATATTCCCAACTAGAGTCAGATTCTATGGCTAAATCAATTGTGAAACAACTCCAATCAACCCCAAGATGGTAGAATCAAACAGATAAACCAAAAGCTACTCTTTTTTTTTTTTTGCACTTATACATACTATCTATGTCCTGAAAAAGTGATCAGTACAAATGGTTTCTTTCTCACTCCCTAATATTCAACAGTATATTTGCAAACTCTCATAAGCTTATTAAGAGAAGAGTCAATACCTTAGCCACACTGAACCCCAAATTCTTTTTGTAGTATATGACACATAATTATTTCTTAAGAAATACGTGTTGAGTGAACAAGGAACTGTGACTAACATTGAACTCATCTCCACAGCTTGACTTCTGGTATCCAGATGCCGCTCACCACGTAGCTGCTAATATGACAATAGATTTCCGAGTTAGTGAAAAGGAATCCCAGTCCATCCAGTCTTCTTTGGATCAAAATAAAATGCACTATGAGTAAGTCCTATGAAATATTCCAATGTGTTAGATGTTCAAAGTTTGAGGAATCTTGAAATTGAGAGGGAAGTATTATATTTAATTGGGCCAAGAAAATGAAAGCTCTATGAGATAAAACTTATAGTTACTTCCAGACTATTGAGGCCTAATTATAGAGGGAATAAAATCAAACTTGGCCAATCAACTCCCATCTTTTTTTGTTCTGATCTGCAAAAAGGGCAATTACCTATATCTGCCATCTCCAAAACCCATCCCCTAGTAAGGATATCATGCACTGCTGCAGGCATAGATGGTTTAATCACACTCATCACCTCTGACAGGTAATCAACACAGAGCTCAGGCACTATGGTGAGCACCTCATTCTTGAGAATTTGAATTCGCCTGCTAAATAAAAGGAGACCCAAATAACTGTGCTCATCTTTAAGTCAGAGATGTGGGAATATAAGATATATAATAAATAATTCTTTTTGAAATAAATTCTTCCACAGAGAAAGCAAAGCAATGCAACTGAGTAAGACTTAAATTCAACAGGAGAGAATTCTCAAATGGCCAAAGAGACAGAAATGAGTCATTATGGTCCCACAGAGAAATAAGGGAAACGTAAAACTCACTGAGCACCAACCATGGGCCACGCACAGTCTAGGCCCTGGGGCAGTGAACAAGGGAGCTCAGACATGAGTATCACAGACCCAGACATAACATAAAAAACAAAATGTGTTTGATGGGCATTGAGGGGGACACCTGTTGGGATGAGCACTGGGTGTTGTGTGGAAACCAATTTAACAATAAATTTCATATTTAAAAAAAAGAAAAAAGATTCATAGGGAACATAAAAAAAATGTGCTTGATGTAGTGAGGGGTCCTGTTTTCACTCCACCAGCTCCTGTCATCTCAGCAATTCCTTTTAAAATATATATATTTTTTATTTATTTTGAGAGAGACAGAGGCAGAGGGCAAGTGGGGGTGGGGCAGAGAGAGAATCCCAAGAATCCCAGAGAATCCCAAGCAGGTTCCATGCTGTCAGCACAGGACCCAACATGGGGCTCAATCTCAAGAAAAGTGAGATCGTGACCCCAGCTGAAATTAAGAGTTGGACACTTAAACAACTGACCCACCCAGGCACCCACCAGCAGTTCCCTTTACTGAGAACTTCACCACTCAAAACAGTGCTAAACACTAGCTCTTTCTTTTTGAATTGCTGTTTCATGCCTCTGCTACCCAACATCAAGCAATAACTAAAAAAGCCTTCTTCTGGCTGAGACATTGCAGAGCAGGATTTACTGTTGCTTATCATGACTTGATTGTGTTTATATTGCTACCGTATCCTCAATAAATATAAACTCAATTAAAATTAAGGAAAGACAAATATAAGACAAGTAAGCAAAATTCTTTTTCATAGCTTAATGGATTAAAAAGTTAGCAGGCCATTATCTGTGATTTTTGTTGATCATTGTCTTTGTTTTTGCTGTTGTTTAAAGAGATTGTGAAACAAATGTAGAAGTTAATAACTGAGGAGCACATATTCAAAATTAATTTATATAAGCATTTAACCCTTTGTAATGTATCAATACATACTTTTCTATTCACCATTAAAATTTCACCATTAAAATTAGAAATAGACACTTTTATTTTTTTTTTTTTTAATTTTTTTTCAACATTTATTTATTTTTGGGACAGAGAGAGACAGAGCATGAACGGGGGAGGGGTAGAGAGAGAGGGAGACACAGAATCTGAAACAGGCTCCAGGCTCCGGGCCATCAGCCCAGAGCCTGACGCGGGGCTCGAACTCCCGGACCGCGAGATCATGACCTGAGCTGAAGTCGGACGCTTAACCGACTGCGCCACCCAGGCGCCCCTAGAAATAGACACTTTTAAATGTACCTCGAAGATCTCAGAAACTGGTACTGTATTATAGACTCTGCTTATGCTAAGGTTCAGATGCTCTTCATTCTTGCATCTAAAAGAAATCACCCCTCCACCCTGGATACCCCATGGTGACCATGTCTCTTGATTCACTTCACAGCCAGTCTTCTTAAATGTGTGCCTCAATTACTATATTCATTTTACTTCATTACTATAGACCTGCCACAAATTCCTGTGATCAACTAATACTTACTAAGTATCCATCCTAAGCTAAAATAAATTTTAGTTTGTCAGTTTTGTTTAATATGATTTGAATAGCAGCAGAAAAATGAAGTATTATGTCTTCCTTAATATTCTGGTAACGTAGACAAAAAGCTAGTTGCCTGACATGAGTATGGACAGTGGAATAAATCACTGTGACAGAAGATAACTAGGCAGGTAGCACCTCTCTCTCTCCTCTTTGGACTTCTAGGTCTCTCCTAGCCTGAAACAATTCTGACTCAAACAGAGGTCTAAATCCAGATCCTCACAAACATAGTGTGCTTTTCACTTCGTCTTATGCCAAAATACTTCTTTGCTATCTACTTCAAGACCCAAAGTGTTAAACTACCAATAAAAATTAGTTTTATCTAATTAGGACATGATTTCTAGAAATTGGTCCAAATTAGCCACAGTTGTGGGAAAGCCACATAATTAGATAGTTACCTTCCTCAAAAATATAAATATGTAAAGTGATCTGTGCAGACAAGGACTACTTAAATCTTGTCTCCAAGTACTAATTATATAGATAATTTTATTTGCATATTAATTATTATATGTGTTACTTGGTGCCAGTCAGTAACAGAAGAGTGTTCTTTTTTTTTTTTTTTTTAATTTTTTTTTTCAACGTTTATTTATTTTTGGGACAGAGAGAGACAGAGCATGAACGGGGGAGGGGCAGAGAGAGAGGGAGACACAGAATCGGAAGCAGGCTCCAGGCTCCGAACCATCAGCCCAGAGCCCGATGCGGGGCTCGAACTCACGGACCGCGAGATCGTGACCTGGCTGAAGTCGGACGCTTAACCGACTGCGCCACCCAGGCGCCCCCAGAAGAGTGTTCTAAGAACAGAAACATCTGGTGGACGCAGGAAGCAGTCTGAATAAAACCACATTAGGAGGCTGGTTTGACACAATGATTTACTTAGACACCCTTCATTAGACAGTGCATATATACCACTCTTTAGTTTAAAGTATCTGTGTAATTTTTTTTAGAAAATTAAATTACTAAGACAGATTTGATTTTAAAGTAGCATGTTTGCTCCATTTTTGTTTATACTTTTACAAAATCATAAAAGACCAAGTCCAAAAAACAAACAACATATACATACCAACAAATCTGAGTAGACTGGTGAAAAAAATGTCTAAAGAAAAGCACACCTATTGGACTGAGTCTAAAGGAGCAGACACCATATTTATTAGAGTCAGCAGTTAAAAACCTTAATGTTTTTACTAATTGCTTTACCTTTTAGATATTTGTATTTCAGATACATTTTAGATTATCTGTTCTTTGATCAAAAGTTAAAATTAGAAAATAAAGAATTGTTAATGAAAGGTAATTCAGAAAACTATCAATATATATGATGTAACACAAACACAATAAAACTCAAATTATACAATTAAGTGAAATCCTACTAAAATACACCTAGGATTATATATGCAAAAGATATATCTTTTCTTTGACCAAGAGTTAAAATCAGAAAATAAAGAACTGGTAATGAAAGGTAATTCAGAAAACAACTATCAATATATATGATGTAACACAAATATAGTAAAACTCAAATTATATAATTAATATAATTAATTATAATATAATAATAAATATAATATTAATATAATATTATTTATATATTTATATTTTTATAATATTTATAAATTTATTTATAAATATTATAAATATAAATATAATATATTTATAATATAATTAATATAATATAATATAATATAATATAACATATATTATATATATTATATAATATAATATAATCTTATTAAGATGCACATAAGATTATATGGGAAATGCAAAAGAAATCCACATTGAACTGACTATTCTATACCAAACTTACTCATCAACACTTCAGATTAATGTCCAATTACCTAATAAAGCTTAGTCAGACACAAATTCATATTCCAAGTATATACACAGTCCTATCAAATAAGTTTTTCAATCAAATAAACCATTCTAATGTCTTGTCCCATTCATTCTTCCTTCTTCTCTACATTTTTATATATTACTTGCCCAAGAGTAAAGCAGGTATAGTTATACCTGATACAAATGGCAAAGAGATGTTGGTCATGGTGGAAAGCAGAAGAGTGTGGTAAATAAGAATTTGGATTCTCCATGAGGTTGTCTGAGTCAAGTACCATTTAAACCACACATTAGCTACTTAAACACTGATGATTTATTCAACTTCTCTTAACCTCATTTTCTTCATCTTTATAATGGTATTTCATAGAGGTTTCACGAAGAGTGACTGGAACCATAAAATCGCCATTTGCCTGGTTCCTTTACTTCTACTTATGCAAGTGAGGGAAAGACCACTTATACATGTGTTTAAATGAGTGCACACACACACATGCACACATACACACTGTATAATAAGGGATAACTAAAGGCTATCACCACATGCTCCCCTTCCCTCCTAGTGAATAAATTAGTGCCTTAAAGTTTATTATCCAACACAGAGGTATGCCTCAAATGTTGAGAAATCCATGTCAGTAAATGCAAAGTTGGATACATGGTAACTCAGGGGGCTACTAGGGACAAATGGGATCTTGTGGAAACATGAAATCATGCTATTTGAATAGCCCCTATCCTGATGGAACACTGGCATGGAGGAGTAGAGGCAATCCAGACCAGTTTATAAGGCACAAAACAATGACTCTGCCTCCCTGGAACACGCTTCCCCACTGCATGTACACACACACATACACACACACACACACACACACACACACACACACACACCCCAGAGCCTATGGCAGTCACATACATTGACCTACCATTCTCCATTTCTCTGTTACTCTTTAAAACTAACAGGTGGAGGGAATATTGGAATTGTCAAAATAGGATTCATCCTGCCTCTTCTCTGAACTTCTTATCTATTTCCTGACCTTGGAGAACAGCCTTCCAGGAGAGTTGATCAGCTGGGCAAATGCTGCATAGTACTCAGCAGACTAAGACTACAGATCTGAGGGCGATACCCAGGGAATTTCACTCCTTGTGCCTGGAGGCACTGTTGTATAATGGCTCGAGAACACTGAGGTCAGACACCTCTAAGTTAAAATCCCAACTTCTGCATTTTAACAGTTATGTCAGCTTTGGAAACCTCTATCTAACTTTTGGGAGTGAAAATGGTACCAAATTAATAGTGATGATTTGAAAATTAAATGACAGAATGTAAATACCGTGCTGAGCTGAACGTCTGGCACATAATACAGGTTCAATAAACAATAGCCATTTCAATCATTAAATCCTCAGTGATAATTATTTATCCTTTCATCTACATTTAGGAATTTCTTTAACAAATTAAGCAAATCTTGGAACACTAAAATAATATTTGGGAGAAAGTAATTTGGTTTCATCTGCTTAAGCCTGGCTGCTGGTTAGTGGAAGGGCTCATGAAAAGAACATCTGGCCCTGGCTCTTAATTTCCAGCCTTAGGCTTAATTTCTAGTCCCTATCAGCAACAATCTGGCACCATTCTCATGTCCTCATGCAGCTGCTTTGTGGAAAGGTCGTATTTTAGCTCGCACGATTTTCTTTTGCTGTTGTTATCACAGAGGCTAAATTGATATGTGTAAGTCTAAAAATATTCTTAGATACGAGCTCCCTGTGACTAATTAATACTGCCTTATGTTACGAATCAACCTCTGGGACCATAAAATTTCTCTTTTGCCTGGTTCTTCTACTTCCATAAATGCAGGTAGAGCAAAAGCCTCACACCCTCTTTAGAACTTAAAACAATTAATTAAAGGAATTCATTGTCTATAGTGACCACCCATAATGTAATTTCCAATGGTTCTCTCAGGCTTCGTGAGCTTTAGTGCAACGTGACTCCAAATCTGTTGTCATAATTTTTCTTCTGAGAAATCCCAGATTCATCATAAGTCAAAAAGCCAAGCATACAGTGAATTAGATATAATGTGCATAATAATGTGTTTGTCAGTAATGTTAATGGGAATCAATATTCATGAGTAGTACTTGGTGTCATGTGCTAAATAAACTCTAATTAGAAGTATACCTCATTTATCATCTGTCTCCAAACTCAGATCAGCCAGTCAATCAGCAAGAAGAAACCGACAAGTAGAGTTGGTGCTACAGTGTCACAGTTCATTATCATAAGAAATCGAAGTATCAGAGTCAAACAACTACATACCGCCAAAGCCTTGTTTAAAGACACGTTAAGTCTGTGAATTGGTTGCCAATTTTCTGACCCAACTTCCCTGGGAACCTATGGCTTGCCAATCGCTTCCCACAGTTCAATTCATTTCATCCTCACCACAATCCTGGCTGATGTTTGGTTCCATTGTAAAAGTGAGTAAACGGAGGTTCAGAGAGATAGTTAACCTCCCTCCCCCAATATCACATAAAGTATAAGCCAAAATGGGGTTGGAACCCAGAAATGACCATAGCGCCTCTTCCCACTGGGTCACCACTTCCTTGCATGATAGGATTTTTGGAGGTAAGAGTGCATGATACTGTCCTAAATGACTAAAATGAATGTTAAAAAATAGATAGTATCTTCCTATATAGGACTTACTGCTAACAGGGAAAATACACGTACATTTCATCCACAGCAGTAATGCTTTTATAAGAAGTCAATGGCAAATATGATAATCCAAATAAGGAAACTGCTCAAGTACAAATTCAAAACATCCCTGATTTTAAATATTTCACTGAAGTATTTCTATTATAAGCCATTGATCTCCGTCTGCCCTGTAAAATATAGTGAATACTATAGTTTAATATAGTTGAGGGATTACCATTACCAACATAAATTTTCACACTGTGCTATAAAAGGATGATAACCAGAAGGGCTATTTACATTATTAAAATATATTGGGTCTTTGGATTTGCACCAAAGGACCACTGACCTATGTTTGCTAAATCCTTCTATTTATGTAGTTTATTTTCCTTAAGCTAACACTGACTGATAGTATGCTTGCTTCCCACAAGCCATTTTACCTATGTCCAATGTATTCCTTCTAGATTAAACAAGCTTTTTAATAATTATATCTAAAATAATATGGGGACACCTGGGTGGCTCAGTCAGTTGAACATTTGACTCTTGATTTCAGCTCAGGTTATGATCTCACGGTTTCTGAGATCGAGCCCCACATCAGGCTATGTGCTGACAGAGCAGAGCCTGCTTGGGATTTTCTCTCTCTCATCTCTCTGCTTCTCTCTCTCTCTTTCTCTCTCTCTCTCCCAAAATAAATAAATAAACTTAAAAAAATTGTAAATAAGAAGAATGAAGCTTTATGTGAGGGTGTTTGTTAATCTCTTAGGCTGTAATATATTTAACATTAAGGAATCTAATATAAGATTCAATGCAACTGTACATTAATGGATAATAATTTGATCGTATCAATAGACATTGCCATATTAATCTCAAATGGCAATCAACATTATATACTGTGATGAAAGATAGATTTTCTTGTTGAAACCGGGAAAAAAAATAGAATGCCCTCTTTCACCACTATTATTTTCCATTGTTCAGAGTTTAGCCAAGGCAATAAAGCAAGGGGAAAAAATAGTTACTGGAAAAAAGTACAAAGCATAATTTTTTGCATAAGAAATAACTACCCTAAAACCCTTATAAAACCCATAAAGACATTGCTAAAAAATCCTTAGAAGTAAAAACATAGTTTTTTAACTAATAAGGTAGCTAATATATAAGTATAACCAAAGCAGTAAGTTTTTTAATATATGAATAATAACCAGTTCAAACGTTTAGTGAGAAAAAAAGCCACTCACAAGGCTAATAAAAATATATAAATACACAAAATATACAAAATTTTACTGAAAAATCAAAAGACCGCTATATTATGGTCCATTATTAATAAGATTCTTCTCAAATTTATTCTTAATTTAATATATTCTAATGAAGAGCCTATATTTTTCTAATAATTCTATTAACTTCTAAAATGATCCTGAAAAAAAAAATTTATTAAGAACAGGTAAAATTACTCAAAAATTTGGAAACAAGAATAAGGAGACACTACATTAAATATTAAAATTCAATATTAAAACTATAATTTAATATGGTTTGGTTCTTACACAAGAGCAGGAAAACAGATCAGTGGAGCACAAGAGAAAATCCCAAAACAGACAAAATATACAAAAATATTTGTGTATATATGAGATGACAATGGCATTTTTAAAATATAAATCTTAAAGTCAGACAAGGTTGCATTCAAATTCCCAACCCCAACATACACAAATTATGGGTATTTAAGCTTTATGAGCAACAATGACCCCATATGTAAAAGGGTAATAATATTAGCAAGATAAAAATAATGTACGTAATGTATGTAAAAAAATGTATGTAATAATATTAGCAAGATAAAAATAAAATAATGTATGTAAAATAAAGAATGGAACATATGAAACAAATGGATAATCAAGTGGAAATGTCATGTAGGCAACTGGATGCATAAGCCCCAGGAGAAGTAGGGGAAGAGCTAGGGCAGTGGTAGGTTCAGGGGAGAGTCCAGAACTGGAAATACAAATGTGGGAAACCATTAGATCACCATTAGAGCCACGGAACTGAATGAGGTGATGAGATGAAATAACTCAGGAATAAGATGAAAATAGAGAAGAGGGTAAAGGTATAAGACTTTTGGATCCCCAGTATTAGCCTCCTAAGAATTCTTCCTGCATCTTATTTCACCCGCTCCATATCAGCCTAACCATTTTCCAGCTCTACAGCTATGGACAAGTCATTTAAACACTTTGTACCTTGGTTTTCTCATCTGTAAAATGGGGGTAATAATTTCATGTGACAATTAAATGAGTTAATGTATATAAGGTGGTTAGAGCAATGACTAGCACATGGTAAGCACTAAATAAGTGCTTACTATTATTGTTATTCAAGTTTCTCCCAGCTCTGGAAGTGTGAAGTGATAAGGCATGGTCAGCAAATTTGTACATAAGAATATCCACTATTGCCTGTATTGTGTGTATGTGAATGTGTGCGTTTGAAGAAAGTTAGAGAGTGATTACAAATCAAGGCTCACCAACAGTAATATAATGCATGCCACATGTCCAATTTTAAAGAGTCTAGTAGCCACATTAAAAAAGTTAAAAAGCAACAGGCAAAATTTATTCAGCAATATATTTTATTTAATCTAATATTAAATCTAATCTAATACTGCAAAATATTATTTTTCAACATGTAATGAATATAAAACTCATTAGTGAGGTATTTTACATAATTTTTATACAAAGTCTTCATAATCTAGTGCATATTTTACATATCGGCAACCTCTTTTTTGGACAAGCCCCATTTTTAAGTGCTCTGAAGCCATGTGTGCCCAGATTACCACATTGAACAGCACAGCTCCAGATAAATGGGAAGATATGAAGCCATACATATGACATTTATAAAAGAGATGGTTAGAGAATAATGAAGAAACAGGACAACCCTGATCAAAGATAGAGCAGAAGGAAGAGAAAATTTCTGTAAATGAAAGATAACTGTGGGTTTTTTTCCTCCAGTAAATGTGTATTTTATCATTCCCCTGTCACACAGAATCTTGATCCATGATCTACAAGAAGAGATTGAAAAACAGTTTGATGTTAAAGAAGATATCCCAGGCAGGCACAGCTATGCAAAATACAATAACTGGGACAAGGTATAGTATAAAATGCCTGTACTTCAAAAAAACTGTAACCCTCAATATTTGTTCTCATTTATTTTTTTTTATTCTAATTCCTCAAAATTGGTTTTGCTCTTAAGATTGTTGCTTGGACTGAAAAAATGGTGCATAAGCATCCTGAAATGGTCTCTCGTATTAAAATTGGAACCACTGTTGAAGATAATCCACTATATGTTCTCAAGGTAAAAATAATTCAAGAACTACTGATTCTTAATATTGTTGAAAAAACACTAATTTAAAAGTTACTTTGAGGGGCGCCTAGGTGGCTCAGTCGGTTAAGCGGCCGACTTCGGCTCAGGTCATGATCTCGCGGTCCGTGAGTTCGAGCCCCGCGTCGGGCTCTGTACTGACAGCTCAGAGCCTGGAGCCTGTTTCAGATTCTGTGTCTCCTTCTCTCTGACCCTCCCCCGTTCATGCTCTGTCTCTCTCTGTCTCAAAAATAAATAAACGTTAAAAAAAAATTTTAAAGTTACTTTGACACAGCTAGTGAATTTTGAGACAATAAAGTCTTATCTTTTTGAAGAACATATAAGCTCTAAATGTCCATTCAAAAATAGAAGTGATAGGTGGTTTTAGGTGAAACCAAGAAAGTCCTTGAATAAACCATTTGTGAGACACAACGGACAAACTCAGACAAATACCTTGTCCCATATCTTTATTATAAGAGTTTATGATGCGCCTGGTATATAAAATAGTGTTCCATCCATTAAAATTCAGTGAAACTGATGACTAAGTGTTTAAGTCAGAGTGTGTTTAAGTGTTTAAGTTAAGAGAAGTTTAAATATCACAGAATCATAGGGTCCCAGAACAGTAAGTGAGGCATTTCAATCCTATGTTAATAGAGAATTCCCTTCTATAATGGAGCTGACAATTGCCATTCAGCTGCTGCTGGATGCTTGCACATCCAGAGACACTGCTCCCTGAAGCATCCCCTTAATAAATGAGAAGCCCTTCCTTACCCTGAATTCCCATCCATTCATTCTCTCCAACTAGCCAAAACAAATCTAAATTCCCTTCAAAATGACAGCCCTTCAAATATCCAGCCACCATTCCTCTTCCCCACTGCAAACACAACTACAAAATCTTTTCCACCCCAGGCTAAACATCCCATTTATGAAGCCAGAAAAACAAAAGGAAATGGCCAAAACAAAATAACCTATCATCTATTTCTCAAACCAAAGGATATTAACAATAAAATAGAAAAACAATATATTGTGATTGTTTTAAAAACCATAAAAGCAACTCTAACACTAGGAAAAATTTTTTAAAAGATATACTATATAATTGATTATGAATTATGTATAGACACTTCAGGATATAGAGTGAAGTGATCCTCCCTGAAAACAATATGTGCATAAACAGTTATTCAACAGAAGGCAGGGGAAAGAATTGCTTTGAGCACAGGAATGAGTTATTGGACAACAAGGGATCAATGTGTGAGTTCATGCAAAATAATATCTCAAGTTTAATTTTAAATAGATTGGGAAAAGGGATGAAAGGAGAAAGGCTATTTTTATGGATTGTGGCATTCATGCACGAGAATGGATCTCCCCAGCATTCTGCCAGTGGTTTGTCTATCAGGTAAGTGAATCGGAACGCTCATACAATTCTCCTTTGATTGTCAAATCTCCAGCACTTCACGGAGTGGCAACACCCCTTTCCAAATGAATGCAGTTCCACTTAACTAGAAGGGCCCACATTTGGCGCTGTCAGGAAATAAATGCTCTGGATTTTACTCATCGTTGGGGTTTTTATAAAATTGACACCTTCCTTCAAAATTCTTGAATTCCAGCTGACAGTTTATAAAAGTAAAAGAATTTGGGGGGGGGGGCATGATATGGTTTCTCCTATAGTGAAGTATGGATGATCTGAAACTATCTTCATATTACAAGCTACAATCTTTGCCTTTCTTCAATGAGCTCAAAGCATATAGACCTCTAGCTCCTGTTTAGATAATTAATTGGCCAATCAATTGGCACTTGGAATTTTCATAGTTAATTTCCTTTCCAAGTGAAAAATAACTTTTTTTAAAGGCAAATTCAGTTTATAAGTTGTTGTTCCTCTCATTCTAGTCTATTCTGACTCCCACCATCTAATAACTTTTTCTTTTCTGCCAGCTTCTGCATACAACATGCTGATGTAATATGAATGACAATGGCTTTCTGGGCATAGATACTTTCACTAGGAACGAATCTGCCAGGAGAACTGATTTATCTCTATACTTGTTTTAGCTCTTCTAGCTGAGGGCCAAGAGCTACAAAGGAATACATGTGATAGGGCTGCAAAAAATCTCTTGGCTCTGGAACAGATGTACCTGGAAGAGATTTTCCAAGAATGAGAGAGATTTTAGGTAGCCATAGAAAGTACAGATAATTAGATAAATTTCAATCTGATAAGAGAAAAGGAGTTGATTGGCCAATCTAAATGCTTGAGCCTTTTATTAATGGAACATTTTTATTTAATCCTGTTTATAATTAATTTATGAATTCTCTCCAATAGTTACAGATTCCTATGTTTATAAACTCAATCTATATTTACCTAGAGGATGTGAGGGAAAGAATCCATTTAGAACAATATGTACTGCTAATTTTTCACTTGGCCTCCATTCTTCCTATAAAACATCTTGCATGCTGTATGTGGAATGCTACTGTCTTGACAAAATGATCCTTTAAAGAATGTTCAGTTCAATTAATTTCACTAGTCTGAATAAGTGACTTTTATATGGGTCACTTATTTTTATGCTATTTAGGGGAAATATGTTCGAAATCATGTGAACTTGAGTAAATGACTTAAGGAGTGATAGTTATTACTATTATAACCACAGCTTTCCACATGGTGTTAAACTTTACACCAATAGTTTAATTTTTTCCTACTCCTACAGGCAGCCAAAACTTATGGCAAAAACAAAATTATGACCAAACTCCTGGACCGAATGAATTTCTATGTTCTTCCTGTATTCAATGTTGATGGATATATTTGGTCATGGACACAGGTAACGCTCTATGGTCTCTTGTTCACATTTGGACAATATAGTATTTACCAACTTGAATGTACATTGATTGCTATGTATTAAGTTGGATAGCCAGTTAATTCTAATTCAGAAAAATATATTTTTAAGAATTTCAATTTCAGACTAAGGCAAGCATGATTTCCTGGTTGCAGTAGGTGTCCTTGAAATAATAAGAAATTTTTGCTGCTGAAGCTGGTGAGGAAAATGAAATTAAGCAATAATTATAAAGGAAATGTATGTTATAGGATATGGCAAAAGCACATTCCACCTAAAAATAAAAGTCATTTAAAGACATTATGAACACACTGGAGCACCTGGGTGGCTCAGTCACTTAAGCATCTAACTCTTGATTTCCACTCAGGTCAGGATCTCATGGTTCGTGAGATCAAGACCCACATGGAGCTCTGTGCTCACAGCACAGAGCCTGCTTGGGCTACTCTCTTTCCCTTTTTCCCTGCCCTTCCCCCGCTCCCTCTCACATGCTCTGTCTCTTTCTCTCTCTCTCCCAAAATAAATCAATCTTAAAAAAAAAAAGATATTATGAACACTGACCTCAAAGCAAAAGGCACTGTATTCCAATCTATCTGTAACAGAATTTGATGTGGAATAACTGTATCAAAAAATAAAGACTGACACAAATAATCTGTCCTTTAACGGAATCCTTAATGACTGACTGCTGTTAAAAAAGATTCATACTGAACTTTCAGACAGATACTATCACATCCAGTTATTTTCTGGAAATTATGCTCTAACAGTCACAATTTGACCTGTATTATACCTGAAATCTATAAATGGTGAAGAATGTAATGAAGTTATAATTTAAATCATAGGTAATTTCAGAACATTGTTGATAATTTTCTAGTACCGAGAACTAATCAACAGTTTTTAAAGCTAACTAAATTATCCTATCAAGGCCTTAGAATATTAATATAAAAAACAATGTTGCTGAAAATGTTACAAGTTATAAGAAAACAATATATTTTTCTTAATAATAAAGAGCTTCAAGTTAACTAGGTATGTTTCAAATAAAACTGTAGACACCTGCAGAGAGGATCTGAAATGATCAAACTGAAAAATGCAAATTGATCTGATGTAAACACTTCCATCATTCAATCCTGCAGAATCGCATGTGGAGAAAAAATCGTTCCAAGAACCAAAACTCCAACTGCATCGGCACTGACCTCAACAGGAACTTTAATGCCTCATGGAACTGTGAGTAGTAGACCTGATCTCAAGAAAAAGAACTATAAAGACTGTTCAGACACCAAACTCAGTTAAACCACTTATTTATCTCAGCAAATATTATGTATTCCCTGAGTGTTAATTTTCTAATCTAAAAAATAAAGATAATCATCCCTACCTTAGAAACATTATGAATGTTTTGTTATATGGGAGGAAGTAGGGATGGGGTTGTTTATCAAACCATCTCTTACTTAATATATCTAGCTTGCTAAAAATCAGACACATCCAGATGCATAAAAATTCAGATAATCTGAAGAGAGGTCTCGGGTCCCTCCTCTTCCTGGTCTGATAAAAGCCAAGAAATACCAGTGGTTAAAACCAACACAGAGATAGCTCTTCAGATGTTTGTGAAAAGAAACAGCTGGGGGCAAAGAAAGTGAAAAGGCTTAACAGAAATGCAATGATAAGCAGAAGTCTGCTACATCAGATGACAGTTGCTAGACAAATATGACTTCATCATTACAGTCAAGGAAAAATTACCACTACCCCAATTCATAAATTTTTTCTGTAACTAATTTTGTTGAAAATACCACCTCAGCTCTTAATTCTATTCTACCATAAAAATTATGAGAATAGCCGCTATCCCTAAGTGAGAGCTGCCTGCTGAACCAGGATGAAAAAACTCAGGCTCAAAAAATGAAATTCACACCAGTCCCCAACAAATTGTGGAGTAGGGTTGAACTGGAACTGGGGTCTATCTGGCTCCAGGCCCTGGGCTGCTTCTGATGTATTATTCCTGTGACCCTGGGAAACAGAGGCAAAATAAACAAGGCTAAGAATATTCCATTGGGCTGGGTCTGTCACCCTATGAGTTGTATGTACAAAAAGTTGGTCTGCAATGACTATGACACCAGAGAGATTGAGGCAGCCCTGTAAACCCGGGAAATGAAAACGTTTAAAACATTTTGCAAGTCCACATCAGAAGAGACAGGATCTTTACTGATGAGGAGCAAACTGCGATCTCATCCTCCACATCCACTGCAGCTTTTCCGAACACCAAGGACCCATGTGCAGAAACTTATCGGGGCCCAGAACCAGAGTCCGAGAAAGAGACCAAAGCTGTCACTGACTTCATTCGAAGCCACCTGAAATCAATCAAGGCCTATATCACCTTCCATTCCTACTCCCAGATGCTATTGTTTCCCTATGGATATACATCAAAACTGCCACCTAACTACAAGGACCTGGTATGTAGAAAAAAACCTATGGTTTATGCACTGACACACACCACCACTGACTTCCACAAACAACTGTTCTTTATGAACAACTGCATTACGGTGAAAGGACTTCACACTTTCATACCAAAGGAAAGAACTAATAAAGTTTACCTTAGAGTTAAAATCGTAATTCCTATGGGGCGCCTGGGTGGCGCAGTCGGTTAAGCGTCCGGCTTCAGCCAGGTCACGATCTCACAGTCCATGAGTTCGAGCCCCGCGTCAGGCTCTGGGCTGATGGCTCAGAGCCTGAAGCCTGTTTCCGATTCTGTGTCTCCCTCTCTCTCTGCCCCTCCCCCATTCATGCTCTGTCTCTCTCTGTCCCAAAAATAAATAAACGTTGAAAAAAAAATTTAATAAAATCATAATTCCTAAATTAATTCTCATGTGATAAAAGGATATAAAATCTTTCAATGTGATTCTAAGATAAAGCCAGTAGGAAAAAATGTGTGGGCAATCCAGAGGAGAATTCCATGAATGCATAAATTGTTATCCAAACATTCATCATGGGTCATACTATAAAACCACACACAGCAAAAGTCTAACAGAACAGCAAAGATATCTGCTATTCCTGTCCCTAAGATGCCATATTTAAGAAGATTCATTGTATTTTTTATCGTCCTGATCAACTTGGAAACAAAATTCTTTTACTATCCAAAGAAAGAACATTATAAGTGTTTGTAAAGCCTCCTCACTGAGAATGCACTGTCTTTCAAGAACAAAAATCTACTATGTATCCTTTTCCTTTGCATAAAAACTGGTTTGATCATGTTAGCTTAAAACAAACAAACGAAAACTCTGCATATGGGTTCCAATGCATCACAAGAACTGGAAGTATGAATAGACAAAAACCCATAAAAAGGGATATTGTTAATTGCTGTAAAAGAAAGGAAATAAAGTAGATAAAGTTCAGTGTCCCAGATCCCATGGGGGCTGATAAATATAACACATTTGGTAAAAGCTATGGATGGTTCCAATATTGCCTCATATTTTTAAAAGTATATTTTTTTTAAAAGAAGTCACAATTGTCATTTTGACTTCAGCCAATTGTATTCAGCACAACAGCATTTAATTTCAGTTGAAGCAGAGATTTAAACTAGTCATTAAAACCATCTGTATATATACAACAAAGAAAATATGCAAGCAATATGCGGCCAATAGTCATTTATTGAACCAAAATAGCTGAGAATCTGAACTCCATGAGTTTGATTAGTTCACAAAAATATACGGCAATGCAATTTCAATCTGCCCTTAAAAAATGGTATTATGAATTAAAAATACAAATACACATAACAAACCACTTTGAGTAAAGAGTTCCTACACAGCAACTAAACTGATTAAGAAAAAAAAATTATCTTTTGGTTATATACATTACAGACTAAAAGTAAATCTTCATTTAGGGTACAAATACGTTAGTGACTATATTCCACTAAAATTCATTCCAATAATCATTCTCATAGCACAAAACACTAATGTGTATTAAAGGTCATGAAATGCATTAACTCTGGAAGAGAAACTCTAATTTAACGACTATTTTAAAGAGGAGTCAACCATCTTTTTCTTCCCTTGGCATGCTAAAATCCAATGTGGAGAAAGTCCTACGATGATATGATGCCCATAAAAACAAAGGAAACAGGAACATGGGAGAAACTGACTTTGGAAAAGACAAATATCTGAAGCCAAAAAATATCTGAGAGGAAGTAGAAAGAATATTATTTTTATTTTTTTTATTTTTTTTATTTTTTTTTTTAATTTTTTTTTCCAACGTTTATTTATTTTTGGGACAGAGCGAGACAGAGCATGAACGGCGGAGGGGCAGAGAGAGAGGGAGACACAGAATCGGAAACAGGCTCCAGGCTCTGAGCCATCAGCCCAGAGCCCGACGCGGGGCTCAAACTCCCGGACTGCGAGATCGTGACCTGGCTGAAGTCGGACGCTTAACCGACTGCGCCACCCAGGCGCCCCGAAAGAATATTATTTTTAGAAGAAAGGACAAAAACAAGAAAGCAGGGGGAGGGGGGAGAAGGGAGGAAACAAGGGAGAGATGAAGAAGACAGAGAAAAGAAAGGGTAGAAATACAAAGTGAGACATGACATGACTGTTTATAACTTATTTCACATTTGTCTTCACATTGTCTTTACAATGACAATATATCTTCCCAAAAATAAATTTCTCACAACCATTGATTTTATTTTCATCTTCAATTGCCAAAAAAAACAGTACAATTTATTTTTTAATCCCCAATAAATTAACAGCATTTACATAGTTTCCTATTATTCCAACACTAACTTCCCTTTTTCTCCAGGCCAAAGTTGCAAAGATCGGCACTGATGTTCTATCAACTCGGTATGAAACCCGCTACATCTATGGCCCAATAGCATCAACTATCTGTAAGTCTTTCTTATTGTTTACTGTGCCATTTTCCCTAATTCTTTTTTATATATATTAAAGAAAATTTTAGAACTTGTAAATTAGAACATTTAGAACTGATAATTTAAACCTCAGTTTTAACAGGTGATTCTGAATTATATGTGAGTCTAGGGAACACATTTTTCCCTTTCGTGGGGATAAGATTTTTCTAGAAACAAATTATACTGAAATTTTACAAGGATACAAGGTCAATGGAAGTTGTTTTATCAAGATAAATTTGCGATTTAATTCATCCACCTTCCTGTTCCCAACCAACATTTATCCTCACTGGAACTCATGAGAATTAGTTGGGGCAAACTCAACAGTTTTCTGTGGTTGTTTTGTTTTGTTTTGTTTTGTTTTGTTTTGTTTTGTTTTTAATTGGACTCCCTTTTTTTGGCCTTGTCCCTATGCAAACACAGTCTTCCTCCCTAGCTCCTGGTGGGAAAATGGGCTGGCCAAAAGTTTCAGCCACTTTGATCACGTAAAATCAGTTTACTGTCTCTTTCACTAGTCCCTTCCTATTGTGTTAAACTGAAATCTATATGGTGGATTAAGAAATAGGATGTAAAGGTTCTAGTTCTGTTGCTTTTGTTTTAGTGTCTAAGTACCACATCTTCAATTTCAACTTATGCCCACATATCCCTAGCTTAGCTCTTGTTTCAAATAGAACTTAGTATTGACATAAAAGTGCAGGTCATTATGTTTATGCATGTCAATAATGCTTTTTTTTTTTTTCAAAAGACACATGTTAAGCCACAAGCATTATGTTATGTAGACTCCTGTGGACTAAAACCAGATTCCTAATTTGGTTCAGTTTTATTTTGACTTGTTTTGACTGTATTGCAGTAAGTTCTTTGTACCTAATGTGCCTTGAAAGGAGTAGACTTTTTTTAATATCAATATATTAAGAAAATGTCGTCAACAACAAAAAAATTATCTTGCACAAGTCCAAGAAGACTTCCAATTGGGAGAACTATAGATTGACATACAGTAGGTGGTATAGTACAATGGTTAATAGCACAAACTGAAGATATGCAGCTTGGGTTTGATTCCTTACTCAACTATGTACTAGATAGTGCCTTTGAGCAAATTGTTAATCTCTCCTTGCCTAAGTCTCCTCTTCTATAAAACAGCAAATGGTACTTAAATCCTAAGGTTGTGATAGGAATTTATGAAATGAGTTAACATACATAAAGCACTTAATAGGGTGCCTGGTATTTAGCAAGTGGTTTTTATAAATATATATACATATTTTAGTAGGTACAGATGTACACAAATAAAAGGCTAAGTAACACAGTCAATAGATTAAGTTCTAGAAAAATGTATTCTTAAAGTGAGAAGCTTTCGGTGTTGCATTTATTTCATGCCTTATATAGTTTTTGCTTGAAATTTAAGGTTTTAAAGATACGAAAAGTGGTATCATAAAAGAAAACTTATTAAACTTAGTAATATCACATAATTATGAAAAATCACAATTCTATTCATTCTCAATAACCACTATTAATCTTAATGAGAAATGTCACATAAATTTGCCAAAACAGAATAGCCATACTCTTTAACGTCACAACAGTTTTCTTAACTGCAAATGGAGAACTAGTACATCTAGAAATTGACCAAGTTTATTAAAACATCTAGCATACTCTAAACCACCATACAAGACACAATTCCTACTTACCCTAACTCCATTGCTACCAAACTCTTATTTTTATATGCCTTTTTCTAATGAACTTAAACCCAACTCTAGCTAAAAATGGCAGCCTTCTTAATCACTAAAGCCACTACAGTTATCTCAGCTCACACACTCCACAAACTCCCTACAATGCTGGACCCTGTCGATACCCCTTCTTCTTGCCATCTTTTGGCCTTCCTTACCAATGAACTCTCCTGGTTTGCCTCCCCCTCCTCCTTTTCTACTTGGTCTCTGCCGACTGCCTCTAAAAGTTGACATTTTCAAAAAAACAGGTACACTTCACACATACATCAGAAGATTCTCTCTTCAGGCCCCTCCTCCTCCTTCTGCTTCTTTCCCATCGGGAAGTGCTCTCTTTCCTTAAAGGCTTGAGACTGCACTTGTCACCTGGAAGGCACCAGTGGCCAAGCTAGGGGGATCACTTTTCACTTAGGTAGTAGTTACCTGCAGCAATCAATGGGAGACCAGCAGCACTAGGGGAATCAACCAGACCAAATTAGCAATGCAAAGATTCTGAAAACCATATTGTCATCGAAACCACAAGTCACAGAAGAAGACCAGAGCCTGAATGCTAATCCTAAACACAGTGACTGACTGCTAAAATGGGTATCAGTTAAGATTTAAGATTTAACATAATAGCCAAAATGTCCAAATACAATCAAAAATCACTATCACACCAATAATGAGGAAAGTAACAGCATGAAAGAGAAAAGACAATCAACAGATGCCAAAACTGAGATGATTTACACGTTAGAATTATCTGACAAGAATTTCAAAGTCACCATCATTAAAATACTTCAACAAGTAATTAGATAGCCTTGAAACAAATGAAAATACAGAAAATCTCACCGAAAGAAAGAAAGAAAGAAAGAAAGAAAGAAAGAAAGAAAGAAAGAAAGAAAAAAGAAAGACATAAAAAGGAACCAAATGGAAATCACAGAACTGGAAAATACAATAACTTAAAATATTTAAAAATTCACTGGAAAGGCTCAATAGCAGAATGAATATGATTGAGGGAAGAATCAGTGAACTTAAAGAAAGAATAAGCCAATCTGAAGAGAGAAAACAAATTGAAAAAAGATGAGCAAAGCTTCAGGGACCTGAGGTGCAATAACAGAAGATCCAACATTCAAAACATCAAAATCTCAGAAGAGAAGGAGAGTGAGAATGGAAAAAAAATATGGAAAAATAAAGACTGAAATTTATAAAAGTTCCTAAAAACATAAACCAATATATCAAAAAGCTGAGTGAATGCCAAACAGGATAAACTAAAAACACTCACATTGAGTGCATCATAATTAAAATTCTGAAAACTAGAGGCACCTTGGGTGGCTCAGTCAGTTGAGCGTCCGACGGGCTCAAGTCATGATCTCACAGTTTGTGGGTTTAAGTCCTGCATCAGGCTCTGTGCTGACAGCTCAGAGCCTGGAGCCTGCTTCAGATTCTATGTCTCCCTCTTTCTCTGCCCCTCCCGACTCGCATTCTGCAACCCCCCCCTTTCAAAAATAAACATAAAAAAAATGTTTAAAATTCTGAAAACTAAAGACAAAGAAAAAACTTTTGAAAGCAACTAGAGAGAACAATCCAGAGGGGGGGAAAAAAACAATTCAAATGATAGATTTGTTGAAACCATGGAAAGCCAAAAGGAAATGACGGTATTTTTCTAGTACTAAAAGACAAGAACTATCTACCTTAAACTCTATATTCAGCAAAAATATCCTTCAGAAATGAAGAGGAAACAGGGGCACCTGGGTGACTGATTTGGTTAAGTCTCTAACTCTTGATTTCGGCTCAGGTCATGATCTCAAGATTCATGGGGATCAAGCCCTGGGTTGGACTCTCTGTTGACAGCACAAGCCTGCTTGGGAATATCTCTCTCTCCCTTTCTCTCTCTCTGCCCCTCTCCCACTTGTGCTCCCTCTCTGTTTCTAAAAATAAATAAATAAACTAAAAAAAAGGAAAGAAAAGTAAAGAAGAGGAAATAAAGACATTCTCAGACAAATTTCATCACCCAAACACCTACCCTTTAAATATGGCTAAAGGAGGGGTGCCTCGGTGGCTCAGTCAGTTAAGCATCTGACTCTTGATTTCAGCTTAGGTCATGATCCCAGAGTTGTGGGATAGAGCCCTGGTTAAGTGTACAACTGTTGATTTTGGCTCAGGTCATGATCTTGTGATCATGAGATTGAGTCCCGTGTTAGGGTCAGCACTGAACAAGGAGCCTGCTCAGGATTCTCTCTCTGCCTCTCTTTCTGCCCTCTTTCTGTCCCTCCTCCACTCATACAAATTCTCTCTCTCTCAAGTAAATAAACATTAAAAAAAAATAAAAATGACTAAAGGAGGTTCTCCGAATAAGAAATAAATGGTAATAGAATGCTTGAAACTGTAGAAAGAAAACAAGAACAATGGATTATGTAATGAATGAATGAACAAATGAATGACTATCTTCTCTTCATCATGGCGGAATGAAAAATTATAACACCATTTGATGTGATGCTCAATGCATATTCAGAAGTACTCAAGACAGCTATATTTAAAAAGCAGAAATATAAAAAGAAACTAAGTGCAAGATTTCTATATGTCACTTGACATGGTAAAACACTGATATCAGCAGATTGTGATAAATTATGTATGTATATTGTAATACTTGGAGCAACCACTAAGAAAACTTTATAAAGTAATATACTCAAAAATGCTATTATAAATCAATCAAAATAGAATCCTTAAAATGTTCATTTAACCAGAAAAAGAAAAGAGAAAGAGAGGAATGAAAAACAGAGAGTCAAATATCAGACAATAAATATCAAACAACATCAAAATAAATATCAAACAATAAGATGGTAGATTTAAGTCATATCAAAATTTAACCAAAGATATTAAATAGAGACAGATTGGCAGAGTGGATTTAAAAAAAATGATTCAATAATACACTGCCTACAATAAACTTACTTCAAATATAACACAGATGGGTTGAAACTGAAAGGCTAGAAAGAGATATACCATACAAACATTAATCAAAAGAGAAGTAGCCATATTAAATATCAGATCAAGTAAATTTCAAACCAAAAAACTTTGCTAGAAACAAAGAGGGACATTAATAAAGATAAAAGGATCAATTCACCAAGGAAAGATAATGATCCTGAATGTGTGGGAGCTGCTTTCTAAACAACATTTATGATGTTTCTCCCAATGACTTCAAAATTCATTTTCTCAAGCTCCGTCCTAAATGTGGTTGATGCTAAACATCCTTTTGTCTCCCCTCCTTTATCCTTTCTTTTCCTCATCACTATCCTCTCTGAGTTCCTGTTTCTATTAATAATGTGTGGATTGTCTTCAGCCATCCAGACTGAAATCTCAATCATTTTGATCAGCTTTTGTGACTCTTCCATTCCAGTATTTGTGACACGGACCACTCAATGCTATGCCCAGTGTGATGACTCTACACAAGTTCAGGCTTTCATTTCACAATACCTCCTAACCGGTTTCTACTTTTTCCAGTCCTAAGTATGGCACTAAAATAACTATTATTGCCTCCCAAACAAAACACCTTGTCCTGATTTATCAGGTTTTCTGAGCTTTGCCCACAAACTCTCACTTCTCCATTTGTTCCAGTCCAGCTGAACCTCTCTCTCGTCATAAAAAGGCCTCCATGCTTTTCCATCTTCGTAGCTCACTGGCCAGAATGCCTTTCTTCCATTTCCATCTGGAAAAACACTAGCTTTTCTTCAAGGCTCTCCATCATAAAGGCAGTGTTTAGTAGGCATTGAGCATAAAATGTCAACCTCCTCACCAGACATACATAATTTTTTTTTTAATCTACATAAGAGTCAACATAAAGATTATACTGTTACCTTTCTTATGGTACTTACATAGTCCTCCCTGTCTCTATTGATTTACATCTTTGACTTCTCTCCCCTAAACTGTAAGTTCCCAAAGACACCAATATCATCTTTACCTTTGTAACCTGAACACACCCACCCTACACAGTACCAAGTATAGTACACCATGCATATTAAAGGTTTAATAATATTTGTTGAATTGGGGCGCCTGGGTGGCTCAGTTAATTAAGCGTCCAACTTCAACTCAGGTCATGATTTCGTGGCTTGGGGGTTCAAGCCCCACGTCAGGCTCTGTGCTGACAGCTCAGAGCCTGGAGCCTGCTTCGTATTCTGTGTCTCCTCCTCCCTCTGCCCCTCCCATGCTCATGCTCTGTCTCTCTCTGTCTCTCAATAATAAATGTTAAAAAAAGTTGTTTAATAAATAATATTTGTTGAATAATTTAAGAGCCAACCCTGTCTATTTCTACCAAAATATTTCTTCTTTCTTCATCACAACTTTGAGTTTTCATCCTTCAAACCTAAAATATTAATATCAGTTAAACTCATCACTTGTCCTGGAACATAAATTATTTTATATACAAAAAAGTAGTTTTTCTATTATGCAAATGAAAATATACATAAATGCATTTATAGTATACACATGCACTTGTATAAACCTTATATGTATATAACTTCTAGATGTCTGTTTAGATTTTCAAATAATAACATTCTTAGTAAATCTCATAAAAATTGAAAAGTTGGATTAGGGGATTAAATACATCCTTAAAATAATTGATTTAAGCTTTCTTGGTCTTTTAACTAGAAAATAGTTCACCCAAGCAACATGAATAAAAAGGGACCTGAACTATTAGGAAGAACATAATTTTGCCTAGCTTGTATGCATGATTTTTTTTTGGTTGAGTTTTCAGTGACCAGTGACCCCCTCCTTAGTTGGTTTACACAGCTGCTTGCACTTGCCCAGACCACCTCCATCTGCAACACTGTGTGCCCAGTAAACAAACTCAATTTATTTAGAGTACTGGCCCAAACAAAATGTAATTTTGAAAATGCAGCACATATTTAAAATGAGTGGTGGATCCCAAAACCATGATTATGTTTTATTCTACACTCTATACTATATAGACCACTACTCCCATTCCTTACTGCAATTAACTGTACACATAATTATTTTTTATTGCTAATTTTACACCAGTGAATTTCCATTTCAAGAAAAACATTAGCATTTGTTTCTAATTAAATATTTATTGCTTATGTTTTACAGACCCGACATCAGGTTCTTCTTTAGACTGGGCTTACAACCTGGGCATCAAACACACATTTGCCTTTGAGCTCCGAGATAAAGGCAAATTTTGTTTTCTCCTTCCAGAATCTCAGATAAAGCCGACCTGTAAAGAGACCTTGCTAGCTGTTAAATTTATTGCCAAGTATATCCTCAAGCATACTTCCTAAAGAATTGGCCTCAGTTTGGAATAAGCCAACTAATGTTTCTTTATGCCTTCTGCCAGAAAGTCAACCTTCAATTATACCTAGATATAGCTTCCACATTACCTGAATAGGTCCCTCTCTTGCTCACTTAAGTTCTATGTTACTTCTTTTTGTTTTTATTTACTCTCAATAGCACCTTAACAAACAGCTTTAAGTGAAAGCTTTCAACAACCTTTCTTTGATCCAAATAAAGTTTGAAACCATCAAAAAGTATTATTTTGAGTATTTTGAAACATGATATACAGCGGGATATACGTACATCTGCGAAACATGATACACAGAAATGAGAACCTTCAGTTTCTCCAGAATCAGACTTTCCATATGGCTTCATCATTTCATGTATTAATACACTAAAATTAAATTATATTCCAAAATGCATCTTGTCTTTTGATAAACTATACTCTCTATATTTCTCTATTAGCACTAATAATCAAGCATTAACATGTCTCATGCAGTCTGTTAATAAGAAATAATATCTTCAATTCAAAAACATATTTTGCCTGCACATATATTTCTTTTTAATAGAAGTAGACATTGTTTATATCTTCACAATAGCAAAAGGATATCCTAGTAGGAAATAAAGTGGTTCATACTGAGATGAATCTCAGAGCTTCAAACAAACAATCCAGTTCTCATCAACATAATATACATTAAATTCAAAATAGTTTAGGGGCACCTGGGTGGCACAGTCAGTTAAGCGTCCAGCTCTTGATCTCTGCTCAGGTCATGATCTCACAGTTGAGTTTGCACCCCGCATTGTGGTCTGCGTTGATGGTGCAGAGCCTGCTTGGGATTCTGTCTTACCTTCTCTCTGCCCCTCCCCCCAACTGTGCTCTCTCTCACTCTCTCTCAAAATAAATAAATAAACACCTAAAAAAAATTTTTTTTAATTTCAAAATGGTTTAATTTAACCTGTCATAATCTGAGGAAACTACCTGCCAAAACATCTCTTGGTAGTAATAGACACAGCCAAGACAGTCCGGTCAACTGTGAGCCCTGCCCCTTATAATGGATGGGGGAAAAGCCTGGAAATGTAGTACAAGTGAGAAAGTCTTGTTGACCAAGGACAATAAGAGTAACTTATTACTTTCATACTGTCTATAGTTCCTATTGTTTAAGATAAGAGTTACAAATATCTTTTCTCCAACCAAGATTTTTCAATGCCTCATCATGTGACAACAGTAGTATCTACTTTCTAGAAATCCAGAACACAGATGCCTGACCAGAATCTGAAAGACAAGTAGAGTTGCTTGACTTCCTATAAACTGCCTTCTCATAACACTCTCAAAAATTTTTGAAGATCCTCAAAGATCTTGAGAAACCAGATAAATAATCTGGGACATCCTCATTAATTCTTTATAGGTCCATAAAAGAAAGAATGCCATCAAATCTATAAGATGATGGTATTTCTGATAGTTGTGAAATAGGTAAAAGTTTCCCATGCAAAACTGTCCAGAGGAAACCAATATATACTAACAAAGTTGTTTTACAGGCAGAGGGGGAAAAGCTGACAGAGTCAAGAAAGTAAAAGGCAAAACTGTGATTATGAGATTACATTGCCTCTTATAAAAAAAATATAATATCTATACCTAAGTATTTAGCAAACTGGCTCAGAAAATGGTGTCTGAGTGGCTCATTTTGTTGAGCTTCCGACTCTTGATTTTGGATCAGGTCATGATCCCAAGGTTGTGGGATTGAGCCCCGTTGTTGGGCTCCGTGCTGAGTGTGAACTCTGCTTAAGATTTTCTCTCTCTGTCCCTCTCCCCCACTGACATGCTCACTCTCTCTCTCTCTCTCTCAAAAAAAAAAAAGAAAGAATTAGAAGAAGAAAAAATGTGAAGTAAATCTGTTCCATCAAACATACCATATGGAAATTATTCACTCATTCACACTCATTTACTCATCTGAAAAAAGACTAAAAGAAATTCTAACCTTAAAATTCACATAAATATTTCTAATTCCATTAGGTCTTTAGGTGGAGGAGGTAAGAAAGATAATCCCAATTATTGAGTATCTTCTGTGCCCATCCATTATTCAGATTATAAAAGATACAAGTTTTATATACCATTCTATTTGAGCTATTATGTAGTTTAATATTTCTTTTCTCAATCAGATAAAAAATCATTTGAGTAGCTAAAAACCAAAAAAACCTAACAAGACTATTCTTCACCATAATTGAACAGCTTTGGCATAGTGTCACATGGGGAATACGCTTAGGAATTCCTTGAGCTTGCACCCATAGGTCAACAAGGCATATAGGAAGCCTCAGAATGAAAGCATCCAAGATTAGGTAAACAAAATTGGATATTCAGCGTGGAAATGCCCCCCAATTTAGTACAATAGCAGAAAGCTGCTTTCACAGGAAGAAAGGACCAAAATAGGTAAACAGGTAAACAGAGCTATAGACCACAGCAGGTCTGAGCAGAGCTTATTAGCAACAGAAACGTGCCTTGTTGACTGTAAGGTACCATGCTCTGTCTGTCTTATCCCCTAGGCTAGCTAAGATAAAAAGACATGGTGCCTCATGCTAGCCATCCAGGTGCCAGGATTTTGTTTTGTATTGACCCAAACCCCTAACACCTCTTCAAAACTCCCTTTCCCTCATGCCCACGAGTTAATGTTCAGTTTCACTGTCTCTGTGCACGTCCATCAAGCTTGTAAGACTTCTGATCCTAATAAAAATGGAGCAAGGACCCTTACTCAGGACTCTTGTCTCCTCCCAGGCATTAGCCTATCTAGCATTTTAATCCTGCATCCGCTCTCTTGCTGGACAAGAGAGAACTCCTGACCCAGAGTCCATGACAGTGTCACAGAGTATTTGCTTCTTTGACTTCATATGAATTATAAAAATAAATGTGAAGAAACATACATTAAAATTTTAAAACTGAAATGTCATTTATGGGAAAGTTTGAGTAATCAATGCTGTGATTCTTCTCTTGTCATTTTTCATTTATCAGTAAAAGGACTTGGTACCCAAGTTATAAATTGTGCTACCTCCTATTCTTAACAATATGTCTCACAAAACACACACACACACACACACACACACACACTTACTACTAAACCCTCACTCATTTCCTAGTTTTAACTCAAGAGACATTGTTCAGTATTGAACATTTACTATTGTATGGCATTGGTTTAGTAGCTAAGACATACATCACCATTATATGAGAAAATGAAATATCTTACCATTTTCACTAATTCAAATAAATGAGATTCCAGTGGGCATGCAACTCCAAACTGATTTTAAAATATCATATCAGAGGCTCCCACCCCATATCCTACACAATGTATATCTTCTATAACTATGTAAGTGCTCATTGGCTAAGTAAACATTAGGTTTATTGACAAGAGTTTCTGTTTCTCATTTAAGGCAAACATCTATGCCTGATTTTCTTTAGATAAAAAATAAATAATTCCCAGAGAAACTTGCAACAGATCACTGAGAATATACAAGTTCTCTCTGTCTCTCCCTCTCCACTAGCAACTTGTTCTCATAAAAGAATTTAAATGATTTTGGTAATTCCAAATGGATGGATGTTGGGCTTTTCTGGACATGGGAAAAGATCACAGAGAACTCTTTTTAGTCCACCACGTGGTTCTCTCAGTACTATACACTAATCTTTAACCTTTAATATCAAAAAGACAAATTGGAGTTTTTCTAAAAAAGAATACGCATTGGTTCCAAATTTCCAAGGATACATATAATACAAAGTAGCAGTAGTAAGCAATCTTAGTTGAACACTTTAGTTGAGCATCTACGAGAAACAATGGAGTCCAGAAACTGTGACTGACTTCAAGAACTTCTAGTTGTCCCCTAAAAATCTATTCTTCCTTCTTCCTAGTAGTAGGTCTCCCAATTCTGAACTGGGCACATGGCCACTCAAAGTCTCAAATTCAAAACTTCCCTTTCAAAAGAGATGGTTCTTCAACTGATCTGGCCAGTGAGTTGTAAGAGTAAACAGCATGTGGCAAAGTCTAAGTAGCTAACTTTAAAGACCTCTGGCATATACATTTTGGTCCGTCTCCATCCTTTCTTTCTTTGGAACTGAAATACAATTGTGATGACTGATTCCATGCAATCATTTTGAACCATAAAATGCTCTCAAGAATTGAAGCAAAAAATAGAATAGTAGAAGCCTATGCTCATGACAATTAGCAGCACAGTTCCAGATGTGTTCTGGGTAGAAATCCTTGGAAAGTGATGTTGTGTTGCACAACATCACAGGACTAGAAATCAAGTTTGGGTTATAAAACTGAATCTACCACCAAATGACACCCAGTAAGATACAATCACCCTTTCCCACCCTGCCTATCTTCTAGATTTTTTGGAGTATTTGAAATAATAAATGCTCACCAAGGTAAACCACTAATTTCCATTTTGTTTGTATTTGGGACAAAGCACACTTACCTTAGAGGTTGGCTCAGGTGGTTCCTAACTGAGGTAGGTGTTGGGTGGCACAAAAACAATGGCACCACTGCTACTCTCAAGGGTGGTTCTTCCCCAAAGCTCTGCTATGGTGGATACGAAGTGACATGTGCATGTGCATATGTACATTTTCTCCCAAGCAAAGCTCTCAACAAATTATTACAGTCAAAGGATTATTGATCCTCAAAAGTTTAAGCATAATAGGAAACAAAATTCAACATAATATTGAAAAATATTTGCATACATCAAAGTAACTATTAACTCCAATTCAGGGATCTCAGAATTTGTGTAGCAATTTGCTTCTTTTTTGTTGTTACTACTATTATTTTTTTTTCTGTTTGCTTAGCAATATTCAGAAAACATATATAAAATATCTATTACATTTCCAATTACCAAAACCAAGAAAATTAAATACCCTAAAATTTAACAAAATGATTAAAGCCTGCCAATTTATTTGTTATAGAAGTCCAGGAGTCTAGTGGAGAAACTCCAGCACACCACTGGAGCAAAAATGTCTGCATTTGGACACATCAGAGAGGGTAAGAGGAACAGTTTTACTCTCCCCACATCACCTCTCCTGTAAGGTGGCACAGCTCAGCCCAAGAGTGCCCTCTTGGCCTGCAATTTTCCCCACAGAGGAAAGAGAGGGTGTGTGTGTGTGAGCCCCTGGCCTCCACAGGTGTGTGGGATGCTCCCAAAGAGACCCATTTCTCTCTTTCCTCCAGAGTAGTGAGTCATGAGCTACATGACTGGGGAGCAAAGAGCAGTTGGGAGGATAGCGGCCAGGGCTTGGAATATATCTAAGGAACACGGATGCTAACCTTATCAGGAACTCCATCATAAGGCCCACCCATGCGTCACGGAGACAGACACCCGACCTGCAAATCCCCCATCTAGCCCACAAGCACCACAGTGCCACATGCTCATCACATACCCACACCCACACCCCATGGCAGGCTCCCTGTGTGTGCTACCAATCACAGTGAGAACAAGCTTGGCAGACAGGTAGCGAACCTGCCAAAAGCTGGGCTGAATCTTCATGCCAAGGAGAAACCACAAACTTGAACATTTAGCTCTGTAAAAGGGAGGCTGTCAGTACACCAAACACCAAGCACCAAGCACCAAGCCTGGCGCACTGCAAGATCAAGACAAGGCATACAAGCTTAAGAATTCTGCCATGAGAGGGAGCAAGATGTGTGGAACAGACATATCCACAGAAAGTCTGCAAAAAGCCTCGGAATCCCTAGCAGGACTGACAGAAGGTATTTCTTCCCCAAGGTCAGTCAATAGAGACTGGATAAAGTGATTGCTACTTCACATGTGAGGACAGCAACGTAAGATTTCAAGAAACATGAAAAATCAAACAAACATGGCACTATCAAAGGGTAACAATAATTTTCCAGTAACTGACCCCAAAGACATGGAGACCTGCAACTTACCAGCTAATTCAAAATAGCTATTTTAAGGAAGCTCAATGAGCTGTAAGAAAATGCACAAAGAACATTCCTGCCCACCCCACCCCTGCCAGAAAAAAAAAAAACCCACAGGAAAACACTACATGAACAAAATGAGAAGTTTAACAGGGACAGAAATTATAAAACAGAACCTAACAGAAATTCTGGAGCCAATGCATACAATAATTGAAATGAAAAATGCAACAGCATCAATAGAATGACTCAACCAGGAGAAAGAATCCATGAAATAGAAGACAGGAACTTTGAAATTATCCATCCTGAGGATTAAAATATTTTAATGAATGAAAAGAGTAAAGAGGGACTCATGGGTGGCTCAATGACTTAAGCATCTAACTTCAGCTGAGATCATGATCTCACGGTTTATCAGTTTGAGCCCCACATCAGGCTCTGCACTGACAGCTCAGAGCCTGGAGCCTGCCTGAGATTCTGTGCCTCCCTCTCCTTCTCTCTCTCTCTCTGCCCCTCCCCAACTTGTGCACACACACACACGCTCTCTCTTTCTCTCTCTCTCAAAAATTAGAATTCTTTTAAAAAAAGAGTAACAAAAGTCTATATGGACTACGGCATACCATCAAGAGAAACAAATGCACATTACTGGAGTCACAGAAAAGGAGAGGGAGAAAGAGCCAAAAAGCTTATTTAAAGAAAAAATAGCTGAGAACATCCCAAATCTGGTGAGAGATTTGCCCACCCAAGTTCATGAAGCTCATAAGTCCCCAAACAAATATAACTCAAAAGATCTTATCCAAGGCACGTTATAATAAAACTGGAAAATATCAAAGACAAATATAGAATCTAAAAAGTAGATTCTACAATAGAATCTAAAAAGTAAAAAGAAGCTTATCATTTACAAAGGAATCCCCATAAGTCAATCAGATTTATACACAGAAAACTTATAGGCCAGGAGAGAATAGGATGACATATTACAAATGCTGAAAGGAAAAAAAATGCCAACCAACTTTATCTAACAAAGTTTTCTTTCGGAAATGAAGAAGAGAAAAAATTTTCTTAAACAAAAGCTGAGAGAGTTCATCATCACTAGATCTGCCTTATAAGAAATACTTAGGGAAGTCTGGATGACTCCACTGGTTAAGCGTGGCTCAGGTCATGATCTCACAGTTCATGAGTTCAAGCCCCATATCAGGCTCTGCACTGACAGCTCAGAGCCTAGACCCTGCTTCAGATTCTGTGTCTCCCTCTCTCCACCCCTCCCTCCCTTCCCCTCCTTCCCTCCCTCTCTCTCTCTCTCAAAAATAAATAAACATTTTTTTTTTTTTAAAAGAGACATTTGGGTGGCTGAGTTACGCAGCTGACTTTGGTTCAGGTCATGATCTCATGGTTCATGAGTTTCGGCTCTGTACTGACAGCTTGGAGCCTGGAGCCTGGAGCCTGCTTTGGATTCTGTCTCCCTCTCTCTCTGCCCCTCCCCAGCTTGCACTCTGTCTCTCTCTCTCTCAAAAAGAAAAAATAAATAAAAACCTTTTTTTATTTTTTAAATTAAAAAAAAGAAATACTGAAAGAAGTTCTTCAAGTTGAAATGAAAGGGCTCTTTTTGGGGCGCCTGGGTGGCGCAGTCAGTTAAGCGTCTGACTTCAGCCAGGTCACGATCTCGCGGTCCTTGAGTTCGAGCCCCGCGTCGGGCTCTGGGCTGATGGCTCAGAGCCTGGAGCCTGTTTCCGATTCTGTGTCTCCCTCTCTCTCTGCCCCTCCCCCGTTCATGCTCTGTCTCTCTCTCTCTCTGTCCCAAAAATAAATAAAAAAAAAAAAAGAAAGGGCTCTTTCATATTAGTAACATGAAAATATATAAAAATATGCAACACACTGGTAAAAGTAAGTATGTAATCAAATTCATAATACTCTAATATGGTATTATATTAACCACTTAACTATAGTTTCAAAAACAGTTAAAGGGAGACTGAAGGAAGATGGCAGGGTAGGAGGACACTGGGCTCACCATGTCCTGCTGATCACTTAGATTCCACTCACAGCTGCCTAAATAATCCAGAAAACCACCAGAAGTCTAGCAGAGCGGACACTCCAGAGCCAAGTAGACAAGAGGCCCACAGAAGAGGGTAAGAAGGGCGGAGAGGCAGTGCGCACTACAGGGACTGGCGGGAGGGAGCCGGGGCGGTGGAGGGGCAGCCCGCCCAGCAACGCAGAGCCCCCAAGTCTGACTTGCAAAAGCGGAGGGGCTGGACAGAGTGAGTTCTGATAGCCAGCGGGACTTAACATCTGGAATGTTATAATTCAACAGCTCTGCTTGGAGAACGGGAGGGCGAGAAGACAATGGGAGAGAGAGTTGTTGAGCCCCAGAGGACAGAGCTCAGCTCGGCGGGAAACAAAGGTGTTGGGAAGTTCCATCTCCCTTGCCCATCCCCCAGCCAAAATCCCAAAGGGAACCAGCTCCCATCACCGAACTTGCTTGCACAGCACAAACACCCAATGCTGTGCTTCTGTGGATCCATCCCTCCGACGGGTCTGCCTCCCTCCCGGTGCCGCAGGGCCCCTCCTGCAGCGGACCACAGAAGGCAAAGCAAGCTGAGCCTGCCCCTCCCACCCCTGTGCACCTTGCAGATCCACCCCGGCTAATACACCAGATCCCATAGAAGCAGCACCACAAGCCTGGAAGTGTGCAAGTAGCCCAGACAGGGGCCACACCACTCCACAGTGAGTCCTGCCCCTGGGAGAGGGGAAGATAGGGTACACGCCACTCTGACTGCAGCCCCAGCGGTGGGCTGGGGGTAGACATCGGGTCTGACTGCGGCCCCTCCCACCAACACAAGTCACTCCGGACAGCACAGGAGAAGTGCCCTGCAGTTTGGAGCCACCACAGGGACACCAAAATGACGAAACAGAAGAACTCTCCTCAAAAGAAACTCCAGGAAGTAGTGACAGCTAACAAACTGATCAAAAACGATTTAAGCAATATAGCAGAGAATGAATTTAAAATAATAGTCATAGGGGTGCCTGGGTGGCTCAGTCGGTTAAGCGGCCGTCTTCGGCTCAGGTCATGATCTCACGGTCCGTGAGTTGGAGCCCTGCGTCAGGCTCTGTGCTGACAGCTCAGAGCCTGGAGCCTGCTTCAGATTCTGTGTCTCCCTCTCTCTGACCCTCCCCCGTTCATGCTCTGTCTCTCTCTGTCTCAAAATAAATAAACGTTAAAAAAAATTTAAAAAAATAATAATAGTCATAAAATTAATTGCTGGCCTTGAAAAAAGTATAGAGGACAGAAGAGAGTCTATTGCTACAGAGATCAAGGGACTAAGAAAGAGTCAGGAGGAGCTAAAAAATGCTATAAATGAGGTGCAAAATAAAATGGAGGCAACCACAGCTCGGGTTGAAGAGGCAGAGGAGAGAATAGGTGAATTAGAAGATAAAATTATGGAAAAAGAGGAAGCTGAGAAAAAGAGAGATAAAAAAAAAGCCAGGAGTATGAGGGGAGAATTAGAGAACTAAGTGATGCGATGAAATACAATATCCGTATAATAGGGATTGCAGAGGAGGAAGAGAGAGAGAAAGGGGCTGAAGGTGTACTTGAACAAATCATAGCTGAGAACTTCCCTGATCTGCAGAAGAAAAAAAAAATCCAAGAGCGCAGAGAACTCCCTTCAGACGTAACTTGAATCGATTTTCTGCACGACATATCATAGTGAAACTGGCAAAATACAAGGATAAAGAGAAAATTCTGAAAGCAGCTAGGGATAAACACGCTCTAACATATAAAGAGAGACTGATAAGACTGGTGATGGATCTATCTACTGAAACTTGGCAGGCCAGGAAGGAATGGCAGGAAATCTTCAATGTGATGAACAGAAAAAATATGCAGCCGAGAATCCTTTATCCAGCAAGTCTGTCATTTAGAACAGAAGGAGAGATAAAGGTCTTCTCAAACAAAAACTGAAGGAATTCATCAGCACTAAACCATCCCTACAAGAGATCCTAAGGGGGATCCTGTGAGACAAAGTGTCAGAGACATCACTACAAGCATGAAACCTACAGACATCACAATGACTCTAAACCCATATCTTTCAATAATAACACTGAATGTAAATGGACTAAATGCGCCAACCAAAAGACATAGGGTATCAGAATGAATAAAAAAATAAGACCCACCTATTTTCTGTCTACAAGAGACTCATTTTAGACCTGAAGACACCTTCAGATTGAAAGTGAGAGGATGGAGAACTATCTATCATGCTACTGGAGCTCAAAAGAAAGCTGGAGTAGCCATACTTATATCAGACAAACTAGACTTTAAAGGCTGTAACAAAGATGAAGAAGCGCATTATATAATCATTACAGGGTCTATCCATCAGGAAGAGCTAACAATTATAAATGTCTATGCGCCAAATATGGGAGCGCCCAAATATATAAAACAATTAATCACAAACATAAGCAACCTTATTGATAAGAATGTGGTAATTGCAGGGGACTTTAATACTCCACTTACAACAATGGATAAATAAAGGATCACACACAGGATCAATAAAGAAACCAGGGGCGCCTGGGTGGCGCAGTCGGTTAAGCGTCCGACTTCAGCCAGGTCACGATCTCGCGGTCCGTGAGTTCGAGCCCCGCGTCGGGCTCTGGGCTGATGGCTCAGAGCCTGGAGCCTGTTTCCGATTCTGTGTTTCCCTCTCTCTCTGCCCCTCCCCCATTCATGCTCTGTCTCTCTCTGTCCCAAAAATAAATAAATGTTGAAAAAAAAAATTTTTTAAAAAAAGAAACAAGAGCCCTGAATGATTATTGGATCAGATGGACTTGACAGATATATTTAGAACTCTGCATCCCAAAGCAACAGAATATACTTTCTTCTCGAGTGCACATGGAACATTCTCCAACATAGATCACATACTGGGTCACAAAACAGCCCTTCATAAGTATACAAGAATTGAGATCATACCATGCATACTTTCAGACCACAATGCTATGAAACTTGAAATCAACCACAGGAAAAAGTCTAGAAAACCTCCAAAAGCATGGAGGTTAAAAAACACCCTACTAAAGAATGAATGGGTCAGCCAGGCAATTAGAGAAGAAATTTAAAAATATATGGAAACAAATGAAAATGAAAATACAACAATCCAAACGCTTTGGGATGCAGCAAAGGCAGTCGTGAGAGGAAAATACATTGCAATCCAGGCCTATCTCAAGAAACAAGAAAAATCCCAAATACAAAATCTAACAGCACACCTAAAGGAAACAGAAGCAGAACAGCAAAGACACCCCAAGCCCAGCAGAAGAAGAGAAATAATAAAGATCAGAGCAGAACCAAAAATATAGAATCTAAAAAAACTGTAGAGCAGATCAATGAAACCAAGAGCTGGTTTTTTGAAAAAATAAACAAAATTGACAAACCTCTAGCCAGGCTTCTCAAAAAGAAAAGGAAGAAGACCCAAACAGATAAAATCATGAACGGAAATGGAATTATTACAACCAATCCCTCAGAAATACAAGCAATTATCAGGGAATACTATGAAAAATTATATGCCAACAAACTGGACAACCTGGAAGAAATGGACAAATTCCTGAACAACCACACGCTTCCAAAACTCAATCAGGAGGTAATAGAAAGCTTGAACAGACCCATAACCAGCAAAGAAATTGAATCAGTCATTCAAAATCTCCCAACAAATAAGAGTCCAGGACCACATGGCTTCCCAGGGGAATTCTACCAGACATTTAAAGCTGAAATAATACCTATCCTTCTCAAGCTATTCCAAAAAAATAGAAAGGGAAGGAAACTTCCAGACTCATTCTATGAAGCCAGCATTACTTTGACTCCTAAACCAGACAGAGACCCAGTAAAAAAGAGAACTACAGGCCAATATCCCTGATGAATATGGATACAAAAATTCTCAATAAGATACTAGCAAATCAAATTCAACAGCATATAAAGAGAATTATACACCATGATCGAGTGGGATTCATTCCAGGGCTGCAGGGCTGGTTCAACATTCACAAAATCAATGTGATACACAACATTAATAAAAGAAAATATAAGAACCATATGATCCTGTCAATCGATGCAGAAAAAGCATTTCACAAAATTCAGCATCTTTTCTTAATAAAAACCCTCGAGAAAGTCAGGATAGAAGGAACATACTTAAACATCATAAAAGCCATTTATGAAAATCCCACAGCTAATATCATCCTCAATGGGGAAAAACTGAGATCAGGAACACGTGTTCCGCTGAGATCAGGAACACGACAGGGATGTCCACTCTCACCGCTGTTGTTTAACATAGTGTTGGAAGTTCTAGCATCAGCAGTCAGACAATAAAAGGAAATCAAAGGCATCAAAATTGACAAAGATGAAGTTAAGCTTTCACTTTTTTCAGATGACATGATATTATACATGGAAAATCTGACAGATTCCACCAAAAGTCTGCTAGAACTGATACATGAATTCAGCAAAGTCTCAGGATACAAAATCAATGTACAGAAATCAGTTGCATTCTTATACACTAATAATGAAGCAACAGAAAGACAAAGAAACTGATCCCATTCACAGTTGCACCAAGAATCATAAAATACCCAGGAATAAACCTAACCAAAGATGTAAAAGATCTGTATGCTGAAAACTATAGAAAGCTTATGAAGGAAATTGAAGAAGATATAAAGAAATGGTAAAATATTCCATGCTCATGGATTGGAAGAATAAATATTGTTAAAATGTCAATACTACCCAAAGCTATCTACACATTCAATGCAATCCCAATCAAAATCGCACCAGCATTCTTCTCGAAGCTAGAACAAGCAATCATGGAATTTGTATGGAACCACAAAAGGCCCCGAATAGCCAAAGTAATTTTGAAGAAGACCAAGGCAGGAGGCATCACAATCCCAGACTTTAGCCTCTACTGCAAAGCTGTAATCATCAAGACTGCATGGTATTTGCACAAAAACAGACACATAGACGAATAGAACAGAAACCCCAGAACTAGACCCACAAAAGTATGGCCATCTAATCTTTGACAAAGCAGGAAAGAATATCCAATGGAAAAAAGACAGTCTCTTTAACAAATGGTGCTGGGAGAACTGGACAGCAAAATGCAGAAGGATGAAATGAGACCACTTTCTTACACCATTCACAAAAACAAACTCAAAATGGATAAAGGACCTGAATGTGAGACAGGAAACCATCAAAACCCTAGAGGAGAAAGCAGGAAAAAAACCCTCTGACCTCAGCCGCAGCAATTTCTTACTTGACACATCCCCAAAGGGAATTAAAAGCAAAAATGAACTATTGGGACCTCATGAAGATAAAAAGCTTCTGCACAGCAAAGGAAACAATCAACAAAACTAAAAGGCAACCAACAGGATGGGAAAAGATATTTGCAAATGACATATCAGACAAAGGGCTAGTATCCAAAATCTATAAAGAGCTCACCAAACTCCCCACCTGAAAAACAAATAATCCAGTGAAGAAATGGGCAGAACACATGAATAGACACTTCTCTAAAGAAGACATCCAGATGGCCAACAGGCACATGAAAAGATGCTCAACGTCGCTCCTCATCAGGGAAATACAAATCAAAACCACACTCAGATATCACCTCACGCCAGTCACAGTGGCCAAAATGAACAAATCAGGAGACCATAGATGCTGGCGAGGATGTGGAGAAACGGGAACCCTCTTGCACTGTTGGTGGGAATGCACACTGGTGCAGCCGCTCTGGAAAACAGTGTGGAGGTTCCTCAAAAAATTAAAAATAGGGGCGCCTGGGTGGCGCAGTCGGTTAAGCGTCCGACTTCAGCCAGGTCACGATCTCGCGGCCCGTGAGTTCGAGCCCCGCGTCGGGCTCTGGGCTGATGGCTCAGAGCCTGGAGCCTGTTTCCGATTCTGTGTCTCCCTCTCTCTCTGACCCTCCCCCGTTCATGCTCTGTCTCTCTCTGTCCCAAAAATAAATAAATGTTGAAAAAAAAAAAAAAAAAATTTAAAAAAAATAGATCTACCCTATGACCCAGCAATAATAGCACTGCTAGGAATTGATCCAAGGGATACAGGAGTGCTCATGCATAGGGGCACTTGTACCCCAATGTTTATAGCAGCACTTTCAACAATAGCCAAAATATGGAAAGAGCCTAAATGTCCATCAACTGATGAATGGATAAAGAAATTGTGGTTCGTATATACAATGGAATACTACATGGCAATAAGAATGAAATATGGCCTTTTGTAGCAACGTGGATGGAACTGGAGAGTGTGATGCTAAGTGAAATAAGTCATACAGAGAAAGACAGATACCATGTGTTTTCACTCTTATGTGGATCCTGAGAAACTTAACAGAAGTCTATGGGGGAGGGGAAGAAAAAAAAAAAAGAGGTTAGAGAGGGAGGGAGCCAAAGCATAAGAGACTCTTAAAAACTGAGAACAAACTGAGGGTTGGTGGGGGGTGGGAGGGCGGGAAGGGTGGTGATGGGTACTGAGGAGGGCGCCTGTTGGGATGAGCACTGGGTGTTCTATGGAAACCAATTTGACAATAAATTTCATATTTAAAAAAACAGTTAAAGGACAAAAGTATTAAAAATAACTACAGCTTCGGGATGCCTGGGTGGCTCAGTCAGTTAAGTGTCCGACTTTGGCTCAGGTCATGATCTCATGGTTCATGGGTTTGAGCCCTGCATTGGGCTCTGTGCTGACAGCTCAGAGCCTGGAGCCTGTTTCAGATTCTATGTCTCCCTCTCTCTCTGCCCCTCCCCCCTCGCGCTCTGTCTCCCTGTCTCAAAAATAAACATTAAAAAAATTAAAAATAACTACAGCTACAATAATTTGGTAATGAATACACACTATAAAAAGAGGTAAATTGTGGCATCAAAAACATATAAGGTGGGGAGTAAGAGAGACGAGTTTTTGTATGCTATTGAATTTACATTCTTATCACTGTAAAATACACTGTTATATCATCTAGAAGACATCTTATGTAAGCTTCTGGTAACCACAAAGTAAAATTCTTTAGTATACATGAAAGAGAAAGAGAAAGAACCAAAGCACACCACTTGAGAAGTCAGGAACTTGCAGAGGAAAACAGAAAGAGAGGAAGAAAGGAGCAAGAGAACTATAATACAGCAGGAAAATATAAGATGGCATCAGTAAGTACCTACCTATCAATAATTGCTCTAAATGTAAATGGACTAAATAAGACATAAAATGGATAAAAGAACAAAACTAACCATATGCTGCCTATAAGAGGCTCACTTCAACTTTTAAGGACACACACAAGTTCAAAGTGAAGGAATGGAAAAAGATATTCTATGCAAATGGAAACCATTTAACCCAAAATGGATAACAGATTTAAATGTAAGACCTGAAACCATAAAATTCCTGGAAGAAAACATAGGGTAAACCCTCCTTGACATTGGTCTTGGCAAAGATTTTTTGGATATGACACAGCCACAAAAGCAAAATAAGTAAGTGGGACTACATCAAGCTAAAAAACTTGGGTAGAGCAAAAGGAATAACCAACAAAATGAAAAGGCAACCTACGGAATGGGGGAAAATATTTGCAAACCATCTACCTGATAAGGGGTTAATATATACAAGGAACTCATACAACTTAATATCAAAAAAAAAAAAAAAAAAGGCAATCCAATTAGGCTGAGAACCTGAATAGACATTTTCCAAAGACATACAAAAGGCTAACTGGTACATGAAAAGATATTCAGTATCACCAATCATCAGGGAAATGCAAATTGAAACCACATGACATATTACCTCATACCTGTTACAATGTCTATTACCAAAAAGACAAGAGATAACAAGGGTTGATAAGGATATGGAAAAAAAAGGGAATGCTTGGGCACTACTTGTGGGAATGGAAATTTGGTGCAGCCACTATAGAAAATAGAATGGAGTCCTCAAAAAATCTAAAAAAGAACTACCAGAACTACCATATGATCCACTAATCCCACTTCACGGTATATGTCCAAAGAAAATGAAATCAAGATCTCAAAGAAATATCTGTACTCCCATGCTTACCACAGCATTATTCACAATAGCTGAGACATGGAAACAACTTAGGTGTCCATCTATACATGAACAGGTAAAGAAGATGTGAGATACATATAGGGTGTGTGTGTATAATATACATATATGTGTGTAACATATGTATATACATGTGTATATATGTACATACACGTACATACATATACACTGGAATATCATTCAGCCTTGAGAAAGAAGGCAATCCTGCCATCTATGACAACATAGATAATCCTTGAGGGCATTATGCTAAGTGAAATAAGTCACACAGAAAAAGACAAATACTGTATGATATCACTTCACATGCAGAATCCAAAAAAGCCAAACTCCTAAAAACAGCAGAGTAATGGTTGCCAGGTGCTGGGGTGGGGGAAATGGGGAGATGTTAGTCAAAAGGTACAAACTTCCAGCTATAAGATGAATTAGTTCTGGGGATCTAATATAGAGCATGGTGACCATAGTTAACAACACTGTACCATATACTTGAAAGCTGTTAAGAGAGTAAGCCTTAAATGTTCTCAGCACAAAAAAAAAAAAAAAAGGTAATTATGTAAGGTAATGGAGGTGTTAACTAATTCTATTGTGGTAATCATTTCACAATACATATATGTATCAAATCAGCAGGTTGTACACCTTAAACTTATACAATGTTTATGTTATTATATCTCAATAAAACGGAGAGGGAAAAAATAAAAAAATATGTGGCCTTTATAGATGCTGTGATATTTTCAACTGCATGTGTCACAATACTTTGAGGCAATATATACTTTCCCTCAAAAAACTGAAGCCACTGAAATGGGACCACAAGCAGTATTCTACCACTTAGGAAAGAAAGAATTTGCAGGAAACAATATGAAGTTCAGACTACCTCTAATTACAGAGGACATCTCCTTTCATTCAACTAGTGACATGCAGAAAATTATGATTGGAAGTCACATTAGGAATAGCAAATACATGCAACCTTCCAAATTAAAAACCATCTTAAAAGCAACATTTACTAAATAGTGCAGCTAATATAAATACATGACAATATTTTAAAGATCATGCACTTACACTTTACACTTCTTTCCCCTTTTCTTCACAACTGTATTTTGTGATTAAAATACCAAGCCATTTTTCTGTAATGAGTAGAAATGAGTCATAATAGCATCTTGAAAATTTTGGCAGCATATAGGCTACTGTCAGAAATTCCTTAGGCAAAGCTTTTGGGAGACTCTCTTGCATTTCATTGTCACAAAATCCATTATATCAGGACAGATCTCAGCCTGCCTGAGTAACATCGATCTGAGGGTTATAATTTTGTCATAAAAATTTATTCTCACGTGAACTTAGCATAAAAGGTCTCCGTCCAGAAAACAGGAATTGAAATAGATATATTATCACTTGAACTGCTTTTTTGCTCACTTATCCTTCAATTACAAGCCTTAAGTTCACTGATGTCAAGAGAGGTTAAACCAGAAAAAAAATGTAAAACAATTTTTGAAATATGTGAGGGAAATTTGACACTTAACGTCCTAAATGCATTATCATTGCCATCGTATCACTGAAGTGTGCTATTGATTCATTTTACATTGTGGATTAAAGGCTTAAAAGACTATTCATGAAACAAAGAAAAAATCCACATGTATCATTTCATATATAAAAGAAATTGCAAGAACTCTGGTTTTTTTCATTTAAAAAGTCTCCAATTTCTTCTTTTTAAACATCTGCTTTGTAAAATGTAAATATTAAGCGGTAATTAAATTTTATGAGGCCGGGACAGGGGAAGTGAGAAGGGTAAGTTTTGAGACTTGCAATCACACTGGCAGCAATGATTGTATGAAAACTAACACTTGCACAGCACTGGGTAATTTACAAATTGTCCTCACATGCATGTCTTCATGCGATCACAGCAACTTTAAGAGACTGGGTTGTGGGGAGGCTATCATTATCCCCATTCTATAGATTAGAAACCATGGTTCAAAGTACTTAAGTGACTTGCATACATAAAGGTGCAAATTGAAACCAGATCTTCACACTTCAAAATTCAAATTCTTTAAATTATACCATCATGCCCAATGGTCATACTTCTCTCAAGACAAAGAGAAAAAGAGGTTATCTAATTTGTGAGTCATCAATTTAGGTCCCAATTCTTGAACCTTGCTATGAAGTTATATCATCCTAATGACCCACCAGACACTCTACTGGATGGTCTAGACCAGAGATTCTCACACTTGAACATGAACAGGAATCACCTGGGAAGATTAAACCTGCTGGACCTCTCCACCAGAGTTTCTGAAACAACAGGTCTGGGGTGGAGCACAAGAATTTGCATTTTTAACAAGTTCTCAAGTAATGCTGCTGTTGCTGGTCCAGAAGCCAGACTTTGAGAACCATTGACAGAGAATAATTCTAAATTTGCCTTCTATTTTTCAATGGTTGGGTTTTTTTTTCCCAAGAATTTTAGTGACCTTTATTGAACTGTGCAGTTTATTTGCAAAAGTAATTTGCTCATAGGTTTTATCTTCAATTAAAATCTAGGCAAAACAAATAGACGACACAGGGATAATAGTTCCATTTCAATTCCTATCTTTTATAAAAATATTTGTAAATAACAAAACCAAGCATTTAAACACAGTTACTTATTTCAAATACCTAACACATTAAAACAGTTTAAAAATATACATAAATAAGTATACCAAAGGGTCCCTACTTTGAAATTTTGTTGATTCTACAGATTTTAAGATAACTGGCATTAATTTTTTTTTATTATTTATATTTATATTTTATATCAGTTTATTGACTTTTTAAATGTCTTCAGTTTTTATGTTAAATGTCATATTCAAATCCATTTTTAGAACATAAAAAATGTGACTTCCAGGGTGCCTGGGTGGCTCAGTAGGTTAAGCGGCTATGGCTCAAGTCATGATCTCAAAGTTCATGAGTTACAACCCAGCATTGGGCTCCGCGTGCTGTAAGGGGAGATTCTCTCTCTCTCTCTATCTCTCTCTCTCTCTCCGCTTGGGATTCTCTCTCTCCCAATCTTTCTGCCTCTCCTCCACTTGTGTGTGCGCACTCTCTCTCTCCTAGAATAAATAAACTTAAAAACTGTGACTTCCCCTGAGGCCCAAGGAAACTGGCTTGGAAACCACTGTAAGAATTCCTTTGGCAATAAGCAGTAGCTTTCTTACTAGTAAAACTGAGCAAATTCTGAGAAGTATCTGCAGAAGTATTTTTGGAGTTTGGAGCATTTGTTCAATGAAGACTAAGGGAAGAATTCCAGCTGATATGATTCTCTGGCTGTCACACAAAAAGTTTAGGCAGGGTAATGGGATAATCTGAGGACTTTCTTATGTTCAGGAATCCCTTGATGTTGCCACTTGACAAAGCTCACTTACATCTCCAATTAAATTTTTACAAAAGCAAAGAAATGAAGAAAGGTAAAGAACATGTGTCTGGTCGTTTTGGTAGAAGACTAGAAAGAAAAGTGTCAAGAAGAAAAAAGTAACAAAATCAGATTTTCCCTAGCTTCTTCCACAAACTCCCATCCTCTCCCAGGATTATTTAAATATTCTGTCTCTAAACCTCATCTTAATCCAACTGTCCATTGTATTCTGTCTACAAAAAGTAGATTTTTGTAGTAGAAAGCAAGTCTTCGAGATGAGTCACCTTTGCTCAGGTTTTAGTCCATGATTCTTGCATGTCCAGTATATTCTTATTCACCTATTTTTTATGAACTTTATGGAAGTTAAATATCTATTATTCCTTTACCTTACTCGAAAATAAATATGCTTCTGATATACATTTTGAAAGACTACATAAGAATACAGCAGCAACACTTAATTGTACAATGGATGTAATGGAACATTCACGGACTATGATGAAGTCACTCATTGGCAAGTTTGAACAGGCTTCACCACTTACTAGCCATGGCCTATCTGGGAAATTTGGTTAATGATACCTGTGTCACAAGACTATTGTGAAGAGTTAAAAAGAACTGTATAAAGCATAAGAGTGACCAACTGTTCTGGTTGGCTCAGAAATGAGGGGTTTCCCAGGACAAGACACTTTCAGTGTTGAAACCAAGACAGTCCTGGGAAAACTGGGACCAGTGGTCACTGAGTTGCAATGAAATATTTCTCAAGCAAAAATAAATAAATATTAGGACTCCTCCTCTCTCCTTCTAATTTTCTAAAAATTATTTTCACCAGATGAAATATAAATTAATATTTATTACTAGTTATCACTTCGCTATTAGGTGTTAAATACTTTATGTGGGTTGTATCAGCTATTCTTTAAATGAACTCTTGGAGCTAAATGCCATTTTAATCGCTTCCATCTTGACAGATGCCAAAATGGAGGCAGAGTAGCTAAACGTCCTACTCAAGGTCATAGAGCCAATGAATAGTAGAGTAGCCATTCAAACCCAAGCAGTCAGATTTCCAAATGCACACACTGAACTCTTTCTGCTCAGTGTGGCCCTCGGATGAGCAGCAGCATCACCTGGGACTTAGTGAAGGAAACTGAAGTTAAAGTAGAACTTGCATCTCTAGAAGTAAGTTTAAATACACTAAGTGAACTTGAAACTTAAACAATGCTTTCTTATAGAACAGAGTTCAGGGGGTTTTCCTCAAAATATACCTACTTAGAACATGACCAAGACTATACTTTCTTTCTAATACAAATGCATCACAAAGCAGGAAGGGCAGAGACCAAAGTATCAAAGCATTCTGAAAGGAAACTTTGAACTGATCTACTTTTTGTGCTGTTCAAGTTCCTGGCTTTCACATAAAACTGAAAATAGGAGGGAAATTCATAATTAGAATACTTATGTTTAGCACAGATTTAGAGTTTTGAATACAAATATAAATTAACAAGTATTTAATGTTCTTTTCAAAAACAGGATCTTAGCAGTGATAGTCTATCAAGCACTCTTACCGAAAGCTGAAAGCACAGCAATAAAATCTCATTCCCGGCTGAAACCAGACACACAAAGTCAGAAGTGATGAAGTCATTATCGTTTGCTAGATTAAAAACACTCAGTCTCAATAACAACTGAGACCCAGTTCAAAATAACAGCTTCAGTCTATCAGAGTAAATATTTTATGTGCCAAAATATGTTGGGTACACAGTCTGTACCAAATTATGTGTTTAATTAGCTGCATTTCATCAGATGCCTTTATACCAAGGCTATCTCTTCTATATGACATAATTTTTTCCATATAAAGTGAATAAAATAGTCACTGGAAACAAATGCAGTTAGGAAATAAGACTATAATTCTACCCTCAAAATTCTTCAGTTTAAATCTAAAGATTTCTCTCATTGTGTTTTTTTAATAATGCATAAATATCTTATTTTTTCATTAAATTTAAATTGAATTTTTAAGGCTTTAGCTTCAGGTATCACAACTGACATATTAGGCTATATTAGAAGGAAACTACATTTCTGGAGCTCCACGCCAGGGACTTTAATCATTATTTTATTTAATCTCCCAACAATGCTATAAAACAAGTATAATTAACCACCATATAAAGGAAGAAACCAAGACTCAAAGAATCTAAGAAAATCACCCATGATTTTCACCAGAGTGGCTGCATCAGGACTTGAACCCATGTATGAGACCCAAGCACACAGCATTCCAAAAATGACCATAAGTCCTTGTGGCACATCATTCAAGGCCCTAGAATTGGAAGTGAACTTCTCCCTGTGACAGTTTAAGGACAAAATAGACTCACAAGGAATGAATAAACAAAAGGAAGGTTTAATGTTCCACCCAGTCACCTTAGCCCCCTGCCTCCACGACACCACAGCCCATGGTAAATAGTTATAACTCTTCCCTAGTGATGAAAGGTGCTAGAATAGATATGCAATGGCTCTACAAAGTACAAGTCTACCCAGGAGCTGGCCAGCACCATCCAACAAGCCAGGGACAGCAATTCCCCAGCACAGGTAACACAACGGCTTGGACCCAAGTGCATGGACTTAAGTATGTCTGGCTGCCCCAAAGAGCAAGCCACCAGGCTCTCCTCTTTATGGGTTCCACTGCATCAGTGGCTCTTATCCAGAGATGCCAGGCATTCCAGAAACTGAGCTTCCCATTCACAAGTAAGCCACCCAGCCTCTCCAAGGACACTGCTAAATGTCAGTCACCCACCTTTTTGGCAAACATAACATCTGAACCTACAGTCAACCTCAATCCCACAATCAAGTTGCCTGCTCTTAAGGTTTGCAGAGTTTAACTAACTTCTCAGACATTTGGTGACCAGGAAGGAATAAGATCACATTTTAAAATGGCATTTACTTGGGAAGCCCAGTCTCCAAAAAGAATGTGTCCTAGGAACCCTTATCAAAATTGATCCCCCAATTCAAATTTATTACTCGGATGTGGTCCCCTCATGGGGCCTTTCCAAAAGGTTCCAGTGCACACGAGAACTCTCTCTCAACTCCTCCTCTCTCTCAACTGCCCCGAGTTTGAGTTACTGCCTTGGCAAAATTCCCCTTGTGGAGGGTTGTTACCGAGAATACATCAATATTCATCAAAATCAGCCACTATTGCATATACTTCTTGTTTATTCCCCCACAGCACCTAACACATCTATGACATATAAAAAGACAAGACCAATCCTGGCAGGCTGCTTCAGCAAGGCCTCCTGGGACGGCAACGCCTAGCTGGAGTAACCACAGTCTGGAATATGATGTGCAGAAATGTGACAAGGACTAAACAAGCACTGCTAAATGAACACATGTCAGTCAGATTCAGTAGGGCCTGACTTGCTTCCACATAAAATTACCAACCTATTCATCTACAAGGGGCCGATAGGGGTTTGGAGGGAAATGGAGAAAGCAGAGTAGATACAGCTGGGGTACACAGACAGCATCCATCCCAAGCAGTAGTTAAAGAGGCAGAAATTCAAACAGGCTGGGAGAATACATGTCATAAGATCATGCTAAGTCTCAACTTCATGCATTTTGGACTAGCAAGTAACATGGAAGAAACAAAATTGGCAATATGCTCCCAGTAGCCAACTCTCAGTTTCATCACTGCTCTTTCCCTTTATTCAAAACAATAAGGTGTCTCTGCTCTTCTACCTCAGAGAAACCTGGCAATTAGGGGGTGGGGGCAGTAAATGGCCCAAGGGTAAATTTAATGACCCTAGAGGGTCAGGTGCTTTCAGTGAGCACTTTCTAATAAATACATTCTCTATGCACCCACATCCTTGTCTCAGGCTCTGGTTTTAGGGGAACCCAAACTAAGAGGGAAATCAAGACAGGAGAAATTGCCAAATCACCCTGAAGAGCTGAAAAAGTGGCTTTTGTGAATTATTTATTTACCATCCAAGATTATCCTTAAGGCCATAAGTATCTATTTGCCAGAAACCTTTTGTAGACTGTGAACAGAAGTTACCTATGTCAGTAACCTGTGATTCAACTGAGGAAATTAATGAAACCATTTCTTTGGTCAAATAGAAAATGCTAAAGAACTCCAGGGCTGATACTATCACTATTAAAGATGATAAAGTTGATGACATCATGACACAGGTTCTAAAAAAGCAGCCTAAACCTATAAAGCTATGCATAGTTACCAATAACAAGATTATTGTTACATTTAATATTTTCATAGACTTTTTTAGATTGTTTAGAATGATTTTGGGTTCACAGCAAAACTGAACAGAAAATACAGAGTTCCCATATACCCCCTGCCCCACACATGCACAGCCTGCCCCACCAGTATCTCACACTATGGTGGTATATTTATTACAATCAATGAATCAACACTGATAACCGTCTATCATTCAAAGTCCATATATACATTAAGTTTCACTCTTGGGGTTGTAAATTCCATGGGTTTTAAATTTAATTTTAAATTGCAAAATGGTATAAAAAATTCGTTCTTCCCCCAAGAAGTCATAGTATGCACTCAAAAAATAGAGTGCATACCCATGGAACTAGTTAAAAGTCCTCAGAATAAAGACCTAGGAATCTTACACAACCCACCAATTGGTTCTTGAAACATGGCAGAAATGTGGATCAAGATGGATAAAGAATATGCTCATAGAGAAGTACAAAATCGCATGGTCATTCCCAGCAGCACAACCGAACCATCGTAAATCCTCATACATTGAATCCAGGAACTATTTAAGTAGTCTTTGTGAATGGAATATGAGTTGACATAAAATTAACACAACTGAAGCCAGACTAGCAGAATGGTTGTTAGTAGCTTGGAAGAAATGACAGTAGATAATGATGGAGTACTCTTTTAATAAATGACCCATTGCCAATGGTCCCAATGCCTCCTGATGAGTGGGAAAACACACATTCAGAACTCTAAGTGAGAAAAAATGATTCAGAAGAGCAAAATTCCTGGGGCGTCTGGGTAGCTCATTGGGTTAAGCATCTGACTCTTGATCTCGGCTCAGGTCATGGTCTTGTTGTTCGTGAGATCAAGCCCCATGTTGGACTCTACACTGACAGTATGGAGCCTGCAAGGAATTCTCTCCCTCCCTCTCTGTCCTTCCCATGCTTGCATGAGCACATGCTCTCTCTCTCTCTTTTTCAAAATAAATAAACTTAAAAAAAAAAAAAGAAGAGCAAAATTCTGAATATGAAGTTATTTCAGGAATAACAGTGTATTGTGACTGTATTGGAATTTTTACATATGTACAATTATATGTGCAGGTGTTTTAAAACCTATCTAATTAAGTCTAAAAGACCCTTTTTTAAAATATGGAACAAAAATCTTAGGGATAAAAAAATTTTAATCTAATTAGTAGCTTTTTTTCCTTTCTTAGTGACACAACTGATGGCATCTTAAATTCAGTAAAATATGACAAGTGCTTACAAAATTGTGGGAAGGTCTGGGGGAGCAAAGGTAAGGGAAAATAACCACTGGCTTTCAGAGGTCAAAAGGTTTAAGGAATCACAGAAAACCTCTGCTGATGATCTCAGCTATAGTAGCACCAAAGCAAGTGATTCTAAAAAGAATGCCCAGAAATCAAAATAAAACCTCATGCCTGCCACTGCCCTTACTCGTCCCCCTGCTGACAGTTAGAGTGGACCCCCATGATAGAATGTGCTCTTATAAGAAGACACTAGAGGGGCACCTATGTGGCTTAGCCGGTTAAGCATCCAATTCTTGATTTCAGCTCAGGTCTTGATCTCAAAGTTTGTGGGTTTGCTGTCAATGCAGAGTCTGCTTAGGATTCTCTCTCCCTCTTTCTGCCCCTCACCCGTTCACGTTCCCTCAGTGCTCTCTCTCACTCTCTCTCAAAATAAATAAATAAACATTAAAAAAAAAGACACTGGAGAGCTTATACCTTTTCTCTGCCTACCACGTAAAGGCACAGTGAGAAGGCACAGAACCCAATCACACTGGCATGCTAGTCTCAGGCTCCCAGCCTCTACAACTGTGAGAAATAAATTCCTATTGTTTAAGCCACCCAGTATGATATCTTGTTATGGTAGCCCAAGCTAACTAATAAACTAGGCTTCTTCCCTAAAATGCAGTTCAATCAGCACCTTTAATATCACATCAGCACCTTTAATATCACATAGATGAAGAGGATGATAGTGGTTTAATAATAAACAACCTGCACAATTGTTTTGAGAATTATGATACATAGGATTCTCATTCTCAATTCTTCACTCACTCCTTAATAAAGTTATACATCCACACTCTTTCCCACATGACTCTGCAGTGCCTCCTACTGCACTGTGGGCAGTGCAACCTACTGCAGTTACATATGGCCATGTGATTTGCATGGGACAATGGAATTTACTAGATGTGATGCAAGCAGAAGTTTTAAATGTTTTTTTTTTAATTTTAACTTTATTTATTTTTGAGAGAAAGAGACAGAGTATGAGCAGGGGAGGGGCAGAAAGAGAGAGGGATATATAGAATCTGAAGCAGAGAGCCCGATCAGCACAGAGCCCAATGAGGGGCTTGAACCCACGAACCACAAGATCATGACCTGAGCTAAAATCGGACGCTTAACCAACTGAGCCATTCAGGCACCTCGCAAGCATAAGTTTTAAATATGTTTGTGTGGTTTGCCTGCCTACTTATACTTCTGTTGTCTGCAATAAGAAAGGCATGCCCCAGACAGCCATTGGCCCTGGGGAAGCAGACAGGAACCCAGCCCACAGCCCAGAGCCAAGGCCAGGCAATCTTGGAACCCAGCTGAGCCACAGACGAGCCACAGACAACCCACAGACCTAGGAGGGAGAAAATGAGTGTTTATTATTGTATACCCTCAGGATTTTGACATTGTTTATTATACAGCAAAAATTACTTCAAGGATTAAATATATAGCTAAAACAGTGCTTGGCACATATTAACCATAATTATTTCAGGAATCTTGTAAATTACATAGCATAATGTAAGCAATATATATGTGAGCAATATATTCAAGAGTCTTTGTTTAAAGATAATAGCAGATATGAATAGCAGGCCTTCAATATGTAAAAAAATGTTACATTTTACATTTTCTATATCAAATAATACCTAATTCGAGCACAAGATATTAGGGCTAGCAAGAAGTCTAATAGCTGTCCTTTTTCCATCCTCATCCCTTTCTTGCATGATACAAAACCCCCAGGACTTATATGGTTCCAAACAGAGGGGGAAGACCAGACTTCCAGGCAACTTGTGAAAGTAAACAGATTTCAAAAAATATTTTGTACCTTTCTGAGACACCTAAGACCTCAAACTATATAAGTAATACATGCTCTCTATATTGCTGGAATCTGAGGGAGTAAATGTCACCCATTGTCTTAATTTATATTTATATTCCTAATTACTTAAATTAGAATTAGAATTAAGAGGATTTTACAGGGCTATTTGGAAGTAATAGTGGTTTAAAAAAAAAGGAGATGGTCTATCACCATTTTAATTTAATGTATCCTTAAAAAATGTAATCAGAGTAGTGTAAAAAGACAGAAGAGGATTTGTCTTAAGTGATATACAACAAGTCTGTGCATATGCAATTAAGTATACATCAGAATAAGTATATAGAAAACCATTCAAAGAATAGCATCATTCTTTGAAGGGCAATTTGGCAATACTTATCGAGAGCTATAAAGTTTTTATGTCCATGGACCTTGTAATCTCATTCTTAAAACAAATCTAAATCAATAAATCAAAAGATGAAAGATATATTTATAAAGATGTTATATTCATCTCTAATTGTGAAAAGTAAAAATAACCTAAACATAAGAGAGCTTTGGTAATGTAAGAATATTATACAATATATTAAAAATAAGCATTGTAGAATCATAAAAATCAACAAAAAGAATCAAAATAAGTACACTCAAAATAAATGTGTGGTTAAAAAAAAAAAAACCCACAGCATAAAAATAATGTAATTGCGTGTGGCAGAAGATTGAAAATGGAACACAAAGAGTTTGGGTGCAATATTTTGCATGCTAGATCTATATTTCTATTCTAAACACCTTTTGTAATAATAAAACCATGAGAAAAATTATATTTTAACGTGTGCTAAAAAACGATGGTCCCTAAAAACAGTACCAAAAGGTGGGTGGATCCATTTCCAGATCCTACTAGAAGGTGAACAGGCAACTGTTATGGACTCTCACTCTCAAGACCAACCAAAGACACCGAGAAAGGTATGAGAAATCCCTGAGATGAAGACAGAGGGCTATTTTGAACTGATGTGAGAAGGAAAGACTGGCATAAAGCAAACACAAGAGGTGCCCAGGAGAGTATAGAAAAGATAGAAAATAGAATAAAATAGAAAAGGTACTGTTGGGGAGTGCCTGGGTGGCTCAGTTGGTTAAGCATCTGACTCTTGATCTCGGCTCAGGTCATGATCTCACTGGTTCAGGAGTTGGAGCCTCACACAGGGCTATGTACTTATCAGTACGGAGCCTGCCTGGGATTCTCTCTCTCCCTCTCTCTCTGTCCCTCCCCTGTTCACACACACACACACTTTCTCAGAACAAATAAACTGAAAGAAAGAAAGAAAGAAAGAAAGAAAGAAAGAAAGAAAGAAAGAAAAACTACTGTTGGGATAAAGAATACCCACCCTACACCTATAGCAAATCAGATTTGGTTCAAGTGATCTCAAAAACAAAGGCATATCACAGGCAGAAGCTACTGTGATGTGGTGTGAAAAGGAAGTAATGACTCTGGTTAAGTTGCTACGCTTACAGAGGATCCCCACCTAAAGCTGCTCTTTCCTGAGGGACAAAGAGCAAAGCCCCACATCAAGTTCTTCTGTTAGGGTGAGGAGATATTGACTCAGTTTTTCACTGCCTGAGCCTCTCCACACCAAGGCTTATGCATATACCCCACTGCTCACCCCCTGAGCTAACAAGTGACAGAAACAGGGGTATGACCTTCCCCTATATGTTTTGCTTGACAGGAAAAACAAGCCCATAAATCAAAAGAATAAGATATTTGAGAAGTACAACTACCTGGATTTTAAATTCCACCAGAAGCACAAACATACACATCAACAAATTTAAATCAGCTTAATGAAATATTTTTAAAGGAAAGAATGTATCACTATGATTAAAAATATATTAAAAGGGTGAAGCAGGGGGGAACCTGGGTGGCTCAGTCATTGACTCTTCATTTTGGCTCAGATGTCACAATTCGTGGGTGAAAAAGAACACTACTGAGAAATGAAAGGCAAAGAAGGACTAGAAAGAGAAGTGCTAAAATCCAAATTACAAAAATAGAAGAAATTTTAAAAGAGGATTAAAAATTTGAAGATGTAGATAAATGTTTGATTTTCTTAAAGATAACAGGCCTAAGATGGAAAGAGCTTACAGAGTGACAAAAAGGAGAAAGAAAGAAAGATCCACACCACATTATATAATTAAAACTAAGAAAGACAGGGGCCCCTGGGTGGGGCCTCAAGTTAGGCTCAGCACTGACAAAGGAGCCTGCTTGGGCTTCTCTCTCTCCCTCTCTGCCCCTCCTCCACTCATTCTCTGTCTCAAAATAAATAAGCAACTAAAAAAAAAAGAATAAAAGGGGCGCTGGCCCGGGTGGCTTCCTCAGTTAAGCATCAGACTTCAGCTCAGGTCATGATCTCACAGTTTGTGGGTTCGAGCCCCATGGCAGGCTCTTGTGTTGACACTTCAAAGCCTGGAGCCTGCTTTGGATTCTGTGTCTCCCTCTCTCTCTCTGCCCCTCCCTTGCTCATTCTCTGTCTCTGTCTCTCTCAAAAAGCTAAATAAACATTTTTTTAATTAAATTTAAAAAAAAGAGAGTAAGAAAGATAAAGAAAAAAACCATAAAAGCTATCCAAAAGAAAAAGCTTATCACATCAAAGAAATAAAAATCAAATTACTCAGAAGCAACACTGCCCTAGCAACTATGTAAATAGAATTTCCAAAGTACTGAAGAAAAAACCTTAGAATTTAGGATATTATATCCAGCCCAAAAATAAATCAAATCTCAGAAATATAAGGATTTCTCAGAAATATAAGGCCTCAAAAGGTTTGCTATGCAAAGATCCATGATGAAAACAGGGTGGGGATATGCTTAAAGAAGAGGACAAACAAATATAAGAGACGCTGCAAGTGATAAGTGAATAAAAGAGATATCTTGGTTATAATCCTAAAGTTGGTTGCTATATTAAAAAGAGGGCAAGAAAGAAATCTGTGATCAAAATAAAAGAAGAAACATTCTAATAAAACCGTATTCAAAAGCTTAGATGCTGTAAGTGTGTTGAGAGTTAGGTTCTCACAAGGGATGTAAAGAACTCAAACTAGTTCACCAACCTAGCTGGTCTCTTGTCAGTTCTTGACAAGAGAAGTTTCTTGCACCCAAGTATCAATCACATCACTAAATATACTGCTTAGTTCAGGTAACATGATGTTTACATAAAGATTTTCTCAATGAAAGGAATGGTACATGAGGTCCTTACCTCATTATGGATCAGTAACAATTCCCAGATGAGCATTTTGAGTAGGTTTAGCTATTAATTTAAAGGAGAGAAGATGAAGTGGGTGAAAAGAAATAGGAATAGAGAAAAAAAAACAGAAATAATGACATATTTTGAACCCCAAATATATTAATACTTAGAATAAATATTAACTAAATTTTAAAAGATAAAGTCACAGTTGGATTTTATAAAATCTAAAATATGCTGTTTATAAAAGATATTCCTAAAGCGTAAGAACACATAAAAGTTAAAAGTAAAAGGATAGAAAATTAAATATGAAGCAAATTTAACAAAAAGAAAGTTGCTACAGCCATTACTAACAACATATAAATGTCAAAGTAAAACGTATTATTAAGGACGGAGAATTCAATTCACTATTTAATGCAATTATCCAAGAAGATAAAATAGTTTTAAATATGTAGTTACTAATAAAATTGCCTGAAAGTATATGAAGTAAATTTTATTGGAACTGCAAGAACAGAGTAATAAATCCACTATTTTAGAGAGGGATTTCAGCACACTACTCTCAATTATTGAGAAGTCAAAGAGAAAAAAATGACAAAGATATACAAGATCTGAATTACACAACTAAAAAACTTAACCTAAAGAACATTTGACACTTAGAATAAAAATACTATTCTCAAGTGCAGATGACTAGTCATAAAAATTATCATGAATTAGGACATAGAGAAAGTCTCAATAATTTTATAAAAATAAGTATGCAATTAAATTAGACATTAATATACAAATACAAATTTTTAATTCCCACTTACTCAAAATTTATTTTTCAAAGCCTTGATAAATGACTTGTGGATTAAAATGACATCATAATGGAAATTTTAAAATGTCTAGAACTGAGGGGCCCCTGGTTGATTCAGTCCGTTAAGTGTTCAACTCTTGGTTTTGGCTCAGGTCATGAGCTCACTCACAGTTTATGAGTTCAAGCCCCTCATCAGGCTCTGTGCTGACAGTGCAGAGCCTGCTTGGGATTCTCTCTCTCTCTCTCTCTTCCTGCCCCTCCCCTGCTCATTTGCGCATGCTCTCTCTCTCTCAAAACAAACTTAAGGGGCGCCTGGGTGGCGCAGTCGGTTAAGCGTCCGACTTCAGCCAGGTCAAGATCTCGCGGTCGGTGAGTTCGAGCCCCGCGTCAGTCTCTGGGCTGATGGCTCGGAGCCTGGAGCCTGTTTCCGATTCTGTGTCTCCCTCTCTCTCTACCCCTCCCCCATTCATGCTCTGTCTCTCTCTGTCCCAAAAATAAATAAAAAACGTTGAAAAAAAAATTTTTTTTAAACTTAAAAAAATAAAATAAAATATCTAGAACTGATTTAATTTTTTTTAATTCTATATCAAAATTTATGTGATGCAAAAAAAGCAGTGATCTGAGAGAAATTTATAGCCTTAAACATGACTATTGAGGGAAAAAATTGAAAGCCTCAAAAATCAATGAATTAATTGTCCATCTTAAGAGATCAGAAAAGGAACAATAGGATAAAGGTAAAGAAAATACAAGAGATAAATGAAAACAAAGAATAGAGAAGACTAACAAAGCTAAAATGCCAAAATATGGCTGTTTGGAAAAACAAAGTAAATAAACTTTGGCAAAATTAATCAAGATAAATAGAGAAAAGATACAAATGATTTTATAGAGGCAATTATTATAGGAAAAATAAGAGTTAAAATGATTTTAAAAGACTTCTAATTCCAAACGATGGAAAAATCAGATTGACTCATCTGCCAGAAACAACAACAACAAAAAAAAGCAAATATATATGGAACAGTAGTTTTTAGATATTGGTCATTATGCAATAATTGACAGCAAATGATGCCAGAGAGAAGGGAAATTTGAGGGGAGTCCCACAATCACCCCATCAGCTTACTGTTTGGGAGAGATTTTAGACTTCAATTTAGTAAGAATCTGTAACGCAAATTAGTGCAAACACTTTGTTAAAGAATTTGGCATTATATTATATAGTTGAAGATTTACATAGTCCGTAGCCTAGCAATTCATTCTGTTCCTAGGTATATCTCAATAGAAACTCTAACACATGTAGGACAGGATACATGTAAAAGACTGTTCATACAAGCACTGTTCACAATAGCAAAAACCTGAAAACATCACAAATATTTATTCACAGGAAAAATGCATGAATGAAGCATGCCATATATATATGTGTATATATATACATATGTATATGTGTATATATATACACACATATACATATGTATATATATGTGTGTATATATATACATATATACATATAAAAATATATATATATGTGTGTGTGTGTATATATATATATATATATATATATAGTAGAACTAATTAACTACACAGGGACTTGCTTGGCATAAGATAACTCCTAACAACAAGCTATTAAAGTGGAAAAATAAAGTCCCTAAAGAGTAAGTTGAGCATGATGTTCTTTCTGGAAAGTTAAAAATAACTAAAATAAAGGCTACATAAAAATAAGTAAAAATACAATTAATCTATCTGTATAAAAAGGAAAGTAACTTCCACTTCTGGGAGCATAGTTGTATCTTTCCCTATTCTTCCCACTAAGTAGAACTAAAACCTCTGCTTTTAATATATAAGGCAAACATCATGCTGTACATGACATCCCCGTGACTTACTTATTTTATAACTGTTAGTTTGTACCTTTGACCCCCTTCATCTATTTCACCCACCTAGGATATGCCTGGAGTATTGGTGACCCCAGCCAACAAAACAACACCCAGTGGCCTCCACCTGCTGGTACTTAGAGGTTGTTGTAGAATTTTCTCTTCACCACTCAATCGTATCTACTTACATTAGCCATCAGCAAAAGAAGAAATATCTTTTTCCGGAGACCAAGAGATATTTCACACAGTATAGTTTTGACAGCTTCCGTTTCTTCATTCAGCTCATCCAGTCGCTAAACACATAGAAGCCAGGATTGTACCCGAATGGGGAGACAGCGGTAGAAGTTAAGAATGAAGCTCAGATTCAGGGGATTCCTCAGGCTTGTCAGCTGGAGGGACATGACCTCCTCCTGCCTGAGAAGAGCTTAAAAATTGACATGACAACTGAAATCATAGCAGCTCCTGTTCATCAGGAAAACAGCAGTCCGCATGCTTAATCCCTCACCTCTAGGTTATAGAGGTTTCCCAAAATCTGTAACTCTGTAAATAACGTGCCATGTCATGGTATTCCTGGCAACTGACCTCTTCGGAATGGAGATATGATCAACAGATGTCAGGGTCTATTACAACAGCTGCCCCGGAGGCACCTCTGAAACATTTTTGGTGGGCAGTGGTGGATGAATGCGATTAACAACTTGGTGGAGGCTGCCAAGAGGTGTAGACATGAAGCAACGTGGCTTACGGGGCCGTCTCCCTTCTCTGTCACTGGAAACACAATCAGCCAGAACTCATCAGAATGCTTTGCAAGCCTGTCCACAATTGGTGGGTCTCGGGGCAGGGAGGCTTATCTTCACTTCCGCAGGATGGATGGGGCTGGGGCTTCTCACGCAGCTGCCCAACGGGTCCCATGGAGGCAGCAGACAGAGATGGCAGAGGCCACTGCGGACACCGCCGTCCAGGTCCTGGACTGTGCCGGCATTCCTCCGGCCCAGTAACCAGCGGCATCTGCTGGGACAAAAAAAAGCGGGGCTGCGGCTTCTTCCTGGGGAGCCGTACTCCACACGTTCCCCCGCGGACTGAGTGCGCACCACGTGGCTGGATCCGCTGGAAGCTCTTCCGGTGCAAAGTTACTGCTCTGCGCCTCGCTCTGGTAACAGGACCCACCTGGGATCGATTTTCCCGTCAAGCCGCATCACGCTGGAGCGCCACGGTGGAGCTGCCTCCGTGTGGAAACTGCTTTTCAAGCGCACAGATAGCACCGCCTTTCTTGGTTCCTTCTTCCTTGAGTTGAGGCCTGGGGATCTCGTGCCACAGCTGCTTCACAGCCTGGTGCAGGAACGCCTCTTCTTCCCTCGCCAGGAGGACGTTGGAGTCCCAGAGCGGCTGGTCTTCCATCTCAAAAATTGTCACATTCTATCAGGTGTGAGGTGCTCATTGTGGCTTTCCTTTGCATTTCCTTGATGATGAGTGATATTGAGCATCTTTTCATGTGTCTGTTGGTCAGCTGTTTGTCTTCCTTGGAGAAATGTTTGTACATGTCTTCTGCCCATCTTTTCACTGAATTATTTGTGTTTTGGATGTCGAGTTGTAAAAGTTCTTTATATATTTTGGATAGTAACTGTTTATCAGCTATGTAATTTGCAAATATCCTCTCCTATTCAGTGGTTCCTTTAGTTTTGTTGGTTGTTTCCTGTGCTGTGCAGCTTTTTATTTACATGTAATCCCAATAGTTTAATTTTGCTTTTGTTTCCCTGGGCTCGGGAGACATATCTAGAAAGATGTTGCTGTGTCCAATGTCTGAGGGATTACTGCCTATGCTCTCCACTAAAACTTTTATGGTTTCAAGCCTTACATTTAGGTCCTTAATCCATTTTAAGTTGATTTTTGTGTATGGCATAAGAAAGTAGTATGTTAAGTACACTGGAATTAAAAAATAAATAAATAGATATATAAGTATATATATCAACAAGTAGTTCTTCATAGACTGAAACTTAAAAAAAAAAATCTCACCATGGCAGTTCAAGTGCAGTTTGCTGAGGTCAGCTTATATAGCATGGTGTACATCATGGTAACTATAATCAATAATACTGTATTGCATATTTTATTTTTTTTTAATTTTTTTTAACGTTTATTTATTTTTGAGACAGAGAGACACAGCATGAACGGGGGAGGGGCAGAGAGAGAGGGAGACACAGAATCGGAAGCAGGCTCCAGGCTCTGAGCCATCAGCCCAGAGCCTGACGCGGGGCTCGAACTCACAGACCGCGAGATCGTGACCTGAGCTGAAGTCGGACGCTTAACCGTCTGAGCCACTCAGGCGCCCCTGTATTGCATATTTTAAAGTTGCCAAGATAGTGGATCTTAAAAGTCCTTACAAGAAAAAAAAATGTTTTGCTACTATGTATGCTGACAGATGTTCACTAGACTTATTGCTGTCATTTCACAATATATGTAGAATCGTCATGTTGTATACCCGAAACTAACATAATATTATATACCTCAAATTTATAAATTAAAAAAAACAAATATCAGAATACCTGAAAAGTAGAGAGCCATCTAGGGATGTTGGGACCCACTGAAGGATATGCTGGTGAGCTTTCTGTGTTTTCTCTTTGCTTTATGTACACCAGACTTAAAGCTGAAGAAGTCAGCAACATAGAAACACCCATGGACACAGAGAAAAAAAGCCCCAAACAAACGCCTCCTCTCCCTAGTCAAAGAGCCAGGAAAGGGACAGCCTAGCAAGACAGAGAACCTGTAGGCAAAAACTGCTCTATTCTAGCAAACACCCCAGAAAAACTATGGCCCAGCCCATGCCAGTAAAAACTAAGTGAACAGGCTCGACTTCTACCCCACCACCACCACAATCCCATCACCCCCTTCACCACCACTTGAGGCTATAACAAAGAACTCCAAACCACTAATGTGAAAGACAGTAGTGTGGGAAGCCAGGACTTTCATCTCCACCACAGGGTAATGAAGTCCTCCCTGGGTTCAGTGGAGACAAGGTGGGGAACCTAGATTTCCCCTTCAACCTGGCAGTAACAGAGTGCTCTTTCTTTCCATTGTGGTGGTGTGAGAGGAAGCCTTGGGGAGATTCAGGACCTTCATCACCAATCAATCAGCAATAATGAGGCTACAGGGAGATCACATGAGGAGCAGCTGAGGTATCCATGCCCCTCTCTGCCAGGGGAGTATCACTGATGCCTAGTAAGGAGCCAGAACTCCCAATCCTGCCCAGCAGTAACTAAAACTCCCACCCTTGGGTGTCAACAAAGGCCAGGTAGAGAACCTGGACTTCTACACCTACCTGGTAGTAATGAGGCAGGGCCCTCCCTTACTCTGCCACAGAGGTATCAGAGGAAGCCAAACAGAATAAAAGGTTTAAATAAAATCCAGAATCACATAACATAATACCCAAAATGTTCAGGTTTTATTTGAAAAATCACTTATCAGACCAAAAATCATGAAGATCTAAAGCTGAATTAAAAAGATAAGTTATTTGAGGGGCACCTGTGTGGCTCAGTCAGTTCAATGTGCAACTTTAGCTCAGGTCATGATCTTGCAGTTCACGAGTTCAAGCCCCACATCAGGCTCTGTGCTGATACCTCAGAGCCTGGAGCCTGCTTCAGCTTCTGTGTCTCCCTCCTTCTCTGCCACTCCCCTGCTCATGCTCTGTCTCTCTCTCTCTCTCAAAAATAAACATTTTTTTAAAAAAGATAGTTATTTGAAAAGACAGAGATGATAGTAATGTTAGTATTATCTAATAAAGATTTTAAAGCAGCTGTGATATAAAACGCATGTGCAAAATTATAAGCACATTTGAAACAAATGAAAAAATAAAAAGTCTCAGTAAAAAAACATAGTATAAGCAAAGAAGGTAGGAAGAAGAGCCAATGGAAATTTTAAAACTCAAAAAAAATTTTTTTAATTAAATAAAAACCTCACTGGATTGGATCAATAGCAGAATGGATGGACAAATAAAAAGTAGAATAAAATAAGTAGAAACTAACGAATCTAAACAATAGGAAAAAATTCAACCAAAAATATCAACAGAACTTTAGATACCAATTCTGCAAAATCTCTTCTAACAAGAATGCATACAATAGAAAGGAAAAGGATATTTTCCAATTCATTTATGAGGCCAGTATTAGCCTGATACCAAAACTACAGACAGTACTAAAATAGAAATCTATAGGCCAAGATCCCTAATGAACATAGATGCAAAATCCTTAAAACAAAATATTTTAATAAAATCCTTAAAATAAAAATAAAATATCAGCAACTAGAATTAAACAGTATATAAAAAGAATTTTAAGCTATGACCAAATGGAGCCTTACAAATTCCCAGAAGAAAAATCCCAGGGTTGTATCAATAGATGCAGAAAAGATATTTGACAAAATTCAATACTCATTTACTTAAAAAAACTCTCAGAAAAAAAAGACAAGAATAAAGAACCTAATAAAGAACATCTTTAAAAAATCTATAATTGGTTTTTTGTTTTTAATATGAACTTTATTGTCAAATTGGTTTCCATATAACACCCAGTGCTCATCCCAACAGGTGAAAATTTTAAAACAAAAAACAAAAAAACCTTCTATCAGTTGATATTATATTTATGGTGAAAGACTAATGCTTTCCCCTGAAGATTAGGAATAAGATAAGGGTATCCATTTTGACCATTTTTGTTCTATGTTCTACTAGAAGGTGTAGCCAGTGTAATAATGCAAGAAAATGAAATAAAAGCATACAGATCAGAAAGGAGGGTATAAAAGGGTCCCTATGCAGAGGACGGATTGTCTACATAGAAAATCCGAAGGTGCTTCCTTCCGCAGCACATTTACTAAAATTAGAAAGAAGATCCCAAGGAATTAAAATAAAAAAACCTCCTAATACTAATAAGTGAATTCAGTAAGGTTGTGGGATACAAGAGAAACAGAAATATCAACTCTATTTCTATACACTAGCAATAAATACATGTGGACACCAAAGTTAAAAATATATCATTAAAAATTGCACAAAAATATGTGTAAATCTAACACCACATGTACAGGACTTGTACTACAAACTATAGAACATTAATAAAGATTTTAATAAAAGAAGAGCCACAGCACATTCGTGGATTAATAGATTCAGCATAGGAAAGCTGTCAGTTCCCCCCAAATTGATACACAGGTTTAACATAATTTCTACCAAAATCCCTGCAAGATGTTTTAAAGAGTTATTCTAGAGTTCTAAAGATGTTTTTCTAGAGTTTATATGGAAAGGCAAGGGAACAATAAAAATTCACCAAGGGCACTCCTGGGCATCTATCTCAGAGAAATGATGATTTATGTTAAAAAAAAAACTGTTCACAAATATTCAGAGAAATCTTACTTGTATAAATTAAAACTGAAAACGATCCAGTTATTACGTGTTGGGCAAATGGTTAAACAACTGTAGTACATCCCTACCATGGAATACTACTGAACAATTAAAAGGAATGAACTATTGGTACATGCAACAGTCCAGATGAATTTCCAGAGAATTATGCTGAGGGAAAAAAACAAAAACAAACAAACAAACAAAAAATCCCCAAATGAAGCAGATCCATTTTTAAAACATGCTTGAAATGACAAAACTTTAAAAGTGGAGAACAATCTAGAAGTTACTAGGGCTAAGAAGGGATTGAGGGCCAGAGGGAAGCTGGTATGACTACAACATAACTGATCCTTTTTGTGATGGAAATATTTTTTTAGTGTTTATTTATTTTGAGAGAAAGAGAGGGAGGAAGAGAGAGAGAGAGCATGCGCGAGTAAAAGAGAATCCCATGCAGGCTCCAGACTGTCAGCACAGAGCAGGACACAGGGCTCCATCTCACCACTGTGAGATCTTGACCTGAGCTGAAGTCAAGGGTCAGATGGACACTTAACAGACTGAGCCAGGCAGGTGCCCCTCATGATGGAAATATTTTATATCTTGACTATATCAATGTTAACATTCTGGTTATAATGTTGTACTATAGTTTTTTAAGATGTCGCCACTTGGGGAATTTGGGTAAACGGTACACAGGATCTCTCTCTGATACTACTGAAAGGGTATGTGAATCTCAAATTATCTCAGGATAATCCTGATATTTTTACAGAAAGAAAAACAATGGAATGATCAGTACAGTTTCTGAATGATGGTAATCTTGTGTGGAGAGTCAGGGAATAGAAGAAGGGAAGACCATTTAGTTAGTTGTAGGATTTTATCAAGGTCCTTGCTCATATTTAGGGTGGTGAGTTTGCAGGGTTTATCATGTGATTAATGATAACTAAGTCAATAATTAAAAGCAAAAGTTAAAAAATGAAACACAATAGTTTTAAATTCTCTCTCAGAGTCTTACATTCTCAATAAAATGTGGTGGCTGGACAATGCTATAAATACACCAAACTCATTTATTTTCCTCTCAGGTCGAGAGAATGGCTACATTCCCTGGACCCCTTGTGGCCAGGTGGGACTATGTGACTGAGTTCTGGCTGGTGGCATTGGCCAAAAGTGAAGTATACCACATTCAGAACTGGCTGCTGAACATCCTTCACAATCTGTCACTATCTTTCTCCTCCATCCCTATGGCTATGGTGACAGAGCTGCACAAGGTAAGAAGCCTGAATCCAGTAGTATACTGGTTGGAGAACCACCCTAGAGAGCCTCCTGACTACAAACATCTGCATTGGATACTGCAGGAACTAGAAAGAAACCTGGACCGGTTTAAGCCACTGTGATTTGCAATGTTTATTTATTATTACACTACAGTCTAACCTATTCTGACTAATACAGATGCCTAAAAAGAGCCCCAATAAGTGATGAGAACTCACAGCAATGAAAACTAGCACTGGCACTCAATTGCCCAAATCTGGAGAAATGGCCACTATTTGTAAAGCCCTTAGAATTGGATTGAGAAATATAATTGGTGATCCATGAATGTGTTGGCACTGGGTTGCAGAAAACCTGATGGCTGAAAAGAAGGTAGAAAGATGCTTTGCCCCTCCCCACTGTCTGCGCTGGCTCAGAAATGCGAAGACACTGCCAACCAAACAATGGAGTAACCACTCCTCTACTGCAGTGAAGCTTCCAACAAATGCTGGCTCCCTCCTCTTCCACTTCTAGCCCATCCTCACCAGATTCATTGTAAGTAAAAGGACAGTATAGGTGTATCTAAAACTCCCTTGTAACCTTCCCAAAGTCTTCATTCATCCTTATTCATCTGCTCTGAATATGGGGTCTATCATTTCTGTCTATATTTTTATACTCTTACTATGTGTGTATTTGTCCCAAATATATAATAGCATGGGATACTTTAAAAGATTTACTTCAATATTAGTCTAGCCTATGAATCCTTCTGCAACTTGCATTTTCATTTAGTACCATGTTTTCTATATTTATTCAAAATGATACAACAGTTTGTTCGTGTTAACTGCTACATATATTCAATATGCCACAATTTTTTGTCCATTCTTCTATTAATATGTTGTATATACATTTTGGCTATTAGAAGTTATACTCCCAAGAGCATTTTTGTGTGTCTCATTATGCATATTTCTAAGCATTCTCTCGGGCATCTATGTAAGAGTATAGAAATCTATGACTATATTAGATGTATTCAACTTACTGTAGTATATACCAATTTATGTTGCCATCAGCAGGGTATGGGTTTCTATTTCCCTTCATATTCTATAATACTTAATATTTTTAGGCTTCCAATGAGTATGAAATGCTCACTTTGAGTAATCTCATTTTTAAATCTTAAGTTTCCTGATTATCAGTGAACTTCAGCATTTTGTCATATGCTTATTGGCCACTCAGGTTGTAATTCTGTTCATCACTTGTTCATATCTCCTGTCCATTTTCCAACTACGCTTTTTTTTCTTACTGATTTATAGAAATTTTCTGCACGGGGCCTGGGGTGGCTCAGTTGGTTGAGTGTCTGACTTCAGCTCAGGTTGTGATCTCACTGTTGCTGAGTTCCAGCCCTGCGTCGGGCTCTCTCTGCTGTCAGCATGGAGCCCGCTTCAGATCCTCTGTCCCCTTCTCTCTCTGCACCTCCCCCCCCTCAAAAATAAATAGCATTTAAAAAATTCTTCTGCATATTCAAAGTATTCTTACTTGGTTATATACTTTGAAAATAATTTCTCACGGTCTATGGCTTTTCTGTTCACCTCACTTATGAAATCTTCTGCCATGTCAGGCTTACATTCTAAATTTATCAGGCAAAAATATTTTCCTTTATGATTTGAGGTTTGTGGGTCTATCCCACCACTTTATAATGTCAAGTCATTCATTTACCAAACATCTATATATACATGACAATATTTCTGGCTCTCTATTCTGTTGTATTTGTCTGTTGGTTTATTCCTATATCATTTATTACTGCCGCTTCATTAAAAGTCTTGCTATCTGCTAAGCCACATTCCTCAGTCCATATTCTCAAATTGTTTTTGCTATTTCTGTCCTCTTACTCTTTAAATAGAGTCTAGGATTGACTTGCAAATTTGCCTTTAAAAAAGACTTTTTAATATTTAGAGAACAAACAAAACTTTCTTTTATATAATTGTCTTTTCAGAATCAGTAATATAGAGGATGCTAAAAATTAATGCATGTCAAAAATTTGTCTAGAGTAATGATTTATGTTATTAAACAAATGCTTGCAGTTATCAGAAAACCATTATGTATTTTTTCTGTATGAAGTTCTTGATATAGGGCATGGAGGACTGCTTGACTGGGAAGACTAGATGTGACTTCACTTTTTGGAATCCCAGAGATTAGCAACCTCTGAAGATCGCATAATAATTAAAACTGTCAATCCAATATGTTTCTTATAAGAAATGTTTAATGGAGAAAGAGTTAAGATACCTACATTCCTCTGAGATGCTGTAGACAACACTTTGATATTGCACTCTATTGATCAGAATTATTTTTTTTTCTGAGCCAAATGCATTTTCGGTTGCAAAATAAAATAAAATAAATTTCCTTTAATTCTTTGCTGTTCAAAGAATACGTATATTATATTAGGGTTCTCCAGAGAAACAGAGCCAGTAGAATATGCGCATATATGGAGAGAGAGATTTATTTTAAGGAATTGGCTCATGTAATTATTGAGACTGGCAAGTCCAAACTCTCTAAGGCAGGCACGTAGGCTGGATACCCAGGGAAGAAATAATGCTGTAATTGGAGTTCAAAGGCAAAATTCATCTGCTGGCAAAATTCCCTCTTCTTCAGAGAGGTCAGTCTTTTTCTCAAGACCTTCAGCGTATTGGATGAGGCCCACCAACATCATGGAAAGTCATCTTCTTCACTCAAAGTCTAATTTAAACATTTATCTCATCCAAAAAATACCTTTACATAATCCATAAATGTTTAGCCAAACATCTGAGTACCATGATCTAGCCAAATTGACACATAAACTTAACCATCACAGGCATTCCAAGTGAATTTCATAAAATATATGAAATTAGATATTTCGGGAAATACTGCAAGGAAAAAGAAACGTGACAATGTTACAGGATAAATCCTTTTTTTTTTAGAGAGAGAGAGAGAGAGAGAGCACGCGCAGGGGAAAGAGACGGGGGGGGGGCGGAGAGAGAGACAGAGAGAGAGAGAGAATATCTTAAGCAGCACAGAGCCCAACATGGGGCTCAATCCCACAACCCTGGAATCATGACCTGAGCCAAAATGAGACGCTCAAATGACTAAGCCACCCAGGTGCCTCAGGATAAATTCTATACTATAGACTAGTAAAGACAAAATAGGTTTTGTGAATGGACATGTTTTCCAAACATTCTAGATTAAATACAAAAAGAGAGAAACTTGAAATTTCACATTTCATTTTGTTCTAGAGTCTCAACATGGAGTTAGGGTTTTGTCTCCTGAGTTTTCAGGAATAAGAGAATTGACTTTCCACTATTTCTAATTTTTCTAAGAGCTTAGTGAGGTAATTCATACCAATATTTTTCCCGGTAAACTTTTTCAATTTAAACTAAATTCTTTTTTATATGTTTATATCTTTTTCCCCCCTTCCCGTCCCTCATGGTCTTCTGTTAAGTTTCTTAAGATCCACGTATGAGTGAAAACATATGGTATCTGTCTTTCTCTGACTGACTTATTTCACTTAGCATAATACCCTCCAGTTCCATCCACGTAAAAAAAGTTACAGAGAGGGAGGGAGGCAAACCATAAGAGACTCTTAAATACAGAGAACAAACTGAGGGTTGATGGGAGGTGGGGGAGAAGGGAAAGTGGGTGATAGGTATTGAGGAGGAAACTTATTGGGATGAGCACTGGGTGTTGTATGGAAACTAGTTTGGCAGTAAATTCTAAATAAATAAATAAATAAATAAATACATAAATACATAAATACATACATACGTAAATAAATAAATAAATAAATAAATTCTTTTTTATCTGAATCTCAGCTGAAAAGTGTTGGTTATGCAAAAATGCTGTAAAGATTTTTTATTAAGTTGGACATAGAATAGCTTTTTTATTTTAGTATTGCAGGAACTAAATGACTATTGAACACAAAGCTAAAATGCGCCATCTCATGTAAACTTGGAATCATAGTTTTATTGATGTTTGGCAGTTATAGCTGGGCTATTTTATTGCTGTCATATTCTCCATATATTTCTTCTTTAAAAGGAAATTGTTTGAAAAAAGGAATGCAGTGACTCCCTGCTTTTCCTGCCAATTGTCTAATTGACTGTAACTAGGCTGTATGGGCTGTCTGTATGCATAATATGCCAAATTTTCAGACAATAAAGAATTGGACAAGCACCTATTGTGTGTGTGCTGGTGGAGGGAGATGAGTAACACTTTTCAAGTTTCCCAAGGATGAGAAGGCTGGGTTTTTCCCCTGCTGTTTTGCTCTGTGTTGGTAATTAGCAGACATCCTTATGTACTTACAGGTAACTGCTCAAGCTAAGAGCTTTCTGCTTTCTTGGCTCTTTGCCCCCTGGAAGACATCCCATCAACAGAATTTTTTTTCAACGACCACCTTGAACTTTGTGTGCAGCTCTTGCTGACTGACTTTGGACTGGGTTTTGTTTTGGGTTTTTTTTTTTTCCTCTCTTTCTCTAATCTTCTGGATTTTTTGGTTTTATTTTTATAGTATTTCCTTTTTATTTTTTATTTCCTTTCTAAACCTTTAAGCTCTTCTACTTTTTATATTCTAAACTTTCTATCAAGCATCAAGTTAAATCCAACAGCTGCATTTTGTAAGCTCCAGTAGACTCCTTGGAGTGTGCTCCTCAACAGCAAAGATTCCTTCTACAATAAGGCAGACGCCTGCAGCTTTTATTATTTATAGTACCATTTTATAGTTTTACCTCCTTTTATCTCTTCAAATATCACAAAAAGAACTGAGGCAAGCACTAGTGTGGATGAGTAACGTTTATTGCATCAGTCCAATATCCAGTTTTGCATCTCACTTTATCAGAACTCCTTCCTTCCTGGCCCAAGTCAGTTCCAGGAAGATGATAGGGTTATCACCCCACTCTCAAGCCAGTTTTTGCGATGATTTAACAATTTTTATTCACTCAACACACCCAAGAATTAATCATGTATAGGGAAACAAATGGTACATGCATAAACTTAATCCATGTGTTGACTCAAGTGACCCCCTCTCTCTTCTCTTCCTATTTTGCTGGAATCTTTTCATGATATTTTGGGGGTGACGTCTGTTGCTTCAACGTATGTGTGAGGAATTAGAGCAAATGTCACTCACCAAATCATTGTGCATTGCCTCTTGACTTAATGCCTTTCACAATTATATAAATCCCAAACCCCAAGGTTCAGCCTGGAGCCAAAAACATGCCACATATACATGACACAAAGGAGTTTAACCTTGAAATGCATCATACCAAATGGAACCCCATTCCTTGCCAAAAGCTTTGCAGGCATCTGTCACAACATTTATCTCCCTGCAAGCCAGCAGCAGCGTTCACATTGGTTTCTAACATTCGAGTCTCTTCCCCTCCATCTTCTTCACACCTTGCTCCAAATGCATTGACTAGGTTTCCTCCCAGCACACCTCTCTTTCTTTCCATTATGAGCTTCCCTGGTTCGCCCTACAACAACTATTGTTCCCACTGCTAAGAAACTCCTTTAATAGTTTACACAGAATTGGCATGTATCTTTCAGGGTTATTTCTGAACTCAGTCTTCTGCTCATTAATACCATACAATTTCAACTATTTTAGTTTGTAATTGTTTGAGGTTTCTTAAGTAATACATGTACAATGATACTTATTTTAAAAGTTCAAAAGGGCATAGAGTGAAAAGTACATTTTCTTCTCATACCAGCCTTCATCGTGAGCTCCCCTTCCGGAGATAACTACTAAAAATAGTTCAGTTGTGTTTTCCAAGACATGCTCCTTTATTTATACAGAGAGATAGCAATCCAGTTTATGGAGAAATATCAAATAGTGGAGTTTAAATTGTGAGAGCTTATTTTTTTAAGCACTGCATTCAACTGAGCTCTGAAGAATCTCCTTTCTTGTCCTAGGTGACCTCTTTGGCAGATCCTGGAACTGTCTTGCCACTATCAGTTAAATTGTATTTTAATTTGTTTAAAATTCCCACCTCATATCCACTTTTAAGTCTCTTCTCCCCACCTCTCTTCAGTGAGGACCTAGCACTGCTTCAAAGGTCTTGGAGTTGGGAAGGTGCTCTTTCATTGTGTGGATGAAGAAGGAGAGGTTCTGGTTCCTTTTCTGGATTTGGCATTTTGGATGGGGGTGGGGAAGACCGTAAGCGGAGACTTTCTTTTTTTTATATATATTTATTTAACGTTTATTTATTTTTGAGACAGAGACAGAGCATGAACGAGGGAGGGTCAGAGGGCAGGAGACACAGATTCTGAAACAGGCTCCAGGCTCTGAGCTGTCAGCACAGAGCCCGACGCGGGGCTCAAACTCACGGACCACCAGATCATGACCTGAGCCGAAGTCAGCCGCTTAACCGACTGAGCCACCCAGGCGCCCCTTTCTTTTTTTCTTTTTTTTTTTTAATGTTTACTTTAGAAGCAAAGACTTTCTTACATCACTAGCAGCCTATGGATCTTTGAGAGGCTCGCCTAGTCTTTCTCTGGCTCCATCTAGTTCCACCTGCTACTGGTAGCTTCTGCTGGTACAGAGGTGTCTCCAGAGGTGGGATGATTTTCTTGGAATTGTGCCCAGCTTCACCACACCTTCCTCTATTGTGGAGAGCCACCTCAGAAAGTGGCATCTGTGTCTCCTTTCAGCTTTTTTCATAAAAAAAAAAAAAAACCTATGCCCCTGTTATGAGCTGAATTGTGTCCCCCAAAATTCATTATTGAAGTACAAAATTCCAGTACCTCAGAATGTGACTGGAGATAGGGCCTTTAAAGAGTGATTGAGTTAAAATGAAGCTGTTAGGGTGGACCTTAATCCAATATGACTGGTATCCCTTTAAGAAAAAGAAATGTAGACACACAAAGAGATATCAGGGCTGCACACACACACAGGAAAGATCATGTGAGGACGCAGCAAGCACGTAGGCATCTGCAAGCCAAAGAGAGAGGCCTCAGAAGAAACCAAAGTCGTTGGGGCGCCTGGGTGGTGCAGTCGGTTAAGCGTCCGACTTCAGCCAGGTCACGATCTCGCGGTCCGTGAGTTCGAGCCCCGCGTACGGGCTCTGGGCTGATGGCTCAGAGCCTGGAGCCTGTTTCCGATTCTGTGTCTCCCTCTCTCTCTGCCCCTCCCCCATTCATGCTCTGTCTCTCTCTGTCCCAAAAATAAATAAACGTTGAAAAAAAAAAATTTTTAAAAAAAAAGAAACCAAAGTCGCTAACAGCTTGATCTTGGGTTTCTAGCCTCCGTAACTATGAGAAAATAAATTCCTGTTGTTTAAGCCTCCCAATCTGTGGCATTTTGCTATGGCAGCTCTAGCCAACTAATACAGCCTCCAAATCCTATACATCCAGTTGGACCAGAGGCTGCCTGGACAACCTCCTGGCCTATATCTCAACTCTCTGCTTCATGCTCTTTCACAGGAAGATCCAGTAGCCTGTAAATTCATCTTCCATTTTTCCAAAGGACATGGAGAACTGCAGGTGGGGCTGCTTGCTTCCTCTTCCCAACACAAACTACCCCCATCACTTTTTTTTTTACTGCTCTGCAATGGCCCCTGCAAGCCTCCTTGCAGAAATCTCCATATAAGAAAGATTTTATGGGTTCAGATCACCTCCAAACCACCCGAGCACCTGTTAGCTCTTCCAAGAAGTAAACTCATTTCCAGTGATAACAGCACAGTAAGTCTCCACATGGAATTATATCCAGCCAGGAGAAGAAATGTCAGCCACCCTCAGTCCCTTCTTGGTGAATAAGCCCCCATCCTGGTGAATAAGGCTTCTGGAGCCCCTTCATATCTTGGGAGAACGAACATTGGAGTTATTCCTCAATCTTTTTACATAAGTATGTGGATAAAGAGGTGATGTTTGAGATGACAGTACTAATTCAGCACCTCTTAGTAAGCCCAAAGGGAAGTGTCTGATCATAATTGTTGGCAGCTTTCTTTAGCATGTGGGAACTGAACACCTCTGTTCTCAACTTTGAGCCTTATTCATCAATTTGAAAGAAATAGGAAAAGTACAATACCACATACATGTACATATGCCAAGTTTTTACTCAGAGGTGTAGTTTGTTTTGACTATAATCGATCTGGTCTTCAACATCAGCCCCCAACTTCTAAGGGGTGGTGGGACAAGAATCAAGTTAAACCTAACTGGTTTGACACATTATCCAATCCCTTCAATAACCGCCTTCGGAAAATATTCAATCTCTTGGGAGAACTGCTCGGTCTTTGCTACAAAAAACTATGTTCAATGACTATCAATGTTTATTTTGCTTTGTGTACATAAGTGTGTCAAAGAATAAATTCCTAGAAGTAGAATTGCTGGATCATTCAAAAATATTCAATAAATATTTAAAAAATATATATAGGAGCACCTGGATGGCTTAGTCAGTTGAGCGTCTGACTTCAGCTCAGGTCATGGCCTCACAGTTCTTGGGTTCGAGCCCCACATCAGGCTCTGTGCTGACAGCTCAGAGCCTGGAGCCTGTTTCAGATTCTGTGTCTCCCTCTCTCTGCTCCTCCCCTGCTTGCGCTCTATCTCTCTCCCTCTCAAAAATAAACACTAAAAATGTTTAAATATATATATTTATAAATAAACATTAACAGTTGTCAGGCACTGTCAGTAGATAAAACAAAATAATTTCTACCTTTGTGGACCTTAGATTCTAACAGAAAAGAAAAAAAACCACACAAAACCACAATAAATATGTTAGTCCTATAATATGCTAGAAGATGGTAATAGCTACAAAAATAAGTAAAGAAGATCAAGAGGAAATGGGATCAGGAGGTTGCAATTCTAGGTCAGTAAAGTCCTCACTGAGAAGGTGCTATTTCAGCAAAGACCTGAAGGAGGTGAGGAATTTGGACTTGCATGTATGTAGGAAAGACTATTCGAGGCAGAGGGAACATGCCATGCAAAGGCTCTAGAATGGAAAGATCACTGACATGTTCAAGATAAAACAAAGAGGTCAGTGTGGCTGGAGCAAAGGAAGCAAGAAGGACAAAATAAGAGATAAGATCAAAGAGATTCTAGGACCACATTATGTAGGGCAGTGTAGCCCATTATGGGGGTTTTTGGCTTTTGCTCTTAATGAAATGGGATGCCAATAGAGGGATTTGAGCTAGACATGTGACATGATCTGGCTTTTGTTTTGAAATACTTGGTCTGAATGCATGTTAAGAATAGACTTCAGGGGCGCCTGGGTGGCTCAGTTCGTTGAGTGACTTCGGCTCAGGTCATGATCTCATGGTTCATGGGTTTGAGCTCCACAGCTCAGAGCCTGCTTCTGATTCTGTCTCCCTCTCTCTCTGCCCCTCCCCTCCCTCAAAAATAAACATTAAAAAAAAAAAAAAAAGAATACAGGCAGCAAGAGTGGAAGCAGGAGGCTATTGCACTCCAAATGAGAGATGTGGTGGTTCAGATATGGATAGCAGTAGTGGAGGTGCTAAAATGTGGTCAGAGTTTAGCTATATTTTGACTGTTGTGATGGAAGTTGCCAAATTGCCCCTCCAAATGATTGCAGCAATTTATCTCCCCACCAACAAAGGAGACTTCCTGTTTCCCCACACCCTGGCCAATGCAACACATTAATAATCTCCTGAAGTTTTGCCACATTGATAAGTAAAAAAGTAGCAGCTCTTTTTTTTTTATTATTGAATTTGTGTTTTTCTGTTTGTGAGCGAGGATAAATATTTTTCACATGTTTATAAAGTATGTTTTCTTTCTACCTGTTCATGCCCTTTGCCCATTTTTCTAGTGGGTTTGTAATCTTATAAATTGATGGGTCACAAATCTTTATATATTAAGGTAATTAGCTTTTTGTTTTATCTGTCATCCTTTCTCAGCTTGTCATTTTCCCTTGGCTTTTCTATAATATTTTTCCAATGTGGATATTTTTAATTTTTATATACTTAAAGTATATAAAATTACTGAAAATTACTTAAAATTACTGATCATTTATTTTTTTTATTTTTTTTAATGTTTATTTATTTTTTAGACAGAGAGAGAGAGAGAGACAGAGCATGAGTGGGGGAGGATCAGAGAGAGGGAGACACAGAATCTGAAACAGGCTCCAGGCTCTGAGCTGTCAGCACAGAGCCGACACGGGGCTCGAACTCATGGACCGCGAGATCATGCCCTGAACCAAAGTCAGCTGCTTAACCAAATGAGCCACCCAGGTGCCCCTTGATCATTTATTTTAAAATAACTCCTCCAGGAAAGCATTTCTTGTCCACCAATACTCCCTTTCCCAAAGTCTCTCTAAGTACATTGGTTCTCTAAATTTCCAAAAGAATAATCCCTGTGGTCAAAAGTCTAGAAACAAATGTAACCCTATTACCTTCCTTACCATATCTCTGAGCATAGTAAGAAAAATCTTTCAGTTAAAAAAAAAATGTATTTACATGGGCACCTGGGTGGCTCAGTCATTTAAGCGTCCAGCTTTGGCTCAGATCATGATTCTGCAGTTCATGGGTTCGTGGCCCACATGCCCCTGGAGCCTGCTTTGGATTCTGTGTCTCCCTCTCTCTCTGTCTCTCTCTCTCTGTCTCTGTCTCTCTCTCTCCCCCCTTCTGTCTCTCAAAAATAAATAAACATTTAAAAAAAAAAACAGAAGTGTATTTACTTTGCTAACTCTATGTTTTCCAAACTTACTAAATCACAAACCACAGCCATCACCTCATTTTCCTTTTATTCCTTATTAAATTCCATGGAAGTAGTTTTACTTAGAACATGGTTTGGGGGCACCTGGGTGGCTCAGTCGGTTGAGCATTGGACTCTTGATTTCGACTCAGGTCATGATCTCATCATGTTTGGTGAGTTCGGGCCCTGTATTGGGCTCTGCGCTTAAGGACATTGAGGGCATGCAGATCCTGATTGGGATTCTCTGTCTCCCTTTCTCTCCCCCTCCCTTCTCTCTTTGTGTCTCAAAAATAAGTAAATAAACAAACATTTTTTTTTTAAAAGAACATGGTTTTAAAATCACATTAAACATTGTAAGATCTATACCAGTGTCTGTCAATCCAGCCAAGAGCAGTGATCCTGGATTGCATTGTTTTGCCTACTCTCTTCCTCTCTCCACATTGCTCTGCCTGCCTCACTCACCTACCCACCCAAACCCTGTCACCAGTGAATGTGCAGGGCCTTACAGCACATGTATCGTGTACCTGCCTTACTCATGGTTTTATCGGACCCTTCCAAAGCCTCTCACTTTTCTTCTGTCCCACTCTCCTTATCCACTTATTTTATTTTATGTATCTCATTATTTTGCATTTATACATGCATGTACTTGAGACCTCTCTTAAATCCTTTCTGGAATAAGTCAGGGGATAAGTGAATATAAAGAAATAAAATTCCACCTATGCAGCAGAGATATTGGGGCTGGCATGTGAAGTGCTGAGGATATAAAGATAAGTCCCTTAAAAAGAAGGAACCTGCCACAGTGAGTCTGAAGGTTGAAGAAGAGTGAAAGGATTCCTGACTTCGGCAGCATATCAAGGCTCAGGAAATGCACGGTCCTCAACGCAATTGCCCCCTCCTGTCTTCATCTGTCTTAAGGTGGGTGGGGGTTGGGGGAGCCCACCAGAAGGCATGCTGTGGGTCAGCAGAAGACAGGAGAAAATTGAAATTGGAAGGGACCAGGGCTTTGGGAATCGGTCCAAATTGGGGCTGGTCTTCAACGAGGTCTAGCAAGTGCCATATGAGTGTCCAGCAGAGATCTAATTGAGCGGCACAGTAAAGGCCTTGGGATGTCCACTGTCTGGCAGTGCATGGCCAGAGCAGTTTAATTAGAACTACGAACTGAAGCAGCGGGTTCAGGGAAAAGAGACCAACCTGGGAGATGCAGAAGAGCAGAGTGGTTAAGAGCAGGAACATTGGTGCCATATTGCCTGGGTTCAAAGCCTAGTAGCCAAAGGAAAATTATTTATCTTCTCTGGGCCTTAGTTTCCTCATCCTTAAAAAAGGGGGGGTTAAGAGCATAAGACTCAAGCATAGTGACATAAAATGAGGACTAAGAGGAAGAACCCAGCAAGAAGCAATTTAGGCTCAGGAGAAAGCAATGGAAGCCAGGGGACCTGAAGAATGCAAATACCCCATGCTTTGTTTTTGGTTTGCTTGTTTTCGAATGATCTGCAAGTCAGGAGAAAGGTCCTAAGTTTAAGCACAGCAGGATACAACCACCATAAACTAATCATTTCAATTCAGTTACAGGCCTAGGACCAAAGGAGCAAAAATAAGCCATTCAAATATCAACTCAGCATCAGGGCCACTGCTTTCCCAGATGGCACCTTTTTGCAAATTGGAGGGTGTGGATGGGGTAGGGGTCACTTGCCCAAGACGGTTCCAAGTGATTTGCTTGGTGAGAATTAGTGTAATAGGTACACCAAAGTACGATGGCTCTGATGTGAACAGAATCACCAGCATTGTGTAGTGCGCATTCTACACAATCACATGCAGCCTTCCAGCTCCCACTGCACGTTTGTTTTCTTGTCTTCATACGGTCTGTAGCATATCCTTTATCACCAAAAGTTTTAAACAGCAAGAAAAATGAGAATGGTATGAACCATGTTAATCTTTCCTCCTGTGTGATAGACTGGAATATTTTAATCCTTCTGAAAATCTGTTTCACTTGAGATGTGACTACACCCAAATGCAATCTTTGAAAAAAGAACTTAGTTCAAAAAGTTCAAGTTGTTTAAAAGTTAAATATGTTGAATATGATCTCATGTTGGAAAAGCTGTGTTAGTAACTCCTTTATTTTGAAATAAACTTCTGGAGAGGTTTAACAAAAGCTGAAAGGCTTTAAAAACATTTCTGCAACAATTGAGGTCCACGGAAGTGTGTGACAGGGCTTGAAGCAGTTTGGCTGAAGCAAACACAAACTCCACTTCTGGTTTGGGTAGCATTTCTCCCTCCCGGCCGCCAAATTATTTTCCTTTCATCACAAACTAGAAAACCTCTTTGTTTCACGTATCCAGCTGTGCACCCATGGGCATTCATTCTGGTTTGGTCTCAGCTAAATGCAGAGAAACACAGTGGACCTGTTTCAAGTCTACTCTGCCAAGTCGTCATGAATTCATCACTATACTGTCACAAATGTCCTCCCACGGTGTTTTTCATTGCCTGTGGTACCGAAAGAAAGGAGCCAGTATTGTTTATGAAATGGCTGTGAAACAGATATTTGATTCTTTTCTTCCCTCAGAATCTGTTTTAAGCCACGGAAGCAAAGGAAGGAGGAAGAAAAAAAAAAAGAAGAAGAAGGGCAGTCACTTCAGTAGTATCAAACAGAGAAGAAGGAAAAGGGGAGAAAGAAATAGAAGGAAAGAGTTGAAAGAGAAAAGAAAAAAGCTAGAGGAAAAGAAGGGAAGGAAAGAGGAAAAAAAATCTCAGCTCTCCAGCCATATACCTGGGATATAAACAGACCCCAATTTGGAAGATTTTTTTTTACTTTTTTTTTTTTTTTACCTTAAATGACAAATGTCTACATCTTGTTAAGCTGTGATCTCTATCTTTACTACAGTATAAGCTTCATAATGATCTGAGACTTTCCTTCCCAAAGGTGTGCTATTTAGATTTTTCATCTGAACCTCTGGGTAACCAAAATAGGAGCTAAGGTTGAAACTATGTTGGAGGAACCAGAAGGTCCCTCCATCCTGCACTGCTGGATGACCCTGGAGTAGGATAAGCAAGCCAAGCCCCACCCAGGAGGAAAATTTAAGGAGGTGCTCACTCTCAGTCTGCCACCCTGTACCCGCAGGAACCTGACAGTGGGTGCCTCCTTAAATGTAGCACCCCAGGTGCCTTACTTACCCTAGCCCTGACCTGCTATGGGCTCCCACAAGTGTTCCTCAGCCCTGGCAGTCATCTCAGGGGCTGTTTCTTCTACCTAAAAACCAATTGCTGTGGCTCCTCTCCCATCTGAATCTCACCCTCGGCCCCCAACTCCTTCCCACACCATCCCAAGCCTTGCTCTCACCTAACTCAACCAAGCTGCCCTGGCCTCAGGAATCTGCGGCTGAGTTTTGGACAAGCCTCCAAGAATTGTACAGGTTAACAAGTAGTTCTGGACCTCACTTCAAGAAGGAAGAAAATCAGCCTAAGAGATTTCCTTTGTTAGGCTGTGAAACAATGAAACCACAATGAACGACATCATGCCTTACAAACCATCCAGAGTTCTACCCAAAACAGATTTTTATCGAAGGAGATGATAAGTCTAACAAGACAGGCCTTTCTAGTTAGTTATTGATTGGATTACGTTATTATTAGTTTAGACTCCTGACTGAGATTTTCTAGAGGCAATTGTGAGATCACAGAGGCACCTGCTGAGGGCTTGCTTAAATCACCCAGAGATACTCCTCCTCACTCTACTTCCTTCCTCCCCTATGAACAATTGCACTCTACTGGGCCTCTCTTAAAGAGAGGAGTGCAAGGGTGCCTGGGTGGCTTAGTTGGTTAAGTGTCCGACTTCGACTCAGGTCATCACCTCCAACTCGTGAGTTCGAGCCCCACATTGAGCCCTGTGCTGACAGCTCAGAGCCTGGAGTCTGTTTTGGATTCTGTGTGTGTCTCTCTCTCTGCCCTCCCTTGCTCGCACACTCTCTCTCTCTCTCTCTCTCTCTCTCTCTCTCTCAAAAATAAATAAACATTAAAAACAAAACTTTTTTTAAAGAGAGGAGTGCATATCATATCCCTCTGGTAGACTGAAAAGCATGGCTCTTGCTGGAGATAATCAAATGACTCTGGGGAGAACAAGGCAACCTATGTCCAAATGAGGAAGCCCCAGTGAGGACCTACAGGCCTCGCTGACAGGTAGGCAGAGCCGTGTCTGGGCCAGAGGCTCTTCTTCAACACCCACCACATCACCACAATGGGCAGCCAGCGCTTTCCCCACTTCTTCTAGAAGCAGCCTCTGGATCCTGAACACAATTCTTCCTTTGATTCTCTTGATGAAAAAGCAACAGGAAAATGCTGTGGCAATCAAAACTGCCTGAAAACAGCATATTAACCATTCAGAGTTTTAATTGAGTTAATCAAGGAACGTCAGCACATATGGTCTCTGCAGTTCTTCTCATATAGATGAACTCTTGATGTTGCGTCCTTGAGACATTGCTCCTTCTCACTCGAAGTCCCTCTCCCAGACAGGAGTCCAGGATTCACAGGAATGACTTCCTACTGGGAGGAGGCTGGAAATGAAGACATGCCTGACATTTACAAACACCTTCTCATTTACGTTCCCAGAGAACCCGGCCAGTCACATCTCAGTATCGCCGTTTGGCAAATTAGATTGATGCAGGGAGAAGCTCGGTGGCTTCCCTAAGGTAGCTCAGTTCGGAAAAGGCAGAATTAGAATTGGAACCCATGTCTACTCTTGTTACACTTTACCCTCTTTGTCCCTCTTCACCCCTGCCTGCCACTGTTTCCTCCCATAACGTAATGCTACCAATACTTTCCAGAGCACAGTGCCTAGTTGACTGGTTGGCTTATTTTTAAGAGCTGGGTCTTAGCCTTTCTTATCTGAGTTCCAGTCATCGGAAACTAATGCTGAACAAATCTTCTGAGGTCGCCTCACGCAATCCCTTTAAATTCTGATGCTCGGTACCTGGAGCGGGACCAGCACTGACTCCACTGCAGTGTGTTGGTGCTTCGTAGATCTGGCAAGGAGAAGCCCGTGTCCTAGATGTGGGGAGCTGATTATCTCAAGCCCCCACCTGTTCTGGAGACACGCAGGAAAGTGGTGAGGTCCATTGTGGTGGTGGTAAGGGGCAACATCCATACACGTCAATCATGTTCAACTCCAGAGTTCACCGTTTCTCTCCAGCAGAGCAGTTCTAGTCATCAAAACCCATAGGGAAAACACATATCAGAGTGAACAGGAAACAGATTCTCCAGCGCTTCTCCAGGCTTATTCCTGCATCTTCTTCTAGGACTCCCTGATTCCCTCATTCTCAAGCACTTAAGAGCTACCCACAGCAGTACCACAACTGAACTACTCCTCAAGTCACCCTCAATTCCTTGCAATCTATTGTCCAACATGGCCCCTTGATCTGAATCAACCCTGTCTGTATATACCAGCCCTATGAGGACACACCCTCCACACAACTTACCCGTTCCCAGTTCTGGCCCAATATTCATGCCTCAGCTCCTGGATGTCCTCCCCCCCCCCAGTTCCTCTAAGATGGGGTTGCAATCACAACTGTCTTTGAGGACCAGGAAGGTCAGGGAAATGTCTGAAGTGCTAAGTGCACAATGATGGGAACGGTGAGAAGTGTAGCAAACTAAAAGGTTCCTGCCCCACATAAATAAACTCAAATTTTAAGAACTTGAAAATGTTTGGTTGCTCAAAGTACTTCCACAGCCTGGATTCAGCAGGCACCAGTTTTCAACCCCTGCTTGCACTCTGATCTTGTAGACATTACTTTCTTTAAATCCTGACTCCGAGTCAAATGTATTTCTTCAGTATTTTCTTCACTAGTCACCATCCCTTTACATCCCCTTAATTGTATGTAGATTTTCTACCCCCATTATCTGGATTTTGTATTCTATACACCAGAAGGGCAAGAACAGTTCACCTTTGTTTCATACCTCAACTTTAGGTCAGCCCTGCCTCAAATTTAGTTAACCAGAACCTCCAACAGTACGTAGTGTAGAGAGCACAAATCTCATACAAAAACAAAACAAAACCTTATGTGGTGCAAGTCCTATTCCTACGGGTGCGCATTCGTGTGGTTGGTATCTTCGGAAACTCCTAACAACGGGGCAGAAGTTAATTTTCTGCATCTCCATAGTTCAGGGGAGAGGGAAACATTCTGTTGTTAATTTGCACCAATACAAATAAACCATATGGCTTTCTGAATGACAGAGTCACTGTGACACCCAGCCAACTAACTATGCCTGGGCCATTTCTCACTTATCTCCCAGAAAGCTGTCAACACAAGTAAACCTTGATGGCCCAAGAGTCCTTCTGTCATCTGCTTCCCTCTAGTGGACGGAAGAGAAATAGCAGGCAGTGGGATCCAGAATCCTGAACTCCCTGAGGCCTATTTCCAGAAGACCATTAACAGTCACATGGAAAAACCATCTCTTCCTCTGTGGTGTAGAGATGGAGTGATTATAATAAAAACAGAAAAAATGTACAGAGGCATCAAGCTATGTTTTTTTATTGTGGAAGGCAAAGTTTGTGCTGAAGTAAAATAAGTAGGAATCAATCATTCATTGGTGAGATATTAAACAAGCAATGAGGCTGAGAGGAAACCATGCAGCAAACACCAGTTTAAAAAAAAAGAAGAAAAGAAAACTTTTAGTGGTGTTTTTCTATAATATAAAAGTACACAAACTTTATTGTACGCGTTTTTCTTTGTTACACAAGTAGATATTCATCTTAGGAAGTATGGATACGCAAAAAATACAAATGAAATCACTCAGAAACCACCTTCCATTAAAAGAACACCACTGGTGAGGCACCTGAGTGGCTCAGTTGGTTAAGCGTCCGACTTCTGCTTAGGTCACGATCTCACGGTTCGTGAGTTCAAGCCCCATGTCAGGCTTTGTGCTGAGGGCTCAGAGCCTGGAGCCTGCTTCAGATTCTGTGTCTCCCTCTCTCTCTGCTCCACCCCTGTTCACACTCTGTCTCTCTCTCTCTCTCAAAAATAAAATAAACATTTAAAAAAATTTTTTAAGAATACCACTGGCAATATTCTGAGAATATAATTCTAGAAATTATTTAATGCATATATAAACATATGACTTTGTTTTACCAAATATAGGATCACATTTTACATCCGGTTTCACAATCTGCTTCATTACTGCCATATTCTGATGTCATCGAAGGTGTGTGTGAAGTTATTCCTTAACTGTGGTGTGCCGGCCACTCGGAGTGTGGGCTCATGAGTGGGCTATCCCAGGCAAAATTACCTGCATTTCTCACCTAGAGTCCCCCTCCTCTGACTTTTCCAGCTAGCTTAAACAAGTGCCTAATCATAGCATATCATGTTATTTTCCAGATGGTAGTTAAAATAATAAATCTGGGCATATAGAAAACAAGTTAACATGAGTACTATCTAACGTAACTGTATTTGTCATGGACTTAAACTGTGTGGATATGGCATTCTATTCCTGCTTTAATAAATATATTTTTAAAATTACCTCTGTGGAAGATTGTTTTTCCCAAAATTATGGGAGATCTTTAATGCTCTTAAGAGAAAATGTCAAAGGTAACCAATCTGTACTTACCTTAGAAGTGAAATGTGATCATTGTTTCTCCAGGCATGCGTAGTTTGCCCCCATGTGATAAACACAACAAGGAAAAGAACAGCATCTTAAGAGAAAATCCTGATGGTGGGGATGAAAGACAGCATGACCAGATTTAATGTTAAAGCAAAACTAAAAACTCCAGGATGGCACTTAAGTGAGCGTGATGGGAACGTATTGTTTCCTTATAATGATTTTAAATGGAAATTACAATTCAATCACAAATAAAAGTAAATTGTAGACAGTGAGGCGAACAAATCTGTTTCACTCGGATTCACGGTGATTATCAAATTAGCAGCTACTCATTCACCACTAACCATTTTCAGTCTACTTGGTCTCTCGAACAGCCCTGACTGCAGCTTCATGGGGATTGCAATGGTGGCAGCTCATCAGGGCTGTATTTTAGCTGTGCTTTTATCTTCCCTGTTTTTCCTTTTCATTGCTCAGCAAGGTAAAAGAAAAAAAGATCATTAGAGGAGTGAAGACTTGTGCTCGCACCTGTTTTTAAAGTCGTGCAACACCAGTTGAAGGCCTAACATCTGGCTCCAGGCTATCTCCCAGCCCGTCTCCTGGCACTCTCCCCTAATTAACTCCATTCCAGCTACATGGCCTTTTTTCACACACCAAGCACACTCCTGCCTCAGGGCCTTTGCACTTGCTAGTCCCTCTGCTAAAACATCCTTCCCACCTACAGCTGCAAAGTTGACGGCCCCACTTCATTCAGGCCTGAGTTCAGATATCCCCTCCTTGGAGAGATTGGCTTTCCCCAACTGATCCTTCCTAAAATAGCACCCCGTCACCCTCTACTTCCTCAGTCTGCTTTGTTTTTTCTTCCCAAAACATCTATCATTACCTAATGTGATATTATATGCCTATTTTGTGTTTTACTGTTGAATGAACACAGTATCAGGGAATTCTGACAATGTTCAGCGTGGATCTGGGAGCACATATACTGAAAAATTCACCAGGACATTTTGATGTACACCTTACTTAAGAACCTGGTTTAAGGGACTTCATAGCTTTTGGAATCAGGTTGTCTGGATTAAAATTCCAGTTTAGCAAGCATGGAACACCACAGCTGTAGGCCCAGTCAGAAACACAGTAGTATTAATACTCATCTCCCAAGGTTATGCTGAAGGTAACACAGGTAATGAATTCGAGACAACCTCATGAATCAGAAAGTGCTACATAAATATTAGTTATCAGTGCCCTATTTCTTCTCTGAAGGTGATCTCCTTATATATTGAAGAATAACATTTTTAAAATAAGAATAAGGCCTATTTTTTAATTAAAACCCCAGACAGTCTCTCTGAATCGGATCGTTGCTATTTCTATCCCTGAAGCAGTGCAAACGAGAAACGAGTCAAATTTGGCCAGTACTCGTGACCAATCCAATAATCCCATATTCTGAAATTCAAAGTTGCCAGCAGCGACTTTACCAGCCCCGCCCCAGAACGGCCGCGGTAAGAGCCGACCTCCCAGGGCCGCGTGTCCCTGAACTTCCCCATGCCCTTTGGCAGGCTCACTGCGGCCAGTGGAAGCGGCGGGGTGGGAGCGCGCGGGGATGCAGGACACGTGGGGCCCGCTGAAGGTGCAGCCTGGAGAGACCCGCAGACAGCACTCCTGGGAGCAGCAACAGGAAATGTGGCATTCTGGAAACATGAGCTCTAATCACAGGAGATTCCAACGTGATCCCGAAGGGGCAGGGTCCTGTGACAAAAGAAGAAAAAAAAAAAAAAAAAAGACAAAAAAAAAAAAAACCCAGCGAATTAAGGCTCCGACTTCAGCGGCCAGCTGGCAACGCCAAAGAAGTCTCAAGGTCTCACAACAAAAGTGGCTGTGATAGGAATTAGTCCTCCAGAGAACTGATGTATGGTCGCCTTTTATGACAGAGATTACCGGGAAAGGACTTCAGAACACACAGGTGGGGACATTTTGTTATTCATGTTTACGTAACCAAGGATATCAATGTTTTATAGATATACTTCTATTTATAAACACCGCTAGCGGGTTTAATTGGATCAAGAGTGACACCTAGTGGAAAAACTTTGCTAAGCTCTATTTTCTATCTCCCCCCAAAACTCAAATTACTTTATAAAATTATTCCACAGTATAATCAAAGTGTCATAATGCCCATGTCTTTGAAAATCGTATCCAAAATCCTGTAACATCAGTCTCCATAAGAATAACAGCAAAAGGGGACCGAAATAGTGGAACTAGTTTTAAAAGTATGTATGTATGAAGAAACTGATAAGGAAAGGCAACAGTAAATAGAAATAAGACAAATCTTTGTCCCGTTTCTTTGGCATGGTATGAAAATTTTCCATCAGATAAAGAGAACAATTTGAATTTGACTAGGAGTCTGTGAGTAGGACTTTTTGAATTGGAAGTAGGTGAAAAACAGTGGCCACTACCTCTGGAAACCCTGCTGAGTGGCCTGGCCCCTGGCAATTGTCCCCTTTGCTTGGGAGGTCCAGGAATCCATGCTTGCCCCCAGTCTATCAGCTTCTGCAATTCACATGTCCCAGCTTACACTGGAGCAGGGCCATCGGGATGCCATCTTGGCCTTCTAACCCCAGATCCTTTCCTCATTTTTTTCTGACCCTAAAATCAGGGCATATGACATTAACACCCAGTTGGACCATAAAACAGAGCCATTGAACTAAGGACTGCCACAGGAGATTCAAGATAGTCACTTGCTGAAACTACCTAGATGGGTATTTGCTCTTAATGATTTCCTTAAAGAATTTATTCTGTTCCCTAAGTGTCCTCTAGGATAATATTTTGCGCCCCTCTCCCCAACAGCAACTATTTGCTGCTGTTCAAGTGGAGGACTTCACCAGCCTTTCAGTAAAGTCTCTGTGCCCTCTGGTGCTGCCAGCTTTCTCTTAGTCTTTCATCTCCCCCTTGTCCCCGCCCCCCATCCCCAATCTGGTGGGATTGCAGCTTTCCAGTGTCTGATGTCTCTTCTTCGGCACTCCTCTCTTATCGCCTTCTCACAGGACTCTGGGCCCCAATGCAGGGTTTCCATCCCAGAGTGCTCCCTCCCAGCTGCCTCACAATGATTCCTCTGAAACTCACTGAGTAAACATCAATTTGCCATGAAACAGCTCCCACTCGAGCATCTCCTTTCCACTAGAAACATGCACTTTATGACTCCCATGCCCGGTCTGCACCACGCTGTCGGTTTGCTCTGGCAGCCCTGTGGAGCCTAATGGTGTAATTCACTCCTGTTTGTTTAATTGGTTAAATCAGATTGAAATGTGGTTTTGGCAGGGGTATAGTGTGCTTGCTTGTGTGTATTTTAATTTTCACACACTCGCTCAATGCTGAGACCCAGAGGCGCAGTTTAAAAATTAAAAGTTTACAAAGCCATGCTGATGACAGTCAACAACAATGAATAGGCTTCACAGCCAGCAAATACTTAAAATAAGTTTCATTATCTTAAAGAACTACTGCTCTTCCAGGCCCAAAGAGGCATTGCTCCCTTCTTCAAGGTCCCCAGACCAGACTAGGCCAGCACCACCAGGAAAGCTTCAGGAAAAGACACAGTCCTGGACCCCATCCCAGGTCTTAGGAACTAAAACCTGGAATCTCTCTTTCTGCAAGCTCTCAGCCAGCCCCACATATTTTCAGTCCAGTGTTTGGAGGCATGACTCTGAATCACTGCCCAAAGCTCACCTCTTTCAAAAAGGTGTGATAAAGCAATTTTTGCTTGTATTTCCCAGTCTAAAGACATGCATACCATCTTGATTTTTGCCATGTCCATGTACCACCTGCACTGCAATTTACCTAATTTATCTAACTTATCTGTATCTGATTTACCTAATATAAATATATAAATATATAAATATAAATGACTTGCATTTTATATAAATGAATTTCATTTTTTAAAGTTCTTTCACTACTATAAAATCATAACTTTGATGTATATTTTTTCTAATTTTTCTAATATACAATATAATAAGTATACACCATTAAAAACTGTTTTGAAATGCTTTTCCCTACAACGACATGCATAGTTTTTGTACCAATGGTACACATACCATACCTGAGAAAACACTGATGGAAAGAAATAATCTGTAGTCCCACTTTTCCTTTCAAAGATGGCCCTAGGGAAAATTATGAATAGGAGAATTTTGTATTGAGGGCTCCATTCTTCACCCACCCTCTGCTTCCTTTAAGCAATAACCAACTAGATCACTGGAGGTATGGCCCAGGTATCAGTAATTCTAATATAAAACCAGGGATAAAACCCATCATGCCATTTCCCTTTCCAAAGAAAATTTCTCCCCAGTTAGGAACTCCCATTACCGCCTACTGCCTCCATGGGGCTACCTTGTATTCATTGATAAACAGAGGGTAAAAAAGCCACTTAAAATATTCTTACAAGTGCAAATCAGAGCCAAAAGGCTAATGTCTTTACTCCAGAATTCCAGGGAATACCAACCTCCAGGGCTGTCCTGTGTTCGCACTGCAGTGATACACCTCTGCACCCACCATGGAAGGCCCTGGTTTCTTCCTTTCACCCTCCACCTCTTCTTATTCTCTGATTTTCCCTTCCATTAGTTAAAAATAAATGACATACTTTTTTCTTATTTTGAAAGCAAATATTCGATGTAACAAAAATTAGAAAGAAAAAGTAAGTAGCCCACAGAAACCTTTTTAATTTTTTTTTCAACATTTTTATTTATTTTTGGGACAGAGAGAGACAGAGCATGAACGGGGGAGGGGGAGGGGCAGAGAGAGAGGGAGACACAGAACCGGAAACAGGCTCCAAGCCATCAGCCCAGAGCCTGACGCGGGGCTCAAACTCACGGACCGGGAGATCATGACCTGGCTGAAGTCAGACGCTTAACCGACTGCGCCACCCAGGCGCCCCAACCTACAGAAACCTTTTTAAAGCTCCATAATACAACTGTAGAGACACTTACTTTAACCCTTCAGGTTATATATTCAGAACCCTTTCTAGAATATGTGCCAGGGTATTAGTCACAGATTGATGTGTGCTGAACTCACTGCTAAAAAAGAATGAGAAGTATTTTATTCTTTTTCATTCCTAAGCCAACTCTGCATCCTGAGCCTGAGCTCCATAGCTCCATTGCAGAACTAGAAATGGAAGCTAGGGGGCGCAAGAAGGCTGAGGCCTCCCCTACCCAGAAGGAGGCTGGTGTTGAGTAGAGGAGGTCTAAGCCAGGAGGACAGAAGGTTCACTAGGGAGGAGGCCAGTGGCAGTGGGTTCTGTGAATGGGGAAGACCCAGGGTCCACCCCACAGAGCCTCCTGTGAATGGGGAATTGAGCCCAAGATTTTTGGCCTTATCCTATAGCATAAGATCCTCGTACCCAGTTTGGCTGAGGAAATGAAGCTGCCATCTTAGAAAAAGGATAATGAGCTCCCACAGAGACCTGACCATTTGTAACCCCTCTGTTTGCTGTCCTCTATATAAAACTCAGCTGAGATGGAATTTCCAGCCAGTTCTGGTGAGTGGGAGAGGGCCAAAGTTACCTCATCTAGAACTCTTAAAGCCTATTGACCAAAGCCACTGAAAAGGGAGTTGAGAGGGGCTTCTCAGGGCAGTGAGGTTTTATATGGATACTTTTAAGGAGACATTAGGGCAACAGGGATCAAATTTGGATTGGATTCTGTCAAAAAGAAAGGGAATTTGCTGATGACTATCTTAATTTTCACCCTGAAAGGAAAAAACTGAAGTGAGAGATATCAGTTTAAAAAGATGGGGCGCCTGGGTGGCTCAGTCAGTTAAGTGACCAACTCTTGATTTCAGTTCAGGTCACTATCTCAAGGTTCATGAGATCATGCCCCACATCTGCTATCAGCACAGACCCTGCTTGGAATTCTCTCTGCCCCTCTCTCTCTACCCCTTCCCCATTTGCTCACTCTCTCTCTCTCAAAATAAATAAAGTTAAAAAAATGTTTTAATAAAAATATAAAAAGAAAGCAGCAGTCATCAGTGTTAGAGAAGATATTTAGTTATCTTTATGGTTATAGAGTGGCCTTGTCTTTATCTTGTTCCAAACATAGCCAGAATGTCACTGTATGAGCATTCTTTATATTCTGTAAACATTGTTAATTTCCACTTGGCAACATCATGATCCAACTGCTAGCAGAGCCATTTTTCACTTTTCTGAACAAAGGAAAGTATTTTCTCTTAGACCAAATTAATATCCATTATATATGTACACATAGATGTTTTTATAAATAAGGAGTATACTATACATACTGTGTGATAATCTAGTTTACCTAATAACATATCAGCAAGAGTTTTTCATAACAGTACTTATCTGCATCATTTTAAATGGGATAAACGGGTTTCCATTGTGTGGATGAGCCATACATATTTAACTAGTCCCATACTGCTCGACATTACATGCCTGTGTGTGTGTGTAAGTGCATGTGTGTGCGTGCACTGGTTTTCTTGGGCTGCCATAACAAAGTACCGTAGACTGGTGGCTAAAGCAACAGAAATTAATTTTCTCAAGGTCCTAGAGGCCAGAAGTCTGAGATCAAGGTTATCAGCCTCTCTCCTTGGTGTGTAGATGGCTGTCTTCCTCTGGTATCTCCTATGATCTTCTCTGTGTGTGTGTGTCTGTGTTCTAATCACCTCTTCTTATAAGGACACCAGTCATATTGGATTAGAGCCCAATTATATGACCTCATTTTTATTTTTATTTCCTCTTCAAAGGCTCTATTTCCAAATACAGTCACATTCTGAAGTAATGAAGGTTAGCATTTTAGCATATGCATTGGGCTGGGTGGGTGGGGGATACAGTTCTACCCATAACAGTTTGTGTGTGTGTGTGTGTGTGTGTGTGTGTGTGTGTGTTTATGCTTTTGTAATCAATGTAGTTATGGATATCTCCATATCTAAGATTTTGTGTATATCCACAGTTAGTTCTTAGGATACATTTCTAGAAGTGAGATTGCCAAATCCAAATAGGACCACAGTTCTAAGGCTTTGGGCAATATTGTCAAATTGCCCTAAAAGAGTTGTTACAATGTACATTCTCACAAAGATGAGTAGGGGAGATTTTAGCCCTGTTTCCTTCAATGTGCTTTGTAGTGTTGCAATTATCTGCTTTTATTGGTTTTACATTTGGTAGATTTATCCACCTCCATATGAGTTCAAATGGCCTCAACGTGTTAGTGAGACCAAAACTATCCATTTAATTGCTTCACAAGTAAGAGTTTTCATCACTAGTTAATTAAACAAGTCAAAGGGAATGTCCTATTGGTAGTAAATCAGGACTGATTTCCTTACACAAAGGTCAGCATGTTAAAGTTAAGTTGTTGATGACAAAAATAGTTCCTTGATTTGTATCTCAAGCATTTATTATTTGGTACTCTATGACATTGCAGTAAACATTCGTTGACTATATTTTAAACACTATCTGATCCAATTAGAATCGTTTGGTTGCAAGTGACAGAAAAACTGAATTTAAATGGCTTAAGCAGAAAGGGAGGTGGGGGTGGAATTTATTGACTCATGTAACTGAAAATCCTGGAAGACACTATAGCCACAGGTGACGCTTCATCCTGAAATTAAAGTCTGCCACCAGGATCCACCTCTGTTTGGCTGCCTTGGGACTGGCTCGATGCCTAAGCTGTCTGTGGTGGCCTCTGACAGCCTCAGGCTTTGCCATAATAGTCACAAGATGACTGCAGGAAAATCAGAAGGAAGTCATCATTTGATACTGGGCAGGAAAACAACGAATACCACCATTCTGATTCTCCTAGAATTGTAGAGCTAGTAGGAAATTTGGAAATCGTTAAGTCTAATGAAGGTGTTTGTTTTGTTTTGCTGGATCAAAGATCTTTTGTTTTCTTCACACAAGGTCTTATGATGAAGCAAAACACGTAAAACAGAATGAAATTGAGGTGCTTAGGTTGAAACCAGGGTGGGGACCCTAAGCCTCAAATATTTCACCCCATCTCCTTTTCCTCATCCTACCTGAACCTCCCACAAGATGCCCTGGTCACTCTAGAGTAGGGAAAATGAGGCCCCTAGCACATGCATGGCTTGCTCTAGGGCAATAGCGCATGAGTGACAGAGCCAATGGAACTCGAGTGCCCTGACTCTGTCCCCTCTGTCTTACTGATTCCCTCACCTCTGTTTACTTCTCACTGCCATTTTGAATATTGTGTTTCACTTCTATTTTTGATTTAGCACTTCTGCCGCCACCAAAAGAAAAAAAAAAAAAAAAACCAAGTCAACAGAATTGGAAGGCTCAGTTGTCCACCACGGGTGTAGAGGCACAGCCCTCGTGGCTCCACCCATAGTGGATCATTGAGACAGACTAAGGACCAACCAGATTCAGAGTTACACTGAGCTTCTGTATTCTCCAAGTCCACTTGAGGTTTTTATTTTAAATCACCAAGATGATGCCCCAAATCAGGGTTTCTCAGGGTATAACTTACAGATTTTGTGGCTACTTCTCTAAGATTCTCTTAGAAATTCCTGAGTTTAGAAGATAGTTTTGGACAGGGTGCAGAATGAGCAACAGAAGCATAGTGAACCAAAACAAGAGTCCTAGGGATAGCTGTCCTACGAGAAAGGAAGGTTTTCAGTTTGACTTTAAGGGAAAGAAAAGTTTTCTTTTAGTACATAGTTGAGAGTTAAAACCATTATTGAGAAAGAAATTAAAAAGATGACCAAATTTATGCAGATGCAAAAGGAATCCTAAGTGATTAAAAATAAAATAAATACTTTAAATAACTAAAATAAATAAAAATAAAATAATAAACAATACCATCTATGTCTGGTGAGAAGTATACCCCCAAAATATCACCAATACATTTCATTTGCATGTATAGCCAAGGATAGATATGAGGAACCAATGTAATTCACTATAGACTCACTCTCTCTCCCAGTTTTAATTAAAGCTTTTCTTATGCAGAAGATTAGTGACATAGAAAAACTGCATTAATAAATTTTCCAAATAAAACAAAATAAAAGGTTAAGAGTCATTGGGAAACTGGGTAACTTTCAGAGCCCCATAGATACAAGATTGTGGGTTAAAGCCAATGGATAAATGTCACAAGAGACCAGGAGGGGAGCAAGCCTCTCCTTTGCAAAGAACAAAATTTGGAGGGTCTCATTAAAGATAACTCCTCCTTTATATGGAGGAAAATAATTTCTATCAGAACAATGCTTTCTAGCAAAACCCATACATAACCTTTTTCATTGTACACTGGTATTCTGCAATTAAAAGCAATATTTAATTTGCTGAAGCTAGATATGTCGAGTTTCTCCAAATATTCAAGGTATAAAAGGAAACATTTTCCCTTGAACATAGAAGAAAAAAATTAGGAGAAAACTGTGTGTGTGTGTGTGTGTGTGTGTATACTCACACATCCCTTTCAGATCCAAACTCACTTTGTGACATTAGTAACACAGAAATATATTAAACCTATCATTATTTGTGGGTAGAATCCTGAGGTCTAGTGCACAGAGAAATGTGACTGTCAGGAGAAATAATTCAGGTCAGGGAGGCATACATTTTTTTCATCTTTGTGTTTGAATCACCAAAGATATTAATTCACGTCCCCCTGTGACCACTCACTTCACAGTTCACACCTCAGTTTTTTGTCACTTGCCGTTATAATTTTATATTTACTCATCCATCTTTCCCACCACCAAACTCGGCAAAGATGAGGACTGTACCTTACTCATTTAGGATCCGGAAGGTCCTAGGAAAAGGCTTATGCCTCAAGCATTCAACAAACTGAGCAGGCACTCAATAAATAACAGGCAGAAAAGCGATCAAATGAATTGTATCAACACCCCTTCCACACTTTGATTTTCTGCCATTTTTACGTGTGTGTGTGTGTGTGTGTGTGTGTGTGAATTAATAAAAGGTTACGTGTAAATTCCAAAGAAAGATTGGGTCAGAAGATTCAGAGACTATGGCCAAATAAGGATTAGGACTGTGGAAGAAAGTTCTAGAAACAGTGGGTAAAATTAATTTATCCCCAACAATGACTTTTGCCTTTCTCCTTTGTCAATTTAATAAAAAAAGATAATTAAGCCTAAAAATGCAGCATTGTCAGGGAAACAGCAGCTGAAGACAAATAGGGTATACCAGAAGAGGGCACTCTTATCACAGATATTTACAATTAACATTTTTTTGAACGTTTGCCCACAGCAGGGCCAAGGGAGAAAGCCCGGCATTCTTTCCAAAGGAGCTCATAATTCTCCCAGCCAAGCAAGGAAAAGGAAAAACACCAAGGGTAAAAAATCTAGAGAACAATGCCAAAGGTGATGACCATGCTCCCTGGCCATTGCAGTCTGGAAGCAGAGCTTTATATGGCTCTCAAAGGACTATTTACCTCCTCGTCACTAAAACTCAAAACAAAAAAAAAAAAAATGCCCAAGGGAAACTATACCAAGCCAACCACATTCTGGTCTGCATTGACCACTCCCTCTGTATTGCCTTTCAACTCTTTTTATTTCCATTTATTAGAACAAGTCATTTCATTCTAGGGCCAGACCAAACCAGGTTTGGGGACATTTGCCAGAAATCTGTAGTATTAAGTGATAGTGTTCTACTTTTGGGGGGAAGAACGGTTACATTCTCCCTTATGCCCCATGGACAGTGCCTGGGCTTGTGAGCTGTGGAAACAGATGAACCCTAATCTCTGCCTTCACCCTTCTTTGGGACAGTTGCAGACTGTAGACCTTTTGATTATCCTCTTCCTCTGACAGCTGTTATTAAACATGATTGATCCAGAGATTGGGAGGTCAGTACCCCACCTCATTCTGTCCCCAAAGTCCTGTCTTCCCCAAGACTAGCTCTGTTTGGGGATTTCACGTTATGTCCAAAATATATCCTTCTCCTAGAGTATGTATGACTCTACAATTGCAACTCAATTGCCCACCCTGATCCAGCCCTCTTCATTCCTATGAGCTCCTAGGGGGTGTCTCCCTGCTCCAGTCCTGGTCCTCGATCAGTCCCACCCCCCTTCCGCCCCCACCTCCTCACCCCCACCATTGCACTGGAGTTCCCTTCCTAGATAAAGATCTGATCCTTGACTACTTCAGCCTCACTGCCCATCATTCTTCCCGTTGTTTACTCCAGCCAGATTGGCCTCTATGTTGTTCCATGAACATAACTGTGCTGCTGCCTCAGGGCCTTTGTACTTGCTGTTCTCTCTGTCTGGAATTATATTCTCCAATACCCACATGATTCATTCTCTCACTTCGTTCAGGCTGTGCCTAAATATCATGCCCTCCCTGACCATGGGCATCCAAAGCAGTACCTGCCGTATTACCCTCTACCCTCTTACTCCTCTTGCACTGTTTTATTTTTCTTCATAGGATTCATCACTCCTTGACATTATGTTATGCAGCCGATTGTTTATTTCTGCCAGCTCCATGAGGGCAGAGACTTCGTCCCACCTTGCCCAGGGCTGTATTTGCAAGTACCTGGCACTTTGGATGCTCCCAACAAATATGTGCTTAATGAATTAATTAAACCATACCTTTCATCCACTCAATTCTATCCTCCATCCCCTCAGGTACTCCTCATTCATTCCAGAATTAAACCAAACCCTACGGTGTGGCATTCATTCATGGCTCATAATCTGACTTTCTTCTCCTTTTCTGGCCTCATCTCTTATCACACCTTTGCCCCCGCAATGGACCCTGAACGCTAGTCAAACCTAGTAATATACCCTCCACTCTCATGCCTGCAAACCTTTGCTGCTGCCTTATGTTCCATCATCATCTGTTGAAATCCTGCTAATCTCTCGAAAACCTTCTGACACACTATCTCCCCACAAAGGAGACATCTCTATTCTCCCTCCCATCCCAGCCATTGACAGTTCCATCCTTTGACATCAGTTTGTACATCTCTTACATTATGTCCTGTGTTACAAATTATTTCTCCATTTAACTTTCTCTACAAGTAGACAAAATACCCCAACCAGATATTCAGTCTTTTAACTCCCAAGCACATAGAGCAGGGGTCTCAAACTCAAATGCCCACAGAAGCTAGGCAGAAAGTGAAGTACATGGGTGTATTTGTCTGCTTGGGTTGCCATAACAAAACACCACAGAGCAGGGGCGCAAACAACAGAAGCTTACTTTCTCACAGCTCTGGAGGTTGAAAGTCCAAGATCTAAGGTGCCATCAGCATTGGTTTCTGGTGAGAGCTCTCTTCCTGGCTAATAGATGGCTGCCTTCTCTCTGTCTGAGGGCCTTTCCTTCTCCTCTGTATATACATGGTAAGAGAGAGAGAGAGAGAGAGCTCTCTGGTGTCTCTTCCTCTTCTTATAAGGACACTGGCCCTAATTGCCTTCTTTTTTTTTTTTTTTTAAGTTTGTTGTTTGAGAGAAACAGAGACAGTGCAAGTAGGGAAGGGGCAGAGAGAGAATCCCAAGCACACTCTGCACCACCAACACAGAGCCCGATGCAGGGCTTGAACTCACAAACTGAGCCAAAATCAAGAGCTAGACCCTTAACCAACTGAGCCATCCAGGCACCCTGTCCCCCCTGCCTCCAATTGCCTTCTTGAAGGCCCTATCTCCACATATGGTCACACTGGGATTCGGGCTTCAAAACATGAATTTGGGGGGACACGGTTCAGTCCATAACAAAGGGCCAGATGGGGTTTAAGAAAACTGAAGGCAGTTCCCCACTCATACGGGGGAGCTACTACTCAGCTCTAGCACACGATCCCAGGCCTGACACACAAGCCTCATATTCCCCAACCTTCAGGATTTGAAAGAAACTGAAAATTGTAGGTGAAATTGTAGATGTAATATCTTAAATTTAAAATACCGGTAACCAATTAAAACACAGACTTAACTTATGACAGCAAAACATATACCGTCTGCAGGCAGGGTTCTGCCTGGGGACCAAGAATTGGCAGTGTCCTGGATCCCGGGCCTATAGTGCCAAGCCTATAGCAAAGCCTTGTTAAATGGTAAGCAAATGGTTCATTGATGTACTTGTGTGCCATTGTTTGGAAAGCTCTGAAATGAAAATGATTTGATGGCGAAGTCTGACTTCTGACTTCTGGAAAGACTGCCTACTCCTCCCCCGTTTTCCGTTGTGTTTGTCCACTAACAAGTTCTGCTGTCACTGCCCGCCTCTCCATTCCCGTCTTCCCTGCTCAGCCACACAAACCAGGGCAGACCCTTCCTCAGGGCTGCAATTAATAGGGGAGAGGGAGAAACTGGAGTCAGTTCACAGAAAGCCACAGAAGAGATTAGAGGTCTGAGGAATAAAGATCAGGAGAGGTTAAAGGAGCCAAGGTAATTCTGTTCAGAGGCGAGAGGGTTACAGGGTTAGCCAGCAATGGTTTTCAAGTATATAAAAGGCTCGTGCCCAGGACAGTAATGAGCTGTTCTCCCTACTGAGAACAGAACAAACAGAAAACAGACTCCAAATGCAGCATGGGGATTTGGATGTTTTCCCCCTAATATAGGCATTTGTAAGGACTTCTGTGTTTGAATGGACCTTTACAGTGGAAAAGTTCTTTTTTTCATTCATTATCTCCCTTCTGGTTGTAACATTTTGTGATCCCAAGAAAGTCCTGTTAGAAAAGATTGTTCACAGTAAAAGAACGAGCTGTAAGGTGAAAGACTTTCATCTCTTCTAAGAAGATGGTGATGTGATGTTGCTCAACGAAGAATATAATATTTCTGTATTTACCTATGAGATTCGCTTCATACAGAAAGCCACAGAAATCCAAATGACTCTGGTAATATGTTCAAGGCCACAGATGGCTATAAACACCCACATCTTCCCCATCATGTGCTTTCCAGCTACATACTGAGAAAGCTAGGTTTTCTCCAGTAAACGAGGAGGGGTAATGAAGATATATAAACAAATAGATACACATGAGCAAACAAACAACCTGTTCCTTAAGAAGTGCAGAGTCATGGTCCTCCAGGACAGAGATGAGCCGCCCTCGCAGGACAGCTGGACGTTTCCTAGGAGCCTCTGTGGTGACTTAACGTTTTCTTAACTTGGGAAGTGAAAGGGACAGCAGGGGAAAGCGTTTGTCCTTGGCAACTCTGGCAAACCTGAGCTACAGGCTCCAAGGAATCCCCCGGCAGAACAACACTGGTAAAGTCCTGGATGTTTCCTGTGTGCGTCCTTTCCCCTCTGTGGCCCAAAGCCCCCCAGCCCCCGTCCCTGGACACCTCCTCCCATAGCGGGTTCTTTTTGCCAGGTGCACCCACGGAGAGGGTTAATCAGACCTGGAAGCCAGCCTGTTATCTTTCCTCGCACACTCTCTGACCAGGAATTCCAACCAAAGTGATGTGTCCTTGCTCCTTTCAAAGACGGCCCGTTGTCACATAGCTCGTGGGACTGAATCTGGAGGATTTCCAGGGTTTCAGATAAACACATGCCCTCACACGCCCCGTGCAGGTAAAACCTGCCTGGTTAGTCTGTGACATTCGCTCAGTCCCGAATTCGTCTTTCCTCCTCTTTCTGCCACTTCCCAAGATTTACTTCTTTACCCCGATATCGCCTAATTACATTTTTCTTCTTGGTGGACTTTTAAGGGCACTCAGTACCATATTTTCATATGATTATATTAATCAATCAATCAATTAATTAATTAATTAATCAAGAATGACTATCAACATTAAATCAAAGAGAAGTGTTTTGGGATGCTGTGTTTCTTGTGGTAGGACTCTATCTGAAGGGTATGATAAGGAGAGGGGATTCTGTTTAATCATAAACTGTTGCTGGACATCTGGACTCAAGGAGACTACAACAGGAATTTGGAAGGCTAGCAAACATGACACAGGTACTTAAGACCATGAATTTAGAAAAAGCTGAAGGGGCATCTTATCTTATTGCTGGTTGTTTCCTCCGATGCTGTTATGCTCAGTGCTATTGTGCTCTGCACTGGCTTAAACAGCCTAAAAATGGAGGGATGAGGTCATTGAATCTACTTTTTTTTTTTTTTTAGTGTTTTATTTGTTTATTTTTTAGAGAGAGCATGCATGCGTGGAAGTGGGGGAGGGTCAAAGAGATAGGGAGGCACAGAGTCTGAAGCAGGCTCCGGGCTCCGAGCTGGCAGCACAGAGCCCGACCCAGGGCTTGAACCCACGAACCATGAGCTCGTGACCTGAGCCAAAGTTGGACGCTTAACCGACCGAGCCACCCAGGTGCCCCTTAATCTACTTTTAATGAGTAGAGATTAAATTACTCATTTGAAATTCTGTCGCATAAATTTGGAGCCAGACAAACCTGGGTTCTAATCCCAGATCTGCCATTTGCTGGGAGAACCTGGCCAAGAAATGTCCATCTCTAAAATAAGGACCATACCAACCTCCAAGGTGATTGTAAAAATTAATTTAAATAAAGATACATCATACACATAGCAGTTGTTAGCACCTTATCTTTTGAGAGGTGGAACGCACCTCTCTAGATTCCAATCAAACTTACCTTGAAAGTGCACACCAACAACCTGGAATATTGTGGCAAAGGCAGTCCTGGTATGGGCTCAGAGATTGTACTTCCAGTGTCTTTCACTGAGGTACAGAGTGTGTTCAGTGTATCCTGGGCAACCTCCCTCTGTCACCCTTCCTCCATCTTCCAGCAAACTCATCCATATCTGCCCTGCCCCAAGGCTGCTCCTCTTCTTACCCTCTCCTTTACGTATGTATGTATTTCTTTATTTTCATTTAATTTTCTTTATTTTGAGAGAGAAAGAGAGAATGAGCAGGGTAGGGGCAGAGAGGGGGAGACACAGAATCCCAAGCAGGCTCTGCACTGTCAGCAGGGCTCGAAGTCACACACTGTGAGATCGTGACCCGAGCCAAGATCAAGAGTCAGACACTTAACTGACTAAACCACCCAGGCACCCCTATCCTCTCCTCTTTTTTTTTCTTTTTTAATGTTTGTTTTTATTTTTGTGAGAGGCAGACAGAGCACGAGTGGGGGAGGGGCAGAGAGAGAAGGAGACACAGAATCGGAAAGCAGGCTCCGGGCTCTGAGCTGTCAGCACAGAGCCCGACGTGGGGCTCGAACTCACGTCTCTTACTGCAAGATCATGACCTGAGTCGAAGTCGGACGCTTAACCAACTGAGCCACCCAGGTGCCCCTTTCTCTCCTCTTTAATCAAAACTCTTTTTCCTTTGGGACTGTGATGTTTTGTACATGCTCAGGCAAAGGTATCATCAGTTCCCTCATCAGCCAACTAAAGAGTAAATGAAAAGCTCCTAACTGCACTAGATACTCAAGAGGTCTAGGTAAATGTGAGTTCTCATCCCTCATCTATGAAATGAGAGATCTGAACAAGGTTACCTCTAAATTCCTATAATTCCACAGAAATTCATAGCCAAGTGTGAAGCCAGGGTATATTTGCGTGCTGGCAGAAATTTTTTAACCACCCACACTCCCTCGAATTGGGACTAATCTCCAGTTGGTAGGTTAAGTGATATTTCAAGATACTGAGAGAAACTGGATTGCCCCCAGCCCCCACACGAAGACCACAACAGTATTAAGCTCCTCACCACCCCACTTCTGAAAGGTGATTGGCCCTTGCCTTGAACACAAATATGATTAGAGAATTAAAATTAGGGTTACCACCTGTTAAGAATATTTGTGGACAGTCCAAGGAACCATAGGTCAACTTCATCCTAGAGGGACCCTTTGCTCAGAAGCTGTGTCCTCAGGTTATCAGAAACATGACAGGCTTTTTGAGCAGACTCTAAGAATGGCCCAGGCACCCCAGGCTTCTGTAGCATCTCCTGGATTCAGGCTAAGGTGAACTGACCTCAATACGGCACTTGACATTAAGTCAAGTTTGGAATTCTGTGGCTGGTTTGTCAGGCAGAGGACCATCCACAGGACTGATGGCTCCATAAGAGCCCGGTAATGAAATTATGTGCCTAGGATACACAGCTGGCAATTATACTCTCTGTGGATCACTTCAGGCAGCAATAAAGATAAAGTGCTTTATAATGTATTCATTCATTTCAATATAGTCAGTAGTAATGTTAGAAAGTGGTTCATATCAAGAAAAGGCTGTGAACTGCATTTGAAAAGGAAAAATGTGTTTTCTTAAAGGGATTATTTTGGAGAACCAAATGTATGTACGTGAGATGCTTCATTAAATCATAAGTCAGTTTGGCAGGTGATCCTAATATGCTCCTGGCAAAAGTGGGAATTGGAGCCATCGAAAGTGGAAACAAATGAGCTACAGGTGTGCCTTGTTTTTGTTCTGGGTCTCGCTTGGATTATTATGGGCTATATCAAATATATTTCAAAAAGTTTGTAGTAGATCATCCCAATAAGCAGATTTCAAATTTCTGGGAAGCATCAGATATTTATTTGATGGACACACAAGAGATAAAATGTGGTTTCTAGGATATTCTCTTGGAGACTCAGCAGCTTCTGGGTAAATACCCTATTCTGAAGCTGTTCTCTCCCCCTCTCTCCCGGGAAAGAGATAGGTCACACAGGGGGAAAACTGGACTCTTAAAGGAAGGTGAAAAACACTGAGATAACCACCCAGAGAAGGGGACTGTCTTAGGAGAGGTTCTTCTGATACTTATAAAGAAGGTAAACCTAGAGAGCACCAAACGGGGTCCCTAGCCTTGTAATCCTGCCACCCACCATCTAAACTATTGTTTCTTCTAAGCTAATCCGTGTTTTTTTTTTTTAATTGGGTTTGGGGGGGAGGTTGTTTGTTTGTTTGTTTAGAGAGAGAGAGAGAATGTGGGGGGGAGAGAGAGAGAGAGAGAGAGAGAGAGAGAGAGAGAGAATCTTAAGCAGGCTCTATGCTCAGTGGGGAGCCTGACAAGGGACTCAATCCCATGACTCTGGGATCATGACCTGAACCGAAATCAAGAGTCGGATGCTCAACTGACTGAGCCACCCAGCCCCTAAGCTGATCTATGTTTAAAGGTAACTCATCATCTTCCTTTTCTTCTTCTTCCCAAATTAGCCTCCTTTTTTAACTTTCCTATTTCATTTACTTAATTCACCTATCTGTTGAGAACCTATGTGCCAGGTACAGTGTTAAGGGCAGAGTTAAAACTGAGGCACAGTCTTGGGTTGCCTGAGAGGCTCAGTCAGTTAAACGTCTGACTTCGGCCCAGGTCATGATTTCACGGTTCGTTGGGTTCAAGCCCCAGGTTGGGCTCTGTGCTGACAGCTCAGAGCCTGGAGCCTGCTTCAGATTCTGTGTCTCCCTCACTCTCTCTGCCCCTCCCCGATCACTCTTTCTCTGTCTCTCAAAAATAAATAACTGTTAAAAAAAAAAAAATGAGGCATAGTCTTTGTCCATTTGCCCTCACATCCTAGTAACAAACAAAACAGAAAATAACCAAACAAATGACTACATAATATATTGTTAGATGAGGAAATACTAAGAAAAATCAAGCAGCGTAAGGGGAAAGAGAGGAATGGAGTAGTCAGGGAGGGCCTCTCTAATGAGGGTACATTTTAGCAATGTCTGTGAACCTGCAAGAACTTTAGGGGAGAGTAATATTTTCATGTTTAGTGTATTGGTTGAAATTTTCAGTTTTCAAATTAGGAAGGTAAAATAAATTTGGGGAGAGGCAAGGTAGGGACTGAGAGTGAGGAAGCAAGTCAGGTGGATAGCTGGGGGCAGAAAGTTCAGGATGGAGAAACTGGCAAGTAGAAAGGCCTTGAGGTGGGATTTTGCAGGCCTTGATCAAGGAGCAGCAAGGATATCTGTGTGGCTGGACAAAGTGAGCAAGTGGGATGAAGGGTAGGGCACGGTTCTCGGTTCTTATTCCCCTCCAGCATGGAAACTACAGATGCCTTTTACTCCTCCAACCTTTTCCTTGCTTCATCCCACTATATTTGGTTATCTTTTCTAAAGGATGATTCTCTAAAATCACCCTCTCCCCGCTCTCCCACCGGAATGCAGGCTCCATTCGCTTTATGCCTGGATTACTGAAGAGCATCCTAACTGGCCTTCCAAACCCGTGCAGCAGCATCTATTGCTCTAATCACTTTAAGCTTCCAGATTAATCTTCCTAGAGCATTGCTTTCATCAAATCTTTTCCTCCCTTGCATAAAAATGGCTTAGCATTACCTATAGGACAAAGCTCCTTAGCGTACCCTTCCTCCATTCCTGCCTCAATCTGGCCTCAACTCCATCACTCTGTGTCTCTGTTCCCACCTTCCCAACTCCAGCGACCTCCCCCACCATCATGCCGTATACTGGGTGTCCTCACTCTCAAGCCTTGAAGCCCAGCCGAAGACCCACTGTAGCCCCTCCCAAAAAGATTGTCTCCTCTCTTGAACAGCTGGCACACTAAGTCGCAGATATATCTCCAATTTACTGCCTAATGTACAGCACTTATAAGGCTCAGAGCTTTCTTCCTTATCCTAGCTCACCGGTTATACTAAATTCGTTGAGGCCGGGAACCAGGTCTCTACATCCTATACATCATTTGAGTGTCATGTATTTACAAGCCATTCTTTATATTATATGTGGTCAATAAATACTAACACAGAAAAAATTCTAGGTTGTTAGGCATTGAATTGGGGGAAAAAACGAAATAAAATGATCGTATTATGTCAGTGAAGCCATCCTTTTTCTGCAGACAAAAGGGGCTATTCGATGCAAGGTCATTTTCCCTGTCATTCGGAGGAAGGTAGCCCAGCAGCATGGTCTCCGACATCTTATTTTGTTCACCCCTATATTCAGTAACTAGCTACCTAAGTAATCAGATATCTTACATATTTATTTTAAGCACTGAGTATACGTAACTACAAACTTTCTAGGGAAATGCTATCAACGTGACTGAATAAAATGTAGAAACTGTGCACAGCGATGTGGACTTCTAGGAGGGAATGGTAACAGATCTGAAGAGCTTTATAAAAGTTAAAAGATACATTTCTTCAGTCTTCAGTACCAATATCAATAGGTGGGCAACAGCAATATTTTTTTCCTACACAGAAAGCTCACATGGGTGCCAGTAAAAACATAGGCAAAGTTCATAAATCTTGCATTGTTACGGAGAAAATATAAAATCTCATTTGTGAATCAAAACGTTTCTAACAAGAAACCAAAGTAAAAATTCCTTCCACCTTTGAATGTCTGATGGCCTTGCACACAGTTGCCCGGCAGAACTGAACTGTCTGGACAATATTTTATGTGTGTTCTTTGAAATTAGCACCTGCTAGAGTCTTTGAAGTCCTATCTTTCAAAATCATAATAACCATAATTAGGTTTAAAATAAAGGATGCAAGAATTCTGTATTCAATTCATATTTCATCTGGTTTCGGCAAGATGAAGCCCTTGAAGGGACGGGTGGGTGTGTAGGTGGCTGGGCGGGGCTGGGTGGCAAATCATTAACTTTGCCCTTTCTCTTACCTTGATTCCTGGAAAGCCAGGCTGCTCTGGTTACACCCCCTCTATGAAGGCTCAGGACAAGACTTGCTCATGATGACAGTAGGCAAAGGCCTTTCCTGACAGGAGATGCAGCGGCCCGTGTACCCTCTGGGTCTTTCCACTAGCTGAAGCCTCGAATTCCTTCGTTATTGGATAATTTGTACAGCTTTCTTCCTTCTCCGTGAGCCCGCAGGAATTCTAAGGAAAGATAATACTTCAAGCTGTCTTGTATATCTTAGGGCAAAGGTTGAAATTCTAGGCTTACAGGGCCAGGCAGGGCTAGGAGGGGACGGAAGCGAACAGCTCCAGTGAGCCCCGGCAACATGGCCCACCTTCCTCCTGCCAAGTCTGCTGACGTTCCCGAAGAAGCCCAAAAGCCACTTTTATATGTGAAATCCACCCCTTCCCTTTTTCTAATGTTGACAACTAACTATGGCTTGTTAAAACACCTTATAGACCAGGGGCAGGCGGGTGGCTCCGTCATTTAAGCGTCGGACTCTTAAACTCAGCTCAGGTCACTATCTCACAGTTCATGGGTTTGCTCCCCGTGTCGGGCTCCGTGCTGACATCATGGAGTCTGCTTGGTATTCTCTCTCTCCTCTCCCTCTCTGCCCCTCCCCTGCTCGTGTGCTCTCTAACTCTCAACATAAATAAACATTCAAAAAAAAAACAAAACTGTACAAACCAGACCAAATCCAGCTGCAGGCCAGCAGTGAAACTTGTTCGCAAGCTCGTCTCAGTACAGCGTGTGGGCGAAGGGTGGGTAAGAGTCAGTATCCACCTGGTGGACAAAGGCAAGAGGGAGGGGCAGAGCTTCAGAGAGAATGCAAAGGTCTGGTGGGTTGAGCAGCTTTGCCAAAAATGTGCTCTGCAGCAGTTTGCATGGGAGCCCGTCACCGGGAGGGAAGGGATCACACAAGGAGCCTCTGGTGGCAGCCTTCGCCACAGCCCCTTCGCCCTGAAGGCCCCTTCGCCCACAGCCTCTCTGCCTCTACTCCACCCTTCGTTCAGGCCCACCTTATGCCATTCCTGGGCACATTAAAAAATATATAAATTATGGCGTTGCCAATATAAAGTCAAATATGAACCAGGTTAGAGTATACTCATTTTTTTTCTTCTGATTTTAAAAGAAATTTACATTTTTTTCTCGGGCCTTAGGCCCGGGCTTACAGCTCTTAAAAGATAAAGGTGGTCCTGCCTCCAGCGCAGCAGTGCTTGGCTTAAATGCCAGGTGAAAACTCTTGGTTATTAGCTACTGGTGCGTGTCACTGTAAAAATGACAAATCAGTAGTCACGTTACGAGGCAGCTACGTTGCTGTGGACATAAGCATAGGCCATAAAAATGGAGTGCGTGTGTTCAAATCCCAGCCTTGCCATTTGTAATTTAAGTGACATCAGGCAAGTCATCTGCCCTCTCTGTGCCTTGATCTCCTTATCCATGAAGGAAGAATAACAATACCTCTCTGGGGATCACCGTGAGGATTAAATGGGTTAGTATATGTAAAAAGCTTAGAAAGTCACCTGGCAAAAGGAAGAAACAAACGTTAGGTATTATTTTGTTCTGTTGTGTTCCCACAACTGACTGGCTTTATGGTTCTGAATGTTGATGAAATTACTGCATTAACATGTAAAAACTCTTGAAGAACCAAGCATTCTCTGGTCACGAAGGCAATAGCTTTATCTAGATTCCCTAAAGGTAACAACTCTATAAAATTCGAGAGGTAGATGAATATCTATGCAGGCTTGGCTTGGCTAATTTTTCATTTTATTTTGTGTTCTTTCTTTCCCGATTTCCCCCATTTGTCTCTAAAAGAAGTTCAAAGTGGAGACTTGAACTTAGAAACTTATCCATGGATTGTGTTTTATACCCTGAAGAGATATGGTCTTTCAATAAATATGCCTTGCATTTATCAAGTGCCTAGCAGCCTTCGAAGCACTCAAACATTATACAATGTTATGCACTTGAATTAGCTAAAAACAAGAGGGAATTTTAGAAAATTTCATGACACTGGGAGGACCCAGAGTGCCGATCTCCCTCATTGTCCTGGGGTAATCGTCAGCGGTGATTTCTGTTGTTATCCAGAGAGTCATAGAGTGAGCAGGAGTCTCTCAAGTTATCAGCCCATCCCTCATTTGCTAAACACACAGTTGTTTCCTCAAGGTCATGTTGGTGAGTCTCAAGCTCTTCATGTCTAGTCTTGCCATCTCTGTCATCATTTTGCATATGTTGCTTATTCTGAGTTCTTTTCTATGAATCCACCCATACCTGTAATGCTAGAATTGTTGCAGCTAAAGGCAGTTACAGACTTTTGTGCAGATTTTACATTTCTTTTGGTGGAAACAAAAAGTGGTGCTCAAAACTGCATGTTAAATGAATGAACAAAAGTCCTTTAAGCTGTCATTTCATGTTATCTTGTGATCATGGACTTCCTCAGCATTTTATAAAGCAGGAGGAGGAAATAGAGACCATCGTGCATTATCAGGTTCTCAGCCTACATGTACTCCATATGGTTCATAGCCACATGTGCCATGAAGCATTTCTATTTCCAAATATTTATAGATATATTAAAATGAGTGTTGTTTGATTGCAGAAGAGCTGGCAACAATGTATCCACAGCCACATAATTTGGTGATTCCTGAAGATAAGAATAAGGGAGGTCATGTGGAATTATGAGCTATGCTGAGCCTGCATGCCTTGCTCTCTCTACATAATCTATTTTTAACTGCTCAAAACTACAAAATATATATGTGTGTGTGTGTGTGTGTATATATATATATATATATATATATATTCTCATCTCATCTGAAAGAATGACTCAGCTTTATTTTTTAAAGTTTATTTAATATTTATTTTGAGAGCGAGAAAGAGCACAAGCAGGTGAGTGGCAGGAAGAGTGGGAGAAACAGAATCCCAAGCAGGCTCTACACCATCAGCACAGAGCCTGATGTGGGGCTTGAACTCACGAACTGGGAAATCATGACTGGAGCTGAGATCAAGAGTTAGATGCTTAACTGACTGAGCCACCCAGGTGCCCTAGGAATGGCACAGCTTTAAATCTCTTACACCAGCCAAGAAAAAAAATGCAGCTTTCAAGACACAGCTTTATTGTAGTCTAATAGTTCCCTTTCTAAAAAAAAAAAAAATCAACAAAAATCTCTTGCACATTTGCAGAATACTTTAAAATCAGCAATTCCTCCCAATAGTATTGTTAACTCACTTTGTAGTGAAGGTGCTAAAGAAAGTTTGAGACACATTATGGACTTTTTATAACTCACATTCTATTCAGTTGTTGGGTCCAGTGAGCCATGCTGTGTTCCTAATGTTCAAATAGATGTCCGAATCTTTCTTTGGGCCAAAATAAACCAATTGGTTGCATCAGAAATAGCTGCTTTGTTAAAAACCAGAGTCATTTATAAACAGAATGGTCGTTTCCTTATAGCAAAAGAACAAAACCCGTTACTAACCTATGCTCACATATGATGTTCAGCTCTGTGGGCCAAATGCAATTCCCGAACATAAGCCACGTCAGCATTAAGTGCTGGATACAGGCTAATATATGGGCTCTTTTTAACTGGACTATTAAGTCCATTAACATTTAATGAAACAATTTTACCTTTACCCACAAAAACACTCACAATGCCTTTCCATCAACTCCCTAAAGGCAAAACAACATAAATTTAAAAGAAAAAGAACTGTGAAGCTTTGCTCAGTGCAGATGATTTCCATAGGACAGGTTAAGTCCTGAATTTCTGTCTCAGTGCAGTCCATATTTGATTTTTACTACAAAGATAAACTCAAACTGGCAATTACCCTTTGCTAACCTTACCAAATAATCTCAGCGTGAAAACACTGGCATTTTTCTTACTAGAGTGTAATCTATATAGAATTAACTGAAGTAATTTCACAAAGAGTCTTAGTAATCCATTTCACATTTATGCTATGAAGCATTATCTTTAAAACTATCATGTTAGTTATTTTCCCTTTACAACAGTCTCAAAGTAAAATTATATTCACTTTGGCTTGAATGATGAAGAGCTAGAAACCAAAGTCCTTTACAGAGATGCACTGTCACATTGACACAGAGAGATATATGTGGAATGCAGGTAACTCAGATTGTCTGGTCATTTGTGCTTTTTTTCCCCATTACCTTCAACACGTACAGGCACTAGTTTAAACTTATTTTTGTTCTGAACCTATGTCTCCATATTCTTATAAATAATATTCCCAAGGCCTATTTTGAAACTTCTAACGTGGAGAGAAGAGAAATTAGTCCCCTTATTAAGCTTTTTAAAAAAATTATTAACATATTCTTATTCATGTTTCTTAGCGTGATGCACTAGCTGGACAATTCTATAGATTTAACGACTCCATATCCACTCCTCCAAATCTGACGCCTTTGGAAACAGCTCTCCCTCAGTTAAAAAAAAAAAAAAAATCAACTACAAGCATCCATGACTCCTAGTCATGTTTTTGGCAAACTTATTTAATAATCTAATGATTTAAAAATACATCATATTTTTTTAAACATCTGTCTTGAAAGACCTCACATAGCAGCTTCAGGGATTTGAATACCTTTGAGAAACCTGAACATCTAAAGGAGTTAGTGGGACTGATGCAGTCAAGGCACTGAACATTTGACATGGCAGTTGTAGAACTTGTAAATGTACCACAGTAGGAAGCAGCTTTCCATGGACTTCAAAGAAAACGGCAGTTAATTATCTAGCTTTCAGGAGCGATGTGGACTTTACCGTGACAGCTGTTAGGCGAGGACACATGGGCATCTCCACAACCGAACATCAGCTCGTGTCATTGTTTGGCTTGGATCTCATTGGAAAGAAATGCTTAAGGTCTCAGCTTGGTTCAATTCAAATTAGTCTAAGAGTTTTCCCAGATGGTTTCTCAGCACAAGCTTATTTCTCACCCCCAGAGCCTGTGCCTCACCATCACCTCAGATCTGCAGTCGACATGCTGTTTGCATATGCTCAGGCTCCATTTTTAATGCCATGCATGGGATATATCCATTTGAACTTTCTCCTCCCTGTTTTTATTGTGAATTCAACCTGGGAGTCTTGTAACTTTGGAGAGAAAAGAAATGCTGCTGCTTTTTAATCTCTCTCTCTCTCTCCGTCTCCCCTGCTCCCTTCCTCTCATCCACCCTCCTCACTTTTTTCACCAACAGAGAAGATTGGCTGTTTCTACCTGGTGCATGACCGGTGGGGTGTCTTGGGGCGTTCTTCGTGGCGGGCCAAATATAGTGGGCCCAACTATTATTTGGCTTTCATGAATCCTAGCATGGCCTGGCTTGTCCACAGTTTCCCAGAGCATCAGCTCCATTATGGAGCCGGTCAGCCTTCATATCAGCCATGACAAATGCCCAGAATAACCAAGTTCATTCTTGGCTTCTCCTAACACCACCTCCCAGTGGAGCATTGTGGTCACAACTGTGCACTTTGCTGCATCTAGCACTATTTTTGGATCCAGAACTCATCCTTCTTGAACAATGTCAGGTCGTCCATAAACACAGGGGATGTGCCCTCAAGGAAAGAAGGCGAAAAGAAAGTAAAAGAACATATTCCTTTGATTAGACCTGCTGGAGATAGGGAAGGATGAAATTTGAAGGGGAAAAAGTGAGGGGCAGGGTTATAGGGTTCAGAAAACTGATTAGAAAAAAAGTTGAGAGAAGGAAAACTTCTCAAAAAAAAGAAAAAAAATGAAGTGCCGAACTGTTTGATATCATCTGAACTAACTTCTTCCTTTTCAGAAAAATGTCTGGCTTTAAGTACTCTAAGTTAGTGAGGTCTTGCTGTTAAACTTAGAAAGTAAAAAGTAGAAAGAAAAAAAAACCACTTGAACAAAAATCCCTAGCAATTGCTGATCTCTCATTGCCATTCACTTCAATCAGCCCCATACTGTTTCGTGACATGTCCAAAGTCCCAAATGAGGCCTTGCTGATTTCAAGCAGTCGGTAATATATGTGCAATATATGCAGATTCATCTTCTGGGGACTCCAAAAACCCGGACTCTTCTAGTCCCTCCACCTCCAGGAAACAAATATCAAATGCTTTCATCTTTCTAGTAGGAAAAATGTTTTCAAGCTGCTTGTAAAATGTGCGGTGTGAGTGATTTGACAAAAATATTATACAAATTTATTAATTACCTTTAAACATGTTTCTTTGCAGTTTTCAGCCCATCTTAGATTAAGTGCTGAGCAGAAACTGGCTTTGTTTCTTGCCGCCAAATTACACAAGATGCATAAATCTTTAATGTTCTTGGTTTCCTTTAGTGACTCTGCTTTCTTATAAAAGTGCCCAAATACCTCTGAAACGCATGCAGGATAAATTCCCAAGATGCCAGGCTTCGGGCCAAAGCACACAAAGGTGATAGGCTGCAGCTGCTTCCTTCTTCCTAAGGAAAATGGTGCAAAGATGCGAGGCACTGGATACTTGACAAACGTGTGATTGCCAAGTGTTCAGGTTCTGTCTTCTAAGGAGATGCTGAGTAGACCATGTTAAAGCAAACTGCTTTATGTGGAGAGTACATAGTTAATTAAACCTATGTTTGCTAGTCTAAATAAGGCAATGTGTGATCAGTGAATCATAAAAGCTGAGAATGGGAATGTACTTTAAAAATCATATGGCCTTGGAGTGCCTAGGGAACTCAGTTAAGTATCCAACTCTTGGTTTTAGCTCAGGTCGCGATCTCACGGTTTCATGAGTTTGAGCCCCACGTTGGGCTCTGCACTGGCAGTGTGGAGCCTACTTGAGATTCTCTCTCTCCTTCTCTCTGCCCCTCCCCAACTCGTGCTGTCTCTGTCCCTCTCAAATAAATAAATAAAACTTTAAAAAAATTATGTAATCCAGAGATCTAATCCAAGAATACCTGCTATAATACTCCTACCAAGTAATCATATGGTTTTTTTAAAAGTTTATTTATTTCCTGACAGAGAGAGAGAGACAGAGAAAGTGCACATGAGCGTGAGCTAGGGAGGGGCAGAGAGAGAGGGAGACACAGAATCCGAAGCAGTCTCCAGACTCTGAGCTGTCAGCACAGAGCCTGACACGGGCCTCGAACTCATGAACTGTGAGATCATGACCTGGGCTGAAGTCGGACACAACCGACTGCACCACCCAGGTGCCCCCCAAGTAATCATATGTGTGAACAACTCTGGAGCAGAGCATCTACTTTGTGTTAAAATAGTCTATACACATACACACAATTGTAATTCATATCAGACAAATGGATAATCTCTATAACATGGAGGGCTACTACATAATAGCTCTGACAGTGAAGAGCCTGCTTGGGATTCTCTCTCTCTCTGCTCCTCTCCTGCTAGTGTTTCTCTCTCTCTAAATAAATAAATAAACATAAAAAGAAATAAACACAGATATGCTAAACTTCACTCATCAAATCAAAACCACATTGAAGTACAGCTTTTCAGGGGCACCTGAATGGCTCAGTCGGTTGAGCGACTGACTTCAGCTCAGGTCATGATCTCACGGTTTGTGGGTTCGAGCCCCACGTAGGGCTCTGTGCTGACAGCGTGGAGCCTGAAGCCTGCTTCTGATTCTGTGTCTCCCTCTCTCTCTGCCTCTCCCCCACTCATGCTCTGTCTCTTTCCGTCTCAGAAATAAATAAACATTAAGAAAGCAAATTAAGAAAAAAAAGAGAGAATAGCATTAGAAATACAACTTTTCAAATATCTCATATATTCCTGCTAGGAGTATAAATTTGTACAACCCCTATAGAGTAAAATTTAGTAATTAAAATAACAAATCTATATACATGCTTTTATTCACTATTTCAACTTTTAGGAATTTTTACACAGGCAAAATGATCTATTTATATAGGTAATCACTGAAGTATTGTTAGTGGTAACAAAAGATGTGGAAATAACCTAAATACTCATTAACAAAGACCCAGTTAAATAAACTATAGTATACCCATGCAATGGAGTACTATGCAGCTGTAAGTAACAATACTACTAATAAGGCATCTCTTAATGTTCATAATAGAAAGTTCATCAAACTTTATTGTTAAAAGTTACCCTCAGGAAACTAGAAATGCAGACCTTCCTCAACTTGATAATGAGCCACCATAAAATAAATAAATAAATACATAAAAAACAAAAACAAAAAAAACCCTAACATCATAGTTAGTGGTGAGAAACTTGAAGCTTTCCCACTAAGATCAGGAAGAATACAAAGATGTTCCCTCTTACCACTGCTTTTCAACATCACACTGGATATCCTAGCTGATGCAAGAAGACAGTAAAAGGAAATAAGAGGTATACATATTGGGAAGAAAGAAAGAAAACTGTTCACAGATGACGTGATCATCTATGTACAAAATCTGAAACAATTGACCAAAAAAAAAAAAATACTCTTGGAGCTAATAAGCAATTATAGACAAACTGCAGGATTCAAGGTTAATATACAAAAATTTACCACTTTCCCATATACCATCAGTGAACAAATGGAATTTGCTTAAAACACATGGCTATTTACTTCAGCATCCCCCCAAATGAAATACTTAAGTATAAATCTAACAAAGTATGTACAAGATTTATATGAGGCAAACAATAAAATTCTAGTAGAAGATATCAAAGAAGAACTAAATAAATGGAGAGATATTCCATGTTCATGGGTAAGAAGACTCAATATCATCAAGATGTAGGTTCTTTTCAACTTGATTTATACATTCAAAAGAATCCCAGTCAAAATTCCAGGAAGTTATTTTGTGGATATTACCAAACTGGTTATAAATTTTATATGGAGAGAGGCGCCTGGGTGGCTCAGTCAGTTGAGCATTCGACTTCGGCTCAGGTCATGATCTCACAGTCCGTGGGTTCAAGCCCCACGTCAGGCTCTGTGCTGACAGCTCAGAGCCTGGAGCCTGCTTCATATTCTGTGTCTCCTTCACTCTCTGCCCCTCCCTCACTCATGCTCTGTCTCTCTCTGTCTCAAAAATAAATAAACATTAAAAAAAATTTCTTTTTAATTTTATATGGAGAGGCAAAAGACCCAAATAACAAACTCAAGACTAAAGAAGAGCAAAGTTGCAATACTAACACTACCTGACTTCAAGACTTACTATTAAGTTACAAAAATCAAGACAATGTGGTATTACAAAAGAATAGACCAATAGATCAATGGAGGAGAATAAAAAGCCCGGAAGTAGACCCACACAAATATAATCAATTTATGTTTGGCAAAGGGGCAAATGCACTACAATGGAAAAAAATTCATCTTTTCAACAATTGGTGCCAGATCAACTGGATATTCACATGCGAGACTAGGCACAGATTTTACACCTTTTACAAACATTAACTCAAAGTGGGTCATGGACCTAAATGTAAAACACCAAACTATAGAACTCCTAGAAAATAGCATAGAAGAAAATTTGGATGGCCTTGGGTTTGGCAATAACTTTTTAAATATAACACAAAAGGCACAGTCCACAAAAGAAAGAATTAATAAGCTAGACTTCATTAAAATTAAAATTTTCTGCTCTGTGAAAGACCCTATCAAGAGAATAAAAAGATAAGCCACAGACTGGAAGAAAATACTCGCAAAAGACTTATCTGATAAAAGACTGTTGCCCAAAATATACAAAGAACACTTTGAAATAATACACAAAGAAATAATAATTAGGGAAGTGCAAATTAAAACAATGAGATGCCACTACACATCTATTAGAATAGCCAAAATCTAGAACACTGACAACAACAACTACTGGTGAGCATGCGGAGCAACAAGAACCCTCACCCATTCCTAATGGGGATACAAAATGGCACATACAGTTTTGAAGACAGTTTGGCAATTTCTACAGAACTCAACACATTCTTACCATATATCCAGCAGTTATGCTCTTCAGAGTTTTTTTATATTAAATATAATTTATTGTCAAATTGGTTTCCATACAACACCCAGTGCTCATCCCAACAGGTGCCCTCCTCAATGCCCATCACCCACTTTCCCCTCTCCCCCATTCCCCACCAACCCTCAGTTTGTTCTCAGTATTTAAGAGTCTCTTACGGTTTGCTTCCCTCCCGCTCTGTAACTTTTTTCTCCCCTTCCCCTCCCCCATGGTCTTCTGTTAAGTTTCTCAGGATCCACATATGAGTGAAAACACATGGTATCGGTCTTTCTCTGCCTGACTTATTTCACGTAGCATAATACCCTCCAGTTCCATCCATGTTGCTACAAACGGCCAGATTTCATTCTTTCTCATTGCCAAGTAGTATTCCATTGTATATGTAATATGATCTTTAGTGTTTACCCAAAGGAACTGAAAACGTAGCACGTGGCTGTTTATGGCAGCTTTATTCATAATTGCCAAAACTTGGAAGCAGCCAAGATGTCCTTCAGGAGGTGAATGGACAGATAATCTGTGGTACATCCACACAATGGAATATTATTCAGCACTAAAAAGAAATGGGCTATCAAGCCTTTCATGAAAAGACGTGAAGGAATCTTCTATGCATATTACTGAGTGAAAAAAGCCAATCTAAAAGATGAGTGGTTGCCAGGGTGAGGAGGAAGGGAGGGATGAATAGGCAGACACAGAGGAACTTCAGAGCACTGAAACTATTGTGTACAATACTGCAATGCTGGATACTTGTCATTATACATATGTCTAAACCCAGGGGATGCACAACACCAAGACTAAATCTTAATGTAAACTATGGACTTTGGATGATAATGATATGTCAGTGGAGGTTCACTGATCGTAACTAACACGGCATTATGGCGTGGGATGGTGATGGGGGGAGATTGTGCGTGTGTGAGGACAGGGGGGTATATGGCAACTCTGTACTTTCTGTTCAGTTTTCCTGTGACCCTACAACCACTCTAAAAATAAATTTTGTTAGTTAAAAAAAAACATACCACATAACAAGATGTATAAGATGTTCCCTTCACGTAAACTGGGGGAAGGGATTACCTATATATTCACTTTTCTGATGCATGAAATGGTTACCTGTGGGGAGTAGCACAGGAGTTGGAGGAAGACTTTTTACCATACACCTTTTTATACTTATTTTTGAATGATTAAAAAAATTATTCAAAAAATTAAAATGATTAAAAATGTATGAAAACAGTCTATCCTATCCCTGTGTTACAGTCAGTTAAAAAAAAATCTCAGCATTGAAATACTGCCTCAAACAGTTAACTCTTTTCATATTTTTTTAACAGACCATCACACAGTGATCTATTTATTCTAACCCTAAAAATTTGGGCCCAATTTTCAATCTTCTTGAAACCAATAAAAGTGTAAAGAAAATCTTATAAAATCTCCAAAAGAGAAAAATCAGATCTTAAAAGAATGTGGATTCTTGTATGACCCTCCACCATTTTTTTTAATTTATTATTTTTTTAATGTGTATTTATTTCTGAGAGAGAGAAAGAGAGATACAGAGCACAAGCAGGAGAGGGGCAGAGAGAGGAGACACAGAACCCGAAGCAGGCTCCAGGCTCTGAGCTGTCAGCACAGAGCCCGATGCAGGGCTCGAACCCACAAACCATGAGATCGTGACCTGAGCCGAAGTCGGACACTTAACCTACTGAGCCACTCAGGTGCCCCTCCACCATTTTTTTCTTATTTAAACTTTACCTTAAACATCAACTATGAGTCTTGATGATTTATCTGCTGTTTAAGGTCTTAACTGTAAAGCCTCCAGTCCAAAAGATTCTGTAGGCAGGGAACATGTTGTGCTATGTCGCGGACGTGTTGAAAACACCCAGCTGTCCTCACCAGCTGAGCATATTCCTTGGGAACCACTAGTAGCAGGGTTTCTGGACCTTTAAAAGTATTTTTTTTTTCTCCTGACCTCAAAAAACATCCACACACCTTCTCTAGACAAATGCCATTTCTTTCAGAACCGATTAGTCCAGGTCTGTCAGACAAATTGCTGTAACAGATATGTTTGGTAAAAGCCGTTCTCTGCTTGTCGGTCAGGTAGTTATACCTTTCTTACAGATATGCCCTTATGAGTTTCACCGACAGTGGTCACAGGCTTTCCTGAATTTGATTCTAGCAGGTGGCAGGGCGGCTCTGCCCCTCCTTCCTTTGGGAGCACTCACTTGCCTCCAGAAAGGGCTGCCCTCAGCTGACACCAACAGAACTTGCCAAAGAGTTCACATGCTGATTTTTTGATAGGCCCAGTGAGGTTAGATGCAATCACCACTCTTAAGCTTTTGGCCCAGCCAGAGGCTGGGTGTATCCCAATGATGTACCGTGACCGAACTGTTTGGGCTGTGGCACCCTGTTTGGCAATAGTATGGTGTAGTTTTATCAAATTCTGGCAACAGCTTTCAGCTCTGTAGTAGTCAAGGAAGATCCTGGCCTGCAGGAAGGGTTTTCCTGATGCGTACTGGCAGCAAAAAAATCTTCAGCTCAAGGTCAGTCCACACTGCACAGATTCTGTGTACCCCCCAGCCCTTAAACTATTGATCACAAATCTGTTTCCGGAAAATAGATGTTAGTAGATGATGTTTCCTAAATACTTGCCAATGAAAATTAACGCGGTAGACATTTTAGTACATTTTTTGAGCTGTTTAAATCCAAATCAAAACTTTTATCTCAATCATCCAACAGAACATAACCTGAAAAACTTTGGGAGCCAAAGATTTATCTGGTTATCACACCAAGAAAAAAAAAATCCAAAAACAAAGAACTTGAAAGTTCATCAGAAGCAAAAGTGAAAACAACCAGAAGCATATGTTTAAGAGCCATATAAAACAAAACAGAAGGGAGAAAGTATTTTTTTTGACATTTATTTATTTTTGAGAGACAGAGAGAGACAGAGCATGAGCAGGGGAGGGGCAGAGAGAGAGGGAGACACAGAATGTGAAGCAGGCTCCAGGCTCTGAGCTGTCAGCACAGAGCCCAACATGGGGCTTGAACCCATGAACCGCAAGATCATGACTGAGCTGAAGTTGAACATTTAACCAACCGAGCCACCGAGGTGCCCCATGAAGAAGTATTTTAAAGCTCAAGGGCTATATTGATCTGTGTGGAATAATAAAAAGTTACTTGTTCTGACTTTACTTTTAAAAAATCCTTAAAATACAGATTTCGAAAAAAACCTTAAATATTCCTTAAAAAATTTTAGTGCCAGGACTCAGTAAACGTCTATTTCTATATAAACACCTCTTTAATTTATAAATGACCACAATAGCGCTAGGGACTCATCATTCTAAGAATTATATGTTACCATAATTACTCTGTGTGCAAAATAGCAATACATCAATGAATGGATCTTCTGAAAACATGTTGCTTTATTAAGAAGTTTTTTTTTTAATAATAAGCTTGTTTTAAAAAATCTTCAGTAATCATTTCAAGCAAAACTGTGTGTATTCATGTATGACAAAAATACCTCTGGACACAGAATCTATTTATTGGCCCATAAAAGGCATATTCACACACCAAAGGTAAACAGTTTCTTAACCCCTCAGTTTCATCATTTTGTGTGCAAAATAGAGCTAATAAAATCTCCTGCACAGGGCTGTTGAAAAGATTAAACGAGATTATATATGTAGTATGTATTCCTTACTGTGCCTTATAAAATTAGCTCTTCAAATAAATGTCTCTTCTCCTTCAACCAGAACTTATTTTTCTCTCTAATTATAGATGGAATATTTTGTCCTCTGTAAAAGGAATTCCAGACGGATAAAGATATTTTAGGAGTTTAGGACATTCCAAGAAATCATTAAGTCTTTGTTCAGGTGAGCCCCCCGCCCTGGAACAAGAGGCGGCTGGAACTATTCTAGAAGCTGCTTAGGAGTTACCGAAAGTGAAGTGGTGTCCTTTGACACCAGCTTTTTCAGGACCTTGGAGCCTTCTTAGCTCTTTTTCACTTCAACTCACTCCTTCCCTGCCTGCTTGTGGGCTAGAAACTCTCTCAAGCTGCTTGCAACATTTGTCTGTCTTCTACTTTCTGCCCCTTTTGATCCTTCTTCAAAAATCCAGTGCCTCATTCATTCCTCCATTTCCTCTGTCTCAAAAGGAGAAGCAGCTGGAGAGAGCTTTCTGACACACTGCCTGAATTGGCAACAAGTGTCTCAGGTCCCAAATTCCGAGGAATGCTCTGCTTCCCACTCAAATTCCAGGGAGGCAGTGGAGTTTAAGAAGACCCAGACATGCCAGTCTCTAGTCAAATGACCTCGAGCAATTGTCTAACTTTTCTGAGTTTCAGTTATATCATCTGTCATATAGGGACAGTAGTTCTGCATGAACCAAAGAAAGCCATTTTCGCCTGGTGGAAAAGAAAAATCAAAACAACTTTTTGGGTTTCTAAACACTGTGTTCAACAGACATCCCTCAACCTCACACTCACCTTGGATGTTCAAGGCTGGGACTGAGCTCAGAGACGTGGTGAGCCTGAGGGTTTGGGTGATGTCCAGTAATGTAAGAGGGCTCAGGACTGTGCAGAGACGCCTGCTACAACCTATAGTTTTGATGTTGTTGTTTAAGCTGGAAGTTTAATTTTTTTTTTAAGAATAAAATCATTGCTAGAGTTCCAGTGGCCTTGTGAAAATATGTATCCAGCTAGATTACCTGATAGGCTTTTTTGAGGATCAAATGATACAATCCACAAGAGAGTACTTTCTATAATATATATTGTGCCCTAGAGGTTTGGTGACAATGGAATTCTCTCTTCAGGCAGAAGCTTACAGTCGACAGGTCACTAAGTCTTTAAATCGTAATGAACTTTGGGGTCATCTTCTCTAATCCTTCTCAGATGAGGCTCTGAGTGTACACATGCTGGAGAGTTAGAAGCAGATGGCATTGGCATGCTAAAGGAAAGTTAATTCTCCAGTAATACATGTGGGGACTTATGTCCCCTGCCCTCTCAGTGTATTATGAATGGACCTCAGATCAGATAATCAACTTTATATAAAAACAATAACTTCCATTCTTCGTGACTCATCCAGTTTTGGCAATGAACTCTGAAAGCTGACTGCCATTCTTATAAACTTAAACATGCCCTACTATACAATCAAGTAATCCTGTTCCTTGCACTTGAGTATTCATGGCAACTTTATTCATAAAACCCAAAGTAGAAGCAACCTAAATGTCCATCTGCTAGTGAATGGATAAATACATCTTGGTCTATGCATGAAAAAGAATTCTACTCAGCCATAAAAAGGCATGAACCATTGATACTCAACAGCATGAATAAACCTCAAAAACCTTATGCTAAAAGAAGTCAGATGCAAAAGACTACATACTGTATGGCTGCAATTATATGAGATTCTAGAAAAAGCAAAGATAAATGGACAAAAGTCAGAGCTGTGTTTGCCAGGGGCCAAGACAGGGGGATGGGATTAACCACAAAGGCAGTAGAGGGAAGTTTTGGGGGTGATTATGCTGATGGTCATATGATAGTATATATTTGTCAAAGCTCACTGAATTGTACACTTTTAAAAAGTAATTTTTATTATATATAAATTATGCTATAATAAAGCTTATTTTAAATAAAAGGTGACTGCCAAAGAGATTATCTTAAGTTTTAGTCTTATAACCAACTAATTTAAAGGATTTAACCCAGAAACTAACCCAGAAACTGAAAGATAACAAATATGGTAACTAAAGTTTTAAAGGTGGTATATATTCAAAGCGTTCAGGGTTAGAGATCCTGGACAACTTTATTCCTGCTTTTTGAGCACCTACCATGTTGTTATCGTGTTAGTGGTAGAATAATAAAAGTACGATTGAAAGATCAAGCAATTACTTTGTCTTTTTAACTAATCTTAAACTAATTACAGAAAGTTATTCCCATGTCTGAATCAGCAACCGTGCCTCTCTAATTTATGGAATCTTCATTTTACCGACAAACCACTACAAAAATCTCCAGAGTCACCCAAATTGAGCTGAAATTTCATTTTCTGTGCTCTACTCCCACTAGAAAGCTCTGATCATTTAATTATTTACTAATTAATTCAACATGCCTCCCCCACTTCCAAAGGATCCACTTCATAAGTGAGGCAAGGGTAATAATGAGGGAAAAACTTAAAGCACAAGTCAGTGCAGGGTAAAAACTAGAAATAGCTGCAATTTTTGCCATGAGTTTCCAAGTGGACCAAAAAACGGGGAAACCTGTATAGATATAAGATTCAAAATGTCTACAAGATAAAGAAAAAACTATTAAGAAGATGCAACATTCTTTCTGATACTAAGACCAGGATGAAAGCTTTCCGACGGATCCTCTGAAAGAAGAAACAGTGTGACACAGCAAATATCATCAACAGCACATAGGAAAAGACGCAGTGACTTTTCTGTGGCATCCTCGATCCATAGAAAAAGCCAAGAACATAATGCCACTCTACTGAGGGAAACATGGTAGCTGGAGGGAAAAGGTGGCAGGGGAGTGACTTTTCACTGCACACATCTCCTTTGCAGCTTTTGAATAGCATTCAACCTACACACATAACCAAGCAGTGGGAAGGACCTCTACAAATTATTAGCTGTATAATGTTAGGCAGGTTCTGTGTCTCACCTCTATATTGGGGGTTAGAGACGATTTACCTCATTAGATTGTTGGTAAGGTTACATGATTTAACATGTATAAAAAACTTAGCATCAGGTAAGTGTTAGCTGTCACTAATGACAATGCCGAAGTGGAATTTTGTAAAGATTGTCTTGTCATGAAGCAAAACAGTGTTGTTCCTTGTATAAAGCTCAGTGAAAATCCCATTTGAGTCAAGAATATAAATTTAGAGTCTCTACTAGATGTGAAAATCAGTTGTCATGCCTGTGGAGTTTATACAGCTAACAGATCTAATTTATTAAATTTTGTAAAATTTTTATTTATTTTTGAGAGAGAGAGAGAGACAGAGTGTGAGTTGGGGAGGGGCAAAGAGAGAGGGAGACACAGAACCTGAAGCAGGCTACAGCCTCTGAGCTGTCAGCACAGGGCCCGATGCGGGGCTCAAACCCACGGACCACAAGATCATGACCTGAGCCGGAGTCAGACGCTTAACCGACTGAGCCTCCCAGGCACCCCAGTAACAGATGTAATTTATTTTAATTTTGTTATGTGTTTTAAAAGACAATGTATTACTAAGCATTGTTGAAAAAAATTAAGGAAGATATAAATAAATGAGAAAACATCTCATGTTCATGGATCAGAAGGCTTAAGTTTTTAAGGGGTCAGTTCCCCCAAATTGATCTAAAAATTCAATACAATCTCTATCAAACCCCATCTTCTTTTATTGCGAAAATCAATAAACTGACCCTTAAATTCATATGGAAATGCAAGTGACCCAGAATAGCCAAAACAATCTTGAAAAAAGAACAAAAATGGAGGACTCACTCTTCTCAATTCCAAACTTACTACAAGCTGCAGAAATGAAGACAATCTAGAATTAGCATTAGGATAGACACATAGATCAGTGGAGTAGAATGAGTCCAGAACTCATTGTCACATTTATGTTCAACTGATTTTCAAAAAAGGTGCCAAGACCATTCAAAGGAGAAACAATTGTCTTTTCAATAAATGGTGCTGGGACAATTCAGTATTCACATGCAAAAGAAGGAAGTTGGACTTCCATGTCATGTGACACACACAAATTAACACAAAATGGATTATAGACTTAAATTTAAGAGCTAAAACTGTAAAATTAGAAGAAAACGTAAGGGCAAATCTTCACGATGGGGAGTTAGGTAGTGGTTTCTTAGACATGACACCAAAAGCATAAGCAAAAAGAAAAATAAATAAATTGGATTGTGTAGAAATCTAAAACTTTTATGCTACCAAAAAATACTATCAAGGAAGTCAAAAAGTCAACCCACGGAATAGGAGGATATATTGCAACTCACACACACACACACACACACACACATATGTATATATATAATTATAATATATTTATAAATAAAAATGTATAATATATTTATAATCTTTATCATAAATCATACATATCTGATAAGGGCTTGTACCCAGAATATATAAAGGACTCTTACAACTGAATGATAAAAAAAAAACAATTCAATTTAAAAATCAGTAAAGTGTTTTAACAGACATTTCTCTAAAGAAGATATGCAAAGGGACAATAAGCACATGAAAAAATGCTCAACATTGTAAGTCACTAGGGACTTATGCAAATAAAATGCACCACGAGATACTTACTACTCCGATCCCATTAGGACAGCTATAATACAAGACAATATTGGCTAAGAAATTCTCATACCAAGGGTAATGCCAAATGATGCAGGCACTTTGGAGAACAGTCTGGCCATCTTAAAATGTTAAAGATAGAGTTACCATATGATCCAGCAATTCTATGGTTGGTATATATCCAGGAGGAGATTAATATATATTATATATAAATAAATATATACCTCACTATATAATTTAAAACATATGTATATATATATATATAGAGAGAGAGAGAGAGAGAACAAGTGAACAGAAACTTGGACACAAATATTCATGGCAGCATTATTTGTAATAGCTGAAAAGTGGAAACTACCCAAATGTTCGTCAGCATGTTTATTCATGAAATGAATAACTAAAATGTTATATATCCATATAATGAAATATTATTTGGCAGTAAAAAGGAATAAAACACTGATACATACCACAACATGGAAGAACCATGAAAATATGGAAGTGAAATAAGCCAGTTACAAAAGATCACATATAGGCAAATCTTTCTAGACAAATCTATAGAGACAGAAAGATTAGTCGTTGCTGAGGGCTAGGGAAAGAGAGAACAAGGAGTGACTGCTTATAGCTATAGCTTTCTTTTTGAGTGGTGTAATGTTCCAAAATTAGACTGTGATGATATTTGCACAATTCTGTGAATATACTAAACGCCATCTAATTGTATACTTTAAATGGCTGAATTTTATGGTATGTGAATTACATCTCAGTAATTTTTTAAAGGCATTGTAACTAGTCAACAGGTCCTTGCAACTTGTCGAGTTTGAGACTCCAGTTTCATTCAAGTGAAGAATGAACAACTTTGGGCCTCCCGGGATAATATTTCTTGAATAAGCTTTCGATTGGCATCACTGGCAACAATTCTGGGTGCAGATTTTGTGTGTTACCAATTAAGGGCAAAATTTTAAATAGTTAGTTAACTAGTTAGTTCCTGTGTCTAGCCAGATGTGGTGTATCTGTTTCATGGACTATCCATGGGAACTGTTTGTGTCTTGGGCCAGCAGGTCGTCCTCTGCTCTGCAATACATTTCCAGGTCAGTTGCTTCCTCCATCAATTAGAGTGTGTGCTCAAGGGAATGCAAACTGATTTCAACATTATCTTAAACAAAACATAATTAGGAAGGTAAGCATCCTGCCAAAAAAATTACATAATGCATCCCAAAACTAAAAATGAATTGTGGACCAACCATGCTAAATATACACATTGAGCATAGGTTTAAATGGTTAATAGTTATGTTAATAGTTACTAGTACTCATGTAGCTTTTCTTTTTAAACTTATATAAATCTTTCTTTTAGGATTTAGAAATTCTGCTACACAAATTTCACCAGAAAAAAGTTAACAAATTAAATTCTCAAATGTTTGTCTCACTAAATGTATGTCTATCCAGTGCTTCTAAATCCTTACAACCCGAATGTTCAAACACCTTGCTATTCAAAATGGTCCCCAACCTCGATATCACCCAGGAAGTCCACTCCAAACTACTGAGTCAGAATCTGTATTTTAACAAGTTCCCCAATTTGTGTGTACATTACAGTTTGAGAGGCGTTGCCCTCCTACCTCAATGTAGAGCCTCAGGAAAACTAGGCAGTGGGCCGCTATTAGCAATCTTGGTTGAGACAGCATTGTAGCAACCTCAAAATGCCCCTATTTGATATAAAATGGGGAAAGCTATACACTTTCTCTCACTGTAAATATGCATGAAACACAGGAAAGAAGGCTGTGGTGACCAATCTTACTTAAACATCCTGGAGGATGGAGAGACAGGAACTTGTTCCTTAGGAAAGCTTCCTTGCTATTCTAGTTGTCCCCAGACCTTCCTCCTGGCTTTGCCCTTTTGGGCCCAGCTTCACCGTTTGTGAAAGCCCAGCCTGGACACTTAGCTGTCAAGCAGTAGGTGGTAAAAAAAAAGTCACTAATAGCAGCACAGTTCCTGAGTGAAAGATGAAAACCTCACTGTTCCAGGTCCACTTACCAGCATGGAAAGAAATAATCTAGACCTTAAATACAACTGTTTTCCCTCTCCCGGGTAGGTACAGTTCAAGTACAGGCTTCATATTCCTTAAAGAGTGCCAACTCTTCTAAAGCCACAGGGTTTGAATATATGGAAACCCATGCACTGTACCTTTGCCCCCCGCCCCCCCCATTTCTACTTTCTGCAAAGGAAGTTGATAAAGCCAGCTAACCAGGATGTCTTCCCAAGTGCATCAGTGGTCTCCATGCCAGGGTGGGGTTGGAGGAAGGGGAAGGATTCAAGAGAGTCTCCTGGAAGATGATAATTAAGATGCTGATTCTTGGGTTCTGCCCTTAAGATTCTGATTCAGGGGGACCTGGGTGGCTCAGTTGGTTAAGTGACCAAGTCTTGATTTCCACTCCAGTTCATGAGGTGGAGCCCATAAGGTGGAGCCCATGTGGGGCTCTGCACCAACAGCGGGGAGCCTGCTTGAGATACTCTTTCCTCTCTCTCTGCCCCTCACTTGCTCAATCTCCCTCTCTCCCTCTCTCTCTCCCTCTCTCCCTCTCTCTCTCTCTCTCAAAATAAATAAATAAACATAAAAAAATGATTCAGGAGGTCTGGACTTAGGACCAAAACTTAACATTTTAACAAGTGCCCTAAGCATTCTGATATAGGAGGTGCAGGCATACACTTGAGGAAACAGATAATTATAAGAAATAGTAATACCACCTTTGCAATAGAATGCTTATTCTTAAGAATATATTTCATTTTTTGAATTTATGTTGGTAATTTCCTATTTGGCTCCCATTCAGCATTTACAGGGCAACTAATATTTGCAGAGAAATGTACTACCTGCTCCTTTCCTGGTATATTTGGACTGGGTGGAGGGGATGGTGAGAGAAGGGTGTGATCACAATAGAGAGACATTTCTCAACTTCCTAGAGAAATGATTTGTGAAACAGATTAACCTAAACAAGTACATTACCCAACAACAGTTACCATAATTTGCTAAACTTTTTAGGGCACCAAGGTACCAGAAATGTCATGGCCATACTGGCAGGAAGGGTCAGTTCTGTAAACCAAACTGCCTACCTTCTCCACTTAGTGAAATGACCACAGGCAAGTAATGTCACCCTTCTGCAACTCAGTTTCTTCATCCGTAAAATGAGTATTGTAATACCCACCTCATCGAGCTGATATAAGGATTAAAATGAAATACTATCTAATCGATGCAGAGGGCTCCAAGAATGTAAATCCTATAATGAAGTTTCATTCATTTGTCAGTCAAAGCCACAAAACCATTGTGAGAACACTGAGAAATGTTTACAGAGGCTGATTTGTAATTTGATTGGTAGGTGAAAAGAGTGAAATTTAAACTTTATTTCAAACAGTTCAAGTGAATGATTGTGACCACAGTGGTCGTCGGTTTTTGTGTCTTTGGGTTCTCTAACCCGAGGCTGCTTCTTCAGGAGTTGGTGCTGCTGATGTCACGCTCGGTCCCAAAGTCCCGCTCCAAATCCCCGGTCTAGTGGGGGATGCGGAGGCACGAGGTCCCAGGCAGGTGCCCCTCGGGAACAGGACCAGAGGTGCCAGAGAGCTGGAACCGGGCCCAGCCCCGAAGGTGCTGGGGCTGGCAGGGGACCCGGGCCGGCCGCTCAGCTGGGAGGATGCCGGCGGGCGCGGGGAGCGTGCGCGGCCACGTGACAGCCGCTATAAGAGCGCTCCGGGCGGACGCTCAGCTCCCGCCGCGCCTCCTCTTTGGCCGCGCTCCCTCCCGGCGCCCGGCTTCTCCCAGCCACCAACCTGCGGCTGCGGCGGCCGCCCGCCCCTACCCGGCAGCACCATGACAGGTAACGCGCCTCGCCGCCCACCGCCCCCCGGACCTCCGACTCCCAGTCCCGCGCCGTCTGCCCGCCCCTCAGCCTCGGGGGAGTTGCCGGCAGGACTAGGACCGCCGCAAAGTTGCAGGCTGGCTGCAGCCGGGCGTGCCGCTTCCTGCGTCAGCCGCTGCCCGGCCGCCCCTGGCGCAGGAGCTGCCGCCTGGAGCCCGGGGCGCCGTCATGGGGGGCAGCCTGGCGGGCCCTGGGCCCTCTGCCGAAGCCCCCGCTCCTGCTTCCGTCTCCGTGCCCTTCCTCTTGCTCTCGCCGTGAAGGGCGGACGGGCGGAGCAGCTGCGGCGGGGCTGGGTGGGGGTGGGGAGCCGGCTCCTGGGGGCGCCGGTCCCGAGCCCCGGAGCGCGGCGCGATCGTGGGCGGCCGCCCCCGCCTCCCACAAGCAGGAACACCTAGAAGGGCCGGCCGCGAGACGGGGACGCCTGCGGCCCCGGCCCGGCACCTCCGCCCGGGCCCTGGCCCGGGCGCTGGCCGCCACGCTGAGACTATTTTTAGGCCTTTGGGGCTGGGTTGCGGAAAGCCAGAGCCAGGGGAGTGCCCTGGGGGAGCGGGCCCCGTGCGGTGGGCGTGCGCCGGCCCACTTGTTGCAGGGGTCGACTCTGCCCCGAGAAAAAGAAGCTCCAAGATAACCGGTCCTTCTAATGTTGACGAGGCTAATCGCGTGGTTGTTACAGCAATTGAACTGCTAAAAGATTGCAGATGTACCCAGAGTTCGGTTATATTCTACCCAACTGTCATTGGTCTTTTCTGTTCATTTGTAATGTTTGCTGGGTGTTCCAGCTTATGTTTTTAAGCATTTGTCCTGTACTTCGTTTTGGATATCATACATATCCTTGCTTCTTTAAATCCTATTTACCTTATTAAACTCTTATCCAGGTTCCCCTGGAATCAGGACTGCCTTTCAGTTAAAACATTAGTCATTATCCCACCTCCGTCCCCTCCGCCCCTCCATATTAAATACTCTTGGACCGACTGCCTGAAATGTTGCCATCTTAACGATGGTTTTAAGGAACAAGTAAAGGCAGACATTGATGGGGATGTCAAGTGACAGGTGTCATTGTGCTGAACTTTCCTACAATGTGACTAGGCAGGAAGCCCATGGCCCTTGAGGTGTTGGGGGACACCAGTTTTCTACAATTTAATAGTGAGCCTGTTTGGGAAGAGAGTCCAACAGGGTATGAAGATGCCCTCTGGTTAGAGGCTGGCTCATGTGCTAGCCCCTTTGATAACCTACAGCTTTCTCCCACTTCTCCATGGAATTTGCTCTGCCTCTAGCCTCCACATTGGAAAATGGGCAAGGGGAGAATGAGAAAGCGCATGACTTCGTGACGAAATGTCCCAACTCCTTGGTTGGACAGAGTGTCCCAGGTGACCCCTGCCAAATGTATCCTATACATTTGGATGCCTACCAACTTGCCAAAATCCCCTTAGAGATAGAGTCTGCCCCAGAATCGTTCCAGGGAAGAACTGGAGAAATCCTAAAGGCTGGGCTGGTGGTCTTGGGAGGGAGGGGCTTGTTCAGTAGGAAGAATAATCTGTGTATTTGCCTTCCCTTCTGGCGACTGAGTGATTGAGTGTGTGTGTTGGGGGAGGGGGTCCCAGGGTGCAGGGTAAGGGTGCTGCTTGCTTCTCCAAGGAAAAGGAAGCAGGTTTATTTGTGATTACAAAGTGGTCCCTAAATCCAATTAACAGTGATTGGCCACTGTTCAGATAGAAGCACCAAGGAGGGAAGGCCTGTGGAGGTGATTTTTGAGCAGAGACTCAAAGTGACTGTTGAGATGTGGTGGGTGGTGTGGGAGCCTTTGCTCCAGGTTGAGGAAATAGTCTGTAAAGCCCGAGGCTTGGCAGAAGCCTAAGCATCAGAATGAAGAAGATAGCCTCTGCTTTCAGGTGCTCTCAGTTGAGGTCATTAGTTGGATTTGTGCTTGGCTGAAAATACTTGTAGGAGAAACAGAAAATGTACTTCTTGATTTCTTCATTACCACCTGTTAATTGCCTGAGGTTCACCTGGTGTTAAGCTACCATTTAGTCTGAGAATTTTGCATGTTCGAACTCTAAATTGGATTTAATTTTTATAACTTGGCCTGTGTTTCTGCCAAAGAATGGTCTTGAGTTAGTCTTAAAGTGATCATTTAGGTTCTTCCCCCACTCCCAAAGAGGCTGCTCCTTCATTAACAAAGGAAGTTGATCTCAGAGGAGCTAATTTTTCCCAAGTTAGTGGTTGAAAAGACTCCTGGGGTAGGATATTATAATGAGTGTGGTTTTTTTTCTCTTTGTATTAAGATCAGGCCTTTGTGACACTGACCACAAACGATGCCTATGCCAAAGGAGCCTTGGTCCTGGGCTCCTCTCTGAAACAGCACAGGACAACCAGGAAGCTGGTCGTTCTTGCCACACCGCAGGTCTCGGACTCCATGAGGTGAGGACCTCCCTGCTTAGCTGTTGGTGGGGCTCCCACATCCTTACCCCACTTCTGGTGTCAGTGGGTATTGAGGCCGTTCCCATTCCAGGGGTTGAGCCGTAGGTGGAGAAGGATCAGAGTTGCTGAGTGAAGGATTCCTGGATCTGAAACCTCTTCCTAGCTCTTGGGAGATATTCCAGCTGATCTTCCTTCTGGGAGGTGCTATTCTGACCCATGCTTTAACTGGTTCCAGCTGGGAGAAGGCCTCTCCAGTAAGCAAGTTTTCTAGGATGACCTGAGTGAAAGTTTTAGTCCAGGCATTCCTTTTATGTGGTCACACTTCACTTACATTCCTTTCCCCAAATGTAGCAGGGCTACTTTGTTTCCTGTTCCCAACTAGGGAAACTTCTAGGTGACTGAAAGTAAGGAGCATTTTTCTCCATTGTCAGTTGACATTTGTAACCTAAAGACCCTCATTTACCATTTAATAGACTAGAATATTTGCCAAAGGGCTCTCTGAACTAAGGATTATGCTAAGTGAGCCTCCTGGGGGTGGGGATTGGGGGACACACACTGCTTGTGATTGGGTTAGTTCACTTTGATTTGTTGGTATTAAATTTTGAAGTATTTGAATGAACTGCCTAGATCCTAATACTACAAAAATATCTGGGCACACTTACAGCTCTGTATGGTGTTTAGTTTTTCTATTTGTCTTAGAAATTGAACATGCACTTCTTGCAACTTCTTACAAGATGTGTAAGCACATGCCAGGGATCTATGAAAAGGCATTACACACACACACACACACACACACACACACACACACACCACTTATGTATATATAAATAATCTCAATACTAACCTTGTTTCTAAAGGGTAATTTAGGAAAATGCCAAAAAGACTGTTTCCTAATGTGTATGTCCTAATTTGCAGTCTATTTAGTGAGGATGTGTGTAAGAAGACAGATGGAGTCTTAGATCCCCCTTTGCTGTGGAAAATAGCTCCACTGACCATTTATTTTGAAAAAGATCAAGTTTACTGTGTGAATTAGAACATATTTTTCTACAGCTTGGGGACAGATAATACAACACCAGTTTTGTTCTGCATGTTTCATATTGTTATAAACTTTGAATGATCTTTTTATCATATGTGTTCCCTTGTGCTGAGCCTAGTGTTTTACGGAAGTATACCCCCACTTAACCCACCTCAACATTGCTTTCTAAAATAAATCTTGAGTTAATTTTGGGGACAGAGGAGTGTTGTACATCACAAACCACAGTGAGTCTCTCACCATGCCAGAAGTGCTAAGCATATAAGTGTGGGTTATATTCAGTGCTAAAGCTTGGCAACTGAATAACTGAGTCCTTTAACTTCTTTTGGGACACACGGTTCTGTCATCTGCTTTAGCGAAAATGGGTAGTTGTAGGCTTCACTGCAGGTATTCTGTGGATTTAGCATCATTTATAAAAACATGCAGTAGCCAGCAAGCATCCGTTCTAATGAAGTATCATTGTTAAATACATAGTCTGTTGTAAAGATGTGCTCTTTCCAAATGGGAGTCCCATTTTGACAGGCTGTTGCTACAATTTGCCTGGCATTCAGTGGTATAATAAAAATTAGGAAACTTCTGTAATAAAGTTTTAAGACCAGTGTTTCAGCCTCACCAAAGCAATTTTTATTAGTGATGTTAACTACATATGCAAGTTAATACAGCTTGGCCTGAAGTAAATTAAGACCTATTTAAGATAGTATATCAAAGTAACAGATGGCTTTAGTAATTGACGGATAGACTAATAAGGCTGCAATAATGGATTACTTGTTACTTGTCTGAAAAGACACTAAGCGCGCTGTTTTCTGGATTTTATCTTGACAGAAAAGTTTTAGAGACCATCTTCGATGAAGTCCTCACAGTAGATGTCTTAGACAGTGGCGATTCTGCTCATCTAACCTTAATGAGGAGGCCTGAATTGGGTGTCACGTTAACTAAACTCCACTGCTGGTCACTTACACAGTATTCAAAATGTGTATTCATGGATGCAGATACTCTGGTGAGTGTGAGTCTGATGACTGAAAAGATGTATATAGTAACTGAGACCAGTTAGGCATTTGAGGAACGCTCTTAAGACTCGACTGTAAAGTTCAGATAAAGCCACTCATTAAAAGCATCAGGTGATGAAGGAGAGTTGGCCCAGGCTGCCTTACAGCTGTCATCCGAATGGTTAAGATCAGCAGCAGATTGCATCTTTTGTGTTGGATAACTTAGGGAGAACTTAAGAGTATGCTGGGGCAGAACATATCTGTAATGCTTCCTCTCCCATCTCCCTTTTGAATTAGGTCCTAGCAAATATTGATGATCTTTTTGAGAGAGAAGAGTTGTCGGCGGCACCAGACCCAGGGTGGCCTGACTGCTTCAATTCTGGAGTCTTTGTTTATCAGCCCTCAGTTGAAACCTACAATCAGCTGTTGCACCTTGCTTCCGAGCAGGGCAGTTTCGATGGTATGTGTCTGTTATCTTTATATTTGAGCTGCTAGTAACTTCTAGGAGCTGCTCTTCTCTGGGATCTAATTGCTTTGATTTCTTATGCCTGGAAGACAGCAACGCATGAGATGTAGTAAACACTTTCATTTGTTTTTGTTGGAAAATACTGTTGTGTGTTCGCATACATGCCTCTTTCTTCTATTAAGTATATGGGATTAACCTAAACGAGGAGAGGCAGTTTTACACACCTGCTTTTAACTGGCTTTCTTGCATCTAAGTTAGAGTATGATAAATGAACCATGGTTATTTAAGAATTCAAAAGACTATTCTTAAATCAAAAGCTTTAACAACTATCTTGAAACCCGGGAAAGCTTAATTGGAAGAGCTAACAGGAGGACCAAGCATTGTCTTCGTGGAAATTGGAGGAATAAGCCTGATAATTTGGCTCTCATTCTCTTGGGAAACATTACAAAAAAGAAGATAGAAACTTTACATGATTAGTCTTTGTCTCCAAGTTCTCATTCTCTATAAGGCTGCACGTCAGAGTGGTGTTTGCAAGGCCAAAGAATCGAACATTGGCAAGGTCAGCATCTGTTTTCCATAATGTATAAGTGTATCTGTAGTTACACGTATATATAGAAAGGTCCTGGCTATTTGTGGATTTAAGGCCCCACATCCTTTTGAGAAATTTAATTGAATGAATTAGATCTGTTTCCATTTCAGGCCAGTCTCTGAAATAATCCCAATAATCCCATCCCAAGACAAAAGCAGGTCTAACAGTAATGTTGATGGATCTTTTGAATAAAGAGGAAAGCCAGTTGTATCAAAGATGAAGGGTATGCTCCAAGACGAAGCCTTCTCAGCAGTGACTTACTGTCAGATACTTGACATCGTGGCAAAGAGCCCTGAGCCCTGAAGCAGAGCCTTGGCTCCAGGGGATTCTTTCTCCCCTGTCTCCTCTCCAAGAGCAGATCTGAGATTTGCAGGGAGTAGATCTTTTGAAACTGGGGGAAACAGCTTTCTTCATTTGACCTTGGGTTTAGCCCTCAATATAGATAGGAAGGTTCATTTCCATTAACTAGTTATAGAGTTAAAAGTCAAAATCTCCAGTTTGCTTGTTTTAAACTAAAAGATTAAAAGTTTGTCAGATTGCTGAAGTTAAAACATTTAAAGGTATACAAAGAACTGAAATTGGGTTGCTATTTGTTGTTGCTACTCACAGAAAATGGTCACTTGAGGATTTGGGATATGCAGCTTTTGAAATGTCACTGAAAATAAGAAAGTTTAAGTCTCGATCTTGAGTCATAATTTGGCTAGTTTATGCTCTATACCGGGAGCTCTCCACGTGGGGCTGCTTTGGCTTCCCAAGGGACATTTGGAAACGTTTGGAGACCTGTTGGGTTGTGACAGCTGGGAAGAAGGGTGCTTCTGGCATCTAGCAGGTAGAGGCTAGGGCTGCTGCTCAGCATCCTACAACACAGGGCAGACCCATGACAAAGCATTATCAGACCTCAAATATCAGTAGTGCCAAGGCTGAGAAACTTTGTGCTAGGCCAAGACACTGCATGCTCTAGAACCACTAGCAGGAATATGTGAACTGTAATGAATGGCAGCATCTGAAAAGTGCAGTCTTCTGTTAAGCACCCTAAGTAAAAAATAACATGTTGAACGTTCACTGTGGTCAGGGCCAAATGCAACTTCTTTTCTGATGGACTTTTTTTAGCTCCATATAAGAAATGAAAAGTGTATTAGTATTTGAGTTCAAAACACACGTTCCCTATTTGTGCTGCTATTACTAAAACCTTTGCCATAAAAGGAAGAAGGTGAGTGTACTTTCAGAGGAAGTCCACTGTTAACCTTCCTGGCAAAATACAGCTTTCTTCACCTCTTCTGCTCAGATTTGAAGGAAGTAGGGAAATATGCCAGAAAATTAGTGTAAATTCTCCGCTCCAGTAAACACACTGCATTCTCAAGTAGATGGAGCAGCCTGAAATCCCAATGATTGTAATAGCGTAAAGAGAATCCATTCAATTTCTAATCCAGAAGAGTACTACTAGATTTTGTTGAGAGTTGAGAATTTGGGTACCAAACCTGGTACCTGTACCAGGTTACAGTTTTAGCATATAAAACTAATTGATTAACTTGTAGAAACCAATCTGGATCATCTACCTTGTTTGAGATACAGGAGGTACTAGAGGAGTTGAATTCTTTGTTAAGAAGCCAGAATGTGTGAAAAGTGCTCAACTAGAAAGCACTTTCTGCTTTTTCAGCCAGAATCTGAGACCACTGAGAGATTCCCTGTGTGCCTGGTAGCATATTTTAGTCTTCAGCAAGGTTTCCAGGAGCTGGTCTTTCTCTAAGGTGTTCCATTTCCTGGCTTGTTGGTGGCAAAGGATAGAGTTTTCTCTGTTAATAGAAATGCTTAACCAAAGGAGTTGAAAATTCAGTTATGCAGATGGAAACTGACAGTTACTCTCAATATGTTGTTTAAATTCAACAGAAGACTAGCAGCTCTTAAATGAAAGGTAGTTTTCATGTTGTGTTAAGCTTTACTTCCCAAAGAAAGCTCACAACATACTGTGGAAGCCTGTTCCACTCTGGAGAAGTTTACTGTCCTATTGAATTAATACCTGTACGACATAAAGACTTACTTAGACTTACACGTAACATTTCTTTGTGAGCTACATCTCTTTCTCATGACGGTGGTAACCTTGCTTTGCTTCAGATTTTCAGTGCTTTGCCCTATTTTGTTTAGATGTTCTGTCCTAGGCACTGAGATAGGAACGTTTTCAGATGTTTCCTTTCACATTGTCTAATCTCCATAAGTATTCACCATCCACCTTCATCCCCTATTTTTACTCCACAGGGGGCTTAGGACCCAGCATCTTCAGACTGGTACTAAAGAAAACCCATTTGTAGGTGATTGTATCTTAGTCTGAATATCTTGCAAGTCCTGCTTAATCTCTTGCATACATTCAGCAAAAACTATGGGGCCTGGTGTCCGCTGACAAGCCACACAGGCTGCTGATGGCTGAGTGTTGGCAGCTGCTCTCCCAGCCCTTCTAATGCAGAGGAATGTGACTGTCATACTTCTAATCACCAGCCCTCTAATTACTGCCTCCCCCGCCCCTGCCCCAGGGCCTCTGGCCAAGAGAATAACCCTAAAATGGCAATCACACTAGACACTTTGACTTTTCTTTCCAAATATAAATAGAGTATTAGAATTTACGAGTGACTTGCACACCTCGTTCATGACTGATGTCTGATTTTCCGTAATGAAGCGTCTAAGTTCTATACCGTTTGTATTTGCAGACTGTCTTGGCACTTACGTCATAGGTGACGTTACATGTTTCCTGAAAGTTGAACAATGGCTGTTGTGAAATATATATGCACTAACATTTTCGAGAGCGTGACATGATCAGGTTAATTCAGCAATGAGAGGAAGAGAGCGATTATATTAGATACTAAGCGACAGTTTTGTCTCTACATACTCAAGTACGACGAAGATGATGCACTTGGCTCTTGAAACCAATCTGAATGCAAGTTGAGGCTTATTTTCTTTTCTGTTACTCTAAAGCCGCCTAAATTAAGGGTACTTGTACGGTTGAAGAGTTTAGTGTTTGATAATTACTGTCTGTTAAATTTTATCTGTATGTGTTAGTTTCAAAAACCTAAGTCAAAAAGAGGAATTCATATTTTCCAACTTGGAATGTTCTTTTTAAAAAAATTTGGAGATTATGTTACTGTAACTTAAACACCCAAAACTTGTTATTGGAATAATGAAATTTTGGTCTATGGTTGAATTTTCAGAAAGAATGGGAGACAATAAATTGGAAGTAGAATATTAGCTATGATTTTACTTTAAGTAGAATCCAAGATCTTCTGTGAGATCCTTCTACCTACATGTTCCATATCCTGAGTGGTCATTGAGACCCTTAAACTAGAAGACCTTTTTTCTCTGCTTAGAGATGTAGTAAACCAAGAGAGTATGAAAAGTTGTTAAAATAATTTATAACAAAAGATTTGGTGTTAAATTCTTATAAATTGTAAAATTGACCTCCTATTAATCTTTGAAGTTACCTAGGCTTCAGATTGGACCTGCCCAAAAAAGGAATCAAGGTGAGAGGTATTTCCAGATAGCACTTGTCTTGTTCAACCCAAATGAGCTCAGAAATTCAAGTGTGCCTCACTTAGTTTGCTGACTTGATGGGTTCTACCTTGACAGCTGCCTGGAGGCTTGCACCAGCTGCCCAAACACTAGGCTGCTTGTGGCCCTTAGGGTATTTCATCAATTGCTTTGAAAATTACTCCGTTCTCTTACATTTATATCATTTAATTGATCGAGTAATAAGTGTCTTGAATTCAAGTGCAAAAAGCAAAAGTCATGACATGTAATATCAAGACAAATGAGCACCCATGTTTTTTTCTCAAGAGCTATTTTTATCTCATTGTACCCTTGAGTATTTCTTTTAAGTTAGCCATCTGTTTGTCTCTAGCCTTGTAACCAGCAGAGATCATAAACCCCGTGAGAAACTGAGGAGGAGGAAAGGACTAATGGTCCATATTAGTATGTACAGGCTCTTCTGGTCGTACTCCTTTTTTTACTTATTTCTCAACAGTCCTGTGAGGGTACTCATTCACCCACTCACTCATTAATGTATTCATTTAACAGGTAATTATTGAGGGCCTGCTGTATGACTAGTACTAGGAACTTCCTATAATGATTCAGGACAGCAGCTTGCCCAGTGTTCCTTAGCTGCTGGCAGAGCCAGGTCTGAACCAGACAGTGTTCCTTGACTCTGTAGCTGGGGTGTGTGTGTACGTGTGCTTCCTTCTCTCCCCACTAGTCCATACTGCAGCATTCACAAAAATGTACCCTGGTAATAATACAGGATGGAGGAGAATGTCTATTACACAGCCCTTATTACAGATTAATTACTTAAAATTCCTTCCTCTGAGTGGTGCACAGCTGATACATTCTGCATTGTACAGATAAAGAAATGGAAGCTCAAGTCTACCACAAGTAGACTACAGTTACTGCTTACTAGTCTGTAGTCTACAGCTTACTGCTCTTCTCTAGTGAACCACAGTATCTAGAAGTACTTTGTCTTTTTAAATCAGCTGCACAGTTGATGGTCTTGCATTGGTTTGTGAGTCTGGAAGAATTCTTGGAAGTGTTACTTGCTACATGTCGGTAGTCCATTCAGCATTTACATAATTTACTAATCTGGGCAAGATGCTGAATTTAATGGACAGCAGTAGACTGGTCAATAACTTTTATCCTTGCCTCTATAAAGCTTATAGGAGACCTTACAGGAATTTAATAACTAATTACATAACTCACATAATCATGTAATTGTGATTCTGATAAATTCAGAATGCTAAGCAAATATACACTAGGATGACCTGCCTTAAATTGAGAAAGTAAAATTTAAGCTAAGAATAAACGCTTCCTTGCATTTTTATATTTTTTAACATCTTGATTAAGAATCTTTCTTTAAAAGAAGTAAAAAAAAAAAACTATAATGAAGTGGTAAAAATCAATTTTTCTTGACTTAAATGGGTTGAGGCCAGTGAGATGCAGTGATAAACCCAAATTTCAAGTGCCTGGATTTCCATGAACTACCTGGGGTTAATCCTCTCATCTTTGGTAAACCTCATGGAAATATCCCCAAGATCTGGGCCACTCATAAGCTATAATCCTTGGCATGTTTGCGGTAGGCAGAAATGATACCAGTATATTGTAGAAGTCAGTATTAACAAGTGAGTCACATTTTCATTTCAGCACTTGCCTATATTTCTTATAATATTAAGTATATTTTACTTTATTTGCTTAGTATCTGCTCCTGTGCTCCTTTATTAGATTGAGAACCATTTGAGAGCTGAAACTTCTCTTATTAAGCATCCTATCCATAATGCCTATACCTAATTTATATAACTTCAGACATTTTCTGTAGAAACGACACTGAGCATTGCATTCTCTGGTAAGAGTTTAAAAAAAGGGGGAAGTCATTCCCTGGGGTACCTGGGTGGCTCAGTCGGTTGAGCATCCAACTTTGGCTCAAGTCATGATCTCAAGGTTCATGAGTTTGAGCCCCACATCTGGCTCTCTGCTGTCAACGTGGAGCCAACTTCGGATCCTCTTTCCCCCTTTCTGTACCTACCCAACTCGTGCTCACTCTGTCCCTCTCAAAGATAAATGAGGGGCGCCTGGGTGGCTCAGTCAGTTGAGTGCCCGACTTCAGCTCACGTCATGATCTCATGGTTCATGGGTTCGAGCCCCGCATCAGGCTCTGTGTTGACAGCTCGGAGCCTGGAGCCTGTTTCAGATTCTGTGTCTCCCCCTCTCTCTGCCTCTCCCCCACTCATGCTCTCTCTTTCCCTCTCTGTAAAAATAAACGTTAAAAAAAATTTTTAATTAAAAATGTTAATTTTTTTTTTTTAAAGTCATTCTCTGAAAGATTCTAAACCAGTGCTTCATGTATTCTAATATGCAAAGAAGTCACCTGGGAACTGAAATGTGGATTCTGATTCTGTAGGTCTGGGTTGGGGCTTAACATTCTGCATTTATCAAGCTCTCAGATGATGCTCCTGGTGCAGAGACCTGGACCGCTTTGAGGAGGATGATTCTAGGGGGAACATTCCTGTGGCTGAGCTACTAGCCTTCATGTTTAAACCAGAATTGACCCACCCTCCCTATTACCCACAGTAGTCAAGACAACTGCCAACAAACTATGGAAGAGCACAAAAACAAATGCACAAATTTGAAAGACAGCACTCCACTCTATTTCTGTCTTATAAAATACTAGACTGAGTTACTGATAAATGCTGTGATGTGTCTCTGGTTATCAGGTTCATGACCCTGGTCAAAAGACCTGGAAAATACCAAGTAGTTATAAGGTTATTACTATACTTGGGTAGCCAGGTGGAAGGATGATGTAGAATCTGATCTTTGCTTTTGTTTGCAAAACAGGTGCCATGTGTCCCTTGTTCCTTTTCCTTTCTAGCTCTCACCTGTGTTGCCACGCCCTGGCCTGGTGGATCACAGCTGTTAATCATGTTTGTCGGTTCATAGATGATTGAGATTAAAAGTATCTTAACCTGTCAGAATAAATAATGTTGCCTCGGGAAGTCTGACTAAAATGTACTGGACTAAAAAGTCCTGGGGGTTTTGTAGTGAAAATTTAGCTGTCTTCCTCGCATCTCTTGTATGTTTTGTAGCACAGATGTGCTTAGATTTGCATTCTGCTTTGAGTTGTGCTCTTAGGGACTTCTAAAAAGAAGCTATTGATAACATTAAACATAGATTTTTCTGATGAAGTTAAAACATCTATTTGACCTTGAAATATGGAATTGGGCATTTGGAAAAAGAGGTTTGGAATGCTAAACTTAAAAATCATATGAGAAGCTTCAGCCTTTTAGGCAGAGTTCAATTCTGTTTTTAATCCACAATTTTTGGCTAAAAGTTGACCCTGTGTAGTCACAGAATGAAGTTGGTGGCCGTGGAAGTTTCAAGGTCCTTGCTGCATGTTTAAAGATTTGATGATTGGAATGGGTTCCACTGACTCACAAGTTGTCTCTGCCTGTTTCATCTCTCTCGTTGCCTGTCCCCCACAGGGCATCTCTGCCCTGCTATGGCACATGGTTGAGGGACTGATGATGTTTGTAGGGTACCTGAGGGTAAACAGAAACAGCCTTTTGTAGCCAGAGGCAGCCGGCCAGGGGCTCTGAGGGATCAACAGCTCTGATTCCTCTTTACCAGGATCATCCTGTCCGATTGGGAAGTTCTGCTTTACAACTACTATTTTGACCTTCATGGAATTAGATTTCTTCATTGTGCTTCATGTACTCAGTAGTCCTTTTCAGTAGAATTGCTTAATTTCAAAAAGGTCTTATAATGTGGCACTAAGAAAAACTAGTAGAAAATATATAGCATGATCCCCAATTTTACAAACTTCAGAAACAAGTGAAACTACATATGTTGTGTGGGCATACATATGTGGTAAAACCAAGGATATCAAGATAATTAGAAACAAAACTCAGGGGCACCTGGGTGGCTTAGTCAGTTGAGTGTCCAACTTCGGCTCAGGTCATGATCTCCCGATTCATGAGTTCAAGTCCCACATTGGGCTCTGTGCTGACAGCTCAGAGCCTGGAGCCTGCTTCAGATTCTGTTGTCTTCCTCTCTCTGCTCCTCCCCCACTCACACTGTCTCTCTGTCAAAAATAAGTAATAAAATAAACATTTAAAAAATCTGAAAAAAAAACCTCATGATTAATAGTTACTTCTGGGGGAGAGGTAGTGGGATTGGATTAGGGAGCACACACAGAATTTAAACAGCATTGGTAATGTACAAGTTTTTAAGTTGAGCATACAATTTTGTTCTTTATAAACTATACATATAATTTTCTCTTGATAGCTTCATACTTCATAATGAAAATAAGTGAACACGTAAAGAATATTTAGAAAGAAAAAGGTTTAGCACAATTCACATTCTTGTCCTTCATTATACTATTTTAAAGTTATAAAATTACAAAAGTAATAAAACTATACTAAGTAAAAGTCATGGGGAGAGCATATGTGTAAATACCAATCACCTTGTATACTATTACTGTTTATTTTTTCCAATACGAGTGTTTATAGTCTTAGTTATAATGATGTGTGTCACTGTAAATCATTATATTGCATGGTGGACTGATCATCTTTATAGCCGTTAGTTTTAATGGCTGAATAATATTCCCATGAGTGGTTAATATCCTAATGTACTAACCATTCTGCTGTAATGGGATATTCAGGTTCTTTCAACTCTTCTGCTATTAAAGAACATCAAGTATATTCATTACATTAAGTAACTTACATGTGTGTAAGGCATTCTGCTAAGTGCTAGAATTATAGTACTAAGCAAAAGGAGCCATAGTCTTTGTGGATTTAGAGTCTGATGACTAACAGTTCTTGATTGTATTTTGCATTTTAAGCACATTAATCCTTAGACTTTCAAAAAAGCTTATTTTGAGAGAATTGTAGATACACATGCAGTTGTAAGAACAATACAGAAGGGCCCCATGTACCCTTCACCCAGTTTCCCCAATGGTAACATCTTACGTAATTCCACTGACATTGATAGGATCATCACCTTTCAGATTTCGCCAGTTTTACATGTTTGTGTGTGTGTTTTCTATGCAATGTTATGTGTGTAGTTTGGTGTGACCACTAACACAGTTGAAGTAGAGCAGTTCCTTCACAGGGATCCTTTATTCTCCCCCCTTTATGGTCATGGCCATTTCTCTTCATCTCCCTGCTCCTTAACTGCCGGTACCCACAAGTTCTGTCTTTATAATTTTGTAATGTAAAGAATGTTCTATAAATGGCACAATGTAGTATGTAACTTTGCAGGACTGGATTTTTTTCATACAACATAATTCTCTTGAGATCCATCCAAGTTGCTGTGGGCTTCCGTACTTTTTTCCTTTATATTGTTGAGTAATGTTCCATTGTATGGAGGTATCACATTCATACACCTGTCGAAGGACATTTGGACTGTTTCCACTTTTGTGCTGTTATGAATAAAACTGCTGTAAACATTTCCTCAAACTTTATTTTTGATTATTATATGTAAAAGTAAATTAGTAAACCTTTAGGTCTCTGTACCTCAACCACCACTGTCTATGCCCACAGTTGGGGTGTCTCTTTGTAGAATCCCAAGTAAGCCTCTGATGAATGGGTTTAATATTTTGTGTCTCAATATGTTAAATTTTGATATGTCAGTGCAGCTAAACTCTGCTCTTGTTCACGTAACCAGTGAAGCACATCCTGATGCCATCTTTGTTGTCCTTTAGAACTTATGAGGGTAAAATCTTGATTTTCTGTTGAGCTGTTTGTCCCTTGAGGAATGGGGAGCTATCAGAGCCTCCTAATACAAAGAAGTTATTCCATAGACATTTGTACTACAAATACCTTTGGTCCATAGAGTTGACTGAGGGTATTTAGAAAGGATGAGATATACAGAAGATGGATAAGGTACAGTTGGACTTCAAACCTAATGCTTGGTCTTCCTACTTTGTTCCAAATATTAAATATCCAGATTGTTTAAGTCTTTCAAAACCAGTGAAAACCAAATAATGACAGCCAGTTGAGCCTGCTGTATATTTAGGAAGGAAACTGGGTCTTGGGGCAAAGCAGACTAAGGAGGAAAGTAACTGCTCAGATTACTAGCCTCATACTTCAAAAGAGCAGGATTCTCCCTGCCTGCCATCCCCCGTGCACGTGTGTACACACACACGCACCCATATACCCAAACTACTGTTTTGCTATATAGGAAGACTCTGGCTCTGTGCATGTTTTCTGAACTCTCATGAGCCTGAAACTGAAAGGACATGGGCTATGTGACAGAATATGTTTTGAGGTGGCTTAGTGACCTATTTGGTTATTTATATGTTTATGATTTAGGTCAGGTGCTTAGCTGTTTAGATTTTTATTCTTGTTTTGAATGAATGGCCATGGTTGGCACTTTCCAAGGAAAACCTGAAGATCAGGAACCCCCAGTGGCTGATCATGTACTATGCTGTGTGGTTGTGGTCCCAGAGATGACTGGCCTGGACCTGTCCAGAGGCTTGGTCGGTGGTAGGAAAGTACACTAGGGTGATGTGTCCTTCTGGGTGTCTGTTGATGAGCCAGTGGTTGGGGGCTCTGGAAAACAATTCCATTATCCCAGTTTGCTCTCTTTGCTTTTTACTACCCTCCCCTTCCCCCATTGTTCTTAACATAAAGTCCAAAATCTGTAACTGAGGATAAGGTCTATAGTGTGAGCCCCGTGTGGTCTAGTCCATGCCTGCCTCTTTGAGACTCCCCCAGTGCTCTGTAACCCCTTCCCACATTCTGCAGTCCACTGACACAGGCCACCTTCATGGTCTTCTTACCACAGCTTTGTGTTCCTGTCCACCTTGGATCTTTGGTACATCTGTTTGTTCGGCCTAAAACACCATCTGCCCTCCCCTTCTCCTCCTGTATTAGTCAAGTACTCCTGTACACCCCTTAGATCTTGGCTTCAATACAACTTCCTCATGGAAGCCTTCCCTGACCCCGTATATGGTCTTGAGCCACTCACACATGCCTCAGCACCCAGTACTTGGTTTTGCTGCTCTTCTCCCCATTTGTGATACTGTTTATGGACTCTTAATATGCTGGTACTAGTGTATATTTCCTCCTCCTGCCCTGCCCATCATGAAGATCATGACCGTTTCTTTGTTCACTGTTGAGTCTTCAGTACCTGGTACAGTGACTGGCACATAGCAGCTCCTCAACAAATGTTGAATTAGTGAATTAACTAAAAAAAACTGGTGACCTTGGTAGGTTTAACATGGAGTTTCTTATTTTAACAGTGGAATTCGTACCTGTTCTTAAAGATCCAGTTATACATTTATATAAAATTGACCTCTCTTTGAAGTATATAACTAATTCTTTTTTTTTTTCTTTCAGGTGGGGACCAGGGTTTACTGAACACATTTTTTAGTGGCTGGGCAACAACAGATATCAGAAAACATCTGCCATTTATTTATAATCTAAGCAGCATTTCTATATACTCCTACCTCCCAGCATTTAGAGCGTAAGTGCAAATGGTTTAACTGTTACTGGAGATGGTCAGGGCAGGGGAGTGGGATTTAAGATTTTGGGGGTTCCTCATGATCATTCTGAGGGCAATAACCAGTGGGGACTTCGGGGGAAGTCTTTCTCTTATGAGAAACATGGCTGTATCTGGAAAGGCCTTGATGTTATCAATTACTTTATGTTTGCGGTGACCCAGAGAACACTTAACTGCCTTATGGGAAAAGTTTCCCATTAAATAAACATTAAAAAAATAAATAAAAATTAAGGGGCCCCTAGGTGGCTCAGTTGGTTGAGCGTCTGACTTCAGCTCAGGTCATAATCTCACAGCTCATGAGTTCAAGCCCTGTGTCAGGCTCTGTGCTCACAGCTCAGAGCCTGGAGGCTGCTTTGGATTCTGTATCTGCCCCTCTCTCTGCCCTCCCACACCCTCACTCTCTGTCTCTCTGTCTCTGTCTCTCTCTCTCTCTCAAAAATAAACATTAAAAAAAAAGAATACGTACTTTGGGCACAAAAAAAAAATACGTACTTTGGGCACAAACCCAACTTCTGCTTCATATTGGCTGCTGAGCTTCAGCTCCCTCACCTCTAAAATGAGGGTGTTAATAGCTTTCTCCATGGTTATTATGGAGACCAAGCAAGTGCTGGCAACAGTGTGGTGTCGTGGTCAAGAGCAGGGACTGTGGAGTCAAACCACCTCAGTTCACATTCTGGAGTAGCTTCTTCCTGATTGGTTAATAATTACTGAACTTGGGGGAGCCTGGGTGGCTCAGTCGGTTAAGCGTCCAGCTTTGGGTCAGGTCATGATCTCATGGTTTGTGAGTTCGAGCCCTGTGTCGGGCTCTGTGCTGACAACTCAGAGCCTGGAGCCTGCTTCGGATTCTGTGTCTCCCTCTCCCTGCCCCTCCCTTGCTCACACTCTGTATCTCTCTCTCTCTCTCAAAAATAAATAAACATTAAAAAAATTAAAAATTACTGAACTTGTAGTTCACTGGAAGTTAGACTAGTTACTGAATTTGTCTGCCTGTGGGTCCTCCAAGGCTAATTGTGATCACTAAGGGAGGTAATTTTATGAAGTGGTTAGAAGAGGACCTGACCTACCTTTAGCACTCAGTAAATGTCAGGTTAGTAGTCCTTTTTGTTTGAGAGGTGGTCTAGCAGAGTAATTTCTGAAGCCAGAAAAGCAGGGTGTGTGTTGTCACTCTGCTGTTTACCTACTATATGGCTTAGGCTCTGTGCCTCCATTTACCCATATGCAAAATGAGAAGGAAAAGAATACCTACCTTCTGGACTTATCATGAGGATGAAGTGAGTTCATACATACACAAAGCTCTCAGTGAACATCTTGTTTTTGGCAGCATTACTTATTTGGCACTCCCCCTGGTGTGGTTCTGATTTAGCAATTAATACAACCTAGTTGCAGTGCTTGTCTCAGTGAGGGCCTGAGCCCTGTTCTTTAGCCTCTGACTCATTTGTGTTGAACGAAGAAGATGATTCAGGCTTCTTGAAAGGAGGCCAACCTGTCAGGTTGATCTGAGACACAGCCGTGAGCAGCAAAGCTCTTCATTGAGTTGGGCTCAGCTCTCCACTCTCTGTCCCACATGGGCATTCCTGAGTGAGCAGAAAACAAAGGGCTTTATTTCACTCCTCATGTTTCATTATCCAAAGTCCTCTCTTTAAGTCTCCCACCACAGTAATGAGCATGTCTGGCTTTTTGTGGCAGAAGTGTTTCCTTTTCTGTTCTTTTCTGGGAAAACTCTGTCAACATTCCCCCAGATAAGGGTCTCGAGTATCTTGTGTTCTTTCCTCCCTAACTGTTCTCTCGGTATATGTCTCCGACATATTGTAGGTTCTTGATTGTCTTCCCTGTCTAGAATGAAACAGGCAAACTCTGAAACATACCAACTGTAGTCTGAGTAAAGCAAGTAGAACAGGATTCATTACCAAGGGGTGGATTCAGAGAAGCATTTTTTAATTCCTCTTCTTCTTATTATTATTTTGTCTCTCAGTCCTTGGCCTTGTCAAGTACCAACCTGTCTTGCTTGGAAATGTGGGCCTGATTCTTTTAATTCGTATTGCCTCATAACTCGCCCTGCTACTTTCAGCTGTGCTCCTGCATACCATGATAGCTTGACCCCCTAGAACTGAATTTGTTATAATACGGCAGTCGCTTAATGTAATTGACTAGATTCAGCTGAGCAAGCAAAAAAAATGAGAGGGTGAAGGAGCAAGAATAATTAGTAGTGTGAGCGATTCCACCCACCATCCCACTTAATTCTGCACAGTGAGCATGTGTCTTGCGATGAATATGTTGGGGAGGCATGAATCTGAAATTCCTTCCAGTTGGTCTCAGTTCCCAAATAGTCAACCTAATGTTTAAAGGTTCGTGTTTTTTGTGTAATGTGGCCCCTGATGCCTAGCAACTGTCTCCCCTATGGTTCATTTGGACTCCATTTGATTTTCTCCTTATTACCAAGATTGAACACACTGTACCTTTCAGTGATAGCCTTGTTTGCACAGATGCTGCTTGCGTTTGTTTTGTTTTGACAAAGAAGAACAAGAAGCAGGTAGAGTGAACTTAAGTTTTTTGTGGGAAGAGGGACTCACTTGCTAGAACCATGGCCCCTCTCTCAGAAACCCAGTTGTTTTTATATCCTCTGAGTGAATTTCCCAGAAAAACGGTTTGAGATCTAAATGACCAAAATGGTTAGGATGGTTTCTTCTTCCTGGCTCAACAAATTAATGCTAATTTTGGAAATCTCCCTGGTTTATTTCCATAACCGTAGAGTATATGAACCACTGGGGAAGTTGGGAGCAACTCTGTCCATTGCGCGTCAGCTGGCCTGTGGCCTGATAGGAGCCACTGCTGCTTCTGTACAGTCCGCCCTGGGGGGTGTCAGCTCCACATTTCTGTGATAAGACCTTCCGGGGCGATGCTTTGTCTCACCGCATTGCTGCCTATGTAGGAATGTTGAAACCAGATCAAAGAACTCATTTTTCCCTTCCCTCTGCCAGAAAATGCTTTTGTTTTTCTTACAGAGATCCATCTCCAAAGATGGATCCATCTCCAAAGGTTTTTCATTCAGTTGGGAAGAGCTAAAAAAGATAGTTTATATATAAATATGTATATGTGTGTGTATATATATATATATATATATATATGTGTGTGTGTGTGTGTAGTGTGTATATATGCATATATACACACACACATATATATTTGTATGTATAAATGTATGTATATGTTTCATGTTAATGCAAAATTTGTGACCCAGATCTTTTTTTTTTTTTTTTTTTTTTTAGCGTTTATTTATTTTTGAGACAGAGACAAAGCATGAACGGGGGAGGGTCAGAGAGAGGGGGACACAGAATCTGAAACAGGCTCCAGGCTCTGAGCTGTCAGCACAGGGCCCGACGCGGGGCTCAAACTCACGGACCGCGAGATCGTGACCTGGGCCGAAGTCGGCCGCCTAACCGACTGAGCCACCTAGGCGCCCCGACCCAGATCTTTTAAACTGAAGTAGATGATGATGAACATTTGGGCTGCCAGGGATACTCCACAGATTGCCCTGTGGACCTCTGGGAGCTCAGCATGAATGTGAAGCTCCATTGCTGGGCTCAGAATAGTGTTGGGGGTCTCCGGGACAGAGCCTTCCTGTGGTGTGCTGTCACTAGGACAGCATATGGGTGGTGGCAGGCGGAGTGAGAAACCATGGAGTGGTTGAGAGCAAGTTGGGCTTTGCAGAAGAAGTAAGAATTTGTCTTACCAGCTCCAAGCGACAATGTGCCATGAGGTCACCAAGGCAGTATTTAGATGCCCCAGAATCTTAGAGCCTTGGAGATCTTAGAACACATGCTACACTTATAACAGTGAAGCCTTGTTATTATGTGAAGTTTCTGCTAAAGATGGCCTGATATGAATCATATTTGACATGAATTTGAACCATGAAGGTAGCATTTCTTTTTTTTTAGTGTTTATTTTAGGCGGAGAGAGAGAGCGCTTGCGCGAGTGAGCACGCACAAGCCGGGGGAAGGGCAGCGAGAGAGGGAGACACAATCTGAAGCAGGCTCCAGGCTCTGAGCTGTTAGTACAGAGCCCAGTGTGGGGCTCGAACCCACAAACCACAAGATCATAACCTAAGCTGAAGTTGGACGCTTAATCAACTTAGCCACCCAGGCACCCAAAGGTAGCATTTCTAATGCATTCCTCTACATACCATTTAGATAGAACAAAACATAAAGGAAACACTTAATGGTTCTACCACTTTGAATGAATGCTCAAATCTAGCTTCTGAAAAACAAATGAGTACTGTTTTCTATAATAGAAGACCCTCTTTAACACAACATAATTTGAGAGCTAAAATACTTGGTTTAGTAGTTTTTAAGGTAATTTGCAATATACATATTGAGAAACAAGTTCATATACGCATTTCTTAATGAAATGATATTTCTGAAAGTGCCTAGCATGATGTTTAGGAAATGACAGGCTTTTAGTCAACATTAGTTTCTTTGAAGTTTTCTCCATCTAGAGGGTCTGTTTTATTGATGTCACTTAGAATTTGGCTGGTGCATAGTGCTAGGCAAAATCTCATTAGCCTTTTTAAAAATCAGTCATTTACTTCCATTTTCGCTTTCTATTCTGTCTGCTGACTGAAAGCTGTTCATGGTATTTCATGCCATATAAAATGGGCCTAAAGCAAAGGGAATGAATTCACTGGTTTTGCTTCAAATTGCCATGCAAATTAGTTAGTCATACTGATTGACTACAGAGCTTGTTTTACCAAATAATTTCCAAATATTTTAACTTTATATTTTTACTTGAGTTTAGATATGGTCTGAGACCTGGCCTGGTCTAGTCTCAGAAAATAAGTGTAGAAACCTAAAAGATTTCTTTCTCTCCACTTGTTTACTGCTTTAAATTCTTCTGAGGATGTTCGTGTCCATTATTTCTTTTTCTGGAATGTGGCTTATTCACTAAGACCTTATCAGACCTCTTTAAAATCAGTGTTTTCCAAAAATGAAATTGAACCTTTGGTGTCCTGAATTCTGTCGTTCTTGTGTATTTCTGATTCGATTGATTTTTTCCTTGGCCCCTGAGACACCCTTGGGTCCAGCTCCCCACTGTGACTATTGTCCTTGAAGACCTAGCCTTTCTGTGCTCATTACTTTCACACTCTTACGTCTTCACCTAAAACCCTGAGGCCCTACAGTTTGGATCCGTCTTATTTTTTCTGCCTTCTGTTTGTTCACTCACCCGTTCGTTCAGTCGGTAGGCCTGCGGCACAGAGCTGGTACCACACAGTCTGCTCACTGAGGGCCGCAAAGATGAATGAGGGAACTAGAGTCTAATCAGCCTTGCATCTGCTTACATGTGGAGGGTTTTCTGTATGTCACGTGGCACAGTCCATGATTTGAGCATTGGAGAAGAATTAAGCAGTGGTTGCATGACTGTCCTGTTCCTCCTTTATGGGTGTCAGTGATGCCTGTTGGGCCCCAGGTTTCCCAGTTTCCAGCATGGCCCTCTGCTCCTTCTGACCTCATCTCTTTTCATCAGATGATCTGTCCTCAGATCTTACTGTCATCAGTTGCATTCCCCTATCTCAGCCCTTATCACCAAGGGAGAAGCTTCCCCATCAGTCCCAGCCCAGCCTTTAGAAGCAGCTCTGACATTGGGCAAAAAAGGCACAAAGAGTGATATCTCATGGACAGAAGTCTAAGTGAGAAATGCCTTCAGTAGGAGCTGGGAGGGGAAAAGTGTGTGGATTGAGCAGAAGACATACCTTCCTCTGAGGTCTCAGACTGGTGGGCTGCAAACTGTATTTGTCTGAGCAGTGTGTTTTTGTTTTCCTTACATAGTTTTCTTCTTTTTGTACTCCGTGGCCAGTGCTTAGAAATCAGGAAATTTCACATGAAACCTAGATTTTCAGTTTCTTTTGAAAAAAAAAAATCAGATATTTGGTGGGATGTGGGAGAAAGCTGTTTGATGACTGTTACTGGTTTGGGGCCTTAAGCAATTGGAGTAAAGGAGTTGCTATTCCCTGAGATAGAGAAGACTGGGGGAAGCAGGTTTGTGGGAGCAGGGGTTGACCAGAGATGTACTGAGTGTATCAAGTTTGGGTTATATTAAGTTTGAGGTGCCTATTAAACATCCTAGTGAGGGGTGCCTGAGTGGCTCAGTTGGTTGAGCGTCCGACTTGGGCTTAGGTCATGATCTCGCAGTCTGTGAGTTCAAGCCCCACCTCGGCCTCTGTGCTGACAGCTCAGAGCCTAGAGCCTGCTTTGTATTCTGTGTCTCCCTCTCTCTCTGCCTCTCCCCTGCTCATGCTCTGTCTCTCTCTGTCAAAAGTAAATAAACATTAAAAAAATTAAAAAAAAATTTAAACATCCTAGTGAAAGGGTGGAATAGTAAGTAGATGTAAGAGTGGGGAGTTGATGGGGTGCCTGGGTGGCGCAGTCGGTTAAGCGTCTGACTTCAGCCAGGTCACGATCTCGCGGTCCGTGAGTTCGAGCCCCGCGTCAGGCTCTGGGCTGATGGCTCGGAGCCTGGAGCCTGTTTCCGATTCTGTGTCTCCCTCTCTCTCTCTGTTCCTCCCCCGTTCATGCTCTGTCTCTCTCTGTCCCAAATATAAAAAAAAATAAACGTTGAAAAAAAAGAGTGGGGAGTTGAGGAGAGAGGTCCGGGTGAGACCTAAGTATGGGAGTGTCAACATATAAGTGATATTTATAGCCAAGAGACCGATAACCAAGAGAGTGATTATGATGGAAGAGTCCTGAAGGTCCTGAAATAGGAAAAAGTGGAGGAGCAGGGACTTGAGACTAAGAACGGTAAGGCAAGAGGAGACCCCGGAAAGTGAGGTGCTGCACATGCCAGCCAAAGAAAATGTTCCAATGGGGAAGGAGGGATCCACCTGTCTCAGATGCTGTGATAACTCATATAAGAGGACAGTTGAGAATGAGTACTGACCTAGAATGTGGAGGTCACTAGTGACTTTGACAAGAGCATGTCTGGTAGAGTGGTGGGAGGAAGCCAGTTTGAAGTGGATCCAAGAGAGGGGAGAATTAGAGATCTTGAATGTAGACCGCTCTTCTGAAGCATCATCTTTAAGAGAGAGCAGAGAAATGGGCTGGGAGCTAGGTAGGGATACAGGATCCGGAGAGGGTGGTAGGGGTTGTTTTTTTGAAGATGGGAGAAGTTCAAACATATTGGTATCTTGATGGGCATGATCAAGAAGAGAAAGAGTGAGTGCACTAATAATGCAGGAAACTGAAGGGAGACTTACTGAAGTCATGTCTTTGAGAAGCTGAAAGAGGATGTGTCCTGGTGCACAAGTGGGGAAGCTGGTGTCAGTTATGAGCCAGGATGATTCAGTTCTTGTAGCACAAAGGAAGGCAGAGGGTATGGATACAGATGAAGGTAGGTGGGTATATTTTTTGGTTGAATGAATGAATGAGCAAGCAGTCAGCCAGGAGGGACTGAGATTGACATACTACCAGGAAAGTCTCCATAGTGGCCAGGCCTACTCTGAGGACAGGCCACCTTGGTAGGTGAAGTAGTTGACGAGGTCCTAGTGTAGGTTATTAAAGTCCACATTTGAGTACTGATGTTGTTCTGATTTCCAGGGCATGATTGAGAAAAGTTATTTAGCTTGAGAGGCAATCAGGTGGGTCCCTGGTGGCCACAGATGTTTTCCTCTGAGTATCTACTGTCTTCTGGTGATGGAACATGTATTCACTTGTGCTCTGTGGTCCCCTTCACCAAACTGACTCCTACTCTGCATGACCAGCACACCCCTTGGCACTGGGCTTATGACCCTTGATTTAGACTGTGAGAGGGTGAGAGAGGAAGGGTGGCTGACTGGTAGTGGCAGAAGGGATTGTGCGTTAAGGAGGTACAGGCGTGAGTGGCCATGTTTCAGAGAACAGGAGTCATTGAGGTGGGTAGTGGGTGACTGGGAGTGCTGCCCCATTTCGCAGAGAAAGTTCTCACAAGCAGTACCGTGTTTCTTGTTCTTGGCGCCTAATTGAACATCACACGTAAAAACGCTTCACGAGAAGTAAAATGGCTCCCGTGTGCACTGTCACGGAGGTGGTTCCTTTTCCATGCCAAACACTTCTGTAGTCTTATCCACACGTTACCAGCTGCTAAACTAGTCATGAAAATTCTATCTGATCTTTTGGTAACATCAGGTCACAGGGATTATTTTAACGGCTAACATAAGCAGTATTATTGCTGGCTCAGGTTCAAACTATGTCTTGTGATCTGGACGTCTCTTTTGAGATTCTATCAAGTTAAAATTAGAACACTTATTTTAAGAGATGTATGCAAGCTGAGACAAATCCCCATTACTGGGTCAGAATGAATGGCTCTCAGTAATTTAGAGACAATTGTAATATGTACCCAATGTTTTGTTTGTTTGTTTGTTTTTATTCCTGGCTGATAAAATTAGTGGGTAAATCAAGCAGTGAGTCAGTGAATCTTCTAGTTATCCTTGTTCTGGGTCGAGGTCAGTTAAACTTTATCTTTTGACATCAGTATGTCCCCTTATTCACTAGCTAACTATTTTGCTTTAGCCAGGTGATATAAATTCTGACTGGTACCTGATTGCTGCTTTTGGTGAGAGAGAGGGAGAGAATTAGAAAAATACCCTGAGTTTACCCTCCTGTAAGAATATACCCAAATTTTGGATTTAGGCTTTTTTTTTCTTTTTTTTTTCTCTTTTTTTTAGAGAGAGTGCACATGCGAGAGCTGGGGGTGGGGGGGGGGGGGGGCAGAGAGAGAATCCAAAGCAGGCTCCACATCCAGCCTGACTCAGGGCTCAATCCCACGATCGATCGTGAGATCATGCCCTGAGCTGGAATCAAGAGACTCTCAACCAACTGAGCCACCCAGGGGTGCCAGGCTAAAATAATTCTTTTAGGCAACAAGTAATTTCCCCTTTCAGTTACGACCTGTGCTTTTACTTACTTCATTTTGATATCGTTGTTTTGGATTTTCATAAATAACTGAAAAGTAGAATTGATTGAAATGATAGGAAATAATCTTTAGAAACATTCCTTGGGGAGCAGGATTAAGACCTAAACATAATTACATGAAATTCATATCTAGATTAATTGAAACTCTGGATACAAAAACAGCGTTTGAGACCTTTTGCTCATCTGTTTTGCAAACAAAGTGTTTTATTATGAAAGTTAATAGAGCAAGCCGTTGAGGCTGCTCTGCTGTGTAAATAAATACTGTTCTGTTTTTATAGCTAGAGCACAGTTACATGGTTTTACCGATATAACTCCCACATCATCCTATAAAGTGGCCAGTGTTAGGCCTAACAGTCCCCCTTCTATCAAGCCAAGGGCGCCCCAGGTGATTTCCCAGAACACGGCTGTGTATGACCACCTTACGCAAAACTGCAGGACTGTCTTCACTTTCCTCCCACCCTCCTATCAGAGCCCCATGTTTCCCACTCAGCAGCTGCCTTACTTTGCGCCCTGCCCCCATCCTCCCACCCTCAGAGGGCCTGTGGGCTGGCCAGAACCTTCCACATTCAGTGACTTGTCCAGGCCTGCACTTCTCATAAAGAATCCTTGCTCTAAAACTTGTTTTTCTCCTGCCCCTACTCATTTCCATAAATCTGTTTGGTGTGTGGCCGCTAGGTTAAAGGAATACCTCAGATACCTGAAAAAAAGAGTTCTCGTTCTTCACCATACAGAAGTAGGGCTAATCGTGGCTTGAACTCATGGCCTCTGGAGCCTGTGCATGACTCCTGTGTGCCCCAGCATCTTTCTTACTTCTTCTCACCTGCAGCTTTGGCCGTAACACTCCTGAATCCTCATGAGCTCTTTTTGGTCTGTCCCTTGGTACCCCTGGGCTGCAATAAAAACCTATTCATATCATGCATTTCATGATTCGTTTTGTTTTTCCTGAAATTTGGGTATCTCTTGGGCGGTTACATCACATCTCCACAACCCTGCTCACCTCTTGTCCCTCCCCCCATCTTTTTTTTTTTTTTTTTTTTTTTTTTAATTTTTTTTTTTCAACGTTTATTCATTTCTGGGACAGAGAGAGACAGAGCATGAATGGGGGAGGGGCAGAGAGAGAGGGAGACACAGAATCGGAAACAGGCTCCAGGCTCCGAGCCATCAGCCCAGAGCCCGACGCGGGGCTCGAACTCGCCGACCGCAAGATCGTGACCTGGCTGAAGCCGGACGCCTAACCGACTGCGCCACCCAGGCGCCCCAATCCCTCCCCCCATCTTACCGGCACCAAAGAATCCCTTGCCTTTGGGCACAAAGGGCAGTTCTGTCCACATTTAGGACCCCTTATGATCTCTGTTTCTACCTCAGACAGGCTTATCAAAGCCTTTCTTCAAACTAAGACTGCCCTGTCTATGAAAAGATTGTCCAGTGGATACAATTTTTCACAGTGTTAGGATAGACTAGGTAAAGAAGGTAATTTTGAGGAAGGATGATGTTTCCTCTAGCCACAGAGGGTATCCATGATTTCACATTAAAGAGACACTATGGATCACAGCTTCAGGAAGGTAGATCCCAGGTCTGAGCCACAGTGAAATGCAGGATGAGGACTGCCCCCAAATGGTGTTTCTGTTGACCTGCAAGGGGAAGGCCCTGAGCCACATGGGGTGGGATCTAAGCAGCATGAAGCCCAGTCTCCAGGCAGTTTGCAGAGGCCCCCGAGCCACCTTGGGGGCACAGACAGAGCCAGAGGCAGAAGTGTAGACTCCTGCCTCCAGAAGAGATGGGACGGTCTCACTGTGAGGTGTTTGCAGACCCCAGTGGCATTCCGCACCACACTGGGTCACTGTGCCCTGCCTCTGCATGAGCTTCAAAGGCCCAGTTCATGGACCGACTTGCCGGAGAGGAGCTGAGGTGGCCCTTAGACAAGGTCTAGCACGGTCCACTTAGGGGTCAGCTGCTGGTCCTAAGCACACCACCATCCACTTCTTGTTCTTGTTCCCACCCACCTTCCCTGACCTTTGTGCAAACCGAACCCTTCTGAGAACAGTCTTTCTCAGGTGGCCCTAAGTTGCTTGTTCTGTAGCTTTCTTTCCTGGTAGTTACTTTTATCTGTCTTTGACTATGTTTGGAGTGTTTCTAGGGTTCATTAGGCACATCCTTTCCACCTTCCAGATTGACCATCTGTAGGCAGGGAATTCCTGAGGTGACATGTCACTCTCAGATGATGTCCTTACAATTCTGGGAGTGTCTTTCAGTAACAGCCTACTTGTGGTTAAGAACCTTGGCTCTGGAACCAGACCGCCTGGGTGGGATCCCAGCCATGGGATTCTAGACAAGTATTACCTTCATGCCTTGGTTTCCTCACACAGTTGTTTTGGAAATTAAATGAGATAAACCATGCAGATGTTAAGCAGTGTGGTATGTGTGAGTACTCCATGTATGTTAGCTATTACTGTTTCTCCTGCCTGATCTATTGCAAACCGTCCCAAGAGAAAGAAAGGAATAGAGTTTATGCTATATTCATGTTTTAATATATATTAAGTAGTATTACCTTTCATATAATTTATGACATTCATATTAGGTCTAGGCAAAATCGTGGATTGAAATTAATGGCCAGTTACTCTAGGAGGAGCACACAAGGCTGTTGCTCCAGGCAAGACGAGTCGGGAGGACGAGATGTCTGAGAAGGAGGAAGCAACACCTGTTCTTTCACATGTGCTCTCTTCTGATTTTAGGCGTGTTTGTGTTGTAGATGAGGCAGTGCCCGCCAGCCCCATCAACACAAGCGTCAGGTCTCTGGGCTGTGGGCTCCTCCGTCACCATTAGAATGTTTGTCGAAGGCCTTTATCTTAACTGCCATCTTGCCCGGGGTCTCCTCTGGACCCCACTTCCTGCACAAAGCCTCTTCTGAAAATCCCCACCTGCACTAACTGCTTGGGCATTTTCATAGACCCTAATGTCAGCATTGCACTGCTAGCCCTGACTTGTTGCCTCATTTGTGCTCGTTTCTTATTTTCACGTTAGATGACCCCTCTCCCTGTTGGGACGAAAATCATTTGGGGTCATGCACTGAGCATAGTGCCTTATGCGTAGCAGGTGCTTATTTAGTTGATAGCCCTATCTGCACAAATTTTGAGCATTATGACTTCTATCCTTTTAAGGATAAAGTTGAGAGTATTTGTATGCATGTGTTTGTGTACCTGTGGGTTATGTGTGTATGTGTGTAGGTGTGTAAAATAGAAAATAAAGAGCAAACTTGGGGATACCAGGTATCTACTGCATTTTCAGAAGAAATGAACTGTGGAATAGTCCAGTGGTCTTAGGAGGAAGTTTACAATAGGCTCTATTTTTCTCAGTTTTGGAGTGGCAGCATGGTAGGATTGCTAAGAGGACAGGCTTAAGAAGCAGAAATGTGTGAAATCCTTTTTCTGCTACTTAATAGCTATAGAGCTGCAGGCAACTCCCTGGCCTCTAAGAGCCTCTGTTAACACATTAGTAAGGTCTACAGTGCCAGACTGTTATTATTCCCAATCATGTCCCTAAAAGAATTTGGGCCCCAAACATAGGAAACTCTGATAGTGATAGCTATGTAATAGGTCTCTGGCATTAAAAAAAATTTTTTTTTTCTTTAAGATCAGAAAAGTTACATGAATAGAGTTTGCATTATTTCAGTCTGTACATCATGCTCAGCTACTTTGGTTGCCTATAGGATAAATCCACTAAAATCCAACACTTGAGCCCAACACCCAAGTACCTGTCCCATTCTTCCTTTCCTAGCAAAATTTCCTCTTTGGCTCCACTGGGAGGACCCTCCATCTAACACACATATGCTCACCTGATACTTGTATCCCCCTGCCTAGAATTCTCTGTATTATTGCTAGCTACCCAGATCCAGTCTGCTGTACAAGCTTTAAGTCTCTGCCCCAGTGAATCTACCTTCCACGACCTCCCTGCCTCTGCATTCCCAGAGCACTCACTGTTCCCGTTTTTCTTCTGGCACATGTTATCTTCACCTTTATTATTTGGTTTTATATACACAGATTTCCTCCCAGCCAGAATAGGACCACTCTTAACTCTTAGTCTTTTTAGGATACTATTGTGAGATGCAGTGCATACACAAAAGGGTATATATAAAAAATGTTTTTTTAAATGCAAGTTAAAAAATAGAACACAACCAGTACCTCAGAAGCCCCTGTGTGTCTGTTTCCCATCATGCTCCCCTTTCCCCCAGAGGTAACCAACATCATGACACTTATATGTTGATCAGGTTTCTACTCTTTAAGCAGTACTTTGCTTTGCACTATGGGAGTGGATTCCTGTGCACGTATTTCTATTTGAATTTGAATTTTTCAGCATATTTTTAAAATTCATCCATTTTCACACCCCATGTTCACTGCAGCATTAATGACAATAGCTAAGACAAGTGTTCATTGATGGATGAATGTATAAAGAAAATGTATATGTACATGTAAGATGGAATATTATTCAGCTATAAAAAGAAGGAAGTCCTGCCATTTGCGGCAACACAGATGGAGTGTAAGGGCATTATGCTGAGTGAAGGCAGAGAAAGACAAGTACTCTAAAATCTCACTTATATGTGAAATCTAAAAACAAATAGACAAACTCATAAATACAAAGAAAAAAATTGGTGGCTGCAAGAAGCAGAGGGTAGGGAGGGAGCAAAATGGGTGAAGGTGGTGAAAAGATACAAATTTCTAGTTATCAAATAAAAAGACCTGGGGATGTGATGTACATCATGATGACTGTAGTTAACAGTACTGTATTGCATATTTGAAAGTTGCTGAGAGTAAATCTTACATCACATCACAAGAAAAAAATGTAACTATGTACAGTTATGGATGTTAATTAAACTTGCTGTTGTAATATAAAAAAATTATCCATTTGCTACATGATATGTATAGCTACAATTTGTTTATTTTGACTGCTGTATTACATCCCATGATCTGAATACACCATAAGTTATCCTTTAAAAAGATTAAATGGGATGGATCAGTTGGTTAAGCGTCTGACTTTGGCTCAGGTCATGATCTTTGCAGTTCATGGGTTCGAGCCCCGTGTCGGGCTCTGTGCTGACCGCATGCTGACCACTCGGAGCCTAGAGCCTGCTTCAGATTCTGTATCTCCCTCCCTCCCTCCCTCCCTCCCTCCCTCCCTCCCTCTCTCCCTCCCTCTCTCCCCCTTCCTCTCTCCCCCTCCCCCCTCACACTGTGTCTCTCTCAAAAATAAATGAACATTTAAAAAAAAAAAAAAAGATAAAATGGACAAGTAATCATAAAATCTCAGTGACATTCAACAGTATGTATTTCTTGCTCATATGTTGGTGGGTAGGCTGAGGCAGCTCTGATCATCTCAGCAGGGGTTGGAACCAGGCCACAGGTTTGATCCAGATCTGCTCCATGGGTCTCATCCACTCTTCTGCTGGAAGAGGTCACAGCTTCTCAGAGAGAAGGAACAGAAACAAGCAGGGACTGTTTTTAAAAGGCAGTGTCACTTCTGCCCACATTTCATGGGCCAAAGGCAAGTGCTGTGAGCATGCCCAATTTATCAGTGAGGCAGGAATCTCATTCCTCCTGTGGAGATTGGGAAACGGAGTGAACACTTGCTGAACAATCTTAGCCCAGTAAGATACGGTCACTTGGGTTGTATCCAGTGATGACTGCTTCAAACAGTGCTGCTGCCGTGAACATTTTGAGTATGTCTCCTGTTGCACATGTTTAAGAGCTTCTTTAGGATGTGTGCCTAGGAGCTGAGCTTCCAGGCCAGAGGCGTGAGCATTTTCGATGTTACAAGGTAATACCAAATGGCTTTCCACGTGTTGTACCTTTCCTGCAGTGGATTGGTGTGTTAGTTGTTGCACTGATCCACCACTACTTTGGGATTTTTGTGTATATTTAACATACAATTGAATGATTTAAAAAGCATGTATAAAAATTTGTGAGCTTCATATCTTTTCCAACCAACCACTACTGCAAGATGGAAGGTGCACTGTTCAGGCTACAGAACAGAGTGCTATTTATCTTTTCGTCAGTGCTCGGAATCCACTAATGGCTTCAACTTGTGTTCCCTTGGCAGATTTGGTGCAAATGCCAAAGTTGTGCATTTCCTGGGGCGAATCAAACCGTGGAATTATACTTATGATCCTAAAACAAAAAGTGTCAAAAGCGAGTCCCATGATCCCACCATGACTCATCCAGAGTTTCTCAACCTGTGGTGGGACATCTTCACCACCAACGTTTTACCTCTGCTTCAACAGTTTGGCCTTGTCAAAGATCCCCACTCGTACCTAAATGTGGTAGGTTCTGTTTTACCCTTTCCGGTAATTTAATGCTGTATTTTTTTTTAACGTGATAGACTGGTAGAGGTAGAGTATTTAGTGGTATTTTACCATAAGAGACTCTTAAATACAGAGAACAAACTGAGAGTTGCTGGAAGGGAGATGAGTGGCAGGATAGGCTAAATGGGTGATGGGCGTGAAGGAGGGCACTTGTGGGAATGAGCACTGGGTGTTATGTGTAAGTGATGAATCACTGGGTTCTATTCCTGAAACCAGTACTACCCTGTATGTTAACTAATTTGAATTTAAATTTAAATAAATAAATACATAAATAAAAAGATGTTTGTAGAAAATTGTCCATCTTAGAGGGGAGAAATAGTGCCAGCAAAGATTAAAGTAGTAGATTTTGTGGCAAATTTCGATTAGATCTGAGAGCATAAGAAAGGGTTTTAGAGGTGTATATATATGTGTGTGTGTGTGTGTGTGTGTGTGTGTGTGTGTATCTAATATCTACAGAATTCTTAGCTCATTGTCCTAAGGTTCTGAGGTTATTCCTAAGGTTTAGGTAGTGCCCTGTTTCATGCTTTAGATGAATGGACACTTTTTCAAAGAAACTGCAAACATTTAAATATCTGTATTTTATTTTTGCCATCTGCTTAGAAGAATGTATTTTTCAGTGAACATTACAATAACATGAACATGAAACAACGGATACTTTTCTAGGATTATTTTGGTTTGCTGTGTTTGTGCTCTTATGGTTACGTAGGATCTTGAAAAAAATCTTGTAAGAGGAAGATGACATTAACATTTAAAACACCAAACTGCTTAGACTCTTCTGACTTTAAAAGTCTTCCTGTGAGGTTTATTCTTTTGGAAAAATGGGAAGAGGAGGAGAAATTATACTTTTATGCTACATATTAAGATATAAAGAATAGAATTGAATGAGTGAATGATAATCCAGTCTAACTAATCAGTTAATTACCTTGGTATAATTATAAGAGGCTAAAAGTTGTAAGAGATCCTTTTATTTGCCATAGTAGAGATTTTAGCCATTTTACTTATTAGCACTTGTACCAATATGTAAAATGGAGAAAGGGAAAAATAAATAACACTAACATTCTTACCCTAATTGCTTTCTACGGACTATGAAATAATATTGGCACAGTACTTGGAATGTTGCCTGGCACTTAGTGCTTAAACAAAGTTAGCTATTATTACAGAACCCTGACAGCTACTCTATCCAGTATTATTGTTACTATGTTCTTTTTGTATATTAACATTAACTGAGGCCTAAAGAAGTTAAATAACCTCTGTTAGTTATATAATATACTCATCAAAAGCAGAACTGGGACTCAAATCTAGGTCTGCAAGACTGTTACCTTCTGACAAATATCATGAAGTAGAGAATTCTGGAAGAAACTCCCTGTATCATTCCTGTTGCAAGTGGAAGCAAAGGCAGGGCTAATCTAGGGTAAGGACTTAATGTTGCTTCAGCTACAAAATAATCTCCTGGAATCTGCCCAGATGCCTTAGAGTTCCAGTATATATAAACACACACATACACACTTACATATGTATAGCAACAAAAACCAGTAATCAAAAATTTCGTTCTACCATTTCCTCCGTTATAGAGCAGTACCTGTATGGTTTCATTCGCCTTCCTTTTTCTCTGCTAGTTCTAGTACCTTCTCACCTCAGAGCTTTTTGAAGAATAGCTTTGATATCCTTTTATTGTGCACTTGAAGTTAATTGCCTTTGTGTAAGTCATGAGAACCTAATTTAACGTAGAGTAGGTTTGCTCCATTTCCTGCACATTTACCCTGTTGCTTCCACAACCCAAGGACTGAGAATTAGGAACCAAGGAAAAGCGATGGGAATGGAAACAGTTGATCCAGATTAAGCAAATTAAATTCACACATGCTATAAAATGAGATGCTTCTTGATAATAAGCTTCCACAAGCAGAGACGTTTGGTGCATTGTCTCAAACAATTAAGCTCTCACGTTTCTAACCTGACAACTTGTGTATGTGGTGCGGCTCTCTGGTTAGGTCCTTTGTGAAGCTTAGACTCTGAGGTATCATTTTGTTTAAGTTCTCAACCTTTCAGAGCCCACACAGATCGAGAATTTATCGTGAGACTTGTGTTCCCTTGTCCATCCATCTTACACTTTCTAATGAACTGTTTGCAGCTTTCAGACTTGGTCTATACACTGGCTTTCTCTTGTGGCTTCTGTAGAAAGGTATGCAGAACTTAAACATTAACCCTAATTACTTTGTTCTCCCAATGTTTTCACTGAGTCCAGAAGTCTTCATTTCGTTAGGAAAAAAATCATATGACCCTTGTATTCCTGTGTCTTTTTTGTTTGTTTGTTTCATGTAATACTTTTCAGTTTTTGCTACTTTGCATGATAATTCATCCTGGCTTTTCTCACCTTCTGCAACTTCCTGCGTTCTTTTAAAACAGTCTGTTTTTCAGCTCTCAAGGAGTCTGATTATGCTCTCCTTTTTAGGAAGGTGTCTCGGGAGCCGTATCACATCTGTCCCTCGGGGAGATCCCAGCTACAGCACAGCCTTTTGTGTCCTCAGAAGAACGGAAGGAGCGGTGGGAACAGGGCCAGGCCGATTACATGGGAGCAGATTCCTTTGACAACATCAAGAGGAAACTTGATACTTACCTCCAGTAGAAACGCTGCCATTTTCCCATGGACACATCCATTTCACAGGCACTTGTTTCGGATGCTTAGTATCTAGAGCTGGGTTAAGCAAGGTCTGTTACAGTTGCTAGAAGCTTTGCTAAAATTAAAATTCATCAGATGAGGGGATTTTGCAGGACAACAGGTGAGAACTGGGCAAAAGTTGTGAAGTAGCAGTTCTGTTATGTGTGGACAGTGTTCTGCTTTTTAACCCTAGGCTTATTCACAGACGGTCAGAGATTCTTGATTTTGCTGACCTATGTGGTAAGGGAAACTCAAGCTATTAAATTGGCTGTATCGACTCTAGAAACGTGCCAAGACAGGCTCTAAATCCGCCTCTCTTCAGAATGGGACAGGGTATCTCTCTCGTGCTTGCTTGTTATACCTTTGACTAGACCCACAATTTAGAATTGCCCAGAGGCCACCAGAGCGATTGTAATTGTGCTTACAGGTAAAGACAGCCTAGAACACTGCTGAGGGATTCATAAACCTATCAACAGATGGTGTTAACCCATTTTATTTCCTAATTTCAGTGTCTGAAGTTGTTCACCAGTTTTCTATGTACAGTTTACAGCATGCGAAAACGCTTTTGTTCAGTTCTCTGTATCTGTAAACAGCCATGTGTTCTCTGATGGTTACCTGCAGTGGCACCCTGTATGAAAATAAAGACTTCTTGCCATATCCTGGTTGTCTAAATAAAGGATTCCCATTCCCCTTGAAAAAAACGTATCAAGTAGTTTTTCATGAGTTTTAGAATTGGTCAGTGTTTTAAAAACCAGTGTAACACTTGACACTGGAATTGGTTTCTAGATATCTAGAAATATTTAAATATTGTGTTCTCCAGTGATGGTGATGGGTGTGATTGATGGAGGAAAGTGAGATCAGATGTATTTAATCCGTCAACCCGCATTTTATGTCCATATTGAGTATTCATATTTTGGAAAATATTATAACATCAAATCATTATCAGTCTCTGAACATATTTGATAATCTTTCAGGACAGTTAGTACTGGAACCGGTGTCTTCATGAATTAAAATGAGAAGTATAAAAGATAGTAATTAAATGTACAGATGATTCTAGGCTGCAAGGATTTGGCAAGCCAGGGAAGGGCAGGATCAAAAATGACCTTTATTTAATTTTTTTTAATGTTTGTTTATTCTTTAGAGAGTGAGCATGAGTGGGGGAGGGGCAGAAAGAGAGGGAGACACAGAAGCTGAAGGCTCCAGGTTCCGAGTTGTCAGCACAGAGCCCAACACAGGGCTCGAACCCACGAACCGTGAGCTCATGACCTGAGCTGAAGCCAGATGCTTAACTGACCGAGCCACCCAGGTGCCCCAAAATGACCTTTTAAAACCAATGTGAGTAATCAGAGATCATTCTATTGGGGAAAAACAAAAATACAGGAGAGAAGACCATGATGAGAAGAAACTTGAGAGCATTAATTGGGCGGAAACTGCAATGGCTTTTATGGCCTAATCCACCAAGGTTGCCCTTCTTTCCCCAATATCCTATGGGTTACACAGGTGAGCCCTATTCAATGTGGGTGTGAATGAATAGAGGGGTGTATGGAATTCTGGAGGCAAGCTGGAATTCTGGAGGCTGGCTTTCAGAGAGCTCCAGAAGAACCTGAGGACTTCCCTAAAATTGTAGAATATTAAATAAGTGATTTCTGAAGGTAACACTACAATTATTTGGACTGGTGGAGAATGAGTTGCTATAATCCTCAAGTATACAAAGCACTTTTACCAAAGATTTAAGTGCCTCCATGCATCAGGCGCTTTGATAGCTCTTCTCAAAATACTCCTAAATCCCAGGATCTTTGTATTGGGGGGGGGGGATTATCGAGATGTAACCCCATCATAAGTTGAGGAAGATGTGTATACAAATAAGGAACTGGTTTCCTGGCATCCTCCAAAGGTAACCAGTGTGGTTTTGGGGGGGATTATGTTCTAAGCATCATTATGAATTAATGAATTTTAATGTGGTTAGTTTCAGTCCATTGCAGTTGTTCCTAAAGATCTAATTGCCTTACCTTTAGGGTTTACGTTTTAAGAACACTCCTTTTGCAACTGGTGGAAAACAGCTTGAATGAAGGACAAAAGACTTGATGGGAAGGACAGTTAGTTTACTGTAGTGGTCCTGGAGAGAGACAGTGGTAATGCAGCATACCTTTCACCAGGATGAAGGCAGCGAAGTCGCCGATGGCTTGGATGAGGAGTGAGGAGAAAGGAGGAACAGAAGATGAGGCGCTCAAGCAACTGTGTCTCCAACCTCACTGCTCCCTAAAACACTGGAGACTTAATTGTGAGTACAGTTTCTTACACCTCATCACTTACAAATTCTGATTCAGTAGGTCTTGGCTGAGGCCATAGTATCTCCGTTTCAAGTAACTACCAGGCAGTCCAAAAGACTGTCTCAAATGACATTTGAGAACCACTAGATACATTGAGGTGTTTATACCAATACAATAGGGAGTGAGGTTTTCAGCAGAAGAGGCATGAAGCGATGAGGTGATTGTTGCATAGCCGGGGGGCCACCTTCTGATTAAAGCCTTTCCAAAAGACAATCTCGGCTCTGTGAGTAATAGAGGAAACGTTACCATAAATAACATCTATAAATGTATTTGTGTAGCGTTTACCTTTTTAATGTCACTGAGACTTGGAGCATTAAGTAAGATTTGGCTTGTCCTTAAAATAGTCTGCTATGGTTTGCTTTTTCTCGGCTTGTTATTACAAATACACAAATGGATTACAATCTTTTTATACTTGGGTAAGTTATTTGATTAACTTATTTCTCTGAGTTTCAGCTGCTGAAATTCAATCTCCTATAAATAAAACTGTAAAAAAAGCAAAAAGGAAAGAAAACTTACTGGGCATTTACATCTCAATTCTCATATCTTATGACATATATATAGTGTACTCATTTTGCAGATAATCAGAGAATAAGAGAGGTAAATACTCTGCAGACGATTTTGATTCAAATTTTTGTACTCCAAGCTCCATAGCTCTGCTCTGCTTTAAACAAATGTATGGTTAGAACAGACCGATGAGATCAGAGAAACCTCTATATAACCAGAAATACAAATACCAGAAGCCTCTGGGAGTAACACAATTTAATCGAAAAGCTTTCATTTTGCTATAGGGATGAGGACGGTGGCTTGAAATAGGACTTGGGAAATACCTTTCACAAAGGCATTCCTAAATAGGCTGCCTGAAATTATAATGTAAAAATAAATGGGTAAAACCCAAGGATAGAATTTGTTGTGAGTTTTGGCTGAGACAAACATGATTCAGCTTCTGAACATACTTTGTTTCCTACAACTCTCTTTATCCTGGTTTCAGCAGTTTTATGGGCCTAGAAGAGACACTACTTCTGTTATAGGACTATGCTATAATATTGTGATGTATTCGGGGTCAACATTTACCTATAAGGGCAAGGGCTCCTTACACCTTCTAAGCAGTTCAACTCTTGTCATCTACTTACTTATTCTGTATTCACTTGTTTCTTGATGTTCAGTCTCTGACAGTTACCATTTCTCACTACTGTTTGCCTAGAATAAAAATTCTAGGAAGAGTCAAATGTTCAGAAATAGGGCCTTTGAATGCTAGTACAGTTAACCCTTGAACAACACAGGTTGAACTGTGAGGGTACACTTATACATGGATTTTTTTTTTTTTTTGGGCGCAGTGTCCTGTATTTTCTTTATGATTTTAATAATTTTCTCCAGCTTCATTTTAAGAATACAGTATGTAATAGGGGTGCCTGGCTGGCTCAGTTAAGTACCTGACTCTTGATTTTGGCTCATGTCATCATCTCATGGTTTGTGGGTTTAAGCCCCACATTGGGCTCCATGCTGACAGTGCAGAACCTGCTTAGGATTCTCTCTGCTCTTCCCTGCCCCCCCCCCCCCCCACACACACACAAACTTTATATATACTTTTTATACTGTTTTTTTTTTTTTTTTAAAGTATGTGTTGAGTGTTCTCAGTAAGGCTTCTGGCTAAGAGTAGGCTGTTTATTAGTAGGCTAAGTTTTTGGAGAATCAAATTATATGTAGATTTTCAACAGCACATGGGGTCAGCACCATATACAGTTGGTTCAAAGGTCAACTGTATATGGATTTACTGAAGCCTATTTTAGGTGGTCAAAGCCTTTCTGGCTCCTGGGTCCCTCCCTGGTTGAGATGAACAGAAACCCAGTCTTCAGACAACGAATACTGCTTTATTGTGGCCATGCAATAGGTAATCCAGATAGTTAAGTGTATTTTGGAACTTATCTGTAGCAAAAGAACTACAAGATTCAAAGCCTTTTCTTTTTACCATTGAGAAAAGATATGAAAGCCTCAAATTTGATGTGTGTGGGGGAAATCAAACCTACGACTCCATGTTTTTTGCCTTAATATTTTTTGTTTCCTGTTTTACATTGCATAAGAGCTAAAACTCTAAAAAGGCTTACATAACTTATTTTAAATAAGTATATATTGAAGGCTAATTAACTTGGAATCTGAAAGGATAAGCATACTATAGAAAATAGCATAACATGTGCATAAAAGTGTCAAGAGGCTATGAGAAGTCCCTGAACTTCTCTAGAATCCCTAGACAGATTTCTTTCCTTTATCTTCCAAGGATATGCCTTAATGAAGGTAAAGTACAACTTTTCCATGCAAAGCTGCACAATTACACTGTAAAATCTTTTCCAGGGATCCTAAAATACCAAAGGTCACCTAGTAAGATGTGTAAAATGGCAAAAATAACTCGGATTATAAGAACATTTGTAGAAGATCAATATATCCTTTAAAAAAAAAAATCTCCTTGTGAACAGTGGTAGAACAGCTTTAGGCTGTAAGACAAATTTGCCTACACAAAGGTCAGACCCATGCCTTTGGAGATTAGCTCCATGCTTGCTCAAGGTCTATAATTCATATACAAAATGAATGGTTATCTTGGGGCCCCTGGGTGGCTCAGTAGCTTGAGAGTCTAACTCTTGATCTCAGCTCAGGTCATGATCCAGGTGGGATCTGTGCCAAATGTGGAGCCTGCTTGAGATTCTCTCTCTCCCCCCGCCCCGCCCCCCCCCCCCCCCCCCCCGTCCCTCTCTTCTGATACTTTTTAAAATAAAAAAATTAAATGTTTAGCTCCTTACTTCATCTGTATGTGCAAGCGGCCTATTAGGTCTCCATCTCCTTCACTAGAATGTTTCTCATGAAATACTTAATTTACCTTTTCTTTATCAACATACTGATACCAGGGCAAGATTTCTTTAAAATGCTACAATGTACCACTAGGGAATAGCCCTTCCCTCGCCTAACAAAAAGGATAAATTAAGCATTCAGGAAGCTTTATCCTGGTTAATTTTATCTGCCTTTATTTTTAATTAGAATGTTGAAAAGGCAGCAAACTTACTGAAAACCTTCTTGAAATATTCATCTCTCTTCAGTAAGTGCAGCACATACTTAACAATATATATATACTCTTTGATGACTCTTAATATCCTTTCTGGTCCCATTAAATAGCCTCTTAGAATTGAGTTTCAACCTGCGAAGACCTGTCCTAGAATTCTTTTTTAGCCATCAATCTAAGCAATCATTTTGACATTTGATGGCCTTCTAAATGAAGTCCCAATGTAACCTTAGTTAATACAAACTTTTGGACACTTGGTTCAGGTTAATGAGGGTGGCCTATGCCATATATATTGAAATACAAACATTATTAAAATTGTTTTCCTTTCCTATAGAAATCAATTTTTATATTAAAAGTAGAAATGGGTTTAAATTTGTCAGGAGACCCTTGATCAGGAAGGTTGAATAAGGAACTGGAAACCTCTCATTTTTTAGGGGCACCTGGGTTCAGTTGGTTAAGCATCCGACTTCCACTAAGGTCGTGATCTCAGAGTTCCTGAGTTCAAGCCCTGCATTGGGCTCTGTGCTGACAGCTCAGAGCCTGGAACCTACCTCAGATTCTGTCTCCTTCTCTCTGCCCCACTCGTGCTCGGTCTCTCAAATAAACATTAAAAAAAATACCTCATTTTAATCAAAAACTGAGAATAAGTCATTTATCCTTTAAAATGGAATAAGTTATTATGGCTTCATATAAAAGACTACTCTCCCTTATAAGAAGTATGAATATATTAATACGGGAAGATAACCTGTCTGCTTACAAGGTTTCTAATCAAGTTTCCCCTTTGAAGTAGGCATTACTGCAGGGAAGCATCTCAGTCATTATTCACGGCTACCAGTATTTTTGGCTCTTCTTATTCACAAGTACTGCACAAATAAGGTTCCACATTCCAGAATGTAAACTTGTAAGGAAGGTTACTACACACTTACTAATGGCTGAGGGAAAACTGTATTATGCCTTTTGCAAATACTTTAAAGTTAATATAGCTAAAAACTTAAGATTGAACATTTGAGTTCTCATTAAACCAAACATAAAATTTGTCCTCATATATTTTTTTAAATGTTTATTTATTTTTTTTTTCAACGTTTATTTATTTTTGGGACAGAGAGAGACAGAGCATGAACGGGGGAGGGGCAGAGAGAGAGGGAGACACAGAATCGGAAACAGGCTCCAGGCTCCGAGCCATCAGCCCAGAGCCCGACGCGGGGCTCGAACTCACGGACCGCGAGATCGTGACCTGGCTGAAGTCGGACACTTAACCGACTGAGCCACCCAGGCGCCCCTAAATGTTTATTTTTTAGAGAGAGTGTGTGTGAGCGGGGAAGGGGCAGAGAGAGGGAGACACAGAATCTGAAGCAGGCTCCAGTCTCTGAACTGTCAGCACAAAACTGATGCAGGGCTTGAACCCATGAACCGCGAGATCATGACCTGAGCTGAAGTCAGACACTTAACCGGGCACAAGCTACCCAGGCACGCCATCCTCATATTTTTAATGCATCTTCCAAATCCTACTGAACAGAACTTTCGGCAAGTATCATAAAGAATGTAAAAAATACAAAGCCTTTGACTTCTCCCAACAGAATATACTGCTTGAAGATAATTTCATTGGTACTCACTAGTAATAAACATTTTCTTGATTTACTATTTCAATCCTAGATTAGGCAAAATCTACAATTCAGAGTGCTATGCTACTGATACCACTATACATAGGTATTACCACACCTCTTTTCTGGCAGATGAGGAAATAAAAAGACTCGGAACCGATGTTTTAGAAGATCAAGACATTTAACAAACTTTAAACACATATACACTCTGATTTCTAAACAAGAAATGGAACCTAATTGACCAAAATAAAAAAGGTGGGAAGAATGAGGAAACTCTTGTTATTCATAGTACTTTTTATGTACTGTCAGTAAAAAACACAATTGTGTAATATATCTTCACAGCATGAGATAAATTTTCTTCAAAGAAGTCACCAAAATTATGGCACTGAAGCTAATTTTTAAAACTTTTATTGATTTTAAATTCAAAACAAAATCCAGTTTGAACCACAAAATTCAGTTTGAACCACAAGTGGGAATACAGTGTATTCAAGATATTTCTAAAGCTATTATTCTACATAATGATGAAACAGCATTGCATAATATGAACTTTTCATTCCGGTAGTTTATAGATTTTCTTAGGAAGAATTAAATTTTTTAACACCACTTAATAGGACTTCACAAAAAATATTTTTTAAATGACTTGCCAAATTTATCATTATGAGTTTTAAAACAAGTCTATAAATGGGTAAAGAAGCAAGCAAAATCTTCACTTTTATGTTTTCAAGGCTCTGCCTTTATAAAGCAAGAAGAGTAGATTATGTATTTTTTGTTGAAAACTTTTTGTACTTAAATCTCACAAGTGTGTTGGCACTTAGAAATCCACATACTGTATTTCATCAGATTCTGATCAACCTGATTTTGTGTAATGCTAGTTCTACAAGGTACAGAAATTCCCCATTGCTCCTAATGCCAGGGGACTAACCCGAAGTTATTATTCCACTCTTATCTGTGCAGAAAAGTCTGTTGATCTTTTAACCAGCCCTCTGCCTTACCTGATGCCAAAAAGAAAAGAGACTGGAAAGATTCTTGCTGCCCTTGGATCAAGAGACAACACAGGGAGGGGAGAATTTAGCTGTTGATGGGTTTAGCACATATCTAAATGTATGCCCTGGAACACAACACTGCCTCCAAGATCCTCTTTAAGTCAAGTCATTTCTTAACACTATAAACTATATGGTGTTCTTAAGTCTGTATCGTCAAACAGAAGCTTCTGTTACAGTAATTAATCTGTCTCTGGAGCAAAGTTTCTTTTAAGGAAAAACACTACTACCTCATGTGATTGCCAAATGTAGAGCTTGTTTTAAATGTGACTCAGAGTCCTCTAGAATGCCATGGCAACTACTGTGAGTCTGCTTATTAACAAAAGAAGAAAAAGAGGACTAATTTTATAGATAAATGTAAGGATGAATTACTGAAGTTCCAAAATCAAAGTCTGATTCTAAACACAATAACAAAGAAATTTTTCCATTCAGGATTAAGATGTCTTTAAGAGTTGAAACGATTTTGGAGGTCATCCAGCCCAACTTCCATCCAGATATCACGCCTCTCACATATAGTAGTCTTCTGAATTATAAAAATTTATAAAGTTATTTTTTTTAAAAAAGCTACATAAATAAAAATTATACATATAGAAATATCTATTCAGCAATGCCATAATTTAAATATTCAAATCAAACAGTAGAATTGGTTACTTCTCACCCCCACAGACTGTATTTACACACTAACACATCAAATTACATTTAAACAATAGAACTAACTGGACTAAAATGGAGAAAAAGTGTTCTAACACAGTCCCTAATATTTTCATAAACACAAAACTGCAAGTCACCAATGTGAATTGTATCTCAAACTGCCAAAAAAAAATTGTAAGTAACTTGCTAACCTGGAATTAGGTCTCTCATTTAAGGTTTGATTCTGGAATGTAAATACGGTTTTTCAAAGTAATAAAATCTCTTGTATATAGTCTATATATACTAATCGTTTACAGGGACTGTGAATCTATATAGCATCACAAATGGGAAGCTCTAGTGATTAACGAAGTATGTTCAACACAGAAAATAACTCTTTATTCAGTCAAAAGTATAAAAGGTTTGACCTTATTTGAAATATGAAAAAGCTGAGTACTTGAAAGATATATGAAAATACTCAGCAAAGATACTATGAAAAGTTGAAAAAGTAACTTTTTTTCTCAAAAAATTATTTTAGGCCACAGTATGTAACAGAACTTATTGCTATTTGAAATATCATTAAAAATAGGTTCATATATAGATCATACGTTACTAATATAAAACGATATGCTCCTTTTAGAAGACATACTCTCTAGATCTCATTTCTAAAACTCTGTATTTTCTCATTTCCAAAATTTCTGTATATATCTAATCAAACTGACCTTACCAAAATCCCACAAATTATAAATCAATTAAAGTTCTGATCTCATTAATTTTAGCTTGTTTCATTTCATTAGCATTTGTTTTTTTAGTTCCAAAGGCTCCAGCAGCAAGTTCTCTCTTTGTGTTTTGTATTTTCAGCATATTTTCTTCAACAGAATCCTTCACAATGAACTTTAAAAAAGAAAAAAAAAAAAAAAAGGTAAGTACTTTTAGGTTACAATATTTAAAATCTTCAATGTAAAAAAAAAAAAAAAAAAAAAAAAAATTAAGACATAAAATCTTGGTCCACTATAAGGAAATCTGCTTTTCTACTGTATTACAAAGCTTTTAAAATTGCTCAATAATCTATTATAAACTATTTAGCTCTTTTTTTCTCAATATGCAGTGAGTATATTCAGAACATGACATAGTAACTACAGCTGAACACTGCTTTCCCTCATCACTCAGTATGGCTTTCTTGTATAAAGAATATGGCTGTAAGGCCATAAAGTTACATCTTTACAACAGCACCATAGCAAACCTATAAGCAAACTTTATAGGCAACTCTGTAACTGGAATTAGCAATATAAATTTAGCATTATATTTAAATAGCCAAATGAGATTTTCCAAGAAATGGAATAAGCCTTTACCTGGTTTAACTTACAATCTGAAAAAGTTAAAGAGAAAAAAGATGCCTACGAAGAATTTCTGATAGGGGCGCCCTGGCTGGCTCAGTCAGGTTAAGTGTCCAGTTTTGACTCATGTCATGATCTCATGGTTTCCATGAGTTCAAGCCCCACGTTGGGCTCTGTGTAGAGCTCAGAGCCTGGAGTTTGCTTCAGATTCTGTGTGTCCCTCTCTCTCTGCCTTTCTCCCAGTCATGCTCTCTCTCAAAAATAAAAAAATTGAACATTTCTGATAAAAACCTTGATTAAAAAATATCCTCATTAACCTACAAATAAATGTCCTCAATCTTAAATGTATCCACTAGAACTTTACCAAGTACAGTACACTTAAAACAATAAAAGGAACAGGTCAAGAATGATTACTATCACTACTACTATTCAACATTGTGTAGAGATCCCAGTAACTGTAATAATTAAACAAGATGAACTATACAACGTGAAAAGACCTAAGTAGAGAGACATACTAAATTCTTGTATGGGAACACTCCTTATTTATAAAGGAGACCATTCTCAAATTGATCATAAATTCAATAAACCCCAAAAAAGATTTCTTAAATGGGATCTGGTAACTTATAAATCCACAGTTCAAGACTAAATAATCATATTAACCAATCTTGAAAAAAAAGGGTTAATGAGAACACTTTGTCCTGCTAGTTATCAAAGCATACTTTAAAAAACCATAATAATTATTAAAGTGATATTGTCCTGGGATTAGGAAAAGAAATTAGTGAAACCGGAACACAGGAACAAAAGTCCAGAAAGAGACTCACGTTAATATATATGAACTCGTTTATGATAAAAGTGACATTTCAAATAAGGAGAAAAAAAGGATATACTTAAAAAAAAAAAAAAAAGATGGAGCACACAGCTCTTCATTTGAAAAAAGAACCATATCATGACTCCTAAAAGATAAAATATTTTAAAAGAATATGGGAGGGATTTGTTTTTAAATTTGAAGATAAATTCTAAGATCTTTTTTTTTTTTTTAATTTTTTTTTTCTTCGTTTTTCTTTATTTTTGGGACAGAGAGAGACAGAGCATGAACGGGGGAGGGGCAGAGAGAGAGGGAGACACAGAATCGGAAACAGGCTCCAGGCTCCGAGCCATCAGCCCAGAGCCCGACGCGGGGCTTGAACTCACGGACCGCGAGATCGTGACCTGGCTGAAGTCGGACGCTTAACCGACTGCGCCACCCAGGCACCCCTAAGATCTTAAAATCCATAAGGTATTTTTAAAAAGCTGACCTGTTTTAAAATCATAAAAAACACAACCAGTTCAAAGGAAAAGCTTGATAACAAACCATCTGCAATATACCCAACAAATTTTAAATCAGACTGTATAAAAGAGTCCTTTAGGGGCGCCTGGGTGGCGCAGTCGGTTGGGCGTCCGACTTCAGCCAGGTCACGATCTCGCAGTCCGTGGGTTCGAGCCCCGCGTCGGGCTCTGGGCTGATGGCTCGGGGCCTGGAGCCTGTTTCCGATTCTGTGTCTCCCTCTCTCTCTCCCCCTCCCCCGTTCATGCTCTGTCTCTCTCTGTCCCCAAAATAAATAAAAACTTTAAAAAAAAAAAAAAAAAAAAAAGAGTCCTTTATTTTATAAGACTATATTTGTACTTCATGAAAACTGGGCAAACACCAACCAATTCACAGAAAAAAATATTAACAGATATTATAATATCTGTGATATTATATATATATTATTATAAGTGAAATATAAATATACTCAAAGTCTTTGGTATATGTAAATTGAAAGGGGACTTAAAAAAAATTTTTTTTAATGTTTATTCATTTTGTGAGAGAAAGCATGAACTCTCGGGAGAGGGACAGACAGAGATAGGGAGACACAGAATCTGAAACAGGCTCCAAGCTCTGAGCTGTCAGCACAGAGCCCCGACGTGGGACTCGAATTCATGAACCATGAGATCACGACCTGAGGTGAAGTCAGATGCTTAACCAACTGGGCCACGTAGGTGCCCTGAAAGGGCACTTTTTTGACCATCATGTAAGGAAAAATTTATATCATGCTTATATATCATTAAGCCTATTTTGAAAACAATTTGAAAGCTGTAAGAGTTCTAAATCCAGAATTCTAGTTTCCTTAACCTATCCTGAAGAAGTACTTTTATGTAATATAATGCCAATTATGGCACTGTTTTTATTAGCAAAACATTAGACTAGTTAAAGAAATTATGATGTATCTATATGCAGATGTTAAAAAAAAATGGCTTTGTAGGGTCATCAAATACACAGAAAGCAGAAGGTTGTTTGCTGAGGGCTGAGTTTCAAGTTGCGATGAAAAAGTTCTGGAGATGGATGATGGTGATAACTGCACGACAGTATGAAAGTAAGTACTGCCACTGAACTGGACACTTCACAGTATTTACTTCAACTATTTTTATGTATACTTTACTAGCATAGGGAAAAAAAGAATAGGCTCTATATGTACTTATATGGTAGTTCCCAATATATACTGCTAAGGGAAAAAAATAAAAGTATGGTCCCATTTACCTTAAAAGAAATTTTTTAAAGGAGAGATGTATACATACAAATGAATCTATGTAAAGTAGAGAAAGGGACTTTGAATAACATGTTAAACTACTGATGGTGGTTTCCTCTAAAGGAGATTAAAGGTGATCTTCATATTTTGTTCTGCATAATTCTGCAAACTTTTATAATACATTCATACATTTTTTTGTGTAATTTTAAAAACCAAATCAACTTAATTTTAAAACACATGGCTTAAAAACTCACTTTTGTGATGATAACTTCTTGCTTCTGGCCAAGTCTATGGCATCTGTCAAAGCACTGATCTTCAGCAGCTGGATTCCAGGCCTAACAAGAATATGAACGGCTTTATTACCACCCTGATCTGTGAGTTTTCTGCACATATCCTTTCATTTCAGTATTACTCAGTCATCTATTACTGACTAAAATTTCTCTGACTGAATTAGATACTGACATAAATGCTCTGGGAACCCCACCCGCTCTGCTACTATGACCAGCAGCTACTCTCCATCATTTCACTCCACTGCTTCTAGTATCCAATAACAGTGCCTGATGCATAGAAAGCACCCAGCATTAGTATCTTTTCTTTTTCATTTTGAAGTTGATCTATGTTTAACAAAGGAAAAAAAGGTTACACATCCTCTTAAATGGCTTAATTTACATCAGAAAAGATACATAATTGGGTCCATTTATGAAAAAAAGTTTTCTTTTTGCTGGTTTTTCTTTTTTACTTCCATTTGTTATAAGTCCTAAAACTAGAGGCTCTGTTGATGTAATTTTTTGTATCTATATTTGAATGTGACTTCAAAATTGAACTAAAAGTAACATTAAACAAAGGCATTCTCATGGAGACTTTTTTTTTTTTTTAAAGAGAGAGCTGTGGAGAGGGGCAGAGGGAGAGAGAGAATCAGAGAATCTTAAGTAGGCTTCATGCTGGGGACGGGGTCTCCATCCCACAACCCTGGGATCATGACCTGAGCTGAAATCAAGAGTTGGATGCTCAACCGAGCCACCCAGGCACCCGTTTGGGGACTGTCTTAAAGTGAAGAATAAAACAATGAAGCGAAGAAAAGAATAAGCAGAAACATACAGAGTTCTTCAGTCTAGAAATACAGGAGTCAAATGGTTTGGAAATACTATCATGAACTATCAGTGTAGGGATCATTAAATTTTAAACTATGGGATGATTCTTGAAGCTGAAAATGGGGTGTTGAGGGAAAAGTAACATTTACACAGCAAAGTACTATCTGAAAATTAAAATCATAAATGTACATGTAAGTAAGTGTATAATAGGATTCATACTCAGGCTGTTACTTTCTTCTATTTAAAGTTCCTTTGAGCTCTAGGGAAAAGGAGATTTTACTACTGTTGTAATCTGAGTTTTGGGTGGTTTTTGTACAGAAATCAGATTTTAAGGAAATATTTAGCTTATGGTTTTCTAAAACTGATAATCATATTTTGTACATATTTTGTATTTCACAATTGGACACGCTTAGAAACCGTTATACCAAGAGCCCAGGTAAAATGTTCTTTCTGTTGTATTTTATCTAGGAACCTTCTAATGAGCTGACAATATACGTATAGTATGACTACCAGGAATCTAAATTTATTTCATGATCTAAAACTGACAGTTTTCATTCTCACATGTACTGATGAAGGAAGGTAATTAGCTTTATCAAAAGTTCATAATCAAACATTTAAAATACACCTTAGCCCTTATGCAATATTCCATGAAAAGGTCAAAGATTTTCATGAGTTATTTTCCTGGAACGTGGCTTCCATTTCAAAGAAACATTTAAAATGTTCAATGAAAATCAATCTATGAATTACTAAAACATTCCAGAAGTTTTTATAAACTGATAAAAGAATATAGTTTTTGATCATCAGTTTTATAAAACTATATTTGGTATCCACCTTTTCCTTATCAGATATTAAGATTATAACCAAAGAAAAAAATAATTTGGGAATCTGTCCAAAAATCATCTTTTAAGAATATCATCAGGTTAGTTAAAACTCTAGCAAAGATTTAAGACTTCATCCACAAAACGAAGGCAAGAAAACACAACAGACCACTGCCATCCATGACATTAATGTCTGTGAATGCCAAAATATGGCTCTGGCTAGTATTGAACTGGGTGGGTGTTAATACCCTCAGGTGAGGAAAAAGTCTTGGTAAGAGGTGCGTTCATACATAAACTAGATGGCCTAACCAGAAGAACTCAAATTTGTAGCTCAGTAAACTTGGTTATGAAATTTTCTGAGTTTCAGGCAACAAGCTCTAAAACCACAAATCTCAAATCTATGAATCACAGAAATAGCAAATAGGGTTGCCGCTAGCCCAAACAGTAACCCAGTACAAATTAGAAACTAAATTAGTCCAGAATGCCTGCAGCTCAAACAGCCTCTTTGAGCAATTAGAACAAGGTGCTGCTCCTCTGTGGATGTTCCTCCTAGGTCAGTTTAGTGAGTAAAGTTCAGTCTGAATTTTAGCTCCCACTCTACAGCTAAACCTATATTATACCAACCACAAGTGACTGCACCCTATTAGATGCTAGAATTTATCCAAAATATTCCATGAATGGTATTAGTTTCTAAAATTGTGATGCTGGACACCTGCACCTGAATCACCTATGGTCTGTATTAAAACAGCTTCCTGGGTCACATCTAAGAACTCCTAAATCTCTGAGGATACAGGTCAGAAATTACATTCTACCTAATTCTTTGCACATTAAAAATTGAGACTATTAGCACCATGATGGTAGCTACTTTGTCTACCTTGTTTATAGCCAGATTCCTAGTGCCTGTAAGACTCCTTGACACAACATAGGACTGCATTATTTGTTGGCCACATGGATGAAACCACTACATTAAAAGCATGACAGATAACAGAAACTAATTGCATATATATAGAAGTAGAAAACTGCAGCACACAAATTAAAAACATGGACTTTGATGGGCAAGTTATTTTACTTCTCTGTGCTTCAGTTTCCTCACCTGTAAAGTAAGGACAGTAATACACTGACCTCATAGGGATATTGTGACAATTTCATTTGATATATGTAAAGTGCTTAAGAAAAAGCCCTCAATACACATTTACTAAGTTATCTATTTCTAAAGTTTGCCTCAGAGTTTTCACAATCAATTATAACTGCAAAGGTATTTACCGAACAGTTCATTTTTCAAAAAAGTTTAAAATCTACAGAACTACTTACTGGATCCATTAAAAACACGCGAGAAGCTGCAGAAAGATTTAAACCAACTCCACCTGCTTTCAAAGATAGAAGCATTATAGTTGGAGATCCTGCTTCAGTGTTTTGAAAACACTGAATTGATTCAACTCTTTTCTTCTGTGCCATAGAACCATCCAAACGAGTAAACACAAATCCAGAGGCTCTAATGGAAGGACAAAAGAGACAAGTAACACCTTCTATACTATTTTAAAAACATGTTAATTACAAATTTCATTCAACCAATTCTTCCACTCATTTATTCTGACAAGTATTTACTAACCACCAGTCAGTATTTTTTCTGATAAATTCAGGACTTATCTTTAAAATCCTGTGCTCCCAGGAAATATTGTGACTCTATCATTTTACATAGATGAAATGACTGTAACTGGTAAGACAATTATTTTTTGCTATCCCTATCAAAACACTTACATAAAATCCTTTTACTCAAAGTGAGAAACAATACTGAATTTACCTGAGTGGTGTTTCTATTAAAGACAGGAATGTTGTAAACTGAGAAACAACTAAACTTTTTATGTTGGGGTTCTTCTTTCTTAAGTCAATCAATGCATGCATTAGTGCATTAATCTGCAAAAAAAATTATAACACCTGTTGGATTCCATTTTGAATAGGCAAAATACATATAATTTTTTTATTAGGAAAAGAAAGGCCCTGCCCCATTATTTCCCTAAAAATGCAAAAGTAAAAGACAATGTTTTTAAAAACACTGAAAAAATGCACTCATAAACTGAAGCTTCTTTGCTCTCAAATGCACCACTAGAAAATTAAAAAGTTAACTAACAGAGCATAACATTTAAATGACAGGATGAAAAGAATTATTTTAATAAATGGTATCCTCATATAAATGTAAAACAAATACTCAAATATTTGCCCATGTATATTTTACCTTTGAACTGGATGTCCATTCCATATTAGACTTTTTTTCAGTGTCACATGCCAATTCTTCTGGAGGACATTCTAATAAATTGTCTCCATGTATATCATTTCTGCATAAAGGACATTTAGCATGTGGCTATATAAGAAAAGAATAAGATATGAATGAAGTTTATCAGAGGAACAAATATCAACTTACCTAAAATTTTTTATCAAGTTTATTTGAGAGAGAGCAAGTGAGCGCATGATGGTGGGGCAGAAAGAGAATCCCAAGCAGGCTCTGCACCATCAGCACAGAGCCAGACATGGGGCTCAAACTCACGAACCGTGAGATCATGACCTGAGCTAAAATCAAGGGTCAGATGTTTGACCGACTGAGTCACCCAGGTGCCCCAACTTACCTAAATTTTTAAAAAGCATGGTAAATTCTAAAACCTTAATAGCTAGCATTTTATTAGACTTTTTAGATTCATCCACTTGAGATAAATCTGTACATGCTCAACTCCAGGCAGATGTAATGTTCTAATGTGTCAAGTGGGACTGGGTAAAAAAAGCAAAAAGTATGTCATCTTGACTAGCAACAGGAACTTGAAACAAATACTATAATACAGTTTACCCTTGAACATGGGTATGAGGATTTTTTTTCAGTAAATACAGTACAGTACTATAAATGAATTTTATGATTTTAGTATTTTCTCTTTACTGTAAGAATACCACATATAATATATAACAAAGATATGTGTCAACTGTTTATGTTATCAGTAAGGCTTCCAGTCAACAGTAGGCTATTAGTAAAGTTTTAGGGTAGATTTTCTGCACAGGGGGTTAGCACCCCAACCCCTGCCTTGTTCAGGGTGAAGTGTACTACTTGCAGACAAGTAAAGAAACCAGAAATAATAGTATCTTGAACCTAACTACATTACAGCACACTAGTTGAAACTGTTCTTTAGGAAAAAAAAATTTCTGAGGCACCTGGGTGACTCTGTCGGTTCAGTGTCCAACTTTGGCTCAGGTCATGATCTCATGGTTTGGGAGTTTGAGCCCTGCATCAAGCTTTCTGCTGTCAGCACAGAGCCCGCTTTGGATCCTCTATCCCCCTCTCTCTCTGCCCCTCCCACCCTGCTTCTCTCTCTCAAAATAAATAAATAAACTTAAATTTTTTTTTCCTTTTTAGATGGCTTACAAAGCTAGTCAAGACCTGTTAAATCCTATCAGGCTCATTCAAAGCAATATTTTTTGTGTCCATTTGTACCAACACAAGCTAATAAACAGTCTCCAAAATAACTACATACCAAATACTATTATAATAAAAAGATTGTGAAACTAAAACAATGTTAAAAGTCAGTTTAGTGGTGTTAGCTTTGGGGAGGAGGGAGGAGGTAAATGATTGGAAGGGGACACAGGGAGACCAGAGTAGTAGTTAAATGAATGTGTTTACTTCATAATTCACTCAACTGCACAATCATGACTTAGGCATTTTTTCCTACAAGTATACCAATAAAAATGTTTTAAAAAAAACTCTACCTCAGCTGAAGAACTGCTTAAAGGATTATTCCACTTCAAAAATTCTACCATATCTAAGAATCTAGACCTACCTTATCCAATAGCCAATAAACACATGTGGCAAGCCCCTGACATGCAGCAAAGGCAAACTGAGATGTGCTGTAACTGTACAATACCACACTCTGAACACTTAAAGTAAAAAAATCATGTAAAAATCTCAATTTTAGATATACTGGATGAACAAAAATGTCACTAACTTCACCTATTTCTACTAGAAAGTTTAAAATTACCTTTGTGTCTCACATTACTGATCCATTTATTGGATAGCAATGATCTTAACAGTAGAACTAGGATATTAACTGTGAACATGCCTCCAAATGTGTGGTGTCTTTTTATGTTTAAAAGGAATTATAAGAAACAGATTACCTATAAAATACTGACATAATTAACCATAAAAGGTGCACTAGTAAGTCTAAGTAAATCCAACTCTTTACAATCTGTTGGACTTCGGTTTTCATTACACTCAAGACTGACTAGTGCACCATTCCATCAAACACTGACTCTGTACCTAGCATAAACTAACCTGCTCGTTCTGAATGACTTGGCAAATACAGGGCTTACAAAAGACATGTGCACAATGTGTTATGACAGGAACCGTTAAAGAATCCAAGCAAATTGCACATTCTTCATCAGAACCTGAGCTCAGAATTAACTTCATCTTCCTTATTAACTTCTTTCGTAGTTCTTCAGGTGTATCATTTCCTAGAGAAAAGGCTGAAAAATTAATTTCACAGCAAGATTTGTAATATGACTAGACAAGTTAATCTTCCTTATATGGGGAAAAGTTTTGCTCGGGTAGTCCTTATTTAGGTTTTTTCTATCATAGGCAAAAAGCATGGTTTAAATTAAAAAAAAATTCAGATGCTAGAATAGTAGCTAACCCACATAATATACCTTACACAACAGCATCATTATAGTCTGCACATACTACCACAGAATAAAAAGCAAATCCAATTTGTCACTGTTATCTGTCACTGGAAATCCTGGAAGACGTCATTATTACTCCATTTCATTGGTAAGAATTTGTGGGTATATTCTTGAGTTCTATTCTAAAAACAATGTTCATCTGACGAATAAGAAACTGTATTTAGGTAATATGAAAAATTTCTCATCCTGATTTAAATATCCATAACCAATATAATAGTGTAAACCAATCACATCTACTTACCTGAGGGACCACTGGAAGACACTGCATTCGTAAGAAGATGAGTATGACAACAAATCTGCCGCAATCTAAGCAAAAGACCCAGGACATCTGCATAGTGTGCAAGGACAGTCCCTTCATTAAAATACCTAGAGATAAAAATGTTAAATATTATGAAGGCCTTTAAACAATATTATTCCCTATTCTAAAATAGTGGAATAAAAATGGCATTGTTCCCTTCTTCTCTGGAAATCAAAACAGTGGAAAACAGAAAAGCAAACCACCTTTAATGAAATAAGAGACTTGTAACAATGAAGCAAAATATATGAGAAATGGCTGCCAGTTACAATAGAAGTTGGATAGAAGATACCAAGAGAGATGACTGCAGATCTCAAACAGACCTGCCAGAGCACAGTTCTTCAAAACAGATGGCACAACCCTTAGGGGAAAATCAACATGTTTCATATGCAAAAACAGAACAGGGTACATGGCTGTGGTCTGAACTTCCCTGGACAAGTTTTATACCAAAGAGAGAAGACCAGCTAAATAAGGAAATACAACAGACCTACTGTGTTTACAGAAAAGATTATGGGCATAAAATTCCATATTACAAGGAATCTACAGCTTCTGATCTCTGTTGTATAAGCACAAATAAAACCTAAAAGGCTCATATATATAACCCTGAGTCATAATTTATATAGGGATACTTCCTACTAGTCTGTGACATAGCTATGGCCTTCCCCCTTCATATTAACCTCTTATAAATAGTCCAGAAAGAACTCAAGACATTCAAATATAATAATCAGCAAAGAGCAAGGGACGAACAAATGGCATTGAAAGAAAACTCACCAAAAAAATGTGGCCACAGAGCAAATAAAAATTATGAACAAGGATACTGCCATGATTTACTATCATGGCAAAACAACAGATGAAAACTGAGGTGGTACAGTTCAGAAGTGTGAAAGAGAAAAGTGAACCATCAGAGAAATGAAAGCCACATTGAAATCAGCATAAAAGAGACAAGCCACTGACATAAACATAAGCAAGAATGTGGGAAACAGAAAAATAAAAAATAAAATTAAACAGGGGCGCCTGGGTGACTCAGTCTGTCAAGAGTCCAAATTCAACTCAGGTCATGATCTCCCAGCTCGTGGGTTCAAGCCCTGTATCAGGCTCTGTGCTGACAGCTCAGAGCCTGGAGCCTGCTTCACATTCTGTGTCTCCCCCTCTCTCTGCTCCTCCCTTGCTTATGCGCTCTCTCTCAAAAATAAACTTAGAAAAAATAAAATTTAACAGAAAGATATAAAGGATTAGAATAAAATGATACCAATGGAAAACAAAAAAACATCTAAAACATACAAAGATAAAAAAATGGAACAGAAAACAACATTTAAAGAAAACTTTCCAGGAAAAGGAGGAGGTGGAAAAGCCCAGAATCTACAGATTTAAACAGTATCACATGTTCCAGAAAAAAATCAAGAGAGGTCTTGGTGCTGGACTTTAAAGAAAAACCTAAAATAAAATCAGGGTTTTCAATAGAAACATCCAACAGAAAATACAGCAGGACAATGACAGGTTTCTGAAAGAAGAATGGGTAATCCAAAAATTATATACAATCACATTTATAAGTATATTAAGGCAATAGAAGAAGTACAGCTTAATGATTAGGAGCACAGACTCTAGAGCTAGATTGAGTTGAAAACCTGGCTCTGCCAATTTAACTGTGAAACTTTAGGTAGGTTTTTCTTTCTTTTTTTTTTTTTATGTTTATTTTTGAGAGAGAAAGACACAGAGCATGAGTCGGGGAGAGGCAGGGAGAGAGAAAGACACAGAATCCAAAGGAGGCTCCAGTCTCTGAGCTGTCAGCACAGAGCCTGACATAGGGATCTAACTCACAAACTGTGAGATCATAAGCTGAGCCGAAGTTAGACACTTAACTAACTGAGCCACCTAGGTGCTCCGGGTAGATTTTTAACCTGTGTCTTCAGCTGTCACATCTTTATGAGTATGTATTATTACCATGACACTATAAGACAGTTGTATTAAAAAAAGTTAATACATGGAAAACACTCAGAATAGTGTCTGCACTATGGTTAAGTCATATATCTATCCATCTATCTATCTGCTGTTATTAGTAATAGTAGTATTATGTCAACAAATAATTCTAAACAGTCAACAGTACAAAGAAGAGGCAATATAATATAAAGGTTAAACTCACAAGCTCTGGAACCAAACTGCCTGAATCTAAATACCAGCTCTGTCATTCACTAGCTGTGTGACCTAGTACAAGTTACTGTGCCTCAGACTCTTTATCTAGAAAACGTGGGTAATCATTGTATTGACTTGGTAAGATTGTTGTGAATTAAAACATATAAGCACTTGAATGCATAACATCTAGTAAGTGCTCAATAAATGTTACTAAATGTATTACATAGTAAAAAAATACTTTTAGGGGTGCCTGGGTGGCTCAGTCAGTTAAGCATCCAACTTTGGCTCAGGTTATGATCTTGCGGTTCTTGAGTTCGAGCCCCACGTCGAGCTCTCTGCTGACAGCTCAGAACCTAGAGCCTGCTTTGGATTCTGCCCCTCCCCTGCTCATTCTCTCTCAGAAATAAACAAACATTTAAAAAAGAAAAAGAAAACTTTTAAAACAATCTATTTCTTTTCTGTGGTTTCAATAGTTAACTCTTCTCAACCTTTTCAAATAGAATAACCTTTACAACCAGTCTATTCCTTGGTATGGTCACTTACTACACTAATAGTCAGCATTTCAGTTTAACGGATCTCTTTTGAGTCCCAGATAAGAGTAGAAGCCTCCACCACTCACTCCTCTTCCACCAGCCACTCCTGTCTTCCTTGTTAGATCTCTTCTCATCCAGTCTCATGCTTTAATTACCATCTACACACAGGTGACTTTCAAATTTACATTAAGAACTTTCCCATGAACACTAATTTCCTATATATGAGAATCTCCCCTTAGAAGTTTCACAGGCATCAGTCAATGGGTCCAAAACTGAACTTCCGATCTTTCCTGAAAAAACTCTGCTCCTCCCACAGACCTATTTCTGCAAATGGTAATTTCAACTTTCTAGTCACATTCATGTGAAAAAGCTCAGTGTTATCTTTGACTCCTGTCTCCCTCCCCATCAGCAAGTTCTGTTGGCTCTGCCTTCAAACTATGACAGAATCCAACCATTTTTCACCCCCTTCATCACCACTCTACTGTAGTGAAAACCACCATGATCTCTTACTTTGACTACTGCCACTCTTCTCCCTATCTATGCCCGTACTCCTAGAATCTAAATCTTAACACAGCAGTCAGTGATCCTTTTAAAATATAAGTAAGATTATATCACTCTCCTGGCTCAAAACCCTTCAAAGTTTTCTAAACTAAAGAAAGTAAGAGCCAAAGTCCTTGAAATATGCAGTAATGCCTTACAAAACCACCATGTAGTCCCCACTCCAATCTCTCTCTGACATCATTGCTTTTCCATCTAGCTCATATCATCCAGCCACACTTGCCTCAGTTGCTTTCTAAGCTCACCAAACATGCTCCCAACTCAGGGCCTTTATACTTGCTGTTCCCTCTGAAATGTCCCCAATTCCAGTCTCTTTTAGACCTATTCCCACATATCACCTCAGTAAGGTCTTCACTGAATAACCTATTAGCTTCAACACTTCCTATCCCCTTTCTCTGCTTTAGTTTTTTTCCATAAAATTTAATTTTTTTTAATTGTCTGTTTCCTGCCATTAAAATATAAACTCATTGAGGGTAAAGACTTTTGTCTATTTTATTATGTTGTATCTCAAAATGTATTACACTTAATAAATTCTGGTTGAAAGAATGAGTATGAAGGAAATTTCAATCACCACTGCAAAATTCTGAAATCTGAAATCACTTACTTAGTTAGAACAATCTTTTTCAAACTAATTCCTGTTAAACCTGCTTCATATTTCAATGAAGTTCTCGTATCTTGAAGATTCGCCTATTTTCTCAGCCCTCTTTTGCCTTTACTTGTCTCCTACTCATTCTGGTTCCATAAGCACTACCATCAAACATGTTCTTGCTTGGACTAGAATTTCTCACCTTCTACCAATCCCCAATCCCTTTATAATCTACGTTATCAGCTCCTATTCCCCAGATTTCACATGTTGTTGGAAAGTCCCAGATTTCACGTGTTGTTGGAAAGTCTACATATATTCAATACTACATGAAGCCTGTATCCCACTCTAAGAACTTTAACAACTTTTTATAATGGCTGCAAATCCAGCTATCTTCAACTTCCCACCACCTTTCTCTGTAGATACCCTTTGTTTCATATTTCACTGACTGCACTCTTTACCCCCCCGCTAGGCTTCATTTTTATCCACCAATCTGCTTTATTCTCTTTTCTATGTGTAGTCTCTTCTATGCTTTCTTTTCTCAAGGCAGATTTTTTTTTTTTTTTTAATTTTTTTTTCAACGTTTATTTATTTTTGGGACAGAGAGAGACAGAGCATGAACGGGGGAGAGGCAGAGAGAGAGGGAGACACAGAATTGGAAACAGGCTCCAGGCTCCAAGCCATCAGCCCAGAGCCTGACGCGGGGCTCGAACTCACGGACCGCGAGATCGTGACCTGGCTGAAGTCGGACGCTTAACCGACTGCGCCACCCAGGCGCCCCTCAAGGCAGATTTTTCAAATAAAATGCAAAACACTGACAGAGCAACCAACCAGCAATCCTATGTACCAGTCTCACTTTCTTCTTCCGTTTACAAACTTCATGAAAGTTGTCTACCCCTACCTACAGCTGCTACTTCTTTGCAATTCCCTTACACCTACAATTTGGTACACACCTCACTATTCTGGTGAACCTATGTTAAGATTTTACACCAATAACTCCTGAATCACCATTTAAATGGCTTTTCTAAGTCTCCATACTATCTGACACTCCTAACCATTCCCTCTTTCTCCAACAGTTTTCTTTACTTTTCTTCATAATTCTGCCCTTGATAGAATCTTCTACATAAACTTCTCTTTATTTTCCTACTTCTTAAATGTGGACATTCCCCAAAGTTTTGGTCCTTAAATAGGTTTTTTATCTCTCTCTGTCTCTCTCTCTCTCTCTCTCTCTATATATATATATATACTTCTCTCAATGTTTTTATCTACTCCCATGATAGCCAGGAATAGAACAAACAAGGTCTTTTAACTAGCCATTCATAATTCATCATTTCATTTTTTTTCCTAACTTAAGGAATTACTTACCTGGTAAGTTGTAATACAATTTCACTTACTTCAACTACAAATTCATGAAAAACAATTTAAATAAAGAAGCATATTATCTTTCAGTAGACTTCAGACTTTACTGCTGACATTTCTAAAAAATACTATTCAGTTAAATAGGAAAGAAAATAAAAATTATTTTCTAAAATGGCTTTCTTTTTTCCATACCTTCCAATAGTAGCTCTGCCTTCATTTTTTACAGACTGATAAATTTTTCTCTCTTCATCTGAAAGTGTAATGTGCTGAATAAATACTTTACGTTCTGGTAACTCCAAAACAGGTTTTCCTTTAATTTTGCTGGTCTTTGTTCTTCTAAGAGTAATATTTTTAATTAGGGATTGTAAACGCCTAGTCAAAATAAAACAAATAATTACATAACTTTTCTGTGTAAATTGACTTAACAACAACAAAAAAAGTATTTTAATATATTACTGTTTTATAACCTAGTAAGTTTTTAAAAAATCCCTTATTTGGAGTTTTATCCAATATGATATCATAAGAAATATATTCTACAAATGTAAAATTGTAGCAACGATGCACTGATTGCCCTCAACTCAATACTTGTCATAGTCTAATCTTCTATCTTGCCTTTATTTTTCTTAACTTCTCCCTATTTTTGTTCTAATCACTAACCTTTTTACTTATTTCTTTTAACTACATCACTCAATATTCAACACTCAAATTCTTTTTTTTTTTTTTTCAACATTTATTTATTATTTTTGGGACAGAGAGAGACAGAGCATGAACGGGGGAGGGGCAGAGAGAGAGAGGGAGACACAGAATCTGAAACAGGCTCCAGGCTCTGAGCCATCAGCCCAGAGCCCGACGCGGGGCTCGAACTCCCGGACCGCGAGATCGTGACCTGGCTGAAGTCGGACGCTTAACCGACTGCGCCACCCAGGCGCCCCTCAACACTCAAATTCTTAAATACCTACAATAATTGCAAGGCATTATACTAAATTTCATAAACTCCGAATGAGAAAACATCTTACTTTCAAAAATATTTTTTCAGTAATATGAAAATCACAGTACAAAATGTGATTTCACACAAAATGCTCTAATTTCTTAAACCTTCTATTCTACTTCACTTTGTTTTATAAGGCTAGCTGCCATCTTTATAATGATTTCACAACCTGCTAATGGATCCCAAACTCTGAAAACCACTGCTCTAGCCAAAAACCTTAAACCACATTAGCGGAGTACCCTGTGAAATGGCTATCACCAAGTTGAATTTTATTTATGTCTCCATGAGAAATAGCTTTCTCTCTTATTGATGCGAGTGTATATCCTACCATTCGATTACCACTATATAAAGTTACACAAGATAAGTTATGAAAATTTAGTGCATACTGGATGTTCAGAGCACATAGTTTTTCCTGCCACTGTTTAACCAATTAATGGTGGTTTCAGGGGTAACAGCAACACACAAAGACCATAAAGCTCTGCCTTTCCTTTTAGTTAGACTAATATCAAAGAAAGGAAAAGCTTGTGTTTTAGTGGTAGTTAGAAATCTTTGTCTTCCCAGCCAACAATCATTAGGTTCTGAGAGCCAAAGGCATGAAGGCATAAATGCTTTTGGGAGAAGAAAGCCAACAGTGAAGTTAAAATAGTATTCAAAGTGGCAATTGGTTCAAGCTGCTTACAGTTATTTGTTGCTAATATTAATCCGTTTTCATGAAATTACTTACCTAAGTCCCCCTTCATCTCCCATTGTGACAGGACGCTGTATTGTTCTATGCCACCATTCTCTATCAAGAAATGGCTTAAGTTTTAAAAAGGAAAGAAGAGACCACAAATCCTTCAAAGAATTCTGAATCGGAGTACCTAAAAATAACAGAAAACTGTTGTAACTCCACAACCAGAATATCCATTCAGAATATCCATCTGACCCAATCAGAGAAAACAACAGTTGAAAATAGGCATTCTGTACTAGGCACACCCGCTATCAAGCTGTAACTATAATCCTTTGTTAAATACATACACAATCTCAAAATACAGTTTTGCTCTAATTTTTAGCTCTTACTTGCCATACTAATAAAGAAAAAAAACACAACCCAGTGAATTCAACTTTCTCCTTATCCAAGAACATGTATTTATTTGATTTTAAACCAGGAGTACTAACAAGAAGGAAAAAATGACTTTGAGTTTATATTCTCTTCCCCATTTTCTAGTACAGGCGTCACAAGTAGCAAACAAGCTTGGCTTCAAGATGAGAAATAGGGAAATCAAGATTCTGATTGAGAATTAAAGTGTCTAATCAATCTCCAAGGTTCAAAAAGAAATCTAGTGATTGTTTCATTATATTATTCAATGTTGCCATAGCATGGGGAACTGTGAAGAACAAGTCAAAATATTTTATTAAATGACCTCAATGATTAATTACAAACTTTTTATATTCGCATAAAACTTACAAGTTACCTAACTCAATGATACATATTTGAGAATTTTTAAAATATAACCTTTTTACCTGTTAATACCCATCTTCTCTCTGCTTCTAAATCAAGTACAGCTTTTGTCTGCTGAGCATTTGGATTTCTTATCGCATGTCCTTCATCTAGGATCACTCTTAGCCACCTTATGCTATGTAATGGACTATCACCTTTAGTCTGAAATAAATGTTTCATGTGAATTAAAAACACAGGGAAGTAAAACAGTACTTCACGTAATTTGGTAAATACACATTGCTACTATTTTTTAGTATCAACGCTTACTATGTGGTAGATACTGCTTTAAGCAGTACACACGTTAAGTTACTGAATGCTCGGGGTGCCTGGGTGGCTCAGTTGGTTAAGTGTCTAACTTCAGTGCAGGTCATGATCTCACCACTCTTGAGTTTGAGCCCAGTGTCGGGCTCTGTGCTGACCGCTCAGAGCCTGGAGTCTGCTTCCAATTCTGTGTCCCCTCTCTCTCTGCCCCTCTACTCACACTCTGTCTCTTTCTCTCAAAAAATAAACATTAAAAACAATTTTTTTAATTGCTGAATGCTCAAAAACTTACAAAATATTATGGTTACTCCTATTTTACAGAGAGAAAACTGAAGCACCAAGATGTGAAGTACGTATGTTACTCAAAGTACTACAGCTAGGAAATAGCAGAGCTAACATTCAAACCTAGGTAGTCTAGCTCTCTACTGCGACTTTGGTTCAATACACTGAGCTAATTTCACCTCAGATTAAAACTGTAATGATAGAAAAATTTTCAGTAGTAAGAATTACTGAATTTAACATAATTAGTTTCTTTTATGTAATAGTTAACGTTCTTATCAGAAGACCAAAATTTTGACAATAAGGTATTTTGAAAAACATTTTAACGACGAACAGGCAAACAAACAAAAATTAAACTTTTAAATGAATCAGGAAACTCATAAATTTCAGCTATTAAAAAAAGTTTATTTTTAAACTGAGATAATTAAATCATTGTGATAGAAAATAATATTCTAGAATACAAGAAAAAATAGAATTCACTTACAAACTGCTATCTAAACTTAGTTACAATTCCAATGTAAAACTGTAGCTTTAAGTGTTCTAAATGGAAAATATTCATAATTAGCTGAAGAAAGCTGAACTTTTTTTTGCAGAGTATTAAGAAACAATCTCCTACTTCCTACGTATTCTTAAGTATTTAGAAAAAAAGAGCACAAAGTCTGAATTTTAGAACACTTTAGAAACCTGAATATTTCTCAAATTCAACTTCTGAAATAGGAGTCTCAGCATACTTACTCCATAGTCATGAGTTAAAATGTTGTATGTAGTCAAAACAATATCTTGTTTTGAAAGCAAGGCTGGGTCTCTTATACGGTCAGGACCATAATAAACATAAAAATTCAAGTGCACATCTGATTTTATATGTTGTCCAAATTGATCCTAGAAGAAAATTAGAAATATTTTAAATAGTAAGCAGATTAGTGTCAGGAATAATATAAAAAAGTATTGTCCTGGCAGTAGTATCACAAATCAAACTATTAAAATTGCATAAAATCAAGTTTCCTGCTATCTAAACTAAAATAACAACCATGATAATAACAATACTAATTATTATTGTATTGTCAGGAAAACTGACATATATGCCATAATAATACACTATATAAATTTTGCCTGGCCCTACCAATGAGCAGCCACTTCATTTTTAGAAGGAAAAACAACCAAATGTCTTTTAAACAGTAATTAATTTTTTAAAAATTTAGTATTAACAGAAAGGCTCTACTGCTCCCAGGAAGTAAACTTGATAATATCAAAATTAAACAGCAAAAGAACAACCAATATTTTCTTTTTTTTTTTTTAATTTTTTTTAACGTTTATTTATTTTTGAGACAGAGAGAGACAGAGCATGAATGGGGGAGGGGCAGAGAGAGGGAGACACAGAATCTGAAACAGGCTCCAGGCTCTGAGCCATCAGCCCAGAGCCCGATGCGGGGCTCGAACTCATGGACCGCGAGATCGTGACCTGAGCTGAAGTCGGACGCTTAACCGACTGAGCCACCCAGGTGCCCCCAACCAATGTTCTCAAGAATAGAGGCAGAGATTCAAGTTCAGTATCTACTTTTATTCATTTATCACAGGCCTACTATTGGTCAGATTATCAACCAGAAGGGTGGTATAGCTAAAAAGAAAAATAAGACCTAGTCCCTGCCCTCTCTGAGGACATAATCAATTTAAAGCACTTGACTTTTTTTTAAATCATGAAAACAATAGGTCTGAGAGACTGAGCAGGAAAAAAAAAAATCATGATTAGATTGGGGGAAAAAAGGACACCAGAGAAACAAAGCTCTCACTCTTAGGTGGGAGATGATAAACCCCTAAACCAGAATGTCAGAAGTAAGAAGAGAATAAAAAGGACAGGTATGAAAGAAAGATACCAAAAAAAAAGAGACTGATGGGACTTGAGGACTCATAAATATGGGATATGAAAAAAACAAAAAACAAAAAAAGTCCTTAATACTTAAAGTGAGTGCCTAGAACTGTGTGATAAAGATGTAAGTTTAAAAAAAAGAAGGGGAAAGTAGGTATAAAAATGAGAAAAAAAATAGTATTACTATTGTAGACATTTAAAATTTTTGGCCACTACAGAGTGTCTGACTAGAGATGTATACTACTAAATATTGGCCTGTAATACAATGTAGAGATGGACTTTATAAAGTTATCAGCAGACAGTACATGAAGCTTAGGAATGAGTAAGATATTCTAAGAACATGTATAATGAGAAAAGAAGGTTAGGGGAAGAGCCTACAAAATGATAGAATTTAAACAGTCGGCCTCTGTTTCTACTAGGACAGGATTTAAAATATTCCAGCAAAGAAAAAAACAAAGCAAATGTGGCAAACTTTTGAAATTCTTGAATCTTGTTTAAGTAAATGCAGATTTGCTTAAAAATTTTTCTAATATTTCAAAAAAGATACTGTGCTTGTTACGCAGGGGGGAAAGGCAGACTAAATAGAAACCATGGGAGAAAAGTAGTGGTCAGCAACAAAATTGGACAGGGTGGGGAGGGGAAAAGTATTAAAATTTCAAGAAGGAATACAAGGTAGATTTTTTTTAACTTGTAATTTATGTTCATTCCCTCTCTCTGAAAAAGGTTTAGGGGTACCTGGGTGGTTCAGTTGGTTAAGCATCTGACTCGATTTTGGCTCAGGTCATGCATGATCTTATGGTTTTGAGTTTGAGCCCCACGTCAGGCTCTGTACTAACTGCACGGAGCCTACAGATGTCTTACAAAATAAAACATAACAAAATGCTGCAAAAAGAAAAATAAAGTCAGAGCAGAAGTAAAGAAAAAGGGAACTCAGCGGACACGGCAACAATGAGGTCACTGAAGGCCTTCATAGTTACTATAGAGGGTGAGAGCAAAAACCAGACTACTATGAGCTGAAGAGAGAATGATACCTGAAATAGTGAAGGAATAAATACTAAGAAAAGAGGATAAAACATGAAAGACTTAAGGTGAAAATGCAGAGAATTTTATTAAGAAAACCGGTGGAAAAGGAAAACAGAAAGAATCCAATAGAAAACTGCATCAATGGGCTGCTTTGAAATGGAAAAAAAAAATGTATTTGTGAAAGGACTAGAACTGAAATAGAAAAAAATTAACTTTCCTGGAAAAATAGAGTTATAGTATTGAGTTTCTAGTCACTGTGCTAAGTGCTGTATATGAATAAAATAGATACTATTTCATTTTCCATTGGGAGGAGAAGTAACTTGTCCAAGTATTCAGAATAAGTATGTGGTAGAAGTGTGATGGTCTCTTACAGCTTTAACTGTATTCCTTCCCAGATCTGAAGACAACAAAAGGATGATAAGGTAGTTCTAGCCTACTCATTAGGGTGCTAGGTCATTTACTTGGGGGTTAGGAAGAATTAGCTTATTGAGAGATTGCAAAATTTTAATCTCAGCCAGGATTCCATATATGCCACCAGCTCTCATTCCTTTAAAAATCAGTTTTCTCCATAATCTCAGTAGGCAAGACTTTGCCAAGGTTTCCTTTCTGAAGTTTATATTATAAAAATTTTGCTGTTTTCCAAATATTAAATTATAATGAAATACTGACCAGCCACTTTTAAAAAACATATCCTGAACCCAAGCTCTTAAAGACTCATAGTTCTGTTTATACTTCCTTAATACTTGTAAACCTCACCCTGAAACTGTCATTCTAGTACCTGTGTACTGTCCTTCCCACAATGAACTACATCTCAAAAAAGAGAGGATAGTTTTTTTGGAATTAAAAAAAGAGCAAGAGGGAACTAAACCTCACTCTGGCCTCAAGAGGAAAAATGACACACAAATCAGAAAAAGATGTTAATTTTAAAAATCTATATCTATATATATACACCAAAAACTTATAATAAAAAGAACCAAAGAAGGCAAGAGTACATAAAAGTCAAGAAGAAAATAAAGAGGCACAGAATTGACAATTAGACAATAACTACTAATCTTTTCCAAAGCAAGTTAGAGAACAAGTGGCAGAAGCCAGATTATAAGCTAAGAAGTAAAAGCACAAAGTGGAAATTAAACCCCAAAAGGTACGATAGAGAAGGAAAGGATAAGAGCAGCAACTTAAAGGTGAGAAATAATCAAGAGGAAGTAGTTAAAAATGAAAAAGATCTGAGTATGTGTCAAGAAAAAGCCACTGGGAAGAGACTAAATAACCAGGGAAAGAGAAAAATAACAGATAAAATGCAAAGGTGGAAAGAGATGGAATCCAATGCCTAGACTAAGATAATGGTCTTACAAAGAGTGGGACCTCTTCCACCTCTGAGATTAGAGGAGAAAAGGCCAGGAGAGATGCAAATAACCTTTGACATGGCAAGAACAGAAGTTCACATCCAGTGGTCCTTATGTTCACAATGCTTCCTATAGTCATTATTTCATTATAACATGCAGCTTGAAGCTCAAACTGGAAAGGAAACACAACCAAGCTGTTCCTTATACATAACACAGAAGGAGGTTCTATTCTAATGTAATGCTCTAGAATAGAAATTCAATCTGGAAGAAAAAAAATTTTCTGGTAGTCGTAAAAGCATAGGCTCTAGAATTAGAATGTTGGAGATTATATCTTAGCTCCATCATTTATTAGCTGGATGATCTTAGGCAAGTTCCTGAATTTCTCTGTGTTTCAATTTGGTCACCAGGAAAATGAGAATAATAGTTGTGAGGACTAAACGAGAAAGTCTATGAGAAGAGCTTAGGGAATAACAGAGTACATACGAGTTCACTAAATGTTACAAGTTGTTAATATAAACAAAAGATATTGCTAGTGTAGTTCTTAGAAAAGAGTTTTCAATAGTTCATAAACATAGTGGAATCTTAAAGTTATATACTTTTCCTACCTTGGGGGACAGAAATGGCAGAGGAAGAACTATAAACCAAATCTTATGATAATAATTAATGATGTTTCTTTTACTATAAATCTTCAAAAAAAGAAGTACTTCAATTCAGCAAATAAAACCCCGAGTCACCTAACAAATTATTTTGACTTAGACATAGAATGCTGACCAAACATTTCTCCTAATGAATGACTTTAACAAAATACTTTTCAAGATGAAAACTAAAATATAAATTATGTCACATTTTAAAAGGCTGTGAAGACTTACAATCCAGTTGCTTAACACAGAAAGTGGACAGATGATCAGTGTTGTTCTTGGTCTCTCTTCAACATCAGTTTTCTTTGAACTCTCCACTGCAGATGCTCCTAAAAGAGTGAATCAGTTGAAACAGTCTTCAGCTTTTTTTGCATATCTATGAAGTCAATAAAGAGATTGCAATATGTGCTTCTATGAAAAGAGTAATTAGGAAGAATTAAAATGAAGCAGATAGACTTCTGTTTCCAGCCATGATGAAGTAACAGGAACTAGATTTTTACCTTGTCGATTTATTATTTTTTACCTTGTCACTTTAAATAACTACAAATCTAGACACTGATTACTTATGGGAGGTAGAGAACTATGATTGAGAGGGGGCACATGGAAAAAATCTGGAATATTTCCTGATATGTATTTGTTAGTCATAGTTATTAAGATAACATTTGTTCTATGCAGTTTTTGGAATCTGTGCTATAGTTAATGTGGTAACCAGACTCCAAGATGGCCCCTAATAATATCCACTTTCTGACTGTCACAACCTCACATGGTACCCTCCCACATTCTATTAGGGATATGGCAAAAATGGTGGTACATCACTCCTGAGATTAAGTTTCCCCCCCACTGCCCCCACCCCCCTTCTCTGATCACTCCCTTTGGAAGAAGCCAGCTGCCATGCTGCAAGGATACTCAGGCACCCTATAAAAGGACACACTACAATTTTATTTTCCATCCCCTACTGGACAGTATTTATATTTGAACATTTTTCTAAAAACCACAATAAAAACTTTTTTTTTCAGGTATCCTTTTACATATCTAGGTGATTTATCTATCTTCATTATTTTTGCCCCAATTGCTCATACCATGGTAATTTATACTCCATAGTACCTGGGAGTTCCTGTTGCTGCACAACCTTGCCTATACGTGGCACTGTGAGATTTTTAAATGTTTGTAAATATAATGGGTGAAATAGTACCTCTCTGTTCCTTTAATCTGATTTCCTCAATGACTGAATCTGCCTATCTTTCCCCACATTTATTGGTTGTGTTTTCTTACTTTGGAATGTACATTTGTATTCTTAGTGGCTCTTCTCCTACTGGATTGTCTTTTTCCAATGGATTTGTAGAGGTTTCTTTACACATTCTAAATGCTAATCCTTTGTAAGTTACACTTACCAGAAATATCTTCTTCAGTCTTATTTTTTACCTCGTTTATGGTGCACTTTGATGCATGGAAATTTAAAATGTAGTAGAATTTCATCAATTTTTCCTTATAATTTTTTGTGTCTTATTTTAGAAAACACTGTCTACCACAAGATATCACTTCTGTCTCCACTCACTGATTTTTGTTTCTATTCTGCTTTTCTTCCAGAAATATGCTTATTTTGTTTTTTGGGGTTTTTTTCACAGCTATGATTTTTTACAGTTTCTCTCTTCTATTATTATGGCTGTGTGCCTGCAAGGAAAAAGAACTTTCTGTGTGTGAACTTAATTCTAACTGAATTCTATCTTAATTCTATCTCAACAGAAAATTCCACATTTCTTAAAATTTCTAAAATTAGGGTTGAGTATTCTACTTGAAATGCCTGTATTTTCCATCCCTTTTTTTTTAAAGTTTATTTATTTTTGAGAGAGCGAGCTACGGAGGGAGGGAAGGAGGGAGGGAGGGAGGGAGGGAGCACATGTGCACACAAGCAGGGGAAGGGCAGAAGAGAGGGAGAGAGAGAAAATCCCAAGCAAGCTCCACGTTCAGTGTGGAGCCCAACAGGGGGCTTGATCCCATGATTGTGAGATTGTGACCTGAGCTGACTAAGCCATCCAGGCACCCCTATTTTCCATTCCTGTCTGATTCTTAGACCAACATCATTCTGTGATGCGTCAAATAACCTCTTTAACAGGTCCCTTTCATCATTCTTTACTATCCACCTTTATTTTATTCACAGTGCTTATTATTTAAAGTTCTGTGTTCAATTATTTATGTTTCCCCACCATTAGACATAAGCTATGAAACAGACTTTTATCTGATATATCCCCGAAATGTAAAACAGAGGAGACTAAGGCACAGAAATATAGTAACTCATCCCAGATCTCCTTAACCCTAGAGATCAATCTCTTTGAATCTCAAATATTTAGAGTCTTACAGTGTTTTCCTATGAATTACAAAATATAAAATTATAATAAAGGTCACTAACATTCATAAGTGAAAAATTCTACTCATACTAAGAACTGAATATTACAATTTAAAGAATTCATATTAAATTAGGTTTTAAAGGGCCATCAAGGGTCACCCAGGCACCCCATTCTTTTCTTTACTTTTTAAACTTCTTGTACCATGTTAAAATTGTTTTGCAGTGAAAAAAACGAAAACTAAAAAACCGTAAGATTTACTGACCTTTTTTCAACATTCTCCTTTTTGTTGCAGGGGTAGATGAAATAAGTGCACATGCAAATTCTGCATCTTCTTTAACCTTAGAAGATCCTGCTGAAATAACCACAGAATCATTAAGATACTGGAAAACGAACTCTCCCCTGACAATATGTATGACAATACGAACTAACAATTATTACCCAGAAGATGCTCCCACCCAACTTTTGTAATTATAATTTATATATATACAAATAAGGTTTTATTGAAGTAATTTTATAAGTGGTAAAAATTACTGTGTTTAAAGTTAGTTTAAATATTTCTCTTAGATTTTAATTTGAAACTAATCTTTCAATTTACCTCATTCATTTACCACCCTTGATAAGTTCCATGGAATAGTTCAAATGTGAACAGGAGTCAAGTTTAAGATCTGTTACTAAAGAGGGGCGCCTGAGTGATTTAGTCAGTTAAGTGTCTGATTTCAGCTCAGGTCATGATCTCACGGTTCGTGGGTTATGCCCCACATCGGACTCTGTGCTGACAGCTCAGAGACTGGAGCCTGTTTCACATTCTGTGTCTCCCTCTCTCTCTGCCCCTCCCCTGCTCACGCTCTGTCTCTCTCTCTCTCAAAAATAAATAAACATTAGAAAAAAATAAGTTAAAAAAAAAAAAGATCTGCTACTAAAGAATTCTAAGCTAGAGAGATACAAACCTATGGAGTTTTACTTTAATAATCTTTAAGAGTAGATTATGGATACTAAGATGTATATACATACCTTTTACTCTTTTAGTCTCAGACTGTGAATTTTTCAGTTTGCCTACAACAAAACCAAATATAAAAATAGTCACAGTAGGAAATCAGAATAAAGGACACATTATCAAATCAAATCCATTTCACATTACCTTTCATTTTCTGTGGCAATTCATTTGTTTCAATTTCTTCTGAATCACTGCTTTCAATATACTGGACAACAGTTTTTCTTCTAAAATAAAGTGTACACAAATTTTTTATCAAACCAAAATAAAATGAGATATGAAAACATAAGTTTTAATAAAAGCAGTATAATGCTTCCTATTGTTTTAATTCAAGGAACTTTGACAAATGAAAGTAAAATTTCCTAAAAAGCATTTTGCTTTCATAACCAGATACATTTATATACAAAATGCAGTAACACTATTATTAAATTTGAAAAAGAAAACCATCCTAAAATAATAATTTTAATACTGAATTTAATATTCAGTAATTCAAATGAAACACCTATATAAAACTAGAACTAAGAATAACTCTTATCAAAGAAAATAATTCCAATATAAAATGAGCAGGTAAGAGAAAAATATAATTCACAATGAAAAATTTTATGTATTTTGTGTAGAAAGTACATTACAGTGATTAAGTTGCTAAAAATAATGGCCTCTGGAGTCAGACTGCCTGTATTCAAATCCCATTCAGCTACTTATTTGCTATGTGACTTTACACAAGTTACTTAATATTCATCTATGCTTTAATTTCCTCATTTGGAAAATACGAGCAAAAATACAATTCACTTCATAGGATAAAATGTGTTACTATATGCAAAGCCCCTAAAATAGTGCCTGTTGCACAGTAACATACATGTATAAATTATCATATGTATTGGTTATTAGTTTATCCCATGTCCTCTTTATTTTTATTTCCATGTCCTTTAATCTTATCTAGTCAACCTAATAGTGCTATTCTCAGGCTCATCATGGTCAGCTCAGAATTGTAAGATTTGAGATCCAGATGAGAAACTGAGGTGCCCTGGTTTTGTGCTCAGTTTAAGACAGGTATTAATGAAGAAAACAATTAAAAGCCCCAGTTTTGAGATCCTTACTGGACTAGCTAACAGACTCAGATTTGAAATCACATCTGCAGATATTAATGGTAGAAAATACAGTACAAATAAAAGTCATTTAGACCTATTTCAGAGGGTAAATGAAATTTATAAAGTTAACAGATTCAAGTTAACATCAGAGGAGCATTATGCGCTTTATTCAAATTCTCCCTCTAGTCTACATTAACACAATAGTCTCCATAAATAACTTCATCATATTTTATTTCTACTAAAGGTGAAGAGAGAAAGAACTGAAATGAACAGAGTATTTCTACCAAGTCATCTAATAAATAGCTGTCAGTTTTTATCTCCTGAAAATAATAGGAAAACTCTTCCAAAGTCAACAAAAACAAAAAACTTGGAAGCTAGATCTTAGTTCCTATGTAAAAGAACAGGAAAGAAGTGGTAGAAAGTTTAAGTGATTATTAGAAACTATCAATTCACTTATTTTATAGATTAGTATTACTTTTCTTCACCTATAAAATAGGAACACCCAACCTGCCTAAGTAACAGTGATTTTGGTAGTTTCAAATAACAGAATGAATTTGAAAGAACTACATAACTGAGATATAATGGTCTTATCTCTCTCCTATATATAAGAAAATGGAGAAAGAGTTTAAACAAATATTACATACAATCAAACCATAACAAAATTTACCTTTTGGGGCGGGAGCTAGACAATTCTGACTTGGGATATTTATTCTTTCCCTTGACATCTGAAATACTGGGTTCTCCACTACATCTAGATCCTTTCATTTCAAAGAAAAGGACAAATATACAGAGTATTAGTAAACTGTCTTGACTGAGTATCCTTAAAACTTTGGTTTTCCAACTCAATAGTTCAACTTTCTTAGTATCTTCATTCCTCTTCTTTCAATCAGCCAGCTATTCTCTCTACTAGTTTTTAAGTATAGTATATTCTCACTAAAAAATACCTTCAATTTCTTGTACCCAGTCTTTCCCCTGTAGTCATCCAGCCAATTCCCAAACTGGCTGGCTGAATTTCCTGCTGTACACCAAGGCAGCTAAGAGCTGCTGGAAAAAAATGAACAATAAATAGGTGGCATTACAAGTTTACATTTTCAAATCTCACCTGCTGCCTGTGTCACTTAGCAACTCTTTTATGTATCACTCAGCCTCCCTACCCACTCACCACAGTGGTATATACTGGACCCTTTGCCTAGATTCTTCACTCCCTTGACTCCTAGATGATGACCTACTTCACCTTCAAAGAAAATTGAATACCATTTTCTATAATCCCAATTTTCCTACCTTTTTAAAATTCCCTCAATTAAATATTTCCCATCAACCTTACTTTCTTTCCTTCTAACGTTAATTCACTTATCTATGCTCTTGGTCTCATTGCCCGCCCCCGCCAAGAGGCCTAAAAATTATTCTCTCCATTTTATCCCACATCTCTTACCCACGGATTTCTTTCATAATGCTCTCCCCTGCAAAAAAAAAAAAAACCCTCAACTCTGCCTTCATTTCCAACAATTTTTGTTTCTCCTATTTCAAACTTAGCAAAATACATAATAGCATACAACTGTCATTTCCAATTCTTCACTATTCTATCTGAAAATATTTTCAGTTTTTCTGTTCTAACCAATCTTCAGAAATTAATTTTCCAAAGGCCATTAACAGCTACACCAGCTATTTAACTGCTAAATCCAGAGTTCTCTTTTCATTTATCCTCTAACTTCAGAATTTGGCTCTAACCTATCTTTCTATTCTTATCTGCTATTATTCATGCATATTACATTATTATTAACATAAACTACTCTGAGGTCCCAGAACAAAATAGGTTTTATGTTGTTCTTTTGTTTTTACTGCCCTTTCATGATTTTTTTTTCTCAACCAAAAATGTTCTTCCTTAGCTTCTCTGACTGGTATACAACCACCCAATTCCATCATGACCTCCTTGATGAAATTTTTCCTACCAGTTCTCCCGAGATTTTTAGAAAAAAATATCTAAAATTTTTGTATATTACAAAGCCAGAGCTTGAATTAAATCATCAAACTGGAAAAATTTAAATCAAATATGGGGTCATGGTTCAAAAGTAAACTTTACCTTTGATTAGTCCATCTGCCTTTTCACTGGTATTTCCTCCAAGTTTCATAGTTTGATCGTTAACATTACACTCCTGGATGAAAAGGCATATTTCTTACAAAGCACTGCTGTCAGTTTTAAATAAACTTAAAAAGCATCCTATTTTATACTGCTTTGCTTTACATAATAAAGATTACTTATATTGCTATCCCATTCTGGGGCAATTGGGGGAGATGCATTAAGTGAAGAGGAAAAATAAACCAATTAAAATTTTTTTCACAGCTATCTCAAAAGTGAACACTAGTTGGTCTTTATCTGTTCAAAAGAAATACAAATAACAAAACTCAGTTATAAATGGCATATTCATTAATGTAAGAAACACTTGTGAAATGGAATTTACTTTAGAATTAAAAGGAATTCTCAGACTACAAACTTTCAAACCAAGAGTCCCTACTCAGTAAATAACTTATCTTTAATGAGGCCCTCTTTGCCATCTTGTTCTCTGGAACTCCCAGGGGGTAGATGCAATAGTACAGATCCTAGAGTACCAGGATATTCTATTCTACCATATTCTATTGAGGATTTTCTTGCCAGCCCGGACTTTTTCTTTTACCCTTCATGTATATCTCTTTGGTTCAAAATGTATCAATGCAGACATATGTACAAAAACTTCTATAGAAGTACAATTTTATATCTCTTTGTAAAAATATTTTTAAATGATTCTAATAGGAAGGGTTCCTCCAATCTTTAATTCTTGACTTAATGATTCTGTAGGGAGGAATGACAAATGCCAATTGGTTTGAATTTAATTCTTCCCATTGAAAAAGAGAGGTGATGAAGTCACACTGAATGGAAATTAGAACTGGTGGTCAAGAGTAAAAAGTAATTTCTGCTGAGATTAGGGCTAATAATGGATAGTTTGATTTTAGTTTAAAAAAAATAAAATTTGAAACATCTTATAAAATCCCAGAGTTAAATTTTACTAAAAATGTAGTTGAAAAGATTCATCTCCTTCTAATGGTATGAGTCTAAATATGTTGAAAATCTAAAATATAACAGGTAGAAAAATGTAACTAGAGGAATTATTTTAGATAAATAAGTTTTTATCTTTTTTTTCAGAGCTCAGGGTATTTTTACTTTAACCAATGTCAAATATTTATTATTTAAGATTGCACAGCCATTAAATATTAAATACATGATACACTACAATCCAAAATTGTCATTTTTATTAGAGCAGTATTACACCATTGTTTTTTTTTCTTACAAGCTAGACAAGTGGATTTTTTTTAAGTTTTTATTTAAAATCCAGTTAGTTCACATACAGTGCAATATTAGTTTCAGATGTAGATTTTAGTGATTCATCACTTATATACAACACCCAGTGCAAGAAACTGATGTTAAAAATGCTTCTCACCAAATGTTATACCTAGTCTTCTTCAATAATTAGTACAACCATTTATATTTAACAACATGGAAAAAAGAATCTAGAGGTTCATCCACAAATACATGTGGATGTCCTTTACGTTACTGTTTTATATTAAATGATAAAAAAAAAATGTCCTTACGTTACTGTTTTATATTAAATGATTTTGCTCAGTAAGTTTTTTCTTCTGAGAGTTCAAATGTAAACCTACGAAGTCCAACCTATTAAATCATACTACATTCCAATCTAATGGAACTTAAATCAGTGACATTTCACTCTGTAAGCCTGGAATATCTAAATTTATTTAAAACAGTGTAATTTTTGTTGCAATAAATTCTTAGCTGGAAATCACGTTTTTAGCCTCAATTGTAAGGAATGGGGCAAACTAAATATCCTAAAACCTTCCTACTTAAACACAATACCTTAAATGCATGGCTGATTCTGGGGCGGGGGGGGGGGGTGGTAGGGAGGGAAAGCCTTACTGATGATAATTTTTTAAGCTACTAATTGCTACCGAAGCTGTCAGTATAGTCTTAGGTGATGTTCTTCTGTTTTAATTACCAAATTAGGAAGAACAGGATGTAAAGCATCAAACTACTCATGGTAAGCAGTTGAATCTCAGACATTCAAATGGCAGAGTTAAACTCCCAATAAAAGTACAAAGAAGAAAATGCAAATAAGTGCAGAAATTAATAAATAGACTCTCAATATGCAGTGGCAGGAAAATGATATGCAGCCTCTTTAAAAACTAAAAAATTATGGACACCTGGGTCACTCAGCCAGTTAAGCGTCTGACTCTTGGTTTCAGCTCAGGTCATGATCTCATGGTTCATGGGTTTGAGCCCCATGTCGGCCTCTGTGCTGAGAGCACAGAGCCTGTTTGGGATTCTCTCTCTCCGCCCCTCCCCTGTTCTCTCTCTTTCAAATAAACCTTAAAAAAATAAAGAAAAACTTAGAAAAGTCAAAAAAAAAAAAAAAAAGAGGTATTTTGCATATGCCATTTTCTCAGCTATTTCCTACTTTAAGTTCTTTGGATTTTCATCTGAGAATGAAAAACAATTGTTTCATTCTAACATTTATTTTTTCCATTAAAATGAATTCACTTTTAATTCTTAGAAACTAAATATAAATATATTGTGTTTGTATGCCATGTGTAAAAATATATATTAGGTAAGTATCAAGAAAGTTACCCATGTTATCATCACTAGGACACAATTAGCACTGTGTGTGACTATATTCAGACATACATAAATATGCCTTTCCAAAATGAGGACTCAACTCATAAATGTGTACCTGGCTTTTTTTTTTTTAACTAAAAATATCATAAAAATAAGTATTCTTCAAAGAACAGGATTTTGTAGTTGCATAATATTAAATTTTATGACTATTAACATAACTGTTACCTTATTGAAAGTAGTTTCTTTTGTGCCTTTAAAATAATGCTGGGGTTCAGGGGAGAGATTTGTACTTTTCTATCTCTGAAAAAAAATGCATTTCTAGTAACTTTCTTACACAGTTTCTCTGAAATGGCATTACCGAATCACAGATTATAAACACTTTTAGGATTCTTGATATATATTACCCAATTACCCTCAAGAATTTAGTATCCAACTTTCACTCTTATCAGCAACACATAAGAGAGGCCTTTCACCGTTTCTCTGAAAACACTGGATATTATCAATTTTTTGGCAAATTATTTTTTAATGGTAAAATTAAAAGGTCTTATAATGAACCAGAGACTTTGGAGAAAACACTCTAATACTTTACCTTCTTCAGTTGACTTTTTTTAATTCTCTCAACAGGAAGAGGTTTGCCATCATGGAAGTTGGTAAGAATTACTGCAATGGCTGTCAAAGTTTTGCCCTTAAAAAATGTTTTAAAAGACAAATGGTCAGATTCTGAAACTCAGTTGGCCATAGAACATTCTAAAACCAATTTAAAAATCAAGTAAGCAAATATTATGTAGTATTCAAGGCCATAGGAACATACTATTGTATTAAATAATCTATGTATTAGTAAAAGTATTTTGTTGATTAGGAAATGCCTTCCCACACTGTATTACTAAGAATTATTAAATGATGTACTCCATAAAATACTATAAGCATCCCTGAGAAATGTCATTCTATTAAGTGATTGCTGTCCTAAGATTTTACAGTACTCTGTACTAATAAATTTATCATGAAACTACAGCTATTTGCTTGCCATGTAGTTCAGAGCTAATTTAAAATGGTTAGTAATTCCAATATGCACATGATATAATCATTTTATTTCATTTAAAGATAACTATAATACTTAAAACCTGTAACTTATCAAGCATAAAGGACATGGTGTTTCTTATGCATTTTTCTTAAATAAAAACACATAATCTTTCATTATTTTGCATAGCTGAATTTGTAATTAGCAACACAGACAGAACTCTCTGGCAATTTTAAAACAGTTAAGGCAGCAGTTTTCTAAGTGTAGTCCACAGGCCCTAGGATTTCCCAGAACCCTCTCAGGAGTGTATGTGCAGTCAAATCCATTTTCATAATACTACCAAGACATTATTTGTGTTATATCTTTAGTAATGCCACAAAAGGGAGTTGTGGGTAAAACTGCTGGTGCCTTAGCATGAAACAAAGCCATTGGCACTACATTATACATTGTATTTTTAGCTGCCACATAACTCACAGTTTAAAAAAAAAAATGCCAGTTTCATTTTAAGAATGTTCTGTAAGAATATTCTTGATGAAGCAGTACACATGAATTTTATTAAATCTTGCCTCAAGTACACACCTTTTTAATATTCTGTATAACAAGATGGGAAATACATATAAATTACTTCTGTTGCACACCAAAATATGAGGATTATCTACAGAAAAATTACTTGTGAGACTGAGGTTACAACCTCAACTAGCCACCATGCACCACCATGCATCATCACTTTTTCATGCTTCATTATTTCTACTTGAAAGAATGACCAATAACCAGTTATTCATGACTGAGTGGTAGACTTTTTCTTGAAAAATGAACAAAGTAAGGCTATCTTTAAGGGCAAATAAACAGATTTGTTGTTAATGGTAAGATCTAAACTTTCAAGCAAAAATTAGAATGTTGGAACACTTATATCTGACACCATGAGCACAGGCAGCTTCCCAAAATATAAATGCCTAATATGATCAGCAGTAATATCAAAGAGTGTAAACTTTTGATCCTATACAATGAAATGCATCAACATCTGGCAGATGTGTGTAACTCAATGAACCAATATTTTCTAAATAAGCAATGCCTGATGTTATAAAATCATGCATGATTAAAATATCCTTTCAATGGGCAAGCTAAACCAATGAATTTTAATGGAACAGAATACAAAACCATTCTAATACCATTTTTAAATTCTACATTGTAACTACTAACCTTTAATAAACTAATACTTGCTTAATTTCACTGTTGAATCAAAGAATTATAAAAGTTATCTAAAAAGGCTATTAAAATCCTCCTCCTGTTTCCCAACTACATATCTGCATGAGAACTAATCTTCATTATGTACTTATACCAAAACACCATGTTACAACAGACTGAATGAATAAGCAGTTAGGACAATTCAAAATTCATCTTATTAGACCAAACATTAAAGTGATTTGCAAAAATGTAAAACAATGCCATTCTTATCAAAACTACTTTTGTTTTGGAATAGTCCTTTTTCATTTAAAAATACACTATTTATGTTAACAAGTAATGTATTTATTAACTATTATTTTAAAATAACTTAAATTTTTGTTTTAATGTCTAATACTATAAATATGGATATAACTCACAAAAACAAAAAGCTCTTTGAAATCCTCAAAAATTTTTAAGAGTATTAAGGGTTACTGAGACCAAAAAGTATAAAAACTGCTGGTGTAAGGCATCATAAAGGTATATTTAATACTCTATATCACAATACTATGATAGAATACAGTTTCATGTAACATTGTTGTCTTTCCCTTTTTTTAAAGAAAATTCATGAAAGATAATCTACTTGAATTTGAAAAATGAGAAACACATGTTTACACATTATTGCTAATCAACCAAACAAACCAAAAGAAAAAAAGTAGCCACATTTTAAGTGAAAAGACTTAGAGAAAACTGCTCCATGAAAGTGAAATCTAGTCCCACACTGACACCAACATATTCATATCTCTATCGACTTCAAAATTACTTCTACAAAATAAAATTAACCCAAGGGGCGCCTGGGTGGCTCAGTCGGTTGGGCAGCCGACTTCGGCTCAGGTCATGATCTCACGGTTGGTGAGTTCGAGCCCCGCGTTGGGCTCTGTGCTGACAGCTCAGAGCCTGGAGCCTGCTTCGGATTCTGTGTCTCCCCTTCTCTCTGCCCCTCCCCTGCTCATGCTCAGTTTCTATCTCTCAATAATGAATAAACATTAAAAAAATTTTTTTTTTAAATAAAATAAAATAAAATTAATTCAAGAAAAAAATAATTACCAAACCCATATCATCAGCTAAAATTCCTCCATGGACATTTTCTGGTCGATCCTTCTCAGAAAAATTTGTTATTGTGTTGTAGTAGAAGTCACTTCGCTGTTCCCAAAACGGTGGAAGGTCTTTACTGTTTTCCCGTGAAACCATCCAAGCTAGAGCTTGTTTTTGATGTGGAAGCAATGGTGTTTCAACAGCCTATAAACAAAAGGAATGTCTTAAATAGAAATAAAACAAATCATTTTTTTTTCCCCATGCAGATTCTGGAAAACACTTGATCTGTGCTAAAAACTATATAGATACACAGCATATTTTAAAATTCCAAATAGTTTTAAATGGAAAATATTGGCTCAGTACCTCAGCTGGCTCCATTTCATGAGTTTTATCATCTTCTTTTAAATCTTCAAACAATTTGTCAAATTCTGTTTTAAGCTACAACAAATAATACCAAGAAACATCATGAAACAAATTAAAATAATCTCACTTCAGACTTTTCAAATCATTTAATTAACTAAAAGATTTGAATACCAAAAGGTACCTAAAATATTCTTTGAGTTGCTACACTGTTCACTGAAGCAGTATGAATAGGTGCTTTGGGTATAAAAGGTTAACCATAGGGGTGCCTGGGTGGCTCAGTTGTTGAGTGACTGACTTCGGCTCAGGTCATGATCTCACAAGTTCGTGAGTTTGTGCCCAGAATCAGGTTCTGTGCTGACAGCTCAGAACCTGAAGCCTACTTCAGATTCTGTGTCTCCCTCTCTCTGCCCCTCCCATGCTCATGCCCTGTCTGTCTCTCTCTCTCTCTCTCTCTCTCTCTCTCTCAAAAATAAATAAACATTAAAAAAAAATTTTTTTTGAAGGTAACCGTGTTAGAATCAAAAGAATACAGAAGAGAGAAATCTGAGGCTTGTCCCAGTTTTATCACAAACTAACCCATATACAACATTGAGCGAGAGACTTAACCTTTATGGCCCTTTATCTTATTCCTGTAAAATGAAAGGGATAATTTAGATTTAGAGTGTCTCTAAGGTTCCTTCTGCCACTGAAATTCTGTGAGCCTATTAGTTGTATTCAAACAATTTTGGCAGATCCTACCAGGCACATTTGACTTTTTTCATGTCAAAGACATTTCATTTACTATTACTAAAACAAAGAACTTGCTATGTGCTACAAAATATTAAGAGATGATTTCAATCTTACACTAATTTAGCTGGTTCTTTAAACTGATCTAGTCTAGGGGCACTTGGGTCGCTCAGTCAGTTGAGCAGCCGACTTGGGCTCAGGTCACGATCTCACAGATAATGAGTTTGAGCCTCACATCTGGCTTGCTGCTGTCAGTGCATAGGCCACTTTGGATCCTCTGTCCCTCCCCCACTCATGCTCTCTCTCTCAAAAATAAATAAAAACATTAGCACAGGCTCAAGCCCTACTAATAATGATCAGGTAAAATATGGCAACTGCAATTAGACAAAAAGGCTAACACAGATGGGTAAAGACAAAAAAGATTTGATGTGAATTATAGACTAATCTCCATTGATTTATTTTACATCTTTTTTTCTAAATTAACTCAGCCTAACAGTATCTTAGCTCACAAATTAGACAAAGTAAGAACTATACTAATGCTAAGATATGGAATTAATTTCTCTTTGCATTTCATTTGCAACCTTATTGAATGAAAAGTTTCAAGCTTCAATTTTTTAAAGTTAATATTTGGACATTAAAAAAATTTCATGTAATACAAAAATATTAAAACATACTAAAACATCCCATGCCTATCTATACAACAACGCATGTCTTTTAAAATATGTATGAATGTGTATGCATTGCCTATCATTACTTTCCTTTTACATAAATGTTTTTCATATATATTCTATTTATTCTATAGCATGTTTCATAACTTAATATATCTGAAGATCACAAATACCAGCATATACATATTTATCTTATTCTTTTAAACATCAATCTTCAACATTTAACATTTACTTTTAAGATTATAAAATAAAACAGAAGCATACCTGTTCAGTTGTCATCTGTACTGCAGCATGAACTGGCATACTATAGCTTGGTCCAGCTCTTCCAGAGCCCCAACTACTTTCTAAACTGAATCCTAAAGCTGCAATTTACAAATGAAAATAATAAAATCACCAAATGAATTATCTTTCAGTAAGTAACTTTTAGAACTTGTATAAGTTGCATAAAAAAAAATCAATATATTTCAAAGATTTTTTAAAAATTAAAAGTCATTCAGGGACACCTGGGTGGCTCAGCGGGTTAAGACTCCGACTTTGGCTCAGGTCATGATCTTACAGTTTGTGAGTTCGAGCCCCGTGTCAGGCTCTGTGCTGACAGCTCAGAGCCTGGAGTCTGCTTCACATACTGTGAATCCCTCTCTCTCTCCCCTTCCCCCATTCACACTCTGTCTCTCTCTCTCTCAAAAATAAACATTAAAAAAAATAAAAACTAAAAGTCATTTAAAAAATACATTATTAAAATAATTCCACATTATTTGAACAAACTCTTGCCAGATAAATACTTCTACTTCATTCGCTATTGGGAGATTCTTTTTGTCTATAATTTATCAAAGACAATACTTGCAAATTAGGGATTTCCAGATATTATCATTGGGGGAAATTAGAGGAGGGAATATAGGACCTTTTTGTACATATGTGTGCGTGTACGCAAACACACATACTCCCTCCTATAAATCTATAATTATTTCAAAATAAAGAGAAAAAAATTCAGGGATTTCCTTAAAAAGATTCCTGAGAAAAGTTACAACTCAGAGCCTTCAACACAAATTGATTAGCCAAACTCAAGAAAAAAATGTTTTACAATTCCTGCATCTTATGATATCAAAATAATAGAAGCTTAAACCCTAAACTTACTTTTTGGTGCAGGACCCAATTTAAATCCATGTTTCTTTAACTGATCTAAAACCGCTTTCCTATTTTCTTCTTTTCCCCAAAAAGTCATATGGAGAGGCATGGTAAAAGCATTGTTTGCACCAAAAGGAACGACCCTATTATATTTAAAAGCAGAAAAAAAAGGAGGGAATTAGAACTGTTATTTTCCACTTCCATGAAGAAGAATGTGACTATTAAATATTAGAAGTGTTGCATTTTAATTTTGCAAAGAAGTAAAATAAAGAACTATTTGGGCAAAGTAGAAAGACAGAAAAAGTACAGGGAACAGGATCAAAAACAACCAGAACAAAAGAGTGGTTTTTAGGAACAGAAAGCCAGAAGAAACGGAGAAGATGGGATAAAGCAGAATAGCCTATAACTGAGATTATAAGACAGGTAAAATAGTAAATTTAATTGAGAAGGTGGAGCTTTCACTAAAGGAACCACTATAGGTAGGAACTATTTTGAGAATGGGGACTGAATTGCAAGAATTACATCTGACCCTTGAACAGCATGGGGTTTAGGTACGCTGACCACCGGTGCCATCAAAAATCCACATATAACTTTTGACTCCCCCAAAACAACTAATAGCCTAATGTTGACCAGCAGCTTTACCAACAACACAACACATATTTTGTAGTTTACAGGAATTACATACTGTGTTCTTAAAGTAAGCTATAGAAAACATTAATAACATCATAAGGAAAATAAAATACATTCACATTACTATACTGCATTTATTAAAAAAAAAATCTGCATATAATGGGGCCCAGGCAGGTCAAACCATTTTGTTCAAGGGTCAACTATTTTTCTGATCAAGAATTCACTAAGAGTTTATTCTCAGTATCTGAAAAATTTAATAAACTGAGATTGGAGAAAACAAGTAAAGTGAGAAGATATTACTGAACATTTATCATCAAACTTCACCTTTTCATATCCTCAATATTCCATACTTCAACTGAGATCACAAACTAAATGCCTAAAAGAGAAAAGATAACCAAGGAGACTGGGAGTTTAAAAAAAAAAAGAAGTGGTAGAACTGGGAGAGGCAGTAAGGCCATTACGCAGGGTATTAAAGCAGGAGCTGCTACTCTGTTCCAGTCAACTAATGTCCTGTGAAAATGAAGGTCAGATCTGCCATTTGTCAACAGAAATATTCATAAATAATTTTTACATTAGGGAAAAAGTTACCCTGTATAAAATGTAGGATATCCAGGTATTTGAATACTGGAAATAAACGAAAAATTGTAAAACATGTAGGCAAAATGAAATGCACCTACATATGATCACAGGCTACCAGTTTACCACCTCAGGTTTAAACAAACAGTTCCCAACTCCCAAAACTATGCACTAAAAGGCTTGGACAGATGGTGTGGGCTTCCTAATATCTGAGCAAAGTCAATTTTTCTCTGTGGTAATAATTCAATAGGAAAGTGAAAGAACAGTTGTTTCATGGCTAAGGTAGTAGAGGCAGATGAGAAAAGAATTAACATATTAATTGAACACATACTAAAGGCACAATGACAAAAGATGTCAGGGCAACTATACTGACTCTTAACAAATTCAAAGATTGCAACTTACAATTATTAAAACTAAACTCTGAAAGTACATTACCCTTCAATTTGTGCCAATTTGTTGTCCATGATATAGGCCAAAGCAGCTGCTAGATCTTTCTTTAAATGGCCAACCTGATTTCCATTCACATTGTTTACTTTAACTGCATTCTTATCATAGGGGTTATTGGGTTCCCGTTGTAATGCAACCATTTCATTATTATTAACCTAATGAAATAATCAACAGATAATATTATAAATAATAAACATACAATAGGAGCTTTCTTCATCAAACTTTATCTGGGATTTCCATTCATTTTTTTTTTTTTTTTAATTTTTTTTTCAACGTTTAATCTATTTTTGGGACAGAGAGAGACAGAGCATGAACGGGGGAAGGGCAGAGAGAGAGAGGGAGACACAGAGTCGGAAACAGGCTCCAGGCTCTGAGCCATCAGCCCAGAGCCCGACGCGGGGCTCGAACTCACAGACCGCGAGATCGTGACCTGACTGAAGTCGGACGCTTAACCGACTGCGCCACCCAGGCACCCCCCATTCATTTTTTAATGCTTACCAAATAACACTTCATATAAGAAATATGTATTTTCTTGGATTCATATTTGTAATAGTAATATAAAAAGCATATTTTATGATTCTTTTACAGCATTTTTTTAACTTACATTCACTGGGAAGTTAACAAATCCTTGATATCTGAAAGATACAATCAAAACTAAATAAAAGATGCACACTATCTAAAATTTTCAACATCGTAACTTCTGGAAACAGGTAATCTTTATGGAGTGCTTATTACATACCATTATTCTAAATATATAACAGAGATTTGACTTTTTAAATCCTCACAACACTACTGGTAGATACTGTCATTACACCCAATTTTACAGACGAAGACTAAAGCATAGAAAAGTTAAGTAACTTGCCCAAAGTCACAAAGCTAGTACTATAGCAGAGCTAGAATTTAAATCCAGGAAGGCTTGTTCCTAAGTCTGATTTCTCCAGACTCTAAAAGGGGGAAAGATATTAATTATAAGTCAGAATGGATCTGAATAAGAAAATATATCCAACCTTCAACTCATGCCATTTCTGATTTCACTTGACTAAAAGTTGGCTGAAGATAACATCATTGAAAATGGAAGAGTAAGGACTTTTGAAAATTCTTGCATAAAAGCAATGAAAAAACTGACAGAAATGGTCAGAATCAACTTTTCCAGACATCTGGAAACCAGCCAAAATATTGGAGAAACCCTGGGAAGGGGTGTTAATTCAAGAAAAACAACTGATGGACACCTGGGTGGCTCAGCTGGTTAAGCATCCGACTTCGGCTCAAGTCATAATCTCCTAGTTTGTGAGTTCGAGCTGCATGTCGGGCTCTGTGCTGACAGCTCAGAGCCTGAAGCCTGTTTCAGATTCTGTGTGTGTCTCTCTCTCTCTCTCTGCCCCTCCCCCACTCAGTTTCTCTCTCAAAAATAAATATTTTAAAAAATTAAAAAAAAAAAAAGGAAGAAAAACAGCTGAACATTAGTGCCCTAGTTCCATCTCCAGCTTTCAGCTGCATGATAGCCTTTAAAAATAACAATCTTCTGGGGGTGCCTGGGTGGCTCAGCCAGTTGGATGCCTGACTCTTTTTTTTTTTTTTCAATGTTAATTTATTTTTGGGACAGAGAGAGACAGAGCATGAACGGGGGAGGGGCAGAGAGAGAGGGAGACACAGAATCGGAAACAGGCTCCAGGCTCTGAGCCATCAGCCCAGAGCCTGATGCGGGGCTCGAACTCACGGACCGCGAGATCGTGACCTGGCTGAAGTCGGACGCTTAACCAACTGCGCCACCCAGGCGCCCCTGAATGCCTGACTCTTGATTTCAGCTCAGGTCATGATCTCATCATGGCTCATGGGGTACAGCCCCTCCGGCTTTGCGCTGACAACACGGAGCCTGCTAGGGATTCTTTTTTTGCCCCCATCCCAGATCAAAATAAACAAACATTAAAAAAAAATAATAACCTATGAAAATTCTTGGTGTAGTCTAGCAGTCACTAGAGGGAGTATAATGGAACAGAATCTTTCAAAGGTTCATTCCCAAAGAACTGTCATTATTTGACCTGTATCAAGGTGCTCCAGAAGATCCCCACCTGCAAAGTGATTTCTCTTTGATCTCTCAGCTCATCCACCACAAAAAACCTCCCTTGGGTGAATGTTGGTCAAAAACAATTTTACAGGCAGTGGATAACAAGTGGAGTAAACAATAACCAAAAGGATTAAAAGGAAAGCTGAGGACTAAGATGTTCATAGGGGCTTTGAAAAGCTCCAATACATTCCTGGGAATGTAGAAGGCCATATGCAAGCATAGGGCTATATACATGCAAAGGGCTGTACATATGATCAGGAAAAGACCTGAGAAGACCCTGAGCTCTCACTCTGGGTAAACTTGAGGTTCTGAACAACCAGGACATGAAGGTTAAGGCAGAGTCGTCAACTGCCTGGCTGAGTGCTGAAGGAGTGCCCCAAATGCAAACAGACCCTCTCTTACTAAAATACTGATTGATGTACAGACCCTCTCTTACTAAAGACTGACAGATGTACTGGCTCTGGTATAATCATAAGCTGACCATTAAGCTAACCATGCAAAGACATCAGATTATACAGGGTTAATTCAGAAAAGTCACTAAACAAGCAACAATTACCAAAATCAGCAACAACAAACAACTCTGGAGATGAAAAATCTAATTTTTACAGCTGCCACATTATTTTAAATGTCCACTTTAAAAAAAAAATTTTTTTTAACATTTATTTATTTTTGAGAGACAGAGAGAGACAGAGCATGAGCGGGGGAGGGGCAAAGAGAGAGAAGGAGACACAGAATCCGAAGCAGGCTGCAGGCTCTGAGCAAGCTGTCAGCACAGAGCCTGATGCGGGGCTCGAACCCACAAACTGGGAGATCATGACCTGAGCAAAAGTTGGATGCTCAACTGACTGAGCCACCCAGGCGCCCTTAAATGTCCACTTTTCAACAACAAAAAAATGAGACATGCAAAGAAATGAGAAGGTATGGTTTACTCATAGGAAAAAAGCTACCAACTATCCCTAAGAAAGCACAGGTGTTTGCCCTAACTAGAAAAAAAATTTTAATTTTAAGTATGTTCGAAAACCTAAAGAAAACCATGTACTAAAGGAGAAAGCACAATAAATAAGCAGGTCTCACCAAATAGAATTTCTGTTGTCAAGAGTATAATAAAGTCAAAAAATTCACTAGAGAGGCTCAACAGCAGATATGAGGAGGCAGAAGAGTCAATGAAATTCAAGACAGGTCAGTTACATTATTGAGTCTGAGGAACAGTTACAGAGTCTGAGGAATAGAAAGAAAAAAGGATGAAGAAATATGAACAGGCCTCAGAGACCTGTGGGACAACAGCAACCCTATCTGACATTCACATACTGAGTCTCAGAAGAGAAGAAAAGGGGAAGAAATAATAGCCAAAAACTCCCCCAAATATGATAAAAAAACATTAATCTATACATCTTAGAAGTGCAACAAACTCCAAATAAACTAACCTCAAAGAGATGCAAACCCAGACACATCATAATCAAGCTGTGGAAAAAAAATCTTGAAAGCAACAAGAGGTACAATTCATTTATAAGGGATCCTCAGTAAGATTAACATCAGAAAGCAGAGGCCAAAAGACAGTGGAATAACTTTTCAAAGTGCTTCAAAAACTTCAGCCAAGATTTCTATATCGGATAAAACTATCCTTCAAAAGTACAGGAGAAATTAAAACATTCCAGTTAGGGGTGCCTGGGTGGCTCAGTAGGTTAAGCATCAGACTCTTGGTTTTGGTTCAGGTCATGATCTCATGGTTTGTGAGTTCAAGCCCTGTGTCAGACTCTGCACTGACAGTGTGGAGCATGCTTGGGATTCACTCTCTCCCTCTCTCTCAAAATAAATAAAATAAATAAAATAAATATTTAAAATAAATAAGTAAAATATAATACATACAAATCAAAATGTTGGAGACTATAAAAACAAAGAAAACATGGTCCAAGCACCAAGACAAGAAAGGACATATTAAAAAAAAAAATTAAAATAACAAAAAGAATTACAACTAATAATAACAATACTTTCAGAATAGGAAAGAAATAATCTACTTTATTATAAAATACTTTGATGTGTCTAGATATAAAAACTTAAACCATAAACTTACCAAAAACACACTTAAAAAAAAAAGTTAAAAATTAGCAATGCCAACGTTATATATCAAAACTTAAATGATACAGTCAATGCAGTACTTTGAAGAATGTTTAAAAGATTGAAATGTATTAAATTATTACAAGTTCAAATCAAATATCTAAAAATAAAACAAAAATAGGAAACAGAATATAAAACGAATGAACAAAGAAAAACAATAACCAGAAAAAAAAAATCCAAGAAAGGTTGCTTGAAAACATGAAACATATAAATCTCTATTGAGGCTAATCAATAAAAACTAGACACAAATATATGGGGTGCCTTGGTGGCTCAGTCAGTTGAGCGTCCAACTCTTGATTTCAGCTCAGGTAATGATCCCAGGGTCATGGGATCAAGCCCTTCCTCGGGCTCCACCCCAAGCATGGAACCTGCTTAAGCTTCTCTTTCTCTGCCCTTCTCTCTCTCTCTCTCTCTCTCTCTCTCTCTCTCTCTGCCCTTATCTCTCCCTCTCTCTCACTCCCCCCCCCCACCCCGTCCCTCTCCCTCATTTGGGCTCTCTCTCTTAAAAACAAAACAAAAAAACAAGACACAAATATAGAACACAAAGAATAAAGACCTGTATATAACCATAAACACAGTTAAAATATTTTCAAGTATAAATGTTACTAATACTCTGTAGCAATACATTTGGAAATTTAAATAAAATAGATGCTTTTCTTTAAAAATATAAGTTGCCAAAATTGACTCAATAAGTATTTGAATCATGCGCAGTTTGAATGAAGCTAGAATTAAAAGGTACACACTGTTTGATTTAATGCATAATAAAGTTCCAGAGCAGGCTAAATTAATCAATAACAACAAACTTAGATTGTAGTTGTTAGTACAGGTACAGCAGAAATGACTGCAGCAAGACACAAGAGAACTTTCAGGGATGATGGAAATAATCTATACCTTGACTGGAATGGTGGTTATCACATATATGTATTTGTCAAAACTATTAGAATAGTATACTTAAAAATGTGTGCATTTTCTCATGTAAACCACATGTCAATAGAGCTGGAAAAAAGTTGAAAATAATAAGTATGAACAGATAAATACCTCAATTTTTATTACATTTTCATAATAATGATTAACTCCAAAATGTCCATCAATAAGGAAATTTAAGGTACCATATAGACTTGTATTGATGTGAAAAGATATTCCTAATATTCTACCAAGAGAAAGAAGGGTAATCACTGTAATAGGCATATTATGATCTCATTTTTTAAATACATAACGTGATTTCAATTTACATGCATATGCTCACAGAATAAAGTGTAGAAAAATAAAATGAGTAAGTTATGGTCCAAGATGGTAGACTACAAGAAGATTTAGTGCTTTTTCTTTTAGCCATTTTAAAGTAATGAATATGTATTACCTATAAAATACATTTTGAAAAATTAAAAAAGCGATGATTACTTTTAATGAGCTTACCACATTTACATTAGCTTACCAGTGTCACAGAAATTATTCTAAGATCAACAAATAGTGAATGTTCTAAGATCAGAAACAACCATAATCTAGCATTTCACAATGGCTTAAAATAATTTAGAAAACAATCTAAGTTTTGAAAAAAAACACAAATTAGAAATAGGAAAGCTCAGAGATGGATATGAGAACTAAAGAAGAGATGGACATGATAAGAATTGACTTCAGGAAAAAATCAGAAATGAAAAACTATTTCAGAATTAAAAACTAAAGAAGAACACAAAAGTCCACAGACTTTATGGAAAACATGGTAACGGAAATAAAGGACGAAAAATTAAAAAGTGAAAAAAATATGAAAGTATTTCAGAGGAAGAAATAACCACATACACAGGCATATATATATGCAGAAGAGATCTAATACATACAGAGTAGAATGGAGTCCCTAAAGGACAAAGCAAGTATTTAAAACTGTAATTAAAGAAATTTTTTGTGAAATAGAAGAAAATGAAGTTACAGAGCAATCATAAGACGTACCTTAATAAAACTACTAGGCTTCAAGCTTATGAAAAATGCCCTTTAGTCATCAAGGCAAAAATTCCTAATTCACTTATATATGGGAGAAAAATCATGCTGGTATCAGAATTCTCACCAGCAACATTTATGCAACATCAAATTATCATGGAGAGAACATATGGGTCAAGGACTTTATATTCAGCCGAAAGTGCTCTTTAAGTATAAATATCACAATTACAAACATACAAAAATTCAGGAAATCTTGTTCTTTCCTAAGGAATCTTCTAGATAACACATTTCAGACAATTACAAAATAATCTAAGAAGCTGCAATATAAAGAAAATACAGGAGAATTAAACACTAGACAAATCCATATCATGAAATTCTTTCCCAAAGAATTTCCTAAGAATATGCTTCGGACAACCAAAAAATTATTTGAGAAGCTTTGACATAAGAAAAATATGACGGAATAGAAGAACTGACAAATGCAGAACCTTGCATAGCACAAAAAATGTAAAATAAAAAAGTAAAAAAAAAAAGCAACTCACAAAACAAATGTAGTTTCTGCAACAAATCAATGACATGAAGAAAAGGAACATAACCACCAAAGGTAATGTATGAACTTTCTTTGATAGCAATTTTTAAAAAATGACCTATAAAAAGACATTTTTAAACAATCAAGAAAACAGATTATGGATTAGTTGCTGGATGTAATAAGAAATTATTATTTTGTTAAGTATGAAAATGACAAGAGAAGTCTGAACTTTTTTAGAGATACGTACTGAATTATATGGATGTAAACTAATACAATAGAGATTTTTAGGACTAAAGGATAAAAGAAAAAGAAAAAGTGATGAAACAAATGTGCAAAAAATTTGTTAACTGCTGAATATGGATCACAGGTATGTGGTTTACTACATTATTCTACTTTCACACGTTTAAAACATTTCCTAAGAAGTTAAAAAATAGAACTAGAGACATATCATCGAAATAGCACAGAAACATACTACATAACCATAACAAAGAAAATTACTGACCAGAGAAAAGTCCTATATACTACCTCTCTCTCTCTCTCTCTCTCTCTCTCTCTCTCACACACACACACACACACACTGCAAACAGAGACAAAGACAGACAGACGTAGGGAGAAAAACTGGGAGACAGTCTTACTACAGAAAGGAAAAAAAAAGGACCTAAAAACAGGTAATTCCCTTATCTAGTAGGAATTAATCTTCCTAAATTAGAAATATTAGAGTACAGAAACATCCTGAGGGACACAAGAGAAGGCAAAGAACTGACTTGGAAGTCACTTTGCAAATGTACCTAGTATCTGTACTTCCTGAACAAATCATCTTATCTTCTTAAGCTTCAGTTCCTCAGTTATAGAGAGGGGCTAATAGGGGCACCTGGGTGGCTCAACCGGTTGAGCGTCCAGCTCTTGATTTCAGGCTCAGGTTATGATCCTAGAGTCATGGGATCAAGCGCCCAGTGGAGCCTGGTAAAGATTCTCTCTTCTCTCTCTCTCTCCCTTTGCCCCTCTCTCCCACTCGCGCCCTCTCTCTAAAAATTAAAAAAAAAAAGGGGGGGGGATAATAGATGTCCTATCTGCCACACAATCATTGCAGCCATCAAATGAGACCATTTAGGAAAAAGTGTTTTGTATATTATAAATAGGATACAAGTGCCCAAAAAAAGGAAAAAAACAATTAGTCATTAGGTTATTTGTTATCTCTTGCTCACATACACTCTAATTACTTAAAATAAGTATTAATTATAAAACCACCTTCCAATTCTTATCTTCTAGATATTATCTTCTAAGTATATTTCATCTTAATATCTAATATTATACTCACTACTCCTGTGTAATAGCGTAGTCCAACTACATGACCTCTCAAAGTTCCAAATAAAACTGAATCTAGCTCTTCATCACTAGTTAGGAAATCGTCTGGAGGTATAATATCTTGGAATTCAAAACGGGGAAAGAAAGTTGGATATGAGAGGCGTGGAAAATTTCCATGGGCTCCGTATTGGACAGTCTGCAAGTACTTCCAAACAGGATCTCTATTTAAAAAAGCACAGAAAAACGATACAATATTTAATCAAGTATTTCCCAAAGACGATATTATATTTTTGGCCATTTGTTTTCTCATTTCAACATGTTAAATCTTTAGTGGGAATTGCCGCATATTGATGAGAGTTTCTCTGGGTAAAGCAGGGTGTGGAGTGGGGAAGGTTTCCAAGAACCCTACCTGTTCAGTGATGCCTCTTCTACCCACCAAGTACTCAAAATGAAAACTCCAACAAGGGTTTGCAAATCTCCTGCCTAGTGAAGATCATCCATTTAAATTGCGATGTATGTGATGTCTGTAACTCTAATTACATACCAAATTTCAACAGAAATTGAACTAGAAAAGGCTTGCAAATATAGAACCATTATTATACGTGAAGCTATTTATATCGTTACAGATAAATCGAGCATCCACTATCTTAATTCTCTCCAAACAGAACCCTTGTTTTATTCAGGCACCCAAATCACGCCATCACGGGAAGCTGAACTCAAGCTTCCCACTCCGTTGGTTTAAGGGTATCCTCAAACCCCTCATGGGAACAGGCGTGTAAACCAATCTGAAAAATGGAAAATAAAAGGAAGCCGGCTGAGGCGCTTCCAGGAAGTTTCCACTTTTCCAAGAACAGATGGAAGCTATTTCCCCGCGTTTTCCTTTTACGCCGTACATTAATCTTCTGGCTCCACTGAAAATACATACTTCCATGCCTAAGAATGCACATAAACTGTGAGGTACTGGGGGACAAGGGCTGTCTTAATCGGCCCTTTATTTCGAGCACATCGCCTAGCGCACAGTGGGCATCTAACGGGTGTTTGCTCAATCAAGGTCCGGGCTAAAGAGCGGAGCTTTGAACCCCAGGACCACCACAGCCCTTGAGAGAGATTTCCCCAAGGCCCTGGCATGAGGCTCGCCAGAGGAGCCTCCCCTCTCCAGCCAAGACTATGCATTTATTTCTCCCGCGGCGATAGGAGCCACCAGCAGGACGAATATAAGCTGCACTGGGAACGCGAAGGGAGCTCGAAGGGAACGCGGGGAAGGTCAGGTTCATTTGGGGACGCCGACAGGCCGTTACCCCCTCCGCCCCACCCCCTCCGCCCCCTTCACCTCTTGAACATCCAGGACATGGCGCTGAGCGGGTGACGAGCGGAACGCCTGGGCGCCCCAAATCGCTCTCGAGCCGCCTCGATACGCCTCCCTACAGGCCCCACAGCCGAGAAGCCCAGGGCAGATTCCGAGCGCCTGAGGAAAAGCGCACGACTGGAAGACGCGAGGCTAGTCAAACGTCGACGCCGTCGCCTTCTAGCAACAATCTGAGAGACCAGCGACGCTTCGTGACTGACATTGGCAAAGTCCAATCGCGAGGAAGGGGCCTAGGAAAATGAACCAATCAGAGCACAGAAAGGAGGGCAACTCCGCCCCACGCAGGGATTCAAAGACTGTAGGGGGTCCCGGCTGCAGGGGCGGTTCCATCCGGGTTCTTCCCCGCCCCCAAGGCGGGCGCGCGGGAAAGCCACGCGGCCTTTGGAGCTCGCGTGGCGTGTTGGCGGTGTCTGCGTTTTGTTTGATCCCTTGGTTCAAACACAGGGAGACGACTCTCTTTTCCACTGTTTGCCCCCGGCCTCACGTCTCAGGCCCCTTTTTCAGGCCTTACCTCATCCTGCCTCTAATTTCCTCATTTGATGTGACCTGTAACGGGGTCTTCTAAATAAGCCCCGAGATTTTCCGAGCTCTGGAGATAGCAAGGAGTTACTTTCCTTCACTTCCTGTGCCGAACCCTGAGTGTTTTGCCCTCAAACTATTCATTTGAAGTGTCGCTAGCGAATCTGAGCATACGGAGTTCAGGAGAACCTCCTGCATTTTTTTTTTTTTAAGGAAAATTTTCATTTCTAGTAGATTAAAGGCATACAGTGATTGATAGCATAACTTTGTTGGTGATTGCTGGGAGTGGCGAGGGGGACCAGCTTCACCTGACCCACGTCGCTGCCCTGGTGCGTAGTGGGAAGAAGCCTATTTTCCTTAGGGAACTGTAGGAGGAACTGCGCTCCACGATTGGCTTTTGTGAACGAGTCTGAGGACAGTCAGAGGAGAACTGGATTTGGGGTGGGTTGGCCAGGGGGCCCGGCTGCAACTGCGGGGCTGGCAAGGCTGGGCTCTGCACCTTGGGAGCCTAGAAGAGGCTAATTCAGCCGGCCTTTTAAACTGGTGCGGGAGCTGCACCAGAGTAGGAAGCTGATAGTGACTTTGAACTGCACTTAGGGGTCCATAAGTTTAATAAGAGAATTGCAGGATCAGAAGAAATGTATTTGTGAATAGGAGCGATGTTGACATTTGCCCTTCATAGAGTAGTCCATTTTACTCTTCCAACAGCAGATGATGAGGGGTATTCAATGAGTTTTTCAAGAGCCATTTGTTCGTTTTCCTAAACTATCACCTGTAAGCATGAACCAGCAGTGGAAAGAGAAATGTAATTTGCAGCAACTTTAAGAATCTTAATTTCCAAAAGTCTTGCTATGATACAAAAACTTCCAAGTTTATGTCATAACTAACAGGCTCGGGAAGACTATATATGATGTGTTTTTGCTTGTTTGCTTTGTTCACCAATACGGAGATAGTGGCAAAGTTCAATAGAAGAGGAGAATTTTCAGGAATGACATATGAGAGTTTATAGAGTAAATCTCTTAACTGTATCTTAGGGAAAGGGCCTGAATCCCATCCATCACCCTAGGCCAAGCATGACAAAGGGAGGGATGATAGCTCAATAATTTCTGAGATCCCATTAAAAAAGGAAGCTATGTTTTATTTTCCAGATTGTAGCCTCAAGGTTCTGCAGATCTTGGAGTCTTAAGAGATGAGAAATGTGCCAAGGCAATAAAGGAATAAAGGCTAATAAAGGGGCTCTGTTAAAGGGCTCAATGGCAGCCTTTCAAAATCTTACGACAGTCCCCAGTGACTCTCCAGCTCTGTGAAGGCTGGAGGACTTCACTAGGTCATAGTTCTAGCCAACAGAAGCAGGAGGCTGGTGGCTAAAGATGAGGTGGGACAAGTTATATCGGTAGTTGATGCCTGCTGAAGGTGAATGGAACCCAAACATAAGCCCCCTAAAGAGTAACAAAATGGGGACTGAATCTGAAACCTGTATTTAATTGACTTCAAATCTTAACATGCCCAAACTACTTGGAAGTGACTAAGTTACCTCCCATTAGGCAAACTGAAGGTGTAAGACAAATTAAATTCAATAAAAAAATACAAAGCATTATCTCTGCAAATGGAGTCCGTGATTGAATTAATACATACTACTACACATCCATATACACATACCTCAGTGAATTTATACCTAGGTATTTATAGCAGATACCTCTAGATGGTTGAATTAGGGGATTTTCATTTTCTTCTTTTTTATAATATGCATGTAAAATGTTCCCTGTATTGAAAATGTATTGCCCTTTTGCCATAAGAAAATTATAAAATTTTATTAATTTTATTAATTAATTTAATTAATTTATAATACAATTTTATAAATTGTATTAAAGAAATTATGAAGTATTTCAACTTTGTTTTTGTTACTTATAGAAAAGTTGCAAAATTACTACAAAAAGTTCCCTCATACCTCTTATCCCATTTGTTTTAACGATATACATAATCACAGTACAATTTTCTTTTTTGTTGTTGTTGTTGTTTTTATTTTTCAATATATGAAGTTTATTGTCAAATTGGTTTCCATACAACACCCAGTGCTCATCCCAAAGTACAATTTTCAAAATCAAGAAATTAACACTGATACAATACTATTTCTGAACTTTTTTTTTTTTAATACAGAATACAGAGGAAAGGATCAAAGATAAAATCTTTTGTGGCTTATTTACAACAGAATTTTCTCAGACTTAATCAGGACCCCAACAGATATTGGGGCAGATTTCTGTGTACATCAGCTGGCAGGGCAGAGGAAGTAATATAAAATGCCAAATAAAAATCTTCAATAATATAATGAATATCAAGTGCCTGCCTTGAAATAAGCACTCAATAAATGCTCTGTCGTTACTATTATTGAAACAGAATTATTATCTAATGAGTCTCTAGCATTTAACAAGAAATATAGTTGATTGAAGCTTATTTCCTGGTGCTCAACAGCTGGGTTATTCCTAAATACCAGAATAACACTGTTTCCAGAAGCCAGTCATTTTTCCAGGTGTGTGTCCTTGATTGGACTGAATTGTTTCATCAAGAACCAGGAGACACTCTGATCTCAACTCCCATTCTGAGAAATCTGTGGTGTTCCAGATTACAGAAGGCTTTCTCAGGAGATAATTGTTTCCTCCTCCTTCAGGCCTTGACTAATGCTCCTACTCAGCAGAAGACCAGAATTGCTGAAGAATCAGGCCTGTCTGGGATCCTAACTTCAGGAAAGCACAACTCTGGGCCATGGAATTATTTAGGGTTCTTGTCATGGCCATGGTGAAAATTCTTATTTTAATGAATACTGCAAGGATTGGTGAAAATTTTTCTGCCTCCTTTATGGCTGGAAAATTAAAAAAACAAAACCTCAACTCTAAATACACTTTAGATATTATGAAAAATACTTTTTTAATGTGGGAAACTATATAGTATTAGCAAATCAGTTTTTAGTCATCATCACAATTCACCAAACCGCTGCATCCTACAGCCATACATAGGCTAATCCAAAATTAAGGTTAACTTGCCATCGTTTAGAAAGTTAAAAAAACCTGTAAAATGTCAAACACATTTCTCAGATTTGAAGAAAAAAAGAGCATTTGAATACATATTTGGAGGAATTTAATCTCCTGACCTAATAGAATTAGAAATTCCAAGAGACTCAAGTTCATAAACAGATGAAACTTTAGGATGAGAATATATTAATATCATGCTTGAACTGCTAACTTTGTAATATTTACAAATGAAATTTCCATTTCTCAAATATTTTTAGAAGGTGTTGGGTCAAAGAGATTAAAGTCAGATATACCCCCATACTAAGTCAACACAGATGGCTGTAAATATTCAGAAAATTGAGCTTATCAGGAAACAACAGTTGGCTACATTATAAATTTGTGAAAAAAAAAGATAATTAAGAGGACAAGACACATTTTTACCCGTAACATTAATACAGATTTTTTTTTCTTGAAACAATGCGAAACAAAGCTAGCCTGATGTTCTAAGATGTGCTTTTTCAGATACTCTGGTAAGAGAGAAATCACTATAACCTTGTTTAAAATTACCCTTTATTTGAAAGAAAATTTTGAATTTAGGAAAGAAGTGGCAAACATATTTTAAAAAATATTGACTGTCATAAATTGTTTATTAGGTTAAGAATTTTAATTTACTTACATTAGCAGTAACAGTGGAGCTGGAGGGTACTGCGTCTTCTCCAAGCTGCCTCATGTGGAACTTGTGACCCTTTCCAAGGCCATGTCTCTTGGGGCCTACAGGTCAATTCTTGAATCTCCCTGTTTGAGAGCTAGTTTGCTGATCCAGTGAGTGTTGGGATTTCTTCTCACAGCTTTATGTAATGGATCAATGGGGATAACCTCAAAGAATTCGTACGTGGGATCTTCACCAATCCAGTAAAAAATCAGGACTCTCAGAGCCCCATGGTGGCATCCAGCTTATTCCTAGGCAAGAGTGAAGACTTGGGGCAAACTTTAGCTGGTTAACACCATGATGGACAGGCTTGCCATAGGTTGCACCTTCAGGAACTGGGCATTTGTAGTCACCGCAGTGCACGTGAATCCGATACATGACATAACCTTGCTTGGCATTGTATCCCAGTCTGGGGGCTTTAGCACGCCGGGCTGAATGGGGTACCCTGTAAAGCGCAGAGTAACTGGCAGTACTGAGAATAAAGCGCATTACATCAGACTGTGTCTTTCTCCATAGCTCCAGGATGTACGTGTAAGCGCCCATCTTGGTTGACCTTTGAGTGAAATGGCTGCTGCCAGATGGAAAGAAAAAGAGCTTTCTCCCACAATCCCTTTTGGGCGCCTCTTAATTTTTTTTTTTTCTAAGTACTAAATAGAGTAGTTCTCAATGTTTTACCCCAAGAATCCCTTTATTATTGAAAGATCACCTAAAACTTAGTTTATTCAGGTTTTTTATTTTTTTTTTAATTTTTTTCAACGTTTTTTATTTATTTTTGGGACAGAGAGAGACAGAGCATGAACGGGGGAGGGGCAGAGAGAGAGGGAGACACAGAATTGGAAACAGGCTCCAGGCTCTGAGCCATCAGCCCAGAGCCCGACGCGGGGCTCGAACTCACGGACCTCGAGATCGTGACCTGGCTGAAGTCGGACGCTTAACCGACTGCGCCACCCAGGTGCCCCAGTTTATTCAGGTTTTTAATCAAGAGTTTTTAATTAGCTTTTAACAAACTTGAAATCATGTATTTTCAGGAAAAATACTTTTGAAAAGCTTTTTTAAACCTATACATTTTTATTTGAGGAGGTATGTTTAATTTTTTTTTAATACCAAAAATAGGTGGATAAATATTATTAACTTTGCCAGGGGTTCCTGGCCTCAGGCTGGGAATTACAGAGGTCTATGTGCCAGACACTTTTATATACACATAAAAAAGTGAATAGTACATGGTTATTAAGAATAAAAGATAAGTTGTGATGGACAATGGGTGTTATATGTAAGTGATTAATCACTGAATTCTACTCCTGAAAACAAATTGCACTGTATGTTAACTAAAATTTAAATTAAAAAAAAAACTGGAAAAAAAGATAATTAATATATAGTCTCTAACTATACAAAAGAAAATAATGCATGTCTTACATGGGGTTATAAAGCAGAAAGTCACACCCAATGAGATACAAATCACTAAACTGCAAGGGAGATTAACAAAGTGGGGTAATAGAGATAAAAAAAAAATACTGGGCTCTGGAAACTAGGGAAAGGAAGCTTCACGGACGAGGAAGCAGCTAAACTAGAAGGGAATGACGATTTCAATGAGTGTGTTGCAAAGGAGTCTTTAAAACTGGAGGAAAAAAAGCACCAAGTCAGAGAAGCAGGCCATTTAAAATATGATGGAGTGCTTATTTTGGGTAAAAGAATGTCTAATGAGACTATAAAACAGAAATGAAAATGTCATCCAACTAAACCCAGAAAGAATGCAGTTCTATATTTCTCAATATCAACTTAATGTAGAATTTGGGCTGGACTACAGAAATAACAAGAGAGTAAATGTTTTCCCAAACACTAAGACTTGACACGATTTTGTTGATGTTAATTAGCCAAGGGATTGTCCTGCTGTCCACCACCCACCGCAAGAGTCCCTTGCAATCAATGCCACACTTAGCAAGAATCTTCCTTAATGGATATTGTCTCTGCCCAAAACAAAGTACAGACCTTCCTCAACTTATTATGGGGTTATTTCCTGATAAGCCTATCCTATGTTGAGAATATCTTAAGTTGAAAATGCATTTAATACACTTAACCTACAGAGCACCATCACTTAGCTTGGCCTACCTTAAAAGTGCTCAGATTTGTTAGCCTACAGTGGGGCAGAATCCTCTAACACAACCTTATTTTATAATAAAGTGTGGATTATCTCATGTAATTTATTGAATACTGCATTGTAAGTGAAAAACAGAATAGTTCTAAGTTCATCAGTTGATTGTCCCTGGGATCACATGACTGACTGGGATGCTGCCTAGCATCATGACAGTATCGCAATGCCTATCAGTAGCCCAGAAAAAGATCCAAATTCAAAATATGAAGTGCAGTTGCTACTGAATGTAATCGCTTCTGCACCACAGTAAAGACAAAAAAAAAAAAAATCAAGTCAAACGATTGTGATCGCCTGTAAAACAAAAACAATATGAAACAAAACAAACACAAATCCAAAACAAAACTAAGAGACCATCACAGCAAGCTTTGAGCCCGCATAGTTGACCTGTGTCCCAACATATTTCCTCTCCTACTCCCTCCACATTAAACACCACGCAAACAGTAAAATAAAAGTCCACATCAACCTAAAAATCTTACTGGAACACTGCTGTGTAACTAGATGTTGTCATCTTCCTCCTCTACCTACTAAACATTCTCATTCATTAAGCTAGGGAATCATTACAATTATTATTGTTTTAGATTTCAAAGGTAGTTCAAAGTCCCAGAACAAACACAACGAAATTACGTATTCTTCTTCGTCATCACTGAGGATTAATTATCCCAAGGACTACCGTCTAAATCCCCATTTCCTGATTCTAAGACTAGTGTAATGTTCTACCTCACATCATACAATTTAACAACTGACAATATACACAAAGACATTAAAAGTCCCACAAAATTCAAAAGTAAAAAAAAAAAAACAACACGCAAAAACATCTGTACGTGGCATCACACAGGCTAAACTTAGCTAAAGACACAAAAATTTACTAGTTTTACTAAAACTATGGGCATCTTAGGAAGTACTTGAGAAATTATCGGTTTACTAAAATAGGGTACAAATTTCAGGTGGGAGCAGAACACTAAAACCACGTTATATTCTGACAGAAGCCTTAGCCCTGACCATACCCCTTGCCCGGCTTCCTGCCTTACGGTCCTTCTGGTTTCAGCTCCAACTTCAGTTGCTCTGGGAAACCTTTCTCACCCACTCGCTTCCGCTCAGCACAGCAATTAAAATACATGCCCTTCTACTCAGGCCATTTTGTCAGCTAGCTTGTTAGCCCTTTCCAAATCGTGAGCTCTGGAATGAATAAATCCCACGGCATCCGAAGGTCAGGCAGAACCCCGATTAAGAAGCAGAACGTCCGCAGCCCTTCAGGCTACACCAATCGGAGCCTCGGCGGGAGGCGGCACGTGCCCACTTCTCGCGAGAGCAGATACCAGGCTCCAGCGCGCAATGCGCATGCGGAGTTGGGAATGTGGACCTGGAAACCAAAAACTACTTATCCCATAATTCTGTGGGCATGCATCCTCCTTATCCAGGATTATGTTTCCAAGAAAGCCCTGCAGGATCTCAGTCCGTGTTGGGAAGCTTTTCTCTCATCAGAATGCAAACGGCAGGATTAACCCGTATGTTTCCTTATGCTGCCGAAGCTGAGGCAATCCCTAGATTTCCCGGGATGGTGTCAGCGAAGCCTCGTTTCGACTTGTCATAGTTTGTTAGACCATGATGTCGTTAGAAGTTCTGAGAAATCGAGATTTTGCAAGGAGTAGAAGGATCAGGGAGACAGCTGCGCCCGACCCAGCCTTGTGCCAAGCAAGGGCAGATGGCTGAGGATGCCCAGGTCTTCTTCAACTCACACTGGCCAGGATGGTGTCTTGGTCCCCAGAAGCCCTAATGTTCTGGGAGTCACACTGTGGTGGCCACCAGGCTTCAGCTCCCAAAGTCTTCGTAGGGGCAGTGGAGTCGTTGGCTGTTCTCAGTATCAATCTGCAGGGAAACGACCTAACGGGGCTCCAGACCTCCCTTCTCCCTTGCTCCTAATCTTCAATTCTACTGTATTTCTGCTTCAGAGACTCAACTCTGCAAGTCTGTCTGCAAGGATCCACATCCCCCACCCTGCTTCTCCCATCCCCTAGTCCCTAAATCTTCAGCCTGTACCCTCCAACAGTTTCTTACTTTGTTTCAGACCCTACAATCCCGTGCTGTTTGTTAGTATTGTGGCATCATTCATTGTTCCCTCATATTGAGAATGCCACATCTCTAGTGCCCCATTAGTGCTGAGACTCTAGGTTAGCCAGGGGCTTTCAGAAACCTGCCTGGAGAAAATAGTTCTGTATTTGGGCTTCAGTGTCCCCACTTGAAGCCCCATATGAAGCCTCTTGGATTCAGGACATAGAGAAGAGATATGTCAAGATGAATCACCTCCTACTGATGATGGCAATACCTTTCATTGGGTATGGAGACAGTTATTGCCTTAACCAGAAGGCCCAGTCAGTCAGACTTTCCTAGCCAGGAGTGTAACCTTTTCCTTCTACCCCACAGAAGAAATAAAAACCCTAGGCCTCATTACTCCTCTCCAGGTACTTCTGGCTCGGGTCAGTTATGTGACTGTGTTTGGCAATTGCAGGAATCAAGGTCATGCTTGGGAGCTAGAAATAGAACCCAGAAGCTATTGATGCACATGGGTGGTGCTGTTACTGGGAGGTTATGAAGACATTGCTGCTCTGGGGGAGGACGCCCTTGAGAGGAAGGGGAAGTTAGAGGACCAGTTACATTTCAGTTTCACAGCTATCAATGATTCTTGTGTGATCTTGATTAGCTTACATTCTAGATCTAAATTTCCCTTTCTAGATATACGTATAAATGGTAAAGGGGCATAGAAGTGGAGGATAGTCCTCACTGACACCTTTTCACTGCATTAAAGGCATTCTTACCACGCAAGAAAAGTAGATTATTTTTAGGTTCTAATCACACCACCAGAGGGCACTATCGACTGTCTGAAGAGCAATTTAGTTTACAACTTCATCAGCCCTGTTATGTTGTCATAGTTTTTACACACATTACTTAGAAAAATGAAACAATGTCCCAGTAAAGTCATTAATTTATTTAGCACCAACATCATAAGGGAAACCAGTCTGTTAAACCAGAGGTTCCCAACCTTGCCTCATACTGGAATCTTTAAGAGCTACTGATGCCTGGCCCCTGTCTCCAAACATTCCGATTTCATTTTGATAAGGGGTGCAATGTGAGCTTCGGTACTTTAAAAAGCTCCCCAGTGATTCTAATGTGTGGCAAATTTGGGAACGGCAGCAAGTCCTCTGCTCAGTTTTAATAAAGGAGTGTGAACCTGATCTAAACGTTACATGTTATCAACTTCATAAGAGAAAAGCAGGAGTCCTTAGGGAAGCAATTCCAGGAATGCACTTGATGCAGTTCCAACTGGAAGCAATGATAGCCTCTCTGTGCTATTTAGTGTTCCCAAGAACAAGAGCCTTACTGGAGTGACTAGAGAATTAGGTTGAAAGATGATAATAATAGCAGCTTTCATTTATTAAGCTTTTATAATGTGCCAAATATATCTTACCCTTAACAGGTTTTAGCTCATTTAGAATAAAATAAAAGAATAAAAGGCTAAAAGCTATCATTATTTCCACTTTACACATGCAGAAACAGGTACAGAATGGTTGAATAATTTGCCACAATCACACAATACAGCTAGCAAAGCCTGGGTTCAAATCCAGATAGTCTTGTCTCCTGGAGCACAAACTCTTTTTTTTTTTAATGTTTATTTATTTATTTTTGAGAGAAAGAGCACAAGCAGGGGAGGGGCAGAGAGACAGAGGGAGACACAGAATCTGAAGCAGACTCCAGGCTCCGAGCTGTCAGCACAGAGTTGGTTGCAGGGCTTGAACTGATGAACTGTGAGATCATGACCTGATCCAAAGTTGGATGTTTAACTGACTGAGCTGCCCAGGCACCCCTCACAAACTCTTAATCACTGTGCTATTCTATTTCCTAATCCACAAATAGTGAATTTTTTCCTTTTCTCCCCACTTGGTCTATGTATTTAGTTTTCACATCCTTTTTTGTCCCTCCTTCATTCTCTACTCATCTCCAAGGCCCACATGTCTGGCCATTGTTCATTTTCAGATTACTCAAGTTTCTAGCACTATATAACACTCTTGGAAGATACAAGGTTATAACATTTCCTCACTATGTGGCAGGCCCTTCACTAAAAACTTTATGTGTATTATCTCATATGAGGCTTACAATAGCAGTTTTAAAGTTGAAGAAACAGGCTTGGTGAGGTGACGTAGCTTTTTCAGCTGATATGACTTGGTTTCAAGCTGTTTACCCTGGCATTTCCATCTGTCTTATGAGTCCCAGTAAGTATTTATCAAAAAGGGGAAAAAAAGGGAGGAAAGGAAGAAAAGAAAGGAAAGGAAAAGGAAAGAGGGAAGATAGAAAGAAAAGAGGGAAGAGCTTTTCTCTGTTAAAGATATTATGAATATTCTAGAACAGGTCCAAATTCCCTTAGTCTGAGCCTGAGTGAGGAGATGGTTTTCCTAATGTCATTCCACCAGGATGGAATTCTGAAGCACCATTATGTGAGATTTGCCTTTGGCTTAGGCTGGTATCTTCTTCTGGGTATTTATCTTGTGTCCCCCACTAAGGAGCAAGTTCTGTGTCTCCTACTCCCTCACTTCACTCAGCATGTTGGCTTATATGTAGTAGCAAAGAATCATCAGGTGCTTTTTAGATATGGATGATACCTCATCTTGCTCATTCCCCTTGTTCTACAGATGTGGAAACTCAGGTCTAGGGAGATTGTTGGCACCAAGACCACTGTTATTGTAAAGCTGGGATTAGAATTGACTATCAGCTGGCGGCACCTGGGTGGCTCAGTTGGTTGAGCAACCAGCTCCTGATTTTGGCTCAGGTCATGATCCCAGAGTTTTGGGATTGAGCCCCAGCCGGGCTCTGCTCTCAGTGTGGAGCCTGCTTAAGATTCTCTCTCCTTCTGCCCCTCTCCCTCTGCCCCTTTCCCGCACTCTCTCTCTCTAAAAAAAAAAAAGAAAGAAAGAAAAAATAGAATTGACTATCAGCTGAATGCTCTTGGCACTCTTCCAAACTCAATAAATATTGGTTGACTTGTGGATTGGTTTATTTTACTGTCAAAATAACCTGTAATGGGATTGGTACAATACATTATACATGTGGAAACGTAAGACTATTTCATGAAGTAGTTACCACTGTAAATAATTTTTGGCTGTAATAAGATTTCAGATTCATTCAGCCAAATAGTTTACTGAATGGTTCTCAAAGTTTGGTCTGGAGATTAGCAGCATTAACATTGCCTAGGAATTTGTTAGAAATGCAGTTGCTCTGACTCTGCTATAGACTTACTGAATCAGAAAGTGGGGGCGAGGCACAGCAAAAAGTGTTTTAACAAGCCCTCCAGGAATGTCTGATGCATACTCAGGTTTGTGAACCACCGGTATGGTGTGAAGGGTCTGTTTGGTTTAAGAAATATATAACTAATGAAAAGACTAAAGATTTTGTATAATGGGATTTTTAAAAAAATCAGATAACCTGCTTACATATTACCTTTATTAGGACTTGTCTGGCCCAGGTAACCAAGAAAATGGTCACTTGAAATATTTTGACCTCCCCTCTTTGTCCACCCCTCCCCTGCTCGTTCTCTCTGTCTACCTCTCTCTCTCTCAAAAATAAACATTTAAAAAAGATTTTGTCAAAAATTCAGTTTCTAACATAAAATTGTTCCTAGAATAAACCTTTCTGAAAAGATATAGGATTAGACTCTCATGACAGAAGCAATGCAAAGCCAGGAATTGCAAGTATATGTATTTAACAAGATGTACCTGTTAATAGATACAGGTTACCTGTTAATTAATACAGGTAGTTCATAGAAAATTCTGTTAGTTCATAGTTTAAAGAAAATAATGTCAACTCATGAAATAAATATATTTATACGAGGTAGTTAACTTATATATGTTTGCCTGTGTGGGAAAAAGGGAATATGCACTTAGAATGTTTCAATCAGAGAGCTCTGTGATTAGTTAGGAAACAGTTTTCATACAAGTTCAGCAATGACCTAGCTCAGTAGAGGATGCTACCAGTTCTTTCAAATTAGGAGTCATTCTATATATGGAAATTCCAGAAGGGGCCACTCTTTTTTTTTTAAGTTTATTTATTTATTTTGAGAGAGAGAGAGGGAGAGAGACTGCATGTGAGTTGGGGAAGGGCAGAGTGAGAGGGAGAGAGAGAGAATCCCAAGCAGGCTCCATTCTGCCAATGCAGAGCCCAACTCGGGGCTGCAACCTATGAAACCATGAGATTGTGACCTGAGCTGAGACCAAGAGTCAGACTCTTAACCAACTGAGCCACCCAGGCACCCCATAAGGGGCTACTCTTGACTACAACAGAATCTGAGTGAGCTAGGCATAACCCAATCTGGAGGTCACCAGAAATGTAAATTGTCCCTCTGAGCAAAGAAGGCATCTATTGCATTAGCCCTGCTTTACTGAGTGAAAAGGTAGAGATGGAAATGTGGGTGTGTGTATGTGTGTGTGGCATTGAGTGTAAGGAGAAATTTACTTTCTTTCAGGAAATTGACAACTGTAGCCCAGAGGACTATTCTGAGAACACTGTGAGATTTTGTAACCTTTGGAATTTACCCATCTTTGTTATTTACTGTTTCTGCCTGTTTGTTTTGTTTTCCTAGCATTAATTAGGAGCAAATATATTCAAAAGCCAGAGTAACTGAAGATAGATTTTAAGAGTAGTCTTGTGGGAGAAGGAATCCCAAGGCAAAGAGTGGGTACGGATAGAAGCCGCAGAAGGAAAGGAAAGGACAATAGGCTGTGAAGGTACCAGGGTGAACAAATCAAAGGGCCCATGTGGAAATTGTCTTATGGCCATACATGACAGTGGAAAAATGGGAGTAAAAGTTGGCTTTGGTGGCAACTTGGGCATATGTTCAGTTGCTACCTGACATTCTAAATTGTTTATTTGTATTTTGAGACAGAGAGAGAGAGAGAGAGAAAGCATGAGCAAGGGAGGGGCAGAAAGAGAGGGAGACAGAGAGAAACCCAAGCAGACTCCAAACTGTCAGCACGGAGTCTGACGTGGGGCACGATCTCAGGAACCATGAGATCATGATCCGAGCAGAATCAAGAGTCAGATGCTTAACCAACTGAGTCACCCAGGCACCCTGCTACCTGCCATTCTAAACTATCATTCACACTTTCTTTAAAGCCCAAGACAAGTTCTGGATACCATTATACTTTGGGTTGCTATAGAAATCCTTTCTACTTTAATAACATTGGTATTTTAAACTTCTAGAATGGCTTGCCCACCTTGCTTTGTGCCCCAATGAGTTGGCCTCTTTAAGTGACAAACTGCAAAAAGACATGAGGTGATATACCAGTAAGAAATTCTGAGCTGGGATATTTTGTTCCTTTAGATAAGTGTTTCCCGAGTAGAGATACTTAAAGATGCTCTGAACATTCATGTTTTTAAAACACAGTGTGTTTTGACTTCTGCATTTTTAAATGGAATGAATAAAATAACTACAAATTACCCATGAAAGCAAAACAATGTGAAAGACCCTAAAAGTTTTTTCAGTGAGGAATTGGGATATAGAGGACATCAGATGAACATCCGCTGGGTACTGTTGCACACTCTACTCTGTGCTCCGTGAGCCTGGGAATGTTACCAGAAAAAAGAGGTAAGTCATGGAGGTCAAAGAGGGAGACCAACTTTCTGCTACAGCAGAAAATTGAAAGGATTGCATTTTATGTGGAAGAGGCTCAGGAGTGAAAATGCAAGGAGACACAGCTCTGTATTCCTTCTGGTCTCTGTACGATGCCTTGATGTCTGTCTCCAGGCTTGTTATATTTATCAATCCCGCAAATGTAGAAACCAATCCCAAACGTTTCTTCAGGCCGAAAGACGGCCAATCCAACTTCACTATCCTTTCCCAGTCTGTTAACAAATGATGGGATGCTAGCAAATGGCAGGGGCACCCATAGCACAAGTGTGGGTTGATCAATAAAGGAAATGCATGGTGTGATTTTGAGAGCAACTCTACATTTCTATAGATGCCAGCAAACTGATCTAAACACGAAATGTAGTAGGATCCACTTGAATAAGAGATAATGATCTTTGTGTCACTTTATTGTCTGAGTGACAGTCTCTGAATGCCCTAGCTTTGCACATGCTAGGGTCTCAATGCCAGACTATCGGTGGAGATCAGGGATGCCCAGCAAGGTCCTGGCAGTCTTCCAAAAGAGCTCCACAGCTGGAACCTACTTTTGCTTGAGGCCTCTAAAATTCCCATTAATAACAAAGGTTCTACTAAAATAATATGTTTTCTAGAGTTACATTTGTGATTATTACTCTTTGTTTCAGCAAAACCTTAAAGAAGAAAAGTGAGTCTACACTTTTCTTCTGGAGGGCATGTTACATGGAATGTCAGAGAAGTAATATTAGAGAGGACCTAAAAAAGAAGCAAGACAGTAAGTCAAGGGAAGATCTGGAAACAGGTTCTAGGTACAGGCAACAGCAAGTGCTAAAATCCTAAGAGAATGAGTAGCGGATGTTCAGAAAACAGAGAGAGGGTTTCTGTGTCTGTGGCACCATGAAATGGTATGAAATGAGGTTGGACAGAGACAATGAGGTTGACCAGATCATGCAGGGCTTCACAGGCTAAGAAAATTCAGTTTTGATCTGAATACCGTGGGAAGCCATTGGAATGTTCTGAGCATGAACGTGACACTGTTTCTTTTTCTCTTATTTAAAAAAAATTTTTTAATTAAAGAAAATGTTTATTTATTTTTGAGGAGAGAGAGAGAGAACAAGTAGGGTAGGGGCAGAGAGAGAGAGGGAGACCAAGGATCTGAAGCAGCTCCGTGGAGCTGACAGTGGAGAGCTGGATGCAGGGCTCAAACTCAGGAACCTTGAGATCATGACCCGAGCCAAAGCTGGACACTTAACCAACTGAGCCACCTAGGTACCCCCCTTTATTTAAAAATTTTTTTAGTCTTTAGAATTTTAAAATGTTTTCCTTAACATAGCAAATATCTTAGAACACATTATTTACCACTAACTCCAGTCCACATCATTTTTTACGTTAAATTCTGAAAGGAATACTTATGAAGTACCTACTATATAATTGAGGTTCATACAATAAGCTTTACTCTGCCTCTAATTAGCAGTATGATTTGGGTAAGTCTCTTACCTGTTACATGTCTTGTAATCTTAAAAAAAAATCCACATATTTAAAGCACACAATCTGATAAGATATGACATATGTATTCACCAAGAAACCCATTATGAAAATCAAGATAATGGACATATTTGGGGTGCCTGGGTGCCTCAATCAGTTGAGCGTCCAACTTCGACTCAGGTCATGATCTCACAGTTCGTGAGTTCGAGCCCCGCGTCAGGCTTTGTGCAGACAGATTGGAGCCTGGAGCCTGCTTCGCATTCTGTGTCTCCCTCTCTCTCTCTCTGCCCCTCCCCAGCTTGCACTCTTTCTGTCCCTCTCTCAAAGATAAATAAACATTAAAAAAAAAAAGAGATAATGGACATATCCATCATTCCCAAAAGTTTGCTCATGTTCCTTTGTAACCTCTGTCACCTCCCTGTCCGTCACTCAGACCCAGGTAACCACTGTTGTCTGTTACTATAGTTTGTATTTTCTTGAATTTTATATAAATGTAATCATTTATTTAAATAAGAGTATATTCTATTTTTATTGGGTTTCTTTCACTCAGCATAATTATCTTGAGATCTATGTGTGTTGTTATATGTATCAGTAGTGCATTCCTTGTTATTGCTGAGTAGTATTTCGTTGTACAGATAAAACAAAACTTGTTTATCCATTCATCTGTTGATGGATTTTTGGGTTGTTTTCGATTTTTTACTATCACACATAACGCTGCCATGAGAATGTGTACAAGTCCTTTTAAGGATATATGTCTGTCTTCAGATCTCCTGGGTAAGAGAACTAGGTTTAGAATGGTTGGACCATATGGTAAGTGTATGTCTAATTTTCTAAGAGACTGCCAAACTGTTTCCAAAGCTATTATACCATTTGACATCCACATAAGTTGCTCCCTGTCCTCACCCACACTTGTTATGATCAGTCTTTTTAATTTTAGTTATTACAATAAATGTATAGTGGTCTCTGTCGGCAGTTTTGACTTGAATTTCCCTAATGATCAATGCTGTTGAGCACATATTAGAATCTTAGTGCCCAATGCAATGGTAATAAAAGGTAGGTAATAAAAGGTAGGTGATTAAGTCATGAGGGTGGAACTCTGATGAATGGGAATTGTGCTCTTATAAAAGAGATTCCACAGAGCTCCCTAGTCCCTTCCAGTAAGTGAGAACACAGCAAGAAGTCAGCAGCCTACAACCTCAAAGAGGTCTCTAATCCTACCCTATGCTGGCACCTTGATCTTGGAATTCCCAGCCTCCAGAGCTGTGACAAATATAGTTGTTGTTTATAAGCTGTTTAGTATTTCATTGTAGCAGCCCAAATGGATTTTGTTGTAGCAGCCCAAATGAATTATGACAGTGGCTCTCTACAAGCCAAGGAAAGAAGCCTTAGGAAAAACAAGAACTACAGACACCATGATCTTGGACTTCTGACCTCCAGAACTATGAAAAAAAAAAATTCTGCTATTTAAGCTATCTAGTCTGTGGTATTTTCTTATGGCTACCCTAGCAGACCAACATAGCCTCCCATAAGGAAATTATGGTGTGCCCAATGCTACCCCTACATTTGTAACAGGAATACAAGGATGCGACTCCTGCTTGTACAAACCAGGCACATCCCCCACCTTCCCTTGGCTAGCATGTCTATTTCCTAAGAATCTTAAATAATCCAGGTTCAGTGGCTATCTCTAGAAGGGATTGGGGTTCCAAATCTCACTTCTTTCTCCAAAATAGACATTTTTAATGTAGGTGAAATGACAATAAAATTGTAATTTTAGTCTTGAAATTGTAATTTAGTACAGAAATTGTAATTTTCACGGCACAAAAACAGACACTCAGATCAAGGGAACAGAATAGAGAACCCAGAAATGGACCCACAAACGTATGGCCAGCTAATCTTTGACAAAGCGGGAAAGAATATCTAATGGAATAAAGACAGTCTCTTCAGCAAGTGGTGCTGGAAAAACTGGACAGCGACATGCAGAAGAATGAACCTGGACCACTTTCTTACACTAGACACAAAAATAAACTCAAAGTGGATGAAAGACCTAAATGTAAGACAGGAAGCCATCAAAATCCTCGAGGAGAAAGAAGGCAAAAACCTCTTTGATCTTGCCCGCTGCAACTCCTTACTCAACACGTCTCTGGAGGCAGGGAAACAAAAGCAAAAATGAACTATTGGGACCTCACCAAAATAAAAAGCTTCTGCACAGCCAAGGAAACAATCAGCAAAACTAAAAGGCAACCGGCAGAATGGGAGAAGATATTTGCAAATGACATATCAGATAAAGGGTTAGTATCCAAAACCTCTAAAGAACTTATCAAACTCAACACCCAGAAAACAAATAATCCAGTGAAGAAATGGGCAAAAGACATGAATAGACACTTCTCCAGAGAAGACATCCAGATGGCCAACTGATGCATGAAAAAATGCTCAACATCACTCATCATCAGGGAAATACAAATCAAAACCACAATGAGATATCACCTCACACCTAATGTCAGAACGGCTAACATTAACAACTCAGGCAACAACAGATGTTGGCGAGAATGTGGAGAAAGAGGATCTCTTTTGCATTGCTGGTGGGAATGCAAACTGGTGCAGCCACTCTGGAAAACAGTATGGGGGTTCCTCAAAAAAGTAAAACCAGAACTACCCTATGACCCAGCAATTGCACTAATAGGTATTTATCCAAGGGATACAGGTGTGCTGTTTCAAAGGGGCACATGCACCCCCATGTTTATAGCAGCACTATTAACAATAGCCAAAGTATGGAAAGAATCCAAATGTCCATCGATGGATGAATGGATAAAGAAGATGTGGTATATATATATACAATGGAGTATTACTTGGCAATCAAAAAGAATGAAATCTTGCCACTTGCAACTACGTGGATGGAACCAGAGGGTATTATGCTAAACGAAATTAGTCAGAGAAAGACAAATATCATATGACTTCACTCATATGAGGACTTTAAGAGACAAAACAGATGAACATAAGGGAAGGGAAACAAAAATAATATAAAAACAGGGAGGGGGACAAAACAGAAGAGACTCATAAATATGGAGAACAAACTGAGGGTTATGGGAGGGGTTGTGGGAGGGGGGATGGGCTAAATGGGTAAGGGGCACTAAGGATCTACTATATGCTAGCTAATTTGGATGTAAATTAAAAAAATAAAATAAAAACAAAAGAAATTGTAATTTTCAGTCTTGAAGGAGAAAATTTAAAAAGAACAGTATGGCATATATTTGTGGAGAAAGGGGTGTTCATGAGTATTGTATCTGAATGAGTTACTGTAAGCAGTTCTTAGGCTCTTTGTTTTCTATAGGAGCCTTCTGTCAGTTTTCAGCCCTAGCTTGATGAACAGAGTAACTTCCTTGTCCAAATCTTTGCCTCACTGAGTTTGGTGAATGGTTTTATCCCAAAGAGTTCCTATTGGTTGGATTAGGTTAAGGAGAGTACCATACTACTAAGGGGTACTTTCTTCATCTAGATGGCACAGAAAATGGAGGTAGAGTTTAACTTCAATCCAATTGCACCTAATTTGTAAATTCTTTGAAGAAAGGGCTTATGAGGGTGACAAATAGAATCTGACCAGAGAAAAATGTGCTCTCTCTTTTAACTCTGCATAAGTAAAGAGACACCAAAAGTAAGAGAACATCCCTCAATCCATACTTACATACATTATTTTCTGGATACATTGTAAACAGCAGTTCCAACGCTCCCTTCATCTAAATGTGTGAGGTTTTTTTTTGTTTTTTGTTTTTTAAGTAGGCTCCATGCCCTGCATGGAACCCAACGTAGGACCTGAATTTACCACCCTTAGATCAAGACCCTGAGATCAAGAACCGAGCTGAGATCAAGCGCTGGACTCTTAACTGACTTAGCCACTTCAGAAGCCCCATCTAAACGTGTTTTGTTTTGTTTTTTAAATTGGGATTGCAACCACGAGCTCCACGTTGAGACATCAGGAATAGATACAGGCCAGATTATACTATAGTTGTAGGTGCACTGGACTGAGAGCTAGTGGATTTCACCCCTCGTCCTTCCATCCTCTGGGGCTCAAACTAATCTTTTGTCAAATATCTGGAGTTTACTAGGTGACGTCCACGATTCTTCAGCAAATTTTTTTTTCTTTTGCTAAGTACATTCTAAGTGTTGCTCCTTCCAACAAACAACTCTTCAGTATATTTAGCCCGGAGTTGAGCCGTGTGCACTGCACTTCAGTTTTCCCAGCCCTATCCTCCAGAAGCTCACAGGCTATCAGGGAGACACAAGTGATGCCCCTGAATCAGGAACAAAATGGTACAAGATCCTAGATGATCAAATGTTTAAACGTACTCAAGGGCCTAAACATCTCGCCCAGCCCAAAACAGGACTGTAAAATGACGAATGAAAGGGCACAGAGGTCTCTAGGCCCGTCAACCACGCAGCGCGGAGCAGTGCCAGCACAGGGCGGCCAGGTCCAAGTCCCAGGACTAGGGGCCTGTGGGGCGCGGGTGCGCCGGGCAGAGGCGACTCCTCCCCAGCCGGGCCTTGCCCGGTAACTAGCAGCCACTTTAAGAAGGGGAGCCGCAGGCGACCCGGGTGGAGCTCACGTGACTCGGCTCTGTGCAATCGCTGGCGGAAGTGGTCCAGCTCCGGTGACCGGCACGGGGTCTCCAGGCGCCCCGCGGGGCGTGCAGGAGGGAGCCGCCCCGCCGGGCTGCCCGGCAGTGGGTCGCCAGGATGGTGCAGCTGTACAATCTGCACCCGTTCGGGTCGCAGCAGGTGGTGCCCTGCAAGTTGGAGCCGGAGCGGTTCTGCGGCGGCGGACGCGACGCTCTCTTCGTGGCGGCAGGCTGTAAGGTGGAGGCATTCGCAGTGGCGGGACAGGAGTTGTGCCAGCCGAGGTGCGCCTTTTCCACGCTGGGCAGGGTGCTGTGTCTGGCCTACAGCGAGGCCGGTGAGTAATGGCGAGGCCAAGGGGTGCCTGGACCCCAGCTTGGGGCCTCCTTCCTAGAGGACCGAGCGTCCTCGGCGGCACTCTGGGTGGGGAGAGGACTTCGTGCTTCCCGGAACTTGCCGGATGGTGTTGGGGGTCCGGCGGCTGATTGCTGAAGGTGCTCTGAGCTGCGCCTTGGTAGTCCTGGCAACCGCAGGTGAGCGCCTGCTTCTAGTGGGGGGTGGGGAGGGATTGCATCTGACTGCTCCTTATCTCGCATGCTCAGGAGAAAGGCCCGTGGTTGGGTGGCTGGGTTCCACTCAGCCGAGACACTTCAAAACAAACAATAAAACTCCAAACACCCAAACTCAAAAGTATAGAAAATTTCAAACACATACCAAAGTAGGGAGAATAGTATCCTGCGCCCCAGTACTTCCAGCTTCAATAAATATGCCAACTCGTGGCCAGTCCTTTTACATCTATACCTTTATCGACTTCTTGTCGGTTTTTGAAAGCTCACATTATATGCTGGGTTTTAAATCTATGTAAGTGGAACTCAGGCCATAGACCCCGCCCCCGACAAAATGGTGTAATAACACCCATTACCCTTTTCCCACCGAAATGTGAAGCAGCACCAAGAGATATATCAGGTGTGAGTATATTCTATTTTAGAAAAATTCAATATTTAAAAATAGGAGGCATTTAGATTACAGAAGGATTTATCATAGGATTCTTTTAACTGCCTAATAATCCACTTAAAGTTGGATTTCTGGTTTTCAAGAGTGGTGTAAATGTGTAAGTGGCAGTATTTATGGTGGAAAAGCCTATGGCTTAGGGGCTTACTAATAAAGTAGGGAGCATGAACTTGGAGGACTGGAGATCTCATTCTAATTCCTACTGTGTCTGCAACTGGTTGGGTGTGAGTTTATAGAAACTTTAGGGTCTCAGTCTCTGTTTAAAAAAAAAAAGTTGAATTACTAGATCAGTGATTTCCAGACATTGGGATTTTGTGGATCAGTAAAAAACTATGGGGTATCATCCATAGTATGATATATATGACTGGTCATTTTGTCAAGTAAAGATACATATTTTTAAAAATGAAAAGCCCGACTATTAATTGCAACCATAAGAGAAAAAACAGCCTCAAACATTGGATGTCTTTGCTTTATGAGCAACTTATTGTGCTGTTATTTTTGCTTTTTGACTAGCGAAGACAACAACAGAAGCCCCCACTGATCCACAGATATTTTTGAAAGCCACTCATTAGATCTGTGTGTTCTCTATCAGCAGAAGATTCTGATTTGGGTATTTCTACTGAAATCTTTCTTTTAATCATCTTTCAATATTGGTAGTTTTCCTCATCTGGCTCCCCTTTTAAGCATGGAGGTTCTCACCTTCAAGAGCTCTACTGAGGGGCAAACTCCCCAGTTTCAAGGTGTGGGGTGTGTGTGTGTGTGAGTGTGTGTGTGTGTGTGTGTGTGTGTGTGTGAGAGAGAGAGAGAGAGAGAGAGAGAGAGAGAGAGAGAGAGAGAGAGAGAGAGAAAGAGAGAAAGGGGCAGAGACAGAGGCAGAGAGAGCAGACATATTTACATGATTTGACCTATTCTTCCAAATCGATGTTTATTCTAGAATTGGAAGCGGCAGACATTATATAAACCTCTGGTCTTCTTGCCTGTCAGTAGTGGTGATTCTGGGGACCCTTGGATGTCACTACTTGTGCATCAGAATCACCTGGGGGAACTTGAAAAAGTGCTGATGCCTGGACCACAACCTCACAGAAACTGTCAGTTTTTGGGGGTGTGGCCCAGCACGGGGGTGGGTCTAATATTTAGCCAAGATTGAGAACCACCTAGAGCCATACTGGCTGCTGTAAGCAGCGAGTAGCATGATAACCTGATTAATGAGGCCTTGAAAAACAAAGACGTTTTTATAATCCAGTTGGCTGTCCTAAAGAAAGTTCAGGAGTCATGTGGTATGTGCCTTAGCATGGGTCAGATAGCTCAAGGGTAACTTTCAATCCTCAACTTGAAGAAGACCGGGTACAACCCCTGGGTACAGCTTCTATTATTCTACACAAAGATGACTCCCTGCTATGCTGATATCCAGATAACTTGTCTTCCACTTTCCAGCTTTTTCCTTTTGGTTTCTTTCTTCCCATTCACAGTAATTTAGACATGGGAATTCCTGCTCTAAGTGCCTAGGGTCTTCCTCTGTAGCAAATCTCCCCCTGTCAAACACAGAATGAATTTTACATCAGCCATTTATATTTACTATAAGTGCTTTGCAGCTCTCTTACCCAAGTAGAAAACATTTTCATTTTTTAATCTCTAATTAGCAGGATGCTATTCTTCCTTTAAAAAATTTGGGGGTGGTAGGGAGAATGTAGATAGAAATTTGAAGGACAGGGGCCCCTAACATCATTATCAGTAATGAAAACTTAATTGAGGCTTTGTGTGTGAACTGAGGAAGAGGAGATGTGAGAACTTACTGCTCTCAAAGGAGAAAGACCTGGTAGCCAGAGTTGAGTGTTGTGTGGGAGCTCTCATGCTGGACACTTGTTTATGGGGTGTCTGAAGGTGGTTGGGCAGGGAGGACAAGACCACATGGCCCTCATTGCCTGTTCTTTAGCACAAGTGTATTAAACAAGTCTGTCTATTACATCCTTCCCAAGCCCTGCAGTCTTTTAACTTTCCTAAAGCCATAAAACATATTTTGATGCATTGTATATTATTTCTGCCTTCTGATGTCAATTTTGTCACAGGAGTGCTGCCTTTTCCTTAATCTTGTATTAGTGTTAACCAGGAAGTTTCTTATTTTTAAAAATCAGTGACTCTTAGCTTAAGAATAAATATGAGAGAGGCGCCTGGGTGGCTTAGTCGATTAAGCGTCCGACTTCAGCTCAGGTCATGATCTCACGGTCTGTGGGCTCGAGCCACATGTTGGACTCAGTGCTGACAGCTCAGAGCCCGGAGCCTGCTTCAGATTCTGCCTCCCTTTCTCTTGCCCCTCCCGGTTTCTGCACGCGCACGCACGCTCTCAAAAATAAACATTAAAAAAAGAATAAATATGAGAACATTTTTCTAATTTACTTAACGAAGACAGAAGCTGTTGTAAAATAAGTAGAATAAAGTCCTGACCGTATAATGCATAAAAAAGTTTATAAGTCAGACAGAGGAAGACAAATCCAATATGATTTTTTATATGTAGAATCTAAAACTAGAAAGACAACAGAAGAAAACAAAGCTAATTGGTGGGGGCAGTGGGAGAAATAGGCGAACTGTTTTCGTCTGTTTAAATAAATTAAATTGAAAAAGAGTTTAGTTTCTGTCTTTCATAAAGAGCTATTAACCTCCACAGACTCCTTTAGACTTGTATCTCTTTTTTAACATTTTGAGAAATAGCATTATTGGGGAATAAGCATCGGCTTTTGAGCTAACCAGATCCAGGTTTGAGTCCCAGTTCTATCATTTGTTGGCTGTGTTGCTTAGGCAAGTTACCTAGTTTGTCTGAGTCCCAGATTCCTGATCTATAAAGTGGAGAATGAGATAGTTTTATGAAGGTTTGTTGTGAGGATTAACTGAGAGAACTCTAAATGTCTGATCATAATGTTCATCAGGTAAACACACTTAGCAAGTTCTAATTCATTATTATAAAACAAGTTATTAAGCTGAAAACAGTATGGGCACTATCTACAGTTTGGAGATTATATATAAAAGGTATATAGACTTTATCAGTTAAATAGGTGTATGTTTATAGATGCATGAATAAAACAATTTTATTTAACTAAAAAAATATTCTTGGTTTTAAAATTCATTTACTAACTTGAATATGCAAGCACAGACAACAAAAGAATAAAGTAAATTGGATATCACCAAATTAAAACTTTCTTGCATCTATCAAAGACAGTAGGACACCAACAACAGATTGAAAAGGCAATCCACAGAATGGAAGAAAATAACTTGCAAAGCATATATCTGACAAGGGATTAATATCCAGAATATATAAAGAACTCCTATAACTTAATAACAGCAACAAAAGCCAATTCAAAAATGGGCAAATAGGCATTTCTTCAGATGCCAACAAGCGCATGAAAAGATGCTTACCATTATTTTCACCAGGGAAGTGCAAATCAAACCCATAATGAGATACCACTTCACACCCATTAGGATGGCTGTTATTTAAAAAAAGAAGGAAAAGAGCAAGTGTTGATATGAATGTGGAGAAATTGGAACCCCTGTGCAATGCAGGAATGTAAAATGGTAGAGCTGCTGTGGAAAACAGCGTGGTGTTCCTCAAGAAATTAAATATAGGATTACCATATGATCCAGCAATTTCACTTCTGGAAGTATAGAAACAAAGTAATTGAAAGCAGGGACTTGTCCAGATACTTGCACACCAATGTTCATAGCAGCGTTGGTTTTTTTTTTTTTTTGAGAGCCAAGAAGTAGAAGCAACCCAATGTCCATCAACTGAGGAAAAGATGAACAAAATGTGGCATATGGCAGATCTATGCCTGCATGTTCATTGTAATATTATTTCTAATAGCCAAGACATGGAAACAGCCTAAGTGTCCTTAAACAGATGAGTAAACATAAAATTGAATATTAATCAGCCTTAAAAGGGAAGGAAATTCTGATACATTTTACAACACAAATGAACCTTGAAGACATTATGGTAAGTGAAATGAGCCAGACACAAAAGGACAAATATTGTGCAATTCAGTTTACATGAGGTACCTGGAGTGAGCAAATTCATAGGGACAGAAGGTAGAATGGTCAGTGCCAGAGTCTGGGGGGGTGGGGAGGATGGGGAGTTATTGTTTTAGGGATAGTTTTGAGGAAGATGAAAAAGTTCTGGAGAAGGATGATGGTGATTGGTGCACAACAATGTGAATGTACTTAATACCACTGAATCGTACACCCAAAACTGGTTAAAATGGTAACGTTTACATTATGTATATTTTACCACAATAAAATAAAAAAATCACTTACTGAGGGGCTTCTGGGTGGCTCAGTCAGTTAAGCATCTGACTCTTGATTTCAGCTCAGATCAAGATCTCACGGTTTTGGGGATGGAGCCCCATGTTGGGCTCTACGCTGACAGCACAGAGCCTGCTTGAGATTCTCTCTCTCTCTCTCTCTCTCTCTCTCTCTCTCTCTGCCCCTCCCCCACATTCTCTCTCTCTCTCTCTCTCTCTCTCTCTCTCTCTCTCTCTCTTTTCCTCTCAAAATAAATAAACTTAAAAAAAAGAAAAACAAAAATCATGTACTGAGGAAGTTCTAGGAAGATGGAGGCTACAAGGCATCTTTGGACCCAACTCCATCCAAACTGCTTCTCTGGAATAGAGTGAGCAAATTTATGAAGCCTGCAGGGTATGTTTAGGTATTCTGCCAAGATACCCAGGGAATGAAAGGTGTAGGTTCCATTTTTGTGGTATCAGAGGAACTAGCATCAGGAGAAGCCTTGCCCTTCTGGAAGGTTGGCTCATTTCGGACGAGGAGGGGACCTGGCCAGCCCAGTAAGTGTCTGCAGAAAGGGGCTGCTTGCTTGCTGTGTGTCTATGGGAAGTCATTATGCTAACAACAGCGTTTCAGTTTCAGTTCATTAGAAAAGGACTTATTTACCAAATACTGTTAGTAAATAGTAGATTCTACATTTGGAAAAACCTTGATGTTTCTCCCCCTCAAAGTTCTAAAGATTAAAAATTTAAATTAAGAAGCTGCTAAACTAGAACATGTAAGAATATAACTACGTAATTTGGAGGACATAGGAGACTGTGTAAGCAAATTAGGAAACTCAGAGGCCAAGCAGGAAATGATACATATCTGACTACATACATATCTGACTATTTTTACTATGGTAAAAGATGCCATAAGTGAAGTCAAATGTCAAAGAATAGACTACCAAAAACAATTTGCTATTCATGAGCTACAAAAGATTAATATCACTTTTACCCGGAGAGCTGCTATTTCTTAATAAGGAAAACAAATTAAACATCCTAATAAAGTAGATAACTTGCAGAAGAGAAATTATACATGGCTGATAAACATAGGAGAAGATGGCCAGCTTTAGAAATGGTCTGGAAAATATAACTTACAATAACCTTAAGAGTCCATGTTTCCCCATCACATTGAGTCAGTACTAGTGAGGATATGGGGAAACAGGCATGTTCAAACGATGCTGCTGGCAACATGAATTCCTGTTATGTAATTGTGATAGAATCTGGCAATATCTTTTTTTTTTTTTGAGTTGGGTTTTTTTTTAAGTTTATTTATTTTGTGTGTCTGAGAGAGAGAGAGAGAGAGAGAGAGCACATGCACACACAAGTGTGGGAGGGGCAGAGAGAGAGGGAGAGAGAGAATCCAAGCAGGCTCTGTGCAGTCAACACAGAGCCCAATGCGGGTCTCAAACCCACAAACTGTGAGATCATGACCTGAGCCGAAATTGAGAGGCAGATGCTTAACTGACTGAGCCACCCAGATGCCCTGAATCTGGCAACATCTTAAAATTTAAAACGTACCTGCTCTTTGGCCCAATATTCTCACTTTTTGGAATTCATGCCATTGAAACAAACCCATAGGAAATAAATATAGGTATAGGCCTATTTACTACAGCATGAAGTAAAGTGGCAGAACTGGAAAAACTTGAATGTGTATCAATAGGGCATTGTTAAATAAATTATGGCACATGTATACATCTAATATGCAGATATTTTTAATAAAAGGATGTTAGATACCCATGTATTGACCTGGAGGCCAAGATTTATTGGTAATTTTTAGAAGTAGTAGATTGTTAAATATATTCGGTGTGATTCCATTTTGGTGAAAAAGAAGAAAGACAAAACACTACTCTGTGATCTATGTGTATTTGAGAAAGCTGTGTGTGTTAACACTGGCTTCTCACAGATTGGACTGCAGGGGAGGGTTTATGCTTTTCATTTTGCATCTCTTTACCACTTTGATTTCGCACAACAGAGAATAACTACAAAATTATAATTTAAAAAATATAAAATCAACAGTTGAGGGAAAATCAATTGGATTTAAGTTTTATTCAATATGTTCAGCTTTATCCTATTTCTCAGAGTTGACATGAAAGTGTGACTTGTGAGAAGCGGGGTTCAACCTACAGGAAACATTCAGAGCTAAGATAAGGAAAACTAAAATTTCTATGCAAGCAACATGAATCACATAAGACATAATGGGGAGAGATTTATTTCAGAACCTAAATGCCTAATGTCAGTTAAAAATATACCTAAGATCCGGGGGGCACCTGGGTGGCTCAGTTAGTTAAGCATCTGACTTTGGCTCAGGTCATGATCTCACAGTTTGTGAAATTGAGCCCCGGGTTGGGCTCTGTGCTGACAGCTCAGAGCCTGGAGCCTGCTTTGGGTTCTATGCCTCCCTCTCTCTCTGATCCGCCCCCCCCACCCCCACTCGCGCTCTGTCTCTGTCTCTCAAAATAAAACAGTTAAAAACATGTTTTAAATGTATATATACATATATATATGTACGTATATATATACATGTACACATATGTATACACATGTATATATATATACGTACACACACACACATACCTGAGATCCTATTGATTAAGGTTTTGTTTGAGTCAATGTTTAATTCAACCATTCACATTAGAATTCACTAATAGTTCCTTTTCATGGCACAAGGTAAGTGGTTGTTTCTAATTACACATTCTAAGTGTAATCTTACTTTCTTCTCAGGAGACTATTTGGCAGCAATTGAAGAGAAAAACAAAGCTACGTTTCTACGTGCATATGTGAACTGGAGAAGTAAAAGGACTGAAAACTGTCGTGTGTGTATCCGAATGGTTGGACATAAAGTGGAGGCACCCTTCAGCGACACCTTCAGAGACCAGATGTCTATTATTGAAATGCCGCTTTCTGAGGCCCCCTTGTGCATTTCCTGTTGCCCGGTGAAAGGAGACCTTCTTGTTGGTTGCACAAATAAGTTAGTCTTATTTAGTTTGAAGTATCAGATCATTAGTGAAGAATTCTCAATATTAGACTTTGAACGGTCTTTAATTATACACATAGATAATATCGTTCCTGTTGAAATTTCATTTTGTGTTGGATATGTTGCTCTCATGTCAGACTTAGAAGTCTTAATCGTGAAACTGGAGTCAGACCCTAAAACTGGAGAGAGTGTTAACTACCAGCCACTTAAGATCAACAATCCAATGAAACAGACAGAAGGTAAATGAATTTAGCTTGCTTTCTTATTTTAGGTGTAGAGAAAACCCTTCTGGTAATATCTGAAGGGCTCTAGTATGTATATATGTATATATATGTATATATGTATATGTATATATGTATATATATGTATATGTATATATACATATATATACATATATACATATATATACATATATACATATATGTGTATGTATATATACATATATACATATATATACATATATATAATTTTATATATATATATGTATATATATACATACACATATATATGTGTGTGTGTGTGTATACATACCACTAATATATATATATGTACCACCAAGCCACATTATTTATAGATTCAGTTATTCCTAATACATGGGATTTTGGTTTATGATCTGGCTGCCCATATCTTCCCCCATAGCATGTCAGTGTGTTTCAGCATATACCTGTCAATAGAAATAATGGAAGAGCTGAGGAGGAGTTTCTAGTCCCAGGTCTTATACTTACAAGTTGAATGGCCTTGGGTTAGGAATACCATCTCTGAGTTTCAATTTCCTCATGTATAAGATTGGGATGATAATATCCTGTTGTACTTTATCAGTTGTGAGGAATACATGAGGAAATGTTAGGCTTCTCAAAACCATAGTGCCTTGTAAACATATGAGATGTCCGTATGTATAAATAAATAAAGTTACTGTATGTCTATTTAATTGATATGAGGATGTTGTGAAATTTAATTTTCACTCAAGTAGTACTTGGAGTTATTAAACTCTTTTCTTAAATTTTATTTTTTAAGGCATCAGTAATGAAACTTTGCAGCTTGACTCAGATGATTTTGTTATCTGTCAAAAGCCCGTGGAACTTCTTGGTGAAAAAAGTAGCCAGTCTGGAGTATCTGTTACACTGGAGTCAACTGGATTAGATGATAAAACCATAAAATATTACCACGTTCAGCACCTGCTTTATAAGTATTAGAAAGCTTTTTATTCACCAGCATTTAATATGTATTTACGTGCTTAGAAGTACACGGAAATTAGATCTCTCCTTCTTTCTCTCTTTTTTTAAACTCACAGGCGTTTTGCTCCTGATATTTCATCCCTTGTCTTATCTGATGACATCAAGTTGCACTCACTTCAGCTGCTACCCATTTACCAAACAGGTAAGTATGTCAGTGCAATGGCGTAATGAGGTGAAAAGGCTCTGGGCTGGGAGGAAAGACTGCTGCGGGTATTATGTTAGGTTCTTCTACTGAGTCTCCCTGGGACCTTACACAAGTTCTTTAGCAAATAATGCTAAGGAGTGCTCCTGTGAGCACTGAAAAGGGAAGTTGTATCTGCTAGGAGAAGCCATGGAGAAGACGTGACAGACAAAAGCCGTTTCTGTTTTTGAAATGATTACTTGGCCCAAAAAGGGAAATTGGAGCCTTTTTATAGCCGGGGTTTAGCTGAGTTTTAGCTGGGTATTTGGCGGAGCTTCTTAGGATGGCTTTATGAACAAGGTGGAAAATGTGGACCGAATGGAAATTCATTCAGAGTAGTGGTTTTCAGCCTTGCTGCACATGGGGTTTGCTCGGATGCTTTTAAGAATACTGATGCCCAGACTCCACATACTGGAGATTCTGACTTAATTGGTCAACTATGGTACCTGGGCATCAGTAGTTTTTAAAAGCTCCCTGGAACCTAATGGGCAGCCAAGACTGAGAATTGCCATTGGGTTTTATGCTTAGTTCTGGCCTGCTTAACATCTTTAGATCTTGCCTAGAGAACGAACGATATAAATATTATTCTGATTAAACATGTTCATCTTTTAGTTTTAGAAACATGTTCTTCCTTTAGTTTTTTCTTTCTTTTAGTAAACATGTATTGATTACCTACTGTGTTGGGTATTGGGCTGAGTACTAGGGAATAGTAATGAACAGTACTAGGCAAAGTACTTGCACTCGTGGAGCTTATTGTCTTGGGAGTGGGGGGAAGCAGATGTTAACTGAATAATCACAAAAAGGAGTATACAGTTACACACTGAAATGAATGCTCTGTGGGAAAAGAACCCTGCCTTGAGAGCCTGGGTGGCGCAGTCGGTTAAGCGTCCGACTTCAGCCAGGTCACGATCTCGCGGTCCGGGAGTTCGAGCCCCGCGTCAGGCTCTGGGCTGATGACTCAGAGCCTGGAGCCTGTTTCCGATTCTGTGTCTCCCTCTCTCTCGGCTCCTCCCCCGTTCATGCTCTGTCTCTCTCTGTCGCAAAAATAAATAAACGTTGAAAAAAAAAATTAAAAAAAAAATAAGAGAGCCTATAATAAAGATATTAATCTCATCTAGGGGTCAGGGAAGGCTTCCTGAGAAAGAGGATCTGAAGAATGAATCAAGGCTGATTTGGGGATAGGGTTGGTGCAGAGGAAGCAACAAAGGTGTTGTGGTAGAGGGAAAATCTTATATTTGAGGAACTGAGAGAAGCAAGGGAGGAGAGCAAGTGAGAGGGGGTTGTTAGACAAAGCTGGAGACCAGACAGGGCCCATAGCCTTACTAGAGGGTCAACTTCTCCCTTTTCCTCTCTTTTCTTTGCAGTCGATTTAGCAAGAAGTTGGATTAATACCACAGAATTTCCCATAATCTGAATTTTGCTGATTGACTCCCCACAGTGTCATTTAACATGTTCCTGTATCTCCTATATTTCCTTGTGATTTGGTAGTTAGATATAAAACTATACTGTTCAGTATGGTAGCCGTTAGCCACCTGCTGCTGTTGGGCACTGAAATGTGACTATTCTAAATTGAGATATAGTGTTAGGTGTAAAATTCATGCCATATCTTGAAGACTTAGTACAGAAATATATATATATATAATATCTCATTGATTTTTTGTTGACTACTCATTGAAACGGTAATATGGATATGATGGGTGAATACAATATATTATTAAAATTTTGCCTGTTTATTTTTACTTTTTAAAATGTGATTACTATGGGGCGCCTGGGTGGCGCAGTCGGTTAAGCGTCCAACTTCAGCCAGGTCACGATCTCGCGGTCCGTGAGTTCGAGCCCCGCGTCGGGCTCTGGGCTGATGGCTCAGAGCCTGGAGCCTGTTTCCGATTCTGTGTCTCCCTCTCTCTCTGCCCCTCCCCCGTTCATGCTCTGTCTCTCTCTGTCCCCAAAATAAATAAACGTTGAAAAAAAAAAAATTTTAAATGTGTTTACTAGAAAACTTTAAATTACATATGTGGCTCATGTTATATTTCTTTTGACAATGCTGGTCTAGACCTAGTCTTGATTAGATGATGATGATGGTGATGTTTATGAAGATGATGATTGGGTAGCACAAGTCATGCTGACTTCTGTTGGAAGGTACCTGGTATCTGATTGACTCTTTTTGTGATGTTAATAGCACTGATGACTATTACCTAGATCTGTTGATTTATTAGGGGTTGCAAAATGGTGATATTTTAATTCTATCACTCCCTCTTCATTTCTTACTGGCATTCCCTAAACAACTCTTTGGTTATCCACTGATAGACTTTTTTACTTAGAAAAGTGAAGATATTGATTCCCTTTATTTACTGGTTTCGTGGTATTTCTCCCCCATTTTTTTCATGCAGGTTCTCCTACTTCTGATAGAAAAAAATTGTCTCAGGAAAAAGAATTGCTGAGTCTCTTTTGTTTTTTCTCATTACCTCATGTGGGCTATCTCTACATGGTTGTCAAATCTGTTGAATTAATGTCAGTTTACCAGTATCCTGAGAAGTCTCAGCAGGCAGTGCTCACGCCACAATTTTTGCATGTCATTACAAGGTATGTTACAGTGTTACTTGCTAGCCTTAGAGTCACTTACTCTTCTGTAAATTCCTGACATGCTTCCTAAATCTTTAAATGGGAATTGTGTGAAATTATATATAGTACTATAAATTAATGATGTGTCTCTGTCTTTTGATGGCCCATATCTACATTTTCAATGCCAGATATTTAGAGTCTGGTTTTGCCTTTGTTTTATTTTCTTAGATTGGCTAGGGGTCTTTGTAAGGAAGTATACAGTTCATTCTGAGGAAATATTTTCATAGAGAATTTCGATGAAAAGTCAGTGGAGCCAGTCAGGACATCTCTAGATTTCTTTTTAGATTTCCTAATTTTTCTGTATTCTTTCTGTATGAGTTGAGTTATCTCATAATGGCTTAGAACTGTGAAGGAGCTAGAAAGGCTACCTGATTCCACCCTCTGATTAGTACAAATGGGGAAATAATCCAGAGGTTGGGATGGACAAGGACATTTGGCTAATTGGTGGCAGATACCTTTTGAGTTGCCTTACCCTAATATGATGGCATGTAACCTGGGTTCCTGAGCAGGATTTTTGTCTCATTTCTTTTAATCTCAGCAGTAACTGGTGCTTTTGGTTCTATTTCCTGTTTTTTGAGCTTAGATTATGTGTAAGCCACTGCATTGGGCCCTCTGGCCAAGCAACTGTGAATAAGGTACAGCATTTGCTTTCTAAAGCAATAGCATAAGAGAAGGCCAGAGACACATACATGGGGCGCAAATACTAGGGGATTTGTGAAAAATATTTTAAGCCTTTGTGAAAGTAGTGTAGGTACTGGGAGGAGGGAAATTACTTCTGGCTGAGTCATACCGAAAGTTTTTTGTGTTTGAAGTGAGAGAAGCTAGTTGGAATTTGACAGATGTAGATTAGAAGAGAAAGGCATTCTAGATAGAGGGAAGACTATAAACAAAGGCTACATCTAGTTTTGTGGGAGCATCCACTAATTAATTGCATAGGACAGTGATTTTTAATTATTTTTTCAACTGAGTGGTGGTATCAGTAGCCACAGGAAGTATATTCTGACAGCATAGAACTCACCTGGAGATTCTGCTACTCACCCATATTGTGGTTGCTGCCTTCTCGTCCCGTTGTCTGGTGTAAGGAGAAATGCTGTTGTGTGTTTCCTAAGTGAACATCCTGGAGGTAGCTAGTCTCCATTTCCAACGTGTTGTGCATAGTGATGTCCTTTAACTGTGAACTGTGAAGAAGCTGAAATGCAGAGAAGTGTTACAAATAATGCTTGAGAGAGAGCTCAGGGGTTTGAAAATTAAGGAAATTTTTTAGGGTTTTGATCAAGAAAGTGATATAGTAAGAGCATTGTTTTAGGAAAATTAGTGGTGGCTGTTATGGGGGATGGATTGAACATAGATGAATCAGCTATTGAAATGGTTCAGGCAGGATAATGAGGGACTGTATTTGGGCAGGGCAGTAGCAGTGAGAGGACAAGGAAAAATGGATGGGAGAGGCCTTGGCGAGAGAATGACAAGACTTGGTCTCTGATGGGATGGTGGGAATGGAGAGCCATGGAAAACCCCACCAGAGTCTGCTTTTATGAAAGAATGGAGGCTGGTGTAAGGTGGGGCAAAAGAGAAGCTTAATTTAGGCATTTGAGTTGGAGGCACTTAGGGAATATTAAGGGGAAATGTTAAGTAGGCTTTTGGACACAGGACCGAAGATTAGAAAAGAGAGGAAAATGTATGTTTTATTACCATCAAAAAAGAGCTGATTATCAAAGCAGTGAGCATGGCCCCCAAGAGTGTGTAGAAGAGAAAAGTAGTTGGAAAACTAAACTCTGGTGAAGGTCATGCTTAGAAAGTGAGAGAAGGAATAGAAGGATCTTCAAGGATGCAAAAGAACCTAGGAAACAATATCATCTTAGAAACTAAAGAAAAACTAGAGGGAGAAAGAAGAAATAAAATATTAATTTCTGTCCCAAAATATTGATACAAAAACACTATCATCTTTATCTGACTATGTAGATGTAAAGTCATACTTAACCAAACTGAGCCAGCCAGGTGCCCCTAAATTCACATTAGGTGCCCCTAAATAGGATCCCCACACCTATTTTTAAAATCCTATATTGTTGAACTCATTTTTACATACTGCTTTATCCAATAGGTATGTATTTTAGAAATATCTTGACCCATAAGTTTGTCTTGAAAAGTTTCTTGAAGACTGGTATATTTAAAAAAAAAAAGCAATAGAAAAATTTTTTAAAAAGAACCTAAGAACAGGGGGTGCCTGGTAGCTCAGTCGGTTAAGCATTCAACTTTGGCCCAGGTCATGAACTTGCCATTGGTGAGTTTGAGCCTGATGTCGGGCTCTGTGCTGACAGCTCAGAGCATGGAGTTTGCTGCGGATTCTGTATCTCCCTCTCTCTCTGCTTCTTCCCAACTCGTGCTCTGTCTCTCTCTTTCACAAATAAATAAACATTAAAAAAATTAAAAAAAAAAAAACTAAGAACAATAAAATCATGTAAAATGTCATCCTTATATAAATGGGAAAGCCCCTCCCCCCCTCCCCCCATCCTACTCCTCAAAGTCAACCATGTCAACAACTGGTGTATATTCATCCAACTTTAAAAAAAAAAAACCAGTACATTTAGTACTATGATTTGTTTTTTATGGAAGTGGATCATATGATGTCCACCATGCAGCACCTTGCTGCTTCACTTAGGAGCATACCCTGGATGTCTTTCCATGCCAACATTCTTCAGTTCACTTCATTCTTCTCTTCTACTGCTGCTTAGTATTCCAACAATAGCCAATAGCGGGATTACTGTAGGTGGAGGTGAGTCAGAGGACCAGCCTTTTTAATTTCTGGACCCTAACAGCCATTTATCTTTATGGTTGTAGCTACTCTCACCTGTCATTCTGGCCCTACCACAGGTGCTTGTTTGCTTCTCACTGTCTCAAAGTCCTCTCTAATTCATTTTACTTCCTGGTGCTAACTCCCTATTCCTGATTTCTAAGTGGTGGTGCTATTGTTCCAGCTATTGTCATGACTCCAGAGTTCATGTCCTAGAACTTTGTGGAAATAGAGATGGCAGTGGCCTGAGGCTATAGTGGAAGCCCCCCCCCCCCAAAAAAAGAGGGAGAGTGCCCTGACTGATGTACAGTCTCCCAACTGTGAAAATGTCAGAAATGCCTTCCATATTGAAGAAGTATTTCTTCTATTATAAGATCAATGCTAGGTTTGCTTTAGTGCTCTATTTTTTTATTTCAACACAGTTCATTTTTAATTCTCCTACTTTTTAATTTGTTTCTAAAAATTATTTCTGTGAACTCACTACAAGATGGGTTTTGTAGCAGGGCTCCTGGGTGGCTCAGTTGGTTAAGCATCCAACTTCAGCTCAGGTTATGATCTAGTGGTTCATGAGTTTGAGCCCCTTTTCGGGCTCTGTGCTGACAGCTCAGAGCCTGAAGCCTGCTTTGGATTCTGTGTCTCCCTCTCTCTCTGCCCCTTCCCCACTCATGCTCTGTCTGTCTGTCTCTCTCTCAAAAATAAATAAATTTTTTAAAGAGACTATAAAATAGGGGTTTTGTAGCAGTTTCTAAGTGAACTCTTAACGGTTTTTAATGTCAGTATTGGAGGGTTGACTTATTCACCAGTCACCAGGCATCTATTATGTGCTGACTGTGGGGTCCCTGCGTCGTTTTACTGTGCAGAAGCAGCCTGGGCTTGTGAAAAGAACTAGAGGAGTGTGAGGAGTAGGGAGAACTGGGATCTAATTTGGCTCTGTCCTTCGGAGATGTCTTGGACCAGTCATGAATGAACCTTCCATGCCTTCATCTTTAAAACAACCTCCGGGAGTGATTAATTCCAAAGATTCCCTCAGAGAGTCTATGATTTTCAGTTCTACCATTGGATATGTATTTGCATAATCTAAGTGTGTTGTATAGCCCAATCCAGGCTCAATTTCATCCTGAGATGAGTAGGATAGAGGTAGTAGTCAGGAAACTGGAGTTCTAATTTTGGCTTTGATAGTCATCTCTTTGTACCTTGGGCAGATCCTGAGGGCATGATTTTTTTCTGTAAAATGAGAAATTGAGCCAGATCCATGGTTCTTAACTAGAAGCACACAGCAGAGCCACACATGGAGCTTTGTAGATATGTACATGTTTAGATTCAGCTCTTAGAGATTATGATTTCTAGATGAGAGGTGGGAACCAGTTGTATATTTTTAAAAGCACTCAACGGTATTCTGAGGTTCTTAAGAAGTAGATTAATAATCAGGTTTGCCGAACACTTGAGCCTTCCCTCACCCTCACTGTTGCTCTGTTCGCCTCTGTGATATCTTCCAAAGTACGGGCATGTTGGTTATTGGCCTCTGCTTTGCTCAGTGGTGTCTCTCCTCTTCCTTAGCAACAACTTGCAGTGTTTCACAGTGCGGTGCAGTGCGGCGGCAGCTCGTGAGGAAGACCCATACGTGGATACCACCCTGAAGGTTAGAATTGGTTTATGACCACAGCAAAACCTGAAGGTCAAAAAGGAATATATAAATCTTTGCGGATTTGCTCTTGGGTCAAAGTCAGTGAACATCCGAGGTCTTAAGCTACTTTTGCACATCAAATAATAAGCATTTTGTGATTCATGGTTTAAATGGCAATTTTTGAGATTGCTTTGGAAACATTTCCTCGGAATTTAGGTATAGCGCATAGTTTTTAAAGTTGGGTAAAGAACATGTATCGTGTAACTTCAGAGATAGTACTTCACAACTATGGTATACTACAGTTTTATTCTTCTGTAATGGAAATATTGGTGGCAGTCGTACATAGCTATTAACAAAACAGTACGGGAATCAGTGTGTTTCAGAACACAAATGCATGAAAATGACTTACTTACACTGTTATCAGATATGCCTATAATGTAATTATGTAGTCTTAATCTAAGAGTTAATAGATATGCTAGATCATTAACCTCATTTTTAGTGAGAAGTAATATGTTTAGTCTCTGAAAAGGTCTTTTTAGTGAGAATATGCTTAGTCTCTGAAAAGGTCTTGACTACAAAATAAATGTAGGCAGTTTTACGATAAAATTCTACATTTTCTGTTTTTTTCCCCCCAAGTTTATGGATTTATTTTGAGAGAGAGGGAGTGGGGGAGGAACAGAGAGAGAGAGAGGGAGGGAGAGGACCTCAAGCAGGCTCCATGCTGTCAGCGCAGAGCCTGAGGTGGGGCTTGATCTCATGAACCGTGAGATTATGACCTGAGCCAAGATCAAGAGTCAGACGCTTAACCAACTGAGCCACCCAGGTGCCCCGAAATTCTATATTTTCTGACCTTGAATTTCTGTTGTCAGAAATATACTGATCATTTGTGTGATATCGTCACATTTCTCTTTCACCTGAGGTATAAGGTACTTGAATGGATGTTTGTTATGAAGCTGCATGCTTCAGGAAACCCCCAAATTATGATGGCTTATATTTCATAAGTCAGTTTATGTCTATCTGGCACCTGGAACACCTTTTCCTGGAAAAATAAGTATTCAGTCATGATGGTTATGTTGATAAGCCAGCACTTTGTAGTGCTTAATGTGTCTGAGGTTCTCTACTCCTATCACTGTCTCCCAAATTCTGATTTGTGGTAGCGTTTTATATGATCTGAGTTCTCAGTAACTCTTTCACGCCATGGCCTGCCTGTAGCTTTCTGCTGCTGACCAGGCATGCTACCTCCCTTCAGCCTCTTAAGAAACCAGAATCACAGCTTTCCCATGCCTTTCTGCCTGTGTTTAAGATACACACATAGCCTTTTTAAGAGCATATTTTAGAAGTAAAGTTTATTTCCCTAGTAAAAATGGAAAGCTGACAGATTCTTTGTCCCATTCTACTTCTCCCCACACCTTGCTTTGCTTTTTTGTTTTCTGTTTTTCGAACTTCAGAAAGACATAAGCTTACATAGGTGGTGATGCTGGAGTGAGGGGTACATAATAGATTGAGGTAGGATCAATCTGCATTTGAAATTAAATCATGTTCCAGGTCTTCTCAGAGTCTCCTAAAACAATAGGGAAGGAACAAGGAAGAGAAGGAGGGAGATAAGAAGAGGGATGGGCGGGGGCACCTGGATGGCTCAGTTGGTTAAGCATCCAACTCTTGATTTCGGCTCAGGTCATGATGTCACAGTTCCTGAGTTTGAGCCCAGCATCTGGCTCTGTGCTGACAGCGCAGAACCTTCTTGGGATTCTCTCTTTCCTTCTCTGTCTGCCCCTCCCCCTCTCGACTTGCTTTCTCTTTCTCTTTCTCAAAATAAATAAATAAGTTATTTTAATAAAAAAGAAGAGAAACAGGCAGCTAGCTGGTTGGGGATGTTGCCCTTGAGGTCTGGCCTCTTGAAGGTGGCAGAGGGAAGGACAGTGATTATTGCACCCCGTGGCTCCCCACTTCCTGCGACACTACCATTCTGAGATCATAGATACCACCTGAAAGAGCACACACTCTTGTTAACTCAGACTTAGGGATCTCTGGTGTCTGGGAAAGATTTCACAACCTCAGAATCTGGTCCAAAGTGTACACCTTACCTCCCTTTCCTCTGAGATTCCTGCTCCTCAGCACTAGCTAAGGCCATCTTATCTATTCTTAGGAATGAAAAAATAGATGGAGGTGTTTCCCGAATCACTTTGTACAAAAGCCCAAGAAAATGAGCTCAGAATCAAAACAGTGTTAATGCAAGAGAGAGCACAGGTCTGGCAGCATCATTTTCTGAGCTCACAGAAGCAGCTCTTTTATTATCTCATCCATTCTACTTGAACTAATGTTCCCTTACAGTGACAGGAGCCTTGTGGCTCCTGGTCCAGGATTTCCTCCAGTTTACCTGACACACCAGCCTGTCATCCATTCCAGGCAATGTTCACACCTAAGGAGTTAACAGTCAGGGGCCATCTGAACATGCAAGCATTTCTCTTGTACACACCCATCCACTAAGAAACCATTTATGTTCTGTCTGTACTGTAGAATGACGTTTTATAGTGTCTCATTTTTCCTAGAAGCCACCTTTGGGCATTTCCCCAAATCAGCCCACTGTTAGTGGGGATTTCTCCAGGGGGCAGGTTACCAGCCCACAGCTGTACTCCTGGAGCCACACGGTAAGCCACACAGGAGTTCTCACAGCTATGAGGGGCTCAGGTACACCGCTGTCTGCCTTCACTCAGTCAGCAAATACTGAGTAGCTCTTTGACAGGCACATATGGAATAGGTAGTTGGTTACATAACTTTACACAGGATAATCTCCTGCTCTGATAAGAATAGGAATTTGGATTTTTCTTTTTTTTTGGAGGGGTTGGTGAGGGGAACAGGATTTTATCAAATAAACAGACTGATTTTTGAAGATTAAAGTTGATGTACCTTTTATTCCTTGGTTAAAGTTGTAATTTTTTTTTCGTTACTAGGCTTGCCCACCTGTCAGTATGGATGTCTGTGCTTTAAGAATACAGCTTTTCATAGGCTTGAAAGCCATCTGCCACTTTAAAAACCATATCATACTTTTGACCAAGGCAGACCCTGAAGCCATTCCAGAGAGAAGAGAACCACCCAAGAGGCTCCTGTAAGCATCCCCTCACTTCCATACATTCCTGCCAAAGTGTCTGGAGTGAATTGTTACTGGTATATTTTGTGTCCTAGTTTATCTTTCTTTAAAATCAAAACTTTGAATGATTAGATGGTTTGTCTATGGTGTCTTTTTTTCCAGAGAAAGAAAAGAAGGTTCTAATGATTTCCATACTATCCTTTATAATTGACCTTGGAATTTTAGAAGAAAATGAATTATAAAATAGTTTTAATAAAAATCTATGGTATTTAAAAAAATTTTTTTTTCAACGTTTATTTATTTTTGGGACAGAGAGAGACAGAGCATGAACGGGGGAGGGGCAGAGAGAGAGAGGGAGACACAGAATCGGAAACAGGCTCCAGGCTCCGAGCCATCAGCCCAGAGCCCGATGCGGGGCTCGAACTCCTGGACCATGAGATCGTGACCTGGCTGAAGTCGGACGCTTAACTGACTGCGCCACCCAGGCGCCCCCAAATCTATGGTATTTTAGATAAGTTAAAGAACATGCTTTCTGGTGTAATTAATAGAAAAGACAGAGTCTCGAATGCTAATCCAAGCTACAAGGCTCTTATTACTTTTTTCTTTGACCTTTTGGTGTTTACATTTTTATCCAAATATTATTTTCTGGTATTTAAATTCAAAAGAAATTAATAACATATCTCTTACCTTAAAACTCATTCATGATGTATAGGTATGTGCTGATCTACCTTAAAATTAAATTGCATTTTGATAACACTAATCTCTGGTTGACTCTTGGGTCTCCTGTTTTTACATTCTTTGGAATAGAATGTTTAATTCCAGACTAGTTATGTTTCTGTTCAACGTTATCTATTCTGTGAATTTAGCAGTAGGGATGAGATTATTACTGTTATTTTTTGCATCTTCCCCTATGCATAATTTAATCAGGAAAGAAATTTGTCTTCAGGGAGAGAAGCAGATAGTGTACAGATGGTCCCAGACTTATGATAGTTTGACTTACAATTTTTCTGACTTTGTGATGGTATTGCATGCAATACCCATTCAGTAGAAACTGTACTTCAAATTTTGATTTTTTGGATTTTTGATTTGGATTTTTTCTGCCTAGCAACATGTGGTGTGATATTCTTTCATGATGCTGGGCAGTGGCAGCAGTTACTCCCAGGCAGCCATGTGATCATGAGGGTGAACACCCGATACGCTTATATCCATTCTTACCCATATGACCATTCTGTTTTTCACTTTCAGTATAGTATTCAATAAATTACATGATATATTCAACACTTCATTATAAAATAGACTTTGTGTTAGATGATTGCTGTTAGATAAGTGTACTGAGCAAGTTTAAAATAGGCTAGGCTAAGCTATGATGTTCAGGAGGTTAAGTGTATTTGACTTATGATATTTTCAAGTTATGTGGGTTTATTGAGATATAGCCTCATTGTAAGTCAAGGAAGAGCTGTATTTCCACCCAAATGCCAATTTTTGTTTTTAACCTAAGTTTTTGCTTTTTTGAATTTTTTTCACGTGTGCTTTGTCCCACCGACAGGAATAATCAGAGGTTGATTTGGGTAATGGGTCATTGAGAGTGTACACAGAATGGTCTGAGACTGATTCTAAAAGCTTTCTGGCAAGAGGAAGAACAACTTGTAGTCTTGCACATTTGACATTTTTAAAATATTCCATCTTTAAATTATTTTTTAAATTCTGATTTATTTGGAAGTTGATTAGGTCAGAGGTTTACATTTTAAAAAGACTGTATACTAAAGAATAAAAATTTTAAAAAATAAAATAAAAAGACTGTATACTAAAGAAAATGCATCACATGGTGAAAGCAAGAGATAAGATAGTGTTTGAAGCAGACCCATGGTTATATGTGTCTTCGGCCTTTTCCTAGCAGCCCTGAGTATTTGTTGTTGTTGCCTGTTGTTCTGTTGGAGCTTCTGCTTAGATTTGTGGCACAAGGCATGCCGGACTCATGAAGGCCATATGCAGGAGAGGTACTGGGCATAGATTTTCATAGCCAAGTCTCTCTTCCTGTTGAGGGGTCTTGCCTATTCTTTAACCTTATTGCCCATTTAAGAGTTTTTGTGGAGTAAATTAGAAGCAATTGGCTTATCAATACATGAGAGCTGTAGACTATTAAATGCTGTAGGCCTATGTAGCATTGTGAACTACATATAGAACTAATGTTCTATAAAAAATCAACTGTACAGCTAATCACTGAAGAAAATAGTAAATGAAAATGTTTTCATAATTATTTCATTTTAGGTATCTCATATTTACCATTTAAAATTGCCATTTATTAATACTGTGTCTTATCTTTCAATTCTTGTCCTTTGTTTTGCTTTCAGTTCTAGGAAAGGAACCAATGTTAAGTTTAAAACACCTCCTGTAGCTGAGGCTGGGTGGAATTTGTATATTGTGGATACGATCTCACCAGTACAACTATACAAGGAAATGGTACTCCTTTCAGACTTCCAATTCTTACTTGTAGAAATTTAGAGTGGAATCCATGACCAGATATAGATTCTAATTATCACGCATTCAGCATGCCACAGCCAACCAGCTTTCAAGTTCTGTCTGACAGTAGAGTGTGTATCTTTCTTCACCTTCTCACTTTCATGGCTCCTGACATTTGAGGAGCAGTAGAAATTCCCTTTACTAAAATAAGACTTCCTTATGCATACCCACCCTCCTAAGAGGATCGATTAACCAGTATAAACATAAATAGCCTTTGACCTTTACTTTGAACCCTAGCAGAGGACCAGGAAATGGAGCTGAAAGATACCTTAGATCATTTATCCCTGTCTCACTCTTCTTTGAAATATTAGCAGATTGTCCTGGGGTCCTGCAGCATCTGCAGCATTGTCCTGTGGGTAGGAGCCCAGAGAGAGTATCTTATTCCTTTTTTTAAGAGTGACAGCTGCCTACTCATCCCTGGCAATGTTTTTAACTCTTTATTTTGAAACAATTTCAAACTTACAGAGAAGTGGCAAGGATAAGAATAGCAGAAATAAAACCCTGTATATTCTCCACACGGATTCATCCATAGTCAACATTTTACCCCTTTGCTTCTCTCTCTCTTTTTTTGTACTCTTGCACTTTCTAAACACACGCACACACACGCACACACTCCACCCCCCACCATCCATTGGAAGGTAGAGTGCATGCGTCATAGCCTAATGTCCCTAAATACTTCATGGTATGTTTCCTAAGAATCAGGACATTTGTTTGTACCACCACAGTACAGTCATATGCTTTATTAAATTTAACGTGACACATATTCTAATTGTGTCAGTTTGACTCAGTAATGACCTCATAACATTTCCCTTCCTCAGTACAGAGTCCAGTCTATCAGGTAGTACGTTTAGTTGTCATGTCTCTTTAGCTTCCTTTAAGCCAGAATAATTTAATAGTCTTTGTTTTTTTATGGCATAGGTATTTTTGAAAATAAATTTTGCCCCTCTACCTTTAAAGTTTTTTTATTATTATTTCTTGATTAGATTCAGGCTATGTATTCTCATTCACATCCAGAATGAGTGGCAGGTAATGTTGTATCTGTCTCAGGGTGTTACATCAGGAGGCACATGATATCCGTGCCCTTCACTGGTGATGTTAATTTTGATTTTGCCTGATTTATCCCTGGCATTTTAATGCTGATAATTATATCAGCTTTGCCTGGTCCTTTTAATCTTGCTTAACTGAAAGTCTTAGACTTCATCTAGGTGATTTGCTTACTGGAGTCTGAAAATACTGATTGATTCAGATCAGCTAGCAATAATTTTAATCAGCCCACTGTGAGCTATAGAAATAGATGTAGAACCTAAATTTACCAACTGAAATTACAATAAAGGAAGGATACTCAGTCTGAACTGGAGAAAGATTTAAATCACAGAACTTAAAAAAAGTTAACTGTTTCACATATGTTTGTTGGCCTTATCAAACTGTGATCAAATCACTGCCAAGTTAACAGTTTTATTAGTATTACAATATTATTTGTTCCTTCTCTAATGATTAGCACTGTTTAACAGAGGAGTATTTACAGTCCTGTATGTATTAAACTGGCTTGTGGATTGTGAGGGAAAAGAACACTTCATCTAGGCCCTATCAGAATGATAAATAACCATTCTTTAGCTTTTAGGATTTAATGTGTCCAAATATTAACTTTACTAACAAAATCTATAGGTATTCTCAAGAACCAGGAAACTTTTAGGTGTCTTTCTGCAGTAACATCAGCTGTTGCCGTTTTTTGTTTCAGGTAGACTACAGTAATACCTACAAGACTGCAAAGACCCAGAGCTGCATCCACCTTCTTAGTGAGGCTCATCTGTTAGTGAGGGCCGCCCTGATGGATGCCAGTCAGTTGGAACCTGGAGAAAAAGCAGAGCTTTTGGAAGCATTTAAGGAAAGCTGTGGGCACCTTGGAGACTGCTATAGCAGGTCAGTGATGCCTCTTGGAAACTTGTTAAAGAAGCCATCTTGAGCTTTGGGTGTACTTACTAGTTTTTCCATCTCTGGTACTTACCTGATGAATGGGAGAAGGCATGAAGAGAGGTCATTCAATTATTCATTTATTTCACAAGCATTTGTTGAGCATACTCTGTGCCAGATATTGTGCTAAGCTTAGGGTTCCAAGATGAACATAGCTGTTTCCTGCCTTCAAGGAATTACAAATTGTTTTAAGTTTATTTATTTAAAAAAATAATAAAGAAAATAAAGTTTATTTTGAGAGAGAGAGAGAGAGAGAGAGAGAGAGAGAGAGAGAACAGCATGTGTGGGGGAGAGGCAGAGAGAGAGGAAGAGAGAGAATCCCAAGCAGGCACAGAGCCCGATGCAGGGCTCAAACTCACGAACCATGAGTTCATGACCTGAGCCAAAATCAAGAGTTGGACACTTCACCCACTGAGCCACCTGGCACCCCTAGGAATTACAGTTTATTAGACGAACAGTGAATCTTGAGTTCACGAGTCTCCCTCTGCTTAATTTAGGAATTAAATTTCTTTCAGGCTTTCTGGGCACAGTCATGGCCATGAAAATCCCTCAGACAGCTGTTATTACTACTTTATTGCCTGTTAGCCTTCAGAGAGAGATACTGGTTGGTCTGTGACTTTAATCTTAGTAGTCAGTGCTTTTATGATTTCAGGAAGGGACTGGGATGAATAGTGGTTTTTATTTTTGAGAATGATCTTTATAGATTTTTTTGTATATGATCATTTCAAAGGCTTACTTGACGCACGGAATGAGTATAAATTAACAAAATAGACATTTCCTGTCTATCAACACTATTATTTTAGAGCCGCATTATAAATATTAAAATTCACTTACTGAATTCTTTTTCTGTTTTTATTATGAGCATGCAAAAGGAAACTATATTAATTAGAATGATTTTGTGGAATAAACCTTAGGAACTTCTTCCAACTACTAATGGCAGTAGAAGAGTATTTTGAGATTTATGTCATCTGGAAAGCATTATCTGTTTTATTATCAAGTACGTTAGATGTCCAAGCTTAATAATGACAGATTTGAGGGTTTTTTTGCTTCCTTCCCCTTTAGGCTTGACACCCAGTATTCCCACCTTGCCTTGCCGTACTATAAGATGTCTGGTTTGTCTATGGCTGAAGTTTTAACCCGAGCAGACTGGCCACTAGAGGATGGATCGCAGAAATATGAGAGGGGATTAATCTTTTACATTAATCATTCACTTGATGAAAACCTGGATGAAGAATTAAGTGAAGTGAATAGTTTTCTACTTAGTTATATCGAACATTCCTAACTTTTCATTTTAGCAATTTATTTTATGTTACACTGTTCAGAAGTCAAGTTCCAAATATTTTTCTTTGGTATTATATTCTTCTTTTCCTAAAAAGGTAACGAATGTGTCCTTGTCTTCATTAATAATCCTAGAATTATAGCTTGGAAAAGAGCTTATAATCACCTTCCCCTACTTTCTCATTACATAGGTGGGGGAATGTGGTGCATTGTAGTTGAGTGACCTGCCCAGTGTGACAGGGGCATGTCTTTAGAAGAATGACACAGGCCCAGGGACTCACCCTCCTTCTCATCTGCAGCCCTTTGCACAACCTACTTTCCCCACACTCCCACATGTCTGAAACTTCACTTAGGAAATCCTGGCCCAGTAACCTGAAGACATTATTAAGGCTTATTATTATTTTTTAATTTTTTTTCAATGTTATTATTGAGTCAGAGGGAGACAGAGCATGAGTTGGGAGGGGCGGAGAGAGAGGGAGACACAGAATTTGAAGCAGGCTCCAAGCTCTGAGCTGTCAGCACAGAGCCCGACACAGGGCTCGAACCCACGAACCATGAGATCATGACCTGAGCCAAAGTTGGACACTTAACCGACTGAGCCACCCATGCAATCCCCATTAAGGCTTATTTTTAGCCCCTCATGAATTTTTAAAAAGAATTCAATACAGATATGCAAAGTTGGACATAATGATACTAAATGCTTTAAGGTTTTGAGATAAATGAAATTTTATCATATAAGTTACTTCATTAAGTATATTTTGTACTTAGCTGCAATCTTTTATAATGGACTTTTAAGCATAATTTAATCAAATATTTATTTTCTTCTTTTGACCTCTTGTTAAAATTTGAAATGCTAGCCACAACTTGGTACATATTTCCTTTTTTAAAAAAAATTTTTTAATGTTTATTTATTTTTGAGAGAGAGAGAGAGACAGAGCATGAACAGGGGTGGGGCAGAGAGAGAGGGAGACACAGAATCTGAAGCAGGCTCCAGGCTCTGAGCTGTCAGCACAGAGCCCGACGCGGGGCTCGAACACACAAACTGTGAGATCATGGCCTGAGCCGAAGCCGGATGCTTAACCAACTGAGCCACCCAGGCGCCCCATCTTGGTACATATTTTTGTTGCTTTTTCTTCATTATAACTCAGCAAAGAGATCACTTCAGGTCATTTCAAGTCTCCCACATTATCACCATGCACCTTGTCTTTTTTTTAATCCAAACGTAATACTTATAATTTTATCTTATTTGGAATGTTTCTATCTTGGCTTTTTATCTCTGTTTTGTTTGGGGTTTTTTGCTGATTTTTTTGTTCTTTTATTTCTTATTCGTGCTCACCAAAGGAGTTAGCAGCAAAAGTGGTTCAGATGTTCCATATGGCTGAGCCAAAACAACTGCCCCATATTCTCTGTAGTCCTTCTATGAAGAATATTAATCCGGTAACTGCCATGAACTATCTAAGCAAACTGGATACTTCTGGGTTCTCGTCGATCTTAGTGACATTGACTAAAGCAGCAATGGCTCTGAAAATGGGAGATCTTGACAGGCACAGAAATGAAATGAAAAGCCATCCAGAGGTATGGTTCCCTGATACAGGACCTGGTAGTCCTGAGGTGTTTAACTTTCTTCTGGCTTCTGTCTAGTTCATTTTTTTCTCAGTCATAAAGGAAAATAGACTTAATGTTAGAAAAGAAGTGACCCAAAGTGGGAATGCTTGGGCTTTGGACCTGGCAAATAAAAAAGAAATAAGAATAGTAAATGGTAGCAATGGGTACCCAAAGATCTTTCAACTTTGTGTCAGCTATGTTCAAAGCACAGCACTTGTTACTAAAGAATATACAAACTCTGCCCCGAGCTAACAGTCTGATCTAGTGTGAGGGATACGGTATGTCCAGTGACACAGAACAGAGTGATGTGTATTCTAGTACAGCAAGTGGGATGTTAACCATAAGCCTTGGGAGTCTAGTAGTAGCCCATTGCATATGTTATCTTATTTAATTCTTGCAACAATGCCCTAAGTTAGATGTTATTATTACACCTACTATACAGATGAGGGAACTAAGACAAAGAGAGGTTGAGTAAATTGTCCAAGATCACGTAGCTGGTGAGTGCTTGAGCCAGGATTTGAAGCAGGCAATATGGCTTCCGATCCTGTGCTCCTGTCCTGTTGTTGCGTTGCCTGTGGTCAGACGCGCACAGTATGACTTCATTTCTAAAACAAGAGAGCAGAAGTGCTTTTTCACTGCACAAATGACATGTTGTTTGTGATGATGAAGAGAGTGAGTCAACGTTGAGGTAACCTCTCTGCTTTGAAGAGTAGAGTTTTAGAAAGATGAATCTTCTTTCCATAATTTTGAAAAAACTTAAGGTATGTTATTTTTAAATTAGGTAGATAAATATACAGCTCTCTACAAAAATAGGATATCCTGATGGTGAATTAAATATTAATAACTTCTTTAAAGGTACTTAACAATGATGCTCTTCTTAGAGTGAGAACTTTGTAGTTAAAGCAAAAATTGAGACTGAAGTATTAATAGCTTAACCATGAACCTTGAATGTACTGGCAAATATTTTCAAGATGAATGCAGTGTACATTTTGATCCTAAATCTCTTGCTTATCTGAAGATGAAGTTGGTATGTGGCTTCATCCTGGAACCTCGGCTATTGATTCAACAGAGAAGGGGACAGATCATTCCCACTGAACTTGCAGTACAGTTGAAGGACACTCAGCCCGGACTGCTTGTGGCTTCAGTTCTGGGCTTACAGAAGAACAACAAAATTGGAATTGAAGAAGCAGATTCCTTCTTTAAGGTTTGTCGCTCTGAAAATGTAATGGCTCTGGATATAGCCTGATAAAACTGGTGGCAGACGGGAAGCTGAGTAAGAGACTGGGGTTCCCTTTGTTTATTGAAAAAACAGACTTACACATAACAAATTTATACAAGCACAGATTAAAAGAACGTATGTAGAAAAATTCCATTCATGCAACCTAGAATCGGTTTTCTGTTCAAATGTCTCAATCTACTCTGCCATCGCACTAATGCTAATGATAAATTATTAAATGCCTGGCATTTATAGAGTGTTATTCAGACTAGCTGTAACTTATCAAATACTATATTGATCTGGGATTGGGGGCTTTTCTCACTGTTTTCAAGGTGCTTTGTGGTAAGGATAAAGACACGATTCCTCAGCTCTTGGTAGACCTCTGGGAAGCTCAGCTTGTGGCAGGTCTCCCAGATGTGGTTCTCCAGGAACTCTTTTTCAAGCTCACATCACAATACATCTGGAGATTATCCAAGATGCAGCCCCCTGACACCATACCATTGCGAACATCAGAGGATCTGGTGAGAGAATAATATGTTAAATTAAATTTGTACATTACACATTATAGTAGTATACCTTGTTATTTTTAATGGCTTAGAATCAAATCTAATTTATAGTACCAGATACCTTTTTTTTAAGCAGGCATTAAAAATACCCTTAAAACTTGTCCATGAGTAACATTGCTTGCAGGGTTTTTTTTTTAATGTTATTTGTTTTAATTTTTATTTTTGAGAGCGGGGTGCAGGGGCAGAGAGAGAAGGAGACACAGAAACTGAAGCAAGCTCCAGGGTCTGAGCTGTCAGCACAGAGCCTAATGCAGGGCTTGAACTCACAAACCATGAGATCATGACCTGAGCAAAAGTCGCTCAACCAACTGAGCTACCCAGGTGCCCCTAACATTGCTTACATTTTAAATAATTTTATATTATAAAGAATGCCCCCTACTTACTGCTCCTATATTACTCACTTGCAGTGGTGCCTCAGTAGATGAAGCAGAGGGGAGGGCTTCCCCCCAAACACTTCTATACTCCCTGGGGGGATAGTTACAGAGCAGAACTTGAGAAAAGACACAACTGCAGACCTCTCTGACGGGAGAGGAACTACAGAAGGCTTGCAGGAGGGAGACCTGTACTGGAGTCATTTCCTGTCAGCTGTGCACACAAGAGCTATACTGTAGGCCTTGCAGGAGCCCTAACTACTCTGCTTTACCACTTCCTGCCCCTCCCCTCCTCTTGTCCTTTTTGCCTCTCATGGATGCCATCGCTAATGTGGGTTCACCGGAAAAGTCACCAACTTCTTGAATAAGGGGGCTTTATGGGAATTGTCTTGAGAACTTATGGAAGAGCTTTTGCCTACCACGGAAAGGTGGTAGAAATAAAAATTCCACTATTACTGTTAACTTTTTTTGAGTAAAATTAGCTTAAAAGCAGTATTGCTTTTTTTGCTAGAAAGTGTTTCTTAGGAATATTTTAAAATGTAAAATATAAGGAAATATTTAGTGCATTTTTTTTTTCATTTTTGGTGCAGTTTTATTCAGTGAGAAGCAGCAAGGCTGAAGCTTTCCTAGGGGAATAAAATATTTTAGAATAAGAGACTTCCCATTCCCAGGCAAGTGGACACCTAATTCTGTGACGTGACAGAAGATTAGCAACTGCTTGCTTTTTGTGGAATGGATGAAGAGAATCTTGTTTTGTTCTATTTTGTTTATGAGAGGTTTCTTTTACATTTTAGATAAATGCCTGTAGTCATTATGGCTTAATCTATCCATGGGTTAATGTCTTAATATCATCTGATTCCTTAGCGGATAAAAGTTACACAGAAGACCTTTCTAAATTACAGGTAAATAAAAATGCCTCTTTTTTTTTTATTAATATGCAGATTACAACATAGTATCATATTTAAATTTGGTGAGACCTCGTGTGGCCTGTTAATCTAGAACATATACTTTTTGGGGGACAAAAATCCATCCTTAGGTATACTTGGGAGTGCCGGAGGACTTTCCTGCCTCTGCCTGAACCCGCTGAGAGGAGGGCTCCTGAAGGCTGGTTTTGTAGCCTGTAAAGAATGAGAGTGAGGTCACCAGGTCACCTGACTGTCTTGCCTCATTTTCAGGGTGTGCTTGGAAATACTTTGTGAAAGGAAAGCATGGCAAATGTGTAGCGGTGTTTTATTGACGGAATTCATTTTTTTGTATAGCGTTCATTCATATATGTTTGGCTTCTAGCCCAAGCCTCCCACTACTATCTGTCTTACAGAAAGTAGGTTAAAGTGGCCAGTTTGGCTGCTGAAACGGAGTTTTAAAAAGATAAGTATGATCAGGAAATGTAGACCATCCTGCAGGAATTCTGACTGTGATAGTGTTTTGACTGCAAATGAGAAATAAAGTCCACCTTTGCCTTGGTGGATCAAGCTGGGCTAGATGTGGATGTGATTTTATTTAATGTAGTTCAGTGGCCCAAGGACTGAACGTAACCCCCACGTCTGCTTTGTTTGGTCTGCCCAATGTAGTGCCAACATATAAAAACTGAAATTTCAAATGAAGAGTTCTGAGTTTCAGTCTCTTCTTGGAAAGTTCAGCAGAGCCAGTAACCCTGGGCTTCACTGCCTCTGAGACCTGAGAGTTGGAGCCAACTAGTGGCTCCCCTCCATGGTCAGTGAATGTGTTGTCCTGTCTGCCTCAATTCTCATCTCCATGTCTTCCCGGTCCAGATACAGCATCTGGTGTCCCATTTTCCTTATACCCAGCTGATTTCATGCATTTTCCTCACCTCTTTTGGCCTCGTTAAGCTTTTGAGTTTACAGCCCCTTATTTATACTGGGAACTGGCGTAAGTGTGGTTACTGTCTATAGAAACCAAAATGTCAAGTTGGGGATTGGGTCAGGGATGGAAGCACAAGAGCCCATTATTGCTTAGACTCAGCCTCTGGACAGGCCTGTGTTATCTCCAGAGATGCAGTTCCTTACATTCATAAAAAATTGCCAGAGAAAAATCTTGTTGGTTCCTATCTCTAGTACCCTTATGTTACAGAGGCTCCTTAGGTGTTAGCCTCAGATATGCTCCTTGAACAAATATTCCTCAAGCAGGTACCATAAATGTGGTCTGTGGCAGTAGATAAGCCAGGCAGGGAGGGCCTTGCCCTCCCAGAATATATGTATTAATTGCGTATTTAAAATCACAATTGTAACAAGTGCTATTAAATCTCACCTGATAAAGCTTCAAGGCATATTTATAATCACTGCTTGAAAAAGTGTAATTGAGTGATCTTTTAAAATTTATTTTAAAGTATTTAAAAAGAATACATTCTTTCTGGGAATCTTTGCTGTTAAAGCATAGAAATGTAGTAAGCCTATACTCTTAAAAATCCTTTTCCTAATTATATCTCCTTCTAGATTATCTTGGTTATTCTTAGTCATTAAGAAAAAATAACCATCCAGAAACAAAATGATGTCATTTGTTTTCACCTAGAAGAATAGGAGATTCGGAATCACCTGGAAAGTGTTTTCAGAATTGCATGATTTCTCTCTTCCCCACGTCCCCACCCTCACACACAGATTTGATAGGAGTTTCTGTCTCTTGTCCTCAATCACTGTAATAGTATATTTCTGGAAAACCTAAAATAAAAATACTCTACAAATCATCTACATGTCAAAAAGCCACTGTTTGGAATCACACAGTAACTAGTAAATGCCCTACCTTTTGCCATAATTGTCACGGTCCCCTCCCCACTCCCCCACTTCCTTGCCAACCACCACTCCTTAGATTGTGTAGGGAGAGAAGACAGAGTCTGTGGGTTCCAGCCCTGCAGAGTTGGCTGCAGGTAAAGGATCTAGATCAGAGAAGGCAATAAATGGTACATGTGTCGGGTATGGAAAGGAATCCATTCCCAGAACGTAAAAAACAAGGAGCATTCTGCTAAGGAGCAGACAACATTAAGAGTATTTTAAAAAGTAGTAGTAACCTTTGGAGCATTTTTGATTCAGTAATATATGTGTTGTCTGGTGTTTCTTATTTTTAAACTTCTTGATAAAACTAAGTAAAAGTTCATGGGTAATTAATTTTGTATCAAGCTTTGACTAGTTTCATTTTAACCATGGTTTGGGTTACCCCTGCCTCGCTCCTTCTTACCTTGCCCATTATCCCAATGAATCCAAAGTTGAATATAGAAATAATCTGTGTTTTCTTTCATGTTGGGAGATCCTACAAGTGGCAGATTATCATGTTTGCTATCCTTTTGTCTGGAAATTATTCAGAGGAAGGTGATTATTAAACTTGCAGGAAGGAAAGAGACCAACCTTATACACCTAGCCATTCCTTGGTAGATATTTGGAATAACATAATCACGATGACTATAAACGAATAGTTCACATTCCATATCATCTTGTATGTCAGAGAAGACGCTGTAGTAAAAAAGGATACAGAAAGAAGAAAATCAAGATATTACCATCTCATCTTTATCCAGAAGAAAGGCAAAGAGGATATTATTTTGGTGGTAGCATCAAAAATAGTATTTATAGTTTAAATGCTTAAAAAGTAAAATACTGGCAAAGTTCTGAATACTCAAATAGTACCTACTCTATGTCTATGAACTTGTGGCAAATAGTATAGACACAAATTGTTAGGTTATTAACAATTTCTTTAGTTATCTTAAATGTTAAATTTTATTTTTGGCTATTACGTAGTGCATGTGTATTCTGGAAAATTTGGAAGATAGAGGAAAATGTGAAAAAATAAAAAGTGGGCTTTGTCATTCCCTCCAGTAAGCTGATCTCTGTTTCAAATTTCAGTGCTCTTCCAAAGGCATTTCTGTATGTGCATGTACCTGTGTAGATTTTACAAAACTGATCATGCTCTGAATATAATTTTGTATTGACATTTTTTACTCATCATTCTGTTATGAGCATTTTCTCATCAATTAGCCTTTGGAAATAACTTTGATGGCTATATAATATTCCGTCATATGGATGTACCATAATTTTCCTTTTCCTTATTTAACCTAGATTCTAGCTGTTCAATATTATAATAATTCTTGAAATGAACATCATTGGACATAAATCTTTGATCACAGTGTTGATTATTTCCTTAGGATAGGCTCCTCAAACATTCCCATTAGTTTTAATTTGCAGTATATCCAAAGGAGCTAAAATCATGTTAGTTTAGATATGATTACTATTAAACAGATTTTCTATTTAAACTAGAGGTGGTTTCATGATTATTTAATACTTCAGGACATTTAGACTTATAAATATTGTATGCATGAACTCCAAAACTGCATTCTTTATGTTTCCTTTTTTTTTTTTGGCAATAAGGCTTGGTCTTCTTTAAAAAAGAATTGTATTCGGTATGTTGTACTTTATCTTTTGGGTGCCTCATTCCATAACATTTCATTTTTCTGTTCATAGTCTCTTATATGTGGTCCTTCATTTGACATAGCTTCCATTATCCCATTCCTGGAGCCACTCTCAGAAGACACTATTGCTGGCCTCAGTGTCCATGTTCTGTGTCGTACACGTTTGAAAGAGTATGAACAGTGTATAGACACACTGTTAGAAAGATGCCCAGAGGCGATCATTCCATATGCTAATCACGAACTGAAAGAAGAGAATCGGGTATGCTTTTCAGCTTATGTCTTTGAGGCTTGATTAGTGATAATCAGATTTGATAATCTCGTTGCCTTATCTGCAAAATGGGGACAAATTATGTGAGTCCAACTTACAGGTCTGTGTGGGTCAGAGGAGCATATATGTTTAATATGTTATATGTTTTGAGTACTGTTAGAGGCTATTAAACTGTATGGTGATTGTATGTGATCACAGTAAAAATCTCTTGTTTGGAAATGAAGTAGGCTATTACCTGAAGATTTGGAAGACAGAAAATATTTTCTGGGCTATATATGGTCTTTACCTTCAAAATTAGAAGAGTTTTAAACTTTAGTACTCCTGCCTTCCTTCCTCCTTCCCCACCCCTCCCTTTTTTTCCTCTTATTACCTAAGAGATTATAACAGGACACGTCTGTGTTTCTTCTTGAGAATAGCTAACATGTGTACAACATACATATCATTAGATTTTCAAGTTACGAACCTGATTTATGTTATAGTTTATTTATTTAAAAAAATGTTTAATGTTTATTTTGAGAGATACAGATAGAGAAAGAACAGGGGAGGGGAAGAGAGAGAGGGAGACAGGATCCCAAGCAAGCTCCACACTGTCAACCCTGTCTGATGTGGGGCTCAAACCCCCAAACCATGAGATCATGACCTGAGCGGAAATCAAGAGTTGGACACTCAACTGACTAAGCCACCCAGGTGCCCATGTTATAGTTTAAACAGAAGACTGGCTGCTCATATAACTTCTGTTGTAACAAAGTTTGTCACCTTAACCAAAATTATGTATTTTTGCCCTGTGCTTTCTTGCACCATTTTATTTTTGTTGGACATCTGAATGTAAAATGCATCAAACTTAAAATTTATTCATCTTTTTCTAAGATAGACTTTGTGGTGGAAAAAACTGCTGCCTGAACTTTGTCACAGAGTAAAATGTGGGGGAGAGAAAGATCAACTTTACCTGTCATCATTAAAAGGTAAAATGATCTTTTATGCTTAATTATAAATTTAATTGAATCTTAATTTTAATTTCTATAACTTGAAGCCTTGCTTTCTCTGTTCTTTTTTTTTCATGTGATTCTCAAATGAGGTGAAGAGTATCTTAGCAGAATCATCTTAAGAGCTTATATCAGCATGTATATGCTCCCCATCACATTTGATATTTATTTACAGCTATGGAGCTGATGCTTTTAAGTTAATCTTTTCAAACACTTAACATTGTGATAGTCACAGAAACTCATAATCTCAGTATTTTAAAAATTTGAATATCCATTAAGACAATTACATTTTTTATTAATGACCTGAGTACTTAATTTACTTCTTGTAGGAAATTAAGATTATTATAATTAATTATAATTGTAAGCAAGTATTGAGGAATAACAAGGTTCTCAAGGATTTAAAAATTGAATATCTATAAATCATGCAGTGTTTTACAGAATAGGTAGTTATTGTTTGAATTTTCATAGTTCATAGTCACTTATAAATCTTGATAGATATATGGTTATCAATTTTTCTAGTCTTATGTATTACACTAGATAATTGTTGGCCTGATGACAAAGGGTATGGTTATATTGATTTCAGTGTGCATAAAATATTAGAAACTGACACTGGGTTCTACTCCTAAAACCAAGACTACACTGTATGTTAACTAACTTGAGAATAAAAAAGTTAAAAAAAAAAAAATATATATATATATATATATATATTTGTGTGTGTGTGTGTAAATAATAAATCAAGAAAGAAAGAAGAAATTGACAGTGTGGGAATTGTAGTTTTCCAGGTGACATCATTGATTTTTAAAAGTGATTTTTAAAAATCAGTTATGATTTTTAAGTGTTAGGCAGAGCCCGTGGCCATTGGAGGGGGCTTTTCTGAAGAGGCCCATTTAAGTAAAGTTGTATGTTTATGACCGGGAAGATGTGGTGACTTTCATCCCACCTATCTTCCTGAGTAATTGTTGGTTTTTAGAAGGTGGAAATGTCAGATATATGATTGCCTTGTCCCACTTGGGTAACATTTATCACATAACTTTGAGTAATGATTTGTGTTTATGGATCACTTTTCAGTGCAAGCTATCCCACATCTTCATACGTCAGCAGCATCATTATCTTAGTCAAAAGACTTCATCCTTTCTTGATTCGCATTACATACTGTCTACCCCTGACTTACCCATAATCATTCCTCCAAATGTTCCATTTGTCTATATAATGCATATTTCTATAAAATACGTTAGTGTGTGTGTATGCATGTACGTGTGTGGCTCATGGGACTAAGCGCTGTGTGTGATTTACCTTTAGTAGACTCTAATAACTCAAGAGCTGGTGTAGCATTTTATTCATTTTTCGTGTTGCACCCTCCTCACCAGCACTATGCCTCTCCGTAGGAAACATTCTATACTTATTCGAAGGGAGACACCTGAATAACTTCAGGTCCATTGCCAAAGGAGGTCTTTTTGTCAGCAGCTGCAGTACGCTAGAAGAAACCAGGACTGGAGTCTGGAGACCGGAACGGAGTTCCAGATCTGCTACTTACTGAGTGACCTGAAGCAAGCCAATTGTCTAGTATCTCGAGACTAGTGAGAAGCTCAGGACTGACTCTAGAATAAGTGTTAGGCAAAACCGTAAGATGTTAACTTTGGAGATGGAGGTCAGGAATCTATACAATTTGTTTAAGATTCAGCATTTCTCTACCTTGGCACTATTTACATTTGGACGGATAATTCTCTGGTGTATGTGTAGGTGTCCCCTATGCATTTTAGGATGTTTGGCAGCATCCATGGAACTAAATACTAGTAGCTCTGCCCCAGTTATGATAAACAAAAATGTCTCCAGACATTTCCAAATGTCTGAGGGCAGGGGCGCAAAAATCATACTGGGTGAGAACCATTGCACTAATGCAGAGCCGTTGAAACCGGGATTAGTGATTGATTGGCTTGTTTTCAGGAAATGTTTGTTACTGGTTTTTTTTGTTTTTGTTTTTTTCAACGTTTATTTATTTTTGGGACAGAGAGAGACAGAGCATGAACGGGGGAGGGGCAGAGAGAGGGAGACACAGAATCAGAAACAGGCTCCAGGCTCTGAGCCATCAGCCCAGAGCCGGACGCGGGGCTCGAACTCACGGACCGCGAGATCGTGACCCGGCTGAAGTCGGACGCTTAACCGACTGCGCCACCCAGGCGCCCCTGTTACTGTTTTTTTGGTAATGAACTGTGCTTATTAAAAATTTTACTACTGTTTAAATTATAAAATTGAAGTTGAAAAAGTCACTTAAAGTCTCATCAGCCAGAAGTAACTATCTTCTGCATCTGATGAATATTTTCTAGACACACCGGAGGACTTAAAGTACTCTACAGATTTAAGATATTGACCTTATTCTTGGAATTACAACCCGTATCAGCCCCTCATTGGTTGGCAGAAGTGGAGAATTGGGCAGTGGCAATTTTTATTGGCTTTATAACATCTAGACTCGCCCCCAACTCAGTTTTTTAAACCTAGGATACTACTTACTGGCTCCACATTTAAGCTAAATAAACCGGTTTGATAGGAAGGTGTTGATAAGTCATGTTTTTCATATGCATTTTGCAAACTAGTAGTCATTGTTTATAAAGTTTCTACTAACATCTTAGATACACATCATTGTATTTTAATTCTCAAAGGACTCTAGAAGCTAGCAGATGATACCACTCAGTAAGTTAATTAAGGGACTTTCCTAAAGTCACAGACAGTAGGTGGAAGAGTCTGATCCCTTCCAAAGGCTGTCTGATTCCAGAGCTTGTGATTTTTCCCATCCATCACTGCTGATCCATTCATTAACTTTTTAGCAACATTGGCACGTGTAAGGGAATGATTTAGGTAAGGGATTTTGTGTAAGGGATGATTTAAGTTGCTGAATATTAGAGAGATGACTTTAGATGGATACATACATCTGAGCAGGAGATTTTATATTTCAGTCACTCTGCAAATAGTGTCATTGGAGGGCAGCTGAGGATGACAGGGAATGGCACTGGTGTTTATTGCTAACACTGTTCTTAAGTGTTACCCCCTTCTCTTCCCAGCAGAGGGCAGCATGTATCAAGAAGTAGAATTATTATAAACTTGCATAGTTCTATTTACAAAAATGTTTAGTAAATCCCTTCATAATTAAAGATGTACTCTAGAGCAAATTATTTTACAGTTTGGAAAAAAAATAGTCATAAAGACAGATTTGTGCTTATTAAAACATGAAAATCTCATAATAGAGAGCAACTGATTTAGGAATATGACATCCAACAATAGTATTTCCTGTCCTAGCACTCTTTGTAAGTTAGCTGCAATATAGCCCTAACATTAAAGACAGTATTCAAATGAGTGTATTTTCTTTAGAGGCTAATACAAGTATACTGAAAAATAATGTAATAATCCAGCAATGAAATAGTAAATCAAAATAACATGGAACTAATATAACAAACTTGAGAGCATTCTAGAAAGAATGAAAAAGTTGTTAAAACCATAAGTAGTCTGTGGATTTCAAAAACTGATTTTGTTTTACCTTTGTAGTTATAACATTTTGTTACCTGAACTAGCTTCTAACTGGCTGAGTGATAAGAAAATTGGATGAAAGATAGACTTTCAGTTCTAACTCAGGTATTCTGTCCTCTACCAACAGAAACGTTATCAGTTGTTGCTGTGGAACTAGAACTAAGGGATTTCTTGAATGTCCTCCCAGAAGATGGCACTGCAGCATTTTTCTTGCCATATCTTCTTTATTGCAGTCGAAAGAAATCATTGACTTGAAGGTATCATTGAACAAGTACCATAATGCCATAGGAGACTTTTTGAAAAATTGAATGTCAGGTAAAAATGTAAATAAAGGATTTTCATATTGAACATGGACATTTATTGCAGATGCTTTCAGGCTGCTTACCTTACCAGGTAGTAGTATTATTTCTTTAATTTATGACCTGAATCCATTTAATTGTCCAGAATATAAAAGCTACAAGACTTCAGAATTTCCTCGAAGAAGGGATATGTTTTTAAAGCTGGAGACTGACTTTTATTACAAGGAACAGCAAATCAGTGTTGTTGGAGACATGACAATCTTTTTCGTCCCAGAAACACAAAGAAACATTTTGTAGGTACGTTTGAAAGCCTGTCACTCCCAGGTGGTCCAGAATTTAATCTTGATTTTTCTAGATTTCTTTATTAGGTCACTTCGTTTTTTTTGTTTTGTTTTGAATAATTTTTGTTGAGAAAGATGTTAATATTTTCCCACAGTAAAAGATATCAAACTTTACTTTTTTGTTACTTTTTAAAACTCATGCTGTGGTTTCTCTTTGAATCAAATGAAGTAGAAATTTACAAAGCTAACTTTCTTGTCTGGGCATTAACATATTTTGTTGAATGCATGTTTTTCAGCCAAAGCCTTGTTTCTATTTTTTGTTGATGTGTACTTTTGCTCTTTTAGCTAAAGTGTATGTGAAAATAAAGAACTATATCATTGTATTCACAACTGTGTCTTTTTAAATCTCTTATTAAACAATTTAGAGTCCAAGTTCAGCTTATTGATAGTGTGCTTTGACTTTAGTTAAGGCTAGAAAAATGCTACTCACCCAGCATCTGCCACAACTCTGTATTGAAACTTTTCTCCTGATGTCAGTGTTCATCTTTACCAGGATTTAGTTTATAGAATTGTTTCTCAGTTCTGCCTTTCTCCTGTTCCAGATTACTATCCTTTTGACCATCTCTTCAAGGGTTCACAAAATCCAAATATATTGGCATTATTTTTATTTTTTGTCTTGTTTCATTTTTAAATTTTAAAAATTTTAATTGAACTGTTTATTTTTATTTTAAAATATACTTTTTAAAATATTTAATTTTGAGAGAGAGAGAGAGAGAGAGCACAAGCAGGGATGGGGGGAGGGAGAGAGAAAGACACAAAATCCAAAGCAGGCTCCATGCTCCATGCTTTCAGCACAGAGCCCAATGCAGGGCTCGAGCTCATGAACCATGGGATCACAACCTGAGCTGAAGCCAGACACTTAACCGACTGAGCCACCCAGGCACCCCTAAAATTTACTTTTTTATTTTACTTTCTCTACACCTATGCCCTCATGTCCACTGATTCATTAGGAATGATGTCAGCATCATATTAGAGGGATTGATGGAAAGCCAATGGTTGGAAACATTTCAATGAATCTTAACAGTGATCCTTTGAGAACCATCAAGGATAACATTTGGACATAGATTTTGGAGAGTGGGGGTGAGGAAAACAGTTTTGTAAAGTCCTTCTGATGGTTGTATGAAGGGCCTATGTAAATCAGTTATAAGTGTATTAGAGTTAGTCGGATGTCTGTTGATCTTTTCATATGAAATGCAGGAAAGTGTGTTTTCAGTCTTTTTTTTAATGCTCATAGCCATTCCAAAGTAAACTTTTTCTTCAGCACCTTCACGTACATAGTTATGAATCATTGTTTTTTTTTCTTTTTTTTTTTCACTTATCACCAATTTATTTCTTTCAGCCAGACTTGGTCTCTATAGGAAGAGAAATTTTAAGACCATTATTAAAAACAGTACAGTAGTTCCCCCTTATCCATGGCTCCAGTGATCCATGGTCAGCTGCAGTCCAGAAGCAGGTGTTCCTCAGAAGGTAATAGCTTAACACTATGTCACAATGCCTACGTCATTCACGTCACTTCACCTCATCACAAGAACAAGAAGGATCAGTAAAGTATGTTTTGTGTGTGTGTGTGTGTGTGAGAGAGAGAGAGAGAGACAGAGACCACATTCACATAACATTACAGTATATTAGAACCGTTCTATTTTATTATTGTTGTTAATCTCTTACTCTGCCTAATTTATAAATTAGACTTTATCATAGGTATGTATGTATAGGAAAAAAATAATATAGACAGAGTATAGTACTATCTGTCGTTTCAGGTGTCCCCTGGGAGGATGGACAAGGGTCGGGGAACTATTGTATTTATATATGATTTAAATGTATTCTAATTTTTTGATGTTAGTTATTTTGTTTAATTCTTGATTCATTTCTATTTTTCCATTTTTTTATATGTTTAAAAACACATGTCTCATTTTAGTACTGCTTTATTTAAAGAAAAATGTCTCCTCCCTGCAAGATCTTCATTAATTATAAAGGGAAAAATAATAACTTTACAATAATGAAACCTGGAAGACATCTCCTTAATCAAATGCTCAACGTTAACATAATCACTAAGAGAAAAAAATCAACATCAGGTGCGTCTTGACATGTGTACTGAGAAAAACAGTATCACTTCTGTGAGAATCCTGCCCCCAAAAAATGCATAACCTGAATCTAATCATGACGAAACATTAGACAAACCCAAATTGAAGGATGTTCTGCAAAGTCACTGCCCTGTATCCTTTAAAAATGTCAAAGTTGTAAAAGGCAAACTGCTTCAGACTAAGAAGACATGCCAGCTGAACACAGTGTATGACTAGGAGTTTCTTTTTCTGTGAAGAACGTGATGAGAATAATTTGTGAAATATGAAAAGGGTCTGTAGCATTGAATCATTTTTAACTTCCTCATTTTGAGAAGTGTATTGTGTTTATATATAATAACCTTGTTTTTAAGGAACTAGATGTATGTATGTTTACTATTGTGTGTGTGTTGGGGGGGCAGGTAGAACGGGGAAGCAAAAGCACAGGTGGCTATGTAAAATGTTAACATTTGGGGAATTTCGGTGAAGGGTACATGGGAATTTTTTGTATTGCTCTTGCAGCGTTTCTCTAAATCTGACATTATGGCCAAAAAAAGTTTTAAAAAGTTCCTTTTCATTGAACAGATTCAGATATTTTTACCAAGCAGAATATTGGATTTGGGTACTCAGTAGAAATACAGAATATATAATCCCTGCCTGTAAGTAACTAAAAGCTAAGCAAGCTTTTTTTTCCCCACAGACTCCTCCAGAAGGTTATCTTATTGTCATAGAAGTGTCACAGTCAAAAAAAAAAAGTACCTTTTATATTTGTCAGAGGAGATCTTGGTTATGCTTCTTGTGGTAGGGGAAATGAAGCACTATATTAAGTGTAATGGGATAGCCACAATTCTTTTCTAGTGTTTTTTTTTTTTCCTTGTGGAGGAAATTGCCTGTCTCCCGGCACATAATATCGGAACGTTTTACTCTAATTTCATGTGCTCTCTTTTCTGTGTCAGGTAAGCAGAAAAACTTCCAAGATTCAGAATTCATGTAGACTTGTCCAGAGCTTTATCAAACTTTTATTTAAAGATAATTCAGACTGGTAAACGTGGCTCTCCATTTTTTTGTTTAGAGTTCAAACTATCGTTTTTGTTCATTACTGCTTCTTCCAGGCCACGCAATACCTTATCTTTTTGTAAAAGCCAGTTTCTTTCATCTTTTCCCCACTGTGTGTTCTCTCTTCACATTTGCTCTTTGTTCTACAGTTTTCCCTATGGCTTTTAAAACAGTCTCCCCTTTCTTAAGCAAGGAATCATCTCCCTCTCCTTCCAGGCTATTTCTACAGGAGGACTTTCCAGTGCCTGGGTGTGTAGGGTTAGCCTGTAGCAACATCCTCTGCACATCAGGCATTTGCACACACAAATTTCCAGAATGCCTGCCTCAGTGTCCCCTCACTCTTGGGTGTTTTTCTCTGAGCAGGACCATGCTTTTGTGTGCTGGTTTGCATGTGTGCTGATATTCTTCAAACACTATTTATAAAGTTTTCTTTCTCATCTTTGACTCTTCACCTTCTTCAGTAGGTGGCGTCAATCCCAGTGGTTTATTTGACTGTTCCCCTCTTTGGTGTTGTGATGCTCTCAGTACCACTCTTTGTAATAAAGGGTTTTAATAGAATAGTTTCTCATGTTATGACGTGTTTGTGTAAAACCCAGGAGCAGAAATTAAAACTTGTCGTTTGCACTAATCGTTGATCTTTCAGTGACTTTTAGCTTTTAAGAAATTTATTTCTATATTTTCTTCCATCTATATGTCCCTTCTATGCCCATTTGGAAGAGGAAACACAAGGAGGTGTTTTCTCTACATCATTTCCCCCCATTGGATTTGCCATTGCCAATTCTAATAGTTCTGAACCCAGAAGACCCAAGAAACACAAAGCCTGCAGCCACACAGTGGGAATCTCACTCTATAGAACACATTTTGTGGATATCCACTAAAGGGCTGTTCATTTTCTTGTGCTTCCTGTGCTTATGTGTATGCACATAGGAGGGAGTATTATTGCTGGGGTGGGAAAAACAGGGAATTTAGATTCAATTTTTTTCCCCTGGATCTTTGCTATGGTCTAAATGTTTGTGTCCCCCCCCCCCCCAAATTCCTATGTTGAAAACCGAATGCCCATGGTGACAGTATTACCTGGTAGGGCCTTTGGAAAGTGATTAGGCTGTGAGGGTAGAGCCCTCGTGAATGAGATTAGTGCCCTTATCAAAGAGGTCCCAAAGAGCTAGTTAATCTCTTCCACCACGTAAAGATATAATAAGAAGTCTGCAACCCAGAAAAGGACTCTCATCCAACCATGCTGTCACCCTGATCTCAGATTAACAGCGTCCAGAACCGTGAAAATAAATATACACTGTTTATAAGCTACCTAGTCCGGTATTTTGTTATAGCAGCCTGAATGGACTAAGACAATCTCGACAAACAATAATCAGTAATGCTTCTCTTCACCCTAGAAGTGCAGAAAGACATCATTTCTGCCTGATTGGCTATTTGAAATTATATTGACGGGGCAGAGGGGCGGGAGGGGGTAGCTTTCTTGTGTACCAGGTACTACCTAGAAAAAGAAGTTAAATGTTTTCTATTAAGGAATTAAATTTACACGTGTCTTTTGTAAGTCACAGTTAGTGTTTTGGCAAATAATATGACCACTCTCTTATATCAGTTTTAGGAATAATTAGCCTGCCTCACATTGGTGTCAGTTTGTGTTTGCTCAGAGACTACTGGTGCTATGATCAGTACCTGCCGACAGAAGATAAGCTGTATCCCATAGCATTTAGCAGTAAAAAAAAAAGAAAAAATTAAAAAAAAAAATTCCTGTTTGGAGGTAGAGGAGGATGAAATCAGGGCAGCAAATTCAAAAATGCTTCCTATTGGGGGAAGTATTTAGGCAAAGTAATGCATCTTAATTATACTGGTGATATATGACTTCTTCAATTACTAACTCAATATTCACCTTCATTTGGTAGAACCGTGTAAGTAGTTTCCATTCCAGCGTGAATGTGGTCAGTCACATGGCAGTGGAGTAACCAGATTCCAGGTGTTTTTGGAAACATTTCTAGAGTTTGGAAGGTCCCAGGGAAAATGTCGAAGACATCAGACCTATAAATGCCCCTGTGCTTAATTAGAAAAATGACAAATATTATATAATGTTTATTATATGTGAGAGTTCATTCAAGTAATCTTTCATGGGCCATTTCAAGGATATTAGAAAAATGGATGAATCTGATAAAAAAAAAAAAAAAGAATCAGACCCTGTGCATTTGACCCTGTGCATTTCTATGTCTAATACAAACAGTGAGATATGTGGTCTTTGTACTCCTGCTAAATGCCTGGGGGGATGGTCCATTTAGTGGGTGTGAAGGAAAAATGTGATAAGAGTGAACTCATCCATTAGGACCACCTGGCATCTCTTACACTTCAACTCTGGTTTGCCTTTTTATCAGAGCACTTGAGTTACAAAAGGGAATTTAGCTCTGGCCTTATTTCAGTCCTAATCTCACATTTGCTGGACCTATTCTAGATTAGCTGGTCTGTGAAACTTTATGACAAGGAGGGTAATGCAGGGAGCAAAAAAAAAGGAGGCCAGTGGAGAAGCCAGAACCAGGGGAAGTTCAGGTAGAGTCTAGATTAGACACAGATACTTGGAGGGTATTTCTGTAGGGACAGAATCGAAAGTCCAATAGGAATATATCATCTATGTAAACCAAAGTACATATAACAAAATGGCCTTTTCTGCAATGGGCTTTGTGGTAGCTTCTGACTTTTCTACATTAACTCAAAAGTAAGAAAAAGGAGCTATTGACTCCTGCTGAAATCAGCGCTGAGAAGTAGAAGTAGCATTGAGATCTAGGGACCTAATCAGTTGCATGACACCAAAATGATCTTCTCGTTCACTTCAGGCCATTTAGGATTCAGAAATTAGAATAAGTAAAGGTTATAATAAAGTCTTGTCTCCACGTTCTGATTCATCATTATATGAACATTCCTAACCTCTCTGCCAACAATTCTATTTGAATGCCTTGCCCAGGAATATGTGAGCAGAACTCCATGAAAACCCACTAAAAACTGTAAATCCAAGGAGAAGCCTAATGTGTTACAAAGGGTGGTAACAGCAATTGAAATTGCTGTGTGCCACACTCCTTGAAAATAATTTAGTTGTCTCTTGAAACCTCTAACTTTTCATTAGTCTTCCTGAGGATATATTTTCTTTATTTGTATTCAAACATTTTCCAAAAGAGCAAGAATAAAGACCGTGGATCACTCCTACCTTGTATCCGAAGCTGTGGCCGTGAAAATGTACAGAGTGCAAGTCTATTTCATTGCCCATTCCCATCAGATACCAATTGACTTCATCTCCCACATGCATTGTGAGGCCTTGTAGGTTCCCGAACATTCTTCCATTAATAGCTGAGGAAAGCACATGACTTTTTTTACCTTCCAGGATTTTTTATTCAAAACAATTTTTTTAAGTTTATTTATTTATTTTGAAAGGGAGAATATGAGTGGGGGAAGTGCAGAGAGAGAGGGGAACTGGGGATCTGAAATGGGCTTAGTGCGCACAGCAGAAAGCCCAATGCAGGGCTTGAACTCATGGACCACGAGATCACGACCTGAGCCAAAGTCAGATGTTTAACCGACTGAGCCACCCAGGTGCCCCTACCTTTTGGGATATTTTAAATCAACAATTATTTCACTGAAAATATGATTACTAGGTTAACATACGGGATCTTTTTGAGGTAGTGGGAATTACTTCACTACAGATGGGGAAATGAATACTTAAAGGTCAGTAATGTCGCACTGCTCTTCTAGTCACTTAGTGCCAAAAGCCTTTATCCTAATTGTGAATTTAAAAGGGAATGACACTTTGGAATTGGGAGAGAAGTTAATAGATGGTTTTGCAGAGAGTCCCCTTTTTGCTTTGAACAGAATTCTACCTCACAAAGTGAGGCAGAATTGGTTTATTATAAAATGAAACAAATGATTGGGACACCTGGGTGGCTCAGTCAGTTAGGGGTCCGACTTTGGATTAGGTCATGATCTCACGGTCCCTGAGTTTGAGCCCCGCGTCCGGCTCTGGGCTGACAGCTCAGAGCCTGGAGCCTGCTTCGGATTCTGTGTCTCCCCCTCTCTCTGCCCCTCCCCCATTCATGCTCTGTCTCTGTCTCAAAAATAAATAAACGTTAAAAAAATTTTTTTATAAATAAAAAAAATAAAATGAAACAAATGAATAGTCTCCAAACTAATTTTATTTGAAAGAAAAAAAGGGGAAAAATGGGGTTTAAAACAATGTATCATACCGTGCATCTTATTGCTTTCTATGAATTCCTCATCATCTTTGTTTACTTTCTCAGGGTGCTCAGAGTATGTTTTGATGTTGTCATCTATATACCAGGATTCATTTTCATCAAAAACAAAAAACAGAAGAGAAAATTCCAGTTTCGTTATAGGATTGAATATTTTCATATAGTGTGTCCGACAAACAATCAGTGGGCCGATTAATCCACTATAAAGATCCTGAAAACAAGCAAAAACTTCAGTCATCCTTGTGATGTAGGTCAGCATTTCAGAGAACTGGGACCTCAGGAATTTAGAAGGACTGATTTAAATAGTAGACGTGGACTAACGTGGTGCTGTCAGGCCAGTCACTTCCCACTTGTAGTTAAACTGGGTGAATGGTGAGTAGTAGGTAGGTCGGACGGGTGATGCTGAAGTAACAGAAATGTGTGCAGAGGCCAAATATTGGCTCAGCTAATGAGCAGTATGTACGTATGTATGTATGTGGCAATTTAAAAGACCCCCAAATAAACAGTGCTTGTCTGCCTATTCCATCTAGCAAGCACCGTGCCAGTATTTAAATAACCAGAGATAATCAAAGCCCCTGCCATCCAGGAGCTCAGTCAGTAGGGAAAATAGAAGATAGAAGAAATGGATCACTTGTTGTGATGGAGGTACATGAAGTGCTAATGAACATGGAGGAAGAAGACCATGATTGACTTTAGTCTACGGGAAGTTTGATTTGCCTGGGTGTCAGGAATGGCCTGTGAGGTCTGGAAGGGCCTTTGAGCTGTATCGTGTTCAGGAATTTTAGATTTTATCTCAGGGGTCATAGGTAGCCATTGAACATTGAACATGGAATGGCAATATATTTGCATTTTAGGCCAGTCATCCTAGTGGTGGAGTGAAGGAAGGATTGAAGGAGGAAGAGGCTGGAGCCTGGGAGACCACTGCAGTAGTCAAACGAATGACAAGGACATGATCTATGGAGACAGAAGGAATAGACTGAACTACATGTAGGTGGGGGAATCACCTGGGTGAGCCAGGTGGAAGAATCAGACACTTCCTGCCCAACATTCTAGCTTGAACAAATGAGTAGATTTGTAACTCATGGTAATACTTATTGCAACAGGAAACACAAGAAGAGGTGGAAAAGAATCTCAATTCCGTTTTAGAGTTGCTGTGTTTCCAGTGCCTGTGGGACATGCTGGTAATGTTCAGTAGGCTGGTGTATGGGCAGGTCTGGAACTCAGGAGAGAGATTTGGACTCGAGATTTAATTCTACGAAAGAATCTTGGAACAAGTTCTGTTTTGCAGTTGTTGAGCGGTTTGTTGGCTTTGAAATATTTAATCACATAGCCTTAATTGTGCTGGAATGACTCCTGAGATCAACATTTTTATTACCAGGCAGTAATAGAGCTCTGAAATCACGTACCTCAGTTCTTTGAGCTTAATGTGTTCTTATATCAAAAGGAAAATAAAATACTGTATTGATTAATATTTGATTCTGCATTACCCATAACCAGCAGTCATAGTGTTGATACAGCTATAACTGTATCCTTAAAAAGAAACAAACCAAAAAATGAAACCAAAGTAAATTGTAGAGCAGCTTACTTACTTTCCTGGGACTTTAAGATGGAATTGGGTCATAGGAAAACTGTAATCTCATCTTCCTTCAACTGTGTGTCTATTTGGGGGATTTGTACAAAACACAGAGGATCTAAATTTTACCTTAACTTGATCCACCGTTGAATAGTAAGCCCATGGAATACAAGCAGAATCCTCTGTTCCAGCTCCAGATCTTTCTGGGATTTTCCATATGTACGTGTGAGTTTCACCTAAATTAATCAAATGTTAACGTATCTGGTTTTTTTGGTTATATATATATATAAATATATAAGGTCCAAGCCTTATTATATATATATATATAAATACTAAGTCTTGAGAATGAGTGACCTAGAAACTGGAAATGTCAAGGTAAGTAGTTTTAAAAAGCAATGGCACTCAATTATTTTCAGGAATTTAGTTTAAAGACAAACTGTAAGACAAAGACTTACATAGATTTACATAGACTTACTGACATAGAAAGACTTTTAGACTTTCTTTGTCAATTATGAATTAACTAGCCATGACAAACATGTACCGCCAAGCCAGGAGGTGGCAATACCAATATCACAATTTGGGGGAACTTTGGAACAGATCTTTTTTTTAGCTTGAACTATGTTTCTGTAAAACACCATTTTCAACTCTCGAGTGATTTCCCCCAGTGCAAGACCCTTCCCCAAGACGTCTCTGTGTTTGTATCTGGACTGCCCTGAGTAATTCCCTTGGCTTCACCATGGCCTTCCTTTTCTCCTTTTTCACTATCATCCCTAGCAATTCCACAGTTTCTGGTGAGGAGCCATTAGATTTCGTGACCTCGTCTCTGGTCTGTCTCATTCTGTTGTACAATACGCTGCTCTGTCACGGCTCTGTCACATACAAGACACCACCACACCTTGGACCTTGACACTTTGGAGATAGCCAGTTACTCTACCCTCCCTGTTGCCAAGGTCTTTACCTTCTTCCATTTGCTCTGGGCTCTTTTCCAGCCTGATGTCTGCTTCTAGTCACCTCAGGGATTGCTGTCCCACTGCTCACCAGACCCTGACTTTCAGCTGTGGCCACCCACTGTCCACTCCATTTATACAGACCTCGCCATTACATATTCATGCTGGCAGACTTTAGTTAGCCAGAGTCTGACAAGCCTTTTCTAGGGAATCAAGCGGGACAGGAGGGGTGGTCTCAAGGGATGCAGTAGACTCTTTCCGTCTTCCTCAAGTCCCGCATCCTACCTGCCCCTACCTCCTCACCCTTTTTCTAAGCAGAACATTTCACTGACAATATGGCATACATTCACCACCTGAACATATTGTCTCTTCATCTATGCTCTTATTCTCATAAGCCCCAAAATAATATTTCCTCCTCTTCTCCATTCCCCAACCTGCTCTGCCACTCATGGTAGATGCCCAAAACCTTGGTACTGTCCTTGATTCCTCCTTCCCTAACCTGCCCTAATGCCCAATCTTTCAGCAGGGGCTGTTAGCACCACCTTTAAAATAGAACCGAATATGACAACTCACCACTTCAGCTGCTTCCACCCTGGTCCAAGCCTTATTATTATTTTTTTAACCCAGATTATGGGAATAGCCCTCTAATTGCTCCTTGATTCCGCCCTTTTCCTCTGTAGTCACTTACCTACACTTCAGCCACAAGAGGTCTTTACAAAGTGTTCATCAGATCATCATTCTCTGACTCAAATCTTCACATGGTTAATAGTATAAAATCTAAGGTCCTAACCTTGGCCTCTGAGGTTCCCCTTCTTCCTACTGCATCCGGCCCCTGCCCTCCCTGGATCTCATCATGTCACATTCTGTCCCCCCGTTTGCTCTGCTCTGGCTTCTGGCCTCCTTGCTGTTTCTCAGACAAACCAAGCCCTTTACCATCTCACAACCTGGGGTGCTCTTCCCCTATAAGTAAGTCCCTGTGGCTCATTACTTACCATTTAGGTATCTTCACCACTGGTGCTTCCTCAAAGAGGGGACTTCCTGACCACCTTACCTAAAATACCACCCTTGTTACTCTCTCTCATCCGCTGTAATCTTTAGCACTTTTCACAGCTTGGTATTATGTACACATTTTATTGTTTATTTCTTTTGGAAGAATGTGACACTCACAGGGAAGGGCTTTTTATCTCCATTCCCCTAAACTGACCTGAGCAACTTCATAGGGTAATTTATTTTTTCTCACTCATTTTTTTCTCACTCATTTGACATATTTGGGAACTGTTAGATTACTAAGAAACGGCACTTTCCAAGAAAGCCAACTTTACAACTAATAGAAGAAAAATATAGTTTTTAATTAAAGTAAAAACACACATGTATTTCATCTGTTCTGGCTTTTACACTGTGTTAAAGTTATTGAGTTCCTAGTACATGCCAGATATGGGGCTAGAACTGAAGGCTTTAAAATGTCACATGGCAGTCTCTGCCCTTAGGATCCTGCCTTCAGATACAAGGCATGGAAGCATTCAACCACACACAAGTGTAGTAAATGCTGTCTTGGCGTGGAGGGATCATTTCTGCTGACTCAGCCTTGAGTATTTGTAGATGCCCAGTATCCTCAGATCTTTTCCTCACATTTCTCCTGTGGATCTTTCTCTTCTTCTCTCCTTCCCTCCCTCCTTCCTCCCTCCCTCCCTCCTTTCACTCCTCCCCTCCTCTCTTCCCTCCCCTCATCTCCCCTCCCCTCTCCTCTCATGTGCATGGAGACATACACACAGATACGCATCTCTGTATACTCTTTTAACCACCTCCTTCACTTTCTCAAGACACTCATTTGGAAGGAATACCTCTCTGATAACAGTCATTTGTGGAAAGCCTGTAAAGTCTACTAAAATGCATGAAATGCAACACCCCCCCCCACCCAATGAGTACCTGGTAAAGTTGGAGTAACTATAGAATCCTCTGTTTTCACCCCATGGGCATGTATTGAGTAAGGCCTTGTGGCCATGTTTTTAAAGATAATTATAACTTTGTCTCCAACATTTGCATGAAGTTGTGGACCTGGAAATAGCAAAAAAGAAGAGTGGTTTATATGCTTGTCAGATTGGAGGTTCTAACTCAGTAATAGAAGCAAAGACCAGGTAGCTTTCTTAGCGTGAAGGCCAGAGTCTGTGTCCCCCACCCCCTCCACTGTGGCTTCATACTTTACTGTTAGGTTTATATCTGGTCTCAGAGGATTCAGAATAAAAACACTAGTAATGACTGCCGCTACAGATGGAAACCAGGGATGCATCTCTCATCAAGAGTCCTACTGGAGGTTTTGGGCTGAAAGTCCCCTGCAGGACAGTGGCCTAACCCTGGTGAGCCAGCTGTGACCCTACCCTGGCCAGAAGTCATTGTGCAGCACTTGCTCTCATTTCTCAGCAGTTGGGCTTCCAGAACTTCCTGAGTGTGAATTGATGGCAGTACTGCATTTAGAAGGGTGAGTGGGGCTACCCCTCCAATTTCCACCCCCTCTCTAGCCAATCTTAGCTTGTCTGCTGCTTAGAGAATTTCTGTGACCCAGCAACAATGCCATTCCCCTTGGGTGTCTTATTCCAGGGGCTAAGGGTAATCAAATCCCAGGGTACTCTGTTAGTATGGAAATAGAGTGGGGTTGGGAGTGATGTCCCCTGCACTTGATGATTTTCAAGAAACTTCCCAAGAGCAGTGTTGGTCAAACTCTTAGACATTCTCTTTTTAAAATGGTTCCTGAGGGGCGCCTGGGTGGCTCAGTCGGTTAAGCGTCTGACTTCAGCTCAGGTCATGATCTCATGGTTCGTGGGTTCAAGCCCCACATTAAGCTCTGTGCTGACAGCTTGGATCCTGGCACCTGCTTTGGATTCTGCATCTCCCTCTCTCTCTGTTCCTCTCCTGCTCTCACTCTGTCTCTCTCTCAAAAATAAATAAAGATTTTTAAAAAATTTAAAATGGTTCCTGAAAAATGGAAGGCAACTTTTCCCATGCCTTGTGCACGGTAACACTTTTTCCTATATTTCCTGGTCTACATCTACATTTCTTTTTCTTGTCGTTACTCACTTACATGGCAATTTTAAAGCAAATAGAGATGACTTGGGAGTGGGATGAGGGGTGGAATAAGAGGGAGAAATTTTCTTTTCTCAATGTATAATAATAAATTGTTCATGAGAGAAATAAGCAATATTTTTATTATGCCATATTCTTTAGTGCGTATAGGCTCCTTGTTTTTACTGCATAAATTTTACTTTCATTTGAATACCTTTGATCTATGAACTGGGAAGTTAAACTCAGGGACATGTATTTTAATGCACATAGCACCACATCATTACCCCACCCCTGATGATTAGAGTACCTAGAATTCCCAGGTGTTCTTCTTTAGCCTTCCTTTCCACTGGAACTCTGAACGTGCTGTCAGTGTATTGCCGATACACAACTTTCTTGTACTTTGAGCCTATGTAAAATTCTTCCTTATCTAAAAATGCATTTGAAACACTTAAACAAAACACACACACATCTGAGGTTAGTATCTGTCTTAATGAAAGCAGAAGTTGAGTTTTAAATCTTGAATATAGTTTTTATTTAAGTAATTATGCTAATTTTTAATATCACTCTCACATTCCAGCAATAAAGAATAATTTAGAAATACATAGGGGTGCACTATAAAGGAGAACTAAAGACGAATTTCCCTGATGAACATGGATGCAAAAATCCTCAACAAGATACAAGTTAAAAAAACTTATTCACCATGACCAAATAGGATTTATACCTGGGATTCAGGGCTGGTTCAATATCCATAAAACAATCAATGTGATACATCACATCAATAAAAGAAAGGACAACAACCACGTGATCCTCTCAATAGATGCAGAGAAAGCATTTGACAAAATACAGCATCCTTTCTTGATAAAAACCCTCAAGAAAGTAGGGATAGAAGGGTCATACCTTGAGATCATAAAAGCCATATATGAATGACCCAACACTAATATCTCCTTAATGGAGAAAAACTGAGAGCTTTCCCCCTAAGGTCAGGAACAAGACAGGGATGTCCACTCTCACCACTGTTATTCAACAGAGTATTGTAAGTCTTAGTCTCAGCAGTCAGACAACACATAGGAATAAAAGGCATCTAAATCGTCCAGGAGGAAGTCAAACATTCACTCTTCGCAGATAACATGATACTATATACGGAAAACCCAAAAGATTCCACCAAAAAACTGCTAGAACTGATCCATGAATTCAGCAAAGTCACAGCATATAAAATCATTGCACAGCAATCAGTTGCATTCCTATATATCAATAGTGAAGCAACAGAAAGAGAAATCAAGGAATCAATCCCATTTATAATTGCGCCAACAAACATAAAATACCTAGGAATAAACATAAGCGGAGAGGTGAAAAATCTATACACTGTAAACTATAGAAAGCTTATGAAAGAAATTTAAGAAGACACACAAAAAAGGAAAGATAATCCATGCTCCTGGATTGGAAGAACAAATATTGTTAAAATGTCAATACTACCCAAAGCAATCTACATATTCAATGCAATCCCTATCAAAATAACACCAGCATTCTTCACAAAGCTAGAACAAACAATCTTAAAATTTGTATGGAACCAGAAAAGAACCTGAATAGCCAAAGCAATCCTGAAAAAGAAAACCAAAGGGGAGAAATCACACTCCTGGCTTCAAGATGTATTACAAAGCTGTAATCAAGACAGTATGGTACTGGCACAAAAACAGACACTCAGATCAATGGAACAGAATAGAGAACCCAGAAATGGACCCACAAACATATGGCCAACTAATCTTTGACAAAGCAGGAAAGGATATCCAATGGAATAAAGACAATCTCTTTAGCAAATGGACAACGACATGCAGAAAAATAAACCTGGACCACTTTCTTACACCTTACACAAAAATAAACTCAAAATGGATGAAAGACCTAAATGTAAGACAGGAATCCATCAAATTCCTAGAGGAGAAAGCAGGCAAAAACTTCTTTGACCTTGGCTGCAGCAACTTCTTACTCAACATGTCTCCAGAGGCAAGGGAAGCCAAAGCAAAAATGCACTATTGGGACCTCATCAAAATAAAAACTTCTGCACAGCAAAGGAAACAACCAGAAAAACTAAAAGGTAACCGACGGAATAGGAGAAGATATGTGCAAATGACATATCAGAAAACAGGATAGTATCCAAAATCTATAAACTTCTCAAACTCAACACCCAAAAAAATAATCCAGTGAAGAAATGGGCAAAAGACAGGAATAGACACTTCTCCAAAAAAGACATACAGATGGCTACCAGACCCATTAGAAAATGTTCAACATCACTTTTCATCAGGGAAATACAAATCAAAATCACAATGAGATATCACCTCACACCTGTCAGAATGGCTAACATTAACAACTCAGGCAACAACAGATGTTGGCAAGGATGCAGAGAAAGAGGATCTCTTTTTCCCTGCTGGTGGGAATGAAAACTGGGGCAGCTACTCTAGAAAACAGTATGGATGTCCCTCAAACAATTAAAAATAGAACTACCCTGCAACCAAGCAATTGCACTACTAGGTAATTTACCCAAGGCATACAGGTATGCTGTTCCAAAGGGGCACATGCACCCCAATGTTTATAGAAGCACTATTAACAATAGCCAAAGTATGGAAAGAGCCCAAATGCCATCGATGGATGAATGGATAAAGAGGAGGTGGTATACATATACAATGGAGTATTACTCAGTGATCAAAAAGAATGAAATCTTGCCATTTGCAACCACGTGGATGGTAACTGGAGGGTATTATGCTAAGTGAAATTAGTCAGTCAGAGAAAGACAAATATCATATGAATTCACTCATATGAGGAATTTAAGATACCAAACAGATAAACATAAGGGAAGGGAAGCAATATATACAATATAAAAAGAGGGAGGGGGAAAAAACATATGAGACTCTTAAATATAGAGACCAGAGGGTTGCTGGAGGGGTTTTGGGAGGAGGGATGGCCTAAATGGGTAAGGGGCATTAAGGAAGACACTTGTTGGAATCAGCACTGGGTGTTATACATAGGGGTTGAATCACTGGAATCTACTCCTGAAATCATTGTTGCACTATATGCTAACTAACTTAGATGTAAATTAAAAAATAAAAGATTAATTAAAAAAAAAAAGAAATAGATAGGGGTGGTAAAAAGGAAGTGGAGCCATCTGAGTGCTGGCCCTGACTCTTCCATTAGATAATGACCTCCAGCTAGTTATTGCCTGTTGCAGCCTCAGTTTCCTCATCCCTAAAATGAGGTATGAGATGAGATGATCTCTAAGGTTTCTCTACAGTTCTAAAATTCTGCACCCATATTTCATCAGTGAAGTGTTCTCTCATTACTTTTGTCTGGTTTATAAGAACTGAAGTGGCCCAGTGTTCCCAGCCACTCCCTTTATCTAACGTTTTCATTGACTCTTCATGGCTCCTTCAGCCTTTTGACTATTTTACCCCCATCACTTGAAGTAACCTTTTACTCCTTTACACTGCAGTCAAACTAACCAGCTAACCTTTGCTTAGCTGTAGGCTACCAGTCATTTTGTACACCCCAGATCTGAACACATGCCCGTCCCGATCCCTCAAATCCTTTCCAGGAAAGATTAGTACATGGTGTATGAGGTGATAGAGGGAAAAGTGGTTAGAAAAGTCTAAAAGAAGGGTCAAGTGATACTGTTTTAAATGCAGTTTCTGAAGCTCTAATAATGATCATTTACTTACATTTATTCACAATGAACATACTTTTTACATCCATCATGCACATGTTATTGGCGGTTTTGAACCATATTTTTCCTATAAATTCTTGGAGGACAGAGATCGTGTCTACTATACTGCCCTCAAGAATTTAAAATATTCTTAAAATAGTTTTAAGAATGTAAAATAACTGGGGCACCTAGGTGGCTCAGTCAGTTAAGCGTCTGACTTTGGCTTAGGTCATAATCTCCATGGTTTGTGAGTTCGAGCCCATGTTGGGCTCTGTGCTCCAGCTCAGAGCCTAGAGCCTGCTTCGGATTCTGTCTCATTCTCTCTCTGCCTCTGCCCCACTTATGCTCTGTCTCTCAAAAATAAATGAATGTAAAAAAAAAATCTTTTAAAGAATGTAAAATAACTGATTACTAGAGTGATAAGGAAATCTTTGAAGGAAAGATGAGATACGCAGCAAATGTCTGATAAGGAAAATAGTATTTTAGCTTTGAATTTAGGCATTGATTTTTGTTTAAGTTTGAAAGTCAATAGCAAGATATAGGCACATGAATATAAAAAGACAATCCAACAGAAAAGAAAGTGAGATGCATGACTATAAAGAATCAAATAAGGTGGAGATTTTCCTGTGATAAAATTGCAAGAACAGAAATTAATGAGGAAAGGATCAGGGGAAGCATTTTGTTACTGCTCTGTTGTTATTTAATGCAACTATTTGTTTTTCTACAATTGAGTGTAATTCTTAATTCTCTGAAAGAGAAAACTAAAAAAAAGAAAAACTTAGGAATCAAAATCTGGAGAATTACTTTTGTTCTTGTAAGTGATGCAGCTCCTTTTCCCACTCCCTGCTTGGGGAATAATCCCACTCCACCTCCACTGCCGCGATGTAGTAGGTCCGCTGTCCCTGGGAGGACCTTGGGTTCTCAGCCTGTTGCCTGCATGTGTTCACAGTGTATTTTTGCTTCATGCCTCCCGTATAGTGATCGGTTGTTAAGCACTCAACGTCAAATGTCCCTGAAATGGTATATAAGAGAGCAGGTCACTCCTTTGTTCAGCACCTCTATGGCTCCTCAGCTCACCCAGAATCAACGCCAAAGTCCTCAATGTGGCCTCAGTTAGATGATCACATCACCTATCACTCACTCTGCTCTAGTCACAGAGGCCTCTTTGCTATCTTAGAACAAGTCAAGTATGTGCCTGCCTCAGGGCCTTTGTACTTGTACAAAGTGTACTTTGTACACTCCTCCCCCAATTATCTGCATAGTCCATGTTCTCAATTCATTCAAGCTTCCCTTTAATTGTCAGAAAATGTTTACTCACCTTCCCCCATCAGTCAGCCCCTTTTTCTGCCCTATTTGCTCAAACCACTTAGTTTTATATACATATGTGTGTATATGTGTGTGTGTATGTGTATATATGTTTGTGTGTGTATGTGTGTGTATACACACACATACACACACATATAAAATCGCTTGTTGTCTGTCTCCCTGCATTAGAATTTCCACTTCACAAGAACAGACACTTATACATCTTTTCTTCACTGTTGTATTTATACTTGTCTAATGAATAAAGAAAGAGGTGACATTGGACTTGTCTTATGTTATAATGGCATATAATGAACCAAATAAAGCCTGAAGCAAGTTAGTGTGTTTCACATTTTGGTTAAAGCGCTTTCTTTTTGTTTTTGTTTGTTTTGCTCATTCATAACCAGACCTGCAGGTATCTCTGAATTCGCATGGCTATAGTTCTAGTACAGGACACTCAATTGCAAACAACCAACAAGCCAACACGACATGTAGGTTACAGAGAGATGACAAAAAGTTTAACTTCAGAGCTCTTATGGAAGTCATTCCCTTTTTAGTCTGATTTTTCAGCCATCTTTAAAAGGATCATAACTTAAAAAGAGACATCTCGAGGATTCTACTCTGTGGAAGTGGGAGAAACCACAATCTACTCTTCATTTGTCACACCCCCACCCTCAACAAGCAGGAAATGGACCTGTCCGGCCCATACTTAGCTAACAGTGGCCCAGACATGCTCTTCAAGGGAAGGAAGGGAACTTGGGAGGCTTAGAGAAGGAATGAGTTCATCACCCAACATAGGGTTGAAAACCAAAATGACTGACATGAATTGATTCCATAGAGACTTGTCTTGACTTTAAAGAAATTCACCTTGAGCATCAGGCTGCATGAAGAGTGTAAGACTTGTTTGAGGGAAGAGGTTTCCTGTGTCTCTTCTTTCTCCTTTTGACAGATATGTGTTTCCTGTAAAGTAAATCCCGTGTACATCAGCCTCATTTCCAGCGCTGAATAAGTACCACACGACTGACTCTCTTTTGCACATACTGAGACCAGGCTGATTCCCATACATGAATCCATTCATGGCTGTAAAATTTGGGAAATAATATTTGGAAAGTGGTTTATCTGATGTCCCACTACACGGTGATCTCCCAGATTTTCCAGAGCGAACTCTGTTTATTTAATTTTTGAAAGACCCATTCATGCCTGCCCACCTCTTTATGTGTCTGGAGTGTCTCTGAGACTTCTTGTTAGACGCAGCACTCCCAGAGTAGTCCCTGGCTAGAAGGAGAAGAGCTGAACACAGAGTCCTTGAAGTTTTGCACTGCTCTTCCCCACTTACTTCTTAGTCCTCTCAAGAGTCATATGTGTGAGCTCTCAAATGTATGAATAATTACAGCTGTTCCTGGGCACCGTAGACTGAGAATGTTGTTGCTGCTCTAGGATGGAAAAGTCTCTGATTCATCTTGAATAACAGGGGAGAGTAAATGCAGGAGGTTTTCTCTCACTGCTATTACTAATAGATGATACTCTCAACTCCTCCAAAATGTAAAATTGCAAACTCAAAAGGAATATCTTAATGAGTATAGTTAGTACTGACTCAAAAAAAAAAAAAAACCACCAGTATCAGTTTGTAACGCAACTTTACATTTGTTTCTTCTGACTACAGTGATTTTCACATGTAGTCTGTTAGCAGTGTGGGCATTCTGAATAATTAACTCACTATCTAAACCTCTAGAATTACACTGGGAGCTAAAAAGAAAATCTGATGCTAGGTTTCAATTAAATAAAAATTTCTGGAGGTTGCCCTGAGCATTAAAAAAACGGTTTTAACAATTTTGAAAAACTCCCAGGGAACTCTAATTTATAGTCATTGGTAAGAATCATTAAAGTTCATTTTCAAGAGAGGTTGTATCTTTCTTCATATTGAATAATAAAATGAGGCTGTCATTATGAAGCCACAGATGGGAAAAGCATCTAACCCAGTAGTTCTCAAGTTTAAGCAAATATCATAATGATGGAGAGGGTTTGTTAAATAGATTGCTGGCCCCACCCATAAAGTTTCTGTTAGTAGGTAGGAGTTGGGGCCCAAGAATTTGCATTTCTAACACATCCATGGGTGATGCTGAAGCTGCTGATCCAAGGGCTACATTTTAAGAACCATGCATCTAATTGATATATTTTGCAGGTTTCATTATTCTAAATTAAGCAAAATGAGGAATAACTGACTGATAACTTAAATATCAATATTACCCTCAGAGTTGTATATAATCATTTATTTAAAATTAACCAATGGGCAAAGCTATTAGCATTTTGGTTTAATTAAAAGCACTACATGGGCAGTACTGAAATAACTTAATATTGATGGATGATGTATACTTACAGTGCATCTTATTAGATTCCTGAAAGTCTTCATCTTCCTTATCTACCAGGTGAGGTGAAGTTGTAAACATTCTAATATTATCATCTAGGAGTAAACTTTCATTTTCATCAAACACTGTGGGAAATAAATAGAACTCCTTGTCTACATCTTTCTGTAAATTGAAACAAGAACAAGGAAGTGAAAATAGGATAAGCGAAGCAGAAAGACTTGCATGTACACAATACTATTTGTACACAAATTCACTCAAGGAAGGATAAGAAGTTTCCATTCTTCTTTGTAGATGGAGCTCATGAAAGACTCCAGCTGACCACCAGAATTTCCATCAGCATCTATGCAGATTTTTGGTTCAACATGATGTAAGCCTCTCTGTGCGCATAAAAGTTCTGACTCTTCCTGCCCATACCAAGTAAACACACCAAAAACAATTATTAAAATAGGGGGAATATGAGCCTGTGTCAGAAATTAGGGAAGTGACATCCGCGTACATGAAAACTTGAAGAATTTCTGTAAGGCAGAGCAGGGGAAGCAGGTAGAGGGAGGAACCGTCTGAAGTGAAGAAACAGAGTGCCAAATGAGCTGGAACAGGAATTCACACAATCTCAGTCATCTGGACAAACATTCTCACTTCCTTTCCCCTTGTCCCTGGTGAAAAATAAGCAAGCAGAAATGCTATCTGGTCTATGAAATGTCCCAGTAGTTAAGAAGAAGGCAATTAGTCTAAGAAATCAAAGCATATGAGCCCCTGAAAACAGGATACTCCCTCAAATAAGAGAAACTTTAGAGATTATTACATGTCTTTTTTCTGAGATAGTTTTTTTTGTCAGATAAAAAACATGATCATAAAATTTTTAAAATCCAACTAAAGCAGAGACCTGAAGGTTAGATCCTACAGAAAACTGAATCAATGATGGAGATAATGTTAAGAAAGCTCCCATAAATCAGAACAAAAAGATTCAATGGTATACACAGTAATGATTTCAGAAAGAGAGACATTATAAAGGGGAAAAACATAATGATAATAAACAATAGTAGGAATGTTTACCACCATAAAAAGAAAAGACTAGAATATTCAGATTCAAAGTCTTCACTGAAAACAAGGCAAAAGCAGTTATAGAGATCTGTGCTTTAAAATATTCTGGCAAAATTTTTGAATTTCAGGCATAGACAATTTCTACAGTAATTCATTTTAAAAGTGTTATCACAAACACTGGACGTCTCTAGTACAATAAATGTCAGAAGAAGATGGAGTAGCATTTATATTTTTGAGGGAAAAAGATTATGATATGAAAGTTCTATATTTGGCAAAGAACAACAAAAATACATTCTTGAGTCTGGTTGAGCAACCAATCCTTGATTTTGCCTAGGATTATGATCCCAGGGTCCTGGGATCTAGCTCTGCGTTGGGCTCCATGCTGAGCATGGAGGCTGCTTGAGATTTCTCTCTCTCTCTCTCTCTCTCTCTGTCTGTCTGCCTCTCCCCTGCTCTTACTAAAACAAAATTTAAGAAAATATTAAAAACACATTCTCAGATATGTAGGGATTCCAGATGAGGACTTCTATGATCACTTGAATTCTGATCTACAGAAAAAACTTCAGGGGCACCTGGGGGGCTTAGTTGGTTAGGTGTCTGACTTCAGCTCAGGTCATGTTCTCATGGTTCATGTGCTGACAGCTAAGAGCCTGGAGCCTGCTTCAGATTCTGTGTCTCCCTCTGTCTCTGTCCCTTTCCTGCTTGTGCTTTCTCTCTCTCTGTCTCTCAAAAATAAATAAACATTTAAAAAAAGAAAAAGAAAAAGAAAAAACTTCAGTGAGAAGTTTACAGGTCATGTTTTCTGGTCATGATGAAACAAAACTAAAAAATACTAATAAAAGGACAAAAAGTTAACAAAATTAAAAAGATCATATTTGATCCAAATTACTCTTAGATAAAAGAGAAAGAAAAAATGAATTACTAAATATTTAGTAAGCAATGTCCATGAGAACAAGGCATAATGTATGGAATATAAATAAATACGCAAACTGAAAGTCTGAAATGCTTTTTAAGTAAAACCAAATAAAAATAAATGTTTATGAATATCTGAAAATTTTAGAGAAATAAAATGGGAAAAGAAAATAGGAATTAATAAAGGCAAAAGCAGAACTGTTTAATAAATTAGAGCACAAATTAAAATGGTTAAACCTAAAAATGTATTCTTTGAAAAGACTAATAAAACACACAAACCTCTGGCAAGTCTAACAAAAAAATTGGGAGACAACCCAGATATACCACATTAGTAATGAGAAAGGACTATAACCATATATATGGGGGAAGGAAAAAAGATCATTACGTACAATAAATGTGATAAGTTGATTTAGAACAAGGTAACTGAATGGACCAATATCCGTGGGTCAAATAAAAATGTGATTAAAACATAAACAAACAAACAAAAAAACAAAAAAGAAAATCCTAACTACTTCTTTTTAAAAGTCACATACTCGAAAAAATTTTACAGGAAATTTCTTTCAAATCTAAGGATCAGGTAATTCCTATTTATTTAAACAGTTGCAAAATACTAAAAACATGGAAATATTCCCAATTTATTTAATTAAGATAGTATAAACATGATATAATAACTAAAAAAGCAAACAAAATGCAAAATAATGTCACTTATCATTTAGGAGAGAAATTGAAAATAAATTACTACCAATTTACTACAGAAATATACTGAAAAAAAATTTAAAAACCACAGTGCTCAATAATGTTTCTCTCAAGAAATGCAAGACTGGTTCAATATTAGGAAATCTTTAATGTAGTTGGTCAGGCTTATAGGTCAAAGGAGAAAAGATACATAATAATTTCAAATAAATCTAAAAAAATTTTTAATAAAATTTGATATTTTGACCCTAGCTATTCCCTCTGCTTTCCCTCAGATCCTTGCAAGTCTATCTCCTTGAAATTTAGATCTCCTACCTCAAATATTACATCTACCTTATCTAAACTCGGATTCCTGTTCACTATCACATTACCCTAAATAGAAATTCCGTGTTCGTGGATAGGAAAACTCAACACTGCCAAGTTGCCAGTTCTTCCCAATTTGATCTATAGAGTCAATGCAATTCCAATAAAAATACCAGAAAATTATTTGTAGGTATCAACAAAGTGATTCTAAAGTTTATATGGAGAGGCAAAAGACCCAAAATAGCCAACACAATATTGAAGAATAAGACTGAAAGACTGACATTGCCTAACTTCAAAAATGTCTACAATACTATAGCAATCAAGACAGTGTGGTACTGGGACACCTGGGTGGTTCAGTTGGTTAAGTGTCTGACTCTTGATTTTGGCTCAGGTCATGATCTCATGGTTCATGAGATCAAGCCTCAAATCAAGCCCCATGTTGAGCCTGACTTTATGCTATGCACTGACAGTGTAGATCTTGCTTGGGATTTCTCTCTCCTTCTCTCTCTTCCCCTCCCTGGCTTGCATATGCGCACTCTCTCTCTCTCTCTCTCGCTCTCGCTCTCTCTCTCTCTCCCAAAACAAATAAATAAACATTTAAAAAAAAAGACAGTGTGGCAATTGGCAAAAGAATAGAACAATAAATCAGACTAGAAGTAAACTCACAGTCAACTGATCTTTGACAAAAGAGCAAAGGCAATACAAACAAAGATAGTCTTTGGAACAAATGGTGATATAACAACTGGACATCTACATGCTACAAAATAAACCTAGACACAGATCTTATGCTCTTCACAAAAATGAACTCAAAATGGATCACAGACCTAAATATAAAAGGCAAAATAATAAAGCTCCTAGACAATAGCATGAGAGAAAATCTAGATGACCTTGGTTGTAACTTTTTAGATACAACACCAAAGGAACAATCTATAAAAGAAATAATTGATAAACTGGACTTCATTAAAATTATAATTTATGCTCTATAGAAGATAATTTCAACAGAATCAAGAAAACAAGCCACAGAGTGGGAGATAATATTTGCAAAAGACACATCTGATAAAGAACTGTATGCAAAATATCAAGGAACTTTTAAAATTTCAACATTAAGAAAACAAACAACCCAATTAACCAATAGGCAAAACACCTTAACAGACACCTCACCAAAGAAGATACACAGATGGAAAATAACCATATGAAAAGATCCTCTACTTCATATATCATTAAGGAAATGCAAATTAAAACAACAATGGGATATCACCACACACCTATCAGAATGACCAAAATCTGGAACATTGGCAACACCAAATACTGGCAAATATGTCAAACAACAGGAACTTCCATTCATTCCCACCAGGAATACAAAATGGGATAGCCATTTTTGAAGACATTTGGTGATCTCTTATAAAACTAAATACACTTTTACCATATGATCCAGCAATTAGGCTCTTTGATATTTACCCAAAGGGGCTGAAAACTTACATCTACACAAAAACCTGCATGTGAGTGTTTATGGCATCTTTGTGCAAAATTGCCAAAACTTGGAAGTAACCAAGATGTTCTTCAGTAGGTGAATGGATAAATAATCTGTGGTACATCCACACAGTGGAATATTATTTAGCACTAAAAAGAAATGAGCTATTAAGCCATGAAAAGACTTGGAGGAAACTAAAATGTCTTTTACCAAGTGAAAGAGGTCAATCTGAAAAACCATATACTGTATGACTCCAACTAAATAACATTCTGGAAAAAGGTAAAACTATAAAGACATTAAAAAGAACAGTGGTTACCAGGGGTTGGGATTGGCAGTAAGGGATAAATAGGTAGAATACATGGTTTTTAGGGCAGTGAAAATAGTCTACATGATATCGTAACGGTGGATACTTGTCATTATCCATTTGTCTACCAAGAGTGAACCCTAAACACCAAGAGTGAACCCTAAAGTAAACCCTAAAGTAAACTATGGACTTTCGATGATAACAATGTGTCAGTGTAGGTTCATCAATTGTAACATATGCACCACTCTGTTGGAAATGTTGGTATTGGAGGAGGGTGTGGGGGATGGGTAGGGAATATGTGGGAAATCTCTGCACTATTATTACTTTATTTTATTTTATTTTATTTTATTTGAGAGAGAGAGAGAGAGAGAGAGAGTGAGAGAGAGAGAGAGAGAGTGTGTGTGTGTGTGTGTGTGTGTGTGTGTGTGTGTGAGAGAGAGAGAGAGCAGGGAAGAGAGGCAGAGGGAGAGAGAGAGAAAATCTTAAGTAGGCTGGGATCATGACCTGTGCCAAAATCAAGAGTCAGACCCTCAACTGACTGAGCCAACCAGATGCCCTTCTGTACTTTATTCTTAATTTTGCTATTAAGCTTAAAGTGTTCTAAAAATTGGTTTTAAAAGCAAGATGGCAGAATAGCATGGACGTTCTTTTTGTGTCTCTCACCCCTGAAATGCAGCCAGATCAACACTAAACCATCCTGCACACCTAGAAAACTGATTTGAGGATTAACACAACAATATGCACAACCAGAACCACAGAACTCAGCAGGTATGCAGTGCAGAGAGGTGAACTGGGGGAGAAAGAAGCTGCAGAGGGCAGGGAGCTGTTTTTGCTTGCAAAAAAAGGACAGATGGGGGGAGAATACAAGAAAAGCAACCCCCCTCCAAAAGCAGCTGGAGAGAAAGTGGAAAAGTGAAAATATCTGCAGGGACTGAACTAAAAAGGGAGAAAGGAGAAAGAAGAGGGTTTAAATTCCATTAAGACTCTATACACAAGGGGAGTGCAGAGTCTGAAACTCTGAAGCTTGATACCTGGTGGATCTCTGGTGGGAAGGGCAAATCTCCAGAAGCATAGAGTAAGGTCTTTGGAGTCCTCAGGGCACATGGGGGGGAGGGGGTGATTCCATTGCTGGGAGGACATTTGGTAGAGGCTGTGTGACCTCCTCACAGGCAAAGGGCTCAGAGTACCCCTGAGAACAACCACATCCACTGGTGTTGGAACAAGGATGTTAAGGGGGAAGCCTGGCACCAGATGTGTGTTGTGATTTTCCATATCTGAAATACTGCTGCTACAAGACTGCAGAAATGTTTTCTGGGGTGAGCTGGTACCTAGCCACAGTCTCTGGGCATCAGCAGCAGCAAGGTCTTGGGAACATTCCTGGGTGTGGGCAGGCATCCAGCCACTGCTCAGTGAGACCCTCCCCCAGAGGGTCTGAGCGGGTCAAAGCCACAGTCCCTCAGAAGTGAGGGGTTGGGAAACACAGCCCCAAATGATATAAAACTCAGGAGGGAGTTGCTGCCTGGCAGCATAACGACCTGGTCACAGATAAGTGTAGTAGCAGGGAGTAGATGGAAGCAGAAGACAAAGGAGGGATGCTTGACTGCAAGTCAGTGAGAGCACAAAGTTCTGATACTAGACACTGGGTACATGGGTGACACCATTTTCACTGCTCCTGCACATGTGTATACACACCTACACTAACCACAACAATCCACCCCAGTAAGCTAAGCAGCGCCATCTAGTGGAAAATGGAGCCATTACATTAAACCCCGCCCAACTGGGCCAACAGCTCTCTTGACAAACACAAGTCTCTCCACCTGCTTAGAGTATGAAGTGTTTCCTGGCTTGACTTCTATGGGAAACCAGATGTAATTTAAATTGTATTTCATTCTGCTCACTGGTCCTTTTATTCAATAATTTTTTTCTTTTTCTTTTCTTTTCTTATTCTTGAATACAGAAGGAAAAAATTTTTTATTTTCCATTTTTATTAAAATTTGTTTAATTTTTTTCTACTATATTTTTTACTTTTTGTAAATTTTTAAAATTCAATTTACTTTCAACATTTCATTTTATTCTATTTTATTGTATTCATTTTTCAAATTTTCAAATGTTTTCCTTTTTTTCCTTTTTTTCTTCTTTCCTTTTTTTCCCTCTAATCTATCAAGCTTCTTTCAACAACCAGATCAAAACTCACATAGGATGTAGCATAATTTATTTGACTTGTGTTGTTTTTAATTTTTAATTTTAGTATTTTTAACTTTATTAATTCATTGTCTTCCTTCACAATGAGGAAATGAAGGAATTCACCCCAAAAATAAACAACAGGAAGAAATGACAGCCAGGGAATTAACCAACACAGATACAAGAAAGATGTCTGAACCAGAATTTAGAATCATGATAATAAGAATACTAGCTGGGGTTGAAAATAGACTAGAATCCCTTTCTGCAGAGATAAAAGAAGTAAAAGCTAGTCAGGATGAAATAAAAAATGCTATAACTGACCTGCAATCTCAAATGGATGCTACAGTGGCAAGAATTGATGAAGCAGGGCAGGGAATCAGTGATAACAGGGGACAAACTTATGGAGAATAATGAAGCAGAAAAAAAGACGGAGACTAAGGCAAAAGAGCACAAAATAATAATTAGAGAACTCAGTGACTCATTAAAAAGAAATAACATCAGAATCACAGGGGTACCAGAAGATGAAGAGAGACAAAAAGGGGTAGAAATTTCATGTGAGCAAATCATAGCAGAAAACTTTCCTAACCCGGGGAAAGACAAAGACATCAAAATCCAGGAAGCACAGAGGACTTCCATAAGATACAACAAAAACGACCATCAGCAGGCATATCATAGTCAAATTCACAAAAGACTCAGGCATGGAAAGAATGATGAAAGCAGCAAGGGAAAAAAAGTCCTTAACCTACAAGGGAAGGCAGATCAGGTTTGCAGCAGACCTATCCACAGAAACTTGGCAGGCCAGAAAGGAATGGCAGGATATATTCAATGCACTAAACCAGAAAAATATGCAGCCAAGAATTCTTTCTCCAGCAAGGCTGTCATTCCAAACAGAAGGAGAGATTAAAAGTTTCCCAGACAAATAAAACTTAAAGGAGTTCATGACCACTAAACCAGCCTGCAAGAAATTATAAGGGGGACTCTGAGGGGATAAAAGACAAAACAAAACAAAAACAAAACAAAACAACCCCCCCCCAAAACCCCAAAAATCCGAAAAGACCAAAAGCAACAAAGACTAAAAAGGACCAGAGAACACCACCAGAAACTCCAACTCTACAAGAAACATAATGGCAATAAACTCCTATCTTTCAGTACTCACTCTAAATGTCAATGATCTAAATGCTCCAGTCAAAAGACATAGGGTAACAGAATGGATAAGAAAACAAGATCCATCTATATGCTGTTTACAAGAGACCCATTTTAGACCTAAAGTCACCTTCAGATTGAAAATAAGGGGATGGAAAACCATCTATCATGCTAATGGTCCACAAAAGAAAGCTGGAGTAGCCATATTTTATCAGACAATCTAGACTTTAAAATAAAGACTGTAACAAGAGATGAAGAAGGGCATTATACCATAGTTAAGGGGTCTATCCACCAAGAAGACCTAACAATTGTAAACATTTATGCTCCAAATGTGGCACACCCAAATACATAAATCAATTAATCACAAACATGAAGAAACTCATTGATAATAATACCATAATAGTAGGGGACTTCAACATCCCATGTACAACATTGAACAGACCATCTAAACAGAAAATCAACAAGGAAACAATGGCTTTGAATGACACACTGGACCAGATGGACTGAACAGATATATTCAGAACATTTCATCCTAAAGCAGCAGAATACACACTCTTCTCCAGTGCACATGGAACGTTCTCCAGAATAGATCACATACTGGGACACAAATCAGCCCTCAACAGGTACAAAAAGATCATGATCATACCGTGCATATTTTCAGACCACAACGCTATGAAATTCGAAATCAACCACAAGAAAAAATTTGGAAAGGTAACAAATAGTTGGAGACTAAGGAACATGCTACTAAATAATGAATGGGCTAACCAAGAAGTTAAAGAGGAAATTGAAAAGTACATGGAAGCCAATGAAAATGATAACACCACAGCCCAAACCTCTGAGATGCAGCAAAGGCAGTCATAAGAGGGAAGTATATAGCAACCCAGGGCTTCCTAAAGAAAGAAGAAAGTTCTCAGATATACAACCTAACCTTATACCTTAAAGAGCTGGAAAAAGAACAGAAAATAAAGCCCCAAACCAGAAGAAGGCAGGAAATAATAAATATTAGAGCAGAAATCAATGCTATCGAAACCAAAAATACAGAACAGATCAATGAAATCAGGAGCTGGTTCTTAGAAAGAATTTAAGAAAATTGACAAACTCCTACCCAGTTTGATCAAAAAGAAAAAGGACCCAAATAAATAAAATCAAGAATGAGAGAGGAGAGATCACAACCAACACTGTAGAAATACACACAATAATAAGAGAATATTATGAGCAATTATGTGCCAATAAAATGGGCTATCTGGAATAAATGAACAAATTCCTAGAAACATATAAACTTCCAAAACTGAAACAGGAAAAAATAGAACATTTGAATAAACCCATAACCAGGAAAGAAATTTAATTCTAATCAAAAATCTCACAAAAAACAAGAGTCCAGGGCCAGATGGATTTCCAGGGGAATTCCAGCAAGCATTTAAAGAAGACTTAACACCTATTCTTTTGAAGCTGTTCCAAAAAATAGAAATGGAAGGAAAACTTCCAAATTCTTTCTATGAAGCCAGCATTACCTTGATTCCAAAACCAGACAAAGACCCCACTAAAAAGGAGAACTACATGTTACAAAAACAGACACTCAGATCAATGGAACAGCATAGAGAACCCAGAAAAGGATCCACAAACGTATGGCTAACTAATTTTTGACAAAGCAGAAAAGAATATCTAATGGAATAAAGACAGTCTCTTTAGCAAATGGTGTTGGGAAAACTGGACAACGACATGCAGAAAAATAAACCTGGACCACTTTCTTACACCAGACACAAAAATAAACTCAAAATAGATGAAAGACCTAAAGGTAAGACAGGAAGCCATCAAAATCCTCAAAAAGAAAGCAAACAAACACCTCTCTGATCTTGGCTGCAGCAACTTCTTACTCAGCATGTCTCCAGAGGCAAGGGAAACAAAAGCAAAAATGAACTACTGGGACCTCATGAAAATAAAAAGCTTCTGCACAGAAAAGGAAACAATCAGCAAAACTAAAAGGCAACCGACGGAATGGGAGAAGATATGTGCAAATGACATATCAGAAAACAGGTTAGTATCTAAAATCTGTAAAGAACTTCTCAAACTCAACACCCAAAAACAAATAATCCAGTGAAGAAATGGGCAAAAGATATGAATAGACACTTCTCCAAAGAAGACATCCAGATGGCTACCAGACCCATGAAAAAATGTTCAACATCACTCTTCATCAGGGAAATACAAATCAAAACCACAATGAGATACCACCTCACACCTAATGTCAGAACGGCTAACATTAACAACTCAGGCAACAACAGATGTTGGCGAGGATGCAGAGAAAGAGGATCTCTTTTGCCCTGCTGGTGGGAATGAAAACTGGATCAGCCACTCTGGAAAACAGTATGGATGTTCCTCAAAAAATTAAAACTAGAACTACCCTACGACCCATCAATTGCACAACTAGGTATTTACCCAAGGGATACAGGTACGCTGTTTTGAAAGGGCACACGCACCCCAATGTTTATAGCAGCGCTATCAACAATAGCTAAAGTATGGAAAGAGCCCAAATGTCCATCAATGTATATATATATGTATGTGTGTGTGTATAGATAGATAGATAGATAGATAGATACAGTGGAGTATTACTCAGCAATCAAAAAGAATGAAATCTTGCCATTTGCAACTATGTGGATGGAACCAGAGGGTATTATGCTAAGTGAAATTAGTCAGAGAAAAACAAATATCATATGGTTTCACTCATATGAGGACTTTAAGACACAGAACAGATGAACACAAGGGAAGGCAAGCAAAAATAATATAAAAACATGGAAGGGGACAAAACATAAAAGACTCTTAAATACAGAGAACAGAGGGTTACTGGAAGGGTTGTGGAAGGTGGGATAGGCTAAATGGGTAAGGGAAATTAAGGAATCTAGTCCTGAAATCATTGTTGCACTATATGCTAACTAACTTGGATGTAAATTACACAATAAATATATTTAAAAAAAAGAAAAAAATGCTCTAAAAAATCAAGCTGACAAAAGAATAACGGAAAACAAATGGTTTCCATTATGGTTTATTAACCATAAGGTAAAAACCATAAAGCTAAAACCATAAAGCTAAAAAATAAGAGGTAAGGGAAGATGAGAGGGGAGAAAGGATAGGCTAGACTTTGTTGAATATGCATCTTTTTGTAGATCTGATGTTGGAACCAGGTGAATATGTTACATAATTATAAAATAATATTGTAATTATTATTCCTACAAGACAATTCCTAAAAGAAATAGAAGTAAAATAAATTAAATAAACCTGTGTATCTGGTGAGTGGCAAAACTATGCAGAGAAGAACAATTCCAAGCAACTTTAACTCTGTAATTTGACTGAACATTTCCAGTGGGATCTATTCGAAGGACAAAAAAAGGCAGCAAACAAATCTTAAATTGTTTTCAATAATTATATTGTTGGTTCTGGTATTGTAACTGTGATTCTGAGGCTGTGGTAGGTATATTGTGTGATGAATTGAGTGAATATTTATCTTGTTATCATCGAGAACTAAGATTTTTCGGTACAGCTAAAAGGAGATACACATGTAAGATTAATAAGGTTAAGTGAAAAAAAAAACACACACACACAAAGAATCTTTAGACCTGAATTTGAATAAAACGTATCAGTATAAACTCATGATGAATTTTATCTTAAACTTTCCCCCCAGTTCTGCCCATTGAAAAGGCCTTTAGAAACAATGATACAGGAGTACTGATGCATAGGGCCACTTGTACCCCAATGTTCATAGCAGCACTCTCAACAATAGCCAAATTATGGAAAGAGCCTAAATGTCCATCAACTGATGAATGGATAAAGAAATTGTGGTTTATATACACAATGGAGTACTACAGGGCAATGAGAAAGAACGAAATATGGCCTTTTGTAGCAACGTGGATGGAACTGGAGAGTGTGATGCTAAGTGAAATAAGCCATACAGAGAAAGACAGATACCATATGGTTTCACTCTTATGTGGATCCTGAGAAACTTAACAGGAACCCATGGGGGAGGGGAAGGAAAAAAAAAAAAAGAGGTTAGAATGGGAGAGAGCCAAAGCATAAGAGACTGTTAAAAACTGAGAACAAACTGAGGGTTGATGGGGGTGGGAGGGAGGAGAGGGTGGGTGATGGGTATTGAGGAGGGCACCTTTTGGGATGAGCACTGGGTGTTGTATGGAAACCAATTTGTCAATAAATTTCATAAAAAAAAAAAGAAACAATGATTAGACCAATAGAAATTAGCACCCATAAGTGTTCAGATTATGGTTCAAAAAATAATTTTTTACCCAAAGAACTACGGCTTTTTGGGAGAAATGGCTGATCCCAGGTCTGGCTCAAAAAATGTGCAATATGAACCTTAAATAGCCTTTTATACTAGAAATCAAGGAAGCTGCAAAGACTATGAAGTTCATGTAAAAATCAAGGAGTCAACCTGAACAAATCCCCTCAGGGGCAAAAAATAAGATACTTTGGGCATCAGTAGGGATAATGGCAATGAATTCAAACACACCAAATATACTTAAATATGTGAGTTCACAATAGTACTCAAAAAGAAAAGAGGGGCACCTGGGGTGGCTCAGTCGTTTAAATGTCTGACTTCAGCTCAGGTCATGACGTCGTGGTTCATGAGTTCTAGCCCTGCATCAGGCTCTATGCTGATCACTCAGGCCTGGAGCCTGCTTCAGATTCTGTGTCTACCTCTCTCTGTGCCCCTCCCCTGCTCATGCTCGCTCTCTCTCTCTCTCTCTCTCTCTCCCTCTCTCTCAAATAAATAAGCATCAAAAACATTTTTTTTTTAAAAAGAAAAGAAATTATGAAAAATCTTTGAAGTATGCTAGTGGAGAACTATTACTTTGAAAACTTGTAAATAAAGGGAAAGAATCAAACATTGGTCATTCCTTGCTTATATAATATGAACCTCAGGCTAACCAAACAATCCATTAAGGGAAGTTTCCATTTATGGAGGTATATTGGCTAATACATAAAGAAGAATGATGGGTGGTGGCACCCACCATAGAATAGTAAAATAGAATTTTACTATTGTGCAACCCCTGTTGGCTTATGAATCTAGGAAATGGTTGTCAGTGGCTGACAATATTCCCAACTGAGAGACAATTATATATTATATACCCCCTGATGGAAGTACACAGTACCACACTTGGAAGTTGTATTGGAAAAAAAAATCTAACCTGAATCTGATCAAGCCTGTTGACCTAGCCACTGATTTATATGAAATTGAGAGAAAGAGAAACAAACATGCTAAAGGAATGCAATCAGTAAAATCTAGGCATGAAAAACTGCCGTAAGATAAATACCCTTGCAACAGAAAAAAATGCAAGGAAATAATCTTGAGAAACATAACAACTGATTGCAATGTGTGTAATTATTTGGGTACTGATTCAGACAACAAAATTGAAATAATTAAGAGGCAACTGGGGAAATATGAATACATTGATTGGAAATTTGATAAAATTTGATAAAAAATTGATACTACTAAGAGATTATTACGATGATGATTTTAAGGTATGACAATTATATTGAAGGCATTTTTAAGAGGGTACTTATCTTTTAAAGGTTCATAGTAAAATACTTAATTAAGAGATAAAAATATTATGGAGGTATATTTCTATTTCCTGGTCAAATGGCCATTTCCTTCTTTCTAAAAAATGTTTTAAGCAATATTTTCTTCAGTGAATGTTGAGTGACCTGTTACCATTTTTTTAATTTGTGTGTTGAAGTCTAAATATACATTAAAAGACCTTGGATTCCAAAGAAAGTTTGTTTCCAGCTCTTCTTGAAATAATCATGTTAGCCAGAGAAACTCCGCATAGTACAGCTGTCATGAGCCTGAGAAAAATTTATACTGAACATCATATGTAAAATCCTTACTGCCTCAAAACCCAGAATTTTCCCTGTAATAATGATAGTTCAAAGGGATTGGGAAATCATTTTTATTTTCCCTGATTGGACTTACCTGTCTCCCATTTTCATGTAAACTTCCTTTCCTGCATATTTTCATTGGCCCAATAAGCCCAGTGAATATATCTTTAGTGGGATCCACAGCAGAGTAATACATCTTAGATAGACAGACAGGGTCTTTGTAAGTGGGTCCCACTTCTTTGGGCACAGTCCATTCATAGGTAAATGTTTGTTGAGGTGCCACATGGGAGGCTGAAGGAGGCACACCTGTGAGAAGTGTCACAATGGAGAGGTTAAGTATGCTTTCTAATGTGGTCATTTGAGCCACAAAGTAGACTGGGTTTAGTCTAAGACAACCCACTTCTCAGTTCATTATTATGAATTAGAATGAAATCCTCCTTGAATAGAGTCCCACTTGTGCTCCTGTGCCAGGTCACGGATGGGTGTGATTTCCTTCAGGAAGCCTCCTCTTAACCAGTCTGCGATTGGTGCCTCTACGGTCTGAATGTTTGTGTCCTCCCAGAATTCACATATTGCAACCCTAACACCCCATGTGATAGTGTTAGAAGGTGGTACCTTTGGAGGGTGATCAAGGTAATCCTAAATGGGATTAGTGCCCTTATAATAGAGATCCCACATAGCTCCCTAATCCCTGCCACCTTGTGAAAATACAATGAGAAGTCTGAGACCCAGAAAAGGGTCTTCATCCAACCATGCTGGCTCCCTGATCTTGGATTTTCAGCATCCCGAAATGTGAAAGATAAATTTCTGTTGTGTATAAGCCTTTCAGTCTGTGGTATTTAGTTATAGCAGCCTGAAGAGACTAGGAGAGCCCCTGAGAATGTCCCCAGCACATTTAATGTTAGATTGTGGGTATTTCCCTGCCCCCATCCCAGCACCCAATGGAACTTAACCTTCCTGAAAGGCAAGCATTGTCTCTATATTTCTATTGGCTAGAGCAACACCTGAAAATAGGAGGTAATCCATACATTTTCTATTGAATGATACTGAACTGAAAATAATTTCAGAACTGAAAGGAAACTGCAGATGATCCGGTTCAAATCTCCTGATTGTATACTTGGGGAAAGTGAGGCCAGAAAGACTTAATAACTTGCCCACAGTCATACTGCAAGTGGTGACAAAGGCACTAGTCTTCTTCGGCCAGCCCTGACATATACAAATACCAAAATATGTGCATAAAATGGAATATTTTGTGTTATTAAAATGACATCAACATGCTTATGATGCTAAAGAAACAAGTTCAGTACAAAATTACAATGATAAGTATATTTATGTAACTGTGATCTCAACCACATTTAAAATATATAGGTACCCAGATGAAAGAGTACAGGAACTATACAAGAATATAATACGGTTGTCTGTAGAACTATAGATAACATTGTTGGCTATATCTTTTTATATTTTTCAAATATCCAAGTATTCATCTAATCTTATAATTGCAAGAACATTTTCAAATTTAAAAATCACCCAAGGAGTACTTCAGAAATGTATAACTGATGTAATCCTAATTAGTTACTAACAGCACTGTTAAAAATCATCCAATTAAGGCAGAACAAAATTCCATAAACCAATTGGAAATGGAAGGAGAAGAGGTTAACTTGCTTCCTGCCATGATGCCTAAAAATGATACATGAGCAGTTTCCTTGGAAGATCCTGCCTTCGGTTTTTGCAGGACAGTTTTCCCTGGTGACCAGCACAGTGGGTTCTTAAATATTGTTTGGTTACAGAATGTTGTACTCACTTCCACTTGAGGGGTTGTGATGTGAGGCATAGTAGGAGCCCTCATTGTCCTTACTGACTCTCACCCCAATGGGCTCAATACTGAGGGGATATGTTCCTTTGTTATGGAAAGTGACTCTGATCGTGTCTCCCACCTCTGCCCAAATGACAGGACCTAGGGACAAAGAGAACATTATTACCCTCCCTTGGTATATAACATACAGAGTACATAAGACAGTTGTTTTCTTTGGCTTATCCTCTGGCAGAAACCACTGGAAGCAACATTTTATTTGTGGGAAATGGAAAACCTAGTTTTTTAAAACTCCATTATCAATTTGACATGTCAAGGCTCGAAAGAGATGAGAAGGGTTTTTTGATTTGACTTTAGGTTAAGAAAATTTGTTACTGTTTTTATCCAAGTCAGTTCACCGGCTTTATACATCTACAAGAAACTATTCAGTGTGTATCTATACTCTTTTCATCTTCGTCTTCGTATGGCCAGATGGGTGACATTTGTCCCAAGAGTCAGGGGTGTTCTATAAACCTTGATCACCCTAAGAGGGTAAGTTAAATTGTCTTGGATGTGAAGAGTAACACTTTTGTGGATTTTTCTTCACCAAAATTAATATTATTACCAAATATAGAATAAAAACATAGATACATAGTTCATATTTTATGTAATATATAAGATGATATTGAGAGCTTTCCATTTGCTTTTCTGAGTTTTTATGTGTATTAACTCCTTTAATCTTTACAACACTTTTATGAGGTAAGGACTGTTATCATTATTACTGTTTCCATTTTACAGAGAGAAGGCAGAGCAGGCTGAGTACTTTCAAAGGTCACATGGTTAATAGGTGAGGAGTGAGGATAGTCTGAATCTAGACTTTGTATGTTCACCCATTATATTCTGCCTGAAAGCCTGAGCAAGAACAGGTCTCTGGGCTGTGGACACGGCTCTATGACAGAGGCAGTCTCTTTCATTAATAGCCTGGATTTTATTTCTAAGGAAGTGTACCTTCAGCTAAGAACAGAGGCTAACAGCTTTGTTGTCAATTTAAACCAAGTCATAAATACACAATTCTCCTTACCTCTTGAAGAAAAAAAACATCATTATTTGAAGCGAGCATAGTTTTTGGGGCACCTGGGTGGCGCAGTCGGTTAGGCGTCCGACTTCAGCCAGGTCACGATCTCGCGGTCCGTGAGTTCGAGCCCGGCGTCAGGCTCTGGGCTGATGGCTCAGAGCCTGGAGCCTGTTTCCGATTCTGTGTCCCCCTCTCTCTCTGCCCCTCCCCTGTTCATGCTCTGTCTCTCTCTGTCCCAAAAATAAATAAACGTTGAAAAAAAAATTAAAAAAAAAATGAAGCTAGCATAGTTTTTAACGATGAAGATTTACTATTGGTAATTTACATTGGAAAATTAATTAGCTGCTACATTTAACAGTTGAATGACCTTCCAGAACTCTAGTTTATACATAGAAATCATATTGCAGTTCTTGAAGTTTCTATTCTTTCTGAGGTTGGGTAGCCCAGGAGAAGAGTATAATAGTCATCGATACTCTGCATGGACTCACCCAGGATGCCAAGATGTTCCTCTTCAGGGCCCCTCTTCTTTTGATTTGTGAAGGAGGCATCTGTGTACTCACGATAAACCAGCTTTTTATAAGATCCTCCAATTCTTGTAGGACCTTGTTCAAAAAATACCTCTGAAGCACTGCCAAGAGAAAAAGGGTTTAACAGTGGAGTTGAAAACAAAACAGAAAGCAGGTATTCATATAGGATACTAACTGAAGAGAAAAATGATGACCAGTGCTCAGAGGTAATTATTATTCATTATTTATCAAATATCTAAAAAGAAGCAGATGGTACTAGGCACTTCACAGAAGGATGTTCAACTAAAGAGTGGAGACTCATGGTGTAGAGGTTTCACTTTTTCAAGTGAAGGGAAACAATTTTAAGATGGCTCGCGTCAACCCCTGATAGTTATTAGCTATGCTACGATAGTATCTTTTTAACAAATTATAAAAGGTTTAAAAATACAATAGCTAGCTTATTGCATATGAGCACCCACCAGGTACTTAGGAGCTTTCATTTATTATTTGAAACTCCCATAATAAGGTGGCAAAGTTGGCATTATTCTCCCCAGTTTACAAATGGAGAAATTATATCTCAGAGAGGTGTTTGACTTGCCAAAGTCATCCCATTCATCTCTTTTTCCATTTAACAAATGTAGAGGACACATGCTTTTTTTGCCAGGAACCTTGGTATGTGCTGATGGTATAACCATAAGCAAGCTGGACCCATCTCTGTCCACATGGACTTGACAGAGAAGACAGACTGTGAGCCAATCAATGTAATAACATTGATATTAATATCAATATTATTGATTAATTGCATGTGCAATTAACATGCAATAAGCACAGGGTGTTATGGAGCAGTTTGGGGGAAGTGGTAGGAAGAGGCTCCAAAGGCTTTCCAAAGAAAAGGATTTTTAAAAACTATCTAGAAGAGAAGTAGAGTTAAAAAGATGAAGTATAGGGGCACCTGGGTGGCTCAGTCTGTTAAGCAACTGACTTGGCTCAGGTCAGGATCTTGCAGTTCAGTTCGAGCCCTGCTGTGCTAACAGCTCAGAGCCTGGAGCCTGCTTGAGATTCTGTGTCTCCCTCTCTCTCTGCGCCCCCCTTCTCTCTCTCTCTCTTTTGTCAAAAATAATAAATAAACATTTGAAAAAAAGATGCAGTATAGGTTGGGGGGGGGGGAGAATGAGGTGGGTGTTTACAAAGAGGAAATAGCCTATGGGAAGACTCAGAGGAAAGAGTGAATATGTCATGTTTTAGAAAATATGACAGGAGCACAGTGTGCAGGGCAGGGCAAAAGAGAGAATGGGACAGAAGAGAGAGAATGAGGCTTGGAAAGATGGGGGGTGGACAGCAGGACCTTGCTAAAATTTCAGTACTCCATCCCAGAGCAGTGGGAAAGCTTTGAAATATGTAAACATTTAGCATTAGTGTTTTAAAAGGATCCCTCAGGTGAGGAAAAAATAGACACTTTTTGGAGATGTTTAGGATTTAGTGAGATAGTACTTGATGAGGAGAGGAGGAGGGAGTGGGGAAGTGTGGAGTCAATGACGGTACTCAGGTTTGGGGCTTCACTGATGGATGGATAATGATAGTATTCACAGAGAGGAGGAAATTCAGGTATACGGAGAAAACAATGATTCAGATGTCGACATGCTGATTTGGAGGGACCTCATCTAAGCAGGGTGTTTTTAAGCAATTAAAAATGCAAATCTGCAATTTACAAGAGCCTTCTGAGCTGGTGATACAGCTTTGGAGTCATTGCCTCTGGATGTCAGTGTAGATTGGGACTTAAATTTCTGCTTCAGGAATCAGAGACCTGGGTAGAGCCAGGCCCAGCTATTGGCCTGTCATGCATCATTGAGTAAGTTACTTAACCTTTCCAAGTAGATAGGTGACAAAGAAGGCATCTCTTAGGAGGTGATATTTGAGCAGAGACTTGAAACAGGGATGTGGCATAATTTCATCAACACTTTTGAAAGATCACTTTGGGTGCTTTATGGTGAATGGACAGTAGGAAAGGAAGACTGAGAAGGGAAGAATGGCTGGGAAGTTGTGGAACTCACTAGACACATACAGGGGTAGCTGCTGTACCCCAGGGGACGCTATTAAGAAAGTGAAAAGAAAACCTAATGAATGGGGGAAAATATTTGCAAACAATGTATCTGATAAGAGATTAATATCCAGAATATATAAAGAAGTCATATACTTTAACAACCACCACCAACAACAAAAACAAAGAACCCAACTCAACAACAGGAAAAGGACTTGAACAGACTTCTCCAAACACCAACAACATGAAAAGATACTGAATATCACTAGTCATCAGGAAAATGCAAATCAAAATCACAATAAGATACAGTTCCACACTCAAGAAGATGTCTATTGTTTTACAAATGGAAAATAAATATTGGTAAGTAGGTAGAGAAATTGGAACCCTTGTACATTACTGGTAAGCATGTAAAATGGTACAGCCACTGTGGAAAACAGTACGGCTCTTCCTCAAAAAATTAAAAATAGGATTGTCATAGGATTGAGCAATTCCATTCCTAAGTATGTACACAAAACAACTGAAAGCATGGATGTAAACAATACTTGTACTTTCAATGTTAATAGTTGCATTATTCACAATAGCCAAAAAGTAGAAGCAACCCAAATGTTCATCAACAGACTGATGGAAAAATAAAATGTGGTATATGCATACAGTGGAATATTATTCAGCCTTAAAGAGGAATGAGATTTTCATAGATGTTACAACATGGATGAGCCTTAAAAACATGCTAAGTGGAATAAGCCAGACAAAAAGGGACAAATACTGTTATTCCACTTGTAGTAAGTGCCTAGAAGAGGCAAATTCATGGAGACAGAAAGTAGAAGTTATCAGGGATTAGAGAGCTACTGTTTAATGGATACAGACTTTCTATTTAGAAAAATGAGAGTTCTGGAAACAGATAGTGTTGATTGTACAACCTTGTGAATGTACTTAATGCTGCCGGATTGCACAATGTTGTATTTTCATGAAAGAAAAGTAAATAAATTAACTAGTCTAATTATATTCAGTATTTTCTGAGGATTTTGTCAACTATCTGATAACTTTTTTATATCCATTTTTTCGTGGACTCAAAAGTCATATTTCTCAAACTTGGACTCATACCAAACACCTTAGTAAATATTTAGCAGTCTAGTTACTCACTTTCAGGTACCAATTAAAATGTTAATTGCTGAATCAGTTTTTTATGCTTCCTTCCTTTCTTTCTTTCTTTCTTTTCTTAGGGAGGCATACTTTGAAATAATAGTCCTTCTTCTGAATTACCTTCCAGGTGCTGTTAAATTTTCTTGGGTGAAGGTGTCTATTCCAGAGGGTGCGTAGTTCCAGATGATTTCCTCAGCAGCGATGTAGTAATGCCTGACATGTTTCCCAAGGATACTGTCCTCTGATGAAGGCTTGTTACAGTCTTGTACCTGGAAAAAGGCCTGCAGACCAGCTGAAAATCACATGGAAGGAGACACTGGTTAATGGAGCCAATGTTTCTCCCTCCTATTGCCTTGTAAACACCGCTGATGAAATGACAGATGGAAACTGAAGAAATAGACAGCTAGAAACAATATTAAAAATGATAGTAAACAGTTGTAAATAAATTACTGATGGAAAATTTGAGCAGTAAAACTTCCCCTTATGGCACAGAGAAGAGATATTAAGCCCTAGTATTTTTAAAAAAATATTGTACCAATCTTTGTGGGTTTCACTTGGGATGTCTTTCGATGAGAAACAAAAAAGGACACATTAAAAGACAAGTAATAAAGAGAGACTTTGCCGTATTTTAAGGGACGGGGTGGAGTGGAGAAGGGGGAATAGAATGAGCATATATTATTACTGTTCTTGGACAAAACAAAATGGTTATGTACCTGCTGTTCTGGGTCTTCTGAGACCAAGGTGACATTTAATAGTGAGATTATATTTGAAGGTCAGAGTAACATGCCAAAAGACCCAGATTAAAGCTAGTTTCTTCAGGAGATCACTATTACAAACTAGTATTTTTCAAGAACAAGGAATGTTCTTATGTTGAAGAGATGAACGAGGTATTTAGCAAGTTAAACCAAGGAGTAGCTGGACTCAAAGAACAAAGTTGGTTGTGTCTGATAGAACCAAATTAAAACAAACAACAAACAAACTACTTTTCAGCACAGTATATAAATCTTCTGGTGTTTACAATATTGTGTATTTTACAAAGCAAAGAAGTTGTATATACTTCTCAGCGTATACCTATACTTTTAGGACAGAAGAGTAATTCAGGGCCAGTTATGCTTTTTCTCAAATTAATATATTTTCATATTTCATTATTTTGTAAAATTCTAGTCTTTCAGTTTTTTTTATTATATTATGATGCATACCATCATAAGAATAAAATTAAATTACCAGTTCAAAGCTCAGATTATTCTAAAGATATTTAACTTTTAGATTCTTTTAAAAAAATTTTATTTACTTTTAGATTCTGATTCCCAGTTATCACCCCATTAGTAGTGTAACAGATACATGACTCTTTTTTTGGCCGAAAGCTCATTTCAGGTAAAGATGCCTTACCTTTCAGGTGGTTTAGATTCTGACAGCTAAGCATCCATTCTCCAGGACTCTGGGCCACCATAAAAGCTTCAAAGAGGGTAGCAGGAAAGAGATTGACTGTATCAATACGGTAGCCCTTATTTGTCAATACTTGGCCGTGGAAGAAAGCTGAGTGCACATCAATTTCATTACCCATGCCAAAAAGATACCATTTTACTTTGTCTTCTGCACACATGGAGAGTCCTGGGAGACTTCCAAAAGTATATCCATTCACAGCTGTAAGTCAAGATCAGAGATTGTGATTAAAAACATTGGTGCCTGGGATGGTAATAGTTATCTCTATAGAAATAAATATCAATTTGGATTGGAAAATACCTGGCACATGTACTGCTATTCCTTCCTCTGTACCTACATCAGACATTGCTAATCAATCATAGCACTCTTATTTTGGACCTGAATCCAGTCTCAGGATTTTTGTCAACACATTAGCAGATGAACACAATGAAGATGAAACCTATTTTTTCTCTGTTATAAGCTATACACATTAGCTGTGCAGCTGTGTATTAGTATGTGTATATGGGTATTTGTAAATATAATGTATGCATATATATGTGCATATATACAAAATGTACACACGTAGAGTAAATTTTAGAAAGACTGAAGGTTATTTCATAATCAATCACATATCATGTTGATAGTGGTAATATTAATTTCAATTTTTTCTTTTTGCATGTTAGGACTTTGCTGATTTTCTGCAGTGAACATGAATTCCTTGTGTCATAAGAACACAAGGAAAGCTTTTTTCTTTTTTTAGAGATTATAAGTCAAAATTGGAAGAGATGTGACGGCGAAAAGAAGAAATCCAGGGGAAGGATAGTAAGGACCAGTAAAAGAGCCACAAAGACCTAAAAATTCGAAGGCAGAATGGCCCAAGACGCTTTAAAGAAACCTAGGCGGACTTTAATACTCCACTTACAACAATGGATAGATCATCCAGACACAGAATCAATAAAGAAACAAGGGCTCTGGATGATACATTGGATCAGATGGACTTGACAGATATATTTAGAACTCTGCATCCCAAAGCAAAAGAATATACTTTCTTCTCAAGTGCACATGGAACATTCTCCAAGATAGATCACATAATGGGTCACAAAACAGCCCTTCATAAGTATACAAGAATTGAGATCATACCATGCACACTTTCAGACCACAATGCTATGAAACTTGAAATCAACCACAGGAAAAAGTCTGGAAAACCTCCAAAAGCATGGAGGTTAAAGAACATCCTACTAAAGAAGAGTGGGTCAACCAGGCAATTAGAGAAGAAATTTAAAAAATATATGGATACAAATGAAAATGAAAATACAACAATCCAAATGCTTTGGGATGCAGCAAAGGCAGTCCTGGGAGGAAAATACATTGCAATCCAGACCTATCTTAAGAAACAAGAAAAATCACAAATACAAAATCTAAGAGTACACCTAAAGGAAATAGAAGCAGAGCAGCAAAGACACTCCAAATCCAGCAGAATAAGAGAAATAATAAATATCAGAGCAGAAACAAATATAGAATCTAAAAAAACAGTAGAGAAGATCAATGAAACCAAGAGTTGGTTTCTCGAAAAAATAACAAAATTGATAAACCTCTAGCCAGGCTTCTCAAAAAGAGAAGGGGGAGGACCCAAATAGATAAAATCATGAATGAAAATGGAATTATTACAACCAATCCCTCAGAAATACAAGCAATTATCAGGGAATGCTATGAAAAATTATATGCCAAAATGTTGGGGAAGATGGTGGTGTAGGAGGATGCTGGGCTCACGGCGTCCTGAGGATCACTTAGATTCCACCCACACCTGCCTAAATAACCCAGAAAACTGCCAGAAGACTAGCAGAACGGATTCTCCAGAGCCAAGCGTAGATGAGAGGCTCACGGAAGAGAGTAGGAAGGGTGGAGAGGCAGTGTGTTCTACACGGACTGCTGGGAGGGAGCCGGGGTGGATGGGCAGCCCGCTGGCAAAGCAGAGCCCCCGAGTCTCGCTTGCAAAAGCAGAGGGGCCGGACAGAGTGTGTTCTGACAGCAAGCGGGACTTAACATCTGGAAGGTTATAAGTTAACAGCTCTGCTCGGAGAACGGGAGGGCTGGAGGACAACGGGAGAGAGAGTTGTTGAGCCCTGGACGACAGAGCTCAGTTTGGCGGGGAACAAAGGCGCTCACCAGCGCCATCTCCCTCGCCCATCCCCCAGCCAAAATCCCGAAGGGAACCAGTTCCTGCCAGGGAACTTGTTTGCTCCAGGCAAACACCCAACACTGTGCTTCTGTGGATCCATCCCTCTGGCGGGTCTGACTCCCTCCCGGTGCCACAGGGCCCCTCCCGAAGCAGATCTCTGAAGGAAAAGTGAGATGAGCCTGCCCCTCCCACCCCTGTGCACCTTGCCCATCCACCCCAGCTAATACGCCAGATCTCCAGCACCACAAGCCTGGCAGTGTGCAAGTAGCCCAGATGGGCCACGCCACCCCACAGTGAATCCCGCCCCTAGGAGAGGGGAAGAGAAGGCACACACCAGTCTGACTGTGGCCCCAGTGGTGGGTTGGGGGCAGACATCAGGTCTGACTTTGGCCCCGCCCACCAACACAAGTTATTCAAGACAGCACAGGGGAAGTGCCCAGCAGTCCCACACCACTCCGGGGACTATCCAAAATGACAAAATGGAAGAATTCCCCTCAAAAGAAACTCCAGGAAATAGCGACAGCTAATGAACTGATCAAAAATGATTTAAACAATATAACAGAAAGTGAATTTAGAATAATAGTCATAAAATTAATTGCTAGGCTTGAAAACAGTATAGAGGACAGCAGAGAATCTCTTGCTACAGAGATCAAGGGACTAAGGAACAGCCAGGAGGAGATAAAAAAAAATGCTATTAATGAGTTGCAAAATAAAATGGAGACTACCACAGCTTGGATTGAAGAGGCGGAGGAGAGAATAGGTGAACTAGAAGATAAAATTATGGAAAAAGAAGAAGCTGAGAAAAAGATAAAAAAATCCAGGAGTATGAGGAGAAAATTAGAGAACTAAGTGATGCACTAAAGAGAAATAATCTACGTATAATTGGTATTCCAGAGGAGGAAGAGAGAGGGAAAGGTGCTGAAGGTGTACTTGAAGAAATCATAGCTGAGAACTTTCCTGATCTGGGGAAGGAAAAAGGCATTGAAATCCAAGAGGCACAGAGAACTCCCTTCAGATGTAACTTGAATCGATCTTCTGCATGACATATCATAGTGAAACTGGCAAAATACAAGGATAAAGAGAAAATTCTGAAAGCAGCTAGGGATAAATGTGATCTAACATATAAAGGGAGACCGATAAGACTCGTGGCAGATCTCACTACTGAAACTTGGCAGGCCAGAAAGGAATGGCAGGAAGTCTTCAACGTAATGAACAGAAAAAAATATGCAGCCGAGAATCCTTTATCCAGCAAATCTGTCATTTAGAATAGAAGGAGAGATAAAGGTCTTCCCAAACAAAAACTGAAGGAATTCATCACCACTAAACCGGCCCTATAAGAGATCCTAAGGGGGATCCTGTGAGACAAAGTACTAGAGACATTGCTACAAGCATGAAACCTACATACATCACAATGACTCTAAACCCATATCTTTCTATAATAACACTGAATGTAAATGGACTAAATGCACCAACCAAAAGACATAGGGTATCAGAATGGATAAAAAAATAAGACCCATCTATTTGCTGTCTATAAGAGACTCATTTTAGACCTGAGGACACTTTCAGATTGAAAGTGAGGGGACGGAGAACTATCTATCATGCTACTGGAAGTCAAAAGAAAGCTGGAGTAGCCATACTTATATCAGACAAACTAGACTTTAAATTAAAGGCTGTAACAAGAGATGAATAAGGGCATTATATAATCATTACAGGGTCTATCCTCCAAGAAGAACTAACAATTATAAATGTCTATCACCAAATACAGGAGCCCCCAAATATATAAAACAATGACTCACAAACATAAGCAACCTTATTGACAAAAATGTGGTAATTGCAGGGGACTTTAATACTCCACTAACAGCAATGGATAGATCATCTAGACACATGGTCAATAAAGAAACAAGGACCCTGAATGATTATTGGATCAGATGGACTTGACAGATATATTTACAACTCTGCATGCCAAAGCAACAGAATATATTATTGGATCAGATGGACTTGACAGATATATGTACAACTCTGCATCGCAAAGCAAAAGAATATACTTTCTTCTCGAGTGCACATGGAACATTCTCCAAGATAGATCACATAATGGGTCACAAAACAGCCCTTCATAAGTATACAAGAATTGAGATCATACCATGCACACTTTCAGACCACAATGCTATGAAACTTGAAATCAACCACAGGAAAAAGTCTGGAAAACCTCCAAAAGCATGGAGGTTAAAGAATACCCTACTAAAGAAGAGTGGGTCAACCAGACAATTAGAGAAGAAATTAAAAAATATATGGAAACATACGAAAATGAAAATACAACAATCCAAACGCTTTGGGATGCAGCGAAGGCAGTCCTGAGAGGAAAATACATTGCAATCCAGGCCTATCTCAAGAAACAAGAAAAATCTCAAATACAAAATCTAACAGCACACCTAAAGGAAATAGAAGCAGAACAGCAAAGACACCCCAAACCCAGCAGAAGAGAAATAAAAAATATCAGAGCAGAAACAAACAATATAGAATCTAAAAATCTGTAGAGCAGATCAATGGAACCAAGAGTTGGTTTTTTGAAAAAAATAAACAAAATTGATAAACCTCTAGTCAGGCTTCTCAAAAAGAAAAGGGAGATGACCCAAACAGATATAATCATGAATGAAAATGAAATTATTACAACCAATCCCTCAGAAATACAAGCAATTGTCAGGGAATAACATTAAAAATTATATGCCAACAAACTGGACAACCTGGAAGAAATGGACAAATTCCTAAGAACCCACACACTTCCAAAACTCAAACAGGAAGAAATAGAAAATTTGAACAGACCCATAACCAGTGAAGAAATTGAATCAGTTATCAAAAATCTCCCAACAAATAAGAGTCCAGGACCGGATGGTTTCCCAGGGGAATTCTACCAGACATTTAAAGCAGAGATAATACCTATCCTTCTCCAACTGTTCCAAAAATAGAAAGAGAAGGAAAACTTCCAGACTCATTCTATGAAGCCAGCATTACTTTGATTCCCAAACCAGACAGAGACCCAGCAGAAAAAGAGAACTACAGACCAATATCCCTGATGAATATGGATGCAAAAATTCTCAATAAGATACTAGCAAATTGAATTCAACAGCATATAAAAAGAATTATTCACCATGATCTAGTGGGATTCATTCCTGGGCTGCCGGGCTGGTTTAATATTCTCAAATCCATCAATGTGATACATCACATTAATAAAAGAAAACATAATCCTGTCAATCGATGCAGAAAAAGCATTTGACAAAATTCAGCATTCTTTCTTAATAAAGACCCTCGAGAAAGTCGGGATAGAAGGAACATACTTAAACATCATAAAAGCCATTTATGAAAAGCCCACAGCTAATATCATCCTCAATGGGGAAAAACTGAGAGCTTTCCCCCTGAGATCAGGAACACGACAGGGATGTCCATTCTCACCACTGTCGTTTAACATAGTGTTGGAAGTGCTAGCATCAGCAATCAGACAAAAAAAGGAAATCAAAGGCATCAAAATTGGCAAAGATGAAGTCAAGCTTTCGCTTTTTGCATGATATTCCATGTAGATGACATGGAAAACCCGATAGACTCCACCAAAAGTCTGCTAGAACTGATACATGAATTCAGCAAAGTCGCAGGATATAAAATCAATGTACAGAAATCAGTTGCATTCTTATACACTAATAACGGAGCAACAGAAAGATAAATAAAGAAACTGATCCCATTCACAACTGCACCAAGAAGCATAAAATACCTAGCAATAAACCTTACCAAAGATGTAAAAGATCTGTATGCTGAAAACTATAGAAAGCTTATGGAGGAAATTGAAGAAGATTTAAAGAAATGGAAAGACATTCCCTGCTCATGGATTGGAAAAATAAATATTGTCAAAATGTCAATACTACCCAAAGCTATCTACACATTCAATGCAATCCCAATCAAAATTGCACCAGGATTCTTCTTGAAGCTAGAACAAGCAATCCTAAAATTCATACGGAACCACAAAAGGCCCCAAATAGCCAAAGGAATTTTGAAGAAGAAGACCAAAGCAGGAGGCATCACAATCCCAGACTTTAGCCTCTACTACAAAGCTGTAATCATCAAGACAGCATGGTATTGGCACAAAAACAGACACATAGACCAATGGAATAGAGACTCCAGAATTGGACCCACAAAAGTATGGCCAACTAGTCTTTGACAAAGCAGGAAAGAATATCCAGTGGAAAAAAGACAGTCTCTTTAACAAATGGTGCTGGGAGAACTGGACAGCAACATGCAGAAGACCATTCACCATTCACAAAAATAAACTCAAAATGGATAAAGGACCTGAATGTGAGACAGAAAACCATCAAAACCCTAGAGGATAAAGCAGGAAAAAACCTCTCTGACATCAGCCGCAGCAATTTCTTACTTGACACATCCCCAAAGGCAAGGGAATTAAAAGCAAAAGTGAACTATTGGGACCTCATGAAGATAAAAAGCTTCTGCACAGCAAAGGAAACAATCAACAAAACTAAAAGGCAAGCAACGGAATGGGAAAAGATATTTGCAAATGACATATTGGACAAAGGGCTAGTATCCAACATCTATGAACAACTCACCAAACTCCATACCCAAAAAAACAAATAATCCAGTGAAGAAATGGACAGAAGACATGAATAGATACTTCTCTAAAGAAGACATCCAGATGACCAACAGGCACATGAAAAGATGCTCAATGTCACTCCTCATCAGGGAAATACAAACCAAAACCACACTGAGATATCACCTCACGCCGGTCAGAGTGGCTAAAATGAACAAATCAGGAGACTATAGATACTGGAGAGGATGTGGAGAAACGGGAACCCTCTTGCACTGTTGGTGGGAATGCAGACTGGTGCAGCCACTCTGGAAAACAGTGTGGAGGTTCCTCAAAAAATTAAGAATAGATCTACCCTATGACCCAACAATAGCACTTCTAGGAATTTACCCAAGGGATACAGGAGTGCTGCTGCATAGGACCACTTGTACCCCAATGTTTATAGCAGCACTCTCAACAATAGCCAAATTATGGAAAGAGCCTAAATATCCATCAACTGATGAATGGATAAAGAAATTGTGGTTTGTATATACAATGGAATGCTACATGGCAATGAGAAAGAATGAAATATGGTCTTTTGTAGCAACGTGGATGGAACTGGAGAGTGTGATGCTAAGTGAAATAAGCCATACAGAGAAAGACAGATACCATATGTTTTCACTCTTATGTTGATACTGAGAAACTTAACAGAAGACCATGGGGGAGGGGAAGGGGGAAAAAAAGTTACAGAGAGGGAAGGAGGCAAACCATCAGAGACTCTTAAAAACTGAGAATAAACTGAGGGTTGATGGGGGGTAGGAGGGAGGGGAAAGTTGGTGATGGGCATTGAGGAGGGCACCTGTTGGGATGAGCACTGGGTGTTGTATGGAAACCAATTTGACAATAAGTTTCATATAAAAAAATAAAAATAAAATAAAGAAACCTAGGATCACTATTCAAACTGGGTGGTCCTAGAGATAAGATAGAAATTGGTTCTGGGAAGCACCATGAATGTATGTGATACAACAGAGGTACAACCAGACCTATCCAGACTAGACCTTGAGTATCTTTTTCTAACATCTATTTTGTTAGCGCATAACAAAGGCAGGATTGAAGTATAGACAGGGGACCTTCCAGCCAGAAATAAACAAAAGTTGGGGGGAAAAATCTGTACTTTGTTAATTAGTTTGTTTTTCTGCTTTGGTAGTTATTTTTGTATTCTCGGTTTCTGAGTAAAGGTAATTTTCAAGAAGCTGAATACAAACAAATAAAAAGCCATACTTATTGGTCTAGTTGGTGTTAAGAGATTTAATTTCTTATGCAAATTCTGAGTGATAGACAACCTTACTAAGCTCATTATTTTGAGTCTGAGAATTGAGGAGCCTAGGCAGTAAAGAAAGCATTTCTAGAAGAAATAAAGTGAATTAAAAGATAGAAAAAAAAATGATGCAGAGGGACAATGTATATATAAAAGAAATACCTTTTAGAACTGTAGTTTGAGCTATATTAAGTATAGTTCAATGCTTTATGATATAAAGATAATTTTCAGCATTTAGTTTAATAATTGTAGGCGGCCTCAAATAAAATTTAGAATGAATTTGGAGAATAAACAAACATATAAATAAATATAACATACGTATGCATTAAACCAAAATTGATGATGTTTTCTCCTTATTAGTTTGGGAACAATTTGGTGTATCCAGTTTTACCTGGCACAGAGTTTTGATTTGATCTGTTTAGCTAAATATGAAGTTGCAGGTTTAATATGCTTTCTTATCAGGGCCAGAGATTAGAAACACACTACTTATTCATGTGAACGAATAGATCTAGCAGACTTAATGGATCAAGAAAAATAAGATTAAGTTAACACGCTTTCTGTAATCTTACAATACATCCTGTTACTCTCTTGGAAATCTTCGTTATCTTCCTCAACTTTCTCTGGTTCAGAGCAGTAGGTTTTAATGTTGTCATATAGGTACCAGCTGAGATTTTCATCCACCACAGAAAACATCAGCACAAATTCTTGGTCAATATTTTTTTCTTTTTCTTGATCCAGAGAATCTGAAGTGAAAATTACTATTTTAGTAGAAGTTACTCTTTAGCATGTATTTTTAGCAGGTGATTTATAGCTTTAAAATTTTACTTTTCTAATACACCCCCAATCTGGATTTGTCACTTCTGTTTTACAGATGGAAACACCAGGAAACTTTATGTTCAGTATCCTGAGCTTACAGATACTCATATATCTGGATGCCCATTGACCATGTAACTATTCAATGCTTTTTTGGCAAATGAGAAGGTTGGAATTCAAAGTTGTGTGTGTATCTTCTGGTGCCTACATCCACAAACTAAGACAGTAAGTCTTTGAAGGTAACTCATTCTGTTCAAGTGAGAATTAGCTTTCAAGCTCTTTTTTTTTTTTTTTTAAGTAGGCTTCAAGCCCAATGTGTGGCTTGAACTCATGACTGTGAGATCAAGACCTGAGCTGATGCTTAACTGACTGAGACATTCAGATGCCCCTGGATTTCAAGCTCTTGAGCTGCATTGTCTTTTTCATGATGCTGGAAATAGTTACTGTGATATTATATTTACCAACGCAATGCAGGTAACTACAGATCTAACACCATGGAGTGCCACTAAGGGAGTCACTTCTGGTAAAATCACACATCTCTTCAACACCACTGTTGGAAACTGGATACAGCAAACCTATCTTCCAGGAGAGCATGTTTCTTGCAGCGTAGTAATGGGTGTGAATACTTGTTCCATTTATTTCTTCTTCTTCTCCTGCCCTGCTGTTTTCCCCTTTTTATCTAGATTCACTCCTTCTCAACCTTACCTACTCAGTCATAACACAGAAGATTTGACTTCTATGTTAAAAAACAAACTCCTCTGTCTCTTGCCTGTTGGTCATACACTGTGAGCAACAATGAAAAAATTTACCTTTTTTACAGAATATTAAAGGTCCGATGAGTCCTGAGGCGATATCTTTTGGAGCATCAATGTGGGAATGGTAAATCCTGGTCACACAATTGCTATCTTCCTCACCAGGACTTTGCTCTTCGGTGGCGTTCATTACATATGTGTACTGCTCACCAGGATGCACTTTGTCATCTGCTTTGTGAAAATCTGTGGTGTTATCAGGATAGATGGCCCCTAAGAAGCAATACACAGTGAAGTTACAAAGTGAATGTATTTGAACTTAAAAGAGAGAATAGATGATTCATTAATTTATTTGGCAAACGTGTATTCAACTTGTAGTATGTGCCCCTTTGGGAATGTAGTGATGTCCTATTTGAACACACAAGCGTGAGAGGCCAATGACTAGGGGGTCTGGAAGCTTCACCAAAAATTTGGTTGTTATTTTTTAACTTACTGAATACTTACTGAATCTTAAGGGAGTAGGAATAGAGCATAGTGACTTCTGGTTTGCAGTGTAAAGAACCACTTTTGCTCTGGAGTCATGGTATGGAAGTATGAACAAAATGGCTACTCTCTCTTATCATTTGAGACATCTTATAGGATGTCAAGTTTCCACCCATGAACTATGGATTTTTAAAAATTCTGTACTTTTACTTTTGGAAATTTCCAAAAATACGTAAAAGTTGAGGAAATAATATGATGAACTTCCATTTACCCATCAACCAAGCTTTAATAGTGATAAACCCAAGACCAATCCTGTTTCATCTACACCCCCACCCACTCTTAACCCCATCACCATCGAATTAATTGTAAAGCAAATCCCAGGCATCATATCATTTCACTAATAAATACTTGAATATATACCTCTAAAGGATAAGAACGGTTTTTTCTTTAACATGAAGACAATATAACTACCATGCCTTAAAAATGATTAATACCCTACTATGCCATGAATTTATAAAAAAGAAAGAAGATGGCAGTCAGCCTCTAAGCTATGAATGTAACTGTTTATTTCAGAAAAACAAATAAAAATATATGGTCAAAACATTCACCTTCTAAAGCAAAGCCTCTGTAAAAAAGAAAACTAATAATTTTAAAGCTCTAATTTTATCTTAATTTCCAAACTTAATCCTTATAATTTCAACTAACATGGTCTCCGCATTTTTGCTTATAATGCCTGACATTCATTGAGCTATTACCATGTACATCATTGTCCCTATTTTATACACGAGGAAACTGAAGCGCAGAGAATTTAAGTAACTTAGCTGAGATCATTATTCAGCCAGTGAAAGACAAAGCTGCACTTGAAGCTTTGTCTATTACTTTCAAAGTCCTCGCTCTTATCCATAACAAAACCCCACCTCTTTTTATCATTATCATCAACAAGTACTAAAAATGATATCACAGACACCAAAGCTATTCTTTGTTCTTCCTGTACCATCTTTAAGGTTTCTAAGTCCTACATTCAAATGACCTTTCCGTTAATTGTATCTCAGATGCGGCTCTGGGGTCATCCAGCCATGTGTACCATTTGACTGATGCAAGAGACTACTCAGACTGCCTTAGGTAGGACAGAGTTAATCCAGAGTTAGGATGGTACGTGACAATGACCACAGTATGGTCACGTGTAGGAACTTTAGAGTTAAGACAACCCCTATCTTGAGTCCTGTTTCTTCCCTCTGGATGTTTGCCTTTTCTAGGCCTTCATGCACGTTGCCTAGTCCTCTCATTCTCTTTGGCTGGCGAGTTGCCAGGCACTGGTAGGGAAGTCCCAGCTCTCGCTGCCTCTCACTGTATAGTCTACCCAAGAGTTCTTTCACACAAGCAAGTGCAACCAAGGGAAACACAGCATAGTAACACACTTACACGTCTTCTCCAGGAGGGGAGGCCATAATCTTAGATGTTAAAAAAAAAAACAAAAAAAGTGCTCCTACTGAAAATTACGAGGAAATTCCAGCTAGAATATGAGCTGAACTTACCCTCATGTTCCTTATGGTAAGTTACTCCATGTGGATGGAAAGTGTAGGGCCTAGAGGCAAAGTTTTTTAGGTGAACATAAACTCTATCTCCAGTTTCAGCTTTGATAACAGGGCCTAAAAACCCCAGCCAGACAGGTTTTTCTATAATTGTGCTAAAAGTTCTGTCTGTGTACTGAACATAAAGGGCCTTCTTATACAACCTTCCAATTCTATCTGGGCCATTTTGAAGATAGATGTCTGAATGTTCCCTGCAAAAGAAAAGAAGACAACTCTATCAGAAGCCATCATTTCTGGGGATAACATTATAACATCTCATGTAATTAAAGAGAAATTAATGACCATATCACATCAAATGTTTGCCTGTTATTGTAGGGGTGCTTCCAAAAATGAAGAGGTGAGCTGGCACTTACCCTCCTATTTTAAGTATGTGAGGCGTCCCGCATCAGGTGTGATAGCAGCGAATCATGTGTGAAGCCACCATTAAAATCTGGTGTATCTCACCAGACTATTTTTCTACAGGATTTTTATGTTACAATACAGAAACATTATGAAGTCGAATACAAAGTGAAAGTAAAATGTTAGGGTAAAGCAGTTAAGACCTTACTCATCTATTACTCTTTCAGCTACCGGAAGAAAATGAGTTTATAAGCAGTGAGTCCGGATATTTGAGACTTCAGAGTGTGTATATATTTTGTTTTCCTAAATACATAAAATTAATGATGCTATACTAATCCTACATTTTTTATTTCCTTTAGCAGCACTAAATCAAGATCGGAATTGATGTGTGCAGTGTATGTGGGTTTTAAAATTACCTTTGGATGCAAATTACCCTTATGTTCTTTTAATCCCTTGCTACCGAAAATGTTTGACTAGTGAATGTTTATATTCTGCTTTGTGGCTGATTAATAGTTGCTCGAAACTTTTCTAAAAATGTTAGCAAAGTAAATTGTAGGGCGGGGCAGGGGTGGGGGGAAAAAGGAAGAAAAGAAAAGGGAAGAAAGAAAGTGGGTTTGGTGATCACACTTTTAAAGTGATTCTTAGGCTGTCCTTAACAGAAGGCTCTAAGTAGCTCATTGGGATCTGTTGGTGAGTAACAACATCTACCCATTTAGGAGCACGCACCGAAAACCTGGACTTTGGCAAGCCCCTCCACAAATGGGATCTCCTCCGATAGAATAAAAAGTGCTAACACTCAGGCTGATGATCTGGGGGTTGTGCTTCTTGGTGTGAGTGTGTGTGCTGTGGACTTTCACCTCAGGGATCTTTGATGCCTCACCATTTCTTCTTAATTCCTGTGGAGCCGGCTGAACTGACTGAAGAATAAACTTTGTCTTGTCTCCTCAGCTGTAAGCTCCTCGGAAAGAGTGAGAAATACTTCTCCTTCTTTTCTTCAAGACGAGAGGAGGGCTTGTCTGGAAGCTCTGAACTTCCCTTGCTGCAAAGTTTAAAGGCCCAGCTTTTCAAAACTCTAGAGCTGTAGCCCAATATTTCCTAAGTTTTGATGTGCGTACGAATCTACTGAGGCCCTTGAGGAAATGCAAGCTCCTGAGCCCCAGCCCCATTTATTCTGATTGCTTGCTTCTGGGGCAGGCCCAGACGTTCATAGTTTCTAACACCCAGCTGTGTTCTATTGCAGGCAGGCTGCTCTGCGCTCATGGATAACCTGAGCGGGAGGCTCCGAAGTGAAGGAAAAGAGAGCTGCCTAATCCCAGAGGCAGTGGGATTTCTTGGGACTGTGAGACAGAAGGGTGGCAGGATCTGTTTCCAGGCCATACCCTGGTGGCGGCCAGACCTCTGTTGGTACAGTTGCATGAGGACATCCGATTAAGCCTGAGTGCCAGAGGCAGTGGTGGTCCTGGAGGCTGAGTTTGAGTGGCAGCAGGTGTTGGAAACAGCAGAGCACCACGCACTGGACTGACCAGAGGACATCGACCATTAGGATCCCATCGTTGGCACCACATACCAAGGACCCCATTTTTCCTGGATTGTGTGAACTCCAGGATTCCAGATTGTTCACTGAAAAATGAACCCTTTTGATGGGAAGGGGGCCAAGCTGGAAGTTAGAAAAACAAAGAAGAGGCATCCTTTGTTTTATTTCTCTCAGTTGGTTCCATTTTCTAATTGTTGTGGTTTCCATTTTGTTAGAATGAAATAGAAAAATGGATTCAGGAAGGCTCAGAGAGACTTCAAGGGCATCCAAATGCACGGGAAAACAGGACAGGGGTGTGAATTCTTCCTCTAAAACTGCAGCATTCGTATTAACAGAAATGGTCTTAACAAGTGGATGTTTTAACAACAGCAAAATTCTGAGGCACTGAAGACCATTGAGATTGAAAGCAGATTCCTGCAGTACTCAGTGCTGCAAGGAGGTTAGCAAGAGTACAGTGTTAGTCTGGCATACGGCTGTAGCAAAGCTCACAGCGCAAAGACAGAATTCCTCTCTAGTCACCAGACGACCCTGGCCCGCTCAGTCTTAGGCCCATTCACATCTGAGGGTAACTTTTCTCCAGCATCTCTTATTGCTAGGAGATGAGTCCTGGTGATATTTTTTTTATTTAAATTTGTTTTAATGTTTATTTTTGAGAGAAAGGGAGAGAGACAGAATGTGAGTGGGGCAGGGGCAGAGAGAGAGAGAGCGAGACACAGACCCTGAAGCAGGCTCCAGGCTCTGAGCTGCGAGCACAGAGTCTGACGCAGGGTGAGAGGCCACAAACCGTGAGATCATGACCTGAGCCAAAGTTAGATGCTTAACTGACTGAGCCACCCAGGTGCCCCTCCTGGTGATACTTAAATAGAGATTCTAATCTTTGTTCTAAAATGCCCTGTTGAGGGGCGCCTGGGTGGCTCAGTCGGTTAAGTGTCCGACTTCAGGTCACGATCTCGCAGTCCGCGAGTTTGAGCCCCGCGTCGGGCTCTGTGCTGACAGCTCAGAGCCTGGAGCCTGTTTCAGATTCTGTGTCTCCCTCCCCTGTTCATGCTCTGTCTCTCCCTGTCTCAAAAATAAATAAAACGTTAAAAAAAATTTTTTTTAAATAAATAAACGTTAAAAAAAAATAAAATGGGGGCGCCTGGGTGGCGCAGTCGGTTAAGCGTCCGACTTCAGCCAGGTCACGATCTCGCGGTCCGTGAGTTCGAGCCCCGCATCGGGCTCTGGGCTGATGGCTCAGAGCCTGGAGCCTGTTTCTGATTCTGTGTCTCCCTCTCTCTCTGCCCCTCCCCCGTTCATGCTCTGTCTCTCTCTGTCCCAAAAATAAATAAACAAAAAAAAAAAAATAAAATAAAATGCCCTGTTGATACACATTTTACATAGGTCAAAGTTTTAAAATAGCCCTCAAATTCTTTTTTATTGAATTTTTAAAAGTGTATTTATTTATTTTTGAGAGAGAGAGAGAGAGAGAGAGTACAAGCGGGGGAGGGACAGAGAGGGAGAGAGAGAGAATTCCAAGCAGACACTGCACTGTAAGTGCAGAGCCTAAGGTGGGTCTTGAACTCATGAACCGTGAGATCATGACCTGAGCCGAAGTCAGAGGTTCAACAGAATAAGCCTCCCAGGCGCCCAGCCCTCAAATTCTTAAGGCTTCATTCAATACAGTGTGTATTGATACTTTCTGAACATGACTCTGAAACATTTGGGAGTATGTCACGTCCTGTTCCAATAAAATTCAGTGGGCTTTGCCAGAATGCCTTCACTGCACATTTCTCCCATATTAATCACCTCCTGAACCAGGACAAGCATTGCCCAATCTTCAGGGTTCACTCTTTGTACACAGAGATTTGGGGGAGGCAAGAATTGCTTTTAAAGTAGTTGCTCTGAAGTTATATTCAGAGTTTTTAACATTTGGAATTGCTTTTGTACACATGGCAGTATGCAAAATATGTTTCCCATCTTGTTTTGTTTTTTTTTTTTTAAACAAAATGAACTCTTGACCAAATTGGGAAATATTTCACATCATGTGATACTTTGGGGTACGTCTATTTGATTATGTGCTGTCTACAAAGGAACATCAAAGGGTCATTAGGAGGTATCTATTTAATTTCAAGGGCACAGGGGCACCTGGGTGACTCAGTTGAGTGTCAGACTTCAACTCAGGTCATTAGCTCACAGTTTGTGAGTTCAAGCCCCACATCAGGCTCACTGCTCTCAGCACAAAACCCCTCTGTCCTCCTTGCTCTCTGCCCCTCCCCCACTTGCGCTTTCCGTCTCTCAAAATAAACATTAATTTCAAGAACATAGTGTGGGGACTAGGGTCAGTTACTGGAAGTTTGCAGTAAGTTTGCCAGTTATTCAGTCAAAAGAATCTATTATAGTTGTTCTTTGAATCAAGCAAATAATTCATGTTAATTGTAGATCTTTCTGTTGACAATTGTAACATGCTCTTTTCTATTCATTACAAAGATATTGTCTCCCTCTCAGTAATCATATCCCACCTTTTTATCCCCCCATATTCTAGAATCCTATAGCCAACTCTTATAATTTCTGGCAGATTCAGACTCAGAACTGAGTTTTTAATGGTAGTGGAATTAAAAATTTTATACTGACTCAGTAAGATGATAATAAAGTTACATCTTTCCATAAATTCAGAATGTACTTGAATGGTCTTGGCTTATGTTTAGACTTGATTACTGAAATGTCGGTAATGGGAAAAGTTTCTGGATTCTTGTCTTCATCGGTTGAGACACAGGACATTAGTTTTCCATTGCCAAATAACAAATTGTCACATAGTAGCTTAAAAGAACACCCACTGATTGTTTCACAGCTCAGTGGGTCAGAAGTCTGGCATGGCATGACTATCTTCTCTGCTCAGGTTATCACAAGGCTGACATCAAGGTGTTGGCTGGTCTGAGCACTCATCTGGAGGAGCTGGAGAAATCTGCTTCCAAGCTCATTCAGATTATTGGCAGAATTCAGTTCACTGTGATAGGATTGAAATCCCCACTTCCTGGCCATCTGTAAGCCAAGGACCTCACCTGCCTCCTCAGGGCCACCTGTATTCCTTCTCAAGTGGCATCTTCTATCTTCAAGTTAGCAGCAGTTTGTTGAATCACCTCAAATCTCTTTTCTTCTTTCTCTCCTTCTTCTAGAGAATTCTTTGGTTTAGATTAGGCCCACCCAGATCATCTCCCTATTTTAAAGTCAACTGCACCACTGAATATAACACAGATCACAGAGTATTCGCTCACCATACGGACAGGTTCTGGAGGTCTAGAGCCACCTCTAACATGGTGGATTAGGAGATGGGGCCTTTGGGATGCACTTAGGTCATAAACATGGAGCCCTCATACATGGGATTAGGGCCTTATAAAACATGCTCCAGAGAGATTTGTAGCTTCTTCTACCATGTGAGGACACAGTGAATAGGCTACTATAACCAGGACTAACCAGGAAGAGAGCTCTTACTAGAACATGGCCATGCTGGTACCTTGACTTTGAATTTCTCAGCCTCTAAAACTGCAAAATACATTTCTGTATTCTTCTGTGGTATTTTGCTATAGCAGCCCGAAGAAACTAAAACCGCTGGACATGCTGGTAATCAGACACAAAGAGGAGAGAAACAAGTTGCTACCTAAACTCATCTATACAAAAAGTTTAGCATAGTGTTGGCGAAATTGCTGAATCTGTGTTCAACAGTCACAGTTAGATGTAATTGAAAAAAAAAAAAAAAAAAAAGATCACAGGCAGAGTGAGCAGCGCCATCTAGAGTCCAAAGATTCTAGGCTGTCCTTGAAGCCACGGATGATCAAACCAATGTTGCAAAACCTCCCTAAACACAGACAAGACACAAGAATATTTAAAACCAAAGGAATCCTCTGACCCCCACCTCCCCTCCCCATTCTTTTTTTTTAAAAAAAATTTATGTTTATTTATTTATTTTTGAGAGAGAAAGACAGCGACCACAACAAGTAGGGGAGGGGCAGAGAGAGAGACACAGAATGTGAAGCCGGCTCCACGTTCTGTACTATCAGCACAGAGCCCGTCACCAGGCTCGAACTCACGCAGAACCCCAACTCACAAACTGTGAGATCATGACCGAGCCGAAGCCGGATGCTTAACCGACTGAACCACCGAGGCGTCCCTCCCGGCCCTGTTCTTAATAAACTCCCTCTCTCTTCTGTCTTCTCTAGCTTCTGGTATTACAGACTTCTTCATTGAAGCATGCTTGGAGCAATGTCTTGCACTTTGCTTATGCTCAGTAAAGCTGATTTGATTTTTAATCATGAGTAATAGCAGAAGAATGGTGGATGGGGGCTTGGTGTAAAGCAGACTTTTATTTTTTTTAATGTGTCTTGTTTCCCTATAGAAACCATGTATAATTTACATGTATTTAATCAGGGAAAATCTTGCATTCATACAAAATAATTTGGTGAAGTCATGAAAATAGGTCCTATTCCTAAGAAGAGAATACTACCTCAAAACCTGGTTTAAAAAAAAATTATTGTAGGATGTATTAGTTTTGTTTACAATCAGTTATTTTTAGGTCAGAAACTTTGCTTACTGTATATCACTAAATTAATAATTTAACAGATATTATTAGCAGCTATGTATTTATTTTTTACTGTGAAAAATGTCAAACATACATAAAATGAATGAGAATAGCATATACCCATCAATAGAACCAACAATTATGAAGATTGGGATACTTGTTTAGCTATTTTTAAAGATATAATCTTAGCAGCTGATTGTCATTGGGTTCATTTATGCTTTATCAGCATTAAAATGCATTTTAAAAAATTTTGTAATGTTTTTATTTATTTTTCAGAGAGAGAGAGAGAGAGAGACAGAGCATGAGCTGGGGAGGGGCAGAGAGAGAGGGAGACACAGAATCTGAAGCAGGTTCCAGGCTCTGAGCTGTCAGTACAGAGCCCGATGCAAGGCTGGAACTCGTGAACCGCGAGATCACGACCTGGGCTGAAGTTGAATGCTCAACTGACTGATCCACCTAGGCAACCCTAAAATGCATTTTTAAAAGTAGTAAACATGGGGTTTAGTGATAAATGTTTAATTGGCATTATTAAGACTGATGACCTCAGTATAAACTTCATTATAAAAACATCAAGAGCTATACTTGTGCTTTTCTATATTGTATGGTGACTATTGCTTGAAATAAGAGGGCTTACACCTGAAACAGGAAAACATTTAAGTAACACAGAGGTTTTTTTGGCGGGGGGGCATCACAATAGCTATCTCACATATTTTGTGCATGTCTGATGTACCTCGCATTGTACTAAGAGCTTTACGTGCACCCACTCTTCAAAGAACCCGATAAGGTAGTTTTGTTATCTCCATTTTCCAGATTAGCATGCTAACGCTGAGAAAGAGAAACTTAATTAACTGCGAGTCAACTAACAAGTCTTAAGCACAGTCATGGTTATTAAAATTGTATTTGATTTTTATAAATGATGTTTTAAAGGATTAAAAATCATTTTAGTCTTACCTGCTAATAATCAATAAGTGGTATAATCAACATAACATTTTGTACTGTTGTTATTTAAATTAAAGTACTTCTGCACAAACAGACAAGAAGACTGAACCCTGATGAAAGATGCAATATCGACCAGAGGAGGTAATAAGCCCACACAGATCCCCCAGGACCAAGGGGAAATCAGTCGAGCAGCCTTCCCACCCCACCCCCCACCAAAACGTGCCCAGGAATTTAGAGGAGTTTTATTAGTTTCCCGGATTTTAAGTCCACATTTTGGACTTGAATACATATACATATACTTGAATACATATACAACAAATTAATAAAACATTTTATCTTCTTCCCTTTATTTTTTAATTGATAACTTATAAATTTGGTCTGTACACAATAAAAATAGTGACTTACCTGTCAACTGAAATTAGTCTCTTTTCCCCATTGTCAGGAGCGTAGTTCCAAGTTGTTTCGATAATCCCAATGTAGTAATGTTTCTCTTTCGCCCAGGCTGAGTTACTATATAAAAGTAGAAAAAGACCCAGCAGCAAAATCTTCATTTTTTTTTTCCCTCGTGCAGCCTGAGAAGCAACAAAGTGAAATCAGAAGCAGGCAATTTTATAAATAAGGCTTTCTTCCTTTATTTGCTTGATTGACACATCTTCAGGTTGCACAAAAGTAAATTGTTTCGTAAAAGCAAATAACGTTTCCCACTTCGGCTCAGTTCTCGTAAGCCCAGGGGGAAAAAAAAGGTTTCTGTTGCCAGGCTTCTCTGATTACGAATAAAAAAGCCAACAGTTATTGTTGGAGCCACTAGAGTGTGCATAACTCTGCTTTCCTCCATTTGTTGTGTAAATTCCAGGAGGGCAAAAATCATCTCTAAATGCTCCCTTTGTTCCTCAAACAATATGCCACAGTACAGCGCTCTGCTCGCAGTGAACTGTTAATAAATCATGAGGAAATTAGGCAAAATGGATTAAAATGTGTCACTCTTTACTTTTGAAATGGCTAACAATACTTGATTGCAACTTGAGGATATGAAGTGTGATATTTAGCATGCCAAATTTAAGTATCCCACAATAAGAATCTTATTGTGAAGGATTTATCTATTTTGTATGCTCTTAACACATCTGCATAGAAAGTTTGCCAAATTATTCTGCATTACTATATGCAAAATAACTAGCAAAGCATAACAGGGGGTGATAATTCTGTTTTATCATTAAAGAAAGCAGACATAAGTAGATCTGTTTTCAAAGGCAAAGGTTGGTCTTAGTAAATAGGGGCTTATTACCCTAAGTGAATACAAGTTTATTAACAGAAAATCCTGGTTGTAACACTGCACATTTTGTGTTAATATAATCCTTCAATGCATTTTATGTATTTGTCCTGAGTTATTTATAGAAATAGATTGGCATAGGAGAAAGAACCCTGATGTTTGCATAATTCATTAATTTAATAAGTATTAGTGAGCGACCCCACTGTGTGCCAGACCCTGTTTCAAGTGCTGCAGATACAGCAGTGAATAAAGCAGACATGAAACCCTACCTTCATCAGCTTATGTTCTGCTTGCAAGAGACTGGTAATGTACAAATGAAGAGAGAACACAGCTAGGATTAGCAACAAGTGCTATGGAAAAAAAAAATCAGAGAAGGACAATAGTAAGTACCAGGGAAGACAGCAGGATGAAGATCAAAATCTGATGGCACCACGTCATATCAGGCAAGAAACTTAACCTCAGTTTCCTCACCTGTAAAACCTCAGTCTGAGAGAACTATTGTCCCAATGGTAATTGAAATGATCTACTAAGTTAAGGCATAGAGATACTTCTCCCACCAGCTTATAATAATCTTAAGTAATTGCCCTGATACAGAAAACTGAGTTCCAATGCTCGGTATGTCCCAAGACCTCCTTCTAGAGCCACCTTTAACTATTGTGCCCTCATGTCCACTGAGAGGAACACTGGCCAAAATCTGTGCCTTGCAAGATGCTGTTCCTTTTAAACATTGGTGTCCAGAGGGGCTCCTATTCCCAAGTGTTCTACTTGGAGGGGACATCATTTAGCAGTGCATACTCCCAAAGGGAGAATGGCACAAAGCCACTGTATGAGCCAATAGCTTTCTGAGCATTTCCTTCTTTCTCATTCTCTACTCCATGCTCAAACTCAGCCCTGAGAGATGGGAGGACAGTGATCAGATCACAGCAATAATCCCTGAAGTCACTTTTTTCAGTAAGTCTACCCCATTCCCACCAAATTAATTAATTAATTAATTAATTAACACACACACACACACACACACACACACACACACACGCAGCTCAGGTAGTACTATGGAGGGCTCCAGAATGTATACTTCTAGCACCACTTACATTGGTGGTGAAATGAAATGGTTAAACAGTAATACTCCTGGCCAGTGGGAGTAAATATTTTATGTTGCAATGCAGAGAAGGTCAGGAAGTCCACATTTCTGTCCTGTTTTGTGACAGTTACCCTTCCCATAAAGCTGCTGAGTGGCAGGAAGTAGGGAGAATGCGCTGAGCCTCAGGACTGTCTAAATAAGCACTGTGGGCTAATAAGCAACCAGCCATTGACAGGGTCATTTAACACTGCAAATCTTACAGTAATTCCAGAGTTGGTACTCAAAAGTGAACTTTGAATAATGCTGCAATTGAGAATTTCTGCACTCCAGAAATGTGTCACAGCAGCATAAACTGGGGTGACACAAGAAGAGCAGAGGGCCCACCAGGAGAGGCTTAGCTGACTTGGAGCATTGCAAGAAAGAAGAGAAGAATCTAGACAGGACCAAGTAGCTTATCCACTTGGCTGTGTCTGTCAGAAGGCTGTTATCTCAGAACCCTGGGGTATATCTTTGTAGTTTGTTATAAATAATCATTGCATACTTAGAGTTACATCGCACAAATTTTAATCATTTTCCACAATTTCTTTCTTCTTTCTTTCTTTCTTTCTTTCTTTCTTTCCTTCTTTCTTTGTTGTTGTCTGAAAGATTTCTGGATTGGGTGAGTCTTACGTGCATTTAGCAGTTAAGGTCCTGGGGCTGATAATGGCTAAAATCAAGGAAGCTTTTGTTTTATTTCTGTTCTGGCAAGATTTCCTGCTTATACCCCCCAGATTCTTTTTGGTTGATCCATGAAGCTTTTAACATGATAAATCAGAATTATTGAGAAACAAACTGCCAAGGACAGTCTTTCACTCTGTGACAGCAGGAAACACTCACTATAAAATAGCAGTCTGTTCATGACCAGTCAGACCACCATGATGTTATCTTTTTACAGGAAATTGTGCAACTCTGGAATGTTATCGGCAAGTGGGGTCACACGAAGAACTCTGATAACCAGCCCCCTGACTTGAACTAGTATAGCACCGGCTTGGCTGATCTTCTCCTCTACTGCTCAGTTCATGACTATTTAGGGAGTGTCACATAGATGGGGCTCTGGTTGCTCCATCCCCTTTGGCTGCCCATTAGTGGGTCAAGGTTAGGCTCATCACCTTCTGGCAGGTAGAGGGGTCACAGGCGGGGGAAGAGAAAGCCTAGATTCTAATCCCACAAAGCCTTGCTGGTGTCGATGTGTACATTACAATGGAGGAGATTTGTTTTTTAATGGCATTATATTTTAATGGCCATTCTTGTTTTCTTACTACCATGAACAATGTAGAAATCAAAGCATATGATTTATTAGCAATGGAAGAGAACCAAAATAGTAGAATCACTTTGTAATTATTTTTTTAATGTTTATTTACCTGCGAGAGCAAGAGAGAGAGAGTGCACGAGAGTGGAACAGAAAGAGAGACAGGGAGACACAGAATCTGAAGCAGGCTCCAAGCTCTGAGCTGTCAGCACAGAGCCTGATGTGGGCTCCAACTCACATACCACAAGATCATGACCTGAGCCGAAGTCCAAGGCTTAACTGACTGAGCCACTCAGGCTCCTCTAGAATTACTTTTATAAAAGATTAAAGAATAACTTATTCACAAGGCTTAATTACATGCAACTTCAAATATGTGACTTTCTTCCTCTCTTGCCATGTTGACCCCATTCCCTCTTGCTTCTATTCCATGCGGGGGTAATACATTCTGTATAGCTCTTATCACTTTGAAATCTGCCTGGGTCTTAATTTACAAAAGATAATGACACATTGGTGATGACGTAAAGAGGCCAATGTCACTGAAAGAAGAGTTACAATTCCCCTAGAAACAAGAAGCATGAACATTACACAGGGTCACGTGGGGAGGCAACAGAGTTGTTCAGGAGGCAGAAGTAGAGACTGGGGAAGCATAGGCCACAGCCTTTATTGGGGTTTGTGTGGGAAAGGCGAGGCAGGGCAGAGTAAATAGCTTATGATTGGCTAGTCTGAATAATCATAATGGACTTTGGGGCATAGGAGCTGTCTCTAGTTGTTTGATACTTGGCTCAGATTGATTTAGGGCAGAGGAAATATGGGCTTAGTGTGTGAGTTAGATAAAGGAGTTGGGGGTATGGAATCTGGGATTGGTTGGTTTGCATATGAAAGTCTGGCTCATCTGCAAGCTGTTCACTATCTCTATGAATTACCTAGCTCTGCGGGGGTGGGGGGTGAGGGGGACAGTCTTTTCCCAACTAGCATGATCCCCCAAAGATGTCAAAGCATCATAAAATATTGAAAATTAAAAACATGATGAAAGCATATTTCCTATTGGAATTATCTGTTTATGTGACTGTCTCCTCAATTAGACTGGGCTTTCTTGGGGGACCAATGACTATGCCTTGTTTTGTGTTGAATCCTAGGCATTTAGCATCATGGTTGACACACAGCTTAATAAAAATTGAAAGAATGAATAAATGTTAACTATAATAACAGTCAATAACATTTATTAGATGATGACTGTGTGCCAGCACAGTGCTTTATAAATTTTATTTCATTTCATCCTCAAAACAACCAATTAGATAGATATATTAGTTTTTTTTATTGCTTCTTTAATGAATCACCACAAACTCAATGGCTTAAAACAACATAAATTTAATATCTTACAGGCCTATATGTCAGAAACCAGATGTCTGTATCGTCAGGCTAAAATGAAGGGGTCAGCGGGGCTGCATTCCTTTGTGGAGTCTCTAAGGGAGAACCTTTTCCTAGCCTGCTCCAGTTTTCAGGGGTTGCCCACATTCCTTGTCTCAGAGCCCCCTTCCATTTTCAAAGCCAACAATGGCAGGATGAGTCCTTACATTGCATCACTCCAACCTTCTCTTCTGTCTCCCTCTTCTACTATTAAGGACCCACCTGATAACCTTGAATAATTTCTCTATCTTAAGTTTAGTTGATTAGCAACCTTAATTCACCTTTATCATGTAAAATAACATACTCATAGGTTCCGGGGATTAGGATGAGGACATCTTTGGGAGGCCATTATTTTGCTTACAGTATACCACAAATAGATATTATTATTATTATCTTCATTTTACAGACAAGGAAACTACAGAGAAGAGAGATTTTATCCCTTGTTGCAGACCCCATATCTAGTAAGTGGAATAGATGGAATTCAAATATAAGCCTGCCTGACCCAGAGATGCACTGTGATCCTGTGGGCATTAGAGAATGGTTCCAGACTATATTGGGCTGGGCCTCTCAGTCTCTCTGTGTTGTGGAAGGATTCTGGCCAGGGTTTGGTTGGCAGTTGGCAAATTTAGAACCTTCATTTTGTCAGTTGACAAAAAGATGACTAGATTTAGAGGGCTCACTGATTACAAACAAACTTGGAGAATAAATCAATGTGGTAATGTATTCATTTAAAAGTAAAGGAGGGGGGCGCCTCGGGTGTCACAGTCGGTTAAGCGTCCGACTTCAGCCAGGTCACGATCTCACGGTCCGTGAGTTCGAGCCCCGCGTCAGGCTCTGGGCTGATGGCTCAGAGCCTGGAGCCTGTTTCCGATTCTGTGTCTCCCTCTCTTTCTGCCCCTCCCCCGTTCATGCTCTGTCTCTCTCTGTCCCAAAAATAAATAAACGTTGAAAAAAAAATTTAAAAAAAAAGTAAAGGAGGATGTGTATATATTATTGTTATTATTATTTTGTAATCTCTGCACTCAACATGGAGCTTGAACTCACCACCCTGAGATCAAGAGTCACATGTTTTACTGACTGAGCCAGCCAGGTGGTTCATATATTATTGGGGTTTTTAAATTTTCGTTTATAAGTCTACTTAAAAAATCAAACTATGGGAAAAAATTTCTTGGTAAGTATAGAATTTGACCAAAAGAGTGTATATTCTTAAGGCATATTCCTTTATTTTTTTCTGTTTTTTTTTTTGCACTAACAATATTTCTGTTGAAATAATGAGTACTCATCATTAAAATGAGAGCAGAAAGTTGTGCTGGAGACACATCCCACTGATGCATTCTTAGTCTTTGACTCTTCCTGTTAAGAATGCATGCAGTTGAGGACTTTTCCATTCAACTCCATTCACCAAGTCACACTTCACGTATCCATTAAAATAGAGTTTATTTTACTAGACTATGACTCCTGTCCATCTCTGAATCTCAAAGTCTAGGACTGATTGTGCTCTTAAATGAATGAGTAGATGAATTAAGCATTGTTTTTGGTGAATTTCGGGCAACATCTTCAAAAATTAAAGAGTAGTGTAGTTTTGTCAGCAATTCTTTTAAAATTTTCAAACTTGGATGTTTCTTGTGGGAAAGGGAGGGATGGCTATTTGCATCCATATTTTATAGGTTCTCATTGGTTTCAACAACAGAGAGTGAAGTAGTATTATTACTTTTATCCAATGTTATAATAGCATTATTAGCATATTAATTTTTAAAAGTACACTTCTGGGGACACAAGTTGGAGTATTTTGGGGTAAGATGATATGATTGATAAGACTCCAGGTATTTATATATTACTTATGAATTTACGAAGTTAAAAAGCAAAAGGAATGAAAAGTCTGGCTTTGGTTTCAAATCCCATGCTGAACCCTTTTATTTCACCAATTCCTGATTTCAAATATTCTTAGTTATTGTCTAAGCTGTTAGCCAATGCACAAGACATGTCTAGTCCCTACTTCCTGTTCCCTCTAAGGCTACAAAGGCTCTTTCCCAGCCTTAATCACAGTTAGGAGTAGCCAGATAACAGGGGTTTGACCAATGACACATTGGAAGAAGTTAGCTGGGTCTCTTCAGAAGACTTTACTTTCCTGATAAAAGGAGATGCTGCAGTCAGTTATTACTCTTTTTTTCTTCTTCTCTGCCTTCAATGTGGATGCAAGATTTGGAGTTGCAGCACCCATCTTGCAACTGCAAGGCAACAGTAATGAGGGAAAGGCCAAGGGCATTAAAGACACTGGCTTTTTATCATCAAGTTGCTAAACCAACCCTAGAAGCCACCTATCTCCTTTCTTAAAATTTTGAAAGAAACACCACTGATAATCCCCTGTTAGCTGGGTCTCCTGTTACTTGCAGCAGAACACATCTCAAATGTTAATATTGCTAGATACAAGGTGAGAGCATGGCTCCTCATTCTTGGTTCTGGAAATTACATTCTGTAATCTGCAACTTCCAATAATATATGGAGTTGAATTTTAAAGACTGACTCAAATTCTCACCCATGCTATGAGAGCTTCATTTTTTTGATGTTTGCAGTTTAGTCCTGTATTCTTTTTTTTTTTTTTTTACTGAGCTAGACTTCAGTTTGTAGCCACTGTCTTTGTTCCTCTTGACCAAGCCCACTTCTACGTGTTGAAAGCCTTGTTACACCACTACAGACTCTACTCCAGTGGTACAGCTTACAGAAAGAGGAAGCAGGTGGAACCAAGATGGCAGAACAGCATGGAAGTTTTTTTGCATCTTGCATCTATGAAATACAGCCAGATCAACACTAAACCATCCTGTACACCTAGAAAACAGATTTGAGGATTAACACAACAATCTGCACAACCTGAACCACAGAATTCAACAGGTACATGGCTCAGAGAGGTGAACTTGGGGAGAGAGTAGCTGCAGAGGGCAGGGAGCTGTTTTTGCTTGCAGAGAGAGGATGGAGATGGGGGTGGGGGGAGAGTACAGGATTCCCTCCCCCACCACCAAAAACAGCTGGAGAGAAAGTGGAAAAGTGGAAAAAGCTGCAGGGATTGAACTAAAAAGGGAGAAAGGAGAAAGGAGAGGGTTTAAATTCCATTAAGACTCTATGAACAGGGGGAGCGCAGAGTCTGAAACTACAGCTCAATACCTGGCGGTCCTCTGGTGGGAAGGGCGAATCCGCAGGAGCAGAGTGGGTCCAGGAGGTTCTTGGGCCACATGGGGAGAAGTGGTTCCCCTGCTGGAAGGACATTTGGTAGAGGTTGTGTGGCCACCTGTTCCCAGCAGACCCCAGAGAACAACCACATTCGTTGGTGCTGGAAAAAGGTCATTAGGGGGAAGCCTGGCACCAGATGTGTGTTGTGATTTTCATAATCTCTGAAACACTGCTGCTACATGATCATGTGAATTTTTTCTCTAGTGGGCTGGCACCCAACCACAGTCTCTGGACATCGGCAACAGCATGGTCCCACCAATGTTCCTGGATGGAGCCGGGCATTGCTCAGTGAGACCCTCCCCCAGAAGGTCTGAGCAGGTCACAGCCACAGTCCCTCAGAAGTGAGGGGTCGGGAAACAGCCACATCTGAGTTAAAACTCAGGAGAGAGGTGCCACCTGGCAACCTGACAGCTTGGTCAGAGATAGTGTAAAAGTGGGAAGTGGATGGAAGCTGGAGACAAAGGACAGGTGCATGATTGCTGGTCTGGGAGAGCACACAGTTCCCATACTAGAGACTGGGTAGCTGGGTGACGCCACTTTCACCCCTCCCCCGCATGCACAAACACACATTCAAGTCCCACAACCATCCACCCCAGTAAGCTAAGCACCACCATCTAGTGGAGTACAGAGCCTTTACACTAAGCTCCGCCCAACTGGGCCAACCTCGCTCTTCAGGAACACTGCAAATCTCTCTGCCTGCTTAGTTTACAGACTATAAAGTGTTTCATAGTTTGACTTCAAGGGGAAACCAATGTAATTTCAATTGTATTTCAGTCTGTTTGCTGGTCCATCTATTCAATTCTCTTTTCTTTTGTTTCTTTTCTTCTTAAATACAGAAAGAAAAAATTTATTTTTATTTTAAATTTTTATTGAAAACATTGTTCTTTATTTTTTCTACTATATTTTTACCTTGTAAATTTTTCAAATTCTATTTTACTTCCATCATTTCATTTTATTCTATTTCACTGTATTCATTTTCTCAAATTTTCAAACATTTTCCTTCCCCCCCCCTTTTTTCTGTAATCGATCAAACTCCTTTCAATAACCAGAACAAAACACACCTAGAATTTAGCATCATTTATTTGATTATTGTGTGTGTGTTGTTTTTAATTTATTGATTTTAATTTTTTTACCTCATCAATTCCTGTTCTCCCATCAAAATGATGAAATGAAGGAATTCACCCCAAAAGAAAGAGCAGGAAAAAATGACAGCCAGAGACTTCATCAACACAGATACAAGAAATATGTCTGAGCCAGAATTTAGAATCAAGATAATAAGAATACTAGCTGGGGTCAAAAATAGATTAGAACCCCTCTCTGCAGAGATAAAAGAAGTAAAAACTAGTCAGAATGAAATAATAAGTTCTATAACTGAGCCACAATCTCAAATGTATGCCAAGGTGGCAAGGATGCATGAGGCAGAACAGCAAAACAGTGATATAGAGGACAAAATTATGGAGAATAATGAAGCAGAAAAAAAAGTGGGAAACTAAGACAAAAGAGCACGATTTAACAATTAGAGAAATCGGTGACTCACTAGAAAGGAACAACATCAGAATCATACCAGAAGATGAGAGACAAAAAGGGTAGAAAATTTATGTGAGCAAATCATAGCAGAAAACTTTCCTAACCTGGGGAAAGACAAAGACATCAAAATCCAGGAGCACAGAGGACTTCCATAAGATTCAACAAAAACCAACCATCAGCAAGGCATATCATAAATCAAATTCACAAAAGACTCAGGCAAGGAAAGAATCATGAAAGCAGCAAGGGGGAAAAATGTCCGTAACCTACAAAGGAAGACAGATCAGGTTAGCAGCAGACCTATCCACAGAAACTTGGCAGGGCAGAAAGGAATGGCAGGATATATTCAATGTGCTGAACTGGAAAAATATGCAGCCAAGAATTCTTTCTCCAACAAGTCTGTCATTCCAAATAGGAGAGATTAAAAGTTTCACAGACAAATAAAACTGAAAGGAGTTCATGACCACTAAACCAGCCCTGCAAGAAATTTTAAGGGGGACTCTGAGAGGAGAAAACACACACACACACACACACACACACACACACACACACACAAAGACCAAAAGCAACAAAGACTAAAAAGGACCAGAGAACACCATCAGAAACTCCAACTCTACAAGAAACATAATGGCAATAAACTCCTATCTTTCAGTACTGACTCTAAACATCAATGGACTAAATGCTCCAATCAAAAGACAAGGGTAACAGAATGGATAAGAAAACAAGATCCATCTATACGCTGTTTACAAGAGACCCACTTTAGACCTAAAGACACCTTCAGATTGAAAGTAAGGGATGGAGAACCATCTCTCATGCTAATGGTCGACAAAAGAAAGCTGGAGTAGTCATACTTATATCAGACAATCTAGACTTTAAAATAAAGACTGTAACAAGAGATGAAGAAGGACATTATATCATAATTAAGGGGTCTATCCACCAAGAAAACCCCAAAATTGTAAACATTTATGCTCCAAATGTGGCACACCCAAATACATACATCAATTAATCACAAACATAAAGAAATTCATTGATAATAATAACATAATAGGGGACTTCAATACCCTGCTTACAACAATGAACAGACCATCTAAACAGAAAATCAACAAGGAAACAATGGCTTTGAATGACACACTGGACCAGATGAACTTAACAGATATATTCAGAACATTTCATCCTAAAGCAGCAGAATACACATTCTTCTCCAGTGCACATGGAACATTCTCCAGAATAGATCACATACTGGGACACAAATCAGCCCTCAACAGGTACAAAAAGATTGAGATCATACCATGCATATTTTCAGACCACAACACTATGAAACTAGAAAGCAACCACAAGAAAAATTTTAGAAAGATAGCAAATAATTGGAGACTAAAGAACAATCTACTAAAGAATGAATGGGAAAACCAAGAAGTTAAAGAGGAAATTAAAAAGTACATAAAGGCCAATGGAAATGATAACACCAAAGCCCAAGACCTCTGGGACGCAGCAAAGGCAGTCATAAGAGAGAAGTATATAGCAATCCAGGCCTTCCTAAAGAAGGAAGAAAGGTCACAGATATACAACCTAACCTTACACCTTAAAGAGCTGGAAAAAGAACAGCAAATAAAATCCCAAACGAGCAGAAGACAGGAAATAATAGATTAGAGCAGAAATCAATGCTATCAAAGCAAACAAACAAACAAACAAACAAAAAAAAATGAACAAACAAACCCAGAACAGATTAATGAAATCAGGAGCTTGTTCTTTGAAAGAATTAACAAAACTGATAAACCACTAGCCAGTTTGATCAAAAAGAGAAAAGAAAGGACCCAAATAAATAAAATCAAGAATGAAAGAGGAGAGATCACAACCAACATAGCAGAAATAAAAACAATAATAAGAGAATACTATGAGCAGTTATATGCCAATAAATGGGCAATCTGGAAGAAATGGACAAATTCCTAGAAACGCATACACTACCAAAACTGAAACAGGAAGAAATAGAAAATTTGACTAGACCCATAACCAGTAAAGAAATCGATTAGTAATCAAAAATCTCCCATAAAACAAGAGTCCAGGGCCAGATGGCTTTCCAGGGGAATTCTACTAAATATTTAAGGAAGAGTTAACACCTATTCTCTTGAAACTGTTCCAAAAAACAGAAATGGAAGGAAAACTTCCAAACTCTTTCTATGAAGCCAACATTACCTTGATTCCAAAACCAGACACAGACCCCACTAAAAAGGAGAACTATAGACCAATTTCCCTTATGAACATGGATGCAAAAATCCTCAACAAGATATTAGCCAACTGGCTCCAACAATACATTAAAAAAATCTCACAACCAAGTGGAATTTATACCTGGGATGCAGGGCTGGTTCAATATCCATAAAACAATCAATTTGATTCATCACATCAATAAAAGAAAGGACAAGAAACACATGATCCTCTCAATAGATGCAGAGAAAGCGTTTAACAAAATACAGCATCCTTTCTTGATAAAAACTTTTAAGAAAGAAGGGGTAGAAGGATCATACCTCAAGATCATAAAAGCCATACATGAAAGACCCAATGCTAATATCATCCTGAATGGGGAAAAACTGAGAGCTTTCCCCCTAACGTCAGGAACAAGACAGGGATATTCACTCTCACCATTGTTATTCAACATAGTATTGGAAGTCTTACCTCAGAAATCAGAAAACATAAAGAAATAAAAGGCATCTAAATTGGTCAGGAGGAGGTCAAACTTTCACCCTTCCCAGATGACATGATACTCTAATATAGAAAATCCAAAAAATACTACCAAAAAACTACTAGACCTGATCCATGAATTCAGCAACGTTTCAGGATACAAAATCAGTGTACAAAAATTGGTTACATTTCTATACACCAATAATGAAGCTACAGAAAGAGAAATCAAGGAATCGATCCCATTTACAATTGCACCAAAACCCATAAAATACCTAGGAATAAATCTAACCAAAGAGGTGGAAAATCTATACACTGAAAACTATAGAAAGCTTATGAAAGAAATTGAAGAGGACACAAAAAAATGGAAAAATATTCTATGCCCCTGGATAGGAAGAACAAATATTGTTAAAATGCCAATACTACCCAAAGCAATCTACATATTCAATGCAATCCCTATCAAAATAACACCAGCATTCTTCACAGAACTAGAACAAACAATCCTAAAATTTGTATGGAACCAGAAAAGACCCAAATAGCCAAAACAATCTTGAAAAAGGAAACCAAAGCAGGAGGCATCACAATCCCGGGCTTCAAGCTATACTACAAAGCTGTAATCATCAAGGCAGTATGGTACGGGCACAAAAACAGACACTCAGATCAATGGAACAGAATAGAGAACCCAGAAATGGACCCACAAACATATGGCCAACTAATCTTTGACAAAGCAGAAAAGAATATCCAATCGAATAAAGACAATCTTTTCAGCAAGTGGTGCAATTTTCTGAGATACGCAGAAAAACAAACCTGGACCACTTTCTTACACCTTACACAAAAAGAAACTCAAAATGGATGAAAGACCTAAATGGAAGACAGGAAGCCATCAAAATCCTCGAGGAGAAAGCAGGCAAAAACCTCTTTGACCTCAGCTGCAGCACCTTCTTACTCAACACGTCTCTGGAGGCAAGGGAAACAAAAGCAAAAATGAACTACTGGGACCTCATCAAAATAAAAAGCTTCTGCACGGTGAAGGAAACAATCAGCAAAACTAAAAGGCAACTGACAAAATGGGAGAAGATATTTGCAAATGACATATCAGATAAAGGGTTAGTATCCAAAATCTATAAAGAACATATCAAACTCAACACTCAAAAAACAAAGAATCCAGTGAAGAAATGGGCAAAAGACAGGAATAGAGACTTCTCCAAAGAAGACATCCAGATGGCCAACCAACACATGAGAAAATGCTCCACATCACTCATCATCAGGGAAATACAAATCAAAACCACAATGAGATACCATCTTACACCTGTCAGAATGGCTAACATTAACAACTCAGGCAACAACAGATGTTGGCAAGGATGCAGAGAAAGAGGATCTCTTTTGCATTGTTGGTGGCAATGCAAGCTGGTGCAGCCAGTCTGGAAAACAGTATGGAGGTTCCTCAAAAAACTACAAATAGAACTACCCTACAACCCAGCAATTGCACTACTAGGCATTTATCCATGGGATACCGGTGTGCTGTTTCAAAGGGACATATGCACCCCCATGTTTATAGCAGCACTATAAACAATAGCCAAAGCATGGAAAGAGCCCAAATGTCCATTGATGGATGAATGGAGAAAGAACATGTGGTATGTATATACAATGAAGTATTACTCAGCAATCAAAAAGAATGAAATCTTGCCATTTGCAACTATGTGGATGGAACTAGAGGGCATTATGCTAAGCGAAATTAGAGAAAGACAAGTATCATATGACTTCACTCATATGAGGACTTTAAGATACAAACAGATGAACATAAGGGAAGGGAAGCAAAAATAATATAAAAACAGGGAGGGGGACAAAACAGAAGAGACTCATAAATATGGAGAACAAACAGAGGGTTACTGGAGGGGTTGTGGGAAGGGGGATGGGCTAAATGGGTAAGGGGCATTAAGTAATCTACTCCTGAAATCATTGTTGCACTATATGCTAACTAACTTAGATGTAAGTTAAAAAAAATAAATTAAATAAAAATTAAAAAAAAAAGAAAGAAAGAGGAAGCAGCTCACAAAGTTGGCCAAAAAAGTTTATTTCCAGCCAGTTTCCCTAGTAGATTGCCATGAAAGTCTTCAATCAGGCCCTTCTAGATTCCTTCATCCCTGGTGTTTCTTCTTCAGCCACTGTAGGTCTGCTCATGGACTTATCTTCATATCAGAAGGATATTTATGCTGTGGAAAAGAATGTTTCATAATGTTCTAAGAAGTAACTGCATTGAAATATTACAATCATTCTATCAAGAGACCAATGGGTAATGGCCTAAGTAACCAAGGAGCTGATGAAAAATCAGAAACAAAGATAATATTTTCATCCTTAAGTTGCTAGGAAAATGTGTTGGAGAAAGGGGAAGATGGGAATGAGAAGAAATAAAGTATTACTGGAATATGAAATAATATATAATCATTATTTAGATTTTTCGGGAGCTGTCAAAAGCCTTCACATTTACACCAAAGTATAGGCTATATACGTATAGGTAGCCTAATATCAATAACTTTCTTATTCGAAAAATGTATCTTACTGTTGTTAAATGCAATTTTAAGTGATATTATTAGCAAAGTTACATATCTTTATAAGCTCAATAGTCACTTGTGTTTAATTTTCTATACATTGTGTGTGTTCAAATCCTTATGTATATATTACATGAATCTGGAAATAGTATATTTAACTCCAGAGTATCTTTAATCAGATCAGAAACAGTTATCTAAATTTGAGAAGAGGATAAAACCAGAATTTCTTGGTCATCTGAAAACAGTAACCTTTGAATGAATGAGTAGCATTTCACATCATGTAAATGTTCAACGGATAAGATATCCTTATATAAACATAGAATTTATTTAAATATGATCGCTTCAAATTAAGTTGGCTTACCTTTTCATCTGATTACAGTGTAAGTGCTTTCCATTCCAGCCTCAATGTGAACACTAACATGGCAATGAAATAACCAGGTGCCAACATCTCTTGGATACATTTTTACAGTCTGATATACTCCAGGAGGAAGGTCATAAACATCAGAGCGATACAGTCCCGCATCCTCAATAAGGAGACAAAACACCATTAAATAACTTATAAAAGAGATTAGTCACTTACACATTTGATCAATTCTAATATACTTTGTTAGATGACAGTTGGAAAGCATTAGGTGACATTTCATTTCTCCTCTGAGTACAATTGAGGGTTTAGAGGAAAAGCAAGTCTGAGAACATTTCAGGGACAGGCCACAGAGAAATATCTCAGTCTGAAGGGACCTCGTGTCATTATCAGTGTCAGATACCTTGTCAGCATTTCCTGCAGAAGAATGCTTTAGATTTCAGACAACATCTGGTCTTACAAATACCAAAAGTTTTCACAGAAATATTTCTAACTAAGGACATTAGTGACATGATGATCATTCCTTGAGGTGTAGCTAATCAGGAAACCTCAGGGCTACAGGAAGGAGAGAAGCTCATCTGCTTTCTGGGGCCAGGGGCTGAAGACTAAGAGCCTTAGGGGCTCTTTTTTCTCCTAAGCAGAGAACCGGATGTTTAGGAGACCACCTCCTCTGCGAGCTACTTTGATTTTGAAAGATAAAGCCCTGGGGCCTGGCCTGGCTGGATTAGGATGGATTTGGAAGAGCCTAGGAAGGAGATGAAGTGCTCTCTACAATGCAATGAGAGGTATTTGAAGGATGGGGGCATGTTGAAGAATGCAGTTCAAGATGGAGTCTGGAATAATTTGAGGAGAGAACAGATGTCAAGCAAGTCTGGAGAGGAAGAGTGTGGGGAAAGAAGTACTGAGGGTGAGAGAAAGAGCTGCAGGGCCAGTATTTCTCGATGATGCATAGCAGAGGGATGACTGAAGATAGGGGTGTCTGATGTCACATGGTAAATGTTTTATTGTGGAGTATTGGGGAAAAAAAGAATTCATCTATCTCTAAACTTTCACCAAGAGTCTATGACCCATAATGGCCTAGTTTTTGTGGTCGTTAAGGGGAGTCAGAGGAAATGGAGATGTGTCCCACTCTGGAGCTGCACAGAGATGAGAAAATACCAGCCACAGGAGGGAGGCGAGAGGCAAGGGAGACGAATGGAAGCAGGGAGTGAGAGTGGGAGGTGACTAGAAACTTAGGCGAGAGGCAAGGGAGACGAATGGAAGCAGGGAGTGAGAGTGGGAGGTGACTAGAAACTTAGGCTCTCAAAAGTCCCTGGAGATATTGGAGAATAGAGAGGAAGGAGGCAAAGCTGTTTCCCCCTGGCTGCAAAGTGGGGGCCTGAGCCATTGTTATTTAACAAGATTAATTTGGCATCTATGGTGACAATATGGGTCACATGGATACATTTCTAAGATGTTAGAAAATGCACAGAACGATATGAACCAATTTTAACTAAGACTGGACAATGTCCTAGGCACCAGGAAGTGTGCACTATGTACCTGGAGCCCTGGCACCAAGGGAGACCATATTCTTAGGAAACAGGTGACTGACTGGCTGTTCCAAGACCAAGTGAGTAACCCCAGAGGGCTGCTTTGCTATACCCAGGAGTTCCAGGGAGTAAAGCTCAGAGGCTGCATTAATGCTGGAATAACTAAATTCCACCTCCAGGGAGGGGAAGGCTACATGTGATCATCTGTGATAGGTTTAGGGTGAATGGCTAGAGCTGACAGCAGCTGGTACTAAGCTTTGTGGTATTATTACTCTTTTAATAGGATTAGGTAATAGGATTAGTCTCTTTTTTTTAACTCAAGTATAATTAACGTAGGGTGTTATATTAGTTTGAGGTGTACAATACAGTGATTCCACAATTCTCTACATTTCTCAGTGCTCATCGTGTAGTCTCAATCTCCTTGATTTCCCTTATCCTCCCAACTATTTCCCCTCTGGCAAACACCAGTTGTTCTCTGTGTTTAAGAGTCTCATTTTTTGTTTGTTTGGTTTTTTTTCTTTGTTCATTTTGTTTCTTCAGTTTAATAGAATTGTTCTGAAAAGAGCAGTTTTGTGAAGTGTATGGATAAGGGACTCTAGGGGCACCTGGGTAGCTCAGTCGGTTAAGCATCGGCTCTTGATTTCAAAGCTCAGGTCACGAGCTCACAGTTGTTGGATCAAGCATGGGGCTGGGCTCTGTGCTGACAGCACAGCTTGGGATTCTCTGCCGCGCCCCCCCCCCCCCCAATTTGCCCCTCTCCTGTGCACATGCCCTTTCTCAAAATAAATAATAAATAAACTTAAAAGAGTGAGGGACTCTGGAGTGAGAGATGGGGGTTCAAGTCCCACTTCTACCACTTATTGTTTATAGGAAAGTTCTTTACCTTGCTAATCCTTCATTTCATTCCCTTATAAAATGGTGACAAAATAGTCCCTATCTCTGAAGGTTGGATGAGCAATCCATGCAAAGAACTAAGCATAGTATTTGGCACATAAGAAGCACTTAATAAAGGTTAGCTTTAATTATCATTAGAGGAATGTTACCATAAATTGCACTTAATTTGATGCCTTATGGTACGATCATTTGTGTAGAGCTAGCCCCTGAAAGCTAACTCTTTGATTTCCTCTTATCCACACAACACTCGGCATGGTTCTATAAATGTCAGAGGCATTTGCTGAACTGAACTGATCTGAACTGACCATCAAATGTACTGTAAAAAAAAACCAAAACTATAACCAGAGCTTAAATCTCTCTCTTTTGTTCTAATTTTTAAAGTGTCTAATATAAACAGTTATGAATAACAACCCTAATACCTAGGCTTTTCCTTCAAAAATACGGGGAATGTAGATGGAAGTACAGGAAGGTCATGATTGTTGAGCCTGGGTGGTGGGTAAAGGAATTCATTATATTATTCTGCCTACTTTGTCATATAAAATCCCCCAGAATAAAAAAAAAAATAGCTTTAAAGCCAAAACAAATAGGTTCGAGAGGAATACATTTGTTCATTAAAGGACAGAAAAGAAAGCAGCACACCAATAAAGCTTTGTGCAAATCAAGTCAAGCGCATTCGTTCAATTAGTCTAACAGGCCCTGAGCAATAAAGAAACCACAAACATAATACACATCTGGAATCCAGGAAAGCTTTATCTGAAATTTTTATCGATGCCAAAAAATGGACTGTGTTATGCCAAGTGGCTAGACTAAATGTTTCTGGTGTCAAATGCATAATTAGCCCTCAATTGTGCATTAATATTTATCTAAGAGATAAGGATGAAGAGCTAAAGAAAATTCTCCCTAAGCAAATACATGACACTGAGTTGGACACTGCAAAGGGGAAGGGTAAAACTCAAAATGTAATAAATGAGAGAAATGGCCAGGCAAAAGTGGTCAGTAAAGAAATAATTGTAAAGAGGATGACTTGTGGGGTGGGAGAAAGCAATTCTGACAGATATAAAGAGACTAAGACTACATAAAGTAGAAAAAGATGGAGATAATTATAAAAAAACAAGTTACCATAAAGTCAATTATCACCTAATTCCACATTTGCCAAAGGAATGATAGACGTAGTTACCATTTGTAACTCCCACTGTAAAATTCGATTCCAGCAAGAATCATCAATGAATCCTTCTTAAAGCTACAAGGTGAAATACAGTTGGAGAATAAAATATGTGGAAAAAATTCCCTTCACAGATTACTTATTAATTACAAGAGGAAGGTGATACTCTTATTTTTTAATGTTTATTTTTGAGAGAGAAATAGAGAAAGACAGAGTGTGAGTAAGGGAGGGTAAGAGAGAGAGGGAGACAGAGAACCGGAAGCAGACTCCAGGCCCTGAGCTGTCAGCACAGAGCCTGATGCAGGGCTCAAACCCATGAACTGTGAGATCATGACCTAAGCTGAGTTCAGATGCTTAACCAACGGAGATACCCATGCCCCAAGATAATACTTTTAAAATGGAGAGAAAGGGTAGGCATCACCATAATAAAGTTATCAAAAAAGCCTCGTCAGTGTCAACACCTATTGACATCATGCACCTCCTGATGTGATGCCTGGGAAGCACATAATATCACATATGCAGTGTCCATGTCAAGAATGTTTAACATGGATCCAATTATGAGGAAACCATCAGACCTAGAATATGGGACATTTTATAAAACTAGCCTGGACCCTCCAAAAATGAAATGGCATGAAGAATTGAGAAAAAAAAATAAAGGTCTCTTCTTTTAGGAAAGATAAGACAATGACAACCAAATGCTATGTATAAATAATTAGATCCTGGTTTAAAAAAAAAAAGTTATAAAGAGCATATTGGGGACTATTGGGGATATTTGAATGGACCATATGTTAGCTTATATTACTGAATTAACGTGATAGTGTTATTGTGGTGGGGCAGAGATTCTCCTTAGTATTAGGATGCATATGGCTTTAGTATTTAGGGGTGAAGAGTCGTGATGTTTGCAATTTACCTTAGTGAAGGAATGATAGATGTTTGATTAGATGGTAATCAAAGTTACCATTTGTAACTCCCACTGTAAAATTTGATTCCAGCAAGAATCATCAATGAATCCTTCTTAAAGCTACAAGGTGAAATATAGTTGGAGAATAAAATATGTAAAAAAAAAATCACTTCACACATTACTTATTAATTATAAGAGGAAGGTGACACTTTTATTTTTTAATGTTTATTTTTGAGAGAGAAAGAGGGAAAGACAGAGTGTGAGTGAGGGAGGGGAAGAGAGAGGGAGACAGAATCTGAAGCAAGCTCTGAAGTTTGGTTCAGAAAACTAAGAGAGAGAGAGAGAAAATGTGATAAGATGTGTATGAGTGTTCAAAGTGTTTTTCTTTTATGTTACTGAGGGTTTGAAAAAAAAAGTTGGGATATAAAGGGTGAAACTAAAGGTGATTATAGAAGTCTTATTTACCTAACAAGTGACACCAGATTAGAGTAATAAAGGCACGTCATGCATTCACAAGCATTTATTGAGTGTTCGTAGGGCACAAAGAGCTGAATGTATAATTATTTACATGCACCTGATATAGTATAGATTGTAGATATTGAATTTCAGTTCTGGCTTAGTCATTTCCTTTCTAGTCCTATTATCCTGCCATGCTGCCCCAATGACTACTTTACCAGACACCACAATAATTAAACGAAGCTGTCCAGGATTCTTACCGTGTATTCAAAGCTGTGGCCATGAAAGTGAACCGTGTGCAGGTCAAATTCACTCCCCATGCCAATCAGATACCAATTCACTTCATCCCCAACATGGAACGTCAGACCTTGGTTGTTTCCATACATTCTTCCATTAATTGCTGTGGAGGGACACAATTTATTATATTCAACAAAGGTTTTAAATAATGTAGGCTTCTTTTAAAAACACCTCATAGAAGTATCACGGATGTTTTCAGAGGCCATGAGGATTTTAAAGTCAGCCTAAGGAAGCTGTTAAATGTGACCAAGCCATCCATTCATGGATAAGTCTAACTCTAGAGTTTTCCTTGCCTGAAGAAATGAGGCATTGACTTTGCTTTAACATAATTAGGTTGAACTAGAATATTTCACAACTAAGAATACTTGAATTGATGGATACTTAAAGATGTCTACATATTTAAAGTATATTTAAGATGATCACAAGATGCTTTGAAATTGAGTGTGTTCCTCTTTAACTGCTCCAAGTCAGACTTTTGTGATCTGTCACTGGTATGACTAGAATGTCCATTGACTGAGGTCCAGGCCTTTTGTCTTTCCCTCTGTCTAATCCTCTATAGGTGTGGTTTTCAAAGGGTAATAGGAAGAAAATATTAATTTAGTTATATGTGTTTTATAAATATATCCTCCTTTTTTACCCTTCTATTTTGTGTTCATCTTTTGAAATGCCAAAAATGCATTAATACAAAGGTACAAATATATAATTTATAACCATATATCTATGGAGGTTGGGTTCTAATTCTTTTAGCCGATGGAGGGATATTCTAGAAACAACTAGGAGACTCTGCTTTAGACAGTGCTTCTCAGACTTTAATGTGTATGTGGCCTGGCCTATCTTGTTAAAATTCAGATTATGATTTACTAGGTCTGTTTAGCTTGAAATTCTGCATTTCTAACAAGCTCCCAAGTGATGCTGATGCTGCTATTCCATGGACTATACCTGGAACACACACTCCTAGCTGACTGCCAGAGCTGTCCCTGTGGTACACAACTATTTCTATTGTTCCCTCACTCAGTGCCCTTGCTGCCTTTAGCACAGTGGTTCTTAAGAGGATTTTGTCCTGCAGGGAACATTTGGTAATGCCTGGGGACATTTTGTGTTGCACAACTTGTGGGAAGGTGTTACTGGCTTCCCAGGGGCAGAGGGTATGGATGTTGCTAAACATCTCACGATACACAGGAGAGCCACCTCCAATAGTTATCAGACTGAAAATACGAATATTGGCAAGCTTGAGAAACCTCAGTTTAGATGGAGTCTAAATTCTTAACAGGCTATTCAAGGTCTTGCACAATCCTGTTGGCTTTCTCTCTTCTTTCTTTCTTAGTTCCTATTCTTCCATCTACATGGAATGTCATTCCCCTGCCTTTCTACTCAACAGACTCCCGTGCATCTTTAAATACTCAACTAGAAAGTCCCCTCCCTTTCATGAAGCCTTTCTTCCAAATTGGAATTTAAAACACAGCACTGTGTTTATATTTCTGTTTCAGCATCCCCCCAAGGTCAGCCTTGCATTGTAACAATGCACAAGTCTGCTGCCTGTGTGCTGTGAACAACTTGAGAGAAGATGCCTCATCTTATGGGCCTTTGTATCTCCTTAGCACTCAGTAGGGAACTCCAAGTCCTCTATGAGGCTTATTAAACGATTATGGGTAACAAGGATGCAGTCCTTGAGTTGATTTTAAATTTTCTATATATGTTTGGGGTCGGGGGGATGAAGAAATTGAAAAAGATCACATTTGGGTTTGCCTTACTTGAAGATCCCTTATCTAGTCGTACCCCCTAGTTTCCTCAGTTGGAAGGACTGGGACCAGAAGTCTGAGTATTACTGTGATTGAGATTGTGTATGTGCTTTTTATTTGAATAATTGTCTCATTACTATGATTCTAGATGGGAGGGAAGACATAAACTGGACATGCCTAATCATAACCAAACTATAGAAGAATTTTGGTTGATGAGCGTGGGGTGTTTGAAAGTTCTGCCTGGTGGGAAAATCAGGTGGGGCCATGTGCTCTCCAGTGTGCCTCAAGCCCCACTTCTACCTGTGTTCATCCCAGTAAAATACTTAGAAATGTGGGTAGTAAAGCCCTTCAGAAATTATAACTGGTATTCTTGGTTTTACCTCACCCGCCCACATGGCTCCAGAGGCACTGGAATTTACCACGCTGTTAAGTCTACAGCCCTTAGGCCAGATCCAGCCCACTCACTGCCTGTTTTTCTATGGCCCATGAGTAATAGGTTTAAAGTTCTAAATGGTTGAAAACAAAAACAAAAAAGAATATTTCCTGACATGGGAAAATTATATGAAATACAAATTTCAGTGTCCATAAATGAAGTTTTGTTGGCTCATAGCCACATCCATTTATTGACATCCTGTCTACGGGTAACTCTGTGCTCCATGGCAGAGTAGAAAATAGCTTATGGTAGAGACTGTACAGTTTCCAAGCTTAAATTCTTTACTATCTGGCCGTTTCTGAAAAATAGTTTGCCAACCCCTCGTCCACATGATCTGCACAACAGCTCTACGTGACTATCTTCTCTGAGGTGCTGAGTTTGACAAATGTGAACCTTCATTTGTTCCTTTGTGGAAAACAACCTATGGACCACAGATGATGAGTCAGTGAGTGGACATTACCGTGCATTTGGTTGCTGAGGTTAAAAGTTTCATCATTCCTGTCTACTTCGTTTGGTTCTGAAGAATAGGTATTGATGTTTTCTTCAAAGTACCAGGATCTGTTCTCGTCAAAAATCATGAAGTGGAGAACACGGTGAACTAAGGTGGCATTGGCGTTTTTGCGACATACTATCAAAGGACCTACCAGTCCACTGTTAAGATCCTGAAGAGGGAAAGCAAGATTATTAACTGTGCCCAGAACTAAAAATTTCCCCCAACCAGTGAAACGAGTAGAATCAAAGGTTAGTTCTAGTGAGGTCAGATGCTGAGTTTTTAGTTATTAGGATTCTAAGCCTGAGAGTAAAGAGTAAAATGCTTGACATGTTAAATCCTTGATTAAGGAAAAATTGTCATCCCACTCATTCGAGTTGAAGTCTAAAGAGAATAGCTAATTCCTAAAAGGGATTTCAGACACATTCCTCAGTGGATTTAGCTCTATTTTTGAAATTTTAATTAAAAAAAAAAAACAACATAAAAACAAAACCCAGAGCTTTGATTTTAATTAGAATTTCTTGGCATTGGAGTTGGTTGGCAGTATAAAGGTCCTGGATCCTTTCTCCTGTGATGCCTCTGCCCCCACAGCCACTTTCAGCTGGGAGCCTTGGTTTGTTTATACTCATTTTGGTTTTGGGTTGAATGTCTGCGTAGATTCTTGTGCTAGGCAGAGAGAGGGCCAAAATAACTAAAAGTTTGGAGAGGAAACTTTTGTTGTTGTTGTTAAATGCAAATAAACTGAACTCCAGAGTTGATGGTTTTAAAAAAATATACATGTGTATGTGTCTATTTCTCATTAAATCAGAGAATTTTAAATTCCATACTTTGTTTTCTGTAATCCAAATCCTAGCCAATGAAGCAAAGAGGAGGATACTATTATATTTTCAACTCACAGTGGCATTTCGGAAAGTATCACGAATCTAAGTAATCATAATGCAATGATTTTGCTCGTGAAAAATGCAAACTTATGTAGAATAAAAGCTGAGTAGCATTTAGGTTACTTAAAAAGAAAGATTACATAGAACTAAGATTTTTTTTTAACACAAACAAATTCCTTCTTTCTTCCATTATAATTTCTAAGAGGAGATAGGAGGAAAAGCACGTCCTGATTTAAAGTTTACCTTAACCACATCCACAGTTGAATAGTAAAACCAAGGTATGCACTCAAAGTCTTCTGAGGCAGGACCAGCTCTTTCAGGAATCTGCCAAATGTATGTTTGGATCTCTCCTAAAACAGACAAATACGGTGTATATAAACAGAATCTTTTAAAGCATATGTTTTTATGGGAACCCAGATAATGAGCAAACCCTAAAGCTATACAAATATTAGGCAGTGTAGTCCTAGTTTTCTACTCCTGGATCTACTGTTCTTTTTGGTCTTAGCCAATGTGTTTACACTTTCTGAGCTTCTGTTTTCTCATGCACATAAAATGGGAATTTAGGGATTAGACAAGATGATGCAAAACGAAGCCATTGGTGTTGCATTACTTGGGCCACAGGGTGAAGTTGATGTAACCATCACTGCTAGCCATTACAGTCTCAGGGTTACTGAAGCAAAACCTGATAGTGATTTTGTCATTGAAAAATAGCAGTCATTAAATATCTAACTCATTCATTCTGCAAATATTTACCATAGTGAAGATAACTCAGGGTTTGAAATGTGACGGACTTGTTCTGAATTCCAGCTCTGAACCTTCCAATTTATAGATCAAATGTGGCTCTTCCCTGCTCCCAAAGCATTTGCATTAGCCCTACTGACTCTGAATCCTATATTCTTGCCTATTTCAGCAAAGTTCTTTTGGACCTCTCTTCCCACCCCTGCCCCTTGTTGAATGATCTTGCATCTGCCACTTCCCAGAGGCTTAAATTAATTTTCCCAAGCACGTCCACTCCTATCCCTAGCCTCCCTGCTTCCAAATTGTTAACAATCAATCTACTTAGTACCAACACTCCCTTTCCAAAGCACCACACAGTGCCTGGGCACAGCAGGTACTCATAAATGTTTGTGGAAAGTAGGTAATGTGATCCTTCTCTGACTAATGAGAAGAGTGCTGACTTGCGAACTCCCTTAATAGGAGATTCATGTTGACACCACTATGGGATCATCTCTTTTTTAAAATCAAAAGGGAATATTCCACCCGCCATCAAAATCTGTCTTTCATCCCTCTGTCCCACATATCTTCCCTTTCTGAATTTGGCTCTTTAGGTGATACCTTCAATTCCCAGAACTACTTGTTTTGGTGGGCAAATATGGTAGCCACTCCAGATGCCCCACTCAGATCCCCTTTAAGAATGAAGGAACGTTTGCTCCACAGGCTGTCTACCCCCTTCAGGATAGCCTTGGGGGAAGAGAGTCACCTCACCCAACCTTGCATGCAATGACAGATGCAGGGACAGAAAGGCCCAGTTTTCTCACCCTACCTCAGGACAGCTGAATGCCACCCTATCTTCAGAACTTCTCAGTTGGCTGTGATTTCTGTTGAGGCTGCATCTCTGCCTAACCTCTCCCCCTACCCAATTCTGTTTCCTTCTCTTTCTCTCCATTGCCTTTGATCCCAAGAGCACTATCTGCACACAAATTTTCATTTCAGAGTCTGCTCCTTGGGCATTTATATTAAAAAGCATTTGTTTTTGTATGAGGCATATGGAATGGCATGCTGTATAGTGATGATGCCTTAGAAACGTTAGCACATGAGGTTCATTACTTCCTCTTAGTGGTTCAATTCTCTCCCTTGCCCCCTCCTTCACACACTACATCTTATATTCAACTCCTACTTTAGCAATTGAATTGGAGAGGTGGAGCATAGGATGAGAATACCTGGCAGCTAGACTGGTGGAGAGCTGGGAAGGAAGGTGGTTCTAGGACAGAATTGTATAAACTGGGGAGTTTTGCCCATGGCACCCATCCTGGAAGCCAACTCAAGACTTGTGAAAGGAACTTGCTCCTAAACTCCTTTAGAATCTTGTTACTAGTTCACTGGTCTCTCTCATCTAGAACTACACCAGTATTTAAGAAAGAACATTACCATATAGTCCTGCATAAAAGCTTTGAAACTGTTTTTTCTCCCAAAGCAGTTACCTGGCTGTGTTGGAACAACAGTGGAATAGTTTGTTTTCACTCCATGAGCATGAATTGAATATGGTCTTGAGGCTTCATTTTTAAAGATAATTCGGAGTTTCTGACCAGGAGTGAGAAATATTATAGGACCTAGGGAATATAAAAAGGAAAATGTTATAATGTTACAATAAATTGTTATTTATTTTAAATTATGAGTCATCTGTCCCCTTAAGTATTTATACAGTGACTTATTTTTATCCCTTTTCCTTAACACGCAGCCAAATAAAACACACTTTCAACAAACGGATCATTGCTGATTTATGAAACATGTTTTTGCCTGGAAAATTTAAGTCTCTAGAAAACTTATTTTGGTGAGCATCAGTTAATGCCTACAAAAACACACAATTTAGAAGTGAGATCTTTTACATTCTTTCTTGACCAACCTTATCATTGAAACCTTTTATTCTTTCCCCCTTTAGTGGAGAATTAGTTGGAGCTGGAAGGCCTTTTTATTGACCAAGGGTGATTTCTTTTCTCACAGACTGAAGATCCCTTCACTGTACTCTCACCCTTCCATCCAGGTCAAGAACTGGAGGTAGAAAATTTCTTTTAAATCTTTCTATTTAGAGCAGATTATATCAGTGACTAAAAATTCTGGTTTTGAGATGAACTAAGTGGTAAGAATTCTCTTCAAACTTGTGCTATAATTACTGAAATCAGAGCCCTGATGATACCTGGTGGACACTAGATGGCACCTAGGGACATCCTTTCTTTGTCCCCGTGGCCATCCCACTTTCTCAAACACTATGCTTGTTTTCTCTTTTCCATAAAGTTTTTTCCTTTTTTGTATAAATAATAATGGAATCTAGAGGGTCACATTATGTTATTTATCTTGATGCACTCAGCCAGAATCCTAGTGAAAACTAACAACCTGCTATTACTAAAGATAGGAGCCCACCCAATAGCAGTAGGAACTGGATAGCATAGACCTCTTTCTTGGGGTCACAAAGAGGGAGGTTCATGAGGCCAATGAGGAGCCAAGAAGAGTAATAGTTTCTATAATTGCATGTAAATCCATCTTCTCAGGGTCCCACACCAGAAAATAGCCTCCAATAGACAGTCACACAGATATCAAGACCCAAATAAAATTTGGGCATATGGAAATGCCATGTGATTTTTGGAAATACTATGCAACATATGGAAATGTCTTTGGACATATGAAAACATCATGTGACCTCTGGAAATGCTGTGTGACTTTGGGAGATATTACATGTACATGCATTGGGATGACTTATAATTTCCTTAGCTTACCTGTCAAGGGTAGAAGAAAGGGCTGTAATTTTCCTCACTCTTGGACAGAAGATGAAACTAAATATTAACACTTTAAGTGTTTAAGTTAAACACTTAAACAAAGAAGTCCCTTCCTCACTATTGTAGGGCTTCTGGGCTTCAGTTTAGTATCAGTGAAATGATCCCTAATGCTACTTATAAGGTCTCTCTAGAATTCTTGGGTTCTCAGGGCAAGAAGTTAGGTAATCTGAAACTGACCACATTAATTTTCTATGGGTCTCTTCATTTTCTGTGAAACAGAACTTGAATCAATTTGCTTGATTAAAAAACTGCCTATCAACAAATTAGAGTTTGAATTATAGGCACTTTCCTCTGTAAAGGTGGAGGTTGACAATATCCTCACATTTGCAACAGTCTCTAGTGGCTGAAGACAAGAAGAAAAACCTGAAGACCAATCTTATGTGTCAATACCTAGTATATCCAGATGTTTTTCATCTTCACTTCTTTTTGTTTGATTCGTAAATGTGATATCATCATACTGACGGTATATGACTTTCTTGTATTTGGACCCAAGATATATTTTATCCAAATATATGTTTGTTTTGCTTTATGGAAATAGAAACAAAAACAAAAAACACACAAAGCTAGTTAATTGAACCATTAAATTAGACAAATTCTCATGTGGAAGGACTCCTTATTGAACTAGCACAACTGATTAATGTCTAGAGGCTACTTTATCATGGAAAGTAATTCTCCTTAAAAAAAAAATTAACTCTGGTAAGGTTGTTGGTTATTCACTCTGTACTTCAAAACATATTTTCAGGATGAAATTTTAGTTTTGATCAATGAATAAATAGTGTAAGTGAAAGTCAGAGAAAGAAATCAAATTTTACATACACACACACACACACACACACACACACACACACACAATGAGAGTCTTCAGTTTGAGGTTCCCAAAAGAAGAGAGATTGACAGAAACAAATGAAGACAAAAAGAAAATCTGCCAAAGGTTAAATGTAGTTGAAGTTACGTTTATGACACCTCAATGTGGTGAGATTGGATGGTAACACGCCTGAGGAAGATTGGAAGCAAGAAGTGAAAAGAAAGACAGGAAGAAACAGAGCACAGAAAGAAGTAAGTGATGCAGATATTTAGGAGGACTTGAAGCCACTTATAATTGAAGGAATGACACACGGATAGTCTGTGAAGTTATTTGCAGTGGAACACATCCTAAGCACATGCATGCCTCACACATACCACGCACACACACCTGTCGCACACATGCACGCCATACGCACAAGGCACACCAGACAAACACACAATGCATGCACACACACGCACATGTGTGAGACAGAAAAAGTAAGGTTGGGGGACTCCAGAATGAACCCTTCCGGGTTAGGGCCATACTTCTCTCCTTGTAAATGCTGCAGTTGTTTCTCCCACTTCCTGCTGGGAGAATAATCCCACTCAGTTTCCTTGGCTGCGATATAAATGGTTTTCTCTTCCTCATACTGTGTTTGATCAGGGTTTGCCTCCGAACACTGCCTCACGTGGTATTTATGTTTCATGCCTCCTAGATAGTGCTCTGTTGTCATGCAAACCACATTAAAAGTTCCTAGAGGCAAGTAAGAAATGAGTGGGTAAAGCTCTGCGTTCAGATTTCTCTGTGAAGTCATCTTCACAGAGATGGGATATAGACCCCCAAACATAATATAGTAAAACAGACCACTTATTTGTTTTCCATTAATTTCACAGATACTTATTTATCTTGATGCCAGGCATAGTTCTAAACATCAATGAACAAAACAGTTAAAAATCCTTGTCCTTAGGGTTTATTTTGCTGGGAGGGTGGTAAGCAATAAACACAGCAGGTAACCTTGATGGAGTTGGAAGCTGATAAGAGCTATGGATTAAAGAAGAAGGCAGAACAGTGTAAAGAGGAATGAGAATCCAGGGTGAGGCAGAGAGGGGCAGGGGGGAGCTCAAGAGTGAAATTAGCATTATTCTATAGGATGATCAAGGGTCGGCCCTGACACCCCTAACAACTTTCTGATATGGGGTGACTTTTAAAAAATTTTGGGGGCGCCTGGGTGGCTCAGTCGGTTGAGCGTCCGACTTCGGCTCAGGTCATGATCTCGCGGTCCGTGAGTTCGAGCCCCGCGTTGGGCTCTGTGCTGACAGCTCAGAGCCTGGAGCCTGCTTCAGATTCTGTGTCTCCCTTTCTCTGACCCTCCCCCGTTCATGCTCTGTCTCTCTCTGTCTCAAAAATAAACGAAAAAAAATATTATTAAAAAAAATTTTTTTTTTGCCATCAACAATCAACCTCACTGAAGTGAAAACATTTCCCTACAGAGCAAAGGCAGAGAGAAGACAGGAACAGAAGGGAGGCCTGGGAAACAAATGCACAGAAGAGTAAGAAATGGAGAATAGAATAGAATGAAAACAAGTTCAAATTCTTCAAGGCATCTTCATTGCTTTTGAGGAGTGTGGGTTGATTTTGAGGAGTGAGGAGTCTGGCGCCCAAGAAGAAAAAACTGAGAGGGGTGAAGGCTATTTTTATGTCCTGGAAAATGATATACTACTGCTCCTATAAATTAAATGGAGCAGGGGAAAGGTTTTTTAAGCATTTGTATACGTTCATTTTTTTCTGTACAAACAATATTCACTGCATGTAAAGACACCGTTTTTCAAAATTTGGACATGTTTCTGTCTGAAAGAGAATATCCACTACTTACCTAAGGAATCTGGTGTCATAGAAAGTGTCTGGGAAATGTGGGGAAACAGAGGGATGGTGTCATCCCTTGATCCTAAGGAAGTGAAGGTATTTCCTGAAAAATATATTCCATGTAAGTCTTTTTCTGATCCCACACTAAGAACATGCCATGAAATGTTGTCTCCTAAGCACATATCCAGTCCAGGCAGATTTCCGTACATGTATCCATTTATGGCTACAAGACATTTGTGACAAAGAAAAGAATATTTAACTTATTGTAACTTGCCATCTCTTGAAACTCAGTGAAGGACTAATCATAAAGCAGCTCATTCATGTAAGAATCTCAAGATTGAGTTAAACCCCTTCCTTTAGACTTAAGGCAACTAATGCCAAAGAGGCGATTATTTGTCCAGTGTCATTAAGCTAATATTGAGAGCAGTTAAGATCAGAGTCTATGTCTCTAGATTCTAGACCAGTCCTTTCCCCCTATACCTGCAGTCTTCAAAAACCAACCAACCAACCAACCAACCAACCAATCAACTAACTAACCAACTCAATAAACACTCCACCCACCTATACCACTAATTTGGCAGTAGAAAAATACATGAATTTTCTGTCTCACATCTAGTAATAGCTAAACAATATAGTGCACCAAAAAGGCATTGTTAAATATTTAGTAAATTGAATTTAACATAATCATTTTAATAGTTAATATTTTTGTGGGGAAATTAACTTTAAAAGAAACATGAAACATAGTAGCCAAAACTCTGGGGGGGGAAATGTTTGTCTCTCTTAAACAATCCATAATCCTTTAGGCTCAATGAAATTAAACAACTCTTAATACATTTGTCTTATAAACTGAATGTTCCCTTACAGTGCATCTCGTTAGACTCTTGGAAGTCTGGATCCTCTTTATCCACATTTTCAGGTTCTGTAGTGAATGTTCTGATATTTTCATCTAAGAGATAGCTTTTATTTTCATCAAATATTGTGGCGAGCAGGTAAAACTCTTTGTCTTTTCCCTTCTGTGGATGAGAATAGAAAAAGGAATAGATGTGAAATATAGTCTATATACAAAGTCTAGTCAAATAGTTGATCTGTACATAGGATTTCCTATATAAAGGGATTTGTATACTTCTGAAAAAATCCACTTATGGACATTTTATATAAAGGCATGAATCCCAGTGAATGGATTTATCACAGAACTAAGAAGTTAAGAATTATCTACAGCTATTTGCATTTAAAGCCTTTTCTCTGAACTTATAAAGCACTACATCTGAACTTCATAAAATTAAACTGTGTAATCATAGATGTGTATAGTGGCTTTTCATGAGATGCTTTGTAGAAAGTAAGTAAAATGTTTTCATTTCTGAAACTTCTGAATTCTTAGCATTTATGAAGAAGTTTATGAAGTTTATGAAGAAGTCTGCATTCTTAGCATTTATGAAGAAATTAAATTTGTACACATATTTATATTTTTGTATAAATAGAAAAATTGTATGTACGGTAAGAATTATGAGACTTGAAACACTTTCATTATGTGGATGCTTATTAATATATAGTCTCATTTTTAAGTAAAATATACATTCAATTATACATATATTTATTTGGAAGGATTTATTAGGCTTTATTACCTTATAAATTATAAGAGAAGATAATACAATAAAAAATGCAGAAAAATGCAAAAAATAAATTGGATATTAGTTCACTTTGAGTGAGTAACAAGGGAAATTCATTCCTCAAGCATTTATTGAGCACCTGCTACAATGTCAGAGAGGGGCTGTGGTTGTTCCAAAAAAATTAATAAAACCTTGTTATGATTTCAAGAAATCATAACATAGTCTAGTGGGACAGAAAATCCAGTAAACATAATTGCATAGATAAGTGTTCCAACAGAAACATACACAAGGAACTATGGTAACCTGCAGTGAATTAGTGCATTAGTTAGTGAATATTGTGTGAAGGGCAGGAAGAGACCTTCAGTCTGAGTTTTAAAAATGTCTCCCGTTTCAGCAGGTAAAGGAAGAGGGCAAAATCAAAGAGATGTGAATTAGACTCTCTTCCCCAGGAACTAGCAAGCTAATTTTGCAGTGGAGCCAGAATTGTGTGTGCAGGTGGCAGGGAAGGAGGCATGGATTTGGAGGGATCAACAGGGCCTCGTATGTTGACTTCTGAGGCAACAAACTATAGAATGATTTTTTGTGTGGAGACTGCTATAGCTGGATTTGGAAAGAAGGGTTGTGGAGCTAATTTGAAGCAGAATGAGAGTGGAAACAGGAGTCAGGAGGTTAAAGAAATTCAGAAAGAGGAGATGGTGCCTCAAAAAAGGCAGGGGTATTGGGAGTTTGGTGACTAATACTGAAGGTGAGAAAGGAGTTGTTGATGGAAGTCCTGGGCTGGGTGATGTCATTAACTAAGAGACAGAGTGGAGGAAAGAAGGCTGATTTACAGGAGAGAGGAGCAGGTAGTGGTTGTCCAGAGTGAGATAAAGAGTTAAAACAGTCAAGTGGAATTAGAGGTATCTGGAACATGGTAGGGTGGGTGTTCATCGGGCAGGGGAAGATACAGGTCTGGAGTTAAGAAAAGGATAGAATTGGGAGAATCAGCACACAGAAGAAATTGAAACTGTTGATTGCCACATTGCTTTTCCCCTGCAGTTCTGTCTCAGGCAACCTCTCACCAAGGCATATCCAGACATAGTTCCATGACTCACCTGTTTGCCGTCCTCTCCGAGACTTCCATTTCTGCACACAACAAGAGGTCCTACAAGGCCAGTGTTGATGTCTATTGTCATATTTACTGAGGAATAGTATAACCAAGTCAGGCAGTTGGGATCCATGGAGGTAGGACCTACATCTCTTGGAACTTCCCATGTATAGACAAATGTCATGCCAGGATTTACATGTGAGGAGGGTGGAGGGATACCTAGTAAGAAATAAATATTTGTGAAATAGGACTTAACACCAGAAGGACCCTGGTCTAGACTGTGAGATCTCTGTGAGCAAAGACTGTATCTTGCTCACCTCATAGCACCTTGGGTGGCAGTTGAAAGGTGTTAGGGATGGATTACTGCCATAAGGACACAGAGCTGTTATGATGTGAAAAGTGGGCTCATAATGATTTTAGGAAAATTTTTCTTTTCTTTTTATCTTATTTTTCAAATTTACTTGAGAGAGAGTGCGCGTGCGCACGCACTTGTGTGAGTGAGCAGAGGGACAGAGAGAGAGAGAGAGAGAGAGAGAGAGAGAGAGAATCCCAAGCAGGCTCCATGCTCAGTGCAGAGCCTGCTGTGGGGCTCAATCTCATGACCCCATCAGAAATCAAAAGTTCGAGGCTCAACCAACTGAGGCACCCAGGTGCCCAGGAGGAGTTTTATTTTCCAAATAACATTCTACTGCAGTATGGCTTGCTTGGACCTCCCTTGAGCTATACTTACCTCCTCCAGGTGTTTCGTAGAATGAGCCCTCGTTGCTCTTGTTGTAACGTAGTCCATGAGGATGAATGCTGAGTGGCAGAGAAGCATTGTTATAAAAAGTGATCTTGATGGTCTGTCCCACTTCTGCCTTAATGACAGGGCCTAGAAACCAACAGAATTAGTAGTTGTCCTCGGTTTTCACAAACACAATTGTCAGGTATGTTACTTGAGTAAGTTTCTTTTAGGAACAAATTAAAGAGATGATGTCATGAACCAGAAACACTTCCAACTTCAAGAGCTCTAGATGATGCAGGGTCTTTTTAGAAAGTCACTTTGGATCATATGAATATATTAATCTTATTGGATGTATAGAAACAAAAGAATATAGTTTAGAATTGCATGAATCAGAATGTATTGTTTTCATAAGGTTATAAGATGACAGCTAAAATTTCTATTTTGATTGCACAGAATATGTACAGTGTTTATAACCCTGCAAACTATGAATAGAATTTTACCAAGGATTCCAAGGTGCTTTTCTCTTGCCTTCTGTGTTCGGAAGGAAGCATCTGTGTATTCACGGTAAACTATTTTTTTGTAAGATCCTCCAATTCTGGTTGGGCTTTTTTCAAAATACACCTGGGATTCACTGTGCAGAGAAAATAGATACACAAAGACTTTCAAATTAACAGTGATCATGTGAAAAGAAAGTAAGAATCTACATATATCTGGTTTAAAGTACTTGCAATTTATTTATAGAAACAACACGTGTTAATTTTAGAAAATTTGAAAAATGAGAAGAAATACGATGAAAATTTTTAAAATCTTCATAATCCCATTATCTACATATAATCGCTGTCAACATTTTCCATGGATTTCTTTTCAGCCTTTTTTCTATGCATGGGTATGTTTGTCTACCTGGTAGTTCACACTTTCTACTGGAATAAAAGACATTCTTTTTCAGTTAGGTAGTAACAAACACTACTTTTTAAACAACTATGTGCAGAGATGCTAGAATATTAAGATGAGAGATGTCACTCTTATTTTTAAATGTTATTATGATAAAATTAAGTTGGGTCCCCTGAGAAAAAGTATTCCCTAGCAGTGAAGTAGTGACTTGTCATACTAAGACATCAGAGAATTTTACAGCCAGGACGATCAAGCAAGCTGAAAAAAAAAAAAAAAAGAAATCTACTAATTCATACCTATTTTAGTTAATATATAATGAGAGTTGGACCTAACTCTGAATCTAATTTTTTCTCTAAGCCCAGATATCTTTCTAACAATTAATATAAAATTTCCATTACACAGATTGAGTAATTTGTTGATGAGCATTTAAAATGTAACAAAAAATATTCACTTGATATAACATTCTTAGTTTTCTCAAATTTTCTGTAAGCAAGTTGGAGAAAAATAAATATAATGGGAAATATTTCTTGGTGGTTTTAGAACTTGATATTTTCTGACATATAACTCATTCAACAGACCAGAAGGGTTAAAACTCCTATAATCTTTGGGGTACCTAGGTGGTTCAGTTGGTTGAGCATCCAACTTCAGCTCAGGTCATGATCTCGTGGTTCATGAGTTTGAGCCCCACGTCAGGCTCTGTGCTGACAGCTCAGAGCCTGGAATCTGCTTCAGATTCTGTGTCTCCCTCTTTCTCTGCCCCACTCCTGCTCATGTTCTGTCACTCTGTCTCTCAAAAATGAGTAAACTTTAAAAAATTTTTTTTAAATAAATAAAACTCCTGTAATCTTTGAATTGGTAAATATAAAAGTCAGAAAGACTTTTTGTGTACTTTTAAATGCTGATGCCACAGTAATGTATTTTGGTCTTAGTTTGGGTCATTAAAAAAGCAACTGATAATATAGTCTTAGGTGTTATTAAATAACAAATATTTGGGGCGCCTGGGTGGCGCAGTCGGTTAAGATTCCGACTTCAGCCAGGTCACGATCTCGCGGTCCGGGAGTTCGAGCCCCACGTCAGGCTCTGGGCTGATGGCTTGGAGCCTGGAGCCAGTTTCCGATTCTGTGTCTCCCTCTCTCTCTGCCCCTCCCCCATTCATGCTCTGTCTCTCTCTGTCCCAAAAATAAATAAACGTTGAAAAAAAAAATTAAAAAAAAAAATAATAACAAATATTTATAAAATGTGACTTAAGAATGTCACAGGAAAGAATTTTTAAAAAATAATTTAAAAAAGAATTTCATTTCTTCTTTTAATTAAGAAATTAAATTCTTAATTTTAAAAGAATTAAAAAAAATAATTTCACAGGAAATTATTTAATTATGCCTTTAGACCTTAGCAAGAAAGTATAAATTATACATGGCAACTTTTTGAATCTTTGTAAAATTGTTATTGATGACATTATCCACTATGTCTCTTAATTATACATAATAAATCTATTTTAAAATTTAGTGCTAAGAAAAAACAATGAGCAAGTATGTTTTACTTTGCACTGGCTGTCAAGGCACAGGCAAAATAGAGAACTATTTTGTGTAGTAGTGATCCTTCGACTCAATATTTTCTAATTACCCATATAATTATTTGTCTACTTTTATTTTATCAGTACCTTTTTATTATAAGTTACTTAAATCCTTTTTAAGAGTAGCTGGTTATGAAAAAGTTCAATTATCTTTATTTAATCATAAATATTTTAATCCCTGAATGATTACCTTCCAGCGGCTGTTAAATTTTTTTTAGTGAAGAGATTTATACCAGATGGAGCATAGTTCCAAACAATTTCTTCAGCTGCAATATAGTAACGTATAATACGTGTCCCAGTAACATCTATTGAAGGTTTGTGGCAATTCGTTACATTGAAAAAGGCCTGCATGCTATCTGAAAAACAGTAAACCCAAGTGGAGAATGTTATTAAAACATTTTTCTTATTCCATATATATTTTGTATTTTAGTCAATAATATTGCAACGTCTCCTTTTTTGAGAAACTCAAGGCATTTTACTTCCAGACTCTGTGTAAAAACCTAAAATGTATGAAGCAAGTACAAAAAGCAGGATGCAAAGATGAATGTTAGAGGAACATATATTACCAAAGAATAATAATCACCATTGGGCCAAACCCTAGAAGAAGATGGCACCTGTGTACCAAGAAGAATTTGAGAGTCTATTTGGCCAAAAACATCTTTCCTCATGGGTATAAAATTACTACCATCAGTCACGAATGAATTAGTTGATTTATTAGATTAACTAGTTGGCAGGCAGAAAGAAAATCAAGGCAGGAACATTTCCATGAAGGCATCGGTCCTGTGCTTTGATTTCAGAGCACTGTCAGTGGCAGTATAAATTAGGGTAACTTTTTGGAAGGCAATCTGACAGAATTTGTTGAAATTAAACACCTTCCAGTGTATAATTTCACTTATTGGTAGTCAACTAAGAAAAATATTTGCATATACATAAAAAGATACAAATAAAATGTGTAAATTATAAAATTGGTGATAAGCCAAAAAAGTGGAAGCAATTCAAATGCCAATCAGTAGGTAAATGGTTAAACAATTCAGGATACATTCCCAGTATGGAAAACTATACAACAATTTAAAAGAATAGGTTAGATGTATGGGGAACGTCATAGAAAAAATTTCAAGAAATGTCATAGAAAAGATTGCAAATAGTAGAAAATTATATGCAATATGAACTATTTATGTCAAACAAAACACAAAATATAGCTATGTATTTTTGTTTCTACATGTTCATATACATTATGTGAAAATGCATAGGAAACAGGTTTCCAAGTATTCGTACCCAGGGTGTAATGTCTGGGAGGGACAAGGATGGTGATGGGAGGGTTAGACTAACGGTGTGTTCTTAAATGCTCTACAAACAAAAAACACAACATTTGATCTATTTGCTAATTTTTGTGGTCTAAACACTCCCACTGTGGGCAGTCTGAAGTTACCAAGAGTTTGCCATTTGGCTGACTTAACTCTCAGCCCTCTTGAGCTAGCACAAGCTGGCCCACATACATCACATTAGACTTTCACTCTTTCTGCCTGCTGTCTCCCACCTAATCCTCGCCCCACCTCTATCCTTCCCCTTTTTGTCCTTCCTTTCTTTCCAGCAAAAGTCTACCCATGTATCCTTGTAATTACTAATAACATAAAGTAAAATTTTAAATAAATTTTAAACACTTTTAAAAGAGTGGAGGTAAATTTTTAAAACCACACACAATTCTAGGACTCAAAGAGATTGATTAAACACATGAAAAGCTATAGAGTCAATCAAATCAGACAAGGAACTCTAAGAAATTTCTTCAATTGTGCTTCGGGCCAACCCTATTCTTTCAGCAGAGTTGAGGGCCAGACCTGACTTGAAGACACCGTCTGCAAAGTAAATAACTAGGAAGAGTGGGGCTGAGTGTACATTTTCACCTGAAAATGATATTCCTTTCTAAGTGAGAAATTTTTTTTTAATTTATTTAAACTTTCATTTATTTTTGAGAAACAGAGAGATAGAGTGTGAGCCAGGGAGGGGCAGAGAGAGTGAGAGACAGAATCTGAAGCAGCCTCCAGGCTCCGAGCTGTCAGCAGAGCCAGAGCCCGATGTAGGGCTCGAACTCACGAACTGTGAGATCGTGACATGAGCCGAGATCAGATGCTCAAACAACTGAGCCACCCAGGTGCCCCTCTAAGTGAGAAACTTCTAATCATTAAAGTTGATCCTTGAGTTACAGGAACTTCATGGGGTTCTCTTTCCCATAGCCCTAGGAAGGCCACAGCATATAACAAATCCTGATAAATACTTGCTGTATACTTCTTTAAGTAATTAATTGAAGCATGATGCTAACCAAAGGATGAGACTTAGAAAAAGATGGGTTTTGATCAGAGAAGTAAACCCCATTTTTGTACAAAAAAACAAAAGTGAAATTCTTCAGTTCTAATAACAACAATGTTTTTTGATTGAAAGGTAAAACAAAATATTTGCAAGATTATGTGTACAGTTTGATCCTATTTAAGAATAGAAAAGATTAATAACATCATAACTGGCCATCGTGTTATTCAATGGAGACTGTGAATGAAGAGGTAAATAAATGAAAATACGTAAGTTTCCTGAGTTCTGGGTTAGAATCATTTGATCCTACATAATTCCTGGCAATTCTTCTTATAGGGTTTTGTGCAAGTGTTTTAACTTCTTGAAACTTGTTTTCTCAACTAAAACAGACAAACAGTAATATGTGCTATGACATTCAGGCTTTTCATAAGGCTCGCCAACGAATAAATACAAAACTTTTTTTTTTTGTAAAAACAAAACAAAACATCCTAATATATCTAAAAGGGTTCGTTTTTATGGAGTTAAGTGTCAGACACCTGGGTTCCAGTTCTAATCCCTTCACCAACTTTCCAAAAGGCAATGCCATCACCTCCCTAGAAATCAGTTTCTCCATTTGGAAGATAAGGCATTCGTGGTGGGTTGTAACCTTGAAAGTTCTCTGAGCCTATATTACATAAAGGTAATAAATCCCTACCATATATCTGGCATCCCAGCTTCCATACTCCAGGGCCCTTGGCCACCATGAAGGCATCTTCCAGCGAGGCAGGGAAGACGGTGATGGTGTCCTTCCTGTGATTCCGAGATATCAGAGTTTGTCCATGCAGATAGAGGGGGTGTGTGTCCAGCACACCACCCATGCCAACAATATACCACTTGACCCTGTCCTCTGAGCACATGGTGAGATTGGGCAGATTTCCATACATGTATCCATTTATTGCTGAAAACCAACGTATACTTTATTTTACTTGATCTGTTTTTAAGTAAACTCTACTCCCAACTCAGGGCTCAAACTCACGACCCTGATTATCAAGAGTCACGTGCTCTACCAACTAAGCCAAGAAAACAAATGTGCCTTGGTCTATTACACATGGTAGATCAGGACCACATGCTGTACATTCTGCACATTTCTTCATTACACAAACCTCACCATGTCAGTGTTCTTATCACACATAATATACCAGAGGATTTGATTTATGTTTTACACACAAAGAGGCTATCAATATCTATATATCTATATATATATCTATATAATCAGAAGTGTTAGAAGCACAGAGATTAGAGGAAAGAGGAGGAAGGTAAGCTGGAAGGCAGAGAGTACAGCTGAGGAGAAAAGAATAGAAAGAAGCTAAGTCCCAGAAGGAAGAGAACAAGGGTAGAGGTGACTGAGATAACGAGAGCATCTTTTCTGAAAAATCCTATGTAGAAACACATTTTCGTAAAATATCTGGTCAGTTATGTTTTTGCTCTTCCATAATATTTTATTACCTTAAAATTACATCCTTCCTATGTATTTCCCATGCACTTTTGATCAATATCAGACTATAGAAAACATATGCACCTACCTAACTTTATGCGCTACGACACTTTGCAAACCAGCAAGACTTACTAGATGACTCTTGCATATCAACCAGTGTGCCCTGGGCGAAAAACTGGAAAATGTAGACTCAACCACACAAACTTGAACAAAAGGAAATCACTAAATAGAACCACAGAAGTTAGAATTACAGGATATTATGAATAAGGAAGTTTTCTTTAATCTTACAGTGCATCTGATTGCTCTCCTGGAAGTCAGGATCACTAGTATTTACTTTGCCGGATTCAGTATACTTCTTAATGTTTTCATCGATATACCAGCTATTGTTTTCATTAGTTATAGATAACATCAAAACATAAGACCTGTCGATATTTTTTTCGGTGTCTCCATCCAGTGTGCCTGAAACATAAAGAACAACAAAACTTGCTCTTTGCAATAATTATTTTTGCTGTGAGATAAACTGGTGATTCTAACTGATTCAACTTAAAATATGAAAGTAAAATCTTGCACATCTACAGACAGAACCGTAAGGAACAAAGCATGCAAGGAATGGGCAGACAGCTTCTCATCTTCCTACTTTCTTCCACTCTGCTGATTCAACATATTTCTGTAGGAGAAAGGGGTCAGTCATTTTGTGAAAAGGTGGCACCAAGTGAAGTTTACCGGGTTTGACTACCATCTAGTGACCAACTTGCGTCACTGAACTTGAACTGAGGCCTCGGACTCACCATCGCCATCTAGTGCTCAGAGTCTGAGAGGGCAGCTTTACTTTCTCAACTGGAGAATCAAGGTCAAAGCAGGAAAAGGGAGCTCATTTGATAGAAAAATTCCACTAGGAGAGCGAGGGAGAGCCCGCTTATTCTGGTTCTATTGCTACAATGAGATTTGAAAAAATATATTACCTCTTTTACAAGTCAGAATTGGTCCAATAAGACCGGAAGCCACATCTTTTGGAGTGTCTACATGGGAGTGGTAAATCCGTGTCACACAGTTACTGTCATTGGGGCCAGGCCCCTGTTTTTCTTCTACATACCACTTGTAGGTATATTGTGCCCCTGGCTCCAGGCGATCATCTTCCTTTTGCCAGCCCGTAGTATTATCAGGATAGAGAGCACCTAGAAAACATAATCTGCACTGTGGTCACAATAACTATTGGGCAGCACTGTTTTGAATGTGACTCATGCTTCTCTGTTAAGCCATAAATGTATGTTAATTTGCATTTTTAGAATCAAGTGAGCATTTCTCCCCTCCTCTTTCCTGCTTCCTGTCTCTTCTTCTTTAACTGGCATCCACCTGAATGTCCAGCTTGTCCAGTTTCTAGACTAAAGTGGAATGAGGCAAGCAGCATAATTGCACACCATTATCACCATTATTATGAATTCCAGAAATATTTACTGTGCATCTACTATATGCCTAGACCTTCGATACAGAAGTCTGGGCTCCTGAGTTGCCTTCCCTATTCTCTTCACTGCAAATTAGACTTGGGACCCCAGGCATCGAGAGGCATCCATGTGTCCTCCAAGCAGTCCACTAGAGTGCAAAAGTGGCCCTTTGCATAGCTTACATTACCCTGAGCTATCACCCCAGTTCTGAATCTGGAGGCTTTCTCTTCTTTCTTTCTTCTTTTCCTAGAATTTTGCCTCAGATCTTTATCTCTTGAAGCTGGAGCCCTCATAACTATGAATAAAATTCCTCCATTCAATAGAAGATTTGGAAGCATGGTCAACTGCTCACACATTTACCCATCTTTCAAGACCCTCCTTTCTCCACGCTGAACACAAAGCCTTCTTTGTTGGCTTTTTCTTCCCTTCCTTTTTCCAGCACCATTAGGCAACTGTGAGTGTTGATGTTTGGGAGACAAGATACTGTCTGGAAAATAATGATTGCTCTTGATGCTGATGTTTTCAAGAGGCTAATCCTCATCCATTAGGAAGTGAAGTGAGGTGGGGGTAGAATAGTATTTCTGCTAACCTAACATTTGCTCATGAGTGTCTCCTACCCAAAAAAAAAAAAAAAAAAAAAAAAAAAAAAATTGAACATGACCCATGCTTTCTCCATTAAGCCATGAATATAGTTAGTTTGTGTTATTATTATTAGTGAAAAGTATGTTTTCTTTCCCAGGAATTGCAGAAGAGTAGTCACTTATTCAAGATGAGAAAATGAAAAAGGATTTTCTTGGATATAAACATCAGGGGCCGCTGGGTGGCTCAGTCATTTAAGCATCCGACTTCAGCTCAAGTCATGATCTCACGGTTCGTGAGTTCGAGCCCTGCATCAGGCTCTGTGCTGACAGCTGAGAGCCTGGAGCCTGTTTGGATTCTGTCTCCCTCTCTGTCTGCCCCTCCCCAACTGTTCCTCCCCAACTTGTGCTCTCTTTCTCTCTCAAAAAATGAATAAACATTAAAAAAAATTTTTTTAAAGACATCAAAAGTAAGAGTCTGCATTCATCCCAAACGACTCCTAGTTGATAATTACCCTGCTTTCCCTGATGTAATGGGCTCATACTTTCCATAAACAACAACTCAGAAATGTAAGGTAAGAGAATCCACTTACCTTCATTTTCTTTAGTGTAGCTGAGTCCATGAGGATGGAAACTATAGATTCTTGAAGCAAAATTTTTTACATGTACATAAATGAAGTCTCCAGTCTCTGCCTTAATTATTGGACCTAAAAATCCCAACCAGGATGGTTTTTCAATGATCGTTTGAAATGTGTCATTAGTATACTGAAAATACAAAGCTTTTTTGTAAACAGATCCTATCCTGTTTGGGCCTCGTTGTAGATATACATAGGACTGAAACTCTCTGTAAAAAATAAAGAAACAAAAAGCAAGAACTTTAACATATTTTGACAGGAAAGAAAATATGTTAAATCAACTGAAACTAGAAGTAAGAAGATTTGCAGTCTGATTTTGATAGACAAAATTCAAGACACTAGAGAAAATGCTAAGGGAGTTAAAATAAAAAGGTACTGTAGGCAAGGAGAACGTTTGGAGTATGTGATGAAGAGATCAAATACAAATGTAGCAAGTAATATACATGGCATTTTGGTTTGAGGGACTTACCAAATTTTTTGTACTAAGCCACAAGAAGGTTTCTAACCTCATTTGAAGGGCGCTTTAGATCTCGAGCATTAGATCAATTCTTATGACTTAGAATTATTTACATGTTTAAATGGATTTGTATATTTGTTGGTAGACTTAGGGTCATTTCGCCAACAAACATGGTAAATCAGAACCCTGTCCATAACCTCTAGATTTCTTCCTCCCAATTATTTGAAAAGAGAAGTCAAGAAGACAGCTGCAATTTTTACAATCTCCATCACACCCTCCATATCAGAAGAAAAAATGTTGTTTCGTATCTTGAGCACCACACAAAGTTGATGATAATCACAGAATTAGAGATGATCCCTGAAATAATGTTCCATGATGGCAAGAGTGGTGACAATTCTAAAAGGAATAATTTCGGAGTGCCTGGGTGGCTCAGTCAGTTGAGCGTCTGACTTCGGCTCAGGTCATGATCTCACAGCTTGTGGGTTTGGCCTCGTGTCGGGCACTGTGCTGGCAGCTCAGAGTCTGGAGCCTGCTTCAGATTCTGTATCTCCCTCTCTCTCTGCCCCTCACCTGCTCATGCTCTGTCTCTCTCTGTCTCTCAAAAATAAGTAAAGGTTTAAAAAAAATTTTGAAGGAATGATTTCTGATTTCTATCAATATCTGTCTTCCATGCCATGCTTAGCTAAATAAATAAATAAATGCAAAAACAAAAAACAAACAAAGGAACAAAAGGAAGTGGTTCTAATAACAACAGTTTCTATAACAACAGGTTCTAATAACAACAGTGCCCGTAAAGGGTCAAACATGGGAAATTTTTCATCAGCATTTTATCAGTGAATAACAATTATCAACTTTTGTTTCTGATAGCAACTTTTCCCTGCAAAGGTATTACTTACTCATCTTCTGAAAAAGGCTTCCCATTGAGCATATTTTTACCAGTAGGAGCATAGTTCCAAGTGGTTTCTTTGATGCCTATGCTGTAGTGCCTATCTTTTGCCCAACCCGGAGAACTAACAAAAAACAGAAACATTAATGGTAAAAGGGCCTTCATTTTCAAACCCTAAGCCTGGAGAGGCTAAATGAGTGATGCCTGCCTTTCTTTTATAATCCAGGCTTTCTTCCTTTATTTGTATCCATTTACATAAATCAGGGTTGCATAAGAGTCCATCATGTGTTTCATCTACACATACGTCATTTTGGTTCTAAATGCATTTAGTTTTCATTAGTCAGGCTGGGTGAAATGTTGCACAACCAATAGAGAATACTGATTCTTGGCCAGTATTAGAGCTTGCTTGAATTACTGGGTACATAGGCTACCCAGATCATCTATCATCCCAGGACAATTGTTATCTATTCTTAAATTATAGGAATTGTCTGCAGTTTACTCTCCAGCCTCCACTTTCCCACTGTTCCAGTCCATCTATGTACCATTCCCTGATTCTTCATTATATGTTAATTTTAATAATTTGTTCCTCTAGATGCTAATTTAAATTCTTTTTCATTTAATACTTTACGTCATTCTCAAATTTCTTGAGATCGAAGACTATCCATAATCTAGCTCCCAATCTGATATTCCAAGTTCGTCTCCATAATTCGACTTCAGTATCCCTTCTCTCTGGGAAGTTGACTGAGTAGGGACACAGAGCAGCGTGGGGAGGAATACCTGAGCACCGCGATCAGACAGCTCTGAGTTTGCATTTTACTTAACTCTGCCACTTACCCGCTGTGTAACCTGTGTGTAATTGTGGAGCTCAATTTCTTCACTTATCAAATGATAGTAACAATTACTTTCCCAATTAGGAAGTTGTGAAAATTAGATAAAACAGCACACATTATAGAGGACCTTGGGGACACATGAGGAGCCTGGTACACAGTCAGCCTTTAGCAAATGTTATTTACCTTCTTCCTCCCCATTGTTAGAGTGGGCTTTCTGAATTCATCTGATAATATGCACACCCATTCCCCAGCCTGATAGTTCCTCCCTCCCCTTCTCCCATCCTCGTGTTATCCAATTTTTCAAGCCTCCTGAGATTTTACCTCCTCAGTGAAGACTGCCATGATTATTTTGGCCTCTAGACACCTCTCTCTTTCTGAATTCACCAGCTACAGTGTCCAGGCCTGGTAGTTAACCACACAGTTTTGTACTGTTGTTTAAATTTTCATGTACTTTCTTTACTCCCAACAGATTGTAAATTGTACAGATTTCTTCTTTTTATTCTGTATATCCTCTAGAAATGTCAAGGAATAAATGCTAAATTTTTTTGGAACAAATAAATAGAGTGCCTTTGCCACAGTTACAGTAAGTAAGGAAAGGAACAGGAGTCTTTGCCATTGATTTATGTGTCATCATATATTGGGATATCTGTTACTATTAGACCTTGTTTGAGACTTTCCATTTAGAAAGCCACAATGCCTTTCAACAGTTAGAGTGGTATTCTGACTTAGGTTTAGAAACGCACACTGAGGAATATTAAGGCATTGCAATCATATAACATGTATTATTTTGCAGCTTGCTCTTATTTCTCAACTACATGTTTGAGACACCTTTACATATCACTGCCTAGAAGTCTACTTGTTTCATTTTAAGTGCAACATGTTTTTATTATGAATGTAATTTCTTTATTTTTTAAAACATACAAGATCAAAGTATATTTTTCCTGGGTGTGCAGACTGATGTCTGTACTAACTTAAGAAAGTGCCAATAAAAAGGGGGGAGGGGTACATATCAAACACACATACAGCACTGAGAAGAGATAGGATTATTATATTTATTTCTTACAAGGAGAATGCATTTCTATATTACTTGATTTTAAAAATCAAACTATTTGCATTTTTTCTTTCTTGCATTAAAAAATAATGAGGCTATAGGGGCACCGGGGTGGCTCAGTCAGTTAAGCGTCCAACTTCAACTCAGGTCATGATCTCATGGTTCAGGAGTTTGAGCCCCACATCAGTCTCTGTGCTGACAGCTCAAAGCCTGGAGCCTGCTTTAGATTCTGTATCTCCCTCTCTCTCTACCCCTCCCCCACTCATGCTCTGTCTTTCTCTCTCAAAAACAAATAAACATTAAAAAAAAAAATTTTTTTTAAAGAGGCTATCAATCTTCCTCATAAGCAACAGTTGCTAAATTCTACCAAAATCAAAACTTCTATGTTGTTGTATAACAAAACTTATTCACATTTGTGAATTCTTAGGTGAGTTTTAAAAGAAAGTTGGGCTGGGACGCTTGGGCGGCTCAGTTGGTTAAGCACCTAACTTTGGCCCATGTCATGATCTCATGGCTCATGGGTTTGGGTCCCCATGTCAGGCTCTGTGCTAACAGCTCAAAGCCTGGATCCTGCTTCAGATTCTGTGTCTCCCTCTCTCTCTGCCCCTGCCCTGCCTGAGCTCTGTCTCTCTCTTTCTCTTTCTCAAAAATAAGTAAACAAGCATTAAAAGGAAGTTGGGTAAACAGTCCACTGCTTTGGTAGGTTTTAAGGTCACCAGAAGACATTGGAAGGAATTCAGAAAAGCTGGGCCTGGTGGGACCTCGGTGTGTGGAGAAACTGCCCATAGAAAAATCAAGAGGAAAGGATTCATAAGTGGCACCCTTTGGGAAACAGTTGAAAGGGTTGAAGAGAAGATCCAGACATGGGTCAGACACGTGGGTCTTATGAGAGAGAGGAGTTTAAGATAGGCTCTATGGTTTCAAGGAGGAAATCCATGGGTTGGAATAGTTGGTTCAGATATTTAGCTCTGGATATGGAAGAACCTTAGGACCTTCCCTGTGGTCTAGACCAGTAGCTGTGGAAGAATCTACCCATCACGTAGGGGTGGCAAGATCCCTTAAATGGGTTTTCTAATGTCTCTTTATCCTGAAATTCTGTGACTTATTTCCTCATCCTCCCAGAAACATTAATTTTATTCTGAAAGGTGGATAATAGGAGACCCATTCAGCTGACTGTTTTTTTGTTTTTTTAACTCAGTAAGTACCCTAAGAAATGAAAAGTCTAGTGTATTCAAATCAAATAAATCTATCTCCAGTTCCCAACTCCACCATGTATTAGCTGTGTGATTTGGAATGAGTTGCATAATCATTCTGAACCCAAGTCCCCTTATCTGTAACATGAGGGTAATAATAATCAAAGTTTGGTGGTCCAGTGAGGACCTAGCTTCTAGTCTGTCAAAGAAAGTTAAACATCCTCCCCTCAGACAATGAAAATGGTGTTGGTAAATATTCTTTCTTCTTCTTCTTCTTCTTCTTCTTCTTCTTCTTCTTCTTCTCAACAAATGAATAGGGAAACTGGCTTCTTTTTTTTTTTTTTTGTGGTGGTAGTGGTGGTGGTTGGGTAGGGAAGAGGTTGGAAGGAGGTACTTTTTCTTAGATAATGTTATATTTTATAGATTGGCAAAATAAAAATTTCTGCCTTTCCCTTCCTGCATAGCCCTCAATATATCCGTCTTGGTACAGCAGTGTTTGAAGTTGGTAACCATTATTTGATTATATTCTTGGTTTGTATCCCAAGAACATAAGGCAACTTAGCTAAGCTTTATTGAATTTGGCTCAAATGTATAAGCTCAAACACCTTGGAGGAAAATTTGGATTCCTTCCTGGTTTTTCTATTCCACAGCTAAAAATAAGTCTAAGAATAAATAGAGCACATGAAAATATGCACAAGGACCTAATGATAATAGCACCTTATGTTTTAAAAGCTTTACAATATATAAAATACCTTTAAAAGTATTCTTCAAAATGTTATCTTCAAAACACTCTCCCTCAACCCAACCCTTATACCTGTTTAATACATGAAGCATCTAAAGTTCAGAGGGCCTAGTAATTTGCCACAGGATTTACACTTCCAAGTTATGGTGCCAGGCAGGGTTCAAATAGAAATCACAGGATTCCAAGTCAAATATTTCTCCCATGTGACCTTATTAATTGGCTTCAGTAGTTTAAGCATATGACTTCTACATTAATCAATAAATGCTAAGTTTTGCTCAGAATATAAAACTCTAAGTGTATCTTCCAACAAGGTAGACCAATGGGATGTAAATGATGTGGGGGCAGGATGGGGAGTTTAAAGACAATGGGGTAGATGTTAGCAACTTTTCCACCCATTTCCATTCTTTCTGTTTCTTCTCCCAATAGCCACCATTTGTTGAAAGTCACATCCTCAGTCACTTTCTAAACAGTAACTCTAATTGTGTCAGCAAATCCTGAAAGGAAAGTTGTTAGGCTCCTTGTAATTGAAAAACTAGAACTTGGTTCTAGTAAGGAACTTACCAAAGCAAGTAGGTGTTATTGTCAAAGTTGAACCCAGCCCTTAAAGCCTAATGGATGCTCTCACTACTAACCTCCCCGCCTGGTACTCTGGGCAACTCAGGGCAACTATCAACCAGATAAGAGTTAAATAAGTAGAGCAACTGGTAGCTGGGTCAGAGAGGTACACTTAGGCTAGAGCCCTGTGTCCTTCTCAGGTTAAAAATACATAAACCACAAGCTTTCAGAGTATGGGGTAGACACCATGAGGGGCTAGACACCCACAAAATAAGGCATAGAATGAAATAGTGGGAAGATGTTGAAAATGAAGAATAAAGAGAAAAGTACATCAGACAACACTACTGTGATTATGATGAATCAAGACAAAAACAAGTCCACTCCAAAGTAATGTCTGAACACATATGAAAAACACAAACATTGCCCAAACCTTTAAAATAACCAAATATTCTCTTATCCTGGCTATAACTGACTGCTTTGTTAAGATATTGAATCATAGAATAAATACTGCATCCAATCTAGAGCAAAGCCCTGATTCCTTTTTCTTTTCTTTTCTTTTCTTTTCTTTTCTTTTCTTTCTTTTCTTTTCTTTTCTTTCTTTTTTTTTTTTTTTTTTTTTTGAGAGTGAGAGGGCACAAGTGAGAGAGGGGCAGAGAGGGAGGGAGAGAAAGAATCTCACAAGGGACAGAGAAAGAGAGAGAGAGAGAGGAAGAGAGAGAGAGAGAAGCAAGGCTCACCTGAAGTGGGGCTCTTGTTCACCCAAAGTGGGACTCGAGCTCACCCAATATGGGACTCAAACTCATGAACCATGAAATCATGACCTGAACCGAAGTCAGATGCTTAACTGACTGAGCCACCCAGACACCCTGCTTCCTTTTTTTTTTTTTTTAATGCTTATTTATTTATTCTGAGAGAGATAGAGGAGGGGCAGAGAGAGAGGGAGAGAGAGAATCCTAAGCAGGCTCCACCCTCAGCTAGGTGCAGAGCTCAATCTCAGTCGTGAGATCATGATCTGAGCTGAAATCAAGAAATGGATGCTCAACCGACTGAGCCACTTAGGTGCCCCTAAAGCCCTACTTCTTTAAACATCCCTTAAATCACCTAACACAATCCTATAAGTCCTTTGTAACACCTTCTGTCTGAGATACTCCGTGGTTCTCCATGGTATGTGTTGTCTTACATTGCAACGAGCAATAAACACAACTTATTCAATTATAGGTAAATTCCTGTGGTTTGGTTGGAGTGCATTGAGGCTAATCTCCCTTAGAAAAAAAGTCTATGACATAGCTACTATTAAAATATTATAGGGGTGCCTAGATGGCTCAGTCCATTGAGTGACCAACTTCAGCTCAGGTCATGATCTCACGGTTGGTGAGTTCAAACCCTGTGTGGGGCTCTGTGCTGACAGCTCAGAGCCTGGAGTCTGCTTCAGATTCTGTGTCTTCTTCTCTCTGCCCCTTCCCCCCTCATGCTCTGTTTCTCTTTCGAAAATAAACATTAAGAAAAAAATTTCCAAATAAAATAAAATATTGTCAACATGACTAAAATTCAGAAATTTATGTCTCCAACCTGGACCTTTCTGCCTAATTGTTTTTTTTTTTTTTAATTTTTTTTTTTAATTTTTTTTTTTAATTTTTTTTTTCAACATTTATTTATTTTTGGGACAGAGAGAGACAGAGCACGAACGGGGGAGGGGCAGAGAGAGAGGGAGACACAGAATCGGAAACAGGCTCCAGGCTCTGAGCCATCAGCCCAGAGCCCGACGCGGGGCTGGAACTCACGGACCGCGAGATCGTGACCTGGCTGAAGTCGGACGCTTAACCGACTGCGCCACCCAGGCGCCCCTCTGCCTAATTGTTTAATACAGCACTTCTCAAACATGCAGATAAATCCCCATAAAAATCTGAAGATCTTTCAAAATGTAAATTTTGCTTCTGTAGGTCTGGGGTAGAGCTCAATATTCTGCATTTCTGTGCTGGCTCTCTGGGGATGCCAGTGCTGCAGATTCATGAACCATACTTTGAGTAACAACAACCTCATAGACATCTCGATATCAATATGCCCAAATATGAATTTCTAAGACTTTCATTTTTAGCTCCAACATGTTAAGAGCTTGGATGTCATCACTACCATCCTTACAATAAGAAACACTGGACAAACTGGAAATCAACAACTTTTCCTGAACCCATTAGAGAAGTAATGCAAGCAGGGAGATGAAAATTCTAAATAATAATAATAACAAGAAGAAGAAGAAGAAGAAGAAGAAGAAGAAAATACTAGAAATCAAAAATACTATAACAGAAATAAAAGTGCTTCTGATGCCTCATTAGACTGGACACAACCAAGGAGAGAATCAGTGAGCTTAAAGATCAGTCAATAGAAACTTCCAAAACTGAAATGCAAAGAGGAAAAAGGAATGAAAACAAAAAAAAAACAAACAAATCACACACATACGCACAGAGAATATTCCAGGACTATGAGATAATTTTTAAATGTAACAAAATTGGAGGGCCAGAAGAAGAATGAAAGAAATGGACTAAAATAAATATTTAAAGTAATATGGACCAAGAAGTTTCCAAATTTAGTGACAGACACTACTAAGCTACAAATCCGAATGGCTCAGAAAACAAATGCTAGAATAAATACCAAAAAACAAAAACAAAACCCTATACTTAAGCATATCATACTCAATCTACAGAGAACATCTTGAAAGAACACAGAAAGAGGAAAATATCTTACCTGTAGAGAAACAAGAAGAAGAATCACAAAACTGAACCGATCTTGCTCATCCCGCGAAAACCATTTTATTCACTGCCTTCTTCATCTCAGTTCATGGCACTTGCAGCCTTCTAAGCCAGGTCAGAAACGTTGGATTCAGCCTTATCTCCTCTCCTTTTCACATTTCACATTCAGTTTGTCACCTGTTCAAAGTATACAGTAAAACCTTGGTTTGTGAGCCTAATTCATTCCAGAAACATGCTTGTAATCCAAAGCACTTGCCTATCAAAGCGAATTTCCCCATATGAAATAAAGGAAACTCAGAGGATTTATTCTACAACCCAAAAATATTCATATAAAAATGATACAATTATTTAATATAATACAAAATAAAGCAAATGTAAACGATGAAGAAAAATTAACCTGCACTTACCTTTGAAAACCTTCATGGCTGGTGTGAGGGAGACAAGAGAGAGGAGGGTTATTGTGTAGGACAACTTTCACTATCACTAACGGAATCACTGCTATCTGTTGGCTCAATGGAATCTTTCCCTTTTCGTGCCACTTTAACAAGGAACCTATCCAATGACACTTGATTTTGCCTCCTTTTGAGGATTTCGTGTAAATGTGACATTGCATTGTCGTTAAACAGATTCATTGCTCTCACTGCTACAGCCTTATTCGGGTGATGCTTTCCTACAAAATTTTGCACTGCTTCCCACAGTTTACACATCTCCTTAATCTCATTTGAAGTGAGGGATTCCTCTGCCTTTTTCTCCCCCTCCTCTGCAGACGAGATGCAAGACGTAAACTTCTTATAAAATCTTGCAGTTTCGGCCACTCGCATACCCCGTTAACACTTCTTGATGATTTCCTTCTTAACTTCCACTGTAATCAACTCCATCTTTTTACCTCCTTTCTTTTCAACCTTTTTCTGCATAGAGCCATTGTGTGCGTTCGCACAGATGTTGACTACAGTACAGTATTCATAAACTCTTGTCATATACTGTATTTAATGTAACTGGCAATGAGGCAGCAGAAGAAAGGGTCTACCTGCAGGCAGCCTGACCTAGAATGAAGCAAAGCCTTCCTAAGCTTACTCTTGCACGGAAAAGCAAAGGACTTTCCACAGGTGCTCTGAAGTGACAAAACAAACAAACAAACAAACAAACACCACAAACAAACAGAAAAACACTAGTACCAGTAGTGGGCACCTTCCAATGTTCCAAAAAATCACTGATTTCTGCCAAACGCTGCAGCCTGAGACCAAGCATCTGAGCATGGGAGATGATCACCCACAATCCTGCAGCGAGAGAGAAAGAGAGAGAGAAGAATCATTGGCTCATCTGTGATCATGTGATGTTCCGTGTCACATACTACTTGTATTCCAAGACACCACGCATTTATCAAGTTAAATGTGTTAGAAATGTTTGCTCATCTTGCGGAACACTCACAGAACAACTTAACTTGCAATCCAAGGTTTTACTTAATCTAAAATCCGGCCACTTCTCACCACCTCTCCTAACATTTCCCTGGTTCAAGCCGTTCATTGTGTCCCTCTTGGGAACTGTAACAGCCTCCAAAATAGTTTCCTGCTTCTACTCTAGCCTCCCTCCAGTCTGTTCTTAACACAGCCCGAGTGACCCTTTAAAAATATAAATTCCATCAGGTCACTCCTCTTCTCAAAGCCTTGCAATGGCTCTCCATTTCCTGCAGGATAAAATCCATAGTCCCTTCTATGACTTTCAAAGCTCCTTAAGGATTTCACCTCCTGTTACCTCTTTTCTCCCACCTCCACTCTTCTCTGCTTCGCTTGCTCTGCTCTGACCAGGCTTGCTTCTTTGCTGCTCCCCAGCCTTACCAGCCACACCTGCAACAGAAGCCTCTTGCGCTGACACTTTCTCTGCCTGAATGCATCCCCTCAGGTATCCTCATAGCTCCTTTCTTCACATCCACTAGGTTTTAATTTAAGTGTCACCCTCTTGGGATGCCTGGCTGGCTCAGTTGGTAGAGCATGTGATTCTTGATCTCAAGATCATGAGTTCAAGCCTCACGTTAGGTGTGGAGTCTACTTAAAATATAAATAAATAAATGTATGTATGTATGTATGTCACCCTCTCAGTGGGGTCTACCCTGACCATATGATTTAATATCAACACCTGCTCCACCTCCCCTCTCCCCAGCACGTGGGATTTCCCCCCACTTTTCCTTTTGTCCATAGCACTTACCTTCCAATTTACTATCAAATCTTATTTATCAGGTTTGTTGTCTGCCTCTTCTTACCAAATGTAAACTCCATTAGGGCATAAATTTTTGTTGGTTTTGTTTGTTGATGTATCCTCAGCATCCAGAACAGTGTTTCGCACACAGTATGTGCCTAATGAATGTTTGTTGAGTGAATGCATTGTAGAATACCCTGAAACTGGCTTTGTGACCTGAAAAAACATTAAGAGTGACAATAATGACAATTTTGGACTGCTTTCTACATGTGTTTAGCACTTGAGGAATTTAACTCATTTAATCTCTACCACCTCAAGAGTGAGACAAGTAAAGCAGAAGGAAGAAGGTAAGACTCCCACCCAAGGTTGCACAGCCAATTAGAGACCGAGCCAGAATTTGAACACCCAGCCATTCAGGCTCCAGGGCTCAAGTTCATAAGCAACATGCTATGCTGAAAAATCAGATTATCCTCTCTGTACTTCAAGCATTTTCCTCTTCATTACAAATTGTTGTGCCACAGTATTTTAAAGGATCCTTCCATATTCATAAAACTGTATGTCACGTTGCCTCACTGTTTTACCTACTTCACTCATGGTTTTCAGACTAAGATATAAGATAGTGACTTGAAGGAACCAGGAACTGATGGCTCTGGGACATCACATTGCATATCCTTCATAATGTTCCTACTTCCTACTTTCAGGTGCAACTATGACACAACTGTGCATGAGAAAACTTTTTTCCCTCCCACAACAGTACAATGTTGGCTAGTCCTGTCTATCCAGGTTCCCCTAATATCTTTAAGAATGAGCAAACTGTGATTTTGTAGATCAGAATTCTTCAAAGAAAACAGAGTACTTCTTTAAACCACTACATTATAGGAGCACCTGTGTGGCTCACTTGGTTAAGCATCTGACTTTGGCTCAGGTCATGATCTCATGGTTCATGGATTTGAGCCCCGTGTTGGATTCTGTGCTGACAGCTCAGAGCCTGGGGCCTGCTTCAGATCCTGTGTCCCTTCCTCTCTCTCTGCCCCTCCCCTGTTCACACACGCTCTCTTTCTCTCAATCTCTCTCTCTCTCTCAAAAATAAATAAACATTAATTTTTATTAAAAAGAAATGAAACCAATTTTATTTTATATCAGTTTAAATGTTACTTTTTTATTTCTAAAAATAAGTTTTACATGGTTTAATCTAATATTTAACACAATTGTTAAAATTATTTGTTTATTTTTTATTTTAAAAAGAGTATGACTGGGGGAGAGGGGTAGAGAGAGAGAGAGAGAGAGAAGGAGAATCTTAAGCAGGTTCCATGCTCATTGGAGCTCGATGTAGGGGCTCAATCCTATGACCCTGGGATCATGACCTGCACCCCAGCACTAACACACAATTTTGATTAGGCCTGTAAGTCTGGACAAAATCTTAGGATGAGGCAAAAGCAAATCAAGTGTTATTTGGATTTAAATGTTATAATTTTTGTCAACAAAGCTTTAAGAGAGCACAATATAGATTCTTTCATTTCACTTTCGATATATGTAGTACCTTTACAAATAGGGTCATTTTGCTAAATATTGAAGGGAATACTAAGGGCATCCTTTAAAATTTTTTTTAAGTTTATTTATTTTGAGAGACAGAGCAGAGGAGGAGCAGAGAGAGAGAGGGAAAGAGAGAATACCAGGCAGGCTCCATGCTGTCAGCACAGAGCCCGATGTGGGGCTTGAATGTACGAACCGTGAGATCATGACCTGAGCTGAAACCAAGAGTCGGACGCTTAACCAACTGAGCCACCCAAGTGCCCCCTAAGGGCATCTCTTAATCTATCATATTCAAATCATTCTTTTGACACATATAACCTGTCATAATTTTTTTTTTTACTTTTCTTCAAACATTTGCTAACCTAACCTGCCAAATCCTTATTTGTCAAAACCTTGTGTGTGATTTGAGCAGTTCTCCATTACTTTCAATGACTTTAAAATCCTGCAATATTTACATTTAATTGGCACTGGGAAGTGAATCAAAGAAGGGAAAGAAGCCAAAAAGTGAGTTAATGCTGTGGGTAGCTGGGATTCAGTCGGGCTGGGGATTCTTTGAAAAACTGAATAGTACCCCCTCAGAACTAGCAGATCGAAAAGCATGGAGATTATGAAATTTACTCACCTGAAGGTCACTGCTGGGGTATTGACTCCCAGGCACTTCTGGCCTCCCTGTTTCCTGTATAAGCACATCCCTACATCCAGAGAATATATTCAGTTAGATGCAGAAAGTTGTCTGCCTATACTGGAACTATCTGCAGAGGCCCTATGGGGTGAACTTAGGGGAAATGCAAGAGGCACCAACATGCCTCCTACATTCAGTTGGGTCACTTAGAGAAAGTGATGTCAGATATCTCCATTAAAAAGGTATCTTTACCCCTTTGTAATTTACAATTTCAAAAGTGCTTTTTGAGATCAAATAATTATCATATTCCCCAAACATACTTTTTACTCAATGATTTTACTATGACTCTTTAACATAAGGGATCAAACCCTATTTCTGATCACTGAGCTCCAAAAAAGCTATAATCTGGGCCCCTGAACTCTGAGTCAGCCATAGTATTTCCTCTTGGCTCTCCTTTTAGATCTTCAGGTACAAAAGAACTCATCCTTAGGGGGTTGTAGTATTATAAAAGCTGACGCAAGGTACTCGGAACTGCCTCCAGAATTCCTGCAAATGTTTCTCTTCCATCATCCTGTCTTTCCCCTAGGCTGGATACTACTGCCTCTGCCAAAATAGGGGAAGAGTAGGCTTTAAACTTAGAGGCTAAGCAGTGAGATGTGCCCTGTCATATCCACGAACACCAAATGACTCCTAGGAGCTTCATTTTCCAGTTTGGAGAAGCTGATGGAAGACTCCTCCATGACAGTCAGCACTTGTACTTCTGGAGATTTCCACCACGGTGGACCTGATGGATTCCCTAGAGCTGCAGGACTCAAGCTTTCACATTTTGCTGATTTTCCAGGGTTCTTTTTTCTAGGCCCTTCAGGAATAGCTTTAACTGGATGCCCTGAGGCCAAGATTGCTCAGTGGTACTCATTCGGCAGGGATCTATGTCCGTGGTCTGCAGACGAAACCACAGCTCCCAGCCTAAAGGAGTTCCAATTTCCATTGAGTATCTTCTGTTGTATCTTGACATTAGATACAGTGGTTCTGGAAACAGAGAACCAGATTCTCACAGAAAATAAAAGGGATGAAGGGTAGTCCAGAAGCTATATTGAGTTGTTCTCTAAAGATCTCAGGCTCCCAACTCTGTCTATAAATAAGTTTTTATAAAAATATTTAGAATCACTCAAATATATTAACCTCAGGGCCTAGAGGGCAAGTTATGAACTCTACCAGAACCAGAGTTCTTAAGGGTGCCCAAATACCTCAGGGCACATGGAAGAATATGGAGGACAAGATCTAGGTTGCACGTATGATTGCTTACAAATTTGGAGAAAGTGGGAAAGGCTACCAAACCTCAATATTAATGCAAGTTCCTGCACTGCTGTGCTTGAGACTTTCCTTGAACTAAAATTCCCCCGACTTCCAAAAAACCATTTTGTATGAAATCCAGAACTTATTGTCAAAGACCCAGGAACAAGCAGGGAGAGGTTTGAATTGGCCTAGGTGAACACAGCTCATTCTCTGGAAAGTAAGCTGCTCTTTTCTGTAATCATTTTATTTAAGATATCTATTTCTTAAACAATATATTGTTTCTTTTTGAAGAAAAAAAATTAATAGCAAACATAAACCCACTTGTGTTCGAAAAGGGCAACTGTGTAACTTTTGGCTGAAGGCTCTTGGGAGAAGATAAGTGGAATAGTCCCATGGCCTCTCAGTTCTTAGGAGTTGGCAGAGGAGCACTCTGCAGAAGTGCTGAGGGTCCTCAGCTGATTGAAAGAGTGGACAACAGAAGGGAGAGCAGGAACATCATCAGCACATGGGTAAGCCAGACCAGGTATAGATACAAATTTCACTCGGGCATACTATCCTCAAGTTAAAGGATAGTATGTTTGTATCAGGGCTCTTTGTGATCACTGCCCTTGATGTATATTTGTGTCTCAAGTCATACTGCTCCAGGGGACTATTGCTCTACACCTGGTGAACAGGTGTTATTTTGGAACACACTTTTCCTCCTTTCTGGGAATTCCCCTCACTTTTATTCTGTGTTCTATCTCCTGTTTCCTGAATCTTAATTCTTCCTCTTCAAGGAGGAAGAATTCTCTCATTTTGGTGGAGTGCATTCTCCAGGAAGGTGATATTTTGAGAAGTTACTCATAGAAAATGTCATGTATCATGGAAATAATTTCCTTCAAAATTATTTCCTTCCTTTTAAAGGCATTGCTCCAGTTTTTCTCTAATTTAGCTATTAGAAATTTAAAGCCAATATGATTCCCTATAGTTTCTATGTGACCTGTTCCATTTTTCCTCTGAAAGCTTGTAGAATATCCTCTTTCAATCAGGGGTTTTAAAACTCTATTTGGAATAACTTTTCTATCTGGATAGTCATGCTCTTCCGTTTCATGAAATTTTCTTGCATTGTTATTTTTTCTTCCATCTTGTCTGTTCTTTCTTTCCAGAAATTTCTATCAGTTGGTGTTGACTTCTTAGACTGACTAGTTTTCTAATTTTCCTTAGTTTTTGCTCACTTAAAAAAATCTTATTCTTTTTGCTCTAGTCTCTAAGTGATTCCTTGACTTCATTTTCCAAATCTTATACTGAGTTTTTCATTTATGCTATCTTATTTTTAATTTCTAAGAGTTTTGTTGTTGTTCATTGAACGCTTTTTAAAAATGTATAATTCTTGTCTTCCTTCATGAACACAAAATCTTCTCATCTTCCTGAGGAATGCATGATATATATATTTTTAAAGTTTTCTTCTTTCCAAATTGGTTTCCTCTGAATCGATCTTCATTTAGATAGAGATAGAGGCTAAAACAAAACTCTCTATCTTTCATGTAAGACGTGTTCCTCAGATGTGTGAGGGCCCTCGCCTATCTGCTCATGATTATGAAGGAAGGGAAGAGCTAATTGGAAGTTGAGTGTGTGCTTATTGACTCTGAACTTCATTGTTGGGTAAACTGGGTGAGCCATTTATTGAAGCATTGCAAATGCCACTATATTATTTCATATAGCTGTGGTGACAAATAACTCCAAACATAGTAACATAAAACAACAGAAGTTTATTATCATGCAGGTCTGGGGAATGACAGTCCAAAATCAGTTTCACTGTTATAAAATCAAGAGGTTAGCAGGCCCAAGTTCCTTCTGGAGGTCTAGGTGAGAATCCATTTTCTTGACCTTTCCAGCTTCTGCAGGCTACCTGTATTCCTTGATTGACCCCCTCCTGGCAGCTTCTCTCCTCTCCGATTCCTGTTTCTGTCCTTGTATCTTCTTTCTCTGAAAGTGATACTTGTCTCCCTCTTACAATGACCTTTGTGATTATGTTGAGTTTACCTGGGTAATCCAGGATAATCTCCCCTTTTTAAAATCCTTAATTTAATGACATCTGCAAAGTCCATTTCTGGGTAACATATTCACAGTCCCCTGGGATTTGGACATGGACACTCTGGGGGGTTATTATTCAGTCTACCACAGTTAGTATCTAAGTTTTCCTCTTTCACTGGCCAGACTCCCTACAAGAGGCTCCAACTTGGAAGGGAAAGTTCTGGCTAATAGTTATTCTGAGATCTGAGTGGATTAAAAGGGCTTTGGGGCAGGTGTGTCTCAGTATCCCTCATTCAGGATGTAACAGTCACTTAATCTCTCTAGTTTGGGTGTAATATCCATCTCTTTGGTGAACTCGGAGACCCTCTATTTTACCCTTTCCAGAGGATAAACTTTCAAGTGTCTGCCATTTTCCAGTGACATAGAGAGGGATACAGGGACTCAACCAATCCTTCTCATTGGTCTTCCTTTACTCCCAGTTCCAGATGTATCTGGTGCTACCCATCTGGGAGTCTTTTGAAGATTCTGACATGTAAATTATGCTGGCTCTCAGCTTACCACCCCTACTCCTAAAGCTTGGGATTTTCATGTTTTTTTAAGGTGGTTTTGTCAGTTATGTTTTATCAGTATGCTTTGTAGCTTCTGTAATTTTATTGCTGTTGTCTCCCCTAATCTCTGAATATTTGTTCGTTTATGTCTTTAAAAAAACCTTTATTATAAATTTAGTGTGATTTCAGGCAGGAGTGAAATCAGATTCTGTGTGTGTGTGTGTGTGTGTGTGTGTGTGTGTGCGTGTGTGTGTTTTCATATTAATGCATAAAAAAACATTTGATTTGAACTGGTTTTGTTCCTTGGGTCAGACATGGGCTGGCTCTGGCCAGGGTAGCCAGGCACCACATCTAGTAAAAGGATTTTAGTAGCCAGGTTTGTGTGTCCTGCCCTATCTGCCCAATTACACACACTCAACCTTGACTTCTTACCTTGGTTTCCTACAGGTATCCCAGTTCCTCTGGGACTGGAATCTTGTCCCTAATTCCCAGCTTCATCTCACAAAGCAGGAAGCAGAACTAGCAGGAGTCATTCTAAATATAAATAGTTGTAGTTTTCATAATTGTACCCTTTCCTTGTAGCTTTTTTTTTTAAGTAGGCTTTATGCCCCGCATGGAACCCAACGTGGGGCTTGAACTCACAACCCTGAGATCAAGACTTGAGCTGAAATAAAGACCTGAGCTGAGATAAAGAGTAGATGTTTAACCTACTGAGCCACCCAGACACCCCCTCCTTGTACCTTTTCAGTGGGATGGAAGTATATACACCAGAGATTAGGGTTTTAGGAATCAGATTCTGATGGCTATTATGTTTATACTCTCCAAACATGCGTCAAAACGACAAAATGAAGTGCTCGCCTCTCTTGCACTTTCTCTAGCCTAGCAATGCCTGCCTCTTACCTTTGCCTACTTTACCTTTCCCTCCCCAGACTTCTGACCCTATTCTCTCCCTAGAACCTTAGGACCTTTCTTCACTCCCTTCCCATTCTGTTGTATCTGTGGTATTTCCAGGTCCTAGCCATTGCAAATCTGCTCCAACTACACTGTGTTCTGAGTCACCCTGGTTCTAAGAGCTTTATATGTACCAACTCAAAATGTACACAACTCTGTTCTTATTCCTACTTTACAAATTCAGAAACAGAGGCACAAATGCCTTAAATAAACCTGACCAGGATCACACAGCTAATAAGGCAGAGCCTAGATTTGAATCTGAGCATTCTGACTCCAGAGTACATCTTTAAACCACTACATTATAGTGGCGCCTGGTTGGCTCAGTTGGTTAAGCGTCTGACTTTGGCTCAGGTCATGATCTCACAGTTCATGAGTTTGAGCCCAGTGCTGGTCTCTGTGCTGACAGCTTGGAGCCTGGAGGCTGCTTCAGATTCTGTGTCTCCCTATCTCCGTCTGCCCCTTGCCCCACTCACACTCTGTCTCTCAAAAATGAATAAACATTAAAAAAAAATTTTTTAAGCCACTACGTTATAGACTACTTATAAATTGTATCCATGTGCCAAACACTGTTTTCTGAGATATGTGTGTATTTATATATTTACTTATTATATATCTATATAATAATATATAATTATTATATATAATAATATAATATATAATATATAGATAATATATTAATAATATACAACATAATAATATATAATCATAATAAATATATAATATAATATATAATTATAATATACTAATGTATTAATATATAATTAATTATATTATAATATATGATAAATAATATATAATAAATAGATTCTATATTTATATTGTATATAATATGTAAATAAGATTATACAAATTAGTATACATACATACACCCATTTAATCTTCATAGATACTATAGATCAAGCAAACAGCTGAAAAGAAACCAAGGATCTGAACGACAAAATTAACAACTTCTCCTAATGGACACTATTGAATCTTGAACCCAATATTTGGATAAACATATACTTTTAAAGTACATAAAGGAATCTACTCCTGAAATCATTGTTGCACCATACACTAACTAATTTGGATGTAAATTTAAAAAAATAAAAAATAAAATTAAAAAAAGTAAATAAAATATTTACAAATAGTAACCATAAAACATGTTTTAAAAATGTTCAAAGTATCAGAATCATATATACCACATTGTATAATCACGATATAACTAAGATGGAAATCAATTAAAAAAAAAAAAGCCCAAACTCACATAATTGGAAATTTTAAAAGCACATTTAAAAACACATAGACAGGGAAAGATCATAAAGAAAAGTAGAAAATATTTATAACTAAGTAATAAGGAAAATACAACATTTCAAAACTTGGAAGATGCAACCAAAGTGGTACTTACAGAAAAAGTACGAAGTCTTAGATGCTTATTTTAAGAAGAGAAAAAGAAAGATTGAAAATTGATAAGCTAGGCATTGAATTTAAGAAGTTAGAAAAATTACATTGAGATTGAAGCAAAGGAAATAAGAGAGAAATTGCAAATATAAAAGCATAAATGTATAAAGCAGAATTCATCCCTAATTAAAATTAGCTAGCAATAGTCAGTCTCTCTGAGAATTAGAAAATGAAAAGAGTAAAAAAAAAAAAAAAAAAAAAAAAAGGCTATCACACACATGCCTTCATGTTTAGGGTTTCTCTATTCTCAGCTCCTTAAACAGATTTTACAGATAGGATGAGAGGATACTTTCTTTTCAAATGAGATTTTTTTTCTCATTATTTAAGAAATACATTTTCAAATGAAAATTTCAAATAAAAAAAAACATAAGTCATAATCCCATCATTAGGGGATAATTCTTAACTGTTAACATTTAGGTATTGTTCCTGTCTTTTTTGGTCTGTATCTGAAATTTTATACATGTCTGCATGTAATCAGTGGTTATTTAAAAATTTGAGCTCAAACTTCCCACATAGATTTGTATCCAGCTTTTTTCTTTGAAAGTACGTCATTAGCAAATGCTCTTTAAAAACAAAATTGGGGGAGGCACCTGGGTGGCTCAGTTGGTTGAGCATCCGACTTTGTCTCAGGCCAAGATCTCACAGTTTGTGAGTTCAAGCCCCACATCGCCTCATTGCTGTCAGAGCAGAGCCTGCTTCAGATCCTCTGTCCCCCTCTCTCTGCCCCTCCCCTGCTTGTGCTCTCTCAAATATAAATAAAACATTAAAAAAATAAATGAAAACAAAATTTTGGATGGCTGTGTTAATAATTTAATAATACATACACTGTACTGCATTTGGCTGCACCCCTGTTCTTAGACAATGTTTCCAGTTCTGTGGTGGAGTCGTTCAGCTGACGTCTGTCTACTCATGGTCCACTCAAGGTATGATGCTGTATTGAATCTGAATAAGACTGAGACAGTCTGAACGTGTCTGACAAACTGGTGGGGTTGACATTCCATAAGTCTGTTTACAAGAGGACTGAGGAGTCATTGGGAGACCTAAGAAAAAAGCGTGCTGGATATGACAAGTTTATGGGCTTGGTGGAGTAATCAGATACTCTCAGTATTTTGGCATCCTTTCTCATCCTTTAATTATTTTCCTGAAAGCAGTGACTGGGTTGCTTCATTCTTGGCTTCCTAGTTGAGATTCTCAAGCAAGAATGACCACCAATCTCATTTGGATAGTGTTTCACTCGTGGCTCAGTCAAAGCTAGTACGGTAACAACAGGCTGCCCACGGCTTGGGTGCCCATCCCAATTCCTTCTGCTGGGTCCAGGGCATGGAGGTCATCTGATATACAACATGGCTTTCTTTCAGGATGCTTACTTACATCAGCAAAGGCTGTGGACAGGGTGGCTGCCCTCAAAGGAGGATGTAGGCACCAAAGAGAGAAGCATTTTCCCCTTTGCTCCAGGCTACTGCCCAGCTTTGGCACAGAGCAAGTGTTGACAGAGTATTGTTGACAGTGTTCATGGAGGAGAGCAATGGGCAAGTGGCAGAAGTGTTATGGCCTGGTGGGCCTATGTTGGAGACAGGTGTTCAGCAGAGCAACGATGAAGGGCAGAAGGGCCTGACATGAATATCCAACACTGAGTGTCTACTATGCCCACTTTATGCTATGTCCTATGGATGATGGGAAATATAAAACATGGCTGCTGTTCTCCAAGAAGTCATGGTAAGTATAGGTAGAAAGTTTCTAAATGTTTTACTTAATTTTTTTTCTATAAATGCAAGTAGTGGTAACTGCCCAAAATATAGCTATCAACTGATCAATGGTCACTTTCTTTAACCCACTGAGCATATCCTCAACTGATCATTTATTTCAAGGCTACCTCTTGTAGCCCACCACACTCATCATCAGGAATGAGAAAATTAGGCTAACAGCTCAGTAAGATTATATAGGTTTATATAAAACTTTTTTTGTCTTTTCTACCTCACTACTTTCCTTACTGAACATTAAGTACTACTTTATGATATATTATAGATACTCAAGGTAGGAAAACATGAAAAACGCAGTATCTTTAAACAGAAAAAAGCAAAAAATCTTAATAGTAAAAATATGAGTTTTAAAAATGTATTTTAATGATAAAACATAATAAAGAAAATTTGGAAAATATAGAAAAGTAGGAAGGGTCACCTATGATCCAAGTCAATGACAGCTGACATTTTTCTGAAAATCCTTCTAGATTTAGTTTTTATTGTAAATTTTGATTATTTGGTGTTTACTTTAGGTGGTTATACGTATACTATAAACATGAATTTATAATCTGTTTTGTAAATTAACAGTATTCATAATCTTAAAAATGTAATTTGTAATGATTGTGTGACATATTTTGTAATGACTTTATAATATTACAACTAATATACTACTCTTTATTTAATTCTTCCCCTAAAGTTAGACTGTTGGATATTTCTAATTTTCCAGAATATTAAATAATGTTGTATTATTTATATTTGCATAAAGTTTTATCTTCTATTCTTATTTATTTCCATAGTATGGATTATTGGAAATGGATTTGTTTGACCAAAGGGTATAAACATTTCTGAAGATCCTGACACATATTGCTTAGAAAAATATTCTAAATGGAAAGGTAGCATAGTTGGCACATTCAGTGAGGAATGTAAATTTCATAAGCAGGCACAACAAACACCAAATGGAGAAAACATCATCACTGGAATATTGCCCTTAAGTCTATACAGTAGATATGAGAAAAACAGATGGCATATCTTGATAATGGAAAACATTCTTGTCCTTATTCAAATAATTCCAGGCTATGAAAAAAGAAAAATAAAGTGAGTAAAGTAGTAAATTTGGCTTGATTAATGATCCATAATCCAGGTAGCAACTTAAAGTTATAGTTCATATTCAAAACATGATGAATTTGGAAAATATCTATTTGAAACTACCAGGAAGGGTGTACGTTATTTTTAAATAAGACGCAAGATTACTCACTCATGATTTCTGTTCACTTGGGACTTGCCGGGTAGTTTTAGCAGTTTCAACCAAACTAAATTAACATCAATATTTTAGTAGATGAAGCAGAAGCAGTTTTGAAGGGATAAAAACAGATTTCTCTCCTTTAAAATCAATTGCTAATGATTCAGTATAAAGAATAGTTATTAGGTTAATGTAGCAGCATTCAGAAGAGAAATTATTTCAATGGGATAATGTTATGAGCCTTCAGTTATCTTATGAACAGGGAAATTCTCAATAAACAGTAAGACTTCTCTGTGCTTTGGGTTATTTCTACACAGAACACTGAAATGTTGCTCATGCAAAACATTTCTGCTGTTTTCACCACTAAACACTGAGTGCAGATTTTATAACTATTCCATTGATTCATTTCATATAGGCAAGCCAAGAGACACATTGGAATATAAAAAAAATGAAATATTAAAGTTTGAGTAAAGATGAGGGCAGTAGGAAGGGAAAGAAAATGATGGGAGTCTAAAAACCATTTAACAAGAGTCACTGAATCTTGGACAGTGGGGGTAAAATGGAAGACGTACAGGCGCCACTAATGATCTGTTACCTGGATGATGACTGAATAGTTTCCACACAGTATCTTGGATAACTGAGTGACTACTCTGATGAGGCAAACAATCACCTGAAGCCCACTGAGTGCTATTAGAATGGAAAATAAAATGATATTCCACTCCACTACATGTGCAGGTTCCAGGCACTGAATCCAGATGCTGGAATCTGTAAGGAAACTGACAGAGAGGAGGGATATGGTCAGCAAAATTGGTCCAAGCAAGAAGGCCACAGATGTTTGGTCTGTTTGGGAAATTAATATATATGATTGAAATACATAATATTATTAAATGTGAATTAATACATTTAAAAAATCATTCATATATATATATATATGCATAGTATATATATAGTATGCATAGCATTGGGCTATGCTTATTTAAACATGATGCCTGCCTCAGAGACCATTTTAGTTCAGTTAGAAGGCAAGCACATATGGATAAGTTCACTAGTAACAAAAGGCAGCATGTGTCAATACCAAGAAAGTTGAAGATCGTTCATTTCCCTAAAAGTCCAGAAGTTAGCCTGGGCTGTCAGAGACAAAGCTGAGCTTGTGCTAGATTCAAAAATCACACATGTGGCAAAATAGCAAAGGTAAATGCTGCTAGAAATTCCTAGACTCTGTCCCAAAGACCTTTCAAACTGGTTTTCAAACTTGAGCATAGATCAGGACTATCTGGAGGGCTTCTGAAAATGCAGGTTACAGAGATACACCCCAGAATTTCTGATTCGGAAGGTCTGGATGGGGCTTAAGATTTTTCATTTCTTTTTCTTTTTTCTTTTTTTAATTGGTTTTTATTTGAGAGAGAGCGTGCACGTGTGAAAGGCAGCGAGTGGGGGAGGGACAATGAGAAGTAGAGAGTTCCACACTGTCCCAGCAGAGCCCAACAAAGCATTCGATCTCACAAACCATGAAATCATGCCCTCAGCTGAAATCAAGAGTCAGACACCTAACTGACTGAGCCATCCAGGCGCTCAAGATCTTTTAAGTTCCCAGTGATACTACTGTTCCTGGTTTGGAGTCCACAGGGTGACTTTAGAACATTGCTGCTTGACTGCTGCTAAGATTTAGATTCTGAGGTGGGAATGCAAAAGATTGAAAGGTTCAATTAGTTTAGTTTTGTACTAGATTGTGAGAATTAAACCACTATGAAGATAATCTTAAAACCATGCTGAATCTACCCTGCTGACTTATGCTCACTTCCAGATATGCTATGGCTATCAGCACTTGTCCTAAGGGTGACACTGTTCAACTGAATCAAAATGGAAAACTGGCCTCCTCAGAAAATTCCCCAAACAAAAATAATCGAACCTATTTATATGGCGGAGTTGTTTATAAATGTCTTGTCAACAGCAATATGCTTTTCCTTAAGACAGCAATTAAGGCAACCTGGGTACTGGACAAGTGGCCTTGAGCATTAGCGTCTGTGGTAGAAAGAGATGAATTCTGCATTTTGAGGAACACTACCACCATGACTTCTCTCTTCTCTTAGTTTTTCCTTCTCCCCCCTCCATTTCTCTCCTATTTCTTTCGTTCTCTGTTTCCTCTCTTTATTTCCTACTCTCTATGCTCCAGGACACTCAGAAGCACTCTGAGAATTTCCTGATGTTGCTCATGGCCCTTAGGTCTCAAGTGGCAAAGAGTATTCAATCCATATTGAATCTGTAGGATCCTGTAGGATCTGTAGGAACTCCTGAATCTGTAGGATCTTGAGCAAGAGACTTTACCTCTCTGACCTCTAGAGGCTTATTTGGACAATGGGCTTAATATATCTAACCCTAGGGTTATTATGAATATTTGTTGAAAAGTGTGTAAAAAATGCTTTGGAGCCTGTAAAGCATGGTACAGATGTAATTTTCTGTTACTATTACCCTAGACCCATTTCATACACCCTCATACTCTTAACTCAGTCTCAGCCACTAGGGAAGCTAATCCCTTCAAGATCCTTACTCTAGACTGTTCCCAGTATATGCTATGCACAGATCACCCAACACTTTTAAGCAAGGTGATTTGCAGGGCTTTGATTTTTCTCCCGGACTATGGTGCTATTTATTCTTTGTGTAAACCACAGGCTCATAAGTGCATTAGCAGGGTCTGGAAGGAATAGAGACACTTTTTCTGATAGTCCTTTCCTCCACAACCTCCATATACGACTCTATCACAACTTTTACTTTATTATATTGTAATTTTATCTTATCTGTATCTATATCTATTCCCTCACTAAACTGTGTACTCTGAGAGCCTCATTGTGATTTATGCACCCCTGAATAGCCAGGTCTAAGACCTAAAGCAGTGCCTGGTACATGGCAAAGATCAACAAATACCTGTTGAATGAAACTGATTCAGGATCCTTACCAGTCACCATGTCAGTGGCTGTATCTACTGCCCCCCACCCCACCCCACCTGGGCAGGTGGAGGACCTCATGTGGCATAAAAGATTACACAGGGTAATGATGTTAGTAATAAAAGCTGGCATGTCTTAAGCATTTATGAAATCTAATTTGTGCTTTCCTTCCATTTAATTGTGAGTTCTATGAGATAGAAATGATCATGATCTCCCATTTACAGAGGCTTAGGGATATTTGTTTAAGTCACAGATTTTGTAAGTAGCATATAGAAGACTTGAACCCAGATGTATAAGCATTGAAGACCCTCTGCTACAAAAAAGCTCCCATCTTAGCATTCTATTCGGTAAGGTCTGTCTGAGCTCCTAGAGGGAAGTAAACCTATGTAATTTATCTTTGACTCTCTAGCACCTAATTCAAGACCTGAACATAGTAGGTGCTCAATAAATATTTGTTGCATGAATGTGCAAATCAATAACTGATTTGTAGAATTTCAACATTAACACTTGTTTCGCCCAGAATTTGCCAAGCCTTGGAAATTTCTTTAGGAGACCAGAGACTTAACTTCCCTTCGTGGCTGCCGATGTTTTACCTCCAAATATTTGTATATAGTTGGGATTGGATGAATATGACTATCAAGGGCAACTTTAAAGAGTAATGGAGAGGCATGTGAGAAGTCTGAGGTTCTTGCTTTGAAGGGGAAGTCTTCATTGGTTTGGGTGTGGAGGAAAGTTCAGGGGATGATGGCACAAAAAATGATTTTTTGCACCCAGTGGGACTTTCTACATTAGGTCCCCTTTCCTAAGCCCCTTGTGTCCCACAAGAGTGCTCAGAGTTATTTTCTAGTTCCCCTGACCTGAAAGAGAGCTCTGCTCAAGCAACGTGGCACTGGAAGCTTCAGAATGAATGAAGGCGACTATGGGCACAGAAGTAGCTTTGCAATGCAGGCCTAGGTGAGCATGTAAGCATTCAAATGAATGTGGGCCTTGAACAATAGACCCGGTCACATGGTGTTGAGAAGAAACTGTAACTTCCCTACGGAGTGATACTGACACTCCCTCAGTTTATACCATTAGAATTCTGAGCACAAGACGAGACAGGGAGAGATTCAATGAACCTCTCCTATATCTCCAACTGGGCCCTGCTTCCTCTAGAGCTGTTTCTACAGGTGCTGGCAGGTCAATAAACCAGGTGCTGGTAGGCTCAATGTCAGTGTGAGGTGTTCTTCGATCTAGGATTGGGTTCCTCAACACCTGACTGAACCACCAGCCCTCTAAGTAAGGCTACTGCCCTAGATTCTTCTTCAATACATGCTAGATAATCTCCTGGCTCCTCCATAAACTCCTGCACCTGGTCATGTCCCTGGATCTCATTCTGCACTTTGCTGCTCACCCTGCCCAGTTCTATCTCTGTGTTGTCCTTGATGGCATAGCATGGGTAACATCATCCATGGGTACTGTGATTCTTTCCCAGCCAAGCCCCTTCCCATCTGTAACGGACCACACATCCAAATTGGCCACAAAACAAGATTGAGTTGCTAGAACCACTCAAGTCCCAGGCTCCAGCAGTTGCCAGACCACAATAACCACAAAGCTTTGTTCTGAAGTATAGGAAAAACACACATTTCATTTGGATATCTCCACATCAGCCTCAAAATAGTGAATGCATAGGACATTAAAAGACTGGCAAAAAAAAACCCTCCATCTAACCAGAGATCTGTGTGGGAAGAAATTGGTCTGTGTGTTATTAAACTAATAGGAAAATTCTGCACTAACGTACCCACATGGAACCCCAAAGTTATCATGGAAAGGGAGCAGGAGCATGAAGCCAGGTGTTTCTGGTTTACTGAGCCTCTTGATTTGGAGAATTATTCCTTACCGTCCAGCAGTGCCTTCAAAGGCGTACTCCCAGCCATTGAGAGTGCGGCAGTATGGACCCTGAACAAGGCCCAGAGCAGATATGACCAGGCAGTATCCAGAGAAAGCAATTCCAAGGGAAGAAAAAATCATTGACAGCAGTGTCTAAATTAAACATAGAAGAAGACAGTTAATGCTATAGGATGAGACAAGGAGATATTGTGGATAAATGATCAGATAGGTACCTTCCCCTACTCATCCATGCCTACTGCAGACTGTGTAATACCAAATGTCCACATAAAAATGGAAACACTTAATTCAAAAGCACCTAATGTTTAAAATAAGTTTTTAAAATGACTTTTTGCTCGGCATTCCACAGAGGAAACTAGTTAATTTAGTAAATTTGTTCCTTTCTTATGGAATTTCTATATCAAAATAATGATCATACATTAATGCAGTGAAGGTGTGTGATCAATCAACCTATATTTCTTTATTGAAGATGTTATTTTCTAGGTAGGGTGGGTTCTCTAAGAATCAAGCTATGACCATTGCTTTTCTCATGTGAGGATGATATGTGAATATCTTCATTTATATAAATATGAGGGGGAAACAGCAGGTGTCAGCCTAGGTGACCATATTTATGTTCAGGTGAGGATGGTATTGATGAGGAGGAGAACGTTTTCATTCGAGTAGAGAGAATGAGCAGTATTCATAGGCGGATGGGTACAAGCAGAGTTGTAAGCGTAAGTAGACTGGTCTGACCTAAGAGAGGGCTCCTATCAAGCATCAGAGGGGAGAAGTTTATGAAGACCAGATTGACATGGGGTGCTAATGCTGGGGAAATGAGGTTATTGGACATGACTCAGCCCTTGAGTTGCTTACAAAATGAGTGCAACTTGTTATATCCAGTGGCATTTCATTAATTTTTTTTAATCTATCAGAAGGCTGAATGCATAGTCAATATACCTCTGTATACTCTTTATCTAGACTCACCTTCTGTGAATATTTTACCATTTTTGCTTGCTCTCCCTTTTTCTGTATGTATATGCACATATACATGCACATATCTTTATTTATTTACACATTTTTGTTGCTTTACCCCTTGAAAATAGGTTGTGGATATTGTGATATCTCACACCTAAACACATCAGTACATATCTCCCCAAAATAAAGATATTCTACTATTCTGCAACTGTTTTTTACTTTTTTGTACAGGACCCAATGAAAATTTACACACAGGGTTACATCTCTTTAGTTTCCTTTAATCTACATTAGTCTTGCTGCCTTTTAGTTTTTTAGAATATTAAACTGTTTTTGAAGAATACCAGCAAGTTGCCTTATAGAATGTCCCACAACCTGGGGTTTTCTGATTGCTTCCTCACAACCAAACTTAGGTTCAACATTTTGTCAAGAACACCTAATGGATGTGCATACATTATGGGCCTCTCACTACAATTGGTGATGCTTTTGATCTGTTGGTTAAGGTGATGTTTTTCAGATCTATAAACATATGCCACCTTGCAACTAGTAATTTGTGTGGTAATACTTTGAGACTGTGTCATATGCTATTCCCTAAGGACATTTCAACTAATGGATTTACCATCCACTGATGATCCTCATATCCACTGATTACCAGTTATCACAGTGATTGATTGCAGGGTGCTGCTTCTCTAATTCTATCGTTTCTTCTGCATTTTTAACTTCCTATTATTGTGGACTCATGGATTTTCTAATTCAGTGTGTTTAATTCATAACTGTTATTATTCTTTTAGATGCTCATTTGGTCCAAGTATGGCAGTGGGAACATCTTATTAAGTCAATTCCTGTACCCTTTGAGATACCCCTATCATTCCTTGAGCACCTCCTTGCTTCCTGAAACAAAATGTACCAAGTTCATTTTGAATTGATAAAGACCCAGAATAGCTCTTTTTCCAACAAGCCATGTACTTGGTTTTTGAGCAAGGAAGTGACGTGAGCAAATACATAATTTTGAAAGATGGCTCTGGCAGTGACAGCATGCTAGCTGGAAGTGACAGAGTCCAAGATAAGGATTCCATGTGGAGACAACTTTAAATTGAGGTGACAAAGAGATGAGCTAAAGAAAAGACATTGGGATGGAAATAGGTAGCTGGAGATGGACTGAAAAAAAAAATTCCAGAGTTTGGAACTTGAACAAAAAGGACAGAAATAGGGATGCCAAGAAGGGTAGTTTGGTTTGGGAGACAATTTAATCTAGTTTTAGAAATGTTGTTTTCAAGTGAGAGAACAGCCAAGCTAGTTAACAATAAACTCAAAAACTGAAACCAGGAAAACTGAGCAAAACAACCCTGTGATTTTTTTGGAACAAAAGTAATCTCAAATCATATATATTTCAAGTAAGTTAGCATTATTTTACCGATTAATAACATTAATACATGCTCATTATGGAAAATCAGAAAAATATACTTTAAAAACATAAGAAGAGAACAATTCTGCTTTTTACCTATTTGGTATTATTTCACTGATGTCTTCACATATGATTAAAATATCTTTCAAATTATATTTTTCATATTGACTTTAATAGAATGTTGCCCCATCGTGGGATGCGATAAACACACTTACCCTTTTTTTAAACAGTACTGTTTGTTACACTTTATAAAGAAAATTTACCTATTCACTGATGCAGTCTTCCAAAAAGGAAGAAGGATGTTTTGAAAAGATTGAGCTCCTTGTTTACCAAATGTGCTCTTAAGACATTCACTGGAAAGATCAGTGAAGAATTTTTTCATTTGGGGAAACTGGCAACCATAGAATAATACGTATGTGTGTGTACATATATAAGTTACAGTCTAATGAGTGCATACCATTACACAACCCAGATAAGCCTCAAAATAAATCCAGAATGAGAATCTCTCTGAGTTACAGTTTCATCTTCTATAAAATGTAAATGATATAGATGATTATAGTAACTCCGTAACAGGACTGTTTCAAAATTAAAGGACAGAGTGGATATAAAAATTATTTGAAAAGTGTAAATATAATTAAAATATTATCTATTATTCCAAGTACCTTGATTTAGCTGATAGTTGCTTCCAGGGATAACAACCTACAGCATTTTGGTAGAAAATGAGGCTCCACAGAAGAATGAAGAGCAAGCAATAAGTTAATAGGGCTCAGATCACCCCCAAAACATGGCACCTTAGCATAGTGAATACCTTAAACTGAAGGAGTTCAAGAAAATGGCGGAAGCAGGATGGTCACTCTGACTGCTCCCAACCTCTTTGCCCTTCTTCGCTGAAACAGGTCATAAAACTGCCATGTTTTATTACCCTCTCTGTACCAGGAGGAAGGAAGACATTCTTATCAGCAGAGACAGGGAATTTGGGGCAAGAAACCTGTATAAACAAACCTTGATAAACTAAACCTTATCTTCCTAGTTACTTCTTCACCACTTACTACCCCTAGCCCAAACGCCTCACTCTTGCCAATTCTTTAAAAAAAATTTTTTTAAACATTTATTTATTTTTGAGAGACAGAGAACGAGCAGGGGAGGAAGAGAGAGAGGGAGACACAGAATCTGAAGCAGGCTCCAGGCTCTGAGCTGTCAGCACAGAGCCCGACACGGGGCTCAAACCCACAAACCATGAGATCATGACCTGAGCCGAAGTCAGTTGCCCAACTGACTGAGCCACCCAGGTGCCCCTACCAATTCTTCACAAATTCATTGCTGTTTCTTTATGTAAAAGGCATAGAAACTTGCTACTCTGACTTCTTCAGGTCTTCATTCTCTTGTGAAGGTTCCCATGTACACGTAAAATCTTAATAAAATGTGTATGCCTTTCTCTGGTTAATCTGTCAGTTTTAATTTTCAGACTGAGCCGGGAACCGTAAGAGAGCTGAGTAAAACTTTTCTCCCCCACAGTTTCTGGCACCCAACACAGGGCACACTGGCCAGGGACACCTTGCTCAGTTCAGGAGCTACAGTTAGAGATCCTGGATCTCTGACAAAATCCACAGAATTCTTGCCATGTCAGTTGTTTGGATCTCTGCCTGTGGGGGACTGGTCGAGCAAAGGTGGTAGGAGTCTTTTCCTTTTCAGACTCAGATTGGCAGGAGAAAAACATAGTCAGAATTGGTTCTTTGGATTGTAACTCTGGTTAAAATCTGGTTTCAAGTCATCCATTAGTTATTGATCCTTTCCCTCCCAGGAACAGCTATCACTTTCCTGTTTGTCTCTTATTTGAGTTCTGAGAACTTGGCTTGGCTTTCTGCCTGTCAGGCAGGCAAGTGTCAGTTCTTGGAGATGACCAACTGTCAGATCGGGCCCCCAAGAATACGCCATACAGAAATTGGGTTGCGGGGCGCCTGGGTGGCACAGTCGATTAAGCGTCCGACTTCAGCCAGGTCACGATCTCGCGGTCCGGGAGTTCGAGCCCCGCGTCAGGCTCTGGGCTGATGGCTCGGAGCCTGGAGCCTGTTTCCGATTCTGTGTCTCCCTCTCTCTCTGCCCCTCCCCCGTTCATGCTCTGTCTCTCTCTGTCCCAAAAATAAATAAACGTTGAAAAAAAAAATTAAAAAAAAAAAAGAAATTGGGTTGCACCCCCCTTGTGGCTAGCATTCTACCAACTGTCCACCAGCTCTCAGGAGGAGGTGTCTATGTCTTTGCTATTGCTACCTTTGGGAGTGGTTCTGGATCTTGCGAGGACTGTATCTTTTGCATCCTCTTTGGGGACATCTTTTATATTCATGGTTAAGTATTGGTTTTGGTTTTGAGTCACTTGATAGACTTACTTTTGGTTTTGAGTCACGTGATGGACTTACTTTCGGTTTAAATATTTGAAACAATTTTTTTAAGGGGCTCTATGGTCAGAAGTTGGCCAAACTGAAAATTCATATTCAGATCCTGATAGACACTTAAAATCAAGGCCGTCTCTCCTAAGCTGAAATGGGGCCCTTAGAGGGAAAGAAAGGATGCTGAAGTCTTTGTGAAATAATTTTGAAAATATTAGAAAGATACACCACTGTAAATCTAGAACACAGAAATTTTTTTACTTCCATCTTAGTTGAAATTCGTCTTCCTGATATAAAGAAGCAAATTGAAGATAATGTAGTTGGATGGGTGGACCAGTCCCTTGATAACATTCAGGCTGTGACCCAGTTCCTTCAGTAATTAAAAACCAACTCTCCTTGCCCTACAAATCTAGTCTTTATGGAACTAGAAGCTAAAAGCAATTCAAAGTTCCACCTGTCTATCCTTACCAATTTCCAAACCTATTCATCTCGAAATGCCTGTAGATGTTGTAAAAGATCGGGACATTAGAAACAGAAATGCCTCAAGCTTCAGTAAAAGAGGAAAAAATCTAAATAGTAATCATTCTAGACCTCTTAATAATAGACAAATATGCCCCCAAACTCCTTCTGAAAGGGAATCTATATTCTCTATCCCTGGGAGCTATAACTCTTACCATGTCTTTGAAATGTAAACATCCCAGGAGATAATTAAAACACTGCTCACAATTGCCTGGGACTGAAGGGGTGGGGGAGGGAGGGCCTGGAGGTAGGGGAGGAGTTTAAAAAAAAAACTGCTATAGAAATTCCTTCACCCCAAATCTAGTCCGCAGACTTCATAAAATGATTCGTCAAGGGCAGATAAAAATCTTAACAGTTTTCTCCACAAATGTTAGTAGAAAGCTACAGCTAACTGAGCTGGTAGCCATGATTTCTTCTACCAGAAACACAATATGGACTCTTTTATAAACTAGTGAGTTTTGTATCAAAACAAAGTCTGTACAATCTCTGTGTCTGTCTATATGTTTCTTTATGTCTATATGTGTATGTTGCAGATGTGTGATATTTTCCTACCTTCAGATGATATTACCAAAACAATTTATAAAATCTCTCAAAAGGGTTCTATTCTAATTGGAGTAGAGGTAAATGAGTTCTCATATAAATTAAGTATTCTTAAAGCTCTCAGAAACACAGAGACTAATCTAAAAAAAATTTTAAGTTCACAAGATCTGGGATAATCCTTGGTAAATAAAGCTAGTTTAAAAATTGTTGGGGACAAAATCTAACAAGCATATCTTTAGAGCTGTCATCATTAAACATAACACAGTCATACAATTTTTTTCTATCTAGGATTACTAGTCAAAGAAACTTATGTTATCTCTACTGTGTGTTTAAGAATATAGAACCATAAATTCAACCTAAAACAAAAGCCTACAGTCAAAATAAATTGCTGAATGTATGTCAAGCACAGCAGTTGAGAGAAAGAGAGAAAATGCATGTTCAACTTTTTAGGTGTTTCATTTCTATGGTGTTTGAAGCTTGCCTAATATATATATATAATTCACAAAATTTGTCAACCAGAAAATAACTTAAAATGATAGCTAACTTTGTCTATTGTGTCAGGAAATCTTCATGAGTAATCTAAGTAACCTAAGTGTTCAGAGCAAGTTAAATACATATGTGATAGAAGTTTAATACTGAATTTTTCAATAATGATTAGGTTTTATAAAATACATTGGTTTTAAATTAGCTTCCAAAATCTTTTTGCTAACTTAAAACCTTAAAGTTACACTAAGTCAAGTTAAATGATGGTAATTCATTGAATAGGTACATCACTCGCAAACAAAATAAGTTACTGAAACATTGCTTACTGAACATAAGTTTACCTACTTTTCTCTTTCTATTAGGGAGGAACTAAAGATATTTGGGTTTGTTAGTAAATGTCTTGTGCCACACTGAAAAATCACACTATGAGGAAACATATGCTTTAGATATTATAAAATAGCAGAAGAGGAGCCAAGATGGGGGAACAGCATGGAAGTTTTTTTTTGCATCTTGCATCCATGAAATACAGACAGATCAATACTAAACCACCCTGCACATCTAGAAAACTGATTTGAGGTTTAACACAACTGCACAACCCAAACCACAGAACTCAGCAGGTACGCTGCATGGAGAGGTGAACTGGGGGAGATAGAAGCCGTGGAGGGCAGGGAGCTGTTTTTTCTTCTAGAGGAAAGGGGGAGAGAGTATGGGAAAAGCACCACCCGTGAAAAGCAGCAGGAGAAAAAGTGGAAACAGCCACAGGGACTGAACTAAAAAGGGAGAAAGGAGAAAGGAGAGGATTTAAATTCCACTAAGACTCTATAAACAAGGGGAGCACAGAGTTTGAAACTCCGCAGTGGATACCAGGTGGTGCTCTGGTGGGAAGGACGAATCCCCAGGAGCAGAGAGCAAGGTCCTCAGGCCACAGAAAAGAGGCGGTTCCCCTGCTAGGAGGACATATGGTGGAGGCTGTGTGCCCTCCCCTACGGCCTCACAGGCAAAGGTGTCCGGAGACCCTGGAGAGCAACTACATTCGCTGGTGCTGGAACAAGGTCAACAGTGAAGCCTGGTGCCAGCCATGTGTTGAGATTTTCCATAATCCCTGAAACGCTGCTGCTACACGGTTGTGTGAACATTTTCTAGGGCGGGCTGGCACCCAGCTGCAGTCTCTGGGCATTGGCAGAAGCATGGCCCATGAACGTTCCTGGGTGGGGTCATCACCTGGCCATTGCTCTGTGAACGCTCCCCCAGAAGGTCTGAGCAGGTCAAAGCCACGGTCCCTCAGAAGTGAGGTGTGGGAGACACAGCTGCATCTGAGATAAAATTCAGGAGGGAGGTGCCTCCTGGCAACCTGACCGCGCTTGGTTACGGACAGTGTAAAAGCGGGGAGTGAATGGAAGCCAAACAAAGGACAGGTGCGCGATTGCTGATCGGGGAGAACAGACTTCTCCCCAAAGTCTGGGTAGCTGGGTGATGCCATTTTCACCTCTCCCGTGCATGGTCATATAAGCTTACAAGTGCCACGACAACAATCCACCCCAGTAAGCTAAGCAGCGCCATCTAGTGGAGGATGGAGCAATTATACTAAGCCCCACACAACTGGGCAAACCTCTCTCTTCAGGAACACAAATCTCTGCCTGCTTAGTTCATGGACTATAAATTGCTTCATAGTTTGACTTCTAGGGGAAAACAATGCAATTTCAATTGTATTTCAGTATGTTCACTGGTCCATCTATTCGATTTTTTTTCTCTTTTTCATTTTTTTCTTTTTCTTGAATACAGAAAGAGAAAAAAAAATTTTATTTTTAATTTTCATTAAAAATATTTTTCTTTATTTTTTTCACTGTATTCTTTACTTTTTTGTGAATTTTTCAAATTCTATTTTACTTCCATCATTTCATTTTCTTTTTTTTTAAAAAAATTTTTTTTTCAACGTTTATTTATTTTTGGGACAGAGAGAGACAGAGCATGAACGGGGGAGGGGCAGAGAGAGAGGGAGACACAGAATCGGAAACAGGCTCCAGGCTCTGAGCCATCAGCCCAGAGCCCGACGCGGGGCTCGAACTCCCGGACCGCGAGATCGTGACCTGGCTGAAGTCGGACGCTTAACCAACTGCGCCACCCAGGCGCCCCTCATTTTCTTTCAGTGTATTCATTTTTTTCAAATTTTCAAACGTTTTCCTTCCCCCACCCCCTTTTTTCTCTAATCGATAAAACTCCTTTTAATAACCTGACCAAAACACACCTAGGATCTAACATTGTTTATTTGATTCTTTTGTGTGTGGGGGGGGAGGTGTTTTTAATGTTTTAATTTTATTTTTTTACCTTATTAATTCCTTTTCTTCCTTCAAAATGATGAAATGAAGGAATTCATCCCAAAAAAAGAGCAGGAAGAAACGGCAGCCAGGCACTTAACCAACACAGATACAAGCAAGATGTCTGAACCAGAATTTAGAATCACAACAATAAGAATACTAGTTGGGGTCAAAAATAGATTAAAATCCCTGTCTACAGTGACAAAAGAAGTAAAATCTAGTCAGGATGAAATTAAAAAATGCTATAAGCGAGCTGTAATCTCGAATGGATGCCACAGCAGCAGGATGCATGAGGCAGAACAGTGAAACAGTGATATAGAGGACAAACTTATGGAGAACAATGAAGTGGAAAAAAGAGGGAGACTAAGGCAAAAGAGCACCATTTGACAATTAGAGAAATCAGTGACTCATTAGAAAGGAACATCATCAGAATCACAGGGGTAACAGAAGATGAAGAGAAAAAGGGGTAGAAAGGTTATGTGAGCAAATCATAGCAGAAAACTTTCCTAACCTGGGGAAAGACAGACATCAAAATCCAGGAAGCACAGAGGACTCCCATAAGATTCAACAAAAAAGACCATCAGCAAGGCATATCATAGTCAAATTTACAAAAGACTCAGGCAAGGAAAGAATCATGAAAGCAGCAAAGGGAAAAAAAGTCCTTAATCTACAAGGGAAGACAGATCAGGTTTGCAGCAGACCTATCCACAGAAACTTGGCAAGCCAGAAAGGAGGGGCAGGATATATTCAATGTGCTGAATCGGAAAAATATTCAGCCAAGAATTCTTTCTCCAGCAAGGATGTAATTCCAAATAGAAGGAGAGATAAAAAGTTTCCCAGACAAATGAAAATTAAAGGAGTTCATGGCCACTAACCAGCCCTGAAAGAAAATTTAAGGGTGAATCTCTGAGGGGAGAGAAGACAGAAAAGAAAGAAAGAAAGAAAGAAAGAAAGAAAGAGAAAAGGAAAAAAAGGAAAGAAAAGAAAAGAAAAGAAAAGAAAAGGATAGGAAAACAAAAAAAGACCAAAACAACAAAGACTAGGAAGGACCAGAGAACACCACCAGAAACTCCAACTCTACAAGCATCATAATGGCAATAAATTCATATCTTTCAGTACTCACTCTAAACATCAATGGACTAAATGCTCCAGTTAAAAGACATAGGGTAACAGAATGCATAAGAAAACAAGATCCATTTATATGCTGTTTACAAGAGAGCCACTTTAGACCTAATGACACCTTCAGATTGAAAGTAAGGGATGGAGAACCATCTATCATACTAATGGTCGACAAAAGAAAGCCGGAGTACCATACTTATATCAGACAATCTGGACTTTAAAATAAAGAGTGTAACAAAAGATGAAGAAGGATATTATATCATAGTTAAGGGGTCTAGCCACCAAGAAAACCTAAAAATTGTAAATATTTATGCTCCAAATGTGGCACACCCAAATATATACATCAATTAATCACAAACATGAAGAAACTCATTGATAATAATACCATAATAGTAGGGGACTTCAACACCCCACTTATAGCAATGGGCAGATCATCTAAACAGGAAATCAACAAGGAAACAATGGCTTTGAATGACACATTGGACCAGATGGACTGAACAGAAATATTCAGAACATTTCAGCCTAAAGCGGCGGAATATACATTTTTCTCCAGTGCACATGGAACATTCTCTGGAATAGATCACATACTGGACACAAATCATCCCTCAACAAGTACAAAAAGAACGAGATTGTACCATGCATATTTTCAGACCACAATGCTGTGAAACTTGAAATCAACTACAAGAAAAAGTTTGGAAAGATAACAAATACTTGGAGACTAAAGAACATCCTACTAAAGAAAGAATGGGCTAAACAAGAAATTAAAGAGGAAATTGAAAAGTACATGGAAACCAATGAAAATGATAACACCACATCCCAAAACCTATGCGACACAAAAAAAGGCAGTCATAAGAGGGAAGTATATAGCAATCCAGGTCTTCCTAAAGAAGGAAGAAAGGTCTCACACAACGTAACCTTACACTTTAAAGAGATGAGAAAAGAACAGCATATAAAACCCAAAACCAGCAGAAGTCAAGAAATAATAAAGATTACAGAAGAAATCAATGCTATCAAAACAAAAACAAACAAACAAACAAACAAACCCAGAAGAGATCAATGAAACCAGGAGCTTGTTCTTTGAAAGAATTAACAAAACTGATAAACCACTAGCCTGTTTGATCAAAAAGAGAAAGAAAAGGACCCAAACAAATAAAATCAAGAATGAAAGAGGAAAGATCACAACCTACACAGCAGAAATAAAAACAATAATAAGAGAATACTATAAGCAGTTATATGCCAATAAGTAGGCAATCTGGAAGAAATGGACAAATTCCTAGAAACATATACACTACCAAAACTGAAACAGGAAGAAATAGAAAATTTGGCCAGACCCATAACCAGTAAAGAAATCGATTAGTAATCAAAAATCTCCCATAAAACAAGAGTCCAGGGCCAGATGGCTTTCCAGGGGAATTCTACTAAATATTTAAGGAAGAGTTAACACCTATTCTTTTGAAGCTGTTCCAAAAATAGAAATGGAAGGAAAATTTCCAAACTCTTTCTATGAAGCCAGCATTACCTTGATTCCAAAACCAGACACAGACCCCACTAAAAAGGAGAACTATAGATCAATTTTCCTTATGAACATGGATGCAAAAATCCTCAACAAGATATTAGCCAACTGGCTCCAACAATACATTAAAAAAATCCCACAACCAAGTGGAATTTATACCTGGGATGCAGGGCTGGTTCAATATCTGCAAAACAATCAATGTGATTCATCACGTCAATAAAAGAAAGGACAAGAAACACATGATCCTCTCAAAAGATGCAGAGAAAGCATTTAACAAAATACAGCATCCTTTCTTGATAAAAAACTTTTAAGAAAGAAGGGGTAGAAGGATCATACCTCAAGATCATAAAAGCCATACATGAAAGACCCAATGCTAATATCCTCCTGAATGGGGAAAAACTGAGTGCTTTCCCCCTGAGGTCAGGAGCAAGACAGGGATGTCCACTCTCACCATTGTTATTCAACACAGTATTGGAAGTCTTAGCCTCAGCAATCAGACAGCACAAAGAAATAAAAGGCATCTAAATCGGCCAGGAGGAGGTCAAACTTTCACCCTTCCCAGATGACATGATACTCTAATATAGAAAATCCAAAAAATGCCACCAAAAAACTACTAGACCTGATCCTTGAATTCAGCAAAGTTTTAAGGATATAAAATCAATGTACAGAAATTGGTTGCGTTCCTATGCACCAATAATGAAGCAACAGAAAGAGAAATCAAGGAATCAATCCCATTTACAGTTGCACAAAAGACCATAAAATACCTAGGAATAAATCTAACCAAAGAGGTGGAAAATCTATACACTGAATAACTATAGAAAGCTTATGAAAGAAATTGAAGAAGACACAAAAAAATGGAAAAAGATTCCATGCTTCTGAATAGGAAGAACAAATATTGTTAAAATGTCAATACTACCCAAAGCAATCTACATATTCAATGCAATCCCTATCAAAATAACACCAGCATTCTTCACAGAGCTAGAACAAATAATCCTAAAATTTGTATGGAACCAGAAAAGACCCAAATAGCCAAGCAATCTTGAAAAAGAAAACCAAAGCAGGAGGCATCACAGTCCCTTACTTCAAGATGTATTACAAAGCTGTAATCATCAAGACAGTATGGTACGGGCACAAAAACAGACACTCAGATCAATGGAACAGAATAGAGAACCCAGAAATGGACCCACAAACATATGGCCAACTAATCTTTGACAAAGCAGGAAAGAATATCCAATAGAATAAAGACAGTCTCTTCAGCAAGTGGGACTGGGAAAACTGGACAGTGACATGCAGAAGAATGAACCTGGACCACTTTCTTACACCATACACAAAAGTAAACTCAAAATTGGTGAAAGACCTAAATGTAAGACAGGAAGCCATCAGAACCCTCAAGGAGAACACAGGCAAAAACCTCTTTTTAGCTGTAGGGACTTCTTACTCAACACATCTCCAGAGGCAAGGGAAACAAAAGCAAAAGTGAACTATTGGGACCTCATCAAAATAAAAACCTGCACAGCGAAGGAAACAATCAGCATAACTAGAAGGCAACCGACGGAATGAGAGAAGATATTTGCAAACAACATATCAGATAAAGGGTTAGTATCTGAAATCTATAAAGAACTTCTTGAACTCAACACCCAAAAATCAAATAATCCAGTGAGGAAATGGGCAAAAGACATAAATAGACACTTCTCCAAAGAAGACATCCAGATGGCCAACTGACACATGTAAAAATGGTCCACATCATTCATCATCAGGGAAATATAAATCAACACCACAATGAGATACCACCTCACACCTAACAGAATAGCTAACATTAACAACCCAGGCAACCACAGATGTTGGCAAGGATGCGGAGGAAGAGGATTTCTTTTGCCCTGCTGGTGGGAATGCAAATTGGTCCAGCCAGTCTGGAAAATAGTATGGAGGTTCCTCAAAAAATTAAAAATAGACCAACCCTATGACCCAGCAATTGCACTACTAGGTATTTATCCAAAGGATACAGGTGTGCTGTTTTGAAGGGACACATGCACCCCCATGTTTATAGCAACACTATCAACAATAGCCCAAGTATGGAAAGAGCCCAAATGTCCATCGAATGGATGAATGGATGAAGAAGAGGTAGTATATATACACAATGGAGTATTTCTTGGCAATCAAAAAGAATACAATCTTGCCATTTGCAACTATGTTGTTGGAACTGGGGGGTATTATGCTAAGTGAAATTAGTCAGAGAAAGACAAGTATTATATGACTTCACTTATACAAGGACTTTAAGATACAAAACAGATGAACATAAGGGAAAGGAATCAAAAATAATATAAAGACAGGGAGGGGGACAACACAGAAGAGACTCTTAAATATGGAGAACAAACAGAGGGTTACTGGAGGGGTTGTGGGAGGGGGAAGGGGTTAAACGGGTAAGGGGCATTAAGGAATCTACCCTGAAATCTTTATTGCACTATATGCTAACTAACTTCGATATAAATTTTAAAAAAATAATTAAATTAAAAAAAATAATGCTAATCAAATCACCACCACAAGTTTATGCCAGCCCTTTGCCAAAGATAGAATAAAATAAAAATCAAAGCATATGTTTTATTAATGGCAAACAAAAGGAATTATGAAATAGCATATTCATGAATTTGCCAATCAACTGAATGTTGATATACAACACTTCACAATTGCTTACTTCCTGGTTTTCCCTTGCAATTAAGGTTTCTAAGAGTTAAGAATTCTAGTGAATATATGTAATTAAAACCATGAAAAAAACAAAACTACTATAAGTAGTAGTATACAACTCTGTATACAAAAAAGGAAGGATGTGTTTTATTTTGTTTTTTAAAAAAGGCATGTGTTTTGGTTAATAAATAAAGAGTAATGGAGGTATGTTTTTGTTAAGGAGGAAGGAAACTTGAGGAAAACTTTTTCTCCAGTGTAAAGTGAATCAATTTCCATCACAGAACTTCAGCAGTTGCAAACTGGTGCAGACTCACAATTAGCCTGCAAGATGTGCTTTATTTAATTTAAATGACAATTAATTACCAACATAACTGAGAAGTTTTACATAAAACTCTGTATTTCTACTTTCTATTGACAACGGAGAAACATTGCCCAGTGTTGTCGTGATAACTTTGGCTGGACTTCAGTAGCAGCTTCCTCTCTTCCTTAAACAGAAATCTTGCTCTAATGGCTACCAGGCTAACTTCTTTCTTTTCCATCAGGTATTGACTCCCGGGGGCATATAAACTGGGACCCTATTCAAGAGCCTACCTTGAAAGAGCTAAGCAGAGAATCCAGGGAATGCTTCCTCCCTTCCCCCTGCTCTTCCCTTTGAGATGCCAGTCATCTCATTCAATTTCATTTTAAGACCTTGTCCAGACTCCACACTGCTTATAGCATCCATTTGTGCCAGAAATGCTAAAAGTGAGTCAAGGCAAAATGGACACATTTATTTTTATTACAAACTTAATGGCACATGGTTTGTTTTCTAGAGATTCCCTGAGTATCACAGGTTAATGTTTACCTGAATCTACTGCTTCACCTAAGCCATTTTGCAAGCGTTTCCATAAGCATGATACCAGCAGCTACAGGGGGATGCCGAGTCAGTTGGTTAAGAAAACACATACACACAGTGCATATGTGCATGCACGTGCACAGAATGCATTTCAAGTTTTCAATTCTTCTCCACCAGGAGCACAGTTCTAAATTTAGCAGCTATTTTAGTCATCCAAAGGCATCTGTCAAAGAAAGCCGGCCATGCCATCTTGACTGCACATTAAAATCTGATTGCACCTCGGACCAACTAGGTCAGGGTGTCTGGAGGTGGGATTCCAACTCCAAGCCCTCAGATGATTGCAATGTTCAGCCAAGGTGGGCAACTGCCATTGCAAGATATGCCTGCCAGGCCTCTAGTAAAGTTCTTTTTAGTTAATACATCACATGTTCCCTTTGAGCCACAGATAACTCATAGACAGTATGGATAACAATCATCTAATTCACTGGATAAGTGTTAAAAAACTATAAAGTGCTGTGCAAATAAGATTCAAAGCTAACCTTGAGGAGGAGAAGAACAATGATGGAAATGTAGGAGCCTAGCACCTGCCTGTTGAACACAGGCTTAGAAAATTTGGTTGTATTATTCTCTCTTGATTTTATTTAAGTTATTTTTAAAGACCGAGTTCAAAAAACATACATCACATATATCTAACACGTGGATAAATCTAATCATTATGCTGAAAGAAGCCAGATACAAGAGACAGATACTGCATGATTCTATTTACATTGAGTGCAAGCTAATTATGATATAAAGCAGATCAAAGGTGAGTCTCTTGGGGCTGATGCGAAGTGTTCTGTGTCTTGATGGTGATGGTGGTTTCATGAGTGTATTTGGCTGTCAAAACTCATAGTAATGTACAATTTTAATGGATGCTATTTATTTTATGCAAATTTGTCCTCAATGAAGTAGAAAAGGGAAAAAAAATAAACTCACAGAAACCCAGTTAGGAAAAGGTAGTATTATTTTCTAATTTTGTGTATCTTTAAATCCTGAACTTCTGGAAGAACATCAGCAGGGCAAAGGTGGAGGAAAGACTGTAAACAAAATGAAAGATAATTTTTTTGAGGAAACTCTTGGGCTCTGAATTGAAAGGAGCATGGAGAGGGTATAATAGTGTCAATATTTTCATGTGTCTGAGTGAGCCAGGGCTCCCTCAACCATCCTCAAAGTACTATTGCTCTTACCATGTATTTTTTGCTGCAGTTTTCACTCTGGCAACATTTACAGTTATTATCATTCTCCAGTACAAGAAGAACTGCTGCTACTATAAGCATCTGTAGTAGGAAAGAGAGGAGATATCAGAAATGGAATACTAGTCATAATCAGAGCACAGTGATTTAGAGTAGGGACTCTGGGGCCAAGGGGACCCGGGTTCGAATCCCAGGTCTGCCATTTTCTAGCGGTGCAAATTTGAGAGTCCTTCCCTATAAAATGGTTTTGGAGACTCACTTCTTTGGGTTGTTATGAGGTAATGTACGTAAAATTTTGAACATAGTGCTTGATTTATAGTAAGTGATTGATAAATGATAGCTATTATTATCCTGATTACCAGTCATCAAAAGTTAATGATTAAGCAGTAAATGGTATGGACATAGGAATACCACCCTGGGCAGCAAACCCACATTTCTCACTGACTCGGTTGTGGAGGTCAAAGGAAAATCATTCACCAGACTTTGCTGTTTGCCAGACTCTCTCCATTTACTGCCCTCTGGGAATGCAGGTAAGAAGCATAGTTAATCTGAAACTACAGGTCTTGGGATGCCTGGGTGATCTGTTAAGCGTCAGACGTCTGCTCAGATCATGATCTCACTCACAGTTTGTAAGTTCAAGCCCCACATTGGGCTCTGTGCTGACAGCTCAGAGCCTGGAGCCTGCTTTTGATTCTGTCTCCCTCTCTGTTTCTGCCCCTCCCCCTGCTCATGCTCTCTGTCTCTCCCTCTCTCTCTCTCTCTCTCTCTCTCTCAAAAAAAAACAAACATGAAAAAAATTTAAAAAAAAAGAAAATAAATTGAAACTACATGTCTTAGTTCAAAGTAAAGTCGGTTTAATTTCCCTAAGTATTCAAACCATCTAAGGTTCAAATTTTCGAGTGTGCTTTGTCTTTATCAAGCCAACAGTCTGGGAGAGTTCAATGTATTCTACTTCCCTTTCTTGGTATCTTAGGCAAAGGGCTCACGTTCTGGAAAGAACATAGATTTCTTTATTGTTACAGTTCCTGATTTGGGCAGGTATGGACTGTGAATTGCTTCTGGAAAATTCTCTACCTATCCTTCACTCTCAATGTTCAGGATTGAATCTTGAAGCTGAGTTCATCACTATTTTACTATGTGTACTCAACATTTCCAGTTTCCAAATTCCTTCAGCTTTCATTTGTCTGTTTATTTATTTATCTATATTCCTCTTCTTTCTCCAAAAAGGATTCAATGCAGGAAGAATAATGTTTTTCAAGAATTCCTTGACCATGGAAAATAGAGAACAAGTTCTTTTTCCAAGTTTTAAATTTTATACGGAAAATAAACAAAAGAGTCCTATATTCTCCTCCTTTCAACACCATTAGGTATCACAGATTTTAGTAGATTCTGGTTTAATCTTAGTGATGCCATACAACTGATCCATTTATTACAATTACATATCGAGGGAAACAATGGTGAGAGAAGTCATGGTTCATCAGATATAGTAACAGGCTTCATTCCAATATTATTAGAAATCATTAGACCTGGACCCAGGAACCCTGTGTCAAAAGAGAAACACAGGCATTGCCCGTGTTGAAAGAGAAACTCCTTTCTTTTTTTCATTGTAAAAAACTGAATAACTAAATAACTGAAACACAGGGCTCAAGCATACTAAAGGAAAATTACCCCAAATCCCACCACCCTCACATGTCTTTTATGTATTTACTCCCAGTGTTTTACCACATGTATATATTTTACTTAGATGGAATCGTAATTTATTCACATTTTTTGTATCTTTTTTTGCCTAACACCAAATAATATGCACTTTCCATGTTATTACATCTTCGCAATTATAATTTTCATCACCATATGAAGTGAATGTACCACAGTTTACTTGGCCAATTCTATGCTAGGGTGCTCCTACTAATTATTTGCTGCCAGAAATATCTGTGTGTCAATTTCCTTATTATGGATTATTTCCTCAGAATGAATTTTCAGACATTTTCATGGATCTTAATATAGCATATCAAGATCTTCTCCAAACAGTTTGCATCTATTTATAGTCTGATCACCAAACACTCAATAGGTACCTATCATATAGCAACTTTAATAGCATTGGGTGTTAATACTTTAAAGTTGACTCCCTTGCTATTCAAAATAGTAACCAAATGAAAACTGCCTTTCATCATAGCTATTCAAATACCATAATACCCACAAAGATGTAGAGATAAATTATAATGCATTTTCTTTTTATGTTATTGGAAGTATGATAAGCTTACAGGGCACAATGTGCTGTTTTTAGATATGATATGGTCAGGAAAAGTGTTTTTTCCTCTAAGTTGCCAACATGATTTACTGTCAGTTTGTTTTTAAAGAGTACAAAGTCATCAGGAAAACACTCATGGATGCTTACTGTAAATAACTCAATTTAGTTTTCAAAAACATGCTCCATTATTAGGAGTAAAATATAAGATTATTTAATGATAATGTGGCCCATCATCGAGTATTTATAATCACAATATTCACTGACTCCCTACTACATATCAGCCTCCATCCTGGGCCCTTCATTCATGAGATTTTATTGAATCCCCACAATTACCCTAAAAAGTAAATGCCATTACTCCCATTTTCCAAATAGGATACTGAGGCTCAAAGACACTGAGTAACTTGCTCAAGGTCTCATGACACAAATGGCAGAACTTATATCTGAATGCAAATTTGTCTGAATCTCCAAATCTCTATTTCCACACGGTCTTTATACCTCTCCAATCTAGAGAAATTGTGAAGGCAGATAGAAACTATTCTGGAAAAGAGCAATGCCACTGGAAATTAAATAGCTTAAACCTACACACAGGGTTCATGAGGACATAATATTTCTAAAGCCAGCGTCCCACATACTTTCATTAGGACTAATTTCCTACATTGCATGAGTGACATAAATGGGCAGCTTACCGAAAACAAAGCTGCCCTCCCAAGTCCTCACGGACTACCAGCCTCTCTACCCCCACCCATCTTCCAAATCCCAAACCCAGGATTAGTAGAATGATTTTTCCATTATTCATCATTTCTGCTAGGAACAAGACAATTCTTAGTAAAAACATCCCCCTTTGCAATCCCAAGTCTCCAAAGTCACACTTACCATGACACCTGAGAAACAGATTCCTTCAAAATACCACACGTAGTTGGTGAGTTTATTGCTGGATGCATAGGAAGTTTGCCCATTTGGGAAATACAGTAATATATTCACAATTATACTCCAAAGTGCAAGCGGAATCAGCAGACCACTTAGGCAGCCTCCACATTTCCGAGACCCCATTTTACCCTGCTCAGAACCTGCAGGAGATTGCAAGAGTGTAGAATTACATAAAACCTAATTTTCTTCCTACCTGTCCTTTTTTTTTTTTTTTTTTTCTCTTTGAGATTACCTACCACTTTCTGAGTCAGAGCCCTTTACTTCATATTCATGAGAAGCCCAGGACTCAGCCAGAACTGCCGCTCACAGTCTCTTGGTGTGAAATAGTGGTTTACTGTTTGGAGAACAATAGACAATGATCAACGGCTGAAGAGCTGAGCTGGTCTTCATCCTGTGCCAAAGGAATGCGGTGTTTTTACTGCATTTTAAAATAAGTCATTTTCCTCCGGATTAGAAAACTGAAGACTTAACCCTGAGCATAATTTTAAGAAGGAAGTTGGGATTGTGGGGGTTGGAACTGAATCTGGCATATTTCATCCAACAGTGAACAAGAGAGTTTATATCATAGCATAGTATGTGGTGCGCTTGCTCAAATATCCTGACTTTATATACCAGCCTTTTATTCAATGTTCTTTATTTTGTGCTCACTATCACCAAACTTTGTTCAAACTGTAGGGACCACAAAAAGAACAAAGAAAGAGACAGGCTGGTGAGTGAGAAAAACAAGATAACACTGTTGGTGAGTTTACTGTTGTAATACCAGTAAAGCTTTCCTTCTAAGAGTTCATACCTGTTATTACTATCTCTCTGAAAAATAATAACAGAATTAAATTCATATCTTTCTTACTGTTTAGGAAAATGGGTAAAAGAATTTGGGTAATTTGATTAAGACTTTATGAGCAATAAGTTTGAAACAAGGATTTAAGAATTCTCCATTCCAAATGATTGTCTTAAATTGAAAGAGTCACAGATCTCCTCCAATTTGGATGGCATGAGGAAAGGATTAAGGGAAGGAATTCTGACGCTAATATGTTAAAAATGATGTAGACAATGGTGGTAAGGAACTCAAGGATTGCCCGGCCTCGTTGCCGCTCCTTTATTGGTAACGTCAGAACCCTGCTCAACTTAACTTTCTTAATCTCAATTTCCTCATCTATGAAATGGGAATTAAAAAAAAAAAGTTACCTTCCTCAGAAGAAAAATGTGGAGATTAAACAAGATTATGTGTGCAAACCACAGTGTCAGGTGATATGGGAGGAATAGGCAATAAATAGGAGCCACCAGTAATAATAAAAAGAAATGGGGCACCTGTGTGGCTCAGTTCATTGAGCATCCAACTTCAGCTGAGGTCATGATCTTATGGTTCATGAATATGAGCCACCATGGGGCTTGCTACTGTCAGCTCAGAGCACACTTGGGATTCTCTCTCCCCGACTCTTTGCCCCTCCCCTACTTGTGCACACACATGCACGTGCTCTCTCTCTCTCAAAAATAAATAAACATTAAAAGAAGAAGAAGAAGAAGAAGAAGAAGAAGAAGAAGAAGAAGACGACGAGGAGGAGGAGGAGGAGGAGGAAGAAGAAGAAGAAGAAGAAGAAGAAGAAGAAGAAGAAGGGAAGTTAGAGGGACTTAATTGTCAAAATAGTACAGAGATCAGAAGTAAAGTCTGTTTATTTATCCTCTCTTGGTACCCAAATAATATCTGTATCATGAGCTCTTAAAATCTTGATCCCAGAGTGTTTACAGTAATTTTCTGGTGTCCTCCAGAGAGTATTAATATTCTAGCAATATATATACTTTTAACTCAAGAGAATAAAAACTTATTTTTATATAAATAATTTTAAATTATATTATATTTAAACAGTGCTTATTTTCAAAAACTGAGATATTTGAACCACTTTTGGATTCAAATAAAACAAACCTAGAAACTAACAGTCTTATTCTATGATGGGTTCCAAAGAGATTACTTGGTACCCCCTGGTAAATGTGATTTTGTTTTGTTTTGTTTTGTTGTATTCTGTTTTGTACAGTGTTTTCCAGCAAAGTGTATCACAAAGTCTGGTCATTAAATCTTTTTTTTTTTTCCCCAGGGACATAGAAGAAAACTAAAATCATATTTACTCGAACCCTTAAGATGATGGGGAAAGCAACAGTTCTGGCTGAATATTTATTGAGCACCTCCTATGTGCTAGGCACTGTTCTAAGAGGTGGGGAGAGATGGATCCGTGAGCACAACAGTCCAAAATCCTTGCCCTTGTAGAGCTTACGTTCCACTCTGGGAAGACTAATGATAAAAAAAAAAAAAAAAAAAATACAGCTTGTCAGGTAATGGTAAGTGTGGCTAAAATAAATCAAGAAAAGGACAAGTAGGAGTGCCAGAGAATGGGGTTGGGGATATCATTTCAAATAGAGTGGTCAGGAAAGACTTTACTGGGAAGGTGACATCTGAGTAAAGATTTGAAGGAAGCAGAGAGTGTGAGGCATACAGGGAAATTGGGGGAAAGCATTCTAGGCAGAGAGAATGGCAAGTGTGCAAAAACCCCGAGGTAGAAGTTAATTCTGGCAAAGGGACTGCTGTGGCTGGAGCCAAGTGCAAGAGGGGAAAAGTAGTAACATCTGAGATTACTTTTGAGTAGGAAAATGACTTGCTATATTAAAAGGCTCACCAGGGCTGCTGTGTTGTGAATAGGTTGTAAAGGATCCAGCTGAAAGAAAGGAGATGAGTTCTGAAGTCATGTCAATAATCCAGGTAAGAGATAATAGTGGCTTAGACCATGACAGAAGTAGCAGAGATGGTAAGAAAAGGTTGGATTATGTATGTATTTTTTTAAGGATTTTATTTTAAGTAACCTCTACACCCAATGTGGAGTTCAAACTCATTACCCTGAGATCAAGAGTCGCATGCTCTACTGACTGAGCCAGCCAGGTGCCCCTGCATGTTTTTAAGACAGAATCAACAGTATTTGGTGACATACTGGATTGAGTATAAGAGAAAAAGAGGCATCAAAGATGACTATATGGGGGGGGGGGGGTGCCTGGGTGGCTCATTCAGTTAAGCATCTGACTTCAACTCAGGTCATGACCTGGTGGTTCACAAGTTCAAGCCCTACGTTGGGCTCTGTGCTGACAACTCAGAACCTGGAGCCTGCTTTGGATTATGTGCCTTCCTCTCTCTCTCTGCCCCTCCCCCACTCGTTCTCTCTCTCTCTCTCTCTCTCTCTCAAAAATAAACAAAAAACATTTTAAAAAATTAAAAAAAAAAAGAGGACTACGTGGTTCAAGGCCCAAGCAACTGGAAAAATGAAATTGTCATTAACTGAAATGAACAAAACAACAGGTTGAGCAGGTTTGGGAGGGGGAAGATGAGGTGGTAAGTTTCAGACATTCCAAGTGCTGAGATACCTATTAAAATCCAAGTGGAGATGTCAATTAGGCAGTAGATATACAAATATGAAGTTTAGGGGAGAGATGTGGGATGGAGTATATGACAGTTGTCAGCATTTGAATGGTATTTAAAGCCATAAAACAGTACAATAATAAGTGTAGACAGAAAAGAGGCCCAAGGACTGAGTCCTGGGTAGTCCAGTGACTTCAGTTTTAGGGAATGACAGGGAGCCAGCAAAGGAGACTGGGAAGTGGCCAGTGAGTTAGAAGAAAAACCAGAAGCTTATCCTAGAAGTTGAGTTTCTAGCTTAGGAAAAAGTAATCAAGTGAGTCAAATGCTGCCTATAGAGCAAGTAATATGGGAGGACTGAGAGTTGGCTATTGGATTTAACAACGTGGAGGTCACCAATGACCTTGATAAGAGAAACTCTGGTGGTACAATAGACATGGGAGTGTAACTGGAATGGGTTAATGAGAGAATGGAAAGAGAGGAATTGGAAAGAGAGACAAAGGGAGCTCTTTTGGAGTTTTACTCCAAGGAGAGCAGAAAAATGAGGCAATAGCTGGAGGTAAAGTGGAAGTCAAGGGAAAATTTTAATGGGAAAAATTATAGCATGTCCATACGTTGATGGGCATGTTCTTGTTGAGAGTGGGGGAGGGGAGGTAGGGTTTGATGATGCAAGAGAGAAAGGAGAGAATTGTTGGAACTTGTCCTCGAGTAAATGAGAAGGGGTGGGAGCATGCACACGGATAGAGGAGCTGGTCTTAACAGCCTGGACACTTCAGTCCTACTCACAGAAGGGAAGACTGAACAGATGGGATTGAAAGTAGTGGGAATTTCTGATTGCTTTTGTTTTCTCAGTGAAACAGGAAGCAGGTTTATCAGCCAAGAATGAGAGTGGGAGAGAGTATTAAAGGTTTGGAGAGAGAGAAAAAGGTATGAAACAGTTGCCTAGGATGGTGAATAGTCTACAGCAATGTGGCAGGATCACCAGCAGGCAGGGAGGGCCCAATGAGGTCATGAATTTATGGTGAGACTAGGCAACATAACTGAGTGTTTTTTCTAGTGAAGTTTAGCTCCAGAGGTGCGGGGAGAGTAGAAAGAAAGCTGGAATCACCAGGATTGGTACTCTGCTAGGCAAGTACCATGAGGAGAGAGGGGCAAAGGACTCAAGAATGTATGTAAGAGAGTGATTACATTGATGGACTATGGAACTTAGTGCAAGAAAGAAGGCAAGTAAGGACATAAGAGAATGTGAAGAACAGTTCAAATAAAAAAGGTTGGATTTGGAGATTGTGTCCCAGTGTGGTTGAAGAATTACTGGTTTGGGGTAGCAGAAAGAGAAAGTGGTAGAAAGATAGAATTTAGTGATTGAGAAGTGGGATACTGGAATTTGAGATTAAGATGTTTCCAAAATTGATGAAGATAAAGTCTAACAGTGTATTATAGACTGAATTGTGTCCCCTCAAAATTCATATGTTGAAGCACTAAATCTTATAACCTCAGATTGTGACTATATTTGGGAGATAGAGCCTTTAAAGTGGTAATTAAGTTAAAACAAGGTTGGTAGGATGGGCCCTAATCCAATCTGACGTGTGTCCTTATAAAAGGAGGAAATTTGAACACACAAAGAGATACCCAGGTGCACAGAGAAAAGACCTTCATCGGACAAAAGAAGGCAGCCATCTGTAAGCCAAGGAGAGAGGTCTCAGGAGAAAGCAAACCTATCAACATCTTGATTTGGGACTTCTGTCTTCCATTACTGTGAGAAAATAAATTTCTGTTGCTTAAACCCACTAGTCTGTGGTATTTTGTTATAACAGCCCCAGCAGATTAACACAAGGTGTGGCCATGGGAGTGAGTGGTGAGGCAGGGTGGGAGGCAAGAGGATTGGAAAAAAGAAGGTTTAGTTGAGATTTTGTAAAGGTTTTTATTGTTCATATTTTTCACTTTGAAGAGGAGTAACTAGGAATACCTTTTTTTTTTAAGTTTACAGAGAACAGAAATCGTTGACCAATTTCTATCTTGTTTCAATGCTATTGCTTCCAGTAAATTTTAGTGTCTGAGCTGAAGGGTCACCCCTAAACAGGGTGTCCCTCAAAATAATGATGAATTGGTATCTAATGAATATCTCTTTTTTGAGCTAGAAACAGTGTTAGAAGCTCTGACATACATTAAAACAAAAAATGAGCTCAACGCCACTAAGGCAAAGGCATTATTAATCTCATTTTGCATGTGAAAAAAAATGGATCTAAGAAAAAAAATTTAAACTTGCTCAACTATTAGACGTTAAGTCCAAGACTTTTATATTCTTTGGACTCTTCACCTACCCTTGCCTGATACACTTCTGTGCATCAATCCCCTCTTCATTGCAAATGGGTTTTGAATTTGGATATTCTGATTCGTTGGTAGTGGCTGCCTACAATATTATTTTAAAGACACGCTGGTTTCAGTTAGAGAGATACACAGGCCAGATAGGTTAGTTAGATCGATTATTGATGTCTGCTGTGGAGACAGGGTCATGGAAGGGCAACACTAACATGGAAGGGCATGACTAATATTCCCCAGTCTTAGTCAAGCCCAGAAAGATGTCTCCAGTGATGTTTTTATGTCACAGGTAGTTATGAAGACTTGAGGAAGTGCAGGGCTAATTGTCATCTGGAAGATTGTTCAGTAAAAGTGACAGAAGTGAATGAAGAGAATATGACAGGCTGGAAAACTTGATAAAATTATTTAAAAGGGAGGGGCGCCCGGGTGGCTCTGTCAGTTAAGTGACCATGTAGGGCTCTGTGTTGACAGTGCGGAGCCTGCTTGGGATTCTCTCTCTCCCTGTCTCTCTGCCCCTCCCCCACTCCCGCACACGCTCTGCTCTCTCAAAGTAAATAAATAAACATTTTAAAAATTGTCAAAGGGGGAGTTGAGTAATGTCCTTATTTTGGTTATCCCATTAATACAAACATCTAATGAAGTCTCCCTGGACAACTAAAAAAAAAAAAAAAAATGTACTTAAGTTCATTTCTAAGAACACTCTTTTATAACCTGCCTCCTGAAAAAAATATGTGTATTCATAAAAAAAATATATATTCCTGAAGCCATTTGTCTCCAGTAAACTCCCAATTTTCTTGCCAAGGAATTCTTACTAAATCAGGATTTTCTTGCTGGTCCTCCAGGAACCAGGAAGAGTCTCTGGCTGCTGTGCTTATTGGCTGCTTCTGGCGTTGGCTTCCTGTTCTTCACGCAGAGCTGAGGAAATCCGCAGGATGCTTGCTACCAGGGGACAAGGTGACTCAGGAGGAAACACTCCACCTAAAATAGTCTTGGTGTGCAGCTTCTGAGTCACTTTGGAATCAAAGTTAACGTGGGATCCTGAAAGTAATCCTACAGATGATGGGAAGTGGAGAAGAAGGAAATATCTCAAACAAGTTTACTGAAAAAAGTTTGCCACAAAGATGAAAATTTAACTGCCGAAAAGGCTAATATTCAGGGAGAAACTTCATCCCTAAAGTTCAAAGTGGATGAATTGTGATTTTCTTCAGTGACCAGGGCCATAAAGTGTTAGTCATGGCCCAATCTAGGGACCCACTGGGAGTGGATGTTTCCTTAAAAATACATTAAAAGCAGCAGAACAGCTGTGTAAACAGAAATGGACCACTGGCTTGCAGTAGCCTTGATTTTTGTGTTTATAATTCTTTCTCGAGAATTATCTGGCCAAAAGTATTTATGGGACTGGTAGACTCTATGTTTATCTCTAGTTAAAGGTAAACACCTAGTGTTTCACCTACTGAGAGAGGGGAAGAAGTATACAATTCATATTCAAAGCTCTCCAAGCAGTATTCTATATTTGGAATGACCTCTAAAACCTTTATCTTACCTGCCCTTTTCCCTCTTCTTCCTGGCCCCAGGCCTCAGTGTCCATTTATTTATTGCAGCTCTTCACAGGGAGGGATTAAAGAACTGTATTCCATCGTTTAGTCTTTAAATGTGTATTGAGCAATTGTCATCTAGCAGGAAGGCAAAGAACACCCATTTTTTGCCCTCAACATGCACTCTGCTCAGAGTCTAATTGGGGAAATAGAAAAGTTCAACAAAAGGTTTGTGATACAAAATGTCAAATCTCCAGTAGATTTAAGCATAGGCTTCATGCAAGTACAGCAAGGCAAAGGGAACTTGAATGGAACTGGGGGTTCATGGGAGATTTCTTAAAAGGGCATGGAAAGAATTGAGTCACCAGGTTAAGAAACGGGTAGTTGGGCAAAATGAGACTCAATCAAAGTTAAACATTCACTGGTAGATAAATGCATTGTATGATGCTTGATTGGAGCTTGGCTTGGAAAATGAGGTGAAATATATCTTGAGGATAATTACAAAACTCTGAATACAGAGAGTATTAGACAATATTAGAAGGGGTTTTAAATTTATTTTGGGTAAAGTAATGGTGTAGTTACAAATGAGGTTGCTCTAATTTTTAGGAGATACATACACTTGAAGTGTATTTTGCTAATGGTTTAGCAAACATCTGAAATCTGAAATGGTTTAGCAAAAGTAGGAAGAGGAGGAAAAGGAGAAAGAGGAGGAGGAGAAGCAGAAGAAGAAGGAGGAGAGGGGGGAGGAGGGGAGCGGGGAGGGGAGGGGGAGGGAAATCAGAAGGGGAGGAGAGAGGAGGGCAGGGGGAGGAAAAATGAATGCATGGTAGATAGATAAAGGGATCAAACATAACAGAATGTGAACAACTGTTGAACTGAATCTGGATGTTCATTGTACTAGTTTTTCAACTTTCTCGAGTTTTTGAAAATTTTCATAAAAAATAGTTGGAAAAAAAAAGTACCTGGTAGACACACTCAGTTGGATAAATTTACCCAAAATTCATGGAGTGTATTCATGCTGGGAATTCAAAATAGCAAATAAATGCTCTGCCCAAACAACTGCATTAGGCTACCCAGAAGCACTGAGTTAGGAAAGAGGGGCCAACTCTGCAACTTGAAGCCAGTGTCCAGCTGCCTGAGTGGAAATGAATGTGGCAGGGAGGGTGGGTGAGGAAGGACCTCAGCGCTTGAAGACCCTTGTGTGTGTCAGGCTGAAAAGTTTGGACTTTATCTCCAGGAAGTCAGGCCACTTAAGAGTGGAGAGCATTTTAGAGGCTCATTTGAGGGACGGATCAGAGTTTGGAAGGCATAGAACTAAGAGATCATTGCAGAGACAAGTGCAGTAATTCCATCAGAAGTAAAAAAGGCCAAATGTTGGGGAGGATGCCAAGTAAGCCACTTTGGAAAAGGGTTTGGCGATTTCTTACAAAATTAGATATATACTTATGATTCAACCCAGTCATTTTCCTACTAGGTATTTACTCAAGAAAACTAAAACAGGAGTCCACACAAATGCTCTGACAGGAATGTTTAGAGCAACATTAGTCATAGTCACCAAAATTGGGAGTATTGACTAGTAAATTGGTAAAGTGTACATTCATAAACAAAACACCGTGCAATAAAAAGGAATAAACCGATACTACAACACGGATGAATTTCAAAAGCCTTATGCTAAGTGAAAGAAGTCAAACTACACACTGTATGATTCATGGATAGGACATTCTGGTAAAGTCAAAGCCATTGATACAGAAATCAGACCAATAGTTACCAGGTGCTAGGGTATGGGAAGGAGTTGCCTACAAAGGGGCACATGGAACTTTCTGGGTATGGGAAAATATTTTATATAGTATTTTTATCATGGTGGTGGTTACAGAGCTACATATATTTATCAAAACCGTGCACCTAATAGTGTGAATTTCACTGTATAGAAATTATATCTCAGTATACCTCAATTCAAAAAAAGGAAAATAATGGGGCACCTGGGTGACTCAGTTAAGTGTCCAACTTTGGCCCAGGTCATGATCTCACGATTTGTGAGTTTGAGTCCCAAATTGGGCTGTCTGCTATAAGTACAGAGCCCACCTCAGATCCTCTGTCTCTCTCTCTCTCTCTCTCTCTCTCTCTATGCCCCTCGCCTGCTCAGTTTCTCTCTCTCTCAAAAATAAATATTTTTTAAAAAGGTAAATAAAAAAGAAAAATAGGACATGAAGATTGAATGGATAAAGAATAGGAAAAGGAAAAGTGAAAGATATTTTGGTGATCAAGAAAACAGATACACTAATACAAGAAGTGTAAATGTCAGAGACAGCACCTGATACAGCCAGTTAACTGCTACAAGAATAAAATGATCAATCAAGTTATATATAGGTGGAATTCAGAATGTACTAAAATATTTTCATCTGTTTTTATGTTATTATTTTAGCAGCCAGTTTGATGCAAGTATGAGGAAAATGTTATTAACTTTAGAAAGTGCATAATGGATTCTCAAGAAGAAACTTAAATTCTGGGGAAAAGTGTGTGTGTGTGTGTGTGTGTGTGTGTGTGTGTGTAGGCATTCCTGTCTCAAATATCTGATGATAATTTTCCCTGGATTATGTTTTTCATGGATTTTACATGCAAAATGCTTTCTTAATTCTAATTAATAAAAAACACTAAATATATATATATTATTTTTTTTAATGAAAAATACCTGTGATATGGTGGAAGAAGTCAGCATGGAGATAGTTTGGAGAGAATTTAAGAAGGTAGAATCTTTTCCAGGAAATGATTTTCCAGATAAGATATGCTTGCACGTGGGCATATGGACCTCACAAATAAGAATACTACTGGGGGTGGGGGGAGGAGCCAAGAGAGCAGAACAGCATGGAAGTTTTTTTTGCCTCTCACATCCATGAAATACAGCCAGACCAACATTAAACCATCCTGCACACCTAGAAAACTGATCCGAAGATTAACACAACAATCTGCACAACTTGAACCACAGAACTCAGCAGGAACGAGGCACGGAAAGGTGAACTGGGGCAGAGAGAAGCTGCGGAGGGCAGAGAGCTGTTTTTGCTTGCAGAGAGAGGACGGAGACCGGGGTGGGAGGGAGAGTACGGGAAAAGCACCCCCCGCAAAAGCAGCTGGAGAGAAAGTGGAAAATTGGAAACAGCCACAGAGACTAAACTAAAAAGGGAGAAAGGAGAAAGGAGAGGGTTTAAATTCCATTAAGACTCTAAAAACAGAGGGAGCGCAGAGTCTGAAACTCCGCAGCTCAATACCTGGTGGTGCTCTGGTGAGAAGGGCGAATCCCCGGGAGCAGAGTGAAGTCCAGAGTCTTCAGGCCACATGGGGAGAGGCGGTTCCCCTGCTGGGAGGACATCTGGTAGATGTTGTGTAGACCTCCACAGGCAAAGGTCCCAGTGGACCCGGGAGAACAACCACATTTGCTGGTGCTGGAACAAGGTCGTTGGGGGCGAAGCCTGCTGCCAGATGTGTGCTGTGATTTGCCATAATCCCTGAAATGCGGCTGCCACACAATTGCGTGAACTTTTTCTGAGGTGGGCTAGCACCCAGATACAGTCTCTGGTCACCGGCAAGCAGCGTGGTCCCGTGAACGTTCCTGGGTGCGGCCAGCACCCGGCCATTGCTCGGTGAGACCCTCCGCAGAGGGGCGGAACAGGTCAAAGCCACAGTCCCTCAGAAGTAAGTGGCCGGGGAAAACAGCCGCATCTGAGACAAAACTCGGGAGAGAGGTACTACCTGGGGCTTGGTCACGGAAAGTGTAAAAGCGAGGAGTGGAAGAAAGCTGAAACAAAGGACGGGTGCACGATTGCTGATCCAGGAGAACAGAATTCTGATACTAGAGGCTGGGTGACGCCATATTTACCACTCCTGTGCATGCGCACACACACCTACAAGCGCCACCGCAACAATCCACCTCAGTAAGCTAAGCAGCGCCATCTAGTGGAGAGTAGAGCTGTTACACTAAGCCCCGCCCAACTGGGCTGACCTCGCTCTTCAGGAACACAAATCCTTCCAGCTGCTTAGCCTCTCGACTATAAATGCCTTCATAGTTTGACTTCTAGGGGAAAACAAAGTAATTTCAATAATATTTCAGTCTGTTTGCTGGTCCATCCTTTCAATTTCCTTTTTTATTCTTAAATACAGAAACAGAAAAAATTTATTATTATTTTCAATTTTTATTAAATATTTTTCTTTAATTTTTTCCCACTATATTTTTTACTTTTGTGTAAATTTGTTCAACCTCTATTTTACTTCCATCATTTCATTTTATTCTATTTCAGTGTATGTATTTTTTCAAATTTTCAAATGATTTCCTTTTTTTCTTTCCTCTTTTTTCTCTAATCTATCAAGCCCCTTTCAACACCCAGACTAAAACACACCTAGGATCTAGCATCATTTTTTTCACTTGCATGTGTGTGTGTGTTGTTTCTAATATTTTAATTTTAATTTTTTTTACCTTATCAATTCCCTTTCTCCCTTCAAAAAGACAAAACGAAGGAATTCACCCCAAAAGATAGAGCAGGAAGAAAGGAAAGCCAGGGACTTAACCAACACAGTTACAAGCAAGATGTCTGAACCAGAATTTAGAATTGCGATAATATGAATACTAGCTGGAGTCAAAAATTGATTAAAACCCTTTTCTGCATATATAAAAGAGGTAAAATCTAGTCAGGATGAAACAAAAAACGCTATAACCAAGCTGCAATCTAGAAAGGATGCCACGGTGACAAAGATGTATGAGGCAGAGCAGAGAATCAGCTATGTGGAGAACAATGGAGAATGATGAAGCAGGAAAAAAGAGGGAGACTAAGGCAAATGGCCATGATTTAAGAAATAGAGAAATCAATGACTGACTAAAAAGGAAAAACATCAGAATCATAAGGGTCCCAAAAAGAAGAAAAGAGAGGAAAAGGGGTAGAAGGGTTATGTGAGCAAATCATAGCAGAAAACTTTCCTAACCTGGGGAAAGACAGACATCAAAATCCAGGAAGCACAGAGGACTCCCATAAGATTCAACAAAAATAGACCATCAGCAAGGCATAGCATAGTCAAATTTACAAAAGACTCAGGCAAGGAAAGAATCATGAAAGCAGCAAAGGGAAAAAAGTCCTTAATCTACAAGGGAAGACAGATCAGGTTTGCAGAAGACCTATCCACAGAAACTTGGCAGGTCAAAAAGGAGTGGCAGGATATATTCAATGGGCTGAATTGGAAAAATATGCAGCCAAGAATTCTTTCTCCAGCAAGGATGTCATTCCAAATAGAAGGAGAGATTAAAAGTTTCCCAGCAAACAAAAATTAAAGGAGTTCATGACCACTAAACCAGCCCTGCAAGAAATATTAAGGGGGACTCCCTGAGGAGAGAAAAAACTAAATAAATAAATTAAATACATACATAAATAAATATCAAAAGCAACAAAGACTAGAAAGGACCAGAGAACACCACCAGAAATTCCAATTCTACAAGCAACATAATGGCAATAAACTCATATCTTCAGTACTCACTCTAAATGTCAATGATCTAAATGCTCCAGTCAAAAGACATAGGGTAACAGAATGGATAAGAAAACAAGATCCATCTATACGCTGTTTATAAGAGACCCACTTGAGACTTAAAGACACCTTCAGATTGAAAGTAACGGGATGGAGAACCATCTATCATGCTAATGGTCGACAAAAGAAAGCTGGAGTAGCCATACTTTTATCAGACAATCTAGACTTTAAAATAAAGACTGTAACAAGAGATGAATAAGGGCTTTATACCATAGTTAAGGGGTCTATCCACCAAGAAGACCTAACAATTGTAAACATTTATGCTCCAAATGTGGCACACCCAAATATATACACCAGTTAATCACAAACATGAAGAAACTCATTGATAATAATACCATAATAGTAGGGGACTTCAATATCCCATGTACAACATCGAACAGACCATCTAAACAGAAAATCAACAAGGAAACAATGGCTTTGAATGACACACTGGACCAGATGGACTGAACAGATATATTCAGAACATTTCATCCTAAAGCAGTGGAATATACATTCTTCTCCAGTGCACATGGAACATTCTCCAGAATAGATCACATACTGGGATGTGATCAGCCCTCAGAAAGTATGAAAAGAGCAAGATCATACCATGCATATTTTCAGACCACAACACTATGAAACTCAAAATCAACCACAAGAAAAAAATTGAAAAAATAACAAATACTTGGAGACTAAAGAACATCCTACAAAAGAATGAATGGGCTAACCAAGAAGTTAAAGAGGAAATTGAAAAGTGCATGGAAACCAATGAAAATGATAACACCACAGCCCAAAACCTATAGGACACAAAAAAGGCAGTCATAAGAGGGAAGTATATAGCAATCCAGGCCTTCCTAAAGAAGGAAGAAAGGTCTCACATACACAATGTAACCTTACACCATAAAAAGCTGAGAAAAGAACAGCAAATAAAACCCAAAAACAGCAGAAGTCAGGAAATAATAAAGATTAGAACAGAAATCAATGCTATTGAAACCAAAAAAACAGTAGAACAGATCAATTAAACCAGAAGCTGGTACTTTGAAGGAATTAACAAAATTGATAAACCCCTACCCAGTCTGATCAAAAAGAAAAAGGAAAGGACCCAAATAAATAAAATCAAGAATGAAAGAGGAGAAATCACAACCAACACAGCAGAAATAAAAACAATAAGAAGACAATATTATGAGCAATTATACACCAATAAAATGGGCAATCTGGAAGAAATGGAAAAATTCATAGAAACATATGCACTACCAAAACTGAAACAGGAAGAAATAGAAATTTTGAATAGGCCCATAACCAGGAAAGAAATTGAATTAGTAATAAAAAATCTCCCCAAAAAACAGAGTCCAGGGCCAGATGGCTTTCCAGGGGAATTCTACCAAACATTTAAGGAAGAGTTAACACCTATTCTCTTAAAGCTGTTCCAAAAAATAGAAATGGAATGAAAATTTCCAAACTCTTTCTATGAAGCCAGCATTACTTTGATTCCAAAACCAGACAAAGACCCCACTAAAACAGAGAACTATAGACCAATTTCCCTTATGAACATGGATACAAAAATCCTCAAAAAGATATTGGCCAACCGGCTCCAACAATACATTAAAAAAATTAATCACCACGACTAAGTGGGATTTATACCTGGGATGCAGGGCTGGTTCAATATACACAAAAACAATCAATGTGATTCATCACATCAATAAAAGACAAGACAAGAACCAGATGATCCTCTCAATAGATGCAGAGAAAGCATTTAATGAAATACAACATCCTTTCTTGATAAAAATCCTCAAGATAGTAGGGATAGAAGGATCATACCTCGAGATCATAAAAGCCATATATGAAAGACCCAATGCTAATATCATCCTGAATGGAGAAAAACTGAGCGCTTTCCCCCTAAGGTCAGGAGCAACACAGGGATGTCCGCTCTCACCACTGTTATTCAACACAGTATTGGAAGTCTTAACATCTGCAGTCAGACAACACAAAGAAATAAAAGGCATCCAAATTGGCCAGGAGGAGGTCAGCCTTCACTCTTCTCAGATGACATGATACTCTATAGGGAAAACCCAAAAGATTCAGCCAAAAAACTGCTAGAATTGATTCATGAATTCAGCAAAGTTGCAGTATATAAAATCAATGCACAGAAATCGGTTGCATTCCTATACACCAGTAATGAAGCAACAGAAAGAGAAATCAAGGAATCAATCCCATTTACAGTTGCACAAAAGACCATAAAATACCTAGGAATAAATCTAACCAAAGAGGTGGAAAATCTATACACTGAATAACTATAGAAAGCTTATGAAAGAAATTGAAGAAGACACAAAAAAATGGAAAAAGATTCCATGCTTCTGAATAGGAAGAACAAATATTGTTAAAATGTCAATACTAGCCAAAGCAATCTACATATTCAATGCAATCCCTATCAAAATAACACCAGCATTCTTCACAGACCTAGAACAAACAATCCTAAAATTTGTATGGAACCAGAAAAGACCCAAACACCCAAAGCAATCTTGAAAAAGAAAACCAAAGCAGGAGTCATCATAGTCCCGGACTTCAAGCTATACTACAAAGCTATAATCATCAAGACAGTATGGTACGGGCACAAAAACAGACATTCAAATCAATGGAACAGAATAGAGAACCCAGAAATGGACCCACAAACATATGGCCAACTAGCCTTTGACAAAGCAGGAAAGAATATCCAATGGAATAAAGACAGTCTCTTCAGCAAGTGGGACTAGAAAAACTGGACAGCGACATGCAGAAGAATGAACCTGGACCACTTTCTTACACAATATACAAAAATAAACTCAAAATGGGTGAAGGACCTAAATGTAAGACAGGAACCCATCAAAATCCTTGAGGAGAAAGAAGGCAAAAATCTGGTTGATCTTGGCCACAGCAACTTCTTACTTAACATGTCTCCAGAGGCAAGAGAAACAAAAGCAAAAATGAACTGTTAGGACCTCATCAAAATAAAAAGCTTCTGCACAGTGAAGGAAACAATCAGCAAAACTAAAAGGCAACCGACAGAATGGGAGAAGATATTTGCAAACCACATATCAGATAAAGAGGTAGTATCCAAAATCTATAAAGAATTTATAAAACTCAACACCCCAAAAACAAATAATCCAGTGAAGAAATGGGCAAAAGACATAGACTCTTCTCCAAAGGAGACATCCAGGTGGCCAACTGACACATGAAAAAAATGCTCCACATCACTCATCATCAGGGAAATACAAATCAAAAGCACAATGAGATACCACCTCACACCTGTCAGAATGGCTAACATTAACAACACAGGGAACAACAGATGTTGGCAAGGATGCAGAGAAAAAGGATCTCTTTTGCCCTGCTGGTGGGAATGCAAACTGGTGCAGCCACTCTGAAAAACAGTATGGAGGTTCCTCAAAAAACTAAAAATAGAACTACCCTATGACCCAGCAATTGCATGACTAGGCATTTATCCACAGGATAGAGGTGTGCTGTTTTGAAGGGGCACATGCACCCCAATGTTTACAGCAGCACTATCAGCAATAGCCAAAATATGGAAAGAGCCGAAATGTCCATTGATGGATGAATGGATAACGAAGAAGTGGTATATATACACAATGGAGTATTACTCTGTAATCAAAAAGAATTAAACCTTGTCATTCACAACTACGTGGACGGAACTAGAGGGTATTATGCTAAGTGAAATTAGTCAGTCAGAGAAATACAAATTCACATGACTTCACTCATATGAGGTCTTTAAGACACAGAACAGATGAACACAAGGGAAACGAAGCAAAAATAATATAAAAACAGGGAGGGGGAAAAACATAAGAGACTCTTAAATATGGAGAATAAACAGGGTACTGGAGGGCTTGTGGGGGGAGGATGGGATAAATGTGTAAGGGGCATTAAGGAATCTACTCCTGAAATCATTGTTGCACTATGTGCTAACTTGGATGTAAATTAAAAAAATAAAATATAAATTAAAAAAAAAAACCTACCATCCAAAAAAAAAAAAAAAAAGAATACTACTGTGGGGGTGCCTGGGTGGCTCAGTTGTTAAACATCTGACTTCCACTCAGGTTATGATATCCTGGTTTGTGAGCATGAGCCCCCTATTGGGTGAGCTCAGGCCTGGGTTCTGGAGAACATGAGTTCCGCTTCAGGTGAGCCCCCTCTCTCTCTGCCCTTGCTCACTTTCACCCTCTCTCTTAATAAAAAAAAAAAATACTACTGTAGTATTTGTAAGGAGAAAAGAGTGGAAATAATCTAATTTTCCAATAGGAAAATGGTTAAGTAAATGATGACATATCTGTACAACAGAATACTATGTAGTTGTTAAACATGAGACAAATATATGTGTGCCTATATGCAATGATGGCAAGTTATAAAAAAAGAAAGAAAGAAAAGAAAACTGGGGCACCGGGTGGCTCAGACGGTTAAGCTTAGGACTTAGGTTTTCATCATGATCTCATAGTAGGTGAGTTCGAGTCCAGCGTCATGCTCTGTACTGACAGCTCAGAGTCCAGAAACTGCTTCAGATTCTGTGTCTCCCTCTGTCTTCCCCTCCCCCACTCTCTCTCTTTTTTTTTCCTCTCTCTCTCTCTCTCAAAAATAAACATTAAAAGAAATTTAAAAAGAAAAAGAAAACATTGTACAGAATATTGCTAATTATGCAACAAAAGAAATGTCACACATACACACATACACACAGACACACACAGACAGACACACACACACACACACACACAGCACAGCCATAGAATATCTCTGGAAGACTATGACCAGAAGCTGTTTTATCTGTCAGGGTCCATTCAGGAGACAGTAATGACCTAATAATTTGAATAGTCAGCCGGTGTGGCACTGGCTCCTCTGGAAGAGGTAGGTTCTGACCCTGGTCTTCTGGCGCTGTCTCTCCACTTCCTCACCAGCATCTTCAGGCAGGAGGAGAGGGCAGTGAGAGATTGGAATCTCCTTCAGGTTCAAGACCATGACCGCCCATTCTGTAGAAAGTTCGTTTTCACTTGAGCAACAGCAGTCTTCCTGGCAACCAGTGCTGGGACTCCATCCAAGGGAAGCACCTCATCACAGATGAGCTAGACTACATTTGTGAAAGAAAGGCATGGCTGCTGTAACATCAACTTGCCTGGCACAAAGCAGTACCGCTGGGACAGCTGCTTGCCCAACGGCTCCTGTGGTGCTTTCGGGTACTGCGTGTTCCTGCACGCAACCCTGCAGGCAACTTCTGGAGCGCTTCCTCCACGGGGCAGCTATGGCGTTCCAGAACCTCTTCATGGCCCTGGAAGATCACTTTGAATCATGTTCGGCTGAATGCAGGGCTTCATCCCAGGTTCCCAAGTAGTTGATGCTGGCTGCTGATTTGATATCTTCATCATGACAAGGGTAAAAGAAAAAAATTAAATCACAGGTATATCCAGTCCTTCTCCACTCACTACCCACAAGAGGAAGGACCCAGGGTCATTTCACAGCAGGTTGAATTCTTGAAATGAGATCATCTTGTATTATCTGGGTGGGCCTTAAACTCAATGACAAAACTCCCGTGGACACGCAGAGGAGATACACACGGGAGAAAGCCATGTGGAGACAGAGGCAGCTGTTGGAGTGATGCAGCTACAAACCGGGGGATGCTGAAAGCCGAGGAGAGCTTGAAGAAGCAAAGAACAGAGTCTCCCCTAGAGCTCTGGAGAGGAACAGCCCTACCAACACCTTGACTTTGGACTTCTGGCCTCCAGAGATGCAAGAGAATAAATTCCTGTTGTTTTAAGCCACCACGTTTGTGGCGATTTGTTTGGGAAGCCCTGGAAACTAATAGACATTTCTTTTGTATTAATGGAAAAAGAGGCCAAGTTAAAAAAAGAAAGAAAGAAAGAAAGAAAGAGAAGATATTGGAGAAGCCAGTAGGATTTAAATAACCAGTTGCATTTATTGAGCACTTACCACATGCCAAGCACCTGTTCCAGTTAAATGGTGACAGAAATTTGAAACCATCAAGGTAAGCCCCAGAGCTTGCGTTTTTAAGCAGCTACTCTGTACTTCTAGGAAAGAGTGGAAGCTGTGTTTGGAAAGGGACTTGGGAAGGGAATGAGGAAAGTTAAGAAAATTGGGGGTAATTTGAGAGAGATTTGGGGCCAGCTGCCATGGAGGTGAGATATAAGTTCATAAGTTTGTTTTACATTATAAACAGAGTTTTTTGGTATTCCTTGAGAAACTTGGCAAAGATCTATAGGGCTCTCCAGTTGGGGTGCCTGGGTGACTCAGTCAGTTAAGCATCTGACTCTTGGTTTTGGCTCAGGTCATGATCTCACGGTTTCATGGATTCAAGCCCTGCAACAGGCTCTGCTCTGGCAGCACAGAGCCTGCTTGGGATTTTCCCTCCCTCCCCCTCTCTCTGCCCCTTCCCCACTCATGCTGTCTCTTTCTCTCTCAATATAAACAAACTTAAAAAAATAATAAAGGGGTCTCCAGTTAATTTTTTGTTTTTTTACTTTGACATGAGACTGTACCAAGACTTGCACATATGGTGCCTGTGTTTTCTATGGGTTACATTTTCACTCAGTTGCCATTCATTCATGAGCTCCATTTGGCTTATGTGCCATTAACTGTGCTCAGTGCTGGGCATACCTGCAGGTGAGTGACAACCAGACCCTGCTTGGGGAACTCAGCTCGTCCTGGTCCAGCAGACAAAGATTCTTGAAACTGGACATCATTCTGTGGGCAGTGGAAGTTTGTATGCAGTGGGGAAGAAGCTGAGAGAGAGCAAGAACTGATTCGGTGTTCCCCAAGATGCTGAGCCTTCCGGATCTGTGAATCCCCACCCCCAATCTTTAGCGGGCTGTTGGCTAAGGGAATAAACTGATCGTTGCTAGTCTACTGAGGATTAAAGAGCTATCTCATTCAGGTAGCACAATCAGATTAAAAATGTTTTCTCTAGGGCTTATTCTTTTCATTTTTTTTTTTTTTACAGGGGGGCAAGTGTCAAGGGAATGAGAAAAGGGGTATAGCATGGTTAAGATTGACTTGCCTTTAATCTTACCTCCATGGTGGCCCCTACTGAACCCAGTCATAGGGTTAGTCCTGGCTTCCAGAAAATATTTGCCTTGACAATATGGACCAAACCTGATTCTGGTCAGCTTTGAGGCTCCAGGGTAGTCCTATCTGATGTGGTAGGGCAGCTCTATAGTTCGTGGAACTCTGGAGAGGAACACACATTTCTATGGTTAGAAATGACCTGTGAAAACCCTTGAGAGACATTAAATTGGAGACTGTTGTGTTTTTTCCATTAGTCCAGAGCAGCCAGGTTTTCTATGGTGTTGGAGAAGGTTATTGTTTGTTCAGTTGAACACCAGATGAAGAAGCTGGCCAGCTTTTAGAAGATATATTATATGAAAACAGTAGATATTTAAGCACTGGACTCATGCTTGGGGCACAGAGGCACTCAGAGGCAGAGGCTTACAGAATGGCCCCCAGGTCCATGCTGGGAGAAGAATGGCAGGTAAAAGCTTGCCCGGCACTTTCATTCATTTATCCGGTATGTTCTCTTATTATTATGTTATTATTGTTATTTTTACTATTCTTCTGGATGCCTATTGTTGAATTTGCATGACATAATTGCATATATTATAGAACGTCCCTATAGTGGAATTTTTTTCTTGAAACGATTTGCTTTTCAATATGAGAGTTACACCCTCCTGGCTACTGAAACAAGGTGTTAGGGAAATCAGAGTATTTTCATCTCTGATCCTTTCTGAGAATAAAATTTGGCCATCTGAGCTGTCCGTGTGGTTCTGCCAAGGACTGTGTCTTCCAGCCAAGTTGGGTCTTGTCCACAGTGATCTGGAAGCCAGTCTTCTGAATAAATCACAAAATTGTTCTTGGAGAAAAAGTGGTTATTTACAGGTAGTTTACTAAATGATAATAAGGGAACTCTTAGAGCTGAGAAAGAGTTCCCAAGAAAGGAAGGAACTTGGAAGATGAAGTCTCAAGGCTGGACCCAGAGACCTCCTTGGAGAAAAGAAAAGAAGCCCCTTCCCTGCCATGGTGCAGTATTTTGCTGGGTTGTCTTGAGTCAGAGCTGGTTGACAATCCAGGGCTGACAAGCTGGAAATACCTCCAGTGAGGAACCAGTCGTCTGCGGCTGGTAGGAAAGAAATCACTTGCTGGGGGTTACTGATGGAATTCTCTGGGAAACTGCCACGGAGAGTGCTGTTGAACTTGATGAGAAGCTGGCTGGGCCACTAGGTGGCCGTGGTGGAAACCTGCCAGGAAATAAACAGCTTACAGGAGCGTTGCTGAGCTGGCCCTGGGGAAGGCAGCTGGGGCCCCCACCATCACTGGGTCTCCCACACACCTTCCCAGCCACACGTGCAAGGACAGAAAACCCACCAGAACCAGGAAGAGAAGCCCATCTTTCCTCCAGAGTCCCACCAGTGTCCTCTACTGGCAAAGCTTAACATTCTGTCAGGGGGCAAGGAAAGATGCTTCATTTATCAGAAGCAGAGAGATGATGGGGAGATGGGAGCTGGAAGGCAATAAATTCCAGCCAATAAATGCCACAGCTGGTAACAATCATATCTGGGGAGAAAAACTGATTGATGAGGCTCAGATGTGAGAGAGTAACTCTTCACTGTAAATCTTTGCACTGTTTGCTTTGGAGGAGGGACATTGCGAAATTTCTTCAATGCATTATCTTGAGTTTCATACTATAAAATAATAATGTTGATGATAGTTATATGTCAGCCATTGTTCTAAATGCTTTAACTATGTTAACTTACCTAATCTTTCCTCAGTTACTTATTATTAGGCCCAATTTTTACACCTGAAGAAAATGAGGCACAAAGAGATTAAGTAACTTGCCCAGGATTAGCTAGCAAGTGATTGAGCTAGTAACTGGTAATCTGGCTGCAGAACCTGTGTTCTTAATCTCTACACTGTATTAATTTCTCACATCTATCAATGTTTACTGTGTCATGAAACATAGTGAATGAGCGAGGTGACAATCATTTATACTGCTCATCAGATATTTCCCAATGTCTCACTCCCTATAGGGGTGAGTCAGGTCATGTGATTAATGAGTTGTGTGTGCCATTTCTAGTCAAGCAATTCATTATTTGTGGGAGACCTTCCACAGTTCTCTTTCTCCTCTTGCACAGACTGGGTGATGGGTAGATGGCATGAACAAGAAATAAACCTTTGATTTTCTAAGCCCTTGATATTTTACTGCTGATTCTTTAAATTTTTTTAAATGTTTATATTTATTTTTGAGACAGAGAGAGACAGAGCATGAGTGGGGGGGAGGGGCAGAGAGAGAGGCAGACACAGAATCCAAAGCAGGCTCCAGGCTCTGAGCTGTCAGCACAGAGCCTGATGCAAGGCTCGAACTCATCATGACCTGAGCCGAAGTAGGATGCTCAGTGGACTGAGCCACCCAGGCACCCCTGCTGATTTTTAATGGAGCAAAAATCTAGCTTACTTTTATTGCTATAAATGATGTATTTCTGATTAGAGTTAATAGCAAAACGTGTTTTATAAAATGCCAATGAGATATATTGCTTGTTCTAAAATTTTTATTGCAATTTTGAACTTAGAAAAATTGAAAATATTAGAATTATCCAAAGATAATTCTATCACTATTCTTCAGCTAGATTTATCAATTGCTCATATTTTGCTCTCTTTGCTCTATGTGTCTCACATGTTTTTTATTTCCGAATCATTTAAAAGAAAGTTGTAGACATCATGAACTTCACTGGAAAAACTTCAGGAGGCATCTTCTAAGACCAAGAATATTCTACATGACCACTCTGAAAATCTTGGCTCCTAATTGCATTCACATATTTACCTTTTTGCTGTATTCTACAATATTGTATATACAAAATAGCTTGAGAATCCAAATTCTAATGTTAATACCATCTTAAATCTATGAAGTAGAGTTTAGATGTTTTGTAATCTCCTTTTTTCTTTACAATTAAGGACACCAAGGACGGGCAATCATGGTACTGTGTAAAGTACAGAACAGGGTAATTCAAGTAACTTTGAACACAGTCCTCTGTACGTCTTTACTAAGATACATGAGAACAAAAGGGAGTGCAAAGAAATCTTGATAGTAATTTGATAGAGATTCATTTGTTTCTTTTTATATTTGATTTTAGGTTTTGATTTTAAAAAATATTTTTATTACATTTTATTGAATTGTTTTATGGACCACTTTTACTTGGTTCAAAAATCAGAACAATATAAAAAGGAAAGAAATGCCACCTTCATCCCTTTTCTTCATTCTGTTCCTACCATCCCCAGAAGTAGATATTTTCGTTAGTCTTGGTTTTATCCTTCTTGTGTTCCCTTTTTTTTTTTTGCAAAAAATAAGCAAAAACATATATATGTGTACATATACAAATAAATAAATATATATTTATATGTATATATATATATAAATATATATATATTTATATTATGTTTCCTTGTTTTTTACACCTCATTTTTTTCACTTAATAATATACTGGAAACCACTCCATATCAGGTTATAGAAATATTTCATATTTTTTAAATTATGACTGCATAGTACTCCTGTAGCTGTACCACAGTTTAATTTATTGGTGGTCATGTGGATTGTTTCCACTACCTTACTATTACAGGTCATATTGTAATGAGGAATATTGTACACACATTCTTTCATATTTATGAAAGTTCCCTTTCAGGTTAATTTCCTATAAGTGGCTTTCCTGGGTAAATACATAATTATTATTAAGAATTGTCCAATTCCCTTCACCCGGGTCTGTATCATTTTTCAGTCCCATGGCATTGTATGGAAGTGTTTATTTCCCCATAGCCTCACCAACAGAGTATATTACCAAGTTTTTGAATTGTTGTCAATCTGGTAGGTGAGAAATTATATCTCTGTATAATTTTAATTTGCATTTATTCTGAGTAAATGTCAACATCTTTTTACATATTTAAGAGTCAACTATGGGGTGGCTGGGTTGTTTAGTCGGTTAAGTGTGGCACTTTGACTCAGGTCATAATCTCACGGTTCATGGGTTCGAGCCCCGTGGAGGGCTCTGTGCTGATAGCTTGAAGCCTGGAACCTGCTTTGGATTCTGTGTCTCCCTCTCTCTCTGCCCCTCCCCCTCTCATACTCTGTCTCTCTCTCTCTCTCAAAAATAATCATTAAAAAAAAGGGTCAACTGTATATCCCTTTCTCATATTGTCTGTTTATGATTTTGTCCATTTTTCTATCAGGTCTTACATTCCATTCTTTTTTACTTTTAAGCACTCTTTATATATTAAAAAGATTAGTCCCAATGTAAGTGGCAAGTATTTTCCACCAATTTGTCATTTGCCTTTTGGCTTTCTTTGTGATGTTGTATGCCTTGCCAAAAAAAAAAAAAAATATATATATATATATATATATACACACACATATATATGTGTATATATATATATATATGTAGTTGAATTTATCAAGATTTTCTATTGTTGCTTTGGGATCTTGTTTTATAACTTTAAGAAGTTCTTTCCAAACCTGCTTATGTTTTCTTTCATGCTTTTTTTTTTTTTTTTTGCATTTAGATTACTGATTCATTTGGAATTTATTCTGGTCCATGGTATGAGATAAAGATTTAGTTTTTACAGCATCCTTTTTTGGTAAAAACCCTTAAGAAAGTAGAGATAGAAGGATCATACCTCGAGATCATAAAAGCCATATATGAATGACCCAATGCTAATATCATCCTCAATGGGGAAAAACTGAGAGCTTTCCCTCAAAGGTCAGGAACAAGACAGGGATGTCCACTGTCACTACTGTTATTCAACATAGTATTAGAAGTCTTAGCCTCTGCAGTCAGACAACACAAAGAAATAAAAGGCATCCAAATTGGCCAGGAGGAGGTCAAACTTTCACTCTTCGCAGATGACATGATATTCTACATGGAAAACCCAAAAGATTCCACCAAAAAACTGCTAGAACTGATTCATGAATTCAGCAAAGTTGCAGGATATAAAATCAACGCACAGAAATCGGTTGCATTCCTATACACCAACAATGAAGTGACAAAAGAGAAATCAAGGAATCGATCCCATTTACAGTTGCACAAAAAAAAAAAACCCATAAAATACTTCAGAATAAATCTAACCAAAGAGATGGAAAATCTGTACACTGAATAACTATAGAAAGCTTATGAAAGAAATTGAAGAAGACACAAAAAAATGGAAAAAGATGCCATGCTCCTGAGTAGGAAGAACAAATATTGTTAAAATGTCAATACTAGCCAAAGCAATCTACATATTCAATGCAATCCCTATCAAAATAACACCAGCATTCTTCACAGAGCTAGAACAAACAATCCTTAAATTTGTATGGAATGAGAAAAGACCCTGAATAGCCAAAGCAATCTTTAAAAAGAAAACCAAAGCAGGAGGCATCACAATCCCAGACTTCAAGCTATACTACAAAGTTGTAATCATCAAGACAGTATGGTACTGGCACAAGAACAGACACTCAGATCAATGGAACAGAATAGAGAACCCAGAAATGGACCTACAAATGTGTGGCCAATTAATCTTTGACAAAGCAGGAAAGAGTATCCAATGGAATAAAGACAGTGTCTTCAGCAAGTGGGACTAGGAAAACTGGACAGCGACATGCAGAAGAATGAACCTGGACCACTTTCTTGTAAGAAAATAATAACTCAAAAAGAAACTCAAAATGGATGAAAGACCTATATGTAAGACAAGAAGCCATCAAAATCCTCAAGGAGAAAGCAAGCAAAAACCCCTTAGATCTTAGCCACAGCAACTTCTTACTCAACACGTCTCCAGAGGCAAGAGAAACAAAAGCAAAAATGAACTATTAGGACCTCATCAAAATAAAAAGCTTCTGCACAGTGAAGGAAACAATCAGCATAACTAGAAGGCAACTGACAGAATGGGAGAAGATATTTGCAAACCACATATCAGATAAAGGGTTGGTATCCAAAATCTATAAAGAACTTATCAAACTCAACACCCAAAAAACAAATAATCCAGTGAAGAAATGGGCAAAAGACACGAATAGACACTTCTCCAAGGAAGACATCCAGATGGCCAACTGACACATGAAAAAATGCTCCACATCACTCATCATCAGGGAAATACAAATCAACACCACAATGAGATACCACCTCACAACTGTCAGAATGGCTAACATTAACAACCCAGGCAACAACAGATGTTGGCGAGGATGCAGAGAAAAAGGATCTCTTCTGCCCTGCTGGTGGGAATGCAAACTGGTGCATCCACTCTGGAAAACACTATGGAAGTTCCTCAAAAAACTAAAAATAGAACGACCCTATGACCCAGCAATTGCATGACCGGGCATTTATCCACGGGATACAGGTGTACTGTTTCGAAGGGGCACATGCACCCCCATGTTTATAGCAGCACTATCAACAATAGCCAAAGTATGGAAAGAGCCCAAATGTCCATCGATGGATGAATGGATAACGAAGAATTGGTATATATATACAATGGAGTATTACTCGGCAATCAAAAAGAATGAAATCTTGCCATTTGCAACTACGTGGATGGAACTGGAGGGTATTATGCTAAGTAAAATTAGTCAGAGAAAGACAAATATCATATGACTTTACTCATATGAGGACTTTAAGAGACAAACAGATGAATATAAGGAAAGGGAAACAAAAATAATATAAAAACAGGGAGGGGGACAAAAGAGACTCATAAATATGGAGCACAAACTGAGGGTTGTTGGAGGGGTTGTGGGAGGGGGGATGGCTAAATGGGTAAGGGGCATTAAGGAATATACTCCTAAAATCATTGTTTCACTACATTCTAACTAATTTGGATGTAAGTTTTAAAAAATAAAAAATAAAATTTAAAAAAATACAAAAGATTTAATTTTATCTTTTTTTGAAATGGCTATCCAGTTGTCCCTACACCATTAAAAAAAATTTTTTTTAATATTTATTTTTGAGATAGAGGGAGAGACAGAGCACGAGTGGGGAGGGGCGGAGAGAGAGGGAGACAGAATCCGAAGCAGGCTCCAGGCTCTAAGCTGTCAGCACAGATCCCTCTGTGGGGCTTGAACCCACAAAGCATGAGTTTATGACCTGAGCCAAAGTCAGACATTTAACTGACTGAGCCACCCAGGTGCCCCCCCACACCAGTTTTTTAAGTAAATATTTTTTTCTGGTGACTATCTTTATTCTTTAATAAATTTCTATATATGTTTGGATCTATTTTGGAATGTCTAGTCTGTTCCATTGGTCTGTGTATTTATCTATTCATGTTATATCTTTTAAAATCACCTGCAAGTATTACCCACCCATTCTTCTTGAAAAATAATTTTTAAAAAGAGTGCAGTGTTCATGGGACTTGGTGACTAACTGAATGTGGAAGCTGAAATAGAGGAAACCCTATTGACTAACTCCCAGACTTCTTTCCTGTTTGCCTTGGGTGGAGAGTAAGGGTGTTTGCCAATAGGTGCCAAGGACAGGACGTAAGGAGTGAGTATCAACAAGGATAGAAGCCTTGGATCACACCAAGGGTATGAATGGGAAGGAGAAACCAGGAAAAGGACTGAGAATGTACAGTCGAAGAGATGTATGTTAGTTTCCTAGGGCTGCCATAACAAATGACCACAAACCAGGTGGTTTAAAACAACAGAAACTTACTGTCTCACAGTTTGGGAAACTAGAGGTCTGAATTCAGGTGCCAGCAGGTTTGGTTCCTTGGAGGTTCTGAGGGAGACTGTTCCATGCTTATATGCCAGCAGTGGTGGTGGTGGCAATTCTTGGTGGTCCTTGGCTTGTGCTGCATCGCTCCAATCTTGGCTCTGTAATAACGTGGCCTTCATCTCTCTATGCGTCTTCACATGGGCCTCTTATAAGAACACCTATCCTTGGATTTAGGGCCCACTCTAATCCATCTAATCCATGTAATCCATGTAAGCATTTGCCTAATTACATCAGCAAAGACCCTATTTCCAAATAAGGTCATATTCTGAGTAGATATGAATTTGGGGAACACTATTCAACCTTGTACAAGAAGGGAGAAAATCAAGTGGTAGAGGCAACGTGGAAATCAAGGGGGATACAATTTCAAGTTTCAATAGGTCCAGTGCTTCGGGAAGATCAAGCAAAACACTCCCAGAGAGTCATCTGCTGCTTGCTATCCTCTTGCCCCCCACTATCCGACCACCCAAGTTGCCTTTCGTTTGCCCACACCTGCTGAGTATCCTGCCCTCAGGTCCTGTCCTTGCTGTTCCCACTGCCTGGAACTCTATCCCCACCTGCCTTGGCTGGTGGGCACCACCTCATCCTTTAGGTTTCATCTTGAAGCCCCAAAGGGCAGGCTTCATGTCCATCTTAGACCAATGTGTATCTCACGCCTCTCACTGTACTTGGAATGTAGTGGATTCTTAATAAATATATGTTGAGTGAATAAATGTACTTGACAGTACATTTGAATAAATGTAAATGACAGTGTATGAAGCATATTATTCAACAAATTGCTTTTTTGTTGTTACCATCATTTATTATTTTTTTCTTTTTTTTAAATGTTTATTTTTGAGAGAGAGAGAGCACAAGCGAGCATGAACAGGGAAGGAGCAGAGAGAGAGGGAGACACAGAATACGAAGCAGGCTCCAGGCTCTGAGCTGTCAGCACAGAGCCGGACGCAGGGCTGAAATCAGGAACCACAAGATCCTGGCCTGAGCCAAAGTTGGACGCTTAACCAACTGAGCCACCCAGGCACCCCGCTATTTTTTTCTTTTTAACACTAAATCAAATCACTTACCTTCTGATATAGATTTATCTGGCAATATTCAAAGCTCTGCTCTAACCATCCTCGGAAAGTAGATTCTCAAATTGGGCATTTCATTGTTAATTTTTCACCACGAAGATGTAGAATAAAGTTTATTTATACTCCTATAGTTTGTCTATACCAATATGCCTTAGAGTAAATTACAGATGCTGTAACACTGGGTTAAAAGTGTATTTTACTTAACACTTATATGATGTTTTTTATGTCCCAGCTACTGTTTTAATCATTTTACCTTTATTAACTCATTTAATCTTCATAACAACCTAATGATGTAGTTACTACTGTTACCACCATCTAATAGAAGATGAAACTGAGGCACAGAGAGGTTAAAGTACTTGCCCGAAGTCACACACTTGGTAAAAATTGAAGCTAGGGGGCAATGTGACTCTGGATGGAATCTGTACTTTAGGCTGCCTCTCAACATACTTTCAACTTTTCCATAGAAAAGTTGTCTTTTTCATATAACCTCGTCCTGCAGCGTGAGATTAAGAGATCAGCCTGCAGATTTCTCCAGTGGTCCCTACCTACCAGCTCCACATCGGCATCTAGCTGCTCACAGCACAGCACACACAGCTCTGGAAGAACATACAACAATGCGTATTTGCTAGGCGGTCCAAATCAGATTTAGGAAGGTGGTAACGTGACCAGTTTGGGCTCAAGGTGGAGTCACTCACATTCAGTCTGATGTCAGCAAACCAAAACTTTTAACTAAGTTTCTATGTTCAGCCCTCCCAAGAAAGAAAGGCCCACGTCAACCAATCAGTGCTTGTCTGCTCAGCGCAGCTAACCTGACCCAGCTCCAACATGTCCCTTAGCTGTAAGGAAGGTAACCTTGCAATAACCAATCTGCTTTTGCCCAGTGTAACTTTCTGTTCCTGCTCACTTTGGTCTATCAGCCCTCTTGAATTGTACAACTACTCGGGGCTCCTTTTAATTTGGTAGCTTGGGTGCTGCCAGGTTCATGAATCTCTGAATAAAGTTAGTAAGATCTTTAAAATTTACTTAGTTGAATTGTGTTTTTTAAGAAAAATAAAAGTTTTCTAATGTCTCCATAACCTGAAAGGAAATAATTCTACTAAAAAAAAAAATCCCCAAAACCAAACCAAACCAAAAAAAAAAACCCTCACTAATTTATGTTGCTAATTTACATTACTAATTAGAACCCTTAATTTGAATTCTGGTTACTTTTTATCCTCAATAAAATTGCATGGCCCCAAGTGCTTTATATTTGCATATGTTAACTTAAAAAAAAAAAAAGACAGTTATTTTACCAGCAAAAAATGGGTTTATTTGGGAATAGCAGAGAATTTCAACTCAGGACAGGCAAGCTATGCCAAAACCATACTCCAAGTTCAGAGAACAAAGGAGAGGAATGCTCTTCTATAGAGGAAAGTTGGGGGAGTTGGGAGAGGCTGTTATAAACAAAAAAGTCCATCTGAATAAACTGGGAGTTCAAAGGGTAGTGGCTTCTCATTGGCTGAATTGCAACAGTCTCTCATTGGCTTGGCTGTTGCTACATAAGGTGAAAATCTTTCTTCCTGCTGGGGTTGTAAAGTATAAGTTTCTTCCTGTTGGGAATACAAGGGCTGCAGCCAGTGGTTTGGTTTGAGAGCTCTACCTTCAGCTCTCTGACTCCATTTGAATTAGATTTCCTTTACGGAGCCTCACACATAACAAAAACTCATTACAGTAATTACTTTTCCATAAAAAAAAGAAGTCATTTTACCCTGTAGGCCCACACCTTAGATGGTGTTTTGCAAAAGGTTTATCACGATAAATTATTGATTAGAATAGAAAATAGAATTCACTGCTGTTTTGTTTTTGTGAAACCTAGGACATAGAATTGCTAAAGAAAATGGTCTCAATCATCACAGCTTTGTATAAGGTATTTAAAAACTTAGCTCTGGACAGCAGAAACTATACAAAATAGCAGTTTTTAGTTTCAAAAAGTACAATGTCTAATCTCTACTGGGTATTTTATTTCATTCATACAGTATTTTATGGCTTGCAAAGTGCTTTACCAGCATAACTCATGGACCTAAGAACAGGTCTATGGGCATGTGGAAAGAATATTCTCGTCTCTATAAACAGACACAGATAACAAAACCGAGATGGAACAGGAAGAATGATTTGTCAATAGTCTCTTGCCTGGGCTATAGCAAAGCTGTCCCTGGAATCCACCTTTCTAACTGCATCTGTTCCAGGCATCCCATAGCTGCTGGCTGAGGAACACGTCCTGGTACAGTTAGGACTAACAAATGCCTCATGGGGTTAGAAGTACAGGTGCTTCTGTCAATTTTTAGCACCAGTTGGTGGAGGTGACTCCCTCTCTCACTGGTTGTTTCCAATACAACTTCTAGCTCAGAATGCAGGTATATAAGGGGAAAGTCATCAGTAACTGCCTTGATTGCCTGTGACCCAAGGACAGATCTTCTCACTTTCCATATTCATCTAGACCTGGGCTGCATGATTAAAAACCCTGAAGCCCAAAGCATACTCCAGACTGATTGCATCAGACTCTGGGGTTGAAATCTAGGCATCAGCTTTAAGATTCTTCAGGTAACTCTGATATGCAGCCAAGGTCAGTATCAAGAGCATTAGAGAAATATGGTAAATCTCATCTGGTCTAAACCAGCAAGTCTTTATTAAATGGGTCAATCCTGATTCAAATATAACAAAAATTCACTGATGATCTGATTGGGCTACAAATTTTTGATTTATTATTATTAAAATAAAGCTCAATTTATACAGCAATGCTGCTCAACACTACACTTTACCAATATTCTCTAATTTAAACTTCTCCTGAGGTAGGTATTCTCTCCAATTCACAGGTAAGGAACTAGGGGTACTTGGGGCTTTAGTGACATACCCGAAATTATATAGCTGCTAAGTGGTGGAATTGGGATTCAAACCCAAGTAGTCTTGATTCCAACACTCAACTACAACTTCTGAGCAGCCCTGCCTACATGTAAATTATTGATTCCATGGGCTGGTTCTATGCTTGGTTGTTGGCATTCATCTATCTGTGCCTTTATGCCCCTCAAAATCAGTGCTGGCAACTGAGACTGGCTCAGATCTTCCTCATCTCTGCTCTTAGAGCATCTTGTGATTCTCTCTAGCCAGGGAGACTCCTTGAGGGAGGTGCCATGTTCTGTTCTATACCATTCTATCTTCCATGACCAGAACAATGCCTGACACACAGTGGGACTCACACATTACCTATTTGTTTGAATGAATGACACTCTAAACCATGTGGACTATACCCATTTGACTAGTTAACACAGTCTTATTCCTAATACATTTACAAATAAATGCTTTGAGAAACCAATACTGTGCTATTCAGCTGGAAGCGAAATGAAACATTTGATCAACTAGAAGTCCACAGTGAGTAGCATGAATAACTTTTCCAGGAGATTCTTAAAACATTAAAAAGTTCCATATACAACTACAGACATTTGAGCTGAAAGGTACCTTAGAGAAAAATGTAATGACCCTGGTGTAATCTCATTTGAAATTCAAAAATTGAGTCCTCCATTCTCCCTCTTCCTTTTCAAAAAACAGGTTGGACACCATGCAGTGAAAGAGGAAACCAAACAATGCTTGTGTTCAGTAGTCTGCAGTGTGATGCTCAGAGGCTCCAGCAAAACCTGCAAAAGTCAAAACATTGTAGTTACAGATTTCCAGAAATGTAAAATCTATTTTTAACATTTATCATAGAATGTATTTAACTAGTATGAACTGCTCCCAAAACTCAAAGTACCAATACCAAGCAAAATCACTGTAGTCCTTACCTAGTCTAGTAATAAAAAGGTCAGTCTTCCTCCTGACCTACGTACACCCACTCACTGTTCCTTTGGGTGCAGGCTGACCCTGGATCTTTCAAGTCCAGTGCTGTCTTTACTTCTCTCAGCCACATGGTGTCGCTGTTGAAGATCAGTTGGTTCACCTTAAAATGATTCCTCTGCTGTGAGGAGCCCATAGCATGCTCTGTTCTGAAGGGGCCATAAGGGCTCTTCAGGGACAGTGCCCTGCAGCACCCGGCTCTGTCAGAGGCCCTCATATGGCCACCCTTTCAACCCAGCTCTTTTAGTCTCTGTACACGCAGAGCTGGCCCCTGAATCTCTGAGTCGGAATGGATTCCACTGTCTACAGAATTCTCTCAGTCCTTTCACTCTAGTGATCCCCAAGAGGTGGAGTGCCGGCATTCGTTCCACCACCTATCCCCTACCCCCCAACTCTCCAAACATAAAGGGCCTCTCTATTTCATCTTTCCCTGGATGTTCAGGGCTCCTCACCCTTTACTTACCTGTCTTCTACAGTGTAAATTGATATGTATCCTCCTAAGGGAAAACTCCCCTGGGGAAGTCCACGTAGCCATTTTCTACCCTGGCACTAGGAAAAGTAACTTCCACTTCTCTCACTAAAGAAACAAAGAGATACAAGAAAGATTAACTCCTGTTACAAAGCTACGATAAAATAATACCAAATACGTTTTCATTCTATCATCTTTATTTTTCAATGAAGTTATAGATCTGTAATATAATATCTGCATGATGGGAAATACATCCAATGCCCTTAGAGGTATTTTATCCTTCCAATTCCAATTCCAGCCCTGTGCATGTTTTTACTATAATCTGCTTATATATGGTCTGGTCTAATGTCACGGGCATTGAGAAGGGAGTGAACTTACTCAAGTCAGGGGGCAAACCTGGGATGAAAGCCCTGACCCCTAGTCTTGTGCTCTTTCTGCAACACTACCCTGCGTCTCCATTTCTGAAGATACTACCAGGCTAGGAGGGCCAAGGGATTAAGTAGCAGCCGGATAGGAGATAGAAATAAGTCAAAGCGAATGGTTAAGGTGGACTCCTCAATATCTGCTTCCACACTGAACACACATCTTTCTCCAAGGACTGCTGAGTTCAAACTGCTGCTGGTCTTTGGAGTCACCTCACTCTGCTCTACACTTTCCCTGTCCCTCTCTCCATCTTGGGTGCAAAGTAACCCAATAAGGGGTTCCCACCAAATCTATGTATAGTGAAGCCAGCATCCATCTTATCAGGTCATATCATCCCCAGGCATGGCTGTCCCAGCCAAGAGATACATAGATCACACAGTCTTATGGGACTGAGCTCTTAAATCTGTGGAATCTGACACTAACTCCAGGTAATTATAATCAGAATTAAATTAGAGGAAAATGTCAGACAACTGTTGATGTTCAGAGTATTGGAAAATTGATTGCTGGTGTGGGAAAACCACTATATTTTACTGGGTTTCATTTGTTTGAGACTCTACTTTTATGAAAAGAATAGCACTGCTACTCTGTGCTGGAACTAGGGATATGAATGTGTCCATCCCCAGCCATCATATTTGCATTGTCTCTACCTTCCTAAAGCACATGCTGGACACATAGTGGGTGATCCCACACTCCTTCAAATGGGTAACATTCCTATCCCAGAAGCCCTCCATGTGCGCCTTCCTACACAACCCATATCTCCCTCCCTTTTCTCCAAAAGTAACCACTCTCCTGATTTTACAGTAATCACTTCCTTACTTTTCTTCATAATTGTATTACCCAAGTGCATCCCCAAACACTGTAATTTAGTTTTTGCTTTGTGTGTGTGTGTGGAGGGCAGATGGAGGGACAGTTGGGATCTATCTTACATCAAAGGAAAGGATTTTACAATGAGCAGTGGTTCCCAAACTTGAGTAGGCATCAGAATCACCTGCTTATTAAAACACAGAAGCCTCACTGGGCTCCACTCCCATGTGGGCTGATTCAGCAGATCTGAAGTGAGGACTGAGAATTTGCATTTTAAATCAGTTCCCAAGTGACGCTGATGATGCTGGGCCAGAACCACACTTCCAGAACCATAGACTTAGGGTACATGGGACAGTATCCAGGCCTGCTCTAAAATCATTTGTGAATAACCAGGCTTCTTATTTCCAATAATACTTGGAAATCAGGATTTGATGGCTCCAGAATTTTACAATCATCTGTTTATTTTTTTCACTACACTGGCAAATGATGATGTGCTTAGCCAGTTTCCTTACGTCCTAACAAAAGATTCTAGGTCTGAGATCCTGTGAGCTCTTGTATTTAGGCCATCATGTGGTGCCAAACCATCCCTCTATGAAGGTCAGAAGCCCTAAGGTGGCTGAGTTCTCTTGGATGATTAGCCTCTAAATTTGGATGCATTTTTTTTTATAAAGAGAGATCGGTAAAATCCTAAGATTCTCCATTTTGAACACAAGCCAGAAGGGAAGGTCTCCATCCCCAGCCACACCAAGTTGTCAAACACAGAAACTTCTCTTTGACATCTTTTCACTTTCATTACATTTGCCACTCCAGCTAGATAGCTGTGCAAACTGAAAGTATGAGTTGGATGGTGGTATAAACCTAAATGAAGACCCAATCTCTTCCAACAGAATTTATATGAGGTAAAAAGGAGAGTACTACACAGGGAGAAAAACTAATATTTATTTCTGACTTTCTTTTCATCCTTCAGTGTGTTAGGTACTATGATAGTCTCCAAGATGGCACCCAGTGTTCCTCACCCTCCTATCTTGTACCAGTGTTGGTCTGTGTAACCAACAGAATGTGGCAGAAGAGACAGTATGTAACTTCCAAGACTAGGTATAAACACCTGCAGCTTCAATCTTTTCATCTTGGGCCTTTCTCTCTCTGTCTCTGTCTCTTTCACATACACACACACACACACACACACACACCACTGACTCTAGGATCAGCCAGATGCCTTGTCATAAGCAGCTCAATGGAGAAGGCTACATTGCAGAGACTAAAGCCTCCAGTTGACAGCTTCATGAATGATCTTGGAAGTGGATCCTCCATGCCCAGTCAAACCTCAGATGACAGTAGACCCAGTTCCCTTTGCAGCCTGATAAGCAACCCTGACCTAGAACCTGAGTTAAACTGCTCCTGGATTCCTGGCCACCGAAACCATGAGGGAAAAAAAAAAGTTTATTGCTTTAAGCTGCTAAATTTTGGGGTTATCTGCTATGAAGCAGTAGATCATAAATACAGGTGCTTTTCCAATTTACTCCCTTTAACCCGCAAATAGTCCTGAGAGATAGCTATTGCTGTATTTCACTGAATCTGATGTCATCATTTGCAAGATGCTCCATTTATTCTGTGATGCATTAATAAAAGAAGGAAGTGCTGTTATTTAAACTGTGATAGGTCTAAGATGCACTCCAATTTCAGGTATGTTACAGTGTGATGAAAATGTGCATCTTAGAATTAATGAAATGTGTTATCTGTATTTTGCAGCAGGGATTTCTTCTCACACATTGGGAAAATGACAGCTTTGTTTTTCATCCCCATTATTTAGCTTGGTGTGGAGCAACCACTTAGTATGTTTTGAATAGAGAGGTCAGCTGTATGAATGGATACAACCTGACTTCTAGAGCCATGCTGGGCTCATCATGGCTCTTGTTTTTAATTAAAGATCAATAAGGGGAATTTCTAAAAGAGTTGAGCACTCCTAATTCTCGTGTTAGTCAGAGAAAGGCTCTTTTCTGGATTTTTAATCATCACCATCCTCTACATTTCCTCTTACTAAAGTGCAAATATACTGCTTGTGTGGCTCTATAAAATCAGCCCAAGCTGGCCCAACTCCTTAGAAGAGCTGACATCAAGTGTCTATTCTCACATACATTATCTGAACTAGACGTTATCATTCCCATTGGACATAGGAGGGAAAATAAGCTAAGAGACATTAAGAAACTTGCTTAAGATAATAAAACTAGAAAGTGATAGATGCAGGAGTGCTACCAAGCTGTTCTCACCGCTACCCCTCCCACACCACCGAGCCTTCTCTAAAGAACAGTAGTGAGGCCTTGTCTCCTGGCCTTAAACGATATTCACAGCAAAGCGAAAAAGGCAGCCAACCCCTGTGAGAATTTTCAGTAGCCTCTAAAAATGCCTTTTATATGAATAGCCTGCTGTCTTTCATCTTGGGAACACAGAGTGTTTCATCAGCATTATCTCATTAGTCCTCATAGCCCCAGACTTTTCAAATAAATGAGTTAATGTTTGCAGAAAGTCCTTGAGAGCTAAAGACTAAGCACAGTATGAAGGTACAGCTTTGTCCTAGAGCCTGAGCAGCCGTCACAGAGTCTGTTCAGACTCTGTTGGAGAGCTTTCCTGTGAAAACACCAAACTTTTCAAGTCATGGATAAGGAGGCAGGACTAGGGGGAAAGAAGATCCAGCAAAGCCGACCCTGGTTTGGAGATGGGGTGAATCTATAAAGCAGAGATGACAAAGGGGATTCCACTGGCAAACTCTGATCAATTATTGATGCCCACCTGATGGGCTGAGAAGGATCCTAAGGCCATGTCTGGGCTCACTGGGAAAGATTTTGGGAAAGGTCAGTGAGGTCTGCCATGGGTGACAGGACAAGTGAGTTTGCAGCATATATTCCAGAAATTTGCCCTTCTTGCTACAGATCAGTGAGCGACTTTCTAAAATCATTTATTAGTTCTAGGAGTTTTTTTGTTGATTCTTTTGGATTTCCTACAGAGACAATCATGTCAGCTGTAAACAAAACCAGCTTATTTCTTCTTTCCCAATCTGTATGCCTTTTATATCATTTTTGTTTTGTTTTATTAGCTAAGACTTCCAGTATGATGTTGAAAAGGAGTGATGAGAGGGGACATACTTGCTTTGCTCTTGATCTTAGCAGAAAACACTCTAGTTATTCACTTAAGATGTTAGCTGTGGATTTTTGTAGATATTCTTTATCAAGTTGAGGAAATTCCCTCTATTCCTAGTTTGACAAGAGTTGTTTTGTTTTGTTTTGTTTTGTTATCATGAATGGGCGTTGGATTTTGTCCATATATTGGTATGAGATGTAATTTTTCTTCTTTTTTAGTCTGTTCATGTGGCAGATTACGTTAATTGATTTTTAAATGTTGAACCAGACTTGCATTCATGAGCTAAATCCCACTTAGCTGTGATAGATAATTCTTTTTATACATTGTTAAGATTTGATTTGCTACTAGATTGTTGAGAATTCTTACCTCTATGTTCATGAGAGATATTGGTGCCTAGTTGCTGGGTGATTTTAACATACAGAGTTGAGCTCCTTTTCTAAAGTTCAAAGGAAGAAGAAGTTATATGCAAAGTCTTCACATGTTGGGTGGCTCCTGAATCCCAGAGTTCATGACTTGGGTGAGGAAGATGATGATGAGGCAAGAATTAATGAGAGTGATAATAGAATGGAACTACTATTCTAATCCTTTTATTCATGGACAAAATAACAATAATATGACACAAAACTTTATAAATTACAATGATCTCATATAGGATCTAGTTTGACCATCCTAATCCTGATAGGCAGTTAGAGATTACATTATTATCTCCACTTTGCAAATTAGGAAATTGAGGCTCAGAGAGAAAAAAAATGACTTCTCCAAGATCACCAGTCATAACCCAAATCCCAGGTTCCTGAGTGAAAACCAGCACCCATTCTGCATGGTCCTTTGGCTAATCAAATTTCTGTGGACCTTTAGTTATTCAAATGTGCTTGTTATTTGGTAAAAGTCAAAGTCAGAGTCCAGTTGTCATTTAATTCCCTGAGGCATTAAAGGGGAAGTGAGGGGCATCTCGGTGACTCAGTCGGTTAAGTGGCTGACTCAATTTCAGCTCAGGTCAAATCTCACGGTTCATGAGTTCAAGCCCCACACTGGGCTCCAAGTTGACAACATGGAGCCTGATTGGGATTCTTTCTCTCTCCCTCTCTCTATCCCACCCCGCTCAAACTCATGTTCTCTCTCTCAAAATAAACAAACGAACTTAAAAAAAAATTGTCTTTAATAAAAGGGGGGATGACTTTCAAAGAAAAAAAGAAATCTTCAGAAAGGAAAATAGAACCACCCCCTTGTGGTCTATGGAAACCATTTCATTTAGTTTGCTTTACCCCAGAAGCAGAGGTGATGGGAGAGTAAAAGGTGTGGAGCCAAGAAAAGTGTGGTGCTCAGGGAAGGTCAAGGGAGCCTCTGCAGCCCTCCTCATACTTTCTCTATATCTGGGTGCAGTTCTCCCACCTAGCACATCTACAAGCTTCCAAACCCTGATGTTCTCATCTGCATAGGGAGTCCTGAAGATGTGAATATGAATACTTCTCTCATTATACAAGGTGAGACTCACCATCGCCTCTAGTGTGACGCTTCCCTGGGCCAAAGACGCCTAATTGCTCACAGATTACCTGACTCACAGGACACCCTAACCCTCTAGCCAGAGGTGCTAAAGACTGAATCATCCAACTTGCCTTTGCAGAAACTGGTTACTAATATGTCATTTCATTTCTGTCTCTTTCTAACTTCAAGCTTTGCCTACCTCACATCCATGGCATGTCCTTGCTCCCCATACCTCTACACCCATGCACAAGAGGATGCATAGGCAAATGCAGAGGGAAGTTTCTTCTCAGTCTTTGCAAGGGTTTGTAGGTTACATATACCAGTGCCCACACTCACATACAAGCACATCCCACGATTAACACATTGGGACTTGGAAATGGAGTTGGTGGAAGATCTAGCTTTGACCCTAAACTATGGAGGAATGAAATGACTTATAATTAAGTTACTTATATCTCTGAAATTCTATTGTCTGTCCCATTCAGAGACATCTCCCACTTGGAGACCAAGACAGCTACAGTAGAAACTTTCATTTCCAAAATTGTGACATTGGAAATCGGAACTCCTTACAAACCTAGGGAGCTGGGGTCCTTGAAGGACACATAATATTCTCCTAGGGAATTGGAGCAAGATCCAGAAGGGTGGTAACCCTGCATAGCTATTCAAGAATAGCAGATGTAGATAAAGCACATCAGAGTTTCTGTACATTGAACAGGCAGCAGCTAATTATATTGAGAATTTTTTTTTCTTTCATCCTAAGTTCCTGGTCATCATTAAAAATTTCCTCTGACCTCTATCATCTATTGTCCCTTTACAAGTTTATCATGTTTCCAAATCCGTGATTCTCTTCTTATCTGCTATTTACTTTCTTTCCAAAGCTACAGCCCTAGGGTCTGTGAGTTAAATAATTTGGGAAGTTTTGAGTTAAACAGGTTTTACAAGAAGACTTCTCAGAGTTTATGGAATGTTAATGGGTGTGGTGAATCTTCAGGAAGATTTGTCTTGTGTGTACTATTTCCCAGACTTTTTCCAAAGAGGTCTCATAGGACATCTGTTTAGTTTAGAAGGTGCTAATGAAGTCCCAGAGACAGCTAGTATTTCCTCTGTTGTGGGCTGAATTGTGTCCCCTCAAGAAAGATATGTTGAAGTCCTAATACCTAGTACCTCAGAATGTGACTGTATTTGGAAATACAGTTTTTACAGAGATAATCAAATTAATCAAGAGGTTATTAGGGTGGACCCTAATGCAATTCAACTAGTGTCCTTCTAAGAATGGGAAATTTGGACACAGATATAGATATGCACAGAGACAAGTCTACATGAAGAGACATAGGGAAAGGGTGTCCTTTTACAAGTGGAGGGAATGCCTGAGACTTCCAGAAGCTAGGGGAGAGTCCTGAAACAAATCCTTCCCTAGCAACTTCAGTGGGAGCATGGCTTTGCTGACACATTGATGTTGGACTTCTGGCCTCCAAAACCGGGGGAAAATAAATTTCTGTTGCTCTGAGCTACCCAGTTTGTGGTACTTTGTTATGGCATCCCTAGGAAACTAATATATTCCCTAGTATCCATTCTTCTAGCTGGTTGGCCGGTAAACCAATTTCATTTTTTTCTCTCTCTACTTATTAAAATGTTTTTTAATTTCTATAATAAGCTTAAAAATAACAAAAATACCCATTCTTCTCCTGTTGTAATGGAAGTGTCAATTTTTAGTGAGACAAATGGCCAGCTAGACTAGACGTCAGCAAACTCTTTCAGTAAAGATTTAGATAGTAAATATTTCAGGTCTTGTGGGAACATAAGTTAACTTTCACAATTATCCATTCTGCCACTGCAGCAGGAAGGAAACCATAGACACTATGTAAACAAATGAGTATGGCTGTCTTTCCACAAAACATCATTTACGAAAACAGGCAGCAGACGAGATTTGCTGACCCACTGATCATTGAGTACCTGCTACCTGCCGGGCATTATTCTAGGAGCCATGAATACCATGGTGAGCCACATGGTCAAGGACTCTGCCTACTAGAGCTTGTAAAATATTGTTTACAGCTGGGTCGTCAGCACCTTGTACAGGACAGGGCATGTAGTGGTCAGTTCATATATACTGAACTAGTGACTGATTGAAAATCCTTTGGATCAAGAGATGAGCCAAACCTTGCGGGTGCTGGGCCAGGGGGAAACTCTGGGCTCCCTAGGATGCTAACTAGAGCACAACAAAAGAACCTCTATTGGCAGTTTGAGTCCTTACCAAGGCAAAAGCAAACAAACCAACACTTGTACTATATGCACCAAAAAACACGTACAAGAATGATCATAAGAACATATTTCCAAAGATACAAAAGCTGGAAACACCCCAAATATCCATTAATAGAATCAGAGTAAATAAACTGTATTATTTTCAAATAATGGAACACTATACAGCAAAGGACAAGAACAAACTCCTGCTACATAAGACAACACAGATGAATACCAAAATTATTACAAATTGAAACCACCTACCTTCCAACCCCCACTTGGACACTGAGGACTAAAACCATAAACTGCTCCACAGCTTACTGTCTATATTACCATGATTTTATTACTCCATAGTCTTCATTAACATAGCTTTACTATTCCAGGATACTCTTGCCCAGGCAAATAACTTTATTTTTCATTATAGAACTTCCCAAAAGACCCCATCATCTCTTCAATAGAAAACATCAAGAGTTCATATCTCAGGAGTCTTTGAACCTTTCACCTCAAAATCCTTGCCATGCTTTTCCCACAGTTCTAAATGACAGAATTCCTACAAATCCTGTTCAAGTCTTCGCACTGAAAGACTCACCTGAACCAGAATCAAAATCTCAAATTCAGCCTTTTCCTTCTCCCTCCAATGAAAGTTCTTTCAAGGTGGTATTCTCCCTGATGGCCGTAAGCAATACATTCAGCGTTGTCTCATGAACAGATCGTTCTGCTGATATTTCAGGAGTCAACATTCAACAAATAACGTTCAGTGAGAAAAACCAGACACAAGGAAAGCATGCTTTATTATTCAATTTCTATAAAGTTCAAGCACATACAGAACTAATCTATGGTGATAGAAATCAGAACTGTAGTTACTCTGAGTGTGTGTGGTGATGGTAGGTACATACTGTCTCGGAGAGGACACGAGAGAGTTGTCTGAGTGCTGGGAGTCCTACATCTTGATCTAGATGGTGGTTACATGTGTATAAACATATGTAAAAATTCACTGAGGTAGGGGCACCTGGGTGGCTCAGTCTGCTAAGCATCTGGATTCGGCTCAAGTCATGATCTTGGGGTTCATGAGTTTGAGCCTCACGTTGGGCTCTGTGCTGACAGCTCAGAGCCTGGAACCTACTTTGGATTCTGTGTCTCCCTCTCTCTCTGTCACTCCCCCCCTTCATGCTCTCTCTGTCTCTCTCAAAAATAAATTGAAATTTAAAAAAATTCACTGAGCTACACAGTTTTGTGTGCATTTTACTACATGTAAAACATTGACATTTCAATAAAAGTTTAAAAAGTTAAAAACTTAACCTAGGTGTCAGAGATTATTGACAGAACTGAGTGCAGTTTTAGAACATCTACTTTAGCCAAGGGATTGCCTTAAACAATAGGGAGTTAAGTATTCTGTGAGATCCCAACCTGGCTCACTTTTTTAAAAAGTATCTAAATTGACAAAGATGAACAAACACAAAAATTATTTTGTGTTAAAAGGGGAGGAAGGACCATTTTTACTAGCCTGGGGTGGGTGACAATTTCTCTATATAATGTGCTGTGAATCATCTCCACAAACCAGGCTGGACCGTGTCCTATAACCCCATTGTTGACCATCCCTCTCATCTCAGAAGAGGAAAATGAGGAAAATTCAAGCTGTGCTACAAAAAGCCCTGATAAAAGGCCAATTCTCAAAGTAAAAGCATTTCATTGCTTTCATTTTTAAGAATGGAAAAACAGATATGTAGCTGATATTTATAAAAATCTTATTTGGTAGCTAGACTAAGTAGACACCACGTACTTACATTTCCCAAACACAGAGTGGGAATTATGGCCTCCCCACAATATTTTTAGCCTGTGGTTACTGCCTGTCTCACCTGGCCCAGCCCTTCAGCTAATTTCCTGCACAATTATTCTCCAGAGTTCACTGAAGAATGACTCCTCTGTCCACCGAAAGGAACAATGGTTTTCTCATACACTTGGGGATTTTCCTTCAAAGACTGTGGACGACTCCCTGAATGATTTCAGGAATGAATATTTGTTTTCTCATTTTTGCTTTCTTTCCAAATGTAATATGTGTTTATTGTAAAAACGTTAGTAGGTATAGATAGGCAAAATGAATCAAGACAAAAATCACCCAGAATCTAACCAAAATTACTTTTTAGTTCATATATATAAATATAAATATAAATATAAATATAAATATAAATATAAATAAAATTTTATTGTGCTGACATTTTACCAAACCAGTTCCTTGTTGGACATTTAGGCTCTTGTTATTTTTCTTGGTATAAATACTACTCCCAAAATTATCCCTGGAACTTAATATCTTTTTGTTTATTTGTTTAGGTTTTATTTCATAATCATAAATTTAACTTTGCAATCAAGCTACACTTGGAGGGGAATAAGGAGAATATGGAACCCATAGAACTGCAGTGAAAGCACAAAGATTATGGGATATTTCTAGTCGATGGGGGTGAAGGGATGCCCTCCAGAGCTACAGAAGGAATGGGCTGGTGGTTAAGATAAAACACAAGCCAAATTATTAGATTTTTCCACAATCAGCACTGGTGGTCTTCTTGCTGTGTTGCCATTACTGGACCCAAAGAAGTCTATGCTTCCAAATATTCATGCTCTCTTTCACTTTGCCAAAAACCACATGCCGACCACCCAACCACTCAGGTGTGGCAGTGCAGATGAAAAATTGAGAACTGTTTGTGTTGGGTCCAGCATTTGTCATGGACAAGATACCAAGACCTGTGTGATCCAGAATGAAATTCTCATCATCACATTTCTCCCCACAGATGGACTTGCCACTATGGATTATGAAGTCAAGTCACCTGGCACATAAATCCTGGAATAATCCTGTGACAGCAGGAAAATTTATAACCAAATCCATTCTCCCCAGTGCTCAGAGCATGAAAGTTTTCTACTATCTTGGGAACTTTGTCTGCAAACAGCTCGATGGAGATTTGACCCAAGAGCTTGCCATCCATAGCAATGTTGAAGAACTCGGTGGAGTTGACTGTGGCTGGGAGGCTCAGGGGGCTCCGGGTGGTGGCATCTGCAAGGCTAAAATCAAATATCCTTAATGATTTTCCTAAAATAAATTACTAGAAGTTATAGATATATAGATAGATGATAGATAGATAGATAGATAGGGAGGTAGACGGTAGGTAGACAGATGATAGGTAGATAGATAGAATAGACAGATAGACACATACACACATACACTGGGTTAAAAAGGATATGCAGACCTTACAGAATGTTGCTTTTCTGAAAATTTGCACCAAATCCCATACCTGTTCTCATGGTGGGTAAGCATCAGAGGAAACATAGTCAAAAGGGTCTCACATGCGTACAAGAAACAAATTGTGGTGAAGGTAATGCTCCATCAATTTCCTCAGACTTTACTTCAAGAGATTCCCTATATCTAGCAAGTTATTTATAAATTTGGCAACTATGGTAAATTTATACTCAGAGGGAACTATCTAACCTTTGGGCCATGTGTGCTATTCAGATGACTCAGATTCTACAGTAATTGTATTGCTTTTATGTTGCCGGGTGATATAATAAGCTGTTTTGGTACAATCTCTGAGGGAATTTCCAGTCAAATTGAAGGGTTTGGAATATTATAGACCCACCATGTGAGCTATAAATATAAATAAACTAGGGTAGAAGGTGATTTATTTTGCTATTTCCTCTGGAAAATGGCAATGTCTACTATTAAAGAATTTACAAACTAGGGAAAACTTTGAGTCACTCAAACTTCAGCTCTGGGGTGGGATGACTGAGGGTCACAGGGACCTGTCAAAGCTCCCCTTGGGTGAGTGGAGAGGCTGAGTCAGTGTTGGAGGAGACAAGACCCCAGCACCTGGGCAGGGGTAGCAGAGGAGGAAGAGGGGGCCAAGGACAGAAACCAGCAAAGCATGGGTTTTCATGTTAGATTGACCTGAAGTCATATCATAATATGCCTTGGGCATATTACGTAACTTCTCTGAGCTTTGACTCTGTACATTGGAGACAAGCAACACTTCCTAGGAATGCTGAGAGATTTCCGTGAAATAATATGTGTAGAAACTAAGTATAGTAACTGACCCATCGAAGGAACTCAATAAATGGTTGCTATTGTTACTATCATGATTAATCATTATTATTGTTGTTGCCTTGAGGATAGACTTAAGAAAAAGAGGTGCTTATACCTGATCATTATGCCTCTTGTTTGGATTTTCTCTTTCAGGGGCTCTTAATCTGGTGCCCAAGAGTTCCCAAGAGGCCCAGGGATAGATACCTGGGAGATGGGGTGTTAAACTCCAGAGAGAAAAAAAAATGCCAATGTTTTTACTAACCTGTAAGGAAAATATAGTATTTCCTTTGTTATGACTACATGAAACAATTCAAAGTAGTATCAGCAATGCTGATCATGCTTTGATTAACAATACAAAACATATATGATTATAAACAATATATATATAAATTATATGTTACTTCTGTATCAAAAGTACAGCTGTTCTTAGACCCACCCCCTAGACCACTGCCTGCCTTCCTGTCTACAGAGGCTGGTGTGATGGAGCTGGCTGTCAGGTAAACTGTATTATAATTTTCAAAAACATTTTGATAAAAATATCACAATATTTTATCAAAAACATTTTGATTAAATATCACAATTCGATTAAAGATCATGCTTTATTTTATGCACTTTTAAATGGCATTCTTCAAAGAAGTCCGTAGTCTTCATAGGACTGTCAGAGGGAGACAGAAGCACAGAAAAGATTAGAACCTTTCCATTGGGAAGCCACTGTAGGGCACCCAGCACACAGGAGGGACTCTGCTGTCCAACAGCCCGAGAAGCTCCTTTATTAACTCATCTATTACCCAGGCCAATAAACACGAAAAGCAGAAAACTTCTGAAGATAATTCCCAATAGATTAGGGAATCCTGTCTCTTGAAAGGGCCTAACTCTGTATAACAGATATAAAATATCAAGGAAGAAAATGTCTGTTACCCTCCCCAGGAACCTGATGCCTCAGGCATCCAGTAGAAAGGACCTAAGTGGTGTAATGACCCCAAGGTAATGGCACAGCAACAGCAATGCACGGAGAACAGAGAAACGTAGAAGAAGGAAGAAGAAGGAGAGGATGAGGGAGAGAAAGTGGGATAAAAAACTCAGAAGACACAAAGCCCTAAGCAATAAGGGCTGCACACCCCTCAGGCTGTAAAAAAAACAAAAACAAAACAAACAAACAAACAAAAAAACCCAAAATAGGGAGAGAAGTTTTAAGCTTATTTATTTATTTTGAGAGAGAAAGAGCGAGAGCACACATGCACAGCATGCACATGAGTAAAGGAGGGGCGGGAGGGGGGGTAGAGAGAATCTCAAGCAAATGCACCATCAGCACAGAGCCCGATGCAGGGCTCGAACTCAACAACCGTGAGATCATAACCTGAGCCAAAATCAAGAGTCGGACGCTTAACTGACCGAGCCACCCAGGCACCCCAAAAGGGGGAACCTTAAACAAAGGACAGTGAAACTAAACAAGAAAAAAAACTTGTAGTGGATACTTTATTTTGTTGTATTTAAACCATCAAAGTTGGGGGGTGTTTCCCCATGTTCCTTCTGCCCTTCCTCCCCCTGCCCCATTTTCCCATAATGCTGATGAAACTGCTTTAGTCCGTTTCCCATCTTTTCCTCATCCAACTATCCAGGCCTTTTTCTTTGTCAATACATGATCCTTGGTGCTTGTCTCTGAAGGACAAAAAGTGTTCTACCTGTTAGAGAAACTTAGGACCTGCCAGTACTCTCAGCAGCATTGCATGTTTTGATGCCTTCCTTCAGCTCAGGGCACTCTCAACCAGCCCTCCCTCTCTGGGCAAGAGTCTGTCTCTTATGAAACATGAAACACTTCAAAAAGGCCTCTTGCCAGAGATTTGCAGGCATATGAATGGGAAACACCATATAAACAGTGAAAAAGACACATCTTTTCAAGTTTTTGGATTTTCTCCTTCACGATCTTAAAAAAAGCAATTAGAAATCTTTCCTTTAATAAACCCAGGCATAGATAATAGTAATTGGAGGGTGATACTTATCCTTATAATGTTTCTAAAAAACATCACTCAGGCCAGAGTTTGTCTCAGCTATGCTGAGGACCGACCGTCATTCAGTCTGTAAATTACCTCGTGGATTTTCTCATTCCTAAAAAAACAGTTTGCTACGCTCAAACACTGACATCACGTGAAGATGCCAGCTTTTATACACATTTATAAAAGTAGAATATACGGAGTATGATACACTAGTACAAAGTTTTACAAATTAATACAAGTAAAATATATAAATTACAATGAAATAAAGGAAGATCGTGGTTCTGTCGTGGGGTGGTTCTTTTAGCAGTCGTATCGCTGTAAAGAAAATGAAATATGCATTACGTTACAATCAGGCTAAACAAACAACGATGCCATGTTAGTCCTAAAAATTCCTGTTTTAAGCAAACATAAAGTGGGCTGATCTCCACTACCCAGAGCTTTTGGCCAACAACACTGAGAGCTTGGACAATGTTCCTGAAATGTTTCCTAAACAAACCAGATCCATTGTCCTCTCTTAGGAAAAGCTGCAGGAAAGGGCCATGGAAACCACAGCTTACTGGTGTTTGCTTGGCTTTGAATGCGTTTGGGGTAGGCTTTTAATCTTAGGGATTTAAGAGATAATGCCATGGGAGTTTCACACAGGAGTGGGCTCAATGTGGGTAACCTTCCCAATTAAGTGCTACCAAGTTACAGACTTGACTCATCTACACTAAAAACCTTGCCCTCTGAAAGCGTCTTTTGTCTTAGAAACAAAAATAGCAGATCTGCACTGTGGTGTCTGTGAAAAAGCCATCTCTTCGGTGACTCAGACGGGAAATCCCGTGGGACTACTTGCTCCCCACCCCCGCTCGGAGAAGAGGGTCACTCTGGCAAATCACTACAGCAATTTTGGTCATTGACATATTATGCCTGTCCCCAAAATGCACAAGTGCTGATGTCCAAAGGGGCCTCACCTAATTTAAACTCTGCCTTGTATGAAATCCAAGGCTAAAGATAGGTCACATTAGAGTAAGTCTGAGAGGACTCTCCTCTGCCTCTCCCCAACCATACTGCCTGGAAACAACTTCATATTGAAGGTTTCCCACTGTGCTGTTTTCTTGGAAATTTGGCAGGCTCCCAAGGAAATTATTAATCTTGCTGTACTTGCCTGATAAGGAAAACTAGATTTTTCTTTTAACGTCCCCTCAAAAATTAGAAAGTTTCCTTTTATTCATAGCAAGGTTTTTCATGGTAGCCACATGCTTTCAGTTTTAATTAGATTTTGTCTTATTTTAAAAGACAGTTAAGAGACCTTGAACCAAAGGAGTAAATGATTAGGAAAATATAAAGTAAATAAGTTTCTGTTTACCTAATCCTGTTTTACAGAATAAGACATAAAACTAACCTCCCAAAATTGGACCAAAGCTGGACTTCCATCAATTCATTACTATGTGTCTTTTTTTTTTTTTTTAGGAGGATATAGAAACAAGAACTTTCCCCGCTACTAACAAATGCATACTTCTCTCTGAAATCATATCCCCAGGAAACAAGTGCTTCCTGGTTTTCTTTCACCATGAAAGGTTTTTTTCATGAGCTGCTATTCAAAGGTTATTAGTGATTCTCTGTGCTTAGCTGTTTGGGTATTTTTGTGACTCCTTATTAGAAGGCACTGTAGAAAATCCAACAGAACAGCAAGTGTTGCGGACAGGTTGAGAGCAGGAGCTCGCATAAAATGACCTAGGGTTTGAAGCCTGTTACTTCCTGCCTAGGTGATCTTAGACATACTGCTTAATGTCTGACTCATAGTCTCTTCTGAAATGTGAGTTTAGCTCCGTGCCTGGTGCAATGAACATTGACCACTATTTGCATATACTAGTTGGGAACATGAGAGCAAGCAAAATTGTGTCTCTTTGGCCAGAGCAGGGGTAGTGAAAGGGGCAGTGAGTTTGCTCTTGAAAGGAAACTTTGGGTACGGGCAGCATTTTCCTATATACACAGAGCCAACTATAAAAAAAAAAAAAGATAACCCAGCAACTATGATATTCAGGAAGCTTATTACTGAAAGCAAAATTGAATGCTGTAAATGCTTTGCCACAAAGATGATATAGGAACAAACGTTGGTAGTTGGAGCAGAATCTGATTTTGCCTTTTTTTTTTCTTTATGATGAAAATAACAGTGTGTTACAGTAATTGAATACCCCAGGGCCAGGCTGTGACATCTTCACAGCTCTTACCTGTTGGCGAGAGCAGCAATAGCCACATATGCCTCCCATCACACCATTTATTACTTGAATGAGACATAAGATGAATTCAATTCCACCCAGGGCCAAGAGGATGGAAAACAGAGAGACGTTCCATTCTACAATATGCTTGGGTTCCGTGCACTGGGACCATGTGGAGGTATCCAGAAGGTACCTGTGGATGAAAAGAAGAAACTTCTGATATATGACCACATCTAAGGGGATGTCTCATAAGCTACTTTCTGTGTGGTGCTTTTTTGTTCAGAAAAAAAGAAACTAATTCAATGACCTGTGTCAAATTTTTCTAGTCTGTCATTTCACAAAGTGACAAATTCAGATCTTGCTGCAATGATAAACATAAAATTCAACAAAGATTATTGAGCACTCATTGTGAGTTAGACCTCAAGCCAGGGCTGGGGATATAATGGTAGCATCTAAGGGAGCATCTAAGGGAGGAGCATCTAAGGGAGGAGACAATATGCAATCTCAATGTAACCAGTACACTGATCAGGAAGACCAAGTGTGAGGAAGGGTATCTCCCCTAGGCCAGGAGAGTACCTGCTTATGTAACTATTCCACAAGTCTGAGCTCCATGAAGTCCGGAACCAGACCTTTCATCATTGTATATATAGACCCTAGATCAGTATCTAGTACATAGTAGGTACTGAACACATTTTAAAAGTAATTGAACGATAAGTAATCTGAAGTCACTCTGTGAAATGTTAGCAAACCACACTGAAGTCACATTTGACTACACACACACACACACACACACAGAAGTCATATACACGTATATATACAACTTAGGAGACTTTCTAAGTACCTGGATATTCTTACAGTCTGAAAAATTCTATCTCTGATTGCTCTTGTAGACTTTCAGCCTTTGCTACATCATAAAGCATCTGGATTCTTAATGAAATAGGATTCAATCGTGGGAAAATCTACAACTGACTTAATCCCACAAAGAGGTCTGGTATAAATCTTTTCTTATCACTTCTTCCTACCACAGCAGAACAAAGGGGCTTAGAATTAGAGACCTAACTTTGAATGGTTCATTGAGCCAATCAGAAACTCAATGTGTTGGTTAAAAAAAAAGAATTCTGGGGCGCCTGGGTGGCGCAGTCGGTTGAGCGTCCGACTTCAGCCAGGTCACGATCTCGCAGTCCGGGAGTTTGAGCCCCGCGTCAGGCTCTGGGTTGATGGCTCAGAGCCTGGAGCCTGTTTCCGATTCTGTGTCTCCCTCTCTCTCTGCCCCTCCCCCATTCATGCTCTGTCTCTCTCTGTCCCAAAAATAAATAAACATTGAAAAAAAAAATTAAAAAAAAAAAAAAAGAATTCTGTCCTTATGACCCCATCTTTCTGCATATCAGGAGGTGGGGTGAAGTTGTAATTTTAGGACACAATGTAAAAAATTCCTTTGTCCCCATCTGGCTATTGAGCAATTAATCACTGGCTTGTGACCATTAGCTATTCCTCATATTGAAATCCCTAGACAGGTTGAAGTGAGGAATGATATAGAAGCAGAAGGCTTCTTACAGAAGCTTGGGTGGCTGGTGGGAGGGGCATACAATCAAACAGCTGTAAAATGCTGAGTGATATTCTCACTTCTCCTTGCCTTCCAGCTTCATCCATCATGATCTTTTTTGGAGGTGGGTTTGTACAGTAGCTTGAATGTCTGTGCATATATAGCCAATTTCCACTCACACTTTCAGTATGTTCTGAACAAAGTTGAATCACGATCCATAACTATATTGGCCACCCAAATTTCAAACCCCCGTAAAGCTAACATTTGTTCAGAGGCTACTATTGGGTTGTATTCATTGTCAGTTAGCAGATAATATTAACAGCCAACAGAGGCCAGCCTCAGAGTGTGTCAGCTTGTGTGATAAATACTTTACATTTATTATCTCATTTAACCTATGACAACTGCCATTGGTTTTATTTTACAAAGTAACTGAGAAACACAGAGCTCAGTTCACTGTTTCCTGGTTGCTGAGGGAGAAATGCAGAGCTGAGATAAAATCCAGGTCCACATAATTCCATGTTCACGATTTTACAAACTCACTGTATGCTATACAATTCATGGGGGACAGTCTCGATAGGGTAAGGGCAATTGAAATTCATTATTCATATTATTTCCACTCATGAATCTCATAACAAAGCCTTTCAAAATTCAACGAAGGATGTCATTCATTTGCTGTCGTGTGCATCAGTTTCTATGAGCTATTTCTGTTCTTTTCTCAGTAATAGATAAGAAATAAGTACCGACATAAAACAACGGAGCTTAAATTATCCTGACGCTAAGATCATGTATAAGACTGTCTTATGTAGCCTGATCACTTTACTTTTCTTTTAATTTTTATTATTTAAAAAAAATTTTTTTAATGTTTATTTATTTTTGAGAGAGAGAGAGAGAGAGAGAGAGAGAGAGAGAGAGAGAGAGAGAAACAGAGTCCAAGCAGGGGAGGGGCAGAGAGAGAGGGAGACAAAGAATCTGAAGCAGGCTCCAGGCCCCCAGCTGTCAGCACAGAGCCTGAGGCGGGACTCGAACTCACCAACAGTGAGATCATGACCTGAGTTGTAGGTGGACAATTAATGCACTGAGCCACCCAGGTGCCCCACCTGATCACTTTAAATAAAGGGTTTGTTGTACATAGCGATTATGTTATATTGTGAGTGTGTGTATGAGGATAGTATGATCAATCGGGGATCTGAATTGGTTAAATTCAGATGCTTTCCATCCATAGTATGTAAGGATTCCACAATATTTTCTTATAAAATAGTAAAACCAGCCAATTGTTTTGGTATAGTGCACACACTACATAAGCCCGAACTCTACAGCCCGGCTGCCTGGCTGTCATGTCCTAGGAATGTGCCTTTGGATAAATTACTTCAGCTCTCTGTGCCTCTTTTTCCTCATCTGTAAAACAGGAGCAAGAGTGGAAGTCAACTCCTAGAGTATCATGAGGGCTGAATCAGTGAATCCATTTAAAAGCACTTAGAGCTTCTCCAGGTCAGAGACTGGGCATCCACCCTCTGACACCACTGCCTGGTGCCTGAGTCACCGCCTGGCTGAGCGCATGGATACGTGGATAACTGATGCCTTTCCAACTCGATGGGATTGCCCCTATACCATGCGGTGGACAAGAATGTGTGGTCGGACAGGGAACAATGACTTACTGTCCATCGGTGTTGGCAAAGGTGTAGTTCCACTGGCCAAAAGAATCACGACATACTGGCCCTTCGGCCAAGCCCAGGGCTGCCACGATGACGCAGTAGCCAGACCCTGCAATCCCAATGAGGGCCGCCAGGACGGAAGAAAGCATCTAGGGAAAGGAGAGACGGCAGAAGTGAGCCCGAGCGTCGCACCTGCCTCCCAGGGACCCTTTTCACCACCTGAGCTGGAGCACCTACCGCGCATCTCTTGCCACAGTTTTCGTGGCCACAGCAGCCACAACAGTCGTCCTGCTCCAACCCAATGAATACGAATGCCGGCAGGAACATCTGGTTAGAAAACAATCAAATTAAAATCACCATCTTTCCCCACATTAAAGCCTGTCATAAGGGTCAGGCTAAGCATCTTTTGGTAAAATACCTTGCTTTCTGACAATGCGGAATGGCTTTGGGTTAGGTCGGCCCAGTATCACAAAGAATGTACAACTATGAGGGGGAAAAAAACAACACCTCTAAATGAAATATCTGCTTGTTTTCATGTAATGTGTCAAAGCATTCTTTAGGGTGAGGGTGTCGTATGGGAGGGATAGAATAATAACCCATAAATATGTTTCTTCCACAAGAGTTCCCTCACGTAGTCCCAGAGGCAAACTCTGTTTCTGTTAAACCCTGCCTTTAATTCGTTTTTCCCCCCTTGTACACATAGATGATACAAGTCTTTAATATAATAATTGAAACGTTTTTGTAAGTGGGAGAGATGAAAGTACCATATAATATATAAAAACCGTTTCTTTGATGATGCGATTGTATGGTTGTTGCTTCACAATAAAGCTCCTTAAATAAAGTAAGTATGAAATACTCTGAGTTTGATCAAAAGAAGCCTAAACAAGGGTGACATTATATTAAGGACAAACAGTTGTTAACATGGTAACAATACTTAAATTCAAAGCCGATTTGCCATACCATAATTAGTGCATTAAATTTAAATGTTTTCAGGTCTTTTCTTGACTAAGAAAAATATTCTGTGTGGTATGAGCAATTCCACAAAATGTCTTTTTAAACTTCTCAATCCCAGCATTTAAAGTGGCAAGCTCGAGTTTGTCCACATTCTTTCCGTGCTGTGGTTGAAGCTAATACTTTCAGCTCCCAGGTTGGCAGGCAAATTCCTCTCACTTCAATTAAAAACAAACCTTGGAAAAAACAACACATTCCGCTGTTAGCTTCAGATCCTGATCTGCTGCTAACGGGAGGATTTTTCCTAGACACCACACCCAGGATTACATAAAGGAGAAAATGTATCCTTCTTTTTAAGTAGCAATACACTCATAATTGATAATTTTTCCTGTCACAGCTGTCTGAGAATAAACAGCAGATAATTTGGATCCGAAACTGTTGATTTAGACAGAGAACCAGTGACGCCCTCCCAGCTCCCTAGGGCAAATGTTAAATGCCTACCCACTTCAGTTCTAGAAACTCTAGACACTCTCAGATCTGATTGAAAAGCTAATATCTGTTTTCTAGCTGTAAAGTGAGAGAGCTTAGCAAAAAGGAAGTTCGCTGTTGGTTGAAAGAGGACTTTGTAAAACGTCTGATAAAATTAATACACTAGACGTAGCTCAACTTTTGTGCAATCTGCTTTCAAAAGAAGATGAACAAAAATAACTGGCTTTGGAAATAGGCATTGTAGAAAACTTTCCATGAAAACACCTCTTTAACGGAAGAGACTTTTTTAAGCTTGTAATAATTCTGAACAACTTACCAGCAAGCCCCCTCCTACGATGCCAGAAAAGAACCACACGAAGCGGCTGAGATGGTTTTCGGAGGCATATTTTGTTTCCCCATTTGGAAAGTAAAGCAAAATATTAGCTACAATGCAGAGGATGGCCAGCCACACCAGAGAATGTCCGATGCACCGTGCACATTTTCCATAACACATGGTGGTGGCAGAGGCTGCGAGGATTTCCCTCTTCACTCTGCAGCTCAGTGATAGCCAAGTCAGAAGAGAGTATGCCTGTCTGTGGAGAAAGCAAAAGCAGTTCTCAGCCCATTCCTGCAACCTCTTAAATACTCAGTTCTTAGTCACCGGGTTGGGGGAGGGGGAGGCGGTGAGGTACTTGGCTTTCATTGGTCCTGATTGCGGGCTCTGGTTGGGGTGGGGGGAGGTAGGGGGAATGTCCCGCCCTTGCAACGAAATCCTTGAGACAAGCGAAACCAGGGTAGGGATGTGGGAAACAGCCTCAGTCTTAAGCAAGAAAGAAAATGATTAATCTTCACCGAGAAATTCACAGTGCTACTCCTTCACAGGATGAAGAATTGACAGGAACGCGTAATACAACTTTCCAGTAACTGTCAAGTGTCCGTAGTGTGACCGTGCCGGTTGAGGCTTTGAAAGGCAGCGAGCTGTGATCCTGCTCCATGCAGCTGTCTGGACAGCTTCCAGTGTGAGGGCTGTGTGTTCACTTCCCCTGCTGCACTGACTTAATTCCAGACCTGGGGCAAGTCTCCTGAGCTCTGAGGTTGCCTCCTTGTCTGTTAAAGTTAAGGTGTCTAAAAGCCATCACCCACAGATTTGAGGTGGCTGTTGGGAAAATTACCAACCAGGCTTCTTTCCTCTGCCTACTGCCTGCTCTGCAGGACCGATCCGACTGTCCAGCTTTCCTGGATATCTGCCTCCAAAACAAATCTGGTACCAAAACAAAGGTGGCGTTAGTCAACACAAAGGGCTCAGGCACCTGTCTATTCCTGAGTATTACTCTCAGGCAAAGCAATGCCAGGAAAGGCCAAGGGAGGCCTAAAGCATGGGAGAAGGATAGAAAGAAAAAGACAGGAAGGAAGAAGAAGAAAGAGACAGAAGAGAAAGGGACTCGGCAAGCAGAGCAGGGAAACAGGACGGAGAGAATGCAGAATGAGCGGGAGAGCCAGGGTTGTTGATCAGGGCCCGGGTCTACCTGTGGTCTACCCAGCCAGCTCCTGAACCAGCTGTTGCAGGCTTACATGTGAAGGCAGGGAAAGGGTGTTACTTCCATCTTACAGAAGGAGGGGTCGGACTGTGAGTAAGTCTAGCCCTTGAAGAGCAGCTTGTGCAAGCCAGGTAGGCTGGGGAAGGACGGGGTGGCCAGGTGGGGCCAGGACTGGAGGGGACGTGTGCCCAGGACAGAATAGTGAGTGCAGAAAAGAGGCAGAAGTCCAAGATGGGGTACTGTTAGTTCAGAAGAGGAAGGTGAGCAAGGCTGTCGAATCCAGCAGCTCAGGCTGAGACCGGAGTCTGAAGGATTTAGGCCAACACTGGAGGGCAGGATGCATACCAAATTTGAGGTTAAATTGAGCTGGGGTTAGTCACATAGAGTCACATAGAATCTGGACTGGGAGGAACATACTCACAAAGGTGGGGTCATGATCCAGACTGGCCTGAGGAAGTAGAGGGATGGAAAACTGACTGTAGGTGGAGAAGCCTGGAACTGCCCAGCTGCTCGGGCATAGGGGGGCAGATCTTCACAAGAACGTTGCTCTGTTTCCACCATGCATCCAACAACCGGGCACATGCACCCTCTGTCCCTGGCTTTAGGTCCTAATGGAGAGGAGATTCCACAGATAGCAAGGCCTGGGGTGGCATAAAGGCCTGGGCCCTTTGTTAAGGCATCATCATTGCAAACCTCCTCTTTTGCTGATCCACCCCACCTGGGGCCAAAATGAGGGTGAGCAATCGTCTGACGACTTTGCTCCTGAGTGCTTAATCACCTTTGCCCTTCTCCCCCACCCCTAGGATCAACAGAGTGTGGAGAAGAGAGTGAGGGTCTTGCAAAAAGTCTGGAGTGACAGCCTACCTCTGCTGTTTTCCAGTTTTGTGGATCAGGGAAGTCATCACATTCCTGGGACTCTGGTTCCTCCTCTCTAAAGTGTGGGACAGGATTGGATCAGTGGGTCTTAAGTTTTGAGACTCTTGTGATGGTATGGATTCTCTCCCTGCCCAGAGAATGTGCATGTATGCAAGCACACACATTTTTCACTCACTTTCAGGGTTTCACGGACTCCCTGAAGCCCATTAGTGGATTCTCTTCCACATTTCTCCGGATGAATCCTGTCTGGAGACCATTTGCATCACAGATGCAGATACCTGGTCCACCCTCAACAGAATAAACAGGAATTTCTAGGGATGAGGCCCAGTCATCTGAAGTTTTTACAAGTACTCCAAATGAGTCTTATGTTAGCTCAGGTTGGGGATCACTGGTCCACAGGCCGGGTAAATACCATTTGTATTATATGTTCCCTGAGGCCACTGTCACCTCCACTGGCTCCATAGCTCTAGACAGACATACAGCATATGCATGAATGGTGGGGGGGGGCAAAGTGCCACTCGATATAGGCCACTTTCAGGCTTCACTTGTAATATGGAGTCTGTCTACCTTACCCACACTCCTGTCATTCTGCATGGTACCCTCTGCTTCTGCCCCTCATCTGGGAACATAAATCAGGGTCTTTTCTGGTTTGGGCTCCTCGTTTAATAATCAGATATGCTTTTCTGGACAATTGTTTAACTACTTGGTTCTGGTCCTAGCCAGACTCTGTCCCACAGATGACCCTGGCTTTTTTCTCCTAGCTGTGAACTCTCAGTTTCCTATACAGAGCTGCCATCTCCATGGGCACGTTCTGGGTTTCATCCCGCTCTCCAAATCCCCACCCCCCCGGGCCCTCCCCCCAACCCCCCTCGCTCCCGGGCCTCCCTGTCCTCCTTGCTCTAAGCATCGCCTTCTGGAGCTTCCTGCTGAAGGATTTTGCTTACACATCCCCTCAAAGAGGCCCTCTCCAAAGACCCCATCTAATGACATTATGCACCCTCCCCCAGTTACTTTTCATCACATCGTGCTGTTGTGTTATCATCCAAGAATTTATCATCCCTGAAGTTAACCTATGTATTCACTAGTTTCCTTTTCTATTGTCTGTGCAGAACCCTTTCTGCCTCACCTGCCGTTATTTCCCAGGGCTTGGAACAATGCCTGGTGTGTGGTAGGTACTCAGTAAATATTTGCTGAAAAATTGAATAAATACGTGAATCAATGTCTTTAAAAAAATTTTTTTTAATGTTTATTTATTTTTGAGAGAGAGAGACAGAGACAGAATATGAGCAGGGTAGGGGCACACACACACATACAGAGAGAGAGAGAGAGAGAGAGAGAGAGAGAATCTGAAGCAGGCTCCAGGCTCCGAGCTGTCAGCACAGAGCCCAACGTGGGGCTCGAACTCACAAACCACGAGATCATGACCTAAGCCAAAGTCAGAAGCTTAACTGACTGAGGTGGCATTAACCATTCTGTACCTCAGTTTCTATCATTCTTTGTTCACCAATATTTATTGAGCTCCTACTGTGTCTTCTAAGTTTTGGGTATACAGCAGGAAACAAAAGAAACAAAAATCTCTGCCCTAAGGAGAGTCTGTTCTATCAGAAAATGAGAGACACATACAAAATCATATTAAATAAATATAATACCTTGTTCATTAGGTGGTGATAAGTGCAGGAAAGGGGAATAGACGAAGGAGGGATACGGCCTCCTGAGACAGGATAATAATAGAACCTACATCACAGAGTTGTGATGTATAAAGTGAGTCAATGTTTGCAAAGCATGAAGCACCTGGCATTTAGTAATAACTCAATAAATGTTACTTGTTATTGCTATTTTCATCAGCCCCCTGTCCCAGGCAAGATGTCTCTACTCCCTTTATGATATATCTACTTCTCTAGGATTCCATTACTCCATTATGTACTGGATCCCTTTATTATCATTTGTGACTAATTTTTAGACACTGGAGCTCCCACAGTTATATTAAAAGTTCACTTTTGGGGTGCTTGGGTGGCTCAGTTGGTTAGGCAACCAACTCTTGATTTCAGCTCAGGTCATTATCTCACAGTTTGTGAGTTCGAGCCCCACGTCGGGCCCTGCTCTTCCAGCACAGAGACTGCTTGGGATTCTCTCTCCCTCTCTCAATTAGCAATAATCGCGCCTCGGATAAACCTCATTGGCTACGATACTGCCACTGCGCAAAGCTTCTCTCTCCCTCTCTCTATGCCCCTCCCCGGCTCATGCTTTCTCTCTCAAAATAAATAAATAAACGTTAAAAGAAAAGGTCACTTCTATCTCCATCATTCTCTCTGGAATTAGCCCCAGTGCACAAACACCTTTGAAAAGAGTGTTCTTTACTTCATCCTAGGACTGCAGGCCTCTGAGCTCTGGACAGTGGTTGTCAACCCCGTGTTTTGGGCGTGCTGCCCCACTGCCAGAAAGGCCCTGATCTTCCTTCTCACCGTAGCCCACCCCACCCAGCTTTGTTCCCTTGGCTGAACTCATCACTTTTTCCATGACACTTTCTACCACACCCCTGCCGGCCTCCTAGACCTGCTGGTCACTCCCACATCGTCCTTGGACACACCCCCATTCGGCACCAATCAGATCACGATGTACTAGTGTGCATTCTCATCAGCCTCCCCGGCTCTGCAGAGGTCCCAGAGAGCAGGTTATCTTTCCTTTGAGGATACAACAGCAGGCACAGTCGCAGGCATTTTGCTAGCTCTCAATAAGTACTTGCTAAATTTTGTTCAAATAAATAGGGGAGCTGAATATGTTCAGTTCTAAGGTTATTTGCTTTTAAGCAAAGCCAAAATGTCTTATGGAAAGCTGGGCACAATAGGCACTTATTACATTCACATTTTTAAATGTTCAGTTTTACCTGTCATTTATAAGAGCAGCTGGTATGGCTCCTTATGGTTAGCTCTCCTAACCATTTGATGTGCAGAATGTGGCTTCAAGAATAATTCCAGGGGAAACTCCTTTTGATAATATCATAGGTTTAAATGTTGGAAGAAGCCTCAGTAGAGTGAATGGTTCAGCTCTCACCCCTTTACAGAATCTTTATGGCCACTTTATAGTTAAGTTCACAAGCGTTAAAAACTCTTCCCAGTATCGTCCAACTAGTGGGCAGGGGAAATCAGTTTCCTTTAAGAACTAATGTCAGTAGTCTATGATTCTATATGATTGTGGGATTCTAAGAGGAAGATTTAAACCCAGACCTCCTGCCTCCTGGTTGCTTTCTTCCAAATGTGCTTTGCCCTTCCTTATTGGGAAAACGCTAGTTTCTTACTCATTTGGACATGAAAAATATAATGATCCATACATAGTAACCATACCTGTTAGAGCTTTTTTTTTATTATAGCTGGCTCTTGGACAACACAGGGCTTGGGGGTGCTGACACCCCCTACAATTGAAAATTCACATATAACTTTTAACTCTCTAAAATACTAATAGCCACTGTTGAGCACTAGCTTACTGATAACATAAATAGTCAATTAATACATATTTTGTGTTATATGTATTATATGCTGTATTCTTATAATAAAGTAAGCTTGGAGGAAGAAAATGTTATTAAGAAAATCGTAAGGAAGAGAAAATACATTTACAATATTGTACTATATTTATCAAAAGAAAATTCAAGTGTAAGTGAATCCATGGAGTTGAAACCCATGGCTGTTCAAGGGTCAACTATATAAGTAGCAGAAGCCAGTTCTAGCTGCCCTAACCAAAGGGACATTAATTATGAACTAAAAAGTAAGAATGCAGATGGACAGGGGGAACCAAACTCCATAGGAAATCCAGAATGTCTTTACTTTCCATCTTGGCCTCTTTTTGACTCTTCTGTCTGTAACTTCATTCTTCTTAATGCAGACTCATTTGTCTCTTTCACAGTCCACACAAAAGAATATGGCTACTGGCAGTTACCAAGTTTACATTTTTCTCTGTTCAAGAGACTCATCAACCTCAGATTCTGAAGGAAGGGAGTTACACTGGACAAGGATGCACTCACATACGTGGGGACTGAATAAACATGGCTGCTGGGAGCCATCTCTGCACCCATGTAGATGGAGGAACAGGCATTCTAAAGGGAACATGAGCATAGGACCAGGCAGAGAGGCTGGGAGCTGTGCTTTATTTGAAACTATAATCAGGACATACAACTGCAGGAAAAGAAAGGTGGAGACAAGGAGCAGTGTTAAGTCATCTTAGCTACAATCTCCTGGCTCTCTCCTCACTTTAGACTGTGGCTAATTTTATTCTTGGGTTAAAAATAAGCTTCTTGGGACACCTGGGTGGCTCAATCCATTAAGCGTCCAACTCTTTGGTTTCCACTCAGATCACGATCTCACAGTTCATGGGTTCGAGCCCCACATGGGGCTCTGCACTGACACAGCAGGGCCTACCTGGGATTCTTTCTCTCCCTCTCTCTCTCTGCCCCTCCCCACTTGCACATGTAGGCATGCACACACACTCCCACTCTCTCAAAAAAAATAATAAAATAAAATAAATATGTTTCTTGGCCCAAGATTAAACCGGAGTTCACCTTCACCTGCATTGCCCTTTCTCTTCCATGCTCCCATCCCCATCTGGTAATTGTAGTTCAGCATCTCACAGTGGCCATTTACCCCCTCATCAAGCCAGGGAATCTCCTAGGTCTCATTGTCATGTTCAGACAAGGTAGCTCCTGAGATGCCTGCCCCATGGTCTGAAGCTCAAGATGTGGGTCTGGCTGCTCCAAAGGGCTGGCTTGCTCCCTTAAGGGATAGGGGAGCTGAGGACTTCCAGAACATGCCTGTGACAATCAGCACATGAATACTTGTTTTCTAGTTTGAGTATCTTTTCCTTGGGTTTTATAATAGAGTCAGACACGTGAAATGGTGGAAGGCCTCAAAGATCACCTGAGTCTCAATGGAGAGTGGCCTGTGGGTTTCTAAAACCACACACGCTGATTCAGCCCTAAGGAAACAGGGAATCTCTAAGGGTGGGGACAGGAATCTCATTTGAAGAAAACTCTCTGAGTGATTCTATTTGCACAGCCAAAGTTGAAATCCACTGAGGTAGATGGTCTGACTTCCTAATTTTATAAATGAGACCACTGAGGTCTAGAGAGATTAATTTCAGTTCAGAAGCAAAGCCACAGATTAAATCAAAACAAAAACAAACCCTAAACATGGAAACTAATTCCTCTGCTTGTGTATTTTGAACCTGGTCAACCAGGTGGTTCTCTGTGATTCTTTTGCTTCCCCAGATCCCAGCTGCCTTTGGGGAGAATGGCAAAAACAAAAACAAACAAACAAACAAAAAAACCTGTTATCCAGCTTCTGTACATTTAGGGGAAGGAAGAGAGGACAATTAAATAGTATGCAGAATAGAGACATGTCAGTTTCTCCCATGTTGTAACTGAACTTTACAGCTCTTCTGTGTGGAGCCGTTTTCAGGTTAAGAAAGGGAGACTCAGATGGGTTAAGTACACAGGCTAAAGTCACAAGGCTGGAGGGTGACATGCTCTGGATTCCTACTCAAATCTCTGACTCAGACACTCATATTCTTCCTTCACACATTTGGCTTATTTATACTACTTCCCAACACTGTCACCCATGAAAAATGACTTACAGGATTTTTTATTTGATATTTCTGAATCACACAATTCCAAGACACTAATCATTTGGGCTCTACTTTAATTAGATAAATGATTTTATTTTTTTTTTCAACTTTTTTTTTATTTATTTTTGGGACAGAGAGAGACAGAGCATGAACGGGGGAGGGGCAGAGAGAGAGGGAGACACAGAATCGGAAACAGGCTCCAGGCTCCGAGCCATCAGCCCAGAGCCTGACGCGGGGCTCGAACTCACGGACCGCGAGATCGTGACCTGGCTGAAGTCGGACGCTCAACCAACTGCGCCACCCAGGCGCCCCGATAAATGATTTTAAAATCAATCTGGGGGCACCTGGGTGGCTCAGTCAGTTAAGCCTCCAACTTCAGCTCAGGTCATGATCTCACTGCATGAGTTTGAGCCCTGCATTGGGCTCTGTGCTGACAGCTCAGAGCCTGGAGCCTGCTTTGGATTCTGTGTCTCCTTCTCTCTCTGTTCCTCTCCTGCCTGCATTCTGTCTCTTTCTCTCTCTCTCAAAAATAAATAAAGATTAAAAAAAATTTTTTTTAAATCTTTCTAAAAATCAATCCAGTGTTTTTCAAATAGGAAGACTTTACACCAGTCTGAGTGAAATTATCAGAACTCTGGTGGGCACACTACTAAGGCTATGGTGGTATTCAATAAACTTGGTTTTCCTGTAGCAAAATAGAACTGTCAACAATTAAGATATGAGCACAATTAAAAGTAAAAACAAAAAAAAAGAGTAATTTTTTTCCTACACTTAGTACAGGAAAGAAACAATAAAGCTTATTTTCATTTTCTTTACTCCAGTCTAATATGGAAAAGGATTCCCCCATGTGGCCTTGGACCTTAGATAAAAAATATGCTTGCCTTTTTTCAGAAAAGTGGGGTGAAACTCTCCCCCTCTTGCTCTCATGCCAATTAAAATTTGGTTCCATGGGGCTTCTATCAGTTGGGAGTCAAAGATCACACAAAGATGAGAAGTGAAGGCAGTCGACTCAGAGCAGATTTTTAGATACCACTTTCCAGGGATCCCTGGTGACAGAGGAGCTTTTATGTGTGTGTGTGTGGTTGAGTTCTGAATAACAAATCTTTCTGCTGTACATTTGTTTAGTCGTTTCTATGACTTCGACACTCTTGGAGACTTAGGCTGAAGCATAAATAAGAGGCAATGTGAGCGTTCTCCAAGGAACCATTCCAAGTTGGTGAGTTAATACTCCACTCAGACCTCGTGGCCTTGCCACTCTCAGTCAAACTGGTTTTTTGTGACTGTCAGTCAAAGTCCAACATGGCATGATTCCCACTGATACTGAATGAGCTGAGAACTCAGGTAACTGTTGATTTTGCCTTAGGGAATTTTACTGAGAAGGGCATTACAGCAATGGAGCAATTGAGACTCCGTGTGTGTGTGTGTGTGTGTGTGTGTGTGTGTGCATGTGTTGTGTGTGTGAGAGGGACAGACAGATACCAAGGAAACATGACAGATTTGGGTTGGCTACAATGCTTGCTTGCTTCTGGCCAAGGTGGCTGGTTGACCTAACTTCCTATCTCCTTGTTCATAGTCTCTGCCTGGCATTGATGGAGGAGAATTGAAGCATTACTGTCCGGGTAAGCACTACCCTAGCATCTAATATAAACGCCATGCCTCAAATTTCCTCCCCAGAAAGGGAGCTGAGATTCTAACTAGCTGAATCATCTAGTGACAACGCCTTTCATTGTGTTAGGTTACAAAAACACAGTAGTAGCCTACTATGGGAATGCTGATGTGAAATCCATTCCATTTTTATGTTAAATAATTAGTCTGCCCCATTTCAAATGACTGAAAGATTCTGCAGAGTCATGGGTTTTCAAAAAAGTGGTTTGGAAGTTACCTTTTCAGATTTACAAGATGAGGAAAAGACTTGAGCAAGAATTGCAAAGGGACTGAAACACCAACTTGAAGCCTAAAAATTATCTAGAATACCTGTAATGCATTAATTCCTGCCCAGTAGGAACCAAATAAGCTTCTCTGGTGAGATCCCTTAGGCTCTCCCTATGAGTCACTGAATCAGGAATCTGGGATAGAAATGCCAGTTGTGGAGGGAATGCTATTAAAAGCAAGCTGGGGATGTGGAATCCCTGCTTTGCCTTGCATCTCTTTTTGCACATGCAGGTTCTGGCAGCTCTCACGCCCCCTCAAGACAACACCGGGGAGAATGACTGTAGGGCGTGCTCCTTCTAGACCGCCCTCCTCCCCCACCTTCCTGACTGCCTTTCCAGGGTTCCCGGTGTGTTCTGCCATGACTTGATACTTTTAGGAATCAGAAGCCCAGATACAGCATCACATCTACATTGGCACCAGGCTTGCGTGTTTCTTTCGACTTTTTTTATAATTAGAAAAAAGAACATGAACATAGACAAATGGAAAGCATTTTTTCCCTAAAATCATGTATGTGACATTACATAGGCATGTCCTTTCACTGCTCACAATATATGAAAGATAATTTAAAACTTATTATTGGGCACCTGGGTGGCTCAGTAGGCTAAGTGTCCAACTTCGGCTCAGGTCATGATATCATGGTTCCTGAGTTTGAGCCCTGCTTCAGATTCTGTGTCTCCCTCTCTCTCTGCCCTCTCCCTGTACGTGCTCTGTCTGTCTGTCTCTCTCTCAAAACTAAATAAAACATAAAAAAAAACAACAACATTATTGTTGGAGGTGGGAGAGGCGCCTGGGTGGATCAGTCAGTTAAGCGTCTGACTCTTGACTTCGGCTGGGGTCGTGATCTCCCGGTGGTGAGATCTAGCTCATGGAGCCTGCTTAAAATTCCTTGTCCCTCTCCTTCTGCCCCTCCTCCACTCATGTGCGCACGCATGCGCTCTCCCTCTCTCAAAAAATAAAATACAATTATTGTGGGGAATTTTTAAGGAAAACATTTTTAAGGATCTCTGACAAATTCATTTTTTATTCATTTTCTGGAAAGGATATGAATCAGAATTTTCCTCTCATTTTCATTCTTCTGGAAGAATTTCTGATCAATGAATGAGGATCATTCATTCCACAAATATCAATTGAGTAATTCCTGTGTGTCATGCATGCACGTCTGAGAACTTTAGTTGTCTAGCTCACTAAATTTTCACAACAACATTTTGAGGTAGGTACTATACATCATCATACGGGTGATAAAATTGAAGAGCTTAAATGACTTTCCCAAGTCCTCAAACCTTGAACCTGATGGCTAGGATTTGAATTCAGGCAGTCTGAATCCAGAGCCCCCTCTCTTAACTGCGACATCATACCACCTCCAACCTGGTGGGCTTGGTCAGATAAGAGCAAATATTGACAAAAGCATTGTACACTGTACAGAAAATATACTTAGTGCTCAGATACTGGTTTCTAAATACCATTCTGCAATAAAAGGAATCAGGACTCCTTGAAGAAATGGTTGATTCTAGAACTGAAGAAAGGGAAACACAAGATAATTCTGGGATGTCTTATCCAGTGTTCTGTGTTCTTTTATGCGATGGTCAGTCGGATATGGCCAGAGGAGACAAAGAAGTTTGGGGAAACAAAATAGATTATACTCACAGCCCTAGAGACAGGAAGCACAGGGCCACCTGGAAAAAACACCAGGCAGAGGGGCAGGAGTCAGCAGAGCCTAGGCCACCTTTATTGAAGCTGAAGGGCAAGTCAAAGCAGGGCTGGCTAAATAATTTAAAATGTGGCTAGTTTGAATAATTTCGGTGAGCTCTCAGCTGTAGGAATGGTCCCGGGTTGCCTGGCAACCTGGGATGGTCAAGGCAGAAGAATGGGGCCTCCCGAAATCATGAACCTGAGAGAAGAGGCTCTAGATTGGCTAGTTTGCCTATCAAAGTCATGTTCCTGGCTGGACCTTTGCTGTGTCCCTATGTGAACAATTGTCCTCCCAATGTGACCAATTATTTTTTATTTTGTATACTATTTCAGTTTAGTATTCTGGTTTGCACTTCAGGCCATGGCAGTTATTATCCATACTGATGCTCAAGATGTTCCCTCTCAGGTCAAGTTGAGTCCTGTGTCCTTTTGCTATGACCTACTAGTCTTTGGTAACTTCTTGCTATCTGGTATAACATGAAGCACCAGGCTCATTTTGTACATTTCCTGCCCTAGACCTGGAACCCATTATTTCTCTCAGAAGCCCTGGATCTTTGTAGTGGGAAAACGTATTTCAAAATCACAGTTTGGGCTCAAGGAACATCCCCAGTGTAATTGTTCTTAAAATTCCGATGTTGGAGTGACACTGGGAAAAGAGATTCTTTTACTGTTCTTTTCATACTCCTCTGTATTATTTGAATTTTCACCACGTGTATTCATTCTTATCATTTGTTTGTTGCGTACAAATAGTACATAATTACAGACTTGAAAAAAAGTCGAAGTAAACATTCTATCAAACCTTTTCCATGACATTTCCCTTGCCAGCAATAACTGCATTTATGAAATTGCTGTGACTTCTTTCAGACTTCATCTTAGACCACACTGTTCCCTAAATAAGACTAGTGCCCTAAGGATTCCACATTCTATTTTAATCTATTTGGATGACTCAAAGAAACAATAATCTGAGGTAAAAATACAATGGATAGCAATGTAAATCTTCACCTTGACCAGTAAGTAGGGTCTCTGTGCTTAACTCCAGGGGGCGCTGTTTACATCCTCGTCGTGGTGATAGATGCAGCAACAAACCTGCAAAGGAACTGATAAAACCGTAAGCAAAAGACGTGAACAGATAGGAAATGGCTCTTAAATATATAAGATGCTCAGGTTTGCTTTTAATAAGACAAACCCAAAATAAAACTACACCAGGATACTGTTTTTCATCTCTCAGATTGGCAAAGATGAAAATGCTTGCTCACACACCTTCCTTTAATGCTGGTGAAATGCCTGTATTTCCGGCAGTTTGACAGCAGGCATTCAATGACAAATGTGTTCATATCTGCTCATTTAAAACACTTCTGGCAACTTACAAATGTATACAAAGATACTTGAATATTTAGAAAATGATGTATGTATACACTAGGGATTCTTGATAAGGGCTGCACAGGAAAATCTAGGGGATTTACCAGATTGGAAGGGGGAGAAATTGTGTTTTGGTTTTCATTAAACTCTAACCGAAATTTATCATTTCCTTTCATTATGAAAGTAGGCAGGAAGCCACAATAGTGTCAACCTGAGCCTTTGTTACCAGTAAAAATCAGATCTTCTATGCATACTTCAGTTGTTGCAGCCATTCTGCAATATCATTTATTTCGTCCATACTTTGATATTAGAGTAGTTATTAGGCCCACCACTAGATCTTGTGTCTTAACTCATGAATAAATAAGTGCACATATTTTTAAATAAAAAAAATATTTTGATAACTGTATTTCAGTGTAGTTGATTTCTTTTTAATCTCAAGGATTTTGTTTTATACATTATGGTGAGAAGAAATGCATCGGCTTTACCAGACGACCAAAGGGGTGCATGGCACAAAGTAAATTAAGAACAGAGCAGTTCATTGCATTGCATTGAACAGCATTGCCTTGCTGTGATATATAACATGGGATGGGAAGCTTCCAAAAATGTGACCTGGCTAAACAATATTTGTGCATTGCTATAGTGGAATACTTTGCAGCTGCAAAAAAAAAAAAAAAAGAGGAATCTCTTTAATAAAATGAAACAATATCCCAAATATTGTGAAGAAAGACAGTAAAGCAGCACTCTGAACAATGTGTGCAGTGTTCTACCACTTGTATAAAAAGTGGGGGGGGGGGGAGCATTATATAATATGAATGCCTATCTGCTTGTATGTGTGTAAAATACCTCCGGAAGACAGGCAAGCAGCTGGAAATATTGGTGGCCTCCAGGGATGTGAACTGGGTGGTTGAGGGCCTGGAGTGTTAGGGAGACTTTTTTCTCTGATACAGTTCATACTACATTTAATTTTTGAATGTTGTGATGGTATCATCTATTCAAAAGTTAAATAAAACCCGGCATTTAAAAATTCCTTGCTAGCGTCTGTCAAGGGGGTTGCTATACACAGCCACAACAGAACTTTTCAAAGTCCAGTCCCCACCCTGTCTTTGGAACCACACACAGCCTGACCTGGAGCGAAGCCCTGAGGGTTTTATCATTTTAACCTCTTACTCTGTCCAAACCCCCAATAAAACGTTCCCAAGGCTTCCTGGGAGGCTGGGTGGCTCTGTTGGTGAATCGTCCAACTTTGACTCAGGTCATGATCTCACAGTTCGTGGGTTCGAACCCTGTGTCGGACTCTGTGCTGACAGCTCACAGCCAGGAACCTGCTTCAGATTCTGTGTCTCCCTCTCTCTGCCCCTCCCCCTGCACACGCACGCGCTCGCTCCCTCGCTCTCTATCAAAAATAAATAAGAATTTAAAAAAATAATTTAATAAAAATTTCAAAAACCTTCCCAAGACTTCCTTGGCTCTTGCCTTTCCTTATACCTTTAGCATTTGCTATTCCAGAAGTAAAATCTAGCCTATTCCAATTCAAAGCAGACACTGCGGTCTCGTCTCTACTTCTGCTGCATCACAAATGCTCACGAAGCGAGCTGGCACTGGCAGAATTATTCCTACTGGGCAGTGAAGAGAAGCACATGAATGTTCACCAGTTACGCATTTTTAGTCTCCAATATTACTTGTTCACGTTTCATAATATACTTATTTTAAAACGGAGTCTTACTCATTGAATGGGGTAGATTTTTAGTGTTGTCACAAGTGCAGCCTAATTACTACTATTTGTAAGAAAGCACAAATATTATGGGATTAGATCACTAAAAGATTTCTTCTTCCCAAAACTTCTGTCGTGAATTTCCTACCGTTTTTGAAATGAAGCCAAGTTTCAGTGCAATACAATGATGACCACGCTTCTCTCGTGTGTCTTCAGCAATATAGGGAACATTTATACTACCAAAGTAAAATATTCTGAAGAAAATATTAATGCTGAGTCCAAGTAACAATACTGGTATGAGTGTTGACTGCCAACAGCATTCAAGTTGCAAAACAATTGTGTTTGTAAGTATTTGTGTGGAGCATTATGATAACAAATGCTGATTCTCCTTGAGATCTGGGTCAGCAGAGGGAAGCCTGCGTTTGTTTTTGGAAAACATTTTGTTTAGAAGCAGACTCAAGGCTATTTGCACGACAAGCAAAACTATAGCAGAGTCTTGCCACAAGAAGTCGAACAAATCACTTAAAAATTACAACATAACCTTATTTTCATGACGGACTCTGGGAAAATATTTGAGGTCTCAACAGAAACCCCTGGCTTGTTTTTGAGTCAGAAATGTGTTTTCTTTGGAGTCATGAACAGGATGAAGAAAACCGGGACAACCGCCAAGGCTCTGTGCTTTGAGCTCTTCGACGCTGAAAGAGAAAAAGTGGCTGGATCGCCAGTTGATTGGGGCGGGGGCCAGGGATCTTCGGGAGGAAGGAGGGAGATAAAACTTCCTGTTGCTTCTGAAGAAACTGTGTAGCCAGGTGAGTTGTTAAGAAAGGAACAAGTGACTTTTCCAGTTCCTTTTTTCCCCCGATTACACCCGGTACAAAAAATGTCCCCAGAATGTGTTCCCCAGAGGAGAGCATGGAGGTTAGGGCTTTGGAGTTGAAGGCACACAAACCACCTAATCAAGGAAGGCTGGTTTTCCTCAGTCTTTTTGGAGACTCTGAGGTCTTGAGGGCCTCTGTGGGCCCGTGTGTGGTAGAGGAGTGGACCAGCAGGACAAGCATCCAGGTCTTCCTGGAACACATTGCCTGACCAATACCTTGGAAACTGACGAGTCACAGCAAACAGAGGAGGTGATCAGGACTCTGCAGAGTATGGCATCTCAAATACCAGGAGATCCTTGCATGAACCCCTGGAGGATGAGAGAGAATTCCCAAACACGACTGAGGTTGAGTTTTTCTGCCAGTCACGTGGGTGGAAGTACAGAACCAACTTCTCTGATTTAGAGAAATGTAGCATTTGCACGTTGGAAAGTGGCAGTGTGACATTTGTATGGCTACATTGGAAGTATCTATCTAGAGTCAAGTATAAATCTCACCTCCCCTGTACTACCACTACTCCCATGCAAACATGGATGCCTGTGCATGTGTGCATACACCACACACACACACACACACACACACACACACACGCTTCTATTGGCATCTTGGAAATCAAACTGCCTAGGACTGACTTGCCTCTCCACCCTTCCCTATCCACCCTTCAGTCTTCAAGTTTCCTGTCGCATTAGTCTTATTTGTTGGCTACATTATTATTTCAATTAATTCTACAAAAAATTATTGAGTGCCTAATATTTGCCTATAACTCAAAGGTGGGATTCCAGTCCTCCAGATGTTCATAGGCTAGAGCATGATGTTGAGCACAGAGGGGCAGGTATGGGTAGGGGGAAGTGACAACAGTTCATGTCTCTAGAAGGAGGACAGAGGACTTTAATGGTACAGAGGGGCAGGTAACCCAACCTGGAATGAGAGGAAGGATCAGGGTAAGTTTTTGCAAGAAATGATGACTTAGCAGATCTTGAGTTTGCAGAGGGTAAATGAGAGCAGAATAACGTTCCTGGGAGAGGAACCAGGGCAAATCTTGGGGGATATGAAAAATATGGTCTATTTATGAACCATAGAGTTTGCATCATAAAAATATAAGCTATAGGGGCGCCTGGGTGGCTCAGTCGGTTGAGTGTCTGACTTTGGCTCAGGTCATGATCTCACGGTTCGTGGGTTCGAGCCCCACGTCAGGCTCTGTGCTGACAGCCCGGAACCTGGAGCCTGCTTCAGATTCTGTGTCTTCCTCTCTCTCTGCCCCTCCCCCTCCCCTCACGCTCTGTCTCTCTCTCTCTCTCTCAAAAATAAATAAACATTAAAAAATTTAAAAAATATATAAGCTATAAAGGAAGCAACCACATATTGGTTCTGCCTGTTGCTCTTTCTACACATTATGCTCTACATACTGTCCTTAATGGTTATCTAATTTCTCAAAGATTCTGCTCGGTTGGAACATATGTCAGAAGAAATAGCAAGCCAAGCGAAATGATTTCCAATAGCAAAGTAAAAGACTATCAGGAGGGTTTTATCAGAAAAATCATATGGAAGTCCTGAATTCCTCCCGGTATATATGAATCATCAAATTATATTGGTCGGATGCTTAGACCTTTTCACTTCCATACCTAGGTTAAGAATTGTAATATAATAGATTCTGAGAATAGCACATAATAGGAGATGTTACTGCCACAAATATCTTCCCATATGCGGACAGATTTAACATGAAATTTAGTGCTTGCCAACTGAAAATAAAATTATTAAATTATTTCATGCGTAATTTGATTACCTCTGGTTGAGAGGACACAGAAAGGTTAGGTCATGACATGCTTTCCCACATGAAGAGAAATGTGGTTTTCAGACTCAATGCAGAAGGTCTATCATGTAAGATTTTGTCCTCGGCTAATTCCCTGATGCAGGTATTCCCCCCCCCTTCTGCTTTACTCTCCATCTTAAACCATCTCTCCTTTTTGGGAAGTGTCCCATGAACCAGACTCAGTGTGTTTTTAGCAGTCCGTTCATTCCCCCATGAAGACAAAGGAGCATCATTCTCTACGAATGTTTATGGCACAAATTGACACGTTTTTCAGGAATTCAGTGTGCCAAGTAGAGATAGAAAATGCAATGAGACTGAGGAATTGGTGCCTCAACTCAGTTCCTTCCTCCAAAAATTTTTTGCAAATCTTGTTGCCTGGGAATAATTTAAGATTTTTTTGTTCCTTCAAAGCAAGTTTTTAAAACTTGTACCACACACGCCTGTGACAACATGGTGATACCTATACCCCTTCTCAGAGTACTGTTTCTAAATGCATAAAATAAAATACATATGATTACACTGAAAATAGATAATCCACATGTTTATGTTTTGCTCAAGATTCAAAAATTTTTCTATTTTTTTTGTTTCAAGTTTTTATTTAAATTCTAGTTAATTAACATATAGTGTAATATTAGTTTCAGGAGTAGAATTTAGGGACTCATCACTGACATATGATACCCAGAGCTCATCACAAGTGCCCTCCTTAATGTCCATCACCCATTTAGCCCATCTCCCTGCCTAGCTCCCCTCCAGCAACTCTCTGTTCTAGAAATACAATGATCAAAATGGCTTTCTAAACTTCATAATAAAAATAATATGTGTCTTTATTAACACATTAAATAAAAAGATCCAGCTGCAGGTCTCATAGCTACCATATTTTGAAGTAGTGATGAGTATAAAGGATATTTCAAGATATTTGCAACAGTCCTAATGTGATAGGAACAAGTCTTTGATTTCTCCTGGTGGCAGATTCACAGGAACAGTTAATAATTGTGATTCAGAATCTACATTTATAATTGTGGAGACTACTAGAGGTTCAAGAAATTTTTAAAAAAATATTTTTTCTTCAGGGGTGCCTGGGAGGCTCAGTTGGTTAAGCATCTGACTCTTGGTTTCAGCTCAGGTCACGATCTCGTGGTTTGTGAGTTTGAGCCCCATATGAGGCTCCATGCTGAGAGTGCGAGCCTGCTTGGGATTCCCTGTCTCCCTCTCTCTCTGCCGGTCCCCCACTCATGCTGTTTCTGTCTCTCTCAAAATAAATAAATGCACTTAAAATATTTTTAATCTTTAAAAATAAAAACAGTATTTTTTCTTCATCCAAGTGCATGGGCTGCTGAATTCTATCCCTGCACCCAGACAAAGAACACTTGTTTTACCCTGGAATCAACACATTGACTCTATTTCTACTGTTAATATAGGGATCATCCTAATAAGACCCATCCCTCCATGAGAAGACAAAGGGCATCTTCGCTTCCAGTTAGGAGGTACAAGAAGGAAGAGAAGGTCTACTATTGCCTTGTTCCTTTAAAATGCTTCACTGTAGGGGCGCCTGGGTGGCTCAGTCAGTTAAGGGTCCGACTTCGACTCAGGTCATGATCTCATACTCTATGAGTTCAAGCCCCGTATTGGGCTCTGTGCTGACAGCTCAGAGCCTGGAGCCTGCTTCAGATTCTGTGTCCCTCTCTCACTCTGCTGCTCACCTGCTCCTGTTCTCTCTCTCTCTCTCTCTCTCTCTTAAGAATAAATAAGACATTTTTAAAAAATGAAGTTTAACATGCTTCACTGTAAACTCATTCCACACGTTTTTCCTTTATCCTTTATAATTTCAGAATTTATTTAAGAAACAAAAATAAAAGCTTTAGTCCAGAAACAGCCCAGAAAAACAAAACCACCATGTTCCTTCCAGAGGGCTCGGTCCCAGCCTCATCTCCTGCATGACCTTGATAAAAGTGTCTTAACTTTGATCTTTGGTTCACTCACCATAAAACCGGCACAATAATACCCACCTAGCCACGTTATGGTGATGGTCAAAGGTGACACCATCTCCGAAATGCTTTGTAAGTTCTGATGAGCAGTGCAAATACAATGGAAGGCCACCACGCGTTTATGGAGGACACGGTCTCCTGTGTATCTTCTTCTTGCTGTTGTACAAGACACTGGGGCCAGAGAAAGGCAAAATCACTGACAGCACATTAAGGAAGTGGTGTCACTGGCCAGAGCCTGGTACAGAGCATGCGAAAAGTAGCTTTGTCCTGCATCTGGAGCATCTCAGAGCTGCGTTCCCTGCTACTTTGTGACTGTATAAACACTCCCGGCCCCAGCAGCCTCTATGAGAACAGGAAAAGCTCCCCCAGGTCGCTTTAACCAAATACATATTATCCATCAACCCATAAATAATAATGAGAGGATGTTAGAAATGGCTTTGCAGGTGCCAACCAATTGCAACTGTAGAGCCACCAGGGAATACAATGGCCCTTCTGTTTTGGAATAAATATTTAAACCTACAAATGTTTGTGGGCGAAATTGTTAAATCCCAGGGCACCCTTCTTGCTCTTCAGCCTATACTCCACCAAACTCTACAAATGCTGAAGCCATATCTCATTTCAAGGGAATGGTTATTATTTTAAGATTTACATGTACCTTTTAGAGAAACACGCTGGTATTTTGGAATGAAATGAGATTGGCCACTAGTTAATATTTATTGAAGATGCATGATGAGTGCATGAAGTTTTATCCTACTATTTTTTCTGTCTTTGTACATTTGAATTTTTCCATCATAAAAATATTTAGAAGCTTTAGCTGTCCAAAAGAAAAAACAAAGGTATTCCGTGTTTATGTTAAATGAATGCAAACAGGGGCGCCTGGGTGGTTCAGTCGGCTGACCATCCGACTTCGGCTCAGGTCATGATCTCATGATCCGTGAGTTTGAGCCCCGTGTCGGGCTCGGTGCTGACAGCTCAGAGCCTGGAGCCTGCTTCGGATTCTGTGTCTCCCTCTCTCTCTGCCTATCCCCCACTGGCACTCTCTCTCTCTCTCTCTCTCAAAAATAGATGGACATTAAAAAAAAATTTTTTTAAAGACTAAGGTAACTATTTATTTTAAAAATGTATGTGGGTGGTCAACAAGGTGATCAATTTAAGGGCCTTGTGTCAAAAACACATAGTATATATTTGAAGCAGAAATATGATTCATAATAGAGACACTGTATTACATACTGAATGCTTGAGGGCATCATCATATCTTCAATTCATGAGGCACATATGGTAGCCTCAGTGCAATAAAGATATTTTCAACAAGTTATAGGTGAATCCACATTCTGAGATAATATATCTTTACGTAAATAATTCACCACTTTATCTTACGGTTAAGCCATAGAGCCATTTTGAAAAGAGTTATCTCGTAAGAAATATGAGAGTGGTGATTACAGTTTTACAGGGCAACACTGTAAAGTGGCCGTAACCTATTTACACATGATCCTGACGATCAAACTTGAAGAAGTTTTCAAAATAGCCCCCTGGAAATTGTTCCATTTCTATTTTCCTCAGGATCATTAAAACTTCACATTAGGATGAATATTTCACATTTAGGAGTAAACACTAGAAGCAAAAGGAAATGACTTGGTTTCTTAGTTTTTAAGTTATAAAAAAAGGAGTATTTCTTCTGTCACTTTTGTAAGTGTCTCTGTGAATGTGTATTTGTGAATTTGGTTCCATATTTCCACAAAAACTGGTTTTAAGATTATTTTATCATGCGATACAATAAAAGCAAAAAAAAAAAAAAAAAAAAGAACACCTGTGATCACGGCAATGGTGACTGCTACCACAAAGACCAGCTCCCTGTGTCATTGGTCCCCCTTCTCTGAGAATGGGGAAAAGTCTCTCTGCACCCAGGGAGCCGATTCATTACAGAAATAAACAAACTGTTAGACAACCTTTCTTCATCCTGTTCAGGGTCTTCCTGGGGCAAATTGGGTCAAGGGTAGTTGCCCAAGTTTTAACTTCTGTAAGAAAGCCTAATGAGTCAGAAAGAAATCACAACTTCTACGTCTTTATCAAATGATGCTTTGATTCCACTCTGAGTGCTTTGATCCAGTTTATCACATAAAAAGTGTCCAAAGAACAAGTCAGTTTTGCTATGGTCTAAACAGTTTAATCATGTGTGTGTAGTATTCAAGGCTATATTTGCTTGATTCCCTACAGTGACATTTTGCTCAGTGCAAAATAAATAGATAGATAGATAGATAAAAATGAAGAACTTAAAAGTAGACATACTCCTCACTAATAACACCTCCATTTGTGTAGATCTTTCAAGTCCCTTCTAAATTCATAACCAAAATGTTAAGAATATAAATTATTACACTTACTTACCAGCACTGAGCTATTTCATTTGATGCTCAAAACACTATTATGACATAGGCAGAGTAGGTATTATTGTTACCATTTTACAACTGGGAAAACTATAACTTTGTGAGGTCACATGACTGACCCAGGATCACAGAAAATTGGCAAGTCTAGAAGCAAACCTATGTCTCCTGGATCCTAGCATTTTCTCTCCTGGCATGCCATGTAGTTTCTAAGATAGCTATGCCTTCAGAAAGTGATTTTCTCCCATGATCCCCAGCTGCCTAGCACCAGCCCTCTGCTCAAGTTCTTGGAGTCATGATTAACTGGAGGGGAACAGGTGGCAGTTTGATCATCTGCCATGTAAAAAGACCAGGTCACTTCTTCGGGTGCCTGGGTGACTTAGTCAGTCAAGTGTCTGACTTCGGCTCAGGTCATGATAGCACAGTTTGTGAGTTCGAACCCCGGGTCGGGCTCTGTGAGGACAGCTCAGAGCCTAGAGCCTGCTTCTGATTCTGTGTTTCCCTCTCTCTCTGCCATTCCCCCACTTGCACTCTGTCTCTCTCAAAAATAAATAAACATAAAGAAAGAAAGAAAGAAAGAAAGAAAGAAAGAAAGAAAGAAAGAAAATAAAGACTAGGTCACTTCTTTTTGGTAAAGGGTTTCCAGGCTCACCTTTGTCAGGCATTCTAAAACAGAAAGAAAAACAAATCCACCTCTAAAGCAAATGGAAAAATAAACACTAAAGTCAGTATTTTGGGTCCCCACTGAAAGTGTCATTCTAAAGATAATTAGTTATTATTTTTAGAAAGAGATATTAAAACTTCAGCCCTCTGTACCAAAATTATGGCTTCATCCATTAGGGACGCTGATGCAGAAGCAAAGTAGAAACTATCCAAAGTCTATAGTTCCTATATGAGTAGGTAATGAGTGAATAAATAATCAGTTCCCATCATACAACTCAGTGTTTAGCCAATTCCAAACATACTGCTGCCAACAATTTTAAGTCAACACTGATATCTAAAATAAACACAGGGTGACTAACACACACTGGTACTCTAACGAAAAAATATTGTGAAATAGCTCCTTGCCAAGAGAAGTTCTTGGGCTCTTTCTCTGGGTAACTGTTTATTAGTCATAATGGTATGAAGTTCCCTAAACACTTTTTTAATTCATTCATTCAACAAACTTTTTGTTTTTTGAACACTTTTTCCCAAGAACCATGAAGGGTATGAGATCTTACCCTACTTTCAAGTTAACACGTTAACTTTGACAGTTTGAAAGCTGGGAGGAGTCGTGAAACTCCTAGGTCAGAAACAAAGGACTGCCTTACTTACAGCAGGAGCAGTACTCAGTGTCTGCGTTTGAGAGCATTGCTAAGCTTAGAGAAATCAGGTCTTTTGTCCTGAACAGTAAGCACACCTGCTTAATGCTATTGAGGGAGACGCTCCCGACAATGCCTCTATTCAAAAGATGTGCAGAAATGCGAGAAATCGGCGGAGAATCGTTTCCTGACACTTACCTCTCCAGACACTTGATAGACGCTAAAGCTATGAACATGAGAAGAAAGAACATGCTATCTTGTTCCTGATAAGCCTGATAATATATTATTGCTAATAAATTCACCCATAAAATTGAACCATCGAATTCTGCTCATAGAAAATGTAGGAAGTATAGTTTGTTCGGTGTCCCTCCTTAACTTGATTTTTATAATCGAGAAAAGTGATGGAGGATCCACCACCCAGAAATCCTGCTCTTCGGTTCCCAACTTGTTTGCTGGTCATGACGAAGTCCTGAATGCCACCAAAATGGAACTAAAACATTGTGTTTGCATTAGAACATAATATTTCAGCATTTCCATCCAAAGCATCCAGTCTGTTGCATAATGACTCAAATGACAATAAAGGTAAAGGTCATTGGCAGGGGAAGTAGATAACGATGTTTAATGAAAGAAGTGAAAGCTGATAGAAAAATATTACGAGGGAAACCTGTCTTAATTATACTGGTAGGACTTTGTTATAAAAGAAATTAGAGTCAAGCCACACCAAAATAGTTGGCTCTAGCAAATATATCAGCAACAAATGACCTTTAAAATAGAATTGAGGCAAGTTTTTCTATGGGGAGTTGAGAATTACCACCAGAATGTATTAAAAAGAGAAGGTTTAAAGTTCTGCTGAAAATATACAGCTTGAGCCGCTGAAAAAGACACATTTTATCCAAATTGTTTCAATTTTCATTGATTCTTTATAATGGCATTTCTCATTAAGATGATCCAGCTCCCTTTATTCTGACTTTGTTTTTACGAAGCATTTTTTTCACAGTTATTTGACTTCCGGGAGACTTCCCTACAAATAAGAGAAAATATCTTCCTGAGAACATTGAAATTCCAGACCTCTTAATAGCTCTATTTTTTTCCACCTCAAATTAGTTAATTGGAAACCTGTTTTATCAATCAAGCCCTTGTAAGTTTAGTTAATACAAGCCAGTTCCATCAGACTCTGATTTCCCCTGAGCAACATGAAAATAACTAATGGAGTTTTTGAAAATTCAAACATACCATCGAGAAATACTTATGCTCATCAGTGGGCTCATCCTGGGACACTGATGAATATATGTATTCTGGAAAACTCTGAATGGTTAACCAAATGATTTTCTCCCTTTGACATCTTTTCAATGTAATAATCATTCTATTTGTACTTTTTCCTTGATTTTTCCATAAAAGTTAAAATTTAAGAACTTGTTGAGCATCTGTCTGTAGTCTTTAGTACACAGCACCATTTTCTGCACCTCAGTATTGCCTATCAGCTAATATTATTTTCTTAGACTGTCTACAACAATGACAATCTCCAAATCATTTTATATAGTTATGTCTGTAATTCTTTGATCTTATAACTATTTCCTCTAAGATATATGTATATATTATATAATATTATATATATTTATATAATATATATTATAATATATATAATATATATTATATTATATAATGATAATTATATATTATATAATTATATATAATATATATCTAATATACAGTATATTATATATATATATGTATATGTGTGTGTGTTTGATTTTGAGACATAGTAGAATAATATTGGATAAAAAAGGCCTAAATGCATGGAAACACAATGTAGTTTAGATGACTTAGGTCCATTTCATTATAATGGTGCAATTATCCCACAAATAGTTTATCATTCCAAAACATGTTAACACTTAAGAAATTACAGGAAATTGTTCAATTTCCCAGGGTCTCAAACAATTTTTCTATGAGTATTGCCTCTAATGTACTTTGATTGTGGGTAAAGGACTGTGAGGGAGTCATCTTATCACCATATTTAGATGTACCCAATGTTCTGAATTTCTTAGGGAAAAGAGATTATAAAAATCATGAAATTCTGGGTGCGCCTGGTGGCTCAGTCAGTTGAGTGTCCAACTCTTAGTTTCAGCTCAGGTCATAATCTCATGGTTCAGGAGATCAAGCCCCGCATTGGGCTCCACACTCACAGCTCGGAGGCTGTTTGAGATTCTCTCTCTCTCTCTCTCTGTCAAAATAAATAAATAAACTTAAAAAAAAAAATCATGAGGGGCACCTGGGTGGCTCAGTCAGTTAAGCATCCAACTTCAGCTCAGGTCATGATCCTATGGTACATGGGTTCCAGCCCCGTGTCAGGCCCTGTGCTGACAGCTCAGAGCCTGGAGTCTGCTTCGGATTCTGTGTCTCCTCTCTCTCTGCCCCTCCCCCGCTCATCCTCTCTCTCAGTCTTTCAGAAATAAACAAAAAAAAATTTTTTTTAATGATGAAATTTAATCACTACAAAAAAACAGTAATAAATATCATTTGTAGTATCTACTGACTGTGTCTGAAGGAGTTACTCTGCTCTATGTAACGGGTGTCAGGTGGGGTTCAGTGTGAAGGGATGAGAGGCCCCGATGAGACACGTCCATGAGACCCCACCTAGCCAACTCCTATGCTCACTCATAGCAAATTTTTCAGAGTAAAAGTTCCTTGGATGTGTAAGGAGGAAAGAAGAAAAAATATATCAGAGTCAAATTTGTTTCTCTATTCTTTGCTCTTGGGTCCTCATCAGTTAGCAAGTGTGTGCATTTTCCCAGTTGTCAATATCCTGAGTAATGAGAAAGGTAGACGGCAGACCACTCAGAGGAATTGAAAAGCCATAAGCCAATCCATTTAAGCAAGGAGAGCTGTGGGCATTGCATTTGGAGGCAGATGAGTTTGTCCATGCAAGGTAGGGGTATCTACACCCAAATGGAATTTCTAAAAGTTTCACTTTCTAGGACAAAAGTTGCACATCTTAAAAGGTTTAATGTCTCTAAGGAATTACTTTGACATTACATTAGCGACGGTTATGATGAGAAGATGAGACCGGAAGGAGCGTGAAAGCAGGAGCCTGGGATCACAGAAAAGAGTGGCACCTTCCTGTGCTCTATGTGTTTGCTCCCCCAACAACCAGTATCAGGCCTTGCTTTCCAGCTGGGTCCCATCCCCAGGTTTGTAGCCTCTCAAGTCAGGTGCTATGTTTATTACCTTGAGCAAGAACTCAAGGGATGGAAACACACAAACCAAAAAAAGCACATGTCTACCTGGTAAAGACTTTTTGCTACCACTCTCTATCTTGACTCAGTTACTTAACTTGGTTTTCTCACCTGTAAAATGAAAATTTTAACACCAACTTCACAGATCGTTATAAAAACTAAATAAGATAAGGTTTGTGTCTTGGTTTGGGTCCCCAGGAAAGACCTGAGTCACGGGTTTGGATGCAAGTTGTTTATTTGGAAGGTGAAGGGAATACTCAAGGAGAAGGGGAGAAAAGCTAGAAAAGACAGCAGCCCCTGAAATGTGTGTCCGGAAGCAGGTGCTGCTGGGTGCTGCTGGAGCTTAGGATGTCTCCAATAATTCTGTGAAAAAAGGGAAACAAGTCAAACTGGCTCTATGGCACAGGGTGAATCCTACAGAGATTCATGGAGCTGGAATTTTCTCTTTTAAATTGGTTGTCATGTGGGTCCCATAGCTCAGGGTTTTGCCTCTATATTTTATTTAACTACAAGCTATCTAAAACAAGTATGGCAAATAGTATAAGCTAAGATGTCAGTTCTGATGTGTTATTGACATAATGGATTATTGACCAGAAGGGAGCAGAGCAAGACTCATGCTTTTGTCAGCCATCCCTAACCTGGCTGGCCTCCATACTCTGGGTATTCATTTACCCAGACCCAGCAGACCTTCATCCTTGTAATGATCTCCCTTCCTGTGAGGACTTTAAAACAATAATGTAGATACCTTTTAAAATAATACAGCTGGAATATCATGATTAATTCATAATAAGAGAAAGTAAATTAATTAAAACCACTGGCTCACTTTTTTACATACAGATTGGCAGGTGTTAAAAAGCACGCACGAGCAAATGTACGTTGAGGTATGTTCGTCACAAAAACATCAGTAATAGCAAAGATTGGAAGTGACCTAAACACCCATGGCTGGGGAAAAGGTTATATAAATTATAGTACGTTCAGACAATGGAACACTAAGTAACGGCAAAGAGTCTAGGCAGTGCTATAGAAGGGAAATTTTCAGGCTAAGTTGTTAATAAAGGTGCAAAATGATTTATTATGCTAGCATCTGCATAAAAAAGAGGAGGAAGTATATACACACAAAATATATGTGTCTATGTATTCACAAAAAGGATATATTTAAATTAAAAAATGTGTTAACAGAGGTGCCTATGGGAGGAAAAAAGTGGAGGGCAGGGAGACGTGAGTGGAAGAGATATTTACTCTCCCACTCACTACTTTTTCACTTTTTTAAACCATGTTCATGTATATTTTTAAATGAAGAAAATTAACCATTTTCTTATTCTAATTGTTCTCTGTCCTACTTCCTTTTCTTCATTAATCTTAATGAGAAAGGAAGGAAAGAAGGAAGGAAGGGAGGGAAGGAGGGAGGGAGGATCACTCTTACTCCCACCACACAGGGAAAGCCAACATTAACTTTCAGGGTTAATATTTTGGCATATTGACATTACCATTCAGTCTTTTTTCTCCACGTAAATATTTCTCTGCCTTTTTAAATTAAGAAAAAAAGGCTTCATGTTGCACATACGCTTGTATCTCCTGCTTTGTTCTCTTAATGCATCAGTTTTTTTGTGTCACTGAATATTTTTCTACAATATGATGTTTTAATGCTATATTGTACTCCAGAGCATGGATATCCTACAAATTATCCAATTGCTCCCTTGGATCCCTAGGCAGGCAGAGCGATTGCTGAGAGCTGAAAACGTGTGGACTATAATAATGAAACTGATTTTTGTGTGTGACTTGAGGTAGGAGTTTCTTTCCCTTGTAGTCAACTTCATTCATGGAGAGTTAACACAGCTCTCTCTACTTTCTCACAACAAGTGTACCTCCCTTAGCTGAAATCACGCATGGAATATTTTATTTGTAAAGAAGCCTTTTGCAGAAGGAATGAGTACCTGGAAAACAATGCGGGGCATTAAAACTATTTTGCAAATGATTTACTCACGATTATGACATCAATTAGACGAAGGTTATCTTTTTAAATGTTAAATTGAAGAGGTTATCTTTTTAAATGTTAAAATATAGGAACATGTTCCTCTGATTTTACAGAAGGCATAATAAAGTTAGAGTAAATTTTTCCAGAAACCAGAACATTTGCAGGGCAGAAATGCTGGGAGAAATAGAGCGTGTTTATCAAACAATGCAAATAAGGTTAGCCGTGGTTTTCAGCGTATGAAAACAACACGACAAATTCTTGTGTTTAACAAAGGCACTTCAGCCATTTGTTCACAAAGCACAATTCCATACAAGGCCAGGTTTATGAAGGTATAAATGGAAAGGAAGTCGATAGACTTAAATTCCCTCTTTTCTACAGCATCTAAACCCCACACACTTGAAGGAACGCTAAGCTCCTCAGGACCATCTCAGCAAGTGGGACTTGAGCAGATCAGACCCTGTCCTTTTGTTTGCAGACTTGAAAGGTTGAGGAGGTGCCTCTCCAGTGAGCACAGTGATGCCCTTGGGGCTAACTTGCCAATCCATAATAGAAATCATTATGAAAATAAGACATTTTTAGAAACTTGATATCGCAATCAACATTTTCATATATATTAAACTTGACCCAACTGGTTGTAGATCTTTTGATGTGTTTCGCACCTTAATGTATGTTATACATTCAACAAATATTTATTCAGTGTTTGGTGCCAGACACCCTTTCAGCTCTGGGGTTATGAAGATGAAAAGAGCATGGTCTTACATTCTCAGGGCAGGGGCTGTCAGTAAAATAAATAAGCCAACAAAAAAGCTAACTACAACCAAAAGCAACGAGTGCTATGAAAGAGACAAATATGAGCTGAGGTTTAGAAAAACCAAGGGACACCTCCTCTAGGAAGGCAGCCAGGGAGGAATGCTCCAGAGAGGTGATGCTTCAGCTGAGATCATCCCCGGAACACACGGGGGAGCCAAGCTTGGGATCGTGGGAGGAAGGACAAACCAAGGAGAGAGCGCAGCCTCCAAGGGCTCTGAGGACAGATAAGACTTGGTATATCTGAAGAATAGAAAGAAGACAAGCACGGCAGAGCATGCTGATGTAGGAGGAGAAAAAGATGAGGCTGAAGACTCAGGGGCAGGGGCTCCTACACAAGATCTTGTGGGCCATAAATCGGGATTTTTTTTTCAGGGTGTGATAGTGATAAAGTAATAATGCTTTACTAAAGGTCCTGTGCCAGAAGTTAAATAAACTCACAAGTCGGTGAATTGTTTTACTTTAATAATAATGATATGAGAGGGTTTATTTTAATGACAACTCAGGAAGATGACAGGGTCATGTAGCCAAATCTAATGAGAAAAAAATGGGTCAGGCTAGGGTGATCGCACGTACCAGTTTGCTCAGAAGAGTCCCAGGTTGCATCTATATTCTCAGCATTACTTTGGTGTAGGATTTGTCTCAAGTACTTCATTTTTCAGTGAAGTGTTTTTATTAGTAGTTGCGTTAAAATGAGCCAGAATGGGTTGGGCAGACGGCCACTTTATACATCCAGCTTCTGCCATAGTCTCAGTGAGTAGCATATGAGATGCTTGGGTGATGTTGAATTTTCACTCTAATGTATGGGAAGATCTGAAAACAATCAGCAATGACCCATTTCTCTTTTCCCAGCTCTTCCCAGAAGCGAGGGAGCTGATGTTTCCTTGTCAGGGCCACCGTGCAGGGCTCCCGCTGATAAAATGAAGTGTAGCAGTCATGAGTTGCTAGGGACAAATAATCCCTTCCAGTCTCAGGTGGTGGTGGGAGAAATGTTCTGCTTGCTGACCCTGCCAGCCACCTGGTGTATCAGCTTGTGACATTCTGTGTAGATGTACAAAGTCACCAAGTCATCGACTCACCAGATTAATGGGAAACATGTCAAATTATGGGTTAGGTATGTACAGATTACGCCCAGGAAACAGAACGTGAGCAGTCCTGCCTAGAACTCATTGTGTAATGTGAATGCTGTGGTGCCTTGGCCAATTCCTGAATGGTGTAAAGCCACGACTGCTTATTTTATTGTTTGACAATGCTTTTTTATTTTTCAATAGATGCTTTCAATAGCAATGACCTCAAGGAAATGAGTTGAATGGAAACCTAAGTACAAAAGTTCCATTGCACAAGAAAGTTAGTTAAGAAATTAAATCTTGCACAAAATGTAAACATCTACCATCACTTATGGGACCATAGTGATATCACTAACCACTTGCAAGTACGGAGATATAAATCTCCTGGAGAATCATCAGATTCGACCTCAAATGTTAATAATTTAAGAAGATTGGAATTGACAACAATAGTTGAGCAGGTGGAGCTTCAGTAAGTCTATCTACACAACCCCTTTTGAAGCATGTCTTTGGATTTAGAGCAAATGATCACTGTCCTATTTTAATTTTGTTCTTCTTTAGTTCCAAGTTTGCTCATGTACATACACTTGTAAAGTGAGAGCTGAAAATTACTCCATTAGTATATAAGGAATTTGCCAAACTATGAAATGATGCCAATTTTATATCAATGTCATCAGGTGATTGGCATAAAAATACAGCTAACTCTAATAGTTGAACGTTTTCATTCAATTTTTCCTGCGATCAAAGTGAAACTTTTAGCATTTTATTTTGTTGAAAGTAAAACATCCTTCAGAATGGCTAACATTAACAACTCAGGCAACAACAGATGTTGACAAGGATGCAGAGAAAGAGAATCTCTTTTGCACTGCTGGTGGGAATGCAAACTGGTGTAGCCACTCTGGAAAACAGTATGGAGGTTCCTCAAAAAATTAAAAATAGAACTACCCTATGACCCAACAATTGCACTACTGGGTATTTATCTGTGGGATACAGGTGTGCTGTTTCGAATGGACACATGCACCCCAATGTTTATAGCAGCACTATCATCAATAGCCAAAGTATGGAAAGAGCCCAAATGTCCATCGATGGATGAATGGATAAAGAAGATGTGGTATATATATACACAATGGAGTATTACGCGGCAGTCAAAAAGAACGAAATCTTGCCCTTTGCAACTACGTGGATGGAACTAGAGGGTACTATGCTAAGTGAAATTAGTCAGTCAGAGAAGGACAAATAGCATATGACTTCACTCATATGAGGACTTAAAGACACAAAACAGATGAACACAAGGGAAGGGAAACAAGAATAATATAAAAACAGGGAAGGGGACAAAACATAAGAGACTCTTAAATATGGAGAAGAAACAGGGTTACTGGAGGGGTTGTGGGAGGGGGGCATGGGCTAAATGGATAAGGGGCATTAAGGAATCTACTCCTGAAATTGTTGTTGCACTATATGCTAACTTAGATGTAAATGAAAAAAAGAAAAGAAAGTAAAACATCCTCAATTATTGTGAATGCTCTTATAAATTCAGTTCCAGAGTTCAACACGAAGGATTATATTATTGCTTTTTGCAGCCACAATATGCTTACAAATTTTGGTGGTATATAGACTTGTGGAAAAAAAACAATGCACTTAGTAAATCGAAACTATGAGGCAGAAATGTCCTGAAATTGATTGCCATGCACATGATTCATAAATGCATTCAAACAAGCTGTGATATTCTACCGACTGTATCAGAAACTGTATTATCAACATTTACAAATATTTTTACAAATACACAGATAAAATTACTGAACTACATAATTTTCATGAAGACACGGATGTTGAAGCAAGAAAATACTTTAGTCTGGCAGTCTGTGAATTTACTCTTTGTGTCCAATATTAACTAGATTTTAGAAACAGTGGAGTCTAACAAGTGCCCTATGATAGCATTGAGCATTTTTTGTAAGTGTATCCTTTAAATTTTTGGTTGCATTTTGTTCAAAATCAGTTGCAAATCTCTAATGAAAGTGATGAATGGAGCACTCCCAAACTTCAGCTTTTACATTCTAGCAAATTGCAATCATTGAAAATAAAGCTTGCAAACAGGAAGATAATGAAAATAAGCCATACAAAAACAAGGGAAGAACTGAACAAAATAAAGAAGGAAACTTTAAATGGTTTACAAGATTTAATTTTAAAATTCCATAGCTATACTTTGGACTATTTGACTTAACATGAAGAAATATTTGATGGACCTTTTATTTTTAATTGCCTGAATTTGTATTCTGTACCACAATAGAATGAAATGGAAAATGTCCATATTTCTGCAGCACCTATATTCGTTAAACCACTTCTGAATAAAACTACCTTATAAGTTCAATATTATAATAAAACTAATCTGCAACTCAAAAAAAATTTTAACTGTATAGCTTTAATTATTTTTAACAATCTCTTTTATTCTTTTTTGCTTTCCTCATTCATTCTTAAAAATGTCCCAGACTGGAGTGCCTAGGTGGCTCAGTAGGTTAAGGGTCTGACTTCAGCTTAGGTCATGATCTCCCTGTTCGTGGGTTCAAGCCCCTTGTCAGATTCTCTGCACTGAAAGCATGGAGCCTGCTTCAGATCCTGTCTCCCTCTCTCTCTGCCCCCCTCCCCACTTGCATTCTCTCTCTCTTTCTCTTTCTCTCTCTCTCCATCTCTCTCAAAAATAAACTTAAAAAAAAAAATGTCCCAGGGTGCCTGGGTAGCTTAGTTGGTTAAGCATCCAACTTCGGCTCAGGTCATGATCTTGAGGTTAGTGAGTTCGAGCCCCGCATCAGGCTCTGTGCTGACAGCTCAGACCCTGGAGCCTGCTTCAGATTCTGTGTCTCTGTCCCTCTCGGCTTCTCCCCCTCTCATGCTCTGTCTCTCTGTCTCTCTCAAGAATAAATACACATTTAAAAAAAAATTTTTTTTTAATGTCCCAGTCTGTATGATAAATAAGATAATCACCCTAGCCAGGGCAGTGTCTCCTGGCAGGAATGAGTCTAAAGTGCAGGGACTGAAATTTCTGGGTTACCAAGCCAGCTGGGAGCCCCTCCATGGAAGTCAGGCCTCAGGAGCACACATGCTCAGCTCCTACCTGGTCTCAGGCTTTCTGCATTTAAAGCATCCTTCTACTAAAGCTTCCCTCGGTGCGTGGCTCTATCACAAAGAGGAGGTCAAGAAATACTGGTCAACCTTTGTCTCTGCAAGGCTGGGCTATAAATCTACAGTAGATACAGGTCACATACCCTTGAGTCTCATTAATTAAAGAGCAGGTGGTAGGCAGAGCTGTGTTCCAGTATCAGATCTCCATGCAAGTAAAGAGAATGAAAGAAAGTATGCCAACGAAAAGCACGTAGGAATCCCACGAAAACCCAATTTTGAAAACATGAGCAAAAAAGGATTTTGAAAAAAGGCCAACTATAAGAAAAAAAAAATTAATCACGGGAGCGCATTGCTGATCCTTGCTGAGAGCTTCTGACCTGAGTTTGGAAGCAATTAAGGACAGTGAGGAAAACATAACTTCCCTCTTGAGCCATTTCACTTATTCAGAATGTCTCGCCCCACAAATCACACATGACTCCAACGTTTTCTCCACTCCAAGAAGTCAGAAAGTCTTCCACGGAGTGGAATCGTACGTCCTGCTCTGCCCTGAAATAGTAGAGTTCAAAGGTTCTTTCCGCTTCGCATTTCTCACGGTTTCTGTCTCTCCGATAGATGAGTCATGATTCTTATGAAGGAAAACAGAAATTAGCTAAAGTAAAATATTCAGGGAAGTCAGATAAATCACATCTAAGTCCTATTTTTAAAGAAAAGGAAAGATCCAATACACCCTTAATCAAGTCATGTCTACAAAATTATCCCAACTTCCTTTAAAATATGACTTCAGAGACATTATTTTTCCACACTTTCCATAACATGGTCCAAACAATTTCTGCACCTTTGTGTCCTCCTCTTGTGTGTGTGTGTGTGTGTGTGTGTGTGTTTATGTTTGAGAGAGAGAGAGAGAGAGAGAGAGAGAGAGAGAGAGAGAGAGATTGTGTGTGTGTGTATTTATGTTTGAGAGAGAGAGAGAGAGAGAGAGAGAGAGAGCGCACCATGAAGAGGGGCAGAGAGCAAGAGGGGGGGAATGAGAGGATCCCAAGCAGGCTCCATGCTGACAGCAGAGAGATGGACACGGGGCTCAAATTCATGAACTGTGAGATCATGACCTGAGATGAAGTCGCCGAAGTGGGATCTGAACCGACTGAGTCACCCAGGCACCCCGTGTCCTCCTAACTCTTAATCATGAACTTTCACTGTTGTCATCTGGCCTCCTCACGGTTTGTCCTCACTTAGGCCATACTTCTCTCTCCCTGACTGGAAGCCCTGCTCCTGACAATTTCGATTCCACCTCAATACTACCCTTTCTGCAAGTATCAACTCCGATCTTTTCCACCACAAAGTCTTCTCAGCCTACTCCTGCTCAGAGGGATTTTTCATTTTGGGAAATTTATGCCACTTTTTAACTTCACTTCTGGTGAAGTCTGGCAGTCCTATTTCCTTACACCATCTACGTCATTTCTTAGGGTGGTTTGTGAAGACAGAATGAGATGACACAGACACCCATGACAGGCCATGGTAATTATCAGTGTCTGCCTTTGCGCTGGGGAGAGACTGATACCGTGGAGGGACAGAGTAATATTGTGGAGAGAGTTTTTTCAGTCTGTCAGCATTGGATTCTAATATCATTTTACCTCCTGAGCTTGTAAAATAGGGATAGTAATTCCTGTCTCCTACAGTTGTGTGAAGACCAATGAAGAGAATGGGGGCAGAACTCCTGCGGGCCCTCATTCATTCAGGTGTTTTTCCCCCTTACTGCCTCAGTGGTTATTCATTCATCCACTCATTCCCTATTTGTTGAGGGCTTGGGATGCAACTGTGAATGAGGCATAAACAGTTTCCTCTCCCTTGACCTGACAGTGGCAGTGCTATAAAGAAGACGCTTGTGATGCCCTTAGGAAGGGCATCTGATCCAGACTTGGGAGGTCAGGAAAGCCACGAGCTGAGGGAGGAAAGGAAAGCTGTGTGTCCCAGGTAGAGGCACTTTTATATTATTTAATTTTTATACTTGCATTGTTTATCTTCTGCAAGTTTAACAATCAGCTCTTGTGAGCCTGTACAAGTCAGCTCTCGGATGCTGCTGCTTCTATGGGAAGAGGTCACCTGAGGCTGATAGAACATCCCAGAATATTCCCTATGGTAGAGGCATGTTAAGCATGTTACTGAATTCCAATAAAAGGCTATCAGCATTTAGCTAACAAACAAGCACTTGCTGACTTCGCTCTGAATAAAGAGAAACGGCTAATTCTTGTTGACCACAGTTCAAATCTCAACACCAAAAAGTTTTTAAAATGAGAGAGAGAGCTGTCCTAATGACCCGGTCAGCTCAAACATTCTAACAATTTATGATGCTGTGCTCCAACTCCTGTGTATGCATCTTGGCCTCTCTGAGTGTCCATTCCATCATCTATAAAATGGGGAGAAAGAATGACTTATGAGATGGTTCTGAGGAAATAAAATTACAGTGGTGGTTTGCCAGAAACAACCCAGTGTCCATCAGCAGATGAAGGGATAGACAAATCCTAGCTTATGGTATCATGGCACATACAGTGACAAAAAAATGAACTCTTGGGGCGCCTGGGTGGCTCAGTCGGTTAAGTGTCCAACTTCAGCTCAGGTCATGATCTCGCAGCTAGGGAGTTTGAGCCCCGTGCTGGGCTCTCAGAGCCTGGAGCCGGCCTCAGATCCTATGTCTCTCCCTCTCTCTCTCTCTCTCTCTCTCTCTCTCTCTCGCTCTCTGCCCCTCCCCCACTCACACACTGTCTCTCTCTCTCTCAAAAATAAATAAACATTAAAAAATTAAAAAAAAAAAGAAATGAACTCTTGATATATGCAACATGGAGAAACCTCAAAATCATTATACTGAGTTAAGGAAGCCAGATTAAAAAGCGCCTATACCATGTGAAACATTTTTACAAAATTCTAGAAAATGCAAACTAATAAACTAACAATGCAGATTCCTGGTGAGGGATGTAGGAGAAGGATTACAAAGGAACAAGGAGATCTGTTTGGAAATGGAAATGTTTGTTGTCTCAGTTGTGGTAGTGGTTCCGTGGATGTATACATGTGTCAAGACTTATCAGATTGCCTTTAAAATACAGGTAGCTTATGATATGTGGGTTACACACCAATATGCTATTAAAAATAGACCAGATCAAGAAGCAGTGTTTGGCTCCATGATTCTGAATCATAGTGAATCTCAACATTTAAGAGGACGCTAACAGTTATGAATCAGTTTTCCTTAGCCATGCTTTCCCACTGTGAAGGGAATGCACAGTTTTCAAACAGCGCAGGCCCTTGTCACGTCTCATGAGATCAATTCTCATGATGGGGGATCATAAGCTATTATGTGTCAAATACTCAGATACTGTGAGAAGCTTGTAGTAGGTGTTCATTGTCTTAATTTCATGGCTAAACATCCTGCGAACCCATCCCTTCTCATGGCTCTCCCCACCTTTTACACAAGTTGAGCAGATACTTGTGCAATCTGCTGTTTTCTAAAGTCACAGACCTAGTTTCCGGGAAAGTAAAACAAAAAACCATACATGACTAAGCTAAGTGACAGAATTGGCAGCGGTCGGTGTTTCTAATGATCCATGCCACTCAATTATTTACATGCATATATTATATATTAATTATGGTTGTCTGAACAGGCAGGCAGCCCCATGGGAGCAGAGCAGAACCTGGGGGCAATTACACACTTGGAAGTCAGTGGGCCTGATAAGTCCACACATCCGTTCTGACTTTATAGGACTCCTGCAAGTTATGGAGTTCAGGGGCTGGGGCCAAGCTCAGAAAGGCAGAGTTGGAATAGTTAAGTCAGGGACCCAACCAACTGGGCCCGAGGGCTGAGTTTCAGAGTGGTGCTTGCTCCTGAGGAGGACGGCTGTGGTGAGCCTCTCATCAGAGTGAGAGAGACTCTCTGATGACCACTTCCAATGACAGTGGCACATCGACTATGGATAAGATTAAGCCTAGACCAGTTGTCGAGCTGGAGATGAATTAAGGCCTGAAGTATGATAGTAGTGGCAGGGATGGAGAGAATATCTGTAGGGAATATTGGTACGAAATGGGGAAGGAGAGGGAGGAGCGTAAAGAAATTTCCCCTTCTCTGCTGAGAAGCAAATGGGGAGGTTGATAGACATACGAACTTCCCAGCCACACCCCGGGAGATTCTGATGTAGTAAGTCTGGAGTGGGACCCAGGAATCTGTGTATGTCATTCTTACTACAGGAAGATGACTTCTAAGTCTTTGGCTTGGGCTATTGGATAGAAGGAGTGTAATTCAGTTTTAGCTGATAAGGTTGAAATGCCTTTGGAACAATACAGTAACGGTGACTGAATCTTTTGAGCCTTTACACCAGTGCTTTATAGGTACTGTTTAATTTAATCCACACGACATCCTCATGAGGGAATTACTATTATCAGGCCCATTTTGTAAATGAGTAAACTGAGTAATAGAGACATTAAATCATTTGCCATTATTTACACAGATACTAAAGGACAGATCTGGGTTTTAAACCCAGGCACACCTAACTCCAAAGCCTTTGTTCTTTGCTCTAGTGGCTGCTGAGTCCATTTATACCCAAGCAGTAAGTAGCGCCTGAGCTGAATCACAGGTCGGGCTGGAGACAACGATTTGAAATGAAAATTTGTTTTAGATTGCCCAAGGAGGGCCTGCGGAGAGAGGAGAGTATTTGGCCAAAGATGGAGCTGTGTTCCTGTTTTCAGAGATGGGCAGTGGATGAAAAGGCCTTGAGAACCAGAGACGTTCAAGGAGAACCTGGAGAGATGGGAGTTTTATACACTAAGCAAGTTGAGTTGCCAGAGAAGTAAATTTAAACACAGCAGAGAGCTCCAGTAGACAAGTTATCCACTGAACACGGCCAAAGACGGGTAATTTTTGACCCTGCCTAGGACGGTGGGGGAGAGGCTCCGGCCATGTCTCTGCAGATTGAGGACCAAGAAAGAGATGAGGAAGTGGAGACAGCGAAGGAAGGCCAGTTTTCCAAGAGGCTCGGCTATGACGAAAAACCCTGGACAGATCTGCACAAGATGTTACTTGTGTCCGTCTCTGAGTAGCAGGATTATAGGTAACTTTCATTTTCTGACTTCTTTTTTTTTTCTTTCTCAGGCTGTATCGTTTTAACTGAGAGGAGCAGGGCTCCAGGAGGGCAAGTTGCAGGGAACAGGTTTGCCTGGATGTGAGGAGAAAAACGTCGGCCCCACCCTTACCTAGGAACAGACAAACTACAGGAACTTTTTGAAAAGAACATGCAGCATTTAAAAAAAAAAAAAATCGGGGCACGCCTGGGTGGCTCAGTCGGTTGAGCAACCGACTTCAGCTCAGGTCATGATCTTATGGTCTGCGATTTCGAGCCCCACATCGGGCTCTGTGCTAACAGCTCAGTGCAGAGCCTGCTTCAGATTCTGTGTCTCTCTTACTCTCTGCCCCTTGCCCATTCATGCTGTCTCTATCTCTCATAAATAAATAAATAAATAAATAAATAAATGAATAAATAAAATTTAAAACTTAAAAAAATCTTTTTTAATTTCAACTTTAAAGATTCATCATGTATTGACTATACACCTTCAATAGGAAAATTATTTAAGGAGAAAAATAAGGACGTTTGGGGTTCAAGAGCAGAAAGGACACACAGTCATGGCTAGAGGGGCCTGCAAGAGTCTTTCAAGTTGGGGGTACTTGTGCCTGTTTACAGCCCCAGGGAAAGGAGCCTGGGAATGGAAAGATCCTGGTTGGATCAGGCTATCTTAGATGTGATAAGGCTGAGAAAACTGGGGCCTGGCTGGCGAGAGAGGAAGCCAGACTTCAGGGAACAAGAGCATCTCCTTGTCACCCATCACTTGTGGATAGTCCATCACATTTTCAGCTTCTGCTTCCCGTCTGGTTTCCACATGTTTATATAAAGTGTTTTCGGTACAAAACGGATCTTTTTGTAATGTGATCTCTTTGACTTAATATTGTAGCTTTTTAGTACGCCATTAAATATTATTTTAAAGTAATATGTTAACACCTAATAATCCCTTATGTAGATGGTACGTTTTGGGGCTAATGAAACATGTATTCCGAATGCTTTCTAGAAAAATTATATCAATTCCTTTCCCTTCAGGAATAGATCAGTCCCACTTCACCGTATTTTTACAACCTGTGGTGTTATCAATTTTTTCGTCCTTGGGGCGCCTGGGTGGCGCAGTCAGTTAAGCGTCCGACTTCAGCCAGGTCACGATCTCGTGGTCCGTGAGTTCGGGCCCCGCGTCGGGCTCTGGGCTGATGGCTCAGAGCCTGGAGCCTGTTTCCGATTCTGTGTCTCCCTCTCTCTCTGCCCCTCCCCCTCCCCCGTTCATGCTCTGTCTCTCTCTGTCCCAAAAATAAAAATAAACGTTGAAAAAAAAAATTAAAAAAAAAAAATTTTTTTTTCGTCCTTGCCAATTTGATAGGGAAAATAGGATGCAGAGTTATTGATTTTAATTTGCATTTCTTTGGTTATCTTCAAGGTTAGCCATTTTTATGGGTTTATTAGTCATGTATATTTCCACTCTGAAATAGTCAGGTCCTTTTTTTCTTTTGTTTGTTATGATCATCTGTTTTTATTAACTTGAAATACATTTTAAAATATTAAATATGTTAATATTTACCTGCCATCTGGATCCTAGGTTTTTAATTTAAAAAATTTTTAAATAAAATACAAAAATAAACACAAAATAAGTATTTTTTTTTCTGGGAACGGCCAAACCTCTATAGTTACTCTGATATTATATCTGCATGTTGCAGTGATCAATGACAATACCTGTAAGTATTTACACATGTTCTTCTTTGTTGAGGACATGTTTTAAATGCCAGCAGGCATCAGCAGCAGCATCATTATTTCATGCTTCAGTATCTACCCCAGGTATTCTTTTCCTTATTTCTCACTGGCATTGAAGATTTTCTACTATTATTATTGTATGGCATTTCACTAATGCCACTAGAAAGTCACTTTCTTCATGGAATGCCAAGGGTTGAGAGGTGAGCAGCAGATGAGCTGTGTGGTTTGTCTATGAAACGTCTAATTCTTTCAGTGAATTAAAACAGGAAGAAAAGCAGCATTTCATAGTGATTAAGAAGGGCTACGAGCTTTGGAGTCAGAAAGCCCACGGTCCCTGGTTACTAGCTGGCAGGGCATCCTCGGACCATGGCGCCTCTCTGAATTTCAGTTTCTTTCTCTGTGAAACGGGAATGCTCGGTCTTACAGGTTTTCGTGAGAGTTCAATGAAAGGATGCATGTGCAGTGTTCAGTCCCAGGCCTGATACACGGCAAGCACCCCATAAATGGCTCCGTTCTTGGGATCATCTAATGCGATGCCAAAGCAGAGTGTCTTCCTGTGTTAGGTTACACTGTGATTCTACTTTTCCAGCATCTTTATCAAATCCTTACAACCATGAGCCCTCTTTTTATTTTTTTTAACGTTCATTTATTTTTGAGACAGAGAGAGACAGAGCATGAGTGGGGGAGGGGCAGAGAGAGAGGGAGACACAGAATCTGAAGCAGATTCCAAGCTCTGAGCTGTCAGCACAGAACCCGACACGGGGCTCGAACCCATGAACCACGAGATCATGACATGAGCTGAAGTCAGAAGCTTAACCAACTGAGCCACCCAGGAGCCCCACAACCATGAGCCCTCTTAAATTCTGCTCTCTGTAGACTTAACTTTGATCTTTTTATGGAACTGTGATAAAATATTACAAAGAGAACCAGAAAGCGATTATTATTGTCTGGTCATAGCCTAGTGACAGTTTTTCTGATAAAGGACCTAGATGAAGTGATTAGCTACCCACTTAACAATGGAAGCAAAAAAAAAAAGAAAAAAAGGTATTACTGTGATCAAATAAATTAGTGTTTGCATGATGAACTTCCAAATATTCAAAGCTACCAAGGAACTTAGCTATAGATGGGTATGGGGAAGTCAATACAAAACGGCACAGTTGCTTTTATCTGTCCATGAGGTGGAGAAGAAATGTCTGGGATGGATCCCCATAGCAATGGCTGATGGATGGAGAAGTACTTGTTCCCGCATAAAAATCCAACATTAGATGTCTCACGGCATATTGTGGTTGCTTCAAATACAGGAATGAGCAACCAGATTTTGATCAGTGAGCTTGATTTGAATTCTTTCAATGAATTGAAATGGTACTAAAATTGGAGTTCAAAACAAAATTCATTCTCTCCTTTCTCGACTTCTCAAATTGCTAAAGTATAAGAGAAAACTTCCTGGCCGGCTTGCTTTCAGAATCTAGAAAATGGAAATAGGAGGCAAACTCGGGATCTTCTTGCAGAAACAAAAGCCATCTCTCAATTGTACTGCAGTCCTGGTCGTTCACAAGCAAATGCTGCTCATTCTCACCCTTTAATCCAACTCGCATCTTGCCTCCATGGTCTTGCCTCGGAGGCCTCCCCCTTTGGTTCTCAGTAGCTCCTTGTCCCCCACTTTCTGCTTGGTTCTCATATTTAAACATTCAAAATTGCTTATTTGTGTCACACCCCTGCATCATCTGTCCCTTTTCTAGGAACGGAAGTCCCATGAGGGCAGGAGCACACGCCTTAGCACCATTTACCCCAGCACCCAGCTCGGGGTCCAGCCCAACGCAGGCTCAGTGTACCTCCTGCAGGCACACTTGTGGACTAAGACACCTTCCAAGGTAAGCTAACAGTTCAAATCAATGATCTCCAGGTTGACTCTCCTCTTCTCATGCTGGCTCCCCTTTGTATTTGATGAGGACACATACTTGAAGTTTCTCCAGACATGCTCAGTTCAGGCCTTTATCAGTTCTCCATCAGTCTACTAACTCTCTCGTGGGGTCTCTGGGAGGGTAAATGGAACGCTAGGCAGTAATGTGGTTACCTCTTCTCTCCTTACTCCATACTAGAATTTTCTCCGAAAGTGAGTAAATACATAGCTATACTAGGGTATCTTCATGCCTTCATTTGCTCAATAAAGATAAAGCTAAAGATAATAGCTCATTGACAAATAAAAATAAAAATTTAAGTGGCATCTTTGTGATATTCACCTGAACTAGAGCCTGAGGATATCTGTCTCTCTCTCTCTCTCTCTCTCTCTCTCTCTCTCTCTATATATATATATATATATACTTCCTTATCTGTCCAATTTCACAGGACCTCCAGAGAAAGCCTTTGCTTCAAAGCTTGCCTTTGTTCCCCCACCCCCATAAATACCAGGGCTTTCCTTTAATCTACACCATTCAGCCTCAGGCCAGCATGCTTGGGCTTTGGGAGCTCACCGGGGGCAAAGCTTTATTGTTTTTTAGGTAACAAAACTAATACAAGTTCATGGCTACACAGAAACATGGTAGCACAGGAAAAACACAGGAAAATGCCAATCAGGTAAATACGAATGCTGAAAGAACTGCCTTTTCATGAGAAAAGCTAACAAGCACCAACATTCTTCCAGGAGCTTTTTTCCCCCTATGGACTTATTTATCTAAGTACAGAAATAGCAATGACTCATTTCAAAGGGAAACATCTTTAATCTGTCACAAACATTTACTTTTTTTTAAAAGAGGCAACATTTTTGTTAGAGTAGGAGGAGAAAGATGATTTCGTGGTTCAGTTCATTAGCTATAACCCAGCAATTAGGACAGGCTTGGTTCAATAATTATTTGTTTGAATGAATGAATGAAAGCAAATAACATCACTCTGAAAAACAAGATAATTGCTCTATATTGAGAATGTCCATTTGGCCACGTATCTTCTGCCTTTGTCTAAGATTTCCCTCTGTGCAACATACGGGCAATTCTTCTGAAGTATTGACTCCCTGTTGGGGGAAGTTTTGAAAAGTGCTTTGGAGTCTTTACGGTGAGCATGTCCAGGGTCTCCAGCCAAAGATTATGGTGTTTAATGGAAAAAGCTAAGCCAGAGATGAGCCCAGATCTTTGTTTATTCAGAAATAAACAAAATCTTTGAGTTTGTGGCCTGATCAGAATATAAAAGAATAAAAAGCTGTCCGTTTGAATTCCCAAAGGTTTAGCCTTCCGGTTGAGTGTTGTCTATTTTTAAAGCGTGTGTGCAGTGGGGTGGGAGACTGAAAGAACACCATGTGTCTCCTGCCATCATCCATATAGAATTTCTACCAAGAGGTATTTCATCTGAATCTAATTGTGGGAAACAATCAGACAGATCCAGATCGAGGGGCATTCTGGCCTGGACTCTTAAAACATAAGCGAGCACGTATATGCGAACCACCAGGAATTGCAGGAGAATTTAGAGATGCCATTTTTTTCTATTGCCTCCTGATTTCCACTGTCTAGATTATGAAAGTGAGCTAGCCAGGAAGTAGACTCTTTTGCTCTGGAAATTAAATTAATTTAATATAGATCATGGCAAAGTCCTACTCATTACCTAATTAAGAGGAACATCTCTCCTTGAGTAAAATTGGTTGACCTCATTATCTTAGACCAGAAGCCCTAAGAGAATGCAGCTGCCCCTAGAATATATATTCCTGAGCTAATGAAATAAAAGCCAGAGTCACACTGTGCAATTTGAAGTTTTCTCTTTTTTACTCCCAATCATCTCACCTCTCTCAGGCATGTATTACCTGATAAGGTACTGACATTTTGAAGTTTTTCTCTACTCTGTCAAGCACTGCTGTGCAAAGTGGTCCTATGAATGAAGGTGATTTTGGTTTGGGGGACATTTGAGATGTGGTCTTCTCATAAGGCAAAGGAGGCAGCCACCAGTTCTAAGATATATTCACCGTCAGAAGTCTAGAGAAGAGCAGGAGGCACCTTTCTTAAATTAAGCCTCTCATCCTACCATTGCCTTTGGAAAACCTGCCGTTCCATTTTAACACTCAGAAATATAAGCAAGGAGTCAAAGCTAATCACAGAGTTTGGTTGGCTGGATTGGGTTTATATTATATATTTTGTGAGTCAATTGATTCAGTCTGTCCTTATTGAGTCCTTGCTATATTTGGGAATTCTAGAAGACACAGTAAGAGGGTAGAGGTCACTGATGGGGGGCTGGGAGGTCATTAAGCAGCTAGTATCTAATTATCTAATTAGCTACTTAATTTGAATTGAAAGGAGGGCTAAAAAGGAGGAATATATTGTGCTGTGAGAGCACAGGACAGAGGGTCTAACCCCTTCTGGGGAACGCAGCAATGCATCAGTATTGACCAGGGTTCTGAAGTAGGAGTAGGAGTTGATCCAAAGGAGGGTGATGGGCAGGGGAGGGTATTTCCTGAGAGAAGCTAAGTGGTGGGTCCCAGGGTGCTTTGGGGCACCTGGCAAGTGGAGGTAAATAGAGATCAGAGGCTCCAAACCTTGCAAGTAGGTTCAAGTTCTGCCAGGTTTTAATCCTGACAGCAATGGGATGCCACGGAATGGTTTACACAGATGAGAGACGCTGCACAATAGGAGCCTGGGAACATTTAGAAAACATTTAGTTCTCTGCATAAAACTGTGTATGCCATTCAGATTACTTCCTTGGGATATATTCCTAAGTGGAAAATTATTTAGGTCGGAGAGAAGGTGAAGTGGTTTTATTGTTGTTGTTTTTACTTTCATTGTGGAAATTTTTACACACATTAAAAAAATGGAGAAAATAGCAAAACGAATCCCCATGTAACCATTTCCCAGCTTCAACAATGATGGGTATATAACCAGTCATTTTTCATCCACACTCCTATGCAAACACACCCAATCTCCAATGGATAATTTTGAAACAAATTCTAGACATTATTTCATCTGTAAATACTTCAAAATGTATTCTAAAATACAAAAAAGACTTTTTGTTTTTAGCCTTCACTATAATACCATAATTACATCTAATAATAATAATTCTTTAATATGGCCAAATATTCATATAGAGTGGCGTCAAGATTTTAAATGCCTTGGATGCACATTATTAATCTGCTTCTTGGAAAGTCTAAAATTCTATTTTCACCAATCATGTTGAGACTGCTCACTGTACTTCCATCAAAATTGTATGTTATTTTTCTTACCTTTACCAATTTAATAAATGAAAAATGGTATCTTGTGAATAGTGAAATTTGCATTTCTTTTATTACCAGTGAGGCTGAACATTTTTTTAAAAGCGTATGAATTATTTATGCCTCGTCTTTTGCACACTGTCCACTCCTGGCCTTTGAGCATTCAGCAGCTGGAATCTTAATGTTTTACTGAGACATTTGCATGAACTTTTGTTAGAAATGTGGTGAGTCTTTTTCCCATGTGCTGCTTGGTAGAAACTTAGCGCTGTCAGGAACCTTAGAATGTCATTGAAGGAAAAAAGAAAGAAATCTGAAATTTAAAACCCTCCCAGAGTCATCCAGCCCCACATCCACCCTCTCCTTCAATAGTTTGCCTGAACCACTCCTGCCACTTCTCTGGCAAGATGCTAATCTGGCTTCTGTTTAAGCATTTCTAGTAATGGAAATTGTCAATGTTTCAGGAGCATTAGCCCTGAATAAGGGCTGTAATTATTGGAAAATGCCTTTTATTGACCTAACATCTTTACATTGAACTTCGTAACTTCTACCTAGTTCCATCAGGCGCAACTACCCAAAATGTCTTTCCCAGCAGATGACATCCCTTTAAATCTTTGAAGAAAAGCATAGTTCCCTAAATTCTCCAAGCCCACATTCCAGTTGCTTCAAGCACTCATTTACTATAATTTCTAAGCTCCTCGTTATTTTAACGATTCTCTCCTAAACACACCCAAACCTAATGTTCCTAATGAAATGTCTCTCTCTAGCTCCTTATTTCCCTATCTACAGAATGGCTTGCAGTACACAAGAGACAATACTCTAATTCTTGTGCTGCTGCTCTATAAAACTGATTATAATTTAGTACATTTTTTAAGTTTATTTATTTTGAAAGAGAGAGAGCACACGCATGCACACACCAGCGAGGAGCAGAGAGAGAGGGATAGAATCCCAGTGCGGGGCTTGAACTCAAGAACTGTGAAATCATGACCTGAGCCGAAATCAGGAGTCAAGCGCTTAACCGACTGAGGCCCCCGGGTGCCCCTATAATTTAGTATTTTTACAAATTCTTAAAATAGTCTCTGATGTAAATCAAACTTACGCGGAATGAAGCTTTTAGAATTAGAAAGAGACCATTATAAGTCATCTTATTTTCTCATATATATTATTCTGATATTTTCTATCAAATTAGAGTAGCACACGTTACAAAGTTGTTCAGGTTCCATACAAACCCAAAATTTATATTGCGTGTGTGTTTTTGTGGTAGGGTATTGTGGTCAGTATATATTTTCCTAACCTTTGAGGATCCTGCAAAAATTAGATTGTGAGATACCTTATATAGTGCCTAATGCTTTTTTGTTTTTTAAGTTTTATTTAAATTCCAGTGTAGTTAACATACTGGAACTACTGTAGTTAACATTCCTCATCAAAGATATTACAGGTGGTGGAATCTGCTAAAATAACTCAGATTAGACAACAGGGATAGGGCTCATAAAAAACGTCGCTTTGGGCTGTTACGAACGAATCGAGGCAGGACTTTGTGGCAGACTGTGTTTTCCAAAAGAACCATAACAATAAATCCTCAGGGAATTCTTAACCCAGTAACTCCACAGATCTGTGAGGAACGATAAACTATTGTTTTAAGCCCTGAAAATTTGGGTGGCTGAATACAAAGCAACAGATAACTGGAACTGTCTTTCCAAACCACTCTCAATTTTTATTTGTCCTCTTTATAAACGATGGATATGATTCATTAACAGAAATGCTAATGAGAGGCACTGACAAGTATTCTTGATTCCTTAATCCTCATTTGTAAAACCACTGGCCTTCGTTCCTAATATTCCAGTTCCTTCAACTGTATATTTGGCTTATATGTTATATTGCCAGAGCCCTTGAAGCAAGACTCTATCTATAATTCCCACTTCACAGATGAAGTGCTCTCGACTCAAAGCTAAGAAATGCTCCCAGCGAGTAATAGAGTGAGATTCAGACCCCTGGCTCTCTAACTAATTCTGGAGTTCTTTTCACGTTCAAAGTTGGTGAAAAGGGCGAGATACTTGGTGTGGGGGAAGCCCTGGCTTTGGTTGGGCGTTAAAGAATTCGAGGCAAGTAGTGTCACGTCTGTGACAGGTCTGTTTAGTGCAAACTAAACAAGAGAACGCATGTAAAGCATTAAACCCAGTGCATGCCTTTGGTAGACAGTCTGCAAATAATTCCTCCCATCTCTGTACACACAAGCTGCTCCTTGCCCCAAGCAGCACAGTCTGTTTCTCCTCCCCTTGAATCGTGGGCTGGCTTGCTGACTGTTTTTCTAGTATCTAAAGTTTGCATGAAGGCTTTTTTAAAAACGCTGGCGGGATGAAAGTGGCATGTTTAGTTATTGCTGTGAAAACCCTTAATTTGGCTGGCACACGTATTAAGGATACTTCTGAAATATCACCATAATTATTGAACTCAAAGTACTTTCTCCCCTATTAAGAATAATAAGACAAATATTGACCCACGCATCTGTAGATAGTGAATCTACTGAAATCTAAATACAGAGACGGCCTTTAGCAAGCCTGGCAATCAACTGAAACTTTAAGTGTGACTTGCTTATGATGGGCACACTGCCGTGAAAATGACATCCTGGGGCTCCTAAGCCAGTGCCGTAAGAGGACAGGCAGTTTCTACACCTTTGCTGTTAAAAGGATTCCCCTTGGGCTGTCATGCCAGGAGGAAGCCCAAGTTAGCCACACAGAGAACTGCAGTCAGCCAGCTGAATGCAACCACATGGGAAATTCTAGGCAGAACCAGCAAAATGAGTGTCCATCCAATAGTCAAATGGTAAGAAATAATAATTCATGTTGTTTTAAGTCACCACATTTGAGGTGGCTCAATCAGCAGAAGATAACTGAAATGCTGTCACATATAAATGTTCAATAAAGATAACCTTTCAGTATTACTATTATTCAGAAGTTGGTATGGTATTTATTCAGACAAAATTGGCAAAAAAAAAAAAAAGTTTGCTACATGCGAGATGGGAACAGGGTAGGATGGTAAAGAAAATTCTCTTGAATCCTTCATGGATTTTCATTTCTTTTTTTTAATGTTTATTTATTTTTGAGACAGAGAGCACACACACATGACCAGGGGAAGGGCAGAGAAGGAGACTCAGGATCCAAAGCGGCCTGGTGCCGATGGCAGAGAGCACACCACAGGGCTCAACCCAGGAACCCTGAAGCCATGACCTGAACCCAAGTCAGAGGCTCAACAAACTGAGCCACCCAGGCACCCCTGGATTTTCATTTTTTATATGTAATTAAGGGGCGCCTGGGTGGCTCAGTTGGCTAAGTGTCCGACTTCAGCTCAGGTCATGATCTTGCGGTTTGTGGGTTCGAGCCCCAGGTCGGGCTCTGTGCTGACAGCTCCCAGCCTGGAGCCTGCTTCGGATTCTGTGCCTCCGACTCTCTCTGCCCCTCCCCTGCTTGTGCTCTGTCTCTCTCTGTCTATCAAAAATAAATAAAAAATGTAAAAAAAAAAAAAAAAAAAGATTAAAAAAATTTAAAAATAAAATTAAATGTAAAATAAGAGGGGTGCCTGGGTGGCTCAGTTGGTTGAGCGTTTGACTTCAGCTCAGGTCACGATCTCGTAGTCTGTGAGTTCAAGCCCCACATCAGGCTCTGAGCTGTCAGCACAGAGCCTGGAGCCTGTTTCAGATTCTGTGTCTCCCTCTCTCTCTCTCTCTCTGTACCTCCCCTGCTCGTGCTCTGTCTCTCTCTCTCTCTCTCTCTGTCTGTCTCTCTCTCTCTCAAAAATAAACATTAAAAAATTTTTAACTAAATAAAAAATAAATAAAAATAAAATAAAATGTAAACTAAGAGCTCAGTTCATTCCACCCTGGAGAATCCTTGTTGCTATGATTGCTGAACTCTCCAAGATGGAATCTGAGACCCTCAATCATTAATTTCTTATTTGACCTGGAATCTTGCCTCCATCAAATAGTTTATAAATACATGGCTTGTAACATTCTTGCTTTTCTTCCTGACTCCCATCTTTCTGTAATTGCTGTCTAAACAGACACTGCAGCATTCATTTATCAGATTTACAGGTCTGAACCTCCTTCCTGGGTGATACAGCATCTTCTGTAGGCAAAAATATGAATATTCCACTCTCCCCGCTTCCCGGCCACCCACACACATCTGGAGTTTTAACTTCCTTCATCTATTTTAAACAAAGTAAAGATGTTAGTGGAGACATGTCTCCACTAAAAATGATTTGCTTTTCTTCCTCCAACCAGTGCTGAGACCCATGGGAGAAATTTTAATTTGTTTTCTCAACAAGGGCATCTTGTTGCTTTAAGGAAATACTGAGGGGGGAAACACGGGCTTATGCTTGCAAATAGGAATTTTTGGAATCCAAAACTGGCGGGGGGGGCAATTTTTTTTATTTCCCTTCTTTTTCATTTTGCATTTTTTTCAAATTTGTTATTTAATTTCTAATTAGTTAAAAAGGAATTTTTAAAGTCCAGCCTTTCAGGAAGGGGTGCCTGGGTGGCTAAGTCAGTCAAGTGTCCAACTCTTGATTTTGGCTCAGGTCATGATCTCACGATGCGTGAGTTCAAGTCCCACATTGGGCTCTGCGCTGACAGCATGGAGCCTGCTTGGGATTCTTTCTCTTCCTCTCTCTCTCTCTGCCCTTCCCCAGGTCTCTCTCTCTAAATAAATAAACATTAAAGAAATTTAAAAAATAAAATAAAATCTAGACTTTCAGGCAAAATGGCAAATGGACACAGCTGATCTCACCCCTCCTAAATTCTCACGTACACAGCAGTAAAGGTTTTTGGTTTTTTAAGATATATGCCCACAAAGATGTGGAGAATAGGAAAGGTAACTGCAGGAAAGCTCTAAAGCAGGACGAGTGGCAGAGAGAAAACTGAACCTGGAGGGTCTTCCCTTTCTAGGGCTGCTGTAACAAAGTGCCAGAAGGTGAATGGCTTAAATAACAGAAATTTATTTCACACAGTTCTGGAGGCCCAAAGTCCAACATCAGAGCTTGGGCAGGGTGGGTTCCTTCTGAGGGCTGTAAAGGAGAATCTATTCCATGCCTCTCCCCCAGCTTCTCGTGGTTTTCTGGCAATCTTTGAGTTCCTTGGCTTGTGGAAGCATCACCCAGTCTCTGCCTTCATCTTCATATGGCATTTTCCCTGTGTCCACGTCCCTAAGTACAAATACCTCCTTTCTAGAAAGACACCAGCCATACTGGAATAGGGCCCACCCTAATGACTTCATCTTTTTTTTTTTTAAATGTTTATTTATTTATTTTGAGAGAGAGAGAGAGAGAAGTGGGGGGGGGGAGGGGCGGGCAGAGAGAGAGGGAGAAAGAGACTCCCAAACAGGCTCTGAGTTGTCTGCACAGAGCCCAGTGTGGGGCTCAATCTCATGAACTGTGAGGTCATGACCTGAGCCAAAATCAAGAGTTGGATGCTTAACCAACTGAGCCACCCAGGCGTCCCCCCTCATGACCTCATCTTAACTAATTATAGCTACAAAGACCCTATTTCCAAATAAAGTCACATTCTGAGATACAAGAAGAAGGACTTGAACATAAAAACTTTGGGAGGACACAATTCCACCTGTGATAATGAGCCTGCCATAGGAAATCTGAGAACCAAGGCAATTTATACCATGGAATCTCGCAAATTCCCACAAGTACATGTCACGAGCTGTCTCTGGAGGTGGGGTAAAGAGGCAAGACTGAAATAAGTAAGATGGGATCAAAGCTGTGTAAACACCTCAGAAATTGAATTTATCCCACTTCCGCCGGAGGCTAATTCTCTGGAGCTGAGCTGTCCAGTGGGGTAGCCACTAGCCAAAAGTGGCTAATTAAGTTTAAAGTTAAACTAACTAAAATGATATCGAATTAAATACAATTAAACATCCTCAGTGCCACCAGCCACACTCAGGTGCTCAAAAGCCTCATGTGGCTAGTGACTCTCTTATTAGACAGTACAGAAACAGAGCGTTCCCATCACTGTAGAACATGCAATTAGACACGCTGCCCTGGAGAAAATACAACAGGTTGTCTGGACTAGAGAAATGGCAGATGGGGTTGAACACAAAGGCAGCCATTAAAAAGAAGGGGATAGAGTGAAATCTGTGCTGCTGGATGCTAGGAAATCCGCAATCACACAGCCCTCTTCCTACTTTGATGTATTATTTTAAAATTCCAAACTATATCTGACCATTAGGAGCTCCAGCACAAGCCTATGTGCTCTACAAGAGATGCCCCAATAGTGATGAGGATCTGATATTTTCTTTCCATTACAGATGGCTGGGAATTGGGGTGGGCCCCACTGTAGACATGACTGGCTGCTACTGTGGTGCAAATGCCTGGACCACTAATAGTGACAACAGTGCAGAGATATCCCTGTTGGCTCCAAGAGCCCTAAGAGTGGCCCTCAATGACCAGGTTTATCCTTAATGACAAGAGTTAGCTAGCTGTAAAACTTCGCTGTAGCAGACTTTATAGAGCCGAATGTATAAAGAACGTTTCAAGTTCTCTGGCACATTTATTTCTAAGTGGATGTGAATTTGTTTGGCACGGTCGTTGGTATTGTGATTTCTATATCATTAACTCTTGCAGGCATCGGTTTCTATATCAAGAAATTAAATGATCGCTAATGAAACATTCAGAAATGCTATTTAGGGGGAAAGATTGTTTCCTGATTTCTTCCTAGAGCAGGATGTGGCTTCTAGAAAATTTGATTTTCTTTCACTGAAATATATCTTTCTTTATTGAAATTTTCCTTGAGATAAGTGTAGATTCATATACAGTTGTAAGAAATAACAGAGAGATCCTGTGCATCCTTCATTCACTTTGGAATATCTATTTAAGTGGTTTGGGATTGGTGTTCTTTCAAAGTATGTAATGAAATTATTTTCTTCTGACATGTACTATTGATTTTCTATGTGTGCATAAATAATGCAGACAACTAAGTCAATTACACTCTCTAACCCTCATTTTCTAATGTTTAAAAGGAAGAACTAGGGTGCCTGGGTGCTTTAGTCGGTTAAATGACTCTTGATTTTGGCTCAGGTCATGATCTCACAGTTGTGAGATTAAGTCCTGAGTCGGGCATTGTGCTGACAGTGTGGAGTCTGCTTGGGATTCATTCTCTCTCTCTCTCTCTCTCTCTCTCTCTCTCTCTGCCCCTCCTGTGCTTATACACACATGTATGCACTCGTGTACGTGTGCTCTCTCTCTCTCTCTCTCACAAAATAAATAAATAAGCTTAAAAAAAGGGAAGAAGTTGTACTCATTCATTCGTAAGGGTTCACCCAGTTCTGATGTTCTAATAGAATCATGTGGCAAACCACAGCCATCATTTCCATAACAGCCCACAAGCTAAGAATGGTTTCTACATTTTTAAATGGTTAAAAAAATCAAAAGAACATAACTTTTTGTGACATGTGAAAATTACACAAAGTTCAAATGTCAGTGTTCATAATAAAGTTTTATTGGAACACAGCCATGCTCGTTTATTTACATATTACCTACGGTTGTTTCCATGTTACGATAGCTATGACAGAGAGTCCCGCAAAGCCTAAAATACTTATTGGTTCTTTGCAGAAGAAGTTTGCTGACTCCTTCTTTAAACCATTCATGCCTTTTCTAGAAACTTATCCTGAGGAAAAAGCAGAGATGTCTAACACTAAGGGATTTATTACATAAAATGTTACCTCTGCCTGATGGAGAAGTATGCAGTCATTAAAGACAACATCTCATAAGATAACTTAATGGAATGGAAAGGGGCGCCTGGATGATTCAGTGGGTTAAGCATCTGACTTTGGCTCAGGTCATGAACTCACGGTTTGTGAGTTCGAGCCCCACGTCGGGCTCTGTGCTGGCAGCCTGGAGCCTGCTTTGGATTCTGTGTCTCCCTCTCTCTCTGCTCCTTCCCTGCTCACACTCTGTCTGTCTCTCTCTCACACACACAAATAAACATAAATAAAAAATTTGTTTTAAGATAATGAAATTGGAAATGCTCACAGTACAATCACTGTTCAATTGAAAATACAGATTTAAGGTGGGGGGGGAATGGGTTTAATGGATGATGGGCCTTAAGAAGGGCACTTTTTGGGATGAGTACTGAGAGTTATATGTAAGAGATGAATCACTGGGTTCTACTCCTGAAGTCAAGACTATACTGTATGGTAATTAACTTGAATTTAAATTTAAAAAAAAGAAAAGAAAAAAAGGAAGTATAGATTTAAAAAGAACATGCTCATGATACAAATTTTGTGAGGAAAAAAAATAACCTTTCCATGCATTTATATGGCTAGGAAAAACAAAACAAAACAAAACAAAACCTGATAAATGCTCTCAGTGCTTATTTTGGATGGAGGGTTATAAGCGATTGCCATTCTCCTCTTCATTGCATTCTGCATCTTCTAAGGTTTGCACAAGTAACATATTTTACTTTTTTCCACTTGAAAATTTTTGAGTTCTACCCTGCATTGTTGACTACTACTTCTAGCTGAATAGTCATTTACAGATGTTCTTAGCAGAGAATTAATATGTCTCCTTATAGTTTGTCAAAAATCATCAGAATGCAAAGCATGGGAAAATCTGAGCAAAAGGGAATTGAAATTCTAACTTCTTACCTCATAATACTTTGTAAATATAATAGTGTTAATTCTGTGGTGGTTTTATATTCACTTGAAAATGTAGTTAGGCTCTGAGATACCATTTTCTATCCATCGGATTGACAAAATCTTGAAAATATGAGTAATGCTAGGTAAACAAGAATTTTCATATACTTATGATGAGAGCATAAATTAGATCAGCCACTTTGGATAACAAGTTGCCAATTAAAAAAAAATTCTTTAATGTTTATTTTTGAGAGAGAGACAGAGCACAAGTCAGGGAGCATAGAGAGAGAGGGACACACAGATCTTGAAGCAGGCTCCAGGCTGAGCTGTCAGCACAGAGCCTGAAGCAGGGCTTGAACTCATAAGCCGCGAGGTCATGACCTGACCCAGAGTCAGATGTTTAACCAACTGAGCCACTCAGCATCCCTGCCAATTTTCAACAAGATCGAAATTGCACATACCTTATTCCCTGGCCTACCCATTTCTAATTATATACTCTAGAAAGTTCCCTCATTTGTGCAAAAGGATAAAGAACTCAGGGCAAAACTGTTTATAAATACAATTTTTAAAAAAGAAATTAGATGCATTCTATATTTCCATGGTTAAGGAAATGCATTAATAAAATGTGTTTTATTCATGTGGCAATCTCATACAGTAATTAAAATGAATGAACTCTATATTATCATAATGATATCTTAAAAAGTAATATTGAATGGGGCACTTGTGTGGCTCCGTTGTTTAAGTATCTGACTCTTGATTTCATCTCAAGTCATGATCTCATGGTTTGTGAGTTCAAGCCCCACATTGGGCTCTACGCTGATGGTGCAGAGCCTGCTTGGGATTCTGTCTCTCCCTCTCTTGCTTGTGCTCTCTCTCTCCCTCTCAAAATAAATTTTTAAAAAAGCAATATTGAATAAAAAAAGGAAGGTGCAAAAATAGATGTATAACATATTTATGTAAAGTGTTAAAAATCAGAAGACTGTATATGTTATTCATTATTACATATAAAAACAGAAAAATATTTGAAAGCATAGACCTAAAAGATACCTACCGTATTTGTGATAGCAGTCACTCTGGAAAACGAAAAAGAGAATTAGGAGTGCAGAAAAAGTTAAAGGGGATGCAACTGCATTCATGAAATTTTATTTCATTCCCAAAACAAGAAAGTTAAATATATATGACATAATGTGAATTTCTGGTTTTGTTGGATACCTGCTTGTATTTTATATGCTTTGTGTTTTCTCGCCTTACTATTGCTTTAACAGCTCAAGGATGTCAAGATGGATAAAATTCACAGACTACTATAGTAGGAAAGTGAAAAGGATTTCTAAAAATAGAGAGTACTGAGTAATCTCACAATTTATTATGACTATTATGAATTTCTATCTATAAGGATGGTCTTCTGAGGTCTCATCTCTAAACCTTATTATCCCAGGAAGTCATGTGATGTGCCCACTGCGGTTTTACATTAATGTCAGAGTCATCTCCACCCAGTCCATAACACTTCCATGTTCTATGACATTTACACTGATAGACATTGCCACCCTTTAACATAACTATAGAAGAGGGTAGGATATTTTGTTTCAAAACACAAAGACTATGTCTCACAAGTAAAACAAGAATCACAAAGGTTATTGGGGGGGGGGGGGAAGAGAAAAAAACAGGTAATTGTTGGTTATTCAAAAGATAATTCACAGATTCTTTCCTCACAGCAATTAATTAATATCAGCTTTCAGAACAGTCATCTACACTTCATCTACATTTTATCAAATTCTGTTTGTAAAATTTTCAATGGCTTTCTATACGTACTTAAAAAGAATCATATAGGGGCACCTGGGTGGCTCAGTTGGTTAAGTGTCCATCCTTGGCTCAGGTCATGATCTTGGGGTTTAGGAGTTTGGGCCCCATGCCGGGCTCTGTGCTGACAGCTCAGAGCCTGAAGCCTGCTTCAGAGTCTCTGTCTCCCCCTCTCTCTCTGTCCCTCCCCAGCTCACACTCTGTCTCTCTCTCAAAAATAAACATAACATTAAAAAAAAATCACATATAGCTGAGTGGTTAAGAGTACAAGTATTAGATTTAGAATACCTGTGTTTGGTTTTTTTTTTTAATTTTTTTTTAAATGTTTATTTATTTTTGAAGGAGAGACAGAGTGTGAGTGGGGGAGGGGCAGAGAGAGAGGGAGACACAGAATCGGAAGCAGGCTCTGGGCTCTGAGCTGTCAGCACAGAGCCAGATGTGGGGCTCGAACCCACAAACTGTGAGATCATGACCTGAGCCAAAGTGGGATGCTCAACCGACTGAGCCACCCAGGCGCCCCTAGAATATCTGTGTTTGAATCCAGATTATGCCATTTACTATTCATGTGAGTTTAGGGAAGTAATTTAGTAATTTAGTTATTCAGCCTTTCTAGTTTTTTAATCCATAAAATGGGAATAATGATAGTACCTATTGCACAAGGTAATTGCAATTATTAACTGGGTTAATACATATGAAATAAAAAACATAAAGAAAAATGCTCAGTAAATGTTGGCATTTTATATATTCCTTTAATATATTCATTTAATGGATGGCTACATGACAGTATGACATTCCCCAAATGCTATGCACTTAGTAGGTATTCAGTAATACTGATGGCAATGAACATGAAACAGCCCAAACTTAGACATGAAATCCATTAAGCCACTGCAAAATCATTATTCAAGCCAGTAGATTGCTTTACATCTATTCTTGCATATTAAGGCCCCCATCATTCTTGGCACTTGATGTCACAATACAACACAGCTGTAATAATCTGCTTCTATAAGGCCCCAGAGCAAGATGGTAGTTTCCTTGAACCATGGCTTTCAGGAGGCACACAGGTGTGCAAAAACAAAGTGACTATCCCAGTACAGACAACAACAAAATGATAGAGCCTTCATAAAATTTTACTTCCTATTTAGCCTTCTCATCTTTGAGCCTAACCATCTCAACTCTTTATCTTTTCTTATACATGTTGTCAACTCATTTAATTTTTCCACTGGTTCTTTCCCTAGTCCCTCATGTGTACTTCACATGAGGAGTGGAACAGACTTCCACGCTGGATAGGAGAGCCAGCTACTTTCCAGTGCACGAATCACACTTAGTTTTATCATTATAGATCAAATCAAGGCACTTCCAAAATAAGAATGCTGCAGTGTCACAAGGGTTCAGCCTCTGGTATAGAGTTTTAGCTCTAGAAATTATGACTTCACATTGGGTGGCATGCAAGTATATGACTAACTCACAGTAAGTAGCCTTATGCTACATATAATTGAAATCTGCCACATACAATAAATTTCCTGAAGATACTGAAAATATACGGTAGTAATCCTGTATGCTAGTTTTGATGTGTAGAACCATAGTTTCTCTACATTTGTAATGTCCTATGGATGTTTCTTTGGAAGGAACACAGAATATATGTGACAGGAAGATTCTACTATTAAACAATAGAAGCCCCCCCCCCAAAAAAAAAAAATCCTTGCATCTTAAAGTTTTAATATGTCTACTTTGATTCTGTTCAATAGCACAAACTTCTCAACCAGGAGTAATAAGATCAAAGATAATTTAGAATTTTATTAAAAATAGTACCACCTCTCCCAACCCCCCAAAATAAAGACTTTAGCTTTTATAACTACATTCAAATCACTCAAGAATAAGCTAAAGTCTTAGCTTACGCTTTGGGATCTGCAGGCCGCCAATTTTGTGTCTCTGTGTTTTCGACACACTTTTCTCTCAGATCTTAATTAGAAAGATTTTTCCATTCAAACCATTTTGTTTCATGTGGCACATTCTGCCAGCCAAGCCCCATGACATTTTAAAATCCAACCTTCTGTAGTAAGTGAAGGCTACAAATAAGCAATTAAAGAGAAGGAAGTAATTAGCTTTTCTTAGAAAACATTGAGGTGATTCAACTCCCTGCTTCCTAGTTATCTTGAGGTGTGGCTTGCTCTACTTATTTTTAGCAGCAGTAAAACATATGTGTCTTCCTACACTGTGACTGACTATGTGTTCCTAGGTCTAACTGGAATCTAAAGAATTTTCCACCATGGAGATTTGTATAGAGAAAGAGCAGAAAAGCAGCCTGAGGATTTTTAGGGCTTATGGGGGAAATCGCGGTTTCTTCATTTGTTTGTCCTTCCAGAAGGCAATGTGATGGGAATGTAAGATTGTAGTCTTTGAGGAAGTTGGCTTCCCCAACTGTCTCCTCTGGTTCTGGGTCCGGTCCTAACTATGCAAATAACAAGCACTGACCTGTGTTGCAGTCTGTCTCTCTCCTTGCCTCTTGCTGAGCCCATATAAAATGAGTACTCGTGCTCTGAATTCTGTGACTACAATGATTCTAAACTTCCACTTAAGGTCACTAATCTCTCACTTCAAACTTCAAGCACAGGTAGAAAACACTGTTCCATTTTAACTCTCTCTTTTGAGTACTTAAAATTTGTTTCCTGGGAGGGATGCCTGGGTGGCTCAGTCAATTAAGCGTCTGACTTCAGCTCAGGTCATGATCTCAGGGTTTGTGAGTTTGAGCCCCATGTCAGGCTCTGTGCTGACAGCGTGGAGCCTGCTTTGGGTTCTCTCTTCCTCTTTCTCTCTGCCCCTCCCCCTCTTGTGCATGCTCTCTCTCTCTCTCTCTCTCTCAAATGAAAATAAGTGAACTTAAAAAAATAATTGTTTCCTGTGGATTAAGTTCTTATTTGATGGCATCATCACAAGCTCTTTAAAAAAATAAAAAGTAAAAGGATGCCTGGGTGCCTCAGTCAGTTGGGCGTCCAACTTCAGCTCAGGTCATGATCTCACAGTTCATTAGTTCAAGCCCCACGTCAGGTTCTGTGCTGACGGTTCAGAGCCTGGGGACTGCTTCCTATTCTGTCTATCTCTCTCTGCCTGCCCCTCCCCAACTCACAGTCTCTCTCAAAAATAAATAAATATCAAAAAAATTTTAAAAAAAAATAAAAAAGTAAAAAGTAAAAACTTTGCTTACAAATAGGTCAAACCTATGCCACTAAAGCAAATAAGTACCTCTACAGAAATGCAATGCTTTGCACCATGGGAACACATTCTAATTGGAGGGGAGCCAGCATGGGAGTGAGAGACTAGCATTCATCCTCATTCATGACACGAGGCCATATCCTTTGGAGACGAGCAATAGGGATGCAAAGAAATGCTGAGGCACCAGTGGGGCACTGGAGGGGTAGGGCACAGTAGGGTTTTTTGAAGGACAGAGTGGCATCATTAGAATGAGAGACTTGAAGGAGAGAAGAGCTGTACGTGAGCCTGGGGAAGAGATTTGAGGACAGAAAAACAGGTGGGAGAACAGGTAGATCTTAGGACACTCATCCTTTAAAGACCTTTAAAAGTCCTTAGGGGGGACCTGGGTGTCTTAGTCTGTTGAGCGTCCATCTGACTCTTGATTTGGGCTCAGGTCATGATCTCAGGGTCGTGGGATCAAGCCTTGCTTCTTTCTTCTCTCTCTCTCTCTCCCTCTGACCCTCACCCCACTCATGCACTCTCTCTCTCTCTCTCTCTCTCAAAATAAAATAAATAAATATATGTTTAGAAAAGTAAAATAAAAACCCCTAGGAGAGCTTATTTTTTTAATAAGGCACAAAACTCTCTCAGTCTGCAAGCATTTTAATGTTTGTTTTCCTGTTCTGAAATACCCATTTGCTATTTACCCACCCCTTTAATAAATAACTTTGAAACAGTGGGGTAGGGCATGGGGGAAGGACATCATAAAGATGGATGGGGATGACAGATGGGGAGGGGCAGACTGATTTCTAAAGTCATCACGTTAGATGAAAGTTGCATATGTTGAAAATTCATCTTGAAAATTACCTAAATTTCCCATAACACAAAGAATATGAGGTTTCTTACAACTAAAGCAGTCCAACTCCTTGTCCAAAGTCATTTGCATATTTTCTCCCTGGACTTTTCCCAAGCGCATGGACTGTGTTGGGGTTGATCACATCCTTTGTCTGCTTACCATAATCGAGGTTATCAGCAGTTTAAAGGGCTTCCAATCCACCATGTATAGGAAAATTCCCTTTGATACAAGGCACTGATGCTGAGACTTCACTATGCACGCATTCTAAAGTGTGTGCGTACGTGGGTGCGTCCTGCTGGAGGGCAGCTGGGACAGGACTAGTGTGATCTCCACCGTTAATTTCAGGGCTTGATGAGGAAAGGCTTGAAATAGTCTAGTGTTTATTTGTTCTTTTTGTATGGAATCACCTTTGGTAATCAGCAAGACGAGAGAGGGACAGAGAGATGGAGAGACAGAGAGACAGAGAACAGACCTGGGAGGGGCCGGTGAAGACACTTGGGCACGAGAGATCATAAAACCAGAAGTGTGATCGCCTCCCACTTTGATAGGTGAGGGAAGCTCACTACTCTGAGCTGGAAAAGAGAGTCACCCTGCCACATTGGTTACATTTTGTTCATCTTCTAATACTTCTTAAGAACCTATTACTGTCCGTTTGTGGGACTACATGGGCTCTTAACTTCCTCAAGGACATATTGATTGCCTGACCATGAATAACTATTTCTACTTCATGATAGTTTTAATTTACTTTCCCTTTAACACTCCACAATTCCTGACATGATCACTTTCCTGGTGGATAAGACAAATTGAAGAAGAAGGAATTTTGCTTGTTGTAGAAAGAAGGCCATTTTTGTTCTAACAATTCTTTTTATAGAGATGGAGATTACTGTTTAAAAGTTACAGCTTTTCTACTCTTTGCTCCCTCTCTCACAGGAGAAACTACTACTTGAGCCCCATGACCAAAGAAAGTATTTTCAAGGTGACTTTCTTACAAACATGGGACAGAGAGTGGGTCTTTTCTGTATGAGCATAGTTTTGTTTAAACCTGACTCTGATTAAATAAATCAAAACTCAACTATTGATTCTCAGATAGGAGTTAGAAAAAAAATGCTTTTATCTCAGCACTTTCAGATAGCTCCATTGAAATAAAACTGCTGTTGACATCTGAACTCTGGGTCTAATTGCTAAGTTGGAAACTGAGCCAGAGATGTGATGTGTGAAATACAAACTCTGTGGAAGACTCACAAATCACGGTGCTTGGAACTGGAACGATCTTTTCAACCAGGAGGACATGTTTTTGTTTCTCCATTCCATTTTTAAAAATAAAATTTAGATGCATAGCTTCTATAATTTTATTTCAAATGAAAGCAAACATTTATAATGCTTTATGGTTTACAAAGACTACACACTTTTCATATATTACTTTACTTAATCTTCACAACAAACTTCTAAAGTGGGTATAAATTTGGGGCACCTGGGTGGCTCAGTCGGTTAAGCGTCCGACTTCGGCTCAGGTCATAATCTCGCAGTCCGTGGGTTCGACCCCCATGTCGGGCTCTGTGCTGACAGCTCAGAGCCTGGAGCCTGTTTCAGATTCTGTGTCTCCCTCTTTCTCTGACCCTCCCCTGTTCATGCTCTCTCTCTGTCTCAAAAATAAATAAATGTTAAAAAAAATTGTTTTTAAATAAAGTGGGTATAAATATTAGTCCTTATCTTATTGACAGATAAGAAAAGTGAGGCTCAACCAGCCTGAATTCCTCATCTAAGGGCTCTAAGCAGCTAAGTTTCATGAGTGCGACATTAAGCCAAATTTCACTCCAAGTTCTAGCTTGGAGTTCTTTCCACTACACTTGGCTCTCCTCACGTCAGTCATTCTCCTGCATGTTTCATTTGCAAATCTTTTCCTGAAATTGTGGCCCAATCACTGAAACATAAAAATATACAATGGTTACAAATGGCCTGCCTTCTTTTCCACAAATTCTCATTTAATTTAATTCCACAGATATTTACATAACTCAGTGTTGATGACATAGGGGCTTGCCCTGTATTGGGAAGGCAGGTTATCAGAGCAGACTAAAGACTGGAATCAGACTGGCTGGGCTTGAATCCCAGACTCCCACCTCCTCAAAGTGTGACCCTGGGCAAGTTTTTGCACATTTTTCCTCTTGTGCATAATGGGTATAATGATATCATCTCCCTCATAGGCCTGTTGTGGTAACTAAATGTGGTAATTCATATTGAGCACTTAGAACAATGACTGAGACTTAGTAAGAACCCACTAAGCCCTGGTTAATATTCTTTGGAAGGACAGAGATTTGTGGTGATCATACTAGATACATAACTATTTGAAGTGCACAAATAACTCTGGCAAGCTGGAGGAAGCTGACAAGTACCATAGAATAGGTATTAACCAGGTATTATTAAGATTCCAACTAGGGAGGCAGGAGCCAAAGGAGGAGGCTGTTGGAGAAGGCCTGTGTGTAGGGAGAGGATTATAAAAGATAGGACAGAGACAGGTTTTCAGACAGAAAACATGGTGACTGAAATTATTATTTAACAGTTGTTTAGAGCAGTGCAACCACTGGGGCCAAACTTCAGGCGTGGGACATAGGAAACGGAAGGGCTTCCAGACTTCCCCAGCTCCCATCCCTAGGAAGCATCTGACCTGAATGGCCGAACTTCTCAGTCAGCTACTATGTGGTGATGCCACCAGGCTTCGGGAAGACAAGTGCAGTATTCCCGCCAAGGAGACTAAAACTCCCAGGGTACAGCCTGGCCTCCCCTTCAATTCTGACTTACTCGGTGACTCACCTAAGTCACGTAGCTCCCTGGGGACCCCTCCTCACTTTTTGCCCCTTCCCCCTTCTGCCTCCTCCTTCCCTTCCATGTGATTCTATCGAATGATGTTTTCGTGTGTGTGTGAAGGATGACTAAGACATGAAATCATTCTGTAAAATTAAAAAATACCCCGTGGTGAAACGATGATTAAACAAGACATAAAAATCAAACCAGCAAAGCAGAAATATCTTCTAATCTTCACGCGTACTAGCTTACTCACTCGCAAAATGAATTTAATTGTGCCTCAGACCCTCAGGCTTGATACTGCTATTTTATAGAGGAGTCGACTGTGACACACAAGCAACGTGCCCAATAGAAGCCCACGAGTCAGGAGTAGAGCCAGCGAGAGGCCTGAAAGACTTGACCGCTGGCTGAACTAGCAGCCCAAAGGGGACCTCCAATTTACTTTCTGCCACATGCTCTGGTGGCTCAGAGGGCTGTCCTCAGGGCTATTAAGGTAAGCTGCAGAAAAAGTCCTATAACCGTATGTTAATAATCTGAGGAGGTCCATCTCCTCCATCTTAACTTCGTCCTTTAAATTTCCCAGAACGGGGGCGGCTGGGTGGCTCAGTCAGTTAAGCATCTGACTCTTGATTTTGACTCATCATGACCCCCAAGGTGGTGGGATCGAGCTCTGTGTCAGGCCCCAGCTCAGCCTGGGATTCTCTCTCTCTCTGTCTCTCTCTGTCTCTGTCTCTGTCTCTCTCTCTCACTCTGCCCCTCCCTGCCCAAAATAAAATAAATAAAAACTGAAGAAAACATTAATTAAAAAGCAAAGACACCTGAATGGAAAACAGGCAAAAGATGTGGATAGATCTTTCATAAAAGACGATATATACAATTAGCCAATAAACACATAAAAAGATGCTCAACATCATTAATCATCAGGGAAACGCAAGTGAAAAGAACAAAAATATACCACTTATCCATTCCAGTGGCCAAAATCGGAAAGACTCACGGTACGAGGTGTGGTTAAGCTTAGCAGATGGGACCCTCATACACTGCTGGTGGGAGTGTAATATGACACAGCCACCAGAGAAAATTATCTGACAATTTCTTACAAGGTGTCCACGTGAGCCTGCGATTCCATTTCTAGGTACTTAACCGAGAGAAAAGAAAACGTGCACACAAAGACTTGTACGTATATGTTCCTAGCAGTCGTATTCTGCGGAAGGCAGCCTCTAACAGGGATCCCGATGATCTTCGCTTCCTAGAATTTAGGAAGGTTCCTTTGTGTGACACCCTCCACTTCAGAGGGGGCTGAAGCTAGTGACTTAGCTCTCAAAAGAGATTATGGCAAAAGTGACCAGAGGTCACTTCTGAGATTAGGTTACAAAAGACTGGTTTTCATATGTTTGCTCTCTCTTATTCTCGCCCTCACTCACTCTGACGAAGCCACTGGGGCATATTACGAGCTTCTCTTTGAAGAGGACCGTATGACAAGTATTTGAGGGAGGCCCCTGACTAACAGCCAGGGAGGAACTGAGGCACTCAGTCCAACAGCTCTCAAGAAACTGAATCCTGCCGAACACCATGAAGATGAGAGCAAGGAGCCTGGGCAACATCTGGATTACAGCTTTGGGAGAGACCTTGAAGCAGAAGCACCCAGCTAAGCGAGACCCAAACTCTTGATCCATAGAAACTAGGATATAATAATATTTCCTTTTTAAATCACTACGTTTTGTAGTAATGTATTATGCGGCGATAGCTAACACACATTCATAGAAGTCAAAAACTGAAAACAACAGGACAATAAACGTTGCAGTATATTCATTCAGTGGAATGCCACATGGCAATAAAAAGAAACTTTGGGGACGTCTGGGTAGCTCAGTCAGTAGTGTCTGACTCTTGATTTCAGCTCAGGTGAGTTCCAGCCCTGCACCAGGCTCTATGCTGACAGTGCAGAGCCTGCTTGGGATTCTCTCTCTGCCCCTCCCCCACTAACAGGCATGTGCACACACGTTTTCTCTCTCTCTCTGTCTCCCAAAATAAATAAATAAACGTTAAAAAAAAAAAAAATTTTTTAACGTTTATTTATTTTTGAGACAGAGAGAGACAGAGCATGAACAGGGGAGGGTCAGAGAGAGGGAGACACAGAATCTGAAACAGGCTCCAGGCTCTGAGCTGTCAGCACACAGCCCGACGCGGGGCTTGAACTCACGGACCACGAGATCATGACCTGAGCCGAAGTCGGCCGCTTAACCGACTGAGCCACCCAGGCACCCCAAAAAATAAACTTAAAAAAAAAAACTGATACATGCAACAACATGGATGGATCTAAAACCATTAAACTCGTTAAAACGAACACACTGCAAACAAAAGAGGACATGTAGTATAATCCCATTTATATGAAAGTCTAGAAAAGACAAAATCTATTCAAAGTGACAGGGCACAGATCAGTGGTTGCCCTGGGCCAGGAGGTGGGGGTTGACTGCAAAGAAGCAAAAGAAATTTCTGGGGTTATGGAAAAGTTCTATGTCTTGAATGTGCCAATATACACACATGGGTGCCTATCTTTGTCACAACTCATTGGATTAAATACTTAAAATAGATATATAGGCATATTTTACCATATGCAAATTATGCTGCAACTAAATTGATTTGCAAAGTTAAAAAAAATCCCAGAGCAAATACAAGGTGTGATTCTATGGCAGCAATTTTTAAATGTCTGTAGGAAATGAATAGTTTCCTAGCAAATGTAAATAACCAAAATTGGCCCAAAAAGAAATGGAAAACCAGAATATACAGTGACCACATATAATAGATTGAAAAGATGATTAAAGAACTACCAAAAGCTACTTAGAAATTATTGAACTTCTTGATCCCTAGTTTGTTACTCTGTAAAATGAAAATTAATACTTAACTCACAGAATAGTTTAAGAATTGAGCTAACATGCTTAGTATAATACTTGGGATGTAGTAAGTGCTTAGTACTAGTTTCCCTGGTGTGCAGTGGTGTTTTAAGCCCTTTTATTTTTTTTTTTAATTTTTTTTAAGGTTTATTTTTGAGAGAGACAGAGACAAAGTGCAAGTGGGGGAGGTCAGAGAGAGAAGGAGATACAGAATCCAAAGCAGGCTCCAGGCTCTGAACTGTCAGCACAGAGCCCAGTGCAGGGCTTGGACTCAAGAACTGTTAGATCATGACCTGAACCGAAGTTGCAAGCTTAACCGGCTGAGCCACCCAGGTGCCCCAAGCTCTTGAAATGATAACTTCACTTCTCTTTCCAGATGAACAACACATTACTTAATTCAGTCAACAAACATTGGACTCCTCCTTTTGAGGCTCTTCCCAAGGAGAGTCCCAACTCCACAGGAAGGAACCGAGTCTCTCTGTGTTTTTCTTTCCTAAACCTAATTGTGGAGAGAAAAGAGAAAAGACGACTACAAGCAGGAGGAAGGAGGGTAAACCCTCAGAAAAGAAAAAAACTGCGGGGGGAGGAAGGAGACATCTTAAGAATATCTGAAGCATATTCAACGCACGTTCGTCAACAAGCCGGGAGCAGGATGCAACACCAGTTGTGTACTGAAGAGTACTGAGGTTTCAGAAGTCTAAGTCACAGGGAGGCCAAGCTAGATCTCAGCATCTGAAGCCAAGGGGAAGATCGCTGGAAGCAGAGCTTTACAAGTGGGTGCCTTCACCTCCCTCCCAGTCTCAGGGAAGCCTCTGGGCCGAGGGTGGGGGCTGCACTATCTGGGAGGTTTAGGAGTGGTGTTGGAGGAACAAGCGTCCTGCCCGGGTGGAGGTCTGAAGGAATGTGGCAGATCATTTTTTTGCTGGCCTCCCCACACCCTCCCCACCCCCCCCACCCCCCCCACCCCCCCCCCCCGGCGCCATACTGCATGACTGTTTCTCTTGGCCCCCTCCACGATCTGGGAATGTTCTAGCTTTCAGATAAGTGCTGGAGCTTTCTGGAGCTCTGACCTGGGTGATACTGAATGCTGGGGAGCACATCTGTGGATAGCAAGGAGGAGACTTGGCTGTTATCCCAGGGAGCATGGGTGAACTCCAATACAGCCATTACCATATCCCCTCCACCTTCAAATACACCTTTCCCCACACTCACACAAAGGGTAAACATCAGAGAAGCAGGTCAGGCTCCGAGGGACAATTGCTAAGAATCTGCCACTGCATCATAGGAACTCTTCAGTAACTTCCACAGGTGACTTACAATGAATTCCCTCCAGACTAAAGTGCACATTTTAGGCAAGGGAACTGGCATTGCAATCAAACAGATCCACTGGGCTCTGCCATTCAGCAACTTTGTGGTCTCAGTTTTTTCATCTCTAAAATGGGGATGATTATATCACTTCCTTTGAATGGTTGTTTTGAGAATGAAATGAGATAGCATGTGTTGAGTGCTGCCCCTGGCTCCTAACAGAGACTTAGTAAATATTAGTATTGCCTTGACCACTGTCGTTTCACACATGTCCCATAGGACTGTGTGCGAGACAATTCACCCCATTCTGCTAATTTTCCCCAGTGCCACTTACTAAAAGCTGCAGAGAGGGGTGCCTGGGTTGCTCAGTCAGTTAAGAGTCTGGCTCTTGGTTTCTAACCTTGGGGTTTCATGAGTTCGAGCCCCAAGTCGGACTCTGTACTGACAGTGGAGAGCCTGCTTGGGATTCTCTGTCTCCCTCTCTCTCTGCCCCTCCCCACTCACGCTGTCTCTGTCTCTCTCAAAATAAATAAACTTAAAAATTTTTTTAAAGCTGCGGAGAAATTTAGACAGATCTGGCATACTCTACAAAAGACAGTTTAACTCAAATTTGGCTTAACAAGCATTTGTGGAGCACAAGCTCTGCTCCTTGCAGGTACTGGTCATTAAAGGTGATTTCTGGTTACCTATTACCAAAACCACCCCAAAACAGAGTGTCGTAAAACAATGTATTATTAACTGTCATGGTTTTGCGGGTTGAGTCAACCTAGTTGGCTTGTTTTTGTACAATAACAGTAAGCGAGGAGCTGAGTTATCTAAAGGCTTGCCTGGTTTGGGCATCCAAGATGGCTTCTTCACTCCCTTTTCTGGTATCTCAGTGACCCCTCCACATGACAACTTTCTCTCATAGAGCAGTCTAGACTTCTTATGTGACGGCTCAAGGTTCCAGGAAAAACAAAGCAGAAACTGTCAGTGATCTTAAGGCCTAGAGGTCCAGAGCCTCTTCTGCCATTTTCTGATGACAAAGCAACTACAGACCAGCCCAGATTTAAGGAAGAGGAACAGAGTCTACCTTTTAATGGGGGAGTAGCAATGTGTACCCAAAGGCGAGGAAGTGATTGAGGCCAAACATCTTTGGAGATAAACTACAATGGATACAATACATGAGTTCCATGTGGATAAAAAACACAAGATATATACTCGTACGATTTTACTGTTTTTAGCTGATAGCTTTTCATCCAAATATGTGATAACAATCACTCACCACATGCCTCAGGCTTCTGAGTTCCTACCACTGAAAATTGATTCCTCAATGAAGGGAAAATTCAGTGAATGCATCAGATCATGACATTTTTTCTGTTAGCCAAGATGGCTTTGTCACTTTAGAACTCTTTTTACCCACAAATTTCATCCCCAGCTGAGCATGTCACTTTGTGCTCATTGTCTTATCTTCAGAGTAAAAACCACGGCTTTTGACCAGTCAGACCAACAGTCTGCTCTTATCCTCTTCCATGATGCTGCCTTATCCTTCCATTTTCCCAATAATCCCAGATTCCAAAGAGTTCTACTTACACAGGCAATTCTTCCAACCAGAATAAATCATATGCTTTAATAATTCCCTGTACTCTTCAAAACACTTAGCTTAATTTGTATCTTTATATTTGAGAGATTGTTGGACTAATTTCTCCCTTCCTCACTAGACCCTAAGCTCAGGTGCCATTTATCTCCAGCAGGTAGGCCTGTGCCTAGTATATACCAGGTAGTCAATACTGTTCTTTGAATTAATAAATATTTCCTCTTTCCAGAACTATTTAAAGGTAAAAGAAGGTAAACCCATTAATATGGAGAGAAATTTTAAAAATTCATTTTCAAAAACATAATGTTTGATTTTTAACTGTTAGACCTTAGAGATCTTGGTATCCAACTTAAGAAAAGTAAAATTGGGGTGCCTGGGTGGCTCAATCGGTTAAGCGTCCGACTTCAGCTCAGGTCATGATCTCACAGTTCGTCGGTTCGAGCCCCGTGTTGGGCTCTGTGCTGATAGCTCAGAGCCTGGAGCCTGCTTCTGATTCTGTGTCTCCCTCTCTCTCTCTCTGACCCTCCACGACTCATACTCTGTCTCTTTTTCTCTGTCTCAAAAATAAACATTAAAAATTTTTTTAAAAAAGAAAGAAAAGTGAAATTATTGGAGTCTGGAATCAAGCAGTACAAACAAAGTAAGCTTTCAGAATGCCTTCCACAGCAGTAGATATGACCTGAAGCACTCTAGGTGGTCTCTACTAAAGGGCTATTTCTAGGTTTGAACTCTTACTTACCATTCCAATTGCTGTGTTCTCCATCTCACATTCCTTCTCACTTCCCTCATACCCAGCTACCCACCCCTGTCTGATGGATGTTGCAGTGTAGTTGGCTTAAAATCTCCCTAAAAATCCAAACCCCTTTGGACAACATCTTTCAAAAGTCTGTCCTTGCCTCACCTCCACACCCACCTATAACTCTGGAATCCTCTACTAAATTCCAATACCCTGATTCTCAGCATATTCAGACACAGCCTCATTTAGCCTTGGGGCTCCCCAAACTGGAAACACACATGAGCAAGGACTCCAGGAATCTTCTTATTCTTACTTTTTATTAAGGAAAATTTTAAAGGTAAAGAAAATACCATAATAAACTGTTATACTCATCACGCAGCTTTAATTATTATCAGCTCATGACCAGTCTTTTTCCATTCACACCTCCACCCACTCATTTCCCCTCTCCCCTGGATGGATTTCAGTAACTATCTCCAAACGATAAGTACTTTAAACACATGCACACAAGTAAAACACATTATCACACCTAAAAATACTCCGGGCACTCTTAATTTTCATAACTACTGATTTCAGTCTGAAAAATACTGACACAATAAAGCACCATAAAGTTAGCCCATCTTTACCACTGCCCTTCCCAAATATGCCACAAAAGTGGAAATATGCACTCTTTAAAGAGCCAAAAGACATGCATTTCTGATGGCACTGTTATTGTCTCATATAAGAAATGGTACTAACAGATAATTGGCTTTGCTTTTATCAATGTTCTCCAGATGAAGATCATCAGGAAAACCTGTAGTTGAACTAGTTGAGCTTTTGCAGGTTGCTGTGAAGGGAACACACACATGGAGGAACCTGGAGCATCTCAGTAAGAGGGTGTCAGAAAGAAGCTAGTAAATAATTTGAGCTTCAGTTGGGTAATTCAGGGCAGAGTCTTAGGAAGCAGGGACTTACTCTGGATTGTCAGAAAGTGGAGGCAGTTTTTTTTTTTTAAGTTTATTTATTTTTGAGAGAGGGAGAGAGAGAGTGCAGGGGAGGGAGGGAGGGAGGGAGGGAGAGAGAGAGAGAGAGAGAGAGAGAGAGAGAGAGAGAGAGAGAGAATCCCAAGGAGGCTCTGCACTGTCAGCACAAAGCCCAACATGGGGCTCAAATCCACAAACCATGAGATCGTGACCTGAGCCTAAATCAAGAGTTGAATGCTTAACCAACTGAGCCATCCAGGTACCCCTGGAGGGAGTTCTATGATTGGACATCCCAACAGGTCTTCTCGTGGTGAGAAGAGACTAGAGAGTGACACTCAGTCAGTGAGCAAAGGGAATGTTTTGTGTTGCACAGTGACCTCGTTTTTGTCTCAATCATGGTCTGAGAGTGACCTCTTTTGATATAGATATTTGTAAGATTGTTTCTGTTCAGGGGCGCCTGACTGACTCAGTCTGTTAAGTGTCTGACTCTTGATTTTGGCTTAGGTCTTGATCTCATAGTTGGTGAGACTGAGCCCTGTGTCAGGCTCTGTACTAACAGCAGAGCCTGCCTGGGATATTCCCCTCCCCCCGCCTTTCAAAATAAACATTTTATAAAAATTGTCTCTGTCCAACAAAATGACATCATGAGTGTCAGACCAGCTTGTAATAGTATTGACATCTAACTATGAAAGTCAAATCCATTCTGGATGTTGTGGGCAACTTTTTTTTTCTTATTATCCTACCACTTTCTAGGGTATATGAATTCGTTGACGACTACTATCTTTAGTCCTGGTTCTATTTGAGTTTCTGAACCCACTTTTCCTTTTAGATCATTTTGATCCCTCATTATTTATTAGTGTGTGTGTGTGTGTGTGTGTGTGTGTGTATTGTATTATATTATATTATATTATATTATATTATATTATATTATATTATATTCAAGTGTTAGTAAACTTCCTTAAATCTTTTTCTGGAGAAGATAAATGAATTCATGCATTCCTCTTGAGATCCAAGGGAATATAATTGTTTAAAAATAGCTTCCAAAATTTTAATGATTATAAAATTATGATATATGAGACAGGAAAGATTAAAGAATACAGTATAATGTGACCCATGTGAAACACTGGCATGGAATTCAAAGGCTTCTGTTAAGTGCCGAGTGTGTGGCCGTGATTTAGTCACTATCTCACCAGACCTCCCTTACATCATCTACAATATAACTACTTTGGGCTAAATTATTTTCTACTTCTATCAGTCTCTGATTCTAGAGCATAAAACAGTCTTAGCTATGTTATATGTATATATACCTCCTTCCTTCCTTCTAACTCTTTATCATGGAAAACTTCAAATATGGATAAAAATAGAATAGTAAAGCAAATCCCAAATAACCATCACCAACTTCCCAGCTACCAAATTCCCAGCCCTGGCCAATGTTGTTGTGTTTCTACACCCACCCACGCCGGTGGCTATTTTGAAGTAAATCCCCAGATATCGTCTTGTTTCATTTGGTTTTCATTACTGGAAAAAAAAATTTTTTAAGAAAAAGGACAATTTTAAAATGTGGAGCCCTATAATATCGCATTTGCTCATATATAGAAATTTAAGGAGAGTCTTCATTTAATAGTGTGACTGCAAATGAACAGCAGTTTTATCAGAAGGGGTCTTAAGATGCATCATGGTCAGTTTTACAGGGAAAAAAAAAAAGTAAAGACTTTTTTTTCAGAGTATTCTTTGCATTTAAAAATAGTTTTCTGAGGGGGCGCCTGGGTGGCGCAGTCGGTTAAGCGTCCAACTTCAGCCAGGTCACGATCTTGCGGTCCGTGAGTTCGAGCCCCGCGTCGGGCTCTGGGCTGATGGCTCAGAGCCTGGAGCCTGTTTCCAATTCTGTGTCTCCCTCTCTCTCTGCCCCTCCCCCATTCATGCTCCGTCTCTCTCTGTCCCAAAAATAAATAAACGTTGAAAAAAAAAATTAAAAAAAAATAGTTTTCTGAGGTGCCTGGGTGGCTCAGTGGGTTAAGCGACCGACTCTTGGTTTCGGCTCAGGTCATGATCTCATGGTTCCTGAAATCGAGCCCCACTGTCAGTGGGGAGCCTACTTGGGATTCTCTCTCTCCTTCTCTCCCTGCCCCTCCCTTCCTCGTGTGTACACATGACCTCTCTCTCTCTCTCTCTCTCTCTCTCTCTCTCCCTCTCTCTCTCCCAATAACAAATAAATAAACTTAAAAATATAGTTTTCTGCAGCCATTTGTCAGCTCTAATTGAAACAATCATATAAATGGGACCAAGGATCAGAGCTTGTGAGCCACAGCAGGAAGAAAGTCCAGTTCCAGCTGTAGTCAGCCATATCTGTTTTTCTCCTTGAGCCTCAGCTTTGGGTAAGCTGAATACCTGGGTCCACAGTTACACTTGGGGCCTTCCCAATGTTGTAGGAAATCAATGAATATGATAGCACAGATTCCACAGAGATTCATATTACAGGTAGGATTCCCAGAGAGCAAATAAAAATACAGAATGGCCAGTTAAATTCCAATTTTGCATAAACAACAAGTAATTTTTTAGTATGAGTATATCCCAGAAACTGCATGGGATGTACTAAAAAAATTCACTGTTTATCTGAAACTTAAATGTAATTGGGGATCCTATATTTTATCTGGCAACCCTAATTACAAGGCATATGCTATGGTTAACTTTGGCTGCATAATAAAACTTAGTGGTTTAAAGCAATAATAATTATATATCATATCTCCTATTTTCTATGGGTCAGGAATTCACACAGAGCACAGGAGACGAGCTTCTGGTGTTTCTGTCTCACGATGCCTGGGGCTTCAGCAGGAAGACAGGCCCAGAATCATCAAAAGCTTTTTCTTCCAATGTATCTGGCAGTAGATGCTGGTTGTGAGCACAGCACATAGCTGTTAGCCAGAATGTTCACGTGGGGGCTTCCTTACAACATAATAGATGGGTTCCCAAGGCAAGAGTCCCTAGAGAGAGAACCAGGCAGAAGTTGCATTACCTTTTATGACCTAGCCTCAGTGTCATTTCTACCCAGTTTCTTTGTTGTTGTTATCGTTTTTAAAAATTTTTTAATGTTTATTTTTGAGAGAGAAACAGAGTGTGAGCGGGGGAGGGGCAGAAAGAGAGGGAGAGAATCCTAAACAGGCTCCAGGCTCTGAGCTGTCAGCACAGAGCCTGACGTGGGGCTTAAAACCAGGAGCTGTGAGATCATGACCTGAGCCAAAGCGGACGCTCAACCGACTGAGCCACCCAGGAGTGCCTTGTTTCTGTTTTTAAATATCTATTTATTTACTTTTGAGAGAAAGAGAGAGAGCACGAGGAGGGGAGGGGCAGAGGGAGAGAGGGAGGGAGAGAATCCCAAACATTCTCTTTATTGGCATAAAAATCCCAAACAGGCTGGGATTGTCAGATGGAGTCTGATGTGGGGCTCAAACCCATGAACCATGAGATCATGACCTGAGCCAAAGTCAAACGTTTAACTAACTGAGCCACCCAGGCACCCCAACTTCCACCCAGTTTCAAAGGGAAGGAACATAGATCTGACTTCTCTTTCTCACGTTGTGAGAACAGTATGGAGGGTGAATATATATATATTGGTATAGTCATCTTTAGAAATACAGGCTGCCACAGCTTGTCACGTCATTTAGATATCTTATATCTGAATATCCACCTGTAAAGATAGGTAACCATCCCAGCTATAACTTAGAATGGAGAGCCTCCCCACATGCTATTTTCATTAACGTTCTGTTGGACAGCTAAAGTGTAAATGTATACATTTACAATTGTAAGGGTAAAATGCCAAAATAATCATGATTGTGAAAGTTGTTTATTTTATATACAAAAGCAATTGTTAAGAACTACTACTAAATAGATCAATAGGGACATCAATCGACAGTTTATGCAATAATCCTGACCTTTGTTGGGGTGTCTGAGTGGCTCAGTCAGTTAAGCTTCAGACTTCAGCTCATGTCATGATCTCGCAGTTCGTGGTCTGAGCCTCATATCGAGCTCTGTGCTGACAGCTCAGAGCCTGGAGCCTGCTTCACATTCTGTGTCTCCCTCTCTCTCTCTGCCCTTCCCCCACTCACGCTCTGTCTGTCTCTCTCTTTCTCAAAAATAAATAAACATTAAAAACATTTTTTAATAAAAATAAAATAATGCTGACCTTGGTGGAATTGCATTTCATTCATGGTTATTTAAATTCCATTTAAGCCATATCTTTCAAGGAAAAGTCATATTGGAAATTCTTTACATATGAGGAGGATATATTAAAAGCATAAAGATAACTTTACCACTTAAAATGTCACGGGCAGGAGAAACTCCAAAATCACACAATGACATCTGTGATAAATCATCCTTGATCCAGACAGGGTAATGCTATGATTCCATATCTTGTGAATATATATACAATGAAATATTATTCAGCCTTAAAAAAGAAAAAGATCTTGTCATTTACAACAAGGTGAATCTGGAGGACATTGTGCTTATGAAATAAGCCAGACACAGAATGAAAAAAAAAACTGCATGATCTCACCTATACATAGAATCTACATATCAAATACATAGAAGGAAAGGTAGCATGGTGGTTACCAGGGGCCGGGGAGGTGGAGGAAATGGAGAGAGATTGGCCAAGGGTGCAAAGATGCAGTATGTAGAATGAACGGAAACCTACTGTACAACATGATGACTATAGTTAATAATACTGTATTGAATCCTGGAAATTTTGGGAAAAGAGTGTATGTCAGTGTTCTCGTGACAAAAACAAAGGCAATTATGTGAAAAGATATGTTAATTTGCTTGACTATGGTAGTCATTTCACTATGTATATGTATGTCAAATCATCATTTGCACACCTTAAATATATATAATTTTTATTAAAAAAAAACCTGGTATGAAGAAAACAAGGAAGTATTAGATAAAAGTGAGGTATCCCCAAATACCTTGTTTTTCCACCAGCTTCAGTTAAATGAACAGCTATTTAGTATCATAAACAATCAGGATATTGGCTTCAGCAGCAGAAATCCAGAGGTAGACAGTGTTGAGTAATTACTGATCTGAGGCTAGTCAGACTTATAAATTTAGTCTACTAAGGGGTGCCTGGGTGGTTCAGTCAGTTAAGCATGTGACTTCAGCTCAGGTCATGATCTGAGTTCGAGCCCTGCGTCAGGCTCTGTGCTGACAGCTCAGAGCCTGGAGCCTGCTTCACATTCTGTGTCTCCCTCTCTCTCTGCCCCTCCTGTGCATGCTCTGTCTCTCCCTCAAAAAACAAACATTTTTTTACAATTTAATTTCGTCTACTAAAAGTTCAAATAATAAAATTGCCATGATAATTAGGCATGTTGGTAAAGTTTCAGATTAATTCTCATATAGCTCATGTTTATTCTATGAAGCTGATCTTTGGCTTTGGCCTCAATTTTGTATGAATATTGATTTTAACATTTGTTTGTTTAACATTTGGCCAAAATAAGTACAATGTCCACAGTGACCAGGGAAAATGTAGCATATGTAATCGATAGTTCTAAGCTTTCTACACAAGTTCTGTGTCCCTGCACATTGTTTTTGAAAAAGCGCAGGTGAGGGAATTAACTTTCTGACAAAAAAAAAACATAGAAATGAATAAAAATAAAGATAAAATTTGGGTTGAAGAGGGAGTGTTGGCATAAAAATATTATAAGTCTAAAAGGAAGATGGATGGAGGAAATTGGGCCTCCATAACCACAACGTGGGTGGAGAGATTACAGGATGCAAAGGAGAGGGGCTGGGGGAAGAAGGGAAAGCTCGAAGAATGTGAGAGAAGGTTGGAATAACAGTGTCATGGAATGCAGTAGGGAATACATGAGTAAGGCAGGAAGACTGCTGAACAGTAGGGCCCTTCCTACTGGACCTCAGCATGAATTTTTAATGGGCTTACGTTTTGAGAACTACTGCCTTAAAACATGCAGAAAACAGGGCAAGCCAGAGTGATGAGAAGCTCTCTTCCAATCCCAGAATCTTCTGAAATCCCCAAGTTGTCCACGACTGTCTCAAGAACGGAAATTTACTAGAGCAAGTAGCAACTGTCTGAAATACCCCACAAAGGGCAGAGCCAGTGGGAAGTCAAAGGGAGGGTATCTTTCTGGCCCCAAATAAATATACTAATAACTGTGTACAACTTTACTGTGATCCTAGGGCCATATGTATTTCCTAGGACAAAACCACCAGCATCGCCTAGAAACTTGTTAGAGGGGCAATATCTCAGGCCCCATCCCAGACCTTCTAGATCAGCATCTGCATTTTAGCAAGATAGCAGATGATTCACATGCACATTAAAGTTTGAGAAGCCCTGATCTATAACTTTGCTAGAAGCTTCAGTATACATATGGGTAGTCACAGTAATGCTAATCTCAATAGAAATATATTGGGCCTCTGCAACGTGTCTCATATGATAGCGGGTACTATGAAGACCATCAAAGATCTCTGGGACATATTTTCTACCCTCTAGGTTTAAAGACCGTAATTAGGTAGGAAGGTTTTTATTTTATTTATTAATTAATTTTTTTTTTTTTTTTTTTTTTTTTTTTTTTTTTTTTTTTTTTTTTTTTTTTTTGCAATTATAGTTCAGTCTTCAAAGTCTATGAAAGGAAAACAGTGTATTTCACTTTGGCTTCCCGTGATTTGGAGCTGGTCATTCAATTTCAAGTGAGGGAAGTATATACTTGAACTCAGACTTCTGGACCGCACCACTGACAGAGGAAGGGCAGCAGAATCAGCACAGAGTAAGTACATGTACTTACATGTACACCAGCTGCCTACACCTTTAAGAGATCTGCCCAGGGGCGCCTGGGTGGCGCAGTCGGTTAAGCCTCCGACTTCAGCCAGGTCACGATCTCGCGGTCCGTGAGTTCGAGCCCCGCGTCAGGCTCTGGGCTGATGGCTCGGAGCCTGGAGCCTGTTTCCGATTCTGTGTCTCCCTCTCTCTCTGCCCCTCCCCCGTTCATGCTCTGTCTCTCTCTGTCCCAAAAATAAATAAACGTTGAAAAAAAAAATTTAAAAAAAGACAAGCAGTGTGCAGTTTTGGATTCAAGGGCTGACATGATGCTTTCTAGCTGTTTGGGTTTCAGCAAGCCCCAGACCCCTCTGAGCCTGTTTCCTCTGGTATAAGAAAGAGGCAGTTACTGTAACCACCTCAGAGGGACGTGGTAGAGATAAAATGAGTTAAAGATGAAAAGCATCAAAGTCATACATAGCATGTAACAAGTGTGCAAGAAATATTGACTACATAACTTTATTGAAACTTATTCCTGACAATGAACAAAGTTTCAAAGAAGCATTTTTACCTTCTCAGAGGAGCCTTTCCTGCCTCACCTGAATCCCCCTGCCACTATATACGCTTTCATGGCTTCCTCTATGCCATGGCACAGGTCACAGCTGGCTATTATATGTTTCTGAGACTATGTGATTAACAAGAAGCAGCATAGCATGGGGGGCTAAGACCACAGACTTTTGTTTGTTTTAGCACAGGCTGCATGGAATCAAATCCTAGCTCTTGCTACTAATTATAAGGTCTTGGGCAAGTTACTCTCTGTCTCTCAGTTTTCTCATCAGTAAAATGCACATTAATAATAGAACCTACTCGGGGCGCCTGGGTGGCGCAGTCGGTTAAGCATCCGACTTCAGCCAGGTCACGATCTCGCGGTCCGGGAGTTCGAGCCCCGCGTCAGGCTCTGGGCTGATGGCTCAGAGCCTGGAGCCTGTTTCCGATTCTGTGTCTCCCTCTCTCTCTGCCCCTCCCCTGTTCATGCTCTGTCTCTCTCTGTCCCAAAAATAAATAAAAAACGTTGAAAAAAAAATTAAAAAAAAAAAATAAAATAATAGAACCTACTTTACAGGCACCTGAGTGGCTCCATCCAGTAAGCGCTGGACTTTTGATTTCAGCTCAGGTTGTGATCTCATGGTCATGAAATCGAGCCCTGCATTGAGGCATTCAATGCAAAGCCCCCTTGGGATTCTCTCTCTCTCTCTCTGCCCTTCCCCTGCTTGCATATGCTCTTTCTCTCTCTCAAAATAAGTAAATAAGCTTTTAAAAAATAAAAAATAATAGAACCTACTTTATACAGTTGCTATGAGAAATATATTGCTTTGGCATGTAATAAGTACTAGGCATGTTTTCTATTGTTAACATTATCAGTATTTATCATCCTTTCCTTATCAGCTCTATTTAACATTTCTCCAGTGCCTAGTTCAGTGCCTGATACATAAGGGCTCAATAAATATGCTAAAAGAATAAATGAATGAAAGCTAAAATTGACATGATTTTAGCTGATTGACATGATAAATGCTTTCACCCAGTTGTTTTCAATACTACTTTCTAAATTTCAATTGTCTTCTTTCTGTTTTCGTTTTTCCTTTCTAATCTGTATGTGAATTTTTTAAAGCAAATATGACCAGGGAAAAATAGTATCAAAAATAATTGGGGAAATACCTACCCAAAGGTACAGACCAAGAGAATAATGTATAATCTTACAAAGTCAGAGGTGTAAATATAAAAGAACAAATGTGTTAAAATTTCCCTGCCTTTTAAAAACTTTAACATGGTTTCTAAACTTGGTCCCTCTTGCAGCCCATGAGTAGATTTCATTTTAAAAAGAGGATGAGAACCCTCAGTTAGTGATGTTACACTTTATGGAGAGTGGGTGGAGGCTGAGTTCCTGTTGAAAGTTAATTTTCTACCTATAACCATAGTGACATGAAACAATGCTAAAACCAGTCGATATTTGGGCAGCTCTCTTGGACAGATTTATTAGCCAGGGCTCATGCTTCTCCGAGAGGTCAAGCTGTGTCCTTTTGTACAGAGAGGGCCACACAACACCCATTGGAGTCATAAGGCAGCACATGCGTGCATTTGCTCTTTCTGGTTGTGAAAACAGCTAGAAATACTGACTTTTACTTGTTAATGGCACCTGCAGGATCCCCAAGCCCAAATCTTAACTCAGGCTGTGTCTACTCATATCAATAGAGGGAATTACCCAGATTATTCAGCCTATAACTAAGAAAGCCCTTAATCTGATACTAAATCCACACAGGCAGCCTTCCTTGTGATAATGTAAGAGTAGATGCCAGTTTGGGTTACCGAGATTTTACACTTGTGGTAGTTAAGAGCACGGTCTCTGGAGCCAGACTTCCTGGGTTCAAATCCTACCTCGACCATTGTGACAATTTAAAGTATCAAAGACTTTGTGGCCATCTTTCCTGGAGAGATGAGGTCTGTGCCCCTTCCACTGAATCTGAGATGACTCTGACAATTCTGACCAAGGGGATATAATAAAAGGAGCCCTGTCCCACTTTCTGGCCCAGGCCTTAAGAAACTGGCAGCTTCCACTTTCTTGTCTCTTGGATCCTTAAGCCACCATGAAAAATCTGACTACACTGCTACAGAGACCACAAGAAGAATCCTAAAACTAAAGGGGGAGGTGAGGGCCCCATTGAGCCCAGTCTTACAGCCCTTCCCATCAAAGCACCTGGAAGGTGAGTGAAGCCTTCATGGGCCCTACAGACCAATGCAATGCAGTCTTCAGCTGAATAAGAGCAAATAACCCCAGTCAACACTACCTGGGACAGAAGAATCACCCAGTTGATTCCTCACCTACAAAATCATGATATGTATAATAAAACAGTTGCTATTCCAAATACAAAGCTCTAACGTGCCTTATGATACCTTGATAGATAACTAGAACAACACTTACTAGTTGTTTTGGTTTCCTCACCTTTAAAGTAGGGACAATAATTACAATACCTACCTTAGCAGGTTGCTCTGAAGATTAAACAAGTAGTAACGCAAAGCCCTTAGACTAGTGCCCAACACATAGCAATTGCTCTGTAAAATTTGTCTCCTGTTAAGCTTGGATGACAATTCTTATTAGCTTTCTGAGACAGAGAAGTCTGAGAGTGGGCCCCATGTCATCTAGTCTCCAGGCCATCTGGACCTTTTATAGTCTCATCTCAACCAGGACACGGGCCCCTTTTAGAGCACACATGTTGAAATGACCCCAAGTATGAAGGACTAGAGTTTACCATTCCACCTAAGATTAGCTACTGCCTTCCTGCAGGCCAGCTATCTCCCACCCCTCAGGACAGTGGAGGCTGAACTGGTTCCCAGTCCTGATCCCAACTCACACCCCTCTGCATGATCCAGCTCCCCCAAACCACGCTTCATCCCATCTTCAACTTTCACTTGCTACCCTTTCTTACCCTCAAATGACCCCTCACCTTCTCCCTGCTAACACAGATTCCTTCACAAACACTTGGGAAATGAACAAGCTCCAAGTTTCCCAAGGATGTTCTGGGTAACCTAGTCCTTCAGGATGTGCCAAAACAGAAGAGTGCTGTGCATGGTGAAGTTTTGGAAACACTGGACACTACATTTCTTAACTTTCCTTCGATAATTACAAGTGCATTTGCCAATTACAAGCCCTAAAAAGTTATGCCATTCAGAAGTCTATTTAACTTTGTATTATTTAGATTTTTACAAACATACCTTGACTGTGAAACACTTTTCTGGTATAACAAGACTTCTTGGAAGGAGGGACCACTGAACTAAGTCCTAGAGATGTGGAAGAGGGAAGCAGGTGAAGGGAGCAGAGAAGAAAGCAGGAAGATGATTGACCTGATTTGGCAGGAAGGCAAATTAGAGAGGGATGGGTTTAAGGTATGAGAGTCATGGGAGGCTCCTGAGGGTTTTAGGCAAGAGCATATTAGATCAGATTAGCATTGGCTCTTAAAATGTTTTTGACCCTTATTATTATTTTTAATGTTTATTTATTTTTGAGACAGCACAAGCAGGGGAAGGGCAGAGAGAGGGAGACGGAGGATCTAAAGCAGCCTCTGAGCTGATAGTAAGCACGATGTGGGGCTCAAATTCTCCAACTGTAAGATCATGACCTGACCTGAAGTCAAATGCTCAACCGACTGAGCCACCCAAGCATCCCTTTTGGAGATCTATAAGTAAATTAAACATGTTGCATTATTACCCATTATCTACACGTACATTATAAAATTTTCATAAAATGGCTGTAATTCTTGTTACATGTAATGCCCAATAATATTTTCCGTCATTTCTTTCTCCTTTTGGAAATCACATTTCAGGAGCTGTTTCAATTAATGTAGGCAAGCAGAGATGGGGAGCTAAACTATTAACACCTGAATATGAGTGTGTCGGCCCCTCAAATTCTCCCTGATGCGCTAGATGAATAAATAAATGAGAGTGATCTCCTTTCCGAGAAGCAGAAGAGCCTATTCTAGTTCTTCTGCTAAGGAGCAGTTAATTCTTATACTCTCTGTGCATGATTTCCATTGTCTCTTGTCTCAAGTAAGAGGTTGTAATACCATCGAGGACAGAAAGTAAGTCAGATTTTTATCGTTGTTGTTCATCAGAACAGCACTTGGCATATTGGTGGACACATTGTGGGCACTTCAAACACACTGACTGGTTGCATTCCACTGAATTGATGATTCTTCATCCATTGCAAGGCAAAGAAGTTTAGCAGGCTGAGAAACAGTAGTATGCTTCGCCTAAGTATTGTGCACACCCCAGCAGGTGATCAGTCACCTGGAAAATATCTCCTACTCCTGTGCTCATTGTCTCATCACAGAGAGGAACCCCTGGACTTCCTGCTGCTTAATCTCCAGCAGTCAAACCTCCCAGAGGGTGAAGTCCAAGACTGCCACTGAAGGATGTTTGCATCCTTGTATTCTTTCTGCAAAGATCTCTACTGTCTTTATGTCCCTCCCAGAGCTGCCATCTGCTTTCACTTCTGAGGTCTTTTTACAGGACTGGATCCAAAATGGGACGCAGTCTCAACTCCCCCACTCTTTATGATCTCTGAAAAAGAGGTCTTGAGCTTTTTTGGCTTAAGGGCTTCACTGCTCAACAGAGAGCAAGCAACAAACCATCAAGCTTGAGTGTCACAAGAACCACTGCCAGAATCTCACAACATTTTTTTCTAGTGCCTAGAGCAGTCTGTTGGTGACCCCCATCCCTTCCTGGGGGTAAATTTCTGCCTCCCTCCCCCCACTTTTCTCCAGATTAGGTGTTCCACTTCCTGCTTGCAGGTCTGAAGGCACAATTAATAGCTGAACAATAAATGAGTTAGTCATCCTCCAAGTGTTGAAGTCTCAATGGCCAGAGCATTCCAGAAAAGTGACTATCAGCGTTTCCTCTTCTCCACACAGTAAATAAACGACCTCAGCCCTCTCCCTCACAGTTACTCATGTGCCACAACTTCTCAAAAATTGTGGAAGGACTGTCTGGGCTCAGACCTAGTTTGTGGCGACATGGCTAAACATACCAAGAAGGTCAGTAATTATGGGATCCGTTATGGTGCCTCCCTCAGGAAATGGTGAAGAAGACTGAAGTAAGCCAGCAGGCCAAGCACGCTTGCCCTTTCTGTGGCAAAACCAAGATGAAAAGACAAGCTGTGGGGATCTGGCATTGCAGTTTGTGCATGAAAACGATAGGCAGTGGTCCCTGGACATACAAAACCACTTCTGCGGTCACAGTCAAGTCAGCCATCAGACAGCTGAAGAAGTTGGAAGACCAGTAGAAATTCTACCATTTGAAACATTGTTAGCTAGCCTATAATAAACGGGAAATTCACATAACAAAATTACTTTGGCTTGTTGTTAAATTTATTAACTAGATGTTCCAATTTTTGTTGCATTAATCTTGCTTTCTCAAAAGACTTGGAAATTAAAAATCCTTCTAATTTTTATTGGAAAGAAAACTGTGGAAGGAAACTGAGGTGTGGTGCACAGCACCCTTTACTAGCATCTATTCTCTCAGATAGTGTAGACCGGCAATTCCGGTTGCTAGTCTGAAAAGTCTAGGATGTCAAGGTTGTGTTGACTAGTGTTATTCAAATGCCATGATGGGAAATTGTAGGGACCAAAGGCCCTGGCAAAAGAAAGAAGGTTTCCAGGACCCAGGGGGTGGGGGGTGAGGGGGCTGCCTAGCTTCAAGGTGGCATCAATGATGATTAATTCAAGCCTTACATTTCTAGAAGCTTGTCTTCTTCTGCGGGATTACTCTCACAACTCCCTGTCAAAAACTGGAGGGTTATAAATAAAGCGCATCTGCACCTGCTTGGAGTGTTGGAAAATAACTTCCAGAAAAGTGGTAACAGTCCTTATCTGTTGGTGGTGGGAGCACAGTTGGTTCTCCTTTTCATCCTTCTGTTTGTCTGTATATCTGACTTTTTAACCTAAATAAATGAATACTTATAGGGTTTGTAATAAGGGGACAAAATCAAAATTATTGTTCAGAAGGAAGTATGTCCCACTGTTTCCATACACTTTGCACATACTGACATTCTATTGTTTATATTGAAAAGATAATCTTTTTTTTTTTTTTTTAATTTCTGAAAAGGAACATCTATTAGGGAGACCATAGCCCAGGTTTCGGCAACATAGCATCTTGATTTATAATCTTAGCTCCTTGCCTTATTACGCTGGAATGACCTTGCAAAATGTACTTTACTTGTCTGAGTCCGAGTGTCTTCACCTATAGAGGGGCATGATATCCTCTTCACGGAAGATGAGGAGCATTTAAAGTGCTCTTTGCAGGGCGCCTGGGTGGCTCAGTCGGTTAAACGTCTGACTTTGGCTCAGGTCATGATCTCACGGTTTGTGGGTTTAAGCCCTGTATCGGGCTCTGTGCTGTGTGCAGCCTGCTTGGGATTGTCTCTCTCCCTCCCTCTCTGCCTCTACCCCCACTTGTGTGCTACAAATAAATAAATAAACAAACTTGAAAAAAATAATAATCATTCTGATTTTATCCTTTAAAAAATTTTTGTAGGTCTGGGCCCATACCCAATGAGGCCATCAAATTGTTATTTTCGTATTGAGGAAAACAGAAGCTCTTTTGGATAATTCTTTTGCATTCCAGGCTTTCAGTGGAAACAAAAAGACACACACTGTAGACCATTAAGTACTTGTGAGACATGATTTTAGGATGCAACTCAATTATACAGTGATTACGAAGAGCCTAGGGGAAATATTTCCTTATCTGGGTAGTGACATTGACAGATTAAAGGTGCACAAATTCTAAATGCTGTTTGTTCCAGCCCTGTGTTCGATTGCAACAATGTGAGTGTCTTGCCTGTGTTGGTGGATTATTAACAGAGGTTATTGGTCTCCATGGCAAAATTATTGCTCTGCGCATAATCTCATTTATGGAGTGCAGGAAAAAAAAAAAGGACTTCAGGTCAGGGAGAATGTATAAATGTCCATCGTCATCAAGGGTGTGCTACATCTGAGAAGCAGAAGCAACTCCAAGGACACAGCTCACAGGCTGATTTGGCTCTCAGCTCCAAAATACGGATTGAACTGGGGACATTTACAAGGACGCTCTGGCTGATAACTTTGAAGAGACCCCGTGAAGGAGGCGCTGAAGAGCCTTGTATCGCAGACCTGTATTGTGCTTCCCCAATATGTGCACGGGGGACTGCGCCAAGTGCCTGGGGGGCACCCTCATCCCCCTCGCCTTGTTTGGCTTCCTGGCTAACATCCTGTTATTCTTCCCTGGAGGAAAAGTGATAGACAATAACGACCACCTTTCTGAAGAGGTCTGGTTTTTCGGAGGAATATTAGGAAGCGGGGTCTTGGTGAGTAGGGAAGCCTTGAAATCCCCCCAGAGAGTTCTGTCGAATCCTTTTAAAATTGGGTACTTTTGAACAAGAAGATATTTCATTGCTAACAAAAGCCCAAGCGTCGCATGACGAAAAGTCAGTGTCTTAATGATTTCCCTTCTCCATTAGGACCTGACGAGAGCGTGTCCACTAAATTTAATAAGTAATGAATTCCCAAGATTGGGCTGGCAGTTCTCGTGGGTCAATTGAATTCCACGAACCAGACTGAGGGCTGCCAAATTTCTGTATTTAAAAAAATTTTTTTTTCAATGTTTATTTAGTTTTGAGAGACAGAAACAGAGCACGAGTGGGGGAGGGGCAGAGAGAGAGGGAGACACAGAATCCGAAGCAGGCTCCAGACTCTGAGCTGTCAGCACAGAGCCAGGCTCAGGGTTCAAACTCACGAACCGCGAGATCATGACCTGAGCCGCCCAGGCGCCCCCTGATTTCTATATGCTAACAAGATAGTGCTGGGGGTTGTAGACACACACTTTCTGGCAAACTGATTGACTGAAAACCACCAAAAGAAGCAGGTGTTGGTGGATTCCTCTTCCACTCATTCACTAATGATACATTTACCCCTTGTTTCCAGTAGAGGATGGGAACCTCCAATTTAGAGAGAGAGAGAGACTAGACTCACTTTTCAAAACGATTGCAGACAAGTTTCTTATCGCTATCCTAACCTACCACGTAAATGGAAACTCAGGATGTCAGGTCCTGAAGTCTTGCCTCACTGAAGCTGCAACTAGGCCTCATGGAAACTAGACAGTAATACTCAGTTAATACTCCATCTACTGCACCAGCCATGCTCTGTAAGTTCTCGCCATACCCTTTTAGCCCCTGAGTCCCGCATCACGGACATAGCTCCACTCACAGCCAGGCAGGCACAGGCTCCCATTTCTCATGTCAGACCCCGTCTGAGGTGCTTCTCTTGCTGACAGATGATTTTCCCTGCACTGGTGTTCTTGGGCCTGAAGAACAATGACTGCTGTGGATGCTGTGGCAACGAGAGCTGTGGGAAGCGCTTCGCGGTAAGTTAACCCAGAAGGCAGTTGCCAGAATGAGTCCAGGGTGCACTGTCTTCTTGTGCTTGGCATGGTGGGGATGGGGATGCATCACCAGCCCCAGGCAGGACTCTGGAGGCAGCTGGCACATACCTAAATATGGATTTCTTGCTGGTGCAAAATAACAATAATAATGCAGTTTTAAACACTAAAAAGCCCCGATACTTATAGGATATGAGTATCATTTTAGATTTTGTAAAGAGGCAGGGATGTCACAGCTAGATAACTGGAGTGGGGCCATGTAAAGAATGCAGGTGCCTGGGTGGCTCAGTCAGTTAGGTATCTGACTCTTGGTTTCGGCTCAGGTGATGATCTCACAGTTCATGGGATCAAGCCCTGAGACAGGCTCCATGCTGACAACGTGGAGAGTGCTTGGGATTCTTTCTCTCCCTCTCTCTGCACCCCCCCCCCAAAATAAATGAATAGACTTATAAAAAAAAAGAATGGCAGGCATGGAAGGCAGGAATGGGGGCTGTAAGTCTCCCCTCTGCCACTGAGAGGCCTGAGACCGTGGGCGAGTCTTTTCCCTTCTCTGGCCTGCATTGTCTCATCTGTAAAGGGAGTTAGGGCAGCATAAGGGCTGATAACAGCCCCTCCCCAACAGCCCTCTAAATTCCCCATCTACACCGCTGCCAGTTTCACTGCCTCCGTGCCCAGTACTTCCCCACTCTCACCCAGACGTTGTTGACTCAGGACTTCTGTTTCCTTTCTTGTTTCGTGCAGTCAAGCATCTTTCAGTAGGTGAGCTAGAGAGATTAGGCATCACCACTCCAGCCTGGGAAGTGGGGTTGGGTCCCATCCCTGCACCTGGACGAGTCACTGTGCTGCCCTCTGCCTCCCTCTGCTCATCTGTACAATTAAGATGTTGAACTAGATCAGAGTTTCCCAAGTATGGGACAGGCTCTGCTGGCAGTCAGGTGGGCTGTATCTTTCAATAGCATAGAAAGTTATTCCCTTGTCAATTCTCCTTCAGTCCTGTTGATTTTATCAAGAGAATATTCAATTTTGATTGGAAAGAGGTCTTTGTCATCCCAAACCCTCATAATCCCCCTTTTTAACAAAGGGAGAACAAACGGGCGCCTGGGTGGCTCAGTCAGTTAAGCGTCTGATTCTTGACTTCGGCTCAGGTCATGATCTCACAGTTCGTGATATCTAGCCCCACATCAGGCTCTGCGCTGACAGTGCAGAGCCTGCTTGAGATTCTCTCTCTCTGCCCCTCCCCCACTCTCTTTCATGCACACTTCCTCTTTCTCTCAAGATAAACAAATAAACTTTAAAAAACAAAAAACAAAGGGGGAATAAGTTTCAGGCTCCAGGAACACAAGCAACAAGAACTAAAAGTTCAAAACCACTGCACTGTCTTTGCTAATGATTCTAGCTCTTCACTCCTAGTGGTGATATAAATGAATGCAACAGAGAGTTGTCTTAAAGAAAAATATTAAGAGCACACGGGTACACTGATGGCAAAAACAAAGAAGGTCAAACTGGAATTACCGGCTGGCTGATGAGTCAGGACGGTTCCTGCCCTCGTTGCCCCCCTGAAGTTCAACTGTCCTTCTAACAGGCTCATGAACCCCAAATGATGAATTACTCAAGCTTAACTTAACTTCTTAAAGGAAAAGGTATAGCTATCTGTTCCCAAATAGAATCTTTTCTAACATTTCTTCCCCATCACTATTTTCTCTTTTATTTAATAAAAAAATATTCACTGAGCACATATGAAGGGCTGAGGCTGGTATACTGTGCATACAGTTACGGTTTTCTGCGTGCAAAGATCATTCAAAGAGAATGCTCTTACCTTCTAAACACCATCATGAGTCCCAAGTAAGCACTGATCATTTTTTTGGCATTGATTATTATAACATTTAAAATCATCATTTACAAAGAGATGTAAACATTAACCATGATTTATTTGATATAGTTGCATAACATGTGTTTTACACATGTATATTTTTATATAATTAATTATAAGGGAAATGAAGAATTATGTAACTCATTTGCTCTTTGAATGTAATCCTGTTACACCTTGTGGATTTTTGGAGAATAAGCTAAAGATGAGAATTTGAAAAAGAACGGGCAATTAAGAAACTGGATGAAAATTAAAAAAGAGTCATTGCTTAGAAACCTAACAGCTCATTCTCTGGTACTGAGTAGAAGGCTGAAGATTACCCAGTATCAAAACAAGGGTTTTGTTTGTTTACTTTTTGTTTTTAGGTTTATATATAACCACAGTGAAAAGTGAAATAATATTCAAAGTATTGTGCGAACGTTGTTTTTCAAATAGACTTAAACGAAGTCCAAAAGAATGGGAGAAAAGTCATATTTTTACAAGCACAGTTGCATTAATAAAATCTGAAACATTTGGTCTGCCCAATTCAGGCTGTCTGTCTGAGCTCCCCAACCGACTCCCCCACCCACGAAGGATCTGCCCTTGGTGTGGGTTGAGGATGACTCCTCCAAATGACTGGCCGATAGTCCACAAGGGCAGCGCCCAGCAAAGGACCAGCTCTGCCAGACTGTCAGCCAAGACAACCAGCCACAGCCACCCTGGACCAGGGATGCAGGGACAGCCACCCTGTAGGTGGCCAGCAAAATTTCTTTCCTTTTCTTTTTTTTTTTTTTTTCTTTTGTTTTGGTCCTTAATCAGTTGCCAGCTTTTGAAAATAGAGATATTACAGAAGTATTTAGATATCCTACTTCTTTTTCAAAAAATAAAAAGATGAATGAACCTGATACTTGTGGGCCTGCATTTTGACACAATGATGGCCTACAGTGGGCATGGCAGAGTGTTTCCTATAGGGTCCTCCAAGGGTTCTTGAGTTCATGCCTCTGTTTCAGAGCTCTGTTTCCTTCATGTTCTCAGGCTCTGGAGCACCAAGCAATAATCATTTTTAAAGAAAGGAATCTAAAACATTTTGTCAGACAAAAAGGAAAAGGCTGCAGCATACTTTGATTAGTACTATAATGCTGAAGATTCAAATTATTTTTCCAAAGGCTCACAGCATTCCCCTCCAGATGTTTAAGGGACACTAGGCTTCTGCAGAACACTGTTTAAGAAATCCAGCTAGGTATGGGGCGCCTGGGTGGCTCAGTCGGTTAAGCATCTGACTTCGGCTCAGGTCATGATCTCGCGGTCCATGGGTTCGAGCCCCGCGTCAGGCTCTGTGCTGACAGCTCAGAGCCTGGAGCCTGTTTCAGATTCTGTGTCTCCCTCTTTCTCTGACCCTCCCCTGTTCATGCTGTCTCAAAAATAAATAAATGTTAAAAAAAAAAAAAAAAGAAATCCAGCTAGGTACAAAGTCCTATGAGATGGAAACAAATTAGGCCAAGGGCTATGGGGCTAAATCCTGTCGCTGTTTCCACAGTCTTGCTCTCATTTGTTTCCTGGCCTCTCTGTCCTCTCTTCCTTGCTAAAGTCTTTCTGGAATACTTTTCAGAAGTCACTGCATCATTCTCTTCCCCTTCCCTGGCTGTAAAACCAGGATAATCAATAGATAGTAGAAGCAGGATATGGTGGTTGTACAGATAAAGCAAGACAATGAGCTGGAAAAAATCTTGAGATCACCTAACCAATATTTCATGGTGAAACTAGAAAATGGAGGCCAGCTCTCCTCTGAGGCCGAGCAAACTTGAAGCCCAGACTTGGGGGCTGCACTCTTTTAAATAAATTAAGCTGTGGCTTAATTCAATCGGTGAAGCCTCTGACTTTGGCTCGGGTCATGATCTCACAGTTTGTGAGTTCAAGCTCCTTTTTGGGCTCTGTGCTGACAGCTCAGAGCCTGGAGCCTGCTTCGGATTCTGTGTCTCCCTCTCTCTCTACCCCTCCCCCTCCCACTTGCACTCTGTATCTTTGTCTTTCAAGAATAAATATTAAAAAAAAATTTTTTTTAATAAATTAAGTTGAGAAAAGTGAGCCCTAGGGCAAAAACTATGAGAGGAAGGTGGCTTCTGAGGTGGGCTCTGAAAACCCAGATGGGGGATTTATTTTTGGGTCTCCACCCCCTTCCTCCCCTACAAGAGGTTCTCAGTGGCCTCCCAGCACTTTATCTGTGGCTGGTCAGGGTCTCTGGCACACTAATCCTTTAAAAAAAAAAAAAAAAAGATCTCTCAGAGTCCCTAGGATCTCTTTTAATTTCATCCACTCATTCATGTTAAGTCTGTGCTTTAATAACAGCCTTTTGGGGACGCCTGGGTGGCTCAGTCGGTTAGGTGTCCGACTTCGGCTCAGGTCACGCTCTCGCGGTCCGTGAGTTCGAGCCCCGTGTCGGGCTCTGTGCTGACAGCTCAGAGCATGGAGCCTGTTTCAGATTCTGTGTCTCCCTCTCTCTCTGACCCTCCCCCGTTCATGCTCTGTCTCTCTCTGTCTCAAAAATAAATAAACGTTAAAAAAAAAAAAAACAGGTCTTTTGAAGACCTTGGCCTGGGGCGCCTGGGTGGCTCAGTCGGTTAAGCGTCCAACTTCAGCTCAGGTCACGATCTCGCGGTCCGTGGGTTCGAGCCCCACGTCGGGCTCTGGGCTGATGGCTCAGAGCCTGGAGCCTGCTTCGGATTCTGTGTCTCCCTCTCTCTCTGCCCCTCCCCCGCTCATGCTCTGTCTCTCTCTGTCTCAAAAATAAACATTAAAAAAAACTGATATTTGAAGACCTTGGCCTTGACTCAAAGGAGTATCTAATAATGGGACTGAAGGGTAGATTGATAAAGGAGATATTAGGGGCAGGCCAACATTTCAGCATCCTCAACTCGTATCAGGTAGATAAAGGCCCACCCCACCCACAGGCAGGGCCAGATGGTTGACTGACGTTTCTCCAGGGAGGATCTTGATCACTTCTGCAATCAGTCGATTCAACGTGGAGTCAGCACTTCTGCAGTGCCTGGCTCACCAGTGCCCCCTAGGGACACCTCCTGTGTGAGCACTTCTGAAGGGAACATTTCCTGAGGCCAAAAGCACTGACCCTTTTACATCTGCATTCTTTGGTGTGACAGCCAGTGTGAGGGGAATTTAAGAAAGACAGTTCTTTTGGGGCGCCTGGGTGGCTCAGTCCGTTGAGCGGCCAACTTCGGCTCAGGTCATGATTTCACAGCTCATGGGATCGAACCCCGCGTCGGGCTCTGTGCTGACAGGTCAGAACCTGGAGCCTGCTTCTGATTCTGTGTCTCCCTCTCTCTCTGCCCCTTCCCCACTCACGCTCTGTCTCTCTCTCTCTCTCTCTCTCTCTCTCAAAAATAAATAAACATTTAAAAAATTGTAAAAAAAGACAGTTCTTTTGAAAAAATAGATTATCTTGAAAGAAGAAATAAAATATGAAGAATATCTTGAAAGAAGAAATAAAAAACTAAATGTTTTTTATGCTTCAAAATCCTCTGCTGTGAAAGGGATAATGCACACATGTCCCTTTGTAAGGACACTACAAGGATGGGGGAAGATGTTGCAAGCATCCGTGTGCCCAGGAGGGGAGAGGAGCAGCAGGTGGCTGGGTAGTGAGGATACAAATGGTTGTTGAATGAGTGACGCAAATGAATGCTCAGGAGGGATTTCAGGTGATTCCTATACTTTATCAGGCTCAATTCTCACACTAACTCTTTGAGTTAGGCATTAAACCCCCTGTTTTATAACTAAGGAAACAGAGGTGCGTTCAAGTTAAGTTTCTGCTCACCACACTCCACCCCGCCAGCCCTCCCCCACTTCCCAAGTGTGGCGAAGCAGAAAACACAGAACGTTAACATCCTAAAGGGGAAAAAATGCATCAGGTCATCTCTATATATCTCAGAATAATTGTTAAGGAGGAACCTTCACGCCCATCAGAGATGTTTCCGCAACACGTTGCTACTACTCAAGTCTCTAAACGCTATGTCCCCAAGCCACCCATTTTCCTCTTCCCTTCCCAGGCCCCAGTGGTTCCTCCATCGGGTTCAGCCAACCTAGGTACACAACTGGCCAAGAACACACCATGGGCAGCGGCAGAGCTGGGGTCCAATCCCATGTCCTCTGCCTCCAGAGCCTGCCGGAGAGGAAGGTTTTAAAGCTGACAGACGGTGAATTCGAGGGCATTTCATTATAGGGCATGTTTATCTTCTTTTTCAAGGGAAGTGTTTACAGCATATACTTAAACACATTTCTTTAACAATGTGAACAGAACGTGCATTCTGAGAGTTGGCCTGTTATTTTTCTGCCGAGCGTGATGCTCTCGGTATTTGTGGAAAGTAAAGTGTGCCAGGATATGATAATAAAAACATTACAATATAATAATGACATTTATCAAGTGCTTATTAATGTCATAGGAAATAATCCAAAACTCAGAAGTAGGCAAAAGAGGGGCGCCTGGGTGGCTCAGTCGATTGACCATCCACCTTCGGCTCAGGTCATGATCTCACGGTTCCTGAATTCGAGCCCCGTGTCAGGCTATGTGCTGACAGCTCAGAGCCTGGAGCCTGCTTCGGATTCTGTGTCTCCCTCTCTCTCTGTGCCCCTCCCACACTTATGCTCCCACGTGCTCTCTCGCTCTCCCCCCCCCCCCCCCCCGGTCAAAAAATAAATAAATAAACTTTAAAAAAAGAGAAGTAGGACAAAAAAGATTTCTAGGTATCCTATCAGTGAAGTACTGGGCATTATCTAACAGCCTACCCCACTTGGAGCTTATCTGATCCTGTGGACATGTGTACTTTTGATTTCCTATTTACTATCAATTAGCCTATCTTTCATAATGATCTCCCTGAGCAGGTACTTATTTTTGAGCCTTATCTTATGGAAGAGGAAATGGAGGTCTTAGAAAGACTAACTTCCCAAGGTCATAAAGGAGAGAACCAAGACTCAGACCCAAATCAATATGTCTGTAACCCACGCCCTTGACCACTGCACAGTGGTGCCTCTCTTTACTATTTATTCATTTTGACTAGGGAAAGCACTGCCATAGGACAAAACCTACAAAGGGAGCCTCACATTCCTGACTCAAAAGTCTGGCAGCTCCTCTCTCTAGAGGTTACCTCTGTTCCCAATTTTGTGTCTCCTTCCATAGATTTTTCCAGGCCTTTTGCCTATTTTTTTAAAATGTTTATTTATTTATTTTGAGTGAAAGAGAGAGACCACACGTGCGTGAGCAGGTGGGGGCAAGAGAGGGAGAGAGAGAATCCCAGGCAGGCTCCACACTTAGCACAGAGCCAAACACAGGGCTGGGCTAGATCTTGCGACCATGAGATCATGACTTGAGCTCAGATCAAAGGACAAGAGTCCAACCAACATTTAACCAACTGAGCCACCCAAGTACCCCCACCGTGCCTGTTTACTTTAACAACAATTTAGAATGTCTACCCTCGTGTATTCAACTTGAGCTCAATAACTTTTTTTTTAATGTGAAAAATTTTTTACCATGAAACCCATGATATAGTTATCTTTAACATAACTAAAAGTTAGTGGTTTTAAGACTGATAATATCTCTGAGTAGTGAGTTTGATAATTTTTTAAAGACTTCTGAATGCGAAATTACTTAAAGCAAAGGGACATAAAGTATACCCTGCTTTCGGGCACCTGGGTGGCTAAGTCAGTTAAGCATCCGACTCCCGATTTCAGCTCAGGTCATGATCTCACAGTTCGTGAGTTCAAGCCTCGAATTGGTCCGTGTTGATGGTGCAGGAGCCTGCTTGGAATTCTCTCTCTCCCTCTCTGCTCCTCCCCCACTCATGCTCGCTCTCTGTCTCTCCCTCTCCCTCAAAATAAAGAGACTTTAAAATTTTTTTATTTTTTTTTAAAGTTAAAAAAAAAAGTATACCTTGCTTCATATGGTTCATCCATTTTGGAAAAGTGATGAAAAATCAGTTTGGGTCGTTTCTTTATTTTAACGGGAAGTGTTTCAAATTTGGATACAAAATCAGACCATGCCACCAGTAGATTTCTGAGGTTGTAACCTGATGCTGCATTTTCTTCAGACAGTTTTATCAAGAAGTAAAATATTATTGGGGCACCTGGGTGGTGCAGTCGGTTAAGCATCCGACTTCAGCCAGGTCACGATCTCGCGGTCCGGGAGTTCGAGCCCCGCGTCAGGCTCTGGGCTGATGGCTCAGAGCCTGGAGCCTGTTTCCGATTCTGTGTCTCCCTCTCTCTCTGCCCCTCCCCCGTTCATGCTCTGTCTCTCTCTGTACCAAAAATAAATAAACGTTGAAAAAAAAAATTAAAAAAAAAAAAAAGAAGTAAAATATTATTGATTCAGTTGGGAGTCACTGTGCTCCTCTCTTCTATCATATTTCCCTCCTCCCTAAGAGTACCCATAATCATAAATTCAGTGTACACTATATCCATACATCTTTTAAACTTTTGCTACCAAAGATCAATTTTTCTTTTTTTTTTTTTTTTTTTTTAAATTTTTTTTTTTTTTCAACGTTTATTTATTTTTGGGACAGAGAGAGACAGAGCATGAACGGGGGAGGGGCAGAGAGAGAGGGAGACACAGAATCCGAAACAGGCTCCAGGCTCTGAGCCATCAGCCCAGAGCCCGACGCGGGGCTCGAACTCACGGACCGCGAGATCGTGACCTGGCTGAAGTCGGACGCTTAACCGACTGCGCCACCCAGGCGCCCCCAAAGATCAATTTTTCAAATATTCTAGACTATACTGTCCAATATAGGACAGCCATTGTTCACATGGGGTTATTGAGCAGTGGAATGTGGCTGATCTAAATTAAGGTGTAGCATACGTATAAAATATACACCAGATTCCACAGAATTACTACAAAAACTGTAAAGTATCTCATTAGTAATTTTCATATTGATTATAGGTTGAAATAATAGTTTTTGAATATGTTGAGTTAAAGAGAACATATTATTAACATTATTTTCACTGGTGGTTTTTTTGTTTGTCTTGGTTTGTTTTTGTTTTTAGTTTTTAAATGGTAGTTACTGGAAAGTGTTAAATTGCATACGTGGCTCTCATTACAATTCACTGGACAGTACTGGTATAGAGGTGCTTACGATGGAGACTGCTTGCAAAGAGAAATACCATCTAACTGATATTTTTTACTAACCTGGTTTTTCATTTACGCAGACTTGCCTAGCATGAAGAACGTGTGCATTTGTACTCACTTTCTGCATCTTTAAATATTTGCCTGCTAAAATGTTCCAGGAGTGCTAATCTAAAATCCTTTACTCAGCTCACACAGCAGGAATAGCGAGCCAGACTTCTCCTCTCACTACTCATCAGCAGATGTTGAAACCCTGGGTTGTTTTAGTTCAACCCTGGATTAAATGAGATAAGGCATCTAAGGCTCTCACTGAATGGAGCTGTTTTTATTAGCTAAAAGGCGAGATGATTGCATTAAATGGTTTTTGGGATCTTTTGTACAAACATTAATTATAAGCGTATTTAACCATTGATTTAGTGGAAATCCTGGCTTTTGAAGACTTTTAACCAGTTTTAAGATACCTTTAAGAGACCTTTTCTTCACAGAATCTGCTTTTCATTGAGACAACCCAATCCATCACAAAGAACTGCACTGTCAACAAATGTTTTCAGACCATTCACAGCCTGACTCTGAAATGAAAAAAGGTAACATGAGAAGAAACTGCCCTGAGCATAAGTTTTTAATTGCTGTACTAGAATGTTCTGGCCATTCCTAGAGTTACATCAGCTGTGTCTAACTGACCAGCAATTTTGTTGGAACATGGAGGTGGCCCAGAGACAGAGAACTAGGCAGATAAACTGTCACTAAGAATTGAAGCAGCATTTTCCAAAAGGTGTTCTTGTAAGAACTCACGGAAAAAAAGTTATAGGTTCCAATGAGACCAGGAAACTCTGCAAATCACCATATACACCCAAATATAAGGCAAAACTGAATATCAAACCATCTTTTATTTTTCCATAAAGAAGTTTTTTAAAAAGCTCTTTGAGGGTTGGCTGGGTGGCTCAGTTGGTTGAGTATCTGACTTCAGCTCAGATCATGATCACACAGTTTGTGGGTTCAAGCCCTGCTGACAGCTCAGAGCCTGGAGACTGCTTCAGATTCTGTGTCCCCCTCTCTCTCTGTTCCTCTCCCGCTCAGGCTCGCTCTCTCTCTCTCTCTCTCTTCCTCTCTCTCTCTCTAAGTAAGTAAACATAAAAAAACATTTTTTAAGCTCTTCGACTGACATTTATATACAAACTTTGAATGATGGGCACACATTTTAATCACATTCTATAAAATTTTAATACATTGATTTTGAAAGAAGTCTTTCCCCCACTCATTTATTTTTAAATGTATTATTGCTTTTTTGACACCAGGTCTTTGCTACTACTAAAGATACCTTTTGAGCCAACAAGAGTTTCCCACAGCACATCTTCCCTTCCATTTAAGTTTGGATACAACATTTTTGTAGCCATGTATGATGCTGTCAGGGGAAAATTCACTCAGTCACAAATATCAATTCACGTCAGACAAAGACAGTATTTGAACACCTCTCTTTCAGGTGTATGTTAACCATCCCCACAACTGTCAACACTACGTATGCTCATTTAGAATGCCCTTTAAAAGGTTTGTTAACTGTAACATTCAGAACTAGAAATTGTGAGGCCAACTTTCCTAGAATAATTAATACATCAGTGTTCAGGAAAAAAAAAATTGTTTTTCTCTCCCCCAGAAAAACATTTTTATACAATTCTCTCAGCTAACATTACTTGGGTTGTTTCTGACCGATGTCTTCCCCCATGCGGTACTTGGTTGTTCAAAATAAAGTATTTGAGAAAGTGCCCTATTGTCTGATAGACAAAATAAGGACTCAACTCTGAGGCAATTTCCTCACTTATCAGTGATAACTTGGGAGCTAATAATTTTGCTTATATTCCAGCATACATAGTATATCCCCTTCTTGGAGGTTCACTGACTTCAGCGTATCACAAAGATTTTTAGAAGTAAAACAGGAGTGAAGCCTATTTAACTTCATATAATCCAGAAATCTCCAAAATTGGAGATATCCTTTGGATATCCTTTGGAAAAGAGATGGCCTGTTCTAACTTGATAAACTGAACAAAATTTTCATTTACTTCTTACCTAGATTATGTTCAGTAATGTTACTAATGGTGAGAATGGATTTTGGCTACCCTAGACACAAAACTCAAAGGGAAAATGTCAAATAATGAGTAACATGAAACCATAGTCTTTGAAAACATCCAACAAGTAGTTATTTGGTGCCTTTGAAAAGGTGGGAAGAAGAAAAACCAAATACATGATGGCCAGGGTAAAGCAATGTCCTACCTATCTTCAAATAACTCATTGTCCATGACGGCAAGGAGCTTATGTTCTGGTTGGGGAAGACGGACATAAAAAGCTATGCATAAATGTCTTGTGGGCACTGTGCCATGACAGAAGTTTATATAGTCCAGGGTACTGGGGTAAGAGATGAAAGAGAGGATGGTTAGTTTGACATAGGAAGTCAGATAAGACTTTATAAGGCACATGGGGCAGAGGTCAGTCTTGGAAAGTTGCACCAAAAATACGTTCACATATGATATGAAAACAAATACTCCATTATTTGTTAAAGTGGAACTCCATTATTACATAGCTAAAGTGGAACTCCATTATTACATAGATTCCAATTGTCCAGGCACTATCAGGTCCTCTCCACCCCCAAACCCATCCCTGCCCCGCCCCCTGCCCAAAGATATTCTGTGATAAGATTGTTAGTAATACACGGAAGGGAGAAGGGGAGCCCCTGACATTTAACTTAAGTTGTCATGTCTACCTTTCACAACAGACCTTGTAGGCAGGCCTTATCACGCCCATTTCATGCCAACTAGGCACCCCAGACCAGAAGACTTTTAAGATCACTTCCAATTCTAAGATTCTTTGATTCTGTAATAGACAGCCTTTCATATTAGTCCTGAGAAAGAGAGCGATCAGGAGGAGATTCTATTCTTAACAAGGTTAAAAACCATGGTTCAAAGGTATCAACCATAACTAGCACTTCAATCATCAATGAATAGTAAAGAAAGATATGGGAATGGGGGAGAAGAAGGGGAAAAAAGATACCAAAATTCATTCTAGGAGACAGCACAGGTCCCACCTACTGTGAAGACTGGCTCTTACCCCATAACTTCCCTGGAGACACTATGCTCAACGACAGACTGGTTGGTTAGGTGTGCTGAGGGTAACCTCTGGAACACCTTAAGAACCCACCTGTCTCTCTCCTTCTCTTTCAGATGTTCACCTCCACAATATTTGCTGTGATTGGATTCTTGGGTGCTGGATACTCATTTGTCATCTCAGCCATCTCCATCAACAGGGGTCCTAAATGTCTCATGGACAATAGCACGTGGGGCTACCCCTTCCACGATGGGTAAGGTGCACCCTGTGATGTCCACGTGTCCCCACAAGGCAGGTAAATGGCCCAAGGGAGACCCTGCATCGGTCCTGTCACCTTCATTTGACTAGTGTCAGGCATGTTGCTCCTCTGAAGCAGAGCTGGAGAGGGGGTGGAGTGAAGTTGCCCAAGATCTCACTCTAATTGCTCTTTATTTTTTTTTTTTTAATGTTTATTTGTTTTTGAGAGAAAGAGAGAGACAGAGAGGGACAGAGTGTGAGAAGGGAAGAGGCAAAGAGAGAGACACAGAATCAGAAGCAGGCTCTAGGCTGTGAGCTGTTAGCACAGAGCCCGATGCGGGGCTCGAACCCACGAACCATGACATCATGACCTGAGCCAAAGTTGGATGCTTAACCAGTTGAGCCACCCAGGGGCCCTTTTAATTGCTCTTTTGACAGACACCAGGAGAAATAACCAAGAGGAGGTGCTTCAGCTGGCCTGAGTGTCATTACTGACACCCCGACATTTATGAGCAGCGACATGAGGCAACTAATAATATTAATTAACAGAAAGTGGTGGCTTCCATTGAAAATCTTATAATAGAAAACGAGAATGATTACTCACTAACAGGGCTCAAAGGCTCCCTAGATCGTCTATGAGTAGACTATCTTTTAAGGTGCAAATTTATGGAAAATGACATTGAGAATATTGTAGATTCTTCACGAGACTTAATATTAATAGAAATGGTTAAAATAACACTGCATGTTGTCATGGAACTCTGTAGCTGATAAAGTACTCCCCCCCCCCAACAAATTTATAATTTAATCCCCACAACAACCGCAAGCGGTAGTTATACCCTGCCAAGGCAGGCTTAATAATTTTAGCTTGCTCAAAGTCGCACAGCTGGTTAAGGGCAGAGGCAGGGCTCAAACTCCTATCTTCCAACTTTTGAGTTCTAGTATCTTTAAAAAAAAACATTTCTTTGAAGTTTGTTTATTTTTGAGGGAGACAGAACGTGATCTGGAGAGGGGCAAACACAGAATCTAAAGCTGGTTCCAGGCTCCACAGAGCCCAATGTGGGCTCGAACTCACGAATCGTGAGATCATGACCTGAGCTGAAGTCAGACACTTAACCGGCTAAGCCACCCAGGCACCCTTGAGTTCTAGTGTCTTTAGACTACACACCCTTCTGCTCATAGACTATACCGTGCACCACAGTAGACACGGGCATGTGTCTGTTCAAACTTAAATTCATTCAAACGAAATAAAGTTAAAATTCCTCAATCACACTATCAGTATTTCAAGTATCAGCAGCCACATGTGTCTAGTTGCAACTGCATTGACCCTTACCGATAAAGGACATTACCACTGTCACAGACAGTCTATGAGACAGTGCTGCACCAGCCTCTGACCTCCAGGAGGGCTTGGGCCATTTCTGTTTTGTTCATTACCACCTGGCACAGTGACTGACACATCTAGGTGGTCAGGAAATGTGGTTGTGAGGTGCCCCTACACTGGACGATGGGACCGTGCCTAAAGAAATCTGTAGGACAACAATTATTAACTCTACATGTGAACTTCAAAAGCAGGCTTTAGATGAGGAGACAGAGGGTACTGGTTCTGTTATGATACAGCTCACAAGAGTTTCATGTAAAGTATCATCCCTACTTCTAAAGTTAAACAGGAGGGGGCGCCTGGGTAGCTCAGTCGGTTAAGCGTCCGACTTCGGCTCAGGTCGTGATCTCGCGGTCCGTGGGTTCGAGCCCCGCGTCGGGCTCTGTGCTGACAGCTCAGAGCCTGGAGCCTGCTTCAGATTCTGTGTCTCGCTCTCTCTCTGACCCTCTCCCATTCATGCTCTGTCTCTGTCTCAAAAATAAATAAACATTAAAAAAAAATTAAAAAAAAAAAAGTTAAACAGGAGTACAGGCCTCTAGTATCCCCATCACATGCAGGGATTCCCAAAGGCAATGGTTGTACTGTGCCCCCTTACCTTGCAGAGGACTGCTGGGGCCCCGCTGCCGTGGGGTTAGCCTACATGAGCATAGAAATCAGACAGCAGATCCATTTCCTGAGGTTCTTCCCCTGAGAGTTTATGAAACTACAGATTACGTCTCCTTCTAAGGACCCTTCTCCTATTATTTCCATCAACAACAGAAGCGCAGTATTAAACATGCTTTTGTATTTACTGTTATGTGAATGATACCACCCTTGACAAACTCAAAATCAATTAGAATAAATCTATGTCCAAAACAAAGGATGGAGAAAGGAAACACAACACTTGCCCAGTAACGCCCGAAGGCAGTACAATAGCGTTAGAGCCTAACACCCTCCCTGGCACACCCGCTCCCTGCTTGGGATGGAATGGGATCCATGCCCAAGGTCAGGAGAGTGACAGCTGGTCTGTGGGCCACTACAGGAAATGCCAGCGTGGGGGAAGGACAGGAAACAACTTTTCAAAGTCCTCTGTCCTTTTGGTGAAGCAAGTTTTCACGCACATCATAGCCCTTTACTGCACGTTACTCCGTGATAGATGCTTTCACACATGGCATCGGGTCTTCTCACAACAACTAACCCATTCATTAACTTGTATCAGATCAGAGAGGTTTAATAGTACAAACAGAACAGAATAAACTTTGCAGGCAAGCAGGCACATTTCAGAATTCTCCACCCTCCTCTGTTCACGGTAAGGCTTTGATAATTCTTTGACAAGAGAGAGGTTTGAGTGCCACCATGTCTGCATAGTGGCTTCAAACTATCATGGGATCAAATATCGCTGTGTAGGGGTTTATTACAAAACCATGTAGCCTACGCTTTCCAGGTGACCGATAGGCTATTTAAGAGTGATTTTGACTATTTCTGGTTTTGTTTTGTTTTGTTCTCCTCACGCCCTGACTTTGGAATTTAATCCCACAGAAGGTGCAAGTCCTCTCTCTGTACAAGGCGTAAAATATGCCAAGATTGGCACAGGATAAGGCTCTCAGGAGGGGGGGGTATCTAGGTGGAATGTGTCACATGGCATCCTCTCTGCCACCTGGCAGGCTCCTGTCAGCATTCCATTGTCTCCTACATCCTGTGTCCTATCTTCTCAGGCAAGAACTCACATTCCTTTATGACCTTATCTCCCACAGCAGCTCCAACCCTTCCCTCGGACTGCAGGGGCTCAGCTTGAATTTTTATAACAGTAATCGAACCTCGGTTGCTTGGTGTTTTTCCGTTAACAAAGTGCTTTCACCCACGTTTCATTTGATCCTGACAGAAAACTTGTGGGATTATTAACTCTCCTTCAGAGGGAAGATAGCTGAGGCCCAGAGAGGACAAGTGACTTGCCCAAAGAAATGAAATGGTCTTTCATATTCTTTTTCTTTCTTTTCTTTCTTTCTTTCTGTCTTTCTGTCTTTCTTTCTTTTTTTCCTTTTCTTTCTTTCTCTTTCTTTCTTTTTCTTTTCTTTTTCTTTCTTTCTTTTCCTTCCTTCCTTCCTTCCTTCCTTCCTTCCTTCCTTCCTTCCTTCTGTTTATTTATTTTGAAAGAGAGAGAACCAGCAGGGGAGGGGCAGAGAGAGAGGGGGACAGAGGATCTAAAGTGGGCTCTGTGCTGACAGCCGAGAACCCACTGCGGGGCTCAAACTCACGAACTGAGAGATCATGACCTGGGCCAAAGATGGACACTCAACCGACTGAGCCACGCAGGCACCCCATAAATGCTGTTTCCTAATGACTGAAGCTCAGATCCATTTTTCAGAGTCTAAGTCACAGTGGCTTTTCTAGAACATAAGTGATATTGGTTTGCACTCTCTACTTTTTGCGTCGATTATAGACTCCGTGTGGCATAGCTCAGGGTCTCTGCTTCCGTGGACTCTTCTTATCCATGGGATCCCAGTGCATAAACACTGACGTGGTTGTCATAGCTACAAATCTAACACATGCACAGTTACTAGTGAGGCGCAAGTATTAATCACTTGTATGAGCCTGAAGATAAGGACCTAGGACAGTTGTCACTCTTTCCTTATTACCAAATGGCAGTGGCAGCCACTACCACTGCTTCTTCTCTTTTCTTTTCTTTCTCCCTTCCTTTCTCTCTTTCTTTCTTTCTTTCTCATTCCTTCTTTTTTATTTCTTTCCTTTCTTTCCCCCCTCCCCCCCGCCTCTCTCTTTCTCTTTCTTTTCCCTTTCTTCCTCCTACTATTCCTCCTCCTCCTTCTCCTTCTCAGTGTTTAGGGGCTAAATGTTTTTGCACACATTATCTCACTTAATCTTCTTAATAAAACTGAGAATTCTTATCCCTGCAGTAGAAAAATGAAATTCAGAAAGATTAATTTGCCCAGGGCTCCACAGCTAGTAATTAGCAGAAGGAGCATTTGAAAAAGCAAACACACACTTGGCCAGTACCCTACTTTGTGCTGAAGCCTGTCCCAAACGTGAAGCAGACAAGGATGGATGTGGCCCCTGCCCCAGCGAGCGCAGGGCTAGTTAGAGCGACAACACAGGTCACACCCTCACAATGCAGAAAGGGACGAAATGGAGGAGTGCAAGGGAAACTTCTCTGAGGAGGTGACATGGGCTGGTTTGGGGACATGGGCAAAGGTGTGCCTTCCAGATAGGAAAGAGAAGCATATTTCAGGCAGAGAGAAGAGGAGGACTTGAGACAACCATGAAAAGGCCCAACATGCTCAGAGAATATCTGTTCACTGCAAGCCTGAAGCTCGGGGTGAATGTGGGGGAGAGGAACAGAAGGGGACACCACCTGGGGACGTGGTTGACAGGTAGGCCAGAACTTTGGGACCTCAGGGACCAGCAGAGGACTTCAAGCAGGACATGCCACCGCCACCTGGGATTTCTAGGACGATTGTAATGTCAGTGATGTGGAGGATGAAGACATGCTCAGTAAGAAGAGACAAAAGTCAGAGATTGGAGTAATGATCCTGATAAGGTTATCACCAGCGAGGCAGTGGAACTGGGCTCCAAAGGACACAGATTTCAGAGATCTGAGATGGAATCATCAGGATTAGGTGTGAGGAAATAGGGGGCAGGTTATTGAGTTGGACTCCAAGATTTCCAGCTTGGGGCACAAAATTCAGGGCTCCTCAATGCCATAGGAATAGCCTAGGTTGGGTTTGTTTGTTTGTTTGTTTGTTTTTCCCTCAGAAATGTTTGTTGGCAATCTTGTTAAAAGAGCAAAGACAGTTGGGGCGCCTGGGTGGCATAGTCGGTTAAGCATCCGACTTCAGCCAGGTCACGATCTCGCGGTCCGTAAGTTCGAGCCCCGCGTCAGGCTCTGGGCTGATGGCTCAGAGCCTGGAGCCTGTTTCCGATTCTGTGTCTCCCTCTCTCTCTGCCCCTCCCCCGTTCATGCTCTGTCTCTCTCTGTCCCAAAAATAAATAAACGTTGGGAAAAAAAAAAAGAGCAAAGACAGTTAACTTTCTCTGTCATGAGAACCATACTAAAGAGGCCTCCTAGAAGGAAAAAGAAACCTAGGACATTTTGAGATACACCCTCTTGCCTTCCTTTGAAGTAGGACCTCCTCCCATCCAAGGTCTTCCTTTCTAAGACAATTGGCTACCTCTACCTTGACCCTGAGCTGCTGAAAGGGAAGCAGCTGGCACAAGGCATGGGGACAGCCACAGAAGGGAGAACCAGAGGAAAGGCCAAGGACGATAGCAGTGGGGGAGGGACAAGGGACACGGCCAAGCACAGCACTCCCCCCTCTGGCTGTAACCCTGCCTGCTCCCTGGGGAAGGTGAGGTGTGGCGAGCTCTTTCACACCAAAACACAGAAGTGAGTACAATAAATGTTCTGCCTGGACTTTCGGTTTAGACCATCTGCATTTGTACTTCAGAGATTGCTCATCAGCAAGGAGCCCCCTAAGCTACTCTTGAACACATTCCCTAGAGCTGAAAGCCACACTGACCGGGGGATGCGGGCTTGCCCCCCGGGGTTTCCAGCTTTCAGGAAGCACGAAACACTCATGGATGTCAAGCAGCTTCGCTCTTCGCCTGACTGGACTTAGGGACGAGTCACACCCTTGCCACATACCAGTGGGGTCATCGTGGGCAGTGCATTGACCTCTCAGCTCTTCCTCTGTCAGATGGGGTAACAGCATGCTCTGCGTCACAGATTCAGGCAAGAATGAAAGAACGCGATGCACAGAAAGCCTTTGGCACAATTACTGCCACATGCTGTTTGCTAAACATTCAGCCTTATTATTCATTTTTGTGAATATAACTCATTACCGTGAACAGATTACGCATTAGAGCTTTCTGAAACGTTATGCGTTCATAATGATTTTGTGATTTAATTCCTATCTTTTCATCCAGTCACATGAAGGCTCAAAGAGACTATTCCCTTTATCATGGTACAGGTAAACCTTAATTGACAAGCTATTATAAATATGTTGTATAAATCAAATGTAATAAATAAGTCATATTTCAAATATACCGAAGGGATATAATCACTCAACATAGGGAGTTCGTGTAATGATTAAGAACATTAGCTGCGGAGTCAGACAGACCGAAGGCCAAATCCAGGCACTTCCGTTCACTCGCCTCAACCTCTTAATCTGTGTATATGTTCGTTCATTCCGTGAGTGTTTTGTGGAGGCTATACTCTATGCAAGGCCTCGTTCAAGTAAAAGAACACCTCCTTGTGGGATTCAGAAAGATGATGTAAAGCACGTGGGCAGGACCAGTACGTGACAGTTGCCGTTATTTATCGATCACTCCCTGTGCTGGAACTGGGGACCGTGTTAGGAGACACGGTCTCTGTCCACATGGGCATACAGCCCTGAAAAGAAAAACAGGAAAATGGACAGACGGTGATAGCACAGGGTCCTAGGTGCTCTTCCAGAGGAAACACAGAAAGCTGGGAGGCACAGAAGGGCTACCCACGTCAGCTGAGGGCAGGAGGAGAATCGGGGAGTTTGTCCCAGGGGATGTGACCCCAGAACAAGCCAGGCAGAGTGGGCCAGGCAAAGCATTCGGGAGCCCCTCTTCTTTCCGTCAGCTGTCTCTGTTGTTTTCAAGAGGTGAGTCTCATGAAACCCATGGCTTTCTATACGGATATGGCAGGATTACTACAGCTCAGATGGAAATACCCTTCACAACAATGGGATGCTTTAAAACTCCAGTCAAGTGGATTTAAACTGCCTCAGCTCTCCTTGCTTCACAGAATGTGGAAACATGATTTTCTCCACAAAAAATTAGGGCCCACTGTCTCGTGGGGTTGGGGAGTTGGCCACAACAATCATTGCCAACATTTCGGGGAGCCTCAGGCCCTGAGAATCTGGGAGGAGAGAAGAAGGGTCTGGAATGCGTATTTATGGTGGTTTGTGGGGGATGAGGTGGGTGGAACTGAGAGGATTTCTTTCTCCAGGTGCCCAAACTCCACCCTTTCTTCCAAGGCTCCCCCGTGAGCATTTCACCAATTTCGCCACCAGGAGGTGCTGTCATCCCATCTCTGCACAAACTCTTGCAGAGGGAAAAAAACTCAGGATCGCCAATTGCTGCATCTTAGAATCCTTTCTTTATAAAATGTGCCTGGAAAATATTGTGTCTTCACGACTTTCTATAGTCAAGTTTGAAAACTGTAAAGATAGACAGGACTACATCGAAAAATGCGGAACAGAAAGTTGAGTGTTTACGAGTAATTACAATAAAAGGAAGTTTTCCACAATGGTACATAACATACAGTACATGATCTTTGTGAATCTTCACAATTGTGAGGTTGTTCTCAGCCCATTTTATAGATGAAGAACTGATGCTATGGGGGTGGGGGGAAGTAACTTGTATGAGGAATACACAGAGAGTAAGATGAATGCTTGGATTCAAACCCAGGTTCAACTCAATCCAAAATACCAGTCTCTTTCCTTTAGACCACACTGCTCAGGTTAAGTAAAATAATAAAAATACTAGCGTTTACTGAGCACTTACTATATGTTAGGCACTGTCCTAAGCACGTGACTAGTGTTAGTTCAGGTAATTGTCACAACAACCCTACAATTTAATGATATTATTCCCACTTTACAGATAAGAACACAAGTCACACAGTTAATGAGCAGCTATGGAAAAGTGAATCAATGCTCCAAACAATGCAGTGTTTTACTTTTAAATCAAGAGCAAAATGCTCCTTCTTTCCTTTATTCCTTGTGCTCTATTAAACTCCAGGGTATCTGCCATCATTCCAAAGATTTTTGAAAATCTTAATATGGAATGTATTTAAAACGAGCACTGATGCACTGGGGAATTTGTCAGAAACAGAAGTAGATGTTAATTTAGTAGCCAGAAGGAGTTTCCCATGGAGTCCTTGAAAGGATAGAGGATACATAAAGGCAGAGGTAGAGACCAATTTGTGGCTCTAAGAATGTGAGAAAAAATTATAGTAATCCACAGCATTTATCCACTTTTACTCTTGTTTTTGTCTGAAAGACAATAGGTTTCCTATTTCTCCTTCAAGACACAATGCCCTTTATATTGTAGTAAACTCCTAATATATATATATTTTTATAAAATATTGCAGTTTCTCCTGTTTCAAAATTTTATAAACTATGTATTAAGGCAGCAGATTATTTCTTCCTTTTAATTAATTAAATCTTTTTGCATGCAGAATCCCTACATGTTACCAAAAATACAGTTGAGCAAAATTCGCAATTTGGCTAGAATTAGGCCTTCAAACATTAAGCTCTTCCCTTTAAGTGTCCCTTTGACATGACTGTACTTTACAAGGCCACTAGACTTGACAGATAATTTTGTCAAAAGCCCAAATGGTCCCTAACAACAACTGGCAGGATAATGGCCATGAACATTTGTAAGAGTCTACTCCCAGGGTATCTTCATTTTCCCAGTCCCCTCATAGATACTGGATTTACCCATCCTTTTGGTCCCCTCACAAAAACCACTCTGTCACTTAGTACCTATGCAACCTAGGGGTAAGCCACTTAACCTCTCTGTGCCTCAATGTCCTTATTTGTGAAATGGAAGGTTCCTCATTAGGTTTCTATGAGAAGGGTCTCATAAGGCTTCTATGCGGAAAAAAAATGAGTTGATATGTGTACAACATTTAGAGCAGAGTCTGGCACATAGTATATATTTAATAAAAATGTTAGATATTGTTTTTAAAATTATTATTATGGGATAGGTTTCTTTTTTTTATTTTTTCTCTTTTTAAATTTAATAGAGATAGAGTGTGTGTGTGAATGGGGGAGAGGGGCAGAGGGAGAGAGAGAATCATAAGCAGGCTCCACGCTCAGCTCAGAGCCCAATGTGGGGCTTGATCCAATGACCCTGGGATCATGACCTGAGCAAACCAAGAACCAGATGCTCAACCAACTGAGCCACCCAGGTGCTCCATTATGGGACATTTCTCTTACGGAGCTTATGTTTGGGATGGAAAGTATTGCAAAAGAAAAATCATTACGGTGTCTTTGTAGCCCAGCGTATTGCATATGTTTTACAAATGTCTCCTGTCTCCTCCATATTTTGGACAGGGATTACCTCAATGATGAGGCGTTATGGAGCAAGTGCCGGCAGCCTGCCGATGTGGTTCCCTGGCATCTGACCCTCTTCTCCATCCTGCTGGTCATAGGCGGAGTCCAGATGCTTCTCTGTGCCATCCAGGTGGTCAACGGCCTCCTGGGGACCCTGTGCGGAGACTGCCAGTGTTGCAGCTGTTGTGGGGTGAGTTGAGGTGCTGGTCCTTTCTCCTTGGCACGCTCAGGTGGCCAGGGTAGGCCACCAGCACTAATGGGGAGAGGGTGGAGACAGCAGTAGCTGCAAAAAACCAGGCTGGAAAGGCCAGGCAGCCCTCTCTACCAGCTCAGGGGAATGGTAACACTGTGTGGCTGACCCAGGCTGACGTGGACCAAAATTCTCAGTCTCAGACCCAGTTGACCACAGTCCTGGAGGCAGAGGACTCTAAATACATGTAGAAGTTTACAATAATGTTTATTATTATTTATACGAAGACCCCCAGGAATTGGGCATTTGTCATACACATGTATTGTCAATAACATGTCATGGTCTGGCCCAAAACGTTCTCACTATTCCCTAAATAGATCTAGACAGTGGATGGAGGTTGCCAAGAAATACATGGAACACATGTCAGGGCATTTTCTTTTCCCCGGAAAAGAACAGAACATACCAATGCAAAACCTAACACTGGATGAGATTTCTGATATAGAAGAGAGAAGTGGTTCTCACGCAGGGCGGGAAAAAAAGGAAATCACTGAGGATTTAGTCTCCAAGTATGATTATAAATTATCAACAATATAAAAAGTAAAAATAAATGTATGGCCTGCAAGTTGATTATTTCAACTAGTGACCAAACCAGATCAGGCAACTGTTCAGACACACACAGAATTATTTAAAAACACAAACTGACATATGAGGAAAAATTAAACAGAACTTGAGAGTCCCATAATTGAGGAACTATGTAAATAAATATAAACTGTTGACCCATCTATTTAATACAATATTATGTCCAAATTTTATTTTATTCTTTTTTTTTTTAGTTTATTTATTTATTTCAAGAGAGAGACAGAACATGCATGTGGGGGAGGGGCAAAGAGAGAGGGAGAGGGAGAATCCCAAGCCAGCTCCACTGGCTGTCAGCACAGAGCCCCATGCGGGGCTCAAACTCACAGACTGTGAGATCACGACCTGAACCGAAAACAAGAGTCAGATGCTTAACTGACTAAGCCAGTCAGGTGCCCCAGTTATGCCCAAATTTTAAATGTTTCCAATAATTTTCTTTAAATTTCTAACAAGCATTATATGTACACAGGTCAAAAATTAAGTCTGTGTGTCAGAAACATGCAGCGGTATTCAGTTGGAAAGCCTGCCCTGTCTTCTACCTACCCAGTTCCTCTCGGTCTCTACCTGATTTCTTCTATATCCTCTCAGAGTTTCTTCGTTATTGCTTTTATTCACCCTCCCTGAAAAAGATTTTTAAAACTGTAATAATACTGAAAATGCTTATGAGATAGTGTCATTTAAAGAGAGCAAGGTACAGAGGCGCCTGGCTGGTTTGGAAGGGCATGTGACTCTTGATCTTAAAGAATTGTGGGTTCAAGCCCCACACTGGGTATAGAGATTACTTAAAACTAAAATCTTTAAAAAAAATAAAAATAAAAAAAGCTAGATAAAAAAAGTATACAAATAAACAACCATGTAAATAAGAAAAAAACACTATGAACTGAAAAGAAACCTAGAGGAAATCCAACCCAAATATTAAATGATGGGTAAGAAGGAAATGACTTATTTCCTCCCTTCTAGCTTATATTATTCAAAAAACAGGTTTAACAATCATAAATTTTAAAATATACAAAATATAAATAAAAAGGTCCCCCAAATTAACTGTAAAATGCATGTATTACAAATAAATTTCACTGAGTATTGGGTCTTTTGTTCTGTAAATTTTCAGTTCTATCGTGTTGTATTTAAATTTTTTGGTCTTTAAACACAAATGAGAAGAAAAGAAAACTACCAGTGAGTAATCCATCAAAATGATTTTTATGATAGAAGTGAAGACTATTGAGCATCTAAATCTTATGGGTCATCCAAAATGAATTCATGCTTGCTAAATCATCTTATTTCAAACACTTTCATTATTTCCTTTTCTGACACAGAAGAGAATCATATATTTAATTAGGAAGCAAATTTTCATTGCAAGATTTATTAGAAATATAGCTGCCCTTTACATAGAAAATAGTTTATTAAATTTGAGGATTATCTATAAATTTTAAAAATATGTCTATAGGTGCCAGTACATTGGCTTTTTTCAGTGAGTGTCATCTGTACAAACACTATATTTTAACAATTTTAACAAGTAAATCACTTGATAGTCAAAAGACAGTAGATGGACTCCATAGTTGTCAGCATGTGAATCGGAGAATCAGAAGGTGAATATACACCTCCTGAATACCCCTCCCTCCCTTCCTTTCTTCCTTCTTTCTCCCTTCCTTCCTTCCTTCCTTCCTTCCTTCCTTCCTTCCTTCCTCCCTCCCTTCTTTCTCTTCCTTCCTTCCTCCCTCCCTTCCTGCCTCTATTCCTTCCTTCCTTTCTTCTTTCCTTCCTTCCTTCCTCCCTCCTTCCTTCCTTCCTTCCTCCCTTCCCTTCCTTTCTCTTCCTTCTTCTCCAACTTTTTATTTGAAAAACTTCAACTGTACATAAAATTTAAAGGAACAGTAAAATGAACACCTGTATAATTTCACCTAGAGCCACAAACTGTTCATATTTGCTTGCTCTCTCTTTCTGAACCACTGAAAGCCATTTGCAGGCATGAAGAACCTTCACTACCAGATATTTCAGTGCACACGAGAGCTGCATTTTTTAACGATCAGTCTGCTGAGGATTCCTTTCTTGCTGGCAGCTTGCCTCTCGTACAGCTGGTCAGCATCCCCTGCAGCGTCCTGCTGTGGGGGGACTTGGGCTCACGGCCTAGTTCCACAACCTCCTAGCTGAGTGACCCCAGCAAGCTTCCTAACTTCTCAAGTCTTAGTTACCCCAACTGCCTCTTGCCGAGCTTTTACGGAAAGCGTGCAGATCCATCCGTTCAAGCAGAAAGTATTTATTGAGAGATTTCTGAGCCTGGCACAGTCCTTAAATGAGGTAATAGATGGAAACGTGCCTTAAATACAAGCTATGAGATCGGGGTTGAGTGCCAGCTGCGCAGTCTTGGCAAAGTCAGCTGCACGCAACTGTTTCTTTGTCTGCAAAATGCGGTTTTTAAACCTATTTCCTAAGGTTGCTGAGTCTAACACAGGGTGATAAATATGCATCGACATCAACGGCCAGAAGGCTCAGGCCATTGTACTGATTGTTCTTTACTAAGGTATGAAAATTGGTGAGGCAGTGCAGCTTCAAGGAAAGGGGCACAGTCTCTGGGATCAACCTGCCTGGGTTCAAATCCAGGCTCCTCTACTTCTTTGTTGTGGCTTTGGATACTCACTGAAGCTCTCTGCACCTCTTATCAAAAAAAATTTTTTTTTTTTTTTTTTTTTAAATTTTTTTTTTTCAATGTTTATTTTATTTTTGGGACAGAGAGAGACAGAGCATGAACGGGGGAGGGGTAGAGAGAGAGGAAGACACAGAATCGGAAACAGGCTCCAGGCTCCGAGCCATCAACCCAGAGCCTGACGCGGGGCTCGAACTCATGGACCGCGAGATCGTGACCTGGCTGAAGTCAGACGCTTAACCGACTGCGCCACCCAGGCGCCCCAAAAAAAATTTTTAATAACAAACAATGCAGGGGAGCCTGGGTGGCTCAGTCAGTTGAGCGTCCAACTTTGGCTCAGGTCATGATCTTACGGTTCATGGGTTCGAGCCCCGCGTCGGGCTCTGTGCTGACAGCTCGGAGCCTGGAGCCTGCTTCGGATTCTGTGTCTCCCTCTCTCTCTGCCCCTCCCCCGCTCATGCTCGCACGCGCGCTCTCTCTCTCTCTCTCTCTCTCTGTGTGTGTCTCAAAAATAAACATTTTCAAAAATAATAATAAATGGTACAAAATAAATTGAAGCCTCACCTCTTATAACCTAAAAACAGGTAAGTGACAGATTAAAGCTCTGAAACAGAAAAGTATTGAAAATATTCAATAGGTAACTAATACCGGGTAGGAATAATCAGGGTGAAGGTGAGGGGCGGGGGAGGGGAGGAGAAAAGAAAGCAAAAACAAAACAAAAAAAGAATGATGTCATAATTAACTTTTCTACCTTCTAGGGAGATGGACCAGTTTAAATCTCCTTGGTGAGCTGTTCTCACTCGACGGCAGTTGGGACGTTACACTAAACTCATTCTTCTTTCTGGGGTTGGCACTCCCCATCTGCTTCCCTGACAAAGTTTAGAGACAGCGGAAGTATCCTTTCCACTTTCCAAGACAGCTTAGCTCATGGCTTAGCTCAACTTAGATGTTTATGCTATTTTCAAATAAAAAATAGTTTGGCCACTTCAGTGAGGTTTCCAAATCTTTCAAATTAGCTTCCTTTTAGAATTGAAGAACAGGTTCAAAGCAAATTTTTCATGATTTTTCTTTTCTAGTGAAAGATATGTAAAGTCACATGTACTGCCACACTGCTTCTTTGTATATAGAGCTGTTTACATCTCTGGAAGTTTTACATAATTCATAGGAGAGGAGCCCATTAAAAATGAGAAACTAAGACCAGTTTTTGTTTTCAAGATTTATGAGGAAAACAGAATGACTGATGTATTCTACATAATTTTATTTAGTGTCTTTTTGGCTAACATATTTGAATCACCTGTATCTAGTCTTTGATTTTTCTTATGTATATTAAATTAAATCATAATTCAGAGGTAATATAATAAAGATTGTGTGTGTTTGGGAAGGAGAGGGAAAGACTGAATGAATACTATGCCTTCTTCATCTTTTCTGCAAATGGCTTCTTTTGATCCAACAAAAAACAATGTTTTAGAAAAGTTGACTTGGGTAATAATTTTGTCAGCGTATAACCAGGATGAAGGTAATAGGTATTATTAATTCTATGTGTTATATTACGAGATTAACTTTGGTTTTATGAATCAGGCACCATCAGTCAAATCCATTCTGTTGATTTGCTCTCCACCACACCAGCTTGGGAATCCTGGGAAAGTTATTTCTTAAGTCTCAGTTTCCCCAGCTGCAAAAGCACTGCTGAAAGGCAACCAACCATCCAAGAAATTTGGAAGCTCCCCCAGGGTGAATGAAACAAGGAGGCCTGTGGGATTGTCAACATGACTGATGTACAGTAAAAAGTGTCTCAGAAGAGGTACAAGCCAGAGTCTCACTTCTGTACCTGCCAGGCTCTTAGGCTACACTATGTAGGCTAGGCACACTGAACCTAGGTTTGCCACAGTCATCAGTAAAGCAATTAACAATTTCCCACTCAGTGTTGCCCATAGGGCACTGGAGACATGGAGCTTACACACTCTGATTTTGCCCTCGCTACAGTGAGAACTCTGAGATCAGAGACCACACCTTGTACTATTTATAGGCAGAAGGAAGAAAGGCGAGCAGATAGGCACTTAAGATCCTACACCAAGGGTGCCTGGGTGGCTCAGCTGGGTAAGCGTCTGACTCTTGATTTCAGCTCAGGTCATGATCTCACGGTTTGTGAGTTCGAGTCGCACATCAGGCTCTGCGCTGACAGTGTGGAGTCTGCTTGGGTTTCTCTCTCTCTCCCTCTCTCTTTGCCCCCGACGTATGCGTTCTCTCTCTCAAAGTAAATAAGCTTTAAGATCACACACACACACAGTTTCAAGTCGGCGTAGAACACTGGTTCTCAAATTTGATTGTCAGAATCACTTAAAAAATGTCCTGAAATTACAATTCCTAAGCCCCAGCCTATATCTACTGCATTTGAAAATCTAGGCATATGGCATAAAAGCCTATATTTTGTCTATTACTGAGTGTTAAAAGCCTTTCAGGTGATGCTAAAAACCAGCCAGTTTGAGCAACCGTTGACTTAGACTACAGACTGACAGGCACCAAGGATGAAAATGAGTCAGACCCTATTGCAGCCCACCAGGAACTCACCCTCTACTGATTAATGTTAATACAGTGTAGTACGTACTAAATCCTATAAAGGGTGACATAGGTAATTATGGTCCAGAGGTTCAGAGACATCAGGCCATTAGGACTGATTCCCCTACCCAAGTTATTTGATGAGGAAATAAGAATGTAAAAGGGCACCTTAGGGGGTTCAGCTGCTTAAGCATCTGACTCCTGATTTTGGCTCATATCATGATTATCACGGTCCTGGGATCCAGCCTCTCTTGTGTTGGTGGGCTCTGTGCTGAGTGGGGGGCCTGCCTGAGATTTTCTCTCCCTCTTCCTCTGCCCCTCCCCTGCTCAAGCTTGCTTGTGGGGGAGCATGCATGTGCACGCTTTCTCTCAAAAAAAAAATGTAGGGGCGCCTGGGTGACTCAGTCGGTTAAGCATCCGACTTCAGCTCAGGTCATGATCTCATGGTTTGTGAGTTTGAGCCCTGAATCAGGCTCTGCACTAAGAGTGCAGAGCCTGCCTGGGATTCTCTCTCCCTCTCTCTCTCTCTGCCTCTCCCTCACTCGTGCTCACTCTCTCTCAAAATGAATAGACTTAAAAAAAAAATGTAGGGGCACCTGGGTGGCTCAGTGGGTTAAGCGTCCGACTTCAGCTGAGGTCATGATCTCACAGGTCTTGAGTTCAAGCCCCACATCAGGTTCTGTGCTGATAGCTCAGAGCTTGGAGCCTGCTTTGGATTCTCTTTCTCTCTCTCTCTCTCTCTCTCTCAAAAATAAAACATTAAAACAAATTTTTAAATATAGAGAAGAGCAATTGATTCCTTATTTAGTGGTTTTCACTGATTCACAACTTTAAAAATGAAGAAATTGTAGTCATCATCAAATCTGATCTCATTACTATATAGGTGAAGAGCTAAAACAATTCTTTGACAAGTTTTCACACAAAAGGCCATTCTTTGACTCCAATTACCATAAAATTAAAAAAAAATAGCTTACCATGGATTAGAGGGCTTATAGGAAGAGACAGGAAACAAAGGGTAAAGATGTATGGGCCCCTCCTTGGTGGATCCTCCTACACACACACACACACACACACACACACACACACACACACACACATTTGGTCATAAGACTGTCTAAAAGTTTCTCTTCAGCGAGTTGCCAACTTTGTGCTGATTTCACAAATATATGACTTAATTCTTTATTCTTTGGACTACAGATTCTTTGAGGCAAGGACAGTGTCTGATTCAAGTCTGCACCTCCAGTGCCTAGTACGCAATCAATAAATTTGTTGTGTCAGTGGAGCGATATACATATATGCAGCCATACACACACACACACACACACACACACACACACACAAGAACTTGCCCTTGGTAATTGTGGGAGCTAGCTAGCAGTGTCTGAAAACATGTTGCCTTCACGTCTGAGGCTGGAGCTCAGGTCCACAGGGCAGGCCGGCAGGAAGAAGAGATGAATGCAGAACATGAGACAGTGAGAATGAGCTGAAACCCACATGAGCTAAAGCCGAGAAGGACAGACAAAACCCATGTCAGTTCTCGTTGCCTCTGGCTTTGGTGGTAAGGGCGTCCTGCAGAAGCCAGGGCCCTTTGTCACAGAGCTAAATACCCCCCCACCTGGCCCAGGGGTCTGCGAAGCTGCAAGGGATCCTGGGGGAGCCTGTAGGGCGGCCGTAGGGCCCAGTTGCTGCTCTGTGTCAGTGAGAGGGGGCAGTGGACTGGCAACGGTGTGGATGAGCTACAAAACGGTGCTGCCTCCCCTCTGCCCTCCAAAGCTTGCCCGAGTTGTTCTCGGGGTGTCCTCTAACAGGAAGCATAGACAAAGGCAGTTTGGGGAATGGAGTTTGGCTTAGCCAAGTTGACATGTTACAAAGCCACCATCACCAGTTTAGAGAGAGGAATGGTTCTTTCGTTTTCTTGTGTGTGTACATATACTATCTCTTAGCGTGGATCAAAGTTTCTCAGGCTCTACCCAATTGACATTTGGCACCAGATGATTATCAAGGTAGGGAGAGCAGTCCTGAGCACCATACGATGTTAACGGCTTCCTTGACCCCTCCCTAGGGGATCTAATAGCAACCTCTTCTCTTCAGTTTGACAAGCAAAAATATCTCCAGATATCACCAGATACCCCTTTAGGGGACACACTCATCCACAGTTGAGAATCACTGGTCTAGATCATGTGCTGCTTGAGGAGAAGAACCATTAGTTCTTTTTCCTGGAAACCAACGTGGTGTTTTACCCGTGAAAGTGCTCAGTAATTAGTACTTGAAGGCACCCATATGTGCATAAAGAAATATTTGCCTATCACCAAAGTGACACACATGCATTTATTTAAAAAAAATTTTTTTTTAACATTTATTTATTTTTGAGACAGAGAGAGACAGAGCATGAACGGGGGAGGGGCAGAGAGAGAGGGAGACACAGAATCGGAAGCAGGCTCCAGGCTCCGAGCCATCAGCCCAAAGCCTGACGCGGGGCTCGAACCCACGGACCGCGAGATCCTGACCTGAGCCGAAGTCGGACGCTCAACCGACTGAGCCACCCAGGCGCCCCAACACATACATTTAAAAGAAGGTGCTCAGCTCCTTAAATGTTTGAGTTCTGACTTCAGAGCACTGCTTTTCTTGGTCTAAATACTCTCCCAGATGATCTTCGCTGCTGTGGGGTTTTTTTTTTTTTAATGTTTATTTATTTTTGAGAGACAGAGTGCAAGCAGGGGAGGGGTAGAGAGAGAGGGAGACACAGAATCCGAAGCAGGCTCCACGCTCCGAGCTGTCAGCACAGAGCCTGATGCAGGGCTTGGTCTCATGAACCACGAGACCATGACCTCAGCCAAAGTCAGACACTTAACCGACAGAGCCACCCAGGCGCCCTTCACTGCTGTGGTTTTAATGACTACGTTCATGACTCCTGTATCTTTATCTCCAGCCCAGACCCCTGCCCTGCCTGCTAAATATCTGTTCTTGAGCATTTCATTCGCATCTCAAAGCAACAATTCTGGGCTGAACTCTTCCAGTCCTCCATGCATGGCTCTCTTGAAACCCTGGTGTCAGAGAGTGCCATCATCTGCATCAAGCAGACACAGAACTACAGGAAGGACGCTCAAGGACTGTCCTAACTGCAGCCCCTACTACGCCCCTGCCCTTTCAGTGGCTTTCATCACACAGCTCCCACTGGCCTCACCAGACCCAGTATTGCTGTGCCCAGGATCTGGGAATCCTTGTCCTTGGCCCCATATACTCTTTCAAACCCTGTTCTTGAGTATGCTGTCCCATGTGCGTGGGAATGTTCTTTCCCTCCTGTTCATCAGGGTAAAAGCTTCTTCTCCTTCCAGACACCATTCAGGGCTCATGTTGTCCAGGTTCTTCATTCCTGATAGTCCCCCCAGTTCATCGACAGCCCCCTCACACTCTCCCATAGCATCCTGTATACGTCAGAATGGCTGCCCTTCCCCACATAACATTTCCTTCTTTCCCTCTGGACTGAGAACCCCTTGAGCTCAGAAACTTCATCTCATCCATGTTTGGACCTCTCCCCAACCCTGGGCCTAGAACCTAGGAAATGTGCACTGGATGGATGCTATCATTGTCGTGACGGTGTGACTGAATTATTCTGCTCAGGGCAAAGAAAAAGCTCCCCCCAACCATTTGAGAATCAAGCATCTGGAATAATAATAATAATAAAATAACCCCAGCATTTCTTGGTAACACCCAGAGTAATATACATGCATAATTTCACTGAGTCCACAAAACAACTGACCAAGTACTCACAACTGTGCATGCCTCACATGAATGCTGCTTTGTCTTCCCCCAGCTTTAGAGAGGCTCCTCTCCTCCCTGAAGGCCCCTGAACTCTGCTTGCCCCCACGCCCGAGCAAGCACGAAAGTGTCCCTTTATTAGTTTATCCAGGGAATCGGCTGACCACAGGGAGACACATTTCCTGTCAGACCCCAGTGAGCATGCCATGAGCTTGCCCAACTTCCCATTGTTGCCAAGGTCTGCTTACCCCGACCCGTGTAAAAAAAAAAAAAAAAAAAAAAAAAAAAAGCCTTTTCTGTTTGTTTTTGAGACGCCCGCAGATTCCTGAGATTGGAGATTTTCGTGTTGCAATAGTCCTTCGGAATAAAGTTTTTCCTTATCTAAGTCTGTTTTTTTTTTTCCATCTGACACAACCCTGTGATATAGAAACTATGATTAGCTCATTGCTCATAAGAGGAAAATAAGGCTTAGAAAAAATAAACTTTTCCAGGGCCCCGTAAACAGCAAATGAAAAGTCCAGGATCTAAACCCAGAGAGTCTAACTATCGGAAGGTAAGAGTCCCACTCTCAGGCACTGTGCTGCAAACCTCACTGACTCTCCTCACAGCATCCAGGGAAAGATGGTTCCTTCTGCTAAATTAAATTCCTATATAGAACTGAAAGTACTAGCCTTTTGTCATTTTTATGTCATCACTTATACTGTTCATGCTAGCCTTAGAGTGCAATCAATTAAATAGCATGAAATACGATTCATGCTAACCTGAATTAGTGCAATCAATTAAAATATCAGAATCCAAATCAGCATTTTTATATAAGCTTTCAGAGCACCTATATAAAAGGCAACCACACACGGTCATCCCTGCCCCTGTCCCTTGCTCACTCCTATGCTTTTTATGTCCCAATTATTTCTACTCCACGGTGTTATCCCCTCTGTATAGAAGAATCATGAGGAGGCGGGTTTGTTTCAAAATGGAGAGGAAAGAAGAGGCAGGCTCCTAAGCTCTCGGCCTCCCATGCAGCAGCAAGGAGGCTTACCCGGTCACTTTGCTGCCGCCCATGGCGAGCTTACACTTGCAGAGCATGCCGTCTGATGTGGAAATCAGTCCCGACATGCGTCAAACCCCTTCAGCAGTCACAACCCATGGGGGTAGTTGTGCTATTATTATCGCCCTTACTGAGAAGTGAAGAAACTGAAGCATGAAGAGCCTGAGCAAGAAGCCCAGGGTCATAGAGTGAGTCAGTAACAGAGCTGGCATTAAACCCAGGACTCCTGGCTCCAGGGCCTGGGCTTCCCCCTCCCCCAAGCAGGCTCTCCTACCCCATCTCCCACCTCTCTTCTCATAGGTCCCAGTCTCATCGGAAAGGCTGTCCCACCGCCCCACTTCAGCTCTGCTGCTTTCCACCGGCCAGATCAAGGTTAAGCTTCTTCTGATGAAAGCTTACTGAACTGAGTTCAATGAACAGCAGAGTTAAGCCAAAGAGGAAAAACCACTGGAAGCTGATGTCAATGATCTGTAGCTGAAAATGCCCCGGTCTAGGCTACTTTTAAATACGTGTGTCTTTGCTGGCCAGGCTTCTTCAGAAGTGTTTGGGGTTCACTATTGCAGTGTGTGGCACTTCCTGGGACAGGGGAAGAGGGAGAACTGGCTGCCTAGACGTTCAGTAACCGTGCAGCCTTGGAAAAGCTTCTCAGTGTGTAAGTGAAAGTGATGAGTCAGGCTGTGGCGAAGTTCTTCTCTAGTGCTTTTAGGCTCTAGTTGGGGGATCGTGAGAAGTAGCCTGGGTTATTAATACCTTGGTCCACAGAGCTTAGCTCCTTTGGAGAGCTTTTAAAAATCCCTATGTTCAGGATCCACCTCCAGAGATGCTGATTTAATTAAAGGAGATTGGAGCCCAGGCATCAGTCCTTTAAAAAAAAAAAAAAAAAAGCACCAGGTGATTCTAATAAGGAGGCCACTTTGAGAACTTCGGCTCTGGAGTGTTCTCAAACTTGAGTATTCATCAAAAATACCTGGAGGGCTTATTCCCACCCCAAAGTTTCTGATTCAGTAGGTTTGGGCGTGGGGCAGCTCAAGTAAGTTCCCAGGAAATGTTGATGTTGCTGGCTCAGACTCCACACGTCAAGAACTCCCAAAGTGTTCACGCCCTCTGAAATGGTACATGTAGTGGGATGAGTATTTTTTTCCCCTGCCCTGGAGAGAAAGCTCATAGATGTCATCAGATTCTCAAAGAGACCCATGACCCCAGAGAGGTTAAGAGCCAGATTTAGAGTCAAATCATTAACTTTAAAACTTTTTGTAGGCAGGGTTTCCTAGGAGACAATTTTGCAGCCTTTCCAGTCTGAAAGCAGCCTCAGGAGTGTGTGTATGTGTGTGTATGTATTACCTGGGCATTGCCGGGCTGTATACCAACACACTGACCAGTCTACACTTGGTTTCCCACCTAGAATTTGCACTCGGGACATCAGGTTGGGGAGGAGGGTAAATATGACAACTTTCTTGAGCACCAAGTGTGAATTTTGTGGGGAAGCAGAGGGAGAATGCCCAGCGGTACTACTGAAACAGAAATAAAACCTCTACAGAAAATCATGCTGTCTCATGCCCATTGACGTTGGAGTCATAAACTTGAGAGAATGAGTGTTGTGCCATAACAATCACCCTGAGGATCAGTTAAATAACATTTCACCTGCATGAATTACCCTCACCCTCTCATCCAAAACGTGGCGTGGGAAGCTCATACATAAACTTGAATGTGCATGATTTCTCATCCTTTCAAATTTTCTACTTTTGTGAACGCTTTATAATATACACAACACATTAGAACCATCATCTATGCATTACTAACTTATAAGTAAAGAAATGAACACATAAAATGCATATACTGGTGCTTCATGATAAAAAGTCTGGAGACTACTCACCAGGTGTGGTGGTCATCAAACGTGAGAGTGAGCCAGAATCACCTGGAAGCTTGTTAAATAAGTGCAGATTCCCAGCCCTCACCCTCCTTCAGATTCAGGAAGTCAGAGAAATTCACATTTAACACTGACATCTGAGGATATTCTGAGGCAGGTGATCCACTGAGTCCACTATAAATCTTGTTCTGAGACTGCCTTAATTTTTTTCCCTTTTTTTTTTTTTTAGCTCTGTTCTTAAAAAACAAAACAAAACAAAAAACCCACACAACTTTTCTCACCCAAAGGCCACAGACCTTGGCAAAGGGATATATAGGTGAGTGCAAAGAGGGAAACAAAAACATCAGCCTCGGCCGCCTCCGGAACTTTCTACTTCCCCCTCCCTGAGACCCCACCCCTTACCCAGTCTGCAAGGTGAGGGGCCCAGGGGGCTGGTCGCCACACCCTGGCAGAGCCAGCTGCTGCCCTCTAGTGGCGGCTCAGCATACTGGCTCACTCAGCAGGTAGTTTCTCAGCAGACAGGTTTGGCCATCTTTCTAAATATCTCCCGGTAAAGAATTCTTTTCCCAAAGCCTCATCAGTTGAAGACCTGGACGTGTGAACAGAAAAGCCAATCAAAGATGGCACTGTGCAAAGGAAGGGTTGCAATGTGAAAGACAATATTCTCACAAATTCATCCATTCAACAAATATTTTGAAAATAGTTTTGAACCGTCTACCAGGCATTGTTCAAGGTGCCGGACATAAAACAAACAAAAATCCCTGTTCTCATGGAACATGGGGAAGTGAATTATCTCTTACTGTTATATGGTGATAAGTGCTCTGGAGAAAAATATGGCCGGGGAAGAAGAGAGGGAAAAGCTCACAAAAAAGAAGGAAATGAACATTTGATGACCACCCGTGAATGGGTGTTCTATGTAAGTCACTTTTCTTAATCTTCACCCTCTCTCACCGTACCCCCCTCTTTTTATTACAATAGCCAATTTTACATGTAAAGAAACTGAAGTTTCAAAACTGTAAGAGACTTGGCTAAGGCTATGGTGTTAATTAATAGCTGCATGGCATTGAACTTAACTGGTTGGAGGAATGAAGCCCATGGCAAATTTGTAAAGGGGACTGCTCACACATGCCCTTTCTTAATGCTCACACACCCACCTTCTCCAGGACTTGCAATGCTGCATGGAATGTGCTAGACCTCAATTTTCCCTATTAGTGTTTCCCTCTTCTCATTCTCTGAGACTCTTATTTTACTCCATGCTAATTCCATAAATGGATTCTCTTCCTAGAGTGTAAGAGATTACTGACTGTTGATCATTTGCTAATCCTGTAAATTCGTTTTCTCCACTTACAGCCCAATTAGTCACATCATCAATACCCAAGCGAGAGAGTTGAGTTGGGACCTTTTTCTGAAACAGTCCTAAATCTCAGTGATAGAAATGTCAGGGCCTCAGTTGGACAGTGATGAACATGCTTGCTGAAATTATGTCACTTTTGCGTATTAGAGTCATAGTTAAAATATCAGTTTCTCAACCTCCAGTCTAACGATTGGAGTCTCAAGAAAAAAAATGCTGTAAGAAAAAGAGTGTGTGTTTGTGTATGTGACAAATCCATCTACCTCTCAATGTGGAATATCTGTTCATACACTAAGGAAGATTCTAGAATGGGAGGGTTTAGTGCCATGAGGAAGCAAGCATTTTATGGATAAGGAGACTAAGAAATGATACGCAGAAAGGTTAAGTGGATTTCCAGAGATTATAATTACAGTTGATCCTAGAACAGTACAAGTTCAAACTACATGGGTCCACTTATATGTGGGTTTTCTTAGATAAATACAGTACAGTATTGCAAATGTATTTTCTCCTCCTTATGATTTTCTTAATAATGTTTTCTTTTCTCTTTATTGTAAGAATGCAGCACATAATACATATAACATACAAAATATGTGTTACTTGACTGTTTTTGCTATCAGTAAGGCTTCCTTCCGGTCAACAGTAGGCAAGTTTTGAGGAGTCAAAAGTTTTATGCCGATTTTTAACTGCACTGCGGGTCACCCCTAATCCCATGTGTTGTTCAAGGGTCAACTGCATATATCTGTCATTTCTGATAGAGCAGGAGGGCCCTAATGCCTGACTTCCAAGACTGAGGTTTTAGGGGAGTCTATTTCTTTGGTTTTTGTCTACCCATCTTCAACTCTCATTCTTTGAGGATGTGAAGAAAACAGATTGAATTGAATAGAAAGACTTAATATTAAAAAGATGTCAATTCAGCCTAAATGACTCTAAAAGTATAATGGTACTACAGTAAACACATACATACACACACAGAGGAACTAATGATGTCTAGTTCCTGGCACACAGTAGGTTGTCAAAATATACATTGTTTTCCTTCCATTTGTGCTTCCATGCCTCTGTTTACCAGCTCCATATCCCCAGAATGCTCTGCCTCATCCTACCAGCAAGCCCCAAGTGATCTCTCTCTCTCCCTCTCTCTCTCTCTCTCTCTCTCTCTCTCCTGAAGTATGTTGGCATGCACTTGGTGCTAAATACATGGCAGTATATTATCTTCTTGGAGGCAGAGACCATGATCTCAATTTCTTTCTATCCTCACAGTGCCAAATAGGCCCTTGTCCTTGGAGAGGGCCACCAACTTCTCTCTATTCCAGTTCATCTTCACTTTTCTGCATGTTTTCCTTAAATCACTCTACTATTGGAAACCTGCCCATGGCTTCCATTGTTCAGGCTAAACTGTAACTCTGGAACAAAGCTTTGGAGCCCCTTCAAGGACTATCTCCATCTATTTTGTTTCTTTACTTACCTCCTGCCTCACTGCCTTCCTATACTGTCCCTCCAGGGCCATGGGCCTTCTCACCATCGTGCTCTCAAAATTCTGGGCTTTCATATATGGTGTTTCCTTTTCCTGAAATGCCTGAGAATCTCCTAGAAGCTAAGGTTCACACTCCATGTCCTATTTGAGGTTGTTCACTCCTTTTCTTCCTTCCCTATTCAGAGCTCCCATTACTCTTTGTCCTGTAATATGTGGCCCTGACTAAATATATGGCTCATCTAGAGAGAGAGTTAAGTTTTCTTCATCTTCGTATGTTTCTGATGCTTATTTAGTGCCTTCAGGATGGCAGGGGCTTAGCAAGTACAGAGTGGGTTCAATATGTATTTGCTGGTCATCTGATATTAGTGGCCCTGAGAATATTGGGAGATATCAAAGAAGATCCTGAGAGTCTTACATTCTTTGGCATCCTTTGGAGAAACCAAATCTGGCTTAGGACCAAGGGCCTCAGACCCACCTTAACTCTCTCCTACTGCTGGAAACACAACTGACTATGTGGAAGATTTGGTGAAAGGCTATTTCAGAAGAAAATGTTGAGAATTCCCCGCCTTAATTCTTGTAATTATGTCTTTCTTTCTGTTCTTCTTTTCTTTTTTATGCCAGCCTCTTCTTTCTTTTTCTTACACAGAGAAATACTAGCACAGGAAATCCTTTGATCTGCAGGATTACAGTGAACAGGGCTGGCTTCAGGATGTTTACTCTTCAATTACAGAGGGCCCCACCCTCGTAGGAGCTCTACAGTTTAATGCTCTAATGTCAATTCTTAATACATTTGAGCAAGGGCCCCATATTTTCATTCTGCACTGAGTCCCACAAATTATGTAGCCAGTCCTGCCAGTGAGTACAAGATGCATCCTTCCCAACTCTCTCAATTTGCTGGGATTTTCCCAATTTTAATACTGAGAGTCCTGAGTCTTGGGAAACCCTTTCTTCCCAGGCCAACCAGGGCACTTGGTCACCCTACTTCTGGTCCTCAAACTGCAAACGTATGAGGCATGTGTCACTTTGTTCAATTATTAATATGACCTAATGACTTGCAAGCAGGAGAGTCCATTTAGGACCTACAAAACTTTATGGTAAACTCTGTGACCCCTGCAAATTATTACTTCCAAACACAACTTATGTATCTCTGTGAACCACAGTTAAGGCTTTATCATCTCACTTTTAAGTTACTACAAGGGACCTATTTCAACAGACAGCCTACAGGGAAGAACTGCAAAATCTAAGGTCAGTGGAAGGGTTTCAGTGAGTCTATGAGCCATCTGGAACTAAGTGCAAAATGTGTGTGTGAGCATCTTACTGTGAACACCTAAAGCTTTGATCAGTTTCTCAAAGCCTTCAGAGACAGGGAAAAAATAAAATGCATTGGCTAATTGTTTTTGTGAATCTTGAAATTTGGGAGCATTCCAGAGAAAGTTCTAAGGAGTTCTGCTGTGAGGACCTGAATGTACCTTCTGAGGCATGCCTGGAATGAATCTATTCTGTTTTAGGGCCAGAATTCACAGACCCATCTCACTCCAGTGACTAGAAATTCATCCAAAAAAGTCTAACATGACATAATGTGTCTGATCTTAATTCTAAATTCATTTTAATCCATTATATATATTTAACTATTCTGGGCAGCAAGACAGATATCATAAATTTTCTAGATTTTAACCTTACATGTACAATACCTTCATATGTGCTCTCAATAGAAGATAAGTAAATTATATACCTAGGAGCTTTGATATCCACACAATATTAATCATAATTTTTAAAAATCAGTGTCCAAAGGGAAAAAAAATCTTAAGTTTGGCAGCTACAATTTTTTAATTGGAAATACAAATACATGAATTTTTAACATTGCAATCCTAAAAGAAAAAAAAATGGAAACTTGGATACACTATAAACATATAGTCCCAGTTCTGAGCTAGTGTGGCTGCAATGCCTGTCACCCCATCAATTGGTGACAGATTTGTTTACTCAACTAAATCATCTAGAAAGTCCCTTCCCTCCTATTTTGCAACCCATCTTCCCCACGTGTCACCTCTGAAACTATTCACTTACTTGGGGAATACAATGTGCCAAAAAATTAACTCACTCAACAAATTTACTGGGCATCCACTATGATGTGGGCATCGCCCTAGGGACTGGAGATATATAGTGGTTGTTCAGTAAAACAGACCAAGTGACCAGCCTCATGCCTTTATCAATTTACATTGCCACCAACAGTGCACTAAGTGTCCCCATTTCCCCAAATCCTAGCTGATGCTTCATGTTACCAGTCTTCAATTTTGCAGTTTGCTAGAAATGAAATGGTACAACATTACTATCTAATTTCCATTTTCCTGATTAGTAATGAAGTTGGCAAGTTATTTAGCACCCAGTTTCCCATCCTATACATTTTCAATTCATATCTTTGGCCCATGTTTCTATTAGACTGTTTTTCTCATTTGACACGCAAGAGCTTGTTGTATGTTCTAGATAGTATCTTAGGTCGCATTCTCTGAAGCAAACCCTGATACAAGGACTCATGGACAAGTGACTTACTAAAGAAGCATTACTCAAGACAGAATTTTTCAAGGGAGTGGGTATTTACAGGGGAAACTGGTAAGAGAGTGGGGAAACAGGACAGGAAAGGGAAGGAGACAAACAAGAGTGTGCTCTCAGGCCAAGTCCTAGAGAAGGCAGTCTCTGCCTGATCCCACGGGGCACTTTGAAATAGAAGTTACATAGCCTCCTATCATTGGCTAAAGGTCTTGTTGCAAAATATAAATTCGTATGCATCTAGCTCGCTGCATGTGTGGGGGCAAAGTGACTGCAATCCTTTTAAAAAGAGCCACAGATGTTAGCTGTTGGAAGCAAAAACGCATCAGGGTGGGGATAGGAGGCATAAAACAGTAAAAGGAGTCTACGGTGATCTGGGTGGAGAGCTGACATCACATGATATGAAAATATCATGCAATTACACTATTAATTCAAGAAATACAAACTCCGGGGGGGGGGGGGGAGAGATACAAATTGTAACAGTAAGATGTTTTCTACCTACGGTATTTGCAGATTTAAGAGTTAGTAAAAAGTTCTCACCACAAAAAAAGAAATTGTAAGTATGCGAAATGACACATGTATTAACTAACCTTACTGTGGTAATCATTTTCCAACACATACATACATAAAATCACTACATTGTCCACCTTGAACTTACATAATATGTCAAATATATCTCAGTAAAGTTGGAAGAAAACCAGAAAAAAGACTACTTTGTATTATACTTATTGATAAAAATAGAAAATACATTTTTCATTCAATGTTTGAACTCTATATATTCTACATATCTTCCCAAATATTTTATGGAATGTATAGTGGGAAAGAAACCAGAAAATGTTAATATTTTAATCAAATTTGATTATTTTTTTATTTTTTAAATTTTATTTATTTAAAATTTATTCTTTATTTTGAGAGAGAGAGAGAGACAGCATGAGTGAGAGGGGCAGGGAAAGAGGGAGAGAGAGAATCCCAAGCAGGTCTGTGCTGTCAGCACAGAGCCCAATGTGGGGCTCGATCCTACGAACTTTGAGATCATGACGTGAGCCAAAATCAAGAGCTGGATGCTTAACCAACTGAGCCATCCAGGCACCCCTGATAATTTTTATTTTTGAAACTGCATGTTTGTAAGAAGACTTCTCAATCTTGAAAACAAACAAACAAACAAGGCAACATTCAGCTCCAGATTGGCAATGGTGAGACAGGCCTTTGTGTCTGTTGTTACTGGAAGTATAAATTGGTACAGTCCTTTTTTTCAAAAATATTTGACAGAACCTATAAAGTTTAAGATCACATGATGTAATCATTCCTTTCCTATTAATTTATCCTTCAGCCATACTCACACAAGAACAGGCTGTTTACTGCAGCACTATCTTGTAAATGCAAAAACTAAAAAGAATCAACTGGCTAGCAGTAGGGGACACCCATACAAAATATTAGTTGTTGTTAAAAATAATCCAGTATATTGAGGCGCCTGGGTGGTTCAGTTGGTTACGCGTCTACTGATTTCTCCTTAGGCCATGATCTCATGGTTCGTCAGTTGGAGCCCTGCATCTAGCCCTGTATTGGGCTCTGTGCTGACAGTATGGAGCCTGCTTGGGATTCTCTCTCTCTCTCCCTCTCTCTTGCCACCCCCCCCCCAAAATAAATAAATAAACTTAAAAAAACAGTCCAGTATACAACTATGTGTACTGGTATGGAAAAATACCCATGAAGCATTGGGTGTATTTGTTCTTACTGTATAGCCCTATGCAAATGACTTAACCTCTCTAAACCTCAACTTCTTCATCCATAAAATGAGGATAATATTAATGAAATGATAGGGTCACCATGCGGATTACATCAGGTAATATACATCACGTGTTTTCCATAGCGCTTGGTGCATAGTAAATGCTCAATAACTATTAGTCATATCATTATTATTGTTAAGAGAAAAAAAATGAAAGATTGAAAACAGCATGTATAATTGTTTCTCTTTTGGTAAAAAAATACAACCTACATTATAGGAAAAGATCTTAGGTAATTTTTAAAGTGTGGGACTTGGGGGATAGAGAAATTTCACTTTTTTACTTTATACATGTTGGTACTTGTAACATTTTCAAATTGAGCATGTTACCTTAGAAGTGATGAAATATCGTTTTTTTTAAAAAAAAATTTTTTTAACGTTTATTTATTTTTGAGACAGAGAGAGACAGAGCATGAACGGGGGAGGGTCACAGAGAGGGAGACACAGAATCCGAAACAGGATCCAGGCTCTGAGCTGTCAGCACAGAGCCCGACGCGGGGCTCGAACTCACGGGCTGTGAGATCATGACCTGAGCCAAAGTCGGCCACTTAACCGACTGAGCCACCCAGGTGCCCCTGAAATAACATTTTTGAAAAGAATACATGAAGGGCACCTGGGTGGCTCGGTTGGTTAAGCATCCAACTTCAGCTCAGGTCATGATATCACAGTTCATGGGTTCAAGCCCCACATTGGGCTCTGTGCTGACAGCTCAGAGCCTGGAGCCTGCCTCGGATTCTGTGTCTCCCTCTCTCTGCCGTTCCCCCACTCATTCTCTCTCTCTCTCTCTCTCTCTCTCTCTCTCTCTCTCTCTCAAAAATAAACTTTAAAAAATTTTAAAAAGAATACATGAAACTACATCAAAATAAAAAGGACCTGCACAGTAAAGAAAACAACCAGCAAAAGTTAAGACAACCTTCTGATGGGAGAAGATACTGGCAGATGATACATCTGACAAAGGGTTAGTATCCAAAATAAAGAACTTATACAACTCACACCAAAAAAATGAACAATCCAACTAAAATGAGCAGAAGATGGGGCGCCTGGGTGGCTCAGTCAGCTAAGCATCAAACTCTTTGTTTCAGCTTGGTAGTGATCTTGCAGTTTTTGAGATCAAGCCCCATTTACAGCTCTGTGCTGATAGTGTGGAGCCTGCTTGGGATTCTCTCCTTCTCTCTCTCTGCCCCTCCTCTGGTTGTGCTTTCTCTCTCTCTCTCTCTCTCTCTCTCTCTCTCTCTCTCTCTCTCAAAATAAATAAATAAACTTTAAAAAAAAATTTATAAAAATATTTTTTTAAATGAGCATAACACATGAACAGACATTTCTCCAAAGAAGACATCCAGATGGCCAAAAACACATGAAAAAATGTTCAACATCAATAGTTGTCAATGAAATGCAAATCAGAACCACATAAAGTATCATCTCACACCTGTTAGAATGGCTAAAACAACACAGTACGTGTTGGTGACGATGTGGAGAAAAGGAACCTTTGTGTATTGCTGGTGGGAATGCAAACTGGTGCAGCCACTGTGGAAAACACTATGGAGGTTCCTCAAAAAATTAAAAATAGAACTACCGGGGTGCCTGGGTGGCGCAGTCGGTTAAGCGTCCGACTTCAGCCAGGTCACGATCTCGCAGTCCGGGAGTTCGAGCCCCGTGTCAGGCTCTGGACTGATGGCTCAGAGCCTGGAGCCTGTTTCCGATTCTGTGTCTCCCTCTCTCTCTGCCCCTCCCCCGTTCATGCTCTGTCTCTCTCTGTCCCCCCAAAAAAATAAACGTTGAAAAAAAAAATAGAACTACCTTACGATCCAGTAGTTCCACTACTCGGTATTTACCCAAAGAATATGAAAACAGTAATGTGAAAAGATACTTGCACCCCTATGTTTATTGCAGCATTATTTACAATAGCCAAGATATGGAAGCCCAAGTGTCCATCCGTAGATGAATGGATGAAGAAAAGGTGATACATACACACACACACACACACACACACACACACACACACACACACAAATTGGAATATTACTCAGCCATAAAAAAGAATGAAATCTTCCCATTTTAAGTGACATAAGTCAGAAAAAGACAAACACAGTATGATTTCACTTATATGTGGAAATTAATACACCAAAAAAGAGACAAACCAAAAAACAGACTCTTAACTATTAGAGAACAAACTGATGGTCACCAGAGGGGAGGTGGGTGGGGGGATGGGTGAAATGGGTGAAGGGGATTAACAGTATACTTACCGTGGGGTGCCTGGGTGGCTCAGTAGGTTGAGTGTCAGACTTCAGCTCAGGTCATGATCTCACAGTTCAGGGGTTCAAGCCTCGTGTCAGGGTCTGTGCTGACAGCTCAGAGCCTGGATCCTGCTTTGGATTCTGTGTCTCCTTCTCTCTCTCTGCCCCTCCCCTATCATGCTCTGTCTCTCTCTTTCAAAAATAAATAAACATAAAAAAATTTTAGAAAACTAAGAGTATACTTACTGTGATGAACACTGAGTAATGTATAAAATTATTGAATCACTACATTGTACACCTGAAACTAATACAGCACCATATATTAATTGTCCTGGAATTAAAAAAAATTTTTTTTTAATTTTTAAAAAAAGAATGTATGAGACTTAAGACTCTGGAGTGTTGGTAAGCTGTTTCCACCACCATCTCTCCTTTCTGCTGGTTAGTTTCTGCTTGAAAACATTCTTCTGCTGAGAGTGCTGTCCCCTAATGTTTCTGTGGAGTGGACAAAGTTATTACAATAGTGAGAATCAAGGGACTCAATGGACAGAGAAAATACACTGTCACAAGCCCACACTCAGATAAGCTGCTTTTAGTTTTGAAACAAGAAGCCACACTATATTGTTAACAACACAGGAAAGACTGAGAATCTTATAGTTCTTTTTTTTTCTCCCTCTTCCTGAAATATCCACCCCTACTCGCTCCACGAGGACAACTTTTTGTTTTATGTTTATTTATTCGTTATGAGAGAGAGAGAGAGAGAGAGAGAGAGAGAACACACCCACGTGTGCAAGCAGGGGAGGGGCAGAGAGAGAAAAGGAGAGAGAAAGAATCCCAAGAAAACTCTGTGCTGCCAGGGCAGAGGCCGAGGTGGGGCTCTGTCTCCCAAACTGTGAGATCACGACCTGAGCCGAAACCGAGGGTCAGACACCTAACTGACTGAGCCACCCAGGCTACCTGAGCATCTTATGGTTCTGACATCTCAATCAAATCGGTGAGGGTGTTAGAAGGGCAGTGTACTTTTTTAAAAATTATGTATTTATGTATATATAAATTGTACATATAACATATAAATTACATACACACTAAAAAATCTCAGTGGATTGCTTCACATAAAGTGGGAACCAGAATTCCGTGGATATTTAGAATATCGAAGACCAGACATCTGAGCCAAAACAATGTTGGCCCACAAAATTTTCTTTTCTTTCATTGTCTGCCAGGAGGGTTACATAAGCTTTTCTTCAGTACCACTCAAAGCCTTGAGTAAAAGGAACGCACACAAATAATGAAAAGACAAAGGCTCCAAGTGGAAATTGAGTTGTATTTATTTTTCTTATACAGAATCAGAGAAGTAAAAACCAGTACCAAACTCCAGGTAAAATGGTTTGATATGATTGATTTGGCTGCATACCTTCCGTACGCACCGCATTCTAAATTAAAAATAAACACACATATGTCGTATTACAAAATGTAGAAGTAAATTTTCTTAAAAAAAAAAGAAATTAAAAGTACTAGCACATAAATGATGTAGTGTTTTAGGGAAACGGTCTCTGTCAATCGCCTATTTTCCCAGTGAAATTAATCCACAATTTCCTTTTTTAACAGCTTATTTTTTTTTCTTCAGAAAAGTTGTACTTTCAGAAGTTACTGTCTAACGATGTCATGAGAACACAACTTATAATCAGCAACACTTCTCTCACCTTCTACAGAGAGCTTTTCTACCACGCTGGGGTCAACAGCACCCACCCCACACACTGAATGTCCCACTCCGTTTAACCTGCCTCCCTGATGTGGCAATCAGTGAAAGAAATGGCCTTTCACATCCTGAATACTATGGGGAAACACTAGCAATTAGTTAGATTTAGTAGAATTGCAAATAGGTTTTGACAATGTATTTACCTCAAGAAAACGTGTTTTATCAGGAAAAAAAAAATACCTGGGAAGAAAGATCTCTGAAATTATTTTTTCATTTCAATTGTTAATATGCCTTTTCTGTGGCACAGGTATTGGATGAAATGTTGAAATTTGCTGATTTAGGACTAAAAAGACTAGACATCCTGGCATTCTTTTATAATAAGAAATATAAATAGCACCTTGTCATGAATTCTGCAGGGATTTTAACACTTACAATAATAGGAAATACCCTTTAAAAAGTTGTTCTTACGTTTAGATTTCTAGCTTTAGTGTTCTTTAACAAAGGCCATATTTTATGGCCTTAAAAACAAAACAAAAAATTACATCTGGCTTTGTCTATTAAGTAAACACGTAGTCACGGTTCATATTTAGTTCTGGAAAAATATTTGTTATGTTCATTAATAAATGTTCCAACTAATTTCACTAAAGAAAAATTCTTCTAGTAGTTTCTAATGCCACAAGCTTACTAGGAAATTACTTCTAAAAATTGATAATACAAATCATCGATGTTTTAACTACTTTAAAAAAGAGGGTATCTGTTTCTTTTATACTTAATAACCTGAAAATGAGTCTATAAAAATATTTTTAAAAAATACAGTAACACTGCTCAGTTTCGTTAGGTCCCTTGTTTTTTGTTTTTCTTAGAAAGAATGTACAACTCTTACTGCTCACAAAAGAGAAATAGAAATAGTGCTCCCTTCAATTTAGTAGCAACATAAACATCTACCCCCGTCTCTCTCAGAGCGCTTAGAGAGAGAAGGAATCAGAAGAACATAAACCATGGGTCCTTCGGGAAAAAGAAATCACTTCATTGTGTCGGAAGCAACAGCGGGCATTATGCTCTTGTCCACAGACACGCTCAGCATCGTGGACAGGGCAACACCAGCCCTTCCCCTCCTTCTTCCACATAAAGTGCACCAAAGCCTTTTCTCCTACAACAGAGTCTACTGGTATGAAAGTTGTAGTAGAAAATTGTTGCTTTGTTCGTTTGGGGCACCTCTCTGACCTCCTGCTTGTCTTGCTTCTGGGGTATCATCACTTGTCAATGTCCATTTCACATCTAGTCCTTTCCACTATATACCGTGACTTTACTACTTCATCTCTGACCTTTTCACTTGCCTTCTTTCCAACAAGATAAAATGTATTCTGCCTGTCTGTATTCTGGTAGATTGGAAAGGATCTTATGGAAGATCCCCAATAGATAAGCCCCCGTGGGAATTGAAGGTTCCTCTCAGAGACCTGAATTATTAATGTCTTTCAAAAAAGATATTAAATTCATAGATTATAAATAATGTCAGTTCAAAATATTAAACAATCGAGGACTTCATCAGCAATGCAGGCAGAGGTACGTGCCGGCTGAACCTGATGCTCTCTCTCAGTCCTTAAAAGCTAATAAAAAATGTTTTTGGTTACATAAGAGGTATTGAGTACATATTTCATGCCTTTTTATACCAACTGTAGCAAACAGGGTTAGGATAACATACTTAGGAATCAATTTTACTGAATTCAGAAACATAAGTCTCCACCATACACCCTCAGAGGGCATTTTTTTTTTACACGTCAGTCAGAGATCTGCTTCATCCTTCAAACAGTTTCATAGATAAGATTATTTAAACACTTGAAATCTTGAAAGCAAAACTGATAAGCCTTCAGAATTTAAAAAGCGACAGTTTCCTGTGTGTGCCATCAGTTTGAAAGCTATGTATGTTGTCCTGATGTCTTCAGAACAGCTTTTCAAAAGACAAAAATACAGTTGCCACTGATTTATCAAAAACGTTTGGCTGCCCTTTGTCGTCGGCTACAAAATGATTGTGCTGTATAAAAGAAACATCAAGTTCTAAGCTGCAATTAAAAAAAATCCAACCTGTAATTTAAAAAAAGTTTTGTTTAATAAATGCTCATCATTAGTACCAAACTGGTCTCACGTTCCTGCTCCTCTCCTGCTAGAAGGACAAGTTGTCTAGACGCTACGCAGTAGAGTAATGATAAAGGACAAAGTACAAAAGACCATGTGTGCCTTTGCAAATACAGAGTAAAAGAACCATCAGGACCAGCATGGATTCAAAACTACATTGTATTCCATACAGCAGAGATCTACTATCAATACAATGATTTTTAAAGCTCAAGTTAAATAATTTTTTAAAGCATTTGGTACTACTGTCATCAGTACAGTTTTTGAAACTGTAAATCGGGTTTAATTTCATGTACATTTCCTGGACCGAGCCGCCTGTCACAAGTCACTGCCTGTGGTCAGCTTTCTGTGGCTTATAATCAATTGACATATAAATTTCAAATAACACCCCTAAAGCTTAGTCATGGGGCAGCAGATAGAAAAACAGAGAAGCAATTCTGTGTAATCAATTCTGCAGAAACAATTCTGCACAGCCCCGGATTCACAGGAATTCGGGCCTGCAGAAAATGAAAATAGAGTATTTATTTATTTATGTTTCACTTGAGTTACTGTCAAATCCAGGCGATGATTAAACTGGCCACATGGAAAGGAGGGAGGGAGCATTGAGTCATGGAGGCAGAAAGTGGTATACCTGCAGACTTACTCTGCTCCATTGCTTTTTCCAAGAGGCCCAGGAAATGTCGGGTCACGGCTGCATCCAAGTTACAATGGTACTGATTACAGCCAGGTTAGAAAGGGCTCGCTTTTGTTGAGAGCAGACTCTACATCATTGAAGAGGGGGATCAGATCTTCAGATTCCAAAGTTCCTAGGTCAACGTTTGTTCCCGGAAGACAATCAAGAAAATCGGGGAAACGGGTCTGCTGAGGATTGATGTTCATGGGTGTCTGTCCTGCGTTTTCTCCTATAACAGAATAAAAGGTGACCATTTTAATTCCTTTAAGTTCTTGAAGAGCTGACAGCTCTCATATCATTAACACAGTCTTTACATTGAAACAGAAGATTATACTGCTACTGGTCTAAAACAGTTCATCTCTGAAAATTGTCAGCTGCCACGTTACTGAAACTGAGTTTGTGGGTGCTCGCTCAGAAGATATGCAGATGGAGAGTGCCTGGGTGGCTCAGCCGGCTGAGTGTCCGACTTGGGCTCAGGTCGTGATCTCGCGGTTTGTAGGCTCAAGCCCCACGTCGGGCTCTGTGCTGACAGTTCAGAACCTGGAGCCTGCTTCAGATTCTGTGTCTCCCTCTGTCTCTCTGTCCCTTCTCTGCTCGTGCTCTCTCTCTCTCTCTCTCAACAAACAAAAAAACAAAAACATTAAAAAAGGGGCGGGGTAGAGGGATGCAGGTGCTGGGTGAATCCTTCCCTCCTGGGTAGACGTGTGCAGGATGGATAAGCCCAGCAGATAGCAAGGCACTGTGGATCCGACCTGTGATCTGCACCTTCCCATGACAGCTACATGAAGAGCTGTTTTGTGAAAGGCTAGATAGGCCCTCCCTGTAATAAATACCTTATTACAGAGCTATATTCTAAGGGTTTAATTGTAAGCGTATATTTATCCACGTCATCCCTCTTTATGCTCAAAGACAGTACTGAGGAGTTTCCTTTTACCATCTTATTAAAAAGCTGTCTTCATTGATGGGTCTAGGGATCATTTTAAAAGTATTTTATAAGGTGAGTTCTGCAAGACAGAAGGAGAGGGAAGATCCCAAGCAGGCTCTGTGCTGCCAGGGCAGAGCCCAACAGGGCACTCAAGCTCACAAACTGTGAGATGACACTTGATCCAAAACCAAGAATTGGACATTTCACGCACTGAGCCACCCAGGCACCCCTATTTTTTTCTAAAACAGGAAAAACAAGTTTATCCTCAATAATAATATCTTTTTTTTTAAATGTTTTATTTATTTTTGAGAGAGAGAAAGCGACAGAGCATAGGTGGTACTGGGTAGGGGCAGAGAGAAAGGGAGACACAGAGTCCAAAGCAGGCTCCGGGCTCTGAGCTGTCAACATGGAGCCTGACGTGGGGCTCGAACTCATGACCCACCAGGTCATGACCTGAGCCGAACTCAGATGCTTGACCAGCTGAGCCACCCAGGTGCCCCAATAATAATATCTTTCATCACTGTCTAATATCCATTTAGATTTTGTCTTGTATTATTATATGTCCTGAGTTTTCTTGTCTTCATAAATTCTCTCTTACCCTTTTTCTCTGTCTCCTGCCAGTTACGTAGCAGCTTACAATTCTCTTTGCTTGCATATTTAAAAAACGTTTGTCAAGAAGATCTACGTTCCATGATATAAGCGAGCACAAGGTTGATAACAATATTTTGAGGAATTTGTTTGGTTGACATGATCTGCATGTATTACCTGTATTTTTTTCAGTCTATTGCATACCTTACCATTGTCTCTTAAAATATGTTGTATAAAAAAATAATAAGTAAGTCCTGAGGATCACCCATCCTCCACATACACACACACCTGGCACCCCACAACTATCTACTTTTCTCACAATGCGTATGAGTCACACTGCACGTGAGCATATTAAGGTTCTGAGAAGTCTTGTTGTAAAGAAACTGGTTTTATTTTGTTTAGGCCACTATTACCTAATAAACCCATTTAATCATCCAATCCTATTGTGGCAGAATTTATATCCTAATGGAATTGGAGTCCACAGAACACAATTGAGAAAATGCTGTTCTAGAAAAATGAGATGCCTGGGATATGACACGAACGACACATGTTCTTTATGAATAATACTGTAGGAGAAAATGTACTGACCTTGGTGACAGTGGACTGAGCTTTTTAGCTGTGTGACCTTAGACACACTTAATTTGTCTGAATCTCAGTGTATCCATCTGAAATTGGGGCTGTAGGTATCTTCTTCCCATAATGGAATAAAGCACCATATAATGTCCGGTTCCAGGAATCACTCATATATACAAACTTATACAAATACCCACATACAATAACTATTGATTAAGCTGAGAAAGAAAAACCTGGGAACTCCGTCACTGTTGCTAACACAATATCAGAACAACTGATTAATTCAAATAGCCCTGATCAATTCTGGAGGGATAAAATAGACCTCAGAGACTGAGGGGCATCGCTAACTAAGGCCAGCTTCCACCCCAGAAGCATTTGTAAGAAACTTGTTAGATTAGCTTTTGTGTCTTGTAAGTACATTAGCCTTTCTGGAAAGGGTTCACAGAAATTTCACTATTCTGAGCAAAACCGGAGAAAATTCATTCTAACCATATGCATTTACCACGGAGAAAAATCACATCTTTCTGAGTGATGAGAGAAACATAATAGAACTTGCATTTTGGTGATAGTAAAGCTTAATGGCTCTTCTATAACTCATACAGTATCAGTGACTCTTGGCAATATTTTAGAGGATTTTCTTTGCAAAAGGCAGTAATTTGAAAAATTAAATCACGTTTGACATGCCCTCAATATAGTGTTACTGATATTGAAAAACAGTATCAAAATAGAACAGAAAACCCAAAATAACTTTTACTACCCACTGGAATGTAACAGATGGAAACGAGGCTTACAAAAATGATCTACCCTGAAAAACTATCTGATCTAAAATGCTGGGTGTCATTTTTCCTCATGTCCAGTTAAAACCATTCATCTCTATTGATTTCCCATGAAAATGTTGTCATCATAATACATTTTACTTTTAGCCAAACACAATCTATTTTAAAGAATTTCTGTTATCCTTTCTTCTCAGACATGGAAAGCATGAGGAGACTAGTTATAAGAACCTTCACTAAGGTTAACAATTTTAAAATCACTCTCTTTGGACCAACTTTGCAATCTCGGAGGGATATTTTTGGCCCTTGCCGTTTTATACATTTAAAAAGTGGGAGAGACAGGGGCGCCTGGGTGGCGCAGTCGGTTAAGCATCCGACTTCAGCCAGGTCACGATCTCGCGGTCCGTGAGTTCCAGCCCCGCGTCAGGCTCTGGGCTGATGGCTCAGAGCCTGGAGCCTGTTTCCGATTCTGTGTCTCCCTCTCTCTCTGCCCCTCCCCCGTTCAGGCTCTGTCTCTCTCTATCCCAAAAATAAATAAATGTTGAAAAAAATTTAAAAAAAAAAAAAGTGGGAGAGACAAAAAAAACCAGGCAATTCTTTTATTTTTTTTTTAATTTTTTTTTCAACGTTTTGTTTTTTTTTTTTTTTTAATTTTTGGGACAGAGAGAGACGGAGCATGAACGGGGGAGGGGCAGAGAGAGAGGGAGACACAGAATCGGAAACAGGCTCCAGGCTCTGAGCCATCAGCCCAGAGCCTGACGCAGGGCTCGAACTCCCGGACCGCGAGATCGTGACCTGGCTGAAGTCGGACGCTTAACCGACTGCGCCACCCAGGCGCCCCAAAACCAGGCAATTCTTAAAAAGATGTGTTCTTCCGATTCCTTCTCTCTCTAAGCGCTCTGAGAGAGACGGGGGTAGATGTTTATGTTGCTACTAAACTGAAGGGAGCACTATTTCTATTTCTCTTTTGTGAGCAATAAGAGTTGTACATTCTTTCTAAGAAAAACAAAAAACAAGGGACCTAACGAAACTGAGCAGTGTTACTGTATTTTTAAAAAATATTTTCATAGACTCATTTTCAGGTTATTAAGTGTAAAAGAAACAGATACCCTCTTTTTTAAAGTAGTTAAAACATCGATGATTTGTATTATCAATTTTTAGAAGTAATTTCCTAGTAAGCTTGTGGCATTAGAAACTACTAGAAGAATTTTTCTTTAGTGAAATTAGTTGGAACATTTATTAATGAACATAACAAATATTTTTCCAGAACTAAATATGAACCGTGACTACGTGTTTAAAAAAACACATATGAATATTCTGGAAGAGTGGATGACTTCCCAGCTTTCGCTCTCGTTGTTCCCTTTACTCTGTTGCCCACCGCATCCAGTTATGGGTTGCATGTGTGATTTGCAAAGGGAGTGCTCAGCTGGCTTGTTTCCATTCATCATGTGGTCAGTGAATCTAACAGACATTTTTAGCCACACTTGAGCTGTGCCCACCGCCAGTTGGTCTTCCAGGTTTATGCCTACTTCCTTGAAAGCCTTCACAGACATGACCCTAAATTCCCCAGGCTGACGCTCACTTAACCAGGATAACTTGGAAGCCTAGCTTTATCAGGTTCAATTTGTCCTTACTTCAGCCTCTCAGAAGGGGAGAAGAGAACTTTGGGCCAAGCTCTGTGATCTCACGACTCCCCACAATTCCATGAAGTAAGCACATTACTCCCACTTATGGGCGAGAAATCCAAAGCCCTGGCAGGTTCTATCACTTTCCCTAAGTCACTACCGAGAAGTAGAGAAACAAAGATTCACCTTGGGTTGCCTATCTACAAAGACTCTATTCTTTTCATTATATCACGTAATTCCATATTTTGGCTTCAGAACATTCCCTACTTACCTACTTGAGGTCATTTTTAGAAGCCATAGAATGAACCCATCTTTATTTCTTTTCTTTTTTTTTTTTTTTTAATGTCAGGTTTAGATTTAGAGCTCCTGAGTCTTTTCTTATTTAACTTTTGGTTTTTATCTTTACTGGCTTCCCAGTGTTTAAAAGATGAAAGCAAACAATTATTAAATGTAGGAAGGAGCTACTTCATAAGGCTGTTCCAAAGGGGACACAATAAATCTCACACTGAAAAATAGATGAAGAAAGTAAGGGAGGGAAGCAGGAGGGAGGGAGAAAACCTAAGTAATAAATCAAAGAACAACAAAACAAACACTTCAAACTATTCTTGTATGACTCCTCACAAGAAGGTCTGTGCAATCGTCCAAACACGTCGATTGACGAGCTGCAGGGAGACCCCAAAGCAGTTGGTCCATCCAACCCACTGCACTCATAAGGTGCCCAGCTGAGTCTGACTCTTGTCTGACCGGTAGTTTAGCTTCAGAGCACAGAGAGCAGTCATCTAAGAGCACAGTGTAACAGATACAGGCACTGTGGATGATGGCACTGGGGAGAGGACTTCTTTTCATCACGGACAATTCATTTACTATCCTCAGTGATGATGGAGGGGAAATTTGAATGAATAATTGCCAACGGTGGACCCCTCAGCCGTCATTTATTTTTGGTTCTAGACTATCTTCTGGGAGTTGAGCACTTTATGATCTAATCTAGATTTGGCTAATAAGACCAAATTTGGCTTTTGCAAGTGAAGGCCTCACTCTTGGAGAAGAAGAGGAGACGTGACCAGAAGCCAGCTGGGGCCTGGCCTAAAGGTGGGGCAGGTTGGGGACTAGGTCACTAGGTCAAAGTTACCCTGACTCTTCTTTTATATATATATAATTTTTTTTTTTTTTAATTTTAGAGAAAGAGAGAGAGGACACAAGCAGGGAAGAGGGATGGGGTGGGGGAAGAGAGAGAGAGAGAGAGAGAGAGAGAGAATATCCTAAGCAGGCCCTTCACTTAGCATAGAGTCCAACACGGGGTTCAATCTCACAACCTTGGGATCATGACCTGCATTGAAATCAAGAGTAGGAGGCGCCCCCCCCCCTCAAAAAAAGAGTCGAACATCAAATCATCAAATGCTCAACCAACTGAGTCACCCAAGCGCTCCCTTTATTTTTTTCTTAAAATTTTAGAGAGAGACTGACTTCTTTTTTTATTGTTGTTTTTTTTAATGTGTATTTATTTTTGAGAGAGAGAGAAAGGGAAAGAGCATGAGTGGAGTAGGAGCAGAAAGAGACAGAATCCGAAGCAGGCTCCAGGCTCTGAGCTGTCAGCACAGAGCCTGATGCGGGGCTCGAACTCACTAGATGGGAAGTCATGACCTGAGCCGAAGTCGGACACTTAACTGACTGAACCACCCATGAGCCCCTGACTCTTCTTTTTAATTGCTGAGGGATGTTACCATGTTGGGACTTGGAGCTGACAATTTAGAATCTTCTGAGTTGCTTAACTTTCCAAATGCCCACTACCAATTGCTCTCCAAATGCAGCAAATGACATGAAAAGATATGAAGTCCGACTTCACAAGAGAAAAAGTGGCCCATATATTACAACTGCAAGCTAGAAGGGCATAAATATTCCACTGTGGAAGAATGGCAGAGTAGACAGTGTGGCATTAATGCAATTGTGAAGCTATATGAAGGAAGCAAGGAAGGAAGGGGGGGGAAGGAGGAAAGGAAGAAAGAAAGAGGGGAGGAGAGGAAGAATGAAAGGGAGGGAGGGAAGGAAGGGGAGGGGAGGGAAGGAAGGAAGGAAGGAAGGAAGGAAGAAAAGAGGGTCTTGGGTGGCTCAGTTGGTTGAGCGTCCAACTTTAGCTCAAGTCATGATCTCATGGTTCATGAGTTTCAGAGCCCCTCATCCGGCTCGCTGCTGTTAGCTTGTGTTCTCTCTCTCAAAACTAAATAAACATTTTTTAAAAAAAGAAAGGAGGAAAGGGAGAGAAGGAAGAAGGGCGGGAAGGGAAGGAAGAAAGAGGAATTTAAAATTCCGTGCCATATATAAAACTGCGTTTGTATAAACTGTGGAAGAAAGGACTAGAATTTATTAATAGTGCCTGAGGTTCGGGTGGCTTTTCAGTTGTCACTTTATGTTATTGTTGAGATGATGTGTTTCTGGTGGGATGCAGAACAGAGAGGACCAAGGGGGCGATGCAAGCGTGCAAACACACCGCAAGTACCCACAGGCTTTGCTCTCACCTGTGTCCATCTCGTCCACGTTGCTGAGGAAGTCCTCTGGGGTCGTCGGGACACTGTAGCACCCTAACCCAAGGCCACTGTCAGTGCTCTGCTCCCTCGAATGATAGGGCCCCCTGGGGAGCAAAATATGGGAGAAACTTCAATGCAAGCCCACGCCAAGAAATTCCAAAATAAAACCACAGGTCACAAAAACCCTAAACTGGTGCAGTTCTGCCATTCTGTCCCGCTTTCCAGGTAATGAAGGGAGGCAGACTTTGCACCTCCCATTAATTTTAAAGCATGCACACCAATGTCAGTGAAATTAAAAGACTGTAGGCAAATAAAAGCGGCCTTTCATGGTAAATTGACACTGATTTCCTTTCTATCTCAAAATAATAAGTTGAACCATGTTCTGCAAATAGAGTATGATGGCATTTATGTAAATTTCTTAAAAAAGAAAACAATGTTCAATATTACTTATGAATGCATACATTAACAACCAAAAGGAAGTATAAAAATATGTGTGATGGATACACCAATTTCTGAATAGTGGCTACCACTAGGGAGGGAAGAAGAGAAAGAGACAGATTTCAGTGGCGGTGGGGATGGGTTTAAATATTAACTATAATACTTAAAAAAAAAAAGATCTATGGCAGTATGGCAAATGTGAGTGTTGTATACATGGGTAAATCCTGTTATTTATATTATTCTGCACATTTGCAATATTTCAAGTCAACAATTTAAACAATTTAAAAATTTAAACAATTTAAAAATTCCTTTTCTTCATTATCATGAATTTAAAAATTCCTTTTCTTCATTATTTCACTTACTGTTTGTTTTCACCTCTCTGTTTTTAAAAACTTTCAGAATTGTATTTGTTTGTTTGCTACAAGCCTCTGCAAGAGCAGAAAAGACACAGGAAATAGAGAACTGCCCTTTACTTGGGTTGAAAAAGCTACAATTAAGGTTTGACTACTTCTACTCATGAACATGTTTCTGGCCAAATTATCTTTTCTTTCTGCTCACATGCTTCATATTTTAAAAACATCATCTCTTTGTTTTAATTAAATTTTTTTACTGTAAAATAGTTTTAGACCCACAGAGTTCCTGTGCAACATTCACCCAGCTTCCCCAAGGACATCTTACATAACCATAGTACAATTACCAACATCAGGAAATGGAGAGCTGCCCTCTATCCCCACCCCACACTTCAAGCTCCCCACCTTTCCCCAACATAAACAAAGACCCATTATACTCTAAGACCACATAATAAAGAAAGCAAAAAGAAGTTACTCCAAAATGCTAACTTACCCATTGAGGAAAGGATCTGAGCTATTATTAGTGATGGATCTCATGTCTGGGGTCATGGCTGGCTGGTTGACAGCAGGCTGAACAGTGACTAGAGTCTCGGCTTCCATGGGGAGCTGTCTACAGAGGGCGGCTTCCTACAGAAATAGGACAGTCAGAGGGAGAGGCAAGTTATTCACTCATTTTCACGAGAATTGGAGCAAAGTATGTTTCACATGAAAACCTTCCGCCAAACACAAAGCACTTAACGTTTGTTCCCAATCAGTCAAAATCATCAGGAAATCATTACTGTTCTTTCTCTGGAGAAAGTCTTACTGGCATAAGTCACTTTCTGACATCTACAAAGTTAATGAGAAGGTCCGTGACTATCTACCTCAGGACACTTCTGTAACAACTGTCCCACCCATCCAATTATTTAAATACTCAAATCATATAAAGGCGTCGAGACACTTTCTCAGAGACAAGGCTATTTTTATGCCAGATGCTCAGACCAAATCTAAGTCAATCAAAGCAACTGAACTCCTTTGATCTAGCAGGTACATTCTGGTCTTTGCCACAGAGTCAGGCTCTACATCAAATCGTATCTGCATCAACCAGGAGAGCAAAACAACCCAGTTAAAAAGTTTGTTAGTCGGTCAGTTTTTCTATTTGACTAATCATTCTGTTGACCTGATTAAAATGACTGAAGGTTGCGGAACCATGCAGAGCCAAACCCAATCTCACTAACAACAAACTGATAGCATATGGATTTCATTACCAAAAATTAGAATGCTAGAATTATTTTTTTCTTAAGCTGGCATTACTTTGCCAAAAGAAGTCAATCCAAAAGGTTATGAATTTGACTGCAATTACTTTCTCCGGGTAAAACCTCCAGGGAGTCTCTCTCACTTTGACAACCATGAGCAGACATCAAATTCCTTTCAAATTTGCTGCTCTTTCCAGAGAAGAATACTTTTATATGTTTATACTCGCATCCAAAACCAAAGTTCGGCCCTTCCTATATTTATGCCTATCAGTTTCCCACTTTCCAGCCTGAAGTCATTGGTCTTACCATCCCTCAAACCCCAAAACCATGGCTACAATGGCAAACAGAATATTCAGGCCATCTAAATTACGGTATCTTTGTTAGATCTCTTCCAGCCCTAACATGCTATGATTTTAGAGAGTAACTGCTGTCTAGACAAGTCTAGTGAAGTCATCGGCAATAAAAACTTTCGGTTACTAGAGTTCATTGTACTGTTACGGGGAGTTACGGTAGCGTGACTCTTATAAAACATGAGACACCTGATTGATAAGAAACTGCATTGTTAATTTGTATTGAAATAAACACCCTGGCTAGAAAGGGCCTCTGGCTCACTTCTGTTCTGGTTGCAAATAACCAGAATACTTAACAAATTTTCTCCAGTAATCCAAAAAAAGCAAACCAAAAAAAAAAAAAAAAGGAAGTTAAAAAAAGTTTTTTTTAATGTTTATTTATTTTTGAGAGAAACACAAGAGCGCAAATGGGGGAGAGGCAGGTAGAGGGAGACACAGAATCCAAAGCAGGCTCCGGGCTCTGAGCTGTTAGCACTGAGCCCAACGTGGGGATTGAACCCACAAACTGCAAGATCATCACCTGAGCTGAAGTTGGATGCTTAACCAACTGAGCCACCCAGGTGCCCCAAATGGACTTTTTTTTTTTTTTAAGGTTGATTTTAGTTCATAATTCCAATCTTGGAAGTACTTTCTGAATAAATCTAGAAAAATTAAGTTGTTTTCTGATAGTTGTTTTTACATTGCAGGAAATGTGCGTTAGAAAACTTATTCTCCAACCAAAGCTTACCGAGGACCTCAGAGAGAACCTGAAACTGAACCCGGTGTGAGAAGACCAGAGTTCACCATGCACACTCATACACACAAACCAGTCTGAAAACATCTAGTCAATGATAAAATTTCTACTTCTTTGATTTTTTAATTTTTTTAACTTTTTTTTAACGTGTGTTTATTTTTGAGAGAGGGAGAGAGAATGGGGGAGGTGCAGAGAGAGAGGGAGACAGAAGATCTGAAGCTGGCTTTGCACTGACGGCAGAGAGCCCAACTCAGGGCTTGAACTCACAAACTGTGAGATCATGACCTGAGCCGAAGTCAGACATTTAACTAAGTTACCCAGGCACCCCTCTAGTGTTTTATAAACTGTGAATGCAGAGATCCTGTGGTCAATAAACTTCATGACATAAAAAATCAACTTTAACTAGCACATTCTATTTTCTAACCATTCTAAATAAATGTGGGGTTTACCCTTAAATGGTATGCTTTTGAACATACAAGTTGAAGAGACTGCTGCATTTCCTTATATCTGACAAAATTTTTTCACCATACATCTTTTGTTTAATTTTATCTATTTATTTTGGGAGAAGAGATAGTTCATGGGAGGGCCAGAGAGAGAGAGAGAGAAAGAGAGAATCCTAAGCAGGCTGGGCACGCTCAGTGCGGAGCCCAATGCAGGGCTCGAACTCACAAACCGTGAGATCACGACCTGAGGCAAAATCAAGAGTCGGAAGCTTAACCGACTGAGCCACCCAGGCGCCCCTCTCACCATGTGTCTTAAGAATACTGGTTGAATTTCCAATACCAATGTGGTCTGAATTTAAATACAATAAGAATTATTTGTGGAACTTTACTGGATAAAAAATATACACGTACATAATACATATGAACTATTTGTCTTCTATAATGACATGAAAGTAAAATGTTTAAATTAAAAGAAAAACTATCAAAAACTAGCTATAAAATATATAAATTAAACTTTCCTCTTCATTTAAATTATTGCTGGCATATTTCAAATAGATACAATATAAATTTTTACAAGACCGCTTGTGTGTGATTAAATACATAAATAAAATTCAAAAAGACTATAATAACCAAAGTTGAAATAACCTATACTATATTGGCGGAAACGTTTCACTGTGCCATCTGCCAATTCACATCTGTTCCCCCTATTTTAAATTAAAGATAATTGAAGTTCCACTCCTCAGCATCGTCATTTCCCCAACTATTTTGAAGGCTTGACCCCCACGTCATCAAAAGAGGCAATGCTATGTTCTGTCTGTAGGGGGCTCACATTATCATTTTCCACCGTCAAATGACTGACAAATGAGAAAGAATACAGAAAGCGTGTTGAATGTACCTGAATAATAACTTTGAGACATCAATCATACTTGACTGAGTTAGAAAGTTATTATAGGGGGCAATACTCTTTCCAAGATTATTCTTGGATTACAAGTCATTCCACACAGCAGTCAAATAAGATCATGTTGGGCCCCTGCTCTACACCCTTCTGGATGGTGCCCCACAAAGCCCAATGTGCCAGCCCTGTCTGCTTCTCCTCCTGTGTCTCTGACATGCTCCCCTCACTCACTCCCTTCCCAGTGCTCCTCCCACTGCCATCATCTGTACCAAGTGTTCCCTCTACTTGGAACGTGCTCCTCGGATCTTCCCAAAGTTCATATGTCACCTACTATCTGCCTCCTACAAATGCTACCTCTTCAGAGACTGCATGAAATTTTCTTCATAGCAACTTAAGTATTTCTTTTTTTTTTTTAATGTTTTTTCTACATTTATTTATTTTTGAGAGACAGAGCATGAGCAGGGGAGGGGCAGAGAGAGAGGGAGACACAGAATCTGAAGCAGGCTCCACGCTCTGAGTTGTCAGCACAGAGCCCAACTCGAGGCTCGAACTCAAGAAACGTGAGATTATGACCTGAGCCAAAGTCGGATGCTCAACTGACTAAGACACACAGGTGCCCCACAACTTAACTATTTCTCTGTCTTTCCCATTAGAATGTTAGAAAACTCCATGAGAGAAGGTATCTGATTTGTCATGTTCCTCATTGCCTGGAACAGTCTAGGCCTATAGTAGGTACTCAATAAGTATTTAATGAATACTCAATAAGTTCAATAAGGTACTCAGTAAGTTCAATGAATAAATGAAAAATATTACTAGACTTCAAATGGGAATATTTTAAATTGTGATTAGTAATAAAAGAAAAAATACACTAAGAACATTCAATTCTCATCTTCTATCACAAATATGAGTGAAATAACGCCCTATGTATACATCTCTCAACTAGCCAGGCACAAACTCCATCCTTGTGTGATGATCCCACTGCTCTCTTTCCTGCTCCTAAGACAGAAGATAAGCTGGAGGGCAGAGTGGTCAGAAGCAGGAATTCTGAGGCCAGGTGCTTGGATGTGAACCTTGGCTCTGCCGTCTCCCAGCCAGTTAACCTCTCTGTTCCTCATTTGGAAAGACAGGATAATGACAGCTTCTACCCACACAAGATCATTTAATAAATGTTAACTAAGTAATATTATTATTACCTCATGTTCTGTATACAATCCCAGAAAACAAAAGCAAAAATAAAAACAATCTCAGAAACCACAGTATTGTGTGGAACTGATCCACACTGAGTGGTTTGACATTTCTTCCTGGTCAACTTTCACCTTGGAAGGATTAAATCCGAGTGAAATTCATCATGATGAGTCAGCAAAGCTAAGAAAACAATTTTCTTTCCTTCCTTCCTTCCTTCCTTCCTTCCTTCCTTCCTTCCTTTCCTTCCTTCTTTTCCTTCCTTCCTTTCCTTCCTTCCTTTCCTTCCTTCCTTCCTTCCTTCCTTCCTCCCTCCCTCCCTCCCTCCCTCCCTCTTTTAAATAAGGAGAGGTCTGTAAACTTCTTTATATAACATAAATAGTTTTTAATATACACGGAGAATAGCGAGAAGTTTCACTTCACTTAATTATGTAAGTTCCATATTTAGAATTTTTAAAAGTCTACCTTTTTTTTGAATGAAAATATTTTCCTATTTCTGCTCATGAATTAAAGGAGGAAAAAAGAGCAGTACAAACCCCAAAGTTTGGAAATAAAAGGACTAACATCACTAACAGGTCCACATCCAAACAAGGGAGGATTTATTTACCAAAAAATTAGGTATAAAATTAAATCCCAGACTCAGTATGATTTTGGCTGCCACATGACATCTGCTGTCCTACATGCCTGACTTTGGTTTGACCAAGAAGCAGCAGTCAAGACTGACGAAGGTAAAATAGCTAAACCACAGACAGAAGTGGTGGCAGCGGAGTAAGCAAACGGATGCGGAAACAGAGGCTCAGTCAGCCAAGGTTGGTCTAGGCCTAGACTCAGGCCACCAACTCAGAGAGTGGGTGTGGCAGCTGCTTTAGCCTGAGCTGAGGCCCCAGCTCCCCCTAGTCCAGGCAGGAGAACAAAGGCTAGGCTGGAGGCACATCTGAGCTTCTTGGTCTCACTCTCACCTCCCATTTCCACTCCAGTCCAGTAGGTATATGCACAGATGCCTTCCCAGTCCTCTGGGATGCGATCCCAGTCCTCTCGGGATCGGGATGCCTCCCAGATGCCCACCCTGTCCTCTCGGACAAGTCTTCCGTTTCCTAGACTCCTCGTACTTCGGGTCCCTCTTCACTTAGTTCTATCTCCCCCACCCTTTGAGGTTCTGTTGTTCCATCTTTTCCAGAATGCCTTCCCTGACCACCAGAAGCACAGCAAGCCACCAGCTTCCCCTCTCCTGGCCCTGGACTTCTGAATACACGTATCCAGCTGGGATCTGAAACCCCACATCTCACAATGCACTCCTCATCTGGCCCCAAAGCAGCACTTCCTGGCTGACTTTAAGCCTTCACCTAAAGCTAACACCACCTATCCCAGCTCAAAATCCAAGTCCACCAACTCCCTCAGCCCCCATAGAAATTCATTCATTTGTACCTGTATTTATTTTTTAAAAAAAATACGACAGAAGCTACCAGGTGCCCAGGTACTGTTCTTGGCAGCAGGGATACAACAACGAGCACAGGCCAGTGCCCTACCTCGCAAAGGATTCTAGAGAGGGAGAAAGAGGTGGACAAGGGCCAAGCCTTGAGGGTTCTATCTCCTTGATATCTCCATACTCCAAACCTCCTTTCCATTTCAAGTAGCAGATCAGCACTGCTTCTCTAGATATTCCAAAAGACCTTCCTACCTCCAGTGAACCTCCACATGCAAGGCTACATCCAGGTCTCTGTTCTATACTTTGCAAAGAGTGACCGGAGGAGAAAACTCAGGCTGGAAGGGGTCTGGGTCTCATGACTTACGAAGAAGCAAGGCTCTCAAACTATCATGGACTATCACCTGGAAGAAGGAAGATTCCTTCCACCACAGATTTGATGCAGATCTGATGAAGGGCTTTCCAGCTAATAGTCTTGTTGAGTGGTGGGATTGGCTCTTCTCAATTCTCTGGGCTACTAGCCACTGGAATTCTCAAGCAGTTGATGAGGGTTACATGCTATCAGACATGTCCAGAGCTTGGCACAAGAGAGAAAGTGTCCCTGGAATTGGAAAGACTGCAGTTCAAATCCCAGCTTGGCTACTCCCTACCTATAACATCTTGGGCTAAATTCTTAATCTTTCTTGACAGTTTATTCATCTGGGGGGAAAAAAAGACTGCTTATAAAAGAGTCATCTTGCAGGGCTGTTAAAAAGATTTAAAAGCACATTTATAAAGAACCTGGCCCACTGAGGCAGTCAACAGAATAAGTTACTGATAGTGTTACAGGTTTGAAGAGGCAGAGATGTTGGCTAACTCTTGCATATCACTTACTATGTGCGGAGCTCTGTTCTGGGCACTTTAGCATTTCATCCTCATGACAACCCAACTGTCTCCATTTTACAGGTGAGAAAACTGAGGCTTGGAGACGTTAAGCAACCTTCCCAAGATGTATCTTCAGAGTCTGTTTTTGTATCCACCACACTGATAGTGTGTGGCAGAGAAAGAAAAACCAAGGGTTGAGGTCAGGAGACCTCCACGTTTTAGCTCTTTCACCTACTGGCTGTGGGACGTAGGCAAGTTATTTCATTTCTCTGAGCCTATTTTCCCAGCTAAAAAATGGAAATACCAACCCCCTTCCTTTAGGCAGTTTAGAGGAGGACTGGATGAAACAGCTTGTTTATCTGTCCTGAACACAGTTTCCCTCCCTGAACTGGACATATTTTATGCTCCTTTTCAACGTATATGGGTGGAGCTAGTGTCCTGGGAATTCACAACACATCAAGTTGTAAGTTCAGATTTTAAAGGCCAGTTTCAGAAAGATCTGGAAAGCTGCCCTTAGTAACCCCACCCCTACCCTTCTCTACCACAACTTTATTTTTCTCTATCCAAGCTGAGGGTGGAAAGACTGTTGCAAAATAAGGGCCTGAGAATCTCTTTCAGAGTTTGTGGTTGTTCATCCAGGTCCCTGAGACGAATAATTATATGTGGGTTAAAAAAAAAAAAAAACGCACACATACATACAACAACAACAACAACAAACTCCTTTCCTAGCAGCTGGGGAAGGGGGTGGGTGTAAAACAGAGTGAGGGATGTGAAAGACAAATGCTGATTTGTAAGTTGAAGATGTCCCGGGAAGGAAACCTCAAAGCTCCTTCCCTTCCAGCTCCCCACTGGCCTACAGCTTGCCTGTGGAATAAATCAACAGAGGAGGTGAGAAAGTAAACAGCAGTTGAAAGCATCCTGCAGCCCTGTCCATCCTTGGATGAGGGCATGCCTGCAGCCAGCCAGCTCCTGCCCTCACTGGAATGTACTTCAAAGAGAAACAAATGACAATAACCCCTTCTGAGGGCGCTCTGTTTGATTCTAGCGTGTGTGGCCAGGGATTCTACAAAACTGGAAGATTGGCTTGTTTTAATTATAAAGGGTGGGGTGAGTAGAAACAAATGAGAAAATAAAATAAAATAAAGACAATATTTTGAAATCCTAACATTAAAATAGTTACTCTGGTACAGAAAAGTTGCTGTCTCTGCCAAAACCCTAAGGGACTTGAGGGAGAATGAATTATTTACCTTCTTTAGAGGAAAAAAAAATTTTCCCAATGTAAATTTCTTTTTAACTCTATGCCAAGAGATTCTAGAAATTCATTGTCACATTTCCTGGAGCCTCCCTTTCTCAAATACCTCATCATACATTCTCAGCTGCCAGACTGCCGCTATGAAAGAACAGTCGAAACTCTCACACTTTGGGGAAAACATTTGTTGAGTCCATAATGATTACCATGGCCTGTTTGCTGATCTTTCCATTCAGGATGTATACAACTATCTTGTGTTATTCTATAATCTCTGTTGCTCCTTAGAATCATATTAAGGAAAGCATTACAATTTAGATATTCTCTCTTCACTAAGAAAAAAAACAAAAACAAAAAAACAACAACTGCTGAATGGATTTTGAAATGGTCTATTTCTTCATACCCTGGTGATCTTATTAAGATCAGAAGTATGAAGCTGTGTTTTTCCTTTGTGCAAGCTTGGTGACCCTCTATTTTAAACATGTGGTCAGTTTATACAGTTTTTTAAAAGGGTCCTTGTAAAAAGAATTGATATTATTTCTCAACAACATAGGAGCACCAAGACATTTTAGAAAACGGAGTGTTTGCTGGGACTTGTAGACAAACGAAAACACTGACAGAAGTTAGAATTGAAGCTCTCTAGAAAGGAGGGACCACGTCTGTGTGCTCACTGCCGTGCACAGTACCTGGAGCGTTTGTTGAACAAATGAATGAATGAACTTAAGTAGCTCGGCTATCATAGGTAGATTTACATATTGGTTGGACAACAGTCGACCCTGAAACCTAATTCTATGAAATGCTTTTCGAAAAGTTAAATTATACCTTCTGAAGGAAAGACTCTTTATGAAACAGCCACCATTTATGCTTCACGACCTGCCATCATATGACACTTTTTAACCTCTCTAAATAGCTATTCTTCACATGACAAAAACCAGACTTCAGATCCTTCTCTCAGAGCAACGCTGCTCAGGGCCGGGTGTGTCCCTCCTGGGCCCACAGTCAGGAATGGCTGCTCGAGGCCGGCCAGCTGGCCAGCCAGACCCCGTAGTGGCTGTCAGGCCTAACAGAAATCTGTGAGACCTGCCAGAAGAATTCCAAAAGAGGCCTCCCGCCCAAACCCTCGGTCCCCATCCCCGTTGCCCTGGCAACGAGAGGCCAGGCTTAGTCAGCAGTTTTGTTTGACAAGCTACATTCTCCCGTCCACGGAGCTCCAATTATGAGAGAGACAAGGGTAAAAGCACAGCTGAATTCGTCTAGGAATAATAATGGTTTCTCAACAAGACAGGCCCTGAGAAGGGACAAGGGGGAGCGAAGGCTTCTCCACTTAAGAATCTTCCAGGGGGCTGACAGGAAGCCCTTGAGGTTAAAATCTTCAAGGCAGAAGGCCCCCCCCAGCTTCATATTTAAAAGAATAATACACATGAAAAGAAATACTCTGCTTAGATAAAGTCATGACTCTGTTTTCATGTCAAGGGATTGTTCTTCTCGATGAGTAAATAGTGACTGAGAGGCCTGTTTCTCAATTTCTTACCAGTTACCAAAATTTTCCATTTCATCGGGTAAAGTTGCAAACATGCCCTTTATGATACTGAGCAACTACTGTGATTTTAAGCTGTAACAGAATATTCTACAGTTATTGAGGGCATGTGTGGTTCACGGTATTTTGAAAATTATGTCCAGCCCCGTTGTGGAAAGGATCCCAGGCAGCTTATAATACATACAACCAAAGTCACGGCACAACTTCCATGGCTGATACACAATAAATAAATGACTTCCCGATATATTAAGAAGAAGAGATAACAAAATGGGAGTATGACATGCTACCAATTTTGATTTAAAAAAACACAGCATACACACAGATACATACAAAGACTGGAGAGAAATCACCAGCATCTTCACAGCCACCCTCTCAAAGTAAGAGTATGAGTGATTCTTACGTTCTTGTTGTTGAGTATTTTAAACATTGTTTTACAATGAATGTGTTTTGTCTTTCTTGTATGATGATTTTACTTTATTATTATTTTAATTTATATATAGTAAAATTCACTCTGTGGTAGGCACTTCTTTTTTTATTTTTTATTTATTTTATTTATTTATTTTTGAGAGAGAGAAGAGGGTGCAAGTAAGCAAGGGACAGAGAAAGAGAGAGAGAGAGAGAGAGAGAGAGAGAAGCGGGGCTCACCAGAAGTGGGGTTCGTGTTTTACCCGAAGCGGGGCTCGTGCTCACCTGAAGCGGGGCACAAACTCACCCAAAGCTGGGCTCGAGATCACCGGATGTGGGACTCAAACTCACGAACTGTGAGATCATGACCTGAGCTGCAGTCAGATGCTTAACAATTGATCCACCCAGGGGCCCTGCGGTGTACATTTCTGAGTTTTGACAAATCCATGGGGTTGTGAAATAGCTACCCCAATCAAGCTACAGAACTGTGCCACCATCTCCAAAATTCCCTGGTGTTGCCCCTTTGCAGGCAGCCCCCCAACCCCCAACCCTGGCAACCACTTCCATTCTCTGTTCCTATAGTTTTGCCTTTGTCCAGAATGTCATATAAATGGAGTCATACAGTGTATGTTCCTTTTTTGGACCCGCCTCTCTCACTTAGTGCATGCTTTCTTTCATCTCAATCAGAAAAAAAAACCCTAGTCAATTATATCTTTAATAAATTAAAAACATTATATTTTTCTCATTAAAAAGAAAAAAAATGTCACAAACTGAATTCAAATTTATTTTTTAACAATAGGAAGATACTGGGAAGCACAGCTTCAACTGAGATTGCTTTCTTTTCTAGAGTTGCCATTTTGCTCATCAACTTGAAGCTGCCTCTTCGTGTTTGGGAAACTTCGCAAAATAAAACTCTCATGATCATGGACAAGAGAGAATGTCTGTCACAAAAATTCACTCTCCACAATGTGTGTGATACATGCCCGTTGAAAGCAGGGTAACATTCACTTTCCTACTATGACTGTGTGCCACAGACCTGGCTGGGATTCCCCTGTGCTTGTTTGGGGCACCCCTTAGCTTGGAGCACCTGCCAACATTCCAAGATAACTCATCAGTTATCGGATACAAGAAGTTCAACTGTTGCTATAGCAGCCAAGGCAAACTGTAGGGGCCATTTTTAATGAAACTCTCCTACTTTAGAAGATTCCTGGGGCGCTGGGGAGGTTCCGTTGGTTGAACATATGACTTCGGCTCAAGTCATGAACTCACAGTTCATGGGTTCAAGTCCCATGTTAGGCTCTGTGCTGACAGCTCAGAGCCTGGAGCCTGCTTCAGATTTTGTGTCTCCGTCTCTGTGCCTGCCCCTCCCCCACTCATGCACGCTCACACTTCGTCGCTCAAAATTAAATAAATGTTAAAAAAAAATGTAAAAGAAAGAAAGAAAAAGAAAAGAAGAAAGAGGAAAGGGGCCTCTCTCTTGGAAATTCTCTCGTGATGAATGCAGGTAGGTCAAGGCTGCCTGCAACTCAAGGCCCCCAAGAAGTCAGCCTGTACAGCTCGTGCCCTTGGGGAAGCAAGAGGAGAGCCACGCTCATTACAAACTGCCCAGGGAGCAAAGACTATTCAGACAGTTGTTGACTACCAAGGGCACGGCAGCGGGACAGGATGAACAACTGGAAGTCTACAGATAATCTTCAGCCCTCATCAGGACCACCATTTCCTCTATCCTTATTCCTGTTTTCTACCAAATTCTAAAAGGCAGCTAAACAGGTGAGCCAAGTATCACCTCTATTGACAGTCCATTTCCCTGTCCTTGCCCTGGCCTAAGTGCAAATAGTGAGGCAGAAAAATCACCAAAAAAAAAAAAAAAAGAAGGAAGAGGAGGAGAAGGAGTAAAGAAAACCCAAGATGATAGACATAATCCACACCTGAACAATGAGGCATCTTGGCAAGTGCCCCAGAAAACTATCAGAGAACACTCCAGCACTTTATTGTATGGCCTTAAATAGAATCTTTGACACTGAGTAGCAGGCTGCCTCTGGATGGGAGTGGGGAGACCTTCCACAATTAAAAAGTTTCTTTAGGCCTTTTTTCCTGTATTCCATAATAAAAATAAAAAGACATCAGAACCATCCATTCCATCTCCTTTCCTCCTCCTAACTACAACACACACACACACACACACACACACACAGTGTGAACTATGTGAGCCTCCATGAGCAAATCTGGACGTTTCTCCCTACTGTGCTGTACAGGAGAATTGCAAAATATGATGCAGCAAAATGCTCCTAGTCCCACAGCCTCAAGGGATCAGTATTTAATGAACTTGGTTGGCATTTCTGTAATACGAACCATCAATACTACGTTCTGGTTCAAAGGCACCTATGGTTGGAATAAAGGAAACAATTTGGGGCACTCTTCCCCACCCCTTTGCAGAAATACTTTCTGTGGGAAAGAAAGAGGTGGGGCAAGAGAAAGAGAAACACAGAAAGCGGCAGAAACTGAGAAACAAGCAGTTCTTTGCAGAATGGTGACAGCTTTGTGTAAGAAGAAAAAACTCACTAAAGCTTATTTAAATGTAAAACTAAGAGAAAGCTTATAAATGCTACTATAATACTGTTTAATTTGGTCTATATTATAAAACAGAAAAAATATCCCAAATGGAATTATTATCCTAAGACAAAAAAATAATACAATTACTTCCTGCTAAGAAACATGATACTGTATATCTAAAAACAGTATAAACAACTGTTACCCTGAAATAACCATGAAAATTCAGATGTAAATCCTCAGGGAAAGAGGCACAACTGTAGTTATATTATGAAGTTGTATTCCTCAAATTCAGAGGATAGTTCTACTGAAGAACAAAGCACAATTTATATTCATTGCCCTCATTTTCAAAGGCCGTGTCTAAAGAATTATTTTAATTCACCATGTTTTTAAAACTTCACACAGTATACATACTTTCATCTTCGAATTTATTTCATGAGAAATACATTATTCATTTATAGATGTCAATGTATATTTTTTAAAGTCTGAGATGTAACTAAAAGAAAAAGTTGTGTTTACCATGATATCCCCACAACACTTGCAAGAAAGCTCTCTGGAACACTTAAAACTGCTCATTTCCTTAAACGAGTGAAAGGAAGCCACCCATGTATCTTGCTTCATGTGAGTCAAAAAGGAAAGTCTGAAGAATTAGAACAATAAACGGAAGCTTTCTTCCCTAAAATGTAGCCAGCAAGATTTGTGAGACCTAAAAACATAGGCTACATTAGTTTACAACACAGAAGAAATAATTCTGTTCTTGCACAGACCAAGCAGCCAAGGAGGCAGAAAACTGTGGGTTCCTTCAGAGATTGTCTTTTATTCATTTTCTGAAATGCTGCATTGACCCTGACCCGTAGAGAACACACAGCAACATTCTATCCGCTGACTGAGTGACTGACTGAATGAATGAATGAAGAATGAATGAATGGAGTATGGCACAAAGGTGCCTGATCAATACCCACTCTATCAGAGCCCATATGCAAAACATTTTCCTTCTCATTCTCCCTCAATTTTCCCTAATTCTTTTTTATGCTCCATGGTAAACCAAAGACGGTTGCAAATTCTTTGTCATTTTGTCCATGGAACATCCCCTTCTACTATCTGCTTTAATCTAGGGCAAATCTGTGATTTCTCTGACCAAGAGCATATGGCAGAAGTGACTTGGTGACAGTTTTCAGAACCAGACCGTAAGACGTTGGCAGCTTTACTTCTTGTTTCTTGGAACATTCTCTTTGGGAGACCCACGCTGCTATGCAATATGTCCTACTAGTCAGACTGCCTTGCTAGCTAGAGATGCCATATTTAGATGCTCCAGGTTTTAGTCCCAACCAAGCCCAGTCTTCCAGCTATCTTCATCATGATGCCATGCACTTGAGTAAAGCCATCTTGGACCCTCCAGACCAACCCCCCCACCAGTTGAATAGCACTAGGCGGCCTTTGTCAACACTATGTACAGCAGAATTCTATATGCTGAGATCTGCTCAGATTCCTGACCTACAAAATTGTGGATATAACAACATGGCTATTGTTAAGCCACTGTGTTTTGGGATAATATGTTACACAGCAATAGATAATTGGAACACAGTCTTCCTTTCCTTCTAATGATTAGCAGTAGAACTCAAAGGCAGCATGCTAACACCTCTAGTCCTTGTATTCATATGTTTGGCCTCAAAGACAATGCAGGTAGATGCTGGGAGAAAAAACTGGGTTCTACTCATACGGTTTGGAGTAGGCTTTGGGCCTTTAATGCTTCTAGAGAAAGATTTACCCTGAAGGCTAGCAGCCACCTACCCTCCAGCCTTGGCACCAAAGATCACAGAGCCTCCAGCAGGCACCACAGAAGGCCATACCTGCCTCATGAGCTCCTCTTGGCGCATTCTAATCCTCTCTCTCTCCATCTGGATCCTCTGAAGCCGAAGCTTCTGCTGCTGCTGCTGTTGAGTGGTCAATGCATTGGGCATGCTCATGAGCCCTGCTGGTGGATTCTGAGTAGGGTGGTTCTGCTGGCTCAGGGGAGTGGATGCCATTTGCTGTTGGTGCTGGTGATTCATCACTATAAGAGAGAACGTGCAAGAGATTAATGAACAGGGCCTATAATACCTTATCAAAAAGAGCCCATCAGAATGCTCTGTGCTTTGAAGTATAGATTCCTGAGATTCCTTCCAAAGTACTTTCTTGTTAATCATTAATGTTTAAGTAATTACTACCTTAATTCAATTCATGGAGGCTCAGATACTGGCCCTACTCCTGACTCAATTAACTCAGCATTTGTGCCCTGTTAAAAATTATTTCACATCTTCCCCGTGTCTAGAGCATATTTTAAGCCTTTAAGAACATAGTGGTCAAAAGTAAATTCCACAAAAGGTTACCACAACATATGATTTAATTTTCAGTAGGACATCTGGGTGTGTGTGCACTTTCTCAGACAACCTCCATGCTTACAGCAGAGCTAGGAAGGACATGAGATTACAGATACATAATGGTGGACAATAATATCTAGGATGGATGAGTTATTCACAAGCAAAGACGTAAAACAAAGCGCCTAGACTAGGGACCTACACAGAAGCAGGAGACCACTGATGCTTTGTTCGCAAAGGGTACCCCCGGGGGCACCTGGGTGGCTCACCTGGTTGAGTGTCCGACTTTGGCTCAGATTATGATCTCATGATTTGTGAGTTCGAGCCCTGCATCAGGCTCTGTCCAGACAGCTCAGAGCCTGGAGCCCACTTTGGATTCTGTGTCCCCCTCTCCTACCCTGTATCTCACTCTCTCCCCCAAAAATAAAGACACATTAAAAAAATTAAAAAAATAATTTTAAAATCCTTCAATAAATTCTATAATTGGCATTCCCACATACAAAAAAATTATTTTTAAAAAGTGCTAGTTTTTCTTAAAACAATTTACCAGTTAAATGTGCTTAACTTCTGCCTAGCAATGTCCTATAATAAAGAAAACCATGCTTTTGGTTTCTATTTGCTCTTAGATTAGAAACCAAAACAACATAGAGTTTTATATACTTCATTTCTGAGGAAAAACTCCTGATTTTTGCTACATTTGGGATCACTATCTTTAAAAAAGAAAATTATTGGTACCTTTAAGTTTATTCATTTATTTTGAGAGAGAGAGTGTGTGAGTGAGCAGGGGAGGGGCGGGGGGGGGGGGGAGAGAGAGAGAGAGAGAGAGAGAGAGAGAGAGAGAGAGAAATTCCAAGCAAGTTCCATGTTGTCAGTGCAGAGCCTGATGCAGGGCTCAAACTCATGAGCCGTTGAGATCATGACCTGATCTGAGATCAAGAGTCGGATGCTTAACCAGCTGAGCCACCCAGGTGCCTAGACATATTTTGTTTAAACTCTAAAGGTTAAATATTTTAGGTCTTTGGTTTGCTATATGGACATCACATAGAAACATATTTTATAACTAACTTTTCTTAAATGAATTTTAAAGTAGCCTAATCAACCATATATTAAATGTATATGCAGACCCCTCACACACACACACACACACACACACACACACACACACACACACTTGAAAGATACCAACACAGATTTTCTGGAGACAAATTGGTTTCCTCATGCAACAATTAATTCCACGGCAGGAACTTCCTCCGGATGGGGGTAGAGGTAGGGTAAAAACATTCTTTTTTTAAAAATTTATTTATAACCCACTCAAATCTTTATTGCATTTCCTGTGTGCCAGGCACTGGGCTTGTCGTTGGATAAATAGCTCCTGCCCTCACAGGAATTAACAGGCTGTTGGAAGGAATGTGTGAAGAAATGAGGTGAATTTATATGTGGAGCTGTGGAATGCTAGTGTTCGACTTTGTCAGGATTTTTAGAAATTACCTAGTCCATCGCTTTCGTTTGTAGAAGAGATTGAAACCTAGGAGAGGTAAAGGGCTGTGCTCTGGTTAGCAGCAGGTAGAACCAGAGTCAACGTGGAGGCCTCCTGATGTCCTGTCTTACCTGATCTTCCAACCATCCTTGGCCACCCTCTGCCACACCTTACAGTGAAGAACAGTAACAGCTGCTTGAAACTGAGGACAGCCTGCTAACCACGGTTTGCCTTCAATAGCAAGCAAGTTCCCACTGAAACAGCAGGGTCATCAACACAGGGCCCTGGGCCCAGAGCTGTCTGCGTTACAAACGGGAAGGGTTCGAGGAAGGTCCGGAAAGATGGACAACTGTCTGCTGATGAGGACAGGAGATAACGAGCTCCTGAAGGGGAGGTAAGGATGCTTGTGGAGTACTCTGCCTAATCAGGTGCAGGCTTCCCTTTCTAAGCTGAGCTCACCATAAAGAAATCTCACCTTCTGGCACCATTCCTGGCACACAGGGAAACGCAGTTAAACCGTGGGATGAATGAATGGAACCAGCTGGCAATTTCTTATGTTCTCAGTTGGAGAAGAGAAAAGAAGCACAGCCACAATGGATGCAAAATAATGGGAATGAGTGTTTCATTTCTCGAATGAAATTCTAGAAACTGTTAGAGCATTTTACAAACTCTACTAGAAGGCCTGGGTAAGGGGTCAGGGATTGTGCACACACTGTATCACAGGGGGAAAGTGCTCTTAAAATACAGATTAAAGTGAGACAAAGTCCAGATATCCGGAAAGGCTTAATCCATAAGACTTCTTTCAGGCCAGAAGGAAGCTTAGATGGAAGAACAGTGATTATTTCCAGGGACAGTCATTTCTGAACTTCTGAGAAAGTATGCTCCTATTTTTTTCTGCCATAACTGCTATAGACAAAAAAGAGAAATCTGTGAATTGAGTATTTCCAATCAGAAATCCCCAGACTAGGAGAAAGAAGGTTAAAAAAGCTAGGTTGTTGGTTGGCAGTACAGAGGTTATTAATTTTTAAAAGTGACTGGGGTCCGGTAAGTTAATGATAGGACATTGGAACGAGGCCATCTTCAGTGATTCGGGAAAACTGCCCTGTCAGTGTTCAAAGACTGCCCTGAGTTCATTCACAATGGACTGTTTCTCAACTGCACACAGAACCAAAGGCTGCTCGGCAGATTTTATTAGCGTCTGCCTCCTTATCTGGGGGAGGTGAAGACTTGGGAGAGCTCTTTGAGAACCACACCCTGGCTCGTCTTCCAAACACCAGACCTCACAGAGACATCAATAGTGAGGAACGGGGGAGATGTTGCTTTCTTCCACTTAATTTAGATTTGATTGTGCAGAATACACATCTCCAGTTATTAACTATAGTGACGGGACAAGAGGGGAACTTAGACAAGAGTTTGCTTTCAAGGTCAAGCACACACACCAACAGGATTGTGTATGAGAAGATTCACCACAGTACTGTCTATCATAGCAAAAGACTAAAAATTCTATCCACCAAAGGGAGATGATGATCCATCTATTCAGAGGAATTCTACAGAACTATTCCAGAGAATGAGGGAGTTCTGTGGGTACTTAAATGAACAACATAGAGGAAACATTTTTTCCGAGGGGGGAAAAAATTGAAGGGATAGAACTATATGCATGAGCATGCTATTGCTTGCAGTTAGAAAGGGAGAGCCTGTTTTTTAAAATGTTTATTTATTTTTGAGAGAGAGAGAGAGAGACAGGGTGCACATGGGGGAGAGGCAGAGAGAGAGGGAACAAAGAATCCGAAGCAGGCTGCAGGCTCTGAACTGTCAGCACAGAGTCCGGCACGGGGCTCAAACTTGTGAACCGCAAGATCATGACCTGAGCCAAAGTCGGACGCTTAACGACTGAGCCACCCCTAGAGAGCATATTATACACACACAGCAAATCTCTCTAGGAGGATACACAAGAGACTGGTGGGTGCCTCTGGAGAGGAAAACAAGGGTCAGAGATGGGAGGAGATCTTCCTTTTCTTCCTCTGTACCATTTTGTAGTTTTCCTATGTGCATTTATTACTTATATAAAACAAAAAAATATAAAAGTAAAACCATAAAATAAAAACGTGGTCACGTATGCATCAAACTCAGTATTTTCTTGATGGAGCTCAAGGAGATAACCCCCAAACTATTTGATAAGCAACAAATAAGGCTTAAGAATATGATCAAGATCATCAAAGCTGAGAGATCACCTGGTACAGCTCCTCCTTGTACAGAAGACAGAAACCAGCACCCAAAGGAAGAGTGGACTTGGTCAAGGTCATAAAATGGTCAGGGGCCTAGAAGCCAGGTATCCTGGGTCCACCGAGGTGCCCATGATTCAACCTGCCACTCTGCTCCATCTAGTCAATTGATTTCGAACTATTAACCTTCTCTGAGCTTGCAGCTCATGCATGTTACTGATGGTTGAGGTTCTTTAAAACCACTGCTTTTGCTAGCTATTCCGAGAAAATGGGGGCAAAAGAAGACAAAGATAAGCAGAAGGGAGGACCTCAGGAGAGCACAAGAAGGCAAAACATGTAAATCTGCAATGAATAGAACACATCTTGGGATAATATTCCAGAACATTTTAGGGAGAGAACAATAGTTCAGTTAAAAAAAAAAAAAAGGAGGGGGGCAGAGTATCCAAAATACAGTTTCTGAGGCCAAACCAGTTAAGGGCAGACTGCCATTAAATGCCTCAAAAAAGCTCAAGACCTCATCAGCTCTAGACTTTTGCCAGTCCCCACAGAAAGGAATAACCCAAACAGAAGATTTCTCCATTGAAGCAGGAATGCATGAAAACTAAAGCAGGGACATCTATTTTTTTTTCCTTCCAAGCGTCAGAATTTAATTTTAAACCCACATTTATCTTTTTCATTGTTTTCATCTCTTCTTTTTTTCTCCCTCCTTCAATAATTGGCTTTCTCTTCTGTTTTTGGAAATCAATATAACCATGCTCTGTAGCTATGTGGCCAGAAACATTTCACTGCTATCATTTAGTATAAAAGAAAACACAGAGTAAAACAAACTCCACAGCATCTGAGATCCAAACACCCTTTTAATTCAATGACTGTGTCCTTGGTGAAATAAACAGTCAACATGGGAATGGGGTGTGGCAGGGGTTGAGTATCCACGTTGGATATAACCCTTTGGTTAATGCTGCTGAGGGCATTGTACACTGGTGAGCCCTCTGCACTGTTCCAGCAAAAACATTTGGTCACTTCTACAAAGACCCAAGAGTAGGCTCAAGGAGGAAGGTTCCTGAACTCAGTTCTAAGCCCACATATCATTTGCTACCTAAGAAACAAATATGTAAAAAAAAAAAAAAAAGGCAAAGGCTTCACCCCTGAACTTTTGCCTTTTACAGCACAAGGGAATAGAAAGCAATAGCCCATAAAGTGCTTTGGCGGCTTCTCCAAGCCAGGAGCTGCAGACTACGAGGGAGGCCAGTGAATCAGAGGCTGCCCAGTGCGCCTCCTGGAATGTTTGACAAACGTCTTTTTGGCCTCGAAGAGGTTCAGTGACTTGCCATTCTGTGTTCTGGGCTTGCTTCCCTCATTTTAAAAATAGGCTTTGGTCTCACACACACACACACACACACACACACACACACACACACACAATGCCAAGTGAAGAAAACAAAATGTTAAGGGGTTAGGTTCAACTACAAAATTCATCACAGGCCTGGATGGAGCTGGCTCTGAGTAGATTATGGAAAGGACAACAGCGTGCTGAAAGCCAAAGACCTAGAAAGACACAGAAATTACTTTATTCCCTTCAAGTCTTCCTCCCCAATTCACTTGTGCGTCTGGGGAGGGAAAAGAGGAAAGTCTGTAGCTACGTATACATTTCTCACCTCATTCTCAGCTTCTTTTTCCTTCTGACAAACTTCGCAGCTGAGGGGTCACCATACCTGGCACTTTGAAACCTTTATTATATTTTTTAATGTTTATTTATTTATTTATTTTTATTTATTTTATGTTTTATGTTTATTTTTAATGTGTATTTATTTTTGAGAGTGAGAGAAACAGAGTGTGAGCAAAGAAGGGGCAGAGAGAGAGGGAGACACAAAATCTGAAGCTGGCTCCAGGCTCCAAGTTGTCAGCACAGAGCCTGATGCAGGGCTCAAACTCACAAACCGCGAGATCATGACCTGAGCCGAAGTAGGATGCTCAACAGACTGAACCACCCAGGCACCCCTTAAGTTGAACCTTTAAAACACACGGTTCTGTCAACATGTTAGAGGCACAATTCCATTTAAGTGAGGGAGAAGGCCTCCCCAACCACTCTAGGATTTGGGGAGCACCCCAGCACCTACTCCACAACTGTGTTTGATCTGTGATAGAACTGTGTTCTATCAATAATGGAGAAAGTGTCACATGTTGATGACTGTGGTTCATTAGTTCCATAAAAATGTAATACCCATGAGTTCACACTCATATAAACACAAGGCTGAATACATAAATACATGGAGGGAGAAAAGACAAATCTCCTGATTTAATGTAAATACACTGTCCTCAAGGAGGGGAAGCAAAACTCCTGCTCCCTAGCAGGGGTTTGTGTATAGTGACCCCCTCCCAAAGAGTACAGTATTGAATGGGCAGAGGGGGATAGTAACTTTACAGTGGAGAACTCTTACCTATCAGCCAGATGATCAAGGTCAACCTCAACAATGATAAGACATAGTGATAGCAGGAGCCCCAATAAGATGTGACAAAAACAGCACTTCCTCCCCAAAGCCCATCATCTCAAGTCTAATCAGAGAAAAATATCAAATTCCAACAGAGGGAAATCCTCAAAATTCCTAAGCAGTACTCCTCAAAGCTATCAAGGTAATCAAAAAAAGGAGAGTCTAAGAAACCATCATGGCCAAGAACAATGTAAGGAGACATGACATGTAAAGGTAATGTGGTATTCTGTACAGGACCCTGGAACAGAAAAAGATATTATGTAAAAACTAAGGAAATCTGAATAAGTATGGATTTTAGTTAATGATAATGTATCAACACCAGTTCATCAATTACAACAAATGTAGCATACTAATATAAGATGTTAATAATATGGGAAACTGAATGAGAGTGTATATGGGAACTCCATCTTTTCAATTTTTCTGTAAACCTGAAACTATTCTAAAAAAAAACCTGTGTGTGTGTGTGTGTATGTGTGTGTGTGTGTGTGTAGTAAGCACGTCTTTAGTAAATATCAGGAACTGTGCAGGACATTGTCTCTTCAATACTATTAATTCATTTTTATAGAGTATATAAAAATGGACAATTTTTATAGGGTATATAAAAAAATGGATAAATACTCCAAAAAAAAAAAACCATGGTCTATAGTGTGTTCTATGGGAGCAAATAGATATTAGGCTAGAATTAAAATAATAATAATAATAATAATAATAATAATAATAATAGTTGCTTCCAGAGGTGTTCCATGGTCAAATAAGATGGGAAATGTTGGGCTACATAAAGTTAAAAGAGTTCATTTTATTGCAGGATTCCTCAGAGCCTTTAAGGTTCTAACAGACAGTGAGACTTTCCAAGAAGAATATATAAAATGCAGCACTTCTCAAACTTGGAAGTCTAGCATTCTCCAGAGCAGGAATACTGGGAAATGCTGGTCCACTGCAACTTAGCAGATGTCTTGGCAGTGTGTTGAATTTGAACTGAAGATGAATTAATATTTATTAAGTTCTTACTATGTGCTAAGCCCTTTACAGTCAACTAAGCAGATGTATAGGACGTGGAGCCAGAGACAGGAACATAGCATCCTGGTGAGTGTTGAACAAAGTGGTGTTACTTGCCTAGGGTCACCTACTACTGTTCATGATACAAAGTAATGTAAAAAACAAAGAAAAGCAAAACACAGGGAAAACAAGGGTTAGAAAAGACTGCCAGAATATCTGCTTAAGTTCTCCATAAGCAAAGACTGATTTAACAGGAAAATTGCAAAGATGGTTTAACTTGTGTATCAGTTTTCACAGGTGGTGAGCAAAACCTTACTGCATTAACTTTACTTCCATATATTCAAAAATAACCTATTTTTTTAGAGGTTTTTTTTTTTACTTGCTTCTGTGATAAAATAACATTAAATGTTCCAAAGAATCTTTCAAACATCTTCCCTTGAGAGGGGAGAGCTTCAAAGAGGCTGACTTAGAGCTTTGAATACCTGGGAGCAGTTTCCTCAAAGCAGGTGAATAGGAAATACTCAAATACACACTTGATCTGAGATCCAGGAAACCTCCTCAGTTTGATGTCTGGGCTAGTAAGTTTATATAAATTGCATGAGAAGTACCTTCCAAACACATAACTACCCTACAAGAGGGTATCACACGGGCTCCTGAATCGTGACCCTTCGAATAGAAAGTTCTATCATCACTTCATTTTCTGTCCCTACTCTGCAAATGCTGGAACTGAGGTCTGTCACAAAGGGCAACCAACTGTCCTGATCTTACAAGAGACTGAGGGGTTTCCTGCAACACAGGATATCAGGGCTACATCTGGGAGAGCCCAGGCAGATGGGGTCGTTGGTCACCCTAGGCTGTGACTGTCATGGCCCCAGAGCTAACTCATGGTAGTAGAACCTCCAAAGTTTCCAGTTTCCACTCTAATGTGTTTCCTTACAAAGGAACTAATGCCAGTATGAAGTAACCATTTGATATTTAGAACCACAGCCAGGCAGTCCGTCCAGACTAGCTCTCACTGTGTCCTCCATGGATTACAACTAGCTGACCGTCCTTTTGCATCCACATTATCTATCTGATAATCAGAGAGGAAATATCACTCCTCCACTTAGTCTGTAACTTTTTAAGGAAATCAAGCACTATTTATGACACTGCATTGCATCACTCATAAGCATGCACTTGATTAAGTCTGAAAGTCAGGAAATCTTTCCTGTTGGATTCTTGGTTGGGCCATACATGCTGAAGAAAAGCTCCTTTAAGAAACACTGAGCTATTCTCTTCTGTGATTTGAACCAATTCTCATCTTCCTGAGAGCTGGATTTGAGCTCTTTATAAGTAAGACCTGAAGAAGGAGACAAGTCTCCACTTACCCCTTGGAACCAACACCAATGATATGGACTTTCTTTACAGAAACAGAACAAAAATAATTTAGTGTACTTCAGATATGCCTTACTGATGCACAGACATTAAATACTATACTAAGTTTCAGGGTTTATGGGTCAGAAACTGGTAGTAACCATTACTCCCATAATTTTACAAGTGAATATTTAACGAGTGCTTGATTTTTGTCACTGTTTTCTCTTTACTTCCAGAGCATAGTTCTCTGCTCAGCGTCCATTTCATTTTGCTCTGTTTTATCATTAGTGGTTTACAAACTCACTTTTTCCACAATGCTCATTACTGGTGGGGCCATGTATTCACTCTATTTTGTACCATCACCATAGAAGTTCAAGATGAAGGGGGGTGCCTGGGTGGCTCAGTCGGTTAAGCAACTGACTTTGGCTCAGGTCATGATCTCATGGTTTGTGGGTTTGAGCCCCGCATCAGGCTCTGTGCTGACAGCTCAGAGCCTGGAGCCTGTTTCAGATTCTGTGTCTCCCTCTCTCTCTGCTCCTCTCCTGCTTGCACTCTGTCTCTCTCTGTCTCTCAAAAATGAATAAGCATTAAAAAAAAATTTTTTTTTCAACGTTTATTTATTTTTGGGACAGAGAGAGACAGAGCATGAACGGGGGAGGGGCAGAGAGAAAGGGAGACACAGAATTGGAAACAGACTCCAGGCTCTGAGCCATCAGCCCAGAGCCTGACGCGGGGCTCGAACTCCCGGACCGCGAGATCATGACCTGGCTGAAGTCGGACGCTTAACCGACTGCGCCACCCAGGCGCCCCCCCCCCCCCAAATAAAATTTTTTTTAAAGTTCAAGCTGAAGGGACCTGAGTTCATGTAGACCAGGTTCTCAAATGTTTCTTTAGCAATAAGATCCTTCCCCAGAGCCAATGTATGACATGAAGCAGAGGCAACCCTCATGTGCAGGGGTTCAATTCAAAGCAAGCCTAGATCCTGAGCTGGTGCCAGTGGGTAAAGGAGCACTTAAATGGCAGCGCTTTTGACTATCTTCTCTAAATCATCTTGATCCTGCTTTCACTCTGCTTTTCCTACAGGCACTTCTCAGCTCTCGTACGACAATATCAAACCAATTTTAAAAATCTGTTGAACAGAGACACAGCTTTTGGAGTCCAGATACTAACAAAGCTTAGCTTCTGCTCACTCACATCCCCCTAAAATCCTGGCATGTAACCTTGGGACACAATTTAAAACCACTGGCGTAGGCCAATTCACTCATTTTAGAGATGATCCTTGGAAGGATAAATGACTCCGCACAAATCATAGGCATAGACTGTGACACACCTAGGCAGCCCACAGAATATGCTAGAATGCCATGGCTGGCATCAGTTGCACTGATCACCATTCGCTGGCCTGTGCTGCTCACCTTCAATAACCAAAAAGTACGTACCGATTTAAATTCAGTGACAAGGAGGGGCGCCTGGGGGGCTCTGTCGGTTAAACTTCCAACTTCGGCTCAGGTCATGATCTCAAGGTTTGTGAGTTCGAGCCCAACATCGGGCTCTGTGCTGACAGCTCAGAGCCTGGAGCCTGCCTCGGATTCTCCGTCTCCCTCTCTCTCTCTGCCCCTCCCCTACTCACACTCTCTCTCTCTCTCTCTCAAAAATAAATAGAACATTAAATCAAAAATAAATTCAGTGACAAGGATGTGTTCCCTTTTCCCTATCTTTTCCCGATTTCATGAAAAAGCCTAATGTAGACTAATGTAATTTATTTACTACTACAAAATGATGAAATCAATATGAATCACATGTTTGCATGATCTGGTTTTACAGAAAGTGATATAGGGCTTTCTTCCTCAGTCTTTTTTTTTTTTAATATTTATTTATCTTTGAGAAAAAGAAAAAGAGCATGAGAAGAGGAGGAGCAGAGAGAGAGGGAGACACATAATCCGAGGCAGGCTCCAGGCTCCGAACTGTCAGCACAGAGCCCAACACGGGACTCCAACCCACAGACCACGAGATAATGACCCGAGCTGATGTCAGACGCTTAACCGACTGAGCCACCCAGGAGCCCCGCTTCTTCAGTATCAAAAAAAAAAAAAATTACAAATCAGATAACTTTGAAAAGTTACATTTCATAATTCGGGAAGGTTTAAACAAGAAAAGGTGCTGCCATCGGGTAACGCTAGACCTTCTGGCCACAGCAGATTTTGGAAAGTAATGATATGCAACAGGAAGAAGCCAAAACATACAGGTGTAAATCGTTTCTGACATATGTGCAGCCCCAGCCACATCAAGCTTCAAAAATATTTCAGCGTCAAGGGTGTCTGAGTGCAGCTGTGGGTCTTTTCCTCCCTGTTTATGGGCCGTACATGGCTTAACTCATGTGAACTGGCCAATGTCAGGTGTCACGCAGCCCTGTCTGATGGAAAACACATGTCTATAGAGGTAGAAAGACAAATCCAGCCACAGTCCAGCCTTGACTCAGTCACGATACAATGAAGAGGAAAAAAGGGCTGCAGACACGTCTCGCGCCCTTCTTGTGTCTCTCTCAGCTCCTGCCAACAATGAGCCGCTTGTTTCTCTTATTTCCCAGAAACAGTATTAGCCGTCCAACAAGGTCAGCAAAAAAAAAAAAAAAAAAAAAAAAGGCAACTTTTCACTTCAGGTTCCAAAAATCTGTAAAGTATTAAACCAAGAAGCTGTACTATCCCAACTTCACACTGAGCCCTTTATTCTGATTCTGGGTGAGAATAACCACAAGGCAATTTCTCAGCCGGCTTGGTTGATAAGGCACAGAGCTCCGGATGCCTACGTTCCTGGCCTCACTGTTTCAACACTTAAAACCACTTCCAGGTGCCCCAAATTGGACAGGTGGACCTTAGGTCTTCCAGATACCCCCAGCTCTTCTAGTTTCAGACTTGTGAGCGGCCGATGCTTCACAGGAGACTCTGAATTATTAGTACCAGAAGATGACTCTCCCACTTGCTATCCTGTCTACCTGTCTACACAGCAGTATAGTTGACAGACCAGTGTGCAAGTATCCAGGTAACTGTGCTCTCGGAGGTGTACATGATCGAAATGCCTGTAACACTGGTTTTTATGTGTTCCTAGCAAGTGCATGACCTAAAATGCATATTTTTTTGGCATTTAAGGGATTCAGCCATCAGTTTTCATCATTGTAATATATCCAGAACAAGCTAGATGTAATGTATCCAGAAAAAGTTGGCGTGCTGGTTTCTTCTGGATCCTTTTGCTGTAAAGAAATCCTATTTCTTCTACCTAAAGCAGTACCAGCATGTGCTACTCAGATTCCATCTGATTTATGGGACCTCATAAGATTTATCAAAAGTGGCCCGTGACAGGAAGCACATCTATGAAGCTGGCGAACTTAGGCAAATAATGACCTAAGTTGGAAAAAGAGGAAATTGGGCGCTTTGCCGTGCTGCTCCACAAAGTTATCTTTGTGTCTTTGAATTTAATTCGATGGCCTGGCAATAGTAAAACCAACACTATTTTATTATCTTCAGACAATAGGTACACTTTTATCCCAGCAGGAAATGGAAACTCTGATTCATGCATTTATTTTCATTAGTCAGGAGAGAGTTTATTGCAGCTTTTTATTGGTTCGCTTTCCTGAATGATTCTAAAACTACTCCAGGTGCAAAGCGTGGCAACCCAAGCAAAGTAACAGAAAATGAATCTATAGCTGTGTCCCACGAGAGGGGAGGAGAAAAAGTTGTCAGCGTGGAATGCTAATGTTTAATCTGTTTTCTTTCCACAAGGTATCATTTTAGTAAACATCTTGATTATTTAAAGAGCTCGTACAACAGACATCCAAGAAATAGTCAAAGAACTTGAACAACTTATGAAATAGAACAAGCTATTAGTATTCAAACACAGAAAAATTATCAGCCTCACCAAGAATCACAAAAATGTAGAGTAAGAGCGAGCCACTGTTTGGCAATCAGATTAGCAAAGATAATGACATGATGCAGGTGGGTGTTTTGCATCAGGATAGCACTGCTCAGGGGACAAAAAAAAAAAAAAAAAAAAAAAAAAGAATTTTACCAGGGGTAGCAGGATTAGGAAATCCGGTAAAACTATATTCAAGTTTCAGGAACGTGTGCATGTATCCCTAGTTCTTATAGGATTTCTAGTGATCCCAAAAAGTCATTTACCTCTGAAATGAAAAAATATCCAAGTATTAATAATGGTGGTGTTTGGATGCTAGGACTATAGTTGACTTTTTCTTTCCAGCGTTCTACGTTCATTTAATTATCCATTCACCAATTATCTGCTGAACCCCAGCCAAGTACAAGGCACTGCTTCCAGGTGCTAGAGAGACCAATGAACAGGAGTCCTGGCCCTTCGAGAGATTATAGTCTAGTAGGGAGACAGACAACAGCAAATATATAACGTCATTCTTGAGCAAAGGGCTTTGTACAAATAAATGTGGAAGTATATTAGGCACAGAAGTTAAGGAAGGCCTCTCTGAGGAGGTGATGTGTGATCTAAGAAATGTGAATAAAGTGCACAAAATCAGGGTGGGGTCCATACTAGGCTGAGGCACTGTAAGTGCGAGGTCCTAGGGTTGGAAGGTGCGAACCTGTCAGTTTGGAGTACTTGTGCAAAACAGGGAGGCCCACGTGGCCGAAGAGCGGAGTGGGAGGGGCAAGGAGCAGGGCCCCTGGGGCCTCATGGCTGTGGCCAGCACTGCAGTTGACCTCAATCCAGAGTGATAGAAATCTCCTTTCAGCTCACTGCTCAGACCACATGGGAAACCACCAGAGTGTTTCATACATTATGTAAGTTAAAAATTCTGAAGAAATCCAGAGATGGAAAAGTTCTGGGAGTACACACCTCGGGATTAGCGTCTCTGGGCTATTGTCTCTCAGCCCTGTGAAGTGTTCCGGGCCATCTTTGAGGAAGAAAGGAATAAGTAAGCTTTGGAGTGGAGGTAAGGGGAGCTAGAAACCAGAGCAGCTCCACTTTTAAAAACTTACCAGAGGAGATTCTGGTCCCAAGGAAAACAAAACAAAAACCTATACCTCTAAGTTTTATTTGGGAGGCTGTGCCAAGGGGGTTTTGTTCTTAAAACCAAAAGTAAGTAAAATACACACAACAAATAAAGCTCCAACTCTGGATTTTCCAAAGTTTATCCTTGAATCAAACAGAGTATGTGGTCTTGTTTTGGTCTTCAGACATTCCTGGCTGGTGCTCTGAGATCCGGCCATAGCCCAGTGTTTAGGAAGGTCACAGAAAACTTCCTTCTAAAACTCTTGGTGTTCTCACTATTGTGAGATTTTTTTGAGGATTGTCACCTAGAGCAATGTCTAGATCATTTATGAGAAATTGAAGGGAGAACTCCCTCTTTGGCATCCATATATATATATAAAAATCTGCGTCTCTCCTCAACACCAGGCGAGTCTTTACCTCATAAACTCTTTGACTCCTCTAACTGAACATATCTTCCTCTTTGCAAGAGCCCCCAAGTCTCAAAGCTAAATGTGCATACACCTCTAGCTTAGGGCCTGTGGTATACATTTTTCTCCCTGGCTTTACTATTTCCTCAGCCTTAGTCTCCCTTTACCACAACTTGACTCAATTATTTATATATGCCCTCTCTGATTGTGTATTTTGTAAGAAGCAAGAATAGGGAATAAATGAATGGAAGCATCAGTTTCAGTTTAAAACTCTATCTCTGTGTGTATATGTACACAGATATGTTAATGGTTAATTACATAATGTTCTGAGATGTTTAACCTAGCATGCTGGAAATGGTGTTTGCTCGTCATCCCAAGGAAAGGAGTTCACAGACCTAAGGCCATTCCTGTGGTGGACCAAAAAGCATCCCATCATATTGCACTGTCTTTATGGAATATACTCATTAGAGGAGTCAGCTGACCCAAGCAAAGGAAGCTCCTCCCCCCCCATCTTCCACAGACACTACCTTAGCCAAGGGATCAAAGCCAACATCACACATACTATGATGAACTGACATCACGTGCCTCTTGATAGGACGTGATGAGAAGAACACATCATCACTCGTGATGATGTGGCATTCCTGCCAAAAATGTGTAACCGAAATCTAAACCTTGAGGAAACACCAGACAAATCCAAATTAAAAAACAATCTACAAAATAACTGGCCTATACTCTTTAAAGATATCACGATCCAAAAACACAAGGGCCCAGGAATCATTCCAGGTAAAAAGAGATTACAGAGACAAGACAACTAAACGCAGTACATGAACCTTAACAGATCCTGGACCAGGAACCAAAATAGCCAGAAAGGACATTGTTGTGGCAAATGAAGAAATTTTCATACACGGATATGGATTAGAAAGCAATATTCTATACCAATGTTAAATTTCCTGATTTGGATCCCTATACTGTGCTTATGTAAGAACATATTCTTTTAGAAAATACAACCTGAAGTATTTAGGGGTAAACGAGCATGAGATCTCCAACTTAATCTCAAAAGGTTCAGGAAAAAAAGGAAAAAAAAAAAATATATATATATATACATACAGAGAAAGTAAGATAAGCAAATGTGGCAAAACATAAACAATTAACAAAGGCAAATCTGGGAGTTCCTTGTACTAGAAACTCTTCTGTAAGTTTAAGATTGTTTCAAAATAAAAGGTGACATATTAAAAAAAAATAATACCAAGAAAGAAAAACTTCTCAATACACACCCAAAACTCCCTGGAGCCTGAAAATTCTCAGTCTGGTAGGGCCCAGAGAAACTGCGTCATATACGTGCCATTGTATTGTAACATTTTTATCTTTGAGGAAACCCCCACTAAACAATGGTTTTGAGAACTGACCAGGGTTTGAAGGGGAAAGAACCCCAGTTGCAATATGTGCTAAGGATTCTGATACCTCATACTCACTGTTCCTCCCACCCTCCCCGCCTCCACACCCAACCCCAACTGTTATTTGGAAATAATTCTGGGTGAAGTTTGTCAGAAGGTACTGACTTCCGGTTATAAAATAAATTAGTCATGGGATGTAATATAAAGCACAGTGAAGTGACTATAGTTAGCAATACTGTATTGTATAATTGAATGTTGCTAAGAGTAGATCTTGAACATTCCCATCACAAGAAAGAGAACTTTGTAACTATGTGTGGTGATAGATGTTAACTAGATTTACTGTGGTGATCATTTCCGTAACATATGTACATATGTTACAATACGTACACACTGCAATATGTACATATATCAAATCATTATGTTGTACAACAAACTATTACAATGTTATGTCAAATATATCTCCATTTTTTTAAAAAGGAAGACAATCTCATATTCAAAAAAAATAGAGAGCCAGGAAGACAGGAAGGAATTACCCTATGGGACTGGTTGGAGACAGAGAGAGACAGAGCATGAATGGGGGAGGGGCAGAGAGAGAGGGAGACACAGATTCCGGAGCAGGCTCCAGGCTCTGAGCCATCAGCCCAGAGCCCGACTCGGGGCTCGAACCAGTGGACCGCGAGATCGTGACCTGAGTTGAAGTCGGACGCTTAACCAACTGAGCCAGCCAGGCGCCCCCTGAAGCAGTCTTTTAGAAGAAACAGTTCTGGATAACTGCCTGACAACAAGACACTGGACTAAAGAATTACAAGTTTTCTTAGGCAGAATCTGAGCTCCAAGAGTTAATTGACTGTAAAGCTCAAGGTCCTTCAGTGAAAGGCCCCCCCCTTCCCAGAGTCAGAGCTGAAGAAACTGTTCCACGTTGGCCTTCTTGACAGAAGAAAGAATGGACAAGCTGGAAGGCCAGAGTTGGGTCTGGGGAAAGGCACCAGAGAATGTAAACACATGGAAGTATGTTTCAGGCAGAAACCTGTCAGGCCAAAGCCTTCAATTGTAATATGGTTTGGGCGCTGGGACTCCCTCAAATTACAGGGGGAAAAGTTCTGTATTTAAAACCAGGGCAGAGACAGAGAAGATGATACACAAACAAATGACTGAGATGTGTTGTAGATTGGAGAAGTGGGGTCTCCAACAGACTATCCCTCAATTGCAGGGTCTCAGGCAGTAGCAGTAGAAAAACATCAGTGATGGAGGCCAGGAGGCCAGGAGGCCAGGAGCCTTCCCATTTGCAGCTGCGGGGAGTGCTCATTTTATTAAGATGGGATGATCCAGTTCCACTTGGGGAGAGATTAGAGTTCCATTCTAATTCATTCAGGCATTATAGCAGTTGATAGGGGTGGAAATGGAATATTTTTCTTGATATTTAAAGTGGACGCTTTGAAGTAGCTAAATCAAAGTCTTGTGAGCCAGGACTAAATCACCCACATTAAAAAATATTTTTTACTTTATTTTCTTCCAGCTCTGCAAATATGTAACTCTTGGCAAAACGGAAAACTCACAACTCACTCTTCACTGGTGTCTGAGAAGTAGAATACTGGAAAGGAAAAGGACTAAAATAATATGGAATGAAATGTATGACATGTACTGGGAAGCAAAATAACTTCAAATATAGCTTCCATTTATGGCTTAGTCAAAAACATATGGATATGCAAGCTGAAAAACAGAGCTTGTGGGAGGATAAGTCCGTGGTGAAAAATATGCTTTTTGGGTACTGACAACCTTAAATCATTTATTGTACAAGAAAGTAGCGCCCCAATCAAACCCCTCACCGTCACCTCAACACACAAGGTGAATCTGCAGCCATTTACTTATTTAGTTTGATAAAAGCAAACCATTTCAACATTGTATTTTTTAAGGAATTCCTATACGTTACTAACAAACATCCCAAAGAAACTGGAAAAAATGAGGAAATTAAAGGGAGGCACAAAAATTTATATACAGGAGTATTTACTGCAACATCATTTATAATGGTAAAAAAAAAAAATAGAATCAACCTGTATGTCTCTCAGCAGAAGAACTGGTTAAATATAGCATAGTCATCTTATAGAATATTGTATAGACATTAACATGATGTAATGGTTTATAAACAGAAATATGCCCAGGTCCATTCATATATATATGGTAAAACCTTGGCTTGTGAGTACTTGTTCTGTCAGTGTTCCATAAGATGAGCAAACATTTCTAATGATTTTTAACTTGATAAATGAGCAATGTCTTGCAATACAAGTAGTAATGTGATACCGAATGTCACAGGATCACAACTGAGTCAATGGTTCTTGAAATTCACCTTGATATACCAGTGTTTTGGATTACAAGCATGTTTCTGGAATGAATTATACTCACAAACCAAGGTTTTACTATATATATGAATTAAACAATGAGAATCCAGTTTGTACCTATCAGAATTATAAAGACTAAAAAGTCTGATAATGGACATTATTGGCCAGAATAGAGGGAAAGGAGCATTTTGATACTCTGTTGGTAGGGTGTAAACGGGTGTAACCTTTTTGGAGGGAAGTAGAACATCTATTAAAACTTCAAATGCACATAATTTTTGATTTAGGAAGCCCACCTCTGCAAAATTATCTTATTCATAAACAGCATAATTATAAAGGAATTATGTTAATTATGTTAAGCACTGAAGCACTGTTTAGTAACAGTGAACAATTAGAAAAGGATCTAAATATCCAGCATAGGGGACTGTTTAAATAAATTAGGTACATGAATAGTAGAATATTATATATTCCTGGCAAAGAAGGACTACATCTATACATATGAATTTAGAAAGATCTCTAGGATACGTTAAGTTTAAAAAAGACATATACACCCAAGCATACATATGTATGTAGAGTATTTGTAGAACACACAGGAGGCTGGTAGCAATGTTTTCAATGAAGAGAGAAGGACTGGGGGTCCTGGTGTGAAGGAGACTTACTTCTCATGAATACTCTTTGGAACTGTTTGAATTTTTCGTGTTACTTTTCTAATTAAAACAGCTAATCAAAAAATACTGTAGAAAAATATTAATTGAAATGAAAAGATGTTCATGATATGTTCAATGAAAACTGGGCTACAAAAGGAATATAAAAGACTTTCCAACCTTTTTTTTTTTTTTTCAACGTTTATTTATTTTTGGAACAGAGAGAGACAGAGCATGAATGGGGGAGGGGCAGAGAGAGAGGGAGACACAGAATCGGAAACAGGTTCCAGGCTCTGAGCCATCAGCCCAGAGCCTGACTCGGGGCTCAAACTCCCGGACTGCGAGATCGTGACCTGGCTGAAGTCGGACGCTTAACCGACTGCGCCACCCAGGCGCCCCATTTTTTTTTTTCCAACCTTTTTTGTTCACACTTATAATGAAAAAAAAAAAAAAGAATACTACATGAGAAAACATTGTGTGATTTTGAATGGTCTGATTACAATGTTTTTTTATTCTTTCAGTTTTTGCTGATCAGCTGTTCTACAATGACCAAAGAGTAATTATATAATATGGGGGAAAGAACACTGTTGAATCTTGTTGCCTCAAATATGTTTAGGATCTCATCTTTTCCTGATTTTTTTTTTTTTTAAACCAGGGAGAGGAGGGTGATCTTCCTCTCTTCAGCACTTAATGAGAAAAGGCCATGAAGGACTTTTGTTTTCTTGGCTTCTTACAGTATTTTGCTGACTTCATCACAGAGAATTATTCGGAGTCAAGCATGGTGGAACAGCTGTTCCTGACCACCAGCAACTGCAAAACACCCAAGGAATAAATTTAGACTTCCAGAAAGGAAGAAGAAATCAATCTTCCAGTTGATGTGGGGTGGGGGAGGTGATTATCACACACAGGCAGGGACATCACCAGGCACCCCAAAGAGGAGATCAAAGAATGCCCAAATGTCACTCAGCACTTATTAATTTGGAACAAGTGGCCAAAGGACAAACCATCCCGGAATCCCTTTGCCTCAAACTTTAACTGGGTGAAATTCCCCACAACAAGGAAGTTCCTGAGGGCAAAAGACTGGAAGCCAGCCAGCAGATACTACAAAAACTGTCAAAATTATTTTTTAAACTCTCAACAAAGACCCACAGCTTGGTGAAAAAATTAGACTCCATTAAAAATAAGTAAATAATGGAGGTAGTACACACAAAGAAGAGACTTCAAAAAAGTTTTCCCTGGCCTTTACCCCCTTCCTAAGAGGTTCTACGTTCCTTTGGGGTAGGAAGTGCCTGCCTCTCTGGAATTTTTCAGGAGTTTAGCCCTACAGAGGTCTGATTTTCTGGTCAACTCTCAGCAAGCAAAGTTTGAGGGGAGCTTACACACTTACTGAGTGAATTTAGACAACACAGTTCAATAAACTGGATCCCAAAGTACAATGTATTCCCTTGTTTTTAAAGTTTACTCGGTGTGATTGGGGTCAAAACTCTCTGGAAGGTGGCTTCAGCATTCCCGTATCCAATGCTCATGTATATACTAACACCAACAAGTGCCAAAATGACAGATGCCAATGCCATAATAAATGTCTATTTTGGACAAAGAACCCAGTCAAAAAGTTGGTGAGCATATTCAGCATTTGTTTCAGATAACTCAAGGTAAAGAATGGATCACTGGAGTGGGTTTCTGCCATTTATTATTATGGCATTCTCCGATCACTATGCTAAAACACACAATTCTCTTGTAGCTCCCCATACCCATACCTGGCTGATGACCAGGGTCATCTGGGCACCTGAAAACAGCACCCATTCCCAGACTCCAATCTACATCATCTGAAACAAGATTTCCCGGGGGGGGGGGGGGGGGGTGGTGGCAGGCATTATTCCAGCAGCAGCCCATGGCTGTTTTTTAAGGAGCAATCAGATGATTGGATTCTGAAGACTGCTGTTTAACAAATGCCCCCAAGGGATCTTCCTAGTGCTAGATCTGGATCCCCACTGGGAGAAACACTGATCTTAGAGACTAGGGAATTACTCGTTTGTTAATGGCAGACTCCATCAATTGTAGAACCTTAAGGATTCATGGTTTTGTCTGGATTGCACATGGGTCCTAGAGCCTTCTTCCCAAAACCCCATCCTCCTCTCCCTCTATAAAAAACGCTCAAGGCATCAAATGGTTCTCTCTTTTTTTTTTTGTTTCCTTTAGGCTATTATAAAGGTAATATAAACATACAGAGAAAATAAAGGGAATCACCCCCAATCAAAAAGGCTTACTATAATCACTACTAACATTCAAAAATACATAATTGATTTACCTAATACATTAACTCTACAAAGTGGTGCACCTGTGATGCATAATGCACTTGGCTAGGGGCTAGAAATACACAGATGGAGAGCAAAGTCTGTGGGAAAGGAGAAACTAAACAGTCTTTTTTTTAAAAAACAAAATTATAGTTCACAATAAACAATTTTTTCTGCTTTATAAAATAAGAATAAGATAATAAAGTTCTCCATGTGCCACAGAATCCTTATAACTATTATTTTAATGGTAACAAATACATTTATTTTTGTATTGCAGGCAATTACTTGGGGGTGGCGCTATTATAAATAACCCTTCTTTGTGTACACAATTTTCCAAAGTGTTCATCTAAGCATACTACATAGGAATGTTATCTTAGAGAATATTTTCTTAGGAAAAGTGTAGCATCACATTTTTCATGGCTCTTGTCACTTCTTACCAAAGAGGAGATTTTCTATCTAAATTTCTAAATTTCACATAATAAAATCTATAAGTGTTTATCACCTAATATTTATTCATCCATGAACAATACGGGTTTGAACTGCATAGATCCACTTACGTGCTGATTTTTTACAATAAAGTACTATAAATGTATTTTCTCTTGTGATTTTCCTAACATTTCCTTTTCTCTAGCTTACTTTATTGTAAGAATACAGTATATAATACATATAACATACAAAATATGTGTTAGTTGACTGTTTACATTAGCAGTTAAGGATTTGGGTCAATAGTAAGCTATTAGTAGTTAAGTTTTGGGGGAACCAAAGTTACATGTGGAATTTGGGTCTCCCACCCCACGTTGTTCAAGGGTCAACTGTACTGATCTAAAAAAGAGATTCATCCATATTAAGATAAATGGAATATACATATGGAAACACATTTACATAAGGAAACACATTTCCTTATACACTATTACATCTCACTTTATTGCATAAGAGTAACTGAATTAGTCAATTTAATAATGTTTTTAAGGGTGCCTAGGTGGCTCAGCTGGTTAAGCATCCAACTTCAGCTCAGGTCATGATCTCGCTAGTTTGTGACTTCGAGCCCGCATTGGGCTCTTGCTGACAGCTCAGAGCCTGAAGCCTGCTTTGGATTCTGTGTCTCCCTCTCTCTCCCTGCCTCTCCCCCACTCACTCTCTGTCTCCCTCTCTCTGTCTCAAAAATAAACATTTTTTAAAAATTAAAAAAAAAATAGTAATGTTTTAGCCCTCATTTCACATATCTTTAAAAAGCCTAAAAGAAAAAAAAAAAACTGTAATGAATCTCTTTTTGGAAACTCCAAAGAAGAGAAGTCTTCAATAAAGCTAATTAGATAGAGTGAATTTTGACAATTGATGGCTTCCTCCAAATCTAAGACAAAAATAATGATTTCTACGGTATTTAGATATTTAGAAAACCGCTCCTTCTTTTTTCTAATCAAGAAAAAAAGCCTTTTTAACCAGAACCCCTTCCCTTTTTCCCCGTGCCCACCAATCTTCCTTCCCCGCCATATGAGCCCACTTTCTATCACCACATTCCTACCAATGCCTTATCACTCTACCCCCCTCCCATAAAGTGTGAAGGTTTTTCAGTTTGTCTTTGGGTTTGTGTGTATGTGCTTGTGCACAATGGGCTAATTTATGCTGCAGAGACCACAAAGTTCAAAAAGTAGAGGGAATATCAGAGCTGGAAAAATCACAGTAGCCAGATGTGTCTGCCATGAACTTACCACATAAATTAGACTAGAAAAAAAGAAAAAAAAATTGGAAAAAGAACAAAAAAAAAAAGATAGCCTACATATAAATCTCACTTTGAGCAAACCTTAGGATACCTTTCTATGTGGTTTAAACAACACTAGACTTCAGTGTCCCTTAGCTATTTTATTTGCTGATAAAATGTTTTTAAGTGCTTTTATACACTTCCTAGAGGGAAGAATAAGCCAATTTACCAAACGGAGCACAGACAAGATTTTCCATCTTGTCTTGAAAAGCATGCCCTGCAAAAAAGAAAAACACACACATGTGTTTATAATTTGAAGTACAAATCAAGACAGACCGGGAGGACTTAGACTCTGGCCTGGTGAACAGCACATCTTCAAAGAGAGAGTGAGTGAGTGAGTGAGTGAGTGAGTGAGTGAGTGAGAGAGTGAGTGTGTGTGTGTGTGTGTGTGTGTGTGTGTGTGTGTGTGTGATTTTAAAAATTCCTATAGCATTAAAAATACCCTCTGGCTGCACTTTACCAAAAGTTTCTGAACCGGCTAGGGCTGGCAGTCTGGTGAAGTTGTTATACAGTCTTTATTTTTCCTGTTCTGTCTGGGAGGATACTGGCACCCCAGGTCGGGGCCTCACTCCAACAAAGAGGTCTGTTAATGTGTGACAGAAGCCCAGCGCACCATGGTTTATGATCGCTAGGATTATCACCAAAAGGGCAAAATTCACTTTCTCTTGGCAGTAATATTTTAAAATACGGGGATATTTTAAGTTGCCTCATGATTCAACTATTTGTGTGCTGAGAAATGGGAAAACCTTGATGCTGGCACACTTGTCGAGGGGGAAATGTCCTTCGCACGGAACTTGAGTGTGCCTGCTCTTCACAAACTCCCTGTTAACAATATGATGGAGAAAGGGACAGGTCACGAGCACATACGCCTCCTCATGTTCCCCCAACTGCTGTCTGGGGTCAACAAAATTATATTTGCAACATGTGAGCAAAAGTGCCCAAACGATCCAAGTTGTGGGAATCGTGGTTGGGTTTTCCTGAGGGAGGAACAGGATGGCTTTGTAACAATGCACACCACAGCCTCTTCCTCAGAGTGCACACGGGCCAGAAAAGTGAGGGAAAATCAGGCTACCGGCTACCAATAACAGTTACAACAACATACTTCTTTGGGGCATTTCTGTACGTTGAGTACTGAGGTACTCAAGACGACTTGGATGAGGTAGGGATCACAGTAGCTAGGGATGTCTGCTCTCATTATCACCACTTCACAGATAAGGAAAACTCAGACTCAGAGAGGCTGATAAACGAAACTAGTAAATGTCTAACCCAAGAGAGACTCAGTTGGGACTCCACGTTCCTCCCACCAACCACTATACAGAAAGGTCTCCTGCCTCCACTCTACCCCTATCACCGCCCTAAGACCCTAACCAGATTTCCTTAGCAGGCCCCATTTTCCCCCAAGCCCATTGTCCTATATGTTAGAATAGAAAGGGAGAGTCCTTTTTTTTCCTGTTTCATTTCCACCCCCTTCCAAAAAATTTAGTAGGTTTTAATAGTGATTAATGAGAAGAACAACCCATTTAAAAGATTCAAGGTCCTGCCTGGTTTGTGTTATGAAAAAAAATATATAATCAACTTTCATATGTATAATCATTTTCTGCCTTCACTGTTACATAAAAGCTGTGATTCTAAGCAAGTTGTGGGCCCCCAAACGATATGGCTTCCACCCAGAGGTAATCTCTCCTCTTTACTCTTTGAAGTTCTCCAAAGTCTTCCTTTCTTCTTCCATTCAGTAGGCATCTCTGGGGACCGAGATGCAAAGGTCACCAAGGTGCTCAGACAGAATCAAATAGGACAAAACCTGACAGGAAACCTGATTTGGCAGATACAAAAACAAAAATCTGAGTTAAAAACTAGACCAAGCCAGAGATGGTTATTTGAAATAAAATGCAAAAGAAGAAAAAGAAAAAGAAAAAGAAAAAGAAAAAGAAAAAGAAAAAGAAAAAAGAAAAAGAAAAAAAAATTTGTCTTTTTCATTTCTCTCCTGCAGAGTCAATTTCATTTTACTTAGGCATTTGAAAAGTCAGCGAGTTCAGATACGTAACAAATCTGCCATCCTACATAGATGCTTTTTCACTGGATACTGATGCAGCCTGACAAAAGTTTGCTCCATTTTTACAAAGTCACTCAATGCCTTTAAGTGACAGGTTTCTTCTCTACCAATTAAAATATGATTGGACTTGCAAATTACATTTCAGGAATAGATGTACTAAAAAAATAAGATATCCATGGATAAGCTTGGGGGGGGGGGGGGAATGCTAAAATATTTCCACCAGAGGGTGCTATCCTCACTGAAAGTAATGAACAGTGTTCCTAATTTAAAGCACTTTATACTCTAACTCGCCCAAAATATATCTTTTGTTTCTCGTGAGCTTTTATGATGAACAATGAAATTATCTTCAAATCTAACATCCTAAAATTGAATAAAGTAGAAAATAAAAGTTTTCCTTCCACAAAGAATAATGTTAGTAATAAGAATAAAATAATTAGAGCTTGTTATGTCCCAGGCACCACATCTAAGCACTTTACACATATAAACTCATATAATCTCTTCATACTGTGATAATAATCCTCATTTTACATATAAGGAAACTGAGGCAAAATTAAGTAATTTCATAGGGTCATGAAGCTAGTAATGGGCAGAGCCATGTATCAAATTCTAACAGTCTGATTCCCAAATCCATATACCTAAACTACAGTAAAGCAGAATCCCAATAAAATATTTATTGGGGCGCCTGGGTGGCTCGGTCGGTTAAGCGTCCGACTTCGGCTCAGGTCATGATCTCACAGTCCAAGGGTTCGAGCCCCTTGTCGGGCTCTGTGCTGACAGCTCAGAGCCTGGAGCCTGTTTCAGATTCTGTGTCTCCCTCTCTCTCTGCCCCTCCCCTGTTCATGCTCTGTCTCTCTCTGTCTCAAAAATAAATAAACGTTAAAAAAAAAAAAATTGTTTTTTAAAAAGATTTATTTCTGAATGTATTAAGCAATGTCAAAGATTATATCACAGTTCTAGAAATGCGTAAAATTATCTTATAAAAGGTACTAATTTTATCATCTCATAATAATATTAACTATATTTTGACATTTTCATACATACATAAATACCTCCCTATAAAGGAGACACACCAATTAAGTTCACTTAGCTGTTAGTTACATTATATTGAAAAGACCAAAATTCTAGATTCAAAAAGTAGAAGGATTTGCTCTTTATATTTTTTAAACACTGATAGTGAAGAGTATGAACTACAGATAGAGCTATAGCTTGAAATAACATATTCTGAGTAAATCACTTATTATTAAGACCACATTATGACTCTGTAAATTATCCCCAGTCTTTGGTGCTCACTTGGCATTCCCTGTTATATTTCTTTTCTTTTTTTTTTTTTTTTACATTTATTTATTTTTGAGAGACAGAGAGAGACAGAGAGTGAGCAAAGGAGGGGCAGAGAGAGAGAGAGAGACACAGAATCCGAAGCAGGCTCCAGGCTCCGAGCTGTCATCACAGAGCCCGACAAAGGGCTCGAACCACGAACTGTGAGATCATGACCTGAGCCGAAGTCGGATGCTCAACTGACTGAACCACCCAGGCGCCCCCCTGTTATATTTCTATCCTTAGGACGTGTCTGTGATTCGGTGTGGGCTAGCAACACACTGTGTAATGGACAAATATTTAAATATTATTAGGAAAAAAACCCAGAATGTGGGTCTTGAGAAATTTACTGCTTCGATTTATTAGAAATCTGGAAACTAAGGTATTTTAACTCAGGAATAGGTAAACACGTTTCCCACATTCAGATTACAATTTGTTTAGATATACTTTACTAACCAATTGTGCTTCTGTGAGGAAAGAGGTGGCTCAGGTGCACAGGTTGACCCACATGTGCCTTCATTGTTAAACAGTTTCAAGCATTCAAGTTCCTTTTAATTAGTCCACTTTCTACGTGTTGCACAATTTTTTAAAATGAAGACAAGTACCACATACACAGGGATATTCATTCCAGTATTGTGCAACACACAATAGTGACAACCTAAATATCCGTCAGATGGGGGTGCCAGGTGTATCAATACGTGGGACTACTAGGAAATCTTTTAAAAGAAGGCAACTCTGTATGTACAGATATAGAAGCACAAAAGGCAAGGTGAAGAACAGTAGGTATAATACACTAGCATTCGTGTGAAGAAACACATACCCATGACTGGAAGCACTAGAAGACTCCAGGACTAAGGAATGGGGATTCAGGGGGCATCGGAGTGACTCAGTCAGTTAAACATCTGGCTCTGGATTTCGGCTCAGGTCATGATCTCATGGTTCATGAGTTCAAGCCCCGCATCGGGCTTTGTGGTGACAGTGCAGGGCCTGCTTTGGATTCTCTCTCTCCCACTGTCTCTCTGCCCCTCCCCTGCTCACGCACGTGCACTCTCTCTCAAAATAAATAAACTTTAAAAAAAAAAAAAAGGAATGGGGACCTGAGAAAAGTTTACTTTGTGAACAGTGCTTTGAAAAAGTGTTTGAATTTTTTTAACCAAGTCCATGAAAGATTTTTTCCAATTATAATACATTACAAAATTAAAGTTAATATTTTAATAATCAGTCTTTAGAATTTTTCATGAAAGCTAGATGGCTAAAAGAAAGACTGAAACTAGTCTAATGCTACCTAATTTGTGGTTTCTTTACTATACTTGCAACTGCTTTCTATTTGAGCTCTTATATGTTGGGGACAAATGACTCATGGGAAGTTTTGGTTTACCACTGTTGGTAGAAGCATTTGTACCATTTTCCTTGATCTGCCCTTTAGATACAGGACACAACAGAAGTTATTCCAAGTCATTTGCTTTTTGGATATATTTTACATCTGCAAGCTTTAAAATGGTAGATCCAGACTTCCTGGCAGAACAGACAATATATTTACTTGAAGCTAACTCGGGTTTACTTGAGTTCATACTCACTTTGGCTAAGTCACAGTATGAAGGAAGGTGTCTGGGAATAATGCTCCCTTTTTTATCCTACTCATTCCTAAAAAATCCAACAAGAGACTCTTTTCACGCTAAAATTAACTATTCTGTGTACAAAGCAGTATCTGGATATCTGATCTTAAATGGAAAAGTTATCTGAAAATGGCATCATCTTTTATAAGACTTTAAAAGTATCCTCCTATTTTTAGCCTTTGGAAGCAGGGAAAATGCCTACCACAGAAGCTAATTAGTTATGTTGCTGCTGTGTATTCATTCATATCTGATTATCTCTAGTGGGAAGAATTTTAGTTCTAAGGTAAAGGCAATTAGCAGAAAATAATCTTTTCTCAATTCTAAAATCATACTTAAGCATTTTTTTTAAAAGAGAGAGAGACAGAGCTCTCACAGAAGCAGGGAAGGGACAGACAGGGAGAGAAAGAGAGACTTTTTTTTAATGTTTATTTATTTTGAGAGAGAGGGAATCTTTTTTTTTTTTTTTTTAAAGTTTATTTTTGAGAGAGAGAGAGAGAGAGAGAGAGAGAGAGAGCAGGGGCAGGGAAAAGAGAGAGGGAGACACAGAATCTGAAGCAGGCTCCAGGCTCCAAGCTGTCTGCACAGAGCCTGACATGGGGCTCAAACCCACAAACTGCGAGATCATGACCTGAGCCAAAGTCGGATGTTCAACTGACCTGAGCCACCCAGGTGCCCGGAGAGAGAAGCTTTTTTAATGCATTATTATTTTAATGTTTATTTTATTTTTGAGAGGGAGGGGAGGGGCAGGGAAGGGGGACAGTGGATCCAAAGCAGGCTCTGTGCTAGCAGCAGAGAGCCCAATGCAGGGCTCAAACCCACGAACTGTGAGATCATGACTTGGGCTGAAGTCAGATGCTTAACTGAGCCACCCAGGTGCCAAGAGAGACAGAGAGAGAGAAAGAGAGAAAGGGAATGAATCTTAAGCAGGCTCCATGCTCAGCACAGGGCCCAATGCACAACCCTGGGATGAAGACTTGAGCTGAAATCAAAGAGTCAGACACTCAAGTGAGCCACCCAGGCGCCACTACATTTAAGCATTCTAAATGAAGTCAAGGGTGAGCTGCATTGTCCCAGGGCAGGTGTCTTGAGAAGCCACCTGCAAATCACATAAAGGCTAAATGCACTCTAAAGTCAGAGCAGCCTCAGTTGAAACTCCCGACCCTGCCATCCACGAGCTGTATGCCCTTGGGAAAGTTTCCTTATCCATAAAATAGGAATGTCACCACTCCTTGTAGGGTTGTTGTGAGTTTAATGCGATAAGGCATGAAAGCACCAAGCCTGGTGTCAATCACACGTTACGCAAAATAATTATAATAAAAGAAGGAAGGAAAGGGATTGGAGGCCAGAATTGTACCTTTGGCAGTCTTCAGGGACCAAATTCACAGAATGGGGGTATGTACCCGACTTGGATGAATGAGAGGAGGCCTAAGTAATTTTTCAAAAAACTCCAGTAAAGACAATTGAAAGAGATGCCGTAACCTTAGCATAAACCTAGGTAGCAAGAGTGCGAGGTGGTAGAAAAGGGGCCAGGAAGGCAGTCAAAGGTGGTGGCAGTGTAATGCACCCAAGAGCTATCTGGGGTGCATGAGGAGGCACTGAGACAACCAGAGCTGCTTCTGAGCTCCAGAGCCCCTTGGTTAAACACTTGTTCATTCACCTCCAGGTGAAAGCTTTAGGCTTACCGAGATTTGGCTGAGACACGGCCATGGACCTCTGGGGTGCTGGGTTGGGAGTGGCAGCAGGGTGGAGGTTCATCGGATTCAGGGACTGATTCATCGCCTTCCTAGGGTCTTGCCACGTGGTGATTTTTTCTATGTGACTAAAAGAAGGAAAACAATGATCTTTTTAATTGTCAGCACGATCATCATTATCACCATCACCAACAACAGCACAAGAGTTAAATGACGCCGGCTCTTCTTTCCTTAGGATCTGCTTACAGATGGCTGACACATTGTGTTTGTTTTCATCCAAGGTCACGCGTGCCCACATACCCCTCCATCCAAGGGCCCTACTGGGGATCTTGCAGGGAACTCTCTGAATACGAGCCCATGACTTAGCTGTCCAAGCTGTCCCTACATGCAAAAACCCTCGTAAAGGCTTTCTGCCTCACCAGTGTATCCTGTCCCAGCCAAGGATCCTTCGGTCCTCAGCTCCTCAGGTGCTTCCCCGCCATTCAATCATGGGGATGCCATGGTGTGAACTCCTCTCCCAAAGCAAGACCGGGCCCTCCCGCCCCGCCAAGCCTCCCACGTTCCCCGGCTCATGTAATTGACATAATGAGGACACCTCTGTCAGTACCAGCCAAAGACAGAACTCTTGAAACCAACCTCGTAAATATGACACTACTGAGCTCTTAATTAAGAGCAAGGAAGGCACTGTGAGGTCTAAGCAGGTGATACATAAAACCCCCAAGAAGCTTATGTTCTACTAAGCAAGGTTAACAACTGTTTAGCTGGAGGACAGGGTAGCAGGAATTAAGTGTAGGAAGACCAGCAAGTGCCAGATTATGGAGAAGCCCAAATGTCAAAGCATGAAGGTTTCTGAGGGAAAAGACATGATTAGATTTTGGTCATACACAACTTCCAGTATTTATATTGTGACTTAATCTCAGAGAAACTGGTACAACATAAGCTGCTGCCTAGAGTTTCCATATGTTCTTAGAAAGAGGGACAAGACCTCCAGCTTTGTCTGCCTCCTCCCAAACCACAACGTAAGTCATTCTTGGTAACTTATGTGCCCTACCGCACACCATCACCATCATCTCTTTTTTTTTCCCTGAAGTTTATTTATTTTGAGAGAGAGAGAGAGAGAGAGAGAGAGAGAGAGAGAGGGCATGCGCACATAAGCAGGGGAGGAGAGGAGGGAGAGAGAGAATCCCAAGCAGGCTCCACATTGTCAGTGCAGAGCCTGATGTGGGGCTCGAACTCACGGAATCATAAGAATATAACCTAAGCCAAAATCAAGAGTCAGATGCTGAACCAACTAAGCCACCCTGGTGCCCCCAAAAACTTTTTTGAGATTTCATTATATTTTTCTTTTAAAGATGAGCATATTCATCTTGCGCTGTAACTTTGTTTTACGAATTGTATCAGAGTGCTTTTTATATATTGATCAAAGACCACAAAAGCTGACCGCAAAAACCGAACGTCAGCTTTTTGTTCTATGCCTTGCAACTAGGTTTACCTCTCCCAAACTATTTGTCTAGGCAAACCCCCACACACTAGGGACCTTCCCAGATCCACCTGAAAAGAAGCATGATTGTCCTTTCATTAAACACACCTTAATTTTGAATGACAATGGCCTCCTTTGAATCTTTAGCAACGCAAACCACTATTACTATCATTCAATTTAATCCCAAATCACTGTTAATTCCTGGCCCTGGAGTTTTATTTGTCTCTTCTCTGGCGTGTTTCCTCACATCTGAATGCTGCTAAATGTATGCTGCTAAAATTCCTCTTCAGACTTCTTTATCCTAGACAGCAAGTTATTGCCATGGGGAACTCATCCACTGCCTGAGTGAAAGCTTGGATGTTTTCCCAAGAAGGCCTTTAAATGAGTGTGATTTAAAAAAAAAATAAAAGTCAGGCTTGATATAAAGGAAGCAAAATTAAGTTTAACTGTTGAGTTTCCATACTGTAAAAGCCATCGACAGTTTTCAAAAATATAATAAAAAATGTGGGGCGCCTGGGTGGCTCAGTCGGTTGAGCGTCCGACTTCAGCCCAGGTCATGATCTCGCGGTCCGTGAGTTCGAGCCCCGCGACAGGCTCTGTGCTGACGGCTCAGAGCCTGGAGTCTGTTTCAGATTCTGTGTCTCCCTCTCTCCGACCCTCCCCTGTTCATGCTCTGTCTCTCTCTGTCTCAAAAATAAATAAACATTAAAAAAAAAAATTTTTTTTTAATGAACTAGGAGGAATAAAAATTTTAAAACCAAGACTGTCTTGTTAAGAAGAACACAAGTCGGGGGGGGGATAGGACCTAAATAAATAAATGAGAATCACTTACTCCAACGAAAAAGACGATAAAGGAAAGAAACAATGGTCTCATTTATACCTTCAGTTTAAGAATTGTAATTCTGTGAAAGCTTTCATAAAATCCTTTTGTCAACTTTTGGTCAAGTGGAAACTCATAACCAGCCTCAGGGGATTTGTCATAGTCGTTTCAGAGTGAGGAACCAATTGATGAGGATGTCAGAGTTGAGTAAACTCCCTTTAGCCAAGTAATTAGAGCGAAGAAACCCTTTGACTAACCATCCCTTCAGGACCCACACTATTAAAACATGTTTTCCAAGGTAGGTATGCCCTGCATACTTTCCACAATGGCACCAGAAGGAAAGGAATTCTCTCTCTCATGAGCCCTCCTCAGACCCCCTGAGACCATGGGTCCTGGTGCTGTGCCAGAAGCAGCATGAGCACGGCCACGGTGAGACAGAGTGACGCAGTGGAAGACACTTAAGGACACTGCTGGGGATAGTGGTAGGAATGACACAGGGGCCGGAACGATGCATTCCCAAAGGCTGGTCCCCATGCTCCTTCCCCATCCTGAACCAGTGGGCTGTGGCCCCCAAAACTGGGGAGAGCAGAAAGGCCCACAGCTAAGTGGTAAAAACGAGCCCAGCTTGCCGAAGGACTGCCACCACAACAGGCTGGCCTCCACCGCCTGGGACAGAGTGCTGGGGCTTTCTGGGAGGGCACTCTGGCCCCATCCCAGAGAGGTCTGACGCCAACGAGGCACAACTCAAACGTGGCTTCAAGTCCGAGAACTCCCCCAGGGCCGTGGGAGCCTCCTCAGCCCACCCTTCCAACCCCATACCCAGCCAACGCTTTTAAAGGAGGTTTGTTCCCAGCAGATTTGTTAATTAAAAGTGTCACTCACAGTATTCCCCAAAGACTAGAGTACAAGAGGGAGTCTTTCTTAAGTGAGCAGTTCTCATTGCTCAGAAACCACTCTGAGAAGAAAGCCACTCGAATTCCCAGCCTCTGCAGACCCACCAGTCGACCCGACGTCAGCTTTGCTTTAAGGCTCGGCTTCTATGAAGTCCAGGGTGGCTCCCAGTCTGAATGCCAAAAGCAAGAGCATTGCTCACAAGAACTTAATACATTGCTGATGATTTGATTTGAAAGCTAAATTCTGCTATTGTTCAAAACGTTTAGCTCCTGTCACCCCGTTCCCGAACGCAGGCTAAGCCACTGGCTCTTTCACACTGCTGTCTCATCTCCGCTCCCTCTGAGTTACTGACTCATTTCCTTTCTCGAATTTCTCAGTGTAACCTTACTGTCTGCCAGGACCCACAGTTTAGGATTAATCCCGACTTCCCTGCTACTCCCACCTCTTTCCTGATTTCATTCCTCCCTTGCTGCCCAGTCCTATTCAACCAAATGTCTCTGCTGTTTTTAAAAGCCCAATTTCTCCTGAAAATTTACATATATATTCAATCTGCTTATATATGTGTGTCCAATGAATACATATTCTGTACAGTTCTCATATTTTAAAAAATGGAACAAAAAAGGAAAAAAGGTATCAAACTATTTACGGGTATACATACAAGTTATAGGCCCACGGGTGCTTTTTTTCCTTACCAAACTCTCCTGTACTTTCCAGGTTTTTAACAGTGGCCATGCATTGTTTTCGTAAGCAGTAAAAACAAAAATAATCATGAAGGCACAACATGACAAAAAGGAAAATGACGCATGGGCATGCAGGTCACAGGGTACTAAAATGTTATTAAAGATAAACTGTAGATTTGGCTCGTAATTGTTGGGTGGCCAAAGGAAGAATGAGGGAAATGGAATTAATCACCTGGCCCCATGTTGTTTCTCAAGAAAAAAAATGCCAGTTCCTAAGGATAAGGAAAACTTTTCCCGACACCATAAGGTCTTTTTCCTGGGGGAAAAAAAAAAAACAAAACCTGTAATTCACAAAAGACCCTGGCCTCCGGGGGCGGGGCTATAACAAAGATAAGAGGAGTGGCCTTCACTTCCCAGTCTTTCACAGTCGCGGGAAGAACAAACCAACTTCTCACCTCCAACCACATCAGGAGTCTCTCCTTAGAGAAGCATCCAGATCTAAAAAGAGCTTCGGTGTTGGGGACTGCAGCTTGTGTTCAGTGGCAAGAAGGTCAGCGCTTCTCTGAGAAGACGTTTGGCTGGAAACAGTTTATGGAAAGCTATGTTTTGTGAAATAATTTTTCCTTCTTGAATTAATATGTTGCTCAACAGAGATGCAAGTTCAGAAAGCCATTTTATTTATTACGGAAATTCTGTGTTTGAGGTTGAAATGTCACTGAAATGAGCAGAAGAGGCAGCTTCACCTCCCAATGTCCCTCCACTCACCGCCTGGTCCCTCCCATCGGCCTGCAGGGGATCTTTTAACTTAGCTCCTATTTCCTCCTTCCAGGCTCCTGCATGACCTTTCACCTTGATGAGCACAAGGGCCTCCAGGCTTCCCTTCCTCCGTCTTTCTGGTTTTCCTTTGCCCTTCATCCCTTCCCCCACCCTCTCAATCAGATAATCCACTCTCCATCCCACCTCTAGACTCCAATCCCCAGGACAGCTGGGATCCAAGTCACTTCTTGGTCTCACTGCCTGTGAAGTAAAAGTACTACTCGTGTAGGCATCTTCCAGAAAGAAGACCTACTGGTGCGACACTGTTCTGGAAAGATCAAAGTCTTGGCATCACACATATCTGAGTTTGTTGGGGTTTTTTTTAATATTTATTTTGGGGGGAAACTTGGGGCAGAGGGGGGTGGAGGGGAGGAGGGACAGAGGATCCGAAGGCGGTCTGCCCTGATAGAAGAGAGCCAGACGCGGGACTCGAATCCATAAACCGCAAGATCATGACATGAGGCGAAGTCGGATGCTCAACCGAATGAACCCCCCAGGCGCCCTTCACATATCTGAGTTTTAAGGCTACTCTGATCTGTGTGACCTAGTTGGACAAGCCACTTCACTCATCCTGGTCTCAGCACCCAGATCCAGGAGACGGGAGTAAAAGAAGTTAACAAACACACCGGTTCCTTGTTGCAGGGTGAAATAGGTCTGTTCAGGGAAACTAATGACAGCCAAAGTCACCTGCAGATTCCACGGCCAGTTCACTGGCCTTTCCAAGCTCACCTCCTTAGCAGTGAATGCACGGAAGGTAGTAGCTCTGGCCTCAAGCCCAAAGCTCACAACATAGGTTCAAGTTTACTCAACAAGCTTAGATTGTACACCTATTGTGCACTAACTATGCACTAGGAAGGTATAAAAATAAAAGGCATTTTGTAAATATAAAACCCTGACTAGCAGCAGAACCATTAAAGGCAATGATAAAATCTTATCTGTAAAAATAGAACCCACCGGCTTCTTACAGCCCAGGACAAGGCCTGGTGCTTTTAGATGAATTTATCCTCCAGTCCATGACCTATTACATTAACTTTATGGAAGGAAGCCACACAACAAAGACTTTCTGAAATAGAGAAGGTCTATGTAATACATTTTGTATTGCTGGAAGCATACAAAGATATAAAAATAGAAAGGATCCTGAGTGCTTGATTTTGAAAGAATTTAGAGTTCTTCGCAACATAAGCCGCTTGCCTATTTCTACGGGCAAAGTTTTCATCTTTAAATCTAAGTGCTTTGCCGTTTTACTCTCCCTCCTCTCCACCGTCAAGGCTTTAATATGTTAGAGTTTCACATTAGTGTCACACATTACTCAGGGCTCCCTGCAATCAACAGACCTGTTAGGACAGGCCTCCGACCTGCCTCTTCTTTTCCACCACAAACTAGCTAGGCAGTTGAAGAGAACCACACCAATGAAATGTGAATTTAAAGGCAGCCTGGGGTCATAAAACCAAGGCTGACTGGTTCAAAACTCAGTTCACACTCGGTGCCACTTGGATCCAGTCCCCTGACAATCCCAGGCTCTCTTCAACTTCTCTCTTGACTCTCTCTTCTTGGGGGGTGCCAATATTTCTTTTCCAATGGAACATAAGCTCTTTTGATGACAGAAATGACCCTATGGGGCATAGCAAAGTACTCTCTCTGCACATAGTAAGCATCTGCAAAACAATTCCCTTGCAACCCCCATAATATTCACAAGCCCAATTTAGGGCATAAGTAAATTGTCTTATATTTTTAAATCAGACATTATATATATTTTTTTAATTTAAAAGATCAGTTTACCACCCTGTTAATGTTATAGCAAATGTACATACACTGAAGATTAAGTGCTTAAAAAGTGCTAAATGAACTTTGCAACTTGCTTGTTGTGAACCAGTTCAATTAAACCCACCCTTGTTAAAAATGGAAATTGAAACAGATTTGCGTGAGGTTGATAATTTCCCAGACAGAGCCTGCCAAGTAAGTTTGACCCATTGTCAGCAGACAACAAATGCTATGCCAATGCTTAATCCTGTACCAGATGGCAAGACTTGTCCGAGACTCACATTAAAGTTCTGAAATGTTCCCCAGTTAGAATTAAAATACAAATATGCAAAAGCGGTTTACTTTTTTTGTTGTATTTCAGGGATAAATGCTGCCTGCGTTTCAATTACATTAAACATGCTGGCAGTGTGTTCTTATTTAAATTTCCAGACCTAGGAAATGACACATCATATCTTACTCATATCTTGCATTTCTTTGAGTGGCGCCTTTTGTTTTGTTTTGTTTTTTGCCAGTGGTACTTAGTTCTTCCAACTGACATCAGAGGTGGGTCTTAACCACAAGAACAAAGACAGCTGGCATACACACACCCTAATTCTCCCAGGCCCAGACGTACACTCTCCCCAGTACTTCCTCTGCTGTCCCCTAAAACCAGAACATAGAGGAAACTGATCACAGTATGAACCCCAAAGCTGGGGGGAGCCTCATAGCAGGGGTAGCCCCACAGCAAGGGGAGCTCCCATAGTTGTGCTCACAGCCCACGTCTAAACCGGCAACCCAACCTGATTAATAGCCATTCAGTAAACAGTTCCCATCTGCTTAACCCTATCAGTCCAGCTGGATAATGGAGAGTAGGCTTTTGAACTACAATACATGGACAATCAGAAATAAAGTGTTGGCTCTTTACCTGGTTGAATAGATGTTTTACTTTATTTCCAAAGCCATCAACCTCCTTCCCACATTTTCATCCTTCCTATTGTCACCCTAACCGATGATTCTTTGTCCCAAAGCAGCTTTCACAACACTATACTTGGCTACAATTCTTTTTCTGTTCTGCCCGAATCCTAAGCGGTACCCTCTCGCTAGTCTGATGCATTACATTAGAATAAAAGATACAAAGAGGTGAAAGTCACGCTGCAAAGGTACATGGCTGACACATCCATTAGCAAAGCATTCGTACCATTCACAGATTAAATCCCAAAGCCATGAAAACTGCCTCATGTCATACAATAAAAGTGACTGTTCACATAATAGAAGTGTGCTTAATGAGAAAGCTCATCCTTCTTTGAAACCACAAGGAATTTATACTTGAAAGGTTCTGGTCAGATTTTCACTTAGGCAGCTCATCAAACATAGCTGTATAGTCTATGACATAGGAATGATAATTCATATATAAATGGGGGATTTTTTTAGGATCCTCTAATAAAAGATGATACAAGACCAGCAGCATTATTTTGGTGCCTGTTTCCGGTCTCTACCATTCACTTGCCAAACATTTCAGAGTCCCCTGGAATTCTGAATGAATGGCAGCGATTGTATTTTTAACTACCAGGCTCTAATCCTCGACTTCCATCACAGCCATGCCAAGAAGCCTCCCCTTGTTTAAATTAGCAGCAGTAGTAGCCGCAGCAGCGTGGAAGGTCTCCTGGCACTTCCGCCACAGCCAGCTGTGGTGATCTATCTACTCAAATCCTTTTCCCCGAGCACCACAGACTTTTCCGCAGACTCATTCCCGAACCTGCTCCGTCAGGGCAGAGGCTGAGTCAAGGCCAGCTGCTGCCAGCCCCGAGGCACAGTGTGAGCCCACCCGAGGCTGTAATACCCTACAGGGCTCTACTTACCCAGTGTGTTGTTGCTGGGGTGGGAAAGGAGGGGACACTGTGAATGTGGAGAAAACCACTTCGGGAAGCCAGTGACTCACCAACACAACCCCAAGGTGTGATTCACTGACCACCTCACTTCAGACGGTGAGCCGTTGTGTTACAGGCACCCGACATCGCCACTGAGGTCCCCAACATCACCCAACATGGGCAGACCACACTCCACCCCCCCTGCAAACTGAGCCAAACTCTTGCTTAGCCTTATTTTCCCTATTCCCTAAAAAAGCAGAAGGAACAGAAGGACTGGGTTTTTGTTTGTTTGTTTTCTGTAGGCCAAGAGCGCTACTAAAGAACTTTTGGCTGTAATGCAATTTTATTATTAACACTTAGCATTTTTTCCTCTTCTCATGCAGGATCAATAGTGCTATTAAGAGATTTATAAATCACAGTAAATTTCTTCCGTTGAAACCAAACAACAACGTAAGAGTTTATTTCACTGTTTTATAATTTCCAGATATCAAGTATAAAATATGTACTTGTACATATTTTCCCACTTTCTCCTTCTTCACAAACAAAAACACGGGATGGGAATGAGGAGAAGTGGAGAAAAGATGAGGTTCTTTATGAATGGTGAATTCTAGAATTATCAACAGGCCGTGAGGAACGCATTCACCCATTTATCCGTTTGACGATCATTTACAAAGGGGCTGTATCTTCCATGAGGACTCAGTCCCAAAATCAGTTTTGGGAAATGTGGGGTGTAGTGAAAATTACAACTGCAAATGCTTTAAGGGCCTATAACGTACAGTCTACTAGGCGTTCTGTATGTTAGACTGTTGATCAGTAAGCCCAAGGCAGCCAGTCCCTTCTAGTGTTAAGACAGATTAGTTACTGTTTCTACTACCAAGCTGAAGTGATGCTGTCCCCAAATACTTATGCTGGGATGTGCTAGGTGTGTAGTGTTGAATTCATGCCACCTGAACAGGCAGACAGTCCTAAGTACCTGTGTTGTCTTTTGCTCCAAGGACATATCAGAAGATGACCCAGAGTGAGCCTTCGGAGCTGGCAATCAAAATGGCGGGGAGGTAGCGGCAAAGAAATAATGAATGGCGTGGAGGCTAACAGAGCACAAGTCTTATTTTTGTTGTAATTCTAAATGGTCCAGAGCCCGACACTCTAGCTTGGTAGCTATGTGTTAGGTCTGCTCCCCTTATCAACTGTGTCTGACATCTGGGAAGCAGCTTTTACCCTCACCATCATTTTTTAAAAGAAGTTTGTTTTTAAGCCACGGAACTACTTTAAATTCTAAAATACTTTTGAAAATTGTTTTTCCAGACTCTCCGTGCCCAACACGTTTCAACGTGTTGTTTTTCCAGTTGTTCTTCCGGTGTGTCTTCTTCATTGACACACAGCTTACCCGCTCTGAACCCTCTCCGAACATAAACCAGCCCAACTAAACTCAGGATATGCCCTCCTTTCTCTGCCTTCCAATGGGGCCAACTGAATTAAATGTCACTTGCCCCAAAGAAGAGGGCAAAGCCTCCCTAAAAACCAAAAATTCTTCTGGATTCTTCTGGCTTCACTTCCATTCATGTGAAGAGATTCCATTCCTTTTCATTGGCTTTGTTTTCCCCAATCATGAGAAGAGGACGAGCCACACGGGGCTCTGGTCACCGGAGCCACTTTCTGCACATGGTTGAAAGACATGACCCAGCTGGCACTAGCAATGAGACTGACAAGAACCCCAACGCTCGTCTGGAGAATGACTGCAGGTGTTTTGCAGAGCCAGCGTCCCATTTTGCAAGAAATGATCTGGACGATCGAAGACAAAAACGGAGGCATTAGGGAGCCTGGGTGGCTCCGTCGGTTGAGCGTCCGACTTCAGCTCAGGTCATGATCTCATGGTTTGTGAGTTCGAGCCCTGTGCCGGGCTCTGTGGTGACAGCTCGGAGCCTGGAGCCTGCTTCAGATTCTGTGTCTCCCTCTTTCTCTACCCCTCCCCCACTCATGCTCTCTCTCTGTAAAAAATAAATAAACGTTAAAAAAAAAAAACTGAAAAAAAAAAAACTGAGGCATTAACAGGGATTGAGTGAAACACTGGAGGCGGGGAGGGGAGAGGACTACTGGGGACCTAGATAATCACCAGGCAACACTGCTTATGTTTCGTGTTTTAAACCCAGCCCACATATCTTTTTACATGTATTTTTTGGCATCTTTGGTTGAAAATATCACCCAAGTGAGCAAGGGTGTTCCCCCGGTATGTTTTTGAACTTTGCCTCTGCTATGAACCAGTTAAGAGAACACTGTAACTTCACCTAGCATGTCCAGGCCTCAGTGTCCTCCACTGTAAAATGGGCATAAAAACATCCTTTTCATGAAGTTGTTTTGAGTATGTCACCAAATAACAAAAGCAAAGCACCTGCACAGTGCCAGACATACATGTGACACTGTGAATGTTAATTCCTCCTTTATCCCTGTGTAAATCTATCCCAATGGTTTAAAGGGATCTGAGGAATTCAAATTCAAACCCAGCAAACACACGATGGTACAATGAACCCAAGGAAATGACGGCAGTAATGGTGGGTATCAATCCACTGCAAAAACCGCGGATATACTTGATTTCCCACAGAGTCGGCTTAGTAACAACTAATTTAGAGAAGAAACATTCTCAAACCACAAATGAACTAGGTGACCACCAGCCCCTCGGGTGGTTCCTCCACCTCCTTTTGTTTTGCCTTGGGTTTTTTTGTTTGTCTGTCTGTTTTGCATGTAATAATATCAACTCTCACATCCAGGGTAAGAAAAGGCCGAAGCTGCTTTGTGTTCTTGTCAGGGAGGAGCTTCTGGTGGTGAGGAACATCCCCTGTCAGCATGAGACCTTCTGCCCACGGGGAAAGTAGAAAGGGATTGTAGTTTGAAGACAAGATTGAACACTAGAAAAAGAGTACCTAATGGCTCTCCATTTTTCCTAACAGATTTCTGTTAGGAATGCTCAGCAAATTTTAGAATAATTTAGTTTTGCAATCATTTACAAGGTGACAATTGTTCACCCCCACAGTGCAGCCTAAAATGTAGGTACAGACCAGTTACAGAAATGCAGGAAGACCTGAAGCTTCTGAAAGTCCACAAATAGAAAAACAAATTTAGGCTAAAAAGTACTAAAGTTTTGGGGCGCCTGGGTGGCTCAGTCGGTTAAGCGGCCGACTTCGGCTCAGGTCACCATCTCGCGGTCTGTGAGTTCGAGCCCCGCGTCGGGCTCTGTGCTGACAGTTCAGAGTCTGGAGCCTGTTTCGGATTCTGTGTCTCCCTCTCTCTCTGCCCCTCCCCTGTTCATGCTGTGTCTCTCTCTGTCTCAAAAATAAATAAAAACGTTAAAAAAAAATTAAAAAAAAAAAAGTACTAAAGTTTTATACAAAAAAACATATTTGTACAAACTCCAAATAGAGTTAACTTGGTGCCTACAGATGCAGGTTTAATAATAATAAAAAAAAAAAAACACTATTGCTTTAATCTTTACTTAACAAAGGACAGAAATATGTATCTGTTCCCATTTTTTATGATTTATTTCCCCATCCAAACCCCATTCTTTGCTAAAGTAGCCGGCATTAATTCTCACATAAAATAAATATCTATTTATGTGCGTGCAGTCTTTAATTTGGATACGATCTTAAACTTACAGGAAACATGCAAGAATGTGTAAGGTATTTCCACCTACTGATTCACCAACTGTCATTTTTTGTTGAAAGTTCTGACTGGAAAGTAGCACTAGAATAATCAACTGTTTTTATACGATCCCGTAGTGACAGTAATACTTTGGCAGATCATTTTTCAAACTCTGAAGTGAATTTTATTCTGTAACGTATGCAAGATAAATAAAGAGAGAAAAAAGGCTAAGATAGCCAATCTGAATAACCAAGTCAAGAAACAAAGTAACACCAGACTTAATAACATCTGAACAAAAGCATTAAAAATTTGGCAATAATGGTGACCCTTAATATCCTTTCATTGGAGGAGAAAATAGACCCCATGTGAGAGGAGAAAACCACAGGCAGAGGATTCCTTTATTTTTGGAGCTGCTGATGGCCACACCACAGTATAGTATAGTAGAGTTAGAGATCAAACATTTATGTTTAAACACTGACTTGGGAAGAGCAGCTAGCTTTTCCACTGTGCTTTTTACTTAAATTGGCCAGAAGAGTTTTCAAACCAGAGAGCCAGTTTATTAAGTCAACCGACAAGTAAGTTTTCTTAGAAGTTGAGAAAATACATGTGAAAAACATTTAAATTCTCAGGCAAATGTCCTTCCAATATTTGGAATAGATGTTCTACTTATACAGATAGACGTTTTGAGGAAAAAATTGTAAATGTATCAAAAATCCGCATATCACCCTCTGCAGAATGTGTGATTTAAACAAAAGAAAAAATACAGCTTCAGGAAAATATCTTTTTTTTTTTTTTTTAGCGTTTTTTTTTGAGAGAGAGACAGAGAGAGAATGAGTGGGGGAGGGGCAGAGAGAGAGGGTATGCAGAATCTGAAGCAGGCTCCAGGCTGTCAGCACAGAGCCCCATGCGGGGCTCGAACTCATGGACTGCGAGATCATGACCTGAGCCAAAGCTGGCTCCTCAATTGATGGAGCCACCCAGGCGCCCCAGGAAAATATCTTTTAAAATACCCATAAAATGTTCACAAAAGAACCACAACCTCACTAAAGGTCACCCGTGCACATCACTGGACTTAAACTGGTACCATCTTTCTGGAAGGCAGTTTGTCAGCACTTAACAAAATCCTGGGAGGAGCTTTGATCCAGCAACTCCACTTCCACAAGGCGCACGCCAAGGAAACAATGTGATAGATGTGGCAGAGATGGCTGGCTGCTTCTGAATATCTGCTTCCCCCTTCTTCTTGGTGCTAGGTATGGCCATGAGACTAAGTTCTAGACAATAAACAGAAGTACTATGTGGGATTCTGGGGAAGTTTTTTAAATGGAAGAGATACAGACTTTTCTGCCTTACACCTCGTTCTTTGCTTCAGCCTGGAATGTGAACATGATGGCTAGAGCTGTAGCAGCCCTCTTGAATCATGTGAATGAAAAAGCCACTGAGTAAGAACAAAAAAGTAGAGAAATGATAAATGCATGTGCACCATCAAATCAGCCTGACTTCCTTCAGGTTTCTTTAATGTTAGGGATAAATAAGCAATCTCATTTTGTGTCCCTGTTAATCACAAACATAACTCCAAATCAATACCAAAAGTATGCAAAATGTATGAGTAGAGATGTCCAATTGTAGTTCTGTTTATATCTTAAATGTGTTGAGTGGCTGAATAAATTATGGTTCAGTCAGATAATAGAAGACTGAACAGACATTACAAAATGACATAGATCTATCTGTATTTGTTTAAATGGAAAGATGTTCACATCTTAGCAATATATTGCTAAGTGAACATAATCCCATTTCAGTTAAAATATATACATATGAACGAGGGGAAAGTAGGCTTTATTCATATCTTTAGATTTCTCTGTATTTTCAAAACGTTTTATACAATAAGCATCATTTTTTTCAATCAGAAGAAAAGAGATTGAGAAAAGCTATCCTCCTCCCCCACCCTGCCCAAATGAACTCACCTCCTACTTAAAAGAGTAATGTTGCATTCCACATTTGAACCTATAACTGCTAATTACAGCTTCAGAGAATAATTCCACAGCTAGAGCACAGGGTAGAAACTCTTGTCAGTCCCTTAACTGTGAGTTGGAAAAGGCGCCATCATAATGCTCCCGTGAGTGCTTAGCCTAAGGGAGCTCTGAACCAGGGACGGGCACGAAAGGCGGGGAAAGCGGTTGAAGGAAAGGATAAGGAGGATCAACGGACATTCTATAATTAAGCAATATTTTAGGGCTGCCTCTGGCAGGTGTTCGAGTGAGGGGGAGAAGTTGAACGAGGTGACAACAGACAGGAGCAGCTCTCTCTATGGGCAGATCAAGCGGGGCCTATCATCCTGAACGCTGTCTACACTTCACAGGACAATCTGAGGCATCTTATATCCAGCACCTGTCAGTTTTGGAGACTCCCGGCTGCGGTGCTGTTATTGCTGTCATCTACCTAATCCAGAGGAGAGAGGCATTTATTGTACCTAGAAAGGTTAGGATGAAACGATCTTTGATTGTTCTTACGAAAGAGAATGCATAACCCATGAAACTGTTTTCTTCTTGTCGCTCCTGAATTTTTTTCTTTTAAAGGAAGAAACCTACCCTTGCAGCTGTATTTTTCATCTTCAAGCCCCATGTTAATTATACACTCGCTCCAAATAATGGTTTAAATTTAGTTTGATGACCAACCACAAGCCTCTTTCTCATCCCATTGCAAGGTACTTCCTGCCTTCAGACCATTTACGCAATTGCCATTGACTTGGAGAGGAACTCCACAAGGAATGAAGCAGGATACAGATCACAGTATTGTCAGAGGAAATGGAATTTTCTTTACAGGATGCATTTAGATTTTTCCTTTCCATGAGCCTTTTTAAAGTGGTGTTGAAGTTGATGGACACTTTAAATATGCTTTCAACTTCTCAGTAGTTCCCCTTATGGACGAGTGTAGAAGGTCTGACAACACAGCAGGTAGTTCAAAAACTACTTATGGAATAAATGACTTTAAACAAGAAAGTAATGAAGGAATATATTTAATGGGTTTCCTTTAGCAAATCGTTTTACTTCTCAGTGTCTGTATCAAATGAATCTTAGGCATATCTTACATATCTTGACCTACAAAATACTCAAAAAGCTCATCCAGGGGGTGCCTGGTTGGCACAGTCAGTTGAGCGTCCTGGCTCTTGATTTCAGCTCAGGTCAGGATCCCAGGGTTGTGGGATCGAGCCCCGTGTCAGGCTCCAAGCTAAGAGAGATTCTCTCTCTTTCTCTCTCTCCCTCTGCCCCTCTTGCCTGCTCACATTTTCTCTCTCTCTCTCTCTCTCTCTCTCTCTCTCTCTCTCTCTCTCTCAAATTAAAAAAAAAAAAGCTCACCCAGGATAATTTGTTCTTTACTTGCTCCCAGAAGGACAGAGAATGCTGCAACATCTTCTAGAAAAGATGGTCCTAGGGGCGCCTGGGTGGCGCAGTCAGTTAAGCGTCCGACTTCAGCCAGGTCACGATCTCGCGGTCCGTGAGTTCGAGCCCCGCGTCAGGCTCTGGGCTGATGGCTCGGAGCCTGGAGCCTGTTTCCGATTCTGTGTCTCCCTCTCTCTCTGCCCCTCCCCCATTCATGCTCTGTCTCTCTCTGTCCCTAAATAAATAAAAAACGTTGAAAAAAAAATTTTTTTTAAAAATAAAATTATAAAAAAAAAAAAAAAAAAGAAAAGATGGTCCTAAAGGACCCCACCTCTGGCATACAGAAGACACTCAAAAAATGTGTGTGGAATGAATGAATGAACAAACTGGTATTAATATCCATTAATAATGATAGTCATGATAATAATTCATATTAGTCATACATCCTAATGTTCACAACAATGATGGTAATAATAATGTCTGAGAGTAACAACTGAGATTTATATAGCCTTTACTATCTTGAAAAATTGTCTTAATTTCATCCTCCCATAACAGATCTATTAATCTCCATTTTTTTTTAAATTTTAAGTTTATTTATTTTTGAGACAGAGAGAGACAGAGCATGAACAGGGGAGGGGCAGAGAGAGGGAGACACAGAATCTGAAACAGGCTCCACGCTCTGAGCGGTCAGCACAGAGCCCGACACGGGGCTCGAACTCACGGACCATTAAGATCATGACCTGAGCCGAAGTCGGATGCTTAACCGACCGAGCCACCCAGGCGCCCCTTAATCTCCATTTTTAAGATCTAGAAACTGAGTTGGGAGAAGTTAAATGATTTAACAGATTCCTCAAGGTTCTATAAGGCACATCAGAGAGTCCAATCTTATTCTCATAGTTGGGTCTGGGGCTTCTTCCACAACATGCCCTGTGAACCCCAAAAGGCTGACGTGAATAACTCAGACCATTAAGAAACAAGGAAAAGAGAGTAAGGACAGTCAGTGCTGCTGCGAGCCTGACTCTGTCTTGGAACAACATCTCTTGTAGACTCGGTCCTTCAGAGGAAAAGGCCCCACAAGATAGATTCATCCCCCTCTTGCTTCAAGAACGCACCACCATCCTCCTCATCCCTCCTGCAGCCCTTAAGTCACGTACTGTCATGTGCAAACTTGCCTGCAAAGTTGACCTTTTAACTGCCTGCTTTTAATCAGGCCCATCCTGTCAAGAAAAGGGACTCTCGTAACAGTAAAACAAATTAGCTTTATGTGATCCTGTAGTTGATGCTAGGGGGAAAGGCAAGGAAGAAATACAAATACTACTTCATAAATATGAACCAAACACAAAGCAGAAGCCAAACTCTCTGCTAGGACTTACAAGGAAGAGGTAAATGGACTCTGAAGATGGACTTGGAGATGCAAAGGTAGCAACTGAATGCACCTGCCAGGAGCAATGTTGGAAAGCTGAGCCAGAGCTGGGGGTCTGATTTTAAAAGTCCTGCCTCCTGGAAAGTCTGTCCCTTCAGAAACCAGCCTCAGACAATAACAGCTTCAGCCTGACTTGGCCTTAATTTTTATTAACGTTGATTACTATGAAAAATATTTGAGTAGGGCTGATGTTCCATAAAATAACTGTGTTCATTCTCTAATGTTATGTCACTAGCCTTTACAATTGACTATAACTAGAATTCAACACGTACAGTAATCTTATAGGAATTTTTCAGACTAAAGCTCAATTGCCTGGCTTATCTTAGCCTCCTTTTGTAGAAAAGTTGGGGAAAAAAAAAAAACTAATGTTGAAAAAAAACCTAACGTTCAAGGAACATTCTGGAGCAAACTAAGAAAATACAGTTAGTTCATTTAAAAAGTCATTTCAAATGAATGTAAATCCTAACTCCAAATGAAATGTTTCTTTTAATATGAATTCTGATAATACGAACATAATATAACAATTACTTTGACTAAAAGATGAAAGTGTGTGCTAAATTGGGGACATGGCAGGGGGTAGTTGATACTAAGTCACTATGAGGTAATTAGGGGGAGACCCTCCTTAATCTGCCAATATCATCACTACATGGAAGGACCTCATCTGGAATTTCTACCTAAAATCTACTTCTCAGGGAGCAAAAGCTTTCAGGCTCAGTAACACTGGCTGCGAGGAAATAGGGTTATGGGCAGGGTACCCTCAAGTGTGTTCTACAGGAGTTTAGTCCTAGAAGATCTTCGTCCCTCATACCCACACTCAAAAGAGTTTTGTTATCAAATCAGTTTGGGAAACATTGAATGTTATATTTCCCTCTTAAAATTCATAAAATATATATGTAGCATTACAAAAGTCCCTGGATTTAAATCAGCTTAACCCAATATTTCTCTAATTTATTTCTAGCTGCAATCTTTTTTTTTTTTTCACTTTATTAATATGCTGTAGAATCCGTTTTAGGATTTGGAATATACCATCTGTGGTATCTATGGCAGGCATAGCTTCAGATTTAGTTCAGCAGCACAGTCTGAACATACAATATGCTTCAGACATTACAGCAATATTTTTATACCCAACTGGACAAAAGTGAGAAACTAAAGGCAGTTCCTAAAGAGAGTCACTGGGCAAATGTTAGTACGTTGGTTGCTATGAAGCCCTGATTCCGAAGCATCCTAATGACAGAGTTTATCCATATCAGAGTTACAGAGATTAGAGATAGAGGCATTTATTGGCATGTATACAGACTGTGTGTGTGTGTGTGTGTGTGTGTGTGTGTGTGCGCGCGCGCACGCGCTGATCACAAGTTTGATTCCAAGCTTTTCATATATGGAAATATATACATATATACACGTATATATGCATTCCCATATGTGAAAGCTTAAAACTAAACTTGTTTTTAAAAAGTGAACTCAGCTGTTTGCACCCAGAAGCTTTTAACCTTCCTCCTTACTTTAAAATCGGGAGCCTGTGGGTGTCTATTCTTAGTGTGCTTTCAAAATGCAGCTTCCCTTGGTTCAGGGTCACAGCTGCAGCAAAGCCCTCAGGGTGGCTCCCACCAATCCCCTTGAAACAACTGGTGGGAACCCAGCGCTGGGCCATCAACCCAGCTGTTCAATTTCACTTTCTAACTTTAGCAAGTCACTTCCCCACTCATGTCGCTAGGGCATGCCACACTGAAAATCACACCAGTGAAGGTACATTCCCACCCCCCCCACCCCCCCGCCTAAAAAACTCCAGGCACACAGAGCAAAGTCACGCTCAGATGCTTACAGCAGTATCTCGCCCAGATGCAGAATGCAGGACCCACACGACCTGATTTACATGGGGCAGGCCAGTGATCTAAGAAAACATCACTAGACACCACAAACCAGCAGACCTCCGTCTCCCCCCAGTTCCAACCCACTGGAAAGTTACCTATTAGTGGCTGCAGGGCCCAACAGCCTAGAGTCTGGAAGACCATGAAAACCAACCTCCGGTCAGGAGACTGGCACACACACTGTACCATCTGTTGGCTTTCTTACTAGAATGCAGGATGCATACTTTTCCACCCTGTTAATGTAGCATAAAATTGTCATGAAGCCCTCATAATGTAATTACTTGCATTTAATTGATTATACATGCCCTCATTCTAGTTTTCTTTCCTTTTTTTTAACTGCGTGCTCATTGTAATTACTTATCCCAAAGCCAGATTTCAGAATTATCTGACTGTTTATTATCCTTTGAGAGTAACTAATTAAAATAATTTCCTTCAGTGAAGAGAGTTGCTCTTTTCCTGAATTTGCCTTGACGCTGCTCACCACGGAGGAGAACTCTAAGAATGCCTTGCTAAGCTCCCCTGTAATTGACTGCCTCCATTGTTAACATATGCGTGGACTTAAAAAACATTAAACCACTTATACAAATGGAAACAAAATGCCCTTTGAGTTCTATTGATAACTTAACCTTTAGGGTTTTGGATGAAATCCCATTTCTCGGGGAGCAGAGGGAGCCACTGAATGAAACCATTATGTAAAACATTGTTGTGGGAATTATTTTGTGTGAAAATATATACAGTATTATCATTTAAAATGTCTTTGATGGCAGGTGGGCTTTCACAATTCCTAACTAAAATATACTATCTTTTATGGCTTCTCTAACTCATGCTCCATTTTTCAGGGAAATAGCGGTGATTTTCAACAGGCAAACAAAGACAAACCATGACACTGGGCATCAGGACAGTGGCACCTTTGGAGGTGGCACAAGGGTCTGCAAGAGAACAGGAGGGTGCTTCTTGGCACTGGAAATGTCCTGCTTCTTGAAAGCTGCTGGTGCATGTTCAATTTGTGAAAATTCATCAAGCAGTACATTTACGATTTGTATACTTTTCTACAAAAATTACACTTCATTTTTAAAAGTAACTAAGAGAAATTACTTGTTTTTAAAAGTAACTTCTACTTTTAAAAAAAGGGGGGGATATAGTTGCCACCTAGCAGAAGCATTAAGAGTTAACTGAAGGTGTTTATAAGGCATAGAATTAAGAGTGTAGCTCCATTTTTTACTTTGTTTTTTAAGTAGTACACCGAGGGCACCTGAGTGGCTCAGTTGGTTAAGCGTCTGACTCTGGATTTCGGCTCAGGTCACGATCTCGCGGTTGGTGAGCTCGAGCCTTGCACGGAGCCTGCTTGGGATTCTCTCTCTTTCTGCCCCTCCCATGTTCTCTGTCTCCCTCGAAATAAATTTTAAAAACTTAAAAAAATAAAAATAGTGCACAATATGTGGTTTGAACAAACCAGTGTTTAAAAAAAAAAAACCACCTGGGAAAACTGAAAAAGTTTGAATATGTACTGGGTATTAGATGATATGAAGAAATTACTATATGTATCTTGATGTGATACAATAAGAAATTCACAAAATTGTTTATGTTGTAGTACTGTCAAAATTTTTAACCTAATTTAATCATATGGAACCCATGTGGGTTATTGGTCTAGTCTTTTCTGTGTGTGTGTGTGTGTGTGTGTGTGTGTGTGTGTGTGTGCGCGCGCGCGCGTTATTGGTCTAAAGTCTTAAAATAAAAAGTTAATGCTGTTGAAAAAGAAACAAAATGGTAAGGGGGAGAGGGGCAGTGTTCTAAATCAAAAGAGGGATATAACAGGGCACCTGGGTGGCTCAGTTGGTTGAGCATCCGACTTCGGCTCAGGTCATGATCTTGCAATTTGTGGGTTCAAGCCCCACACTGGGTCCTCTGTTTTTGGTGCAAAGCCCACTTCAGATCCTCTGTCTCCCTCTCTCTCTCTGCCCCTTCTGGCTTGCATACTCTCTCTCAAAAATAAAGAAACATTAAAAAAAGAGGATGGGGCACCTGGGTGGCTCAGTCAGTTAAGCATCCGACTTTGGCTCAGGTCATAATCTCACAGTTCATGAGTTCAAACCCCACGTCAGGCTCTGTGCTAAGAGCTCAGAGCCTGGAGCCTGCTTCAGATTCTGTGTCTCCCTTTCTGCCTTTCCCCCACTCACGCTCGGTCTCTCTGCATCTCTCAAAAATAAACATTAAAAAAAATTAAAGAAAAAAAAAGAGGGATATAACAACGAAAAGCAGTACGTGAACCCCGAATGGATCCTGGACTGGGCCCCAGCATGTGCACATGCAAGTAGAATTTGAATAAGGGCTGCATATTAGGCTATAATATTTAACTAAGGTTAATTTTCTTGAGTGTAAACATGCTATTTGTTATTGTCTAAAAGGATGTCCTTATTCTTAGGAGATGAATGCTGAATCACTTAGGGTGAAATCTCATGTTACCTGTAACCTGCTTTTAAATGGATCTGAAGGAAGGAAGGAAGGAAGGAAGGAAGGAAGGAAGGAAGGAAGGAAGGAAGGAAGGAAAGAAGGAAGGAAGAAAGAAAGAAAGAAAGAAAGAAAGAAAGAAAGAAAGAAAGAAAGAAAGAATTACTGAATCTAGATGAAGGAAGAATTACCTTTTAAACATTAGTTCAGGTTTAAAAATGTTCAAAATGAAAAGAAAGGAAAAAATCATGGTTAGGTATAAAATGGTAATTCTGTTATGTAGGAAAATGTCTTTATATTTTAGAGATACTTAATTGAAGTATCCAAGATTAAAACATATCTGTTATTTGCTTGAAAATACTTTCACTAAAAATATATGAAACAAATATGGCAAATGTTAATCATTCTTAATTCTAGATAAGGGGTATATACATATATATATGATGAGTCTTTAATACTGTTTTTTCTGCTTGCATGTTTGAAATTTTGTATACTCAAACATCAAAAATAGCAAGTTTTGTGATACTTCTTCTCTTTAAAAATAATTAAGTCCTCTTGGTCTCAAGTTATCATAATAAATTTCAATAGACTTCTTCCCCAATTAATTTTCAAAGGTTTCCATAAATTGGTAGAGACTGGGGAAACACCATTAGTTCAGTGGACCTAGAATTCTCATTCTTTGTAAACAAAGCCAAATTGCACACTTCCCTCTCAACTCCAGTTATGGCAGTAATTAGGGGAAGTGATGGTTAGTGTCCTAAAGGAAATACTCACGTCTGTTCTGAACCTGAAATCTCTTTGGATGTTTTCCAAAGACAAGCCATCACATTCCCTGCTGTCTCAGATGCTGCCATTCATAAAACAGCAGTCTTCAGGAATTCATTTTTTCCTTCTGGATCATTCTCCATTGGGGAATTCTCTCCAGTACTTCTAATGCCCTTGCTGAAACCCCCAGAACCTAGCACCACAGAACTCCCAGGAAAATCACTCTGTCACCTGCTGTCAGGACAGCGCACAGATTACCTTCGAAAGGAGAGCCTACATCTCTGTGACTCTCCAACCCCAGAACCAAGCAATTACAGATTTTCATACGCAAGGCAGGGGCGTCCGGGTGGCTCAGTTGGTTAAGCTTCTGACTTCGGCTAGGGTCATGATCTCACGGTTTGTGGATTCGAGCCCCACATGGGGCTCTGTTCTGACAGCTCAGAGCCTGGAGCCCGCTTCGGATTCTGTGTCTCCCTCTTCTCTCTACCCCTCCCCCACTCTCTCTCCCTCTCCCTCTCTCTCTCTCAAAACTACATAAACATTAAAAAAAAACTTAATACATAAGGCAACAACTAGTGCAAATAGGCTGTCAAGGGGACTTGTCCCTCTTATGCATTGTGTCTGCAGTTAGGACAACAGAGGGCAAAAAGCCCTCAGGGCAGTACCTACTCCCATAGCCTCAGACTCTGGGCTCTACTGCGTAGCAGGCAACAGCGTGGGCAGCGGGCCAGACAGAACCTGGTTTTAAGGCCAGCTCTGCCACTTACTAGCTGGCCATGGTCAAGTTACTCAGCCTCTATTTCTTGGTCTCTTTATCTTAAAATGGAGATACCCAATACCGGCTAATAGGTTTGGAAGGGGATTGGGAAAATGGGTGAAGGTGGTCAAAAAATATAAATTTTTTGGTTGTAAATTAAATAAGTCATGGGGATGTAATATGCAGCATGGTGACTATAGTTAACACTACTGTATTGTGTATTTGAAAGCTGCTAAGAGAGTAGACGTTAGAAGTTCTCAGAACAAGAAATGTGTAACTAAGTGAGGTGACAGATGTTAACCAAGCTTAGTGTGGGAATCATTTTGCTATACATATATCAAATCATTATGCTGCACTCCTTAAACTTCTACAGTGGTATATGTCAATTATAGCTTGATAAAACTGGAAACATTTTTTCCCCCTAAGAGGGTGCGAGCAGGGGAGAGGGGCAGAGTGAGAGGGAAGGAGGGAAAAGGGAGAGAGGGAAAGAGGGAGAGGGATAGAGGGAGATGGAGAGAGACAGAGAGGGAGGGAGGGAGGGAGGGAGGGAGAGAGAGAGAGAGAGAGAGAGAGAGAGAGAAGAGAGAATGAATCCTAAGTGTGGAGCCCGACACAGGGTTCCATCCCAAAAACTTGGGATCACAAACTGAGCCGGAATCAAAAGTCAGACACTCAACCGAGCCACCCAGGTGCCCCGGAAACAATTTTTAATTAAAAAATTTTAATGTTAGAAATAAAAAGAGGTCTGGAGCCAGACTGCACTCTAGTCCTAGCTCCTATACTTAATACTTGTGGCTCAGTTTCCCACCTATACCCATGACATACAAAGACCTTAAAGCCTGGCAGGGAGAAAGCATCAGTAAGCATTAGCTACCATCATCATTATGAGGACAAGAGCATCTGCCCCACAGTTATCTTGAAATTAAAGTTATTAAGGCAGGTAAGGCTCTTAGCATAGTGCCTGCACATCGTAATGGTTTATAAATATTTGCTATTATAATTAGGTTTCCCAATAACTCCATTAGGTCAGCAATGCCAATGTTCGTATTTTACTGATGGGGAAATAGGATCGAAAAAAGACTCAATGACTTTCCTTCTGTTGCATGCTGACAGCAATGACTACTACTCCATTCTGCATCCTAAAATTCTCCATGCCCCAAGGGTCCACCATGAAGGACAGAGAAGAACTAAAATAGCATTGGCAGATGTACTCATGAACGACAGCCTAACTATCCTCAAGCTAAGCTGAAATTATAAAATAGTAAGTGCTGGGAGTAACTATAGCCCTGCCCTGAGAAAGATGCTTGGAAGACGTGGACACAGGTGCACTTTACTCTGCGTGTACGCACTTTATGCTGAGGGGTGCCTGCGTGGCTCAGTCCATTGAGCGTCCGACTTTGGCTCAAGTCATGATCTCACCGTTCGTGGGTTCAAGCCCCAGGTTGGGCTCTGTGCTGACAGCTCAGAGCCTGGAGCCTGCTTCTGTGTCTCCCTCTCTATCTCTGCCCCTCCCCGGCTGGTGCTCTGTCCCTCTGTCTCTCAGAAAATAAAATGTTAAAAAAAATGTTTAAAAAAATTAGAAAGTTTATGCTGAAATCATTTTTCACTTGATTTGTTTTCATCACATTTTAAATGCACCAGAGAGCACTCTCTGAAAAACAAGCTTGTCACAAATCTTTTTGGAAAGTGATTATTTTCCCTAAAGAAATAAGCACACCCCCCCCTTATCAATATTATTGTAGATACAGATTTTTCTGTACCTGTGTAACTGAAAAGAATCAGCATTTGTATTCAAGAGACCAGATGTCTTCGGGTGAGTGCTGTTGGTCCATCTCGGGTAGGACGATGGTCCCAGAACACGTGACAGTGCCTAACACAGGTGGTGCTGGTACCTGATCTACAGGGGACCAGAAAAGCCATTACAGCAAATTCTCCCCACAGATGCTTCATATCATCCCTGTTTCTCAGTAGCATGTCAGATGAGGAGCTAACAGTGCAAAAATCACAGCACAATGCCAAAGTCAAAAATACAACCCAAGAGCACCTTCTTGAAGTTAGTACCAGCTACCACCCAGCTGTTGGTCTCCTATAGAATCTCAAGAATTTTACTGGCACCATTATCTCATTTAATACAATAATCCTGCAAAGAGAAATTATTATCCCCACTTTATGAATGAGGACACTGAGGTTCAAAGAGTTGACGAGAGACTTGCCTGAAGCCCCAGAGCTCATAAATAGGGTAGGAATTCAGACCCAGGTCTGCCTGGCACCAAAGCCAAGCACTCCTGAAATTTTCTTTAATCTTCTTGTTAGTGTCCCTTGGAAGAAAAAAGAAGATACTCAGAATCTTAAGAATCTGAATCCAAAATTAAAAGAAAATAAATATTTTAAAGAATTAAGCCCAGGAGAGCCCAAGAATTCCCCCATGGGCTCTGTACAGGGCAAGACATCACTTTCTAAACAAATGCAGGCGGCTGGGTTCCGGCCCTTGTGCTCGGCTGACTGTGCATGTGGCCTCCTGGTCGGTTTGCAGCAGTCATCCACAGTGGTGACCACAGGCTCTGGTCTCCTACGGGCTGTCCTGGGCAGACTCATTACTCGGAGATTAACACTCCTGAAGCCACTAGTACCTGGGAGGTTGACGAGGTGTTAAAAGAAAGGCAGAGAAAGACAGAGGGAGAGAGGGAGGGAGGCGAAACAGAAAGGCGGGAAGCACTCGCTCTCACTAAGGAATGTGATTCTAATGCTGAGCAGGGACGGGGAGAAAAGCAGTCGACAGCCATCACAGCATCTCAGGTTGGGCTTCAGTTCAAGAAGGGTAACCCAAACTTTTAGCTGCTGCCTTTGCCACAAAGCTGAATTTCTAAAGCTTGCATTTAGATAAATGTATGTTTTCCACACCTTTGTTCTCTTTTACCTCCCAATTGGCAGGCTTTCTTCCCAGACCTCTCCAAGATGAAAACTCAACTGAATGAGGAAAGCTGCTGGGAGCAAAATGATTCAGAATTTTTTTTTTCTAGCAAAATAAAATATAGATGGTGTTTTTAATCATTGAGACCTGCAGTGGTGGGTCTACCCTCTCAGTGAGGGGGTGAGAGGGGTAAGGCTTCAAGACACTTTTGCCTGTACTGTCCCCATAGTTTCATATATACAAGAATTTGGCTTTTTTAACTAAAGTACACAAAAATGAAGAAAACGTTGATAAATTCTCCACATTTTAGTGACACTTATGAATATCAAAGCCAGGCAGGACTCTTAGCACTTTTACATTTAACTTTTGAGCCCTTGGGGAAAAACAAAAACATTTAAACAGACTTTCCTATACGTAAGGACAAAGTTATACTTTCAAATGCAGACCACAGTATTATCGTTTTCAAAAAGTCTTGCAGAGATGTTCCAAACACAGATCAGGCTGCCCCATTCCCATCCAGCTTTGTGTAACTTGAATAAATATATTGATAATTAAAATACTGGGATTCTTTAACATTCACTCAAAATACATCCCAGGTATCTCCAGCAACTGTCTTGTCACTGACTAGAACAACCACCATAAATCATGGAGCGCCTACTACAATCTATAAGTAACTTTTTCCCAATAGAACTGCCTTGTTCCTCGAGCAGCCTGTGTTACCCAAAGCCCTCTGGGAGCCTACAGAGCAGACCAGATTTGCAGGTATCTTTGGGGCAGGCTCACTCCATACATAAATGGTTTTATCATTAGTATCCAGCAATATGCATCCAGCAATTCATCACTTATCAGAAAGGCTGTGCTTCTCAAAAGCTACTTTCAAATACAACTTTTAATTAATTAACTAATTAATTAATTTTTTTTGAGAGAGACAGAGAGAAAGAATCTTAACCAGGCTCCACGCCCAGCGCACTGCCTGACATGGAGCAGAGCCTGACTCAGGGCTCAATCTCACAACAGTAAGATCATCCCCTGAGCTGAAATATGAGTCGGATACTTAACTAACTGAGCCATCCAGGTGCCCCTCAAATACAACTTTTAAAATCAGGGGCGCCTGGGTGGTGCAGTCGGTTAAGCGTCCGACTTCAGCCAGGTCACGATCTCGCGGTCCGTGAGTTCGAGCCCTGCGTCGGGCTCTGGGCTGATGGCTCAGAGCCTGGAGCCTGTTTCCGATTCTGTGTCTCCCTCTCTCTCTGCCCCTCCCCTGTTCATACTCTGTCTCTCTCTGTCCCAAAAAATAAAATAAAACGTTGAAAAAAAAAAATTAAAAATAAATAAATAAATAAATAAATAATAAAATCAAAGTACCTTGTTTCCTTTCATTTGCACTATGATCAAAGAACTTAATCCTAGGAGATAAAGATGTATGCATTATTCCATGCACATCTAGGATGTTAAGAAATGGAAACACCTGGGGCGCCTGGGTGGCGCAGTTGGTTAAGCGGCTGACTCTTGATTTCGGCTCAGATCGTGATCTCGCAGTTTATGAGTTCAAGCCCTGCATTGGGCTCTGTGCTCACAGTGCAGAGTCTGCTTGGGATTCTCTCTTCTGCTCTCTCTCTGCCCCTCCCCTGCTCTCTCTCTCTCTCAAAAATAAATGAAAATGTTTTTTTAAAAAAATTTTAAATAAAACTTTAGAAAAAGAAATGGAAAAACCTGGGGCACCTGGGTGGCAGTCAGTTAAACGTCAGACTCAATCTCAGCTCAGGTCATGATCTCACAGTTCATGAGTTAGAGCCCTTCATCAGGCTCTGCTCTGATGGTGTGGGGCCTACTTAGGATTCTCTCTCCTCTGTGCTCCTCCCCTGCTTGTGCTTTCTCTCTCTCAAAATGAATAAATAAACATAAAAAAAATTAAAAAGAAAAAAGAAATGGGAAAACCTTAGAAACCATCTAATCTAACCTCCTTGTTAATCTGCCATCTGCTTTATTGTGCCACATTCCCAAGAGACAGCAAGAAGCAGCAGAATCACATTCATCTAACAGACCATCTCAAACCACCCCACCGAAGAAAGAGAATGCGACTTAGGCATGAGTAGCTTTGCTTTCTGGGTGCCAGACCAGTGGATCTCTCCAGTTTTCCACTGTCAGAGGGCTCTGCTCCCCTTTTTTGAGGACTGGCAGTATTAACAGTCGACCAGTGGCAGAAAACGAGTTTTATTTTTTGCTTATTTTCATAGGGTGAAAAAAATGATCACCCTATTATTGAGGATAACTCATTACATATAGACTTTTGAATTATTATTTGTGTATAAGAGCATTTTAATGATATTTGCACTATAAAATTATCTTTAGCTTACCAAACAATTTTCAATCATACCCCACTCATGTTCTGTTCCTGTCATGTTTGCTTTATGTCGTTCTATAAGGTAACGATTCCAAAACTGTAATGACTGAGGTCTACCATAGGAATCTTGTTCAGAAATTAACATCACTCTGCACAGTATGGACTTGTAGATTAAAAGCTGGGTATTGGAAGGAAGATTTCATTCAACAAAGTTCATAGGGTGGGAAAAACAATGGTCCTAATTAGCAAATGGATTATTCTTAGACCTTTTGCTAGTTTCAAAAGGATAAGCTTATTGGTTCCCATGGCAGAAAATACAGAACAAATAACCAGGTTAATCACTGAAGTTGGAAAAAAAGTTGGCCGGTAATGGTCGTCAAGGCTCTGTGTCCAGGAAATCCCGCCAGACAGGCACTGTTTGCAAATGGCTGGGAAATATGGTCCATTGCCATCAAAAACAGATGAAAAGCAGGATTTGGTTAAAAGAGTGAGTCTTTGCCTGAGCAAAACCTTTCCAAAATAAAGAACAGTGTATGCTGGCTGCCAGCTGACCTTGGCTGAAAAGAGGGGACAGTCCCGCACTGGTGCTCATTATACTCAATTTCAATACTATTAAATGGTGTTGAGTGGAAATAAGACTTAATCAAGGGAAGACCCTGTCAACTCTGACATGTTGGTAATATCCCAAACTAAAATACTCGGATTCTCATCAAATCAGATTTTTTTAACTTAAAAAGTAAAATACACCAAGATAATATCTATTCTGGGGTTAAGAGAAACTATAATAACACAAGCAAGGATTTAGGTATGTGCTCCAAAACATCAAAATTCCAAGAATTTCCCAAGTATCTTTAGAATATCTTTAAATAGCAACAAGGTATATATTATACAGAGTAATAAAAAAGGAAAGGGGATTATTCATAATTGTATCTTCCAGAAGCCATGTCATTCTTAAGAATCAGCAGCAGTACTCCAATTAAGATTCAACCTGCCACATAGTCTCCTATGGGAATATAATTGAGTTAATATATATAAAATTTCTGGTCCATGGGAAGCACTGTGTATTAGCTAAGCTAATAAAGTCATAGGGCTAAAAGGGAAAAGAGAAGCCAGCCTGCCAACTTCCTTACCTCAATCCAAATACAAGTGTGCCCTCTTCCTCGTCTAAGAAGCTCAAGCTGGAACCCAATCCTCTGTCCCTGGCCCTCTACTCACCTATAATAAGCATTAACTATACCTCATGAACTTGACTCCTTCCTTTATTCCTTGGTAGGAATCAGGCCACCTTCCTCAAGGCGGGGGCCACCCTGGAGGATTCGATATACATTAAATGAAGTTCAAATAAAGTATTTCCGTAAGTCATGAAACTGCCTACTTAAAATTTACATTATAAACTGTGTGACCAATAGAATATGGTACCAGTTGCCAGGCTTATGTCCCAAGAAACTCACAGCTTTCACCTTCTGTCTCTTATAATGCTCATTCTCAGAACCCTGCCACCATGCCATAAGGAAGCTCAGGCAGTCAACACAGAACCAAAAGGAAAGAAACTGACATACCCAGCTGATAGCCAACACTAGCCATGAGTGAGTTGCCTTGCAAATGATTCCCCTAGTCCCCAGTCAGCTCACTGAGCAGAGATGAGCTGTTTCTGCTAAGCTGTGTCCAAACTGCTGAGAGCAAAATAAATAATTAATGTTTTAAGAAAAAAAAAAAAAAAAATCACATTATCTCAGTAAAATACAGAGCCATGCTCTGGTTCTCCTTTTCTTGAAACTGCAAAGTCAATCCTTCCTTGAGAACTTTCCCATAATTAATACCTAATACTTCTCTAGTTAACCAGCTCAAATACCCCCAAACCAATACAGCCCCTGATTCTTCATTCTATAATGTCACCGTAAACAAAGCAGCGTGACCTAGGATATGCAAAAAAAAAAAAAAAAATTCTGTAAGCTTATTTCTTACAAGATCTTGCTCCTTGTGTACCTTTTAAAGGATCCTCTAGACTACTTGAGAAATAAGAGGTGCATGTTTACAATACCCAGCAAACAGTCCTAAAGGTAGGATGGCAAGTAAGCAGCCATGTAAACATACGGTACGGCGTGGATGCCTCAGTACAGGGGTCACTCAGTGTCTGCAAAATGTGAGAGATGGGGTGCATTACACTTGCATTTACATTATCCACAGAGATTTACACCAGTGGTTGTGGCAGGTTTTATTTCTGTCAGATTTTAAACGCCTTTTGAGCCTGGACCACATCTCATGTTCACATTCACCGCTAACAACCATAAACCAGGCTCCACTAGAAACACGATCAATATGCATTTCGTAGGCACTGAAATAGTTCTGGGGGGAGAAAGGAGGGGGTGAGGGAAAAATTTTACAGTTTTCCCATGGGAGAAAAATCTATGTAAGGTTCAGAAGGAATGTTAGGAAAACTCAGGGCAGAGTCCAGTTAGAATTTTTCATTTCCAAAGTCACAGCATAAAAGGATATATCTTTTATATTCTTTTCTTAAATGTTTTATTTATTTTTGAGAGAGAGAGAGAGTAAGAGAGAGGGGGGAGGGAGGGGCAGAGAGATGGGGACAGAGGATCTGAAGCGAGCTCTGCACTGAGAGCAATGAGCCCTATGTGGGGCTCGAACTCACAAACTGTGAGATCATGACCTGAGCCTAAGTCAGATGCTCAACCATCTGAGCCACCCAGGCCCCCGTCTTTTATATTCTTGAAAGAGCATTTGTTCTTATGCTTTTGCTAACAACTATTTTGGAATGAGCTGAGGATTTGGTTTAAAGAATAAGCAAAGGATATGAATTGAGGCAACCGGAGGTGGGAAGATGCTTTCGGTAGCAACAACCTTCCTTCCCTCATTTCACTCTGAGCCCCAAGCAACTTTGAAAGACCCGAAGTCACAGTGTCCTGAATGCATGGAGACATCCGGACTCAATCTCACAGACTTCAAAGGTAGAAAGCCCAAGATCTCAGCAGGAACTTAAACCCCAGCAGTTGATCTTTATTTACCACGACACAACTTTTCAATGATAACTAAACTCTTTAAATAGGAGTTTCAGGGGTGCCTGGGTGGCTCAGTTGGTTGAGCATCCGACTTCGGCTCAGGTCACGATCTCACAGCTCGTGAGTTCGAGCCCCATGTCAGGCTCTGTGCTGACAGCTCAGAGCCTGGAGCCTGCTTCAAATTCTGTGCCTCCCTCTCCCTCTGCCCCAGCCCACTCACATTCTGTCTCTGTCTCTCTCACAAATAAATAAACATTAAAAAAAATTTAAATAGGAGTTTCATATTTTTATTATTGCTTAAATTGACCATGCTGATCAATTAGAAAATTAGAAAAGCCTAATTTTAAATAATAATAACAGCCAAGCTTCATCCAACTCCAGACTTCAGCTGTTGAGATCTATTCTCAAACTGCAAAAAACTATTAACTTTGGGCAAGCATTTTTAAAATCCGACAAACGACTCTGAGTTAATAATTTGGTTTTTCTTACTTTGAGGAGCCAGTGTCCCAGTAGGTCCCCACCCACCCTGGGCTCACACACTGTCCTCATCACTACCACTGGCTGGCTTCCCACCAAGTCCTCAAGAATGATTTACTAAGTTCAGTCAAGTAACTAGATTCTATGAAATAATAAAAGGAAAATGGAGTTCATGACTGAAATCAAGCTGGGTGGAGACATAGAGGGTCTTTTGTTAACAACTGTACAAGGGAATGCAAATGAAGACAGGCTTCACAAGGAATTCTGACATCTTAATGAAGATTTATGAAGAATTTTTGGCATGGAAACCACTAACGCAATGAAAAACGGTCACATAAAAATACTGTTTTATGATTTCCTTAGCTTAAAAACAATTCAAAAGACAGCTCCTTCATAATAATCCTAATAATTGAGTGGTGAAGGGTTTTTCTTTCTAGAAGTTCTCTCCTCTAATTACACTCCCCGCCCCCCATTATGCTCCGCGCCCGCCTTTTCGTCTTTCTTTGGTTAACTCTGAAGTGGTATAGCTCATCAGCTTGCCCTAAAGCTGTGAACTGCCCCACTGATGAAATCATGAGAGTGATTCGATTTCTCTATTCCACATAGAAAGTTTTGTGTTACACAGTTTTCTTTGTTCATGCTCTTAGCAATGCAGAAAATCAACTGACATTTTCCCCTAATAATGATTGGATTATGAGATAATGTCAATGAAAAAAAAAAAAATGCCGTCACGGTGAAATGCTTCACTGGTGCTACGTAAATGTCATACAAAAAAACAGCATGTGAAGCAGTGCAGATCTCAGTAAGGAACACATTTCCCACATCCAAGGTCAGCGATAGTATTTTGCCACAGCCATGGGTTTTATGTTGCATCCATAACATACTGGGGTAATTAGAGAGGCTGTAGTTCATGAAATATATTCAGGGGCAGATTTTTTTCAAGCTTTATAAGCAGTAATAATAACATTACTAGTAGTAACAATACCATAACACATACAAGGTGTTTTCACATTTCATAACATGCAAAGCATTTTTGCTTTTGATTCTCCTAATATTCATTTCATGCTCTAACCCGGAAGAAGTATTATCATCCCCATCTTAGAGGTAAAGAAACAGGATTGGACGTTACATAATTTTCCTAAAATCATGCTGCTGCTAGTCATCGGCTGCTCCCTGGGACAGGCCCCTCGACTCGGCTCCCAGCGTGCAAATTTCAGGGCAGTCCTGGAAGGGGTTTGCCACAGGGCTTTGCAAAGGCCCCAGAGTGGACGAGGCTCTCTGCTCATCATCCAGGGAGCTTCTGCACTAAAAAGAGAAGCTGACCTCAGGAAATCAATGCTAGAGGCCTAGTTTACTCCTAGGGATCCAACTCCTCATCTCTTCACTGGAATTCAGAAAATGTAGGAAGTGAAGGAAGGAGGTCAAAGCAAGGGCCCTGGGACTTCCAGGAGGGCCAGGTGCTCCCCCTGTCACAGTTGCTGCTACAAGGACTGCCTTAATCCCCAGTCCCTAGCCCAGCCCCATTCCTTCCAGCCCACATGCTGACCAGCTGCTCAGTGCTTCTGTGTAGGGAGTGTTGGGGGGCAGATGTCAGGCAAGCCGAAGGCCCTGGGTCTCCACGTGCTGCCCTTCCTGCTGAAGGGTTGCTGACCCACCCTCACACCCATCCCCCACCCACCACCACCACGACCCCCCCCCACCCCGGTTTCCTAGATCAGACACACTGGCAGGCCAGAAGGCAGGTGTGAGGACAGGTGCCAGGAGAAACCAGGCACAGGGAAAGGCCCACACAGAAGCTCAGGTCATAAATTCTGCATTCTCACCCACCAAGCACAGATGAGGAAATGTCAAAGAAGGCTTGAGATGCTGAGGCTCATGGTCACCTTATTCACTAGATTTCAGGGTATTCAGGTTCACAGAAAGGCTTTCAGACCTATGCAATGGAGGAGGAAAGGATCACTGACTAAAGAGATGAACAGCACTGCAAAGATCCAGAGACTGGACACAATATAGTAAGAAGAATTGTAAGAAGTTCAATATGGCTAGGAGGTCGGAGCTAGGTCACGAGGGCCTCATCAGCTTACTTACGGCATTTGACTTCATCCTAAAGCCAAATGAGGACCTTAAAAAAATTTTTTTTAACGTTTATTTATTTGTGAGAGAGAGACAGAGCACAAGTGGTGGTTTGCCGGGGGGGGGGGGGGGGGGGGGTGGGTAGCAAAGAGAGACGGAGACACAGAATTCGAAGCAGGCTTCAGGCTCCATGCTGTCAGCACAGGGCCCGACGTGGGGCTCAAACCCACAAATCGTGAGATCATGACCTAAGCCAAAGTCAGACACTTAACCGACTCAGCCACCCAGGTGCCCCATGGCAATAAATCAGAGACTAAGTCCGTCCACAAGGAGGGAGATCAGTTAGAAAAGTATCACAGAAGCCTGAGCAAGAGACATTGGTGCCCTGGACAAGGGAATATGAGCAGGAAGGTTCATGCAGTGGGAATAAGAGGCTTAGAGAAGGGCTGCATGTGATGGGGGAGGAAGAAATGCTGGGTGAGGTTTCAGCTTGAGCAACATTTATGAGCTCCAAAACAATGGGAGAGAAGCATGTTCGGGAGTATTCACTCCGGACATGCTGCCTTTGAGGTCACTGTGGCACACACACCAGTGGATATGTCTAATGGACAAATGGATAGAAGGGCCTGAGGCTCAAAAGAGAGATGTAAGCTGGGGTTTAGACTGGGGACTTGTCTGCATACAGCTACTAAACCTTCTCTCAACTGACATGTGGCCATGCCTTAATTAGAGACCCTATTAAGCCTCAGCCACTCCATAAAGCTGCTTTCTTATTACCAGTTCCTATTGTGGACTCCTTTCTTGAACTCAACAGACTGTACTCCCTGAGGTACCGGTGGGGGAAAGATCAGACAAGTGTATAGACAGAAGGACACTGTCATTGGTCATATACTAATTATTTCATGCATACGTATTTTCCTGTGTCACCAAACCTTTGTTTAAAAGCAAAGAGGGGGGCGCCTGGGTGGCTCAGTTGGTTAAGCGGCCGACTTCAGCTCAGGTCATGATCTCGCGGTCTGTGGGTTCGAGCCCTGCGTCGGGCTCTGGGCTGACAGCTCAGAGCCTGGAGCCTGTTTCAGATTCTGTGTCTCCCTCTCTCTCTGCCCCTCCCCCGTTCATGCTCTGTCTCTCTCTGTCTCAAAAATAAATAAATGTTAAAAAAAAAAATTTAAAGCAAAGAGGTATCTGATATATATCCTGGTTTTTCCAAGGCATCTCCTCAAACGGTAATTGAATAAATCTACTCAGCAAACACTGTAATTTAACATATGTCATAAAAGATTGAGACCCACAAAAAAAACAGAGAGAACCACAGGATGAGAAAATACCAAGATTTCTCACTAAATCACATGACTAGTAGCTAAAACTGATAATTCTCTAACTGAAGTACCCAGGAAAGATGGGAGGGTGGGGAGGGGTAGTGGTTTCATAGAAACCTGGGTTGGCATTCCAGCTCCAACATGGATAGAGATGAACCTTGGGCAAGTTACTTAACCTTTCTGTGTCTCAAAAGCCCCCTATGAGAGGGGACGATGGATATACACAACTAAGTCCATTTATAACAAGTACTGGGTACTGAGCGACAGGCAGTAAGACTCCACCTTCATACACCTTACTGTCAGATAATAGCAAATAATTGATTTCAGTTGCTCTGAAGAAGTGAAGGATAAAGGGCATAAAAACAAGAGAAGTCTTCTATCTCCAAGAAGGTCAGGGAATGCTTCAGTAGAAAAGATCTTTTAGGATGAGACTAACTAAATGGAATTAAGTAAATGGTAGGGTTAGAGTGAGCAGAATCCCAAGGAGTGGCCAATCAATGTGTGAAAGGTCTGAGGCCAGATTTAACTTTATTTTATTAGAAAAATTAAGGGGCTCTTGGATGGCTCAGTCGGTTGAGTGTCTGACTTCGACTCAGGTCATGATCTCACGGTTTGTGGGTTCAAGCCCCACGTTGGGCTCTGTGCTGACAGCTCAGAGCCTCGACCTGCTTCAGATTCTGTGTCCCCTCTCTCTCTGTCCCTCCCCCGCTCGCACTCTGTCTCTCTCAAAAATAAAAATAGGTAGGGAAATTTAAGAATTATCATCAGAAAAAATAACTGAAGTACAAATGTTATCATTTGGATCTAAAATGTTAAGATTTACGTGAAGGCTTTTAAGTCATCTGGTCCAACCTTATCATATACCAGATGGGCATCAGGCCCAGAATGCCCCATGACTTTGTATTAGTAGAACAAGGACAAGAACAGACTCCTAAAAAGTCATCCATACTCCAATAGGGATTTTCTTCACAAGTTTGTGTTAACTAATCATAATCAGATTATCTCCTGAGATATGGAGATAATGACTCCATTATGTCATTGTATGACTATGCAATGGATTCCCTACTACATCCTCCTAGCCCCTTCCAGAAATTATTATGCAAATTCACCAGCAAAAGGGTCAGCAAATCATGACCTGTAGCCCAATCCCACCCACATCTGTTTCTGTACAGTCAGCAAGCTAAGAATGGTTTTTACATTGTTAAATAATTTAAAGAAACTAAAGTATAATACTATTTAGTGACACATAAAAACGCAAATATCTGTGTCCACAAATAAAGTCTTATTAGCACACAGCCACACTCATTTGTGTATCGTCTGTGACTGCTCTCGTGCTACAACAGCAGAACTGGTTAGTTGTGATAGAGACTATATGGCTCGCAGAGAATAATACATTTATTATCTGGCCCTGTACAGAAAATGTCTGCAGACCCTTCCATTAGAAGATAGTTCATGTGACTTTGGTCAATTTCACCTTCCAAATGAGCCCGCCAACCAGCTGCAGTCACTCACATGCTATTTCCTCTTCTTTGATTACTGAAACTCCACAGCAAACTATTGTTTTTACCAGTTACTCAGAAAACAAAGATAAAAGTTTCCACAGAGGAAATAATAACCTTCCTTTTCCAAGGTCCTCATCTGCCTCACTTCCAGTGAAGTTAAAAGCAATACTTCAGTCATAAGTGTGTCTGCATCATTTTTCTCAACTGAATTCGACTCCAGTGGTTCACTTTTTATAAGGAAGGGCTCGGGCAGAAAAAAACAAAAACAAACAAACAAACAAAACAACAACTAGCTAGGTTAGCAAAAATCAATTTATACTAAGGGAAAAAAAAGAATGTTTACCACTTGGAACTGAAAACATTTTTCTCTTCCTTTGAGATACTATTCTTCTAATATTAAAATGTGAAAACTGCCCTCATATACTACACATCTCCTAAAAAGTGAAAATTACAATATACACACTAAAATTTTCAACTTACCAGTTTTCTGGATGAAAACAAAGTACCAAATTCATACCTGTTCAGTGTTGCGAATTATATTTAAGATGTAATGAATTTTTTGTTCAATTTTGTTTCACATTACTTTCCTCCACCAATATACAAAACACGGCCTTGTAATGCATAAACTAGGAAAATCCCATCCCAGGGCTTTTGGAAATAACTTTAAGGGTGTCTATGTTCTCTTACATCATGACCCCAGCTGTTATGCTCCTAAAGTTACAAACGGCTACTCTTCGTTTTAACAGTACATTTAAAGAAACCTAATGTTAGTTCAACATGGGTAAACAGTCTCCAACACTGTATAAATAAAGAATTCTTTGAGTTGTAAATAGAAGTTGCTCAAAGTAGTGGAAGGCTGGCTGAGAAAGACAGAGACAAGGGATGGACACAACTCTTGAAGGGCCTCTCTTCGCCCTTTCCGGCAGGGCAGAGAGAGGACGCCAGAAGTCTGGAAGAGCTCAGCCATCCAGAAGGAAACTAAAGTGGCAACGCCGGAAATCAGCAGCCATTCGGTCACTGTTCACTCATTTGCCAAAACAACTGAACACTATCCTACCTATACAACATCCAGGGGGTTACAAAAAGTAAAAAGGCCTGAACTTTGCCCGTAAGAAGACTACTAACGCAGGTTAAGGTAAAATATGTGTAGGCCCAATAAAGGCTATGAAATGGACAATGACATGTGCCAGAGGTGGCTAACTACAGCCTACAGGCCAAATCCAGCTGGCACCTTGTGTTTGTAAATTAACTTTTAGTGGAATATGGCCACATCCACTCACTTACGTTTTGTCCGGAAATGCTTCCGTGCTACAATGGTAGAGTCAAGTAGATGCAAAGAGACCATGTGATATGCAAAGCTGAAACCTGTTATCACCTGCTAGTATATACTATCTGAAATATTGGAGGGGTGGCCACATAATCTACATTCGAGACTAGAAATTCAATAACCAAACACCAAATAATCAAAGAGAAATGCTTTTCTGGGATCCATCCTTGCCAAAGCTGAACTGGGACCTGATTAGAAGCTTGGTGCTACTCAAAATCTAGATCAAAGACCAAGAGTTTGAAGTAAACTCATTCTGTGTTTCAATGAGCTCTGGTCAATACCCATTATTTTGTTACAACAGTCACTAGGCAAATGTTCACATGGATTAACTTGAATCCAATACAGACAAAGATAAAACACCTACCAATATATACCTTGGCAGTGGGATTCACTGAATCTTGCACTGGAAACCTTAGTTAAGAGAAAAGCAGTGTTAATAATTATTTCCCCTGTCACTCTGTACAGGCAAGTACACAATAAACAGGGTTTGAATAAGTCCCTTAGAAACCCTAGTTGCCTGCCAATTGAGCAATATCTTCTTTTCAGGGAAGTGTCATAAAAGAGATTCTAATACCTCAGGTCGCTAAGTATTTCCTATGGAAGAGGATATGGGGCTGTAGCACTGGATTTCTCCACCAGCAGGATATTCAGTGTGATGAGTAAATTAGCATGAAAAACAGGAGTTGCTCTCATTTGTCATTCTAGAGGTCATAGTTCCACAATCACAGAGTTTGTATAAATAAATGGCTCCTCTTGACCCCTTCCTCATGTCTCTCCACTCACATCCCACCTCTGCTGACCTCTAGGACATTTCTTCCTGGACAATTTTTAATGTTTTATTTATTTATTTATTTTTTTAATGTTTTATTTTTTATTTTTGAGAGAGAGAGACAGAGTGCAATGCAAGCAGGGCAGGGGCAGAGAAAGCGGGAGACACAGAATCTGAAGCAGGCTCCAGGCTCTGAGCTGTCAGCACAGAGCCCGATGTGGGGCTTGAACTCACGAACTGTGAGATCATGACCTGAGCCGAAGTTGGATGCTTAACTGACTGAACCACCCAGGCACCTCCATAATTTTTTATTTTTTTAACTGCTTGTCTTACATAAGCCTGTTCTAGGGTCCTCTATAACTTAATTATTTTTCTCTTCTGGTTAACTTCAGAATAGATAAGCATAAAGAAAATCATTTTGGGGGCACCTGGTGGCTCAGTTGGTTAAGCATCTGACTCTTGACTTTGGCTCAGGTCATGATCTCATGGTTCATTAGTTTAAGCCGCACATCGGGCTCTGCACTGACAGTGCAGAGCCTGCTTGGGATTCTCTCTCTCCCTCTCTCTTTGCCCCTCCCCGGCCCCCCCCCCAAAATAAATAAGTTTTAAAAAAGATATCATTCTGAAAATTTTAATAATTCTGTCAAAGTCGAGGTGGGTAGGCTGGCGGCAGAGCAGAGATGCATTTTTATGCTTTCAGAATAAGATAAAGAACATACCTGATGAGATCCCTATCCCAGTCATTCTGCTAAATATCCTGTCTCCCAGCATCCACTGTCTCCTAGCCTTTCCCATTGCCCTCTGAGGCCAGCCTCAGAAGGAAAATCAGGAAGCATAAGGCCAGAGGACAGAACAGAATCAAGCAGGAAACCTAAACACAGTTTAGGGGACTGGCCTGGGAAGTTAACTTCCCACCATCAGTAACAAGGAAACAGGCAAGAGCCAGGAACCAAGTACAGGCAGTAAGGCTAAGGGTAAAAACTTAGTAGTTAAGAAAAGTATCTGGCTTCGCCCAACATATTCACCTCAATACAGCTAATCTCTATTCTTTGTACGCCTCCTTTCATTTTGGTTAACTTACACGCTTGTCTTACCTTTTTAGCAATCAAGTAATCTAGGCTCATGGTGAAAAAAATTGTACAATACAGATAAACAGAAATGAGAAAGATGAATGGGTGGAAAGAAGAAAAAAAGAATAAGAAAATCCACCAAAAGAACCTACTGCTAACGTTTCAGTATTGTCTTCCAAACTTGTTCTTGCTTACATGTCTTTTGAGGGAGGTCTTTCTTGAACTGCTTTCAAACATCAGATTTTACTTTCATTCCATCTGGAAAAACTCAATTCTTCTGAGAGCTATCACTGACATATTTCTCAAAGGCAATGCACTGATGACTAAGAATTTCTTTCCATCTGGTATAACTGTTTGGTTCTATACCTTTTTTCAAATTAATAAGGTCATTTTGACCTAGACGTCTTTTACAAACAACATGAATATCTTTCAAAAAGAGACATCGGAGTGACAGCTTAGGTGATGGACACGGAGGGGTTCATTATACTACTCTAATAGTAGTGCATTATGTTTGAAATCTTCCATTACAAAAAATGCTTTACACATGCACTTCAATGCTGTTTTATGTGTACACCAAAATGTGAAATATACTAAATGAAATACATATAACTTTTCACTTTCAAAATGCAACTCTTGAGTAAAATATCTGCCAGCAACCGAAGTATCTATTAATACATGAATGGATAAAGATGCGGTATGTATATACAGTGGAATATTACTCAGCCACAAAAAAGAATGAGATCTTGCCATTCATGGCAACATGGATGGACCTAGAAGGTATTGTGTTAAATGAAATAAGTCAGACAGAGAAAGACAAATACCATATGATTTCACTTACACAAAGAATCTAAAAACAACAACAAAAAAGAAGCACACTCATAAAAAAAGAGAACAAACTGGTGGTTGTCAAAGGGGAGGAGGTGTGACGGGGGCAGAGGGCAGTGGCAAAATGGGTAAAAGTGAATCAAGAAAAACAACTGTTACCATTTCTATTTATATACTCTAGGAATCCTACCATTACCAGCACACCCTACAGAACCATTCAACATATAAGCAACAAACAAACAACAAACAAACTCACCAAGATTCACCTGCCCCCAAGATATGAAATTTATGACCATTCAGGTTTTCTGCCATAACTGATTTCCTCTGCCTATGCTTGTTTTCTTCTCGGAATAATTAGCCACCTAAACCCTCAGTAACAAAGACGTCATAAAGTCTTGGCTTGTTTCTAGACTTCTAGGTTAATCATTTCTTTTGCTATTAGAATACATTAAAAAATGAATGGAGGGCAAGAATATATTTTCTTTTTATTTAATGTTTATTTTTGAGAGAGAGAGAGACAGAACGTGGCAGAGAAGGGGCAGAGGGAGAGGGAGACACAGAATCCAAAGCAGGCTCCAGGCTCTGAGCTGTTAGCACAGAGCCCGACATGGGGCTCAAACTCACAAACCATGAGATCATGACCTGAGCCGAAGTCGGACATTTAACTGACTGAGCCACCCAGGCACCTGAAAAATATATTTCCTAAAAAAATTACAAACATCTTTTGATTTAATGCAGAAACACTTAAAACTCAGCTGTGCACATTGGGCTCAAAATACTGGTGTCTGCCATTTTTAAAAAGAGTTTCTTCTTCGGCCCACTGATTTCTCAGACTCCTAAAAATTATGCACAAAATTATAACCTATTTGGAAATCGCTTTAAAATAATTTAGCTGGCAATTAATCATTAAAAACCTTAAGACATTTATAAGAGAGAAAGCAGGGGCACCTGGGCGGCTCAGTCCATCAAGCGTCTGACTCGATTCTGGCTCAGGTCATGATCGCACGGTCGTGGGACTGAGCCCCGCTGACAGCGTGGGGCCTGCTTGGAATATTCTCTCTCTCTCTCTCTCAAAATAAGTAAATAAATAAACATTTTAAAAAGAGAGAGAGAAAGCAGATCTATGAACAAGAATAGCAGAGTGCCGATTACTGCTCAAGCAGGGTGATGACAGTATGTGGGAAGTGATGTACATCTGAACATTTCCAGAACACGAAGTTTGTGTTAGATCACTGTAAAAATATTGCTCCTATCATGAATACATCTTTTATACCTGGTATAAAAATTATTAAGCTTTACTGGAGTGGCCCCTATGTACCCAACACTGTTCCTAGCACTGTACACTCCTGGTTTTGTGTCTTAAGAAACGGAGACCCAGTGAAACAAGCAACTTGGCCAAGGACTCAAGGCAACCGAGATGGAGGAGGGAGATGAGCCACACCATGGAGGTATCTGCCACACATACTGTTTGCTCCCTTTATAAATATTATTGTACGTGAGCATGTCTGTTTCATTGTCACTTGCAGTATTTTAGTGCATCCTGTTTTTCTAGAAAAATGAATCAGCCTCTCTCTGTTTATCCAAGATAACAAAACAAAACAAAAAAGGCCCGAGAACAATATTGGTCTGATGGAGGCCATCCTGACTGTAAAAGGAAACGTCCCTGAGTCAATATCCTCAGTGAGAGACATCCCTTCATAAAACAAACCAGGAATATTCCAACGGGGTTCAAATAAGCATAAACATCCACACCGTTCAGTGGAAGCTACTCTGCCCTCACCAGCTGGAAGTTTGACTGCTTTTTTCCATCTCATCTCAGATTCATTCCATGAACTGTAGTCCTTCAAATGGCTCTTTAAAGCTGCTACAATGTCTCTTACTTTTCCTTCAATGGAAATGCCCTCCCCCCACCTCTCTTTTCTGTTTATCAAAACTATCCTATCCTTAAAAACCAAGCTGGGGAGGGGGATACTGGGTGGCTCAGTCGGTTGAGCGTCTGACTTCGGCTCAGGTCATGATCTGGCAGTTTGTGAGTCTGAGCCCCACGTGGGGCTGCTTGCCGACAGTGTGGTGCCTGCTTGGGATTCTCACTCTCAAAAATAAATTAATAAACTTAAAAAAAAAAAAAAAACAGCTCAAGAAACACCCTCCACTGTGGCCCCATGTAACTTCATGGCTGGAACTAAGTGTTTCCTCCTCTGTACTTTCCTAGTAAAATGGCTGTTGTCTCCTTCAATAAATTTCCTTCAATTGCCAAGTATCATGATAAGCCATTTTCATATTTCTCTCCAAAATTCAATGTCAGTTATTTAGGGCAAAAGCCATGTATTTATTTGTTATTACATTCCATAGTCCCAGCATATAGCAGCAGCTCAGTGTGCAAAGAGAAGAAAAAGGAGGGAGGAAATGTTGCTTTATATATACAGGCCAGAAATGAGTCAAAGAAGGGGGTTAGGCTCTCAAGTCGCCAAGCAAAACTGATGTAGAAAAACTACTTTTGAAAATCTAACTCAAGATTTAGGTTTGCTGTGCCATTTTTAAACATTCTATCTCTGAATAAAACCAGCATACCCAGTTTTCCCTCCAGCTTTAGGACAGACAGCGGGGAAGATAGCTGGCTTGCACTTAGGTACCATATGCGGTCACACTCTGAGGGTCTCCTTGGAACCAAGACGAGAAGGAAAAGCAGACTCACATCTCCTTTCACACTCACTCCAGGGCACACACTCCTAGAGCCGGAATGGAGCTCCACGCAAGCCATCTTCACTGTCTCCTGGTGCCCGTCTCTCCCTGGCTCACGTGGTTGCACACGGGTACATCCAATGCACACGCGATGCAACTCCGCTGTGCTTCCTCCAGTTCGCAACTCTTAGAGGCAAATGGGTTTCCATGGGTTAGGTGCTTCGTATTTCCAGCTGGCCTCCATCTAACAAAGGATTTTTCTGAAGCCCATTAAAATTCCATAAATCATATCACTATCATTCACGAACTCTAAAAACCTCTCCTATGGATATTAAAATATATGTAGAATATTCCACCATTGGATAAAAGAAAATAACTAGTATGACAATACATGTACATAGAAATACCTGTAAGGAGTTTGGGGCCCCTGGGTAGCTCAGTTGGTTAAGCATCCGACACTTGATTTCAGCTCAGGTCATGATCCCAGGGTCGTGAGATCGAACCCCTTGTGATTCTCTCTCTCCCTTTCCCTCTGCCCCTCCCCTGCTCACGTGCACATGTGTGCACTCTCTTTCTTTCACTCTCTCAAAATAAATAAATTTAAAAACTGAAAGAAAGAAAGAAAGAAAGAAAGAAAGAAAGAAAGAAAGAAAGAAAGAAAGAAAAAAGGAAAACCTATAAGGATATATGCCACAGTGGCCAATGGATATTCAAATGGTGGACTATGGGAGATTTTTCCCTCTTATTTAATAAGGAACTATAAAGTTATTTTTTTAATGTTTATTTATTTTGGGGGGGAGAGAGAGAGACACACACAGAATGAGTGGGGGAGGGGCAGAGAGAGAGGGAGACACAGAATCCAAAGCAGGCTCCCGGCTCTGATCTGTCAGCACAGAGCCCAATGCCAGGCTTGAACTCACGAACTGTGAAATCATGACCTGAGCCAAAGTCAGATGCTTAACTGACTGAGCCACCCTGGTGCCCCTTAAAAAACGATAAAATTATTTTTTAAATAATTTTTAAGAGTTACTTTTTAAAGGCTACTGTCAAGTTCTTAGGGATGGACTGAAACAAGAGATTCGAAAGATGAAGTCTGTGTCCTTTGTAGACACGTTCTTTCAGGCACTGAAGAATGGCATGAGGGGCTCCTCGAGCCAGGAGGCTGCGTGCCCAAGTTGGCCACGAGCCTGGGGCTACAATGTCATGCAGCCGACAGATACGTCCGGGCGTGCCGGTGGGTCAGCAGACACTCAGGCGCTAGAACCAAGCTGAGAGTGGGTGGGCCAACATCTCTGAGCATCCATCTGTGCCAGTGTTGGTGCCAGAGGCCCCATACATGTTTATCTCTAATCCTCACCCAAGGCAGGCAAGAAGCTAGATAACTTACCCAAGGTCACATAGCCAGAAAATGGCAGAGTCAGGGCTCGAAGCCAGGTAACTCAGGCTCCAGAAAGTGCTCGGAGCCAATGGAATACAAAGATGTGGTCCCCACACATCTGAAGCTCACAGACCAATGGCCAAAAAAAAAAAAAAAAAAAGCGAAGGGTATTTCATGTCAGATGTGAGGAATATCAGTGAAGGGTAAGGACAGGAGGATTCAAGAATGTAGAGCAGAGAAACCTTATAAAGGGCAGAGGTGAGACGTGAAACCAGTTCTGTCTGGACCTAAAGTCTTTGCGCTTTGCACTGCATTAGGCTGTCTCTCCAAGCAGCAGGAGCCTACAAAGGCAGAGGAAGTGCCAACTGAGAAGACAGTGACCTGAGGAGTACAAACCTTTCCCCTTTCCATCTCCCCCTTCCCTGAGTACCACTGGGCTCCAGAAAGGGGCAATGGAGGAGCCAACATGGCCCCCAAGCCACTGATATCGGTGTGATACCCACAGATATTAAACCCAGGGGTGTTTAGGCTGCTGGCCAAACAAGGAAATCCAAGATAAACCTGCCATTCTGTCATGACCTCATCCTGCTGAGAGACAGACAGAAACAATGACAAAAGGAATAGCCCTGCTATGTTTTCACGGCACCTTTCAGGAAGAGATGAAATTCACTGTCAGTCACACCTCTCTGAGGTTGTGCTCTGTGGTATAGAGCAGGGACTCTCCTGTAGGCAATCCTATGGGCCCCCTGCAATTTCTCAAAGAATGAAAAATAAAAGCACTGCTTCCCCTCAAACTCTTCACACCAATTGACAGGAATTCCTATAAGGCAGTGTTTTCAGCAGTATTATTAAAATAGAAATTACGTATAGACCGCTGGTAGATATTCCCTCAATTCCCACTCTCTATTGCAGCACTCAAAGGTACTTTCGTTCAAGCTTATTACTTTAGGCTTGAACTGACTGCCAAAGGGAATTCCACATTTTCCTTTATTGCCCGAAGATGAGATGGCCTAGCAATAAGGCCTGTTTGGGTTGCTGGTTAACCCTAAAAATAGGCTAAACCCAGGGATCATGTTACACCAATAGTCTGGTTCAATATCTCAGGGATTCAATTTCTAATTTTTGTTTTCTCAATTGGTGGTCCTTTGGAAGCATCTAGGATTCTATCATTGCAGCTCCCTTTAGGCATCCATTTAGGGTCTTGGCTCCATTTAACATCTACACTTTGACTTTTTTTTTTAATTATTTTTAATATTTATTTATTTTTGAGAGAGAGAGACAGAGCGCGAGCAGGGGAGGGGCTGAGAGAGGCGGAGACACAGAATCCGAAGCAGGCTCCAGGCTCTGAGCTGTCAGCACAGAGCCCGTCTCGGGGCTCAAACTCACGAGCCGCGAGATCATAACCTGAGCTGAAGTCAGACGCTTAACCAACTGAGCCTCCCAGGCACCCCTACACTTTGATTTTTTTTTTTTTTTAAATTTATTTTGGTCTCAGGCTCCATCATATGGCACTCTTGAGCACTGACCTAGTACTTTACATAGACTGTTTTTCTCAGTCCTGGAATCAGCCTTGTTGGGTACGTGCTTTTGTTACCATCTCTGTTTGGAGATGAAGAAACTGAGACATGGAGAAATTAAGCGATGTGCTCAGGGTCACACTGTTCCTAACACAGAGTCAAGAACTGAACCCAAACATTCTGACTCTAGAACGTGTATTGTCAACCACTACACTAGACCAACTCCTCTAAAGGCAGTTGAGGGTGACTCGGTTTCTCTATGTCTTAAGTAAGGTACTCACAAGTGGCAGCACAACATGTGGCATATAAATAAAGGCACAAGGTCATGCGTGGACATCCTAACCTCAGGGGTATGAAACCCAAGGATGTAAGTGGATTTTCTTTGAACCTGTTTGGTCAGCCCTCACATTGAAGCAACAGAATTCACCTTCCGAGATGACAGTCTAATGCAGAGCTTAGCTAGATTGACAAGTCTGGATGAAAGAGAGTATTCAGGGATCAAGTGCCTTCAAATTCAGTTCCAAGTGCCTTATGGAAGACCCCCTGGGGGAGCTGAGTCTCACGAAACTGCTTATCGTGGTCTCCTGCACCACACCGACACCTCCAACACAGAATAGCTTATGTACTCAACACGACAGAGGTGGTTTCTATAGGAGCTGAAATGAATGTCTAGATCATGTTTATCTACAGCCTATCTATCCACACCTCACGATCCAGTTCAAATCCCATCTAATTCCACTAGCAGCACTTCCCTTGCAAAAAATTATTATCCAGGAATAAACCAAAGTTCCAGGTTGCAGAGGCCACACACATCACCCCTTACATAAAGATCTCGAGCTTTTGACTGCGGTGCCTTCGGTCTACTCTATTCACTTGGAATGACAAAGTAGAGAGGGTCCAAAGTACCAGAAATTTGGAGCTTCATAAAAGAATCCACGTCACCCCCGGAACGGGGATGAATTTTTGCTGAATGAACCACAGATCCCTGAAAACAAATGTGCTGCCATTCTAACTTTATGATCCTGAAAATGTCAGAAAATGACATGCTTTTCTACCTTGTCTTTCGCCTTGCTTGAACTATTTTCAGGTATACTAAATACGGCATTTTTAATAAGGACAAAAAACACTAACAGCTTCTAGGCCTCTCCTACGAAGAAGCGGTCCTTGTTTTTTAAACTTCTCAAGCTTAAGTTTGCTTCTTCACTGTCTACTTTTTAAAATTCCAGACAGTAGTTCTAATCACAGAAGTCTTTGTGAAACTATATTTCTGTGATTCTTTTTTTTTAACTCAAGTAATGTTATTGGAAGGAAGCAGAAAACCGCAGTACCCAAACAGAAGTGACTAATGCTGGTAGCAAGTGCTGTAAGACATAAGGCCCCACAGAGAAAGAGGCAGCCGGACCACAGTAGCCTGTTGTATGCTACCATGGCCAGGACTATTTGGAGATCACGTTTCCCAGCTCTCTGGATGTGGTGACCAAAGTAACCAGGTGCAACTCCTTTCACTGGCAATCTTTTGCCAAAGATGATAGAAAGAGAAAATACAAGAAGAAGAAGAAAAACTAAAGAGAGGAAGACATTCCAATAAAACCCTCAATTCAATAGAAGGCAGAAGTCACACTGTATGACCTATGCTCAATTATATTGCAGACCTATTTTTAAAGGACGACTTTTGTCCTCTTGTCTGATGGTACGCATTGCAGGTGTTCTCTAAAAGTTTTACACGGAAGACAGACCAGTGACCTAACGTTCAACTCTTTGAATTCCTCTACTATCATTTCAACACGTTGTTGGCACCGTTTCCAAATTGGTATGTGATTCTTCTTTGGAGCTTTAAGGATGTTTGTTCTGGATCCCAAAGAGTCAGAATACCATCATCATTTAACTTTCTTTATTTTTATTCTGTCAACTCTCACTCACTCACCTTTATCTAAAAAAAACATTTTGGGAGAAATCATGAACCCATATCCCACACCCTCTGCCTGTAAAAATAATTGCTCTATCTGCCACTACTCAGTGCCCCCTCCATCTTAGGACATGATTAGAAACAACTACTTGTTCATGAATATAAACTTGTTCATCTTAAAAGCAGCAAGGGGCTTATTTTAGCCCAGTCTTATGTTTCCCTGACAATGAACTATTAGTTACAGCTGGGTTGATGAAGCAAATTTGGGATGATGCTATTGTTAATGTTTCCCCCAAGTGCTAGTATCTTTTCTATCAAGGTGGATATTTTTCAAAAACCATGAAAATACAACCAATTGTCAAAGTTATTAGGGATATTAAATAATGAGTGTATACCAATAATGTAATATAAAATATGAATAACAAGGGAAGTAATGATAACAATCTTTTGGTATTTACTTCCGTATTCCATTTTCCCACAAAACAAAAGCAAATAAAGAATTAATGCACTTGAGGGGCTCCTGGGTTGCTCAGTGGGTTGATTTAGGCTCAAGTCATGATCCCGAGATCATGGGATTAAGATTCTCTCCCTCTCTCTCTGCCCCTTTCCCCGCTCATGCACGTGCACTCTCTCCCTCAAATTAAAAAAAAAAGAATTAATGCACTGGATTCAATAACCAACTAAAATGATTCTTAGTTGATCATCATTCTTTCCCCAATATCCCCTTAAAATCCATAGCAATAGCAGCTTTGGACCCAATAATTGCATTTCTAAGAATTAATTCTAACGGTGAAATCATAGATGCATCTTAAAAATCTGTAAGTTTTCACATGGCTATTGAAAGTATGAAAACAGGAAACAATCTGAATAATCAGCAATGGAAGTTGGGTGAATAAATTAGGGTAAAACCATAAAATGGAATGTTGGACAGCCACTAAAAGTCATGCTGTGACAACATTAGTTGTGAAATGCATCTCAAATGCATTTATGTTTGCAAAATGTTGTCTTCCTTTTTCATGAATTAAAGCTTATACCCACTGAATAACATCACTTTCATGAACTTGCATTCTGACACCCTACTTGAACAGGAGAGAATGATTCCTACAGGTAGACGTAGTTCTGTATAAACAGAAATGATATCATTGCTTTCTGGACTAATCATCTTCTAAGAGTCCACAGAGAAGACGTAAAACCCTGATGGCCTGGAGGGCTACTACTTAAGGCAGACAGAAGTGGGATACAATGCTAAAATTTCAGCCCTCTCTGAATCACCTCAGTTCATGCAGATCACACTTAACTCTGCATCTCTTCATTACCTTTATGTAATTTGGGCAACACCATGCTCTCGCCCACGTATGCTTGTTATCTCCCCAGTTAGCCTACATGCTTAAAGCTAGGGTCCTTATCTCAGGAGCACTGTAGTGAATGTAAACAGTTACTGTCTGCCTGGTTGTCTTCCCCTCTTCTGGACTTAGAACCTCCCACCCCACCACCACAACCACCATGACCACCTCCACTGAGAAGACGCTCTTCTTCCATTCCAACTATGTGTTTCTCAGTGACCAGTCCAGTGCCCCGATTCACTGGGTTTGGGGGATGGCAAATTAGCAGATACTGGCATACTGAAGTGAGGGTAGAAGTCAGCCTTCTCTTCCCTTTGAGTTGCCCAGCTGGGATATGGGAAGCTTAGATCTACCTGAGACCACACTCCTGACCTCGGGAGAAGAGGTATGGTCAGGGGGAAGAGAGATGCTAAGGAAACAGCTGGGAGTCCAAATGATACTCCCTGGATCTGGAGTCAACCGTGGTCTCACTTGATAAGCACACAAGCTAGTATGAGATGCCTACTTGTCACTTTCAGCGGGGACAATCCTGACTGGTCCACACGCACTCCTACTAGCCACAGACAGGGCTCTACATTCTGTGCTGTGTTCATGGCCACAGGGTCCAGTCAGTGCCTGCCAAGCCCTCCAGGTAACTGGGTTATCACCTTGGAAATGTGGGTCACACAAGATCCAGTTTGCTGCATCCTTCTAAAATACCAGCACCTGTGCTAAGTAGAAGGCACTGGCTCATTCTGTTTCTTAAGAAAATTAGTAAAATAAACCATAATCGCTCAAATTTTCATAGGAAGTCTCTTCTCAGGAATAATTGTTGTTGGTGAAACAGACAACCCTGCTCTTTTTTATCCCTGCCTTCTGTGACAGAGTTATGGTGACTTGGTTTGTTTATTTATTTATTTTTAATGTTTATTTTTGAGAGAGAGAGAGAGAGACAGAGAGACAGAGTGTGAGTGGGGGAGGGGCAGAGAAAGGGAAACACTGAATTCAAAGTGGGCTCCAGGCTCTGAGCTGTCAGCACAGAGCTCGACGCAGGGCTGGAACCCACACCACGAGATCATGACTTGAGCTGAAGTCAGACGCTTAACTGACTGAGCCATCCAGGTGCCCCTGTTTATGTTTTTAATGAAGCAGAAATTAGGACCACATGCAAATGAGTGTTTTCTCATAAGGAAGACACACATTGTTCTAAGCACGGCACTAAAAGCCCTGACTCAAACCAAATGTCACCTCCTTAATCACTAATACACCTCCATATATACAGCACCCTAGTTTCCCATTGAAGTACCTACCAAGTCCCTCCCTAGATGTCTGACACCCAGTTGAGCTCATGGATTAAGGTGACACTCATAAACCATTCTTAGCAATAAATGTGCTGCAACCACATAATGATGACTGTAAAGTAATTGTTACTCGTGACAAATGAGTTTTCCTGTAGGGCCCAAGAAATAAAAACATCACAGATGGCTTTGAGTCAAACCAAGGTATAAAGGACAGGACTTAAATTGGAGAAATTATTGTATGTGAGGTTTTCAGTGGCAAACAATTGTAAATAAATTAATCCCATCCTGTCAATCCTCCACATACATTACTAGAACCTGCTAACTAATAACAGAGCTTCCACAAGGGGTGCCAAAAAACCCCACAGACAGTCAGCAGTGCAACATCCAGGGGCAGACCATCTCAGATGAGCATTCTTTATGAGTCATGATCATAATTTGTATGGGTTTTTTTCTCCCCTAAAATCCCTCCAATTGAAATCAGTCACTATTCAAGAAACAAAGCTAATAACTTTTCTTGGTTGAGCCAGAGTTTAAAGAGGATGTTTGTATACAATAATACACATTTTTGCACGGTGTGTAAAGACAAAAAAACAATGACTAGAACCAGTGTGATGTTTAGCATACAAATAAAAATAATTTTTATTTTACTTAAATAACTCACATTAAAAACCCCAAAGCAGGGGTTCCTGGGTGGCTCAGTCAGTTGAGCATGTGACTCTTGATTTTTGGCTCAGGTCAGAATCCCAGGGTTGTGAGATCGAGCCCATGAAGCTCAGCGTAGAGCCTGCTTAAGATTTTCTCTTTCTCCCTCTGCCCCTCTCCCCAGCTCGTGCTTTCTCTCTAAAAAAAATAAAAAATAGGGGCACCTGGGTGGCTCAGTCGGTTGAGCGTCCAACTTCGGCTCAGGTCATGATCTCACAGCTCATGAGTTCAAGCCCTGTGTCAGGCTCTGTGCTGACAGCTCAGAGCCTGGAGCCTGCCTCAGATTCTGTGTCTCCCTCTCTCTCTGCCCCTAACCCACTCGCATTCTGTCTCTGTCTCTCTCAAAAATAAATAAACATTTAAAAAAATTTTTTTAATAAGAAATCAATTAAAATACAATAAAATTTAAAAAATAAAAAAATAATAACCCAAAAGTAGACTCAGTATTATTGGTTAGAGATAAAATTCTACTACTCTTTTTCCAAATTCCAAGAAAAGATACTGAAGGTATTTGCCCATTAAGAGCATCAGTTGGAAAATTGCCCAAATTAAATGGGTGTTCCGATGGGGTGATGAAATACATAGAACACATGGGCGCATCCAAGAATAGTATCAAAAACAAGGTGTTGCCCAACCTTGTCCTATAGTGAACAGGTAGTTGAACACCTACTCTGTCCTGAGGCCACCAAGCAGCTGCTTGGCCAATACTTTATTTATGCCCTACCCTGACCTCTCTTAGTTCACACTAGTGTAATATCCTGCCTGCTTGCCACTCCCCGTACCTCTTCAAAGCAAATCTAGGCCAGATAAGCTAAAGGCTATCAAAAAACATGACATGACACAAGAGAAGTATCTTAGGGACTTAGGGTCGCCAGATTTGGCAAATAAAAATGCAAAATGCCCAATTAAATCTGAAATTCAGACAAACAACAAATAATTTGTTTAGTATAATATGTTTCATGCAATATTTAGGACATACTTATACTAAAAACTTATCCATTGTTTATCTGAAATTCAACTTTAACTGCACATCCGTATTTCATCTGACAATCCTACTGAGGGGAGACATCTGTTGTTGACTACCCATTATCTATTCCCATTTCATTTCCAAATATAATCCAAATTTCCTGGAAAACACCTTCCTTCATTTTCAGCCTTGTAGGGTGTCAGGTGGGGTAGTCAGCCCTGAATTTATGCTGAGCAATGAAATGCAATGAGCAAAAAAATGCCAAGTTTTGGAGGGAAAAACTATTCTTTATTCTCCTAGGGATGAGGAAGCTTGAAACAAAGGAAAGCATGACAGCTGCCTCAAACCAAGCCCTTCCCTACCCCCACTTTGAATGCCAGAGAAGCGAGGAAGGAGGGAGAGGTGGTGACAGGGGTAGCGGAAGAGAGTACACTATGGTTACAGCAGGGACCCCCAAATCAAACTGGTCAAAATTTGCACGAAATGAACCAGAGACATCCATGCTATGTGGCCCATACACAGAGTTTGTTATCCGTTGATAAGATTTACAAAGCTCTTGGGGCACTTGGGTGGCCCAGTTGGTTGAGTGTCCAACTTCAGTTCAGGTCATGATTTCACAGTTCATAGGTTCGAGCCCCAGGAGCCCCAGGTCAGGCTTTGCACTGACAGCGCAGAGCCTGGGTAGGATTCTGTCTCCCTCTGTCTCTGCCCCTCCCCCACTCACGTTTTCTCTCTCTCTCTCTCTCTCTCTCTCTCTCTCTCTGTACTTTTGAGAGAGAGAGAGCGCGAGTGTGAGTGGGGGAGGGGCAGGGACAGAGGGAGACACAGAATCTGAAGAAGGCTCCAGACTCTGAGCTGTCAGCACAGAGCCCAGCGTGGGGCTCAAACCCATGAACCAGGATATCGGATCCGAGCCAAAGTCAGACACTTAACTGACTGAGCCACCCAGGCACCCCTAAATAAATATTTTTTTTAAAAAAAAGATTTACAAAACTCTCTAAGGTGGGTCTTTCCCCTTTCTTCCTACAGTGCAGGCCATGAGGATTTTTTTTTTTTTTTTTTTAAAGAACGTATTGGGGCGCCTGGGTGGCGCAGTCGGTTAAGCGTCCGACTTCAGCCAGGTCACGATCTCGCGGTCCGTGAGTTCGAGCCCCGCGACGGGCTCTGGGCTGCTGGCTCAGAGCCTGGAGCCTGTTTCCGATTCTGTGTCTCCCTCTCTCTCTGCCCCTCCCCCGTTCATGCTCTGTCTCTCTCTGTCCCAAAAATAAATAAATAAACGTTGAAAAAATAAATTAAAAAAAAAAAATAAAGAACGTATTATTTTGAAAAAAAATCCTAAAGGCACAAAAACTTCCCACTATTAAGCTAATTTGGACACTCTGCTTTGTAACAGGGAAGCTAAAATGAAGAAACACTATTTTAACAAATAGCACCCACTTTAATCAAATTTTGATTCCTGGTATTGCCCATTGCTTTGTATGATAGGCTAATTCTCCCTGCACCCCGCCCCCCACCAGGGAGTCTCTTTTCCATATGATGGAGTGTATGTGTCCCTACCAACAGGAAATACACATGAGCTTTTGGAAGTTGGGAAAAATGATTACCGAGACCAATTAGCACAAGGAAAACTGTTAATCTGATGATACTCACAGATCATTCTTCTAGCAGTAATATCCACCAAATATTTTAAGGAAAGATTAAAAGAAAAACATTCTCCCTTAATTGTGCAGAAGGTTTAAAAAAAAAAAAAAGCCTTCCAATTACCACAGCATTTTCAAGTCTGAAATCTTAGGAAGGCCTTCACCTCTTTATTTAAATAACTCATGCTGTTTATAAGAAACAATTTCACTCCTCTCTCAATCAAACTAAAATATTTGTCTTTGATCATACAGCAGAGTTCCTCCGGCTCACAAAAGTACTTATTTGTACTTCACACCTATGTATTTAGGACATTTACATCCTTACAGAGAAGGACCTCAAAGATCATCTAAAATCAAGTTTAATATTTCTTAGGTTAGGAACCTGCTAAAACCAAGCTAACCCCCACCAAGACTCGACTATGGCCTCGAAAGCCTCTTCCCAATGCACCCTGAGGTTTCCCCAACATCACTTCTGTGCTTGGTCATTGCCGAATCTGAAGAAAACAGGGTCTCTCTACTGTTTTCCAAATATCAGTAACTTGTTGTCCAGCCTCTTGGTGAGGTCTGAAACAAAGCTAGAAGATATCTTTCCCTGCACAAAAATCTTGGAGAGGTACCTTTTGTTTTAGACAAAAGACTGATCTTAAATAATGCATTAAAAGTTCCTATAAGTTTTAAATAGGGCAACAACACATAACAGAATAATTTAAAAAATAAACTTTTCAAGTCAGCTAACTCATCTACCCTGCAATACTTGGTTATGAGAATATATAAAAACACAAAAAGTATATACACAAGCACATAGGAAAATACAAGAAGTTAGAATGATGAGATTATCCACAAGTTTTTCTTTCTTGTTTAAAAAAATTACCAGGGCACCTGGGTGGCTTAGTCAGTTGAGCATCCAACTCTTTATTTTGGCTAAGGTCATGATCTCACGGTTCATGAGATCGAGCCCCGAGTTAGGCTCTGCACTGAGTGTAGAACCTGTTTTGAGATTCTCTTTCTCTCTCCCCCTCTGCCCCTCTCCCCAACTCGTGCACCCTCTCTCTCTCAAAAATAAGAAAATTAAAAAATTAAAATTTCCAGTTATCATTATCTTTTAGCAAAAGTAATTATTCTAACACTTAAGTGAGCCATACTCATAAGAGGTAGTCACAAAATAACTTGTGTAAAATGCAAGTCTTTAATTTTGCTTCTGCCTCAGTTCTAGCAATGAACAGAAAGAGAGAACAGGTTTTCTATACAGGACAAAAGAAAATCAGCAACTTTTCTCAGACCCATAGCCTAATCACAACCTAACACAAATATCTAAAATTTTCAGAGGTCATTTACTGTCTCCACACTCACTTCTGGCCATCTCACAAACAGGATTAGGGACAGGTGATGAGAATTTCTTCGTGCACCTCCTCCTCTAGACCAGCTCAAGCCAGCTCAACTCACTGTATTGTCCAGGCAGCCATGAGCCATAAATGCAGGGCCAAGACTTGTGGCTTCCTGTGAAGTCCCAGTCATGTGCCCAAGCTCCTCACCCTGGTAAACAGCAGGAATCTGCATGTAAGTCAGGGCATCACAGCCCTAAGATGGATAGGGAACAGTCATGATGCTTCAGGTAATGAAAAGAGCTAGTAACCCAGATGTTTCCTTTTCCAAGGTCCACAGGCCCTGAAGTCACCCAGGAATAATGTCCCTTTTTTTCTCTCTTTTTTTTTTATAACACAGTTTGTATCTTTTTGCTCTAAATTTTCTTTACTCATTCCTTCCTTGTTTCTAAGCTCTACTCAACTCTGAAAAACAGTCACAATCTAATGATGGAAAGGTCAGACTTAATGGAAAAAAGGGGCGTCAGTCCCCCAGCAACAAGTATTCTTTTGTCAAAATCTCCCACACAAAATGGGGTCATCGTGTCAGCCTGGAAATGCCAACCTGTTCACAGTTGCTGCGCACAGTTCAGACTAGTGCAGAGGATGCCAGGCAAGACCTGTCCCCAGGCACCTGGGGACAGAACAGAAGAGGGGAGTGAAGAGTCAGATATCCCTACAGTCAGTTTTCTCTACATCCCACCAAACTCACAGGGGCAGAAGCTGAGTTTGCACGAGGAAAAGGACTTACTTTCCAAATTCCCTCAAGAGACGTGCTGTTGTAGGGGCGCCTGGGTGGCGCCGTCGGTTAAGCGTCCGACTTCAGCCAGGTCACGATCTCGAGGTCCGTGAGTTCGAGCCCCGCGTCAGGCTCTGGGCTGATGGCTCAGAGCCTGGAGCCTGTTTCCGATTCTGTGTCTCCCTCTCTCTCTGCCCCTCCCCCATTCATGCTGTCTCTCTCTGTCTTAAAAATAAATAAACGTTGAAAAAAAAATTTAAAAAAAAAGGGACGTGCTGTTGTAAATGTAAGAATTGTATATTTCTAGGGGCGCCTGGGTGGCTCAGTCGGTTAAGTGTCTGACTTCAGCTCAGGTCATGATCTCACAGTTTGTGAGTTCCAGCCCCGCATCAGGCTCTGTGCTGACAGCTCAGATTCTGGAGCCTGCTTCAGATTCTTTGTCTCCCTCTCTTTCTGCCCCTCCCCCACTCGTGCTCGCTCTCTCTCTCTCTTAAAAATAAAAACATTTTTTAAAAATTTTTAAAAATTGTGTATTTCTAAAACCTATTTATTTAAAACAATAAAAAATATATTTGTGATTCTGGGTGTGGTGGCAGGCCTTGCCTAATATCCAGAATTATAGGACTCCCTGATTCTTAATAACCACAACTAGCCCAATTGGTGATATTATTATGAACACCACCCTCCAAGTAAAGTCTGGATCATATCAACATTTTATCCCTTCTTCACCCAGTTACCAAAAAAGGCGTTTTCAGTCTTCACGTACAAACTCCAAATATATGAGCCAACAGATGTTTAAAAACCATAAACACAGCTACATCCTGAGACAACAACCTTCAGGTAAAGCCTATGAAGGAAGCACTCCATCTTCTTTACCTAACCCCACAAGAGTGAAATTCACTCCCTCTGTATCTTCTTCTCAAAGAAGGTCTCACCCCCTAGTTACTCTTCTCAAATGACCTGATGAAATAGTGAGCAGAGCACACATCTAGACCCAGGAGCAAAAAAGCTCATTAACACATGCAAGGGGAGACCCTTAATTGCTCCAACAAGATTAAGCAGGTCCATCCTGGCCACTGCAACTGGGGTGATGGCCCTGGGCTCTGTGCTTGGCAGGGAGGCCGAGAGGCACTGCACCTTACTGAAACTGGCAACTTTAAGCACTTACTTTTTATAGCTTTTATTTTTACCTATTTACTTATTTATTTTTATAGTCATAATGATGTCCCTCTGTACTGGTTGAGTTGCCCTAGGCTCCACACCCTTTCTAGCGTGACCTTGACTCTAAGGAAGCAGGCAAGATAGTTTCCATTTTACACACGAGGAAACTGGAGCTGGCTGAAATTATGCAAGCTCATTAAGTGGCAGAGCAGTGATTCAAGCCAGAACGTCTGACTACAAAGCTCACGAGTACTCCCTATGACAGCTCCCTGCCACTGATGACCAAGTATCTACCCACCTGTCCGTCCATACTGCGCAAACACAGCCATCAGACCCAGATTTCTACTTTTTAAGCAGAAGGGGAAGGCTGCAGTTGGCAGCTGTAGAAACCACTACAGGGAAGGCCATTTTCCCCCTGAAAAATAAGTGTAACCAGCCAAAGAGTGGAAACAACCGAAATGTTCATTAACTGATGAACAGATAAACAAAATGTAGTATACACATACAATGAACTATTAGCCTTAAAAAGGAATGGAGTACAGATAGATGCTACAACATGGATAAACCTTGAAAACACTATGTCAGGTAAAAGAAATTAGTCATAAATGACCACATAATATATGATCCCATTTATATGAAATATCAAGGAGACAAACCTATAAAGACATAAACTAGATCAGTGGCTGCTTAAGGCTGGGGAGGATAAGGGCACACATGTGTACATGCGTGTGTGTGTGTACGTGTGGGTGGGGGGGTGTTAGCTAATAGCTATCTCGCTAATAAAGGGATTCTCTTTGTGGTGATGAGAATGTTCTAAAACTGACTGTGGTTATGACTGCACAAACCCATGGATATTCTAAAAACCACTGACTTGTATATTCTAAATGGATGAAATGTATAGTATGTAACATATCTCAACAAAGCTATGAAAAGTGAGAGTAACTGGTTAAGCAAATTAAGAGAATCTTTAGCTATTATCTCCTTCAAGTTCCTCTTTTACAAGGAAACCTAGCAGTGAGCACAATATTAGGGTCTAAATCAGTGTCCCAATGTGCTCTGCTTCCCAGTCCCATTATTCACTGTCCCCCAGGTGCTGGGTTCAGTACTAGGCCAGGTATGTTGGGAGACCTTCATCCCCGCCCCCTAAGAGCTCTAATGTGGTTGGGCCTTTTCAAGCCTGAAACAACGAAGTTATAGCCAACAGCTTATCGGCAGCACTGCGTTCAGAAGAGGTGAAGACCACAGACGCTGAGTAGTCAGGCAGGATGTGAGGCCTGAGATGAGCCTTCAGGGTGGAATGAACTGGATGGAGGGCTGGAGAAGAGATGTGAAGGCACTCCAAGAAAGTGAGACAGGAGCGGCCAAGCAAGCATTCAGCTTATACCAAGTCTCTCAGACGAGGTTTGAGTAACATTACAGTCTCACTAGTAGGAAAATGGATACATAAGCAGGAGATCAGCCTCGCCAGGACAGGACGGCAGGGAGCGTTCTGAAGTGATAGGATGAACACCGTCTTTACAGAAGACAAGCCTGGCCACGGTGTGCAAGGGACTGAGGTCAGAGGGCCAGTGTGTTGTAATCCGCAAATGAGGCATCAAGACACACACTAGGGTAAGGGTAATAGCAACGGAGAGGAAGGAAGGGAGACAAAAAGGTGAAAAACAACAAACCCCAACCATGTCAAGACCTGTGGAAGAGAAAAGAGGGTCAGCCAGGACGCTGACTCTGGGCCCAGACTGCCTGCATTTATCCTCTCTAGCTGTGCCCGGTCAAGTTACTTAAGTGCTCTGTGCCTCAGTTTCCTGGGTAAAGTGGGAATAAAAATAGTTTACTTCTGTCAAACAGTTGTTGGGAGAATTAAATGTGGACAAGTACTTAGAGCAATGCCTGGGACTGAGTAAGTGCTATGTCTGGGTTTATTAAAGACATGTAAATGCATGTGAATAAAGACCTGTAAATGCATTCTATAACCCAGCTTCTGAAGACAACAGCAACGAGGAAAAACTTCATTATCTCCCATTAAACTTCCATTTTCACTCACTTTCCCCCATTTATTCATCGCTAGGTTCTAAGTTCTAGCAAGAATAAAACATGCTCCTTGCCCCTGAGGGTGGGCCTCCAGGGAGAAACAGGCCAGAAAACAGAACAATGACTATCCTCTGCCAAAATGCATGCCTAATAAATGGTTGAACAAACATACTTGGTGGGCAGCCAAAAAAGCAAGCGAAAGACCCCGGACCAGGCAGGCTAGTGTTCAGCAGGCAGGCCAGCGATTCTGCTGTTAAAAAGCAGCCGGTGCCCTGAGGTAATGCTCGGCTGCCATTCACCCTTCACCGGAGGCTGCCTCAGACTGGAGAACCACCCAGGAGGCTCTTCCCCGCCCTGTGGACCACGGTGAGCGCCTGGCCCCAGTATCTCCTCACCATGTTTGTCTCCTCACAATTTCAATGAAAGACTCTAAGGCCATAGCTGGAATTGACAATGCTGGCCAGAAAGCTCTGGGCAGAGTGTAATGACTACAGAGAGGAGGGGTTCGTGCCTTCTCTACATGGGAGGGAGAAACACATTTTGTGATCTTGACTAAAGAGGTGCTCAGATTCAGAACAGGGCTCCGCAACACCCTCAACGGCAGGTGGTTGTGATAATGTGGGCGTGTCTCCCCAATCCAACCCCCTCTCGTGCACACTCACAAGCTGGGGATATGTTGCCTATATCTGAAAGATGTTTAAACTATTATACAAATGCGATGTGTTTTTAGTAACTGGACCTGAGTCTCCTATCTTTAGAGAATTACTAAAAAAAAATCTCCCTTCATAAATGATAAAAAATTCAAATGAAGTAAGAATTCAGTTTATACTAGATCTTTTAAATTGGGTGTAAACAACATCAGAGTCCCCTTATCAGAATGGGTAAATAAACTAAAGTATACACGTATGATGGGATAGATCTGTGGCCACTGTTATGGAAAAACATTTTAAGTAGGAAAAAAAAATGAATGTTAAAGTGCAACATGTAAAAAAAATATGTGCACTGCAGGTTCGTATATGCACAGGTATGTATGTCTGAAGGACAGACCATGAACTGAGAAAGGGACTCACACTTGGGGGGGCGGGGATCAAGCAGGACAGCAAGTAGAGAGTAAGACACACTGTCACTTTGGCTGAATTTCTCAAAACAAGAATGTGTTTATGTATAATTTGGATGATTTTTTAAAAGAAGAAATGGGGGGAAAAAAACCCACAGACACTCTTGCAGGTAAATATACAATCATCTATGAATACAGTAAACCTGGTTTATAATTATATATTCTTCTTCCCTTTATTATGGTCAGAAGGGGGCTCTTTTTCCACTCTTCAGAGATCTGAAAAGACAATACTATTAAATCCTGGTTCTGTGTAACCTTAAGGAGCATGTAAAGAATAAGAGATCCTAAGCTGAAACTTAAAATAAAGATATTTATAATGGATCTATGAGTTAGAATGTGACGTTCCCAAGAGAATCATTTCTTCTGCGTTTATCTGGCTAAACTTCCTTTCAAGTTTGTTTGTGGATGATGGCGATACCACTGGGAATGAACTTGAGGCTGTGTTTAAATAATTGCAACTAACTAGCTCCTCTGACATGTCTGCATTCACTATTGACACAGTTAATCTGCTTAATTACGGTTTTGTTGATATCTCAGATTCCCCTATTTACTTTGCATCCTGAAAAGTCCTTTGAAACCTAAACAATCTACTACCTCTCCAGCTCAGTTTGGAAAGGTTACAATCTTACCATTATTTAAGGGGAGGGGTGTACTTCCAGCATTGAGTGGAATGTGGAAATAATCTGGGAATAGATAAATATACTGAATTATTCTCAGCAACTTTTGCTCTCTTGGATCATCATTGTTCAGTCTGAGGAAGTGATTTCTTAGAACTTAGAGTAAGAATGACAATTAAATACAGAGAATAAAATACATCCCAAAGTGTAATATACTTTATGTGTACTCACTATGGTGAGCACAGTATGTTCTCGATAAATATTAATTGGTTTATTGCATTGGAAAGAAGTGCTAGATGATTTAAATAATAGAGAAATAAAAAGCATTCTTTTCTTTCGACAAATATTATCTGAACTCATATTATGTGTGCCATGCATTGGCCTGGGTATTGGAGAGTTACAGGCCAGGTAAGCTTCGGTTTTTGTCCTTAAGAGTTTATAGTATAAAGAACGAAAATAAAGCGTAAGCACTTTCCATTGGGGCATAAGATCAAGAGTTGTCTATTACTGCTAACACTCAAATTCAAATCAAACTTGTCCTATTAAATCTAATCCAAAAATATCCATTTCTGTTTCTGACCACCCAGTAACATTCTGATTATTTCAAGAGCACGTTCAACATCAGCACTGATCTCAACAAACATTCCCTGGTACCAACATGTGCTGGGCATGAAGGAGAATACAACACCAGGTCCATGTTGTAAGAGCTGACATGTTAGGGAAATCAAATAAATCCATGTATTCAACAACAAGCCTTACACAACATGTTAATGGACAGTAGAAAAGATCAATTGCCAAATTACCCATACAGATCAAATTACTCTGGGGATCTGGAGTAGGAGGTGATCCCTTCTAGCTCCTTGGTCCAATGGGTGTTGGAGAGGAGATGGGGTTGGCTGACTGTTAACAGAGCAAGAGAGGGAAGGCATTCTAGGACGGTGAGAAAAATGACACACTACTCTTCATCAGCAGGTCCAAAGACAAGCCACTCTGTATGAAATGTGCAGAGGCCATGAACTTAAAATAGAAAACTGGAGAGAGAAGCTCCCTTCAGGCCCGTCTATTAACATATTCCAAAAAAATCACTGCACAATGACAGAAACATATGTCTTGAGATGAAGGTGACCACCTGGAAAGGGATACAAGCCACAAGTAGAGTGCAGTCTAATTCCTTGACATTTGTATTTTTAAAGAGTTCAGATGAAGGGCAATGGCATTAGCATAATACTGGCTGTGGACTTTGGCTTTTTAACAAACGTCAAAAATGAGTTTCTCTTTTCTCTGTGTGTGTTTCCCTCACTCTCTTGGCTCATTTCTCTTTTCTCTTCCTTTATTTTTCTCTCTCCACCCTTTTCTGTGTAAATTAAAAAAAAAAAAAAGAAAAAAGAAAAAATCAATGCCACAAGTCTGTACGTTTAAATTCAGCCCACATGACATTTCCTTCGAGTTTAATTGCTTCCATACAATTTATATCCGCTAGTCACGCTAGACCCCAGAGTATTAAACATGCTCTTGTACAAAGAAGCTCTTGTCCTATAATAACCCCATAATCAAAGTGCGGGAATTATGGGTAAGGCCCAGCCGGATGATGGGTGAAACAAACAGGTTTTTAAATTCACCCAAAGCAGGCTTTGGGCAGGAAACAAATCAAAGCTAGCCACTCCAGCATCAGGCTTGAGAGCAGAAACCCCAGAGCACTGGCTCAAACAAAGATCTGGGCATCTCTTGCACGTTCACAGTATCTAAATGAAGTCAGATACTTTATCTTTGGGCCACTATCAAGAGCCACCACACAATGCCACCCAAGGACACCTGGTTACATTCTCTCTGCTTTCAAGTCAGCCCATCCCAAAAAGTTCCATTGGCGGTCTCCAAAGGCTGCTCTTTCAAATATCTTTAAATGAACAAATCATTCTTCTTTGTTATTCCGAGTAGACTAAAATGACCTCTTCCATCTCCCTATAAACGAGTCAGGCAGTATAGCAAAGGACACCTACAAACATCTCAAAGTCTCTTATAAACCCTTATCTTTCCGGACACTTGTTCAACCTATCCCATTATCTTCCCCTCCTTAAACAAAACATTTCCCCAAAGTTCACCTTTGAAAGTTTACCACTGTACAGAGGCATTAACAGGACTCCTTGGATCTCCCTTACTCACCTAACCCACTTTGCACAGGAATTGTGCCTACTTTTCTTACAAAATCCCTTTAAGCAACATTGTTGGCCCTCCTACTTGTATTCAGATAAGTGCCTCTCCACCAGGATCAGAATTTTTTAAAAAACAACAATTTTTAATTCCATGCAATCTCTCCTCATGTTCAAAATCCATTCAGAGCAAGAGCAAAACAATCTGAATTACTTATGAGATCCACACACTCACATATCAAAGGATTTATTAAACGTTTCTATAGTTTACCCCTTCGCCTATGTTTCCTTGTTGATTTTCTTTATTTTTAAATTTTTTTTAACGTTTATTTTTGAGAAAGAAACAAGAGCAAGCGGGGGAGGGGCAGAGAGAGAGGGAGACAGAATCTAAAGCGGGCTCCAGGCTCTGAGCTGTCAGCACAGAGCCCTACGCGGGACTCGAACTCACAGACCGTGAGATCATGACCTGAGCCAAAAATCACTCAACTGAGCCACCCAGGTGCTCCCTCCTTGTTGATTTTCACAGACCAATGATTTTATCTATGAATAAAGGTTAGAACCAATACAGTTTGGGTGGGATATGTTATTCTAGCCTTAGAAACCGACAGATGAAAACATTTTGCTTATTGCCAATGAACTAGTTTTGACCTATTATAATAAAAAAAAAATCGATTCTATCACTAAAACACAATGCCATTCGACGTTTATCTTTTGCACGCTACACATGTGTATTATTTATTGTAGTAGTCTAGTTCTGGACATATTCAGACCCATAATCTCTTTATGTATCAAGTCACTATACAAATCACAGAAAAATCAGATTTTTAAAACATTCATTTAGAAGCGCATACTTACATTTTGGAAAGGAAACCTTATATTTTAATGGTATGAGATATTTATTATGCAATGTCCTTTTATCTTGTTCCACAATATGACTTTTTTGTTCTACACTTGGCAGACTTCACTCTCACTGTACAAAACAGACATTGTTTTAAAAACCCATTTGTAATACGTGTCAGTACGTATGATCTTTCACTTCAGCTGAAGCAACCCCGTGGCATCAGTTTACACCTCCATGCTCACTTGGAAGTTTATAATACTCTTTTTCAACAGCTCTGGAAACTAGACTCCAAAGAGATACATACCAATCAACCAGGATGTTTACCAGGGCCCGGAAGGACCTTGCAGAACGCTTATTAAAAACTTGTTACTGATGCTTTGCTTTAAAGGCAGTATATAAGGACAAAACACTTTCGTTAGCCACACCAGGGGCCCCCTTATCCACACACAAGGTGAGCCGGACATTCCAAGGCATGTGCAACTGGGAAATGCGTGTCCTGTAATGGTTTTCAAATAATTAACTAGGGCTGGCCAACTATTAGGTTAAATGAAAAAAGCACTGTGGCAAAACATGACTCACTTCACCACGGCTAATAATTTAAAAAGGCTGTGCTGGACCATCCCCTGAGCTGCTCACCTGACAAAGTTTCAGGCAAACGTTTCAGCAATTCTGGATCTAACCTTTAAAATCGTTTCTTGAATGTTGACACTCCAAATTATCCATAATTATTGACCCTACCATCTAATCTGATCCTACTGTTAAATATCTGTTAATGATCACTGACTGCTCAATAGTTATTAAAATGTAAGCAACAGACAAATACAGAGAACAATGGATCCACTGTCTACCATATGGGTTAGGGCCTGTGGACCTTCACCGAGAACTCCGCTTTCCAAAGCCCAAAGCACAGCCCTTGCTATCTTAACACTTACAGAAATGCAACATCAATAAACTCAAGTTTAACTTTTTCATACTACAGATACCTAAACTTTTTTAAAAGCCAAAGTAAAAAAGCAATTATATGTGTAAAATACACTAGGGTGCAGCTTAACCTTTAAGTAGCTCATCCTTTCTCCGTTCCTGCGTTTCCTTCCTTCAAGTTTTTCCACAATATCTATTTATAGTTGGATTTGATGTTGAAATGCACAAAAAGACAAGTACATGTTGAATGACATAATTACTTAAGAATTCGTATTTGCCAAGAGTTCTATTTGCATAGGCTAATATTTCACACAGTACATAAAGACCCATAAAAGTAGAAACAGTTGCACTAGAGAATGTGTCCTCAGAAAACAGAAGTACTTTTATAAGCAACACTGAAGTTCACTGCTTCTTTTATGATTCTTAATCCCACCTACTAACTTCACGTGTTTATACAAATCCCAAACCAGTAACAAGGCTACCAGGTGCTCCCAAATTAGCAAAATGCAGCAGAATATAACCAAACCCAAACTGCAACTCAAACCAGTCTGATATAATCAAACATGTTCCATTTACCTTATATTGTGACAGGCCTCGGACATTTACCTGCATCAGATTTGGAATCCCCTTTGCCACGTATCAGAATCAATTCCCGCAAGTGGAGAAATAAAGATAGGAAAGATAAACGTTTATCTGAAACAACAGGTACATAATATTCTGAACCATAAATTTTTAACTGATACTCACCAAACATAATCTGCTATTTTTATGGTTGCAATTAAGTATGACACATCCCAGCAATAACAGTCCTATGCACTACAAACTGCGACAAAGGCTTTACCACAGTCAGGATCGAAGACTAATTTTCCTCGTGGCAAGTGATTATCATATCAGTTAGAGTCATATTTTTACCCAAGTCTTTGAACTTATCTCGGTTAGTTATGTAACACTGATTTCTAACCTTGTTTTAACAGGCTGTTTGAATAAGCAAATGTGTGGTCTTCCCATATAGCACAGGATCTGTACAGTGAGAGAAACATGCTCCTTAGCAGGGACACTGTAAGAGTCCTGTAGAGTTTATGGGAATTTGTGGGATGCCCCTTACCTAATTGAGATGCTTGTTTTCTTCATTTTTCCCTCTTCAAAAACTAGACTATAGAGTTAGTACCCCAGGCCCCATCCCTTGCCCTACCCTGGGGAAAGAAAGAAGCCTCGGTGGAAAAACCATTCACTGAACATCTTTCAGTTCTCGTCTTCCTAGATGCCTAAGAAACATGACACAGAATTAATCGTTCCTTTTTCTTGAAAGATAATTTCTTCCCTGGATTTTCTGCACTATTTTCTGCATTTCTGCCAACCTCTCTGGCTGGCTGTCTTTGTACCGAGTCAACCTGGACTTTTCTTCTCACCTGTTCAATCTGTAACCTCTCTTGGAGGGATCTCATCCACACCTAGATTAGAATAATTATATAAAAACTGTAAGTATATAATACATAATATAATTAGAGAGAGAGAGAGAGAGAGGTCTGAAAATACACATGTATCTCCCTTGGATATCTTAAATTCACCTCAAACTCAAGATTTTAACATTTTCCTCAGCCTCTTCTGAACTTACGGACTGCTTGTTACAATAAGGGCACCTCCATTCATGCCATGGACAGCCAGCAACCTGCAAATCTTCCTTCTTGCCTCTTTTCCTCGCTACCTTTATTTAATCCAACACCAAAGCCTGTCAAATTACCTCCTTAATATCCCTTACACGATTTCACTATCGCTCAAATGAGGCCACTTCTTCCCTTTGCTAGAACCACCAGAGCAACTTCCCAGTGACTAAATCACTTGTATGAGTACCTTCATTCTAGAGTGGAAGACTATTCAAGTCACTGCTCCTGAACTCTCAAACTGCAGTCAGAATGTCTACCCCCATTTCATCCCAGTAGGGCCCACAGCAGAAAGCGTTTGAAAACCTGATCGGTTTTGGAGCACCAAGGACACCGACTTCCAGAACCACACAAAGCTAAATCCCAGGCTCTGAACCACAGCAACCCCAAGCCTTTCACCCTGAGACCTCTCCATCAGGCATTACATCTAGTTCTCCATAATTTAATCCATATCTACACTCAGTCCCGAGGTTACATAAGGGTCGACAAGGAACAAGAAGCACCTAAGCTGTGCTTCCCCAAAACAACCAACCGCTGCCATTGTAAATGAAGTTGTGTCAGGCATAATAAAATCCTTGGAAGACGCACACGCAATTGTGAATACTGGTCACAGCTGAAGAGTAAAACCAGTGGTTGTACTTTTACTTTTCACTTTATAGCCTTCAGTTCTGCTTAATACTATTGCTTTGGGAAAAAGCCAGCTTTTAAAAATAAACCTAAAAGAAAAATCAAGTCCGTAAGAATTATGTCTGTTCATTTTAATTACGTTTATCGTTTGCTCGCATTTTCTTTTTGATGGGTTATATCAATTGCTTCTTCAAACCCTGAACTCTAGGCCACAAAATGCTTTTCATGGACAAACTGTTGAGAAAGACAAATATTCAGTATCTTACTGTTTGCAGAAAAGCCACCACAAAGCAATACATATTCTTACTAAATAATCCAGCACATGTATTCCTCTCATCACCACGTTTTGTACTGGGTCCGTAGCTCACAACGCTTGCAGGTAGAGTAGTCACAAGAAAGAGCAGGATTTGGGTTTACCTACAGTGTTCAGAACTGAAGTATATACCAAAGCGTATTTTTAAAACAATGAGCATAGGGGCCACAAAGACATAAAATATATTATGTACTAGAAAATAGATGGTATACATCCTTTCTGCCACAGAATTTGTCTTCATATTAAGACTCAATATTCAGGGGCACCTGGGTGGCTCAGTCCATTGAGTGTCTGACTTTGGATCGGGTCATAATGTCATGGTTCACAGGTTCGAGCCCCATGTCGGGCTCTGTGCTGACAGCTCAGAGCCTGGAGCCTGCTTCAGATTCTTTGTCTCCGTCTCTCTCTGCTCTCATTCGTGCTGTCTCTCTCTCTCAAAAATAAACATTAAAAAAGAAATGTTTTTTTAAAAAGTCTCGATATTCAATCTTAGATTGATTATTTTTGTTAAATTAACGAGAGGTATAATGAATTGACTATTTGGTTGATACATAAAAGGTAGTTCGTTTTAAGGATGGATGGAAAAATAAAATGATAAGTACATAAATGGATGGATGGATGAAGACAAAAAGGAAAAAATTAAAAGATGCGGATCAGCACCTTTCAAACGATCTGTGGAAAAAGATCAGTGTTTTTCTATTTTTAATCTGTCAAGACTAACTAGTATGTGGTCCTATTGTGAGCGCCTTGTGTATAGCTTGGGCCACATGTGACTCATCACACAAACTTGGCACACCCAAACTACTGCTGTTCCATTAGACAATCCCACTGATCACGTGCTCAGATATCACAGCAGTATCATTTTGTTATACAAGTTTCTAAACACTCTGGACTTCTGTATCTAGCCTGTCCTGGGCCAGTTACATACATCTGCACACGAGTGTTAGTTCCCCAACCACCCTTTGAGGAGCACAGATACTTGATCAGCCACTTCAGGCTGCCACGCCATTCATTCTGATTGGTTGGGCATCCATCTAACTGGCCAGTGCATCTGCCAGACCATGTATGTTCCTTGTATAAGAAGGGTGGGTGTAATGATTAATAGTTAGGATAGAGGATGATAGATCAATTAGATAACAGACAAGCTAAGTAGGTCATAAATTAGACAGGAGCCAGACTGCCACTCTTTGCATAAAGAGTATCTCTGGATGAAGTGTAAATAAACAATGGTTCTCTCTAAACCAGGGATCCGGGGAAGATCGGAAGAATTTATTTTTCCATTTTCATTCCTCCAGTAGTGTTTGGGCCTATATTATTTTTAAAATTAAAAAGAGAAAATCAGAAACAATCTAAATGTCCATCAATAAGGTATCAGTTAAAACAAATTGTACTACATCCGTACAATGGAATACTATGTGGTCCTTAAAGAAATAAAATAGAGTAACCATTTATGTACCGAAGAATAAATACCAAGATCTACCAAGTGAAAAAAGGTGCAGGTGAGTGTGTACAGTACATTACTATTTGCACCATACTGAAAATAGTCTAAGTGGACATATATATATATACACACATGCTTATACCCACATAGAGTTTCTCTGGAAAGACAAAAGAAACCGGTGCTCTAGAGAAGGGACCAGAGGACTGGGGGAGGGTGAGACTTCTCACAGTATATGTTTTGGTACTGAATGCCTTTTTTTTTTTTTTTTTTGGTACTGAATTCTTTATCATTTACATGTATCTATTACCTATTTCAAAACTTTTGTTTTAAAGAAGTCATCTGAAAACATTTACACATGATTCAGTGTAGTGACTCAGCATGAAAAGGCTCTCAGTAGGCTTTACTAAGAGTTTAGGAAGGATGTGCCTGAGAGGAAGGCCCCCAGCTGCTCCATCCAGGCATCCTCAGGGACCAGGGCCTAGCTGGGCTTCGGTGGGATAACTGTGCTACAAGAATCTCAATTTTCCTGTGCCCACTTGATCAGCCTCAGAGAAAGTGAGAAACTATCCAAAACCACAAGAGAGTATTCCAGGAGCAGCCAGACCCACAAGCTATTCAATTATAAGCAGAAATGGCAGATTCAGTGGGGGTGGGCCTGAGTCAAGGGTAGCCTCATAGCCTACTAACTTGGAAAGCAAAGATCACACACTACTGTGGCACAGCACAAACTAAATTGAGTAGATGGCTGATGGATACGTCTATGGATGGTCAGAGGAACGGATGAACTGTAATGAAAGGCTCTACTGACTCTTTTAAATCAGTATAAAATCCTTAGTTCCTCAAACAACTGGGAAGATCTCAACATAGGAGATAATGGTGGGGTCTTATGCTACATTTAGATAAAGCTAGGATTCGAGTATCTCAAAATTAGGGGATGAGAAAATTGACATTTACTAGCAAAAAGTCAATGTGCTCAATCTAGCTGAGTGAGGTTCCAAAGTCTCAATGGGATGTACAGTCATCCACCAACCATCACTTACCTTTCAATCCAAGTCAGGCCAGACTTTTCTTGGTCTAAAAACACACCCTTGGCATTTCTGCCCCTGAACTTCTCTTCCTACCTCCTCTTTCCTAGAAGGCCTCTTTGCTCACCTACCCACTTTCTTCCCATTTTTCAAGGCCCACTTATGTCCAACCACCTTTACAGCCTTCTCTGAACACGCTCTCTTCATTCATCTTCCTCTCCGCTGCATCGTAGTATGAGGAACTATGATTCTAAACTTTCGGTCCAAGGGGCACGGACAAGATGAAATTACACTCCTGAGCATGGTAGATTCCCATGAGGAATGCTAGTGTACAAGCTTGAAATGCAAATGGTCAGAAGAAAGCATTAAAGGATCCCCTCCTTATCAAGCACCCACCTATTTGATGGGCACTGTGCTCAAGTTATACAATGACAGGCAAGACAAATATCAATCCTGCCCTCACAGAGGTTATAGTGTAGTGAGAAAGAGAAACAATTAAACAGAAACATGGCAGTAGTTTTACGGCTAGAGAGACACAGGGCTATGGGAGAACAATAGCCAGAGGATCTAAACTAGTGTGTTGGGGAGGGCAGGCAGGGACACCTGGGTGGCTCAGTCAGTTAAGCCTTGGACTTGGGCTCAGGTCATGATCTCACGGTTCATGAGTTCAAGCCCTGCATTGGGCTCTCTGCTGTCAGCACAGAGCCCACTTTGGAACCTCTATCTCCCTCTCTCTGCCCCACCCCCATACACGTGTGTGTGTGTGTGTGTGTGTGTGTGTGTGTGTGTGTTCTCTCTCTCTCTCTCTCTCTCTCTCTCTCTCTCTCTCTCTCTCTCTCAAAAAGAAATAAACATTTAAACAAATAAACTAGCATGAAAGGCTGTGAGTCCGGGAAAAACCTCCTGCAGGAGTAGCATCGAAATTGATGCCTGAAGGTAGCATAGGAGTCAACCAGGCAAAAAGCAGGAAAATAATGTTCCAGGCACAGGTAATAGATGATGCCAAGTTCCTACAGCCAAAGGGAGGACAGCCAATGGGAGAACTAGGAGACGTTGAGCACGGCTGCAAGTTTCAGACCTGTAACCATAATAGAAACGATTGCCCTATTATGACACACCTCCCAAGAGCTTCCACCACACGGAGAGCAGCTGCTCAAGGCTCTATCCCCACATAGGTCAGGAGGCAGCTCTTTAGCCTGGTTTCGTCTGTGTTCTCCTTGTCTCCCCAGCTAGACTGTCAGCTGCCTGAGGTCAGAAAACGTGCCACATATTTCTCCCCTTACAGCATACCGCAAGGAGCTAACACACAACAGAAGTTCAGTGATTTTTCATTGTCGATGCTGAAAAACAGCCAAAGATCCTTTCAGTGGCATGAAGGAAATGTCTTTGGAGATGGCACCCCCACCGCCCTCTCTACTGGGAACAATAACAGTCATAAACTTTCAGCCGTGCTTACTATGCCAGCCACAGCATGAAGCACTTTACATATATTTCCCAACTGCACTTCATCCAATACTGCCAAGAAGTGAATATCATTTCTTCCTTTCGTATTTATCATCTGCTGTGCCAGGATGGAACATTAAATAAAAGCTAGAAGTTCAGGAAGGAGTGCATGCAAATAAAGAATAAGCTGAAGGAAATTTCGTGTGACCTAAGGATCTGCCATAATCCTACTTCTTATCCTGAGGCGATATGGAGAATTCTCAGTGAAGATTTTAGGAATTACTGTGTCAGTTCATCTCTAAAGAAAATAACCCAGGGGCGCCTGGCCAGCTCAGTGGGTTAAGCGGCCAACTTCAGCTCAGGTCATTATCTCACAGTCTGTGGGTTCCAGCCCCGCATTGGGTTCTGTGCTGATAGCTCAGAGCCTGGAGCCTGCTTTGGATTCTGTGTCTCCCTGTCTCTCTGCCCCTCCCTCGGCTCACGCTCTGTCTCCCTCTCTTTCTCTCTCTCTCTCAAAAATGAATAGACATTAAAAAAAATTTTTTTTAACAAAAAGAAAGAATATAACCCAAAACAAGAAAAACAAGCAGTTCTGAAGGAGCATCCATTTAGTAACATAAGCTCCAGACTTCAGTTACTGAGCCATGGCTAAGAGATTTCCCCACACCCTACCACACCTACCCAAATCTACGACTCCATCTTTTTTTTTTTTCTTTAAAGATTTTAGTTTTGGGGTGCCTGGGTGGCTCAGTCGGTTAAGCGGCCGACTTCAGCTCAGGTCATGATCTCACGGTCTGTGAGTTCGAGCCCCACGTCAGGCTCTGTGCTGACAGCTCAGAGCCTGGAGCCCATTTCAGATTCTGTGTCTCCCTCTCTCTCTGCCCCTCCCCTGCTCATGCTCTGTCTCTCTCTGTCTCAAAAATAAATAAACGTTAAAAAAAAAATGTAAAGATTTTATTTTTAAGTAATCTCTACATCCAACTTGAGGCTCAAACTCACAACCCTGAGATCAAGAGCTGCATGCTCCACTAAGCTAGCCAGGCACCTGGCTTCACACACTTCTCTGCTTTCATTCTCCTCCACCATTTTTATAACTCCCCCTCCCCAATTTAAAAAGAAATATGTAGGCCATTTAGGACATACAGAAAGGTAGAAAGTAAACAAGAAAAATCATCCATCATTCCAGAAAGGACCACTGTAAAATAAACATTTTGGTATCTATTCTCCTAGCGGACACACACACACATATCTTTGAAAGTAAAATCAGGATTATATTATCACAATGTACTGTATTTGTTGGTTTTCTTGTGTTATATCCCACTTGTCTGATATTTAGGACTTATTTCCAAGCATTAATAATTAATCATTAAATCAAGACATAAAAATGAAAATATAATACATATCCACAAAGCACACTGGAAAACAAAACACTGTAACTTGATTCAAATATGAAACTCTCAACTATGAAAATAATGAAAGTCACAAAAAAGGTTTCCCAGAGTATAGTCTGTAAAACATTCCTGAGCGGATGGCAGTAGATGATACTTGGAATAAAAATGTTCAAATCACATGAGTTTGTGAAATACTGACTTAAACAAAAACAAACTGGTTTTTCTGATAAGTGACTTTGGAGTCCTTAATGTACACTGTAAAATTCCAAGAGAGGGATAGAGCATGCGACATATCCCAAACTTATTGGTCCAGGAAATCCCATGTTCACAAAGCATCTGAATGGACTAGGGTTCCAAAGAACACACTTTGGAAAACACTCCTCTACTGATATTTCAATGCACTAAAACATGCACAGTCCCCCTCAGACCAGTGGAAGGGCCATCCTCTCAGAATCTGCCCTTCTTTAGTAAGCCAATTACTTCAGTCCTCAGCCTTCCAAACCACCTTTCAAAAAAAAAAAAAAAAAAAAAAATACATCCCTTGGCTTGGTTGATTCTTTTACTTCTATCACCCTTTCCTGTGGTTAGATACATCATTGAAGGAGGAAATGATATATAAGGCTGTAATTCCTACAAGTCTTTTTTTTTAATGTTTATTTATTTTTGAGAGAGAGAGAGTGTGGGAGGGAGGTTGTGGGGGGGGGGGGGGTGGTGAAGAGAGGAGATGCAGAATCTGAAGCAGGCTCCAGGCTCTGAGCTGTCAGCACAGAGCCTGACAGGGGGCTTGAACTCAGCAACCATGAGATCACGACCTGAACAGATGTTGGCCGCTTAACCGACTGAGCCACCCAGGCGCCCCTATAATTCCTACAAGTCTTAAGTCAACAGGTCAACAAACAAAAACTAAGACTCAGTACTGCCTCAAACCTCTACAGCAATTTCTCTCTCATCAATCTCTGCAATTATAAAGGCAATGAGAAGCAACCTGGGTTTTTTTTTTTCCTTGCAACTACTGTACTAACATTATTTAATGAACCCTTTTAACAAGCCCTTCAAGTGTACCTGGATCCAGACATCAATTAGGTCACCCGCCCTCCCTGTCACATCTCTGTTCCCTGTAAAGTGATATGCATTTAATAATGGTGGAAAACTTGATAAGAATAAAATATAAGCAGGCACTGTAGTTATATTATCCGTTGCTGGTTTGTTTTTCTCAACACCTCTCTCTCCAGCACCAAGAACTCCAAATTTGACCACCCAGACTGAGTTCAGAAACAAACTCTAATGCTCCATCCACCACTCTAGTTATCTGGTCACCAAGGACACCTAATTATAGGGTCTAATTACGGGCACCTAATTGGCATGAGGCATCATGGTGCAGGGGCATACAGGTTTTAGAATAACACAATTCTAATCCCATCCCTGCCACTCACCTGATATGTGACCCTGGGCCATTTACTCAACTTCACTGAGCCTCAGTTTCCTCAAAAACAAAATGAGGTAGTAATATGTACCTATTCACAGGGTCACTGTGAGGGTTAACAAAAAGTATATATGTGAAAGCACCTAGGATTATGAGAAAAAAGTTTCTACACACACGTTGTGAGTGTGCTCCACAGGGGATTCTGATGTTGTGTCTCTGGAAAGCACGGACTCAGCTCCCTGCCTTGTCTGGCACCGAGCGGGCCATCAAATGTCACTTACCTCCCCTCCTCTTCTCTCTCCACTTCTTGATCCCTCCCCCACTCACATCTCCCACCTTACACACAAAATGGCCCAAATGGTAGCCATGAGCCAGATTCCAAAAAAAATGAAAAGTAGACCTTTCTCAGAAGGGACTGGGTATCCTCCACCCAAGATGCTAAAGTAAAAGGGTACCCACGGTGGACATTCCCATTTAGGTTTCTTAACAGGAAAACTGACTCCGTCTTATTTTAAATTTACAAACTTGACTTGCAATTCCAGATCTAGGTTGTCGTCCACAGCCGTAACTATAACCAAGAGTCACAACCAGCTTAACCTATTGCCAAAGTTTCTGCATCTGATTTTGACCAGGTAGAGAGTGCATGTGTGTGGAGAGGAAATGGGAGGCAAGAACAAACTTGTCCTGAAAGCCTGCTAGATGCCAGACATTTCAAATATGTTATCTTATCTAGTCTTTCAATACCACGAAATAGGTATTACTATTACTAATAGGTATTTTACACACAAGGAAACTGAGGCAGCTGGCAATATTTTTTTAAGGACAAAAGGCCCTTCATGAAAACTACATTATACTGCCATCCAAAGGTAAACAGAAAAAAACAAGCCAGAGTCAGTTCTTTTTTTTTTTTTCTATAATTTTTTTTTAACATTTATTCAATTTTTTTTTTAATTTTTTTTTCAACGTTTATTTATTTTTGGGACAGAGAGAGACAGAGCATGAACAGGGGAGGGGCAGAGAGAGAGGGAGACACAGAATCGGAAACAGGCTCCAGGCTCTGAGCCATCAGCCCAGAGCCTGACGCGGGGCTCGAACTCACGGACTGTGAGATCGTGACCTGGCTGAAGTTGGACGCTTAACCGACTGCGCCACCCAGGCGCCCCACATTTATTCAATTTTTGAGAGACAGAGAGAGACAGCATGAGGGGCAGAGAGAGAGGGAGACAAACTGTGAGATCATGACCTGAGCCAAAGTCGGACACTTAACCGACTGAGACACCCAGGTGCCCCCAGAGTCAGTTCTTCTTTAAAAAAATAAATTTAGGGGCACACACACAGTTGGTGAGTTTGAGTCCCACATCAGGCTCTGTGGTGACAGCTCAGAGCCTGGAGCCTGCTTTAGACTCTGTGTCTCCCGCTCTTTCTGTCCCTCCCTGCTCATGCTCTGTCTCTTTCAAAAATAAAATTAAATTAAATTTTAAAAGAAAGGAAGAAAGAAAGAAAGAAAGAAAGAAGAAAAGAAAAGAAAAAAGAAAGAAAGAAAGAAAGAAAGAAAGAAAGAAAGAAAGAAAGAAAGAAAGAAATTTAAAACAAGTTGTTTTTTTTAAGTTTGCTTATTCATGTTGGGGGGCGGGGTGAGAGAGAGAATAACAAACAGGGATCACAATGTAAGCACAGAGCCTGACACGGGACTGGATCCCACGAAATGTGACAGTCGGGTGCTTAACTGACTAAGCAACCCGGGCACCCTTAAAACAAATTTTTAAATAAATATTTTTGATTAAAAAGGATTTGAGGGGCTCCTGGGTCTCAGTCGATTGAGCCTCCGACTTCAGCTCAGGTCATGATCTCACAGCTCGTGAGTTCGAGCCCCGCATCACACTCTGTGCTGACAGCTCAGAGCCTGGAGCCTGCTTCAGATTCTGTGTCTCCCTCTCTCTCTGCCCCTAACCCGCTCACAGTCTGTCTCTGTCTCTCTCAAAAATAAATAAACATTTAAAAAAAAAAAAAGGATTTGAAAATGTTACCTCCCACAAATATATATTTTTTTAATGTTTACTTGATTTTTTGAGAGAGAGAGACACAGAGTGTGAGCAGAAGAGGGTCAGAAAGAGAGCGAGACACAGAATCCGAAGCAGGCTCCAAGCTCTGAGCTGTTAGCGCAGTGCCTGATGCGGGGCTCGAATTCAGGAATGGTGAGATCAGACCTGAGCCCAAGTTGGACGCTTAACTGACTGAGCCACCCAGGCACCCCTAGTAAGTTACTCAAGCATGTACTCCAGCAAAATGAGGGCATAAACCAACAAAGAGGAGGACATGAGAAAAGGAAATACTACTTTCAGCCACAAAGAGAAGAAAAGAGAAGTCCCAAGATGACAGCTCTGTTGTAAGCCTAGAGAACAATCAGAATCCAGAATGGCACAGAAAGGTAAAAGAATCTGGGCATAAAAGCTTAGGGAAACAAGACTTGATAGAACTGATGGGATTTAGAACCTAAAAAATTTTGAGAGGCAAATAATATATAAGTATATAAAAAGGCAATTAGAACTACTTGAAAAAATGTTTAAGAAAGTCAAGGTCCAATGATGAAGAAACTAAAAGGTGATACAAATTTAAACAAGTGATGAAGAGTTTGATGAAAAGAAAGAATCCATTTGACCTTGGTGCTTCACATGTTCTCCTGTTCCTGGCCAGGAATCCTGACACCAGACCCAATGTAACAAGTCTAACATTTAATCTTAATATAAAAGGCATTTTAATTATATTTACAGAAATGTACTAATGTAAATGTCTCTAGATTTTCAACTTTAATAATAATTTATGAATAAAAAGGTCAATTTAAGAGCAAAGCACAAAACTTTTATTGATTATGGGTTCAGGGCTTTGGGCTATTGAGGTGTGATCACAAAAAGAGAATGGTAGAACAGGTATCCCCCCAAACCTTCTTGACTTACATAATGGGGAGTTAAGAAACACTGTCAAGGGGCGCCTGGGTGGCGCAATCGGTTAAGCGTCTGACTTCAGCCAGGTCACGATCTCGCGGGAGTTCGAGCCCCGCGTCAGGCTCTGGGCTGATGGCTCAGAGCCTGGAGCCTGTTTCCGATTCTGTGTCTCCCTCTCTCTCTGCCCCTCCCCCCTTCATGCTCTGTCTCTCTCTGTCCCAAAAATAAATAAACGTTGAAAAAAAAAAATTAAAAAAAAAAAAAAAAGAAACACTGTCAAAAATTGACAAAAAATAACAAAGGTGATCTAACAAACTAAAAACAATATAAATATCAAATTTAGGAGAGGAAAAAAATAGTTTAAGAAGCTAAATTCTCATTTGCAATCCGAAGTTAAAAGCTGATGATAAATCAAAAAAATTGTAGTAAAAGCACATCAGGGTTAAAGAGGTAACAATCTAAGAATTAAGTACAGAAACAGTTAAAAAAAAACAAAAACTAAAAGGCTCCTTCTGTGAGCCTTGAGGTGAAGGAAACCATTGTTTTTCAACAAAAGTCCTTCTGTACTATTGGATTTGTTACCAAGTGCATAGATCACTTTGACAAAAATAATTTTCTATGACACGTTTCAGAAAAGGCAAAACACTAAAATTATTACTAAAAATTGGGAGTGGCAGGCAAATGTTATAATTGAAATTGTATTTAAGAGCGAGGGTAAAATTTTTCCTATAGAATGTTATTCAAATAAAATTTTTCTGTAAGAAGGTAAGGTTCAACTGAAGCCAAATTTTTTTCTTCTTTGTAATCCTCTACTTTCCAGTTTATGTGTAATAAACATGTATCCCATTTATAACCAGAACTTTTTTTAATTTTTAATGTAATCAGTGGTCAAAGTCAGTGTGCCTGGTGGCTAAGAGCCCAACACCTACACCCCCAGGCCTGACTTATGAGCTTAGAAGACAGTGGGAACAGTGCAGCAATTTTCAGAGGCTGTGTGTTTTAACATCAACATCTCCACTTTTACATGTGGCCCTAAAGAAACAACACAGGAAAGGTGTGACGGCTCAGGGAAGGTCCCCTTTAAGAGATAACAGAAAGTCATTACATCATATACCTAGGAACAATCTTACCTAAGTAAATGACAAAAAGCTTTTTAAAGCTTCTTAAAGTCCAGGCTTTGTTTCCCATAAAGCTCATTGTTCAGCAGGGGAAGTGACATGGGGGATAAAGGTGGGAGTGAGGAAAATGGAAAACTGCTCTGTAAGTAGAGGTCAACAGATCCAGTCCAGAGTCTGCCATTAAATAACCACGTGACTTTTCCAAAGTCATATGGTCACTTTCTAGCCAAAAAACAAAACAAAACAAAACAAAACAAAAAAACCTGGCCCTTATTATATCTAAATACTTTAATTTCTCATTTATAAAGGCGCTCTCTCTCTCTCTCAACTGATATAATCAATAATAGGATGTTATTGGTAGCCCCATCTCATAGATGATGGAGCAAAACAGACTTTATGAAAATTCAGGGTCAGTTGTCACCGTTTTTCAAGCTTCTATTTAATCCATCAAAATACGTTGCCTTTGGAGGCTACATAACAAAGTATGACAGACAACATTTTAATGTACTCCATTGTTAAACACCCCCTCCCCCCTAAATTCAGAGAACTCCTGGCAGATTTCTTATCTTGAAAGACAATAGTCATGATGACTTAATTTCTTAAATTCCCTTAGCTACCTGGCCAAATAGTTTCCAGGGGCCATATCAAATCACGCTAACCTATTCCCTCCACATTTTTTCAGCTGTGGTCTTCACTGACTATCCAAAGTGAAATGGAGATATGTTCCGCTTTGGGCTGTGAAGTGGCTGTAGTTGTGGGGGATGGACAAATGAATCAGAGGCAACTTTCTCTAAACCCAAAGCTAACTTCCATTTTTGCCCTAGTTTCAATCATTCAAAACGTGTGCATAAATTTTTTTGCTCTTTGGGGGGCTCTTTTTTACCTGGCTTTCCTCAGATATTAGGCAAGCCTAGCTCTTACTTCATATATTTAATAACCACAGTTATACTGATCATGTATTATATATTTGTGGTGTGCATATTTATAAACACTGCTTAAAAGTCATTTGAGACCAAAAAAGATCCCCCTAAATTACTGTAAATTATCACACCTTTTTCTATTTGTATTTATTACTAAATCCATTTCTATAAAAGTCACAATAAATATGCAAAACTGCATTTACCTAAGTAAACTTAATATAATATTATTTTAGAGCTTTATGTACCATAGAAATTAAGGTCATTCTTTAGAACAATACCATCACATTTAGAAAAATGTCATGTTATTACATCACATACTTGAATTCCACCAGCCATTCAGAAGCCAAAGCATTGAGTACATGTCCACACTAACACTCAAAGACTGGGAAGAGGCCAGATGTGGAATAAAATGCCCATCAAGTCTGTTTCAGGACAAGTGCTTCTCAGCATCACACCAACCCCAGAAACAAAATTAAGAACTCCTCCTTGCACAAGATGTCAACAGGTTTGGGATGGGGAAGAATTGGTCACCAGGATGAGTCAAAGACTCGGCTATACTAAACTGCATCCACTACTGTATATTTGTTATCAGTGCCAACTGACAGCAATCAAAGTATCAAATGTGAACACCAAAGAAAGGCTTGATTATATATTTTTTAAATAGCACATAATGTCTTAGCATAACTTTTAAACTGAGGCTTCTCCATCAAATATGGGCTTTAAAATAAACCCTAAGGGGGTGCCTAAGTGCCTCAGTTGGTTAAGCGTCTAACTTCAGCTCAGGTCATGATCTCACGGTTTGTGGGTTCGAGACCCCGCGACGAGCTCTGTGCTCACAGCTCAGAGCCTGGAGCCTGCTTTGGAGTCTGTGTCTCCCTCGCGGTCTCTGTCCCTCCTCTGCCTGAGCTCTCTCTCTCTCTCAAAAATGAATAAACGTTAAAAAAAATTAATAATAAAATAATAAAATAAAATAAAATAAAATAAAATAAAATAAAATAAAATAAAATAAAATAAAATAAAATAAAAGCTAAGGCAAGTTCTAAGACCAGGAGTTTCCCTCCACGGCAGAGAACTGCCAACCAGTGCAAGGCAATCATGAATCAAGTGGACCAGCTGGCACAACCTCCATCTAGACCATCAATAGCCTGACCCGCCCCCCACCCTTGACCTCACTGGTTACATTTCAAGTTCCAACTTGATTTCTCTTCTGTAATAGAATTATCTTAGGGTACCATAATTGAAACAATCTTCTTCAAGTCTGTGAATGTATTTTCCTGTACAGTCTAATTTGAATCTAATGTAAAAGTCATTACATCAAAAAGCCCTAACAATGAAGGAAAGAAGGAAAGAAGGAAGGAAGGAAAGAAGAATGACAAAACAGGCTCCTGATTCGATGGTATTTTAGGTTACTAAGTGCGACACAATAAAACTCCTGACCCAATTTCCACACAATTGATTTTCCAGCCCACAACTACTTCACCACCGAGTTGCTCATTACATCACTGTGCTGTGTGGTCATTACATCGCTCAGCTGGGAGCAATAAGGCCTATCAGGCAGTGTTCGCTTCTCTAGCTTGCTTTTCCCAAGAATGGAGAGATTGCAGACCACCTACACTCCCAAGAGTCCCCCTCTTTCCCAAGCCTCAGAAATTTTCTCGAATTTATTTCCGTGTCACATCCCAATGGACCAGGCTTGGGGGCATCTGACTTGGAGTGGACAGGTAAGGGTGTAAGGGTTTACGCCCAGAAGTCTATATCAATATTCCAGATTTAGGGATACCTATGTGTTTCAGGAGAATCACTCCAAAACTTTTTTTTTTCTCCTCTTACCTCTATGAGTTTCCAGGTCGGCAATCTCTTGGGACTTCCAGGACCCCGGAAGAACCTTTCCAGACTCTCTACTTCTGATCCTTTACCATTCCAACACCCAGAGACTCACTCCCTATTTCCAGTTTCCCTTATCTTTCGGAAAGAAACGTGTAAGGGCACACAGACAGAACACACACACACACACACACACACACACACACACAAACGCAACGCACACCAACAAGCATGCGCACCCTGGGCACCGAGACTCTGTGCCCCCCTGGCTTCAAGCTGACTTACTTGAGGAAGTACCTCTGGCCAGTGGCCGTGAAGGTCATCTCCCAGCCCGGGGGCAGCGGCAGCTCGTCGGTCACATCGTAGGACTGCTGGCGGAGGTGCGCGTGTTGCTGCGCTGGACTGCCTGCAGCCCCGGCGCCGGTGCCCAGCTGCAGGGACGCGGGCGACGAGTGCGAGCGGACGTGCTGGGCGCCGCTGGCTAGCCGGGGCCCAGGGTGGCCGCCGGACGAGTCGGTGCTCGATTGGCGCGAATGCGAGCCAGAGTCAGGCTCCTTGAAGAACGACTCGGGCAGGATCTTCTTCCGCCACGAGCTGGGCTTGGGGTTCATGACCGAGTTGAAGAGAGCTTCGAGGTCCGTGTCTAGGTCCTGCGTGACGTGGATCACTTGCTGCCCGGGTGGCGGGAGCGGAGGGGGCACCGAGGCCGGATTCATCTTCTGCAAGGAGAAAGGAGGGCAGGTCAGCCTTTCATTTAAAGTCGGAGGAAGGGGTTCGGGGGCAGAATAGAAACAAAAGAAAAAGTGGAAACAGATAGGTGTCCGCCTCAAAATCCCAGACACTCAGCGGTAAGGCCAGCCGGATGGGGGAGGGGTCCCTCCAAGGCTGGAGAATTATGCAACTTTCTTGAAGCAAATAAGTTGCCGGGAGGAGGAGAAGAAGGAAAGGCGGGGGAGGGGGAGTAACTGCACTCAGGAGGTTGCTGCACTGCTGGTGGCAAAGGACAGGTCGCAACTTTCCCCGGCAGGCAGCCCCCCAAAGTTTAAACCCAAACCAGCTCCACGATGTCTCGACGCCGGAAGCCCAAGGAGCCCAGGCACCCCGGGGTGGAGCGGGATGAGCGGGCGCGCTCCAGCGGGCTCTACCTGGGCGCGCAGCGAAGCCGAGTTTGGGCGTGCGGCAGCCGCCGTCCCGCCCGAACTCGCCGTCGGGCCTCAGTCGCTCGGGTGCGTCCCGAGCTCGCAGGGATGTAGCTGGGGCCCGGCTGGCAAATCCCGACTCGGAGCCTGGCAGCCGAGGGGCTTCGGCTCTCACATCCCCCGAACTGGCCTCAGGCGTTCGCGCCCCGCGAGAAGGAGGCGGAGGAGAAGCAGACAGCGCGGCCGCCGCGGCTCCCGGACTGTCCCATAAACAAAGTTTGGAGCGAACTCCCACTCCCAGAAAAGAGGCGGGCCCGAAAGTTGAGCTGTTGAATTATGCATGACCTTCAAGTCCTGAGCCTGCCTGCCTCCTCTCTTCCCTCCCCTTCCTTCTCCTCCACCGTCTCCTCCCCCACCCGGCTCCAGAAACCCCTGGGCGTGTTAGGTACTTTGCTGGGTAAGAGGAGACCGGTGCCCCCCACCCACTCCTCCCGGGCGCGCGGACCTCTCCCGCGGAGCCCTGGACCTGCATTCCTTTGAGTTTACTACGGACTTAGGGCGGGATCAAAGGGAAAGTGGCCTGCGCCTGTTTAATCAAGGACTTGTGGACCGAAACTAAGGCTGGGGGCGGCGGAGGGCACGCGAGTGAGCGGCCCGGGCCGAGGAAGGGCCGGTCCTGGGTGCCGCGCCCTCCCTTCCTGCGCCGCGGAGAGGCCTGGAGCGCGCAGAGCGCCGCGCTGATCTGAGATTCTGCCTGAGGGCGGGCTCGGGTGCGCCCTGGCGCGGGGAGACAAGGCCAGCCTTTCCACGGGAGTCTGCTTAGCGCTTGTGACCATATTTGGTCTGGCGAGGAGGCATCTTGACTGTTTGGCTTGCAGTTGTCTGCTAAAGCGCAGACGGTGCCCAGAAAGTGCCTCTGTCACTAGAGATGCGGATTCGTCAATGGGTGCGTTGTAAACAAACAACGTTCAATCCATTCATCCATCCTAAGTCTCCTGTACGGGTTACTCAGGTCACTAGAAATTGAAGAAGAAACCTGGTCAAAGCTGGGTGCTGGAAAGGGAGAGCAATCGCGCCCCCCTCCCCCGCGACATCCGCGCGGTTGTGGGAGGATTGGAATGTCCCTGACGCCCTCCAGAGAGCCTGGAGCCGGGATGGAACCCGAGCAGGTGGCTGGGAGTAGAGAGGGTGCGCCAGTGACCCGGAAAAAACCACCCACCCTCCTACCGACTAGATCTAGGAGAGGGGTGGAGACCCCCAGCCCCTAGATCTAGCCTGGCGAGACAACTGCGGGAAGTAGGAGGCGGCCTTGGCCTTCGGAGCAGCTCAATTCCTTCGTTCCCTAGTCCCCTCTCCGGGGTGGGGAAAGGGGGAGGGGGAAGCGGCTGCGAGGTAAGTCACGTTTGACAAAGCCCCTACCCCACCCCATTTGATTCAAACAGAAGTTTATGAAATAAATCAAATGAGGCAATATACATACAACCGGGACTTCGCAGTGGTTGGACTTAAGATTTCTTGACTTTAGGATGGTGCAAAAAGGATATACCTTCAAACTTTACCTCGAATATTGAATTTTGATCTTTCCCCACCCAGGCTAGTGATACGCAGTACCAACCTTTCCTGATGCTGGGCAGCAACAGCCACAGCTCCCACTCTGCCCTCAGAAGGGTAAACAACTTACATCTGCAGCTATTCCGTAACCCTGTGACAATTGTCATTCGCTTTCACACAGTAGTCAGTAAGTTACTGGAGACATTCCACACTTTATTATACAATGGGCTTTGCGTGAGATGATTTTGCCCCGCTGCAGGCTAAGGTTAAGTGTTCTGAGCACATTTAGGATAGGTGAGGCTAAGTTATGATGTTTCCCTATTAAATGCATTTTCAACTTACGATATTTTCAATTTACAATGGATTTATCAGGACCTCAGCCTACCTTAATCAAAGAAGATATGTAAAACACTTTAAAGAGCACCTAGCCATCTGTAGACCTGCTTGTTAAATAAAATAGAATTGTATTAAGTGCAAGTATTGTACCTCGACATTTTTATAAGGGTGAAATGAACTCAAAATCTGGAGTTGCCTTGAAGGAGAAAAGTTTACAGGAAAGACAAGACCACCCCATAGTTTTGCCTTGGAGACAGGGGAATACTATTTTGGGGGGGCCATTCCCTGAATGGCTACTCCCTGTCACTGCCCACAGTAGAGCAGAGCCACCAAAATGAGGCACCCCTTACCCCATCATCTGCACTTGAAGGTATGTTCCGATTCCAGACTCCCCACAGAGTGGGAAAAATCAGGGCTGCCTTAGAGAAAGATAGCCATGTGAGTCACCTTCAAAGATAAGCAGACAGAACATAGCTCCTTTCAAGAGACTTGGGAACCCCAGATTTCCTGTGTGGCTAAGTTCTCTGCCCATAGGACCAGCAGAAGGAAGGGGGAAGCTACCACAGGTCACTCTATGGGAAACAGTATCTTTGCAAGCCATCATCAGAAGCCACCATAGTTATAACAATTGGGGCAATGAATTATGGAACTAGAGGAAGTGACTAGGACCAAATGGTTACTAATCAGAAGCCACAAGGCTGACTTAATGATTTAAGGATGGAAACTGAGTCCAGCCTTACTCCAGGAAGGTTCTCGCCCAAGAAGGAAGGGCCTGCTTTGTAAAGGGTACCTGGCAGCTACCAGAGAAGAAGATAATGCTAAGGGAGCCATGAGAATCAGCCAGTGAGAATCAGAGTTGAGATTGGATGGGTCTCCATTCCTTGCCAAGCTTTAAGAAATAGTGGAAGACAGAGAAGTAGATGCCTGAAATGGAAATTGCCCAGACCAGAGGATAAGTCAAAGGGAAAACCCCCAGTTTTCAAATACCCTATATCATGTATAGTGGACAGTTGAAGACATTTGCTTCAGTCCTTCAAACCACAGCTTCAGATGACATAACATTTACAAGTGCCTCGTATGTGTCAGGTACTACCATATGAGGGGGCATGGTATAGTGGCTACGTGTATAATCTCTGGAGCAAAATACCTGAGTTGCCTTGAACAAAATACTTGAGCTTTCTATTCCTGGGTTTCCTCCTCTGTAAATTAAGTAGAACCCACTTCACAGGGTTCTAGGTTAAAACACTACCAATTTTATCCATTGATCCATGATGGAACACAAGTTTTGAAGTGCCTGGCTCTACTGTCAATATTGGGCAAGTAATTTAGCTTTCCTAGGTCACAGATTATTCATATACAAGTTGGAGATAATATTATGGCAGTCCATGACATTGCTGCTTTTCAGTGGACCACCTTCCTGTTAGTCACACCCTTATGGAGTCCCTTCCAGCTTAAATCTGGACTAGGCCAGTGACTTGCCTTAACCAAAATAATACAGCACTAAATCTGTGCTAGTTCCCCGCACTGCACCCCACTCCATCCCCTGCCTTAACCCCTAAGAAGGTATCGAAGTTTCTATTTTTGTACTTTTGGGACACCTAAGTCATTAGGTAAGAAATCCAACTATCCCACTGGAGGGACCACATGGACAGGCAAAGACCATGAGATACGTGGAAAGAGGGAGAAGTCTGAGCTAAGCCCAGCCCCTCACAGGCCCACCGGCTGACTGCAAACACCTTAGTGACCACCATCAGAATGAGTAAAAGAACCACAGAGCCCAGACAGGCCCAGACTGCAGATCTGTGAGTCAATAAAATGGATATTTGGTTTAAGCCATTAAATTTTGGATTTTTTTTTAATGCAGAATGAACATTCAAAGGATTAAATAAGAAAATGCAAAATGAAATTTTTAACACAAATTCTGTTACACACTAAAGCACTCAACAAATACTGGCTGTGATTTAAGTCTCATGGAGATCTGGAGAACAGATAACATGTTTTATATCCCTATTTTACAGATAAGGAATCTGGCCCAGTGAATTTTAAAGTACGTTGTCCAAGTACATGCAGTGAATTCATGAAAAATCGCTCATATTCAGCCCAGTACTTATTCTAGATCAGAATCCTTTTTCTACTCTCCCATTCTGTGTGAGCCAGGAGTTGCTCCCTGGTATTGTCATTTTAAATCAGTGTACTTCTTCCCACCTACTTATCTCATAGAGAAACTCCACAGTTTTATAAGATAATCAATCAATCGAGAGTAGGGGAATTTTTCTCTCCACTTGCAAAGACTCTCCCCTAGAAGTTGATTCCTGCCTCCTAATTTTCCCCTCAACACTTTTACTACAGAAAGCTTCCCCATCAATCCCTGCTCCCTGTCTACATTCAACCAATAGCAAGTGATTCTTTATCCTGGTGTCCCTCAAAACCGTCCTTCCTTTCCTACTCCCACAACAGGACCTTATCTCAAAATGCTTGGTGGCCTCCTACCTGTTTCTCTGCCTCCAGTTTCTCCTTTTTGGCCTCCTGTTGTCATGATGTCATTCCCTGGCCTACCAGCTTTTAACAACTGCCCACAAGAATAAAGGTCAGAGCTGTCAATCTAGCACCCAAGGACTCACAACAAACTGCCATCTTCATTTCTTTCTGACCTTGATTCTTACACAAATGTATCTTCATCCAGTCCAGCCAGGCTCTCACCCAAGTATATTTAGCCTGTTCCTTCACTACACATATCACTCTGAACCCTGCTCAAAACCACCCTCCATACTCCACTGTCAAGCCTCCATTAGTCTCTCTCCCCTAAGTTCGCATTATTGTATTTTGTTTCCTTGTCTGTTTCTTTCACACATAATCATATATAACACTGCCTCATATTCTAATTTTTACCTCAGTTATCTCTTGCCTCCTCAACTATAGCTGTTGGGGCTAGAAGAATCTTACATTTCTTTGCGGAATTGCTCCTCTGAAGCCCATAATTCTTTAATGAGGGCCTAAGGATCCTAATATGATTTTGCCCATTCTTCTTTTAGCACCTGCTGGTGAACTCTAAACAGTTCATAAGGTAGACTTACCATTCATTACAGTTTGGGCACTTAATATGAACTCAGCTCCTGCAGAGAACTGTTTGAAAACTTGTTTGAAAACAAGTTTAAGAGGGCTTCATTTTCTTTTTGTTTTAACCCATGCCTGACAAGGTATTCTCCACACAGCAGTGTTCTGTACAGATGGTCACCTAGCCCAGTGGTTGTCCTGACTTTGTCATCTGCCATATTTGCCTCAGGAAAGCCACAAACTGCTTTTCGCAGCCCTACCCCTCTCAATTGCTGACTTGGTGTGAGTGACTGACTCCAGTTAAGGTGCATGGTCAGAAACTTGGTGGGGTGGGTAAGTTGTTAGAGGACTCCAGCCCAGAAGCCCTTGAGGCAGAACCTGCCTGGGCTTGCTGAACCAGTACATAGAAAATTCCCAGAGCAGGATCACCATTAGCAACTGAAAAGGAACAAACAGACAAGGACCTTGAATAGATAAGGACTTGAATAATCAAGAGTCCAGAAAACTGTTGCTTAAGATTAATCTTTATTTCAATAGGAGAATAAGTAAGAGTTGACCAGTTCCTTGACAAATCAGATATGACACTTGTGTATTCATAACTCATTGCATCCCAATGTCAAGCACAGTGTCCAGCATACAGCAAGTTTACAAGTACTTAGATCAAAATGAGTTAGCCCTGCTACACACTTTTGCACTTACCCTTTATAGGTACAGGTCTCATTGTCAGGCTTCACTTTGGTGTTCCTAATAAATGCATCACTGGCATGATCGTAAGGAAGATAATTTTGATAATGATGATGATGGATGGGACTCTGTTCTGCCTAATGTTATCTATTGCTTCAGCAATGCAGTTAGACCAGAGGAAAGGGGAATTTCTGAGATTTAGTCTTTACTTGGGTACTGTGTGCAGGTGGTTTATCATCCAGTATTTTCACTATTTTATTTTTACAGGGGAAGATATTTTTAAGTAGAAAAAAATAAATTAATAAATGTTTTCTTCGAGGGGCGCCTGGGTGGCTCAGTCGGTTAAGCATCCCACTTCAGCTCAGGTCAGGTTCATGGGTTCAAGCCCCGCATTGGGCTCTCTGCTATCAGCACAGAACCTGCTTTGGATCCTCTGACCCCATCTTCTCTGCCCCTCCCCCACTCACTCTGTCTCTCTCTCTCTAAATAAATAAATAAAAAACATTGACCAATCAGTCAATATTCTAAGAGAAGAAAAATAGAGATCAACTATCAAGATATATTGCAAAGCAGGGTGCCTGGGTGGCTTAATCAATTAAGTGTCTGACTTTGGCTCAGGTCATGATTTCACAGTTCATGGGTTCAAGCCCTGTGGGGCATGCTGACACTCAGAACCTGGAGCCTGCTTCAGATTCTGTGTCTCCCTCTCTCTCAGCCTCTCCCTCACTTGCACTCTGTCTCTCTCTCAAAAATAAGTAAACATTTAAAACAAATATATTGCAAAGCTATATTGCCAATTGCAGCATCATCTAAATTAGAAGTTTCCTAAATATTTAACAAGAGATTGGCTAAGTATATGTGAAAGCTTAATATCTAATGAAATTTTTGGTAGCTATCTGAAATAGTACTTCTGAAGACAACATACCAATGTGAAAAAGATGTTTTTTTTATTATTTTTGAAGAAATAAATCAGAACCTAGTGTCTATGTTAAAAAATACCTAAATGCTAAAAAAATAAGATGTTAAAATAAAAAAGATAAATGTTTCTGTCTATGTACTTAGATCATCACTCTCAGAAACCCAAACCATATTATTAATACCATTGTGGGTATGATGAAAGAACTAATTAGCAGTGTTTGGGGATAAATTTCAATGTTCTTAGCATTATCCATACATTCAAGAAATATATATATTGTTTGAGTGCCTACTGCGTGCAACACCAGAAGTGGTCTTTCAAGCTAAACTTGGAAGAGACTGCCACCTGATAGGAAAGTCATTGGTTGACCATGTCACTGAACTCCTCCCTCTACCCAAAGAAGTCCCAGATCTGGTTACACCAGCTGTTCAAGCCACTGCTCCTCTCCTGTCTTATTTGTCATGTTGACAGGAGCCCAGGATATACAAGCTCTACTCTTATCCCTCTGTCTCAGTATGGTCCAGACTCAAGTGAGGCCACCTTTCATGCCTGGTCATAAAAGATCCATCCGTTTTGGAGCCAAGAAGAGGAGAGAAGCAGTCAAACCAACATGGAATGGAGAGAGGGCCCAGGACTCAAATTCTGCTCCATGAGAGAGCTGACCCGATGAACATGAGTTCAAATCATACTTAAAAATGACAAAAGTTTTCTTTAAAAATATATATTTGCAGATAATCTTAAAGAGTGAATTTATCCTCATGTAGTGTCTGCCCTAATTTGACTATTTGATCATAGACGCTTCTACCTGGCCATAATAATTAAAAGTTGCTAGTATTTCAATTGTCACAGTAACAGTAAATAATATTTATATATTTTACAGGCTACAAAACAATTTCACCTGTACAATCACACATGAACTTCACAGTAACTCTGAGAATTGGCAGAGAAGCCTCACTAGACCTCCTATTATACAGAAGAAAACAAAGGTTCAGAAAATGTTGTGCCTTCCGAGGTCATCAACTTATCACGAGAGCCAAAACTCAAACCCTGTAGTGCCTCTAGGCTTTCATATTATATTTCTCTCACAACTTCTTACCTAAATCAGAGTCTTAATTGCTTCCTCCTTTGTGAGAATACAGAATCCTATCTATTCCTCAAAGCGAGAGAGAGAGGGGATATTTTTAGTTATTTTTCCTCCACTGACTTACAGTATCACTTCACAAATGCTTTGTCATCTAATGGCCATTCAGTGTATAGAGGCTCCTAAAATTTAAATTGAAGTTTAGTTGTCTCCTCCCTCTCATTAAATACATGAGAACTCAAATGTGTTAGAGGATACTTAAAATGCAATCAAACCTTGATTAATGGAGTACTTGCGTGTATTAGAAAACCTTGTGTCATGTGAATCCTCACCACTAATTAATATGAACAGGCAGTCCCTACTTGTTTTAAAGGGTTTTATTTCTAGAGTTATTTTATAAATTGGTCATTTGAAATTCAGAATGTGTTTTGTTATAGAAAAAAATACATCGCAAATGATGGCTAGGCACCACAGCCATCCTTGGGAGTCCTAAATCTCACTGTGTCCTGATCCTCAGGCTGAGTCTTTCTAGACACTTAGAGGACTGATATGGGAGACGGAGAGCACAGAAAGCAGGGCAGATTCCTTATAAAGTAGCAGCAAGAGAAGGTTCTTGCAGGGTCAAAGTGTTTCCTGTGACTTCAGGACTACCTGGTTGGGCAAATTCACATTTTCTATATCATACATTCTCAAGAAGTGAGAAGAAAAGTAGCTAAGACTCCTCTTGGCTGCAGGTGAAAAGTTACGTTCATTTAAGCAAAAGGAAGCAGTTATAAGGATACTGCATGGAACCCAGGGAAGTCCATACCTCTCTCACTCTCCCTTCTTTCCCCTCTCCCTCTCTGTATCTTTTCTCTGCTTCTCTTTATATATCTACTTCATTGTTTCTGGACAGACTAGCTTTTTCTGCTCTTCAATCTACATGGCACATGGTTGTCTATGCCTCACGATTTCACATATTACAAGCAATTCCTCTTAAAAGAGAAATGGATTTTTGCCTCGGTTCCAAATTCCCAGGGAAAGTTCTCTGATTGGTTTATTTTGAATCAGGTGTCCATCTTTGGGCCACTTTTAAAGGTGGGGTGGGGGGGAAGAGCAAGATCAAGAGTAAGTGCAATGAGCATAACTCTCCTCCCTCATGGGAAGACAGGAAGCTCCCAGAGAAAGAGGTGTAGGCAGAGACCCCCAGAGATGGAATAACTGCCTGAGTTCATATTCTTGGTATTTCTTAGCATGAACACAAGTCTTTTAGCTGTTTGCCTTTTAGAAATAAATCACAACAAAATGCTTGGAGGAACTGCATGATGCTCTTAACAGCTAAACAATTTCAAGGTTACCTGGCTACTAACCTAGAGCTGCACATTGTAATTCTACTAAATCATCATCTCCCATTTTTTAAGCAAAGAGTTCAGGCAAGAGACACTCATTCTACTTATTTCCTCCCACCTGTCACCATTTTGGGTCTCACAGAAGAGAAAATAATCTGAAGATAATTTGAGAAGAGACTTAAAACACCTTGATAAAATGACAAAGAAAAGCTGAATGAGAAGACCCCTGAGATTTAGCCACCATTTTACTAAAAAAAATCCATAACTACTGTCTATGAAAATGTCAATCAAGGCTCTTCCCTCGTACAGACTGCACAGCCAGGAGTACAACATTAGAGACCATAATAATTTAAAGTCTGACTAGTTGGCACTGCATCTATAAAGATAAAGCTGGTTGGGGCGCCTGGGTGGCTCAGTTATGTAAGCATCCGACTCTCGATTTCAGCTTGGGTCGTAATCTCATGGCTCATGAGATCGAGCCCCACTTCAGGCTGTGTGCTGACAGCACAGAGTCTGCTTGGGATTCTCTCTCTCCCTCTCCCCGGCTCATGCTCGCTCGCTCTCTCCCTCTCTCTCTCTAAATAAATATTAAAAAAAATAATAAAGCTGGTTAATAGCTTTCAAGGAAAAAAGCCTCTAGAATTTTAGTCTTCTGCTTCTCTTGTAATTGTTAAAAGACTGCCTTACCTACTTAAATGGGTAACTCATTAACTCATTAACTACTTAACTCATACTTTTCAATGAGGAAGGACAAAGTTCTGATGTTGATTTAAACATATTCTCAAGGGAGAAATCTCTCTCTTCTCTCTGTCCCTGACAGGTATATTAAGGTCTCTCTATACCTGACAGGTATATTAAGGTGTCCAAGAACTGGTGCTTCATTATGTCACATCACAGGACAAGGTCTTAGGTTAGAAGTGGTGGGTTCCATTCTTGGAACAAAACTAGTCTCCAAAACTGAGGAACCCTTTTGATAAATTCTCTGACAGCTCAGGAGCAACAGCTCTATTCATTCCTCCACATAAACTCCCTTAGACACTCTACTCACCAAAAACATCACATGGCTTTCAAAACTTTTTGTGTTAGCATTTCAACATCCCACAGACAGACTACCAAGAAACAAGTTTCAGTCCATTTGGCTGAAAAGACAGACACGATCTGGTAGTAAATTTCATTCTTACTAATGAATCCTGCCTTTGACTTTCTGGACGGCTTGGCCAAATAGATTTGGAGACCAAACTTTACAGCCTCCAAAGCAAGCTGTCAGTATGAAAGAGACCATCCTATTTTACCTAAAATCACCACAAAGGCCTCTGTGCCAAGTCCAGATTTTTACCCTTAGTCAATCTTTTCTATTTCACCACTGCCAAGGGGTTTGGTTTTCTGGGAGAGGAAAGAAAAAAACCCACATACAGGCATTTTCCCACTCAGACTTATTTGCTCACAAAGGAAACTTATTGGTGGCCACAAAATCATACCAAAGAAAATCCCAACCAAGTTTATTCCTGTGCCAGTTCCATTAATCCACAGCTTAGAGTGGCAGTGACTAACTGGCCTGGGAACAAGACTGCTCTTTCTTTCGTTTATCACAAATCCATCTGAAGTCAAAAGGACCTCACTTAAATCAGGAATTTCTATTCTTCTCAAAATGTCATGTCATTTGAATTTGTAGTTCTATGGAATTACAAATATCTTCTAGAGGAGACAAACAAGGTCCCTATCACTGGAGTCCAATGGGTGAGGAGAAAGGAGGGAGCCATGAAAGTAATCCAGGAAAACACTAACAGTGAACCTGCCCTTCAGCAAACAGACAAAAATGGACTTCTAAGTTCTAGAAGACACTAACACGTTCTGTAACTCCCCTGCAGAGTAAAATTAGAGCAAATTGGCCAAAAGAAATACCTGTATTTATAAGATAAGTGTCTGTTTAATCTTCAGTACTCAAACTGTTCATCAAGAAAAAAACTGAGGGGCACCTGGGTGGCTCAGTTGATTAAGCATCCAACTTCGGCTCAGGTCACAGTCTCACAGCTTGTGGATTTGAGCCCTGCATTGGGCTCTGTGCTGACAGCTCAGAACCTGGAGCCTGCTTCGGATTCTGTGTCTCTCTCTCACTCTCTGCTCCTCCCCTGCTATCTCTCTCTCTCTCTCTCTCTCTCTCTCTCTCTCTCTCTCTCAAAAATAAACATTAAATTTAAAAATTTTCTTTTTAATGTTTATTTATTTTTGAGACAGAGACAGAGCATGAACAGGGGAGGGGCAGAGAGAGACGGAGACACAGAATCTGAAGCAGGCTCCAGGCTCTGAGCTTTCAGCACAGAGCCCGACGCGGGGCTCGAACCCACGAACCGTGAGATCATGACCTGAACCAAAGTCAGATGCTTAACCTACTGAGCCACCCAGGCGCCCCAACATTAAATTTTTTTTAAATTGAGATGGTTACTTGGAAAAGAACTAGCAAACGTGATTTGTGGGTCAATTCAGATCCACCAGGAAGCAGACACCAAGATGGAATTAGATGAGTAAGAGATGCATTGGGGGATATACCGTGAAGAATAAAGGAGAGAGAGAAAGAAGGGTAGGCCAGGAAAGTCTTTGGATTGCAGTGCAGGTCTGACAGCTGTGAAAGGGGGAAAGAAGGAAGGCGGATTGGGTACAAGTGCCTCAGAGTGCAGTGCAACTTGAAGAAAGTCCTAGCCAGGCTGAGGGGAAACTCTAAGTCAATGATTGACCTTTAGTGGTGTCCCAGAATGCACAGGAATGACTCAGCTTTAGCACACTGCTGGGCTCAATCACTGACAGACTGAGGACAGCACAGCCTTCCCTATGTGAAGTGTGCAGTAATTCCACAGGTGTGACCCTTGGTGCTGTCAGCTGACTGCTCTCCTCACAGATTCCCTGATGAAGGGAGCCCTAAGCAGTGAACCCACATGACTTTCACTACAGATGTATCAAAAAGACTGACTCCCCCATCCATTTCAGGAAGCAGTTCTTCTGCGATTCTCGTGGACCTCTCTCCTGAGGGGAAACTTAGGTGATTAACGAGACAAATCACAGCCCCTGTTGTGGTAGCTGGTCTTGAGGCCAGAACTGGTATTTATCTTCTCTCTCTCCTCCATTACCCACTCGAAAGTCTCCACAGCCTGTGCTGTCTCCTCTACAGGTGCTGATGGCTTGCTTACCTGGTGGTGCAACTCAAACTTTCATCTTTAGGGGACCCAAGCCCTTGGAATCATACCCTTCTCACACTGGGGCTGCTGAGTATGCCCATGCATGGTTATAATTGGGAAAAATAACGTCCAGATGTACCAAGTGGATCACCTAGTTGTGCACATTTCCTCCCTATCTAACACTTTGTGTAACACCAGCCTTTACTCCTCCCGCTGCTCATGGTCATTGATCCCAGACAGAATGATGGTGACTCTTCTTGCTGTTGTCTCCTGGATACAGGAGTCTAAAGTGTATACATGGTATTCACAGATTATAGTTAAATGGTACTATTGTCATGTCCTCTAGCAAGAGTGTGCTTCCTTTGGGGACCTGGACCTCTAGCCCTATAGATTCCATAGTTGTGAAGATGGGAAGCACCAAGTTCCCCAATGGACCATTGGGAGTGTTGTTAAATGGGCCCACTTTTTTCTTCCACCCCTTTGTTTTTAGACACATTCATTCTTCCTCTAAGTGATATAATATCATATAAGGGACTTTGATATGGTGTAAACACTGCATCCTGAAGGATGGCACCTCACCCCTGCAGAATATTGCCTACAAGCTGGCACTTCAGCTGTGCCTTGGCTATTAGTATAGCTCATTCTAAATATTGCAATATGTAATACACTCAGTGGATCCTATAGCCAAGGGGTAATTTCTGCCCCTTTGAATTCCCTGATCAAATGCTATGTTGTGTGGAATTTTATGTCTATGGATCAGGCATTCTGTAAGTTTCCAGATAGTAGTGCTAATTGAGGCACTGTAAGCAGGAAGGGTAAATCCATGCCCAGAATAGGTCTCTATTCCTGTGCAGACAAACTGAATGGAGTGAGCCTACTATAGTCAGCTTGCCAGTTGGCTGATTGGACTCTTCCAGGAATAGTACCATATTGGGGGCTCAGTCTTTGTTGTTGGTACATTGAACATTTAGAAGCAGCAGGAGCTAGATTAACTTTGGTAAGTGGGAGCTCATGCTGTTGGACACATGCATAGCTTCTGTCTCTGTTACTTTGCATTTGTCTATCGTGTCAATTCTGGGGTGGTTGATGGCAAAGACTGGCTAACATCAACTGGCCAAATCCATTTTTTCCACCTGGTTTTTTAGTGCCTCTTCAGTGATGAATACTTTTGATGAGCATTAATCTATAACACAAAATCTTCATACTTCATGCCCACTCTCATATATCCGTCTACATGCCTCTGCTTCTGACCTCTTGGTCTTCAGTGTTCCAGTCCTTTCCCTTTCAGGGTCACTGCACAGGAAAGTGTTTATATTTGCATCTCAAGCAATTACCTCTCCTTTAATACGAAGTAAATAACCTTGAAATCCTTGAAGCTCTACCCACTGGGAAGTTCCTGAGCCACTGTCCATTTTTGTCTTCCACCCACATACTGAACCAAATGACCCATAAATCAAGCTTGGACTTTTTCCTCCCCCTGGTTGGGACCCTACAGGGAAGGAGGACAGCTGGTACATCAATGGTGAATGACGTGGGATCTGGGATACCTGCTCATTCAGTTTACTTACGCCCTCTGATCCTGTTCAGGCTCAATCCCAGATGTACCAATACTCTTAGACCTGTTCAATTGTATGACTTGATGGATCCAATAGAGCCCAGCTTAGTATAGGCAATTGGATACGCCTTCTCACTTAGTGCCCCATGTCCAAGTCCTCTGTCATCAGGTCCAGGTAACATACCGGGAGCTGTTTCTCAAAAGATGTATAACGCTCTGCTACAGATGACGTGGCCTTGCTCTAGAAGTTCCAGGACCTATGTTGTTACTCTCCCACTGGGGCTTACTATAAATCCCACACTGTATCTTTTCCTACCTCCAACACTGTCGGCTCTGCCAGGTAATATGGTAAAGTAACAGAGTTGCTTGCGCCACAACCTGTACTGCTGTAGAGTCTTGTTCTGGGTCTCTTCCAAAGACAGAGCCTTCCGTGAATCCTAGCATTTGGGCCACAATAACATTCCTAGGTATGGAATATGTTGCCTCTAGTACATAAGGAGACCCACCAGGCATTTTGCTTCCTTTTTTATAGTAGGAGATGCAAGATAGAGTGCTCTGTATTTTACTTTGGAGAGGTTGTCCCAAATTACCCCTGACTACTGTACTGAATCTTTATAAACTTTACTGGAGTGGCAGATTTGTGAATCTTTATCAGGCTTATCTCCCATCCTCTGGTGTGAATGTCTCCTACCAAGGCTTCCAGCATACTAGCCACGTCTTGCTCATTCTACCTGATCAGCACAGTGTCACTGATGCAATGCATCAGAGTGATATTCTTTGGGATGTTCAGATGGTCCAGATCTATATATGAACTATATATAACAGAGGGTAGGAGAGTTAGCCTATCCCTGGGGCAAAATTATAAAAAATAAATGTTGTCCCTTCCACATGAATGCTATTTCTGACCCTCTTTTCTAATTGGAATAGAAAGCAACTCATTTGCCAAATCAACCACCTCATAGTAAGTACCTGAGACTTTACCAGTTTGCTCTAGCAAGGAGAACGTGGCTACTTGGTTGAGCTTGCAGTAGTCTAGTCATTTCCTGTCATTCAGATTGGTAAATTAAACAGAGATAAGATAGCGATCACCCATTCCCCTGCACACTTTAGTGGCGGCACTAATCTCTACCACTTTCCTCCCCCGCCCCCAGAATGCAGTATTGGTTTTGATTTGCTATCTTGCTGGGAGTGAGCAGTTTGGCAGGGTGCCATTTCAGAGGCTTCTACTTGGTCTTGCCCCCTCCCCGCCACAATAGTTCTCACTCCACAGGCCAAGGGTCCAATATGGGGATCAGTCCAAATGCCAAGTTTGTCAATCCCAATTATATACTCAGAGAGATGGATCTGCGTACCCAGGGAATCTGCTCTAAGTCAGACTTCAGCCAGAATTCCATTTACTTATCTGGTCCCCATATCTCCATATCTAACTGTAGGCAAAGGGACATGACAATGCTTCAGAGCTCCAAATGTCAGTATCAACTGAGAACCTCTATCCAGTAATCCTTGAAATGTGAGTATCTCCTTGTCTCCAGTATACAGTCAATATAGCCATAGAGTCCTTCAGAAATGACTGAGAATCCTTAAAGCATTACTTGCAATGGTGTTCCAGGGTCCCTACTCCTGAGGACCTGGCCCACCTCTTTGGTCAGTTGGACTCCTGACTGACAACTGGCTCCAATCCAGGAACAGAGCAATGTTTTGTGATGTTTTATTGGGGTGACCAGTCTTAACTTTCTGCTCCTTTATTCTTGCCTTATTCTGATTATAGATGTAAAACAGTGCTCTTCAGGTTATGGACAATATCTAGAATGTGAAGAAAGGTAAGTAATATTTTAAATGCTATCATTAAATGTAAAAGATGGCTCATTTTAAAAAAGCAATCTTGGGGCGCCTGGGTGGCGCAGTCGGTTAAGCGTCCGACTTCAGCCAGGTCACGATCTCGCGGTCCTGGAGTTCGAGCCCCGCGTCGGGCTCTGGGCTGATGGCTCAGAGCCTGGAGCCTGTTTCGGATTCTGTGTCTCCCTCTCTCTCTGCCCCTCCCCCGTTCATGCTCTGTCTCTCTCTGTCCCAAAAATAAATAAACGTTGAAAAAAAAAAAAAAAGCAATCTTAACAGTCCAAAATATTTCAAGCCATGAACTTTCACCTCTAGGTACAAACCAAACAGAAAATTTTACATATGTTCACCCAAAGGTATGTATTAGAATATTTATAGTTCATAGCACTGAAAACTCCAAATTTGAAATATCCAAATACTCTTCAAGAATATGTTGAATACATAAATAATGAGGCACCATGTAGCAGTAGAATGTAGCATGAACAAACCACAACTACAAACATCATATGATCTAGCCTCTGAAATCACCCAGAGTCACTTCACTACATTCTGTTGGCAGAAAGATCACAAAAGTTCACCCGGGTTTTAATGGGCGGGATATAGATGCCACCTCTTGATCAGAAAGGAACAAGGTCGCATGATAAGATGAGCAGGTAGGATGAGAAATATTGGTACAGCCATCTTTGGAAAATGTTACCTGACACAGTAAGTGTCTTTCAGTAATGTTGAACAGATGCTGAGTGAATACAAGGTTCTTTGTTATCTGACTATTAATTATCAGGAGCTCCACTGAAACACTGTGGTACAGGATAGCAAATGTCACCATAATAAAAATATTCATTAATATACACTCAAGCATCTCATTTCTCTCCATTTAACACTGAGAGAGTCTCTGATTATTGGAAGTGGTATATATCCACCCACACAATGCAAAATGAAAAGGTAAATCTTGCAAAAAATAAAAGATTTCATTAAATCAATTATTTTTAGATTATACAGTAGTCCCCCCCTTGTTCCAAGACCCCCTTTGATGCCTGAAACCACAGATATTACTAAATCCTATATATACTATGTCTTTCCTATACAGACCTACCTAGGATAAAATTTAATTTATAAATTAGGTACAGTAGGAGATTACCAACAACACTAATAATAGAAGAACGGTTATAACAATATACTTTAATAAAAGTTAAATGAATATGGTCTCCTTCTCTCTCAAAATACATTATTATACTATCCTTACCCTTTTATGACAAAAAAGTACCTAGTGATGGGATCAAGTGAGATGAATGATGTAGGTATAGTATGTAGCAATAGACTACTATTGACCTTCTGATGATACATCAGAAGAAGGATCATTTCCTTCTGGACTGCAGTTGACCATGGGTAAGCAAAACCTCAGAAAGCACTATAGCAAATAAAGAGGGACTATTGGATTTGTAATCTTGTGTAATGGGTAGATCAGTTAACAACTGGGGGAAAAAATCAACAATGATGATTATATGTTAACGGAATTATCTGAAAATCCAAAGATTAAGAAAGACATCAGAGAAAATTAATGAAACCCTTTGATGATTTCTACATGTTAAAGTGAAGGGTATTATGTGTGTTCTTAATTTTTTTGTGAAAAACGTTTGTTTATTTTTGAGAGAGAGAGAGAGAGAGAGAGAGAGAGAGAGAGAGAGCGCATGCACGTGCGTGCAAGTGGGGGGAGGGGCAGCAAGAGAGGAGGACAAAGGATCTGAAGCTGTGCTGACAGCAGCCAGCCCAATGCGGGGCTTGAACTCACAAACCACAAAATCATGACCTGAGCCAAAGTCGGATGCTCAACCGACTGAGCTACCTAGGTACTCCAGTGTATTAACTTTAGTTAGAAAAATTATGTGCCCTCATAAAAAAAAAAAAAAATGCAATACTTGGTCTAGTTTTTCAAGGGCTAGCCCATAGTTTCTACAATAAGGCAAATTTGGTTATAAGATAAATTATTTTTACAATTTTTAGTTCTAATAACCAGATACAGTCCAAGTCAGACTTCTTTCTGTGAAATTTTTATCCCTCCTGAGTAGATTTACTTCAGTGGCCTGTTTTCTATTATTAAGAAATAGCGCTCCTATAATCTGCACAAGGTTTCATCCTTCTCTGGAGAGTCAGTATGAGCAACATCAATTAAAAGCACTCCAGCGATAGTATTTTCATAGCTTTCTTAGAAAGCCTATTATATTCAGTGATATTAAACCTGAGATCTTTACAAGAGTATTCGTTTTTGCCTCAGATATTAGGGCAAGATGAATCTGTAGTTATCTGACAGACACTCTTTCGTCAAATTTTTATTGAGTACCTGCTTTGTGCAGACAGTGTGCTGAAGTGCTACAGGAATTATAAAGATGAACTGACTCCATGATGAAGGCATTAATATATGTATTTTCATGCAAGGTCACTGTGAAGTTTACACCACTGTCTCTACCACTACCCCCCTTCACCTCCACTACCACCACCACCACCATGACCCCCACCTCATCACCTCCACTGCCACCCTCACCACCACCATTAACACCATCATCACCTCCACCACCATTATTTCTACCACCCCCACCCCCACCTCATCACCTCCACTGCCACCCTCACCACCACCACCACCACCAGGATCACCTCCACCACTACCATGACCACCCTCACCACCACCACCACCACCATCGCCACCATCACCTCTATCACCACCACCACGACCACCTTTGTCACTTTCACCACCACCACCATCACCTCTCCCATCATCATCACCTCTACCCCCACCACTACCATTACCACCCTCATCATCACCTCTACCACCACCAGCAACAGCCACACAGATCTAACAGCACAAAACACATTTATTATGAAAACTGGAATTAAATAAAGAACTTTATCCTAAAGTTATTTGGACAATAATATCTCTCATTCATATAATTCAGTTGTACTTCTCTTGGTATATATTGCATGTTGCCAATTGATACATACCAATATGCTGAAACTTTCAGTGTTTTTCAGCATGTTGACATGCTAAGAGGAAATTGTAAGTGTGAAGGACTCATAGATAAGGAAAGAGGAAGTGACTTATCCAGGGTCATGTGAGTGGACAAGAACAGATCAAAAGAAGAACTGACTTCTTGAGTTACTCCCTGTCCAGGGTCTTCTTCTCTTACACATTCCTGGAGTAGGAGGACCAAGTAAAGACTATCAGTTCTGCCTGAGGACAAAGTTATCACACACCTCTTAGATGGACAAACTCTCTGAAGAAAAGGAGAAAGTGCAAATCCTCTCCCAGGAGACCTTTGTTAGCTCAATCTGTGGCCAGTTATGTAAATGAAGAGGCCTTGCAAGACGATGGGGTCAAGAATTTCTTGGGGGATCAGCATGGTAATGCTGTATGGCCTGGAAAGAAAATGATACTTTGCACTTGCATAATACTTTTTATCCCTCCAACAATAACAAATGCGACTTTGTAGTTTCAGCCAAATACTGCAAAGTACTCTACAAATGTTTAACTCAGGAATCCTCAGAACAACCAAGAAAGGAAGACTTTTGAAAGGAAGGAAGCAAACAGCTCTCATCCTCATGATTCAGTGAGGAATCTAAGGTCAGAAGACATGAGTCTACACCTAGCTGAACGGCACCACTGGCAGGGCTCCTGACATGCAGAGACATTTCTCTGAACACTTTCTAAGGTGACCTGGACAAAGGCTTTCAAAAAGGGCAGAGGTGGACCAAAAAAGCCCCTGCCCATTCTTCCAGCCCGTGAATCTATGAAGCTTTCAAAAGAGGTTTGGTTCTGAGTCTTTAAAGTTAGTGCTTGAAATTCTCTTCAAAGATTTTTGGCATGTCTCCTAAAAGAATTTTTTAAAACCATGAATCCCTTCACAAAATTTTTAGTTGACATCTAAAATATTTCATATGTTTAAATAATTGCAAAGTCTGTAATTTCCAGCATATTATTAATAGAGGTATTTTAAAAGAAACCATAGTAATACTCTTTTTAAAATCTCCAATTGAATCTAAAATCCAAGCAATTTTATGCCCATCATCATCCATTTAAAAAAATATATATATATAAACAGGTTCTTTAACAGTCAGAAATTTTACATCATTCCCTTTTGTCCTTAAGCTTATATTCTTTTTTTATTTTTATTTTTTTAATGTTTATTTATTTTTTAAGGAGAGAGAGACAGAGCGTGGGGGGAGGGGGGAGGGGCAGAAAGAGAGGGAGACACAGAATCCGAAACAGGCTCCAGGCTCTGAGCTGTCAGCACAGAGCCAGCTTATATTCTTATACCACTTCTCCTATGTACTTTTATCTATATTATTGTGTCCAAAGGTCTTCCTATTCATTATTACACTTTAAAGCAATAAAAACATTTGTAAATTAAGTTTTTAAATTTTCTGTATTTTTGTTAGCCTAGGCTATAGCAACAAGTAGACTGAAGCATGTAATGGCTCAACACAAAGTTTATTTCTTTCTTACATACTAGTCCTGGTGAGATGCCCAAATAAACAAGGTGCTCTCCTCCACACAGTGATTAAGGGACCCAATCTCCTTCTATCACATGGTTCTGCCATTCCCCTGAACAAGGATCTAGCTTGCTGGCCTATTTTTTGTGCTTGGTGAGCTAAGAATAGATTTACATTTTTAAAGGGCTATTTAATGAAAAAAAAAAAAAAAGCAGAATATGAGACAGAGGCCTTATATGGCCTTGCAAAGCCTAAAATAGCTATTGTCTGGCCTTGTATCAAAGTTTGCCAATCCCTTTCCTAGAGCCTCATTCTTGGCTGTATCTAGCTGGTAGAAGGAGCAAAGAGTGCAAGAAAGAGATTTTACGGGGACGGTCCTTCAAGTGACCCACACCACCTCCACTCGTATTCTGTTGCCAGAACAATTACATGGCCACACTCTCCAGCAAGGAAGATGGGGAAATGTAGGCTAGCTGTGCCCCCAAAGAAGGGGAAAACAAATTTTAGGAAGCAGCTAATAGAATCTACCATTGTCAGGCTCTAAAATATCAAAAAGAATGTTAGCATTATACTTACCAGTAGCGTACAATTTATCAAAACAACCCACATATATAACAAATTAAGAGAAACATTAAACACAAAAAGTAAAATTTTATTAAAGGTGCAGTTCTTAATTAGATGGATGAGACTGTTTTCAATTCGTTCATGTGTCCCAAGCTAGAGCATCAATTTTATTTCTATTTTTCATTTTTATAAATGTTACTGCCAAGAAAATTGCACTGAAATAAGAAAATAGGAATGGAAGCTTTTTTTAAAGGCAGTTTTAACTAAATTACTTGAACTTATTTGAATCATCAGCAAACAACTCAACTAAGGACTCCTTTTAATTTTATAGGAACTTTTTTATTAGAAACAACTTGACTTGCAGTCAAGTGATTTGGTCAGACCAAAATGATTTACTACCCAGTTACAAAAGCCCGCAATTTCCAGGGGGGCTGCTAAAAATTTCTACTAAGATTTATCGAACAACTACCTCTTTTCTCTTTCAATTAAAGGTGTCTTGCTTACTCTGAAAATAAAAATATTCATTTTAATATACTTTCAACAATACATTATTTATTTAGTGCTTTTGTATAAATCAGCTAAATCAGATTTATATTCTGCTGGAAAATTTAAATTCTGCTGCATTCATTTATCAATTCAAATAAGTGAGTTAAAACGCAATTTGAGGAATAGTATGAAACCCCTGAGAACTGATGGAACACACCTTCTGAGATAAATTACTAAAAGCCATACATCAGGATATAGAGCTAATGTAATTAATGTAGCCATTTAAAAATGTATAAAACAATTTAGGGGCACCTGGTCGGCTCAGTAGACTATGTCAGGGTCATGAGTTCAAGCCCCACCTTGGGCGTGGAGCCTACCTAATTTAAAAAAATTAAAACGAAAATTAAAAATGTATAAAACAGTTTAAAATATTATTTTTCATTACTTAATTGTAATAATTACAATAAAATGTAGCTGAAATTTTAAGGAAGCAAGAATGTTAAAAGTCTGGGGCACCTGGGTGGCTCAGTTAGTTGAGCGTCCGATTTCAGCTCAGGTCATGATCTCACGGTCTGTGAGTTCAAGCCCCGCGTCATGCTCTGTGCTGACAGCTCAGAGCCTGGAGCCTGCTTCAGATTCTGTGTCTCCCTCTCTCTCTCTCTGCCCCTCCCCTGCTCATGCTCTCTCTCTCTCTCTCTCTCTCTCTCTCTCTCTCTCTCTCTCTCTGTCAAAAATAAATAAACATTAAAAAAAAAAAAGAATGTTAAACGTCTTGGTATATTCCTTTGGTAAATGTGCATGGTCTGCAGGTAATGGAACTGGGCATGGAGGGGGGCACAGAAGCGGGGTGGATTAAATACCAATCACACACAAAAAATCAGAAAATAATCCACTAAAGTTTTAAAACTTATTACTTTCCTATTTGTTTAATGAAAGGGAAAAAGTATGAACTGCTAAGAAGTAGTCTGGCAGTTAGCATACTATGTTATTTTGTGTTAATAAGAGTGAGAAAATACACTGGCTTTTTAAAGTTTTTTTTTAAATGTTTGTTTATTTTTTGAGACAGAGACAGAGACAGAGAGACAGAGCGCAAACAGGGGAGGGGCAGAGAGAGAGGGAGAAACAGAATTCAAAGCAGGCTCCAGGCCCTGAGCTGTCAGCACAGAACCTGACACAGGGCTCGAACTCAGGAACCGCGAGATCATGACCTGAGCCAAAGGCACATGCAAAACCAACTGAGCCACCCAGACACCCCAAAAATACACTGTTTTAAAAGAATAAATGAGAGGGGCACCTGGGTGGCTGAGTCAGTTAAGAGTCCGACTTCAGTTTGGGTCATGATCTTGCAGTCTGCGAGTTCGAGCCCCGCATCCCTGCTTTGGTCTCTGTGCTGACAGCTCACAGTCTGGCGCCTGCACATGGGCGCTCTCTCTCTCTCTCTCTCTCTCTCTCTCTCAAAATAAATAATTAAAAATAAATAAATAAAAGAATAAATGATAATTGACTACCACTGGAAAGACATTCCACAATGTCATTTCATACATGTAAGTTTTAATTACTCTATTCAAGTGATGTCCATATAATATAAAGAAAGCACAAGAAGTTTTTATCTAGGGTAGTAGAGAATGTAGTCGTCTCAGAAAACATTTCAATTAAATTTTTAAAAATTGCATATCACCCCCCAAGTTGCACAGGTTTAGAGAGCATCACACACACACTGTATTCTGGTAAAAGCGAGGGACACTTAGGAACGCTATGAAAATCCGATGTGTGCCCCATTTAGCTGTGTCACTCAGCCCTGCATAAGCATCAGAAACCTGCACAGCTTCTCCTATGCATAGACAGATTCTTTCCAACTAATGGTCCCTTCTAGGGCTGAATTTTGAGAATAACTGAGAACAAATAGCAGACACCATTTTCAGTGCTTGAAGTGGTCTTTGCCATCATGTGTCTCTTTGAAGAGCTATACATTCTCTAACAATAATCAGGGAACAAGAGATATGGAGTCACTCCACCTCTACACTCTTACAACATATCTGAATCCAGAGCCTCCCAACACAGGCCCAAATGCTCCACGTCTAAAGCCACAACTCATCCTTAATGGAAAGATCTACCTGGTGATTTTGCCTAATCATCAAAGAAGGCTTTCCCAAAATCAATACTTCAAATCACCCCTTTGTTTTCCTTTTCCCCTATTTCCCAGAGATTCTCAAGACCCTAGAGGTAATATTCCAAGGTAAGATCCAGGATTAATAAGGAGAAGGGAGGTTTTTTGAAATGCAAACTGAAAATGAAGAATTACCTAGTTTTCAGAAAGAACAAGTTGAAAATCTGGAAACTAATTCTCATTAAAAAAAATAATAAATCCACGTGCACACACCTTGGAAAGTTGCTTAACTCAGTTTGAAAATTGCTCTTTTAGGGAGATTTCTGTAGATCGAGCCTTTGGTTAGACAAAAATAAATGTATAGGTGAGACCACACACATCTGTTTTTCTAGTCCAGTTTAAGCCAATATTCCTGGGGTGCCTGGGTGGCTCAGTCAGTTAAACATCTGACTCCTGATTTCTGCTCAGGTCATGGTCTCACAGTTCATGAGATCAAGCCCCCATTCCAGCTATGCGCTGACAGCACGGAGACTGCTTGGGATTCTCTCTCTCTGCTCTTCCCCTGCGTGTTCTCCATCTCTCTCAAAATCAATAAACATTAAAAAATAATAACAAAGCCAATATTCCTGGTGCCAGCCTTTGACATTCCAATCTCCCTGGGTCTTCCAACTCTTATGTTCTATGTCTTCAAAACTCTACGGTAAGATTGTGTTTCTCTAAAGGTCAGAGAAAACTGATGACATTTTTTTCAACAAAAGGGCTTTGTGGCAAAGCAGTGTTTTTGGAAGATTAATCTGACAATATTGTGTAAGGTGGGCTGTGAGGGAAAGAATGTTGGGAGACTAGTTAGGAAGCTATGACACTTGTCCCTGAGGGAGCTCACAAGGGCTTGGACTAAGATGGTAGGAGGAAACCAGAATGACGTTATCTTCCTCTTTTTATTCTTTCCTCCTTTCTTTTTAGTAGAACTTTCATTTGTGTATCCACACCTCAGGGAAGATGATGCTATCCCTGGCTCAGAGGTATATTCTGATTAGCCTAAGCCAACCATTAGAACCCTACACTCCTTGCCAGTGATTTAGAAATGAGCATGTGGCCCAGTTTTGGTCAATGAGATGTGAGAGGTCTGCTAATGATTTCTAGGACAGATTTCTTCACTCTTACTAGGCATACAAGAGATGATGCTCTCTCTTCATCTGCACATTGCGTGTCTGGTGGTGATGCCTACATCTCTAGCTTCTGTCTTGTAACCAGAAGGCCTGAAAATGAGTGAACCAAAAGATAGGAACATTTGAGGTCCCTGGTCATGTTGTTCAGCCACCCAGTCTCCCAATTTTTGAGCTTGTATTATCAGGAAAATAAAGGCACTGACAAGAGAAATGAGGAAGGTCAGAGCTAAGGAAGGATTTGGAGGAAGATGATGATACTCTGTGTTGTAAATGTTGGGGGCACCTGGGTGGCTCAGTCAGGTAAGCATGTGGCTCTTGATTTCAGCTCAGGTCATGATCTCGAGCCCCGTGTTGGGCTCTGCACTGATAGCATGAAGCCTGCTTGTGATTCTCTCTCTCTCTCTCTCTCTCTCTCTCTCTCTCTCTCTCTCTGCCCCTCACTGCTTGTTCTTTCTCTCTAAAAATAAATAAATACATTTTTTAAAAAATTGGACATGAGGAGAGGTGGTGTTTCTAGATGGAAATGACCAGCATCTAACCAGAGGCATGAAAATAGAGCTCAGGGGTGAATCAGAGTCCCAAATGTCAATGTGGAGTTATTTGCAGAAACTGGTATCTGTAAAGGGAAGAGAGGCAAGGAGGAGCATTGGCCCTAATATCCCACACCTAATTCTTCTGAGGGGAATCTAACAACAGAGGAAAAATAATAAATTACCATCTGCTTAAAGAAAAAGGAGAGAGATACCCCTACCAACCTATACTTTTTTTTTAATGTTTTATTTTTTTAAGAGAGACAAAGCATGAGCGGGGGAGGGGCAGAGAAAGAGGGAGACACAATCCAAAGCAGACTCCAGGATCTGAGCTGTCAGCACAGAACCTGAAATGGGGCTTGAACTCATGAACTATGAAATCATGACCTGAGCCAAAGTCAGACACTTAACCAACTGAGCCATCCCTGTGTCCCCCTTGCCAACCTATCCTTCATATTCTAGAACAGGAATCCTCTTTCTCCATAGAGAAAAGAAAGAAAGAAAAAACATTTTCAGCATTGCTTGTTCATCAGCAAAATTTAATGGGACTGTTTCTAGATAGTTTAAGGACTTTAGCAACTCTGGTTGTTCTTTTAAAAAATTTTTTTTAATATTTATTTTTGAGAAAGAGAGGCACTCTGCAAGTGGGGGAGGGCAGACATAGAGGGAGAGACGGAATCAGAAGCAGGTTCCAGGCTCTCAACTGTCAGCACAGAGCCCAATGTGGGGCTTGAATCCACAAACTGTGAGATCATGACCTGAGCTGAAGTCGGACACTTAACTGATGAGCCACCCAGGCACCCCATAGCACCTCTGGCTTTAAAGCGGAGTCCAAATCATCTATCATCACTTTAGCAATATGAAAATTCGGTCTCATTCATATCGAATCAGAGAATATTCTTTAATTAGACTCTGTGATTTTCACAGAAAAGAGAAACAAGAAAAACAAAAGTCCATTAGAGTAGATGCCCTATTTGATGATAATTGCCCCAACTTTAGTATGTCAGGTTTTGTGTAGGATGCCTTTACATATTGTTTCCAGTCCAGCTCTGCCAGGGATATATCGTTAGTCAGATTGACAGATGAGGAAAACACAAAAGCAGACAGATTAACTTGTCCGAGGCCACAGTCAGCTAGAATTCTAAACCAAGTCTGTCTGCTGCCAAGGACATGCCCATTTTGCCACACACCACTGACTTTTTTAAGGCAGAGCATATAGAGCATGAGGGCAATGGGCCTTGGAGTATGCACATTTTTTAATGGAAGAAGTCTATGAAAAAGTCAGAAAAGGAGCAGCCCAAAAGAGCGTCAAACCCTGACGTATCTCACCACCATCCAGTCTCCAAATACCTGGATGATTTTGAGACTCTAAAATGTAGAGGGCGCAGTCTCAAGGCAATGGGATACTCCACTTCAGGAGCCACTTTATATTTGCTAAAAATGTCTTTCCCCCCAAATACCATTGACAAAAGAGACCACTGCAATGCAAACAGCCCTAGGACTGGAGAGATTAGTGGTCCAAGTTCTGGCCCTGCCCTCTTGTCTTCTCACTACATGGTGTCTTCTCAAACTCATCCACGTTCATGGCTTTTACTACCTTTCCTATGCTGACAAGTCCTATAGTACACTTTCCAGCTCTAGACACCACATCTCCTCATGGTGCTCCCACAGGCACCTCAGGCGCTATGTGGCTAAAGTAGAGCTAACCATCTCACTCTCACCCCTCAGTCTGTTTTTCACCCCACATTCCTTCTCTTGGGAAGTGCCATCACAGCCAACTGGTGGTTGAAAACTGAAATCTGTGCATCCTCTTCCCAGTTACTGTCCCTCTGTTCCAGTGCAATGCTACTGTCTAAACATCTCTCTAGTCTTAAGCTTCCAAACCTTCTTTTGTGTCATGGCACACAAGTTAAATTTGTGAAATTTGGGCCTGCTCTGACTGAAATAATTTATTTTTAGTTTAGTTTTTAAAAACCAGGGAATGAACACATAGGTTCATGGTTAATTCATAAAAGCAAGAGCAATGATGCATTTAGGCCTCGGTAACCCTCTGGATCTGGGGTCTGAAGTGCTGGAGGGAACCCTAAAGCCCCTTTCTTTCTCATCTTTCTTCCTTTGTGTTTTATTATCCTCTTGAAGGCCAGCTCTGTCAGTTTTCCTATTCACTTGGCAGAAGGTGATCCCAACCCTTGAATGAACTAGAAGTTTCTTAAGATCAATTCCAAGGTCATAGATGAAAGGTCTCATTGGTACAGCTTGGATCAAGAACTAATTCCTTGTCCAAGTGACTGAACATTTTTTTCAGCTTTACTGAGGTATAATTAACAAATAAAATTATAATATATTTAAAGTGTACAATGTGAGGATTTGTTACCTGTATATATTACAAAAGGATTCCACCATCAAGTTCACATCCAACACCTCACATGTGTACTTTGTGGTGGTAGTTATTGAGAATGTTTCAGTTCTACTCTCTTAGCAAATTTTAATTATACAAAATAGTATTATTAACTGTAGTCATCATGATATACTTTAGATCCTCAGATCTCGTTCATCTTAGGAATGAAATTTTGTACCATTTTACTAACCTGTCCCTATTTCCCTCACCCTCCAGCTCTTGGCAGCCACCATTCTACTCTCTAGGAATTAAAACTTTTCATTTTGTTTTTCAGATTCCACATATAAGTGATACCATGCAGTATTTACCTTTCTCTGGCTTATTATCATAATGCCCTCCAGCTTCATCCAGGTTGTTGCAAACGGCAGGACAAATTGACTGTTGCTAAAAACTCTTAACTATATAAACAAGGTTGCTTTGACTGTCACTACGTGGATGCAGTGAGAGGTGGAATTATCAGACAAGGCAGAATTACAATCAACCATGGAGATAATCCATTAAAAATTAAGCCAGGACTAGAACACAGGACTCCAAGTCTTTGCAATTTCTCTAGTAGGCAGGGATAACTCTAGACAAAATGGCAGCTCCGGCAAGTGGCACCCTCAGCTGACCCTTTTGTGTCCTGTGTTTGTCATCTGTGTACCTGTATTGGAAGGTGATTTGCTAGGCTGATGATCTCTGTCATGTAATTGTGTATACTTGGATTATAAAATGGACAAATTTATCTTTGATTTTGTTATATATCAGCAATAATAAACACATTTCCTATTGGCACATCTGAAAAGTGCCCTACCTTCAAAAATGAGCATTGCACAAACAATATAAAACTCTTACATGCATTGTCTGTCTGAGCCTGGCGGCTTGCTCAATACAAAGAACCTGGGCTTTTGAGAAAAATTCTAAAAGTCTTCCTTTTATATGTTCTTCAATTTTCAATAACGTTGTGATCTTAGGTAAGTTACTCAACTTTTCAGAGACTCATATTTTTTTCATATGCAAAATAGATGTAATAATAACACTGCAAAATTGTTTGGGAAGACTAAATGAGACCACGTATATAAAGTACCCACCAAATAGCAGGTACGAAGTAATAACAATTACTATGATTCCTTGATTTTCAAAGGCAGTATTTTCTTGACTTTGCTCTTATAAACCGAAAAAACAAAACAAAACTACTAGACACACTCTGATTGACTAATGAAATAATAAGCAAGATCAGTCTTCCTTTGACTGTGGAGGCCAAAAACCAGTTTAAAGGGCTTCAGTTTTGACTCTCACTTACCAGGCTGGCCATCGCCTCTCTGAGACTGCAGGGGCTGTTCACTCTGTTTTACTGCCTGACTTGCCCCCTACCCCTGAAATCAGCTCTGGCAGGAGAGTATCAATCGTAGGAATTCTCACTTCAGCAAATAAAATCAAGGTTTAAAATGTGGAAGGTGTTCACGTTTACCAGGGACCTAAATCCTCGCTCATCTTGCTACTCATGTGGTGACTCCCCACCCTTCATGCCTTAAGCCCAAATCTACCCACACCTCACTCTGTCGAAAGAAGGTGGAATATAAAGTTTCCCACCAAAGCGGATATTGAAATGTAGGCGTTTTCTCATTATAGAGATTTTAGTCATCCCAGATTTCTCCCTTGAGAGTTGCCAGGACACAAGCTGAAATGAGTAGATTTAGGGACTTGTGTTTGGAAGCCTCGGGTGTTGTTAAGGAGTGTGTCACAAAGTGGGAGCCTGGATTTCAGAGCCCATCTGGGGCACACATGTTGTTTACATCTATAACCACATAAAAGGTGATGAACAACCCAAGAAGGTTTTGCCAACAAAGAGAAACATTTACCACACAGCACTTACAATGGCCAAAATATTAAAAACTGGTTAGAAATTAATAAATACATTTACAAAACTATTCACATAGATTGGTTGAGCTCATCAAAATTCTTTGATTTGGGATTCTGGCAAAGAAAATCTAATTTTTCAAATAAATCATTAGACTAAGAATATCTTTTATGAAAAATAGTGATTAAATATGGATGATTGAACAAATGTCTTTACTCTCTCCTCCCAAATACCCCTTAAAATAGAAATAAAGGGATTTGGGGGTTGCCTGGGTGGCTCAGTCAGTTAAGTGTCCAACTCCTGATTTTGAATTTTTTTTTTTTTAACATTTACTTATTTTTGAGACAGAGAGAGACAGAGCATGAACCGGGGAGGGTCAGAAAGGGGGAGACACAGAATCTGAAACAGGCTCCAGCCTCTGAGCTGTCAGCACAGAGCCCGACGCGGGGCTCAAACTCACAGACCGCGAGATCGTGACCTGAGCCGAAGTCGGACGCTTAACCGACTGAGCCACCCAGGCGCCCCCAACTCCTGATTTTGGCTCAGGTCGTGATCCCACGGTTCATGACATCAAGCCGTGTGTCAGGCTCAGTGCTGACAGCTAGGAGCCTGCTTGGGATTCTCTCTCTTCCCCTCTCTCTACCCCTCCCCCACTCATGTACTTGCTCTCTCTCTCAAAATAAATAAACATTGTTTAAAAAAAGGGACTTTTCTTTTTAAATTAAAAGGAGGAAGAAATAATGATAGCAACATGATTTTAGAAACTGAAACGTAGGGCAGTTGTTATCTGATTTAGTGAATTGAGAAAGCTAAGTCCTAAACCAGCAGAGAAGAAACCAGGAAGCAACCCAATTCCCAGGATAGGCCACGCCAAAAGTCCCCCTCTCAAATGTAGCTTAGTTGACTGCCTCTCCCCAGTCCCACGAGAAGATGAGGTTTTCTTCTGTGGAGGGTATAATAAAGATCTCAAAGCCAGAATTAGGGGCACTAGGCATGATTAAGACTGGGAATACTATATGAAAGCAGAGAGATGTGAATAAAAGTTTATATAATGAAATGTTGTAATCCTCAGTCCACTTCCAGAACACTGGCAGCTTGGTATAACTGCCCCCTGCAGACAGAAAATAAACATTTCTTCCCTGGAAGACTTAAACAGACCAAGAAAAAAGACCTAAAGATAATGACATTCTCCCGCCACCCCACCGCATACAAATTGCCCAAGCAGATCACCCTAAACTTAACAAGTTTTGTCTATGGCACAGAACTTCTCACCAGATCTAAAATATTGATAAAAGGTAAGGATTACCAGACATGTGAAGAAAGCCTCCACCAGGAAATATAGAGACAAAAAAAAACAAAGAAGAAAAAACTAGAGAAGAAACAGAGGCTATGGAGCAAAATAAAATCTTCAAAAAAAAAAAAAAGCTAATATTAATATCTTCAGAGAAGTAGAATAGAGATTATAAGAATAGAATACTACAGGAGTGCTTGGGTGGCTCAATTGGTTAAGCTTCTGATTTCGGCTCAGGTCATGATCTCGCGGTTCATGGGTTCAAACCCTGCGTTGGGCTCTGTGCTGACAGCTCAGAGCCTGGAGCCTGCTTTGAATTCTGTGTCTCCCTATCTCTTTGCCCCTCCCCTGCTTGTGCTCTCTTTCTCTCAAAAATAAATAAACTTAAAAAAAAAGAGAGAGAGAGAGATACTAGAATACTATAGAAAGAGAAAAAAGAACTCTTGGAAATTTAAAATATTGTAAAAGAATTTAAAACTTAACAAAAGGTTTAAGGTGATAAAGTTGAGGACCTCTCAGAAAAAAAACCAAAAGACAAAAAAAAAAAAAAAAAAAGCGGGGATAATAGGAAAGAATTAGTCTACAAGGCCCAATATTCTAATAAATAGGAGTTCCAGAAAGAGAGAATAATACTGCAGAGGAACTCATAATAAATAACAATTCAAGAAATTTTTCAAAACCAAGAGACACAAACTGCCAGATTGACAGGGCCCAACGAGTACCTGCGACAATGGATTAAAACAGACAACAAAGCACGTCACTGTAAAATTTCAGAACCCAGGAGATAGAAGAAAATCCACACACTTTCAAAGGGAAAAAGCAGTTGTCATACAAAGAATAAGGAGTCTGAATATTGGAAGACAATATGGGATGGTAATCACTAATTCGTATGAGAAATAGAATACCACTTTAGCTTCTGCAGAATAAAGTAAAACAGTAGGTATAACTCTAGGGACATTTGGGGGAGAAATTAGGATTTGTTTTCAAATTAGGATTTGAAAATGTACGTTTGTAAGCCAGAAAACTGAAAGCAAATGCTCAATGTTTGGAGTTGGATTGAGAAATAGATTATAGCTAGGATTTCTTCTTAATCCTTGGATATCAGCAAAATCACAATTTTAATAGCTAACCTGGGCCAGGTATCTCACTAAGCACTTTTTTTTTTAATTATTTTTTTGAAAAATATTATTTATTGTCAAGTTAGCTAATATACAGTGTGTGTATACAGTGCGCTCTTGGCTTTGGGAGTAGATTCCCATGATTCATCGTCACTAAGCACTTATAACACACATTAGCCTACATACTCCTTATGACAATCTAAATAGACAGAATAATTACAACGATTTTACAGATTAAGTTATGCTAATTAAGTAACTTACCCTAGGTCACACATAGTTGGTTAAGAGGAGGAGCTAGAATCCAAACTCTAAAACTCAATCTTTCAATCGCTATGCCATGTAGCCTTGGGAAATAATGTTCATATTTAAATATTTCAGGGGTGTCTGGGTGGCTCAGTTGGTTTCAGCATCGGATTTTGTCTCAGGCTATGATCTCGTGGTTTGTGAGTTCGAGCCTCGAGTTGGGCTCTGTGCTGACAGCTAAGAGTCTGGAGCCTGCTTCAGATTCTGTTTCCTTCTCTCTCTGCCCCACCCCTGCTCTCACTCACACACTCTCTCTCTCTCTCTCTCTCTCAAAAATAAACATTAAAAATTTTTTTTAAATAAATATTTCAATCACAATTTTTATAAATTTATTTCTGCCAACATTGACTTCTTAGAGATAGTGAAAATATGTGTACCAGAACTGTATTTTAAATCTTTATATTTTGAGAGAGAACAAAGAGGAAAGAGGGAGATTAGCTTAAAATTATTATGAAATAAAACGCTAGTTTATGATTCTTCACAAAGGAGTATCTTGGTTAGCTGGCAGGACTTCTAGGAAACCTTTTTTTTTTTTTTTTTTTTTTTTTTTACATTTATTTATTTTTGAGAGACAGAAAGAGAAGGAGCACAAGTCAGGGAGGGGCAGAGAGAGAAGGAGACACAGAAGCTGAAGCAGGCCCCAGGCTCTGAGCAATCAGCAAAGAGCCTGAAGCGGGGCTTGAACTCACAAACCTTGAGATCATGACCTGAGCTGAAGTCGGACACTTAACTGAGTGAGCCACCCAGGTGCCCCTCTAGGAAACCTTTTAAGAAAAGGCAAGTGTAGGGGCGCCTGGGTGGCGCAGTCGGTTGGGTGTCCGACTTCAGCCAGGTCACGATCTCACAGTCCGTGAGTTGGAGCCCCGCGTCAGGCTCTGGGCTGATGGCTCAGAGCCTGGAGCCTGTTTCCGATTCTGTGTCTCCCTCTCTCTCTGCCCCTCCCCCGTTCATGCTCTGTCTCTCTGTCCCCCCCAAAATAAATAAACGTTGAAAAAAAATTTTTTTTAAAAAAAAGAAAAGGCAAGTGTTGGGGCTCCTGGGTGGCTCAGTTGGTTAAGCATCGAACTCTTGATTTCAGCTCAGGTCATGCTCTCATGTGAGATCGAGCCCCTGCACAGACAGCACAGATCTGTTTGGGATTCTGTCTTTCCCTCTCTCTCTACCCCTCCCCCACTCATGTTTTTTCTCTCTTTCTCTTTCAAATTAAATAAATAAACATTAAAAAAAAAAAAAAGAAAAGAAAAAGGACAGGAAAGCCTCAAAGATAAGGGTTCAAAAGAGAGTAGCAATATTTCAGTTTTAGTTGGCCTACCACTCAATTGCTTAGTGGTATTAATGCCCAAACTACAAAAGCATTTTGCATAAGGCTTTTATAAGTTGGCCTGGCAGCCATTTTTATGTACACAAGCCCCCCCATACTGAATTTTCCACATTAATGTGCTTCCATTGTTCTCTGTTGGGCCTGCAGTAACTTTAGCCCTCTTCCAGATGTTTCCTGACATCAGCATCCAAGATGTGCTGGCCAGCTGTCTTTAAAATTGCAGGAACTCTGTGTTGTGTGCATTAGTTATGCAAATGGAAAAGCAAGGACAAGAAGCCAATGTAGAGGATAAAAAAGAACCATGGGAGGTTTGGACCAGGGCTTTACTGGCACATGTAATGTAGGTAGAAAGCCAAGACAGCAAGCTGCCTTTGATCAAAACCCCCAGCAGCTTTCACCCACTACTGCCCACGCACAAAGGTCAATGTCCTCAGTTCCCAGGTCAGGCCTAGATTTTCTGGAAGTTTCCTCACTCTGCTTTGGTGACTTAATAGAGCTACACTAAATACCCACAGATCTATCAACCCTCTAACCAGTTTCTCCTTTGCTCTACTTTGTCAAGAGAAAAATATCTGCATAGATCAGAGAACAATTCCCCAATGTGTAGTCCTCAGTAAATTAATAGATGTCTCATGAAAAAAAAAGGGGGAGGGCAAATAAGTTTAGAAAAAAAAGGGGAGTCAAATGAGTTTAGAAAAGACTAAACAAAGTTAAGCAATTCTCTTTCCTAAAGCACTGTCGGGCTCTCCAATATGCTCATGGGCACCGGGAATGTGAGAGGGAACCATTTTTTCAGAGAACTGAGTCCACCTGAGAAAATGGTGGACAAGAAGCAATATGGCTTCTCAGCCCCAATCACCTTCTCAGATGCCAAACTAACGGCCAACTGAATAGCTTTGCATATCCTGATCTTAACATACTCGTTACTGAGCTCACAATTGCCTCTTCCAGCTGCTCAGGTTCCAGCTTCCCCTTCCTGGGTTGTGCCAGTACCATCGCCATCCTCCTAAACTAGAATTATGGCAATCATCCTCCATGTCTCCTTTGTCCTCATCTTCACCCTCCCCCCGTCTAATCCACCCTGCAGTAAAGGGCTACTGCTTTATCTTCCTAGCACCTCCATTAGTACAGATCACCAACCTCAGACCTGCATCCTTAGCTGATGATGGATGACATTTCTATTTGGTTCACTCGGGAACACTGTACCCGAGCTTGTCAATGATAGAGTTCATATCTTCCTTATCCAACAGGTGGGCAGCCTTTTAAATTCTCTGTCACTCTGAATGACAGAGAATCATTGTGTTCTCAGCCCTCCTATGGTGGGTTTTTTTCCCCCTAATCTGTTTTCATTTTTTTGTTTTATTGGTTGGTTCATTTTTATTTGTTTGTTTTGGTTTTAATTGTGGTAAAATGCACGTAACAAAATTTACCATCTTAGCCATTGTTAAGTGTATAATTCAGTGGTATTAAGTATATTTCATATTATTGTACAACCAATCTCCAAAACTCTTTTCACGTTGCAAAACTGAAACTCTGTACTCATTAAACTCCCCGTTTTGCTCTCCCTCCAGCCCCTACTATTTCCTCCAATCACCATTCTGCTTTCTCTATGAATTTGACTGCTCAGAATACCTCATATAGTATTATGTACCTCATTCAGTATTTGTCTTTTTGTGACTAGCTTATTTTACATAGCATAATGTCTTCAAGGTTCATCTATGTCATAGCATGTGTCAGATTTCCTTCCTTTTTAAGGTGAAATAATACTCTATTATATATATACACCCCCTTATGTTTATACATCTATCTTCTATGGACACTTGGGTTGCTTCTACCTTTGGCTACTATGAATAATGCTACTATGAATATGGGTGTACAAGTATCTCTTTGAGATCCCGCTTTCAATTCTTATGGATATATACCCAGAAGTGGAATTGCCAGATTACACGGTAAATCTATTTTTAATAGATTGAAACCTAGGGTTGGTTATGTAACATCTATGTTTTGTTTTCCTCATCTGTAAAATAGATTTAATTATAGCACCTAATTTGTAGGGTTTTTGTTAAGATTAGATGCATTAATACCTGAATTGTATTAATACCTGCATTGTAATTATCCCTTTTTAACAAAGGAAGAATTTGAGGCATAAAGAAGTTAAGAAACTCGCCCAAGTTCTCATATCTTGTAAGGAGCAGAGCCAGGATATTAACCCAGGTCCCAGCCCAAGTCTGTTCTCTTAACCACTGTGCCAAAGTCATTTCACTCCCCAGTTCTAGGATACTTTTACTGATGAACTCCACCCAAGTTGCTTATGTATTAATTCACCTATATGGGTACAGTTTGGGAGGAAAATAAGGGAGCATAGAGGAGGGAGCCCTACACACCAGAAAAAAAAAAAAAAGAACAACCAAAATGTTGAAATACTGCCAAAAGTGTATGAGATCAGTAGTAAAATCATAACATAATTCTATTATCATTAGCATGACTTGTTAGAAGTGATATGAACCAAGTAGATTCCCTCCTGTTTATTTTTGAGATGCCAAGTATCAGCAACTTCTAGACTGTGTGCCGGTGAGTAAGTAGGAGTGAGGGTATGAGTGTGTATGTGTGCTGGGAAGTGGGGGGACACTATTGTGTCCAAACTCCACTCATCTCACTAGCTATTTGACATTCACTATGAAGTTATTTCTCTTTCCCGTCTCTTCTTAGGGGTTTATATGAAGACCATTTTCATAAGAAATAAAATACCTAAAATGAAGGGACAATGATGTGTAATAATAATATTTTACAACTAAATCACAGCTTTAAGCTTTGTACTTATGTTTCTTGGTAGCAATGCTTCTAAAAGCCATAGACGTAGCTAATAAGTTTTCTGGAAACCCGGCTTATTGCATGGAGAAATTACACAAAATGATTAAGTGACTTGTTCAGAGAGACTTAGCAATAAACTCTAGGCTTTCATGAAGATGAGCTCATGGATAAATTTGGTGGTGTGGTCATTCTGAATGGAAGTGGTTCAGCTCAGCCAGATGTTTCACTGAGGGCCACAAAAGGCTATGGAGTTACACCCAAAAGAGCTACAAGATGCATTTTTTTTTTTTTTTTTTGTGAGAAAGGGCACTGGAACTTGTTATTTTATCTTATACAGAAAATCTACCTCAGATCCTGGGCAGACACAACCTGACCACTAGTTCTGTCCTTTGTAGACTTTCCCCCTCAACCTTCACCAGCTGGCCTTCCATCCAGATCATTCCACTGACTCTGCTTTTGCCCAGGTCACCAAAAACCATCTCTAACAGTCACTTCTGGCTTTCATCTCACCTATCATCTCTGCAGCACTGGCTGACCTGTCTCTTTCTCTTGAAACATTTTCCTCTCTTGGCTTCTAGGGTACCACATTTTCCTGGTTTTATAACTACTGCTTAGGCTGCTGTTTCTCAGTTTTCTTTGACTGTTTCCCTTTCATCCATCTGACCTCTTAAACAGGATGGGCCCCGGGGCCCACAAGGATTTCATCCAGGACTTAGCTCACAGCTCTCCAGGCCCTCTTACCATTTACATACCAAGTATGTGTTCATCCTAGGGAGTTTGTACTGGCTCTGCCTGGGTGTCCAGGCAGGTGTCCTCACTGATAACTCCTCACCTTGTCAGTGAGGCCTCCTTGTCTTCCCTATTTAAAATCATAAACTAGCTCTACTCTCACAATCCTAATCCTCCACAACTTTTTCTTTTTTATAACCCTTGTCATCTTCTAAGGTAATTATATAACTTACTGCTCTAGTGATTACATAATATGTCCACTAATACATAATAGGTACTCAGTATATATATTTTTTTAAATAAATGACTCAGTCTTCACCCTAACAACTGTCACATTATATCTCCAAGTCTACTCTCTCTCATGAGTGTCAGAAGTATATGTGTTTTTTGTTTTTAGAGAGGAGAGGGCACAGGTGACTGAGGTGCAGAGAGAGAAGGAGAGAATCCTAGGAAGGAGACAGAGAGGTGTAGAGAGAGAGGTGAGGGGAGAGAGGAGTGGGGCTCACCCAAAGCAGGGCTTGTGCTCATCTGCATTTGGGTATTAGAAGGAATCTCAAAATTAACATGGCTAAAAACAAACTCTTGGGATACATCCTTAACCCAAATTTACTCTTCAACAGCTCAGTAGTGGCACTGCCATGCTCCAAGTTGCTCTGGTCCCAAACTTAGGAGTCATGGTTGAGTGCTTAACCTAACTGGTGTCCTTGCTTCTAATCATTACCACCAGCAGTACAGAGCAATTCTTTAAGACATTAAGCAGATCATTTAGACAGATTCCTTGTTTAAAAAGCTCCAGAATAAAATCTAACATCTAACCACCACGGTCTATACAGTCTTTCACAAAATGTCCCTCCCCTCGGCCTACCTCTCGGACCTCCTCTCCTACCATTCTTCCCATCACTCCTCCAGTTCTGTTCCTTAAAACAAACTAAGTTCATTCCCACCACAAAGCCTCAACCTTTGCTATCTTTGAAACCTGTAAAGCTCTTCTCTCAGATTTTCAAATGGCTCAGAATGCATTAGCCAGGTCTCAGTTCAAGGTCATTCCACAGAGGCCTTCTCTGACCACCCAATCTAAAGAGGCTCCCCAGTTACTCTCTTATATTTGTTTGTTTTATTTTCCACATAACATTTAGCACTCTTTCAAATCATCATATTATTTATGTTTGCTTATTTATTTATTTATTTATTTATTTATTTATTGTTGTTTACTTATTGTCTGCCTTTCTAACCAATATGAGTTTCATAAGATCAGAGACTATGGCTGTTTTGTTCCTCATTACATTCTCAGTGCTTGGCACAGTGTCTGTTATTAGGTGCTCAGTTTATACGTCTCAGTATGAATAAATGCTCAGCGAGGCTGAAGTAATGGAAAGAAAGGAAAGGGAAGGCAAGGCAAAGGCAAGAAAAGGGAAGGGGAGGAAGGCAGAATTTTATTTTATACTTTTAAATTTTAAATTATTGGGAACCTTGATAGGGGAAAGAGAAGAAGTGAGCAAAACCACAAATAATTATCAATTCCCCAAGTCAGAGTTTTTTCCTAGCCATGGCTTTCTTCATGTTCAATCCTCGAACTGCCATTTAATCAACATTCCCTTGTTCCTGGATTCACAACAATTCCTGTTATGATATGATATGACCCCACTTCTTGACTATTCAGGGTGTTTTAGTTGCTGATAAAAGCTTGTATCAGGAGGAAAAGCAAGGGCGCCTGGCTGGCTCATTTGGTAGAGTATGTGACCCTTGATCTCAGGGTTGTGAGTTTGAGCCCCATATTGAGTGTAGAGATTACTTAATTTTTTTTTAATCTTTAAAAATAAAAAAAAGGAAAGTAACTGTCCCTTACACAATTAGGATTGTGTACCCCACGTTTATATTCTTGAAACATGACAAATAAATTTTTAAAAATTAAACATTAGTGTGAGGTCAATCCAAAGCTAATTCCTATGACATAGTAACAGCCCAGCCGTAGGTTTCCTGACTGTACTCACTACTCTAAACCATAACTAAAATGGCAAAATAATTTTCTGATAGTAACAGCTAGCAATAACTAGAATTTACTAGTAAAGAGGATGGGAAGTATTTTAGAAACAATTACACTCCAGGACGACACAAATGATGTTTCATTAACTAAGAGGTATGTATTATTACCGTGTCATTGCTGAGGTGGAAACTGAGGCTAATCAAATCACAACATTTGCTCAAGGTCACGCTATAAATAAGTAGGGAGGGGAGGTGCCTGATGCCCAGGGCTACATTTTTCCCTCCACCCACACTGCCTCCCAAGTAAACATCCAGATTTGACATATCCTGTGAATGTGAATGACTACCCGGTGAGCAGGGTATGTGGGTGGAGAGGAAAGGTAATACAATAGTCCCCCCTTTATTCACAGGGGATCTGTTCCAATAACCGTAATGGATGCCTGAAACCACAGACTGTGGCAGACCCTACCTATACTATGCCTTTTTCTCCACACACATACCTATGATAAAGTGTAACTTATAACATAGGCACAGTAAGAGATTAAGGACAACAACTAGTAATAAAATGGAACACTTATGACAATATACTGTAATAAGAGTTATATGAACATGGTATCTCTTCTCTCTCAAAACATCTTATTGTGTTGTAGTACTCACCCTTCTTGTGATGGTGTGAGATGACCAAATGCCTAGGATAAGCTGAGGAGAGGTGAATGAGTTAGGTTGCTATTGACATTCTGACGATTCCTCTGAAGGAGGATCCTCTGGTTCTGGATGGTGGCTGACTGCAGGTAACTGAAACCACAGAAAACAAAACTGGTGGGGGTGAGGGGTGGCACCGCTATTGTCCTGCAGCATGAGAAGGGGTCTGAAGCTCACAATCTGGGGTCAGGTTAGGGTTGAGAGAATTGAAGTTCAGAATATATTTTCCCAGGTACTCAGTATTTAAAGTTCAAATATTTGACTTAAAAAAAAAGCTTATCACCCTTAACCCATTAGAAATACAGGATTATGGTCTATTCTAAAAAAATAGAAAACAAAAAACCAATTTTCCTGTAACGATGTTATATCTTGAATTTTTAATTTTTTTTTTTTTAAGTAGTCTTCCCACCCAACATGGGAGAACTCCAAGATCAAGAGTTACATTCGCTACTGACTGAAACAGCCAGGCGCCTCTGTATCTTGAACATTTTTTAAATGTTTATTCGTATATTTTGAGAGAGAGCAAGAGAGAGCACTGTGTGTGTGTGGGTGGGTGGGTGGGGGGCAAGGCAGAGAAAGAGGGAGACAGAGAATCCCAAGCAGGCTCCACGTATCAGCACAGAGCCCGACAGGGGGGCTCCAACTCATGAACCATGTATGAAATCATGACCTGAGCTAAAATCAAGAGTCAGAGGCTTAACCAACTGAGCCGCCCAAGTGCCCCTGTACTTTAAATTTTTAAATCTATCAACCTATTTAAGTTCTCTAAGGCAGTTGTCCACTCCATAAGGTGGAGATGTCTTTCACATGAGAGTTGGGAGCCGGGTAAACGCGAATATGTATGAATAAAGGGCTGTACAAATACAAATTTCTCTTCCCAGTAATCACAAAAACAGTTAAAGTAACAATAACAAAGAGTGGCGATCCCAGAGGGGACTGCAACATATTTAACCAGAAATGTTCTATTTTGTTTTGGGTGGAGGTGAGGCAGGGAGCTTCACCAACATTTATAACATTGTCTTCCTACGAATAATGGTCCCAAGTTTGCTTACAAAGAAAATGGCTGAAAAAACTTTGAGCAAAAAATCTTTTTATCCAGCCAGGGTTATTTGTGTTGAATTCAGATACTGCTATTGTGGTGCTCTGAAGTCTTTGATCCCTTCAGATAAATCTGATCATAGTTGTTAAAGGAACAAAAAGACAGATTAAAAACAACCCTAAGAAATTTGAAACTACTCTCTGGGCGCCTGGATGGTTCAGTTGGTTAAGCGTCCAGCTTCGGCTCAGTTCCTGGACTCACGGCTCTCGGGTTTGAGCCCCACGTCGGGCTCTGTGCTTACAGCTCAGAGCCTGGAGCCTGCTTTAGATTCTGTCTTCATCTCTCTCTCTGTCTCTCCCCTGCTTGTGCACTCTGTCTCTCTCCCAAATATAAGTAAACATAAAAATATTAAATGTGATTGAGGGATGGCCCAAAGGAAAATAAAAATATTCTTATTTGGCATTAGGGGAAAAAAAAGATATTTTACATATTTGTACTTTTACATTTTCTCTTGGAACTATTTGCTTATTGATGGCTGAGACCTGGTTTCTCACAGTAAACACACAGAAAGTCCTACTTTATTTTTTAAATTCAATTGCTAGATTTCTTAATATCCACAATATTCTGTAGGTGAGCAAATGGCTATTTGCATGGTTCTGAATGTGAAGTTTAGGATACGTCCACAAGAGTTAACAGGTTTGGAAAATGAAAATTTTTAAAAAAGGAAGCGCAACAACACAATCATAAGAAAAAACAAACTATAAGATCTGTACTTATGAGGACCAAAAGTTAACTTTACTGTTTTGAAAATGTATCCCTGGCAATCATTGTTGCCCATTTATTGATTACTTATTAGGCAAGTGTCCTCGTCTAGTTAACACATCTCCTAAAGGTAACTGCACTTTGCAATTTTATGGTGCCTCTTTCCCCTTCGAAAGCGGTTTCACTTCCATTATCTTACTTCATAATCTTTGAAGGCTAAAGTAATGAATAGAATTTTAGATTGTCTTTAGCCTAGAAACAATTAAAAGTTAACAGGAATAACAACAACGAAAAAGATTATGAACTGATTGTTCACAAAGACTATTTACAAGGACAATTCTTTTGATTGCGCAGATTGACAAAGGGTGGTGGGGCTGCCTCCTGAGTAATCCTTACTTTCGGTCTCTGCTGGGTGTGTTGAACCAAGGAGCCATGGGAAAGACGTTAATTATCCGGAAGAGCCTGAAACTGAATGGTTCCTTTAAGCTTCTTCAAGGTGCTGGAGCAAATCCAGAGAAAACTTTACTGTGGAGGGAAAAAGGATGTGTCCCAGGTAAGTGAAATTTAAGATGTCTGCCCCCTGGTGCCCAAGAGGTGAAGGACAGAGTGACAGTTTTCACATAACCAATATGTAAAGGGGAAACTAGTTGAAAGACTTTATTTAATTCCCTGATTAGGTGTAGGGAAGAGGTAGTGGAAGAAAATATTCACAATTGAAAATAAAGACATAAAAATTCATACATTTGGAGGGTCTGATTTAAGTAGAGGTTTAGAAAAAGACTACAGTAACTTATGAGTATTCAGATATCTTCTAAGCATTTATGTTCCTGTCAAAAATTTTATATCACTGTTAATAAAACAAGTAACATTTTTACCCTCATTTTGGAAAGAACAGAAATTGTCATATCATGAAGGCTGGATTTATACTAAAAAGTAAGTGAACAACAGGGAGAATTACACAAAATTCTATCCCTAAAATGCTTATTCAGAAAAAATATCATAAAATTGTTTACTCTTTTACTCAATACCCCTGTATCAATGTGACTAAGTTACCAGACCCCAGAGATTTTTTTTTAAGTCTATGTGATTATCAGAAAATTAAAGGGCTTTCCCTTTAGGGAAAGAGGGTGACATGGGCCACTAACCTCTGCTCTCACGACAAGTTCAATGGCTCTCAAGGACTTTTTCTCAGGGTCTTCTTGCTATCTCATCTGGGACTCTTTATTTAAATTTTTCTTCTGATTTATTTTATTGTGATAAAATAAATATAACAAAATGTATTATCTTAACCATTTCTTTAAATATTTTTTAACATTTTTACTTATTTTTGAGAGACAGAGACAGAGTGCAAACTACGGAGGAGCAGAGAGAGGGAGACACAGAATCTGAAGCAGGCTCCAGGCTCTGAGCTGTCGGCACAGAGCCCAATGTGGGGCTTGAACCCATCAACTGTGAGTTCATGACCTGAGCGGAATCAGACACTTAACCGACTGACCCACCCAGGAGCCCCTATCTTAACCATTTTTGAGTGGTATTAAGTGCATTCATATTGTTGTGCAACCATCATCACCGCCCATTCTCCTGAACTCTTTAATTTATTTATTTTGAGAGGGTGACGGGCAGAGAAAGAGGGAGAATCTCAAGCAGGCTCTATATTATCAGCACAGAGACCATGTGGGGCTCAAACTCCCGAAACCATGAGATCATGACCTGAGCCGAAATCAAGGGTTGGAAGCTTAACTGACTGAGTCACCCAGGCGCCCCCCTCCTGAACTCTCTTCATGTTGTAAAACCAAAATTCTGTACCCCTTAAAAACCAGCTCCCCATTCTTCCCTGCCCCTATCCCATGGCAACCACCATTCTACTTTCCATTGTTTTTTTATTCTGTTTTATTTCTGCTCTAATCTTTATTATTTCCTTCCTTCTCCCAGCTTTGGGTTTAGTTTGTTCTTCTTTTTCTAGTTCCTTAAGTTGTAAAGTTAGGTTGTTGACTTGAGACATTTCCTGTGTGTGTATGTCTTTTTTTTTTTGAAGGAGAGAGAGACAGAGTGTGAGCAGGGGAGTGCAGAGGAGAGAGGGAGATACAGGCTCTGAAGCAGGCTCCAGGCTCTGAGCTGTCAGCACAGAGCCCAACGCGGGGCTCAAATTCCCGAACCCGCAAGACCTTGACCTGAGCCCAAGTCAGATGCTTAGCTGACTGTGCCACCCAGGCGCCCTGAGATATTTCTTGTTTTTTTAATGTAAGCACTTACAGCTCTAAAATTTCCCCCTCAGCACTGTTTTCACTGTGTCCCATAAGTTTTGGTATGTTGTGCTTTTGTTTTCATTCATCCCCTGGTGTTTTCTAATTTCTTGTGTGACTTCTTCTTTAGTTTCCACAAATGTGTGAATTTTCCAAAATTCTTACAGAGTTTCAGCCGTTATTTCTTCAAATACTCTCTCTGCCCCCTTTTCTCTTCTGTTTCTGGGACTTCTACAACATGTACTTTGCTCCATTGATGGTGTCCCACAGGTTTTGTTTCTATATTTTTTCTTTTTGTTCTTCAGAAGCTATAATTTCAATTGTCTTCACTTCAAGTTCACTGCCTCTTCTACCTGTGCAAATCTGCCTTTGAATCCATCTAGTGAATTTTCAATTTCAGGTACTGTACTTTTCAGCTACACATTTTTTTTTTCTTTTAAAGTGTCTATCTCTTTATTTGTATTTCCATTTTGTTCGTGTATCATTTTCTTGATTTTCTCCACATCTTCTTTTAGTTTGAGCATCTTTAGACAGTTGTTTCAAAGTCTTTGTCTAGTAAATTCACCATCGGGGACAGTTACTGCTTTCTTTTCTTTTCTTTTCTTTTCTTTTTTCTTTTTTCCTTTGAATGGGCCATACTTTCTTGCTTCTTTATATGCCTTGTGGTTGTGGTTGTTGAAAACTGGACATTTGAATCTGATATGCTACCTCTGAAAATCAGATTCTCCTCTATCTCCAAGATTTGCTATTTTGTGTTTTGTTTGTTTGTTTTTTATTTTGTTGTTGTTGTTGTTGTAGGCTGTCTCTGCTGAGGGTCACCTGAGGTATAAGCTTAAGGACTTCTCAGGTCCTTTATGAGCCTGTGCCTTCCCCTGAGCATGTGCCATGACTTTCTAATTTTCCTTATGTGCAGTTGCTTTTGAATGTCCTAGCTTTCAATGTCTGGCTCCCAAAAGGAAGAAAAGAAAAAACTGAAGGGTAGGAGGAAGGTGCTAGCCCTCTATATCCCCTGAAAGTCCCTTCAGCCAGAGGGGTAGGGGCTTGTGACAACAATAGCTGCCTGCCTCTTTGTCTACACCTCTGTGATCAGAAACAGCATTCTACAGTCAGAGCACAGATCCTGATAGTGGGAGGACAGGGTCCTTTATTCTCACCCCAGCTTCTAGAGACTGTGTGCAGATGCTCCAGAAATACAAGCTGGGCAGCCTGCCAAAGGCCTGAGGGGTAGAAGGTGAGTAGCTGCTACTCTCCTTAGAGCTGAAATTGACCAAAATTAACCTCAATTTACCATCCAACCCTTTTCCCGGAATTTGCAAGCCTTCCATAGACTTGAGAGTTCTAAAGTACTTACCTCAGACAGATTCTGTTAGTGCAGTTGTTGTCTAGATAGGAAGATAGATTTCTGGTGCTTCCTACTCTGGCATCTTCCCAGAATACTCTCTGGGGAGCTTTTTTTTTTTTTTTTTTTTTTTTTTTTTTTTTTTTTTTTAAATGTTTTATTGTGGAAAATGTCAAACCTAATCTAAAGTAAAGAGAATGATACATGAATCCCTATGTATGTACCCTCATGCAGTTTTAACCATTGCTATCTACCTGTTCTGACCTTGAATTTCCATCTATGGTTTCCTATCCACGTCTCTGTCTTTCTCCCCATGACAGGCTTCAAACAATGTGATTACCAGCATTCTGCTCCAGCTTCAAGAACCAATGGGACCCCTCCAGATAGCTGACTAAATCAATAAGTCCTCTTTCTATCCTAACTTGAATAGTATTTATACCCTCCGTCCCTGCGCCTCAGACTCTTTTTAAAATAAACAAACAAATCAATAAATTGGAAAAAGAAAGCAGTATTTAATCCTTTCCAATGGTTTGAGAATCTGATAAAAGTCACGGGCCATTACTCCAGAAACAAAGGGCACATACATAATTTTGTATGTAATTTCAGGAGGTTCATGGATACCTTGAAGCTCTCCAAAGATCGCAGGTTAAGAATCCCAGCTTAGTTTACTCTCTAAGGTATATCCTCCTTCCTAGGCCTTACCTGCCCCTTCTTTCACGCTTCTCTTTCACAGACACACAGAACTATAAGGCTGGGAAACATTCAGTTCCACCTCTTTTTGAATGTGCTATTGAGGCAACTAGATATACGGAACTAATATATTGGCTCCAAATCCTGGAGAGTGAGCAACCAAACTAGAGGCTCCACCAACATTTTTCACACTAACCTTATGCTACCTCTGTTTGAATATTTTTCTGCCCCTTTGAAGTGAATAACAACTCCAAAATAGTCCTAAAGTCCACTCTAAAACTATCTTCTTTAGCACAGCGTTATTCTCTCTTCTCCTTTCTCTTTATTCACCTATATTGCGTTTTCATGAAATACAAGGAAAAAAACTAACAGATTCAAAAGCCAGAACAGATTAATTGAAAAATTAATTCAAAATAACTTTTTAACAAATATATTTTAATTACAAGGGTGTCCACGCTTCTTTGTTAAGGTTCAATTTATGTTTGGCTCTGCTATTTTCTCATCTGTGGGGAATCTTCAGGATGGACCAGTCAACTACTGCCTAGTCACATTGCCTAGAAGTTTGGGTTGAGTCCCCTGGGTGTATTCCCTTTAACATTCTCCCCAGTTCTAATGCAGGACTTCAACCGTAGCCGTACATCAGAATCACCTGTAGAATTTTGAAAATTAAGAAAAGAGGTGGGCTCACATGAGCTTACTCCAGGTTTACTCAACTTGGAGCCAGGCTATATGTGTGTATTCAGAGATGAGAACCCTGATCTAAGGCTATGGCAAGGGATTAACATCATTTCTAGTGTAAGCCTGAAGGGATGCTATAATTGTTCCACAGCTTGTAGTTCAATAAGAGATATATTTTGCTTCTTCCTTAAAAAAAAGGGACAAAATCTCAGAAGGAAAATTTAGAAGGAACCTGGCAAATGTAAACTATTCTGGGGTAATATTTAAAATATGCTATTTTCCTCCATTATTTAATTCCTAATGTAGCATACATTTCTTGGTTCAGCTGGGGAATGTTTTTAGGTTACATAGATGTGTATTTAAAAAACATTTTTTTTAATGTTTATTTATTTTGAGAGAGAGAGAGAGAGAGAGAAGCAGAGTGCGAGCAGGGGAGGGGCAGAGAGAGGGGGAGACACAGAATCCGAAGCAGGCTCCAGGCTCTGAGCTGTCAGCCCAGAGCCCCACAGAGCCTGATGCGGGGCTCAAACCCACGAACCAAACCTTGAGATCCTGACCTGAGCCGAAGTCGGACACCCAACTCACTGAGCCGCCCAGGCGTCCCTATATATGTGTATTTTTAAAGTTTATTTATAATTTTGAGAGAAAGCAAGAGCAGGGGAGGGGCAGAAAGAGGAGAGAATCTTAGCAGGCCCTGCACTGTCAGTGCAGAGCCTGATGTGGGGCTCGAACCCATGATCCGTGAGATCATAACTATAGCCAAAGCCAAGAGTTGGACACTTAACTGATGAGCCACCCAGACGCCCCTAGGTAATATATATTTTTAAACATACCTTTCTAGGGGCGCCTGGGTGGCGCAGTCGGTTGAGCGTCCGACTTCAGCCAGGTCACGATCTCGCGGTCCGTGAGTTCGAGCCCCGCGTCGGGCTCTGGGCTGATGGCTCAGAGCCTGGAGCCTGTTTCCGATTCTGTGTCTCCCTCTCTCTCTCTCTGCCCCTCCCCTGTTCATGCTCTGTCTCTCTTTGTCCCAAAAATAAATAAACGTTGAAAAAAAATTTTTTTTAAATAAACACACCTTTCTATCTTATTTTAGTTAATTTATATTGTAAAAGTAATAAATATATTTTGTAAACTTTTTTTTTAGTGTATAGAAGAATACAAAGTGAAATCCCAAAGGAAATCCTGTTAACACTTTCTTAATGTAACCTACAAATTTACATATTTGATATCCACATCAATCATGTATGACATATGCTAATATTTCTTTATCTCTGGTAGGCTCAGGACTCACAGGTCATGTTTTCTGTACCTCCATCGTACCCATGGGGTAATAGGAAACCCAGTCTTCACCAGGTTCCCCTTCCAAATAACCCTAAGAATCCTTAGGAATATTCTGCTGTCCCATAGGACCATCATGGTCATTGCATTTGGCTTTGAGGGGTAGAGGGGGGTGGACCTCTGTGCAAATGCCCTCCTGAAAAGTCAGGACTGGTCTCTCATGGCAGCTTGCTTCTACTGTTGTCTCTTGTACTGATTTGTCTTGTGTGTACCCAACCTCTTTACTTAAGTTCACACCAGATTGGTGAAACCAGAACACAACTTTTAATATGACTCTGTTGAAGGTTCAGAGATAATAGAAGGAAAATACAACACAGGAAGACAACCTATACTTTTTACCAGATGTGGCCTCAATCAGAATGTTTAGCGCCAGGTCCTAGACTTTCTCTACCTAAAAAGGCAAAAGCCAAGTCTGCGGCCCCTTATAGGTGGCCCTCTAGCCTGTTTCTCTAACTGGAATCCAAGCCCTCAAATTCCCTCAGCCCATGAGAGAAAGGCATGTGCATTAACTTCAAAGCCCACTGTGGCTGTCCACCTCCAAGTGACGATGGGAATGTATACTCCTTCAGAGAATGCCTTTAGCTTTTCACTCAGGAAAGTGTGATTTTGACCCAAAAGGTAGTCAGAACTCAAGACATTTTCCCCAGAGTCTGGAATCTTCAGTGTTAGAACAATACCATGTGTGGCAGCAGGAGTCTCCCGTGGCCCACTATGGTCATGCTGAGCCAAACCCAGACCAGTTCTCTAAGACTCAAGGTGAGGATCTGGCCTCCACACCTTTCCTACAGTCCTCAGACTTGCTCCTGATTTCCTGTGGACGACCCCTTAAATTACAGCACATCTGGTACAAGTGAAATCTCACTGGGATAATGCAGCCTAATCTCATACTTAGCAAGGATATGTTACCATAAGGGAATCATAATCTAAAGAAATGAAAGTCTTCCAGCTGTGGTGCCCATGTTCACACTGTCATCCAAAACAAGTAAGCTCAACTAAAAACCTCAATCTCAGTCTGAGATTTGATTCAAAATCACATGGGAGTGGGAGTGGGTGACACAGAGCAAAGTGGGTGGGGTTTTGATGAAACAAAATTGGCCAGGAGTTCATTGCCACTAAGTGATAGGTATATGCAGGTTCATTATACTATTCCATCTACTTTTGTGTATGTATGAAATATTCTATACTTAAAAACAATAACTGGATCTCTGCAGAGGGTTTGCCCATGATGCTTCATCACTGGAAAACCCTCTTTGGGTTTTAAAGAATAGCACAACTTGAAGCCCTGCAGATGAATTTGGTCTCCATCTCTTGCAAATAAGCTTCTTCTCTCCCTGCAAAGGTGATGATTCCAAAGATTTTATGGCCAATATTTACTCAATGCTCACATTCTAGCTACCGACTTCTTCCCCATAAGCTCTCTTCAAGGGAATTTCTAGACTCATGATGATCCTGAGGGTCTTGTTCTTTCACTGTATCTAGGAATGTGCATTATCTTGCTAGGTATATGGACAGAATTCAGGCACTGCATTTCTAAATGGTAAAAGAAACTCTACTTGTGCTGTTTTATGCCTCTCTTTTAAAAGGATTTTACTGGTACAATTCGGATAGAAAGGTGTCTGGTGAGGGTGGCTTGAACAATGACTGTCTGGCTACCAGGACAGGATAACATCTCTGCTCCCGGTAACGTTTTTGGCACGGGCTTCGTTCTGGAATTGTGGTCCTCAGTTTTATAAACTCAGAAACTGAAATGTTAGCACACGTAGACACAGTGGGACTCTAAGGCTTGCTGAGCACCAGTGAATTAACTTGCAATGGGAAACATAACTATAAGCAGACCCCAAATCCATGTTTGCTGGTTAGCACATTTTCTGTCTATGGGAAACGTTTTATGTAAAGCCACATTATAATTAGAAGGATATTTGGTGAGAGTACTTTAGAACAGTGAGTTTCCAACTAGGGAGAGTTAGCATGCCCTGGGGGATAGGCAGAGGGAGGGGGGCTTTTAGGGGAGTTTGTGTGTGTGTGGTGTTATTTTCCTTTTTCACATATGTCATTAGGAATGGCAAGCCCAATATTATAATTCAATAATATATTTTGGGGAGAAATTTAAACCCTAATGCTTTCATAGTGAAAATTATAAAAAGCAAAGCTCAACAGAGCCTTTTTGGCTGGTAACACTCAGCTTAGAGGGTGGGAATCCACAAATCAGACACTCTGGAGGGTCTAAGATTTTTTTTTTTTTTTTTTAAATGAGACGAAAAGACATTGTTCACTGAGGCATTAAGCAAAAACCATACATGAGGCAACTTATATTTGCTGGATCCAAATCAAATTTTCTGTCCTTAAGTTCTCACTAAATGGTTTTGTATTGAATATAATCATATTTGGTTTATTAATAGTCACTAGCTGTGGAAATGTATCTATGTTACTTATACTATATACTTTATAGGATACAGTATAATACTATTAAATACAACTACAGTTTTGTGACCAAATTCTGCTGCTAGGCCAAACCACTGTGTAGTTAGGCATTTATTTGGTGGTCTCAGCATTGATTTTTTCTCTGTCCTCCTTCCCAAAAGACCTTGTATTCATTTGGGGGATTGTTATGATTCCTGGGAAGAAAACTCGGCTCTTGTTCTAGCACATTCCAACCCAGTGAACACAGCAATTGGTTTGTAATCTAATCCAATCAGAGTGAACCTAAAACTTTTTTCCAATAATGATGCCGGGTCAAAATGGGCTTACTTTCCAGGTGCCTTTAGCAGCCACCTTTAGCCACGAGGAGGGACTAAGTTAGGAGAAAGCCAACACCAAGACAGGGTAAGAAAAACAGAAAGACATGGGGGTCCCTGGGGCCATCACTGGGCCACTGGATCAAGTTTGCCTGAAACCAACACTTTCTCTGCACTTGACAGTTACTCATCCCAACAAATTATTTTGACTGTTTCAGCCATTTTTAATTGCAGTTGAGGGCACTAGTGGGTGGATCAGGGCACTGCTGAATCTGGATAGTTTGAATTTCTTTTTTTCCAGCGAGCTCCAATGTCAGTCAGTGAAGCATGTCACAAAGAAAAAAAGTCTAGTACCTGTCATGTCATGATCTTAACTCCTGTTGTAGATCAGAATCATGTGGAGAGTTTTTACAAATCTCAGACTAATTAAATGATAATCTATGAGGCTGGAACTCAGGGAGCAGAATTTTTAAACTCCCCAAGTGATTCCAAAGGGCAGCCTAGGCTGAAAACCACTGGTCAAAGTAAAAACCTGGTTTTTTCCATTCAATAGAATCTGCCAACTAAATGTTCTAAATATGTCTTCCCACTAAAGGAAAAAAAGAAAGGCTGATATATAACTTGTATTGTGAGGTTAATGCAAACCATATTTGTGTGACAGAAAAGCAAAATTTATTTGGAGCCTGTTGTACCTTTAAAATGTATGTAGATTTTGCTCTGTACTCCCTTTTACATTTCTTTCCCTCTCCTTCCTCTCTCTCTCTCTCTGTCTCTCTCTCTCTCTCTCTGTCTCTCCCTCCCTCCCTCCCTCTCTCCCTTCAACATTTAATAGGAGCTTACCATGTATGAGTCATAGTGGCAGACACCAGGGATATAGAGAAAAACAAGAAAACCACAGTTCTTACAATCCAGAAAAAAAGGGGTAATTACCTAGTAATTACACTAAAATTTGTTAAATCTGTGATAAGGGCAGCACAGGGTAGTGTGTAAACAGAACAGCTCTCCTAACCTCTTGGAGGAAATGATGTTAAGCTAAAACCAGAGGAATGCGTATGAGTTACCTTGGTAGATGACAGAAGAGGATCCAGACAGTGAACGTGAAGGAAATGAAAGAACATAGCATGGGAAGAGAAGAATGTGAGAGAAATGAGACTGGAATAAAGGCAGGAGCCAAGGCTTTATCCCAAAGGCAATGCAAACCAACTGAGGGGGTTTAAACAATCAAAGGTTGTGATTTCCATTTTGGAAGATAATTCTGCCTGCTGTGTAGGGAATGCGTGGGAATGAGAACGGGGAGCTTAATAAGAGGGAGTCAGGGAGTTAACGGAGGCAGATATCACAGCCTAGGCAAGAGCAGGGAGGCCATGGGAATGGAGAGAAGTAGACTAATCTGAGTGATATTACGAAGGTGGAATTGGTAGTATTTGGTAAGGGACCATTTGTGGTGCGTGAAAGGGAGAGGAAAAAAAAGCCAAGAGTGACACACATGTCTCCAATTTGAGCAACTGGGTGGAGAGCTATGTTATTTCTTGAATAAAGAACACTGGAAGAAGAGCAAGTTTGTGAAAGTTCAATTTTGTTCATCTTGAGTTTGAAGTACCTGTTAGATGTCTAAGCACACACAGATGGTAGTAGTTACATGTGTCTCAAATTCAGGAGGGCAATAAGAGCTGGAGATCCAAAATGGACAGCCATCAGCAAACTGATGGTAATTAAAGCCAAAGAAATGAGCCAAATTACCTGGCATATGTCTGTAGAGAGGAATGGCTAAGGACAAAGCTCTGGGGAAAATGTACAACTAAGAGAACAGTCTTGCAAAGATTGAGGACACATTGTTAGAGATGTAGAGGGCCAAACAGAAGAGTGTTTGATACCCCTACTCTCAAAAAAAGGATATTTAAAATTTTTTTTTCTTAATGTTTATTTTTGAGAGAGACAGACAAAGTGCAAGCAGGGGCATGGCAGAGAAAGAGACAGAGAATCCGAAGCAGACTCCAGGCTCTGAGCTGCCAGCACAGAGCCCAATGTGGGGATCGAACCCATGAACTGTGAGATCATGACCGGAGCTGAAGTTGGACACTCGACCACTGAGCCACCCAGGCACCGCCCAAAAAGTATTTTTTGGAAAGAGAGAGTAACTGACCATGTCAAATGCTGCTGTAACATCTAGTAAGATGAGGATTGGAAAATGTCCATTGGGTTTAGCAACATGGAGGGTCCTGGAAATGTTACCAAGGGTGGCTCGGGAAGGGAAGGTGAACTTTTTCAGAAGTACTGAAATGGAGAAGAGAGTGTGTGGTAACTGGAGAGGGATGTGGGTCAAGGGATATTAAGATAGGGATTTTTTTTTTATGTGAAGAAATCAGGAAGATGGATAAGTAGAAAATACAAAAGTGTCAAGATGCTGAGAAGAACAGGATCAAGAAACATAAGGGATGCCTCTTCTACTGGAATAGGAGAGAAGGAGGAGTATCATTGCAGAAAACAGTGAGGGTTTTAAAAGTTTGTTGGTCAGAAGTGGAGAAAATTCCTATCTGATCATTTCTATTTGTTCTGTGAAGAAGGAGGCAGTTATTGATGGAGAATGAGAAGCAGTGGTGAGTGGATCAGAGGCTTAAGGGGAGCAGAGAAAGTTTGAAATGGTTGTTGAAAACGAGAGAGAGCTGACTAGGGAAACTGTGGGCTAGTCAGGCAGTGTTAAAGACTTGAGAGTCATGACCATTAATATAAAAGCTCGATCATCTGAGTGGTTTCTGCATATTTTCTCCTGTAGGTCTCAGCAGCCCTTGAACTGGCAAGAAAAAAGAGGGACAGTTGGATTCATATATGGTAGACAAGACAGGTGCAGTGCAAAGTACGACAGAGAGGATTTAGAATATTGGCAGTGATGGGTTGTATGAAGTGATGGGTTGTGAATCCGACCTGGATACGGAGGGAAATATAGAAAGGCAGAGGCTTTTTAAAAAAATATTTATATTTTGGGAGAGCGCAGCAGGGGAGGGGCAGAGAGAGGGGGACAGCGGATCTGAAGCAGGCTCTGCATGGATAGGCTGACAGGAGCGAACCCGATGTGGGGCTTGAACTCACGAACTGTGAGATCATGACCTGAGCCAAAGTCAGACGTTCAACCAACTGAACCACCGAGGTGGCCCAAGCAGAGGGGTTTAACCAGTGAGAAGGCAGGGCAAGAGAACTGAAGAACTTGGATGTTGGAAGTTATTGCCCAATGAGTCGGATCAATTTTAGAGGACAGAATGTCCGAAACTGTGATTTCAGAAACAGAACAGTTCAGGTAGGGACAAGGTCTGGAGTGTAGAGGATGAGGTCCAGAGTGGAGCAGGGGAAGCCAAGTGGCTGAAAGAAACAGGGGAGGCCTTGGGAAATGAGATCAAAGAAAGGAGAAGCCGAGATATTGAATGGATCATCCACACACCCAGTTTGATGGAAGGACTTGGGGGAGAAGAAAACTTGGGAGCTAAAGGCCCCATGTGTTGCTGCTGCTGCCCACTCCTCTGGTCACTTCTGTCCTCACTTACCTCCAGCCATGACAACCTCTGTGCACTCCCTTAAGCATACTAACATCGTACTCACCCTGGGGTGTTTACATATACTTTACCTGCTGCCTCGAATGCTCTTCTTCCAAACCTTCCATTGCTCGCTTCTTCACTTCATTCAGGTTTCTGCTCCAATGTGACCTCTTCAGAGCTTTTTCTGACCAGTCTACCTAAAATAGCAGTTCTCAACTCCTCGCTCTGACCCTTAATCTGCTTTTTTATTTTTATTTTTTTAAGGCTTATTTTGAGAGAGGCAGTACAAATGGGAGAGGGGCAGAGAGAGAGAGGGAGAGAGAGAGAGAATCCCAAGCAGGCTCTGCACTGCCAGCACAGAGCCCAATATGGAGCTCCAACCCATGAAGCTGTGAGATTATGACCTGGGCAAAACCAAGAGTCAGACACTTAACCGACTGAGCCACTCAGGTGCTCCTATTTTTATTTTTTTTAGAGCAATTAGCACAACCTGAAATTATGGTTCACATTTTTTTTTTTTAATCAATCATCCTACTAGGATGTAAGCTCAATGAGAACAGTCATACTCCCTTGTCCCCGCTGTATTCCAAGCACCTAAAACAGACCAGGAACATAGTAGGTGCTCAATAAATACTTGTTAGATAGATGGACAGATGGATGAATGGGTAGAAAAGAGGAAGAATCCAGGAAATGCATGAAAGGCAGCTATTAATGGTAAAGGGAACAGAGCTGAACAGCATAAATGCTAATGAGGTAGGGCTTTGAAACAAGGAGGAATGGGGAAGGTTTTAAAGACACAGTGAATTGGGGCACCTGGGTGGCTCAGTTGGTTGGGTGTCTGCCTTTGGCTCAGGTCATAATCTCTTGGTTTGTGAGTTCAAGCCCTGTGTCAGGCTCTGTGCTGACAGCTCAGAGCCTGGAGCCTGCTTCAGGTTCTGTGTCTCCCCGTCTCTCGGCCCCTCCCATGCTCATGCTCTCTCTCTCTCAATAATAAATAAACATTAAAAAAATTAAAACAAAATAATAAAGACACAGTGAATAAGTGACAGACACTCCTCCCATTTCCTAAAATATCCAAGGCTCCAGAGAATACCAACCTCCACTAGAAAAAGCAAAAGAGATTACGTCTGGGTGGCTAGTCAGGTAAGCATCTGATTTCAGCTCAGGTCATGATCTCACTGTTTGTGAGTTCGAGTTCTACTTTGGGTGTGCTTGAGCCCCACTTCGGGTAAACACGAGCCCCACTTCTCTCTCTCCCTCTCTGCCCTTCGTGAGTTTCTCTTTTTTTAAAAAAAGATTCTTTTTTAGTGTTTGTTTATTTTTGAGAGAGAGAAAGAACATGAGCAGGGGAGGGCAGAGAGAGAGAGAGGGAGACACAGAATCTGAACCAGTCTCCAGGCTCTGTCAGCAAGGAGCCTGATGCAGGGCTCGAACTCACAAACCGTTTGATCATGACCTAAGCCAAAGTCAGACACTTAACTGACTGAGCCACCCAGGTGCCCCTCCTCATGGGTTTCTCTTTCTCTCTCACCCTCTCTCTCTGTCCCTCGTGGGATTCTCTCTCTCTCTCCCTGCCCCTCACTCACTTGTGCCCTCTCCCTCTTTCTCAAAACAAAACAAAAACACGCTGAAAGGGAAATGGGATCGTGAGGGGAGGACCTGATCTAAGGTTGCAGTGACAGTTCATCCTGCACAGGGGCCCACTAAAGCAGCAGCCACCACGCACACCACAGCTCCAGCTTACAAAAGTGCAGCTTCTGGTTTTCCACTTGCGTGCCTTTGTTCTTGTTCATCGGCATAGAATGCTCACCTTGCTCATCTATCTGCTCAACTTCTGCCCTTCTCTCAACTCAGAAACACTTTTCTGACCACTCCAAGCTGAAGTGCTTTTTCTCTACGCTGAAGTTCCACAGGGTATACTGTATATACTGTTCACTCATCACCTTATTTACTCATTGATTTGCTCATTAATTTCTTTATTATGTGCCAGGAGCTAGTCTAGGCATTGTTCCATTTGATAATTACTATTTTATGTTTTCATCTTATTTATACAAGCAAACTGTGATATACTAACTAAAAGATTATAGTGAAACCACCGGATTTTCTAAATTCTAAGGAAACAGGTTATAGACACAATAAAGAAGATACAGAAAGCAAATAAAAGGAATAACAGAACATTAAAAGGAAAACGCTAGTAAAGACTCTTTTGAATCTGGCCTCACTAATCAGACTGTGAGATCCTAACTATGAGTTTGTTAGTCAACCTATATCCTACAATATTGTCTAACTTTTAGATGCATGACAGTTTGTAAAGCTATTTTACAAAACTTCCACTTTATGAAATAAAGTAGCCAATTTTACAAAATTCTTCTAATTGTATCATTGTCTTCTGTAGCACTTAGGGTTCTTTAGACCCTAACCTAAACAGAGAACAAATGTATTGTACACATTAGGTACGCTACTGAATAAAAGGGTAGCTCTGACACCAGGCCCTTAAACGACAGGAACATTTTTGTGAGGCCACGGAACAGGTCTCAAGCATCCTGCAAGGCTGCCACTAAAATGAATTTGTGTTAACCACTCTCTCTAATTCCTCAGGTTTCAGAGTCCCAGGAGAGAGACTTACAGGTTCTGCATGAATAGCAAAAGGTGTCGTCTCTTTTCTGACAGTCCCACCAAACAATATTCAATTAGGAAGAGATTATTCCCCAAATGTAACTTGGGGTGCAATGACCAAAAGTGCGAAAATGATCAAGGGCCAAAGAGTACCTACCTGATGCCCCTAGTGAGAACAACTCACTCCCTCTCTTATGTATGCAGAGCTCCTTATTTGTTGTATCTCTTCCTCTGCCTAGTCACACTCTGAGTTAATGTTTACGTACCTTTCCATTCCATCTACTAGCTTATCAGCCCCAGAAGGCAAGTGGCTTCAGCAGCTGCATTATCCAGAGAATGGTGTCCTAAAGATCCCCATAATTAGTTTACAAATATTCTGAGGAGTAAACTTAAGCAAAAGTAAATGCCTTTTTCTCTGTTCTATTACAGTCAATTTTTATAAATTTTTAATAGTTTTACCTAATATGAAAATACACAAAATGAATATGGGAGGACATAAATCCTCCTTAGTTGCTTTCCTATCTTCTCTAAATATGTAAAACGCTCACAGAACATTCCTCATTTTAGTTGGAAATCTTTTATTTTATTATTGTTATTGTTGTTATTTTGGAGACAGAGAGAGAAAGAGAGAGCAGGGGAGAGGGGCAGAGGCAGACAGAACAAGAGAGAGAGAAAGAATATTATTCAGGCTCCATGCTCAGTGCAGAGCCCAAAGCAGGACTTGATCCTATAACCCTGGGATCATGACCTGAGCCAAAATCAAGAGTTGGGATGCTCAACTGAGTCACCCAGGAGCTCTGGAAATCTTTGAAATAAAAATAAAGATACAATGTTAATCTAATTGCTTCTGGAGCTGATTTCTGCTAAAAGTCTCTTTAACAGGTTAATGAATTCTCCATCTGGTATAACTTTGAATAAAACTAAAACTAAAACCTCTGTTCACTGGAGAATAACTCTACTAATAACTGGCTGGGAAGAAACTGTTCCCTGACTTTTCTAACTTGTATCTGAGAAAAAAATGATAGGAAACCATCATGGTAGAAAATACATGACTAAACCTATCAGAGTTTCTCCTACAAACACTATAAAATAAAATGCAACAGATTAATTCCATAGTAAGACCAAGAATAAGACTCAAATACTATAAAAAACAAGAAAATATCTACACAGTGGAATATTATTCACCCATTAAAAGGATGAAGTCCTGATGCATGCTATGACATGAACCTTGGAAACATAATGCTAGGAAGCCAGACATAGAAAGACACATACGATATAATTCTACTTATATAAAAAGTCCAGAAGAGGCAAATCCATAGAACATAAATTAGCGGTTGCCAGGGGCTGGATGGAGGGGGAATGGAAAGTGACAGCTGATGGATATGTGTATCTTTTTGGAGTGATGAAAAAGTGCTGTAATCAGATAGTAGGGATGGTTGTACAACTCTGTGGACATACTAAAAACCACCAGATTGTACACTTTGAAAGGGTGAACTTTATGTGAATTATTTCTACAAAAAAAAATTTTTTTTTAAGACACAGAGGAGGCTTCATGAGGTTTAGCGTGAAAAGAAATTGTTTGTAAGAGCCTAAGAAAGGCACGTAACTTGGTATTTATATCTGGGCAAAGACAAAGAGTAGAAGAAAAAAAGCATAGAAAAGAATACCCAGTAATTACATCCTTAAGAGTCTAAATATTAAGGATTTTAATTACACTGCTCATATCATTTCCCCCTTTTAGGAAAGTATATGGTGCCTTGCTCTTTCTTTGGGAGGGCGGGTACTAAAAATATTGCCAGCAGTCTTTCTTAGTTCTTTTGCTCTATGAATTGTGCAACAGTCTTAGCTGCAAATCAAGCAACTTTATGATGTTGTAGCATTTAAACTCACTTGAGCTTTGTAAGACCTTCTTATTTATTTGCAATAAAAGCATATGGTTTGTAGACCATGCCAGGAAATCATATCCCACCCATCTATACTTGCCCCAATGAAACTCAAAAGACCTCCCTGGATTTTCTTTTCCTCATTCTTTGAATTTTAATCCGTGTGTTTTTAGTCTTTGAGTTAACTAAGAAGCCTTTTCGTTCTGTGAACTAAGCACATTCCTTCCAAACCACAGGCATCCACTTCTCATTGGATTTATGACAATCACAACATTGGCATGCAGGTAAAACAAGAATTCAATTTGCTTTTCCCATCGCACCTCTGGTTACCTCAAGGAACCCCAATTTAATGGGAAGGAAGTAAGGATAATTTCTGCCATCCTAACCAGGTCCAAGTATTCCACAATATTCCATGGTGGTCTATCCTTTCCTCTGCACACTTCTACAGCTCTAGCTATTGAATCACATTAGAGTTTTACCTTTCAGAAAATGGTGGAATTTCAAGGAAAAGGGATTCTAACAGACAGAAGCCCATAGAAACTTCCCTTCTTCAGAACAGCCTCTTTAGGAAATTCCTTTCTGAATCTATAAGTTTATGGATTAAACTACTTCAAGGATGGAATGGCCTGAGAGCATTCTAAACTGAGATTAGGATTTTATCCTTTGTTTGACACACAACATGGGTCACTCAAAGCACTTAATAAATATTTAACAAAACTGAATCGGTAACATTGTAAGAATGAGCTAGAAAAGGTTTTAAAATTTGCTTTGTTTTCTCTATCAACACAATGACATATATAAATGACTGGGTTATAGCTGAATATAAGAATAAAGAGTAAGAAAAATTAAGAATAAAACAGGTAAAATGCCTCAGATGGTTTGTGAGAAAGGGCAGACATCCCTTTTGTGTTGCCTCTTTTTAGCTGGTTGTTGGGCAGATTGTTCTGCAAGAGAAAATGTGATAACTTTGGCGCGCCTGGGTGGCTCAGTCGGTTAAGTGTCCAGCTTTGGCTCAGGTCATGATCTCACGGTTTGTGAGTTCAAGCCCTGCATTGGGCTCTGTGCTGACAGTTCAGAGCCTGGAGCCTGTTTCAGATTCTGTGTCCCCTCTCTCTGCTCCTCCCATGCTCATGCTCTGTCTCTCAATAACAAATGAACATTAAAAAAAAAAATTTTTTAAAAAAAGAGAAAATATGGTAACTGTAAGACAGGAAAATGAAAATCGTGGTCTTTCCAAATAAAAAGTGTCAATTTAGTCTCAAGAACAAGAAAAGAGCATGGCCTCCCACTCTGACAGCTACATAATTAGTAATATTTCCTATGATAACAAACATAGTTTACGCTATAATTATAAAAAAAAAATTCATCTTACAAAAAGTGGCTTCAGTTTAAAATGACAATGACTTAGGTAGTAGCCAAATTTCAGAGGACTCTGATGTAGCTATTTGTATTCCTGATGCTCCCTTTTACTTAAAGCCTACTAAGAAGATAAAATTACTTTCCCTATATTTCCATATGGTAAGTAGAATCTTACAGATTCGTGCCTATCAACCGTAATTAAGTCATTTGAGTTCCTGGGCAGAGAGGGGTGGAACTATGCAAACATGGGAAAAAGAGCCATTGCTATTCATTGATCGAACCATTAAATATGTATTTTAATGCCATAAGGTAGATCATTGTTTTCTTACATCCATCGTATACATTTTTTGCAAAGTAGAGAAATAATGGGCTTATTCTGCTTTTATAATTAAAACATCACTTTCAAAGTTTGTAAAACTCACTGAACTAACCACAGTAATGGTGGAGTTGGGCTTGCTTGTTTTGTTTTTAAGAGAAATATTTAAGTTTGAATACAACAGTCATGGTAGTTTTATTTATTTATTTTTAATTTTATTAAGTAGGCTTCACGCCCAGTGTGGAGCCCAATGCAGGGTTTGCACTCACAACCCTGAGATCAGGACCTGAGCTGAGATCAAGAGTCGGAACCTTGGTGATTTTAAAAGTAAATATATTTAAATTAGAAGCAATGTAGTAGGATACTCTTTTCATGAAAATATTTTCTATCATTTATAAAAGAAAGGTAAAGAGAGGACAGTAGCCTATGATTATGTAAACTGTGGAAGGATAAGTTAAGGAGGGACTTAATACATACATTTAAATATATATGTATTTAAAAAATAGCCTGGGTGGCTCAGTTGGTTAAGCGTCGGACTTCAGCTCAGGCCATGATCTCACAGTTCGTGGGTTTGAGCCCCATGTCTGGATCTATGCTGACAGCTCAGAGCCTGGAATCTGCTTTGGATTCTGTGTCTCCCTTTCTACCCTCCCCCCCTACCCCGCACTCTCTGTTCTTCAAAAATAAATGTTAAAAAATAAAATTAAAATAAATACAGAGAAGAGTGATATAGTAGAGCAGGAACACTTTAATACAGCAGTTGGCAGAACTTCTTGACCATAAGGGCTGTGAAACACTACAAAGTATTGTTTGTTTTCCTTTGGAGATTAAAAACTATACAGATAATTTTCCATTTAGATGTAATATTATGTAGAAAAAGAGGAACACAGGTAATTCTTCATTTAGATGTAATATTATGTAGAAAAAGAATTGGCTTAAATAATGTTTTGAGAGTCTCATTTTTTTTCCCGCTAGTATGAAGGAAAAGAAGAAAAAAGGGAGTCAGGACCAACCCTATATGTACAACTCTCAGCCTGAGTCCTTTGGGGGCTGAGTAGTTTTGAATAGCTCAGTTTTTTGGAGAGCTATGTGTATATCATTCCAAGAATTAAAATTTTGAATGAAAATATTACTAAAATTGTATTTAAATTCCATGATCTTTATTCCTCCCTTCAGATTCCAAAGTTGTTTTTTTTTTTTAATGAGTCATTCAAACTTACAGAAATTAAGAAGGAAAAGAAACAGCTATAATCTTACCACCCAGAAACCACTAGGAAGTGTACAGAACATAATTCAAGACTATAAAATAATGAGATCCTCAGTCTACACGACTATTTTCTAAACCCCGTTACTATGCTGTATCTTATTATGCTAAATTTCTACCCTTTTTGTCCAGTTCTAAAGACTAACCTCTTAACTTTCTCCAAAGATTATACCCTAAAAGGCCTCACAGTGTTACAAATTTTAAGGACTCATACATCCTTCCACACATACATCCTTCACACACTCTTAATGATTTTTCATACTTTCCTTAGCAATAGATTCTCAGTTTTCAAAGGTATATTTTGTTTTTATGGTATCCCCACCACCTTTCCAATTTGCTGCTTTAAATTTGCTTAAGCTTGGTAACATCAATAACAAAAAAAGCTCACTGAAATCTTGTGAAACACAAAAAAGACTTCCAAAGGGTGAAGTATATATAGACTTTGTGATATATATATGTATATATATGTATATATATATATATATTTATATTGGTCATTCCCTACTCAACAGCTCTGTTCTGACATATGTTACTATTCTGGTTTTGAGACATGAGCGATACAGCAATCCTGAAAAATCAACATACTTATAATCCAAAATGACTTACTAAAAATTGAGATAAAGACAGAAAGGCACATTACCCAGAGTCATGATACCTGCTCATACAGGAGCACAGAACAGTGATTACATCAGCAGAAAATATGTTCATATATTAGCTACACACACAAAAAAATAACCAATGTGCCATAAAACAACAGGGCAAGGGAGTTCCTAAGGATGTGGAATGTTTAAACAAGAAAAGAAATAGGCTTACTCAGTGCCCTGTACTAAAAGTGAGCCTCACATTCAAAGAGTTAGCAGACTGCTCCCAATTCATTCTGGCCCAAAAGGGTAAAGAAGGCAGAACATCAGAAAGAATAAGGTACAGAGGAAGGAGGCCGGGGGAGCTTGACACAAATAACAAAAGACTAGTACCTGCTTTCTTGTTTTGACTGGGGTTAGATCAGTGGATATAGAAGAAAGGTTGCCTTGAAGGGACACAGTGCTATTATTTCAATCTTGGCTGGGGTCAGACCTGCTTATCTTCTACCAAATGTGGATAAATAAGAAGCCTCACAGAATGTTGGCAGGCATGTTGCTTTTAAACCTGATGACATCCTACTATCACTTCATGTAATATATAAAGTGTTTTTTTAGTTTGTGAGGTTGTTAACATGAAAGCTTCATTAACCAAGTTATCATAATTATTAAAAATTATTTGATTATAGTAAATATCTAATATTAGTTATTTTGCCACTGCAGAACATATACCTGTGACAATTAAATGGGTAGCAATTAAAATTGTGCTTTTCTTCCACTGGTCTCTGTTCCCTACTAGATTCTCTCTCTCTCTTTTTTTTTAGAGAGAGAGAGAGGGTGCAAGTGAGCAAGGGGCAGAGAAAGAGAGAGAGAGAGAGAAAGAGAAGCAGGGCTCACCTGAAGGGGGTGTTCAAGCTCACTCGATGTGGGACCGAACTCCTGAACCATGAGATCATGACCTGAGCCGAAGTCAGATGCTTAACAACTGAGCTACCCAGGCACCCCCAGACTCTTTTTTTTTAAAATTTTTATTTACTTTTTAAAATTTACATGCAAGTTAGTTAGCATATAGTGCAACAATGATTTCAGGAGTAGATTCCTAAATGCCCCTTACCCATTTAGTCCATACCCCCTCCCACAGCCCCTTCAGTAACTGTTCTCCGTATTTAAGAGTCTCTTATATGTTTGTCCCCTCCCTTTTATTATTTTTGCTTCCCTTCCCTTATGTTCATCTGTTTTGTATGTTAAGGTCCTCATATGAGTGAAGTCATAGGATAGCTTTCTCTAATTTCGCTTAGCATAACACCCTCTAGTTCCATCCACGTTGTTGCAAATGGCAAGATTTAATTTTTTTCATTGCCGAGTAATACTCCGTTGTATATATACACGGTGTATATATATATATATATATATGCCCCCCACATCTTCTTTATCCATTCATCCATTGATGGACATTTGGGCTCTTCTTATACTTTGGCTATTGTTGATAGTGCTGCTCTAAACATTGGGGTGCATGTTTCCCTTCAAAACAGCACACTTGTATCTTGTGGATAAATACCCAGTAGTGCAATTGCTGGGTCATAGGGTAGTTCTAGTTTTAATTTTTTGAGGAACCTCCATACTGTTTTCCAGAGTGGCTGCCCCAGTTTTCATTCCCACCAGCAGGGCAAAAGAGATCCTCTTTCTCCACATCCTTGCTAACATGTATGGTTGCCTGAGTTGTTAATGTTAGCCATTCTGACAGGTGTGAGGTGGTATCTCATTGTGCTTTTGATTTGTATTTCCCTGATGATGAGTGATGTGGAGCATTTTTTCATGTGTCGGTTGGCCATCTGGATGTCTTCTTTGGAGAAGTGTCTATTCATGTCTTCTGCCCGTTTCTTCACTGGATTATTTGTTTTTTGGGTGTTGAGTTTGATAAGTTCTTTATAGATTTTGTATGCTAACCCTTTATCTGATATGTCATTTGCAAGTATCTTCTCCCATTCTATCGGTTGCCTTTTAGTTTTGCTGTTTTGCTGTTTCCTTCACTGTGCAGAAGCTTTTTATTTTGATGAGGTCCCAATAGTTCATTTTTACCCAATAGTTCATTTTTCTTCTCTTAAGAGAAGAAACACAATGTCACTCTGACCCGAAAATCTCTAATTCTTAGGATGCAAGGCATTGATAGAACCCAGATTGCAGCTTTGAGTCTGATGGCTCTAAAGGCGTTCCTGGATTGCTCCATGGGGATGAGGCTCTCAGAATAAGATATATATACATTTAAGACTGAACCCCCATTTCCACCCTTGTGTTTTTTTTTTCTCCTTAAATCTGCCACTCCTTAAGTCTCCCTGTGTCCCTGTACTCTATCAGGCTAATCCGACACATCAGTATCTGAGTTTTTCAAGCCGACAGTTTATAGTTACTAAAAAACAAACAAATCAAGTTTGTAAAGAAGAAGGGATATTTACATGTAGTAAACATCCAAAAAAAAATGATAAAAAGTCACTGTAATTTGTATTTAGATAATTAATAAGTGATTATATTACTCTTATATTCACTGTGTATAAATGTAAATGACAGCGTGTCTCTTAGATGCTTTGCGTACTAGGGAAAAAAAGTGGTCCTTGATAAAATGTAATATATGATCACACAAATTTGAGTACTATTTAAGCAAATTAGCCATGACAACTCAAACTTAAGCAACATAGCATTTATTACCTTTACTAACCAGGAAAAATGCATGAACCCCCTAAACAATGTAGCATTTAAAAAAATTCATATTTACTTCCAATTATTCCATAGCTACTAACATTGTGGGTGCTTTTAAAAGTCAAAAACAATGAACTGTCTAAAAACATTCGGAATAGCAGTAATATTACATTGTGAATTTTATTTTCAAATTTTGGTCAATAAAGAACAGTCAGGTTAAGCAATCAAAAGAAGTACGAATAAAAGACATTCATATACACCAAAGATATGAATAGGACAGATTCACTTCCAGTTGATTCAATTGTACATACACTTTTAACATATAAAATACATCTTAATTAGTCAAGAAACAGACCACATTTAGCACCAGGAAAGGAACTTTACTCTAGCGTTGTTTTTTTTTTAATGCTTATTTATTTATTTTGAGAGAGAGACAGAGTGCGAGCAGGGGAAGCCCAGAGAGAAAGGGAGAGAAAATCTCCACGTTAATAGCACAGAGCCCAATGCAGGGCTTGATCACATGAACTGTGAGATCATGACCTGAGCCCAAATCAAGAGTCAGACGCTTAACCAACTGAGCCACCCAGCCACCCCTTAACTTTAGCTTTTGATCACGACCTCAATATCTTGTCATAGAAAAAGAAATTTCATGGGAACTATATGTATTTATCACTGTAAATTAATAAAAAATTAAAAAAGTAACTGTCGCATTATCAATACGTGAGTGATTCAGTGATTCCAGTCCTGAAAACTGGAACTACTTGATATTGCGCACAACTCTCCTACAGTGGTTTGTTTTCATCTCCTCCAATGCTTGTTCCAATTGCTGAACCAAATGGAGCAGAGTGGCTGGGTCTGTCTGCAGAACTTTGGTGTTGTGATCTCCATTCTGATTAAGGTGTAGCTTTATAGTCACTGATGGTTTTATCTGTTGCCTGAGGCTTCTGCTTGCAAGCTTCATTTTAAATGGAGTAAGAGAGTAACTAATTATCATGCTGAACATATAATATTTATAATTACCTTATATCATATACAAAAGTCAAATTTCATATAAATCATAGACTTCAAAATGAAAAATGAACTTTAAAACCTTTGGAAAGAAAAAAGGCATGACAATGTATATGCAACCTTGCCCGGCAGAAGGATTTCTTAAACATGATATAAAAGGCACAAACCACAAAGAAAAAAACTGATAAGCTGAAATACATTTAAATTATTAATACTTTCTTTCAAGAATACCTAAAGATGGTGGAAAAACAATCCACAAACTGATAAGATATTTTATGACGCATAGAACCCCCTCCCCCAACAAAAGATCAGTATTCAGAATGCATGAAATTTAATCAGAATGTTCTGATTAAAAACAACAACAAACCCCATAAGACCAAGAAAAATGTGCAGAAGACCTAAGTAAGCAATTCACAAAAGAAGTAACACAAATAGATAAACATAGGAAAACATGTTCAACTTTTTATTAGTAATTAGGAAAATGGCAATAAAAACATAACATACTATTTTACACATATCAGACTGGCGAGAATTAAAAACCTGCCCATGTGGGGCACTGCAAGTGATAGGAATGGGAACTCTCATCCACTGCTGGTCAGAGTGGTAAGAGAATAACTTTGGAAAACAATATAATAGTACCATCAATTCCACTCCTAGGTATATACCTTGAATTCTTACATATATATGTATATTCACAATAGTATTTGTTTCCAAGAGTTAAAAATTAGAAACATTTCAAATACTCTTTAACAACAGAATGGATGTATTGAGAATATTCCTAAAAATAAAATGCTTACTAAATGTCAATGAAAAGAAACAAACTACAGCAATATAAATTGTCATGGATAATTCTAAAAAGAAAATGTTCAATCAGAAAAGCAAGCTGCAGAAGAGTACATAAAAACTAAAGTTTAATGAAAAAATGTGTTAAACTAATTGTTGCACCATACGCTAACTAATTTGGATGTAAATTAAAAAAAATTTAAAAAAGATAAAGTACTCACTTGCCAAATGGGGAAAAAAACCCAAAAACTATAAAGAAAGGATTAACATCAAATTCAGGAAAATGGTTACCTCAGGGAAGTGTGAGGGGTTGTGACTGTGGTAGGTCACAGATGGTTTCATTGTATTTCTTTAAAAATTTTTTTTTTCAATGTTTATTTATTTTTGGGACAGAGAGAGACAGAGCATGAACGGGGGAGGGGCAGAGAGAGAGGAAGACACAGAATCAGAAACAGGCTCCAGGCTCTGAGCCATCAGCCCAGAGCCCGACGCGGGGCTCGAACTCACAGACCGCGAGATCGTGACCTGGCTGAAGTCGGACGCTTAACCGACTGCGCCACCCAGGCGCCCCTCATTGTATTTCTTTTAAAAAAAAAAATTAAATTATTTATTTTTGAGAAAGAGAGACACAGAGTGCGAGTGGGGGAGGGGCAGTGAGAGAGGGAGACAGAATCTGAAGCAGGCTCCAGGGTCTGGGCTGTCAGCAAAGAGCCTGACTCAGGGCTTGAACTCATGAACATCAAGATCATGACCTGAGCTTAAGTCAGATGTTTAACCAACTGAACCACTCAGGTACCCCTCAGTGTATTTCTTAAGCTTGGCAATGGGTACTTGTTTTACTATTATTCTTTAAACTGAGTATCTATAATCTTTATTTGTATGATATATTCTGAATTTTTTTAAAAAGTACTATTGACATATTTTTAAAAGAAAAAAAAGAAAACTACTAGAAACAATGGCTAACTTGAAAGCGAAGGCATTTAGCTCTAGCACCAACTGTTCTCTAAAGACCATTCTTCCTTAAAAGGAGCCAGGAGCTCCTTAAAGGAGTAACTGATTAGAGGTCTGGGATAACAACTGTGCAAGATTGAGCCTGAAACATCTTGCTATACAGGAAAGCAAGATTGTTACCTAAAATTATTGGAGTCACGTCAAAAGGACAAGAAGCCCAATTGAAGAGACTTCCGAGTGAGCAAAAATCTAACCCTGAGATTTCAGGATTAATTTATACCACAACACAGAATATTCTGACTAATAACTTCTTCCAATTAATTCTAGGTGATCTGGCTTCCAAAAGAACCCACGATACTGAAATTTAATGTCTAAAAATAATTTGGAAACAACAGGTCAATCCCCTTGAGTGAGCCAGTCCCCAAAATAATACAGATACTTATAAGTTAAAGTGTCTCTTTAAGATCATTTCTCCAGTACAGAAAATTATAGATATGAAAGATAGGTAAACTATAAACATGATGACTGAAAATACTACTTATTGATTCACTTACACATTGTTTATACTTCTTTTTCCTCTATATCTGCATTGATAGACAGGGACCAAATGTATCTAGGTGTATAAACCATAAATTTTTCATCCAAAGACTCAATCTATCCTCAAACTTTTACACAACATAATATCTAAATTAATATCCTTTACAAATAAGCATCTATATCATTCTTTAAAATTTCCAGATGAAGGTTATACAACATCCCTAACAAACACCTAGTAAGACATATTTAGACCTAATTTTTTTTCTCAGAAATGAATTTCAAGGACAGTACTACAGGATAAAGAACAGTAGCCCACAAGGTTCCTGATTAGGACTTATGTTCTGTCCTTTGTAAAAATAACAAAAGCAATTTAAATGGATCAGTCCTAAAGGTAAATCGTCCCTCACCAATCTCAGATGCATTCAATTTACTTATGTTATTAAGTGCATTAATTGTGCTGGCAATTTATGAAGGGAAATGTTTCTACTAGAAACTGAACTATGATGATTAATGTATTTCTCATAAGCAACTGCACAATTAGATGGTAATTGTCCATTCACTACCAGTGTCCATGAGACAAATCAGTTACTCAAAAACGAAACATCCTGTAACTTGTCACTAGTTTCCTAGCAATTCAGCTGATCTTCATCTGACAAGTCTTCCTCCTATAAAGAAGAATCTACTCCAATTAAAATCCCTGGTAATAATTTTGACTAATGAGCTCAGAAAATCAATTAGTTCTCTAAGTAGCTTTTTTACCCCTTAAGCGCATTTTACCACATGAAGCAATATTCATTCAGTATACACTCAACTTTAAACTATATTAGTTCTTGCAGTAACACACTATTCAAACCCATTGCACTGGGTAAATGAGCTCTCCCAAGTTTTAGAAAATTCAATTGCTTGTTTCTAATTTCTAAAAATGTCTTCATATTGGAAAAACTCAATGCAAATCGATAAAGCCAAAAAAATAACTTCTATGGGCTACCAGAACCCAAAAGTCAGAAATTACCCACACCCAAGAGAGAGCTAAAGATTTACAAGATAAATTACTACTGAATCTCATAAACATGACCATCTCACATCTCCTCCACCTGGTTATTATGAAAGGACCTAAACATAGAAGCTTGGCCACAGTGATCTCCTCCTTCCCATAGCCCCACAGGATTTGCTGCTTATGTCTCCAAGAGCACGAACTGTGTCTGATTCTTTAAATCCACAATACCTAACACATGATAACTGTACAAGAAATATTTGATAAATAATTTAAGAAGCTACTTACCCTCCCCCACCTTTTTTTATATTCAGCACTGAATGCCTATTATGTACCAGGCATTGTGCTGGGGACACAGTACTGAACAAGACACAGTACCTGCCCTCATAGAGCCTACAATCTGGTTTATACCATACCCTGTGTTTATACCTATTCAAGCACTCATTACACTGGATTATAACTGCTAAACCCTCTAACTGAATTTCTGTATCCTGTTTGGACCATCTTACCACCATTCAAATCAGGAAGAATCCACTATAACAGTAATTTACAAACTTTATTGCAAATTAGAATTACCTGGGTAACAAGCGGAACTCTAAAAAATTCTGATGCTCGGACCAAACCCCATAACAATAAAGCAGAATCTCTGGGGGCGGAACATAGATACGAAAGTATTTTAAGACTATCCAGGCTTTTCCAATATGCAGTCAAGTTTGGGAACTAGTGTGCAACCTATTCAAAGCTCATTCCCTTATGCTTATGCTGCCTCCTCTTCCAAGAACGTTAACCCTGGTTTTCTCTATTTATTGACCCTTCTGAAATGTTACCTCCTTTTGTTGAAGCTTTCCTGGATTCTGCAAGCATCCACTGAACGACCTAAGCTATGTTTGTGAAGTACAGTACATAGCTGTAACTTTATGTATACAACTATATTCCCCCCCTCCAGTAACTTATAACTATCTGTAATTACTAGTTATTTTGAGAACATCTAATATCCCTGAGTATATAGCATCTTTTCCAATTGAGAAAATGTCTCATACTTCTTTTGTGTACCAATGCATTTGGCACAGCTCTAATCAGCAAATGATGACATTCAATAAACATCTATTAGCTGTCACTGCTTGATAAAGGGCTACATACAAGAGTCTGAGAACTCCCTTTCGGTTATCAATGTGGCTTTGCAAATGACTGAATCTTACAAACGTAATGTGTAAAAGCAGCCAGACACAAAAGAATATTTACTGAATCATTTCATATATAGAAAGTTAAAGAACAAGTGAAAGTAATCTATGTATTTGAAGTCAGGGTGCTCGTTAACCTTTGGAAAGGAAAGAAGGAGAACTGGTAAGAAGCAAAGAGGATGCTTTTGGGGTGCCTGTCATGGGCAAGTCTTGGTTTTATGGGTGTTTTTACCATGTGATAATTCACTGAGCTATACAATGACGTATGCACTTTAATCCATGTATGTTTTGCTTAGGCATAAAAGTTTTTAAAAATCAAATACCGCTTTAAAAATTTGCATGACCATCTCCTTACCAAAAGAACCTATTTGTTACAAACTTTGCAAGTGAAACTGATGTAAACACATTAAGCATATCAGAAAATGAACTATTTGTAAAATGGTCTCAGAATAAACATTAAAAAAATAAAGTTTCAAACCAAAGTTCAGTTAAGGTGGTAAAGAATACAATAAGCCTGAGGACATAGAACCAAAATTAATCTTATAGTTTGTCGGGGGGGGGGGGGGGGGAACCATACCTGTACATCTAGTCTCCATTCAAGGCTGTGGTAAGTGGGAAGGTCTGGTGCCAATTCACTCAGAATAGTTCTGATCTCTTTTCTGTTGTCTAGATAAAGCTGAAGCAATAATTTGTTCAATTCTTCAGAGAATCCCAGAACAAAAACAGAATCTTGGAAATCCAGTTCAGAAATCTGAAAGTGAATCAAGTTTAACACAACATCAAATTTATGTTTGTCTAGAAATGCTAAAATATTTGATATACACAAAAGAATATGATATCTCCTAATTCTTTTCTGCCTGGTAAAAGAAACAACATCCTTTATAGAGATAACTCTTACCCACTATTTTGAAGTCTGAGTTTCTGATACATAAAAATACTTGTATTAAAGCATAAAAAGAATTATTAACATGCCCAGTTTCTCAGGGTGCCTGGGGGCTCAGTCGGTTGGACCTCTGACTTCAGCTCAGGTCATGATCTCACAGCTTGTGGGTTTGAGCCCCATGTTGGGCTCTGTGCTGACAGCTCAGAGCCTGGAGCCTGCTGGAGCCTGGAGAGGCAGTGCCTCTCCCCCACTCGTGCTCTGTCTCTGTCTCTCAAAAATACATAAACGTTAAAAAAAAAAAATTTTTTTAAATGCCCAGTTTCTCTCCTATTCTCCATCAAGTCAGATACTGCTAATATGCAAAAAAAATAAAAATAAAAATAAAAAAATCATTTATTCCTCCCCCTTCCTAGGATACCCACTATTGTATATGGCTTAATAACATGCAGAATTAGAGGGAATTCTAATTTATACTAGCAAGAGGCTTTCATACCAGCAGATCACATTACAGCCATATTGTTTAGGCATGGCTTCACTAAATCAATTATAAACCATTAACAACATTACTGAAATAAGCAGGTGCCTTCCAGGACTATGAGGCTATGATGCAGAGTATACTGAAGCTTTTTAAGGTTGAAGAAATACAAACACTCCACAGAAGCCCTTACCATAAGCTTTGAGCTTTCAGTGAGGAGGTATGTTAATCCTTCCACACCATGCTGGACAGTGTCACTGCTCACATTTAGTTTTCCTGGGAAAAAAGAAAAAAAAAAGCAAATAAATTATTGTGTGATATTTATCCTTTTATTCAAATTCTTATTTAGGAATAAATATTATCCATTATTCCATATTTGCAAACACTACGATGAAAAATAATGACTTAGTAATAGACTCCTGTTCATTCTCCACTGCTGGACAAATGCTTTGGGTATTTGCCGCCGTGTAACCTTCTTTTCAAAATGCAGACCCGTGGAGACAGACTAGCATCAGGCATACAGTCCTTAGTCCTTCTCTTGAATGTCCAGCTACTTCAAGTCTGGCATAAGTGGAATTCAAGGGCTGACAATCTCAGAAACTACCCTGTCCGGCAGGGAAAAAACAATACTGCAGCAAAAGCGGATATTTGAAGTAATTATAACCACACACTTGCATGATATTAACGGCTCACCCAACTATTTCACACGCTTTGGTGCATTTCAGCATCATAGTATCTCTGGCAGATGGTAGTATGTCCATTTTACGGACAACACCGACTTAATAGAAGCTTTAAAAATCTCAAAGCTACTTAGGGGATGGGCAGGATTTGCGCCCTGAAGAGCCTTTCTGCTTTTATTCTACCACAATGAGAACTAGACCATTGGAGCTGCAAAAACCCCTATCTCTCCAGGGTGCCAAAGAATGGCCCACACTTCCCCGCGAAGTGCCCCTCCCAGGCTTACTGGCGGCGCCTTCGTAGATCTTGGGGTTCGAGCCTCGCCTCAGGAATTCCACCGCAATCCGCCCAAACTCGGCGACCACTGCAAGGGAAACCAGGAGACCGTGAGCGCCGGGCACACCCCTTGTTCCCCTCCCCAGACCACAGAACACCACCCTCCGCGGCCGCGTCCCCTGACCCGTGCTGTCCACTTGCGGCAGAAAGGCCAGGTGCTCTTTATGCTCCTCCGAAAGGTCCAGCAGCATCTTCCCAAGTCAGAGGACTTTACTCGGCAGTGTTGACCCCGCCCTCGCCACTTCCGGGGCCAGCGTCCAAACGCAAAGAAGCTCCGGCTTCTCCACATCCCCAGCTTTGGGTTCCGGCCTGAGTCCTACGCTCGAACGCCCGCCGGTGGTGTGTTCTGGGGTTGGAAGATCCTTCCGCTAGCAAATCGTTTCGAAAAGACGTAGCCTGGTGGATGCGCGGTGCCATGCTCCGTGGAAGATGAAACGACGTTTAAAATCCGACACGCCCCCATGTGGAGCCTACATGAATAATATCAATAGCTAACATGTATTAAGCACTGTATCAGGAAATGTTCTTACATGTATTTACTTATTTAGAGTTGAGAAGAATTCTATGAGGTAGGTACCATTATTGTTCCCATGAGGGATAAGGAAACAGAGAAAGGTCAAGCGACTGAAACTAACTTTTATAGAGCTATTAGTTTGCACAGAGTTTTTGTATATGTTATCCTATTTGATTGATCTTATTTAATTCGCTCAAGAGCTATGACCTCGTTTTTACAGATGACGAATCAAAGCTCCAAAGATCACATAAGCCAGAGACACAGCTGGAAGGAGAGGGTCAGATCCCTTGACGACCTGCTCCAAAGCCCATCATTCTACACAGCAGGCTGAAACCTGAAGGTTTGTAACAATTTCTATGAGTGATTATGAATTAAGATAAAGATGATGATGACAAGGGGTGCCTGGGTGGGTCAGTTGGTTGAAGCCTCTGACTCTCGTTTTTGGTTCGGGTCAGGATCTCACGGTGTGTGGGTTTGAGCCCAGCATTGGGCTCTGTGCTGACAGCCCGAGGAGCCTGCTTTAGGGATTCTGTCTCCATCTCTCTCTGTCCCTCCCCTGCTTGTGTGCTCTTTCTCTTTGTCTCTCAAAAGTAAATAAACATTAAAAAAAAAAGCTGATGATGACAACAATGACTGATGCTTGCAGAGTTCAGAACAATATTTTTATCTTTATGTGTTGAGACAGTGTGAAAATTTGGGTCTTTTCCCAGCTTTTTCTTCTCACCTGCTGTGGTTCAAATATCGGAGACTATGGAATTGCCAATTGATGGGAACAGGACTTTCCAAATCTCACCCCCCTTGGTGGGGAAGTTGGTGGGGGGAAAGAGAAGAAGGAGTAGAGAGAGATTTCATATCTATTGTTATATGTAGGGATTGAGATAATTCTCTCTATACTATCTCCTGGGCAGAAATGAAAATTGGAAGTTGTTTTAGCTCTGTTTGCTGTGTGTACCTTGTCCTTCACATTGAAATTGTTTGTTTCCTCCACAGAAAGGAGGGGCACAGAAAGGAATGTCTTTAAATTTGTCAGTTAGGTCTTGAAGCAGCATTTGCAGAGAGAGCACAATATTTTCTTAGACTGTAAGTTGGAGAGCAGCAAAAATAGCATCGTTTCCTGAAGAAGCTTTTATTCCTAGTTGAGAAAATGTCTATTATTTAAGAATAGTTTTCGGAAAAAAGTAAAATCATGATTTTTTGACAAATATATAATGGACACATGTCAAAGATTGTAGTGAATCCATGGGTTAATGAGGGGATCATTGCAGTAAGAACCAGTTTCAGCTGGCACAAAGGAGATACTTCAAGAATCATACATCCATGGGGAATAAGAAATGCCTAAATGAATCTACAAGTAGATATAATACTATGCCAATATGATATAGCCTTTCTTCCCTGTGATCTCAGGGACTAAAAATGCGGGTGGCGGGGGTGAAGGTGGTGAATAGAAGTAACAGAATGGAGTGGCCAAAGAAAGTGGTCAAGAAGCCAAGTTATAGCTAGGGGGAAACAGCCTGGGAGTTAGAACTCTCTGGGATAATTTACAGAGCAACGTGTTTTTTTGTTTGTTTTTTAAAAAAATATTGTAAATGTTTATTTATTTTTGAGACAGGAGCAACAGAGCATGAGCAGGGGAGGGGCAGAGAGAGAGGGAGACACAGAATCAGAAGCAGGCTCCAGGTCCTGTGCTCTTAGTACAGAGCCTGATGTGGGACTGGAACTCACAAGCTGTGAGATCATGACTTGAGCTGAAGTCAGACGCTCAACCAACTGAGCCACCCAGGCACCCCCAGAGCAATGTTTTATTACTAAATGTCATATCATAGTTTAGAGGAAATTACCTGAATGAAAAATCTGAAGTCTAGATTCCAGATCTGGCTTTCATACTTACTACCTATAAGGCCTCCAACAAGTTGTTTTTAAATGTTATAAACTTAGCCTCTTGATTTTATTTTTTTTTTTTGAGAGAGAAAGAGAGCAAGAGAGTGTGCATGCAAGCAGTGGAGGGGCAGAGGAAGAGGGAGAGAGAGGAGTTTAGGCAGGCTCCATGCTCAGCACGAAGCCCAACATAGGGCGTGATTCCACAAGCTGGGGCTCAATCCCACAACTCCAGGATCCTGACTTGAGCCAAAATCAAGAGTCAGACGCTCAACCGACTGAGCCACCCAGGTGCCCCATTATACTGTATTGACTTCACTTGATTGTCTCCTTTACTTTAGTGTCATCTCCACGGGTGTTTTAATGATGATTGCCCTTCTGTGCCATACAGGGCTGTTATCATGCTTAAATGAATTAATAAGTTCACATTAAGGAATTGATTTTTAAATATTTATTTATTTTGAGAGAGAGCGATGGAAAGCAAGCTGGGGAGGGGCAGAGAGAGAGGGAGACAGAATCCCACGCAGGCTCTGCACCATCAGCACAGAGCCCAATGCAGGGCACAAACTCACGAACAGTGAGACTGTGACCTGAGCCAAAATCAAGAGTTGGACACTTAACCAACTGAGCTACCCAGGAACCCCAAGAAATTTATTTTAATGATCAAATTAAACAATAAATTAATGTTAAACAACTGGAAGATTTGCAAACTGGAGCATTTCTATTTTATAGAAGATTTTATGTGCCCAAATCTTTGAGAATTCTGTGTGCATAGTCATCCTAAAATCCATTCATTTGATGCAACAGATGTTGAGCAATTACTCAAAGGTGCAAGCATATGCTATGTTTTGGCAGTTTGGAGGTGAACAAAACAATGTCTTTCCCTCTACACGATGACAATAAATTGAGGGGGACAATTAGGTGAAGTCAATATGAGTATGATGAGCTAATACTTGAGGTTTGAACAAAATGATTTGGCACTCCACAGAGAAGGTAGCAACTTCTACTGATTAACTGATTAACTCTGATTCCAATAAGATTCAGGCTAAGTGTCCCAGGGTATGCCTATACATGCTAATACTAATGCTTTACAACTGTATTACATTGTAAGTATGTAAGGTCTTAAAGTCACTTTGTGCCATTTTACTTCTGGGGCTAAAGTGAAGAAAGTATGCTCAGTATTTTTTCATTTGATTTTGGCAGGGAAAAAGGGTTCATATCAATTGTCCTCTCGCATGCTTTCCTTATTTTTCTATTTCCCTCCACCTCATCCACTTTCCTTTTCCTTGAGATATCCCCATATTCCTTTTTCCTTCTCAGACATCCCAGCCCCAGAATCTTTGCACCAGAATTTCCTTGGCTGTGTTTCAATGTTATGTAAAATATTATCATCCTCTGCAAGGAATTGCAGTTCGGTTCAGCATACATACTATCAAGAGGATAAGAGCCTGGTCATACCCATCACTCACATGGATTGCCCTCTCATGGGTCTGAATCTGGCACAAAATGCATGAATTGGTTCCTTTGATTTTTTAAAAATTATTTTAGTTCACCTTTTCAATTGGATTATAAAATAGGTACATAAAACGGAAAAGATAAAAAATACTTTTTGTTGAATTTTCTCATATTGAACACACCTAGTTACCCAGATCAAGAAATATAATGTTACCAATGCCCCAGAACCTGGGTCCTCTTCCAGTTACTATCTATCCCTTCTTGTCTCTACAATGAACTAGCACCTATACACATGCTGCCTTATATCTATTTGGCATCATCTTTGTATTTTCTTTTACATTAGTCTTCTATGTGGCCCAACTCCAAATATCTAACTTGAAAATTAAAGGTATTTTTTAAAAATGAACTTTAGGGGGGCGCCTGGGTGGCTCAGTCAGTTAAACGTCCAACTTTAGCTCAGGTCACGATCTCACAGTCCGTGAGTTCAAGCCCTGCGTCAGGCTCTGTGCTGACAGCTCAGAGCCTGGAGTCTGCTTCGGATTCTGTGTCTCCCACTCTCTCTGCCCCTCCCCTGCTCATGATCTGTCTCTCTCTGTCTCAAAAATAAATAAAAACATTAAAAATTTAAAAAGAAAATTTTAACAAGAGTTTTACACCAAAAACTAAAAAAAAAAAATGATGAAAGAAATAGAGGAAGATATAAATAAATGGTGACATATACCATGGATAGAGAAATACATCATGGGTTGCAAGATTTGATATTATTAAGATATCACTTGTGCCCTATCAAAATCCCAACAGGTTTTTTTTTTATAGAGAATGACAAGTTTATTTAAAAATCTATATGGAAAGGGGCACATGGGTGGCTCAGTCAGTTGAGCGTCCAACTTCGGCTCAGGTCATGATCTTGCAGTCTGTGGGTTTGAGCCCCATGTTGGGCTCTGTGCTGACAGCTCAGAGCCTGGAGCCTGCTTCCAATTCTGTGTCCCCCCCCCCCCATTCCCCGCCCCTTCCCCACTCATGATCTTTCTCGCTCTGTATCTCTTTAGAGACATTTATTTTAATAAATAAATGTTAAAAAAATAAAAAAAATCTATATGGAAATGAAAGGACTAAGAAAAGCCAAAACAAACTTGGAAAAAGAAGAACAAAGCTGGAATAGTCATACTACCTGATTTCAAAGCCCACTATAAAACTATAGTAATTAAGACAGTGTGGTATAGTATAATTATAAGTAAGTAGATCAATGGAACAAAATAGAGAGTCTGGAAATAGATCCATAAGTATTGTAAACTGATATTTGACAAAGATACCAAGGTAATTCAATGAGAGAAAAGATGGTTTTTTCAACAACTGGTGCTACAGCAATTTGATAAACAGGGGGAAAAAATGAATCCTGATGCTCACGTCATATTACACACACAAACATAATTCAAGATGGACTATAGACCTAACGTAAAAACTAAAACTATGAAACCTCTAGAAGAAAACATACGAGAATATCTTCACAACTTTGAGATAGGCAGAGGATTCTTAAAGAGAAAATGGAAGACGTTAGCCATAAAAGAAAAAAAATGATAAATTGTACTTCATCAAAGTTAAAAACTTTCATTCGTCAAAAGGCACCATTAATAAAATGAAAAAGTGAGCCACAGCCTGTGAAAAAATATTTGCAATCCATATATCTGTATGTATTTGTATCATACAGAGAATTTGTATCATGAGTATGTAAAAATCTCCAATAAACTAATAATTAAAAGACAACCCAATATTTCGGATGGGCAAAACTCTTGAGTTGATACTTCACAAAAGATATACAAATGACCAATAAGCACATGAAAAAGCCTGCAGTATCATTAGTCATCAAGGAAATGTAAATTAATACCATAATGAAATGTCATTTCAAATCCACTAGAATAACAAAATCAAAAACACTGATGACACCAAAATTTGACAAGTATGTGAAACAATCAGAACATTTGTATGTTGTTAATGGGAGTATGAAATCATAAAACCACTTTGGAGAACTGTTATGCAATTTCTTATAATGTTAAATATACATTTATCTAATATATTATCCAATAATTCCACTCCTAGGTATTTGCCCAAGAAAAATGAAAGCTTATGTCCAGGAAAAGACCTTTACAATAATATTCATAGTAGTTTTATTCACAATAACACAGAACTATGGGCAACCCAAATACACATACAGCTGAACAGATAAATTATGGTATATCCATACAATGGAATATACTAGGTAATAAAGAAAAGTCAAAGAAAGATCTGAATGAAGGAAGTAGAGATATTGGAGTTATTAGACCTGGACTCCAAAATAACTATGAATAATATGTCCAAAACATTGGATGACAGATGAAAATTTTAATCAGAGAAGTAAAAACTGGAAAAAAAAAAAGAAACAAATTAGAACACAAATATACAATAGAAAGAATTAAAAGGAATAGTTCACTGTAAAAACTAAACTATTAAAATTGATAAAAACCATTTATGTTTAATAACAATAAGTCATCAGCAAGACTCTTTATGACAAAAAGAAAAGTAGAGAAAGCAAAAGTTACCAATACCAGGAATGAAAAAGAATATCACTACAGAGAGAGAGAAAAGAATATGCTATTGATACATGCAACAGCATAAATATTACACGGAGCAACAAAAGCAAACAGAAGTGACCAATCGTATGATTTCTTTGACTAGAAAACTTTATGCATGGGTACAGAAATCAGAGAAGTGGATGCCTATAGGGGATTAGGATGGACTTAGTTATAGGAGCTTGGAGAGACTCTGGGGAAATGGAAGTATTTGCATCTTGACTGGGGTATTGGTTATATTGATGTATATATTTGTCAGAGCCATAGAATCTTATGTTTAAGATTTGTGCAATTCACTGTGTGTATCAATTTTAAAAAATTAATGGAAAGCGATGTTTTAGCAGAAGTTCAAAAGATATCTAAGACCAGAACTTGACTTTTGTAGGAGGATGTTTGTAACCATCCTACTTTTAAAATGAATTTATTTTTATTATGTTCTACATTAATATGGTTTAAAAAAAAAGAAAGCATTAAAAATAAACCCAGGAAAACAAAAAAAGAGAAACTGTAAAAGTTCTCACCCCCATTCTTGGTTCCCATCCTTCCAGTTTTCCTACTCTGTAAGGCGACTACTACCTTCCATTTCTTATAGATTCTTTCTCAAACTATGCAAAACACATGCCTGGAAAGTTCACTGCCAGTGATGGAATTCAAGAAAACCTGGTGTTAGATATTAAATATCCTGTTGATAGTTGTGTAACATTAGAACTATTATTAGAACTTATAGCATTAATTACTTGAAATGTTAACATTAGAACTGAAGGTTGTGTTTGATCAGGTCTTTGCCCAAACTGAGGTTGTCATGACTCTTCAAAGCACAATTTCTGGAGGATTTTCACACGCTGTCAGGCCTCCTTGTGTGGTTAGGTTAGAAATGCTCTTTTTGGCTAGAACTCTTGCTATTCCTAACTGCTGAAGCCATCGTTTCTCTTTAAAGGCACTGCAAGAAAACAAGACAAAAAAAAAAAAATTGTAAGGAAGTCCAATCTTGTCCCTGTTTGTTGCTGAAATGATAGAAATTTTAAGGTTCATTTTGTAACTGTGGCTAGTTTATCTTCTCACACAGATAGGTTATAAAATAGAAAGTTGGAATCTTTCTGAAACTGGTTCCTTGTGAAGCAGTGGAAGTGTTATTTTCCCAAGCAATACTAGAAATTTAGCACTCACACCTAGAATCAGAAAACCACTCAATGTCATACAGAATTCTCTAGCTTGAACCTTTTTCTGTATCCCCAGGCATCCTTATATAGATGCTATATTCTCTGGTGTCTCCCTTCTCTTCCTTTTCCTCCACAACAGAAACATGTTATTTTTCATTGATAAGATATTAAATAGCCTTGGGGAGCCTGGATGGGCTCAGTCAGTTAAGTGTCAGACTCTTGATTTTGGCTCAGGTCATGATCTCAGTGTCAAGGGTTCAGTCCTGTATCAGGCTCCGTGCTGAGTGTGGAGTCTGCTTAAGATTCTCTCTCTCTCCCTCTGCCTCTCTCCCCTGCTTGTACACTCTCTCTAAAATTTAAAAAAAAATGTTTTTAATTCAAAAAAATGATATTAAATAGGCTTTAACTGAAATGCAGTGAAATTTAATGTTTTAGAGTAGCTATTCCCTGACTATATGCTAATAAGGACTTGTAGATTTGAATATCATTACTCCTACTTTGTAGGATATAAATGTGATTTACTTTATTTTTTTTAAGTTTACTTATCTAGTTTGAGAAAGACAGACATAGTGCAAGTGGGGGAGGGGCAGCAAGAGAGGGAGACAGAAAATCCTAAGCAGGCTCTGCACCTCAGCATGGAGCTGGACACGGGGCTTGAACCCACAAAAACATGAGATCGTGACCTGAGCCGAAACCAAGAGTCAGATGCTTAACCAACTGAGCCACCCAGGCATCCCAAATGTGATTTACTTTAGAGGGGTCCTCTGAGGTTCTGTCCTTTTTGTCTTCCTCTCTCTCTGCACCCTCATCCTGGGAGACCTTATTTACTAATTGCTTCAACTCACATATCCATGACTCCTAAATCCTGACTGACACCTCCAATTTCCATGTCTTTTATCTTCTTTCTAAACCTGCCCCCTTCAGTATCCTTGCTCTAATAACACAGTGACTTTGCTATCTCCTCACCATGTCTAACTCTAGAAAGAAAACTCAATTCCTCCTTCTCTCTCTACTTCTACATCTAATTAGCAATCAAAGTTTGCAGATTGTTCCTCAGAAGTATCTGTCATATTTGGCTTTTCTCCTCTTCCCTACTATTTCTGCTCTAGTCCAGGTCTTTATCATTCTTTGCTTCCTTTATTGAAGCCTCCTAACTCTACTGTAGGCCTTCCACAGCTTCAATAAGACTTCTTCCCAGTGACTCTAACACACATCTCCACCAGATACATCTTCCAGAATAAACACAAACTGATTATGTGACTTGTCTGATTAAAAAAAAAAAAAAAAAAAAGAGGGGCGCCTGGGTGGCGCAGTCGGTTAAGCATCCGACTTCAGCCAGGTCACGATCTCGCGGTCCGTGAGTTCGAGCCCCGCGTCAGGCTCTGGGCTGACGGCTCGGAGCCTGGAGCCTGTTTCCAATGCTGTGTCTCCCTCTCTCTCTGCCCCTCCCCGTTCATGCTCTGTCTCTCTCTGTCCCAAAAATAAATAAACGTTGAAAAAAAAAAAAAAAAAAAAAAAAAAAGAACTTCCGTGATCTTCCTACCTACTTCCTAACAAGAAGCACACTCTCCACTTGGGCACCCAAGACGCTTCTCCATGCAGGTGCAGTCTACCTTGCTAGTTTCATCTTCAGCCGGTTTCTCCCTGTCCCCTAAAATGCCTTTTGCAGATCTCCTGACTTCTTTGAAAACTAAATTTCTCTCTTACCCTTTCATAAAGCAGTGCCCTTGACCATGTTGGCACCTGTACCTGGCTCCTTTTCTTTACCACCACCCTTTTTGTCTGGCAAAGTTATTGAAATTTAAAGGGCTTCCACCAATTCTATCAGAAGCAATCTTGCATAAAATTACCTTAGTATTTCAAATATTTGAACTCCATCCAAGTTTGCCTCATTCATCATTAATGTTCTGGATTAACTCCTTGCTTTACCTTTGCATGTTTGCATTCTGCCTAGCACTTCACTGGGACATAATAAGCACTTAAGAATGTTTTAAAAGTGCATCTTTTGATTTCTAATGTACATCTATTGATAAAACTAATCAGTGCTTCCTTTCTTATGTTTACAGCATGATTTTAAGATAACTATATAATTTTTTAATGTTTATTTATTTTGAGAGAGAGAGAGCACTCTTGCGCACATGCATGCACAGGGGAGGAGCAGAGAGAGAAGGAGAGAGAATCCCAAGCAGACTCCTCACTGTCAACAAAGAGCCCAATGTGGGGCTTGAGCTCACCAACCACGAGTTCATGACCCAAGCCGAAATCAAGAGTCTGATGCTTACCCAACTGAGCCACCCAGGCACCCCAATGTTTTCAATTAATAATTTTCTTCGGTATTTTTCTAGAATTTTAGGTTATCTCTTATACATTCTAGTCAGAGATAGCTCACGAATTATGAAAATTAAAGTTGTTAAGCAGTTAGTTTCATTGTGCTGTTCCAAATTTTGCCAGTTTTATAGCCCAATTACTCTGACCACTAGGTGGCAACAGCTTAGCTGAAATAAAGTAGAGTGGAAATAAAGACAAATACTGAAAGGCAAATGAAACAATCTAGCCTTGTTTTTTTTTCTTTCCTTTTCATTATATTGAGTAAGGGGGAAAGCCACTCATAAACCTATATTCTACTGTAATATTAGAACACAAAAAAACCACATAAGTAATGGATGGGACCTGAGATCTGATCAGAGTTGTGTTTTCAGTGAAATCTGATGACCAATATGTCAAATTTTATCTTATGAAATGAATGTGCCTGAAAAGTCCACTCCTGATACACTGGTTTTTGTCTTTAAATGTGACAATGGATTACTTTTTTAAGCTGACCTTAAATATTAATGTCAACTCTATCACCCTGTCCAATATAGATCTTTCCCAACCAATATATCTTGCCCAGTAAGTCAGCTGAAGTCTTTATGGTTCAGTCTGTTATTCACTTGTTCCTTTCTTTCCTTCCATTTTCATTACCATCCAGTCTTCCATGACACTTTTGATGTGTCTCTCCCCCATTTCAAGTCTCTCCTTTCTCCCTTTAATTATTAACAATTTCTTATTAGTTAAAAAAAGAGTCAAGGGGCCTTGTTATTTTTATTTTATTTTTAGAGAGAAAGAACATGTGAGTGGGGGATGGGATAGAGGGAAGGAGAGAGAGACAGAGAGAGAGAGAGACAGAGAGAGAACCTCAAGCAGGCTCCATGCTCAGGGCGGAGCCCAATGCAGGGCTCACTCCCTGGGATCATGACCTGAGACAAAATTAAGAGTTGGACACTCAACCAACGGAGCCACCCAGGTGCCCCAGACCTTGTTATTTGATACAACTCTTTCTACTGTCTCTTTTCTTTCCGAAAGCCTGAGGAGTAAAATGATTTTTACTACACAGATACTACACAGATTGGATTGGCCAGTAAAATCAGTTCATTTTGTCCTAGACACAAGGCTAAGATGAGGTCCTTGAAGCTGGATACTGATGCATTCGTACAACCTGTATTACATTATATGGCATGGTAGGACTTCATGGACCACTTCCTGCCCTAGAGCAGCCCTATTAAAGGTTTGTCCTTATGTATTTAAAGAGAAAACATTACCTGGCCACGGCTAAGCAGTAGATGGCGTTCTCCCTTGGAGTCTTACCACTGTGCTCTGAGAAGCACGCAAAGGACGATTTGAGTAAAAAGTCAGCACTGGGTGTTGCATAGTAAAAAGATGGGTGTGAATAGCCCACTCTTGAAACTGGAGGGAGGGGGATTTGGGGGAGATATGTATTTTTTATGAACTTTTCTTTTTTCTTAGCTGCAACAGTAATTTTTTTCTGATTTTGTTGTTGCTGTCTTTGTAATTCAAAGAACGTATTTGCATCTACCGGTGGAGGTAATTTCAAGGTTTGTCGTCTTGTGATCTTCTGTGAAATTGCCAAAGGATTGACAGGTTTCTTGCTTGCAGTTTCTTCCTTGAGAGGTCGTAGCTTACCCACAGTGCTTTGTGAGTCCTTGTTCTGAGCCTTATGCCAGCCCTTGGAGGTCATTTGTGGTGTGGTGAAACCATCCACCATCACAGTGTCTCCAACTTTTGCCCCAAGGACCCTTGCGCCGCAAAGCTGGCTTTTATTAAGGTTGTGACTCTGAGCTTTGAGGACCCATTGTTTTATTTTAATATAAATCCTCATGGGAACTGATATTTTCGGAAAAGAAACCGTGGACCACATTTTGCTCAATAAATACAATACACAGTCTTTATGCTTGTGTTTAAATGCTATGGTCAGGGGGATTTGCCCCGCTGCGTTTTTACATTCCAGGCACAGCACGCTGCAGTTGACAAAGGCCTTCAGAATCAACAGTTGGCCCGCTTCTGCAGCTGCATGAATGGGGCATTTAGAGACATCTGCATGAAGGGCTTCATGGCACCATGCTCGATAGGGGTGAACACCGACAGCCTCATCGGGCCTCACGCCCTGCTTCAGGGCCCATTCAGTGAGCTCGATGTACCCATAGAAGGCGGCGATGAACAGGGCTACTTTTTTCTGATACCTGAATGAATGAAACAAGTGGGAGTGGGTGTTTAGTAAGTCAGCAAACTGATAATGTAGTTACAAAACATACTAGTTAAGATATTTATTTCTTCTTAACTTCTACATAGAATGTTCTCAGGAAAGGTGTATGGTAATATATAACTTAAACTGCACAGATCCTGCTTGTATAGATTATCCCATTATGCACAGGCAAATAATTCAAAGTGGGCTCCTTGGAGTGGTTTTCTTTTTTATGAAACTCAAAGTCCCAGTGAAAACAGTAACCTTTATATTAATTGGGAAAGTACTGGAAGAAATCCAGCACATTTTAGAAATATGGATTTCTATGTTTGTTTTGTCTTTTCTACCATCAGCCCTTATTTTCTGGCTTCTCAAAGTCTCTACTGCTATTCAGATCTAAACCACTACGTTGCACTCCCACCAGCACCAGTGCCATAGTCTCCTAACTGTCTCCCACCTCCTTGTGTTTCCCTACGGGCTTTCCCTCACACAGCGCTCAGTGACCTTTTTATTCCCGAAACGGGAGATAGTTTATCCTCTGTTCCGAACCTTCCAATAGCGTCCCATTGCAATTGAAATCCTAACTCCTCACCTTGACCTACAAGGCCTCTTACAATCAGGCCCCTGCCCCGCTCTCCTGCCCCACTTTCCACAACCCCCTTCCCTGTCACTGTCCTAGAGCCACACTGGCCTTCCTACTATCCCTCCAATACCCCATAAAGCATAAGTCGAATGACTGGTGGGGGCTGTTCAGAGAAATAAGAATTAGGGAGGCAAACCTAGACAGAGTCCACTAAGTATTGTCCAGGATATACTTGGGCAGGGCTATCGGACCCCATTATAGAGATGGAGGCAAGCTTGCCTGGCATCATCCAAAACCACCTACATCCAAAACCAACTGACCCTCCTGTCTCTGATTACATGCTCACCACACCATCTTTTGATGTGTATGCGGCTTCCTGTGTAATTTTCCTGTACAAGGAGATGACCTTCTCAGAATATGTGGGTCTCCAGGACCCACAGTTAGATTATAACTAATTAGAGTTATGCCTTAATACAGTGGCATTTTGGTTCACACATCATTTTTTTTTCCCCAAAATTCATTAGCGCAAATCAGCATCTCTGAATGTGATCAGTTTTCTTATTTTGGGGAGAAGAGTCCCTCTTGGATGGACTAACTGGCCTTTACTTTCATATTGTTACCTAGACTAACTGATTCTATCTTCTAAATGTATCTTTTCACAGTCGAGTTTTCTTAGCCACACCTCTGCTGTCATAAGCTTCGTTCAGGCCACTGTTACCTCTTGACTATCTCCCTGTCCCCTGCCTGCCTCTATTCCTCACACTGCAACCGGAGCAATGTTCTAAAATGCAGGTCTCATCATGGCTTTTCTCTACCTTCAATGTCTTCCCAGCACTTAAAAGATAAAGCCCAAGTTCCTTCACATTCCTACAGGTGCCTGCAAGAGCTGACCTCTCCTTATCCTTCTAGCCTCCGGCCACTAGCTCCCTCTCACTTCATGACCTACCATGTGGAACTTGTTTCAGTTCTTTGAAGCTATTCTCTTGCCCCCTGGGACTTTGTTCATGTGGTTCCATCAATTTTGGAATATCTTTTTTTTTTTTCCTCCCTTCCATTTGCCTAAGTATCAGCCCTTCAGACCTCAGTTGCCTTTCTCAGGATGCTTTACCTGATCCCCTAAGTCTAGTTAGTAGCCCACTGTATACATTCCCAATCCAATATCATGGATCATGACTGTATCCATGCCATGACACTTTCATACTGAATGGTGACAGCAACAGCACATAGCAATTATGTCCCGCTTTCCATGTGCCAACCAGCCCTCTAAATTCCGATGATTTAGTCACACAATCTCTGAAACAGTTCTGTGAGACAGATGCAATTATTACTCCCTTTTCCTCAAGAAGGAAACAAGTACAGGATGACTGTATAACTTGCCCAAGTTTACACACTAAACACTTGGGGAGTAGGGCTATGAACTGAGGCAGAAGGGCCTTGGAGTTTGTGTCCCTAATCATTTTGCAATTCTGCTTCTCCAGGAATTGGTGACTTGTTTCTTGGAAGGCAGCTATGCTCACCACTATACCACCAACGCACACTGTTACTTGTTTTTTTGTTTCCTTTACTGGATTGTAAGGTTGAAGGCAGGGACCGTATCTTGTTTATTGGTATATTCCTAGGATCATGTGTGGTATATGCTCAATAGATAATTGCTGATTGGGTGACAGAATAAAAGGAGCTTTTTAGCCTGATCATGTATATTCTCTGAGCTGATAGGTCTTTTTTTCTCTTTTTCCCCTCCTCTCCTGTGTGCCTTTGTCTATCCGGTTCCTGTGTGTGTGTGTGTGTGTGTGTGTGTGTGTGTGTGTGTGTTTCAGCATGATGAGAACTACAGATAGTGTGGGCAGGGAGATTGCAGTCTGGGAACCCATCACCAGAGTCGATAAGGCCTGGAACTGAGTGAGCCTGTGGGCCCAGCCGGGTCAGCTGAGCCATGTGCATGGGTGTACATTGGGGGCAGGGTCTAAAGCAGGCACACAGCCACATCCCCCACTGCTCACCCTCCTCAGATTTTACTTAAGCATTAAGTCAAGTGGAATGGTTAAGCATCTGAGCATTAGAATTAAATTGTTAGGATTTGGTATCTAGTTGTGCCCTGGCTAGCTGTGTGACATTGGTGATAAAAGAGTATCTACCTCATAAAATTGTTCTAAGTACAAAATTAGGTAATACATGTAACACAGTGTCTTGTTAAAAAGTACTCAATAAATATGCACTATTAAAGTAACAATGCAATACAGCCATTTCTTTGGATTTAGAACATGAAAAAAGGGAAGTATCACTATCTCTAAATAGAAATTAATTCAGAATATTGAATATTATATACAATCGCAGGGGCGCCTGGGTGGCGCAGTCGGTTAAGCGTCTGACTTCAGCCAGGTCACGATCTCGCGGTCCGTGAGTTTGAGCCCCGCGTCGGGCTCTGGGCTGATGGCTCAGAGCCTGGAGCCTGTTTCTGATTCTGTGTCTCCCTCTCTCTCTGCCCCTCCCCCGTTCATGCTCTGTCTCTCTCTGTCCCAAAAATAAATAAACGTTGAAAAAAAAATTATATACAATCGCAGAAGCTGTTTTCTATTCTGTCACTTCTTAGAGCCCTTAGAGCTCTTGGTGGGTGTGTGGGCTTCTGTAAAGCATGACTGAATCACCAGGAGGGGTCCCTGTCCTAAAATACCATCGAATTAAAACCTAAAGAATAATGCAACTTACATGTATGAGAAGCTGCTGACTGCAGAGATACATTAAAATGACCACCTACTTCTCTGAGCCTACCATCCACTGCCCCAGTCACACGTGTTCATGTATGGCAGAAGTATGAAGGCTTGTATTAAAAGCAGTTTGAAAAATTCTTTGGGACCTTAGGGAGAGGCAGCCAATGTTTCAGCCAATCAGTTAGCAATCAGTGCTTTTTAGGATAATTGAATATGAGGGTGGCAAGGTACTTACTCTGACGGGCTTTCAAAGTGCTGTTAAAAGTCTGATTTCCAAACCAAACTGACATCACTTATTTAAATAGTTAGTGTTTCCTGAGGAAAGTCTACCTGAATTGCAATCCATCACTAAAGGCAGTCAGCCTTGGTGACATCCCTGCTATCTTTTTCCAGCAAATATCTCAATAATAATTTCAGGTTAATTCATGCTAAGTGGAATTGGCATGGTGTGGCACTCCAGCTGTAGAGTGAATTGATGGCTCAAAGTCCTATGGAAGTTCAGTAAAAATTACTTAATTCAGCATTTGTCTTATCTCCATACTTGAGTACTGGTCCTTCATTTGATAAATAGCGTTGGACTTTAAGTTTTTGTCCCAGAAGACAACCCATCAGAAATTCCTTCCATCCATCCCAGACGTCCAAACGAAGTGTTGTGCCTGTGGATCAAGAGAGGCAGTTAATCATCCCACTCTATCACTGTGGTTTGGAAATCCACAAAACTTCTAAGGATAGCTTTCTTCAACAGAGGCACAAGCTAGATGCAAATCGAAAAGTAACCTTGGACTAAGTAGACAGGGATGCTATTTTTAGCTTAGGCCTGCAGTCACTTGGAAAAGCCATTTAACTTCTGTGCACTTCCATTTTCCCAGCTGCACAGCAATTGCATATAATGCTGCAATACTTTTTTGCACCTATCTTAAAATAGTCCTGTGGACATTGATTCCATGCTGACATATACATCACCATGTAGGGGCGTCTGGACGGCTCATTCGGTTAAGCATCTGTCTTTGGCTCAGGTCATGATCTCACGGTTCGTGAGTTCTAGCCCTACATTGGACTCTGTGCTAACAGCTCAGAGTCTGGAGCCTGCTTCGGATACTGTGTCCCCCTTTCTCTCTGCCCCTCCCCTGCTTATACTCTTTCTCTCTCTCTCAAAAATAAATAAACATTAAAAAAAATTATACATCACCATGTCAACTGAAGCCAGTATGTTGGAAAAGGAAACTGAAGAAACTGTGACAGGACTAATAGGCTTTTGGGGCCGTTAGCTTACAAGCGGGCTGTGGGTGGAGTTGAATGATCCTTTCATTTTATCCTTCACAAAATAGATATTCTGTATTATGAACATGAAAGTAATGTGTTCATTGCCACTGGAGAATTTTTTTTTTAATGGGGAAAGAGAGGAAGTGCAAGTAGGGGAGAAGGGCAGAGGAAGAGAGAGAGAGAATCCCAAGCAGGCTCCACATTCAGCATGCAGCCTGATCCCAAGACCCTGGGATCATGACCTGAGCTGAAATCAACTGACTGAGCCACCCAGGCATCCTGCTGCTGGAGAATTTGTCACCTGCTCCTGAAAAGTCTACTCTCTCCTGGTCTACGCTAGGTAGCACCACATACCCTTTGTCCTTCAGGCTGGTGTTTTTTAGGAATCTTCTTTCCTCAGCCTTCCTTTCTTTCTCTACACATTCCCCTGGGATAAAACCCAATCTCCTTCCTGTCTGGCTCACTCACTCTGTCCCAGCCACTCTGACCTTTCACCTGTCCTTCAGACACACTACGTCTACTCCCATCTCAAGACCTGAAGACTTGTAATTTCTTTTGCTTCAAAGGGTCTTCATCCAGCTTTTCACAGGATAGTGTCCCTATTCAGTTTTCAGTTCAAGCATCATGTCCTCACAAAGGACCCTCTTGGCCACCACTGTCCCCTGCCCCCTGCCCCCCAACTCCTTTAGTCTTTATCCTATGACTTTATTTTAACTTCTTCATAGCTCCTATCATCAGTACTTAAATCATTTTTCTTGTTTGGACTTTTTTGTTTTTCATGTCCTCACTAAAAAGAAAGTTCCTTCAAGACTTGCCACATAGCCTGGCACTTAATAAGTGCTCACTGAATATTGGCTGACTAAGGCAATCTCAGTGATTCTATTGGCTTCACTGACCACCCACATGGCGTTCATTCCAAAGTCCAAATCTCCACACCAGGCCTCTGCTTCAGCTCCAGAGTCCCCCTACTGGGGACACAGGCATCTAAGAGAGTGCACTATAAACCCATCGTTCTGAAAGACCACTCATCTTTCCTCAACCTACTCTTCCTCCTGTGTTGTGTCTCAGTTTGTGGCGCCACTGTCTTCCTTGTTATCTCCCTCAGCTAGACATTGAGGAGTTACTCTTTGTCCTTCCCTTTTTCTCATGCACAATAGCTAAGGCCTGAAAACTTTATCTCATAAAAGTTTAAGAACCATTTCCTTGCCTCCGTCTCCCCCCTATTTCAGGCCTAGATGATCTTTCACCTAAATCTACCTCCGGAAGCTCCCACCAGCCTCCTCATCCCTTTATTCAGGTCTCTGCTCAACTGTCATCGCCTCTTCTAGCTAACCATCTAATAGCCTCCCCCCCCCCCCATGCTACCACATGACTCCCTATTCCCATATCCTATTTTCCTTTTACTAAGAAGTTCTCATTTCTATTTAAAATTTGCTCTTTTCCTGTTTACTTAGTGCTGCTTGCCTTTCCCACTGAACCGCAAGCTTCAAGACGCTAGGAATCTTGCCACTGTTGCTCGCAGCTCTATGTTCACTTTCCTTGGTGGTGCCTGGCTCATGGTGGATGATCAGTAAATATTTGTTGAAGGAAATTCTACCCTATTTCCCGAATCCATTTTGGCCACCTGCTGCCCTCCTAGCCCTTTGTAACCCAGGAGGCTGGCCTGCACTTCAGTGTGCACAATAGGCTGTTTCTGGCCTTGGGGTCTCTCCTTTTGCTGTCTGAATTCTTGTGACTTCTTACCCACGCCCTCCTGCCAATAGTTTATGATGCAACCCTGGAATCACCTCCTCCGGAAAGCCCTTCTTAATTATGTCATTAGCTCACCGCTCTAAATAGATAAAAGGACTGTTCAACTGGTTACCATAATGTATGTTGAAAGTCTTTATTGTTAAAAATACATTTCTGCTTTGGAATTCCCAGTTTATAAACCCTGACAGAGAACTCTCTGAGCCCAAGCATTATGTCTCATCCAGTCTGTGGGTTCTGTTCTAGTTATGCTTTTGGGCTGCAAGGAGGCCCTCAGGAAAATGGGGTTTATTGTACTGAGTCAAGGGCCAGATCTGCTGTACGTTGCAAACAAAAGTACTCAAGATGGGCCACTCCCCAACTCCCAGGAGCTCCACGATCTCTCTCTCTTTCTCAAGCCCTCTAGCTCTTTGTGTCTCCTCCCTTTCTCTGCTAGCAGGCTGCCCTGCCTTCTTATAGTTTGTCCTGCCATAGCTGAGGTATGCGTGCAACATTGCTTTGCCATGACCCAACCTTACGTCATGACACCATGAATTTTCTGCCCACACTGATAACCGGTTTTGTCTCTCTATATTTCCCAATTGGAATTCACAAGGCTAGTAATAATTAATGATAATAATATATTGAATATGAACAGCTAATACTCATTGAATGCTTATTATATGCTCTCCGTTATTCTAAGTACTTTACGTGAATAAGAGAATGTAACATTTACAACAATCCTAAGTATGGGTTGTATAATTCTCTCCATTTGACATCTAAGGAGACTGAGGCACTATGAGATTAAGTAAACTGCCCAGGTTTTACATACCCAGTAAGTAGTGGAATCAGGAGTTGTACCTAGGCAATCTGGCTTCTGTGCCTACATTCCTGTCCTCTGTGTTATCTTTGTCTCCAAGAATTTAATTGACTCAGCTGTGAGAGCTGATGTCATTGGACAATCTGTAGATTGGCTGACTGCCTTTGAATCAATATGATGGCCTTGGCAGTAGGAACTGGGAATATGTGTGACTTGGCTTATCCATACATACCCTCAGGCCCAGACACATAGTAAGTTTATAATAAATACTTGCAGGTGTTTATTATCCCTGATGCAATAGATTTAGTTGCTCTGAAGCTTCTTGCTGTACTTAAACTTTCTTATTTAAAGGTTTGACTCCTATGGGTAGCACTGAAAACAAGGGACTTTAAACACTGTTCCAAGTACATTTATTTCATCTCCTGACTTAAGTGATTTGCTGTGTTTGTAGTTTACTATAAAAATTACCCATAGGGGCCCCTGGGTGGCTCAGTCAGTTGAGTGTCCAACTCTTGATTTTGGCTCAGGTCACGATTCCAGGGTCATGGGATCGAGAACCACATCAGACTGTGTGCTGAGTTTGGAGCCTGCTTGAGATTCTCTCTCTCTCTCCCTTTGCCTCTCTGCCCCTGTCCCCAGCTCCTGCTCTCCCTCTCTCTTAAAAAAAATTGTTATCCACAGATGAGCATTGAAAAGCCTGATTGACACTGTACCGCAGCCTCCTTGATCCTCTACAGCTGAGGCCACACAGCTTCCATCTGAAGAGCCAGCCAAGCTCTAGGCCCAGGAAATAACCTTAATTCTAGTAAAAGGGAATATGTTAAGCCAGTAGCTCAGGTGGGAAGTTGGCATTTCTGTTCATCTGGCTCAGATATTGTCTCAGTTCTAGCAAGTTGCCTTTTTATCCCTCCTGACCAAGCCCCCACCTTATGCCCCAGAACAAGAATGTCAGTATTCTACTCTACCTTTTGGGTTTTAGAACTGAGGTTCATCCATTCTCTGAGCCTGGAGCTGAAGTTCTTACTCTGAACCCCAATCTCTGGGGTTAGATTTCTGTTATGTGTTGTCAGAGCCTCTGATGTCAACAACTAGCTTGTCTGGTTTGTCACCTCTTATGTAATTTATTTATTTATTCATTCACTCACTACCTTGATGCTATGCTATGGCTCACCCACCAGGTCACCCTGAGGTCAACTTCTGCGTTCCTAAATGTAGTTGCAGACTGATCTATCTACCTATCCCAGGGATCCCACCAGCAGGACTTATTTGAGACTAACTTCCTTCTTCTTGGCCCACCTGCCCTTTCCTAAGTGGTTGCCTAGCATTAGGATCTCAGCTCTTCCTCGATCATCCTGTCCAGTGTCGATGAACCCTGATTCTGAAAACTGCAGAGAAGGCTATATGATTTAAATCCTCATCAGCAGTAGGGCACCTCCATCGAGCCCTGTATTTTATTCTCCTTTAACTCCCTATCTGGGAACAATTGTTACAGGTGTTGTAACTATTGATTTTAGTTCCTTGCAATGAAGCAGTCCTCATTTCTGAAGGAACAAAGGTAACAATGGATGCTTTTCCTCTTAATGCTCAACTTTTGAAAATCCAGAGAACTTCTAAGCAAGTAACCATTTATTGGATAATCCTTCAATCCCAGTTGCTTTGTAATGCTTCTTTTGTCACATATTAAATTTCTTCATAAGTTTAAGAATTCTGTTGGAAAAATAGAAATTTACTTGAAATATGCTATGTTGTAAGTGGAAGTAAAACTAATGAGACTTAAGCTTCAGGACCTCTCACTATATGAGTTTTCTAATCCTCTCTTCTTAATTTTGAATTTTTTTCAAAGACCCCCAAAATGGTATATGTTTATAAAACCTGGATCTGCTCACTCTCTACTTGCAAACCCATCACCATGCCAAGCCATTCAGGAAAGCAGGTATGAGCAACAGTGCCTGTTCTAGGGAATTGTCTTCAACTTCTCCCTATGTGGTCCCTGTATCCCAAGGTTCCGGATTCCTCATCCATTCTTTGAGGTCAATATCTGCCTATCTGATCTGAGGTTTTTCTTCCTGAATATGGAAATCACTTCTCTGGTGTGGGTTTCCCCTAGTGGGAAGCAAAACAACACATTTATCAGAAATTAAAGAGCATGAATAAAAGTAGGTGCCAATAAAAGTTGGCAATATAAATTGTTGGAAAGAACCCAATCCTGAGTGTGTGATTATGATTTATTAGCAGTATGACCTTGAGCTGGTCACTTAACTTCTTTGAGCCTCATTTTTCTCATTTATAAAATGAATTAAAGTAATGTGTAGTTCTTCAAGGGGCCTAAGGGCTGGTAGAAGGGCCTTTGAGCCAGCTGAGATTTTAGGGTCTGATAGGACCCTGCTCCTGGAATAGTCTCTGAGATACAATGTGCTCATTCTGGCCACGAATACATGCCACATGGCATTTATAGTGAAAAATACCAAAGGCATCATTCTGTAAAGGAAAGGTATTCCTTCATTCACTTATTTGTAAGGCGCAGTTGTTCCAGAAAGGATTAATGTCAGTTTATAAGCACATAGAAAATATAGACAGAGTAACTAGCAAACAAGCACATAGATAAGCAAGAGGAAAGCAAAAGCCAGGATAGAGATTTAAGAACTAGAAATGAGGCTCGTGGTGCCTGGGTGGCTTAGTCAGTTAAGCATCTGACTTCAGCTTAGGTCATGATCTTGCGGTTCATGAGTTCAAGCCCTGCATTGGGCTCTGTGCTGACAGCTCAGAGCCTGGATCCTGCTTCAGCTTCTATGTCTCCCTCTCTCTGCCCCTCTCCTGCTTGCACTCTCTCTCTCTCTCAATAAAAAATAAATATTTAAAAATTTAAAAAAAACTAGAAATGAGGCTAAAATGAACATATAAATGTCCCATACACATTGATACAAGAAAAGGTGGGTGTGGGGGTGGGGGTGTGGGTGTGTGTTGTACCTATATGATGTACCAATAAGCCTCAAGTCACAAAATCACAAATATTAGAGAATGTTTAGCTTTGGCAAATTCTTGATAAGTTCATCATTAAATATTCTATCACCAAAAACATCCTTTATCCTCTAATTACTTATCTTTTTTTTAATCCCTGAAATCTTTCTGTCTCCATCCTCTTTATTAAAACTGCTCTGAGCTCACCAGTGACCTTTAAGCCAAATCAAAAAGTTTTTCTCAGACATTGTCTTTGGCCTTTTACCAGCATCCTGAAAACAGTCTCTTCTTTGTCATCTGTGACAATGCAAAGTCCCAGTTCCCTCCCACTTCTGACAACTTTGCATGTCTCCTTTTCTGACTCCTCTTCTGTCTACTTGCCCTGACTTCAGCATATCCTGACCACTGGCCTTTGGCCCTTGACATGTTCCTTTCTGTACTTACTCTCTCAGGAAAGCACGTCTCCTAGGGCTTGGCCCCTGACCCATGGGCAGGACGCCTACAGCAGTATCTGCTAACCCAACCCATCATTAAGCCCTCACCCCATATTTGTCATGGAGGAGAATTAGACGATGTCACATGTACTTACAACTTTGCTACCAACTAGCAGAGTAACTTTTAGGAAATAAACCATACTCTCTGAGTTTCTTTATATCTAAAGTTCAGGACCCAAAGCATAAGCTCCTTTTCCCAAATTTTACCACCACCGTCCTAGTGTCAGAGCCTTGGTGCTTCCCTCTTCTTAAATATGATTCAGCCTGACATCCTGTCTCTACTTCCTGGGTTTCTCAGATTCATCTCTTCTGTTGCTAGTGGAATTGGTTAATACTGGGATTCTCAGAAAGCCTGTTGGCATATCACCTTGCTTCTCTCTTCACTCCTATCTGTATTTCATGCTGCTTGCTACCAGATTAAACTTCTGCTAAAACATTTCTGTTCCAGAATGTACATGGCTCTGGTGGCAAGCATATTAAGCTTACATATTAAGTTCTGTTGCCTCACCCCTAAGACCCTTCTCAATCTGACCCCAGTTGTGTTTCCTATTGGTCTCAGTGAGGCTCCTCCACTCTTTGGAACAGTCTCCTGATATTTGTCTTCCCTGGATTAAACCCATGTTTGTGAACCTGTGGCTTGTGTTTTTCTTTTGGCTCAGAAGCCTGGAATGTCTTCCCTTCTTCATTTCAGATGAGTATCTTTGTGTGCTCACACCCAGCATTCTCCAGAATGCCTTCCCTTGAGCCCTTCAGCCTACACTGAGCTGACTTATTGGATTATAACTAAATATATGTGCATGCCTTCTTTCTACCACTTTATTATAAATGCTTGGAGTGCAGAAGCAGTTTTGCATCTCTCTATATGAGCTAGTAAGTATTTCCAGACTAAATGAGCTACTGAAGTCCTTGATTTTTTTTTAAGTTTATTTCTTTATTTTGAGAGAGAGAGAGAACACAAGTGGGGTAGGGACAGATATAGAGGGAGAGAGAATTCCAAGCAGGCTTTGCGCTGTCAGCACAGAGCCCGACGCAGGGCTTGAACTCACAAATGGCGAAATCATGACCTGACCCAAGATCAAGAGTTGGATGCTTAACCAGCTGAGCCACCCAGGCACCCCTGAAGTCCTTGATTTTCAATATGAGCTTGACTGTTTCTCAGAAGCCTTCTGATTTTCCACTGTCTTTAGAAAGGGGTCAATTTTCGACTCTTGATAGCATCAGGGATGACTCATTGACTGGGAAGGGGAGAACCTGGAAGACAGGCTGATCATAACTCCTTTACCCTCTAGTTAAAAAAGGTGGACTAGCTATTGAGGAACACTAGGGATGCTTTGCACAAAGATATGAAGCAGCCCAAAGACTTTTCCTCCCTTCTCTTTGGGGCTCTTCTTTCCTTGCCTCTCCTCCTATGGCCTGTGTTCTAATGGTGGCCAAAGCAGCCTACTCTGGTCATACTTGAGCCCCTAGAACCTGACATTTGAAAACCATCATTCCTAGGGGGTCATTTTAGGAGGCCTGGTTTATCCTTGACACATCCTGAGCAAATCATTCAACCATTTGGAATATTTTTGCTTTCTTTAAATCTATAAAAATTGGAGGTTAGACCAAGCCATTTCTAAATTCTCTTCTAGCTGTAAACTGTCATATCATAATCTGAGTACCATAGGCCTGAAGAGCAGCCACCCTAATTTTCTCATGTATCCTTTTATGTTTCATTAAATAACTAGATCATAAATTGCTTGGGGACAAATGCCTCTTGTGTGTCCTTACTCACATAAGCCTCCACCATCTTCTGGGCAGGGCTGATCTCTTAGCAAGCATGCAGACTGGCATGTGCTTTACTGTGAGGTGCTCTCAGGACAAATCCCAGAACATCACTTCCTTTGGTCAAAAACAGGATGATAAATGATGTCAAAAGTTTTGAGAGCCTCAATTAAAGTACCATGAAAGAATTAGCAAATATAAGAGCCAAGAGAAATAACAATAAATGAAACTTTAGCAGTTATAAAAAGCAAAACTGCCTAATTCAATGATGTTTACAAAGCCCTACTATTAATTGGGAGAAGTCCAATTCCATTGCAACAAATGTGACAACACAACGTTACCTAAACTTCTGCTAATTATCACAAAGATTCATTCACCTCAAGCAAGAATCTCTGTAAGGTTTGAACCATTTTCCAATAGAGTTAAAACAATCTGATGGTCCTTTGATTTTGTCTTCATGGTATATGGCTACAGCAGTCACAACCTGGAAGTACAATATTTAAATAAAGGTTGTAATGTGTCCATCAGGGATGAATGCCAGCTCACTAATCTGTACATCAGGGATGAATGCCTGCACAGTATCTGCTTCATGCTGTTTAAAAGATTAACGTAACTGATAATATCTTAAAATAAGATTGCAAGTCTCACATGCTACCATTCGTGTTAAAAAGGAGAAAAAGAATGTGTATTTGAACTTCCTTCTACGTATTCTTGAAATATATTTTGAAAGAGAAACATATAAATTGGTCTGAGTTTTGCTCTTCTATCCCGAGGATATTAACAAGTTATCCTACTTTGAGAAAAGAGAACAAGACTTGGCAGGGCTATGAGACCTTTCTTATTTCTTAGTCTACAGACCCAGCTACCAGAGAGGTGTATGGATAATTTACATCCCCACTGAGGTTACAGAAGTTTTAGTTTGGAAACAATTCCTCCATTTGTTGCAAATATGGTATCGAAGAACCCTAGCGCTGAGTGGTAGTTAGTATCAAATATAGTGGGCAGTACCGATGTCTGTTTGGTAGTCCCTGAGGGTGTTGCAGTCATACATCTCCATTCCATTTGGGGTCCGGAGACAGAAGACACTCACGGGAAAGCCACATCTCAGAGCTACCAGTGTTCTCAGATCAGACACTTTTTTACTAAGAAGGGAGATGTTCTCCATCATTGGCATTGTCTCTTGGGTCACAGCATTGAACACATAGAGAGTTGGCTTATCTTCTTCCTAAGGGGAAAGAGAAGGAGGGAACTTAAGAATAAGCACTGTCTTGGGGTTGGAGCAAGGGAAAAACGTTTTGGAGGGTGGCCCTAAGTGCCTGTAACTTCCATGACATGGGTGTTAAGGATGAGGGCAAAGGCCAGTTAGGTTCCCTGGCTTCTGGTCTCACTCTTGTTCTTCTGTCCCAAGGATATTAAGGAGTCCTCCTGCTTTGAGTAGCATAAAGAAGACTTGGCAGGGCTTTGAGACCCCTTTTTTTAGTCAACAAACCCAGATACACAAGAGGCATGTTGATAATTTATATCCAAGCTGCACTTATGGAGGTGTTGGTTGAGAAACAACTCCACTGTTATGTTGTGCATTGATTTGGAAATACTGTGGATTCTTTGGGGCACTTGCATGGCCCAGTTGGTTAAGTGTCTGACTCTTGATTTTGGTTCAGGTCATGATCTCACAGTTGTGGGATCAAGCCCTGCATCAGGCTCTGCACTGACAGCATGGAGCCTGCTTGAGATTCTCTCTCTCCCACTCTCTCTGCCCCTCACATTCATGCTTTCTCTCTCTCTCTTTTTTTTTCCCAAAATAAATAAACATTAAAAAAAAAGAAATACAATGGATTCTAAACCTTTGGTCAGTTTTTAAAATCCTTTCTTTTTTTTTTTTTTTTCAACGTTTATTTATTTTTGGGACAGAGAGAGACAGAGCATGAACGAGGGAGGGGCAGAGAGAGAGGGAGACACAGAATCGGAAACAGGCTCCAGGCTCTGAGCCATCAGCCCAGAGCCCGACGCGGGGCTCGAACTCATGGACCGTGAGATCGTGTCACGGACCGCGAGATCGTGACCTGGCTGAAGTCGGATGCTTAACCGACTGCGCCACCCAGGCACCCCTTAAAATCCTTTCTAAGAGGTTGTCTCTAAGGAGTGGAATCAAGTTCAAGATTGGGGGGACGGTTGGCTTATCATTTTATGCTTTTCATTGTCTGTATGGTTTGACTTAAAAAAAAAACATGTGTATTTATTTTTACTCTTTAAAAAGGGAAGTTCTAAATATAAGTGAAAATGTTCCTTTTTTCTTTTTCTTTTGCAATCCAAAGAGGAAAGCAAGTGGCACTGATGGATCTGAAGTAGAGTTAAAATGGAAACTTTGGGGAAAATGTTCATCCTCCTGTTAACAACAGGTGAATCAAGGCAAACTAAAACTAAAAACACAGGAAATGGGAAATGTGAAGGGGGCGGAGAGAAGACTATTAACATTTTCACTCTTCTAACAAAAAAAGTGAAATTGACTTTACTTCTTCTTTATTGGATTCAGGACAATCATTTTTTTCCTCGAAGGCTTCTTGTTGGCTTGGCAGATTTGAATGCACAGTGCTGCCACCGTAACATGGGACTCTTGGAGAGGGGTCTTAAGTAAAACTGAGAAGGGGGCTCCAGCCAGTCATTGCTCTCTTGTTCAGCCTCTGTTCTTCTCTCCCTTTCTCCCATCAAAATTTATTTTTGGATTCCCCAGGAGCCCCTCCCTGTTTCAGGCTTATAATACGTTATATTCATTCCCCTCCTCCCAGGTCACACATTGCCATGATATAATCAACATGCAGATCTCTTTGAAAGAGGCTTTAAAGGAGTAATGAATGTTATTGATGAACATTTAGGCTTCAAAGCTTTGATCTGGGGCCCATTTCAGTGACTCAACTCACCAGAAACAGGTTCCGGCCCTCTGTTTCCTGAGTCTGAAGTGCTTAGAACAGTTTTACTCAATAACTTCTCATAAATCTGCTCAGTAAAAATTGAAAGGACATAGGATTCACCCTTTCCCTTTCGCCATGTTTATGTTTTCCTATGGCTGCATTAAAGACCAACCTAATCCATGTGATATATATAGGTAGGAAGAAATTCTATGAAAACTGAATAAAAAGAGTGGGGGGGGGGAGAAAAATTATATTTTAGATAATAGCCGTTCCTTATTTCTTTTATGATTACTCTGATTTCTTGTTAGCCCTTGGTACCGATACTAATTTATAGTTAAAATTAAATGTGTAATGTGCAAACAAAATAGCAAAGGCCCAAGTCACTCTTAATAGCTAACTAGCAATTACATAATGTTACAGAGTTAAGTTAAAAAGGAGCTTCTAATAATATGAATAAACACAAGCATCTATAACCTAGGTATACATAAAGCTCTGAAACAAGTAATAAGTTAGAATTGCAAAATATACAGCAATGTTTAGATGAAAATCAAAAGTGTAAATAAGAAAATATTATTATTAATGAAGCCAGGTTCTTAGGTTGAAAGAAAATTAACACCTACAGAATTTGTTATTTTATTTATTTATTTATTTATTTATTTATTTATTTATTTTGAGTTTGTTCTTTTTTTTTCTTTTTTCTTTTCTTTTTTTTTTCTTTTTTCTTTTTTCTTTCTTTCTTTTTTTTTTTTTAGCACCCAGGAACTTCCCAGGCCCATTTAATTCATAATGTATCTGGAATATAGTTCTCTTTGTAATATTTTAACTCTATTTATCTATCATTTTATAAACCTTATTTTTGTGAAAAAGCTCATTTTAAGTTCTAATGAGGCAGACCAATATTGGAGACACTTCTTCATGTTGGTTATTTGGAGGGGGAGCAGGTAGGTGCTGATTAATAGCAACTTGTCAACTCATTCTATCTACATAAGAAAAGCCATCTCTCTAGCTCTATGATGCCACTCCTCAAATTTTCTAAAGGGAACACTGGTAGTTATACTCAAGGAAGTCAGATGTTATTAAATAAACAATACTACTGCAAATAATTGTTGAACATACATAAAATTAGATTTTTCCCTTTACAAATAAACCAAGACACCATGGTAGGTAGGAGGTACAGACAAAATGTCTTATTTTTCAATAAAAACAAATACATAGATCTACTTCATGGTAATAATTCCACTTTTGTCTTAAGAAACCAAGTGCAAACTCACTGTAAAAACATGTGCATTAACAATAAAATAGGAAAAGTTAAAGAGAAACAGATGGAAAGAAAACAAAAGTTAATGCAAGTTTTGAACACTGCTATACATTTTCTACAAGTTCTGCTTTTTTAGATTTTGCTCTTCTGGAGTTGCAGCACTAAAAAAGCAGAAACTTGCCCCAATGATTCCTGAGTAGATGAAAAGAGGAAATAAATAATGTTTGCTTTTCATAAGAGACTCTTAAAAACTGAGAACAAACTGAGGGTTGATGGGGGGTGGGAGGGAGGGGAGGGTGGGTGATGGGTATTGAGGAGGGCACCTTTTGGGATGAGCACTGGGTGTTTTATGGAAACCAATTTGACAATAAACTTCATATATTGAAAAAATAAATAAATAAAATAAAACCTCCTAACCAACCACAAAAAAAAAATAATAATGTTTGCTTTTGTTGAACTGAATGAATTCAAGTTGAGATGTCTTCATAAACATCTTAACCTCTTAAACTTCTTTTGTATGAAAATCATCCTGAAGACGTTATACTTGAATTCTAGGACACTGAATTCAAATACCTTTCTTCACCAAATTCTTTACATACTATTCTTTATGGCTTATCTTTAAAAAAATAGACTTTTTTTAGAACAATGTTTTGTTTGTAAATTATACTTTTTTTAAGTTAACTTTTTTTAAATTTAAGTGATCTCTACACCCCACATGGGGCTTGAACTCATGACCCCAAGATCAAGAGTCACTTGCTCCTCCAACTGAGCCAGCCAGCCACCTCTCATTTGTAAATTCTACATTTTTAAGAAGCATATTTATACATTTTTTGTGTGTGTCAAGTATATTTAAAATCTAAAGTCACATATTATGTGTCTCCTGGATTTTGGTGTTTATATGTTGAGTGCCTTTCAAAAGCTAAAGGTATAGTAACTTGAATCAATTTTAGGACTTGTAATATATTTTAAGCTTCTCCAACTTGTCTAATAGACATTTACTCAATACTACCACAATTAATCTGATCTCTTACCATAAAATAACATTCCAAGGATGCCCGAAAGGAATAACTAAGCTTTAACGCCATCCCTTGGCAAGTAGAAATATGGTGAGAGAAGGAGGCAGGGAACCCAGAAGGAGTGTCAGGGAGGCTGAGCCCACCTCACATGGTAGAAGGTATGACCTGTCAAAGATTTGCTTGTTAGCCCCCTTTGCAGTAGGTCCTGGACACGTGACCAGGATGCTCCTACTCAGGCCTACCCATCCAGCCCTACTTTGAATTAGGGGCCAGTAAGGCAGAGCAGGAGGAGATACAGGGAATCCTCTGTGGCAGTGGCAGATCTGAGGCATTGCTGCTGTGTCCAGGACCTGCTTCAAGGGCTTAGAGGTAGCCGAAGTGGTAGCTTTCCTGGACTAGTCCTAGGGCCTGATTAAGACATTGTTTTTGGCTCCATAATCTCTGAGCCTGATTCTTCAGTCTTCCTGTCAAGACTGTGAACTACCCAGTAGCCTTTCAATATGTTTATTTTCTGCTTCAATTGTCCAGGGTTTGTTTCTGCTGCTTGCAGCTAAGAACCCTGATGCTAGATAAGAAAATATAGGGCAAGGATGCAGGAGCACCTTGCCGTGAGGGTAGAGAGGGAGAGAGATGCCACAGTAAGGGAGGGAATCCAAACCCTGAAATGCATCTCAATACCTTGCTATAACATTTCTGATAACAATCATATACCGTCTTGTTAATTTTCACACTCTACCTCTCAAGGCCTTTGTCAACTTATTTATTCAACACCTATTTACAGAGAGCCTCATATGCCAGGTGCTATTCCAGGCAGTGGGTGCCAACAAAACTCAAGCAATAGTTTCCACAATAACACTGGGTGGAGTGAAGGGGGCAAGTGCGATAGCATTTCTGCATGTCTGACACCCTAGGCCTTTCCACTGCATCATGCCACAGTTTACCAGGTGAATGGGCAGCAATGAATGGGCAGGACTGACTCCTGTGTTAATAGAACTTGGATATATGTGCTATAGAAGGTAACATCTATGGTTTCTGTAGTTTTTTTCCCAAAGAAGAAAAAACTAATACAATGTTCCTTCCCCACTATTCTCATATCACCTCCTCATTCACTTTTCCAAATGGGTCTACATTACCATTAAAGGAGAAGGTGTAATACACAAGGAAGCTGGGAAATATATTGACTATTTAAAAAATGTATTTAAGAGCAGATCACCTCTTAATTTATCAGAAGTCTTTTCCTCTTTTCACACAAGCAAGCCTTGTAATTCACACAAAAATATAAGCACGATAAAGAAACCAAATGTTTTGGATTTGTTTCATAATATCTACTTGTAGTTTTTTGAAAAAGAAAGTTGTTTACTTGGCAAGTTTTTAAACTTTGCAAAACCATTTGTTTCTCATCTTGGTATGTCTAAGTTGTACCAAAATAAATGAAGAGCCTCTAGCTTTTCGAGATTCTCAGAAGGTAAAACTAATTGTGTGAAGTACCATAGTTAAATAGGAAAGGTACTACTTAAAATTGTATACATCTAATTATGCAATAAAGCAACAACATGACTTAGAATGCAGCCTTGTGTTAGTTACTTAAGATAGATTAAACAGCACAGAACTGGTCTGACTGCATTCTCTGAGGCATGGGATATTTTCATCATGTATTTTTGTTGTTGTAAACCCATTTGGACTGTTATTATTCATACACAGTAAATGGTGTGGACTTTTGAAATAGGCCTGTTTTATCATCTAATCTAAACAGGAACTAAGGCAGGATAAAAACCAATATTTATGGCTTTTGCAGATAAATCTCTTCTTTCAGATTCAAGATACTGTTTTTCTCCTAAAACCAGTGATACGAACTTCTCTAAATGTGATTCTACTGGAGAAAGTGAAGATTAAGATCAGTAAGATTTCCATTGAACTTGAGAGTTTTTAATTAAACCCTATGTGCTGGCCAGTCCTGTGATGCATAATTAGCTTCTGCCTCTCTTGGGTAAACCCATTTTACCTCTCTACTCTTTTTTTTTTTTTTTTCCATTAGGAGTTTAAACTCCAGAGAAAGGTTTGAGTTCAGTGTGAAGACAGCTTGCATCACTGTGATAGATGATGCTTTATTGCCAGAATTTATAAAATATTTTTTGTAAGTAAAACTATGAAATGGATTGCATTGAGGGAGGGAAACTGAGGGGCCAAAGGTAGGAGGAAGACTTTTTACTGTATATATACTTTTTGTATCTTTTATCTATGTGAGTGTACTACCTGGTCAAAAATACATAAAAGGAAGAATTTTTTAAATAAGGAAAATAAAGCCAGTGCCGAGTTAAATAATAGTATTTTATTCATACTCTTAACACACATTGTCTACGTCCCTAAACAGCTGTGGCTCAATCCATCTCTTCCAGCCAGCTCAAATATTAGTAATAAACTTATACCACTATCTCCAGGTAAACAAACAACATATCTCAAACATCATTCTTGGCACTGGAAAATTCCAGGACATTTTAAAGAGTTTATCCTGTACATTACCAAAAACATAGTATATGAGCATATTTAAAGACATGAGGAAAGACATTTAAGAAATGAGATTGGGGAAAAAAAAGAAATGAGATGGAATTTAGTCTACCCAAAAGAGTATTATACTATAATTATTTTAGTGCAGAGGGAGAAAAGAAGTCAGAGTTATTTTTATTTATCTTTTTGGTAATTAAACAGTCTTCAAGAATATAACAATAACACATGAATAAATGCTCATAAAACATTAAAAACACATATACAAATATATTATTTTTATTTACATAAATGAGATCATACAATGTTTATTTTTCTGTGACCTGTTTTTACTACTTAGTAGTAAATATTTTATTTTTTATTTTTATTTTTATTTTTATTTTTAAGTTTTTAATGTTAATTTATTTTTGAGAAAGAGAGAGAGACAGAGTGCAAGCAGGGGAGGAGCAGAGAGAGAGGAGACACAGAATCTGAAGCAGGCTCCGGGCCTTGAGCTGTCAGCACAGAGCCCGACATGGAACAGTGAGATCATGACCTGAGCCAAAGTTGGATACTTAACCAACTGAGCCACCCAGGCGCCCCAGTAGTAAATATTCTAGAGTATTTTTTTTAAACATAGACTCTCCACTTAGTCAATCAATAAAACATATTAAAAAACAAAAAGAATTAGCTTTGGCTATCATAAACATTTTTTAAGTGCTAAATATGAGAAAATTAGTGCCCCACTTAGCAGAGAATGTGTACTTATTTGCTTAGTTTCTTGAGGATCATGTTTTCATTTGGGGTAAAGAACTATTATTGAATCATATTTCTTCCCTAGAGATCAGCTCTTAAACTCTTTAGGCCACCTGTCTCTAAGAAATTGTCAGAAGTTAAGGATCCTCCACCCAGAAAATCTCCAGGCACATAATTTTGCTTATTTTGCAATTTTAGGGTTTTGTAAAGTGCTTAAGGACCCCCAATTAAGCACCACTAATTAAGGGCACTATAAATGGAAAAGGCTGTCTCTGGGGTATGTACACATAATTAACGAAGGGCTACTCTTGCTGGATTTGGATGTAGAAACTGCCCCTTCATTTAAAAAAATTTTTTTTAAATTTTTAATGTTTATTTCTGAGAGAAAGAGAGACAGACAGTGCAAGTGGAGGAGAGGCAGAGAGAGAGAGGGAGACACAGAATCTGAAGCAGGTGCCAGGCTCTGAGCTGTCAGCACAGAGCCTGACGTGGGGCTCGAACCCACGAACTGTGAGATCATGAACTGAGCTGAAGTTGGACACTTGACTGAGCCACCCAGGTGCCCATCCCCCCCCCTTCATTCTTACAGTTACTGAGGATTTCTTCCTTTCCTCACTCCACTGCCCCTAATCCATTGTGGACCCATGGAAGTGATTGAATTTTCCTTCCACATCAATATTCCAGATCTACGCCTTGGCCTTATTCTGATATTTGTAAGTGGGTTGTTCTGGGATGACTGTTTGGAGCAGCAACAAAGGGGATAGAGGAGGGAAGGGAGAAAAGGAGTAAACAAGGGGAACTCTATCCAGACTCCACACCTTATTTCCCCTTACAGCAGAAATAAGACCAGTTAGACAAATGAAAGACAGGAGAAGGCAAGAAAAGTTCTTCCTAAGTTATGAAATTACTTTTGTTGAATTATCCACACTTTACTCAAAATGAAGTAGGTATCTTGGAGAAATGCTATACTGGGGGCACCTGGGTGACTCAGTCAGTTAAGCTTCTGACTGTAGCTCAGGTCATGATCTCGCGGTCCGTGAGTTTGAGTCCCGCCTCGGGCTCTGTGCTAACAGCTCAGAACCTGGAGCCTGCTTCAGATTCTGTGTCTCCCTCTCTCTCTGCCCTTCCCCGCTGATGCTCTGTTTCTCTCTATCTCTCAAAAATAAGTAAACGTTAAAAAAAAAATGTTATTCTGATCACCATACCTTAACAAAGCATTTGAGAGTTGAACAAAAAGATATTCCAACATCCGCAAGACTCCAGCTGTCCTTTAGGGCTGCTCCAGCATACATCAGCTCCAGATACCGCCTTCCTTGTTCATCTTCAGAGAGAGGAATGTGGAAATAATCCTTAAAAATCAATAGCACAAAGTGCGACTTAGCGTCTGGGAGGTCATAAGTTAACAGATCTGCTCGGAAAGCGGGAAGGCTGGAGGACAAAGGGAGGGAGAGCTGCTGAGCCCCCGGACGACAGAGCTCAGTTTGGTGGGGAACAAAGGCGCTCGCCAGCGCCATCTCCCCTGCCCATCCCCCAGCCAAAATCCCAAAGAGAACCAGTTCCGGCCAGGGAACTTGCTCGCTCCTCGCAAACACCCAACTCTGCGCTTCTGCGGAGCCAAACCTCCGGCAGCAGATCTGACTCCCTCCCGCTGCCACAGGGCCCCTCCTGAAGTGGATCACCTAAGGAGAAGTGATCTAAGCCTGCCCCTCCTGCCCCCGTGCACCTTGCCTACCCACCCCAGCTAATACGCCAGATCCCCAGCATCACAAGCCTGGCAGGGTGCAAGTAGCCCAGACGAGCCACACCACCCCACAGTGAATCCCGCCACTAGGAGAGGGGAAGAGAAGGCACACACCAGTCTGACTGTGGCCCCAGCGGTGGGCTGGGGGCAGACATCGGGTCTGACTGCGGCCCCGCCCACCAACTCCAGTTATACACCACAGCACAGGGGAAGTGCCCTGCAGGTCCTCACCACTCCAGGGACTATCCAAAATGACCAAGCGGAAGAATTCCCCTCAGAAGAATCTCCAGGAAATAACAACAGCTAATGAGCTGATCAAAAAGGATTTAAATAATATAACAGAAAGTGAATTTAGAATAATAGTCATAAAATTAATCGCTGGACTTGAAAACAGTACACAGGACAGCAGAGAATCTCTTGCTACAGAGATCAAGGGACTAAGGAACAGTCACAAGGAGCTGAAAAACGCTTTAAACGAAATGCATAACAAAATGGAAACCACCACAGCTCGGCTTGAAGAGGCAGAGGAGAGAATAGGTGAACTAGAAGATAAAGTTATGGAAAAAGAGGAAGCTGAGAAAAAGAGAGATAAAAAAATCCAGGAGTATGAGGGGAAAATTAGAGAACTAAGTGATACACTAAAAAGAAATAATATACGCATAATTGGTATCCCAGAGGAGGAAGAGAGAGGGAAAGGTGCTGAAGGGGTACTTAAAGAAATCATAGCTGAGAACTTCCCTGAACTGGGGAAGGAAAAAGGCATTGAAATCCAAGAGGCACAGAGAACTCCCTTCAGACGTAACTTGAATCGATCTTCTGCACGACATATCATAGTGAAACTGGCAAAATACAAGGATAAAGAGAAAATTCTGAAAGCAGCAAGGGGTAAACGTGCCCTCACATATAAAGGGAGACCTATAAGACTCGTGACTGATCTCTCTTTTGAAACTTGGCAGGCCAGAAAGAATTGGCACGAGATTTTCAGGGTGCTAGACAGAAAAAATATGCAGCCAAGAATCCTTTATCCAGCAAGTCTGTCATTTAGAATAGAAGGAGAGATAAAGGTCTTCCCAAACAAACAAAAACTGAAGGAATTTGTCACCACTAAACCAGCCCTACAAGAGATCCTAAGGGGGACCCTGTGAGACAAAGTCCCAGAGACATCACTATAAGCATAAAACATACAGACATCACAATGACTCGAAACCCGTATCTTTCTATAATAACACTGAATGTAAATGGATTAAATGCGCCAACCAAAAGACATAGGGTATCAGAATGGATAAAAAAAACAAGACCCATCTATTTGCTGTCTACAAGAGACTCATTTTAGACCTGAGGACACCTTTAGATTGAGAGTGAGGGGATGGAGAACTATTTATCATGCGACTGGAAGCCAAAAGAAAGCTGGAGTAGCCATACTTATATCAGACAAACTAGACTTTAAATTAAAGGCTGTAACAAGAGATGAAGAAGGACATTATATAATAGTTACAGGGTCTATCCATCAGGAAGAGCTAACAATTATAAATGTCTATGCGCCGAATACCGGAGCCCCCAAATATATAAAACAATTACTCATAAACATAAGCAACCTTATTGAGAAGAATGTGGTAATTGCAGGGGACTTTAACACCCTACTTACAGAAATGGATAGATCATCTAGACACACGGTCAATAAAGAAACAAGGGCCCTGAATGAGACATTGGATCAGATGGACTTGACAGATATATTTAGAACTCTGCATCCCAAAGCAACAGAATATACTTTCTTCTCGAGTGCACATGGAACATTCTCCAAGATAGATCATATACTGGGTCACAAAACAGCCCTTCATAAGTTTACAAGAATTGAAATTATACCATGCTTACTTTCAGACCACAATGCTATGAAGCTGGAAATCAACCACAGAAAAAAGTCTGGAAAACCTCCAAAAGCATGGAGGTTAAAGAACACCCTACTAACGAATGAGTGGGTCAACCAGACAATTAGAGAAGAAATTAAAAAATATATGGAAACAAACGAAAATGAAAATACAACAATCCAAATGCTTTGGGACGCAGCAAAGGCAGTCCTGAGAGGAAAATACATTGCAATCCAGGCCTATCTCAAGAAACAAGAAAAATCCCAAATACAAAATCTAACAGCACACCTAAATGAACTAGAAGCAGAACAGCAAAGGCAGCCTAAACCCAGCAGAAGAAGAGAAATAATAAAGATCAGAGCAGAAATAAACAATATAGAATCTAAAAAAACTGTAGAGCAGATCAACGAAACCAAGAGTTGGTTTTTTGAAAAAATAAACAAAATTGACAAACCTCTAGCCAGGCTTCTCAAAAAGAAAAGGGAGATGACCCAAATAGACAAAATCATGAATGAAAATGGAATTATTACAACCAATCCCTCAGAGATACAAACAATCATCAGGGAATACTATGAAAAATTATATGCCAACAAATTGGACAACCTGGAAGAAATGGACAAATTCCTGAACACCCACACTCTTCCAAAACTCAATCAGGAGGAAATAGAAAGCTTGAACAGACCCATAACCAGTGAAGAAATTGAATTGGTTATCAAAAATCTCCCAACAAATAAGAGTCCAGGACCAGATGGCTTCCCAGGGGAGTTCTACCAGACGTTTAAAGCAGAGATAATACCTATTCTTCTCAAGCTATTCCAAGAAATAGAAAGGGAAGGAAAACTTCCAGACTCATTCTATGAAGCCAGTATTACTTTGATTCCTAAACCAGACAGAGACCCGGTAAAAAAAGAGAACTACAGGCCAATATCCCTGATGAATATGGATGCAAAAATTCTCAATAAGATACTAGCAAATCGAATTCAACGGCATATAAAAAGAATTATTCACCATGATCAAGTGGGATTCATTCCTGGGATGCAGGGCTGGTTCAACATTCGCAAATCAATCAACGTGATACATCACATTAACAACAAAAAAAGAGAAGAACCATATGATCCTGTCAATCGATGCAGAAAAGGCCTTCGACAAAATCCAGCACCCTTTCTTAATAAAAACCCTTGAGAAAGTTGGGATAGAAGGAACATACTTAAAGATCATAAAAGCCATTTATGAAAAGCCCACAGCTAACATCATCCTCAACGGGGAAAAACTGAGAGCTTGTTCCCTGAGATCAGGAACACGACAAGGATGCCCACTCTCACCGCTGCTGTTTAACATAGTGCTGGAAGTTCTAGCATCAGCAATCAGACAACAAAAGGAAATCAAAGGCATCAAAATTGGCAAAGATGAAGTCAAGCTTTCGCTTTTTGCAGATGACATGATATTATACATGGAAAACCCGATAGACTCCACCAAAAGTCTGCTAGAACTGATACAGGAATTCAGCAAAGTTGCAGGATACAAAATCAATGTACAGAAATCAGTTGCATGCTTATACACTAACAATGAAGCAACAGAAAGACAAATAAAGAAACTGATCCCATTCACAATTGCACCAAGAAGCATAAAATACCTAGGAATAAATCTAACCAAAGATGTAAAGGATCTGTATGCTGAAAACTATAGAAAGCTTCTGAAGGAAATTGAAGAAGATTTAAAGAAATGGAAAGACATTCCCTGCTCATGGATTGGAAAAATAAATATTGTCAAAATGTCAATACTACCCAAAGCTATCTACACATTCAATGCAATCCCAATCAAAATTGCGCCAGCATTCTTCTCGAAACTAGAACAAGCAATCCTAAAATTCATATGGAACCACAAAAGGCCCCGAATAGCCAAAGGAATTTTGAAGAAGAAGACCAAAGCAGGAGGCATCACAATCCCAGACTTTAGCCTCCACTACAAAGCTGTCATCATCAAGACAGCATGGTATTGGCACCAAAACAGACACATAGACCAATGGAATAGAATAGAAACCCCAGAACTAGACCCACAAACGTATGGCCAACTCATCTTTGACAAAGCAGGAAAGAACATCCAATGGAAAAAAGACAGCCTCTTTAACAAATGGTGCTGGGAGAACTGGACAGCAACATGCAGAAGGTTGAAACTAGACCACTTTCTCACACCATTCACAAAAATAAACTCAAAATGGATAAAGGACCTAAATGTGAGACAGGAAACCATCAAAACCTTAGAGGAGAAAGCAGGAAAAGACCTCTCTGACCTCAGCCGTAGCAATCTCTTACTCGACACATCCCCAAAGGCAAGGGAATTAAAAGCAAAAGTGAATTACTGGGACCTTATGAAGATAAAAAGCTTCTGCACAGCCAAGGAAACAACCAATAAAACTAAAAGGCAACCAACGGAATGGGAAAAGATATTCGCAAATGACATATCGGACAAAGGGCTAGTATCCAAAATCTATAAAGAGCTCACCAAACTCCACACCCGAAAAACAAATAACCCAGTGAAGAAATGGGCAGAAAACATGAATAGACACTTCTCTAAAGAAGACATCCGGATGGCCAACAGGCACATGAAAAGATGTTCAGCGTCGCTCCTTATCAGGGAAATACAAATCAAAACCACACTCAGGTATCACCTCACGCCAGTCAGAGTGGCCAAAATGAACAAATCAGGAGACTATAGATGCTGGAGAGGATGTGGAGAAACGGGAACCCTCTTGCACTGTTGGTGGGAATGCAAATTGGTGCAGCCGCTCTGGAAAGCAGTGTGGAGGTTCCTCAGAAAATTAAAAATAGACCTACCCTATGACCCAGCAATAGCACTGCTAGGAATTTATCCAAGGGATACAGGAGTACTGATGCATAGGAGCACTTGTACCCCAATGTTTATAGCAGCACTCTCAACAACAGCCAAATTGTGGAAAGAGCCTAAATGTCCATCAACTGATGAATGGATAAAGAAATTGTGGTTTATATACACAATGGAATATTACGTGGCAATGAGAAAAAATGAAATATGGCCTTTTGTAGCAACGTGGATGGAACTGGAGAGTGTGATGCTAAGTGAAATAAGCCATACAGAGAAAGACAGATACCATATGGTTTCACTCTTATGTGGATCCTGAGAAACTTAACGGGAACCCATTGGGGAGGGGAAGGAAAAAAAAAAAAAAGAGGTTAGAATGGGAGAGAGCCAAAGCATAAGAGACTGTTAAAAACTGAGAACAAACTGAGGGTTGATGGGGGGTGGGAGGGAGGAGAGGGTGGGTGATGGGTATTGAGGAGGGCACCTTTTGGGATGAGCACTGGGTGTTGTATGGAAACCAATTTGTCAATAAATTTCATAAAAAAAAAAGTAAAATAAAAAGATTAAAAAATAAATAAATAAATAAATAAAATATATTAAAAAAAAATCAATAGCACATTATCAAAGCAGTGTATCTCCACGTTACTAGACCCACAATATAATCTCTTTTCTTTTACGTTTTTTTCCCCCACTGAGAATTATAAAATTATTTTGGACAAAGGAAGAGGTATTAGACAGGAGCTCTTACCTTGGAGTCTAGAGACCTCCACAAAAGTTTACGGATAGAATTTAGTTCGGAAAAACTATGTTTTATTTTTACTAACTCTAAGTTAAACTGAGATTATATATATAGGCAACAAACTACTGTGTATATAGGCAACAAACTAAAGAAACAGTGGTTGGCTATATCTGTGACTTTGTCACCAGTAGAAGTCATAGCTATTTTCATATCACGCTATAGTTGTTGCAGAAATCTCAAAATATTATACCGATCACTACTTTGAAATTACAAGTTATTAGATGCATTGCTAAAATTTGTCAATATGTTAAGTCCACCATATCACAAATTTGGTTTTTAAAAAAATATTTATTTATTTATTTATTTATTTATTTATTTATTTATTTATTTATTTTGAGAGAGAGAGCGTGCATGCATGTGAACAGGGAAGGGACAGAGGGAGAGAGAGAGAATCTTAAGCAGACTGCATGCTCAGCATGAAGCCCGACACAGGGCTCGATCCCACAACCCCGAGATCATGACTTGAGCTGAAATCAAGAGTTGGACACTGAACCAACTGAGCCACCCAGGCACCCCACAAATTTGTTTTGTAATGTTTGAAAACCATATTTCAATATTGCTTGTTTCCTTTTCTTTGTATGTATTTTATTGTATGCATTTAAAGACATTCTGAGGGGGGCGCCTGGGTGGCTCAGTCGGCTGAGTGTCCGACTTCAGCTCAGGTCATGATCTCACGGTCCCTGAGTTCGAGCCCTGCATCGGGCTCTGTGCTGACAGCTCAGAGCCTGGAGCCTGCTTCGGATTCTCCGTCTCCCTTTCTCTCTGCCCCTCCCCCGTTCATGCTCTGCCTCTCTCTGTCTCAAAAATAAATAAACGTTAAAAAAAAAAAAAAAAAGACATTCTGAGGAATCCATAGGCTTCATCAGACTGCCAAAGGATTCATGACATAGAAAGATTAAGACCCTCTGTGTTAGAAGATCAAGATTTCAGTAATCATAGTAATCTATTAAATATCATGTGACTGCGATTCAATAAATGCTCCTCAGCAAATAGAAATGATCGTCTCGAAGTTAACTACTATCTGATGGTCAGGACCTAAACATTTGTCTTAAGTTCCCATTTTAGAGGGGATATTTCTAAAAATTTATAAGAGATACTGAATCCAAATTATTTCTTATCCTGGTTCTGTAATCATAAGTAAGATGGTCAGCCTCTCTGAGCTTCAGTTTCCCTGGTTGCAAAATGAGGCTATAGCTCAGAAGTTGTCTATAGTCCTCTCCACCTCAAAAATCTTTTGGATCTTTCTAGTTACTTGTTCACCAAATGGGCCATCTATCTGACAATTGGCATGCTCTACTTATATAGTTTAGAGTTAATGCCCTGTTTTTGTCCTTTTATGAAGAATTGCAATAATACTACCTGGCCAGTGCACAACCCACACATTTCATAAAGAGAAGTCAAACTTTTTTTTTTTCCTGAGAATTTACTGACTCAGTTTGCTTCCTGTCTAACAACTCCATGGTTACTATATCCTTATCAAACTTTTATGTAAGCAAATAATGATATTTTCAAATAGTTTTAGTTCCCTGTTTGCTGGAAACGTACCTAATAGTATCTCTGCCCCATGTACAGTTTAAATTTATTGCATAGTTAAAATTAGTATACATCTTAGTGGCTTAGGGACAAAGCACATACCTTTATCATCAGCTTGACAGCCTCCACAGTTTCATCTGCTGAAACATCAAATGGTTCAAAAGATCCCTCAAAGGCTATGAAAATCCTCATTCTCTCAACAAACAAACAACCCTGCAACTTTTTTCAAAGAATTGGATAGCTGGAAAAATTCCAATTCACAATTAAGGATGAAAACGATGGCCAGAGGCAGCTGTTACTATCTAGCTTGAAAGCTGAGTGGAGAGAATGTGAAGAGACAAGTCCTGCTGTATCAGTATTGGGTAACACAGACAACAGCTGCATTGGAGGAAATGTCTCTCTATCAATGGCAGTCAACAGCCACCTTGTTCCGATATTACAGAAGCCAACGAACTTGACAATGGTTGGGGCAAGTGTGAACAAGATCAAACATGTAATACAGAAATGCCACACATAAATTACACTTTTGTGATGTGACCATCATTCACTGACTCTTGAATTTTTACTCAAGTGCAGCTGATTGAAGGACCCTTCAAAATAGATACGTGATTGGGATGTACTGGCAAGCAGTGAAGCATGTTTAAACAGAGTTGATTTTATTGAATGTGATAATCCTGAAAGTTCTCTGTAAATAACTCTGAGCTGATGCATTCTGGTTTCCTTAACAACTTTGTGTACTTGTTCCCTGGCAGTATTTCCAATCCCGCCATGGGGTACAGAACAATGCCCACTTGCACCAGGGAGATGAATGCAGAGGCAAATGACTGTGGTTTTCCCTTTGCATCTCTGTGTACTGGAATCTTTCCAATAGCAACACGATATAGTTGTATGTCTTTTAGTCCTTGCCTTCATGTTATTTAGAACAATTTACCATTGTTATTTTCTTCAACTTCCCTTAGCATTGGTGGAAAATATTTCAAACTCTATTCAATAAATGAGAAAAGATATTAAGCACCATTTCTCAAGTTTATAGAGTAAGCCTTGTACTGGAACTTAATTCTAAGGCTCTCCCAGTATGATAAACTTGGTTTACTGCTGTTATGTCTGATTATTTGTGTATATAAATCTCGTCTTCTTCCTCCATTTCCTCCTCATCCACAGCAGAATCCTCATCTTGCATTGCTTTGTATTCTTAACAGCATTTAGCACAATGTGAGTCACATGATAGATGCTCCATAAATATTAACCTGTTAGTTGATTCCATTGTGATTTCCAACCTGAATTCCAACCATAAGAAATTTGAGAAAATGGAAAACATAAAAAGGGCAAAGGATTTAATTGCAAAACTAACTCTTTTTGCCTCATATTTTTCAAGTGTTGCAACATCATGATATTTTCTTATGTTGTCAACATTTTGATAAGAAGTTTATTAACATAGGCTGTAGTTCATGCTGTTTCAGTGTCTCCCCCCAAGCTGCTGTGTCTGTTGACTGGCGAAGGCTCATAGCTACACCTCCCTCTCTAAAGAATTGCCCTAAGTTGATGGGAGCTGCCTTGCCAAACAACTAGGCACCCCGCCTTAATAACAGATGGCTAAGGGACTACAAAAGGCCTGCCTTCTCATCTTAGGGAGTGAAAACTCTGCAAAAGATTCTTGTAGATCAGACTATGGCTGGACTTTACCTGAGACTACATTCTTTCTCACTTTTTCTTCTTCCCAACTCTGCTGAATTCTCTCCCTTGCTAGTTTTTCTTGTGCACTCCCTCAGTAATTGATATGCATCCCAATCCCTGTCTCAGGCTCTGCTTCCAGAGAAACCAACCTAAGACATAGGATCTTAAAGAAGCATATGTACTTTAAGAAATCACAACCAAGTGCTTTGTAGCTTCCTGAAATACATGTGTATTTTTGTATGTTATAGTAGTCTTGCCTTTGGAGTAAATGCCCCGCTCAAAATTACGTCATTAAGTACTTACTCCTTACCTCTGTCGCCAGCAGTGATGTTTGTAATGTGACCCTTTTCTCATCATCAGTTATTTGGACCAGAATGGAACTGTCAGAATCCTTTCTTTTTGGCTGAAGGAAAATAAGAACTTGTGGTTTGATCTGTAACATGCAACTTAGTCACTGTGGGTAAATCATCTTCTTCCTCCAATGTGACTGAGTGGCAGAGAAATCTAAGAAGAAAGAATGAAACAGACATATGAAGACGAACACAGGACATAGAGAGCACTCCCATGGTTTCTGCTGCCCTTGAATTGTGAGACACTCTGTATTTATATAATACATTCCGCCTATTTTGCTTAAGCATGCTCTAATTGGTTTCTGTCACTTAAAATTATATGAGTTCTTCTTCTTTTTTTTTAAATGTTTATTTATTTTTGAGAGAGAGAGACAGAGCATGAGTAGAGGAGGGGCACAGACACACACACACACACACAGACACACACACACACAGAATCCAAAGCAGGCTCCAGACTCTGAGTTGTCAGCACAGAGTCTGATGTGGGGCTCAAACTCATGGACCATGAGATCATGACCTGAGCTGAAGTCAGATACTCAACCAACTGAGCCACCCAGGTGCCCCCAAATTAAAAGAGTTCGAATTTATAGTCATCCTTTAAGATTCAGTTTCATTTGGAACAAGGTAAGAATATTCACAATCACCACAATTGTTGCTTAGTGTTATTGCCAAAACATTAGCCAAAATGTTTCAGTAAGAGAAATAATAATAGGAAAAAAGTAAAATTATCCCTATCATAGAAGGCATTTCTAAGACATTTTTTTTGTAAACCAAAAAAATCATAACAATCAATTTTTGACACTATGACATATAATGAGATAATTCAGCTAGGTGGCTGTGTTTGAAATTAATATATAAAAATTAGTAGCTCTCAAGAAACAAATGACAGATATAAAAGACATAATGGAAGAAAATACTCCATTTATAAAAGAAAAAATATCTCAGGAGTAAACTGAGCAAGAAACACATAAGAGATATATAGCATAAATGTAAAAACATAATCAACAAACATAAAAGACTTGAACAAGTAAACCAACATACCATTACGTTGGAAGGAAGGTTCAAAACCATTAAAGTCATCAATTCTTCCTAAATTAATTTATAAACCAATATTATCCCAATAAAAATACCAGCAGGATTTTCCCAGCTTTATTGATCTATAATTGATATATAATATTGTGTAAGTTTAAGATATACAATGTGATGATTTGATGTATGTATATATTGTAAAGTGGTTACCATAGCAGTGTTAATTAATACATCTATCACCTCACACAATTACCATTTTGTGTGTGTGTGAGTGGTGAGAACATTTAATATCTACTTTTAGCAACTTTCAAGTATACAATACAGTATTGTGAACGAACAGGATTTTTTCTGAACTGTACAAGATGGTTTTAAAATTAATATAGAAAAATAAGCTGTCAGTATAGCTAGAAGAACTCTGGAAAGGAAGAGTAATGAAAGACACTCACCTACCAGATTTAAAACATATTACAAGGTATAATAATTAAAACAGTGTAGCACTGGCACATGAACAGTCAGTAAAATCGGTGGAAAAATGGAAAGCATAAAAGTTGACTCATAAGAGTTTAGTGTATGATTAAAGTGGCATCTTGCACCAGTGGGGATGGTGTGGGGAGATAAGATAGTATTTGATTAACCTGGAAAAAAAGGAACTATACTTTTTACCTTGCATCATGAGAAATTAAAAATTAATCAAAAATTTAAATGTAAAAATAGAACTATGAAAACATTAGTCTTATATGTTTATAAGAATTATATTTTTTATTATTATCATTATTATTATTATTTTGAGAGAGAGACAGATTATGAGCAGGGAGGGGCACAGAGAGAGGGAGACAGAATCCTAAGCAGGCTCCAGGCTGTCAGCGCAGAGCCCGACAAGGGGCTCAAACTCATGAACCGCTAGATCATGACCTGAGTCGAAATCGGATGCTCAACCAGCTGAGCTACCCAGGCGCCCCTGTAAGAAGTTTTAAAAATCACCTTCAGTGATAAGATCTTTCTATGACAAAAAATACTGAATCCATTAAAGAAAACACTGATAAATTCAACTATAGTTTAAAAAATCTGCATGGAAAAACCCACTTGATATAAAGCCAAGGACAAAGTGAGGAGATATTTGCAACTATTACAGATAAAGGTTAATTTCCTTAATATATAAAGAGTACCTAGGGCACCTGGGTGGCTCAGTTGGTTGGTGCCCAACTTTGGCTCAGGTCATGATCTTGGTTTGTGAGTTCAAGCCCTACATTGGGCTCACAGCTGTCCGTGCAGAGCCCCCTTCAGATCCTCGTCCCCCTCTCTCTACTGCTACCCTGCTTGCGCTCTCTCAAAAATAAATAAAACATTAAAAAAAAGAATACCTACACATCAATAAGGAAATGACAAAAAAAAATCAGTAGAAAAATGAATAGATGATATAAACAGTTTACAGAAAAGAAAATACAAATGGCTTTCAAATATTATATATGCTTAACTCATAGTAGGAGGAAGTGTAAATTAAACTATAACATGATGCTATTTTTTACCAGGAAATTGTAAAAGATCCAAAAGGTTGATTACCTACTCTTGCTAAGTCTGTAGTCATATTTTGCTATAGGGAGTATATTTTGGTATAATTCCAAATAAAGGAAAATTTGGAAATATATTTTAAAGTATAAATGCACATGTTTTTGACATACCAGCGTTATTTATAGAACTTTATCCTTGCAAATATATATTCCTATTTGCAAAATGACATAGGTACAACATTATTTGTTGCAGAATTGTATGTAATACCAAAAGATTAGAAACATCTTCCATGTCCATCAATAGGGGACTGATTAAATAAATTATTTTTCATTCATACAATGATACACAGCAATAAAAAAGAATAAGGATGTTCTTTCTGTACCAATATGGAGAAATCTCCAAGGTATATCATTAGGTGAAAAAAGTAAGGTGCAAAACAGAATATGTTGTATACTACTATTTGAGGAAGAAAGAGGGAAATCATGTCTATAGATATGATATACAATATGGAAGGTTTGCATATACCTCAAAGTTCTTGGGATTATATGTAGGAAACTAGAACCATTGGTGCCTGTAGAGAGGAGACTTGAGCAGCCAAGGGTCAAGGGTGAGAACAATACTTTTCACTGTATTCTCTCTCTCTTTTTTAATAGACAGTGGGCTTTTTAAAAAATTTTTTAAAGTATTTATTTACTTTTGAGAGAGAGAGGGACAGAGGCACGAGTAGGGGAGGGGCAGACAGAGGGGGAGACCCAGAATCTGAAACAGGCTCCAAGCTGTCAGTGTACAGCCTAACGTGGGGCTCAAACTCACAGACTGTGAGATCATGACTTGAGCCGAAGTCGGATGCTCAACCGACTGAGCCACCCAGGTGCCCCGACATTGTTTTTTTAAAGAACTTTTAGGTTTATAGCAAAATTAAGCAGAAAGTACATAGAGTTCTCCTATACCCTTATACCTCCTGCCCCTACACATTATAGCCTCCCACATCAAAATCCCAAACTGAATGGTACGTTTGTTACAACTGATGAATCTACACTGACCCATCATCATTACCCCAAATCCATACTTTACATTAGGGTATGCTCTTGGTCTTGTACATTTCATGGTTTTTGACAAATGTATAATGACATGTATCCATCAGTTTAGTATCATCCAGAATAGTTTTGTTTCCCTAAAATCTTCCGTTCTCTGCCTATTTACCCCTTTTTCTCCCTTACCCCTGGTAACCACTTATCTTTTTGCTGTCTCCATGGGTTTGCCTTTTCCAGAATGTCATATGGTTGGAATCATACAATATGCGTCCTTTTCAGATACACTTTGTTCAGTTAGTAATATGCATTTAAGGTTCTTCTGTGTCTTTTTCCTGACTCGATAGCTCATTTTTTAGTGTGGGATAATCTATTGTTGGATGTACCACACTTTATTTATTCATTCACTTACTGAAGGACATCTTGGCTACTTCCAAGTTTTCGCAATTATGAATAAAGTTGCTATAAACATCTGTGTGAGGGTTTTTGTGTGGATGTAAGTTTGCAATTCATTTGGGTAAATATCCTGGAGCACGATTGCTAGATGGTATGGTAAGAGTATGTTTAGTTTTGTAAGAAACCACCAAACTGTCTTTTGGAGTAGCTGTACCATTTTGCATTCGTACCTGCAAAGCACAAGAGTTCCTATTGCTCCATATCCTCACCAGCATTTGTTGTTGTGTTTGTATTCTCTCTTTATATCTTTCAAGTTTTGAACCATCTGAACTCATTGACTAGTCAAAAAATTAAATTAGGGGGGCGCCTGGGTGGCTCAGTCGGTTAAGCGGCCGACTTCAGCTCAGGTCACGATCTTGCGGTCCGTGAGTTCGAGCCCCGCGTCGGGCTCTGGGCTGATGGCTCAGAGCCTGGAGTCTGCTTTGGATTCTGTGTCTCCCTCTCTCTCTGCCCCTCCCCCGCTCATGCTCTGTCTCTCTCTGTCTCAAAAATAAATAAAACGTTAAAAAAAATTAAAAAAATTAAATTAGGTAAAATACAGTAATATGAAACAAAAACTAAAACAAAACCCAACTCAGTCCTTTCAAGAGTCCTTCTTGATCTCCCCAGAAAAGTTGGCCTCCCTCTCTCTATTCCCTCACTGCATCATAAATTTTTAAAAATTTTTTGAAGTTTATTTATTTGTATATATAGAGAGAGTGCCCGTGAGAGCACGAGGGAGAGGTAGAGAGAGAGGAAGAAAGAGAGAATCCCAAGGAACTCCACACTGACAGCACAGAGCCCAACACAAGGCTCAAACTAATGAACCATGAGATCGTGACCTGAGTTGAAATCAAGAGTCGGATGCTTAACCAGCTGAGCCACCCAGGCACCCCTGCATCATACATGTCTAAATTGTGGGATGTTTTATACTGCATTCCATTTATTATGTCAGTGTCAGCCTGTCCATTAGACTGTGAGCTCCTCCATGGAGGGGCAATGTCTTAATCACCTTTGTATGTCCAGTGGCCAGTGCCTTGCAGTGTGAATAAACAAGCTAGTTATTGTAGATTGATATCATTAAAAGTTACCTTGTAATAATTAAATGATAAGTAGACTTAAAACTCTCTTAGCAATCTAGGGACAGCTTGAAATGATGAAAATTTTCTTACTTGCAATCTAGGAATAGCTTGCTTTAGCATCTAGAGGCGTTCTTTTGAGTTGTTTTTTTTTTTTTTCCGAGGAGTTTTTAATTAATTTAGTTAGCCTACTGGGTGCTTTCTAATGCAATAGAATATGCTAGGTCCTTGAAAGATTTGGTGATGAATGTGACCTTAAGGGATTTTCCATGAGTACGGAAAATGGTGGTTGTCCAACACACCTGGACTAGGAACTGTATTAAAGGATGAAGTATGATCAGAAATATACAAACAAAAAAGATGGTATAGAAGTGAAGAGACATTTGGTTTGACATGAAGATATACTGTTCATTCATTTTAGTCATTCAGTGCATGTACACTGAGCCTTTGATATGTATCTGGCATTATTCTGTGAGGGATCGTTGCAGTGAATAAGACAGTGTGTTTTCTGTTGTTGTTGTTGTTGTTTTTAGGTTATTTATTTATTTTGAGGGTAGGGGAAGGAGCAGAGAGAAAGGAAGAGGACCCTAAGCAGGCTCTACACTATCAGTGCAGAGCCCGATACAGGGCTCGAACCCACAAACTGTGAGATCATGACCTGAGCCTAAATCAGAGCCAGACGCTTAACCAACTGAGCCACTCAGGCACCACCAGAGTTTCTAGTTTAATGTGAATGAGTATGTGTGTTAGGAATGGAGGAAAGTTTAAAGGGTAGGTAAGGAATTGTGGGGAGGGACAAAGACAGTAAATAATAAGCAATAAGTAAGCTTTGTTTAAAGAGAATGGTCAGATAATAGTGATAAGCATGGAAAAAGTAAGACAAATCTAGGGAAATAGGAAAGCAAGTACTTAGTGGGAATAATGGTAGGAAAGAATTAGGTTAAATACAGGAGACACAAGCAAATAGGAAAATGACACATACCTAGGGAGAAAGAGTAAGAAAAAAAGTAATGTTACAAGATCTGTACTGAGCTAAAAAAAAAAAAGAAACAACTGTGTCATAATCAGTGACTAATATTTTAGTTCTCTGATCTCTCATATATTTCATAGATGGATATCTATGAAGAATATCTATCAAGGATGGAAATCTGTCAAGAATCATTACTTGATTCTTATTTCTGCACTTAGAGTCAGGGCATTCTCCCTATTACAGTTTAACCCCTTACTTCAGTTTCCTTTTAAAAACTCTGGAAATAATTATATGTTTAATGTTTGTTTGTTTGTTTGTTTGTTTGTTTGTTTAGTGAGAGAGAGAGAGAGCATGGGGAAGGGGCAGAGAGAGGGAGAGATAGAATCCCAAGCAGGCTCCATGCTGCTAGCCCACAAACCGTGAAATCATGACCTGAGCCAAAACCAAGAGTCAGACACTTAACTGACTGAGCCTCCCAGGTGCACCTGAAATAATTACATGTTTAAATTGATTTTAAAATATTTTCTGATTTATGATATATTGATACATGTCATACATGTTATATGATATATACAAAACAACAAGAAATAGAACTTTATGTCATGTGGTAAATGATATTATAAAGAAATACTGAATGATTGGTGGTCCTTTAAAATAGTAATTACCTTGGGAATATATGATTTGGCATGAAAAATGCTGAATGTTGATGTGTTGGGAGAACTGATGGCATCTTTTTTCTTTCTATTGAAGGTTAGTTGACATACAATATTATATTGGTTTCAGGTGTACGACATAGTGATTTGACAATTCTATACATTACTCAGCGCTCACTGCAATGTGTAGACACCATCTGTTACCCTACAATGTTATTACAATATTATTGAGTATATTTCTTATGCTACAATTTTCATCTCTGGGGCTTACTTATTTGGTCATTGGAAGTTTGTACCACTTAATCCCCTTTTACCTATTTTGCCCATCCCCCACCCACCTTCTGGCAACCATCAGTTTGTTCTCTGTATTTGAGTCTGTTTGGTTTATTTGTTTGTTCATTTGTTTTGTTTTGTTTTGTTTTTTGGATTCCATATATAAATGAAATCACATGGTATTTGTTTTTCTTTGTCTGATTTGACTTATTATAATACCCTCTAGTTCTTTCCATGTTGTCACAAATGTCAAGATTTCATTCTTTTCTATGGCTGAGTAATATTTCATTGTATGTATGTGTGTGTGTGTGTGTGTGTGTGTGTGCATGTGTGTGTGGGTATGCATGGGTGTGTATGTGTGTATAGCCATGCATACCCCCACACACACATACACACCCCCACACACCCACGCATACCCACACACCACACCATATACGTATACCACATCTTCTTTATCCATTCATCTGTCAACGGACACTTGGACTGTTTCCATACTTGGTTATTGTAAATAATGCTGCAGTAAATGCGTATATCTTTTTGAATTAGTGATTTCATTTTCTTTGGGTAAATACCCAGTAGTGGAATCGCTGGATCATATGATAATTCTGTTTTTATTTTTTTGAGGCCCCTCCATAGTGTTTTCCACAGTGGCTGCACCAATTTAGTAATAACCAACAGCGCCTAAGGGTTCGCTTTTCTCCACGTCCTTGCCAACACTTGTGATTGCTTGTCTTTTTGATGCTAGCCATTCTGACTGGTGCGGAGTGGTGTCTCATTGCAGCATCTATTTTTAATATATAATTATGCTTTTATTTTGTAACTTTAAATTTTTGTCACTAAGTTCTGTTGTTTTCATCTAAGAAAGCATAAATATGCAATTGAATCACCTGATGAGCCTCTTTTTTTTTTTTTAACGTTTATTTATTATTGAGAGACAGAGAGAGACAGAGCATGAGCAGGGGAGGGGCAGAGAGAGAGGGAGACACAGAATCTGAAGCAGGTTCCAGGCTCCGAGCTGTCAGCACAGAGCCCAACGTGGGGTTCAAACCCACCAATCTTGAGATCATGACCTGAGCCGAAATCAGACGTTTAACCATGAGCCACCCAGGCGCCCCTAAAATTCATGAAATTTTAGAAATTATATTTATTAGAAAATATTTATTTTTTTTGCAAGTGAAAATATGGAAGCTTATTTTGACCACAAAGCTTGCTTCACCCTTGTCAACCTACCAAAAGTTTAAGAACTAGTAGTCTGTACTTTGAATTAGGCGTGATGATTTACTGTGTTGACTCCCTCTTCTAAGTAGTTCTTTATAATCGGAAAAGCTTTTCATAGAAAGGATTTGGGGCGCCTGGGTGGCTTAGTTGGTTAAGCGTCAGACTTCAGCTCAGGTCATGATCTCGTGGTCCGTGAGTTCGAGCCCCGCGTCGGGCTCTGGGCTGATGGCTCAGAGCCTGGAGCCCGTCTCCCTCTCTCTCTGCCCTTCCCCCGTTCATGCTCTGTCTCTCTCTGTCTCAAAAATAAATAAACATTAAAAAAAAAAAGAAAGGATTTGTTGTAGTTCTAGGTTGGACCTTGTGCTTCAATAGACCAGTTTTTTGAGAATAAAATCAAGTTTGAAAAAAGGAAGTAGAATTCTTAATTCTCAGTATTCTTCCTATCCTCATATTATTCCTGATTCATTTAAGGTATAGTTTTACTCAGTTTGTTTCTGTTTTTATTTAAGATCAAGACCTGAGCTGAGATTAAGAGTCTGACACTCAACTGACTGATCCACCTGGGTGCCCCAGGTTTTTTTTTTAAAAAGTAATATATTATTATTTTAATTTTAACTGAAAAAGCAATCATGCAGGTTTAAGCAATCCTAAAACACCTAGATGCATTGAGTTAAATATAGTGCATCTTTGTAAGTGCACAGCAGAGTTTGCAAGAAAGTAAGGGATACCCTCCTGGGTCAACCAAAGAGGGAACTAAAAATCAGACTTTACAGTTTCTTGAATTTGCTATTTAGCAAAGAAAAACATGAAAAGAAACGATAGATTAAAGAGAATGGACTCAACCTGTAAAAGGAACAGATGCTTTAGAAGTTTGGTCTGGGGATTTCCAGCATTGCCTGGCTACTTGCTGGAACTTTAGAATCTTGGGCCCCACCACAGACCTACTGAATCAGAATCTGCAGTTCCACAAACTCCCAGGTGTTCTTATGTATAATAATACATAAGCACTGGCGTTGAGAAGCACTGGCTTACGTGACATCATAGTGGAGGAATACTAGGAAGATTTCTCCTGCCAAGTTTTTCCTCTCATTCATTATAGTATCTAAAATTTCAGTTTCACTTAAGGTATGCTAGTTTTGGAAGCTAACATAAAATATATACCTTTAAGAAAGCTAATACTCTTGTATCATTTATTTAAACATTTTCTCAACGACAGCTGGAAACAGCTTTGGAGATCAAAGACAGGTAAATTTCAGGTGTTGGAGAGTGAAGGACAGGCTCAGATAAGGAGTACTTTATGCAGAGATAGAATATGATAAAGTCGAGGAACAAGAGACTGCATTACTTGCCCAAGATCCCCCAGGAGAGTTATCTGCGTCCAACCTAGAGTCCTCTTTCTCATGTTATGCTGGCTACTTCTGGTTCATCATTTCAGTTCAGAACTCAGGCTCTGTTATGGATGGACTTCATTCAAATCCCAGTTCCAGAGCCTGAGAGGTCTATTCCATTTCTCACTAGCTGCCTGAGTTTGGATGAGTTATTTAATTTCTTTGAACCACAGTTTCCTGATCTGTAAAAATAAACACATTAGTAGAATCTACGGTTGTCATGAGGATTAATCAAATACTGTATAAAAAACTTAGTACAGTGTTGCTGCTACCATTGTTATTATTATTATTTAGGGGTGCAGGGGAACAAGGAAAAGTCTGGGAATATTTTGAGAGTACGAATCACCTGGGAATCAAGAGCTAGACATGGGAAATAGCAATATTGAAAGGAATGATTTGAAAGTCTTGAGACTAAAGTTGCCTAATTAGACATTTTACTTGGTCCTGAACATGAAGAGACCAATGAATAATCAATAAAATCATTACAAAGTAACAGAGAAGGAAGACTAAGTAAAAGAAGGAAAGGCTAAAAATGGAAATCAATTCTAGCAATTCTCATATGATATATATCTTTTTTACATTACAGTAAAACCTTGGTTTGCGAACATAATTCGTTCTGGAAACATGCTTTAATCCAAAGCACTTGTATATCAAAGCAAATTTCCCCATAAGAAATAATGGAAACTCAGATGATTCATTCCACAACCTAAAAATATTCATATAAAAATGATTATAATGCTATAATACAAAAAAATGAAGAACGTACAAAATATAAAGAAAAATAAACAAATTAACCTACACTTACCTTTGAAAAGTGTCTGGAGCGAGGGAGGCAAGAGAGAGGAGGGTTACTGTGTAAGACGACTTTCTTTTTATTTATTAAAATTTTTTTAACATTTATTTATTTTTGAGAGATAGAGCATGAGCAGGAGAGGGGCAGAGAGAGAGGGAGACACAGAATCTGGCAGGCTCCAGGCTCTGAGCTCTCAGCACAGAGCCTGACACAGGGCTCGAACCCATGAACTATGAGGTCAAACCTGAGCCAAAGTCAGAAGCTTAACCGACTGAGCTACCAGGCACTCTAGGATGACTTTCACTATCACTAATGGAATCACTGCTCTCTATTAGCTCAATGGAATCTTTTTCTGCATGGGGGCCATTGTATACGCAGTATTAATAAACTCTTATCATATATTGTATTTAATGTAACTGGCAATAAGGCAGCAGAGGAAATGGTCTATCCTCAGGCAGCCTGACCTAGAATGAAGCAAAGCTTACTAAGCTTACTCTTCTATGGAAAAGCAAAGAACTGTCCGTATGTGCTTTGAAGTGACAAAAAATACACTAGTGCCAGTTGTGGGCACCTTCCAATGTTCTGAAAAATCACTGATATCTGCCAAACACTGTGGCCTGAGACTGAGCATCTGAGTATGGGCGATGACCACCCACAATCCCACAATGAGAGAGAGAGAAGAACCATTGGCTCATTTGTGACCCGGTGACGTTCAGCATCACGTACTACGTGTATTGAAAGACATCGCTTGTTTATCTAAAGTTAAAATTTATTAGAAATGTTTGTTTGTCTTGCAGAACACTCACAGAACAAGTTACTCGCAATCCAAGATTTTACTGTGTCTGGTTATTATGACTATCTAACATACCTAGTGCTTTAATTGGATCATTTGAACACATGGCAAGAGTAAGTAAGCAGTTCTCCCACTCTTTAGTTTGGGAAATGAACATGCTAGGAGCAGATGCATTTCATGAAATTGCCAAGATTGATAAGATTTAACTACAATCAGGATAGAATCCAGGAGAATTTCCAGACTATGGGGCTAGTCACCAGATGCAAAGTCTCTTTCAAGGAAGTAAAATTGTGGACTTAATAGCCAGCATAAATTCATGCTTGATACAGGAAATAATCAATGAACAGAAAAGAAAACTATTATGAGGAAAATAAGCAGTACTGGGAGAAATAGCAGTTCTAAAACACAGTTTATTGTCAACATAACTGAAACAGAACAAACAGTAGGCTAATTACGTATCATTTGTTTGTTGGAATGTTTTATATCAATACAGAACTTTTAAGTTAAATTCTAACTTTAACCACTGCCCTTTTTAGTAAAATCAAACACATCGTCCTTGTCCCTTCCCTTCTGCTAGCACATGCTGTTGTCTTGTCCCCTGTAGTGGCTAAATTGTGAAGAACACTTACATTTGCATCAAAGCCCTGCATATTGGGACAGTGCCATCTCAGATCTCCTGTATCCTCATCTTTTCTGCTCAGTGCTTCCCATTCTGTGGACTTTCCTTCTCTTCCTGAAAAATGTATTTGATTTTGCAATCTGCAAGAAAGTATTGAGGGAGAGGACTTATCAAATGTGAGGTATCATTGGCTGACAGTTAAATCTTTTTGATTCCAAAGAAAATAATTAATTTAGGAATTTAAGATACCATTGTAAGGTTGCCATGTGGGAAGGATTGGGGGCCGAAACCAAGCATTACTCAAAACATGATATGTAGGTGACCAACTGCTTGACTTATGCTACAGGTTAGCTCTAAATGTGTTTTATTTAGTTTAGTAGTTTTATTAAAATGCTGCAGAGGAGGCTGCTCACTATAAATGATCTCAAACATTCTCGTGTATTTAATGCTACTTTTACAACTGTGTTTTCTAAATTTATACCTCCTGTTGTACCACTCTTACTTTTATTCAGATGCTACTGGACATCTCCACTTGGATATCATAATCTTAACATGTACAAAAGAGAGCTTGTGCTTTTTGCTCCCCAAATTTTGTTTTCCTTCATCAACCCAGGTTTCTCTAGGTCATAAATGGTACCGCCATCCACCCAGTTGCTCAAACTAAAAACCTTCATCTGTCACATCCATCAGTGAATCTTCATAATTTGAACTCCAAAATATATCTTCATTCCGACCATTTCTTTTTGTCTCTTCTGCTATCACTTTGATTCTGGCCATTATTTTCTTCTTGGATTATTGCAACAATCTCCTAACTGGTTTCCTTGTTTTCACTCATGTCTTTCTTGAATCTATTTCTTATGTAATTGCAGGGGTGGTTCTCTGCTTGAAATTCCTAGTTAACTTTAGGATGGAATTGGAACTTTTACTGTGGTCTACAAACCTTTGTATCAGTGACTTTCAAATTTAAGAATCACTTGGAGAATTCTTGGCCTGATTCTCAGTCTGGGCCTGAGAATATGAATTTCCAACAAACTCCCAGATAGGTCTGGTTCGGCCAGTCAAGGGCCATACCTTGAATAGTAATGCCCAACTGCAACCTAGTCTACCACTCTTCCCCTCCCTCACTACATCCCAGCCCCACTGGCTTCCTTAGCCACAAATGTGCTCCACTTGTTCTAGCCTTAGGACCTTTGAACATGCTGTTCAATTCTTTCTGAGTGCTCTTACTCTGCCTTTATTCTATTTTCTTTTGATAATATCACCGCAATTACTTACTTTTCTCTTTTGGTGTATGATCTGATGGGACAGTTAATTAAGGCACCCTGATCAGGGATGAATCTGTGTCACAAGGTAAGCCAGTGGAAAGCTCCTTTCCTGGGATTTGAACTGAAAGCAGAGCCAGGATGAGAATGTTAATTCTATGGGACAATTAGAGCTACTGGTTATCGATCTTTACGAGAGTGTACTTCAGGCATCCTTTTTTTTTTTTAATTTTTTTTCTTAAGTTTATTTATTTTTGAGACAGAGAGAGACAGAGCATGAACGGGGGAGGGTCAGAGAGAGAGGGAGACACAGAATCGGAAACAGGCTCCAGGCTCTGAGCGGTCAGCACAGAGCCCGACGCGGGGCTCGAACTCACGGACCGCGAGATCGCGACCTGAGCCGAAGTCGGACGCTTAACCGACTGAGCCACCCAGGCGCCCCCAGGCATCCTTTTAATCCTGTGAGTATCCCCATAGCCTTTAAATAAATTGCCTTTTTAAACTTAAATTGACCAGAGTTGGCTCCTGTGGTTTTCAATGTAGGAATCCTCATTCTTTAAATCTCATTTCATGTTGTCTTTTCAGAGAGGTTTCTTTGACAGTCTTTACAGTATGGGTCCCTCCTTTAATTCTCAAATGTTTTTTCTGCATATATCAAGGTAATCTTATAGCTTTTTACTTTTAATATATTAATGTGGTGAATCTTGTTAGTAAATTTTATAATGTTATCTTCAGGAATAAATACTATTTTGTCATCGTTTTTTGTTTGTTTTAAAGCTTTGCTAGTTTTAGTTTATCACTGTTTTATTTGGGATTTTTTCGTATGAATTCAAAGTGAGATTGGCCTATTATTTTTCTTGTACTGTCTTTGTTCAGTTTTGATATCAAGGTTATATTATCCTCATGGAATTAATTGAATAGCTTTCCCTTTTGATTCCATGAAACTGCGTGAAAATTTTATTACCTATTTTTTGAAGGTATGGTAAACTCATCTTTAAAACTTTCTGGAGTTGATTTTTATGGGAGAGGGCTGTAGATTTTTTTTAACAGTTTCAATTTTCTTAGTCTTCTTTGGTTTTCTACATCTCATGTGTTTCAGAAGTTAAAGCTTTTTTCTAGAAATTGTCCATTATTTTTTCATATTTATTATTCTAAAGTTCTTTATAGTATTCTCTTAAAGTTTGAAAAATTACCAACTCTGTCTATAGTTGGAACCTAATATTATATTCTAGTCATAAAACATGGGTTATAGGCCACTGATTCTTTGATATTTGTTGATATTTGCATTACAATAAGTATGCTGCTATTTGGGAAAAGATCCCATGTGTGCTTGAAAAGAATATTTGTAGGGCTCTCTGTATGTTTCACATGTTGTCTAAATATTCATCATTTACTTAAAATGCTGTATAAAATTCTATTCTGATTATGGATTTGCTAACCTGTCCTTCTAAGTTTGTCAATTCTTGCTTTGAACATTTTTTTTTTTAATTTTTTTTTTCAACGTTTATTTATTTTTGGGACAGAGAGAGACAGAGCATGAACGGGGGAGGGGCAGAGAGAGAGGGAGACACAGAATCGGAAACAGGCTCCAGGCTCTGAGCCATCAGCCCAGAGCCTGACGCGGGGCTCGAACTCACGGACCGCGAGATCGTGACCTGGCTGAAGTCAGACGCTTAACCGACTGCGCCACCCAGGCGCCCCTCTTGCTTTGAACATTTTGAGAAGTTTCTAGATGCATATTGGTTCATAATGGTAATAACTTCTTTGCAAATTTTTCTTTTTGTCCTTATTATTAAATAGTTCTATTTATCCTGATAATAATGCATTTGACTTTAGGCCTGTTTTTTAGCCTCTTGACAGTAATACAGCTATATTAACTTTCTTTTGCTTGTTAATGGCTTTGCATATCTTCCCCTTCCTTTTATTATCAACCCTTTGGTGTCCTTTAAGTTTTAGTTACTATATCTTGTTAAAAAAGAATATAGCTGACAATCTGTCTTTTAACTGAGAAGTTTGCCCCATTTACCTCTTTAAAAATTTTTTTCTTGAAGTTTATTATTTATGTTGAGAGACAGAGAGAGCGATAGAGGGAAGGGCAAAGAGAGAGGGAAAGAGAGAGAATTCCCAAGCAGGGAATTCCATCAGAGCGGAGCCCGATAAGGGGCTTGAACCCACGGATCTCGAGACTGTGACCTGAGCAGAAAACAAGAGTCAGACACTTAGCCAACTGAATCACCCAGGTGCTGCCTCCCCTGCCTCCCCATTTACCTCTTTTAGAGGGTGATTAATGTATTTCTTGTGCCTTGTGTTGTATTGTCCATTTATAATACCTACAATATGCTCCTTTCCCACCTCATCTTTCCTGCCAGTGGAGTAATTACGTATGCTTTATTCCCTTTTGACACCTACTGGTTTGAAAATTATACTCAATTTCTTGGCTTTCCATATGTTCTTGTATCTTACCCTTTTCTTTTCGGTTCAGTTTTTGACTTCTTGAAGACATCCTTTAGAAGTTCTATCAATAAAAGTCTCTTAGAAGTAAATGCTGTTTTTCCTCTGAAAATGCCTTTACTTTGCCCTCACATTTAAATGATGCAATCAGCATACAATTCTAGGTTGACGATTGTAATTATTTTATTTAAGTATTTGAAGATATTATTTCATTGACTTCAGGGTTTTTGTTGTTGTTGTTGTTGCTATTGAGAAAGTCAGCTGCCATCCTTTGTTGTTGTTGTTGTTTTGTTGTTATTTCAGAACTGCTGTTTTTCTTTTATCTTCTTTAAATTTCACTACAACGTACCTGCATGTGAATTTATTTTGTTTCTTGTGTGTGTGTGTGTGTGTGTGTGTGTGTGTGTGTGTGTTTCTTTAGGGTATAGTCCCTGGGTTGGAATTGCTGTGTCTTAGAAAATGTTCTTTTTCAGCCTTTCCAGATAATGCCAAATTGTTTCCCAAAATGACTGTCTCAAAGCACACTCCTGAGTTCTTCCATCTTTATTAACTTTATGTCACACAAATTTTTGCTTGCTTATTTTGTAATAACTTTGTTAGCAAATAGAGGAAGACTGCTTCTCAGTGTCCCAAATAAGAAAGGAAAAGTTGAAATTGTATGTCATTCATCTTAGGTAAAGAGAGAGAGAGAGAGAGAGAGAGGGAGGGAGAGAGGCAGGCAACTCACCCCAAGGGAAACAGCCACCAGATCATTTATAAGGCATTTAACTTGATGTTTATTTATTTTTGAGAGAGACAAAGCATGAGTGGGAGAAGGGCAGAGAGAGAGAGAGAGGGAGACACAGAATCCGAAGCAGGCTCCAGGCTCTGAGCTGTCAGCACAGAGCCCAACGCGAGGCTCGAACTCACGAACCGTGAGATCATGACCTGAGCTGAAGTCGGACACCCAACCTACTGAGCCACCCAGACACACCAATAAGGCATTTAACTTGAAACAGACTTTTTTTTTTTTTTTTGGTCTGACCTTTTTCAATTCCCTTGAAAATAAATAAAATAAGCATTGTTGAAAAACCTTTCTGACTGATACTTGTCTTTTCGTGTTCTGAACTTTTCACTATATATCTTACAAGGTGAACTTATTCATTAGTTTGGAATCTGGTAAAGATTTGGGAATCTTAAAAAAAAAAAGAATTGGGAGTCTTTTCTAAATGTTGGCCCAAAACTCCCTAGAACAGTTTTAGTTATGTTTTGTACTTTTTCAAATGTGCCTACTCCTACATATATGAACTCCTATGGATTTTTTATGGATTCCATTCCTTATCACAGTAATAATTTTATTTTCTTTTCAAAATGAAAATAGGTTTTATTCTGATTGTAAAATTACCATTTGTTTTCTGACTCTAAATATAATAAGGTTGAGAATCATCTTAACGTTTCTAGTTGATATCAGCGCTTAAAGACACTGCCTGCATTCTTTGCACTAGAGAGAACTACTTCTAAGCCATTTTAGACAATTAGGCATTTGGGTATCTTGTCTTTTTAGTTGTTGTTGCAGTCTTATAATATTTGGAGGTAGGAAATACTACAATTTCACATGCTATCTGTTTCTACTTTTAGGAGGATGTAAAAAAACCCAAACAAACTGTGAGATACGAAGTCCTAAAAGCTAATTTTCCTTTATTTGTTTTTTAATATACAAAGATAATTAGTAACTATTAGTATCATGTGCCCTATTAACACTTCATGTTCTTGAAAACTATGTAACTAAGATATCTATCCATCTTGCCGTCTAACCTACTTTTAAACAAATTGGTACGTTTTCCCAATCTATTTTCTTCCAATTTATCTTCAGTCAGCACAATGGGGAGAATAATTGCTTCTGCAGACAATAACTGCATAATTCTGCATAAATGCAGTACAGCTCGCACATTACCTTGTTCATAACTAGAAGAACTATACCTGTTGTGATCTGAAGAGGAGAATAAAGTCAGATTAAAATGATCTATACTAAAGGTGCTTTTATTTAAGAAATAAAGCTCTTTTTTTTAACATGTAAAATGTGGACAATATTATTTTTTGCTTTTTTTGATGTCGTTCAAGAAATCTGATTTAACATAAAACCAATTTGAGATAATTTAATAAAATGCTTATAGATATTGTGGCTATGTTTGCATTTATTACACTAGCCTTTATGTAATATTTCCAATTCTGATTTTCTGTTTGTTCCCCCCCCCTTTCCTTCCCAATTCCGATTTTTATTTATGACTTTCTTTAAAATAAAATATATATTTTTTAATGTTTATTCATTCCTGAGGGACAGAGCACAGGAAGGGGAGGGGCAGAGAGAGAGATACAGAATCAGAAGCAGGCTCCAGGCTCTGTGCTGACAGCCGGTGGTCTGAACCCACAAACCAGTGAGATCATGACCTGAGCCAAAGTCAGACATTCAACCAACTGAGCCACCCACGTGCCCCTTTATTTATGACTTTCTTAGAGGTAGATCTGTGTATTAAGTATTGAATGTCTTCCTAACTAATGAAAATCAAAGAATGTATAGAATATGTACCCATAATACATAAGAGAGCAAAGTACCTTTGATGGCCGTTGTTGAATTCTATTTTTAAAATTTTTTGTGTTTAAATTTTGAGTACATAATATTCACAAGGTTCAAAATTCAAAAGGCATACACAGTAGGGAAAGTTTTCCTCCCATTCTTTTGTCCCAGCCACGCAGGTATCCCGAGGGCAATCAAGGTTACAAGTTACATCAGTGGTGTTCTACAGGTGGTTCTTTTGGTGATAACCCCCTTTAGTCCCTCCTTTGTTGAAAAGATGAGGTTGAAGAATGAGAAGCCTGTAATGGATTTTTAAAGGGACATTATTTTGAAGCAGAAGCAGGACCAAAATTTAGGTTTCCTGGCATTCTTTGCCGTAAGCACAGTGCCTCTTTAAAGTAGCTAGTTGGTAACTGGTTAATCAGTGAGGATGTTCCAATCCAGGTAATTTAAATTTCAAAGTAGCTTGGTTTAAGATTGGAATACTCGGGTCCGAAGGTTAATCAGAAGGGCGGTAGGAAGAGTTTTTTTGTTTTGTTTTGTTTTTGGCTCGCCAAAAGGAGGCTCGGGTTTTAAAAGGCTGACCTAGGGCTTAATCACACGGTTTGACTTTTGCTGAGTCCCGGGGATGGCGCGTGTCAGGCCCGGAGTGCTGACGTCAGCACGGCTCCGAGCCAGGCGTCCGGGTACTCGCTTTCAGCCTTCAGTCTGCTCGCATCTCTAACAACGCGACCCGGACTCTTATCTAAGGCGTTGGTGGGACTTGATCCCATCCATCGGATCTCAGCCTGGACTCCATGCAGTGGGGATGAGGTTTCGTCCTCGCCCCTTCAGCCAGTCGGGTGAGTGTGGTGCAGGGAAGAGACTTAACAGTGCCAGAGCCAGCCCCGCCCAGGGGCAGCCCGCCAGCTGGGTCTCGGGCTGCTTCGTCCCAAAGCCAGAGCGGACCAAGCCGGCTGGCCCTGGCCGCTCCGTATGGTCCCCTGCTGACCCCACAGCCTCCACGCCTGGGGACGAACAGTGGGTGGTAGGCTTTCACAGCCAATCCCCTCCGCCAGCCTGCCCCTTCCCCTGCCAAAAAGCGGATCCTTCAGCTGCGCTGCAGAAGCACCCCCCCCCCCCCCCCCCCCCCGGCTTCCTTTCCCGGGAAGACCGATCACGCGGCCAAGACGCCACTCCACGAACTGGGCTTTTCTCTCTGCCAGCTGGAGCAAGCAGCGAGACGCTGTGTGAGAGTGGGAAGGGCCTTAGCAAACAGCTCTGTGGCCCAATGGTTTTTCTTCGTCTTCGCGTGCCGGCCAATGAGGCCCGCGAGGCGGGACTTCCGTCTAGCCTTGGTGTTGTCGTCCCCACTTCGATTCCGGCTGTGGGGGTCGGTGCGGATATTCAGTCATGAAGTCAGGGTAGGGACTTCTCCCGCAGCGACGCGGTGGGCGAGCCTATTTGTATTGCGGGGCCAGGCTTCCAGGTAAGAGCCTCTCTGGCCTCTCGTCGGCCGGGCAGGGGATTGATTCCTTTGGGGCCTGGCGGGGGGAACACACCCCCTCACCGGCCCTCCGTGGCGGCCCGGCTGCTGAGGTCTTTGCTGCTCCTCCCCAGGCTGGGTGCGGAGGAAATAGGCTTTTTGCAAAAGGTAAAACAAAAACAAAAACAAAAACCCTCTGCCCTCTGACGGCAGATTCCCGCTCTCCCCCACCCCCACCCTTTGAATTTGTGTGTAAAGTTGTTGTATTATCTGTTTGGCTTCTCACATTCCCATCCTGCGGTGGCAGGAGCCTGGGAAGATGTTTGGAAGGCTTCTCTTGGTCAGTCACCTGCCGCAAAGTCCCCGGGCGATATCGCTTGACTACAGTTGCGGGGACTATGTAGCCTTTGAAAAAAGGAGGGCAGTCACCTCCCTTCTTTGTAACCTTCCTCCACCCCCGACTGGAAGCTCAGATTGAAGGTGGGAGGCGACTCTACTAGGGACAGATTCCATGTCCCAGTCCTCTTAAAATCCAGCAGCTCTACCAGGGTACTTACGGAGTTGACCTGCACTGATGTAAGAACTCTGTCCCAGTGAGGGAGTGGGCAGACACAAAAGCCAAGCTATCCCAGAAGCATTCAAGCAACTTAAGTGGCAGCCACTGAGTGTTCTCTGCTAGTTTTTGGTGAATTCCTTTATTTTGTCCTAATCTGGCAGGAGTAAATTTCCAAAACTATTGTTTCATCCTCCGTTTCAGCACCGTGGGCAGCTGCTCAGGTTCGTTTCTGTTGCCCCAAACTTGCCCTGAGTGTGAAATGTTCCTCAGTGATGCAGCAGGAACCGTGAAAACTAACGCATTCCTTTCAACAATGATCTGTTGTTCTCCAAGGAGAACATCTGCAGTTTTCGATACAATATAAATAACTAAGATGGGTGTGCCTCCAAAGGGTTGTAGTAGAGAAATAGATCAATTCAAGATTTAAAGGGCTTTCAAGGGTTTTAGCTTTTTAAGGACAGCTTTTAATGGGTTGGGAAGATTAGTTCCATTTCAGAGAAACACAACTAGACTTGTTGTAGCAGTTAAAAGGAATTTTAAACGGGAGGTAAAAAGTGTAGTGCAGGGGCGCCTGGGTGACTCAGTCCTTGAGCATCTGACTTCTTCCCAGGTCATGATCTCATGGTTGGTAGGTTCCGTGCCCCACATAGGGCTTTTGCGCTGACATCCCAGAGCCTCCTGCTTCGGATTCTCTGTCTCCCTCTCATTATGCCTCTCCCCTATTCACCGCACCCCCCCCCCCCCCCCCAGTAAACATTAAAAAAAAATTTTTTTTTTTTATTGTAGTGCAGTGTTGTAGTTTGGGGCCCATGGAGACTTATTAATGGGTTTTGGAATCAATTTAGCACATTGACATTAACATTAGAAAGAGAAAAAATATCAGAGGACATTCTATGGAGTAAGACTATTCTTTTGAAGCTTTTCTTTCAGTTTTTTAATAAAATATGTGTATATGAAGAGAGCGATGCAAATGTATACCATGTCATTGTGGATTATGGAAAACACTGGATCCCAAATATGGTTGGGTCCAGCTTTCAGCTCTGCTCCTTGCTGATTCTGTGACTTTACCTGTGAGTAAGGGAAGAATTGTAGGAATTTGTTGAAATAAAATGTCTGTTACATAGTTAACCTTCAAAGTTTTTGGGGGTCTGTTTTTGTTTGCTTGTTTCGTCTTTGAAACGATTGGGTAGGAGCTCAGTTATTTCCAAGTCAGGAATGACAAGTGTTTTATTAATATGTGTATTTTTAACTTTGTCTTTATCTGAAGCCAGCCAGCGTGGTATCACCATATGTAATAGTAAATTGTATGGACATAATCTTGGTTTGTGAGGTTTAATATTGAAGGGTTTGGAATAAGTTCTCATCTATCCTTGTTCAAAGTTCTTTCTCTCAAGCATTTTGGAGGGGCTTACACTGTTAATAGCATTCAACACCCTTCCTTGATATTTTTCTGCATTCCAGGGTAACACACTTATCAGAAGCTTTTCAGGCACTCATTTTAGCAAAGTTAAGGTAGGACTAAGGGTATGATAAGTGTATATCTTTGAATTAAAATATTTTATGCCTTACAGTTCTTGCCATAAAGATGTATAAAATGAAATGGCCTGGAGAGATATCATGGTATACTTGCTTCATGTTACTATGACCTAGAAATGATTGGTGTGTAAATAAAAAGTGTCATTTTGGACATTTTAAAACCTGGGAGTTAGTAACATATAGCAGAAGACAAGTTTGAGTCTCAATAATGGTTTTGTGCCATTTGACATATTACTACCATGTGGCATTGCATATGGTAGTTTCATGTGGCCTAAAAAAGAGAAGAAAGTTAGGAAGTATTGTTAGTTTCTCCAAAAGAGGAAACAGAACTAATAGACAAATGAATCTCTTTTAATAAAGCATGGCAGTTTAATCATTGTTTAAAAATTCCTGTGTTATGCAAATATTTATTGAGCAATAATAAAATATATTGTTGGGGCACGTGGGTGGCTCAGTCGGTAATAGTCTGACTTCAGCTCAGGTCATGATCTCACTGTTCGTGAGTTCGAGCCTCGCATCGGGCTCTGTGCTGACAGCCCAGAGCCTGGAGCTTGCTTCAGATTCTGTGTCTCCCTCTGTCTTTCCTCCTTCCCCACTCATTCTCTGTCTCTCTCTCAAAAATAAATAAACATTAAAAAAAAATAAAAAAAATATATTGTTAAGCTTGTATACAGCTTTAAAAAAAATTTTTTTTTTTTAACATTTATTTACTATTGAGAGACACAGAGCATGAGCAGGGGAGGGACCAAGAGATGGAGGGACTCAGAATCTGAAACAGGCTCCGGGCTCTGAGCTGTCAGCACAGAGCCTGACGCAGGGCTCAAACTCACAAACTGCGATATCATGACCTGAGTTGAAGTCGGACCCTTAACCGACTGAGCCACCCAGGCGCCCAAGCTTTATACAGTTTTTGCCCAAAAGTTGATTTGGGAACAATAAGAACATATAATTGGTATTGTCAGTTCACATATTATAGCCTATAGATAAAATAACAACACTAATATCAGTTAACATTGATTTTTTTACTATGGGCCAAATACAATTCTAAGCACTTTACATTATGTCATGTAATTCTGTTACTGATGTGGTAAGTAGTACAATTATTCCCTTTTTATAGATGGGGAAATAAAGACCTTACAAGTATATAACTTGCTGAGTTCATACAGATTGCTAGTGGAGCAACTGGAATTTGAACCTAGGCATCCTGACTATCAAGCTTGTCCATCTTGTGCCATGTTTTATTGAAAAATACAAAATACTATGAGGTTATTTTGGATTCTCGCTTGTTTAGATTGGGTAAGCTCCTTTGGCCCTCCATTTCCTCAATTCCTTCCTCAAAAATATACTCTTAAGCCATTATGTTTTTGTGGGGATTAAGATCATTTGTAAAACACTGAACAGAATGTGTTTAATGAATGATACGTGCCTCAGCCTTTTTCCTTTTATGTTGAGGATGTGATCATTTGAAAGGTTATTAGCAGTTGGAGGAGGATGGGAGAGAAAAGAGTTCTTCATAAGGATGCTACCCAAGCAAATAAATAGAGGTAGGAAAGCAGAGAACATTTGCTGAGGTTGTATGTTTAAGGTACAGGCTGGTAAAGGTAGATCGATGCAAAGTATGGAGATCTTTAAATGCCAGATAAAGATTTTGTACACTATTCTTAGTTGAGAAGAAGCCCTCTTTATGGATATGAAAATGGAGCAGAAATACAGTGAAGGAGCTTAAGCCTGGAGGTAGGAATACCTGGAGTTTAATTAGAGTAGTTGAGACAAGAAAAGGTGATGGTGGGATTATAATGAAGGGTATAGATTTGAGAAATGTTGACATCAACATTGGGAACTGACCTGAGTATGGGCCTAAGATAGTGATGTTATTAAAAAAAAAAAAAAAAAAGATATTATGATGAAGAACAAGTCCTGGTAGAAGCAAATGTTGGAGGAGAATTAATTAATTAATCAATTAATTGAGAGAGAGAGCATGCGTGCATTCAGGGGAAGGGTGGAGAGAGAATCCCAAGCAAGCTGCACACTGTCATTGTGAGCCCTACTGATGCAGGGCTTAATCTCATAAACTGTAGATCATGAACTGAGTGGAAATCAAGAGTCAGATGCGTAACTGAGCCACACAGGTGCCCCTAGGAGGAGAACTTATGATAGGGATTTTAATTTTGATACTGAGGAGTTGTTCAAATGTTTGGAAATGTACAGTGGGAGCTGGGAGCTCTGTGTATTCCATAAAAAGAGAAAATGCCAATTTTTCACACTGTGAGGAGATGGTCTAAGGCAGTCATCCTCCTGTGGGTCAGAATTTTATAGGAGTAATGTGACTCCTGAAGGTCCTTAGAAATGCAGATTTCTCACTTGATAGAGGTGTACCCACTGTTTCTCCCTGTAATATATTTTGTGTCCTGGGGGAAAGTAGTAGAGAGGGAAAATTTTGGAAACCTAGCGGTGCTCATATTTATTATTTCAGAAGAGAACCAGTAAATTTGGAGGCTTGGGATTCTCACAGTAAGAACTTGGAAAGATGCTATGATTTTTATATAGTACCAGGCATTTATACACACACATGTTGAGCATTGAATTGTTGTAACATCTCCAGATTTGTTATTTTTGCCCTGTCTTTGTTACCCTGAATTATTAATAGCAAAACCTTTACAATCAGAGAGCCTGTGTGCTTATTATGGGGACAGCAAAGAAGAGGGGACCCAGAGAGATTGTATTTATAGCCAGGAATGTGAGAGAAGAGTCTCAAAGGAAAGCAGGAGAAGGCTGCATGATGTGGTAGGAAGAATAGAGATTCTGTGAACGAATCTAACTTTCTGCTAACCATTCTCTGGCTTCAGTTTTTCATTCTGTAAAATGATGAGAACGATAATCCCAATTCTGAGCTGCTACAGGAAAGAAGGAAAACATCTGGAGACCTTTTATACTTGAAAAAGGGCTCAGGTCTAAGTAGTAGAAGGGCTTATAGGTTTCTTGGCAGATTTACTAGGGTTTGATGCAGTTGGGTAGGGCATGATGTTAAACAGTATAGTTTATCCATCTGTGAACTAATTTTAGTTCTGTTTAATATAAGGTCTGAGTAATTGACCAATCAAATAAAAAATTGGAGGTTAGGCACACACATTAGGGTAAGGAAAGGTTTACATGTTTTGTCACATCATTACTGGAAATAGTATTTCCATCCTACTATTTGGATCCTAATACTTATAGCATTCATGCACTCAACAAATATTTAAGTACTTTTGATGGAAGGCCCTGTTCTAGGCACTCAGAGTGTATCAGTGAGCCAAAGAGACAAATCTTTGGCTCTCATGGGCCTTATCTTCTAGAGGGAGAAATAATGTATATTTTACTAATGAAAAGTAATTAGATCTTTTTTTTTAATGTTTATTTTTGAAGGAGAGAGACAGAGCATCAGCAGGGGAAGAGCAGAGAGAGAGAGGGAAACACAGAATCCAAAGCAGGCTCCAGCTCTGAGCTGTCAGCACAGACCCCGACTTGGGGCTCGAACTCACAAACTGTGACATAATGACCTGAGCCAAAGTCGGACGCTTCACCAACTGAGCCACCCAGGCACCCCAATTAGATCTTTCTTATACTATGTATGTATAAGGTCATAATTTTAAAAAGATAATAAGAGTACGATACCAGATTGTAACTAATATTGTAGAGCAGTTTGAAATAAGGGGCTATGTTATTCTTACTCATGTGTGTCTACCGATTTCCTCGTCTTCCCAGTGGGATGACTTTGATGTATTTATACTCAGCAAATGTAGGTATTCATTAAACATCCACGATAGGGAGAAGGAATTATGTTAAAGGGAACAAATCTTAAAGATAAAGGAATCAGTTAAATGTAGTTAAGTATTAAGGATCCAAGTACTCATTAGATTGATGATTGGGAAAAAATGAAGGATGTTGTAAATTGCATTGCCTACTTGTCTATGAGGTTGAAATGGAAATAAAGTTATATTGGAGCTGAAAGCATCAACATTAAGGGAATCTGGGTGGACCCAACTTGCCCACTAATTAGTTGAGTGACTATATAACTGCACCTCTCAGTTCATTTCCTCATTTATAAAATGATGTTGGAACTTTTTTAGTCAAAGAATTTCTACTTTTAAGACTTAAAAAATGTCGATTGTAGTAATGTTTCATTTTACTAATGCAGATAAAAGAGCTTCCATTGGATGGTAGTCAGACTAAATTTATACTCTGAATTCATGAGGTAGATATTTAAAAAACATGTCTACAAAATTAATGTTATCTATTTGATGTTAGTTACTAATAAGGCTGCATTATAATTTAAAAAAATGAAGCCAAACAAAACCTAATGTATAGTTTCCCTTTTTGCCATTATGTAGGAAAAAGAAGCCATAGTATTAAAAATTTTTTTTTAATGTTTATTTATTTTTGAGAGAGAGAGAGAGAGAGAGAGACAGAGCATGAGTGGGGGAGGGGCAGAGAGAGAGGGAGACCCAGAATCTGAAGCAGACTCCAGGCTCTGAGCTATCAGCACAGAGTGCGACGTGGGGCTAAACTCACAAACCTTGAGATCATGACCTGAGCCGAAGTCAGACGCTTAACTAACTGAGCCACTCAGATGCCCCAGAAGCCATAGTATTTTAGAACTACACTCCCCAACTCCTCTGGAATGGTCACAAACCATAGTATTTTAGACTCTAATAATGGATCTTAATAGTTATCCGTATTTCCGTACTTCAATTTTCTTTTTTTAAAATTTTTTTTTTTTCAACGTTTATTTATTTTTAAGACAGAGAGAGACAGCATGAACGGGGGAGGGGCAGAGAGAGAGGGAGACACAGAATCGGAAGCAGGCTCCAGGCTCTGAGCCATCAGCCCAGAGCCTGACGCGGGGCTCGAACTCACGGACCACGAGATCGTGACCTGGCTGAAGTCGGACGCTTAACCGACTGCGCCACCCAGGCGCCCCTATACTTCAATCTTCTAACAGCCTTTGATTTTGTGCCAGGTGCTGAGTACACAAATGAGAAAAGGCTATAATCTCTAACTTCAAGGAGTTTAAAGAATAATGGGAGTCATGAACAATTTAGTTTTGCTACATTGTGGTGGCATAGAGAAGGCACATTACATAATGAGAGGCTGTGAGAAGAGAAAGTTCATCTGGTTAGAGAAGAAAGACTGAGGAAGAGTGAACGGCAAGGGACAAAGCTGGAGACGTTATGGAAAACTTTCTCTGCTAAGCTACAGTTTAGTTTTGAACTTTATTCTGAAAGTTGTTTAACCTGTTAACAAATTTTATGCAGGAAGTAATATGATTAGGCATTTGTATATCTACCTTTACATTCCTCTTAAGAGAATTGTACACAAGAAAGATATGTTATTTCAATGATATAGCCCTGCTTGAGGAAATCAGTCTTAACTCTGAGGACAAATGTTAATTTTGTGGTTTTAGGATATCAGAACTATGAAATATTTGAACATTAAGACATTTAAATGTTCATAACCACATTAATATAAGTTGAAGAGACAACTGAAATTTTGGGGTAGTCTACTTATTGAAGTAAGAGAACTGGTCAGTTATAAGAATTTGATTTAGAATCCGCTCTAAAGGGCTAGAAACTTGTTGAAGTTTGAATGAATATGGCTCTAGTTCAGGCTCAGTTTCTAATAATTGAGATATTCAGTTAAACTTTTATAGAGGAAATGAATTTCTAGGGAGAAATACCACAAGCTGGATGAATATTTCTAAATCAAGTCATGAGAGAGAGAGTGGGAATTGAACTCTTTGCTTAGATGTAAAATACCTCATTGAATGTTGAAGAGTACTTTATCTGCCTAGTTACTGTGCTTGAATTTACATGTTCAACTTTCAAAAAAGAACTGTGCTTGTAATTTACACATTTGTCCAACATTTATTATAAACATTAATTAAAATTTTTTTGAGGTGGAATTCATATAACCTAAAACTAACCATTTTAAAGTGCACGATTGAGTGGCATTTCATACAGTTACATTGTTGTGCAACTACCACTTCTGTCTAGTTCCATAACATTTTTATCACTCCAAAATGAAACCCTATACCCATTAAGCAGTTACTCCCCATTTACTGCTGCCCCAAACCCCTGGCAGCCACAAATATGCTTTCTGTTTCGCTAGGTTTAATAGATATCTCCTATTTATTATGGAAGTCTCCTAGAAATGGAATCATGTAACGTGTGACCTTTGTGTCTGGGCCTTTCACTTAGCATACTGTTTTCAAGGTTCTGCCTTGTTACAGCAACACTGGTGTGGGTGTCGCTACTTCTTTCCTTTTTACAGCTAAGTAATTGTTGTATGTATATACCACACTTTAAAAAAAAATTTTTTTTTTAAATCATTTACTTCTCAGGGAGAGAAACAGACACAGACCTTGAGCAGGGAAGGGGCAGAGACAGACGGAGACACAGAATTCAAAGCAGGCTCCGGCTCTGAGCTGTGAGCACAAGGCCTGATGCGGGGCTGGAACTCACAAGCCCTGAGATCATGACCTGAGCTGAAGTCAGATGCTTAACCGACTGAGCCACCCAGGTGCCCCTGTAGATACCACACTTTATCCATTCATCTGTTGATGGACACTTGAGTTCTTTCTACCCTTTGGCTATTGTGAGTATTGTTGCTGGCAACATTCATATATAAGGATTTGTTTTGAGTACCAGTTTTCATTTCTTTTGGGTATATGCCAGGAGTGGAATTGTTGGGTCTTATGGTAGTCCTATGTTTAGCTTTTTGAGGACTCACCAAACTGTTTTCACAGTGGCTGAACTATTTTACAACTCACTGGTAATGTATGAGGGTTCCAGTTTTTACATTGCCACAACATTTGTTCTTTTCCATTTATAAATTAATATTGTTGCCATCCTTGTGGGTATGAAGTGGTATCTTGCTATAGCTTAAAAAATAATTTTTTTTTTAACATTTATTTATTTTTGAGAGACAGACTGTGAGCAGGGGAGGGGCAGAGAGAGAGGGAGACACAGAATCTGAAGCAGGCTCCAGTCTCTGAACCGTCAGTATAGAGCCCGATGTGGGGCTCAAACTCAAAAACCGTGAGATCATGATCTGAGCCCAAGTCAGACGCTTAACTGACAGCCACCTAGGAGCCCCTGACTATGGTTTTGATTTGCATTTCCCTAATGGCGAATAACGTTGAACATCTTTTCATGTGCGTGTTGGCCCTTTGTATATCTTTGGGGAAATGTCTATTCAAGTTCTTTACCCATATTTTAACTGGGATGTTTGTCTTTTTATTATTGAGTTGTAAATGTTTTTATATATCCTGGATTCTAGACCCCCTAGAAGATATGATTTACAAGTATTCTCCCATTCTGTGGGTTGTCTTTTCACTTCCTGATAATGTCCTTTGATGCATAAAAGTTTTTACTTTTGATGAAGCCCAATTTTTTTTCTTGCTGTTGGCTCTTGATGTGCTAGCAAAGATTGCATTGCTGAATCTGAGGTCATGAAGACTTGCTCCTATGTTTTCTTATAAGAGCTTTATCATTTTAGTTCATATTTCATGGGTCACTGAACCATTTTGAGTTAATTTTCACATATTATATGTTGAGTTTGGTGTACAGTTGAAGGGACTATTGTTTTCCCTTTGAATGGTCATGGCACCTCTGTCAAAAACCAATTGGGCATAGATGTATGGGTTTGTTTTGGGGCCTTAATTCCATTGGTTGGCATGTCTATCCTCAGGCCCATTCCACACCGTTTTGGTTACTGTAGCTTTACAGTAAGATTTTGAAATCAGGAAGTATGAGTCCTTTAGCGTTGTTCTCTTTTTCCCAGAATTATATTGACTACTGGGGACTTGTAATTCTGTTAGAATTGGAGGAATGACTTCCATTCCTGAATAAAAGGATATTGGAATTTTGACACGGAATGGATTGAATCTGTGGATTTTTTTTTTTTAAAGTTTAGTTATTTTGAAAGGGAGAGAGTGCAGGGGGAGGAGGGGCAGAGTGAGAGGGAGAGAGAGAATCCCAAACTGGCTGCACACTGTCAGTGCAGAGCCCAACGCGGGACTCGACCCTACACACTGAGATCTTGACCTGAGCTGAAACCAAGAGTCAGATGCTTAACTGACTGAGCCACCCAGGCGCCCCTGAATCTGCGGATTTCTTTTGGTAGTATCGCCATCTTAACAACATTAAGTCTTCTAATACATGGGGTATCTTTCCATTATTTAGGCCTTTGATTTTGTTCAGCCATGTTTTATAGTTTTTAGTGTACAAGTCTTTTACCTCCTTGATTAAATTTACTCCTGGGTATTTTATTCTTCTGGATACCTTTTATAAATAGAATTATTTCTTAATTTCATTTTTTAATTATTCATTGCTGCTGTGTGGAGACATGACTGATTTTTGTAACATTTATTGGTTTTAATAGTCCTTTACTTTTTTCCCAAATGAATAGGATCATATAGATAAATATGAAGTTGGAAAGTGGAACACTAAATAATTTTTATTTTTATGATGTGAGATTATCCTAAATATGAAGTTTGAGGTGTCCTTCCAGCATAATGTTAAGTGATCTTCTGATTATACTAGTGAATTCCAGATTTTTTGTAGTTGGTAAATTTTCAGTCATCTGCACTAATATTTACACAAACCTCAAATAATTTATTTTGAACTTCGGAAGGCATGATTAATATAAAACAGTGTATGATTTTTTTATTTTGAAGTAATCACAAAGTTCCAGAAAAGTTGTAAGAACAGTATAGCGACCTTTTTTTTTTTGTCTTCCTCAGTCATTTGGGAGTAAGTTGTTAACCTGATGCTCTAAATATTTAATGTAAAATTCCTACAAACAAGGATATTCTCCTTGGAGAAAGGGCTTAGTTTTAAGGCTAAGGCAGGAAAACTACAAGATGAGACTTGAAAATCTTGTCAGACAACAAAGAGGGGCTCAAGAATGATGGAGACATATAAAAAAGACACAAGCCTGGGGAGCCTGGGTGGCTCAGTCGGTTGAGCATCTCACTTCAGCTCATGTCACGATCTCATGGTCGTGAGTTCGAGCCCCACATTAGGCTTGCTGCTGTCAGCTCTGAGCTTGCTTCGGATCCTCTGTCCCTTCTTCCCCTCCCTCGCTCAGTCTCTCTCTTTCTCTCTCTCTGTCTCAAAAATGAATAAACATTTAAAAAAAGACACAAGCTGTTTGAGCCAAGTCGGGAACAATTAAGCATCAAAAAATAATTACTATGGCAGATTATAACCCATTGAATGAAATCAGTATAATCCCATACTGATCTAAATGAATAAGTTGAAAATTTGATGAGAAATGGGATAATTACTGTGGTAGAACGTAGACCCCAAAGATGTCCACATCCTAACACCTGGAACCTGTGAATATGTTACCTCATGTGATAAAAGGAACTTTGCAGATATGGTAAGAAATTTGGGGTAGGAAGATTATCCTATATTCTCCAGGCAGGGTCTTTAGAAGAAGGAAGCAGAAGAGGAGTTTAGAATAATGTGATGTGAAAGGTATCTGCCAATGTTGGTTTTGGAGGTGGATAAAGGGGCCTACCAGCCAAGGAATATGGGCAGCTTCTAGAAACTTATAAACATAATAATCAATTGTTGTGTAATTGTAAATACTTATTATTTTAAACATACATGGATAATAGCCTAGAATAGAATATGAAATTTGTGTGGCTTTTAAAAATAAATGCTACTTCAATGAGACTATGGGTGCTCTTTCAGAACTGGAAAGAGAGTCTGTGCCTTAATAACAGGCTAATGGCCATATATTCATTTTCCTCTTTTTCCTATTGTTAAATGAGAGAAGCACTGCCTTATTTAAATACTGTCATGAATAGAAAGATAACCATGTCAATTATCAATTTGTTATCTTTCTACTCCAAACTCACCTGCTCCATGATAAAGGACCGGACTCTAAGAAGTTCTTTACAAAGAACATGATATTGAGCTTTATTGGGTCCTAGAGGGGACAGGATGCTGGAGGAGACAGGGTCCTAGAGGGAATTTACTAGAGAAAGGGTTTTTTTCCTTCCTAGTTCCTGTGACTTGTGTTTTCCTTTTCCTGTTCTTGCTGCGTGGTCTGTCGGCAGTACATATGGTTGAGGACATCTGGTGATGGTCTGCCTCAGCCATGTGCCCCAAATACAGAAGAAAAAATCAGGAAAAACTAAAATCATAGTTTAATAATTTTCTTAAAAAAATTAAAATCTGCTTTATTGACTTATAATTGCATACTATAAACTGTATATATTTAAACTATAGAATCCTTCTCTCTCGCTCCTTGCCATCCCTTACTACATCTTAGTTTACTAATTACTTCTGTTAAACATTCTGTATTTAATTTACTTTATAGTTTCTGTCTCCTAATTGAATTTCTGCTAATACAGAATTAATCCCTGGAGTGGTTCCAGGAGACAGACCTAAAAATTTGAAGTTTTGGTATTGGTTTGGTCATGTCTTTGGGTGTGAGCACAGTGCTGAGCTCTTTGCCAGTGGAAGTGGGGTGCTGGTAATCTATGGCATCACAGTTGATATCATCTGTGGTTCATCGTGACTTATTGCCAACTGATGCACATTCCTCAGAGCCCAAATAGCTGCTACATTTGACCTTTATGGCAACTAACTATAAGAACTGTAGTGTGGGATGGAACCTTTTGAGTATTATGCAGTGCTTACAGAGAGAAAACGACAGCTGGATTTCTTAACTCTCAGCTCAAGATCCGCCTTTTTTTTTTTTTTTACACTTCTTTTGATTGCACACTTCAGATCTTTAAATTGTGAATAGACTTGTGAATTATAAGACCTTATTGCTTGCTCATAAATTTTTTTTTTTTTTGCATAAAAGTAATGCACACTTAGAAAACTTGAAGTGTAATGGATTTCTGTTAAGATTTCTGTGCATTTTCTTCTAGATTTTTGTTTGGTATACAATATATAAATAGGCTTTACAAAAGTTTTAAAACATGCAGCTAATATGTAAAGAAAATAAAAACAGTATTGTTTCTATGGGGAGAAAAGTTGAAATGATTACATACAAAACATTGGGAATAGTTTGTATGAAGCCCTGAGTTTGGAAAGAATTGATGTTTTGCTATTTGCTAACCTTTTGAAATTAAAAATGTGTTCATTTTGTTTCATTTGCTGGAAAAATAAAATTGTAAAGCATTTTCATGGAATCTAAAAAAATTTTGCTTTGGTTGATAGCAATAGTTAAAAATCTTAGGTGAGGCTTGCTTTCAGTTTGGATCAACCTTCGGTTTTTTTGCAAAGAACTATTAGGTATCTTATTTTTGCTTAAAAAGTTAAGCCTTGTTGTTTTTTCTGTTCTAACACTTTTGCTCATGACAACCTCTAAACCATTTCTTAAATTCCCATACAGCATAGTTTTTTGGGTTTTTTTTTTTAACTACAGTATATTAGTAGTTCCCAGTTGTTAAAACTCTTGGAAGTCATGATGCTTTTTAAGGAACACTATGAAGTTATTGATATAATCAACTTTTGTATGAATTGAGAACACTATTTTGGAGGAAACATAGTACCACATGTATCCAATATACATACATGACCATTAGCACATTTATTAAAAAACCTATTTTATGAAATGTGATTTGGCTATTATAAATTTTACACTAAAGTCATTAGCTGTTCACATGTATTTTCTGTTAATGCTTGCTTTTGATGCTTAGTGTAGTATAAGATACATTTATGGAGAAAACCAAATTGAAATTACTATCCTTTAAATCTTTTGGCAAACTAGGAAGAGATTACCATTATTTTAGCAGTGGAGTATTTTGGTCCATTTTTGGAATGCTAGTGATGCTCAGGAATGTCTCTTGGGAATCAGTAGACTAAGAGCTTACTCAGAGGCTTTCCTATGGAGCTGATTAGCTGTTTCATGAGTGTTATTTGGCACTAAACTAGTTGATGTCAGGATGTGAGTTATCTTCAGAATTAAACATTGTTTGGAAAGGAATTTCCTGAAAGTAATATTGGTCCTAAACATTCATTAAATGCAGCCCCATTTGTAAAATGAAGTTTTAGTCTGTATTTTTGTGTAGATGAGTTGTATGGTATTGTCATAGATTTAAAGTGAGCTTAGGATTTACTGTGATGCTTGGGGAAGTTTTAAAATTTTGCAAATACCAGACCAGCATTAGATGAGTAACTGGCATCTGTGCTCTTCAGCTGTACAGATAATTATGTGTGGCAGCCAGGGTGCTCAAGTTCTCCAAAACAAGGCCAAGGGAAAATTAACAAAATCAAGAGTTGGTTCTTTGAAAAGATCAACAGAATTAATAAACCTTTCGATAGCTTTAAGAAAAAAAAGGGAGGCTCCACTAAAATCAAACCTGAAAGAGGGACATATTACTGCCAATTTTACAGAAATAAAAAGAATTATGAAAGAGTACTGTGAATAATTGTAGAACAAGAAATTGGATTACCTAGTTGAAATGGAACAGACAACTTACCAAGACTAGGTCATGAAGAAATAGAATATCTGTAAAGATTTTATGACTAGTAAGGAGGTTGAATCAATAATCAAAAACCTCCCTAGCAAGAAAAGCTCAGGACCAGATAGCTTCCCTGGTGAAGTCTACCAAATATCTTAAAAAAAGAATTATACCAGTCCTTAAGCTCTTCCAAAAAGTTGAAGAGGAGGGAATACTTCCTAGCTCATTATGTAAGACCAGCATTATTCTGATATGAAAGCCAGACACTGATAGATACTATAAGAAAACTACAGACCAGTATTTCTTATGAGTATTAATGCAAAATCCTCAACAAAGTACTAGCAAACCAAATTCAACAACACCATGATCAAGTGCATTCCTAGAATTCAGGAATGGTTCAGCATATGAAAAATAATCAGTAATACATCATACTAACAGTGTAAAAAAAAAAAAACACATGGCCGTCTTAATTAATGGAGAAAAAAGCATTTGATAAAAATCATGATAAAAAGCATTGAATAAGAAGGGAATTACTTCAACATAGTAAAGGTTGTATATGAAGATCCCACACTTAATATCATATGCAGTGGTAAAAGACTGAAAATGAAAGTTCTTCCTTTAATATCAGGAATAAGACCAGGATGCCTACTTTTACCACTTCTAGTCCTTATTAGAGTGCTGGAAGTCCTAGCCCGAGCAATCAGGCAAGAAAGAGAAACAAAAGGCAACCAAATTAGGAAGAAGTGAAATTATCTCTGTTTACAGATAACATGATTTTACATGTATAAGACCATAAAGGTTCCACAAAAAAACCTTATTAGAACTAACAAATTCAGCAAAGTTGAAGGATATATAATCAATATGCAAAAATCAGTGAACTATCACAAAAGGAAATTAATGAAACAATTCCATTTACAATAGCGTCAGAAAGAATAAAATACTGAGGAATAAACTTACCAAGATTGCAAAAGACTTATATGTTGAAAACTACAAAACATTGCTGAGAGAAATTAGACATAAATAGATGGATAGACATCCCATGTTCATGGATTGACAGACTTAGTATTATTAAGATGTCAGTACTATTCAAAGTGATCTGTGGATTTAGTGCAATCCCTATTAGAATACCAATGGATTTTTTTATTTTATTTTATTTTATTTTTTACTGAAGTAGAAAAAAAAAAAAACATGTCCTAAAATTCATATGGAATCTCAAGGGAACTCAACTAGTCGATATTGACAAAAAACAAAGTTGGAAGTCTCATACTTTCTGATCTCAAAATCTACAAAGCTACAGTGATTAAAGCAGTATGGTTCTGGCATAAGGACAAACATACAGACCACTGGAATATGATAGTCTAGAAATAAATCCTTACATATATAGTTAAGTGAATTTTGACAAGGGTGTCAAGACCTTTGAGTGGAGGAGGGGGACAGTCCTTTCAACAAATAGTATTGGGAAAACTGGATATCCTCCTGCAAAAGAATACAGTTGGACCCATCTTATATACAAAAACAACTCAAAATGATCAAAAACATAAATGTAGAACTAATACGTAAAACTCTTAGATGAAAGCATAGGGGAGAAACTTCATGACATTGGATTTGGCAGTGATATCTTGGATATAACATTGAAAGCACAGGCAACAAAAGAAAAAATAGGTGAGTTGGACTTGTGCACTGAAGGACACTGTACAGAGTGAAAAGAAAACCCATGGAATGGGAGAAAACAGTTTTCAACCATATATCTGATAAGGGAAATAAATACAGACTATATAAAGAACTTTTATAACTCAACAACAACATCCACACCCAGATTAAAAATGGGCAAAGGACTTAAATAATTATTCCTTCCAGGAGACACACAAATAGCTAATAAGCATATGAAAAGATGCTCAACATGACTAATAATTAGGGAAATAAAAATCAAAACCAAATGAGATATCACTTTACACCCAGTAGGATGACTATTGTCAAGCAGACAAAATAGTAAGTGTTGGTGAGGATGCAAAGAAATTGGAACCCTGTGCATTGCAGGTGGGAATGTAAAATGGTGCAGCTGATGTGGAAAACGATACAGCAGTTCCTCAAAAAATTAAACAGAATTACCATAATGACTCAGCAATTCCACTTCTGGGCATATACCCCAAAGGAGTGAAAGCAGGGACTCAGTTATTTGTACACCCAGTTCGTAGCAGCTTTATTCACAATAGCCAAAAGATGGAAACAACCAAAGTGTCATCAGTAGATGAATGGATACACAAAATGTGGCATATACATATAATGGGATATTATTTAGCCTTTAAAAAGGAAATTCTGACATATGCTACAACATGGATAAATCTTGATGACATTATGCTAAGTGAAATAAGCCAGACAAAAATGGACAAAAAAGGGGCGCCTGGGTGGCGCAGTCGGTTAAGCGTCCGACTTCAGCCAGGTCACGATCTCGCGGTCTGTGAGTTCGAGCCCCGCGTCAGGCTCTGGGCTGATGGCTCGGAGCCTGGAGCCTGTTTCCGATTCTGTGTCTCCCTCTCTCTCTGCCCCTCCCCTGTTCATGCTCTGTCTTTCTCTGTCCCCCCCAAAAAAATAAATGTTGAAAAAAAATTTAAAAAAAATGGACAAAAAGTGATTTTGCTTATATCAGGTATGTAGGATAGTCAAATTTATAGAGGCAGAATGTAAAATTGTTGCTGGGGATAGCAGGAGTGGGGAATGGGAAATTCATGTTTAATGGTTACAGAGTTTCAGTTTGGGGAGATGAAAAGTTCTGGAGATGAATGGTGATGTTGGTTATACAACAGTGTAAATGTAGTTACCGTTCCTGAACTTAACACTGAACAAAATTTACCATTTTAAACAATTTTATGTATATTATATCAACATTTAAAAATAAGGCTGAAGGCCTTCTAAGAAGATCCTTGAAGAGTTAAAATGATTTATTCGGTACATTAAAAAAACTTTTCTGTGTTTGACAATTTGTATAATAAACAGAGAAATAGTATAATGAATCTCAATATAATCTTCACCTAGATTTAACATTCACTAGTCTTCTGGTTTAATTTTTTTGACTTGTGTATTTTAAAGTAAATTACAGGTATCATGACATTTCATTCCTAAGTATTTCACTATGCATCTCCAAAAATAAGGACTTTCTCATTTGACCACAATACTCCCATCATACTCAAGAAAATGAACAGTTACTTTAAAAAAAAAAAAATGTATCTAATATCTAGAGCACATTCACATTGCCCCTCTTGTTCCTTAACTGTATTTTTATCATTGGTTTGCTTGAAACTTTTGCTTTTGGATTTAATGTTTCATATTTCATGCTGTTTTCCCATTTCATCTCACTACACTATTTTGTTTATTCCATTTAATTTTACAGGAATTGGTGCAGTGCTCTCAGGTAACACCCACCTTGTCTTAGAACTTTTTTTTTTTTTTTTTTTTTCTGTTCTATGTATTTCCTGTAAGCTTGAAGTTAGCTCTGAAGTCTTGTTAGAATTGGGTTAAAATAGTTTTGACAAGAATACATTTTAGGCGACATAAACTGAACACAAAGTAGAATGAGAATTTGCCAGTTGGAAAACTTTAGACACTCAGGAAGCTAATTTCAGGTAAAATGTCTGTTAATAATGGGTGAAGTTCTGTCAAGTAGCAGGCACAGTTCGATATGATCAGAGATTGTGATGATGGCTATACCTCTAAGAAACCTGCTTGGTAGTTTTCAAGGATTTTTTTTGCATTTTCTCTACTAAATACTTCCTTTGAAGAAATGTAGACTTCTGATTTTAGGAATACTTAGAGTGAATACTTAGAGTGAGTACTCCTATTTTTGTTAATTATGGAGAAAGACGGAAAGAGAAAGAGAGTGAAGAGAGAGAGAGAAGGTGGGATGGAGGAAAAGAGGTAGATATTTGTAACTAGCAAGATTTTGTTACCAAAAAACCCAAGTTCAGCTGCTCATTGCTTGGAAGGCCAGTACTCAAGAGATTGTTTTTGTTTGGAAAGTAGTATGATTGTGATGAACACCAAGTATCGTATATAAGTGGCGAATCATTAAATTCTACACCTGAAACTAATGTTTATGTTAATTAGTAATGTGTATATTAATTAGCTGGAATTTAAGTTAAAACTTGGCCCAAAAAAAAGAAAAAGAAAAAAGGAAAGGAATATGAGCTTTATTTAGGAGGAACGCCACCTGGGGAGAGGGTAGATTCTTGTCCAAAAACAAACTCCAAGGTTTGTGCCAGGCCCAAAGAGTTTTAAAGGAACATTAGGGCAGTTAATCAGTAAAAGGGGAGCATAGTGGTCTGTAGCAATTCTTAATTATGTGCAGACTCAGTGGTGTCAGCTTTCAGATGTTATCATTGCAGTGCTCAGAGGTTGTGTACTGAGGTGTGGCGGGGGAGGGGGGAGGTTGTACAACAGGGTTTGGTTCTGAGTCTTATTAGCAAACAATGCATGATCTGTAAAACCACAAAGAAAGGTTTAGTTAATCAGTCAGGTTAAAGGTGCTTGCTAAAATTTAGACCATTAGGTTGGCCAGAGGGGCTGAATTGGTGGCTTCAATTTTATTAGAAGGCTTTTCTGTGTGCTTTTTCAAAAACGTTCTAAAGAAACATCCTCTTTGGAGAAAGGGGAACCTCTTGCAACTGTTCGTGCGAATGCAAACTGGTGCAGACACTCTGGAGAACAGTATGGAGGTTCCTCAAAAAGTTAAAAATAGAACTAGACATTTACCCAAGCATATAAAAATACAGATTCAAAGAGGGTACATGCACCCTAATGTTTATAGCAGCATTATCAACAATAGCCAAACTATGGAGAGAACCCAAATGTCCATCGACTGATGAATGGATAAAGAAGATGTGGTATGGGGCGCCTGGGTGGCGCAGTCGGTTAAGCGTCCGACTTCAGCCAGGTCACGATCTCGCGGTCCGTGAGTTCGAGCCCCACGTCAGGCTCTGGGCTGATGGCTCAGAGCCTGGAGCCTGTTTCCGATTCTGTGTCTCCCTCTCTCTCTGCCCCTCCTCCGTTCATGCTCTGTCTCTCTCTGTCCCAAAAATAAATAAACGTTGAAAAAAAAATTAAAAAAAAAAAGATGTGGCATATATATATATATATATATATATATATACATACATACATACATACATACACAATGGAATATTACTCAGCCATCAAAAAGAAATGAAGTCTTGCCATTGGCAGCAATGTAGATGGAGCTACAGTATATTATGCAAAGCAAAAAGTCTGAGAAAAACAAATGCCATATGATTTCACTCATATATAGAATTTAAGAAACAAAACAGATGAACATATGGGAGTGGGGAAGAGAGAGGGAAACAAACCATAAGAGATCCTTAAATATAGAGAACAACTGAGGGTTGATGGAGGGAGGTGGGTGGACGATGGGCTTACATGGATGATGGGTATTAAGGAGGGCATTTGTTATGATGAGCACTGGGTGTTATATGTAAGTGATGAATCACTGAATTCTACTCCTGAAACTAATATTATCCTGTATGTTAATGGACTAGAATTTAAATAAAATCATGAAAAAAGAATGTCCTCAATAGAATGCATTCTATTTGAGAGTGATAAGAGTCACAACAAATAATACTTTATTGAATTCTGTTATAGAGGCTGCAGTAATTGAATAAATTCGAAGATCGGAGACTGATGAGAATTGTAATGGGGAAGAAAGGTATAACACCCACTCTGCATGATGAGTCAGGGGTTCTGGTTGATAATAACACTCTACATGGGTGTAACCTGACATCAGGTTTCACTAGCTTTGTGGAAGGATACAGGCTGGGAACATGGCTTATCAGCATAAGATATATCTTAACTGAGAAGCCTTATGTTCATTCAGGTACAGCTTTTATACTCAACCAAGAGTATACTGAATTGTGACAGACAAGCGTATGTGGGTGGCTATCAGAGCAGCATAGGAGAGTCTCCTATAGGAAAGGAACCCCTTTTCGTAACAGTCCGTGAGTAGCTTCCAGGTTTCTTTAAGGGTCATACTTGATTTCAAGAGAGATTACCCCTTGGGGAACGTTTTTGTTTTTGTGACAAGCTTTTATAATTAACAGTCTTTCCACTTGTCATTCTTTTCATCAGTTAGGAAGTCATTTTAACAGTAAGTAATGTTGTCTAGTAATACAATTTGACTTAACCCAGTAGTTTAGGTGCTACAAGATAGTATTGAAGGATTTAAACTTATTAACCTTTCTCTCCAGAAGATTTCTTGGAGATTTTTGTGATTATTTTTGTGTGTGTGTGATTTTTTTTTTTTTTTTGAAAACGTGTGTTAATAACTATGGATCTTTTTTTCACAGAAACTGCATATATTTAAACAAAAATTTGCATATAATATCATAGGATTCATCATTTTCTCCTGAATTTTCCTTTGAAGGTAGATGATTGTATTTTAATTTCTGGCTAACACATGATTGTTATAGATGATATATATATCACAAGATATAGAGCTGGTAACAGCAGAGTGCATTTTTTGAAATTGTGAGTTGATCAGAGCAAGGGGACCTGTTGGACTATGGGGAAATAAAAATGTTTAGTTGGACACACTCTGAAAATTTTAGACTGTTTGCCACTTCTTCAACATTTACTTCTGTTGATTGCCTTCCTTCCCCCCACATTCACTTCAAAATTCTTTTCTTTCTTAACTTTTGTGAAATCAGTCTCTTTCTTTGTTTTCCCTTTCTCCTGACCCTTAAATTTATATACTCTTTAGAGTTTTCTTTAGCCCTCTTCTTGATTTTCACTTTTGCGTTAAAATCACTTTAGCTATCACATATTTGTTGATGATACTACATCTCTCCGTGCCTTGGGTAGAGCACCTGACTTCTATATATTGCATTCTGTTTACATGCCCACCAGAATATTTCACAAACAATGAAAAAAAAAAAAAAAACAGCCCCAATTGTGCTCACCTCCACTAACTGTAGTTCTCCTTTGGTATTTCCTGTTTTCTCTATTGGCAGCACCACCCAAAAACTCTCTTCCTCCTGTATTCCACTGCTGTTAAGTCCTTATATGCATTTTTGTATTTATTCCACAGAGTTGCCCTTTTAAGTCCTAAATAATTCTCCTTTTACAGATAAAGCACCTTAATCATTTTGTCTCAAAATCACACTGTTCGTATGTGTCAGTGCTGCAACATAAACCTACGTCTATCAAATACTGGATCTCCTATTTCTTACCACAAGTAGTATTCTTATAATACTACTACTCACTTCTGTGACTTTAATCTAAAAAAAATAAGAGTGTGCCTATGGATTTAACTACAAGAGTATTTATTGTAGAGTTTATAATAGTCAAAAAATTTTCTAACAATAGAGATTCTGTTTGATCCATTAGAGTGCATTCCATTAAATCCATTATAGTGCATTCACATGGAATGTCATGTGGTCATTATATATTGTTTTAAACCAGTAGTTTTCATTTTGTATAAACAAAGTCATGTGTGGAAACCCAGTGTATGAAATACAATTTAAAAAAAATGCCCTCAGGTACCCTCAGGAAACCCAGTGTATGAAATGTCCTCAGGAAACCCAGTGTATGAAAATATAATTAAAAAAAAAATGTCCTCAGGTACCATGATGGCAGATGGGGGCCAGTCAGGTGCTCCTGGGCTCTGGCCTCACCATCTTGTCCCAGTTGCTCATGTAGGATATGAACCTCTTCCTCCAATAGTAGGATGAAATATTTTTGGTTGGCAAGTAAGTCAGCTTCCTGGTCTGTTTTGTTATGCTCAGCACATTGCAAAGATCCATGGAAGTGTAGGTTTTTCACAGGCTTAACTCCAAGACTATTCAGGAGTCCTTGGAACTGTGGTCCATGGTAAAATTTTACAGCGTTACCAGGAGTGTGACAAGGTTGACTATTTAGGCCCTGTAAATGTACAGAAAGAAGTCACACCCTCCTTCGGCCAATTTATCAAGGAGACGACTCGAAAGATGGTGGCTCATTCTGCTGCTACCCTCGTCACACCTTCCACACGATTAGTCTGGGATCTATGGAACAATTCATTGGCAGAAAATCCAAGTACTGTGGACTTTGTGACTCCATAGTAACCATCTATTGCAAAGAGGGCATCCTAGGACTTTTGCAGGTCTTATTCCTTGTCTCCTAGGTGATATCACTTATTTGTTACTCTGTAACTCACTGGCCTACCTCATCAATACCTATGCACTGGACAGTGCAGTTTCCACCAGGAGTGAAATGAAGAGTTATTCCCAAGCTGTCACAGGATTTTTTTGCCAGTATATTGACCTATCCCTCTGTGCTTGTCTTTAATCTTGTGGCTGTCAACAACTGTGCGCTAGCTGGTGGGTCCCCTTCCTACTCCCCAATATATACGTCTTGGATAGAGTGCTGGTAATGCTACAAAAAGACAGAAATATGAGCTGAGGAAATAGCTTGTTTTTTCCGGATGGTCCCCTGTAGGAAGACTTATTGTTGTGACCTGAGAATGTTAATTTGAAGATGTGGGGCAGGGACAGTGACATTTCTTTCTTTCTTTTTTTTTTTTAAGGGACTTTTTTTTTTAATGTTTATTTTTTATTTTTGAGAGACAGAGAGAGACAGCATGAGCGGGAGAGGGGCAAAGAGAGAGGGAGACACAGAACATGAAGCAGGCTCCAGGCTCTGAACTGTCAGCACAGAGCCTGATGCCGGGCTTGAACTCACGAGCCGTGAGATCATGACCTGAGCCGAAGTTGGATGCTTAACCAACTGAGCCACCCAGGCACCCCAACAGTGACATTTCTATAGTCCCAGATGCACGGAGTAATGGGAGAGAATGTTGATTTGTATACAGTGTGGCTGCTTTTTAAATAGTCATTTGATCTTGGAAAAAATGTTTGAAAAGTGTGGAAGCCCCAGAGGGTGTCCTGGACTGCTAGCTGCTCGGTTCTCCAGGGGATGCTATGGTACAGGGTTTGAAATTTTTAATTTTTTCAAGTACAGTTAACGAATTAGGAAAATATTCACAATATATGAAGTGAAAAGATTACAGTTAACAAAACAATGTGCACATATAGTATATTCCCAGTTTTGCTAAATATATATTTGAATGTACATATCACTAAAAGAATGGAAGTTTACACACCAAAATATGGATGCTAGTTATTCCTTAATTCGGTGATTATGAGTGATTTAAATTTTTTGCACATTTTCAACAGTCAATAAGGACTAGTTTTGTAAAGAGAGACAATAAAAACTCCAGAACGTGTTATTTTTCAAAACATAATAAAAGCAAAAAGAAGTGTAACCAAACCCACTGCCTGTTGTTAAATACACACGTACATGTTCCCCCTCCCCTCTGTCCCTGCTGTCTCATATCCAGAGTAAAAGAAGGAACAGTCCGGTGGCTATTGTGCCTTGAGCATTGAAGTCCTTGAGTACCTGTGTTAGGCATAGGGTTAACCTTTTGAACATCAACTTGAATATCGGTGTTACTTTCAGTTGGCCTTTACAGTGTGGATTTATCTTTATTATTTATTTCTTTTTGCTTCTTTTGAGTATATTTTGTTCTTCTCTGAAGTTCTTGAGATGGAAGCTTAGATTATCAAAATGAATCCTTTCCTCTTTTACGAATGTATGCATTCAATGCTATAAATTTTCTCTCAGCACTGCTTCAGCTGTGTCCCACGAACTTTAATATGTTGTATTTTCATTTTCATTCAATTCAATGCATTTTTTTACATTTTTCTTGAGACTTTTTCTTTAGTTCATGGATTATTTAGAATTGTGTTGTTTAGTTTCCAAATGTTTAAAGATATTTTTCGTAGGGTAAAGTCCAGAGAAAACTAGATATAAGCTTTTAAGAGTCCTTTATCGATGGAGTCACGCAGGATATACTTAATTCCTCAGCACTAAGTTATGACAACACATGTGAAATGCTCAGTACCCAGGGTTTATATTGGGCACTGTTCAGTGATTCAGTGCTCAGGGTTTCTATTGGGGACTGTGCTTGTAAGTACCCTCTACCTAGCATTCAAAATTTCAGATTATCAGAAAGAAAATGTGTTTTCAGCATAACCACATTATTTGCAGAGCTCAGACACAATGAGACATTCTTATCAGGGAATGATGGGAACCTTCCTGAAATAAGAAGGGCCGATTCTGCAAGCAGGTCTTTCTAATGATAGCAGCCTCAGGCCTGCTATGTTAACTCTTTTCTGCACAAAGGTATATTATAACATGTATTTCCTAAGAAACTAATAGCAACAAATCTATACTTTTTTTTTTTTTTTTTTTGAGAGAGAGCGAGAGAGACAGAGAGAGAGAGAGAGAGAGAGAGAGAAAACACACAAGCAGGGGAGAGGAGCATAGGGACAAAGCCCAACTTGGGGCCCGATCCCATGAGCCTGGGATCACGAACTGAGTCAAAATCAAGAGTCGGATGCTCAACCGACTGAGCCACCCCAGCACCCCCAAATCTATACATTTTTAAAAAAGCTTTATTGACATATAATTAACATACCATAAGATTTACCCATTTAAAGTGAACAGCACACACAAAATAAAGTGAACAGCACAGTGATTTTTAGTATATTTATGGAGTTGTGTAACAATCACCATAATCTAATTTTAGAAAATTTTCTTCACCCCTAAAAGAAACCCCATACCCATGGGCAGTCATTCCCCATTCCTAGCTGCCCACCAAGTTCCCTTGGCTCCTACCTGCAGCCCCCCAGGCAATCCCTAATCCACTCTGTCTCTGTGGAACAGATCTATACATTTGACATGTTTCCAACTTCATTTCTTCTTTGATCTTAATGGTTTTGTAAGAAGGTAGTTCAAAAATTGTTCAGAGGCATTTCTCTTTCAGTGTGTGTCAAAGAGTCACATTGTTGATATAGAGCCTTATCAACAGTAATCATCAAAATTAGTATTACTTGAGTTAGTGGCATTTACTGAAATAGTTCATTATTAAGGCCCTTGTCTCTGGGGTGCTCAGTCAGTTGAACATCTGATTCTTGGTTTCGGCTCAGGTCATGATCTCAGGGTCAGGGGATTGAGTCCCTCATGAGGCTCCGTGCTGAGTGCGGAGCCTGCTTAAGATTCTGTCTCTCTGCCTCTCTCTTTCTCTCTCTCTGTCCCAAATAAAAATAAAATAAAAATAAAGGCCCTTGTCTTTGCAAACTTTGTTCTCACCTTTAAAAAAATATGTTATACTGACCGTTGAGGCCTACCAAGAGAATTTTAATCTTATTACTTGGTTATTGTTTAGTCCTTTAATGGTATCTTTTTGCTGCAAGATAGCTAAGGACTCATAGAAAATTGGGTGAAGTTGGAAAAGGTAGATGCACTATTGCCATTAGGATGTAGAGGGAAAAAGGACATACATCGTTAGGAGGGACAGAGCAAAGCATATTTATAACATATGGCTGGTTTTTCTCTTATATACTCTAAAGTGGGTGCAATATGCAAGAATGAATAAAAAGTTAATTTGGACGTGAAATTATTATATTTAAAGAATTATAAAAATTCTTTAAAATTGTAGGTGTGCCTGGGTGGCTCAGTCAGTTGAGTGTCTGACTCTTGGTTTTGGCTCCAGTCATAGTCTCATGGTTCCTGGGTTTGGGTCCCATGTTGGGCTCTGTGCTTACAGGGTGGAGCCTGCTTGGGATTCTCTCTCTCTCCTTCTTTCTCTGTTCCTCTCCTGCACATTTTTTTAATAGACATTAAAAAAATAAAATTGGGGGCGCCTGGGTGGCGCAGTCGGTTAAGCGTCCGACTTCAGCCAGGTCATGATCTCGCGGTTCGTGAGTTCGAGCCCCGCGTCAGGCTCTGGGCTGATGGCTCGGAGCCTGGAGCCTGTTTCCGATTCTGTGTCTCCCTCTCTCTCTGCCCCTCCCCCGTTCATGCTCTGTCTCTCTCTGTCCCAAAAATAAATAAACGTTGAAAAAAAAAAATTTAAAAAAAAAAATAATAAAATTGTAAAAATTGTAAAGCAAAGGGATTTTTTTGTATTTTTTAGTCATTATATTCATTGAAATCTAGTTCCCTTCCTAACTGAATTAGTAGACAAGCCGTACTACATACTGAGAACCATGGAAGGATATTTGTTTAGTGGTTAAAACACAGAACTTAGTTACCATGAGTTATGTGGTTATTGACTAACTTTGGGTGTGTACTTAAATGTCCAAATCTGTCTAAATTCTTATGCTTTTGAAATATGTTTAATGTTAATGTTAACACACTTGTAAGATTTTTTTGGACATCAGGAATTAACATATTAAGTGATTTGTTTTCAGGGACCAAGTACCAGAGCTCATCGTTACTTATTTGCTTATCTTCCAGGTGATTTTACAGCAAGATGCTGCTCTCCATCGGGATGCTCATGCTGTCAGCCACACAAGTCTATACCATTTTGACTGTCCAGCTCTTTGCATTCTTAAACCTACTACCTGTAGAAGCAGACATTTTAGCAGTAAGTACAGTAAGATTTATTCATGTTTAAAAACATCCCTTAAAGAAGAGCTTTTAAGAAGTCCTAAATGGTAAGACGTTTACCTATGACCATACAGGCACGTACACATGGTTTTTACTTGGAAGTGGAGGGCTTTACTCATGTTTTTATTGCTTAATATCTAACATAAAATCTCACATACAGTAAGTACTTGATAAATGTTGCTCTTGAGACTGTGTGCATTTTCAAGAGTGCTCTTGCACACATGAATCTACATGTTGTGTATTTGTATAGAATCTTACTGTTTTTCTTGGTAATTAGCATAGCTCTAATGACTTTGATAACAATATTTTTTTAATTTTTAAATTATTTTTTAATTTTTTAAAATGAAATGTTTATTTATTTATTTTTGAGATAGGATGAGAGAATCCCAAGCAGGCTCTACAGTGTGAGTGCAGAGCCCAGCATGGGGCTGAAACTCACAAACTGTGAGATCACGACCTGAGCCAAAATCAAGAGTCAGATGCTTAGCCGACAGAGCCACCCAGGCGCCCCTGATAACATCACTTTTTTTAATGTTTATTTATTTTTGAGAGACAGAGCCTGAGTCGGGAGGGGCAGAGAGAGACAGAGACATGGTATCTGAAGCAGGCTCCAGGCCCCGAGCTGTCAGCACTGAGCCTGATGCGGGGCTTGAACTCAAGGACCATGAAATCATGACCTGAGCCAAAGTCAGATGCTTAACCAACCGAGCCACCCTGGTGCCCCAATATTAAAAAGCATTTTTTTAAATGTTTGTTTATTTTTGAGAGAGAATGTGAGCGAGGGAGGACAGAGAGAGATGGACACACAATCTGAAGCAGCCTCCAGGCTTTGAGCTGTCAGCACAGAGCCCGACACAGGGCTCGAACTTATGAACCGTGAGTTCATGACCTGAGTCAAAGTCGGACACTTAACCGACTGAGCCACCCAGGCACCCCTTGATATTTTTAAAAATTATATAAGATGCTTATAGGAAATTTCAACCTCAGATTAATATTAATGAGAAGGGAAGCAGAATGATCTGATCTTTGATGGTAGATAGAAAGTTTTTAGAAAAGAAGATTGCTCTTCAAAACCTTAGTATTTCTTTCTAGGTTGTTTTACTGTCCTCTGCACTGGGAAGTGTATATATTTCCCGTTTCTCATTTCTTTGAAGCCAGAAAAACAACTAACTGTGTGTGTATGCACATATGTGTGTCTACACATCTATACTCTAGGTGCTATGCTAAAGATTTATTATTTTAAATTTCTAGGTGCAAGTGATTTGCTTAATGACATTAGGTCACTCTAGAAACAGAAGGGCCAGAATTGTTGCTGACCGAAGCTTGATGTGGTGCTCAGCCATGTTTCTGTATACTGTGGTACTTGTGGAAGTGTTGAGGATCATTGTGGAATTTGGGAGAGCCAGACTGGTTTCTATATCCCAACTTTTGAAGCATAGCAACTCAAATCCCTATGAGATTTCTCACTGTTACCCTCTTTAGTAAGGAACTGGTTGATTAGATTTTTCTGGAATAGTCTAGATGGAGTAGAAGTGGAACCCTGAAGGACTAGGAGTCCATTGATATGCAAATTTCCCTCTAACTTGGTCCCCAGAGTCCTTGGAATAGTCTTGGGATGACTTTTGAAGTGAAGTAAAGATTTATGGACTGATAGGGAATGAAGTTCTCCATGTCTGGCTTTTCTCCTTTGATTTCTTTTATATTCTCCCCTCCCCTTCCTCTTTTTTGTAATATCTGCCACTCCTTTAACTTCCTTCTTTCCTTTTTACCTGAAGTGGATTGTTATTTTATGGTTTAGCTATGTGATGGGTTAAAGGAGCTTCAGTGGACTGCTCTGGGAACTTAACCAGCTGTGTGATCTTAATCAAATTATTTAGCCACTGTAAGTGCTTCTGTTTCTTTATTTGTAAACTGGTATGTTGTAATGATGATTAGATAAGGTAAACTACTTAGAACAGTATCAGACACACAGTAAATGCTTTATCTTTTTTATCTTCATTATATAATCATTTTCCTCATCCTTCACTCACTTCCTCGAGCAGTATATGAGACGGCCCAAGGTGTTTGCTTTTTTGTTAATGGAGAGACAAAATAAAGTATTAGGTATAGAACAATCAGTGCTTGCCAGCAGTATTCCGTGTGTTTCAGGCAGGTAAATGTAGAATGTATGTTGATATCATCTAGGGAAGGAACCATCAGAATGGGACTTAAATCTGGTCATTATGCTGACACCAAAGGATAGAAGGCTGACCATGCAGAAATAGCTGGAGGGGAGTAGATTGTGAAGGCAGTAACTAGTAAAAAGAGGAACTAAATATCAAGGCAGAGGAACTAGATCAGTAACACAAGCATCGAAAGGAAATGAGTCAAGAGCAAGAAAATGTTAGCTTTTCCTTTTAAGTGAATAAGAGCATCGTGAAATCTGAGCGGAGATTTAAAGAAGTTGGACATCAGATTGGTCCATTTTGGGCTGGTATTAGTATGCTCCTTTTGAAAAGATAAAATTCAGATGATTTTATTTTTGGCGGTTGAATTCTACCATTTGTTAATTCCCCGACAACAGTATTTGTCCAGCTGGTTAGAGTTCTAAGAGAATATGGAGATGCTACTATAGTGTGTTGCTGACTACTCAGTAAGTCCCCTAGATTGTGAGTACCTGGAAGGCAGAACTGTGTCTTACTATACTTTGTTTCTGGTGCCGAGTGAGAGTTACATGTAGTAGGAATTCAATAAATGTTTGAACTGATTACTAACTTTCCTTGGAGATTTAATTTTTTCATATTTTCTTTTAATAACATTTATTCCTTGGTACTTGATTTTTTAAAGTTTATTTGAGAGAGAGTGGGTGTGCACTTGTGGGTGGGGAAGGGGGAGAAAGAGAGAGAGAGAGAGCGAGAGAGAGAGAGAGAGAGAGAGAGAGAGAGAGAATCCCAAGCAGGCTCTGCACTAACAGGGCAGAGCCTGATGTGGGACTCCATCTCATGAACCGTGATATCATGACCTGAGCCAAAATCAGGAGTCAGACACGTAATCGACTGAGCCACCTAGGCACCCTGATACTTTAAATGATTATTATTTCTGTTAGTAATTCATCTTCATCATCTTTTATCATATCTCTCTTCTTTGACCCAAAATGAAATGTGACATTATGAATTATGTAGGCTTGTGTCTAGAAACATGGAGCTTTAGATTTGGCAGAAGCATTACACTTTAGAGATAACCAGATCGATGTGGACTATTCTCAGGTATATAGGCTACAAGTGACTTGTTAGCTTTGAGCTGTGCCATGATCTTACTGAAAAGTAGTACCTATCTTAATGTGGTTTCAGAGAGAGTCAAACAAGCCGATTTTGGTTTACTCCCAGTCTGCCTTTTGATTCTGTTGTAGGGATTTATTTGTCAGAATTTACTTCTTGGTAGGTAGTTGTGAGGGTCAGTGGGCAGAGTAAGAGAGAAGCATCCAGTGGTTAGTGGTCTGAATGGATCAGATTATATAGCTCCTGCAACAGATTTGAAAACTGAATTGAAATCCAGTTCTGCCACTCTGTAGTCGCATGACCTTGGACAAATAGCTTCATATCTCTTAAGTCTCCATTTACATATGAAATGAGACTGTATGAGAGACAGTGTGGGGCACTGAGTTAAGAGCCAGCACTTTGGGACCTGACTGCCTGGGTGAGCATCCTGGTTCTTCTAATTTACTAGAGCAAGTTCTTTTCTTTTCTTTTGTTTAAATTAAATATTATTTTTTTTTAGAGAGAGAGAAAGCACGAGCGGGAGAGAGAATCAGAGGGAGAGAGAGAAAGAATCTAAAGTAGGCTGCACGCTCAGTGGCATGCTTGATCCCATGACCCTGGGATCATAGCCCCAGCTCAAATCAAGAGTCAGACACACAACCAACTAAGCCACCCAGGTGTCCCTAGAACAAATTTTTGTTAACATTTTGTGGCCAATCTGTAAAATGAGGATGGTAAAATAGTGGCCTACTTTATAAGGATTTTTTAAGGATTAAGTAAATGGACACCTGTTAGGTGTTTAACATGATCTCCTAAATGCTCAATAATTGTTAACATTTGTAACTTTTTAAATTGAATTAAATCTGTTAAGCCTGCTGTTGAAGGAAAGAATTGGTTAAGATTTTTTTTGAAAGAAGTGGATTAAAACTAATATATGGCAGTAACTGGAGATGGAATTCCAGAGAGGAGTAACTTTATTGTCTACTTCAGAAATTTTAACAGTGAGCGTTCTTTTTTTTTTTTTTTTAATGTTTATTCATTTATATTGTGAGAGGGAGGGAGAGAGAGAGAAAGAGAGTATGCGAGTGCGCATGCATGCACACAAGGAGGGGAGGGGCAGAGAAAGAGGGAGAGAGAGAATCTGAAGCAGGCTCTGCAGTGTTAGCTCAGAGCCTTGATCTCATGAACCACAAGATCATGACCTGAGCCGAAATGAAGTGTCAGACACTTAACTGACTGAGCCACACCCAGGCACCCCAACAGTGAGCATTTTTTAATTTCATGAGCAGCAGTCCAATACTAAAGTAAAGCACTTTTGTGCTAAAGATGTTTTGTTTTGTTCATGATAGAAATATTGTTTTCTTTTTAAACAATGTGAGTATAAGAGGCAGTGTGAGACAATCCTTATTTTGCTGTTAAGGAAAGTCAAATCAATTTCAAAACGGATCTCACTCAGTGACCAAACTTACTCCAAGTCCCATTGTTACAAGTATTGTTGCTCAAGCTAGACATTTTGTTTCTGAAATTTTAGCCAAAAGAGTGAAACTCCTTAATAATAGGAAGTGATAAGATAAAAAGCTTACTGCAGTTGTAGATTTTCCTTTCCTGAATTTAAAAGTACATTTTTCAAAACAGTACTACTTGCACACATTTGTGTCTTTTCTTTGGTCTATCTATATTGATGTAGATCAATTTCTTTATTTTACAGTAGAGTCTTTGGTCTTGGAAGAGTTAAGTGACTTTCTCAAGTTCAACACTTAAATCAATTGAAGAGAGGTTTCTTACTTAAGAGATTAAAAGATACATGGTGGTAATGGATATAAAAGCCCTTTGTGACTGTAAAGCACTTTGTGAACCATAGAGCACTCTGCAAATATGAATTCTTGTTACAGTAGGAAATTACCCTAAAACAGTGTTGGCTTCCAAGTATACTGCCAGGCTGACTATCCCAGTGGTAATGGATAGGTTCAGTGACCAAATACAGATGTTTGAATCACACATTTTATTGAATTAATTACAAACATATAACGAGAAGTACAGGTAGAAGATGGGTACGTTAAGACCCTCAGGATAAGATTCAAGCAAAATGCGAGAACCACACAGCTCAAATCCTGTATTAACCGTTATTAGCATACCCAGTCTGTCTCTATGCTCCATCAACTTTCTCTGGTGACGGTGTGGTTACCAGGACCTGAGTTGAGGGTGAGCAAGGGGAATTGACAGATGGAAGGTGTTCAGATCCAAAATTTGTTTGCTTTATTGAAGACACTTGAGATATTTACATCTGAACGTAGCTATAACTTGTTCTTACCCACAGAACTGTTTTTCTGCATGTCTCTGTCAGACGACACATTAGGCTAGAATGGGGATCACCAGTGACTGATTGAGCAAAGCTCTCAGTCTGCATTTGTGACCTAATCCATGCTTTGTGAACATTTAAAGTTGGCTTGATCTGGGGCGCCTAGGTGGCTCAGTCAGTTTAAGCATCTGACTCTGGATTTCGTCTCAGATTATGATCCCAGAGTTGTGTGATCAAACCCTGCATTGGCCTCGGCACTCTGAGCATGGATCCTGCTTCTCTCTCTCTCTCTCTCTCTCTCTCTCTCTCTCTCTCTCTCTCTCTCCCCCTGTCTCCCTCTCCCTCCCCCCCCCTTCCTCTGCCTCCTCGCCTGCTTGCGAGTGTGTGCACGCTCTCTCAATAAATAAATAAATAAGTAAATAAATAAATTCACAATAAAGTTTTGCTTGATCCTTTCGCACTGTTCTTTGCTGTCTATACATAACAATCTCACTTTGTTCCATCTTTTTTACCTATATTCAAAACAATGTGTTCTGGTTTTGGTTTTTTTTTTTTCTATTTTTGGCCTACTGTTTACAGAAAGCTGTCTTAACTTCTAATACATCAGGTAAGCATTGCCTGTGTTTCAAAAGTTACTTGTTTACTATCTTTGCCTAGTTTCATCTGTCTTCCTTGTTTTTCTGGTTTTCTCTATAGCAGATTAAACATTCTTAAATAATACAACAAACTCATTTAACAATCATCATTACTATTATCTTCTACAATTATAGAGAAACCTTGTTTTGTTTTTTCTCTGTTGTGGTAGGGCACTAATAAATATTGTAGCGTAGGAACCTATACCTATAAGGGCAGGCAAATTTTTTTTTTTTTTTTTTTTTGTCAAATTAGCTAACATATAGTGTAGTCTTGGCTTCAGGAGTAGATTCCCATGATTCATCACTTACGTACAGCACCCAGTGCTCATCCCGACAAGTGCCCTCCTCAATGCCCAAAACCCATTTTCCCAGTCCCCCAAACCCCCACCCCCCACCCCCATCAATCCTTAGTTCTCTGTATTTAAAAGTCTCTTAAAGTTTGCCTCCCTCTCTGTTTGTGTCTTACTTTTCCTTCCCTTCCCCTATGGTCTTCTGTTAAGTTTCTCAAATTCCACATATGAGTGAAAACATATGTGGATCTTTTACAGATCTTTTACCTCTTTGATTAGGTTTATTCCTAGGTATTTTATGGTTCTTGGTGCAACTGTAAAAGGGATCGATTCCTTGATATCTTTTTCTGTTGTTTCATTCTTGGTGTATAGAAATACAATTGATTTCTGTATGTTGATTTTATATCCTATGACTTTGCTGAATTCATGTATTAGTTCTAACAGTTTTTTTGGTGGAGTCTTGGGTTTTCCATGTAGAGTATCATGTCATCTGCGAAGAGTAAAAGTTTGACTTCTTTGCCAATTTGGATGCCTTTTATTTCATTTTACTGTCTGATTGCTGAGGTGGGACTTCCAACACTGTTAAACAGCAGTGGTGAGAGTGGACATCCCTGTCATGTTCTTGATCTAAGGGGGTAGCTCTCAGTTTTTCCCCACTGAGGATGATATTAGCTATGGGCCTTTCATATATGGCTTTTATGATGTTAAGGTATGTTCCTTCTATCCTGACTTTCTTGGGGGTTTTTGTTAAGGAAGGATGCTGTATTTTGTCAAATGCTTTTTCTACATATATTGACAGGATCATGTGGTTCTTGTCCTTTCTTGTATTAATGTGATGTATCATGTTGATTGATATGTGAATACTGAACGAGCCCCACAGCCCAGGAATGAATCCCACTTGATTGTGGTGAATAATTCTTTTAATACAGTGTTGAATTTGATTTGCTAGTATCTTGTTGAGAATTTTTGCATCTATGTTTGTCAGGGATATTGGCCTGTAATTCTGTTTTTTAGTGGGGTCTTTGTCTGGTTTGGGAATCAAGGTAATGCTGGCTTCATAGAACGTGTCTGGAAGCTTTCCTTCCATTTCTATTTTTTGGAAAAGCTTGAGAAGAATATGTATTAACTCTGCTTTAAATTTCTGGTAGAATTCCCCTGGGAAGCCATCTGGCCCAGGACTCTTATTTGTTGGGAGATTTTTGATAAGCAATTCAATTTCTTCACTGGTTATGCATCTGTTCAAATTTACTATTCCCTTTTGAGTTTTGGTAGGGTATGGGTGTCTAGGAATTTGTCCATTTCTTCCAGATTGTCCAGTTTGTTGGCATATAATTTTTCGTAGTATTCTGTAATAATTGTATTTCTGTGGTGTTCGTTGTGATCTCTTCTCTTTCATTCATGATTTTATCTGTTTTGGTCCTCTGTCTCCTTTTTGAGAAGTCTGGCGAGGGGCTTATCAATTTTGTTTATTCTTTCAGAATACCAGCTCTTAGATTCATTGATCTGTTCTCCTGGGTTGTTTTTTTGTTTTTTTTTGTTTTTTTTTTTTTGATTCTATATTGTTTATTTCTGCTCTAATCTTTATTATTTCTCTTCTTCTGCTGGCTTTGGGCTTTCTTTGCTGTTGGCTTTCTAGTTTCTTTAGATTTGAGGTTAGGTTATGTATTTGGGACCTTTCTTGCTTCTTGAGATAGGCCTGAATTGCAATATATTTTCCTCTTAGGACTGCCTTTGTTGCATCCCAAAGGATTTGGACTGTCGTGTTTTCATTTTCATTTGCTTCCATATATTTTTAAATTTCTTCTTTAATTTCCTGGTTGACCCATTTATTCTTTAGTAGGATGTTCTTTAACCTCCCTATATATGGGAGCTTTCCAAATTTTTTCTTGTGGTTTATTTCAAGTTTCATAGCGTTGTGATCTGAAAATATGCATGGTATGATCTCAGTCCTTTTTTATTTGTTGAGGGCTGTTTTGTGACCCAGTATGTGATCTCTTTTGGAGAATGTTCCATGTGCATTCAAGAAGAATGTGTATTCTGTTTTGGTTATAGAATTCTGAATGTATCTGTTAAGTCTATCTGGTCCAATGTATCATTCAGAGCTGTTGTTTCCTTATTGATTTTCTGCCTAGATGATCTGTCCATTGTTGTAAGTGAAATATTAAAGTCCCCTATAATAATGATATTATTATCTATATACTTATTTATGTTTGTGATTAATTGATTTATATATTTGGTTGCTCTCGCATTGTGGGTATGAACGTTTACAATCGTTAGCTCTTCTTGATGGATAGATCCCTTAATTATGATATAATGCCCTTCTTCATCTCTTTTTACAGTCTTTGTCATAAAATGTAGTTTGTTTGACATAAGTATGGCTACTCTGGCTTTCTTTCACCATCCAATAGCATGATAGATGGTTCTCCATCCCCTCACTTTCAATCTGCAGGTGTCCTCAGGTGTAAAATAAGTCTCTTGTAGTCTTGTAGGCAGCATATAGATGAATCTTATTTTTTGTTTTTGTTTTTGTTTTTTTAATCCATTCTGAAACCCTGTGTCTTTAGACTGGGTCATTTATTTATTCCATCTACATTCAAGTGATTATTGAAAGATATGAATTTAGTGTCATTGTGTTATCATGAATTTAGTGTCATTGTATTATCTATAGGTTTTGTGCATATGGTGATGTCTCTGGTCCTTTGTAGTTTTTGCTGCTTTCCACTCACAGAGTCCCCCTTAGGATTTCCTGCAGGGCTGGTTCAGTGGTCATGAACTCCTTCAGTTTTTGTTTGTCTGGGAAAGGCTTTATCTCTCCTATTCTGAATGACAGCTTTGCTGGATAAAGGATTCTTGGCTGCATATTTCTCCTCTTCAGCACATTGAATATTTCCTGCCACTCCCTTCTGGCCTGCCAAGTTTCAGTGGACATCTCTGCTACTACCCTTATGTGTCTACCTTGTAGGTTAAGGCCTGTTTGTCCCTAGCTGCTTTCAGAATTCTCTTTGTATTTTGTTAGTTTCACTCTGCTATGTCATGGTTTGACATGTTTTTGTTGATTTTGAAGGAAGTTCTCTGTGCCTCTTGGACTTAGATGCCTGTTTCCTTTCCCAGATTAGGGAATTTCTCAGTTGTAATTTGTTCAGATAAACCTTCTGCCCCTTTCTCTCTCTCTTTTTCTGGAACTCCTATGATGAGGATATTATTTTGTTTCATTGAATCACTTAAGAGCTCTAATTCTCCCTTCATGGTCTAGTAATTTCCTTTCCCTCTTTTTTTCAGCTTCATCATTTTCTAGAATTTTATCTTCTATTTCACCTATTCTTTCCTCTGCTTCTTCCATCCCTGTTGTTACTGCATCTAGTTTATTTGCATCTCATTTACAGCATTTCTTAATTCATCATGACTATTAGGTCTTTGATCTCTGCAGCAATAGATTCTAAGCTGTCCTCTATGCTTTTTTCAAGCCCAGCTAACTATTAGTCTTATGACTGTTATTCTAAATTCTTGTTCAGATATATTGTTTATATCTGTTTTGAGCAATTCTCTGGCTGTCATTTGTTCCTGAAATTTCTTTTGAGGAGAATTCTTCTGGTTCGTCATTTTGTCTTTTACATTTTGATAGCTTGTTGTATGACCTGCACCTGCAAGTACTACTATATTAAAAAGAAGTCATACCCTGTCCAGGGCCTGGCACTTCAGGTAGCCCTCTGTTGTTGTGTATTTGGCTGCTCTATCCCACTGCTCTTAGTAGTGGATCATTTGGACCTTCTACCAAGTGTGTTTTGATTTGTTCATTGAAGTAACCTTGAAAAAAAGGAAAGGGGGGGGGTTGGTGAACCTTATCCCAAACAAAGAGGAAAATGAAAGGGGTGGATTAAAAAAAAAAAAAGACCAGGTAGAGAATCAAAGAAACTAACTATAAGGCTCAATCCAGAGAGAGAGGAAAATAAAGAAGGAGATACAGAAAAGATGTAAAGAGAGTAGAGTAAAACCACTTGATTAAACAACAACAACAACAACAACAACAACAACAACAACAACAACAAAAACCAGAAAAGAGAAAGAAGAAAGAATGAAAGAAAGAAATATGTGTAGTAAGAATTGACCAAAAATCAAATCAGAAACTATGAGCCTGATTCCAAAGGGGGAAAAAAAAAGAGGGTAGAAAGAAAAAGAAGGGAAAAAAGAAGAGAAGGAAAGAAAAGAGGAAAAAGAAGACCAGAACACATAAAACAGCAGGACAGTTGTCTATTGGTGCCTGGGACTGGTGGCTGTGCTGATCTGGAGGAGAGGCAGTATGGTTCACTCGGTGTCAGTCCTGCTCAAGTAGATAAGCTGTTGCCTGGCATGGAGGGGCGGGGTTTGGTGTAAGCGGTCCCACCTTCACAGGGGGTGGCTGTCCTGTTCTCTGAGGCCCCACTGTGTTGGTGATGGGGAGAAAAATGGCGACACCCCAGTCTCTCATCCCTGCACTGTGTATCTCAAACCACACTGTTCAGGCAATGCTCACAGAGCAGTGTCAGCAGTCAGCTTGCCCTGCACCACAGTCCCCCTGTGTCTCCTAGGCACTCTGCCAGGATTCAAAACCGGATGTTTTAAAGGATCCCACTCTGTGCAAACCTGGTTCTGGGGTAGTGCCACTCTGCCCAGTCAACAAAGGGCCTCTGGCTGGCACCTGCAGGGTTGTTGTCCTTGGAGGGGCAACATATCCTCTTCCCACAGTACTCGAGGAAGGGGACTGTTCTCTCCCAGTGCCCCCTGAGATCCTACCATGCCTGGGGCTGGCTCCCCTCCTCCCCCGGTGCCCACATATGGCGGTGGCTCCAGTCCAGAGAAAGTCCCACACTTTTGAAAATTCCAGCCTTCAGCTCCTAAGACTGTTTATGAAGTACAAACTGGCACTCTCTCTATTTCTTGTTCCCTGGTCTGTGGTCTGGAGAGGGACTTCCAGTACCGGACTTCCACAGCCTCTTTTTCTTTCCCTTTTGTCTCTCCACAGAAGGGTTTCCCCCACTCTGTGTCTATGCCACCGTTTTATCTCCCCCAATTCACATACATGCATCTCAGTTCAGCTAAGCTGTCTCCCTCCACCTGTGGAGGTTTTTGTGTCCCTTTGCAAGCTGATTTCGTGGGTGTTCCAAGTGTTCTGACCTCAAAACAGCAGTGTTTGAGGGATGAGGGAAATCCAGGTCCCTATACTTCTCTGCCATTCTAACTCCTCCGAAATGATAATTTCTTAAAAATGATTTGGTGCTTCTTTTTCCTCTGGGGAAAATGCATCTTTCGTAAGCTAGAGCCAGATATCCTGTATATCTCTCCTATTAAATCAGACCCTTTAGAGAAAGTCAGATGGAACTCTTGCAGGAAAATAATCTGTTTAGAAAATTCCTTGCTGGGAGTGGGGGCTCCCGGGTAGCTCAGTCAGTTGAGTGTCTGACTTTGGCTCAGGTCATGATCTCATGGTTTGTGAGTTCAAACCCCACATCGGGCTCTGCTGTCAGGGGAAAGACAGCTTCAGATCCTCTGTCCTCCTCTCTCTCTGCATCTCCTTCACTCCTGCTCTCTCTGTCAAAAATAAAAAAACATTAAAAAAAGAAATAAAGAAAATTCCTTGCTAGGAAATTGTGGGAAAAACTCAGGAGGTAGTAAGTGGTTTAATGTTATAGAATTGCTGCTGTTTAATAATTATGTGAAATTAGAATCTAATTTATGCAGTTGTATATGTAGTAAATTGTATATATTCCTTGCTATTTTAGTGAATGTATATTTCCAAAATTGATTTAATTGTGTTAAGCTGCATTAGTGGATCAAATTGTGGAAATGACAACTTAAATAACCTTTTTGTTTTTAGTGTTATGTGTAACTTGGTTGTAACTTGTTTTTAATTTTATATTTAGTATAATTTTGAAAATGCATCTCAGACATTTGATGACCTTCCAGCAAGATTTGGTTATAGACTTCCAGCTGAAGGTTTAAAGGTAAGAAAATAGTAATATATGGTAAAAGCACAAGGTGTTTAGTAAGGTGATTTTTGTTGCTCATTATTTGTTTAAAGAATGAAAATATTCTTACTATTATCATAAAACCCATACATATTCATTGTAAAGGGTTCAGACTATTCACTTTTTGGATAATTTAATCATTCTGAACTAGCCACTGTTAACATTTTGGTATGTATTTCTAAACTGTTTTCTAAGATATATGCCCAGTGTGGGTGGGTGTGTGTGTTTATAGATATAAGTGTATGTATATATTTGTGTAAATGTTTGCTTATATAATGAATCTGTATTTAACATTGATAGAAACATGCTACTTGGTTTCCAGGCTTTTTGACTTAATTTGCTATCTAGAACATCATTTCATGGTATTAGGGAAGGATCTATGTTTTTATTTGCAGTGGCTGGAAGGTTTTGCATTATCAGGAAATACTATGAATTTTTGAACATTTATTTGTTTAATTTTTCATGTGGATTTTTAAGTTGTCCAGTTTTTGTTATTATAAACAGTGCTATAGTGAATGTCTTCATTTTTTTGTATTTGTCTATTTATTTGCATAAGATACATTTCCAAATGTAGAATTGCTCTGTTATGGAACACATTTAAAATTTTGTTGTATATTCCAGATTGCCTTTTGAAAGTTTGGGACAGTTTAGAATCCCACCAATAGTGTTTGATACTGTGTTTTATCCCCATACCCTCTTCAATACTAAATATTATCAAATTTTAGTTAATTGACAAAAAAATCTAATGAGATTGAACATATTAATGTCTTTTGCCCTGTGTGTGTGTGTGTGTGTGTGTGTGTGTGTGTGTGTGTGGTGTATGTATGCATGTGTGTGTGTGAATGCGTGCATGTGAATAAGAGTGAATTCCCTGTTAATGCTCTTTGCCCATTTTTAAACTAAAATGTCTATCCTTACTGGGGCGCCTGGATGGCTCAGTTGGTTAAGCATCTGACTCTTGATTTCGGATCAGATCATGATCTCATAGTTGTGAGATTGAGCCCTGCATCAGACGGTGCTGACAGCACTATGGAGCCTGCTTGGGATTCTCTTTCTCTCTCTCTCTGCCCCTTCCCCCTTTCTCTCTTTCTCTCTCAAAACAAACAAACAAAATGTCTATTCTTACTGATTTCTAAGAATTCTTTATATACTGGAAATATTAATCTATTATTTGCTATATGTGTTTTAGGTCATTTTTTCTGGTTTGTCCTTCATCTTTTAACTTTAAGGTTTCAGTAGTTTTGTTTATGTAGTTAAAAATTGCTATGCTTTCCTTCTACCTCTGGGGTTATGGTTAGAAAGTCCTTCCCCATTACAAGATAATATGAGGCTTTTATGTTATATAAGTTAGAATACATGAAATTGTGTATATATGTACCACAGAATGTTTTCAGGTTGTTCTCTCTTAAAATTCCACTTTTAGTACTATAAAATGATTATTGTCATTTAGGATGACAGACACCTTTAGGAGGGGCATATTAGTTTTTAATTTTTTGAAGATTTTAAGTTATTAAAACAAACTCCCAGCATTGTAGGACTATTTCTTACTGTAAAAATATTTAAACAGAAAAGAAGTATATTGAGGAAACAGGAAAAGCCTGCCATCACCCCTTCCTCATCTATACATATCAATCCCATTTCCCTCTTCAGTGTTAACATCAGGGTGTTATGTGATCTTACAGACCTTCAGATCTTTTTCTGAATATGTGGTGCTTTTTAGTTCAAAATTTATGAACTCAAGAAGTTCTTAAGTGATGACCATTTGTGTATATGAAAGGTTTCTTAATTTTTATAATGGAATCAACTCTAGCTAAAGATGTCCAGAGTATCATATTCTGGAGAAGCAGTTTCCAAATTGTCAGGAACAAAACACAGAAGCTCGTTGTAAAAATGGCTTGATAAAGGATCGATGCCGCCACTGACCCCCAAAGCACATCACCTTTTCTCCCATCAGTGAGCCTCTGTGGTCTTACCTCAAAACATCCTGCCTCCACTGCCATGCCACCCAAGCTAAAGAAATATCCTTTGCCAGGCTCTTTCTCAAATCTTACACCTTGATTGTTCTGTTTGCCTGTAGGCCACATAGTTACTAGCCATGTACTTTAAGTGAAATACTAGCGATGATGGATGCTGGGTAATACGGTTTATAGTGCTTGTTATTATTTTTATTTTTGTTGTTTTAGTCTACTTTGGGAAGGTAGAATTCATTGTGTGGAGAAAGTGGTTTCAGAAAATTTGGGGCACTATGAATGACAGATCTCCCCTACAGTGTTAACTCTGAAATTTGATTTCCACCACCTCCCCACACTTGGCATTTGATGTCTAACAGATCTTTTCACAGCTTTACCTATAGATCTAGCATGTTCCTAGTAAGCACTGCATGGTATTCTGTAATATGAAGGACCATAATTTATTAGCCATTTCCCATGGACAGATATTTTGGTTTCTTATCCAAAATTAAATTACTTCTCTAGGATAGAGGTTTAGAAGTATAATTGAGGAGTCCCTGGGTGTGTTCATCTGAAATTTTCATAGATAAAATAAATTTCGTTTCCAAAAGGCTGTACTAATTTATTCCTATTAACACTACATGAGAATACTCAATTTTTTAAAAGTTTATTTATTTATTTTGAGAGAGAGAGAGAGAGAGTGTGTGCCTGTGGTGGTGGCCAGGGGGGGAAGGAGGAGGGGCAGAGAGAGAGAGAGAGAATCCCAAGCAGGGCTTTGCGCTGTCGCTTCAGAGCCTGACTAAGGGCCTTGATCTCACAAACTGTGAGATCATGACCTGAGCCAAAACCAAGAGTTGGATGCTTAACCAACTGAGCCACCCAAGTGCCCCAGAGAATATCCATTTTTCTAAACCCTTTTCCACACTGGATATTACCAGTCTTTTTAACCTTTCCAATCTGATGGGCAAAAAGTATTATTTTGTTGTAATTTGCATTTCTATGCTTACCAATGATTTTGAGCTGGCATCCTTTCTTTCATTCAGCCTAAGGAGTCGGGCGATCCTTTTACTGAAGAGTCTTTCTTCTTAGTAAGCTTGTTTATAGAGTTCCATTAACTCCTGATAACCATAGTCTTTTTGGTGCTCCTCTATTACTCTGCTATTGTAAATTCAGTTTACATTTAAAAGATACCTGGACAAAATTGCATAGTCACTGTCAAAGAAAGAGTAGTGTTAAATATCTGCCTACTTTTTGCATTGTGACAATATAGGGCAAGCCCAGGAAGTGGCAATAAAGAGAGAATGTTCTAACAAATTGTTGGATCATTATGGACATCTTTTATATTTGCATGGCTGGCTTGACATTGCTCAGAATCAGAATTCACAAATAATAGGCTATTATTGTTTACAAGGAGGACATGATGATGATGAAATGGGGATAGCTCGCTGTAGTGAAATGTCTGTAAAACCAATCAAATGTGTTAAAAGTATAAGCAAGTTAATTTAAAAGCACAATATGGTTATTAAGAGATGTGGCTGAGAAATATTTTACTTTTAAACTTTTCTCAGAGAGTTTAGGTGGGATAGTTTTGGTGGGCATATATTCTATATTCTGTAGGTTTTATGATATTCTTGGATTCTATTATTTATAAGAGATCAGATATTTACAATGTAACACATGTCAGTCGAAATTGTATGTTTACATTCCATTGCTATATATGCCAATAGTAAGCAAATGGTGTTTACAGGCTTTTCTATCCCCCTCTGACATTCAAAAAAATATTCAAGTATATAAAAATCAGAAATCCAAAGAAATTTGAGTTTTAATGTAAAAATGAGAATCTTGGATTAAAATATGGTGTGTTAGTATTGTAGTTTTAAAAAAGGGTTTGATATTTTTCCCTGGGGGAAGCTCTGTGTTTTCAGTTACAGAGTTTGATTGGCTGTTTTGGCAGGTACTTTTTAAATTTTTTTAACTTTAAAAAAAAAATTTTTAAAGATCCTGTGGCTGTGCCTCAGATCTGAGGAGAAGATATATGGCATCAATATGTTCCCTTAAATCTAAATATCTTGTAGGAGACCTGGCAATGAAATACTGTATGGCGTGGTCATTGTCCAGAGTTAGACATTCACTAAGAATTCATTACTGATAGTTCCCATTAGGCTTCTTCTATTACTCCAAAAATTTATAAAGTTTCCCCATGCTCTCCACTCCATGCTCATGAGGTCTTTACCCAGAATTATTTGGTGGTGTACTGTAATATAGGCCTCTATTTTTATCTTTTGAATATGAATAACCAACTATTAGAGCATTGTTGAATAGTCAAGGTTTTATGTATTGATTTGTCATGCTAGCAAGCTGTCTTGCTAGACTCCAGTTTATTATCAATACAGTTGGAATAATTTAGTTACATATTGAAGGCCAGTCTCAGAAGGATCAAACTTTTCTAGGTTTCTTACTGCTATACTTTTAAGAAGTGACTTGATAAGTAGAGGAGATAAGTACTTGATAAGTAGAGGAGACGATTACTAAAAAATTCAAAACAAGATTTATCTTTAAGGAAGCCTTAATCAGTAAGCCTAGCATCTGAGTTTTTGAGTATAGCTATCAATGGCAAATCTTAATTTCAGCAAATTACCTTTTGGGCTAGATATACTATGATCATTGTATACAGTATTGTAATCTAGTACTTAGTGTATGTTCTTCGTGTTATGAGGAGAAGACCTAGACGATGAAGGTCTTGGAATGCAAATTTGTCCTTGACTGTATCATTCCTGGTATTGGGAACAAAGGTACAAAATAAAGGGTTTTCCTTATATGACCTATGATTTATTTCTCCTGATAATTATTCTTAAATTGGCACCCTATGTTATCACTAGTTAATTTCCCACAAACTAGACTGTTCGAAAATTTACTGGTTAACTTCGAGATTCTTTTGTAAGAAATGATTTTGTTTAATACAAAGGCTTGAGATTAGAAGAGAGATTTTGTTTTTTCTCTAGTGAAGGAAAATGCAAACATTGCAAGGAAATGTGGTTGCTTGGATGCCTTGTTTGTGATCCCTCCTTTGCTTTCTTTGTAGGGAAGATGCTTAATAGCTACTTACACTATTTTCCCTCCCAGAACACTGGCTAGTTTTGTGATATGAAGAAGTCTTGCTAAGGCTGAATATACGTGGCTTCCTAGCTCCCAGGAACTTGTTAACTGTCACAATATCACCTTCAATTTGTAGACTGAAACAAAGGTCAGAGTTCTCTTTTCAGAGGATAAATAAGGAAATGACACATTAAAGTAAGAAGTAAAACCATACCAGTTTATACACAAAATAGGAATTGTAAAATCTAAAGACATTTCTCAAATGCACAAATGTACAAAAAGAGCACTTCTTCAGTGAATTTTGAGCTTTTAAAATAAAACTTTTCCTATTAATTTCTAAGGTAATGATTGCTCATTCATTTATTAACTTTATCAGGGAACAGAGCATCTCATTAAGATGTGGAAAATAGTGAAGAATTATTTCATCATGACACTTTATCACTTGGAAAAGAAGTGTGGAGAGAGTAAAGGGGAGGAGAGCCTGAAGAAAAGCATGGAAAGTTTACACATATCCCTCCCATCTTGTGTAGAATACCCCAAATCAGACCATGGCTCTTTTTCTTCTGCAGTTTGGGCCCTAGTCTCTTCTGTCATCCTTGGGCCCATCCACACTGACCTGTTTAGTTTCCTACCACTTTATAAGTCAAAGAAGGCTAAGATGTCTGGTCTCCTAACTCAGCACACTTCCCCAAACTTCCCTGTTTTCATTACTGGATTTCTGTGTTATTTGTTCACTAAGTAGTTTTCACTAGATTTCCTTGCTAGTGTTCTCAATTTGAAATGGTAAAAGTAAATTTTTATTCTTCTTCCCATGAAAAAATAGTTTTCTGATTATAAGCAATATATGCTCACCATAAAAATTGAGAGACTATAGGACATTTATAAAGAAGAATATGAAAATCATATAATTCTACAACGAAGAGATTGCAGTGGTAGACTTGGGTATAACTGTGTGAATTTCCTATAGACACTCTTATTCCTCCATTTTAAAAATGTGTTTGTATATGCTATTTGGTGTCTTCTTAAAATTTGGCAATATCATGGCATATCCAGTATCATGGATATCTTTCCATGTAAATATATATGCATTCATGTCATCACAGTTTTTTTTTGTTTTGTTTTTTTTTTACAATACTTGAATTATACCATAATGTAACCGATCCTCTATCATTGGCTGTCATTGTGTTTAGGTTGCTTTCACTTATTAAAAATTATGAAATATTTCTTTTATTTAAAAATTTTTTTAAACGTATTTATTTTTGAGAGAGAGAGAGAAGAGAGAGCGCATGAACGGGGAAGGGGCACAGAGAGAGGGAGACACAGAATGGGAAGCAGGCTCCAGGCTCTGAGCTGTCAGCACAGAGCCCGACGTGGGGCTCAAACCCACGAACCGGAAGATCATCGCATGAGCCGAAGTCGGCACTTAACCAACTGAGCCACCCAGGCTCCCCAAAATTATGAAATATTTCAAACAGAGGATAGAGTAGGGGAATAATAGAACATCCTATATACCTACCACCTAGATGTTAATAATTTGCGTTTTTAAGAAGCAATAAAATGTTACCAGTGCCATTGAAACATTTTTAAAAAATGTTTATTTACTTAGAGAGAGAGTGAAAGAGAGAGAGAGAGAGAGAGAGAGAAAATACGAGTGGGGGAGGGGCAAAGAGAGAGGGAGAGATAGGATCCCAAGCAGGTTCCTCACTGTCAGCACAGAGCCCCTATGCGGGGCTCAAACTCATGAACCATGAGATATGACCTGAGCCAAAACTGAGTCAGATGCTTAACTGACTGAGCCATCTAGGCGCCCAAAGCATTTTTTATCCTTTCAAATTTCATTCCCTCATCTTCCTCCTCACAGATAATCATTATCCTGAAATTTATATCTTTCCCATTTATGTTATAAAACATTTTTCACCTTCTATATGAATCTATAAACATTGTTGCACCTGGTTTTAAAGTTTGTTTGCTCTGGCTTTTATTTATTTATTTATTTTTTATTTTTTTTATTTTTTTTTTCAACGTTTATTTATTTTTGGGATAGAGAGAGACAGAGCATGAACGGGGGAGGGGCAGAGAGAGAGGGAGACACAGAATCGGAAACAGGCTCCAGGCTCTGAGCCATCAGCCCAGAGCCTGACGCGGGACTCGAACTCACAGAGCGCGAGATCGTGACCTGGCTGAAGTCGGACGCTTAACCGACTGCGCCACCCAGGCGCCCCTGCTCTGGCTTTTAAACTTGCTTTTTTTTCACCCAACACTATATTTGCAATTTATCTGTATTATACTGTCTGCATTCATTTTAACTGTTGCGTAATACTTCATTTTATGAATATGCCACAATTTTTTCATTATTTTATTGGTAGATTCATAAAATGTCAATTTTTTTTTTTTTTGCTATTATATCTCTAAAAATCCCTCCTTGTGTATATTACAACTAGATGCCATTTCACACTCATGAGATTAGTGAAAATAAAGAGTGTAACAATATCAATGGCCAGCAAGGATTTGAGAAATAGGTAATCTTATATACTGCTGGTATACAAGAATGTCTGACCACTCTGGGGAATTTGGTAATATTCCACTTCTTATCTCAATGATAATTTGCCATAGTGAAATAATTAATTTTTTCCACATTCAATATATTTCTCATTTCTTTTATAAATGAATCTGTAATCATTGTCTTTGAAATTAACAGAAAAACTAATTACTAGTACTAATACCCTTATTACTTTGTACTGTTCTATTTTATGTTTACCTGCATTATCCCTTTTTGCCAGTTGTCATTCTCTTTGAATACTTAATACTGAAATAATTTCTGTAGCTAGGATCTGACCATTTCCATCAGCAATTTTAAGTTCTGGCCCTCTTAATTAGATTGATAACTAGTTTGTATTCAACTTCAGTTAACCAGATTATGCTCAACTGTGACTGAGTTATGACAAATTGCAAATGGCAAATGATGTGATGAGTAATGAATGCTTGAAGGTCTGTTTGTTTCAAAAAACAAAAACAGAAAACAATATGTTTTTTGCTTCATTACCAAAGAATTCTTTTTAGTCAGGATTCACTTTTGTTCACAAAACTAAAGAATTTCTCTGCTGCCTCTTAAGTTTTCACAGATTTACTTTCTGTATTTGTTTCTGAACTCTTTTGCTGTTAAAGATTTTGTTAAGAGTTATGTAAGTGATTAACATGTTTAAAGCCCTTATGTTTTTAGAGGATCTGTCAAGTACTACAGAGTATAAAATGTGAATAAATATTCCTTACTGGCTTGTGTTGACCATTTGTCAGTTTAGGAGGTGATTTTAGAGGATATGTGTTCCCAACGTGAGCTCAGTCCACTCAGAAGTCCTTTTGTTTTTAGAGCAACAATCTTGTTGGATGTAACAAATCCTACAAGTATACCACAGACTGAGCTTTTGATTTTCTACTCTGTTGGTTTGGTGTTTAGAGTGGAGTGATAATGTGTGACTGGATTTTTTTCTTAAGCATGACAATGATGTGATTATAATGGTGGTGTGGTGTGTAACATATTTACTAAAAGGCCTTGTCCACCAGAGGGCACAGTCATTTTGTTTTTTAAAATGTCAAGATATGGTCTATGGAGTGAAGCATTTTAAGTGTGCTGAATGGGAAACACATAACAGATAGCCTTTCTTCATAGAGCTTGGATATCAGAAAATAAAAATCCTGACAAACAACTACTTCTGTGTTAAGTAAAACTCAAGGCAACAATCTTTAAATTTTTATCAGTTATGTTATTTTTAGGAATTAGATTTGATATAGAAAAACCAAAGGATTATAAATAGATCTGTTACAATATCTCTTTATTTAACTCTTTCAACATCAATTTGAGTGAAAAGGGAATTGTTGATCTCATTCCCTAGCTTTGTCCTAGACACCATGGTTTATTGCCCTTCCCCAGGCCCCCCCCCCCCCCCCGCTCCCCCTTTTAATGACAAGGTCATTAGTAAGCTATTATGCCTGCAGATTAGTTTGAAGTAGTGAATTTAGGGAGAAGGTACTTGTTAATTTGCCTACAAAAGTGAAATTCTGTCTGCAATCAAATCTTATTTTGATCATGTAGAGAAAGGTACAGATGTTTAACAAGATAAATTATATTTAGTTGGAACAGTCAATATTCTAAAATCAAGAGGTGATCGTATAGGAATTTGGAATATATTTCCACTTACCCAATGTGATCTAGGAAACAAAGAGAAAAAGAAAAACAAAAAAGCATCTCCATAAGATAAAAACATGTTTTCTTGTTGTCTGTAAAAATAGTACTTACTAGTCACAGTGGGCTGGAGCCTGTGCAGAGAGGTGATCCCCTTCAAGAGCATTCATGAAACATGTGTTTCTAGATGACCTTAGGCAATACAGATACTACTTTTTTTGGTAAGAATTTAATAAACAACACTAATAGTAAAAACAGGAATATTTAAGATACAACCTTAAGTCCTACTAAAAACCATCTAGTTCATTGACTAGCTTTATGTCCTCAGTTTTTAAAAGTTTTTTTAATTAATTAATGTATTTTTAAATTTACATTCAAGTTAGCATGTAGTGCAACAATGATTTCAGAAGTAGATTTCTTAATGCCCCTTACTCATGTAGCCCATCCCATCAACCACAACCCCTCCAGCAACCCTCTGTTCTGTATATTTAAAAGTCTCTTATGTTTTGTCCCCCTCCCTGTTTTCATATTATTTTTGCTTCCTTTCCCTTATGTTCATCTGTTTTGTATCTTAAATTACTCATATGAGTGAAGTCATATGATATTTGTCTTTCTCTAATTTTGGTTAGCATAATACCCTCAAGTTCCATCCACGTAATTGCAAATGACAAGATTTCATGCTTTTTGATTGCTGAGTAATACTCCCTTGTATATACACTACATATATGTGTAAACAGGTTTACACATGTGTGTATATGTGTATATACACCACATCTTCTTTATCCATTTATCCATCGATGGACATTTGGGCTCTTCCTATACTTTGGCTATTGTTGATAGTGCTGCTCTAAACATTGGGGTGCATGTGCCCCTTTGAAACAGCGTACTTGTATCCCTTGGATAAATTCCTAGTAGTGCAATTGCCGGGTCATAGGATAGTTCTAGTTTTAATTTTTTGAGGAAGCTCCATACTGTTTTCCAGAGTGGCTGCACCAGTTTGCCTTCCTATCAGCAAGGCGAAAGAGATCCTCTTTCTCCGCATCCTCATCAACATCTGTGATTGCCTGAGTTGTTAATGTTAGCCATTCTGACAGGTGTGAGGTGGTATCTCATTGTGGTTTTGATTTGTATTTCCCTGATGATGACTGATGTTGAGCATTTTTTCATGTGTCGGTTGGCCGTCTGGATGTCTCTTTTGAGAAGTGTCTATTCCTGTCTTTTGCCCATTTCTTCACTGGATTATTTGTTTTTTGGGTGTTGAGTTTGATAAGTTCTTTGTAGATTTTGGATACTAACCCTTTATTTGATATGTCATTTGCAAGTATCTTCTCCCATTCTGCTGGTTGCCTTTTAGTTTTGCTGATTGTTTCCTTCGCTGTGCAGAAGCTTTTTATCTTGATGAGGTCCCAATAGTTCATTTTTGTTTACTTAATTTATTTTTAAGTAATTTCTACACCCATCATGGTGCTCAAACTCATGGCCCTGCAATCAAGAGTCATGCTCTTCAGACTGAGCCAGCCCACTGCCCCATATTTTTTTAATAACAAGTTTATTGAGATACAATTCACATACCATACAATTCACCCATTTGAAGTGTATCTTTCAGTGGCTTTTAGTATATTCAGAGTTATGCAGTTATCACTACAATGAATTTTAGAACATTCTCCTCACCCCCAAGAGAAACTCCATACCCATTTAGCAGTCATTCTCTGTTTCTCTTGAACCCCTCCAGTTGCAGCCCTAGGCAATTATTAATTTATTTTCTCCAAACTCTATAAAGAGTTGCCCATTCTTAAAATTTTTTTTTTTCAACGTTTATTTATTTTTGGGACAGAGAGAGAGAGAGAGCATGAACGGGGGAGGGGCAGAGAGAGAGGGAGACACAGAATCGGTAACAGGCTCCAGGCTCTGAGCCATCAGCCCAGAGCCCGACGCGGGGCTCGAACTCACGGACCGTGAGATCGTGACCTGGCTGAAGTCGGACGCTTAACCGACTGCGCCACCCAGGCGCCCCTGACATTTCATTTATAAATGGGATCTATAATATGTAGCCTTCTGTTTCTGGCTTCTTTCACTTAGCATGTCGTCAAAGTTCATCTATATCATAGCATGTATCATTACTTAGTTCCTTTTGATGGCAGCTAATATTCCAATGTATGGTTATACCACATTTTGTTTATCTCTTCATCAGTTAGTGGACATTTGGGCATTTTCGCTTTTTGGTTATTATGGATAATGCTGCTGTGAACATCAGTGTATATGTTTTAATGTCTACCTATGTTTTCATTTCTCTTGAGTATATACTTAAGAGTAGAATTTTTAGGGGCGCCTGGGTGGCGCCGTCGGTTAAGCGTCCGACTTCAGCCAGGTCACGATCTCGCGGTCCGTGAGTTCGAGCCCCGCGTCAGGCTCTGGGCTGATGGCTCAGAGCCTGGAGCCTGTTTCTGATTCTGTGTCTCCCTCTCTCTCTGCCCCTCCCCCGTTTATGCTCTGTCTCTCTCTGTCCCAAAAAAAAAAAAAAAAAAAAAAAAAGAGTAGAATTTTTGGGTCATATGGTAACTCTGTTTAGTCTTGTAGGGAACAGCCAGACTGCTCCAAAGTGGGTTCACCATTTTCAGCTTCACCAGCAGTGCGTGTGGTTTCCAAGTTTGCCATTTCCTTGTCAAGACTTGTTTTTAATATCTATCTGTCTGTCTATGTATCTATCTATCTATATTTTATAGATTTTCTAGTGGGTGTGAAGTGCTTTATCATTGTGGTTGTGATTTGCATTTCCCTAATCATTAGTGATGTTGAGCATCTTTTCATGGGCTTCTTAGCCAGTCATATATGTCCTTTGAAGAAATGTCTATTCAAATCCTTTGCTTATTTTAAAATTGGGTTCTGGCTCATTCGGTTAAGTGTCCAATTTCGGCTCAGGTCATGATCTCGCGGGGTGTGAGTTCGAGCCCTGCATCGGGCTCTGGGCTGACAGCTCGGAGCCTGGAGCCTGCTTCATTCAGATCTTGTGTTTCCGTCTCTCTCTGCCCCTCCCTCAATCACACTCTGTCTCTCAAAAATGAATAAATGTTAAAAAAAAAATTAAATTGGGTTCTATGCCTTTTTATTTTTGAGTTGTAAGATTTCTTTATGTATTCTGGGTAAAAGTCCCTTGTTAGATGTATGATTTGTAAGTACTTCTTCCTATTCTCTGGCTTGTCTTTTCATTTTTTTGATGATGCCTCCTGTTTAATTTTGATTAAGTCCAGTCTATCTATGGTTTCTCCTGTTGTTTATGTTTTTGGTATCTTATATAATAAATCGATATCTAATCCAAGGTCATGAAGATTTATGTATGTTTTCTTCCTGGACTATTTTGTCTTAGTTTTTAGATTTCGGTCTTTATTTTGAGTTTATTTTTCTATTTAATGTGAGGTAGAGGTTCAACATAATTCTTTTGCATGTGGATAATCCAGTTTTCTCACCACCAGTTGTTTAAAAAGCTATTCTTTCTAGATTACATTGTCATGACACCCTTGTTTTTTTTTTTTTTAAAAAGTCAACCACAAATATGGAAGTTTATTTCTAGAATTTATATCTTACTCCATTGATCTGTGTATCTGTATGCCAGTACCATACTGTCTGGATTACTACAACTATGTAGTAAGTTTTAAATTTGGGAAGTGTGGGTCTTCCAACTTTGTTTTTGTCTTCAAGATTATTTTGGCTATTTTGGATACCTCGAATTTCCATTTGAACTTTAGGATGTCAGTGTCTGGGGAAAAAAAAAATCCATCTAGGATATTGACATAGATTCAGTCAAAATTGTAGATTAATTTAGGGAGTATTGCCATCTTAACACTATTACGTCTTCTTATCTATAAAATTAAACTGTCTTTCCATTTATTTAGGTCTTTTTAAATTTCTTTTAACAAAGGTTTATGGCTTTTAGTGTACAAGTCTTATACCACTATTATTAAATTCATTCTTGCATATTTTGTTTTTGATACTGTTGTATCAAAAAATTGTATTGTTTTCCTAGTTTGCTTTTCAGATGGCTCATTGCAAGTGTGTAGAAATGGTTGATTTTTTACATTGATTTTGTATTCTGCACCTTGCTGAACTTGTTTGTTGCTAATTGTGTTTCAGTGGATTCCTTAGGATTTTCTATATACAATTGACTATTGTATTTCTAGATACAATTTATAAACAATGTGGATTTAGAGGCACTGACCCCTACGTGGTCAAAAACTGTGTATAACTTTTGACTCCCCCAGAACTTAATTACTAATACTGTTGACCAGAAGTCTTGCTGATGATATAAACAGTCAACACATATTTTATATATGTATTACATTTATATACATAAAATAATATATAAAATATACAGTAAGGTTAGAGAAAAGAAAATATTATTAGGAAAATCAGAAGAAAGGGAAAATCCGTTTATAGTGCCATAGTATATATAAAAAAAAATCCATCTGTAAGTGGCCTGTGCAGTTCAATCCCATGTTGTTCAAGGGTCAACTGTGTAAACTCATGCCTTCTGCAGATTCCTTTCCAATCTGAGTGCTTTTCCTTCCTTCCTTCCTTCCTTCCTTCCTTCCTTCCTTCCTTTCCTTCCTTTCCTTCATTCCTTTTTTTTTTTTTTCCTAATTGCCCTGGCTAGACCTGCCAGTACATTTTTTAAATTGGAGAACATTTTTCATTATTTTGAAATTTGAAATGTTTCTTTGACAGGAAAGCAATGAATGTCTAAAATAGGACAAGGCAAATAATCCTTGAAATTCCTAAATAATCCTATTTAGTACCTTTTTGCATAGAAGTGTCAAGAGCAGACATTCTTATCTTGTTCAGTAGGGGCAAAGAATATAGTCTTTCATCATTAAATATGATGTTAGCTACATAGTTTTATAGATGTCCTTTATTAAGTTGAAAAATTCCCTTCTATCCTTCTATTTGTAGTTGGTTGGTACTTTGTTTTAATTATTAATTTATATAATTTTGTATTTACTAATGAACCCTGAGAAAAGAGAGGAGAATAAGTATATATTCATAATGTAGTTATATTAACCTCATTTATTATTCTGGTTCTCTTTATGCTTGTGGATTTGAATTACCACCTAGTGCCGTCTCTTTTATTTTTTTTAAGTTTATTTATTTTGAGAGAAAGAAAGTGTGAGTGTGAGCAGGGGAGGGGCAGAGAGAGAGAGAGAGAGAGAGAGAGAGAGAGAGAGAGAAAGAGAATCCCAAGTAGGCCCTGTGCTGTCAGAGCAGAGCCCGACACAGCGCTTGATCCCATGAACTGTGAGATCATGATCTGAGCCAATATCAAGAGTTAGACACTTAGCCAACTGAGCCACCCAGGTGCCCCTACCATCTCCTTACTTTAATATGGCTCTCCAATGCATACTAATTGGAAGCTCAACTTTGAGGCAACAGGTAGAAAGTCAGGATATTATATATGCAGTCTAGCCCCTGTCAGGGAGAAACTAGAAGGTAGGGGTTTTTGGTTGCTTACTCTGTGGTGAGCTAGAGGGAGTAGTCACTGGAAATGCTTGTGTTCCCAAGTGGAATCATTTCATAGTTTTATATGTTTTGGGGTACTCATGAAATACCAAGCCGCATCAGATCCCAGAGTTAGGTGATTTGGAAGTCAACTTGGGTGGCAACTGTAGCAGTTGGAGTGCTAGATGTGTGGACCAGCTCCTTTCAGGGAGAAGCTGGAAGCTTGTTTTTTTGTTTGTTTGTTTGAGTGAGCTGCAGGTAGACAGCAGGGGATGTGCTCACCAGATCAGTCAGGCTTCTGGGAGGATCTCAGTCAATTCCCACATGCAGGCTGATTATAAGCCAGTACCTCAGGCAGCAGCTGGTGGAGTATGTAGTCATAGCCCTTCTGGGTAAAGACAGGGATGGGTATTTAAAAAAAAATTTTTTTTTAACGTTTATTTATTTTTGGGACAGAGAGAGACAGAGCATGAACGGGCGAGGGGCAGAGAGAGAGGGAGACACAGAATCGGAAACAGGCTCCAGGCTCTGAGCCATCAGCCCAGAGCCTGACGCGGGGCTGGAACTCACGGACCGCGAGATCGTGACCTGGCTGAAGTCGGACGCTTAACCGACTGCGCCACCCAGGCGCCCCAGGGATGGGTATTTTTGCTTGCATCCTCTGTACTGAGCCCTGGGGGGGAGTAGTAGATAGTGAGGGCTTCCACACCTGTTAAAAACTGCTTTTTTTTTTGTTTAATATGGTCCTATGGGACTTGAGAATGCCAAGCCCTATTGGCTATCAAAGCTAGGCAATTTGATGGCCTGTCCCTCATGTGGCAGCCATAAGAGGTGGGATGCTAGACATGTGGACACACTTCTAGAGAGAAGCTGGAGACTTGATTTGATTGTTGGAGTGAGCCAGAAGGAGAATGGAAGTGCCCACCAGCTTTTTAGGCCTTGGGGATGATTGAAGTCAGTAACTAGATGTGTGCTGATTAGAAGTTAAATCCTCAGGGAGCAGCTTGTACATTATGTAGTCAAACCTTTTCCAGGAAAAGACTGGGAGATGGGTGTTTTTGCCTCCTCCCTCTGTATTGAGCCCTAGATGACAGCCATGCTGGGTGCACCTGCATTCGCTACGAACTGTTTCTTTGCTACAGCCTGTGGGACTCATGGACACAAGCCCTCTTGGCTTTCAGAGCTAGGTGATTTGGGGGCCAGTCCCTTGGATGGCAGCCTTAAAAATCGGAGTGCTAGATGTGTGGTCCCAACCCTTTGCTTTTCAGAGAGAAGCTGGGAATTAGATGTTCCCTCTTGATTGTATGGCACTGTACCGAGGATGAGGTTTGTAGCAAGAGTATGTCTCAGCCTTTCCTGTTAACTATGTTAGTATTTTCTTAGTTGCTTGATGTGTAGGCATCACGTAGCTAATTTCTAGATATCTTGCGGGAGGGGCGGGGTTGCTCCACGTGTAGCTGTATATTCTGTACGTGCATGTGAGGAGGGAAATTCATGCTCCTTCATTTTAAGTTCCCACAGCAGTGCACAAGAGTTCCAATTTCTTCACATTTGTGTCCATATTTGTTATTTTATTTGATTACAGTCATCCTAACAGATAGGAAGTATGGTTTTGATTTTCATTTCCCTAATGAGTGGAGATGCTGAGGATCTTTTCATGAGCTTTTTGGCCATTGTTTATCTTCTTTAGAGAAATGATTGTCCAAGTCCTGTATTCTTAATTCAGGTTAACTTGTTTTTATTGAGTTCTAGGAGCTCTTTATATATTCTCAATGTCAATACATTACTACATGTATGATTGAAAAATGTTGTCCCTCATTCCATGGGTTGTCTTTCGTGTCTTTTGCCCTTTAATGCAAAAATTTTTCATTTTGATGAAATCCAAATCATCTATTTTTTGTTGCCTATGCTTTTAATGTCCAAGACATCATTGTCAAATCCAATGTCATGATGTTTTTCCCTTATGTTTTCATATAAGAGTTTTATATATTAGCTCTTACATTTAGGTCGTTGATCCATTTTGAATTAATTTTTTATTTAGCATAAGATAAGGGTACAATTTTATTCTTTAGCATGTGGATATCCAGTTTTCCTAATACCATTTGTTGACAGAACCATCTTTTCTCAATTCAGTGGTCTTGGTATCCGTGTCAAAGTGATTTGACTTATATGTGAGGGCTTATTTCTGAGATATCTTTGCTATTTCATTGGTGTTTATGTGTCTGTGTTTATGCTTTTGATTACTGGAGCTCTGTAGTAAGTTTTAAAATCAGGAAGTATGAGAGCTCTGAGTTTGTTCTTTTTCAATATTGTTTTGACTGTTAGAGGTCTCTTGAGATCCCATATACATTATAGGGTGGAGTTTTGTATTTCTGCAAAAAACATCATTGGGATTTTAACCAATTTACCCACCAGGTACCCAGGTAGTAATGTTCTTTGTTTTGTGATTTTCATTATTTGAGTCCTCTTGAGCTGTCATTTTTGTTGAACTTTTTGAAGAATCAACTCTAGCTGTCACTGATTTTCTCTCTCTCTCTTTTTTTTTTAAATAATTCTGACTTTAACTCTGCTTTAGTAATTATTTCCCTTTTCCTGATAGCTCTGGGTTTAGTTCTTTTTTTTTTTTTTATGTTTATTTTTGAGAAAAAGAGGGCATGCATGCGGGGGAGGGGCAGAGAGAGGAGGAAAGGATCTGAAGTGGGCTCTGCACTGACAGCAGTAAGCCTGATGTGGGGCTCGAACTCACGAACCGCAGGATCATGACCTGAGCCGAAGTCGGAGCTCAACTGACCGAGCCACCCAGGTGCCCCTGAGTTTAGTTCTTCTTATTCTTGTTTCTTCAGGTATAAAGTTAGGTTGTTGATTTGCAATATTTCTTATTTTTCAATGTAAGTAATTACAGCTATAAATTTCTTTCCTGACACTGTTTTTGCTACATCACCTAAGTTTTGGTATGTTGTGTTTTCATTTACATTTGTCTCCAGACATTTTCTAATTTCCCCTGCTAGTTCTTCTTTGACCTCTTCATTATTTTTTAAATGAACTTTGCCACATTCTGTTTCAAATAAAGTGAGTTTCCTTAGGAAGAGCTTTGGAGATCTTTTTTCTTACAGACTGCCTCTCTTAGTGGGCAAACTTTCTGAGCCACTGATAGGGAATTGGCTCCATTCAAAATGCATCAGTCTCACTGGGTTTTTTTTCTACTCTAGGAAATGCTTGTGCACTTATGGTTTCCTATGCTTATTCCGTTATTACGAATATTGCTGTATCTCCCGGATGATTGCCTAGCATAAAATTAATGTTTTCATTTTTCATTGACACTCTGCTTTATGTGCAGTGTGCTGGTTGTGGGTAGTTTTCTCTGGTCTACTCTATTTGCCTCTCCCAGCATGGATCCTTTGTCCTGCAGGTGAGTTAGGAGGAAGGTGACCCGGGCCCCAGTGTTCTTGGCCCTGTGTACTCTGCCACATTCACCAGGAATTTAACCTTTGCAATTTGGAGCTGGAGAGGTGAGAAATGGTGGTGATCTTCCCCTCCTTCTGAGGTACCATAGTCCTTAACTGGATGCTGAGGGGAGAAAGAGCCTTGTGGCCTTTGCCACAGAGTGGAGCTTCCATCTCACTGAGCTAGTGGCAGGGGAGTGAGCTGTGGCTCAGAAGCCACAAACTGTTTCTTTTTTGATAATGTTTTTATTTACTTTTGAGAGAGCACGAGTGGGGCAGGGCAGAGAGAGAGGAGGTCGAGGATCTCAAGTGGGCTCTGTGCAGACAGCAGCACGCCCGAAGTGGAGCTTGAACCCATGAACTGTGAGATCATGACCTGAGCTGAAGTTAGACACTCAACTGACTGAGCCACTCAGGGGCCCCTCAAATGCCACAAACTTTGGATTTTCTTACCTCAGCTCTCCTTCAGCATAAATTTCTCATCAACCTACTAACTACCATTCTTGGCTTAACCTAGCTATTTTGAAGGAACAGATTCTCCTAGTCTTTTGAAATAGATAATCTCTTTGATAGTAAAAACATTCTTCTATATCCTCTGCTTTTGGAAAGGTAATATTATGAGGATTTATTTATTTATTTATTTATTTTGAGAAAGTGCATACGTGTGCGTGTGTGTGGCCACGCACACACACACACACACACACACACACACACACACACAAGGGGAGGGGCAGAGAGAGAGGAAGAAACAATCCCAAATAGGCTTCATGCTATCAGCACAGAGCCTGACGTGGGACTCAGTCTCAGGATTTGTGAGATCATGACCTAAACCAAAATCAAGAGTTGGTCACTTAACTGACTGAGCCACCCAGATGCCCCAGATTATTAAGAGGATTTTCTATTTTGAGACTTATATGATTTGTCTTATACTTGGTAATTATCCAATTTTTATATCAAATGTTAAGGAAGTATGTGCATTGAAAATTATCGCAATTTTGTGGCAGTATTTTCTCAGCCCTGAGCAATTTTACCAATATGAGTAGGTATAAAAGCTATATTCAGCATTTAAAAATTGAAAAGCTGATCGATGTAAAACCAGGAAGGAGAATGTTACCATAGAGGTATTCACAACAAGTACTTTATCATGCTCATTTCTATTGTAATACGGTGTCTGGCATACAATGTAAATTTCTTGAAGGCAGAATCTTTCTCTCTGACAGTTCCTGAATTACAGTAGGGATTCAGCAAATTTGTTCAGTGAACCGGTGTATCAGTAGAATAAAGAATTAAAACGACAATTAATGCTTCAGGTTGACCTGTTGGGAATAGATTATGAAGTAGGAAATGACCAAAATGTCTGTAAATATATTTCTTTTTCTTTTTTTTTAATGTTTATTTATTTTTGAGACAGAGAGAGACAGAGCATGAATGGGGGAGGGGCAGAGAGAGGGAGACACAGAATCGGAAGCAGGCTCCAGGCTCTGAGCCATCAGCCCAGAGCCTGAAACGGGGCTCGAACTCACGAACCGTGAGATCATGACCTGAGCTGAAGTCGGATGCTCAACCGACTGAGCCACCCAGGTGCCCCTGTCTGTAAATATATTGAGCAGTTTGCCATCTCAGGGGTTCAACAGTGTTCTTCAGTGAGCATGAAAAGCCATATTTATGAATCTGGTAGCCTGATGTTTGCTGTTTTTAGGGTAATTTTTGCCATCTGTTTTCTACTTGCCCTCAGGAGCTCTGTGGAAAAAAACACTTGAAGATTAAAAACTCCCAACTTCAGGATTTACTTTGCTATCTGACAGTAGGAAGTATATAGGAGATAAACCAACCTCTTGTGCTCACCCTCACACCTTGATGACTAGCTCATCTTATTTTATATGTCTCATTTAGGAGTATTGTTCATATTTAGTACTTTGTATGGATCAGAGATGCAAAACTGTCAACAGTGACCTGGCATCACAGGGAGCATAACTGGAACTCACTACTGCTCATGATTCTTCCTTTCTTTTTATTCAGTATATAGGTTTGGCCTGACTGCTATTCCCTAATCTTTCCTCTCCCAAAGCAAGCATATTTTGCTTGTAACTTTTGGCATAATGATATAATAATACTGCACATGCTAAGAGAATTTGCTTTGTAATGGAATCTGAAAATGAATCCTTGTATAAAGCAAGAAATGTTTTCTTAAAATAAATAATTATTATGTTAGGATAACTGTATTGAAATAAAGTAAACATTTTACTGACTGATTCTATACAAATAGAACTATCTTTGGTATTGGATGCTTCCAATTTCCTTCTTGACACCTTGTAATTCATTCTAAGTTGTGAGTTTTTCTCTTTCCAAGTATATTTGTTTAGTACAAATATTATCATAATAATAACAGAAGTAATAAAAATAGAACTATGATCCAGTAATCACATTACTTCTAGTAATTTACTTCCCAAATATAAAAATAGTAATTCAAAAGGATACATGTACCCCCTATGTTTATTGTAGCATTATTTACAGTAGCTAAACTATGGCAGCAACCGAAGTGTCCATCCATAGATGAATGGATAAAGAAGATGTGGTATGTATATACAATGGAATATTATTCAGCCATAAAAAGATTGAAATCTTGCCATTTGCAACAATATGGATGACGTACAGTATAATGCTAAGCAAAATAAGTCAGAGAAAGACAAATACCATCTGATTTCCCTCATGTGGAATTTAAGAAATAAAACAATCAAGGAAAAAAAAAGAGAGAGAGAGACAAACCAAGGAACAGACTCTTAACTATAGAGAACGAACTGTGGGTTACCAGAGGGGAGGTGGGTGGGGGGATGGGTGGAATAGATGATGGGTTTTGAAGACTAACTTAACACGATGAGCATTGAGTAATGTGTAGAATTGTTGAATCACTATATCGTACACCTGAAACTAACACTGTATGTTAACTTTACGGGAATTAAAGTAAAAAAAATTAATTTAAAAAATGGAAATGGGGCGCCTGGGTGGCTTAGCCTGTTAAGTATCTGACTCTTGTTCTCAGCTCAGGTCTTGATCTGAAGGTTGTGAGTTCAAGCCCAGTTCAAGTGCTGTGTGTGGAGCCTACTTAAAAAACAAAACCAAACAAAAACCAGAAATAGCATTAAAGAATAATCTTTAGTCTCACCAATCTTACGGAAATCATTTTGTGTTTATATTAAATTTGAAAGACAATGTGTTCTTGAAGAAAGGATACATTATTTGAATCAGTTTGACTCATAGCACCATGAGTTAGCAGCTGATTCTTAGGTGTGTTGTCTTCTTTGAAGCTTAAGTTTTTTCTTCTCTAAAACAGGGATGATAATGCCTTTGTGAGCGTAAAGCTATCCTCTAGGACTTCACATCAGTTATGATAGTTAGCTTCAACAGCAGCAAATAACTTGAAAAACCAGTTGTCTGGTAAGCCACTTATCAAATTTTTACATAACACAATGAAAGATTTGGGGATAGGTGGGAAAATAGAAAGATACAAGAAGAAGAAAAAAGGTGATTTAGAATGCTAATCCTTTTAATAAGCACTTGTGAACTTTTGCCGTGCAAGTGATGATTATATTAGCACAATGGCAAAATTATTCGAGTGCTAGGCTGAGAATAGGGAAAACTGGAATGTAGTCCTGGTTTAATCCTCCTGTCTGTGAAGATGAATACTGTGCTAAGATAGGAAGGACATTGGCTTTGGGGTCAGCATTACTGGGCTTCAAATTATGGTTCTATCACTGGGCAAATTATTCAGCTTCTTTAAGTTTGTCCACTTGTCTATAGTAATACATACCAAAGGATCAGTGTAAGGAAAGTGGCTATTTATTGTTTCTTTCTTTCTCTTATATTGGGTTTCATTTGCTTTTTTTTTTTTTTCCTCCTCGTTTCTTTAGATGAATGTTAAGGCCATTGATTTGAGACCTTTACTCAATACAAATATTTGAAGTTCCCTCTAAGTACTATGTTAGTTGTGTCCAACAAATTTTCGTAAACTTTGTTTTTATTTTCATTCATTTCAAATGTTTAGGGCCAATTTGGCCCACTTCTGAGGCAACAGTCTTCAGAGGACTCTATTTGGTGCTCTGTATTAGGAAGATTTTCCTCTGCAGCTGATAAGAATACAGTTCTTCCCAGCTCTGTGTGGGCTCCAGGGATTGTTCTGTTTACTCCTTTCTTTCTCAGTTTTGGTAGCTTCCTCCCACACATATGCAGATTACTACTCATCCAAGGACTTGAGTGGACATCTCTGCATGTATCTGGAGCCCTCTGTCTTTGCAGCTCCCTTATTCCCAATATGGTGCTTCACAAAACTTTAGCTGCCTTTGCCACTCCAAACCCTGAGCTCTGTTTCCTCAACTCATTGAGACCACTCAACTGTTGGGTTCCCCTGCCCTATTCTGAGGCCTAGAATCTCTAGATACTGAGTTGAGCTGTTTGTAGGGCTCATTGCATTTATTTCTTTCTTCTCAGCAGTTGCTGTCTTGTGCTGTGGTCCATTCTTTGAAAGTTGATATTTCACACCTTTTGTTTAATTTGCTAGTTATTTAAAGCAAGAGGATAAAACTAGCCCCTGTTATTCTGTCATGGCTGGGAAATGGAAGTTCATCTTAGCATCTACTAGGTAGTTAGTGAATGCTAATTATCAAATCTAAACAAATCACTCAAAAATTCTTATTGGAGTACATTATCAAGATGGGTGATTTTATAATTGCATATTGACATTGTATAAATTTTATGCCTTTTTTCCTTATTCTTTTTTTTTTTTTAATTTTTTTTTTCAACGTTTATTTATTTTTGGGATAGAGAGAGACAGAGCATGAACAGGGAGGGTCAGAGAGAGAGGGAGACACAGAATCGGAAACAGGCTCCAGGCTCCGAGCCATCAGCCCAGAGCCTGACGTGGGGCTCGAACTCCCGGACCGCGAGATCGTGACCTGGCTGAAGTCGGACACTTAACCGACTGCGCCACCCAGGCGCCCCTGCTTATTCTTAATCTCAGTGCAATTAATAAACATATATAGTAGTCTGGGACTTTTTTTGTTTTTTAAGCTTTGACAGTCCTAGAATATTAACATGAGCCAAATTTTGTTACCAATGCTTTTGAACTTTTTCAGAAATAATGTGTGAAAAATTATATAGTTGGTCTAAATAGTATTTGCTGATAGCATTTTTAAGTTATTTATGGGCTTATTTTATTTTTGTGACATCTTTTAGTCAGATATTAAGCTCTAAAATCTAACTCACTGATAAAATATATAACCAAAAAAAGCTATTGGGGAGGATTCTAACAGTATACGAGATGTAACTTTGAGATGAAAGATATCCAGGTACTGATTTGAAAAATGCTACAAATGTAATACTTAATTTGTGAGGTTTTTAAACAACCTTTTCTTATAATTCAGTTAAGGGATTAACTTTTAATTAGTATATAACCCTCAAATTTCTGTCTTATTCAGTGCTTTCCTCAATGATGTGCAGAAAGACATGGAGGTATGGCTATCAAATTTGCAAATGGCATGAAGCTTGGAATGGTTAAAATACTAACGTTTCGCCCTGGAGTCTTAAAAGAAACATGCTGAAAAAAGGAGAAAAATAGCTTAGTAGCAACATATGTCAAAAATTTGTTGACAAAACTGATTTGTTTGCCAGAAACATCAATACGTCAATTACAGTGTATCACTGTAAGTGTACTGTCTAGAACAGGCTGAAGAGTGGTAGTTCCTATTGTTACTTTCTTGTTGTTACTGTTGTTGATGTGTTTGATTTATTCAAAACAAATTTTTAAAATACATTTAGGCTTATAGAAAGGCTATATAGAAAAACTATTATAGAAAAATAGTACAGAGAGTTCTCATATACTGTTTACTCAGTTTCTTTTAATGTTAACGTTTTATATAACTGTGGTACATTTATCAAATCTAAGAAATTAATATTTTTACAATATATTAAATAAAGTACCGACTTCTTTAAGATTTCACTGGTTTTTCCACTAAGACCCTACTATATACCTTCTGCATATAGTAGTATATTCAGTGTTTGACCTCAAATTAAAGTTTAAGAACCAAGTCAAATGCCACTTTTTCTGCTACTGCCTCCCATAGTTAGAATGGCTTTCTCTGTTCTATGCAGTTATACTGTATGTTGTTTATATTCTGTTTCTTCTTATTGGATCTGTTAGTTCTTTCCAGATATTAATTACTTGGGTAGGGACTCAGTCTTATCCATCCTCTTATTTACAATGAAATGTGACCACTGTATTCAGAGTAGTGTTAAAGGAATTTAAAGTAATATGATAAGAGGAGTGGTTAAAGGATATTTTACTGTATAAGAAGAGCATAATCTCTAACCGTTTGTGACAAAGACATTAAATGTATCCTGTATGTGAAAATTATGGATAAATTTTGGAAGAATGATCTAATATAGAATTAGAGAAAAGAACAGTGGATATTTTGAACATTGTTGAAAGTTGTTGGTAGGAATAAATCCATCTCTCTCACTCACATTAGGAAAACATTAGCTAATAAAGTCTGATCGGTGTAACTCTGGTCTGTGTTTGAATGTCAAAATTATGGCAGTTTCCTTTGACATCTGCGTTGTTTCAAAAAAATTTTTTTCAGTGTTTACTTATCTTTGAGAGACAGAGAGAGACAGAGCTTGAGTAGGGAAAGGGCAGAGAGAGGGGGAGACACAGAATCTGAAGCAGGTTTCAGGCTCTGAGCTGTCAGCACAGAACCTGATGTGGGGCTTGAACCCATGAGCTGTGAGATCATGACCTGAGCCGATGTCGGACGCTCAACTAACGGAGCCACCTAGGCACCCCTGACATCTTCGCTGTTTAAAGTATTTACATCAGATTTTGGAATCAGCCTTAATTGCCTTTTATACTAACATTTTGGCTTGTTCATTTTTGTAAATGTTCATTCTTCTTTTTGTTGCCCATTTTGTTTTTCACCTAGTCGAGGTTGTTTTGTTCTGGTTTGTTTTGACTTTTTACGGGAGGAGTATAGCTTAGTGGTTGAGAACTTTCTGGGACTGCATGCCTGCTATGTAACCTTGAGCAAGTTACCTAACCTTTTTGAGACTTAGTTTCCTCATCTTTAAAATAAGGATAATAATAATAATAGTAGCTACCTCCTTGGGTCATTGCATAGATTAACTGATTTAGAATACTGAAAGGGCATAGTGCCTGACACAGTGTTGAGTGCTAAGGCTCAACAAATGTTAACTGCTTGCTGTTACTGCAATTAATTAGTTAATTTACAACTTCAGATACTAACAAAACAACTCACCCTTCTCTGACTTTCTCCTTCTTTTATTTTTTACTCTTGCAAAGAGAAGGATGTACTGCTGCCTTGCTTTCAACATTTCTGTTGACATTATAACTACATATGCTCTTCTTAATTTTACTATTTATGTAGCTTAACATCAGTGCAAGCTGAAGGGAAGGAAAGTTAAGGCTCTTTTCAGCCTGACGCAATCTTTTAAACAAAACCACTTTATCAAATTCTCTATGATTTTATTAATCAGTATAATTTATCAACAAAAGTGATGTTTTCATAATTTTTATCCTGAAATACTGTAATTCTAAATACCTCCTGAAGCATTCAAGCAAAATTACATTCGGTATAATTTTTATGTTTAGATGATTTTGAATATTCTAGTTAAAAAGTGGTAACCCAAACTACTTTGGAAAACTGCTTGGCAGGATTTACCAAAGCTTGATACGCTCTGATCCAGCTTGATAGCCTATGGTTCTACTTTTATGTACATACTTAACAGATGTGCACCTGTGTTAGTGTCCGTGGAATGTTTATAACAGCTCCTAACTGGAAATTCCCCGAATGCTCATCAGCAGTAGAATAGATGTTGGCATTGTCACACAATGTAACATTGTATAGAAATGGCAGCAAAAGATCTGCCAAGTGTCTCAACAGTGTGGTTGCTCAGCAGTAGGGATGAATCTCACAAGTACAGCATTGAGAGAAAGAAGTCTAAAAGACCACTTACTATACTGTATGGTTCTGTTTATCTCCAGTATAAAATTAGGCAAAAAATCAAGCTGTTAGAAGACTATGTGGTGACATTAGGAATGGGGTTTGAGGACTAGTGACTGGCAGGGAGGATGAAGGGAACTTTCGGAGTTCTATTTCCTGATACATGTGTGTGTTCAGTTAGTGAAAATTCATCAAACTGGAAAATTATATTTGGTGCACTTTGCTTTATGTATAGTCATAAAAGATTTCAAAAGAAATCAGCATATTTATATGTAATGAGCCTACTGCATTATACATTTGATGATACTGAGGTGCCAGTCTGCATGCACAATTTTTGTCCAGCATTGTTTAAACATCAGGCAATTACAACAAAGAGAGAATAGATGGACGTCTAGTTCCTAAGTCTTGTAGGCACTGGTAGTCTTCTTGAATATCCTACATATTGGCATAAAGTGCCACTGTCAGAAGGTAGAAATGAGGAGGATCTTTAATTACAGAGCAAGCATCGGTTTTTGGTTTTTTTTTAATGTTTATTTTTGACAGAGAGTGACAGAGCATGAGTGGGGGAGGGGCAGAGAGACTCTGAATTAGGCTCCAGGCTCTGAGCTGTCAGCACAGAGCCTCATGCAGGGCTTGAACTCACAGACCGCGAGATCATGACCTGAGCCAAACTTGGAGGCTTAACTGACTGAGCCACCCAGGCGCCCCCTCCCCTTTTATTTTAACGTTTATTTATATTTGAGACAGAGAGAGAAAGAGTGAGCACAAGCAGGGGAGGGGCGGAGAGAAGACACAGAATCCGAAGAAGGCTCCAGGCTATGAGCTGTCAGCACAGAGCCTGATGCAGGGCTTGAACCCATGAACTGTGAGATCATGACCTGAGCTGAACTTGGATGCTTAACGGTCTGAACCACCTAGGTACCCCGCAAGCATCTTTTTAATAAGAAAAGATTGGCCCAGGGAGGTGACACTAGGCATGTGGACCTGGCTTAAAGCAACACCTTGTTTGATATTCTTATTCAAGAGCCTAGAGAGTTGTGCCAAATCAGTTGACAAAGCCCATTATACTACCTTGTATACTTTGTGGATGAAACAAACTAAGTTTGCGTTTAGTTTTAAGTGACTCATATCTCAGGGAAGAATAGGAATTAATAGCAAGTTATTCTTTTAGCATAGTCCACAGGAAAGATAATGTTTAATAATTTAAGGAAAAAACCTATTTTTTAAGGCTTTACTCAATTTTCTGTTAATGCAACTAGATTGTTTTTTGGGCTTTTGGCTTATGTGTATTTGATTTTTATAAATTTTCTTATGTTTAAAAATAATACATTTGCCATAACAGATATAACAATATAGAAGTTATAAAAAACAAAAACCCTTTTCTAGTTTCACTTGTAGATCTTTTTTTGTGTGTGTATCTGTACATACCATAAATTCATGGATTCTAAGATGCATTTATTTTATTAACCCCTTGTTTTAACATCTCTGAAATTGGAATGTGTCTTTCAATTGCTGTCCACTAGGTGGCAATCATGATGGAATTGACATCACCAGACACCGGAAATTTGGCCTTAACTGTTCATACTGTCTTCACTTTAATTGAGTTATATGCCTTGCTCGTACTACATGGGTTGAGTTTAATTGCAGTTCTAAGTGTCTTGAAAAGAATTGCATTATGTGATTTTTCATTAAAGCAAGAAGTTACTGTTTGTGCAGACAGGCACAGAAAAGCAGCAGGGTGTAAATTTAACATGATTGAAGCAAATACTCATTGCTAGAAGGATAACCGCAGTTCTATTTCCCGGCAAAGTAAAAACCAAGTGCTCTATGGAATCCAGAAGGCAAACTATTTTATGAATAAATGAAGGTATGCTGCATTTTATTCCTGAAACATTTGCAAAAACATTCCCCTTTACAAGCCAGTCCACGCAACTTTCAGCCAGAGAAATTGCCATGTCCTGTGGAATAGGTGGTTGGTGTGAGCCCTTCACATACCATTTGGACTGTTGTTAAAGAAACTGTGTCATGGCTTTAACTGCTTACTTTTTTATAAATTTATTGAATTCTGTTATCTGTTTATGTGTTTATCCAGTTATTACATCCGTTGAGATAGCCATTTGATTTTTATGTTCTAATCTGTTAATGTAACATTTCATGTTATTTTCTGATGTCAAACCAACCTGTATTTCTGGGAAAGCAACTTGCTATTTTCTTTTTAAATTAATAGTTATCTTGTGGATACCTTCTCAATTTAGTGTGCATAGATTTACCTCATTCTTTTTAATGGCTGCATTATTTTTCTATTGTATATATGTTTTTAAATGGCTACCTTATTGACGTGCATGATTTCCAGCTTTTACTATTAAACACGGCATAGCATGGAGCATCTTTCTACATACACCTTTATATACTCAGGCTAGTATTTCTATAGAACAAAATTCCCAGAAATGCTGTGCATTTTCATTGCTTGATAACATGAAAGAAGTGTAAAAGTTAATTTTAAAAAAGTATTTACTTGGTTTAGAAATGTCAGTCATCATTGGAAAATACACCAACATGATAACAGTGGTTGTCTTTGGGGTGATGGGCTTATGTGTGATCAAAAAGAGAACTTTAATAGTAGAAATGGAACTTACTTTAAAAAACTAAATGCTTATGAAATCAAATACTACTTTAGAAGTCCTTGGATTGTGAATATTTGGAGGGTAGGAATTGTCACAGCTCCCAGATAACTCATCTAGCATAATGCAAGATACATGAAACATATTTAAAAGATATTTGTACCAGTTAAGTTGTATTGAATTCTTGAGTTTAACAAAGAAAAAACTTCTTGCCAATTCTTTTACAGGGTTTTTTGATTAATTCAAAACCAGAGAATGCCTGTGAACCCATAGTGCCTCCACCATTAAAAGATAATTCATCTGGCACTTTCATCGTGTTAATTAGAAGACTTGATTGTAATTTTGATGTAAAGGTAATGTTTGCTTTTTTCATTTTTTTGTTACTGTTTTTTTAGTTTATCTACCTTGAATTCTCCCTTGTTTCAGAAAGGCTTTAAGAGAGTTGACACAAGTCATCCAGCTTAAAAAAAGTGAGGGCAAAAGCAAAACGAAGGTGAAGTTGGTGAAGGCAAGCAAGAGAGGAGCAGGTTAAGTCTCATTCATCTACTACAGAATTGACCTTTAAGCTTTTAACAGCCAGGACAGAGAGGGAGACAGCGTCGGTTTCACGATTCACAGTTTTAATAAGGTTGTAAACAAAATTGACTAGGATAAAAGTGATTGTTATTGGTTCTAAGAGTTTGCAGGTAGAAGTTGGGAATCTTGAACTGTGGTTTAATAGTGGAATCTTGCTTGATCTAATCTAGGAATGGAAACGTTAACCTTCAGTTTTATGCCTTTACTCTTCCATTATCAATATTACATGTATATTTACATTTATGTTGACATCGGGATTTCTCTTCTGTAACAAGCTGATTCCGTCACCTGTACGCAGTTTGTCTCCCTGGAGCGGGTTAAGTCAGATAAGTAAAACAAAGTTTGCCATAGGACATCCCTCACTATCGTCAGTGCTGCTCTAAAGGTGTGGTTTTTTAATGCTTTTAATACTGTCTTTACAAATCTGGTTTGGGATGGCCTTGGCAAAAGAGCCACATTGAGGCCTGTATAAAATAAGCTTTGATGTTACTTTTACTGATCTACCTCAGACCTGAGTGTCATGTAGTTTCTTGCGTGTATCTTAGAGAATAGACATGGGATATTACTTCATGTATTTGACATAGATTGATCTTAGATGATTTATTCAGCGGGAACAGACTCCTGATGTGCCTGAATTTTGTCTCTGCTTCTTGCATTTCATGAAAGAAATGACACCTCTATAAATAAACTTATTAAAGGAATAACACAATAACTCCAGAAGGGTTTGGAAATGTAGAGCACATTGGAAATGATTGGTGTTGTTACTATTGTATATCGGTTCCAAACCGAAACTCTTAATTGCCTTTAGATGGGAAATAAATTAGAGTTGAAGTCAAATGATTTCTTGCTCTTCAGAGTTATATCTTTTTTTAATAATAGTTTGAATTTAAGCCATTTTAAGATTTGACCCAGAACTAAATCGTAATAATTGCAGACTGTTCCAACAAAAAGGAAATATTATTATAATATTTCATTAATTTCTTGCCAGTAAATTAAAAGTAAACCAACATTTGCTGATTCTAAGGTTTATTGCATTATTATGCTATGTAATTTTTGGTTCAGTCCAGTCTTTATTAACTAGAAACTATAATACTTTTTTTTTTTAAGAACATTTTTAGTTCGTGATGGGAAGTGGTTCACTGCAAAATTTAGGAGAATACTGTCATTGGATGTTTATTTTTGATGGTAGAAACACAACTCAGGGATGCATATGTGGTAGAGTTATTAGTCCTCTTGCCCCTTTAGCAGATCCTCATCATGAGTCTGAATGCTGCTAATGGAGTTTTAGGATTAGCTGGATTTCAGCTCCTCTCTGCCTGCTTCCTGCCTTGAATTTTATTCTGCAACCATACCACCTCCTTGAAGTCTCTTGACTTGTCATACAATGCTAACTACACCTTTGTGCCTATTTATACATACTATTTTCTCTGTTCAAGATCTCTGGCCAAGATGATGTTTAAGTGCTAGCTGAGGATGTTATCTTTTCTGGAAGGCTTACTTTTCTTTGTGCCCTCTCTGGTAGAATGAATCATTCCAGCCCAATGTGCCACTCTTCCACTTTGTAAATAGCTCCCTTACTCTTTATTCACATTATTATTTTTTATTATATATATTTCATTTATATGAGCTTACCATGTTTAGAGTTCATGTATAGTTACCTAGTTTGTATCGGAGTGCATAGTAGATGAGCAATAAAGTTTTGTTAAACTGTGTAGTGTAGTGGTAAGGCTTCTGCTTAGGTGTATAATGCATTTTTTAAAAACACGTACATGTAAAAATGTTTAAATTGATTCTCATCTTAGAAAAATGTTAAAAATTTTTGCATTATACCTCACCATGTAGACATAGTTTTAATGAATAAGGTCCTAGTTTATTGTACAAGTTGTTTTTTTTTTAACTCTGTTATCTTTTCTTCACAAGTAAACAACAGAGTATTTATTATAGCCATTTAAAGCTAATGACTCCTTATTCATGTTGTTCCTAATGGTTTCTGTCTTGTCTTAGTTATGAAAAATATGAGGCCTCGGGGGTGCCTGGGTGACTCAGTCAGTTAAGTGTGTCTGACTTTGGCTCAGGTTATGATCTCAAGATTCGTGAATCCGAGCCCCACATTGGGCTCTGTGCTCACAGTGTGGAACCAGCTTGGGATTCTCTCTCTCCCTCTCTTTTTCTGTCTCTCTCTCCCTCCCCAAATAAATAAATAAATAAACTTAACAACAACAACAAAAAATATGAGACCTCAGTTTACAGGATAGACACATTGATTTTAATTAAAGTCTGGAAACAGACTGCATACATTTGAATACACCCCCCACCTTTTTTTTCTCATTTGAAATAACTTTATTCTGATTTTAAACAAAAAGGAATGGGAATGACAGTGACAAATGAGATTTCACCACTGGATACTGTGATGTGACTACAGCAGTCTTTTATTTGAAATTCAGGAAACAACTGCATTCCAAGACAGGTAAATATGCAGGTTCAAAATATGAAGGTGTTTTTTAAACTGCCACATTCATTCCATTCATTTCCTTCAGCATCCCAGAGATGAAGCATATGTTCTGCTCAGCTGTACAATAAAGTGGCAACACCCTGCACCACTGACGTCACAAGGCAGGTGCCTATGAAACCAGACTTCCGATGCTGGGGTCTAGCTGCACTTTCTCATACGTCATCATCCTCACCTGGGAGAGAAGTTTGACAAACTCCAAGTTAGGGTCTCTGATTAGTTTTCTAGAAACCCAGAGGAAGGGCTTTTCAAAGTTGTAGTTACCTTTTGGCAGAAATGTCACAGTGCTGAAGGTTCTTCTTTCAGTGGAAGACAATAGATTTTGCCTTAACTTTCCTGTCCATAATGTCCACTTTGTTGCCACATAATCCAATGGGGATGTTTTCACATACTTGTACCAGACCTCTATGCCAGTTAGGCACATTCTTGTAAATAACTCTTGATGTTACATCAGACATTGTGATGGCACACCGAGGTTGGATGTAATAGCCATCTCTCAGCCTACCAAATTTCTCCTGACTAGCCATATCCCATACCTTGAACTTAATAGGTCCTCTGTTGGTATGGAACGTGAAGGGATGGACCTCAACACCCAAGGTGGCTATGTACTGCTCACATTCGCCCATCAGATGATGTTTCACGAGCATCATTTTTCCTTTGCCACCATCACCAGCCAATTCAAGTTTGGACTGGACTTGGAATTCTTCTTGGGCAGCCGTTGTGCTATTACTTCCAGAAGCGTCTCCAGCCCATCTGACCTGGATGCTATTTTTTATTGCTCATTAGTGGTGTGATCTTGGGCAACTGTTTTACTTCTGTGTGCCTCAATTCCTTTATCTGTAAAATAGGAATTATAATGTTCCCTACATCATAAGATTGTTATGAAGATCAAATGAAATAATCAATGTGAAATGCTTATCAGTTAGTGCCTTGCACAGAGTAAATAAGCAACAAGAATTAGCCATTGATGTTTTACACTTTTTACCATTGGTGTAAAACAGAATAAGGATAAAGATGTCAAAGATGCTAACTGTATTAGGCCTCGAAGTTTTTCACAGCTTGCTGTTTGCAGGCTGGAGAACTAGGACAACCAGTGGTAGAATTCAGTGTGAGTCCCAAGGCCTCAGAACCAAGGGAGCCAATGGTGTAAAGTCCTGGAATCAAAAGGTCCAAGAACCAAGAGCTCTGATGTCTGAGGGCTGGCGAAGGTGGATATCAGGAAGAGAGAGAGGATTTGCCTTCCCTTTACCTTTTCATCTGTTTGGGCACTCAACAAATTGGATAATGCCCACACATGTTGATAAGAGTGGTGGATCTTTTTTTACTTAGTCTACTGAATCAAACGCTAATCTCTTTCAGAAACCCCTGCACAGACATACTCCAAAATACTGTTTTACCAGCTCTCTGGCAAGTCTTAGCCCCATCTAGTTGACACATAAAACTAAACATCACACTGACCTTTCAGAAACTAAATTATTAGCTGATAAGTTACACTGTGATGCAGTAACTCAGTGACAGTTGATTGTGAAACTTCTCGTATGGTTTATAAAGGACAGTTTAGTCATGCCAGCATGTAATGTATAAAATATAAGTTTCATAAGAAATATGCATCACCTGTCAAGGTAGTGTTAAATAGATAAGGATAAAGCCATCACACTTACTGGAAAAATAACTGGAATGTCATCCCAAAGAGCATTTCCTTTCTAAGGGTGGTCATTGGTTGATAGGCTATTAGCTCTATTAGCTATAATCTTCTGATCAAAAATCTTTGCCTGTATTTTCTAGGCTTCCCAATTGATGGTTATATATCATTTTTTATTAGGTATGTTATAGAGCCTAATCACTTAGAATGTATGTTCTAGTACTTTTCTGAACTGAAAATAAATAGCTCTTTGTATAAAATAGGGGTTCGTTCATATATATCCACAATTTTGTATGAATACATTGACTTAAGAAAATAGAAAAATAACTCACCTCCTTATTCCTGATGTAGCATTCTGGAACCAAGTACTGGAAGTGCTTAATTCAGCCCCATACAGAATGCTGGAATTGATAGTAGCTGCAAGGTTATATTTTTTGTCACGCCACTTATCAGAAATGATACCCAGATTATCACAGACAAATGAGAATGAGCTATATCTTACAAAGCTTTCCTCGGAGGAACCCTTTCTATTGTAGATAGCAGAAGTGAAAGAAGAAGTAAAATTTCATCAAGATCTTTTAGTAATTGTGGTGGTGGTAATCTTGGTACTGTGGGTATGCTAGGGTTTACTTTTTGGAATTCTTTAGATTTTTTTTTGAAGATGAGTATTGTACTATAAGAAACCTAGATTTACTTCTTCCTTAGAAGTCAATGATAAAGTGAATTAAAAATTAAAAAAAAATTACAATTAAAAAAACAAAACTACAATTAAAAAAAAAAAAGATTTTTTTTCTATACAAACTATCCCAAGTACTTTGTGACTCAGAGATAGCCAATAAGAATGCAGAAATGCAGTTAACAATTTTTGGAAGGTAGCAAATTACATTGTTTGTCACATTCTAAATTAAAGAGAGCACTGTTTTAATTTTTTGTCTTCTGTTGAGAGAAGCACATCCGAGCCTTTAAATTTGTCTTGCTCTAAAGAAATGCAGCAAAACCTGTACTCAGAATTAGTATTTGGATATGTGAAATATCCAGAGTGCTAGTAACAACGGTTGATTACCCGCCAGCTGCTTATTCTGAAAACAATCACTTTTACTCACACTGACAAAAACTGTATGCTCTGAAAGATACAGCTCTTTAGAGGAAAAGCAAAACAATGTTTTTTTGTTTATCTTTGTACAATGCTGTTCTTTACTGTGACAAAATGTAATTGTTTGGAAATGCTAGTTTTTTGGTGAGTATTTGAAGTTAAAAAACATTGATGGCTCTGGTAAATAAATTAAGGCGTTATTAAATCGTTTAATTAGAAAAATGACTTTGTAACGTCCCGAGGCAGAGAGTTCTCAGAAGACTTGAATTGGCATCCCAGTGGAAAATATGACTTAAAAAAAAAAAAAAAAGAAAATATGACTTTTTTTTAATTTGTAAAAATATCTGGTTATTTCAAGAACATTAAAATAATCACATAAAACAGAAATTTTCAGAATGACACAAATTTCTGTGTTTATAGCCAAATAAAGATTAGTTATCAGAAGTCTGTTCATTGTCCTGGAGGTCCTAGATATTTTCATCATGTGGTTTTAATACTAAGTCAGCAGTTTCTTCAAATAGTTATTTAATTTTTTTATTATATGAAATTTATTGTCAAATTAGTTTCCATACAACACCCAGTGCTCATCCCAAAAGATGCTCCCTTCAATGCCCATCACCTACCCTCTCCTCCCTCCCACCCCCCATCAACCCTCAGTTTGTTCTTAGTTTTTAAGAGTCTCTTATACTTTGGCTCTCTCCCACTCTAACCTCTTTTTTTTTTTTTTTCCTTCCCCTCCCCCATGGGTTTCTGTTAAGTTTCTCAGGATCCACATAAGAGTGAAAACATATGGTATCTGTCTTTCTCTGTATGGCTTATTTCACTTAGCATCACACTCTCCAGTTCCATCCACGTTGCTACAAAGGGCCATATTTCATTCTTTCTCATTGCCACGTAGTACTCCATTGTGTATATAAACCACAATTTCTTTATCCATTCATCAGTTGATGGACATTTAGGCTCTTTCCATAATTTGGCTATTGTTGAGAGTGCTGCTATAAACATTGGGGTACAAGTGCCCCTATGCATCAGTACTCCTGTATCCCTTGGGTCAATTCCTAGCAGTGCTGTTGCTGGGTCATAGGGTAGGTCTATCAAATAATTATTTTAATTGAACTCTAGACAAGTTTGGTAAACAGATACGGTGCAATGCATGTACTTCTGATTTTTATTACCATTTTATGCTCTAATGATTATTTTTTTTTCCAATATATAAAATTTATTGTCAAATTGGTTTCCATACAACACCCAGTGCTCATCCCAAAAGGTGCCCTCCTCAATACCCATCACCCACCCTCCCCTCCCTCCCACCCCCCATCAACCCTCAGTTTGTTCTCAGTTTTTAACAGTCTCTTATGCTTTGGCTCTCTCCCACTCTAACCTCTTTTTTTTTTTTTTCCCTTCACCTCCCCCATGGGTTTCTGTTAAGTTTCTCAAGATCCACATAAGAGTGAAACCATATGGTATCTGTCTTTCTCTGTATGGCTTATTTCACTTAGCATCACACTCTCCAGTTCCATCCACGTTGCTACAAAAGGCCATATTTCATTCTTTCTCATTGCCATGTAGTATTCCATTGTGTATATAAACCACAATTTCTTTATCCATTCATCAGTTGATGGACATTTAGGCTCTTTCCACAGTTTGGCTGTTGTTGAGAGTGCTGCTATAAACATTGGGGTACAAGTGCCCCTATGCATAAGCACTCCTGTATCCCTTGGATAAATTCCTAGCAGTGCTATTGCTGGGTCATAGGGTAGGTCTATTTTTAATTTTCTGAGGAACCTCCACACTGCTTTCCAGAGCGGCTGCACCAATTTGCATTCCCACCAACAGTGCAAGAGGGTTCCCGTTTCTCCACATCCTCTCCAGCATCTATCGTCTCCTGATTTGTTCATTTTGGCCACTCTGACTGGCATGAGGTGATATCTGAGTGTGGTTTTGATTTGTATTTCCCTGATAAAGAGCGACCTTGAACATCTTTTCATGTTCCTGTTGGCCATCCAGATGTCTTCTTTAGAGAAGTGTCTATTCATGTTTTCTGCCCATTTCTTCACTGGGTTATTTGTTTTTCGGGTGTGAGTTTGGTGAGCTCTTTATAGATTTTGGATACTAGCCCTTTGTCCGATATGTCCTTTGCGAATATCTTTTCCCATTCCGTTGGTTGCCTTTTAGTTTTGTTGGTTGTTTCCTTTGCTGTGCAGAAGCTTTTTATCTTCATAAGGTCCCAGTAATTCATTTTTGCTTTTAATTCCCTTGCCTTTGGGGATGTGTCGAGTAAGAGATTGCTACGGCTGAGGTCAGAGAGGTCTTTTCCTGCTTTCTCCTCTAGGGTTTTGATGGTTTCCTGTCTCACATTCAGGTATTTTATCCATTTTGAATTTATTTTTGTGAATGGTGTGAGAAAGTGGTCTAGTTTCAACCTTCTGCATGTTGCTGTCCAGTTCTCCCAGCACCATTTGTTAAAGAGACTGTCTTTTTTCCATTGGATGTTCTTTCCTGCTTTGTCAAAGATGAGTTGGCCATACATTTGTGGGTCTAGTTCTGGGGTTTCTATTCTATTCCATTGGTCTATGTGTCTGTTTTTGTGCCAACTAATGATTATTTTTGAACAATGCAGCTACAAAGCCATATAGGCCAGTTTTCATGAAACTGAAAGAACTTAGTTACTCCCTCTATGTTTTGTTTTTTTGTTTTTTTTCCTGACATGGATCAAGTTGCGTTAGGGTTGTAGATGATAAGGATACGTTGGTACTCATCTTCTGTTGGAATGTGACTTGTATAAAACTTAGGTGTCATGCAAACCCCCTTGACCTGACTCCTGCCTTTCTCTCAAGTCACATCTGTACTTTGCCTGCCCTATTACCTTACTCTTCAATAGTTCACAAGTCCGTATATGTGTTGAGCAGTCTCTCCCTTTCTGTCTGGTTTTTACCGTGTCCTTTATCTGGATTACCTTCTCTCTCTTTGTCTGTCTGGACAGCCTGACTTTATTTTAGCTCTAAGATATGAAGTAACCTGAAACCTTTCCCAATTTTCTCTAAGGTTGAATAGATCACTTCTTCTTCAATATATTACTTAATCCCATTTAATCACTGTTTCTTTTATAGATTTAATCTTTGTGAGGGAAAAGATAATGTTTTAGGTTCTGTAGTTTTAGTGTCTACTACATTGTATGGCACTTGGTGGATGCTCAGTAGTATTTGCTGAATGAACTAATTTAGAACACTTTAAGGGCTTATATTTTAAATGGATTAAAGAATAAACAGTATTATTGGAACCTTCTATTGGCTCCATGTTCACTTCACTTAATGTTCTTGGAAATATTTCTAAATCTAGATACTCATTTATCCCATAAACATTTTTCTCGAGATCCCCATGTGTTCTGAAAAATTAAAAAAAAAATTACCACTAACATTTTTAGGTTATTTGGATGATCTTGTAATAAACAGACATACCATTTTTTGGATGAAATTTTGTTATAAAATAATCCCCTAGTCTTCCTTTCTAGGTTTACCTTTCATTACCTTTTTCAGGACTCCAGGCTGATATATTACATGGGATTCCCACAATTTCACTTAAAAGAAAAAAAAAATTTTAACGTTTATTCATTTCTGAGAGACAGAGACAGAGCACAAGTGGGGGAGGGGCAGTGAGAGAGGGAGACAGAATCAGAAGCAGGCTCCAGGCTCCGAGCTGTCAGCACAGAGCCTGATGAGGGGCTCCAACTCACAAACCAGCAGATCATGTCCTGAGCCAAAGTCCGATGCTTAACCGGCTGAGCTACCCAGGCACCCCCACAATTTCACTTTTATTTCTGTAGTACCAAGCGAGTAGATATGACCTTGAGTAGAAATTAAAATTATCTCCAAGTTGCTTCATATTATTATTTAATTTTTTCCTACTCTTTTCTATTTTCCTACAAAGTAACTTATAGCTTTTGTTATTAATGTACTTCAGAATCATGTTTAACAGACTCTACAAAAGGAATGTTTTTAAGGATATTTGGGGTATGGAAACATTTTTACCTATATATGGTTCAAACAGCTTTGTGTGTTCATTAAATTATTCGTTTCCTCTACCCTTTAATTGATAAAAATATCTGCATTTTAATAGTTTCCTTTATATACATTTATATTTCCTTTATAACATTTACACAATATTAAAACAATAAAATATTCTTCTTTTACCAGGGAAGTAATATTCAGTGAAAGAAAACTGAAAAATAGCAAATTACATTTACTTTACCCTAACCTAATGAAACATGTAATGCCCATTACTTTATTTACAAATCTCTTCCCCACACATTCTTTTGCTTCCAAGTCAAGATAATCAGATTATTCAGATACACAAGTCTGTCTAGATAGGGAGGAAAGCTGGGATCTAGAGGAAGAGAGCAAGATGGATTATATCCATGAACTCCTCTTAATGAGAGTGAAACGTCATCAGAGCCCTAGCACCGCCTTCTGTGGAGTAGCTTTTCCCAACATGACGGTGTAGTGATCCTAAAATAACGTGTGGGAAAAAATGGGGTTGGAATGGGACTTGCTCTTGGCGGGATTGCTTGCTACGGTTCTGGATCTTATTTCAACTATTGATCGTTCCCTGCTGTAACATCTCTAGGCATTTTTATTCTATAGGTAGAATTAAGTTTTTACATTCTCATCTGGAGCCACTTGTGCTGCTCCATTCTCATCTGCATTGCTTTGATCATTTGAGAAGGAGATTCTGCTTCTTAATTTCTTCTTACTTCTTTAGATGAAAAAGGAAGGTCATGGTCGAGGTTCTAGAACTATCTCTATTCTCTATGTCTCCCATTAATTTCTTTACTTCATCTCTTTCCCTTTTAGAGAAAAGAATTTTTTCTCCTGTGTTAGACATCTAAGTTGAGAGAAAGAGTAGTTTGTACCAGGCTGATGGTTGAGTTATTGTTGCTTTGTGTTGGCAATTCTAAAAGAAAAGAAAACGAGTTTTCCAGAGAATTTTTTCAGTTGGCACTTGCAAGCAGAGTTAGACTACGTTTTCTGCATTTTCTACATTTTCCTTAGAGGACTCATGGAGGTTGGATCATAAAGTGAAGCTCGAATTGTTTCAGATTACGCTAGAGTTGCCAACACCCTGGGTCTAGCCAGCATGGTCAGAAGAGGCCAGGTTCCAGAACCACTGAGGATGTGTGTTAGAAATTGTTTTCTTTTTTTGTTTTGACTTTTTACCTTTTTGTGTTCTGAAAGTAGCATACACAGAAAAAGAATTCATAACGTATGTATGCATACATAGTGTGCTATGATAATGAATATCTGAGTACTCCCTACTCAAGTTTGAGAGAGAAATGTTACTTACTGATGTTAATTAATGTTAATTAATCAAACTTCATTAAAGGCTCCATGGTAAATTTTTTGTTTTTTAGGTTTTATTTCATCTCCTGATCATATTAACTCATATTGATATCTGATCTTCATGAGGGAGCTTCCTGTTTGGAATATTTTTTATAGTAATTTCAAATGTTTTAATAAAGTGATGTTAAGTGTACCACAAAGTGATTGCTCGTTAAAGCTGCTCATTTTCTGTTTTGTATTTGAAAAAGCTTGTGATGAAAACAGTTCTTTGCTAAGGCCAGACCAAACCCCCAAAGTACTGTGCGTTTCTTTTTTCTTTACTGTAGATTCTTTTTTTTTTCTTCTATATATTATTATTTCTCCCTAGCTTGATTCTAGCCTAAAGAAGCCCTGGATACTTTCTCACTTCAGCTTCTTGGGAGGAGACCCTGTGTTTTATGCAGTTCTGTGTACTGAGCTTTTTGTTACAATACCTGGAACACCAAAATGAGCAAGCAGTAAAGGAGGGCATATACTCAGAGGTCTGCCACTGGGTGGCGCTAAGCACCAAAATGCTCACTGTAAAACTGTTCCCTCAGTTACATTTCAATTGTAGTACAAGTCTGTCACTACTTGGGAATTCCTAGTTGGCTGATAGCAAGTTCAGAGAGTTGTTTTTTTTTATAAAACAAAAAGTTCTTTTAACAAGCTTTATTTACAGTGGTGGGTGGGTTGAATGGGAGCTTCTCGTTAGGATGAGAAATAATTAAGATTTGATTAGAATATGAATCCCAGCAGTATCCAAAAAATATGAATTATGATCAGATTTTTCATTTTAACATGCATTTTAATATGCATATGTAACTAGAGAATAGTTATCCATAAACTTATGGGATACCTCTATTAAATTGCACTTCTGAAAATTTATTAGGCAACTTTTAAATGATGTAGTTAATTTTAACTGGTAAAGTTTGTTACAAAGTAAACATCTTTAATTTTTAATTTTATTTTTATTATATTTTTAAAATATTCACTTATTTTGAGAGAGAGCACATGCCCATGAGTGGGGTAGAGGCAGAGAGAGAGACTCCCAAGCAGGCTCCACACTGCCACTGCAGAGCCCCATGTGGGGTTCAAACCCATGGACCTCGAGATCACAACTTGAGCTGAAATCAAGAGTTGGACGCTCAACTAACTAAGCCACCCAGGCACCCCTAAAAGTTTTTTTTTTAATTTTATTTATTTATTTTGAGAGAGAGTGAGAGAGAGCAGGGGAGGGGCAGAGAGAGAGGGAAGGAGAGAGGATCCCAAGTAGGCTTCCACTGACAGTGCAGAGCCCAGTGCAGGGCTCGATCTCACCGATTGTGAGATCATGACCTGAGCCCAAATCAAGAGTTGGATGCTTAACTGACTGAGCCACCCAGGCACCTCCCTAGAAGTTTTTTTTTTTGAAAAAGCATCTTTAAATTAGTAGCAACATTAGAAATAGCTGCACATAATGGTTTATTTTGGGTTTTCTTAATGTCTCTAAGAAAAAAAGGATTCTTTTTAGTTTTAATTTATTGTACTAATCATTTCCCAGATACAATATTAAAACTTCATTGGAAGCAGTACAATTTAGAGACCTATGAGCTAATGACTTTCATTTGGTGATGGTGTGTTGCAGAATAATATTGTAATGAAAAGCACAAATTTCTTTTCTGTTGCAGATATTGTACAGAACATGAAGAACTCATTATAATAAGTAGGTTTCAAACTTTTTTTTGAGAGAGGGAGTACATGCATATGAAGGGAGTTGGGGAGGGGCAGAGGGAGAGGGTGAGAGAATCTTAAGCATGTATCACACTCAGCACAGAGCCCCTACGCAGGTGGGGCCTGGATCTCAGGACCATGAGATCATGACCTGAGCTGAAATCAAGAGTCTATCATTTAACCCACTGGGCCACCCAGGCACCCCAGTTTCAAATTTTGACTATAAGAAATTACAGCCAAATCCACAATAAGAAATTTATTTTTGCTTATGCCCTGATACATAAACAACACATATCCTATAGTAAAGTTTGATGAAATAGTATTCACCTATACTGCCTATAATACTCAGGTATATGAAATTTCTTTTTATTAAAAAAAAATTCACCTAAGTCTGCTAAATTATTTTACTACCCACAATTTTTACTCCCCTCAATATTGAAAAATTGCTTTTGCATGTACCAAAACAAAGATTGACTTTAAAATGCTGCCAGTGGGGCTAAAATTAACAACTCAGGAAACAACAGATGTTGGCAAGGATGTGGACAAAGGGGAACCCTCTTGCACTGTTGGTGGGAATGCAAACTGGTACAGCCACTCTGGAAAACAGTGTGGAGGTTCCTCAAAATTAAAAATAGAATTACCCTAGGGGTGCCTGGGTGGCTGTCGGTTAAGTGTCCAGTTTCAGCTCAGGTCATGATCTCACGGTTCACGGGTTGAAGCCCCACATCAGGCTCTGTGCTGACAGCTCAGAGTCTGGAGCCTGCTTCAGATTCTGTGTTTCCCTCTCTTTCTGTCCCTTCCCCGCTCACACTGCCTGCCTCTCTCTCTCTCTCTCTCTCTGTCTCTCTCTCTCTCCCCCCTTCTCCCTCTCTCTCGCTCTCTCTCTCAAAAATAAACATTTAAGAAAAAAAATAGAATTACCCTACGACCCAACAATAGCACTATTAGGAATTTATCCAGAGGATACAGGAGTGCTGATTCATAGGGGCACAGGTACCCCAATGTTTATAGCAGTGCTAGTAACAGCCAAATTATGGAAAGAGACCAACTGTCCGTCGATTGATGAATGGATAAAGATGTGGTGTGTACCCCCCCCACACACGCTGGAATACTATTAAGCAATGAAAAAAGAATGAAATCCTACCATTTGCAGCAACATGGATAGAACTGGAGGGTATTACGCTAAGTGAAATAAGTCAGTCAGAGAAAGACTGATACATGTTTTCACTCACATATGGAATTTGAGTAACTTAACAGAAGACCGTGGGGTAAGGGAAGGAGAAAAATATAGTTACAGAGAGGGAGGCAAAAACATAAGAGACTCTTAAATACAGAAAACAACCTGAAGGTTGATGGGGAGTAGAAGGCAAGGGAAAATGGGAGATGGGCATTGAGGAGGGCGCTTATTGGGATGAGCACTGGGTGTTGTATGTAAGTGATAAATTACGGGAATCTACTCCTGAATCAAAGAGCCCACTGTATACACTGTAGTTAGCTAACTTGACAATAAATTATATTAAAGAGGCACCGGCGTGGCTCAGTCAGTTAAGTGTCTGACTTCAGCTCAGGTCATGACCTCACAGTTCAAGGGGCTCAAGCCCCGCGTCGGGCTCTGTGCTATCAGCAGAGCCTGGAGCCTGCTTCAGTTTCTGTGTCTCCCTCTCTCTCTGCCCCTCCCCTGCTTGTGCTCTGTCTCTCTCTGTCTCTCAAAAATAGGTAAATGTTAAAAAAAAAAATTAAAAAATAAAGTAAATTATGTTAAAAAATTAAAAAAAACATTAAAAATTTTGTTTAAAATAAAATGCTGCTACTGGAATGTAACATAAAATCTTTAATTTTTAAAGTTCCCAAGGATTGTAGCTTCTGTTTTCTGCTATACTTGAAACAAGTATGGCTTTGCATGCGGACACAGATTTTACCAGCCCTACCAAAAATATTTTCTAACAAAACAAATAAATTCAACTTATCCCCAAGCCTAAACATTTACCATTTGTCAAAAGGTCAACACTCTTAAAATATAACCTTAAATAAGAGAGGAAGCGTGCCTTTGCATCACCATAATATATGTCACAACGTTTCAGCATTAAAACCACTTGCTTTTCTTGACAATTTTTCTTGGAACTTGTATGTACTTGATTTATTTTTTTTTATTTTTTATTTTTTTTAAGAATTGAATACTTATCAGGGTTACCTTTTTGTTTCTGTACCACCGAAAAGAATTAAGGGTGGGGAAAGGCTGGAATGACTACTAGTAGCCTACTACTAGTGAGTACAGAGAGAGAGGAAGTGACATTTGACACTTAACATTAAGGAGAAAAACCAGCTGGGGTTTGAGAAAGCATATTTCATAATGATCCCCAGGTCACTGGAAAAGGTCAAATCATATTGGGTACCTTTTACTGAGAAAGTTGGGAAAATGCAAAATATTTTAGGAACATTTTTATCCATGATGACTGAAGTAAAATTTTTGGCATATATTTCCAGGGGAACTAAGTTTAAGCACAGAGATAAGGAACTTTTATTTTTGTGGCGTATGTCTTGCTGGGTAGGGCTGGATAGACCTTTACCTTGGTTGTGATTTAGTTTGATTAAACAAATATTTATGTGAGAGAGCTTCTTCTAGGCTTGAAATATATACAAATAAGGTAGTTCCTTTCCTTAAGGAACATACAATCTTACATTCAAAATATCCTAAATGTCAGTTTATTTTATCAGATCTCTGTTTTTCTAGATGATACCAGGTTTAGTTTTCTGATAATTAAAGTTTTTACCAAGAAGTTCTTTATCAGGATGGGGAAGTTCTTCTATGTCAATTTTTTTTTTTAATTCAGTGGTATCATTTATATGAACAATATCATGAAAAGATGAGATCATTACTTTTTCAAGGCCTGCCCTCATGCCAGCACTGAAGTGTTTACAAAAAAATCAGGAGACTTAATTCCAGCTATCATATATTAAGCATAATGGCTACAGTAGGAATTGGTGTTTCATAGATTCTAGCATTATCTCCACATTTCTGATAGGGGAGCTGAACATCGTACCAGCAGTGAAGAAATCCTACGTGAACTAGTGCCCGTGGGGCCTGCTGAATTCTAATTGCTGCAAATCAGCGAACTAGGAATTCACTTCCAGGAAACTTCTATATGTGAGAGCATGAGATAAGGTTAGCTAGCATGTGTGTGGCCAAGAAACTTATTTCTTATTACCAATAACAGAAGCCAAATTTAGCTCCTTTACATTTTTCTCCATTTATTGTACTTAAAAAGATATGTCCTTTAATTCATATGTCCTAACCTGATCATCCTCCCTGTAGTGAAACTGAATGAAGTGTGGTGATGCTTCCAGTGGAATTTGTGCACACCTGCTCTTTACTTTAAGGTCCACAGCTTTGATAGGCAGTGCACCAATAGCTAGAATTCGTGGTGCAACAACTTATATCCTTCCTAGTGAACCAAAGTCACTAAATTATTGAACTTCGATACCTAGTAGTCATTAAGGACCCTATCTTTGGAGGATGGCCTCTTTTACCATGCAACTTTGGACTTAACCTGCTCTCCCAAGAGCAGCAGTGGTAAGGACCCCACCTCCAAACTCTCTAGCAAGTACTACCTAGCTGTGGAACTTGCTGAATGAACTTCCGCTGAGTATATGTAATTTTATCATCTCGTAGTCTAAGCTGTATTCAGTAGCCAGATCATCTCCTGGAACTTTATTTAGTATGCTCTCATGATAATACTGAGAGCATATGAGTAAATACAAAGGGTCTGACCACCGTTTAAATTCCCTAAACAGTTTAAAACAAACTGATATGCTTTGGAACTGGCTGAGGAACAGGTCAGTAGCCTCTACTCTACTTCAGGAGAAAGTAAAAAACAAGTAGAGGAAAAAAATGTCTGAATGAGACTGGTGAAGATTTTTATTCTGCCATAAGATGGGTTGCAAATCAAAATTTAAAATATGAAATAATAGAGATGAAGGGAGAAGCATAAAATCTCGGAGGCCTCCAAAGATCATCTAATAAAGTCTTTATGAAAAGAAGATAATAGCAACTTTTAATTCTTAGATACTTTCTGCAAATGAGGAGAGCTGAGGAAATAAATTGTTAGCCTTGAAACAAAGCAGGAACTCTTACTATAGCCAAGGTGGTGAGGTGGAGACATATGTTCTTGTTAGTCGTTGATGGATGTCCATCTGCACTCTCTTTGTCTAGTAGTAGTATCTTGAACTCCCTGAGTACCTATCAAAGGCCTAATTGAGATAAGAGCTTTTTATGGAATTTGTCATTTTTGCAGTCTTAACTGAATAGTCTAAAATCCACCCCTGCATCAGGGCAGATCTTTAGAAAGCTGAGGATACGGACCAAATAAAATCGGTTCCCCCCCAAATTGTTTGACTCAGATGAACTTGGCATGATACCATCATCTTTTATTAAGAAATACCATAAGAAGCAGCCCTACTTTACTGTGTTTATCCTAATGTAGCCAACACTTTAAAAGTGATTTGTCCTACTAGAAGGGTCCTAAGATAGAGATATTTACAACTTATTTTTATCTTGCTTTCGTATGTATGTTTGCACTAGAATTCTTTCACTTGCTGTCATCACTAGAGTAATCATCAAAATGGATTCTAAACAGTTAATCAAGTAGCAGATGCCTTCAGGAAAGCCAGACCCCATCATTCACTCATTCATTCATTCATTCATTCATGCATTCATCAGTTTTTTTCTGAGCACTTTTCACATGTGTATTTGCCACCAGTGTGCCTTCTTGGTAGAGAGTCTCTTTAGTCTTTTGCTGTCATTACTAGAATAATCATCAAAATGAATTCTAAAAAGTTAATCAAGTTTTTTGTTTTTATCAGATATGCATAGTACAAACATTTTCTTCTAGCCTATGGCTTGTTTTTTTCCTGACATGCCTTTTGAAGAAAAGAAATTCTTAATATTGATGAAACCTAATTCTCTTTTTATGAATGTACTTTTGGTGTTATATATAAAAAAAAAATTTGCCTTCCTAAGGTCACAAAGGTTTCCCCTTATATTTTCTTCTAGGAATTTTGTAGTTTTAATGTTTTAGATTTAGGTCTAAGTGGTTCATTTTTAGTTGTCATTTGAATTTGGTACAAGGGATACATCAAAATTGTTTTTTATTTCATTTTTTTTTTTGCATATGGATGTTTAATTGTTCCAGCACCATTTGTTGAAGATTATCCTTTTTCTTCCATTTTCTTTAATTGAAGTGTAGTTAACACATAATGTTACATTAGTTTCAGGTGTACAACATGGTGATTTAACAACTCTATGTGTTACACTATACTCACCACAAGCATAGCTACCGTCTGTCACCATACAACGGTATTACAATACCATCGACTGTATTCCCTATGCTCTACTTTTCATCCCTGTGACTTTTTTTTTTCCGTAACTGGAAGCTGGTACCAGCCACTCCCCTTCATCCCTTTTTGCCCTCATCCTCTTCCCCTCTGGCAACCCCAGTTTGCTGTCTGTACTTGTGCCGTTTCTGCTTTGTTTTGGTTTTTAGATTTCACACATAAATGAAATCTTTTGGTATTTGCCTTTGTCTGACTTATTTCCCTTAGCATAATACCTCTAGGTCCATCCATATTGTCCCACAGATGGCAAGATCTCATTCTTTTTTATGACTGAGTAATCCTACATTGTGTGTGTGTGTGTGCGCGCGCGCGCACATCCACCACATTTTCTTTATCCATTCTTCTATCAGTGGAAGCTTAAGTTGCTTCTGTGTCTTGGGTATTGTAAATAATGCAGCAGTAAACATGGGGGTGCATATATCTTTTTGAATTAGTGTTTTTGTTTTGTTTAGGTAAATACCAGTAGTAGAATTACTGGGTTATGGGGTATTTCTATTTTTAATTTTTGAGGAACCTCTATACTGCTTTCCACAGTGGCTGCACTAATTTATATTCCCACCAGTGGTAACCTAGGGTTCCTTTTTCTCCACATCCTCATCAACAGATATTTTGGTGTTGAGTTGTATACTTTGTATATTTTGGATATTAACCTCTTACCAGATAAATCATTTGCAAATATCTTCTCCCCCTCAGTAGGTTGCCTTTTTGTTTTGTTAATGATTTGTTTTACTCTGCAAAAGCTTTTTATTTTGGTGTAGTCCCAGTAGTTTATTTTTGCTTTTGTTTCCCTTGTCTGAGGAGACATATCTAGGAAAATGTCACTAAGGCCAATGTCAGAGATGACTGCCTATGTTTGTTTCTAGGAGTTCTGTGGTTTCAGGTCTCACATTTAGATTTTTAATCCATTTTGAGTTTATTTTTGTGGATGGTATAAGAAGTAGTCCATATTCATTCTTTTGCATGTAGTTGACCATTTTCCCAACACCATTTGTTAAAGAGACCATCTTTTTCCCATTGTATATTCTTGCCTCCTTTGTTGTAGATTAATTGGCCATCTAAGTGTGGGGTTTATTTCTGGGCTTTCTATTTTTTTCCATTGATCTATGTGTCTATTTTTGTGCCAGTACCATACTGTTTTGATATTTATTGAGGGTTTTTATCATGAAAGTGTGTTGATTTTGTCAAATGCACAGTGTTAGCTGCATTGCATAAGTTTTGATATGTTTTGTTTTCATCATCTCAAAGTATTTTACAATTTCCCTGGTGATTTCTTTTTTGACTCATGGGTTATTCAGGCTGTGTTGTCTAATTTTGACATATTTGGGAATTTCTCAAATTTCCATCTAATATTGATTTCTAACTTCATTGTGTTTGGAGAACTTTGTATGATTTTAGTACTTTTAAAGTTATTGAAGATTATTTAATGGCCTAACATCTGGTCTACCCTGGAGAATATGCACTTGAGAAGAATGTTTATTGTTGAGTAGAATGTTTTATAGAGGTCTGTAAGGTGTAGCTGGTTTATAGTTTTGTTCAAGTCTTCCATTTCTTTGTTATCTTCTGACTAGTTCTTCTATCCATTAGAAAGAGTGGGGCACTGACGTCTCCAACTATTATTGTTGAATTGTGTGTTTCTCCCTTCACTTTTCTCTGTTTCTGCTTCGTATATTTTGGAACTCTGTATTTAGGTGCATATACTTTTATAGTGCCTGTATCTTCCTGATGGAAAACATTATAAAATGTCTTTGTCTTAATAAGAATTTTTATCTTTAAGTTTTGTACTGTTTGCACGATATATCTTTTTCCTTTCATTTTCAACCTATATGTGTCCTTGAATTGTTTAAAGTTTGATTTTCTTATAGAAAGCACATAGATGGAACATGTTTTTTAATCCATTCTGTCATTCTCTGGTGTTTTATTGGAATATTCAGTCTTTTTACCTTTAATGTAACTACTTATAAAATAGGATTTACCTCTGCCACTTAATTTGTTTTCTCTCACTCATGTCTTTTTTATTTTTTCAATTCCTGCCTTCTTTTGTGTTAAATGGGTATTTTCTAGCATACCTTATTAAGTTCCTTATTGTTTCTTCTATATATTTTTAAATTATTTTCATAGTGATTGTCCTGGTATTGCAGTTAACATTTTAAATTAAAACAATGTAGTTCAGATTAATACTAAGTTTAAATAGTATATAAAAATTTTGGTCCAATATACCTTTATTCCCTACCTCCTCTATCATGCTATTGTACTATTATTGTCATATAAATTGTATCTTTATATAAGTCCATTAAGACATTATTTTTCTTAGCAGCTGTCTTCTAAAGCAAATAGGAGAAGAAAAGAGTTACAAATAAAAATGTCTTTATACTGCTGTCATATTACCTACGTAGTTACATTTACTGATGCTGTTTATTTTGTGTAGATTCAAATTATTTTTTTTATTAAAAAAATTTTTTTTTAAATATTTATTTATTTTTGAGAGAGAGACAGCATGTGAGCAGGGGAGGGACAGAGAGAGGGAGACACAGAATCCAAATCAGGCTCCAGGCTCTGAGCTGTCAGCACAGAGCCTGATGCGGGGCTCAAACTCACAAGCTGTGAGATCATGACCTGAGCCAAAGTCGGATGCTTAACCGACTGAGCCACCCAGGTGCCCCTGTAGATTCAAATTATTGACTACTCTTCATTCATCTCAGCCTGAAGGAGTTTTTAAAATATTTCTTGTAGGTCTACTGACACAAATTCTCTGTTTTTGTTGATCTGGAAATATCTTAATTTCATCTTTATTTTTGAAGGAAGAGTTGAAGCTGGATATAGAATTCTAAACTCAGTTGTTTCCTCTTGTAGCCTTTTATTAATTCATCAGGTTGATTATATCAATTTGCAAATTAAGAGCACCTTCCTTTGTGATCTTTGTAATCACTTTTCTTCTCTCTTCTCCACCCCCACTCTGCCCTGTGCCCTCCACCTTCCTTATATCATTGGCCAGACTTTCAGTACAATGCTGAATAGATGTGGTGTGAGTGAATATCTTTCCCTTGCTGCTGTTACTCAGAAGACATTTAGTGTTTCGCCAGAAAATATGATGTTAATTAATTTTTTTGTAGACAACACTATCAATGTAGAAATATTTTAAAGTATCTATTTAAAGTGTGAACTCAAGTTCGTTCTTGGGCAGGAAAGTAAATTGAGAGCCAAAGGAAAATAAAAGATGCTTTAAAGTCACTGAAGGTACCACATGATTAAATGGAAGTTCAAGAAAATTTAGGCATTCTCTTCCTAGTAGTCAAGCACTTACAATGCATCTCGAGATAGATATATTTTTTATATTTATACCCAAGCCAGGAGAGTAGAATTTTCCCTATATTTATTGCATCTTTTAAAATTTCTATTATCACTTTGCTTGTTTTAGTAAATAAAATTGTAACATCCCGGAAATTTCCCTCTAAACCATATTTTTATTCTGAATGAATTACTCACTCTGACATATTTCAGCACATTCTTTCAGCTTCCTAGTTAAAATAAATCACCTTTTTACACTTAGAATAAAATGTGGAAATAATCAACTAAACTTAAGGTTTTATCACAAAAATTAGAGAATATATTTAAAATTGACTACCATTTTGAATCAAATATCTTTTGCCCATCACTTGAAGGCAGATGTTCTCAGAAACACTGGGCAGCTACAATGAGGTAAGTGTATGGTGTTCATGGAATATTACCTGTCTTTCTGAAGTAATCTTGGTTTTGAGCTCACCTTTTCCCTGTTGTTCAAGTGTTACAAATTATTCTTCATGCAAAAAGAATACTATAATTCAGATAAAGACTTGAGTCTTTTATTTGAAATGCATTTCAGATAAAAAAATACTGTTGTTACAAGTGTCTCTTATTTTACGTGACCATCTGGACTGCTGTCTGATACAATAATTGAGTTCTTTTCAAGGTCCTTTCCCATGAAGGAAAGTCAGCTCTGTTGAATTTTTACAATTCTTGCAGGTATATAGCTTAGAGATCTACACAGGTCTGCTTCTTTGTAGTATCTCCTCTAAGAGGAAAAACAAAGTACACTTAGTTCACGTATAGATGTTAAAGGGGTTTGAAGACTGTAGGAAATGTAAAACTATGAATGGGTTACGTTTTATTACAAGTTTATTTAATTTTTTAATTTTTTAATTTTACTATTTTAATTTACATCCAAATTAGTTAGCATATAGTGCAACAATGATTTTAGGAGTAGATTTCCCTAATGCCCCCTACCCATTTAGCCCATCCCCCTCCCACAACCTCTCCAGTAACCCTCTGGTTTTTCTCCATATTTAAGAGTCTCTTATGTTTTGTCCCCCTTCCTGTTTTTATATTATTTTTGCTTCCCTTCCCTTATGTTCATCTGTTTTGTCTCATATGAATGAAGTCATATGATATTTGTCTTTCTCTGACTAATTTCACTTAGCATAATACCCTCCAGTTCCATCCACATAGTTGCAAATGCCAAGATTTCATTCTTTTTGATTGCTAAGTAATACTCCATTGTATATATGTACCACATGTTCTTTATCCATTCATCCATTGATGGACATTTGGGCTCTTCCTATACTTTGACTATTGTTGATAGTGCTGCTATAAATATTGGGGTGCACATGTCCCTTCGGAACAGCACACCTGTATCCCTTGGATAAATACCCAGTAGTGCAATTGCTGGGTCGTAGGGTAGTTCTAGTTTTAATTTTTTGAGGAACCTCCATACTGTTTTCCAGAGTGGCTGCACCAGCTTGCATTCCCACCAGCAGGGCAAAAGAGATCCTCTTTCTCCGCATCCTAGCCAACATCTGTTGTTGCCTGAATTGTTAATGTTAGCCATTCTGACAGGTGTGAGGTGGTATCTCATTGTGGTTTTGATTTGTATTTTCCTGATGATGAGTGATGTTGAGCATTTTTTCATGTGTCAGTTGGCCAACTGGATGTCTTCTGTGGAGAAGTGTCTTTTCATGCCTTTTGCCCATTTCTTCACTGGATTATTTGTTTTTTGGGTGTTGAGTTTGGTAAGTTCTTTATAGATTTTGGCTACTAACCCTTGATCTGATATGTCGTGCAAATATCTTCTCCCATTCTGCTGGTTGCCTTTTAGTTTTGCTGATTGTTTCCTTTGCTATGCAGAAGCTTTTTATTTTGATGAGGTCCCAGTAGTTCATTTTTGCTTTTGTTTCCCTTGCCTCCAGAGACGTGTTGAGTAAGAAGTTCCTGCGGCCACGATCAAAGAGGTTTTTGCCTGCTTTCTCCTTGAGGATTTTGATGGCTTCCTGTCTTACATTTAGGTCTTTCATCCATTTTGAGTTTATTTTTGTGTACGGTTAAGAAAGTGGTCCAGGTTCATTCTTCTGCATATCGCTGTCCAGTTTTCCCATCACCACTTGCTGAAGAGACTGTCTTTATTCCATTGGATATTCCTTCCTGCTTTGTCAAAGATTAGTTGGCCATAGGTTTGTGGGTCCATTTCTGGGTTCTCTATTCTGTTCCATTGATCTGAGTGTCTGTTCTTATGCCAGTACCATACTGTCTTGATGATTACAGCTTGAAGTCCGGGATTGTGATGCCTCCTGCTTTGGGTTTATTTTTCTTTTTTTTTTTTTTTTTTTTTTTTTTTTTTTTTTTTTTTTTTTTTTTTTTTTTTTTTTTATGAAATTTATTGACAAATTGGTTTCCATACAACACCCAGTGCTCATCCCAAAAGGTGCCCTCCTCAATACCCATCACCCACCCTCTCCTCCCTCCCACCCCCCATCAACCCTCAGTTTGTTCTCAGTTTTTAAGTCTCTTATGCTTTGGCTCTCTCCCATTCTAACCTCTTTTTTTTTTTTTTTTCCTTCCCCTCCCCCATGGGTTCCTGTGAAGTTTCTCAGGATCCACATAAGAGTGAAACCATATGGTATCTGTCTTTCTCTGTATGGCTTATTTCACTTAGCATCACACTCTCCAGTTCCATCCACGTTGCTACGAAAGGCCATATTTCATTTTTTCTCATTGCCACGTAATATTCCATTGTGTATATAAACCACAATTTCTTTATCCATTCATCAGTTGATGGACATTTAGGCTCTTTCCATAATTTGGCTATTGTTGAGAGTGCTGCTATGAACATTGGGGTACACGTGGCCCTATGCATCAGCGCTCCTGTATCCCTTGGATAAATTCCTAGCAGTGCTATTGCTGGGTCATAGGGTAGGTCTATTTTTAATTTTCTGAGGAACCTCCACACTGCTTTCCAGAGCGGCTGCACCAATTTGCATTCCCACCAACAGTGCAAGAGGGTTCCCGTTTCTCCACATCCTCTCCAGCATCTATAGTCTCCGGATTTGTTCATTTTGGCCACTCTGACTGGCGTGAGGTGATACCTGAGTGTGGTTTTGATTTGTATTTCCCTGATAAGGAGCGACGCTGAACATCTTTTCATGTGCCTGTTGGCCATCCGGATGTCTTCTTTAGAGAAGTGTCTATTCATGTTTTCTGCCCATTTCTTCACTGGGTTGTTTGTTTTTCGGGTGTGGAGTTTGGTGAGCTCTTTATAGATTTTGGATACTAGCCCTTTGTCCGATATGTCATTTGCGAATATCTTTTCCCATTCCGTTGGTTGCCTTTTAGTTTTGTTGGTTGTTTCCTTGGCTGTGCAGAAGCTTTTTATCTTCATAAGGTCCCAGTAATTCACTTTTGCTTTTAATTCCCTTGCCTTTGGGGATGTGTCCAGTAAGAGATTGCTACGGCTGAGGTCAGAGAGGTCTTTTCCTGCTTTCTCCTCTAAGGTTTTGATGGTTTCCTGTCTCACATTTAGGTCCTTTATCCATTTTGAGTTTATTTTTGTGAATGGTGTGAGAAAGTGGTCTAGTTTCAACCTTCTGCATGTTGCTGTCCAGTTCTCCCAGCACCATTTGTTAAAGAGGCTGTCTTTTTTCCATTGGATGTTCTTTCCTGCTTTGTCAAAGATGAGTTGGCCATACGTTTGTGGGTCTAGTTCTGGGGTTTCTATTCTATTCCATTGGTCTATGTGTCTGTTTTGGTGCCAATACCATGCTGTCTTGATGATGACAGCTTTGTAGTAGAGGCTAAAGTCTGGGATTGTGATGCCTCCTGCTTTGGTCTTCTTCTTCAAAATTCCTTTGGCTATTCGGGGCCTTTTGTGGTTCCTGGGTTTATTTTTCAAGATTGCTCTGGCTATTCAGAGTCTTATCTGGTTCCATACAAATTTTAGGATTATTTGTTGTAGCTTTGTGAAGAATGCTGGTGTTATTTTGATAGGGTAATTATTTTTAACACCAGGTGGGTAGATTTATTTCAAATATTTGTTGAATGAATGAGTGAATTAATGTTGAAAATCTTTAAGTTTTTATCTCATCTTAATCTGTTTTATCTACCTAGAAAAAATTCTATATATAGAAACCTTGCTACCTCTCAGATTTAGTGTGCTCAGAGTCAATCCTTTCTTTGTCCTTATGAAAACAACCTGCACTTCTCAGCTTTCCCATTTTTGGTTAAGTGCATCCCCCAAGTTTCCTAGGTTCAAAAATTAGTTTATGAAGAAGAATAAAAGATAGCATTCTTTCATATCATTGCCATCGTTCTATTTTCTTTCATATCATTTCCATCATTCTATTATTCTGCCTTGTCATAGCAGCCCTGAGTCTTCAGTTTTTCCTTTCCAGATCAATCTCCGTATACCAAATTGTTCTAAAATACTGCCTTAGCCATGTCAACCCCTTATTCACTTGCCTTATGTAAACCCTTGACAGAGTAGACCCCTTATCTGTTTTTCTGAATGGTCTTTAAGGTACTACACAATCTGTCCCCTTTTTTTCTCTCTCTCCTCACCTCTGAGTCTCCTAGAGCAACAGTAAAAATCAATAGCAATGACAATAATCATAGCCAGCACTTATTTAATATGTGCCAGGTGCTGTTTAAGCACTATTTAAGTGCTTGGTTGTCTAAGTTTGTACAGCTTGCATATGACAGAGTCAGAATTTGAAGCCTGGTAATCTCATTCCAAGAGTTTATAATTTTAACTCCTCTGCTGCTCTTCCTTTCAGTGACATTCTTCTTTGTTTAGTAATGTCAACTCTGTGTTTTATTTTGTTTTGTTTTTAACAGGCTTTGCTAGATCCTGACTTCTGTTATTTTTCTTTTTTTTCATATGAGAAATTTACCCCAACTCTTTTCTACTGTTAGCTCAAATCTTCTCTCTTTATTAAAGTGTCATACAGTCCCATAAAATCTGCCATACGTGTTTCAGCCTACACCTTTTTCCCCTCTATGTTTCCACAAACTCTGTTACAATATTTTAGCACTTTTTTATTTGGCCCACAAGATTTTACAATCATGGTGTCTGAGTCTTGATGCTTTCTCAGTTTACTTCCTCTTCCCAGACATTTGTAAAATGTTAAGTGAGATTAATTGTTCTGTTTCTCCTCCTGAATCATTGGAAATCCCATGCTTCTCTGTGTAATCAGATAAAAGTATATTCACATCTCAGCTCTGCCTAAATGTGATCTTAGGGCAGTTTCATTTACCTATTTTTCCTCATTTCCAAAATACTATGTAGAGTTGTGTTAGGTATTAGAGATAGTATATATAAAGCACTAGCATATAGAGGTTTCCTTTATTCATTATAGCTTTTGCTCTGCAGCTTGTTCTGTGTATTCCATCAACAGTTTCCCCCAACATCTCATGCCTTTGTGTCCCATAAAAGATCTCTACTTAACAATCTTGACAGCTCAATCAATTCTTCTTACAAGGCTTATTTTATTAGTGTCAGGATTACGAATTTGTCCAGTCTGGAAATAATATGGACTGTTGTGTCATTTCCAGGGTTCCTGTTATTTATTTATTTTGCGAGTGGGGTTGGGGGGCAGAGAGGGAGGGAGAGAGAGAATTCCTAGCAGGTTCCACGCTGTCAGTGCAGAGCCTGACATGCAGCTCACTGTCATGAGCTGTGAGACCATAACCTGAACTGAAATCAAAAGATGGACGGTTAACCAACCGAGCCACCCAGGGGCCCCTCCAGGGTTCCTTTTTTAGAACCTGTCTTATTGAAGGCTCTTCCATTGGCAGTCTGCTGTCTTCTGACATACTGGCTACTTATAATAACAAGTCAGCAGTCCATATTTCTTCAAAACTCTTGGGTAGGTGCCACCTGGCCATCATAATTTAGTTGCAGCTAGTTTGTTGATTGGATGTAAAATATTTACAGTATTCACCACAATTTCAGCTTAATAGCTCTGATCAATCAGTCTTCTTAAAAAGGCAGATTGGCAATACAATTCAGAAGGCTTTTGACTGAAATTCTCAGTTTTGATGTCTCTTGGAATTTAGGTTTGTTCACCGTGCATGCTTTTTATTCATGAATGTTTGAGTTCTTTGCCTCCATCTGACACCATGTGTTTGAGGTTGCATTTTATGAATGTGAAACTTTGCACATGTTTACTAAATGATTTAGGTTTTATTTTTGCCTTGTGTTCTTAAAAATACCAGCTGCTGCTTAGTTAAAAATGTAATTTAATTTGACTGACGCATGAGTTTTGAGGTTCATAAACATGGATGTATTTTCCTTGTTTGTATTCATAAGTCTGTTGGTTCCATATGTAATATGTTTCTTGATTTAATTTTAATACTTTATTTTAGAGATAAATAAAAACAATAACAAAAGCCTTGGGGGAACATGTTTCTATTTTTTGGAATTCACACTTGTACGTTCAAAATTCCTCTGTATTTTAGTGGTTTTCTAAGTTTTCTGTTTCAGGAATTTTATTATTTTGTTAGCAGAGAACAGCTTTTGATATTGATATAATACTGTATTTATGGAAACAATTGCATTTTGAATGTGTGAAGGAAACATTTCTCCTCATTTGCTCCATGCAATTTTAAGAACCTAATGACTAGATTTAGTTATACATGTAGCAGATTGTTGTAAATCCAATAATTTATTTTGGTGGTTCTTAACAATTTGGGGGTCAGAAAACCTTTTGTAAAATTGATGATTGCTTTGTCCCTTCTTACCACAAAAGTTCACACAGAGAACTGCGGGAAATTTAAGGACCCCATGAAGGGTTTTTTTCAAAATGGGATAGTACATGTATATGTAAATATAATGTAAGGTACTATATAAGATCTTTAAGAAAAATGTAAAAAAATTTATATAAATACTCTAAGCGGGGAGGAATTATGTGGGTGCTTGAAAAAAACCATGCAGAATTGGGCATTGAACAGGCAGGCTTCATGGAGATCACGGAATTTTAAGGCCTGATTCAGAAGACAAAACCTTATTCCTCGCAGAGATAATAGTGTGAGCAGATAGAGAGGCAAGAAAGTACTTGACCTGTTTGGATATCCGTGAGTATTGAGATCTCTTTGAGGATAGTGATGGTTTCTGATTCACCTTTTGAGTTCTGCATTGTGTCGCACAGTACCTTAATGTAGTTTTATTATGTGAACTCAAATACTTACTGAGTTGAACTTTTTTTACTCTTTTTTTTTTAACAGAGAAGCTTTATTTTTTTTTAATGTTTATTTATTTATTGAGGAGGGAGGGGCAGAGAGAGAGGGAGAGGGAGGGAGGGAGGGAGGGAGGGAGGGAGAGAGAGAGAGAGAGAGAGAGAGAGAGAGAGAGAGAGAGAGAGAGAGGGAGAATCCCAAGGAGGCTCCACGCTGCCAGTGCAGAACCCGATGCAGGGCTCAAACCCATGCATGAACAGGGAGATCATAACCTGAACCGAAGTCAGATGCTCAACCGACTGAGCCACCCAGGCGCCCCCTTTTTTACTCTTTATTATGTCTCCTGAGACCTCTTTTCTGTGTGTCCTATCATGTTGTTTCTTTGCTCACAAATATATATTTTGCACAGAAACAAGCTAATACATGTAATTTCAATGACTGTGTGCATTAATTGGCTTTAAAAAGAAAGCCAAACTTGTTTTTTTATTAGAAAAGAACAGCTTTTGATATGAATTTTATATTTCTTAAATTGTATCTCTGGGAACAGTTGTTCTTGGATGTGTGCAAGAAACATTTCTCCTCGGTTACTTGGTTAGCTTTTGGGGAACAGTTTAAATGGTCATTAAAGCATCAAATAAACTAATAGTAACCCCAGCCAACTCTACTTTTGTTTAAGTGAAATCTACATGAAGTCTTGCCTGCTATGGTAATATAATGAATGAATAATAGATTAATATATAAGTAGCAAATAAGAAATAAGATTTAGAAACTAATAATCTTTCTTAAGAGTATTTTTCTTTCCCCTTGAAACAGCGGCAGTATCTATGGGGAAGAAGCTTTAAAGCTAGCATTTTCTCAATTTTAGCTAGGTAACAAAATCTGCTTAAAAATGGACACATAAACAAACAAAAAAAACCCCTTTCTTATTATTGACATTTTCTTGCAGGACTACAGAACATTCCTTGTAACAGTTTTGTTGGCTGGTTAATTTTCTTGCTGTATTCCTAATGTTAGAGCAGTACTACCTGTGTTGGTGAACTATTTATGCTATTTTAATTAGTTTCTTAAACTGTCTCTGCTTGGGGTACTAAGATGGCTCAGACTCTCGAGTTAGGTCAGGTCATGATCTCATGGTTCTTGGGATTGAACCCCTGCTTTAGGCTCTGTGCTGACAGCATGGTGTCTGCTTGGGATTCTCTCTCTGCCTCTCTGCTCTTCGTCTGCTCACGAGTGTGCATTCTCCCGCCCTCCCTCTCTCTCTCTCAAAATAAATAAATAAGCTTAAAAAAAAGAGCTCTGCCTAATTTCCTCTCTTGTGTTTGTAATGTTATAATGTGGGCTATTAATTAGAGCGTATATTTTATACATTTACTCATTCAAGTAATGTTTAGTGAGTGCCTATTCTGTGAGGCTATTTTGTAGGTGCTATAGAGGCTGTAAAGATGAATAAAATATTGGTTCCTCAAGGCAATCTTATCTCCTGAAGATTGGTTGGATTTTTTTTTTTTTCAGTGGTAGGATAAAATTATTCTGATTAATCCACATGAGGAAAAATAATTTGTCCAAGTTTATCCCACTAGTAAGCAGCAGAGGTCAATTTCAATGCTCAAGGGCTGATGACTCTTGAGCCTGAGCATAGCAAGTCTCTACGTATTAGCACTAGACATGTTTATTGCTTTGGATCTTTCTAGTATTTGAGCTTGTATCTCTGTTTTTTATTTGTTTCTCATTCATTTAGTGCCATTAACGAAGTCAAGAAGATGTCTAAAGTCATTGATAATCAATTGTAAAACATGTTCTATTTCAAGAACATATTTGAGATCCATTCTTACATATATACATAATCTAGTCCTAGACACATGGTACAGACTTGCTAATTTATGTTGAAGTTGAGTGACTGTATGACAATGCACTCTCTTCCTCATATCATGATTGTTTTTCTGACCTGCAGGTTTTAAATGCACAGAGAGCAGGATACAAAGCAGCCATAGTTCACAATGTTGACTCTGATGACCTCATTAGCATGGGATCCAACGACAGTAAGTACAGGTATCACTTTTCTTCTCTCCTGTTTGACAGATCTTTTGAAACTAAAACTTAAGATTTTTTTCTTCACATTTTCTGTTTAAAAAGCAAATTTCTTTTCTATCAGAAAGGTAACTCTCATCTTAACCCTGTTGGGACAATTTTATTCATATTGAAGTGAACTTGACTTGTTCTTTTCCAAATAGTTGTTTCTTTTTCTTTTACCTTTGTGTTTCATTGTAGAAGATGTGTTGATATTTTGGCAAAAACCAAAGGAAAACCAAAGCTTTAAATAGAGATAAACATGCTGAGTTAAGGCTTCCATAGAAGAATTTTTGTGATTTATTTAGAGATTCACAATATTAAGTGGATATACTAAGTAGCTGCTACATTCTTACAAAATTTCAAAGCTACATACTTGAGCTTTCTTACACCAGTTGGTTATTAGTTTCTTAATATACAGTGACATGCCTATAGTTTTTTATTCAAAATAGGAATGTTTTCCCTTATTCTCGACTAAATATTATCTTGTAGGGAAAATGAGCCAATTTTAACCAAATAACTGGCTTTAATCTGAGATTTTTAAGCTGTATGCTTTCACTTAATTTGGTGAGAGTGATAAAGTTATCTTTTGTTATGTTAATGACATGACTTTTGGACTCCACCTAAGGAAGGTGCCTGGTAGGCTGGAAAACCAACCATTTGATGAGAGAATTGGAGCTCTCGGTCCCATCTCTCTGACCTCTGGGGAGAGGCAAGGGACTGGAGGTTGAATAGATCTCCAGTGGCCAATGGTTTAATCAGTCATGTCTGTGTAATGAGGCCTCCATAAAACCCAAAACGACAGGGTTCAGAGAGCATCTAGGTTGGTAAACATGTGGAGATTTGGGGAGAGTTCCATGCCTGGAAGAGTGTACCCTTCTCACAAACCTTGCCCTGTGCATTTCTTCCATGTGGCTCTTCCTGAATTACATTCTTTCATAATAAACTGCTATCTAGTAAGTAGATAATTTCTCTGGGCTCCATGAGGCACTCTAACAAATTCATTAGACCCAAGGAGGGGGTTGTCACTGGAACCTCTAATCGGTAGATCAAAAGCACAGATGATAATCTGGACTTACAACTGGTGTCTGAATGGGTGGGGGCTTTTTGTGAGACTAAATCTTTAACCTGTGGAATCAGATGCTATCTCCAGGTAGATAATGTCAGAATTGAGTTGAGTTGTTTGATGGTGTGGGGAAGAGCCCCCACATACACATTGGAAATTGGGTTCAAAACCCAAAACACACTGCCAACATTCATGATTAAGTATTTTATTTTTGTTTTTCTTCTAGCACATAACCATAATACCTCTGGCTACTAAGTGCCATTGAGTCTCATATGCATGAAAGAGCTTGGAGCAAAGAGCAGACATAAAGCTATGGACTGATATCCTACGTTGGAATATCTTTAAGACTTTAAATAATTACATCCTTAATAGGAAGTATTTTGGAGTCCTTGACTAAAAAATATTTTTATAGCTTAAGATAGTATTTGTTGTTATTGTTTGAGTAGAACCCTCTTCCTTCTTACCCCTGGTAATCTGAGGCAAAAGCTACAATTTCTAGAAAGTAAAACTTGGTGGGGCATGTGGGTAGCTCAGTCAGTTGAGCGTCCAACTTCGGCTCAGGTTAGGATCTCTTGGTTCATGAGTTTGAGCCTTGCGTTCGGCTCTGTGCTGATAGCTCAGAGCCTGGAGCCTACTTCGGATTCTGTGTCTACCTCTCTCCCTGTGCCTCCACTACTAATGCTCTGTCAATCTCTGTCTCAAAAATAAGTAAACATTAGGAAAAAAAGTAAAACTTGGTATATATTTTGGTATTTCCATATATATTTAAAATTATTATTTAATATCCTAGCTGATTAAATCATTATAATGCATGAAGAACTCTTAAGAGGTTCTAGCATTTCACAAAACATTTGATAGTCACTGCTTGAGAATTAAAGGAATTGATGAAGGTATTTTACTTACCAAATAAACTGTTGGCACTGCAGATTTGACACAACTTTCTTCTCCTTAAACAAAACAAAACAAAACAAAAAACAAAAACCAGGTCAGTAGCTTTTGTTACCTGTATATTTTGCTAGCAAAATGTAAAGCATAAATACTCCAGAAATAGGTATGAATTTAAATTCACATCATGAAGCTTCCATTTGTATTAGCTGTATAGCTTTGAGCAAGGGACTTACTCTTTGTGTGTTTTGCTAAAGTCCTGAGCCTAGTGTTATGAGTCCTGAAGACCTGCTTAAGGTCTTGTTTGGGTTAAACAGATTAATATCTGTAAACTATTTAGTCTTTTTACAGGTTTTCTTTTTTTTTTATTAATTTTTTTTAAATATTTATTTATTTTTGAGAAAGAGATATTGTGAGACAGGGAGGGGCAGAGAAAGAGAGAGAGGGAGACACAGAATCCAAAACAGGCTCCAGGCTCTGAGCTGTCAGCACAGAGGCCGTCTCGGGGCTCCAACTCAGGAACTGTGAGATCATGACCTGAGCCGAAGTTGGATGCTTAACTGATAACACCTGTTTTTCCCTTTGTACTACCGTAAACTTTTTTGTGGTAATCATGCCAGTTCCTAAGGAAAAATGTGCTAAATGTTAAAAGTAGCACATAACCAAGTAATCTTGCTGTTGCCATGGAAATGTTCCACCTGAGCTATTATATATCAGAGATTGGTCAGAATTTTGGTTCTTGACTTTATTGCTTGAATTTATTTTGCTCCATCCTTGGGAATGTGTGTTTTGGACATTTCATATATCCAAAAACAAATGTTGTAAAAAAGACCTTTACCACTTTCATCTTTGCTATTACTTAGTAGAGGAAAGGAAAGCACGGATTCATTAAAAGGGACATGTATCAGGGCGCCTGGGTGGCTCAGTTGGTTAAGCATCCAGCTTGGGCTCAGGTCACGATCTTGTGGTTCATGGGTTTGAGCCCCACATCGGGTTCTGTGCTGACTGACAGTTCAGAGCCTGGAGCCTGCTTCGGATTCCGTGTCTCCCTCTCTCTTTCTGCCCCTCCCCAACTTGTGCTCTGACTCTCAAAAATAAATAAATGCTACCAAAAAAAAGAGGATATGTATCTGTCCCCCCTTTTAAAGGCTTAGTCTGTAGCCACAAAGAATATTGCACGTGTTCTCCTAAGAGCAGACATTCTAGTATCTAAAAACAAAAGGAAGTTTTAAAAGCCCCTCGATACAGACATTTCACACAAAGAATTGTTTTTATTTCAGCTAGAACATAGGATGGGTTCGCTCAGTGGAGCCAATACATTTGTCACTGTTAGGAGGAGGCAGAATGTGATGGGGAAAACACCCAATCACAGAAGCGGGATTTATTCTTCTGGGTTAGTTGATACGTGAACTAGCCTGTGCCTTTGGGAAAGTTAACTTAACCTTTTAAGCCCTTTACTTTCCTCTGTAAAAGTGTGAATAATTTTAATTCTTATTTGACCTGACAAGGTAGTGAAGATCATATAAAAGCAGGCGTATGAGAAAACCCATGCCATGGCAGAGTTGCAAGAGCCTAGGTTAGGAGGTAGAGCCCCAAGTTTGAGTCTTGGCTATGCAAATTCCCAATTATTTTACCAGGGCAAGATATCAATATGTCCGAGTTTGTTTCTTCTCCTCTTTTCCTTGCTGTCTTCCTTCAACAAGTCGTTTTTGACAGTGTACTCCTCAGGTATTGTTTTAGGCACTGTGACTACAGCAGGGAATAATTCAGTTGAAGGCTCTGCTCTCATATCTTTCATTGATGTAGCAGAATGCAGCATTTAACAGTGTGGCTTCTGGGTACTGCCTGCCAGGGTTTGAATTGCAGCTGGACTGCCTTCTAGCTATGCAATCTTGCGTATGTTACTTTACATCTCTGTCCCTCACTTCTTTGATCTGTAAAATGGGAATGATAACGGTACTTCACTCATTGGGTTGTTGTTGAAGATTGAATGAATTCAGATGTATAAACTATCTAGAAGACTCCTGCTTTTTAGCAATCATGTAGTGGTTACTTAGCTATTACCTAATAATTATATTATTGTATCTTCATTCTAAATTATATAATAGCAGCAAAATAATAATCCTTTAATGGTTATTCAGCTGTTATCATTACTGCTGTTATTACATTCTAGGGTGGGAGAGAGGAAATGAACACAAAATCAAAGAGATATGCTGCATGTCAAGTAGTGATAAGTGCTTTAAAGAAAATCCTGTCAGGCTGAAGGGATGTAGCACGGCAAGGACTAGAGGAGAGTGGCCGTTTTAGATAGGGTGGTCAGAGAAGGCTTCTATGAGGCTTTGACATTTGAATTAGGTCTACCGTGAGAGGCTGAGCCATGCAGATTTCTGGAGCAGTGTTCCAAGGAAAGGGAACAGCAAGAAAATGCAAAGCTTCAAAGATAAAGCATCTTTGGTGTTTTCAAGATGTGGCAGAAAGCCACCTTGGCTGGAATAGAGTGAACAAGGCAGAGAGAGTGGCAGAGGATGAGGTTAGAGAGGGGGTATTTATAGAACTTCGGAATTTGTTCTGTGTACCTTTTAAATAGAGGTTTGAAGTGATCTTTTACTTTATAAGGAATTTAAAAAATTATTTATGTGTGTATGTGTGTTTACTTGCATTAGAGAGTCAGGGGAGAGAGACAGAGACAGAGACAGTGCGTGAGCAGGGGAGGGGCACAGAAAGACACAGACAGAATCTGAAGCAGACTCCAGACTGAGTTGTCAGCACAGAGCCTGATGCAGGCTCACCAGCTACCAGCCCGGAGATCATGAGGTAAGCCTAAGTCAGACACTGAGCCATTCAGCCCCTGATCTTTTATGTTAAAAGGATCACTTTGGGTCTCTTTGGAGAACAGATTGAAGGTGAAAGGTGGGCAGGAGTGCCTAGGAAGAGACCAGTCAGAATGTTGCCAGAGGTGATGGTGATCTGGAGTATTAGAAGTGACTGATAAGAGGTGATAGAATTATGGATATATTTTGAAGTTGATAGGATTTGATAGAAGGAATAAGGAAAGGGAGGAGTCAAGAATGATTCCAAAATGCTCAGCCTGAGAAACTAGGTGAATACCAAATGTTGTTTACCCAGATGAAAAGGACTAGGTAGGAGTAGAGCTGATTGAAAGGAAAGAGACTTTGAGAGTTCTGTTTGAGAAACATTGTTTGAAACACCTATTAGCTAATCAAGTGGGGATATTGAACAGGCAATTGGATATATGAATCTGGAGAGGTTGGGGCTGGCCATTTAAATTATCATTTGTCTATGATACCATGATAATACTATCTGCAATGTATACTTCAGGATTGTTTTGTGGATTAGAATTAAAATTTAGTGTTTTTAAAAGTATTTTGTGAACTAGAACATGTTTGGTTTTGTTTTCTGTAGATAAATAATGTTGCAAAGTCTCCAAGATGGCTATTCATATTTGCATACATTTCCCCTCTTCTTCTGACTAAAAGGAGGAACTTTTTACATCTCTTTAGATATGATAACCCAAAGAAGTTATATCACTTCTAATAATTATTGACATGACGGGATATCTGAGGTGTATCATTGAGTGAAAAAAAGCTTATACTTTTTTCCATTATTATATGATCCCATTGATACAAAAAAATAAAATTTTTATTGATCCTACTGATATAAAAATAGTGATTAAATATTCCTTTATCAACCATTTAGGTTCCTACCCTCCTGGGGCTTATATGGGTATGTGTATGTGAAAGAGAGAGAGAGAGAGAGAGAGAGAGAGAGAGAGAGAGGGAGAGAATGGGAATGTGTGGAGTGAATGACTATATTTGCATAAAACAATAATCTAGGAGTGAAAAATGTACTTGTTGAAACTTATAGAACTGTTTATTACTTCAAATAGAACCTTTGTCTTCAGGTGGGAAGGATTATAGTTGGTTTTGGTTTTCTTCTGGTGTCTTCCCCCCCCCCCCCTTTGAAAATAAATAACAAATGTGTGTGTGTTTTTTTAAAGGAAATGTAGAACAAAGTTATTGTGAAAATGTAATGGAAACAAATGGACTTTCTCTAAAGCCATATTTGTTAAATTAACTCACAGCTAAAAATAAGACTTCTTTTTCTATTGTAACTTTAAGAGGATCTTCCTGAGTAATGGGTAATTTTTCAAACTTCTCTTCCGTTGGCATTTGATTTTGGTTTTGCAATATAGGTATGAGTCCAGTTTGTTAAGACACCAAACAAAACAAAGCTTTCCAATGAACTCCAGGCTTAGGAGGAAGTAGAAATTTACCCAGCTTTCCTATTTTATGCCCTTTCTCAACTCCTGTCAGCCCTTCACTCTGGAAAGTCATAGATGTGTGGTGTCATTTTTGAGACTTTTGTAAAGTGGTCTTTTCTTACATTTTTTGGCCTATACCTCTCCTGGGAATGGGTATGTAAAAAAAGCTTTTTTACTTTTTCATTTAGGAATTAAGTTATTTGTGGAAAGAAAACTTAAAATATTTTCTTCCTTTTCTAAGAGTTAATTGTGTCTAAAGAGGAATAAATTGAAAGGAAATATTAAAAATGATTACCCCAATCATCATGGGACTATTGAGGTAGTAGGTAATGTACGTATGCAGAATGTTAGCTTTTGTTATTGCAAATGTAACAGTATTTCTCAACCACTGAGATTGATGATGGTATAAATCTGTAATCAGGAAAATCAACCAATTTGAATTTATTGTAATTGTTTCCAGTTATGTTTGCTGCTATTATGAAGAAAGTAAAGTTGATTGTACACTGAGTATGGGCTTTTAAGAATAATTTTATTATTATTTTATACAGTTGATGTGCTAAAGAAAATTGACATTCCATCTGTCTTTATTGGAGAATCATCAGCTAATTCCCTGAAAGATGAATTCACATATGAAAAAGGGTAAGTAATGGATATGAAAAATAATCATGTAGCTTAAAATTCTCCTTTATATTAGGGTAGAACTATGTTAGTTATAACCAAGGTTGTGTTTTAAAATGAACTCTATTGTGCTAAATTAAGTTCTCTCTTAAGTCATAATGATTATAAGACTTTATTATAATAATTTCTCTGTGCATTATTACATATTGAAAATATGCTCACTCTAGAGAGCCTAAGGTACTCATGTTGCTAAAAAGATAAAACTTTCCCTTTTATCATTTAATCAAACCATTGGTATTTAGAAACAATGTGATTTATATTTATCATTAGACATTTGTATTTTATTAAAAAGAGATTTGCTATTTTATAAACACAGTCCAAAACAGTGTGTTATTGACTTGGTTTTTATAAAGGCATAAAGTTTGTTTTCAAGTTTAAAAGCTTTCATTTGGAATAAAACCTTCTGTATGGAATTTCTACCACAAATCACATTATGAGGGTAACACAACCTTTTTTTTTTCCTTCCCAAATTCTTTTTTAATTTAATTTTTTATTTTTTTAAATTTACATCCAAATTAGTTAGCATACAGTGCAACAATGATTTCAGGAGTAGATCCTTAGTGCCCCTTACCCAATTAGCCCATCCCCCCTCCCACAGCCCCTCCCGTAACCCTCAGCTTGTTCTCCATATTTATGAGTCTCTTCTGTTTTGTCCCCCTCCCTGTTTTTATATTACCTTTGCTTCCCTTATGTTCATCTGTTTTGTCTCTTAAAGTCCTCATATGAGTGAAGTCATATGATTTTTGTCTTTCTCGGACTGACTAATTTCATTTTGCATAATACCCTCCAGTTCCATCCACGTAATTGCAAATGGCAAGATTTCATTCTTTTTGATTGCTGAGAAATATTCCATTGTATATATATATATACCACATCTTCCTTCTCCATTCATCTGTCTATGGACATTGGGCTCTTTCCATACTTTGGCTATTGTGGATAGTGCTGGTATAAACACTGGGGTGCACGTATCCCTTCGAAACCACACACCTGTATCCCTTGGATAAATGCCTAGTAGTGCAATTGCTGGGTTGTAGGGTGGTTCTATTTTTAATTTTTTGAGGAACCTCCATACTGTTTCCCAGAATGGCTGCATCAGCTTGCATGTCCAGTAACACAACCTTTTGAAACTAAGGCACAGGTATTTCATCTAATATAGAAAACATTGCAGTTAGCACTTCAGAGCTGCTTCTGTGGAACATATAATGGGCAGGAACAGGTTTTTGACGAAGAACAATAATAACAATATTAGTAATAAAAGCAGTAATGTTTATTGAGTACTTAGCAAGTGCCAGCACTCATGAAAGCAAGACTTTTACATTTGTTATCCATTTAATCTTTACAGCAACCCTCTAGAGGTTGTTATTATCTCTTATTCTCTGCATTTTCCAAAAGAGAAAACTGGCAAAATAAAATCCAATCCTGATTATTTAGGTGGGAAAATCCACCAACATTTGAGTTAGAAAATACATAAAAAGAAGAGGGAAAGTTTTTCTATTGCTGTTTTTGGCATTTTCCCCATGCAGTTTTGATATTTAAAATATTGTTCACATATTATAGTCTCAGAACATCTACTTTAAGGTCAAGAACATAATTTTGGATGTTGTATTAAAAATAGTTATACAAGGCGTGCCTGGATGGCTTGGTCTGTTAAGCGTCCGACTTTGTTTCAGGTCATGACCTCATGGTTCATGAGTTCAAGTCCTGCAGTTCAAGTGCTACACTGTCAGTGCAGAGCCTGTTTGGGATTCTCTCTTTCTCCCTCTTTCTTTGCCCTTCCCCCACTCACTCTCTCCCAAAATAAGTAACTTTTAAAAAAAAGTTATGCAAGATGCTATTTTGTCAGCTGTGTTTGTTAAGTTAGTAGAGGGGAGAACTAATACTTTTACCTCAATATTGTTCCTCATTTAGAAAAATTCCGTATACTTTAATATGTATTATAAAGTCTTTTTTAGTTTTAATTATAAAATCATGCCTTTTTAAATTAAAAAGTAATATATACATGCTAGTAAAGCATAGAAAAATTCAGAAATATAAAGCATCAAAATGAAAGTCCGATGATGCTATTCTCTAACAACAGCAGCTACTGTTTAAAAAGTGTTAAACTTTTCCTGTATTTGAATACTCACATTGTTACATGATGATGGGCTATAAAATAGAACATACAATACATAGTATTTTTTTTTAATTTTTTATTATATTTTATTTATTTATTTATTTATTTTTTGGGAGAGACAGAGACAGAATGCGAGTGGGTTAGGGCAGAGCGAGAGGGAGGCACAGAATCTGAAGCAGGCTCCAGGCTCCGAGCTGTCATCACAGAGCCCGACGTGGGGCTCGAACCCACAAGCTGTGAGATCATGACCTGAGCTAAAGTCAGACGCTCAACTGACTGAGCCACCCCGGTGCCCCTACATAGTATTTTATAGCATGCTTTATTTACATAATATTTCGACCCTTCCATGGTATCATAAGTCCACAGAATCCCTTAACTTAACTTGTGGGACAGATGTCTTGTGGGGGATTTTTAGAAGTTAAGTACCGTTCCAAATACAGTTTGAGGCAGCCTCCCATAATGAAACAAATTATATACATACATCTACAATGAATGCATGAGTATTTTATCAGCTCAGCTCATGTTGACTGTCAGATGAATTGCCAACATGATTTTTTTTTAAGTATTTATTTATCTTGAGAGAGAAAGAACATGAGCAAGGGAGGGGCAGAGAGAGTTGGACACTTAACTAACTGGGCCACTCAGACACCCCCAGGCAACATGATTTTTTAAAACTTTTTAGGTTTCGGAGTTGTGCAGAAGGGACTGTAAACAAGTACGTACACATCTCCCTTATCCATCTGTGAGCTGGCCTGTCAGTCTGCCTGCTCGCCTACCTGCCTACCCACCCACCCATTAATTTATTCTACTTTAAGAGAATTATTATTGAAGCATAGTTGACATACTGTTGTATGTTGTGTAACATACATAATGTTATAATAGTTTCAGGGGTACAACATAGTGATTCAATAATTCTGTTCATTGCTCACTGCTCAGCACGGTAAGTGTAGTCCCCATTTGTGACTGTCTAGTGCTATTACAGTATTATTGACCATATTCCCTGTGCTGTACTTTATCTCTATGACTTGTTTTATAACTAGGAGTTTGTCGTCTTAATCCCCGTTGCCTCTTTCACCCATCCCCCTCCGCACCTCCCCTCTGGCAACCACCAGTTTCTGTATTTAAGAATCTGTGTTTTTGCTTGTTTTGTTTTTTAGATTCCACATATAAGTGAAACATTTTGGTATTTGTCTTTCTTTGTCTGACTTCACTTAGCATAATACCCTCTAGGTCCATCCATGTTGTTACATGGCAAGATTTTACTCTTTTTTAATAGTTGAGTAACATTCCATTGTGTGTGTGTATGTTTGTGTGTTTCTGTGTATGTACACATACACACATACATACCACATATTTTTTATCCATTCACCTATTGATGGACACTTGGGCTGGTTCCGTATCTTAGGGATTATAAATAATGCTGCAATAAGCATAGGGGTGCATGTTTCTTTTTGAATTAGTATTTTTGTTTTCTTTGGGTAAATATCCAGTAGTGGATCACTGGATCGTATGGCATTTCTATTTTTCATTTTTTTTTTTAACATTTATTCATCTTTGAGAGAGAGAGAGCGTGAGTGGAGGAAGAGCAGAGAGAGGGAGACACAGAATCTGAAGCAGGCTCCAGGTTCCGAGCTGTCAGCACAGAGCCTCATGCGGGACCCGAACTCACTGACTGCGAGATCATGACCTGAGCTGAAGTCGGATGCTTAACCGACTGAGCCACTCAGGCATCCCTCTAGTTTTAATTTCTCAAGGAAACTCCATACTGTTTTCCACAGTCATTGTACCAATTTACATTCCCACCAGCAGTGCATGGGAGTTCCCCTTTCTCCATATCCTTGCCAACACTTGTTATTTATTCTGTTTTTTATTATGAAAACTTCCAAGAGTATTTAAAAGTGGAGAGATGAGTATAATGAATCTGATTGTTCAGTTTCAAAGTTGTCAACCTGTGGTCAATTTTTTTTGACTATCCACCCTCCAACCCCACCCCTTCAATCTTTCTTCCCCACACCGTGATTCTTTTGAAGCAAGTTCCAGACATCTCGTCATCTCAACTGTAAACATCTCAGAATATATCACTAGAAGATATTTTTACATATAAAAATATCAGGGCACCTGAGTGGCTCACTCAGTTGAGCATTCAGCTCTTGATTTTAGCTCAGATCATGATCCCAGGGTTGTGGGATTGAGTCCCTGCGTCTGGCTCTGTGCTGGGCATAGAGCCTGATTAAGATATATTCTCTCTCTCTCTCTCTCTCTCTCTCTCTCTCTCTCTCTCTCTCCCCCCTTCTGTTCCTCTCCCCCACTCACATGCTGTCCCCCCACCTCTCAAGAAAGAAAGAAATAAAAATATATTATCATTATTCTATTGTTTTTTTGAAAAAAGGTAAACATTAATATCAACACATGTTTTAGTCTTCAGATTTTCCCAACTGTCAGATTTTCTTCTTCTTCTTTTTTTTTTTAAAGTATTTGTTTGAGAGAGAATCCAAATAATGTCCATACATTGCAGTGGTTCTTAGGTCTTAAGTTTCTTTTAATTTATTGGCTAAAATACTTGTATGAAGAGAGCATGCACCTTCATACAAGTTATTTGATTACATACAAGTTATTTGATTAATTCATATCAATTATTTGATTACCCTGATACACAGTCTGTTTAAGAAAGCTGTAGGATAAAGGTGCCTGGCTGGCTCACTCGGTTAAGCGTCTTGACTCTTGATTTTTGCTCAGGTTGTGATCTCACAGTTTGTGGGATCCAGCCCCGCTGACAGTGCAGAGCCTGCTTGGGATTCTCTCTCTCCCTCTCTCTGTGCCCCTCCCTGCATCCATGCATGCTCTCTCTGTCTCTCAAAATAAATAAACATTTAAAAATAAAATTTTTTTAAAAAGAAAGAAATCTAGGATAAACAGTTCTTTGCCTTCATTTACTATTTTTCAAATGACTTGGTTCACTATCATCTTCCAAAGATGATTTTATATATATCTTCAAAGTATCATAATGAACTCATGAGTTAAAACTCATTTAGTATGCTTCAGTGCATTGCAGTTATGATCTTTATTGACATTCATTCACATTTTCCCATTTCAAACTTCTTGAAGTTTAATCCTAATTTCTTTGGATGTAAATCTGGGGCTTTGGATTGCTTCTTGTTTTCTGCACAACAATTGTTCCAGGCCCATCTCGTTCTTTTCCTCCCCCTGACTTGGAACCAGTCATTTTTTCAAGAAGCTCTGGTTCCTTTTAATTGAATACGGTATTTAGAGACTGAGGGGTGATCATTGCTCCTTGGTTTGTCATTATTTCTAGGGCTTTTTAGTGGACACAGCTAAGAAATATATATGCTTTTTGCTTTTTATTTTTTGGTTTTGGCTTTTGTTTTACAGGGTACGGCTTTCAGGTAGAATAATATGTTTTTAAAGATACAGTAAATCATGAGCACATATTGTTGTTTCCAACTTAAGTTCCGGACCGTACGTTTTTACTGTATTTTGCTGATCTTACATCTATATTTTATTTTTCTGTGCTCAGAGATACCAAATAATTATTTTCTTTTTTTAATTGCACAATACACACACACAGACTCAGAACAATACCAACACTATTGCCTTTGTTTAAGTTCTTTAAGTTCTACCATAATAAGGATCTAAAATCAAATTACCATGTTTTAAAATCTGTGAAATAATTCTGTGTGCTGATTATAGCAACTGGAAACACAGGTCTATTTGATTCATGTTGCTTTTAGATTTTAGGGACTGCTTTTTACTCCCATTGTGATTTTTATAATTATGTATAAACTTAAAGTCAAAATCAACAAAACACAATGTGTATTCAGAGAAGGTCAGCTTCTAAAGTGTCATCCACCCTGTCCATCTTGTTCCCATCCTTACCTTTGAAAGTAACAATTTCATTTATTTATTTTTAAAATGTTATTTATTTATTTTGAGAGAGAATATGAGCATGGGAGGGGCAGAGAGAGAGAGAGAGAGAGAGAATGAAGGAATGAATGAATATCCCAAGCAGGCTCCACGCTCCAGGTTGTACCAGCAATATATGATGTCTCTTTCCCCACAGCCTCACCAACAAAGAATGTTGTCAGATTTTTCCATTTTTACCAGTTAGGTAAAAAATGGTTTCCTGTTGTAGATTTAGTATGTATTTTCTTTCCATGAGCAAACTGAGCATGTTTTCTTAGGCATAAGGCCTGTTGGCATGTCATTTTCTATGAACTGTTTAGCTCATTTTTCCTAGTAGCTTGCTGGCAATTTTCTTTTCTGTTTTTAGAAGCTCTTTATTTATTAGGTATGTTAACCATTTTTTTGTGATATATTACAAGTGTTTTTTAATACTTAGAAATTTTAATTTCATTTATGATGCTATTTTTTAAATGCAATCAGATATATTAATCTTTTCCAATGGGCTGCTGGTCTTAGGAAAATGTCCCCTGCTTCTGGGTCATAGAAGAATTGACCCACATTTATACTTTATGATTCCTCTTTTAACATTAAATCTCTGGCTTATTTGTAATTTATCCTATATAAACCTTGAGGAATGGAACCAGTTATATCTTTTGTCAAATGACCAGTTACTCCAGCACTACTCCTGAAAATGTGTGTCCCCTCACCCCATTTGAAATGTTGCTGTATTTCCATACATAACTGAATTTTCTATTCTTTATCTTTGGCCCACCAGTACCACTCTGTTTTTTGCTATAGGGTTTATAATAATTGGTATCTGAAAGGCTAGCCCTTCCCCACTCCCACCCCCCTCTTTCAGGTTTTTTATAGGAATTCTTGCTTATTTGTTCTTTCAAACAAAAATCTGTATGGCTTTACTGAGTCATATTTTATACACTATAAAATTTGCCAATTTTAAAGTATACAATTCAGTGATTTTAGTGTATTACACTTGTGCAGCCATCATCACATTTTAATTTCCCAGAGGGATTGGGAAGTTAGAGTATTATTGTTATAAAGTTTAGGCCTAGACACCTGGTTTGAAATTAGCCTGGGAATTCATGCAAAGGAGAATAACACATGATTTCCTGGGTTGCTTAGGACTCTGCTTTGATGATCAAATCTTAGCTGCAGAGCTCATAGAGTGTACTATATTTAGGGGTGGATGTAGAGGCAGTGTAAAAATACTTATTAACGCTGTTTAAGTATCTCCTTCAAATACAAATTCATCTGGGATTAGGACATGAGGGATGAGTCTGCAGACTCAGCTGTGAGAGCCTAGACAGAAGAAATAGAAATGGAGCTAGAGGACTGATTGTTGTAGTTCCCTGCCCTGTACCATCACTGTTACCACCCTCCACCATCAGCAATTTGGTTAAGAAAAAGCAGTGTCTTGGGGCACCTGAATGGCTCAGTCAGTTAAGCATCCAACTTCAGCTCAGGTTGTGATCTCACTTTTCGTGGGTTCAAGCCCTGCATCGGGCCCTGTGCTGACAGCTCAGAGCCTGGAGCCTGCTTCAGAATCTGTGTCTACCCCTCTCTCCGCCCTTCCCTTATTCGCACTCTGTCTCTTTCTCAAAAATAAATAAAACATTTTTTAAAAATTTAAAAAAAAAAGAAAAAGCAGCGTCTTGAACATTCATTTAGCATCTTGCTTTAAGATGCTTAAAACCTTCTATCATTTGTAGACCCTTTAAAAATTCTAGTACATCTTGACAGTAAACTAAAATGGTTTGAGGTATATTATTAATAGGCAAGCATTAATAGGCAAGCATTAATAGGGCATATGGAAGAACACTAGATTTAGAACCCAGGTCTGTGAATCCTAACACGGTGCTTACTAGAAAATTCTGGGATTGATTCCATTTGTATGGTTACACATATATAGGAAGTTTTCAATAAAGTCTATTAGATAAGAAGTTGTTAACGTAACAGAAGAAGAAAAAACAATGTACAAGATGTAAAGTTTGCTATTGCTGAGATATTTAGATCCTATAATGGGTTGAATTTAGATATGCAGCATGAATGGGTATGAATTTAGGTATGGCTTCTATTCCCTCACAGTGTTAATTTATAGCAAGTTGGTAGGGGCAGGGTAGGGAGATTGCAGATCAACATCTTAGGGCACCCCTGTGACTGCATCTCAGCCTTAGCTCACACAGTTTCAGAAGGTTTGTGGGAGCATAGAGACGTTATTTGCAGAGCTGGCTCCATGCTGGAAGAGATGGTACCAAATATAGCGGCCCAGGTCTGCTGCTTTGCTCTTTTTATACTGATAGATCATTTTAGTGTTTTATGTAAAGCTACAAAAATGCATGTGAATCTTTTGTCATCCCCGATTCTGCTGGAAAGTAGTTGAAATAAAAAGCTATTTTTATTCTAGTATTCTTAGCAATCTGTAAATATTTTCAGAAGATATTTCAATTATTGGGGGCAAACTTCTTGTGTTATAATTTTTGTTTGTTTTTGTATTTGGTGAAGCTTGAATATAACAATAGCCTTAAAACTTAAAAATTGCTTGGGGGGTGGGGGCGCCTGGGTGGCTCAGTCGGTTAAGCGGCCGACTTCGGCTCAGGTCATGATCTTGTGGTCCATGAGTTCAAGCCCCGCGTCGGGCTCTGTGCTGACAGCTCAGAGCCTGGAGCCTGTTTAGGATTCTGTGTCTCCCTCTCTCTGACCCTCCCCCGTTCATGCTCTGTCTTTCTCTGTCTCAAAAATAAATAAACGTTAAAAAAAATTTTTTTTTTTAAATAAAAATTAAAAAAAATAAAAAAAATTGCTTGGGGATAGACATAATTTGATTTCATGTTTTTTTTTTTTTTTTTTTTCTTAAGTACTATGGTGTCCGGGAGGACTTGACCTGGTTTTATTTCCCTTTTATTGAGATTTTTTGTGTGGCATTGGACCCTTGTGTTATGAAGTGCCAGGCTTCACTGCCTAAAACATCATCCAGCAGCGGATTACCATGTAGTGTTACTGGCACTATACTGGCAGCACAGGAATACAACGGGGAAGTCAGTCCTATTACTGACCGTTATATAGGCCCTTCCCTAGACTGAAGGTATTTTACAATGCAGAAGTTTGCAGCCGTGTCAAATTTGCTCACACAACAAAAATACTATTCCTATTCTGATCATAGTTTCATTCTATGAGTCCCTGTCAACTTTTGGAATAGTAATACCACAGAAAGTAATAACATGGTTAATGACAAAAGGGAGTAAGGCATGTAGCATTCTCCATCCCTCCACCCACAACATACGTATTTTTGTAGCTTTTTCCAGTCAAGCAATGGAGAAGGTGGAGAATAGAGAGGAAGGTACAGCTCCTGTAAATTCCTTTGCCAGTGTTTTATACCACATCTCATAGAGGAACATAGAGTACAGGGGCTGTGTCCATTGTACCTGGTATAAGAAGTTCGTGGAAAGCATATATGAGAGAAGAGGGAGTATATTTTTATTAATAGTGGCTTCAGGGTTTTACCATAGGAGGGACTGCTGAGTAGTAATTTGGTTGGGGTGGAGGTTTTTGTTGACATACCACCCAAGGTACTACCATTGTTTTAATGTGATGTTGCATGTAAAACATGCAGAATTTTGTCCAGGTTACTAAATTCAGTAAATAACATGTTTCCGGGATGAACACAGTAAGTATTGATTGGCTGATTTCCTCTGCCCAGTCTAAAAGCTTCTTTAATTATACAGGCAAGTTATTTTGGCAAATATGAAAATAAACTGAAAGATGGAGAAAGTATCTCTTAAATTATTAGAAATCATATTTTAGAAAATGTGTCTAGTGGACTGAATCGTAATGTCTAATTGCCTTTTAAAATGTTTTTCTTTGTTTTTAATTAACATTATAACTTGGCACTCCTTAATATTTCTCAATTATTACTCTTTGTTTTCTTGTAGGGGCCACATTGTCTTAGTTCCAGAATTTAGTCTTCCTCTGGAATACTATCTAATCCCCTTCCTTATCATAGTGGGGATCTGTCTCATCTTAATCGTCATTTTCATGGTAGGTAAATCAATGCTAAGTATATTTTTAAACATAGCAGGGATGATTCTAAAAACATTGTATTGAGTGAGAGGAGCCTTCCATAAACGAGTACCTATCGTATGAATCCGTTTATATGATTGGGTCTGGAAAAGGTGAAGATAATCTGGGGGCAGGGAAAATCAGAGCAGTGATTGCTTCTGGGGGGCTAGAGAAGGGTGAGGGATTTACTGACAAGGGTATGAGGGAACTTTTCAGGGTAAGTCATGTTCTGTATCTTGAGAGAGGTTTAGGTTGCATACATATCACTTAAATTTTGTGCATTTCATTGTATATAAATTTTACCTAAGGGGAAAAAAATACTAAACTCTGAGCAATGATTTATATGCTAAAGTATTTTGGGGGACATATACTGATTGTCTGCAACTTACTTTGAAGTACACTGTAAAAAAAAAAAAAACTAGAAAAAGAGGTGTATTGATGGGTACATAGATGGTTGGGTAGATAGGTGATACAAAGTGCAGTTCAAAGTTAGTTATAGAATCTAGGTAATGGATATATGGGTATTATAAAATTCTTTCAACTCTTCTCCATTTTTGAAATTTTTCATATTAAAATGTAAATAAAGAATGGTATGAGGGCTTGAGGGTAAGGGCAATGACACATTACTTCTCCAAAACAGTGGTTACCAAAGTATGCTCCCAGGACTCTTAATGGGTCTGTGAGGTCAAAATTATTTTCATGATAATATTAAGATATTATTTGCCTTTGTCACTCTCATTCCTTCACGGTTTAAGGCGGAAGTTTCTAGAAACTACATGGTTTGTGATACCAAAACAAATTGAAGGCAGAAGCAGATAAAACCACTGTATTAAGATAGATACTAAAGAGAATTGCAATGACATAAAATAACCCCAGTATACTCACTTTTTAATTTTTTTATAAATAATATTTATATTAATGTCCAATGAGTTTATTATTTATATGGGCATTATAGTTTAACTTAGAGATTAAATGCCATCTTTGAAATGTTCAGTCTTTCTGTGATGCTGTGGTATTTCTCATTTGTTTAGAACTTTTATATCCACCAGTTTAATCATTTTTTTCTGTAAACATTTTGCATATCTTTTGTTTGACTTTTGAAATTGCATTTTCTAAATGGTTATTATTAGGATATAAGAATATTATTGATTTTTTTAAAATAAACTTTTAATTTTGGAATGTTAAGATTTACACAAAAATCGCAAAGAATATTCTTGTACATTCCTCTTCTAGTTTCTCCCATTGTTAACATTTTATGTTACCGTGGTTCATTTGTCACTAAGAAAGTGACCTTGGTACCTTACTAGTAACTAAACTCTAGACTTTGTATAGATTTCAGTATTTTTTCCTTTAATGCTCACTTTCTGTTCCAGGATCCAAAACAGGGCACCACACAGTTAGCATGTCTTCCCAGCCTCCTCTGTTCTGTGACAGTCTCTCAGTTAGTCTCTCCGTGTTTCTAATAACCTTAGTCTTGGGGAGTGTTGGCCAGGTATCCTGTAGAATGTCCCTCATCTGATAGCAGTTTTTCTTATGATTAGACTGGGTTATGGGGTTTTTTTGAGGAGTAGGGAGTAGGTTTTTGAAAACAGAGGTGAGGGGCGCCTGGGTGGCGCAGTCGGTTAAACGTCCGACTTCAGCCAGGTCACAATCTCGTGGTCCGTGAGTTCGAGCCCCGCGTCAGGCTCTGGGCTGATGGCTCAGAGACTGGAGCCTGTTTCCGATTCTGTGTCTCCCTCTCTCTCTGCCCCTCCCCCGTTCATGCTCTGTCTCTCTCTGTCCCAAATAAATAAACGTTGAAAAAAAAAATTAAAAAAAAAAAAAAAAGAGAGGTGAACTGCCAGGGGGTACATGATATCTGCATAACATAACTAATGGTATTAACACTCATCCCTTGATTAAGCCAGATTTCTCCACTGCACAGTTAATATTTTTCTCTTTTTCTATTCTGTTCTTACTTTGGAAGTGAGGCACTGAGTATAACCCATCCTATAGGTGGGGAGGGGCAGGCATTAAGATCTGAAGTGAGGAGTAGGAGAGAGTATCTGCCACGTATATTATATTACTTGGAATTCTTTTGTAAGAAAGATTTGTCTCTTCTTGGCATTTATTTATTTATTTATTCAATCATTTATTTATATTGGTTACATACTCCTATATATTTATTTTATTCTTTGGGTTAGAATCCAATACCACATTATTTATGTTGTTTAAATTTTGAGCTTTGGCCATGAGGAGCTCTGTCAGACTAGGTCATGTGTCCCTTTGATTTGATCCATCTTTTTGTTTTTCTAAGCACTTCTTTTGTATCTGGTACTATAAGAAGCTTCAGGATCTTCTTACATTTTTTTTTTTTGCCCCGGCCCTAGAATTAGATGTTTCTCCAAGGAGCCCTGGTTTCTTTTATTGAAGAGTTGTATTTAGAAACCGAAAGTTGGACACTGGACATTGTTTTTATATATCAATCTTGTATCTACAAACTTGCTGAATTCTATGGTAATTTGAATTTGTTCTTTCTCTTGGGCTTTCAGTATCGAGCAAGGAATAATAGAAAGAACAACATACAAAAAATGTAAGCAGAGTAGCAGTAGATGTAAATACTCTTAAGCTGATAAAGATTATTAACTAAAAACTGAAAAATGAACATCATTAAATGGTTAATTTATTAGAAGATTTCCCTTGAGGGGTTTCTGGGCATCCGACTTCGGCTCAGGTCATGATCTCACAGTTCGTGGGTTCGAGCCCTCTGTCGGGCTCTGTGCTGACGTGTCGGAGCCTGGAGCCTGCTTTGGATTCTGTGTCTCCCTCTCTCTCTCTCAAAGAGTGTCTCTCCCTTCTTGTGCTCTGTCTCTCTCTTTCTCTCTTAAAAATAAACGTTAAAAAAAAGACATTCCTTGAAAGTCAGAAACGACAAAAAAGGATGCCTGTTGTTGCACCTCTTATTTAACATTATGCCAAATTTTCTGATAAATCAAGAGAAAAAAGCCATATAAGGCTTAGAAATAAAGAAATCAAACTTTTCTTTTTCCTTATTTAATGATGAATGGGCGCAGAATTATGTCTTTTATCTGTTGTAATGATCATTGGGTTTTTTTCTCTTTTAGTCTGTTTTTATGGTGGATTACATTAATTTATTTTGTACATTATAAAAATCTTGTATTTGGAATACACTTTATTTGATTATGATGTGTAAGTTTTGTCTTTCATTTTGGGTTATTCAGATTTCTAATATGGATCAGTTCTACATTTGTACATAGATGCAAAAAATCCTAAATAAAATATTAGCATTCTGAATGTCCAGGTAAGGGAAAGCTTTGGAATTATGGAGCTAGAATGATCTTAACGTCAAAAGCAGACAATCCCATAAGCACATGGAACAGCCACTATAGAAAACAGTATGACAGTTCCTCAAAAAACTAAACAATGAGTTATCATATCCAGCAATTCCACTTTGGGTATATACCCAAAAGAATTGAAAACAGTTGTACAGATATTTGTGCACTTATGTTCATAGCTGCATTATTTGCAATACTGAAAGGTGGAAGCAACCAAATTGTCCATCGATGGATGAATAGAGAAACAAAATGTGGTATAGACATACAATGGAATGTTAGCCTTAGAAAGGAAGGCAGTTCTGGCACAGGTACAGTATGGGTGAACCTTAAAGACATGCTAAATGAGGGGTACCTGGGTGTCTCAGTCAGTCAAGCGTCCCACGTCGGCTCAGGTCATGATCTCATGTTTCATGGGTTCAAGCCCCACATCAGGCTCTGTGCTTACATCTCGGAGTCTCAAGCCTGCTTCAGGTTCTGTGTCTCCCTCTCTCTCTGCCCCTCCGCCTGCTCACTCTCTGTCTCACTCTCTCTCTCTCTCTCAAAAATAAACATTAAAAAAAATGTGAAAAAAGACATGCTAAATGAAATAAATGAAATAAGCTAAATGAAATAAGACTTGCTAAATGAAACAGTTACAAAAGTACAAATAGTGTATGATTCTATTTATATATGATACCTAGAGTAGTCAGATTCAGAGACACAAAGTAGAATGGTAGTTGCCAGGACTTGTGGAGAGGGGGAAGGTGGGGAATTATTGTTTAATGGGCACAGAGTTTCAGTTTTGCAAGATGAAAAGAGTTTTATGGATGGATGGTGGTGATGGTAGCACAGTAATGTGAATGTAGTTAGTGCCACCCAGGTATACACTTAAAAATGGTTCAGAGTAAATTTAGCGTTATGTGTATTTTACCATATAGTTGACCCTCGAGTAACATGGGTTTGAACTGCATGGGTCCACTAATCAGTTACAAATAAATAACTAGACTAGATTAAACTAGCCCCATAAAACAAATTACCCTTATTTTCTGTTTTCTAACATAGTTTTTGATAAAGTTGGGGTTATGTATTACTTTTTGGTGAAGGTTGTTTACAAAATCATCTAGACCTGCTGACTGTGTTCATAGTTACCTGGACATTCAGATGGTTGTCTACTTTTTCATACGAAATTATATTTCTAAGAAATTGTCTATTTTATCTGTTTTCAAGTATAGGGGGGATCAGGTGATTAATATTTATATATTCACATAACTATATTTTAAGTTTATTTATCTTGAGAGAAAGAGAGAGAGTGCAAGTGGGGGGACAGGCAGAGAGAAAGAGGGAGAGAGAGAATCCCAAGCACTGACAGTGCAGAGCTCAATGTGGGGCTCGAACCATGAGATCATGACCTGAGCTGAAGTCAGACGCTTAGCTGACAGCCACTCAGGCACCCTTCACATAACAATTTAAAGAGCATTTCTTTCTTTCTTTCTTTCTTTCTTTCTTTCTTTCTTTCTTTCTTTCTTTCTTTCTTTCTTTCGTTCTTTCAAGAATTTCTACTGTATGTGAAATGAGTTCTCTTTATTCATATCTGCCCGTGCCTTTTCACAGTGTTATTAATTTATCTGTTTTGTCTTTCAAAGAAGTAGACCTTGACGGTTTTCTTTTTCCTTTCACTAAACAAATATTCATTTCACATCTATGATGAATTAGGCACTGCTCTATGATCTGAAGATCCATCACTGTACTTAAAATTGTTAAAAATCTCCGATGTAAAGCAGCTTCGATTCCACTGCAAATTATATTCTAAAGTCTTCACTGTTTTATGTCTCTCATGAATTTCTGCTCTTAGCATCATTTTTCTTCTGTTTTGTTTGGATATATTGCTTTTCTTTTTCTAGCTTGTTCAGCTGAATGCTTATTAGTTTTTTTCTTTCCAGATTTAGATTTAAATGCATTTAGATTATAAATTTCTGTTTAACAGTGATGTTAGCCTCAATTCCTAGCATTTGATAAGGAATATTATTTCAATTTGGTTTACATTTAAAAATATTTTTTGTTGTTATATAGAATATTTCTTTAGCACTCTTGATGTTTCCATTCATGTGAAGGGAGAACTCAAGTTACTCTAATTCCTAGCTCTTCCTTACCCTCTCACTCATTTGGTCTTAGGGGAGATGAAGTATCTTATGTGTGTGGTGTATTTGGGAAGAATAAACCTAGCGCATGCGTCGCTCAGCTCCACCTTTCTCTTGGGATTAACCTATTTCCAGCTTCTCCAGGACTAGTTCTGCAATTCTGGGGGTGAGTGAAGGGAAGGTCTGTTCCATTCCAGAGGAGTTTTGTCTGTACCTGGCTGGGTAAGGCAGTCTCATTCTGTGGTTCAGTAAAAAGTTCTAAATCTTTCTCCACTGCATTAGGTACTCCACCTGCATCTATTTGCTAGTTCATGATCTTATTTCTCAAGTTATTTAGAATCCAGGTGGCAAAGAGGCATGCTAATTTTAAGGCCCCCTCAGAAACTCAAATGTCCATTATGATTTCTTCTGAGACTTGTAAACTATTTTAATAAAGTTTTACATTTCCAAAGAGCATATATATTTTTCTGTATCTTCTTTTTTTCTATTGATTTCTAATTCAATTTTATTGTGGTCAGAAGACATTGTATGTTATAGATTCTTTGGTTATTTCCAAAGACCTGCTTTGTGGCCATATTTTGTGAACACTCCCCATATATGTGAAAAGAATTGTGGAGTTCAAAGTTCTATATATGTACATTAGTTTGAGCTTTCGCATTTGTTTTGTGTATTTTTTTTATTTTAAAAACCATTTTGACATAGAATTCACATAACATAAAATTGACACACCTAAAGTGTCTAATTCAGTGGTTTTTAGTATATTCATAGAATTTGTGCAGTAATCACAATTCTCTATGTTTGTTTGGTACTTTTCTGTTTTCTAAAACAGTGCTAGGCAATAGAACAATACTGTGAAGCCAAATTTATTGTAATTTAAAATTTTCTGGTAGTCAAATGAAAAAGATAAAAAGAGGGGCACGTGGTTGCTCAGTCGACTGAGGGTCCAACTCTCGAGATCTACTCAGGTCATGATCTCATAGTCATGAGATAAAGCCCCATGTGGGCGGGTTCTGTGCTGAGTGTGGAGCCTGCCTGGGATTCTTTCTCCCCCCTTCTCTCTCTCTGCCCCTCACCCACTCGTGTACTTTCTCTCTCTCAAAATAAATCAGTAAACTTAGAGAAAAAAAAGATAAAAAGAAAAAGGTGAGATTAAATACTAAATCTAAAATGTATTTCAGTATTCAATTAATATAAGTAATTATGAAATATGTTTTACATTCTTTTTTTTCTAAGTATTTACAATCTGGTGTATATTTTATAATTTTACAGCAAATCTCAAATGAGACTAGCCATATATTGAGTGTTCAGTAGCTACATGTACCTAGTGGCTACTATATCAGGCAGCATAGGTCTGTAGTCTAAATTTTTTCTCTGCTTTAGCTATAAATTACTGAACTTGGAATTTGGGTATTTCTCCTATAATTTTGTCCTTTTTAGATGAAGTGTTGTTTTTTTTTATTGTCATGTTACCTCCTAATGATTTTTGTCTTAAATTCTATTTTACTTGATACATCAGCTTTCTTTTGCTTAATATTTTCATGGCATATCTTTATTCCTTTATTTTTTACCTTTATATTTTTATTAATGTGTCATTAATTTTAATCTTGTGTCTTGTAAATAGCATATAGTTGGATTTTTTTCCTTATCCAATATGATACACTCTTCAGAAAAAAAAAAAACCTGGTAAATTTAATCCACTTACATTTTTGCAATTACACATACATTTGGAATAATTTCTATTGTTTACTTTTAGTTTGTTTCTTCTTCTTTGAAGATTTGGATGACTCCACTTTCTCCTACTGGTTTAAAAGCTTAGATTATAGTGTTCTTCTAGTGGTTACTATTGAATTTTTAAAAAGCATTTATTGAGGTATAATTAACACATGACAAACTGCACATATTTAAATTGTACAGTTTGGTAAGTTTTGACACACACACCTGTGAAACCACTACCACAATCACTGTTGAAATATCAGTCAGCTCAAAAAATTTCCTCATGCTCCTTGATAATCCCTGCCTCTCACCGGTCATGTCCTCATCCTCCCCCACCTCCCCCTCCTCGCCCGATCCCTAGACAACTACAGGTCTGCTTTTGGTCACTATAGATTAGTTTGTATTTTCTTCAGTTTTCTACACATGGAATTGTATATTATGTCCTCTTTTGTGTCTGCCTTCTTTCTCTCAGAACAATTATTTTGAGGTTAATATAGTTTTTGAGTATATTTATTCTTTTTTTTTTTTTTAACCCAGTTGTATTTGATTGTATGAATATATCACAGGTTTTGTTTTTGTTTTTGTTTTTTTAATCTATTTACCCATCGATAGGCATTTGGGTCGTTTCTGGGTTTTGGATATTACAAATAAAGCTGACATGGACATTTGTGTACAAGTTGTTATACAGATGTGTACTTTTATTTCTGTAAGTATGAGTGAGGTAATTGAGTATAGGGTAATTGTGTGTTTAAATTTATAAGAAATCATCAGCATCCAGAGTGGTTGTACCAGTAGTGTATCCCAGTGCCAGTAACTCCACCTCCTTGCCAACACTCGATATAGTCAGTCTTTTTAATTTTAGCCATTCTATTCTATATAGTGGTATTTGTGATTTGAACTAATTATGTTGAATTGAGTATCTCTTCCAGTGCTTATTTACCATGGTTGTATCTTCTGTGGTGAAGTGTTTATTCACATATTTTGCCCTTTATCTTGTCTATTGGGTTGCTTATTTTTTTGTTGTTGTTATTGTGTTTTGAGTTCTTTATAAATTCTGGATACAATTCCTTATCAGATATGCAATTTGCAACTATTTTATCTCAGTCTGTGTCTTGTCTTTTATTTTTTAATAGTGTCTTCTGAGGACAGAAGTCCTTCATATTGATATAGCCAAATTGGTCAAAATTTTCTTTTCATGGATATAATTTTGGCATTTGGCTCTGCCCCTGTGGACTACTTTTCATTTTTTCAAGCATAGTAACTTACAGTTGAAGTGTCTTATAGATTTTATCTGAATACTTCTGAATATTCATAGTACAGGTGTTAGGTAGTACTTCTATTCAGTTTGCTGCTACAACTGAGAGTGTGGTGACTAATAAATATATGTTTGAAAATTTTATTAGTTTATAATTAACAGGAATTTCAACTCTGCCTTCTTCTTGGTCCAGTGGAATCTTTGTAATCTATGGTCTACCATTTCTATTTGCATAACAAAACTAGTTTTATGTTATTTATAATGTTTCTGTTAAAGTAAGTAAAGATAATTTGGGTCAATGAATAAAAATTCAAAAGCATAATTTTTGGGGTAACTAATCACCTGTGTAATTAGTGCTTTAATTAGTGCTTCAATTAATAATAATACAATTAGGGTGTAAGTAAACTGAATTTGATTTGCAGGAGCTATCCAGACACTTAAAACATGTCTATTATTTTAATAGCCATTTTCTATTTGCATGTTTAATATCTGATTTCTTTTTTTTTCTTTTATTTTTAGATCACAAAATTTGTCCAGGATAGACATAGAGCTAGAAGAAACAGACTTCGTAAAGATCAACTTAAGAAACTCCCCGTGCATAAATTCAAGAAAGGTAAGTGGATATTTTTATTTTCTAAATAATCACCGTTAGTTTATTTAAGAATACATTCTGACCTTACTCTAGAACTACCTTCTGTGTCTTTGCAATACCCTGTGCCTAATATTCCGTTAACAGTGAGCAGATGTGGGAGGTGGTCTTTTGCTGTGGGGTACTCTGGTGAAGGCAAGACGGGGGCAAACGGTCTGCAGAGAATTTATGAACAGTAGTGAAACTTGACCAGAATGCTTCTTCTTGTCATCATGTGCCGGCATTTCTGAACCTAAGTGGATAAAATACTTCTGTGCATTAGGATGGTCTACTCTCCTTGACACTGGGTCCACTCTCTCTCCTACCGTATACCACCCACTGTATTAACATTGCATTAACTAAACACATAGTTAATACTGTTGCATTAACTAAACACACATGTAGCTATTATATGTCAATGTATTTTAAATATATTGTTTGATTTGATTTTCATATTCCTGTGAACTGGGTACTTTAATGGGCATTATGGTTGAGGAAACAGAGGGTCAGAGAGGCAAAAAACTTTAATGCCACACAACCAGTACTGACAGAGCTGGGGAGGGGTGTGTGTCTAATAATCTAGCCAATGTAATTTCTACTGCTTATGCTTTAGTGAGCTTTTAGTGCAGGTACATGCTTGTTAAATCCTTTTGGCTAGTAGTCCCCAGACTCTTCAATTCTATATACCAGTAAAAGTGTTCTGTTTTTTAATTCAGCAGAGAAGATGCATAGAGAGGAGAAACGGTGAAGGCATTAAAATTGAGTTCTGCCAAAATTTTATTTTCCAAGTAATAAAGTGTTTTTAAAACCTTCCGTTTATAATAACCATTATTTTATGAAAAATATAAAATTTAATTAAAAAAGGAAAAACCACATGTTAAGAGGAATAAATAAGAGACATTTATAAAAATGTACTGCACTGTCATCATTCAGTGTGGATTAAAGTAGAAGTTATTCATAGGCCAGAAGTAGTTTGAGGACTGGCTTTGGGGATCACTTTTTTTAAGCTCCATTTTGTGCTTATTCGTGTGTTTCCTAAACCCAGAAAAAAAGTTTAAAAAGTTGATACTGTCCTGGGCATGCATAGTTTGTTTTTCATCAGAATAAGAGGAGTATAGGATTTTAAGCAGAGGAAAGGTAATATGTCAGTTAAATATTAAAAGGGTCTTTCTGCTGCTATGTTAAGAACAGGGTATAGAGGGATAAGGGTTATATGCAGAGAGACCAGATAAAAGGCCATTACAGTAATCCAAGTGAGATATGAATGTGGGTTGGATTAAGAGGTAGCAGTGGAAGAGGTAAAGAAATCTTAAATTCTGGATATATCTGGAAGATGGAATACACTGGATTTATTAGTGGACTAGATGTGGGGAGAAAAACCATGGATGATGCCAGATTTTTGGTGTCAGCAACAGGAAGAATGGCATTGCCCTAAACAGAAATAAGGATGGTTAATGAATGGTGGAGCAAGTTCTGAGTGAAAATTGAGGAAATTCGTTTTGGATATATGGAATTTCGGATGTCTAGTAGATGTTATAAATGAGTCTGGAGTTTGAGAGGGATCTGAACTGTAAGTATTGTATAAAGATGTATTTAAATCATGAGTCTGGGTGACAGTACTAAGAGAATAAGTATAGGTGGACAGAAGAATACCAAAGACATACTGGGGCATTCCAACATTAAGTAAGAAAGAAGAGGAATAGGCAGTAGAGACAGAACAGGAGTGAACAGTTATGTCAGGGGGACATCAGAAGAGAGTGGTTTACTGGAAACTGAAGATATGCAAGTCCATCAAAGAGCAAGGAGTGATAACCTGTGTCAAATACTCCTGATAGGTAAGTAAGATGAGAGCCGACAGCTGACCTTTAGAAGTTATTGATTATCTTTGGTGAGCAGTTTTGACAGGCCAAAAAACCGGTTGTGATGGGTTTAGGAGAGAATGGAAGGAAAAGGATCAGAGACAGTAACTACAGACAATTTTTTCAAGAAATTTAACTACAAACAGAAGCAAGGAAATGGGGTAGCAGCTAGCTGGTGGAGAAGTCAGGTTAAGAAATAGCACATTTGCTGAAGGAAATTGATGATAACAGGTGACAGATGGGAGAACTGCTGTAATACCGTCTTTGAGAAGGCAAGGAGGAATGGGCTCTGGTGCACAAGTAGGTGGACTGGCCTTACATGGTAACATGGAGAGTTGAGCTAAGGGAAGATAGAAATATGGGGGTGCAAAATCCTGGGACATGGGTATGTATGGTGGTAAGTCTGGAAGTTTTCTTCCATTTTCAGTCATCGACTGTAGATGATGATGGGAGAGGAGATACTGGAGGTTTAAAGCAGAAAGGTATGAAATATTCTGGGAGAGTAAGTGGGCAGATGGACCAGGGCAATGAACTATGATTGCCTGGCAGCCTGAACCTCACTTTAAGGTTCATTCTTATGAACCAGTCAACATAATGGTGTTTTTCTCATTTATTTATTTTGAGAGAGAGAGTGCAAGTGGCTGAAGGGTCAAGAGATGGGGAGAATCTCAAGCAGGCTCTGCATTGTCAGCACAGAGCTCCACATGGGGCTCGAACTCATGAAACCATGACCTGAGCCAAAATCAAGAGTCGGACTCTTAACCAACAGAACCACCCAGGCACCCCTGGAGTGGTGTTTATCCTTACCATCCTGTTTGGTTTTTTTTGTTTTTTTGTTTTTTTTTAGTGTGAAGTATAACACGCAAGAAATAGAACATAATTAGCACCTCAGAAACGACTGTGTACCCTTCTAGATTATAATCCTTTCCTTCTCATTGGAAGATCATCCATTATGATAATCATTTCGTTGTCTTTGTATTAAGTTTTACCACCTATGTATTCATTCCAAAACAATATGATTGAATTTTTCCTGTTTTTGAATTGCATTTTTTTTAAGTTTTTATTTTAATCACTTGGTGCTCATCACAACAAGTGCACTTCTTACTTCTTAATCCCCATCACCTCACCCCCTCCTCTGGTAACCATCAGTCTGTTCTCTATGGTTAAGAGTCTGTTGCTTGGTTTGTCTTTCTGTCTCTCTCTCTCCCTGCCTCTCTCTCTCTCTCTCTCTCTCTCTCTCTCTCTCTCTCTCTCTCTCTGCCTCTGTCTCTCTCTTTGTTTGTTTCATAAATTCCACACGTGTGAAATCATATGGTATTTATATGTTATTTGTTTTTCTCTGGCCAATCATATGGTATTCATCTTTCCTGGCTAACTTATATTGCTTAGCATTATACTCCATCCATGTCATTGCAAATGGCAAGGTTTCATTCTCTTTTATGGTTGAATAGTGTTCAATTGTATGTACATGCCACCTCTTCTTTATCCACTCATCAGTTGATACATGAGCTGCTTCCATATCTTGGCTATTGTAAATAATGCTGCTGTAAACACAGGGTGCATGTATCCCTTTGAATTCGTGTTTTTGTACTCTTTGGAGAAATACCCAGTAGTGTCATTGCTGGATCATGTCATAGTTCTATTTTTAACTTTTTGAGGAACGTCCGCACTATTGTCCAGAGTGACTGCACCAGTTTACATTCCCACCAACAGTGTAAGAGTGTTCCTTTTTCTCCACATCCTCATCAACACCTGTTGTTTCTTGTGTTTTTGATTTTAGCTATTCTTACAGGTGTGACGTGTTATCTCCTTGTTGTTTTGATTTGCATTTCTCTAATGTTGAGTGATGATGAGCATCTGTTCATGTGTCTGTTGGCCATCTGTGTGTCTTTTTTAGAAAAATGCCTGTTCATGTCTCCTGCCCATTTTTAAACATTTTTTTTAAATGTGTATTTTTGAGAGAGAGAGGGAGAGAGAGAGAGAGAGAGAGAGAGAGAGAGAGAGAGCGAGCACGAGTTGGGGAGGAGCAGAGGGAAAAGGAAACAGAATCCAAAGCAGCTCCAGGGTTTAAGCTGTCAGCACAGACCCTGATGTGGGGCTCGTACTCATGGACTGAGAGATCATGACCTGACCCAAAGTCAGATGCTTAACTGACTGAGCCACTCAGGTGCCCCTGCCCATTTTTAACTGGATTATTTGTTTTTTTGGACGTTGAGGATTTGTTGTTGTTGTTGTTTGTTTTAGCAGGAATTGAGTTTTATAAGTTCTTTATATATTTTGGGTATTAACCCTTTATGAGGGTTAATTTGCAAATATTTTCTTCCATTCACTAGGTTGCCTTTTAGTTTTGTTGTTTCCTTTGCTGTTGTGCAGAAGCTTTTTTATTTTGATGTAGTCCCAACAGTTTATTTTTGCTTTTGTTTCCCTTGCCTCAGGAGACCTATCTAGAAAAACGTTTCTATAGCCGATGTCAGAGAAATTACTGTCTGTGCTCTCTTCTGGGATTTTTATGGTTTCAGGTCTTACATTTAGGTCCTTAATCCATTTTGAGTTTATTTTTGTATATGGTGTAAGAAAGTGGTCCACTTTCATTCTTTTGCATATAGCTGTCCAGTTTTTCCAGCATAATTTGTTGAAGAGACTTTTTCTCATTGCATAGTTTTGCTTTCTTTGTCAAAGATTAATTGACCATATAACCATGGTTTTATTTCTGGGTTTCTTTCTATTCCAGTCTGTTGATCTGTGTGTCTATTTTTGTGCCAGTACTGCACTGTTTTGATTACTACAGCTTTGTATTATATCTTGAAATTTGGGATTGTGATATCTCCATGTTTGTTCTTCTTTTTCAAGACTGCTTGGCTATTTGGGGTCTTTTGTGGTTCCATACCAATTTTAGGATTGTTCAAGTTCTATGAAAAGTGCTGTTGGTATTTTGATAGGGATTGCATTAAATCTATAGATTGCTTTGAGTAGTATGGACATTTTAACGATATTTATTCTTCCAATCCATAAGCATAGAATATCTTTCCGTTGCTTTGTGCCATCGTCTATTTCTTTCATAAGCTTTTTATAGTTTTCAGAGTATAGTCTTTCGCCTCCTTGATTAAGTTTATTCCCAGGTATTTTATTTTTGGTACAATTGTAAAAGGGATTATATTTTTAATTTCTCTTTCTGCTGCTTCATTATTAGTGTATAGAAATGCAACAGATTTCTGTATAGTGATTTTGTATATTGCAAACTTACTGAATTCATTTATCAATTCTAGATTTTGGTGGCGTCCTCAAGGCTTTCTGTATAATAGAATCTTGTCATCTGAAAATAGTGAAAGTTTTACTTCTTCTTTACCAATTTGGATGCCTTTTAGTTCTTTTTGTTGTCTGATTGCTATGGCTAGGACTTCTAGTACTATGCTATATAAAAGTGGTGAGAATGGACATCCTTGTTCTGTTCTTGACCAAGTATGATGTTAGCTGTTGGTTTTTCATATATGGCCTTTATTATGTTGATGTATGTTCCCTTTAAACCTACTTTATTGAGGGTTTTTATCATGAATGAATGTTGTATTTTGCCAAATGTTTTTTCTGTACCTACTGAAATGATTTTATGGTTTTTATCCTTTTATTGATGTTATATATCAAGTTGATTGGTTTGTGAATATTAAACCAGCCTCACATCCCAGGAGTAAATCCCACTTGATCTTGGTGATTTTTTTTTAAGTGTATAGTTGGATTTGGTTTGCTAATATTTTTGTTGAGGATTTTTACATCTATGTGCATCAGAAATACTGGCCTGTAGCTTTCTATTTTGTGGTGTCTTAATCTGGTTTTGGTATCAGGTTAATGCTGGCCTCATAGAATGAATTTGGAAGCCTTTCTTCCTCTTCTATTTTTTAGAATAGTTTGACAAGAATAGATATTAACTCTCCTGTAAAATGTTTGATAGTATTTACTTGTGAAGCCATCTGGTCCTGGACTTTTGCTTGTTGGGAGTTTTTTGATGAGTGATTCAATTGCATTGCTCGCAATCACTCTGTTCAAATTTTCTATTTCTTCCTAATTCAGTTTTGGAAGGTTGTATGTCTAGGAATTTATCCATTTCTTCCAGGTTGTCCAATTTTCAGGCAGTTTTTCATAATATTCTCTCATAATCCTTTGGATTTCTGTAGTATCAAATGTTATTTCTCCTCTATCATTTCTGATTTTGTTTCAGTTATCTCTCTCTCATGAGTCTGGCTAAACGGGTATCAATTTTGTTAATCTTTTCGAAGAACCAGCTCCTGGTTTCATTGATCTGTTCTATTGGTTTTTTTAGTTTCTATTTTATTTCTGCTCTAATCTTTATTATTTCTTCCCTTTGTTCTTTTTCTAGCTCCTTTAGGTGTAAGGTTAGGTTATTTGAGATGTTTGCATGCTTCTTGAGTTAGGCCTATGTTGCTATAAACTTACTCTTATAAAAGCTTTGCTGTATCCCAAAGATTTTGGAACACTGTGTTTTCATTTTCATTTGTTGCTATGTATTTTTTTTTTTTTTAATTTCCTCTTTGATTCTTGGTTGACCCATCCATTGTTTAGTTAAATGTTATTTATCTTCCATGTATTGGTGCTCTTTCCAGATTATTTTCTTGTGGTTACTTTCTAGTTTTACACTGCTGTGGTCAGAAAAGATGCAAGGTATGACTTCAGTCTTTTTTAATTTGTTGAAATTTGGTTTTTGGCCTAATATGTGATCTCTTCTGGAGAATTTTCCATATGCACTTGAAAAGAATGTGTATTCTGATGTTTTAGGATGGATTTTCTGAATATACCTGTTAGATACATCTGGTCCAATATATCATTCAGAGCCACTGTTTCCTTATTTATTTTCTGTTTGGATGATCTATTCATTCATGTAAGTGAGGTGTAAAGTCACCTACTATTACAGTATTACAATCGATTAGTTCCTTCATGTTTGTTACTGGCTGCTTTATGTATTTGGGTGCTTCCATGTTGGATGCATAACTATTTACAATTGTTGTATCTTCTTGTCGGATTGTATTCTTTATATACAGTGACTTTGTCTCTTATTACACTCTTTGTTTTAAAATTTATTTTGTCTACCTTGGCTTTTTTTTTTCACTTCCATTTGCATTTTAAATGCTTTTCCATCCTTTCACTTTCAAGTTGCATGTGTCTTTAGGTCTGAAGTCTCTTGTATGCAACATGTGGATGGGTCTTGTTTTTTTTTTTTTTTTTTTTAAGATTTATTATTTTTTTAATTTTATTTTTTATTTTTTTAAAATTTACATCCAGGGGCGCCTGGGTGGCGCAGTCGGTTAGGCGTCCGACTTCAGCCAGGTCACGATCTCGCGGTCTGTGAGTTCGAGCCCCGCGTCGGGCTCTGGGCTGATGGCTCAGAGCCTGGAACCTGTTCCCGATTCTGTATCTCCCTCTCTCTCTGCCCCTCCCCCGTTCATGCTCTGTCTCTCTCTGTCCCAAAAATAAATAAACGTTGGAAAAAAAAAAAATTAAAAAAAAAAAAAATTTACATCCAAATTAGTTAGCATGCAGTGCAACAATGATTTCAGGAGTAGATTCCTTAGTGCCCCTTACCCATTTAGCCCATCCCCCCTCCCACAACCCCTCCTGTAACCCTCAGTTTGTTTTCCATATTTATGAGTCTCTTCTGTTTTGTCCCCCTCCCTGTTTTTATATTATTTTTGCTTCCCTTCCCTTATGTTCATCTGTTTTGTCTCTTAAAGTCCTCATATGAGTGAAGTCATATGATTTTGTCTTTCTCTAATTTCGGTTAGCATAATACCCTCCAGTTCCATCCACGTACTTGCAAATGGCAAGATTTCATTCTTTTTGATTGCCAAGTAATATTCCATTGTGTGTGTGTGCGTGTGTACGTGTATGTGTGTATATATATATTCTATATATATTCTATACACACACACACACACACGCACACACGCACACACACATACACATCTTCTTTCTCCATTCATCCATTGATGGACATTTGGGCTCTTTCCATACTTTGGCTATTGTTGATAGTGCTGCTATAAACATGGGGGTGCATGTGTCCCTTCAAAACAGTACACCTGTATCCTGTGGATAAATGCCTAGTAGTGCAATTGCTGGGTCGTAGGGTAGTTCTAAGTTTTAGTTTTTTGAGAAACTTCCATACTGTTTTCCAGAGTGGCCACAACAGCTTGCATTCCCAGGGTCTTGCTTTTTATCCATTCCGTCACCCTGTGTCTTTTGATTGGAGCATTTAGTCTATTTACATTCAAAGTAATTATTGATAGGTATGTACATATTGCCATTTAGTTAACCGTTTTATGGTTGTTTTTATAGTTCTTCTGTTCCTTGTTCTCTTCTCTCATGGTTTGCTGGTCTTCTTTAGTTATATACTTGGATTCCTTTCTTTATTTTTTGCATATCTGTTCCTGGTTTTGATTTGTCATTCCCATTAGGTTTGTATATAACATCTTTTGCATATAGCAGTCTATATTAAGTTGATGGTTGCTTAAATTTGAGCCCATTCTTTACTCCTCCTTTCACCTTTTAGTTATGTGTGTCAAACTTTATATCCTTTTATTTTATGAATCTCTTGACTAATTTTATAGAAATACTTAATTTTATTGCTTTTATGTTTCCTACTTTTTTTACTCCTCCTTATGGACTTTCCTTTCCACTCAAAGAGTCCCCTTTAACTTTTCTTGTAGGGCTAGTTTAGTGGTGATGAATTCCTTTAACTTCTGTTTATCTGAGAAACTCTTTATCTCTCCTTCTATTCTGAATAATAGCTTTGCTATATAAAGTATATACAGCTTTGCTGTATAGAGTATTCTTGGCTGCAGGTTTTTTTTTTTTTTTTTTTTTTTTTTTTTTCCAGCACTCTGAATATATCATGCTACTCCCTTCTGGCCTACAAAGTTTCTGCTGAAATATCATTTGATAGGCTTATTGAGTTTCCCTTGTATGTAATTGTTTTCTCTTGCTGCTTTTAAAATTCTCTTTATCACTACTTTTTGCCATTTTTTTTAATGTTTATTTATTTTTGAGAGAGAGACAGTGTGTGAGCAGGGGAGGGGCAGAAAGAGAGGGAGACACAGAATCTGAAGCAGGCTCCAGGCTCCGAGCTGTCAGCACAGAGCCTGACACGGGGCTCGAACTCACAAACCAGAAGATCATGACCTGAGCTAAAGTTGGACACTTAACCAATTGAGCCACTCAGGTGCTCCTGCCATTTTTTAATTACTGTGTGTCTTGGTGTGGACCACCTTAGGTTGATTTTATAGGGCGGTTCTTTGATTCTTGGATCTGGATTTCTGTTTCCTTCCCCATATTTGGAAAGTTTTTAGCTATTATTTCTTCAAATAGGTTTTCTTCCCCCTTTTCTCTCTTTTTTCCTGTAGGATCCCTATAATGCAGATGTTATTACACTTGATGGTGTCACTGAGTTCGCTAAGTCTGTTTTCAGTTTTTGTTATTATTTTGTGTCTCTCCTCTTCAGCCTGATCACTTTCCATTACTCTGTCCTCCAGGTCACTGATCCATTCTTCTGCTTCCTCTAGTCTACTGTTTATTCCTTGTAGTATATTTTTAATTTCAGTTATTGAATTCTTCACCTGTGGTTGGTTCTTTTTAAATTTTTTCTATGTCTTTGTTAAGCATCTCACTGAGGTCCTTCACTTTTTTCTCAAGTCCAGTGAGTATCATTAGGACCATTACTTTAAGTTCTTTGTCAGGCATATTAATTATCTGTTTTGGTTAGGTCTCTTGCTATGACTTTGTCCTGTTCTTTCATTTGAGACACATTCCTATGCCTCTTCGCTTTGTTTAACTGTGTCTGTTCCTATGTGTTAGGAAAGTCAGCTGTCTCCTGCTCTTGAAAGTAGTGGCTGTATGAAGAAGAGGTCCTGTAATGTCCTGCAGTGCAGTGTCCCCTGTTCATCAGAACTTGGTGCTTCAGGGGTGTCTCCCATGTGTGTTGTGTTTGCCCTACTATTGTGGCTGAGTTGCTTTTACTTTCAGGCCCAACATCTGCAATGGCTCTCTTTGCCCATTGTGGGCATGGTTTGGTCCCTATGTTGTTAGTGGGACAGTCTGAGGCCACCTTGGGCTTGAGTTGAGTCAGACCAGGCATTTTCTAGAGATGTAATAGCATATAACTGCAGGGCACTTTCCCTGTATTGTCCCTTGAGAAGCTTTTATTGGTGGGAGGGGCCTGCAGTCAGACCAGATATCAGCCCTCAGCCCACTGCTGGGGTGCAGTTGGAATGGTGTGTATGGTTATCTTTCCTTCTCCCTGGGGCAGGAGTCACTTTGGAGGGGTGCTGGACCCTGTTGGGCCAGGCTTGCAGCACTACTATGGATGGGCTCCAGGCAAGGGCATATTGGAGGAGGCAGGTCTGTAGGAGAATGCAAGGGTGGGACACACTGTTAGCAAATTAGGTAGGAAATGTTGCTGCTTTGCTGGTTCCTGCAGGTGTGTCCATGTGTCTAGGCTGGGGGGTGGGGGAAGAAAATGGGGCCTGCCAGCTCCTTTGCTCCTGGAGAAGTTTTGCCTCCAACACACATTCTGAGATTATTAACCATATCCCCTTCCTGTATACCCCAAGCTTTTTTTCCCCCCCAAACTAATGCTTCTATGCTGTATCTCCGTGGGGCTGTTCGTTGTGCTGTCTCTTTAAGGGTGGGGATTCTGTTTCCTCTCACCCACCTGGGTCTCCCAGAGCTGAGCCTGCTGATTTTTAAAGTTCCTGATGTTAAGCCCAGCTGGTTGTAAGAAGTCATAAAATTATGCCCCTTTGGTTTTCATGCAGGTTTCCCCATGCCACAAGTGATTGGTGTGAGGGTCTGGTCCTCTCCCCTTTCTGTACCTGTGGTTTCCCTCCCTCCCCTAGACAGTCCCAATGAGCTCTTGACAATGTCTCAACCCTTCTTGCTCTCTGCAGAGTGGCCTTGTCTCTACATTGAGTTGTGGAGAGTCTGTTCTGCCAGTCTTTGGGTCCTTTGCTGGGTTATTTACACTGATGTACATGTTATCTAGTTGTATCCATGGGATGAGGTGAGCTTAGGGTCCTCCTATTCTGTGATCTTCCTCCCAGGTTCCAGAACCTCATTCCTTTTAGTGCCTGAGGAATATTTTATTGTGTGTTTCTACCATGTTTTGTTTATCTAGTCATCTGCTAGTGGATACATGGGTTGCTTCCACCTTTTGGCTCTTATGAATAATGCTGCAATGAAAAACTGTTGTAAAAGTATATGTTTGAGTTCTTGAATTCAGTTCTCTTGAGTACATACTGAAGTGTGGTATTGCCACGTCATTTGGTAATCACTGTTTAACTTTCTGAGGAACCACCCATACTGTCTTCTACAGCCACTGCACCACTTTACATCCTGAGCATCCGTGCAGAAGGTTCTTTTTTTTTTTTTTTTTTTTTTTATTTTCAACGTTTATTTTTGGGACAGAGAGAGACAGAGCATGAATGGGGGAGGGGCAGAGAGAGAAGGAGAGGGGCAGAGAGAGAAGGAGACACAGAATTGGAAACAGGCTCCAGGCTCCGAGCCATCAGCCCAGAGCCCGACGCGGGGCTCGAACTCACGGGCCGCGAGATCGTGACCTGGCTGAAGTCGGACGCTTAACCGACTGCGCCACCCAGGCGCCCCGTGCAGAAGGTTCTTATTTCTCCATATCCTTGTCAATGTTCTTTGAAACACAAAGTTTTTAATTATGATGTCCCAATGTCTCTATTCTTTTTTTGTTCGTGCTTTTATTGTCATAATTAAAAATATACAGCCAAATCCATGGTATGAAGATTTTCTTGCATGTTCTAAGAGTTTTATGATTTTAGCTCACACTAGGTCTTTGATCAGTTTTAAGTTACTTTTTATATATAATGTGAGGCTCCAAGTTTATTTACATATATATGTGTATATACATGCACATACATACATAGAGCATTAAAAGGCAATAGTTTGAACCATTTGTTGAGGAGATTCGTTTTTCCTCATTGAATGGTCTTTCACCCTTGTCAAAAATCTTGGCCATACATGTGTGGGTTTATTTCTAGACACTCAAGTCTCTTTCATTGTTCTGCTTGTCTGTCCTTAAGCATACTGCACTGTTTTGATTACTTTAGATTTGCAGTGTATTTTGAACTGGGAAGTGTGACTTCTCCAACTTTTTTAGAGTGTTTTAGATATTCAGGATCCCTTGCAATTACATTTGGAGGACCACATTTTCCATATCTACAAAAAAGGATATTGGAATTTTGATAAGGATTGTGTTGAATTTATAAATTGCTTAGGGTATTATTGCCATCTTAATATTAAGCCTTCCAATTGATGAACATGGAACATCTTTCCATTTTATTTAGGTTGTCTTTAATTTCTTTCACCACTATCTTATAATTCTTAGTGTACAAGTGTTCCACTTTGTTAATTTTTTTCCTAGGTATTTTATTCTTTCAGCTGCTGTTGCAAATGAAATTGATCTCTTAATTTCCTTTTTGGATTGTTCACTGCTGGTGTATAGAAACCCAACTGATTTTTATATAATCTTGTAACCTCCAACTTTGCTGAATTTATACCTCTAGTAGTTTTCTTATGGATTCTTTAGGATTTTCTATATATAGGACTATGTCTTCTGTAAATACAGTTTTCAATGTGGGTTCCTTTGCCTTCTTGTAGTAATGCTCTATGATAATGTTGAATAGCAGTGGTGAAAATATGCATCCTTGTCTGTTCCTCTTCTGAGAAGGAAGATTTGACCTTTCACTATTGAGAATGGTGTTAGCTGTGTGATTTTCAAAAATGCCATTTATCATGTTGAGAAGGTTCTCTTTCATCAACATTCATTTTTTTGACATGTCCAGTTGTTTTGGCACCATTTGTTAAAAAGACTGTCCTTTCTCCCTTGCACTGTTGTCAGAGTAGTTGACTATATTTGTCTGTTTCTGAATTGTGTAGTCTGTCCCATTTATCTATATTCTTGCACCAATTCCATACTGTATTGATTGTTGTAGCCTTATAGTAGTATCAGTTGTTCAACTTTCTTCTGGATTATTGGTTTGGCTCTTCTCGCCTTATGCCTTTCCATATAAACTTCTGTATCAGTTTGTCAGTACCCAAGAAGGAAAAAAAAATGCTGGGATTGGGGATTGCATTGAATCTGTGGTCCAGTTGGGAATCCCACTTTGGTCATGGTGTATATTTTTTTTAATACACTGTTGGATTCAATTTACTAACATTTTGTTGAGAATTTATCGCCTTTGTTCATGAGAGATGTTAGTAGTTTTCCTTTCTTGTAATGTCTTTGGTTTTTGTATTAGGGCAATGCTGGCTTCATAGAATGACTTAGGAAGTATTCCCTCTGCTTCTGTTTTCTGGAAGATTGTAAAAAATTGGTATCTCTTCTTTAAATGTTTGGTAGAATTCACCCATGCAACCATCTGGGTCTAATGTTTTCTGTTTGGTGTGTTATTAGTTATTGGTTCATTTTTTTTTTTTTAAACAGATATAAGCTTATTCAGACCATCTATTTCTCCTTATGTGAGTTTTGTTAGGTTTTATCTTTCAAGGAATTGGTCCATTTTATTGCCATCAAATTTGTGGGCACAGATAATGTTCACATTATTCCTGCATTAGCCTTTTATTATACACTGAATCCATAGTGATGACACCTTTTTCATCTCTGATATTAGTAATTTGTGTTTTTCTCTCTCTCTCTTTTTTTTTTAATAAGCTTGGCTAGAGGCTTACTGATATTTTGAAAGAACTACCTTTCTGTTTTATTGATTTTCTCCGTTGATTTCCTATTTGCAATTTCATTGATTTCTACAATAAAATAAAATAGGGCTTTTATTCCTTTTCTTGTGCTTTCTTTGGATTTAATTTGCTCTTCTTGTTCTAGTTTCCTAAGGTGAAAGCTTAGCTTACTGATTTTAGATCTTTCTTTTCCTACACACACACACACACACACACACACACATACACAGTGCTATAAGTCACTCTAAGAATTGCTGTCACTGCATTCCACAAATTTTGATGTTGTATTTATCATTTTCGTTTAGTTAGAAATATTTAAAAATTTCTCTTGAAGTTTCTCCTTTGATGCATGTGTTGTTTAGAAGTGAGTTGTATTCTCCAGGTATTTTGGGATTTTCCAACCCTCTTTCTGATACTGATTTCTAGTTTAATTAAATTGTGGTTTGAGAGCAGACATTGTCTGATTTCTTTTAAATTTCTTTAGGTGCATTTCATGGCTCAGAATATGGTCTGTCTTGGTGAATGTCCCATGTGAGCTTGAAAAGAATGTATAGTCTGTTTCTAATTGGATGAAATATTCTATATGTCAGTTATATCCAGTTGATTGATGATGCTTTAGAGTTCAACTATATCCTTACCAATTTTCTGCTTGCTGGATCTATCCATTGCTATTAGAGAGGTGTTGAAGTCTCCAACTATAATAGTGGATTTATCTATTTCTTCTTGCATTTATATCGGTGTTTGCCTTTAGGTATTTTGTGCTCTGGTTTTAGGCACATACACATTAAGAATTGTTATGTCTTCTTGGAGTATTGAGCCCCTTATCATCATATAATGCCCCTTTTTATCTTTGATAACTTTCCTTGCTCTGAAGCCTGCTGTATCTGAAATTAACATAGTTACTCTGCTGTCTTTTATTAGTGTTATTAGCATGTATCTTCGTCTGTTCAGGCTACTGTGACAAAAAATACCACAGAGTGGGTAAACAACAAACATTTATGTCACATAGTTATGGGGCCTAGGAAGTCCAAGATTGAGATGCCAGCAGATTGGATGTCTGTTGAGAGCCTACTTCCTGATTCGTAGACAACTGTCTTCTCACTGTGTCCTCATATGGCAGGAGGAGCAAGGGAGCCTCTAGGGTCTCTTTTATAAGGTCACTAATACCATTTGTGAGGGCTCCACCCTTATGACTTAATCACATCCCAAAGTTCCAAATTTCCTCACATTGGGTATTAGGCTTCAACATAAGAATTTTAGAGGGACACAAACATTCACCTAAAGTGGCGTGGTATCCCTTTCCCTGTCCTTTATTTTTAATCTGTGCCTTTATTTAAAATGGGTCTCTTATAGATAACATATAGTTGGCTCTCCCCTGTGTTTTGATCTACTCTGAAAATCTTTTAGTTGATGTATTTAGACCATTGACATTTAAAGCGATTGTTGATTTAGTTGTATTAACATCTACCATTTTGTAAGTGTACTTTTTATTATTGTTGCCTTCATTCTTTGTTCCTATTTTTGTCTTCCATTCTTTTTCTGCCTTTAGTGGTTTCAGTTGAGCATTTAAATGATTCTACTTTTTCTCCTACCTTAGTATATTAATTATATTTCTTTATTCTAGTGATTTCCCCACAGTTGCACTATACATTTACAACTAACTTTCAAGTAACAATATACTGGTAGTGAAATACTTTCTAACAAAATATTCCTAATTTCTTCACCCCGCCTTCCATGGCTTATATCATTGCTTTTGTTCATTTCATATATACATACACCTATATAAACATTTAGATAAGCATACATAACTGAATACATTGTCGCTACTATTATTTTGAAGGAACTGTTATCTGTTATATTAAGAATCATAAAAATGAAAGTATTTTACCTTAATTTATTCCTTCTCTAGTACTCCCCCTCTCTTTATGTATATTTGCATTTCTGACCTATATCCTTTTTCTTCTCTCTGTAGAACTTATTTTAACTTCTCTTGCAACATGTTCCTTCGTTTTGTTTGTCTGAGAAAGTATTTTACCTTCACTTTTGTGTGTGTGTTTAAATCTTTTTTTTTCTTAATTTTGGTAAAAAACACCTAACGTTAAATTCATGCTCATAATCATTTTTATTTATTTTTTTTAATTTTTTTTTTCAACATTTATTTATTTTTGGGACAGAGAGAGACAGAGCTTGAACGGGGGAGGGGCAGAGAGAGAGGGAGACACAGAATCGGAAACAGGCTCCAGGCTCTAAGCCATCAGCCCAGAGCCCGACGCGGGGCTCGAACTCCCGGACCGCGAGATCGTGACCTGGCTGAAGTCGGACGCTTAACCGACTGCGCCACCCAGGCGCCCCTCTCATAATCATTTTTAAACACACAGCTCAGCAGTGTTAAACATATTATATTGTTGTATTGTAGATTTCTAGAACTTTTTTTGTTTGAGAGAGAGAGAGAGAGAGAGAGAGAGAGAGAGAGAGAGAAAATGAATCCCAAACAGGATCCATGCTGTCAGCACAGAGCCCGACACAGGCCTCAAACTCATGAACTGTGAGATCATGACCTGAGCTGAAATCAAGAGTCAGATGCTTAACTGACTGAGTCACCCAGTCACCCCTAGTTTTCTAGAACTTTTTAATCTTGTAACACTGAAACTATATTCATTAAGCACTTATTTCACCTTTCCAGTCCTCCCAGTTTTTGGTAATCACTTTTCTCCCTTCTATTTGTATGGTTTTGAATACTGTAGGTACTGCATATGAGTAAAATCATATAATTTTTTGTCCTTCTGTTAACTTACCTATTTTGCTTAATGTGTCCTCTAGGTTTATCCATGTTATAGCACATGACAGAATTCCCTTTTTTTTAAAGCCTGCATAGTATTCCACGGTATGCATATACCTAAAGTTTTCTTTATTCTTGTGTCTGTTGATGGACATTTGGGTTGCTTTCACCTCTTGGTGATTGTGAATAATGCAGTTGTGAACATGGATGTGCAAATAACTTGAGACCTTATTCTAAATTCTTTTGGGTATATATCCAGAGTTGGGATTGCCAGATGATGTAATAATTCTATTCTTAATTTTTTTTTTTTTTTTAGGTAAAATTTAGGTACTGTTTTCTATAATTACTGTGCCATTTTACATTTCCACCAACCATACATACATAAGGGTTCCAACTTTTCCACATTCTTGCTAACATTTATTTTCTGTTCTTTTGATAATAGCCATCCTGATTGGTGTGAAGGGGCTATCTCATGGTTTTGACTTGCATTTCCCTAATGATTAGTTATATCATTTTTTGAGTATCTTTTTATGTGCTGATTAGCCATTTTTATATCATCTTTGGAGACATGTCTATTCAAGTCCTTTACCTAAGTTTTCATTGGGTTATTTGTAGAAGCTCCATATATATATTTTTGGATACTAATTTTTCAGATATAGGATTTGCAATTACTTTCTTCCATTCTGTATGTTGCCTTTTTACTTTGTTGAGTGTTTCTTTTGACACACAAGTTATTTAATTTGATGTAATTTTTTTTTTTCCATTTGTCTATTCTTTCATTGCCTATGCTTTTGGGGTCATATCCAAGAAATCACAGCCAAATCTGGTGTCCTAAAGCTTTTTCCCTATGTTTTCTTCTAAGAGCTTAGGTCTTACTTTTACGTATCTCATCCATTTTGTGTTCATTTTTGTATATAGGTCCAACTTTACTCTTTTGAGATGTGGAAATTTAGTTTTCCCATCACCTTTTATTGAAGAAACTATCCTTTCCTCATTGTATAGACTTGGCACCCTAGCCCAAAATCATGTGACCATACATGCAAGGGCTTATTTCTGGGTGCTTTACTTTTTTCTTTTGGCTTATGTATCTGTCTTTGTCCCAGGACTACACTGTCTTAATTACTTAAAATTACGGTGGCTTTGTACTAAATTTTGAAATCAGAGAATCTGAGGCATTCGACTTTGTTGTTCTTTTTCGAGATTGTTTTAGCTCTTTGATGTCCTTTGGGATTCCATTTGAATTTCAGGACTTTTTTTGCCTTGTATCTGCAAAAAATGTCATTGGGATTTTGAAGGACATTGCATTGAATCTATAGATCACTTTAGGTAGTGTAAATATTTTAAGAATATTAAGTCTTCCAATCCATGAGCACAAGATATCTTCCCATTCATTTGTAACTTCTTTGATTTCTTTTAGAAGTGTTTTGTAGTTTTCAGTGTACAAATCTTTAACCTAGTTGGCTAAACTTATTCCTAAGTATATTTTTTATGCTATAATAAATGGGATTTTCTTAGTTTCCATTTTAGATTGATCATTATTAGTGTATAGGAATGCAACTGACTTTTCATTTTGTATCCTGTAAGTTTGCTGAACATACTTACTTATTCTAACAATTTTTCTTGGAAATACTTACGGCTCTCCACATGTAAGATCAAGTCATCTGCCAATAATTTTTTTTTCTCCTTTCAAATTTGTATTCCTTTTCTTCATTTTTCTTGTGTAATTCCTCTTGGGAGGGAGGAGTGGGCATCCTTGACCTATTCTTGATCTTAAGAGGAAAAGTTTCAGTCTTTCCCCACTGCACATGATGTTAGCTGTGAGTCTTTAATATATGGCTTAATTTATTATGTTGGGGTGATTTTATCCTATTCCCATTTGTTGTATTTTGTTTTTTAATCTTTTGATGTTTATGTTTATTTTTTAAATGTTTATTTGTAAAGTGGGGGAGGGGCAGAGAGAGGAGGAGAGACACAGAATCTGAAGCAGACTCCAGGATCTGAGCTGTCAGCACAGTCTGATGCAGGGCTCGAACTCATGGACTGTGAGATCATGACTTGAGCCAAAGTCGGACGCTTAACTGACTTAGCCACCCAGGCGCCCCTGTTGTGTTTTTGTTTTTAAATCATGGAAGTGTATTGAACTTTCTCAAATTTCCTGTCTGCATTGAGATGATCATGTTTTCTCTCCTTCATTTGTTAGTATGGTGTATTATATTGATTTTTCATATGTTGAACCATCCTTGCTTTCCATGTATTAATTTCACTCAGTTGTAGTGTATGGTCCTTTTAATGTTCTGTTGAATTTGGTTTGAGAATATTTTCTTTAGAGTTTTTGCATCAATATTCTTCAAGAATTTGGTTTGTGATTTTATGTCTTTGGTTTTGGTTCTAGGGTAATGCTGGCCTCGTACAATGAGTTTGGGAATAGTTCCTCCTCTTTGATTCTTTGGAAGAGTTTGAGGATTGGTGTTCTTTAAATGTCTGGTAGAATTTAACAGGCATATAGTTTTGGGCTGTTCTTTGTTGGGAGATTTTGGAATACTGCTTTAATTTCTTCACTAGTTATTGGTCTGTTAAGATTTTTTTTTATTTCTTCATGATTCACTCTTGATAGGTTGTACAATTCTAGGAGTTTATCCATATTTTCTTGGTTATCCACTTTGCTGGCCTATAATTATTCCTAATAGTCTCTTTTAATCTTTTTAATTTTGGGGACTTCAGTTGTAATGTCTCATATTTCATTTATAATTTTAGCCATGAATCTTCTCCCTTTCTTATTCTAACTGATGGTTTGTCCATTGTGTTGCTCTTTTCAGTAAACCAAGTCTTTTGCTGATTTTTCCCCATTTTTTATTCTCTATTTCATTATTTCTGCTCTAATCCTCATTATTTCCTTCCCTCTGCTAACTTTGAGTTTATTCTTCCTTTTCTAGTTCCTTGAGATATTATGTTAGTTTGTTGATTTAAGAACTTCCTTCTTTAAATATAAGTGTTTACTGCTATAAACTTTCCTTAGTACAGCTTTTGCTGTATCCCATAAGTTTTGGTATGCTGTGTCTTCATTTCCATTTGTCTCTAGATATTTTCTAAATTTTCTTTGTGATTTATTCTTGGACTCATTTAAGAGCACATTGCTGAGTTTCTACCTATTTGTGGATTTTCCTGTTTTCTTTCTCTTGATTTCTAGTTTCATTCCTTTGTGTTGGAGAAGATACTCTATTGATTTCAATCTTGTGAAATTTGTTAACATTTATTTTGTGGCCCAACATGTTGTCTACCTTGGAGAATGTTCCAGTTGCTCTTGAGGAGAATGTATATTCCACTGTTACTGGTTGGAGTGTTCTGTACTACAACTGTTTGGTATAATTGGCCTATAGTGTTGTTCACATACTCTGTTTCCTTATTGAACTTGTGTGATGGTTCTGTCCATATCTGAAAGTCAGGTTATTGAAGTTTCTTACTACTATTGTCATGCTTTTTCTTTCTTCCTTTAGTCAGTGTTTGCTTCATATATTTGGTACTCTAATGTTAGGTTGCATATATGTTTGTAACTGCTATGTTTTCCCTCTATTATTGACCCTCTATTATTATATAATGTGAATTGACCCTCTATTATTATATAATGTCTTTGGCTCTTATGACAGTTTTTATCTTAAATTCTGTTTTCTTAGATTTAAGTGTGGCCACTTCTCTCTTGAGGCTCTCATTGGCATAGAATATCTTTTTCGACCTTTTCACTTCTACCATGTGTCCTTAGATATAAAATTATTCTCTTGTAGACAGCAAATAGTTGGATCTTTTATTTATTTATTTGAGTGTGTGCAAGCAGGGGAGAGGGAGAGGGAGAGGGAGAGGGAGAGGGAGAGAGAGAGAGAGAGAGAGAGAGAGAGAATCTTAAGTACGCTTCACACACAGCATGGAGCCTGACATGGAGCTTGATCCCGTGACCCTGGTATCATGACCTGAGCCCAAATAAAAAATTGGATGCTCAACCGAGTAAAACACCCAGGCACCCCTTGGATTTTTAAAAAATCCATTCAGTTGATCTATGTCTTTAATTGGTGTTATTTAAGCCATTTACATTTAAAGTATTTACTGATTGGGAAGGACTTACTATTGTCATTTTATTCATTTCCAGTCTGTCTTGTAGCTTTTTTGGTCTCTTTCCCTCTTGCTGTCTTCATTTATATTTTGTTGGCTTTTTATGTGTATAATGACATGTTCTGATTTCTTTCTCATTTCCCTTTGTGTATATTCTATCAATAATATTTGTGATTATCATTGCAATTACACAAAACATCTTAAAAGTTATACAGTCTGTTGTAAACTGGTGACTTCAGTTATGTATAAAAACTACTCCAAATCTGCTTTCTCCCATTATACAGATTTTTATATTACATATATCCATTAACATTGATTTATAATTACTTTTTATGCTTTTAAAAAACGTATTCTCTACATTTTTGTGATTTGCTCACTGCAATTGCATTATAGTATTCTATATTTATCTGTCATTACTTATACCAGGGAATTTTATAGTTTCATTTGGTTTTGTGTTGCTTTGTGTTGTCCTCTCATTTCATTTTATAGGACTTTTTCCAGAATGTCTTATAGAGAAGGTCTAGTGGTGATGAGTTTCCTGTTTTGTTTTTCTTTCTTTTTTTTTTTAATCAGGCAAAGTCTTAGTTTCTCCATTGTTTTTGGAAGAAGTTCTTTTTTGCTAGCTATAGTATTCTTTGTTGGCATTTATTTTCATTCAGTACTTCAAATATATTATCCCACTCCCTTCTAGCCTTCAAGGTTTCTTCTGAGAAATCTGATAATTTAAAAGGAGTTCCTTTGTGACAAGTCACATTTTTCTTGCTACCTTCAAAATTCTTTATCTGTGATTTTTGATAGTTTGATTATGATGTGTTTTGGAGTACATCTCTCTGGACTTCTCCTTGTTGGAACTATTTGAGATTATTGAATTTGTAAGTTTATTTCTCTCCCCAAATTTGGGATATTTGGGCCAGTTCTTCAGGTAGGTTCTCTGCCCCTTTCTTTTCTTCCTTCTAGGATACCAGTAATGGATAGGTTTCTGTTTGATGATGTCCCAGATGTTCCTTAGGCTGTCTTCATTTTTCTTCATTGCTTTTTTATTTTTGTTCTCTACCTTGGAAATTTCAAAAGGACCATCTTCAAGTTCACAGATTCTTCTGCTTGGTCAAGTCTCCTGCTGAAACCCTCTATGAAATTTTCAATTCAGTTTTTGTATTCTTCAGTTCCAGAATTTGTTTGGTTTTTCATAGTTTTGCTTTGTGGATATTATTTTTCTCATGTATCAATTTCCTTATTTTGTTGTCTTTCTTCTTTTTAATTCATTTAAGGTCCTTTTAACAACACTTTTTAATTCTTTGGCAATTTTTAGATTTCTTTCTTTAAGTTTGGTTTCTGGAGATATACTTTGTTCTTTTAAATGTGTTATGTTTCCTTGCTTCTTTGTGTATCTTATTTGTTATTGGGATTTGGGCATTTGAATAATCAACCAACTCTCCCAGATTTTGCAGTCTGGTTTCTAACAGAGAGGACTTTCTCCCTGACTAGAGATATGGAGACCTCTCAAGCCCTTTCTGGGTATGCACCCTCTCTGGGCTTGTGCACGTTATCTCCTGGTTGGAGAGGTTTGCCGGTTTCTACTCAGGCTCTCCCCCTGTTGTACATCTACAATATTGCAGCTTCTTGTGGTATAGTAAATTGTGATACTGGAGCTCTACCTAGTGTGTGCCTGTAGTACTGCAGACTCTAGGGCCTATTGGATTTTTTTTTCCCAGAGATCCCCAACCTAGGGACTGTTGGTACGTGGACCCATCAAGACAAACTCCCCTTGGGCAGTCCCTACCTCCCCAGGTAGAAAACAGGAATTGGGGGTTTCCTCCCAAACATGATGTGTCAAGAAAGAGGGGCTTTGGTATGACAGAGTGGATAGTGTCATGCATTTTCTACTGGGCTTTTTGATGCTGTTGGCTTCACCCATGCCTGGGGTACAGAAACCTTTTGTTTTTTAGATTCTTTACAGGAACATTTGGTCTGTCATTAAGTCTGTGTCTCCATGGCCAAAGGCAGATCTAGGGCTTTCTTTTCTGTCATCTTGCTGACATCATTCTTTTCCTTTGCTTTTGAAGGGTAATTTTGTAGGGTACAGAGTTCTAGGTTGGTGGGGTTTTTTTTCTTCAAGACTTTAAACATTCACTTCACTCTTTTTGTTCACATGGTTTCCAAGGAGAATCAGATGTAATTCTTATCTTTGTGCCCATATAGGTAGTGTTTTTCCCCCTCTGGCTTCTTTCAAAATCTTTTTTTGTATCTTTGATTTTTCTGCAATTTGCATATGATATGCCTGTCTAGGTGTAGTGTATTTTCAGAATTTATTCTGCTCCATGTTCTCTGATATTCCTGCCCCCCCCCTTTTTTTTCCTTTTTGGATCTTATGTTAACATAAGGGAGAATTTTCAGTCATTGCTTCAAATACTGTTTCTGTGCTTTTCTCACTTCTGATATTCTCATTGTGTATATGGTACACTTTTCTTTCTTCTTTTAGTTATCCTACAGTTCTTGGGTATTTTGTTCTGTTTTTTTTTTTTTCCTTTGCTTTTCAATTTTGGAGGTTTCTATTGATGCATCGTTCACAGAGTCTATCTTCAACTTTGTCCAGTCTGTTGATGAGCCCATCAGAGTTATTCTTCTGTTAGTGTTTTTTGATCACTAGCATTTTTTTTTTCAACGTTTCTTTTATTTATTTTTGGGACAGAGAGAGACAGAGCATGAATGGGGGAGGGGCAGAGAGAGAGGGAGACACAGAATCGGAAACAGGCTCCAGGCTCTGAGCCATCAGCCCAGAGCCCGACGCGGGGCTCAAACTCACAGACCGCGAGATCGTGACCTGGCCGAAGTCGGACGTTTAACCAACTGCGCCACCCAGGCGCCCCTGATCACTAGCATTTTAAAAAAATTCTTAGACTTCTCATTTTTCTGCTTACATTATCCATCTGTTCTTTCTTGTTGCCTGCTTTATTTATTAGAGCCCTTAGCATGTTAGTTGTCTTAAATTCATGGTCTGATAGTTCCAATATCCTTGTCATATCTGAGTTTGGTTCTGTCTCTTCAAACTGGTTTTTTGCCATTTAGCGTCCCTTGTAATTTTTTGTTGAAAGCTGAACATGATGTTCTGAGTTAAAGGAACTACAGAAATAGGTCATTGGTGGTGTAGTCATAAGGTGTGGGGGGATGAGAAGTGTTCTTTAGTCCTTTGATTGTCTCAGTCTTTTAGAAAGCTTGTGGCTTTGGGCTATGAACTTCACAAATGCTTCTCAGTTTTTTCCCAGCCTTTGGTGGGACCTGATGGCTATAGAGGTTGGAACTGGGTATTTGCCTTCTAACATGTTAGACTCTGATGAAAACCACAGTAGTTTATGGTCTGGTTAAATAGTTTTTCTTGGGTGCAGATTTGTTAAGAACAGCATGCTCTGGCATATTTCAGAATGGCTACTTTTCCCCCTCCCCTATCAGAAGTCCAAGGGGATTATTCTCCAGTATTTGCTCTGAGAACCTGGTAGAGCTTCACAAGGTAAAACAAAAATGTTCCAGTTCCCCTGGATTCTTAACTCTTTGGCTTGTACAGACTGAGCCTCTGGCAACTCATTAATTACAGTTTAGGTTTCCCTACCCCAGTAGTAGTTCCCATGGAAGCCTCTGCTTAGGAAGTTTCTGCTCTGATTAGTTGTGATCTCTGTATCTACCTGTCTATAACTCCAATTTTGGGTGCAGTAGTTTGCCCTATGAGTTCACTTCTCTGATCTAAGGAATGGTTTTTCAGTTTGCTCAGCTTTTTGTTAGAACAATGATGACTTCTATGCTCCTTCTATGCTGGACCAGAACCCCCCCCCCCACCCCACCCCAGAGTTTCCAACTCTCAAACTTGTCCATACTGAGCCTCCAGCAATTAATCAATTACAATTTATGTTCTTCTGTCCTGATATGGGTTCCCACAGAGTGGAAAATTCACACCTTGGTTATATGTGTCTCTCTGGATCATTGATTTACCTAGAAGTGAAACTGCCAAGTCACAAAATATGTATGTCATCAAATTTAATGAGTGTGCCACACTCCAAGGGGTTTATACCAGTTTACCATCCTACAAGAGTTCTATGAGAATTGCTGTTATTTTACACATTTCCAGGTCAGTCCGGTATCCTTATAAAGTTTTAGGTCTGATCACATCTACCAATCTTCCATTTTGTGCTCTAGTACCAAGAAAGCTATTTGTTATTTCTAATATTTATTTTGAGAGAGAGAGATCACATGAGCAGGGGGAGGGGTAGAGAAAGAGGAGAGAGAATCCCAACTAGGCTCCACGCTCACATGGGGCTTGATACTACATACTGTGAGATCATGACCTGAGCTGAAATCAAGAGTCACTCAACTAACTGAGCCACCCCAGTGCCCCTATTTGTTAATAGCACTACTGATTTATAGATGACTTTTGAAAAATGCTTTTAAAAAATACTCCTCTTACGTAACTTCTATAGTTAATCCTGAATTTAAATATCTATTCATGCATTCAGTAAATATATACTAGGCCCTTGCTGTGCTCTATCTAGGCACACTGTTGTACCTAAACATTAAGGATGCAATGGTAAACATAAATCAACAAGGGACTGTCATATTTCAAGTTTCTTATAAAATTAATATCTCACACTGGTTTTCCTTACCGAATAGAGAGTTTAGAAAACATTTTGATTTAATTCGTCTTTTTGTAACTTCCCAATACATAAAATTAGACAGGCCTTTCATTTTAAAATTAGCCTACACCTTGAAGATATTTTTTTGTGTGTGTTGTATTATTTTCAATTTCTATGAAACATTCATACCTAGCAAGGCTTACTTAGTAGGAACCTAAATATTTGTCCCAAATTATAGTTAAATCACAAGCCATTTAAATTGTTACACTAACCCTAAAAATAGTTACCAGCAGCTGCCAGAATTCCAAACCTTTGCTAATGTGTCCTCTATTGTATCCACTGACACAATAGAGACAATAGTTTCTAATTTGCACAGCCACATTTGGAGAGTGTAAAACTTTGTTCTTAACATACCTGTGATTATCCTGTTTTAAGCCAAATTAGGAGAAATTTAGAACCAATGAGTAAACGGATTAATTTCCTCTTAGAAGTGACAGACTAAACACATTTTAATAGTTGTTATTGTCTGTGAAAAAGTCATACTTCTTTCCCATAATTATGAATGAAAAGGTTAAGATAAAAAAAATGGTTTCCATATCAACATAGAATTGGAAACCACATTAATTTTTTTAAAAAGTTTGCCAAAAACCTTAAACTTGATTTTTACATCTTGGTTCAGATGCTTGGGGCTACACAGTCGAGAGTGTGAAAAGACTGTCAGGTTCTGCACTTTCAAAGGCTAATGATAATGTTGAAAACTGAGTTTTTTGTTTTGTAAATGTTTATTTTTGAGCATGAGTGGTGGAGGGGCAGAGAGGGAGACAGAGAATCCCAAGCAGGCTCCATGCTGTTAGCACAGAACCCAGCACGGGGCTTGAACTCATGAACTGCAAGATCATGACCTGAGCCAAAATCAAGAGTTGGACACTGAACCAACTGAGCCACCCAGGTGCCCCTATGCCTTTCAAGTTTAAGTCAGTAAGTACTTACTGAAGTAAGCCAGTTTGTCAAAAAGAAATCCCACCCACTTTTTCTTGTGGTAAATTATCTTACCAAGAATTCTAAATCCAGGCTGCAACATAAAATTGCACAGGTTGTACACTGCACAGCTCTAGGAGGTTATTGTTCATTCTTTGCCATCAGATTTTTATTATTTTTAACAATTATTTTTTGGCAGAGAGTAATAAAGTGCCTTAAGGTAGTACTGCTTTTTTTCTTAAAAGCATACTGTGCATAAAGGTGCCAACTGAGCCAGTAGAATTTCTGAACATAGAATGATTGATGTAGCACTAGAACCATCTTGAAAACCAACCATCCATGCAATCACCCAAATCCAGAATGCAGACACATTATGGGACAAAGGACCGAGTTTATTTAACAAATAAGATACACAATTGGGGCACGGTATTTTTAGATTAAAAGAGACAGGTTACCAACCAGGTGCAATGTTTGGATGCTGCTTGGATCCTAGTTTGAGTAAATATCTGTAAAAAATTATCTGTTTTGAGGCAACTGAATATGCCTTGGGTACTGGGTGATATTAAGAAAATAGTTCATTTTTTTAGATGCGATAATAGCACTGTGGTTGTTTTTTTAATGTCCTTATCGTTTAGAGACACATACTAAAGTATGTGTTGCTAAAATGTTATGTCTCAATGTTTGCTTTAAAATACTTAAGGGCTGGGTGGCTCAGATGGTTGAGTGTCCAATTCTTGATTTCAGCTCAGGTTATGATCCTAGGGTCATGGGATTGAGCCCTTCATCAGGCTCTGCACTGAGCGTGGAGCCTGCTTAGGATTCTCTCCTTCTTCCCCTCTATCCCACTCATGCTTTCTCTTTCTCTAAAAAAAAAAAAAAAAAAAAAAAAAAAAAAACAACAAAAAAGCAAAAACAAAATCTTAAGGAAAAAAGTAGAAGGTGGATCTAACAAAAATAGTATATTGAGAATTGCCGAAACTCAGTGATGGTAATATGAAGTCGTCTTATAATTTTGTGCATGTTTGAAAACTTCTCTCATTAAAAAAGAAAAAAGGAACTACATATTCTTACTGGATCTAGTAGAAATCCAGTAGAAATCAGTGAACAATGTTCATTATATTACCTCTTCTTTCTGCAGGAATTGTTCCATTTTAGGAATTATAGAGGGCCCCCAAATTCCGCTGAAGTCACAAGTTATTTCCTTTCCTATAGCTGGTTCCTGGGTTTTCTTCTACCACAGATAAACTTTGGCAATTTGTATCACAGCCATAACTGGAGGGGTGGGAGTAGTTCTTATGAATCCCATAGCGGTGTGCAAGTCAGCAGTTAATTTTTAGGAAGTCAGCAAAATGGTATGGTGGAAATACAAGATTTGGAAGATGTGTGACCTCGAGCTAACCACTTAACCTACCTCTGATAATACCTGCACTAAGTACCTCTAAGATAAAAGAAAATCATGACTTTTCAAGTACAAATGACAAAATCATGACTTTTCAAGTGCAGATTATTGTAGACCAGAACTAAGCAAGTCTAGGCTCTTGTTAACTGTATTCAGGATGTCTTAACTTCTGAAGAAAAAGAAATGTGAAGTTGTTATGTGACAGTGTCTGCTTTAGGTCTTATTAGACGGTTATTCCTCTCAAGTACTCAGAATTGTTTTCTAACCATACAAAGCACATTTGTTTAGTACTCTGTTATGGGAAATGTTTGCATGTATATTGCTGCATTTGGCCTCTTAATCCATGACTTATTTTTATGAATTTTTTTTAAAGATGTTTTTCTCCATCCAATAGTATTATGTCAGCAAACTTTCACAGGCTGGTCATCTTGTGTGACTCATTTTAGTAATTAAACACACATTTAACTGGTTCCATGTTGGCCACAATCAGGAAGAAACAATGAAACTTTTACAAAGTTAGGTTACAGTTTCTGCCCTCCAGGGGTAAAAAAGGTATGCTGTGGTCCAGAGATTCTCAACCTTTGTCTGCTTTATGCTGCCATAGACTTTACATGTGCAATTCACTGCCATCAGTAACTTCTCTTATATGCCTGTTTCTCGGTCCTGGCGTGTCGTGGGTTGAGTAGGCACTTGGTAGCACTGCTTCTGGTCAGTCATCAGTACTTTTAGTCTTGTTCTTCTGTAAAACAGGAGGCTCCTTTGCTGCCATTTATCTTTTGGTTCACTGCTTAACAGCAAACATTTGAGAGTTTTGTGTGCTAGGCACAGATCTGTGGGCTTTATATCGGATTATCTTCTCCTTAGTTCTTGCCTCTTCCTAGTGAGCTGTTTCAGATGACATCCATGCTTTTATGTCCTACCCAGACCTTTCTTCTAAGCTCCAGGCCAGTCCCGTATCTCCAGTTAGCTAATAGACATCTCTGCCTAGATAACCTATACAATCTTCACACTTAATTATGTCCCAAACTGTTTTCCCTTCTGCATTAGTCAGCATATATTTGACCAGTTACTGTGTTTGGTGTTGGGAGATCGGAACTCCCTGTCCATAATGATATACAGCAAGAAAACCTCCATGGTTTATTCTGAGAATCATTTGTATGTAAGAATAAAGTCAAACTTCTACTTTAAGCCTAAGGGTCTTATGGTCTGAGCCTGGCTTTTACCCCTCACCTCATCCCATTCTCTTTGCATCTTACATTCTAGCCACATGGGCTACTTCCTGTGCCACCCATACATCCCTGCTTTGTTTACCTCTAAGTCCCTATTCTTCCTTTAACCTCTGCTTTAATATAATTCATGGTGTCGAGCAGGCACTTATTCTATATTTGCCATGTAAATGTCCTTGTATGTCTGTTATTATAATGGACATTTTAAAAAACTTACGGATCAGAAATGTGATTCCCATTTTCAAAGAATTTCTAATGTAGGGCAAATGTAATTTATATATATTTCCATGGAAAGTAAGATTTCCTATCACAATACAACATTTCTTATATTACAATAAAATGTGTGATCCACTGAGAAAGTCTAGATACTCTACCTTTGCAGAGAGAGTGCGTTCTGACACACTGTGGTCTAAATAAGCTGCACATGTTGTTCAGGCTATAATTAATCTTTAGTAACAGTTACACATTATTTCAGGATAAAATATAATCACAAAACACTAACCATTTCTTTATTATTTAGAATTAACTTATCCATTCTTGGTTTATTAAAAAAAATTTTTTTTAAACGTTTGCTTATTTTTGAGACAGAAACAGAGCATGAACGGGGGAGGGTCAGAGAGAGAGGGAGACACAGAATCCGAAGTGGGCTCCAGGCTCTGAGCTGTCAGCACAGAGCCCAACGCGGGGCTTGAACTCACAGACTGTGAGATCATGACCTGAGCCGAAGTCAGACGCTTAACTGACTGAGCCACCCAGGTGCCCCATTCTTGATTTAAAAAAGAAATTGCGGGGCGCCTGGGTGGCTCAGTCGGTTAAACGTCCAACTTCGGCTCAGGTCATGATCTCGCCGTCCGTGAGTTGGAGCCCCGCGTCAGGCTCTGGGCTGACAGCTCAGAGCCTGGAGCCCACTTCAGATTCTGTGTCTCCCTCTCTCTCTGACCCTCCCCTGTTCATGCTCTCTCTCTGTCTCAAAAAATAAACGTTAAAAAAAATAAAAAAGAAATTGCCAGCCTATTAATTTGCTTCCATTCCCTCTCCTGCTCCTGTTGTATCCTAATAATGCCAAATAAAACACTTAAAAGTTAAGCAAACAGCCATCATTTAAAATTACATACATCATCTTTGATTTAACCCCTCTTTTATTACGTACACCTAGTCCCCAGATTCAATGAGTTGTTCTTTCAAAATGATTATTGGATCAGAGCATCTCTATCCATTCTTGTTACCACTGTATCATGCAAGCCCTTCATCAGTTTGTTACTTGAATCTTGGGAGTGACAATCCAGTCAGTCTTACTGTCTTTAGGCTCACTGAGCTCAGTATCCCAGGCCTGGGTCCCTTCAGCACACTGATCAACAGTTGTTAAGATGCTATTTCATACATCAATCATTCCTCTGATTGAAAGCTTTCAATTGATCTCTATGGCCTAAGAAGTCATTTCAGAGTCCTGTTAGTATTCACCGCTTTTCATAATTTGTCTCCACCAGACTCATCCAACCTTATTTTCCACTGCTCTTTATCTCTAACCTTGCATAACTGATTCTATGTTTATTTCTTCTTTGCAAACGCTTTTCAACCGTTATTCTCCCATTAGTATCTTCTTCCTTAGTTTTTCTAAATCCAGATTATCTTGAAGGCCTGACCCTAGTCCCTCTCTAAGAACCCTTCTCCTGTATCTCCTAGTACAGTGAGCTCTTCCTTCTTGTATACCATCTGATGATCAGTAGCCACAAGATCAGATATTGCCACTGTGCAAAACATTATAATCTTTATAGTACTTTTGTTGTCTTTAGAGCTGGCTGGCATATTCAACATTGGACCTGGATAGTAAAATCTGAGGCCAACTTTACTCCATCAGTCAGGATCTACAGAATTTATGTACATTATATAAAAATATTTAGCCTTTTATACTTAGATTTATGTGATTAGGTCTTCTGATGAGCAATTGGAGGCAGAAATCAAGATTTCCTGGGAATAACTTGGGTAGTTATTCATATATTCCTTCAATAAATATTTACTGAGTACTTTTACTCTGTGCCAGGCACTCTTCTAGGTGCTAGGGAAGCTGCAATAAATAAAAAAGAAAAAAAAATCCAGCCTTTGTGGAGCTTAGTGGGGGCAAATGAACAAATAAAAAATAAAGTAATATAGCAGTAAGTGCAATAAAGAAAAACAAATGAGTGATAGGAGAGGAGATGGGATACTATTTTAGGAAAGACAGGGAAGACTTCTGTGAGGACACTTTGAACAGAGAATAAACAGGAAGGGAAAGGGAGAACACTGCAGCCAGAGGAAGAGAACTACATAGGTCTTGAGACAACAGTGTGACATATTCAGGGAACAGTAAAGAGCTTGTGGCCAGTATGGTGGTGGGGTGGAGGAAGAGTGATTAGAGAGGAAGTCAGAGATAGACGGGGAGCTAGATCGTGCCAGGACAAGGACTTGTGATTGTATCATGTGATGCTGTAACTTGGGTGGGCTTTGAGCATTAGAATGACCTGCTCAAAGTACTGTGGCAAAGGATCCTTTATGCTGGTGAATGGAGAACAGACTAGGGATTGATAGTGAAGCAGGGAGAGTTCATATGGGATGTACCAGGTGAGAGGCAGATGCTGCCCATTTAACCAGCCATCATGAAATGAACAAAGGCTTTGTGGTATTTGTTATTTAGCATGTATTTATTGGGAGCCCAGTCTGTAATAAGCACTATATGAACACTGGGGATATAATGGTGAGTAAAAGACAGTCCATCTCTTCACAAAGCTAAGAATCTATAACTAATGCTAGTTAATATTCTGTGTTGAACTGTTTCAGGGGAAAACTGTTCTGAATTTACTCTTAAAAACCAAATCAGAAAAGAAAATATTTCTCTGTTCCTCTAACGGAGTACTTACTTACATAATGGCCACAAAGCAGTAAAATAATGAGGTTCCAAGTTGGGTAGGAGTTACTGTCATGCCTATGGCTTCTGAGAAATCAGTGCATTCTTGAGTTACCTGAAGGTGAACTATTTTATTATTTCATGTCCAGGAATAGAGATCTCAAGGTCTGCATTGTAACTTTGAGGTGGACTGAAGGGGATTGAGAGCCTGTAGGTTGGTTTGTATCATAGTACTCTTGATCTTTATCATTGGCCCGTAGCTCCGATTACTAGAACTACACCTTCAGTCCATTAACCTCTAACTGAAGAAGTCAGTGTCCTTTATACCAAGTGAGTTAACTGGAATTAAACTGACTTGGAATGGGCATATTGCACCCAATAAAAATCTGGTAATTTTCTATTTTAGATCTTGCGAGCATGTATCACACCTATTATATAAAAGCAAGCAAATCATGTACTCTGCATCATTTAGTTCTCGGAACAACCAACTAAGGAAAGTACTGTCATGACCATTCATAAGGAAAATGAGACTCAGACATATTACGTATAATACCTGGGGGGGAAAGCCAGGTAAACATTATATATCAGGGCTGCAATGCAAATTCTTGACTTCTGACACTGTACTTGTAAATACTACCTACCCTATCTTTACTCTCCAGTTACTACCATTTCAAAATAAAATAAGTTGTCTCCTGACTTTAATCCTTCCCATTCCTCTTTTCTTGTCCTCTCCCCACCCCCAGCTGTACTTAACCTCCTTCCTAATTTACTATGTCAAAGAGAAAGAATTTTTTTTTTTTTGAGATGAAACTAATTTCCCAAAGTTTCAGGTCTACCAGCAGTATATGAGAATACTCACTTTATCATATTCTACAATAACCAGGTAAATTACCTATTTATATTTCTGTTCTTATAACTGTATGCACTTTTTAGAAGGACATTAAATGATTTTTTTAAGTCACTTTTGCTGCACTGAGGGTTGTAATTAAATATTAGACCAATCTAGTTGATAGGCAAAAGTATCTAGAGGTGGGGTGCCTGGGTGGCTCAGTCGGTTAAGCGTCCAACTTCAGCACAGGTCACGATCTCATGGTCTCTGGGTTCGAGCCCTGCATCAGGCTCTGTGCTGACAGCCTGGAGCCTGCTTAAGATTCTGTCTCCCTCTCTTTCTGACCCTCCCCCATTCATGCTCTGTCCCTCTCCATCTCTCAAAAATGAAAAATCGTTAAAAAAAAAAAAAAGTATCTAGAAGTAATTCTGCTATATGTAAAAGTAATGTAGGCCCAGTGCATCCTCCACTTTAACTCCAAGGGTGCCTGAAGCTGCTCAAGTTTTTTGTTTTATTTCTTTCATATGAGGGAAAAGAAAAATAACTACTGGATTAGAACACACAACTACTTAGGGATATACATAATTTGAGTTTGTTGATGTTGGCTCTGGAAGGGTGTTGCAAATCTTGATCTTCTAGGGGCCTGAAAAGGAATAATGAAAAAAGAATAACAATACCTTTAGTACTTAATGTAAGTACTTGAGGTCTGGCACAATATTTATCATTATCAAGTCCCTTTAATTTTGCCTTTTAACTTCAAGATAATGACAAATCTTTTAATATACTTGCTCCTGTATCCAGAAAGTTCTTGGGTATAACTCCAGTTTACCTGCATAATGCAATCAAGTTAAAACCAAGTAAGATAGGGAAGACAGGGAAACTTAGGTTTAAAAAGAAAATCACTCGGGGGCACCTGAGTAGCTCAGTCAGTTTTATCTCAAGGTTTGTGAGCTCAAACCCTGCACTGGGGAGCCTGCTTGGGATTGTCCCTCTCCCTCTGTCTCTCCCCCCTCCCTCAAAATAAACATTTAAAAAAGAAAAAAAAAAATCTCTTAAAATGGAATTTGGCCAATGCTTAAATTTGGATTTTAAACTTGTTATATGGATTTATGGCCTCTAAGGCACTTTTTATTCTTATCCTTAATTAGTGAAGTAATTCATGAACACATTTCCAGAAACAAAGTTGCCAGTGTCCTGCTCTTTCCTTCAGTGGAGTCATTTGTTTTCTTACTATGCACAATCACATTTCATCATCAGAACACATAAAGAATGTGTGTTCTTCAATTAAACTTTTAGAATATAGCTGCTCTTTTGTAGCATCCTAGAAAGGTTTGTAAAAATATGAAGCCATGGAGACAGAAATAAACTATCTTTGCTCCTTTTCCATATGGGCCAATATGAAGGAAAAAAGTGCTCTGGCTTATGAATTGGAAACATTTTTATTTCTAATTAAGTGACAGGTTAAGAGTATTTCTTAAATGCTTGCTCTTTTTACATTGTGAATCAAAGGGGATTATTTAAATGTGAAATTCTAAGTAGATGTGCTAGAAGATAATACAGGCCTAATGGTTAAGACCACGGATGGACTTTAGTCTGACAGACCTGTGCTGGCATTCTGGATCACCATTTATTGGCTGTGTGACCTTGTGCAAGTTTCTTAACCTCTCCATATACTCCTTCACGTGTAAATGTGACTGACAGTACCTATATTTCATAAGGGGGGGGTGGGGTGGGAGAAGATTTAAATCAATATGGAAATCAGTATGTTAAATGCTTATAACACAGTGCCTGGCACACAGCACTTGGTGGCAATTATTATAAAAACAAAACCTTAAGTAAAAATCATAAATATTAGTGTTATAAAAATTCAGTGATTAAACATTTCCTTTATGATGAAAAAAAAAAAGATTGCCAAAATCATGAAGCAGCTTAAAAATATGTAACTTTGTAAATATTACACATGAAGTTTCTTTCCGAAAGTAGCCCTAAGTTTGAGCTGGTTGTATTTTTGCTTTAAAATGTTTTGGTTACCACGAGACTTGACATTTAAAGGGGAGAAAAAAAAAAGGACTATTTGTCATGCATGTTCTAGCATATGCTAATGGTTTTGACAAAGTACACTTAGATGTTAGAAAGAAAAAAAAAATCCCAATCGTTGCCATTTTCTCACAGTTGTAAATACAACTATGGATGACTGAAAACACATAGAACACTTCTATGGGTACTCACCACTCTAGTGAGTCACAGCACCAAACCATGCAAGTCTTGAGAATTCTTGTAGGCTTAGAATGTAGTAGAAATGCTAACTGTAGGGGATTTTATAATATTTTGGAAATATCTGCCAAACAAAACAAATTTGGCATTTGCCAGTTTTCCATAGGCATATTCTGGAATCCCACCCACAGAAACCACACTTGAGGCTGTGGCACTAGCGGTATCTGTGAGGTTAGTCACTACTCTCATAGTTGACCATACTTTAGGGATGTGATCACCTTGCTTTCTCACTGACCTTCACTTGGCAGCTCTTTCAAAAGTGTTTGTGCTGATTAACACTTAAGTGATTTAAATATCAAGTTAGCCATTTCTAACACACATAATAGTGTTTTAGTTGTTTTCTTGCTTCTGAAGCAGCCAACTTCCTTTTGGCTCTTTACTACTCATTATTGCCCTCAAAAATAGCTCTTCAATTGAAATTGTGGTTTCCTGGCCCATTCGGTTAATGTATTTCTCCCAAGTCTATAACCAAAAGACTGGTTACTACACACCATGTTTCAGAGCAGATGAAAAATCCTTATGTTTTCACTTAATCCTTCTACTAAACATTTGAAGCAGTCTCCATGCGAGCTGTCTCCCCTGCAGTCAGTATGTGAAGGAGCCTGATCCCCAAGATATAAACTTTAAGTTACCAGACACTTGTGCCTTATAGCTTCATCATTGAGATTTTCCAAGATAGGTGTAAAAAGCAAAGGATATTATTTCAGGGACTGGAAAAAAGCAATACGGCATTTTAAAGCAGAATGTGTAAAAGTGGAGCAATACTCAGTTTTATAGTTTTTTGTTTCTTTAACCTATCAACTGAGACATGCTTAATTTTTATGACTACATTTAACTGCCTTTACTGTAACCTTAAAAATATTAGTTCCTTTGTCCAGGGCTTAAAAATAATCAGGAAGAATTCTCAAGCAAATCTGGGTTTAAAAATATTTTGTCCTGTTCTTTTGTTCAGAATTCTTGGGAACTGGTACGGAGGAGAAGAGAACAGAAGATAAAATTCAGTTTACTTGCTAGAAAGAGCGTTCATTTTTTTCTTTACTGGTAAAGTAGGGAATAAGTGGCAAGGTATTTTCTCTACCACAACAGTAATTTTTGCTTTGAAGCTCATGAACCCAATGGTACATCTTCCCTGGGCAAGTTATTTAAAATGTTTTTGTTATTATCTCTCATGAAACCTGTATGTGTTTAGCCCTAAATGTTCACTCTTGTATCGTTTACTTAAGGAAACATATTCTAGTTGACTTAAGCCTTGGTCTATTTTGTTATTAAACTGAACAATTAAGTTTTGCATCAATTTGTATGTGCTATAGCTAATCTCAAACTAGCTCATTTTTTAGTCATCTCTAGAAATGGGGATTCCTCTTTCTAGATCTAATGTTATGTCCAAATGTTTCTGTCACAACATGGCTAAATGCAGGTCACCACTTAACTTTTGTGTTAGTTTGTTCACGAATGAAAGGCCAGTGTGGTTGAAGCATGTGTGAAGGGGTGGTAAGGCTGGTGTGAGAGGAGATGGGAGAGATGGGGGTCAGATAATATACAGTTTTATGAAGGTCATGATAAGGAGCTCAGATTTTATTCTAAGTGAGATGGGGAACCATCTAAATGAAACTGACATGATGTGTTAAGAAATAAAATAAAATAAATCACGCTGGCTGCACCGGAGAAAAACCACAGGCGGCAGAACAGGAGGTAGACTAGAGGCTCTTCTAGTAATCCAAGCTATTGGCCCAGAGTAATTGTGGAAATGGAGAAGGGGACAAATTCAGGACATGTTTTACAGATAAAAATTTACAGGACTTAGTGACAGATTGAATATAGGCTCTAAGGAAAAGAGACATTCAGGGCACGCCAGGCCTGATCGGCAGTTCATGCCACTGCAATGGCTGCTTTAAGTCTATGCGATTCCTATTCTGATGGGTCATTGCCTTTGCTGTATTTGATGATCCAAGGTTTTGGAGAGAAACAAGGAAGAACACTTCCAGACTGATGGGATTTTAAAAGAGCATTCATGCAATTTTTCTAAAACATTATTCAAGTAATAATAATGCCAGAAACATTCTAGACAGAAAGGTTTCCATACTGTTTCAAATAACACACGTGAATCTCATCCCTCCTGTAACTTAACATCTATCCACTAACAAATTAGCAAAGTCGCTGTCATTTGACAAAACCTGGAGAGGCTTTCTATTAGGGTTTCTCAACCTCTGTGCTACTGGCATTTATATGGGATAAGCCTTTCTGTGAGGGGCTGTCCAGAGCATTGTGGGATGTTTAAGCAGCATCCCTGGCCTGCTAGATGCCAGCAGCACCATCTCCCATAAATGTCTACAGATGTCACCAAATGTCCCTGGGGGGAAGAATCCTATCCAGTTAAAAACCAGTGGTTTACACTAAGCAAAATTTTATAGCATGGTGCGGACAGTAACAAAACAAACATTTATTACCACTTGTAAAACCCTTTTATGCTACCAGTACCGAGGACAAATTGGTTATTTTTTAAAAACCTGCTAAAGTTATAAACCATACAAATAAATGCCTCAAATTTAACTTTAAGTTACAGATAAAGCCACTGAACAGTTATTTGCTGTTGGGCCACGGTCTTGAGTAGGAGTCCACTGACTGGATTTCTAGGTTGTCATGGTACATGATGCATTTCCTACCATTTTTAGTGTCAGACATTTTAAAATGGGGCAAAATTGGATTCTGCTTTCATTCTTTTTATCAATACATAAATTTGTCCAATCTGTTACATTTCTCACCCATACTTCATATAATCTCATTTTGGCTGGCGAGGGGGTGGGGGAGCAACAGCTTTTATTATAAGGGTTCTTAATAGTCACCCTAGCTTGTCAAATAAAACCAGTCTTTTATACTCACAGTTCAAGAACTGCTGAATATTTCATTAAATTGCATAATTACCCTATGTGATACAACAGATTCAATGACCACTGCTCATACCTCTCTTTAGGCACACAGCTCATCTGGTGTGACAGAAGCACACGGTGCTATTAGAGAGCAGCCTCCTCCCAGTACACCAGGTCATGAGTAGTATTCCTGTCCAGCCAGTTTTATCAGGGGGCGATTTGTACCAAACACTATGTAAAATATTCTTGTGTTAGTTCTTTTAATCCACAATCCTAAGACACAGGTATGTTAATATTTTTGTTTTGAGAATACTGAAACATGGAGATGTATCTTGCACTAGGTTACAGAGCTAATAAATAAAATTTTTATGATGAAAACCCCCAGCATTCTCACGTGTGCTTTACCATTTCATCACAAGTCCAAGGCCAGGGGGGTTAGTTCTTTACAGAGCACTGGGCTCCAGTCTGGTGCACCATCACAAACTATACTGCTGAGTCTTGACCCATCATCTTCTTATAATTCCATCTCCTAGAACAATTCAGAGGACTGATAGGAAAGCTAAGTGACTCTGAAGTATCAAGTCCGTATATTTAGGGCTAACTCCAATACTGCCTGTATTAATTTCCTATTGCTGTGGTAACAAAGTACCATAAACTTAGTGACTTAATCTCCCCCTCCATCTTCCAAAGCCAGTAACATAGCATCTCCCTGACCATTCATCCAGTCACATCCTCCTGACTGTGAACTTTTCTGCCTCCCTCTTGCACTTTTATGGACCTCTGTAATTACGCTGGGCCCACCTGGCTAATGCAGGATAACCTCCCTATCTTAAGAAAATGAGGCTTAGAGCCTTGGGGCACAGCTCTGGACCAGTCCATTCCTGTTCAGTTATATTAACTGTATCATTTTCTGAAAAATGTGTGGCATTTTATAAGGAAACAAATTGTGAGGTGTTTCACTTCAGAATAAATACTAAATCATTGGTTCCATCTCCGTAACACAGTGAATTAAATAACACAAATCGCATCTTAAAAGTCATTTATAAGAGGTATTGGCTATAGGAAGTTATTCCTTAGTTTATAATAGCAAGGAGATGGTCAATTAAATGTCAGTACAATTCTACAAAATCAGTAGGTTTGGCACAAATAATTCTTCCAGATACAATGATGGCCTTATAAATAAATTTAGTAATATCAGAACTTAACCTCTGATATTTTTAACCCTGTAGTTTAGCTTCTGTAATAGATGTTTCCAATGATACTTTTCTAGATAGCAGAGTTTCCTTTAGATTTTAGGCCATGTGTTACACAACTTTTGCCCTTGTCTTTATTTTTAAAAATGAAATATCTGAGGACTCACATATGATAATAAAGTACAAGCAGAATATCCTATTACTTTTTGCTGAAGATCCAACAGGAATTTATTAGATCTTCAGCAAAAAGTAATAGGATATTAGATACACGAAGACAGAATATACATAAAATTGGTACTAAAAATCCAATGTTTAAAACTGTTGTAATGGTGTGAATTTCTGAGAGCAAAACCTGAGACAAGGAGTAAGATGCAGGGGATTTCTTGGGGAAATAACCTCAGGAAGCAAGAGTGAGGGAGTGGGGAAGAGTGAGGGAATGATAAATGAAGTGGGTCTTACTGAGCTAGTTACCTCTGTGGACGGCAGGGTCTCCATCCCCCAGAGTCCCTCTGAGGAGCCATGTGCTTCAGAATCATCCCTCTGAAGAAGACTGAGGCCTTTATCCACCAGATTACCTCCTCTAATGGTAACTAGAACCGTTTGATGGGCACTAAAATTTAAAGTTTGATATGAGAAATCAGTGATGACTGAATTGCTTATTAAAACCATCCTCCATGTAAATGGATCAAATGTATAATTACAGATACAGTGGAGTCCTTTATTTACTCTTTTAATAGTTTGATCTTTGAGCTTAATAGTTTTACTAGTTTGAGATGCATATAATCGGTCTCACCGAATTCCACAAAGTTTTAACACAGAAGCTTGTATTTGTTATAAAATGCATTTGATACTTGATTCTATGGTAACCAAGTTCAAAACACTGAACAAAAAATAGTGTTATTAAAGCTTTCTTTTTAGGACTCCTCCTGAATGTACAATTTTAAATGACTAAAGGATGTTAAAGGGATTGATCGAACGATCATTCCCTTTATGGGTCATGTTCATCCAGACTATCCAGACAATGGCTTTATTTCTGATCTGCCTTCCAAGGTGAAGGCAGGTGAATCTATCTTTTGTTCCCTGAGATTTTTAAGTTTGTACCTATCGTATACACTTAATGGAAAACACCGAATTGAAAACAGTCACAGGGGTCACTGCCACTACTGACTCAACTTCAAAAGCTGCTGTATGTAAGACTGCTAATTTCTTTAAAATCAAGTACACATGAATTCCAAAAAGAGCTATTAATAAACCTTCGTGATTTCTAAAGGTAGTAACTTCAAATAAGAAATTAAAAGGGCAGCAGTATTAATAAACACCATTTAGTGAATACCTATGTGCCTGGCCTTTTGCTCACTCACAAACCTGCAAGGTAGACAGAATCTCTTTACAGATAAAAGAACTGGATATCAAAGACTAACCTGCCAAGCATCACAAAGCTAGTAAATCTTGGAAAGGAGATTTGAAGCTTAGTGTCTCATTCCAAATGTTTTTCCACTAACATATTAAAAAAAACACTTGAGTATGTTCTGTTTCCATTTTTACTTTAAAAATTACCCAGACTTTAAGAAATCTAAAGAGTAAAATTTTGTTGTCTTTGTGTATTTCAAAACTCGCATTTGAATAGTCCTGTGAAACACTACTACAATGATGATTCTTTTAAAAATAATCTTTTCCAAAGTTAAGGTAAACAAACTTGACATCCATTTTTAATTTCTTATTTTAGGTAAAAGGTTAATTATTTAAATTAAAACTTCAGGTTCCTGAACTTAAAGCAGCTCCCTGATCTGACAGGAAACAAGACAAAGGTATCATTTACAAATCAAAAGGTCAATCAAAAGACATTTAAAATAACTGAGGAAGACCTCACTTTAAGAATTTGAAAGTTCTCTACCTCTTTTCATTAATTTTATTTACTACTGTCTGTCATAGGAGATGAATATGATGTATGTGCCATTTGTTTGGATGAATATGAAGATGGCGACAAGCTCAGAATCCTTCCTTGTTCCCATGGTATGAATAATTATATACTGCTTTGAGTTTACACGTAATTTGTATTTAGGCTCAGTATTCGAGGAGGAGACAAAAGAGTTATTGGTACACTATAGGCCAAGTCTTTTAGTAATTAGTGGTGTCATTAAAGGATGGAGGTAGATTTATAAAAATTCACAAACTTTTCTTCTCTTGTCCATACATGATACTTATAGATCAGAAGAACGTGAATAAACATGGCAAGAAATTAAAAATGTAATGTTCTCAACCACAATATACTATCTAAAAGATGTGTATTTTGCTTTAACAGCTTATCACTGCAAGTGTGTAGACCCCTGGCTAACTAAAACCAAAAAAACCTGTCCAGTCTGCAAGCAAAAAGTTGTTCCTTCTCAAGGCGACTCAGACTCTGACACAGACAGTAGTCAAGAAGAAAATGAAGTGTCAGAACGTACCCCTTTACTTAGACCTTTGGCATCTGTCAGCACCCAGTCATTTGGGGCCTTGTCGGAATCCCGCTCACATCAGAACATGACAGAATCTTCAGACTATGAAGAGGATGACAACGAAGATACCGACAGCAGTGATGCAGAAAACGAAATTAATGCACATAGTGTTGTAGTCCAGCTGCAGCCTAATGGTGAACGAGATTACAACATAGCAAATACTGTTTGACCTTCAGAGGGTGATTGGGTTATTTCCTAATAAATGTTTATTTAGGTATATAATTTTTTTGCTCCCTTCAGAGATTCCTGTAGAAATAACTTATTTTTTAGTATTCTATCAGATTACTGAAGGTTTTTTTGATCTGGTATTTATCTGCAGGAGTATACTTCATTTCACTGATTAACTAGTAATAGACTGGTGCCGTAACTCAACCATCAAATCAACTCTTCTTTTGGAATGAACTATAGCCAAAACATTTAAAAAAAAAAAAATTCCTCCGTATAGCTTGCGGTTAAGACCTAGATCACAGTATGCAAATGTTTCGTGTTTTACACACAAGGTCAATGCTGTGGCCACCTAGCATGAGCTAATAAGCAACTTCCATTTGCATAAAGTTTACCTAGAGTTGTTGAGTTGGAATATATTTGTTTTTGTATTTTCCCAAATTACCATCACTCATAGGGGTAACAATTTAGTATTTTTCCTTCTATCAGCGCCACAAAGAAACTCAATGCTGTCTTTTTTTCTTTCTATTCCCAAGTAGTCTTATCCTGACAGGAATGGTCTGTACTAGTGCAGATTTCATAGGTTTGTTTTCCCCCCCCCCCCCGCCAAGGTTTTAAATACTATAGTGTTATGTATGAATTTGATTCATCAGCTAAAGTAACATGTCTCTGGACTTGACTTACTGAATTTCAGTATCCTTAAGGGTTTTGTGTTATGATCAAAAAAGAAAATGCTGTATAAAAATACCAAACTTCAGCAACTGTTAATACTCTGTTAATACAGATCATACCTCTTAACAAAGAGCATCTTATGCTAATTAGCCCTGCTAAACTATGTACAGAGGAAATTGTTCAAGTATTGGATTTGAAAATAATTGCTTATGTTTAACAGAACTAATGATGTATTTAAATAATGTATTATGAAAAGCTAAATTATATTATACATCACTGTAACTATGTAGAAAATATAGACTTAAGTATAATCAAAATGCTAAGAATTTTTATATGGCCTTGTATGAAGGGAGTTTGAATGTTAATAAACACGTTTTCCACTTTAAGAAATGGCAAATATTTGTTCTACTGTAATATTACCCACATTAGCCTTATTTATATGCACAGTGCTACAAAGGCATAATAATTAAGGTAATTTAGGTCAGATAAAACCACCACCTTAGAATTCTATACAAGGTAACTGCTCACAACCAATTGGGGACACCCCCCCCAAAAGTTAAAACTGCCGCCAAAATTCATTCCAATAATAGTGTACATTATGGTACATTATTGTAATTATGGTACATCCTTACAGTAGACTTCTATACAGCCTTGAAATAATAAATATCTGGATCAAGCTATATTGACATGAAAAATTTTTAGTCAACAAAACGTATCAGAAAATACTAAGGATACAATGTATAGGAGTCTAATGTGAGAAAAAAATTAAGTTTAAAAGAAATGTAACACAACTGGGGAAATTTTACTTTCTGAACTTCTTTTTGAAAAAATAATTTAAAAAATAGTCATTTCCACATAGGAAAATAAAAGGCTGAATTCGGTATCCACCGACACCAGGTCATCTCACCCCCAACCTCCTTTTACACACAGGCCTGAGACGTCGGTTTATTATAGTAGTGAAGCAGAGCTTTGGAATTTGATGTACTTGCACAGTCCAGACCTTTCCAAACCTGTTTGGTCATTTGTACAATTTCGTTGAACCTAAGTTAGGGTATGAAGACAGAACACTGCACTCAGTATCTGCCACATGAATACAAAATAGATTTTATAATTTTTAAGGTAAATAATAATAATATACCTAAAACCGTTTTTAAAAGGGAAAGTTAAAAGTGACTATAACATGTGCTATTAAATGTATCCCTTCAGTCCTTAAACTACAGATCCAAGACTTTGGTTCCTTTAAACTTAAGTCTTGGGAGTTTTTCTGAGGAAAAATTGCCCTCCTTTTTAAAATCTCCAACTGTTACTTTTAGTGGTCAAAAAAAAAAAAAATTATAAAGTGTCAATTAACAACTGTCTAGGATTGTTACTAGTTTTCTTAATATTAACTGAAATTTCTCATAATTTCTTCTTGGTGGAACTATATAGCTTCTTAAATAAGACATTAAATAAAATTAAATCTAATTTCTATTAAAAAATACTTTCCTAATTTAAAACTTTTCTGATTGTATGAAAGTATAGTTACATGGAAACTTACCCCAGAGATGAATTTATCTTGATATTTTGCCTTCAGAAATACCTATGTAAAATACATGTATACATTATACACTGTATGTGTTTACACTGTATGCAACATGTTTATTACCTCATTATTGAACATTTATCGGTGAGCATTTTCTCATGTTATTCAATGACTGACTGTTTTATTCTCTGGACATAGAATAATTTATTCAACCCATCACTCTGAAAGTTAAATCTTGCAGTTTTCCAAGTTTAGTTATTTTAAGTAATTTGGTGTGATGGGCATTCTGGTATACAAATTTGTATAGCCCCATTTTCTTAGGCTAAGTTCCTAGAAGTATAAAGATACATGTATACATTTTCGTAAGTGTTTTTTGTGGGTAGGGGCCAATGGCTAGTTTCATCATTTACTATTTTAGCGATACAGCTGCCCTCTCTCATTTTCTACTCCCCTGCCAACACCAACACACACATCCCTTCAACCTACTTATAGGTTCATTAAGGGTTTCACAGTTTTGGTCACTGCTTTCTAAATAGTTACCCTAACAGTTCTTTACAGTGTTATTACTTTTATAGTATATTATTACTGTAAAATATCAAATCATCACAACCCAACCACCCAATTTTCTTTTGACCCATCTTTTGTTCATAACTGGGATCTTAACAGGTGAAGAAATTGAAGTTTTTTATTTTCAATTTCAAGACATGCCCAACTACCAAAGTAGCCCCAAACTCCTTATCTTCCATACTTTTATTTCCCTGTATATACTAATTCAGAACTAATGCCCAACACTATCAAAAGAATTTTTAATTATGAACAGTATATTTTAAGTAACGCAGAAATTCCCATTACCTAACCCATTTCTCAAAGGGTAGCATACAGGCCATTTAAAATCAATCAGACTGACCTGGCAATTATTTCTAAAGGGACTTCCAGAGCCCAGAATCTGCATTACAACCAGCTCCCCAGTTTTCCTTAGACCCCCCAACTTTTGAGCATTCCTGCTCTGAGCTTGACAGTTCATAACCAGTATTAAACATTTGCTAAAACTTGAATACATCCCAGGGACCTTATGACCTATAAAATTAAACATGACCACAGGTCACTCCAAAGCCAGACACTGCAGGAATATCCCAATTATCTTACATGCTGCCTAAGGAAGGTCTTGTCTTATGGGAGTCCCAGCTGCTTGACTTCAGCAATGCCAATAGAGCTTTCAAAGCTAAATAAGTCACATGACAGTTCAACACAGAAGAATCCACAATGCAGAAACCCTTCTTGGCACTGGGCTCCTTATTGCTCACTAGATTTCACATCTAGAGACCAGCAACAAGAAAAAAAATATTTAATTTCTAGTAGGCAAGTCAATTTTCCTCTCACAAACCCAAAGATGGCTAAAAGCCTTTAAAAACAAAACAAAAAAAACAGATAAAAGCCCATTAAGAAGAAATTCCCAGGCACTCATTTTATCTATAATAAATAGTACAGGATATGGAATGCTTAGGCCATAAGCTCAATTTTAAGACTTTATGCTTGTAACAGAGCCTGGCCTATTCTGTATATTCCAATGTGTCAAAAATCAACTGTAACAATAAGACAACAATTTACATAAACAACAGGAGTCTAGAATATTTGGTTGGAATAAATTTATTTCATCTGTCTGTAAACAAGGTGTTTAATAGTTATGGCATTTTTTTAAATGCATATTAAATCAGATGAGTTAGACTGTATCCCAGATGTAACAAAGTGCAGGGAAAGAAATGGACAAATCAGCAACAAGATTTGTTTTTAAATCTGTACATTATCCACAAGGCCCAAACAATAGAAGCAAATACTAGAATGTCCCTAAAGTAGTGCCATTCGAAAGAAACCTTTAATAGGTCAGTTAAAATCCATCTCACAATAGCAACAGTTCATTTTAACAATAGTATGGCACAGAACACATATGAAAAAAATTTATCACAAGACAGCCAAGTCCACAATAATGCAACTTCATATAAAAACTCAAGCTGCAAATAAAAATTGGTCCTATGAAGAACAAACTGGACACACTCCAGATGGTTATGTTGGGATACCTAATGTCCATAATGGCAGCCTTTTACAATTTTACTAAAGAATAGAGCTGGTGTGCAAAGAAAAAGAAACAAAAATCTGAGCTATTGCAATGATGGAATGTCCCTGGGGATTCGATCTGTATGGTTACTGTAAGGTCGTGGGAGGAAGTGCCTTTTGCTCTTGTTTTGCAGTTGCACTCTTCATATAGCTTATAGACAAAAGGTCTGTCTCTACTCAAGTGCAACAACAATACTAAAAGCAAACTACTGCAGCTTTCAATAGCTCATCAACAAAAGGGATATTACTTGGTTAAATAAACCAGGCAATGCATAAAAGATGGAAGCAAACCAAATACCTATGTGCAAAGGGAGAAGGGTGGGAAAAGAGGAGTGAAGGAAAGATGCATGCACTTTTTCCTCCCAACCATGCGCTACAAAAGAAAGACTAAATGAGCTAAGTAAATGCTCAAAGTGCTGAAAAGACATTGATCAAATTAGAGATTGTACAACCGGCACCTTGCTTAATATTAACTTATTTTAGTTATCAATATCCCATTAATTGCTAAGACAAAGTGATGCCCAACTTGGCATGCCCCCTCCCCCCGAATTTCAAGGTATCATGCAAATCATTATTGTGCTGCAATTATGTTGCCAGATAAGGGTTGGTTACATACAGTGGTTAACATACAAATGATCCATTGGGTAAACAGGAATCGCGACATTAGAAAATAGGTAAAGAAAAATTAGCTACCATCTACAGTCTGGTAGCACTGTGACCATAATTGGGGTGGTGATGAAGACAGTTGCTAGGTAGATGGGGAGAGGCTGCTTACACATCAGACCTCCTCAGGTATAAAGCGAGTTCATATGCTTTCTTGTTAAGTGTGCCTCCGTGGACACCTTCCTTTCCCATGACTATAACCAATGCTGGAGTACACAGGGAAACAAAACAAAAGTGAACAGAATTATTTAAGGGGGGGGAGGGCAGAAAGAAAGACACCTTTCCCCACCAACAGAGGGATACAAAGGAGACACAGGTTCATACCCCATCACCCTGCATTGCTAATAAAATTTCCAGAATTAAGACTCAAGCTTACAGCTAGGAAAGTTTAAGAGCAATTTTACCCTAATACTTAACAGTCTGCCTAGCAGCTAGAACCCAGAGTCTCTCAAGTATTTTGCCATTGAGTATGCCTTCTTATTCAATCCGCCTCCATGGACCCCTTCTTTTCCCATTACAAAGACCAAGACTGAAAGAGAAAGAAGAAAAGTGTTTCAAAAGAAGTGTTAATCAAGAGAGTCACATAAGTTTTAGCAGACAGAACCCCGATTAATAAGTTAACATTAAGTTAGTTTTCCGTGAACTGTCAGGCACTGAAGTCATCTAGGTCTCCAAAAAGGAGAACTTTCAAACTAGTAATACGCTAAAAACACTGTTAACTGCATCTTGGAAGTCCAATCAGTGCAGCTCCAGTGCTCTATAAAAATACTTTTACACTAAGAAAAAAAAATGTGTGATCATTTATATTCTATTTTAGGGCAAAAAACTTCTAGTTAGTATGGCAAATTATCAGAACGGCCCCCAAAATGTAAACTTACAAAACTCAGGTGATTATTTACAAAATTCTCCCCAACTTTAACAGGCTTCATTAAATACAAACCATTAAGTCTTACCACTGAGACTCAATGTGTCTATTACTTCCAGAGGAAAACCAAAACCAAATTTTAAATAGCATTTTCAAAGCCATTCAGAAAAGACCAAGTAAAAAATACTTAAGCTTGTGCTTACTGATATGCTCATTATGCTTTGCTTTTGAGTTGAAAATCCTAGAACAGGTTTACTATTTCCAACAACAGGTTCTTCTATGATGCAATTCAGAGGTCTATCGCCAAAATACATGCAGAAGTCAGATTTTATACTTGCTACCACTAGATGTCAGTAGTGCTGTAGAGTATAAAAATCTTATTCTGGTTTTATGTCACATGGTTAATACTTCTTTTTAACGTATTTATCTGAAGTCAACTAATGTTTAGAGATTTGTCTACTACTTCAGTTATCTAATTTTCCTACAGAAAGATACTTTAAGTGTCAACTCACACGAAAACAAGAGTAACCTTTAGGATAATCACAAGGAGTTGGTAGAACCACTGGGGCAAATAATAGCTACTCAGAGTAGCTTCAAGTTCATTCACATGGTAGATTTGGTTTTAAAATCAGCTGTGCCAATTCTATCTGAGGCTACACAGCCCTCTTAATTTACAAAATATTTACACAGGTTAATACATTTAAATGTATTTGTAAATCAACTACATGTCATAGTAAACCTCAATTTTGGAAGTTTTTTCCAAAAACGTAGTGAGACATAGTGAAACAAGAATTTCTGCAACGTTGAAAACAGTCAGGAAGCACCAGAACTTCTGGATCAAGTGTATGAATGAAATATAATTTCCTACTTTTCAAATTTAAATCAGACACGCTCTGTCTTTGAAAATATTCTAGTAAATAGGCAGCTTACTACAAAACCTCATTCTAATTATTTTGCTCTTCCCGAGCAATGTTTCAAATAGAAACATGAGCAAATGTTCATTTTTCCTTTTTTATGCTGAGCAGTGAATAATTAAAATGCAAGAAAAGAAAGAGATGCAAAGGTGAAAGACTAAAAAGCACTGAAGTAACCAAACAATATGAACAGTTTAACAATCTGGATGTGCCGTAAGATTATCATTCGACATGTGAAACAGTTTAAAAGGCAAATTTGGATTTTCAGTTTACTAAAGCTGAAACTGAAGAGTTGATGTGAATGTTCTATTTTAGAGTAAAGTCAGGATCTCAGAGGCTGAGCTGTATATGCAGCTGCTGTAGAGTAGGTAAGTCTAAAAGCAAGGGAGTGCCTCCCTTCAGTGCTGGGCAGTTCACAAAAACCACCTTAATAGCCATTATGGACTAACACTTTTATTCAAAATGTTAAGGAAACTGCTTAATAAGTTGTAGCGTGCAAATTTTAACCAAAAGAGTACTGTGCTTACCTCTACCAGCTCTGCCGACAGCAACGTTGTATGTTGGCTCCCCACCTTGACTCTTTGTCCGGATGTCCATTGTGCAGTCACCATCGACGTATAGGCTATCTCTGATCACTGAGCACTTCTTTGCGCCAAGAGTCAAACCGTTGGTAAAGAAACCTTCCCGGTCTTTTCCTACAATCATATCTATTTCTACTGGCTGCCCCCGCCAATGGGAAAAAAGAAAAAAAAAAAAAAAAAGAAAAGAAAAAAAAAAACATGAAATTGTAATCAATTCCTTTTAGGCCTCCATTTGGTGGAAAAACTTTGCCAAGGTTGTACTACTACTATACTACAAGACATTCACATCTCACTAATGTAAAATCAAGTTTGTCTTTTCTAAAGAATTACTTAATCCTATAGGACTACATGTTTTGTAACAGTTAAATTTCACAGTTAACAGCGTACCAACTAAAGACCAGTCGATGCAAAGAGAATCTATGTAACTGGCAGCTGACACCAGATAAACTGTAAACTTGAGATTTATAAACTGTTTCAAAGTCAGATGGTACCTAAAATAGTTATGTAATGGTAAAAATTCACCTATAAACTTTTAACAACTGCCTGTCAATCATATTCAGTCACATTACAGTTATGCTGCATCAAACTTAAAAGTTGCTTGGAAGCCTCTTGAAAAAATGCCCCTGCATAACAGACCTTCCTACTCTGCTTTAAATGACTTGAAATATCCCCGCTCCCCACCCCCCCCCCCCATAGTATGAACTTCAAACCTTGGACCTCAGCGCATTGACAAATTCATATTTCCCTCTTTATTTTTCTAACCACTCTCCTTTTCCTCTGCAACTTCCCTTCCCCTCCCACCTCAGTAATCAGTTTTCTTGCTGGGCAAATGCAAAGAGGATTTTGCTGGTAGCACTGCAGTAGGTAATGGTTTTAAAAAAGAGAGAGAAAATGGAGGGAGACTGGGAAAGAAACTGAGGTAGCCACCAGAACCGGAAAGGAGAAAACGTGCATGCTAACATTCCATGAATAAGAAGGAAGGCGTCGCCCCCATCAGAACTGCAGAGTCATAGCAGGCCCCAGCCATTTCCAAGCACACTCCCGCAATCTTCCCAGCCAGGCAGCGGGAACTCACACACAAAGACAAGAGGACTGCAGAAAAAAAGTTGATCACCAGACAGATGGCAATTCTCCATGAGAACTGTGGTCCACTGCGGTTATAGGAGACCTTAGAGTATTAGCATCAAGGACGGAGTTCTACCCAGATCTTGAACCATGTTAAGTAGTACAGAATAATTAGCAGCACCCATAATAGGGAGCCTGAATTTTTGCGTTTGAGGGGAGGGGAGCGTGGAGCTAAGAAATTAAGGGAATACCCCTGTATTTGTCACAACCGTCACAATTTTAAAAAGACCCTTGTGCGGAAAGAGGCAAAACAATAAAGCAGCACTGGAGGTTTAGTAACATTTCCCAAACATGTGGCAACCAAGTCAAAGCCATCAAGTCACAAGAAAACCAGGCACTGTGAAGCATAATCTGCATTAGTTCCTTTACTACCTTCACTAAAGAGGGAGGGACTTGGAGAAGTGAAGTGTCCCCTCGGCCTTCACAGATTATTGAAAGCCCCATAAAGCCCCCCCCCCTTTTTTTAGAGCTATGTTGCGTAATTGGGGATAACGGTGTATCAATGAATCTCCATAGGAGGAGGAGAGAAATCAATGGCAGTTCGCCATCTTGGAGAATTAAAAAAAAAAAAAAAAATCCTATGGAACCAGAGCTGAAGTCGAGATTCACGAATCCACCTACGCTGTCGGCGTACATTTCTCTCAAGCCCCAGAGGCCTGGACACCGGCAAACCTACGCAAAGTCGCTGCGAGGATCCCGAGGGCCGGGCAGCCGCCGCCTCCCACAGCCCGCGGCGCGGGCGGCGCGCTGTCCGCGGAGCAAGGGGCAGCCCGGCTGCCGGAGGACCCCCGCCCGGGCCCCGCGCGCTCCGGCCCCGCATCTCCAGCCCCCGCTTCCACCCCGGAACGTGCAAAGCAAACCTCAGGGCTTGCAAGGGACCAAAGAGAGCCGCACGAGGGGAAAAAAGCCGCCCCCCCCCCGCCCCAACCGGTGCGCGCCCCCTCCCCCAGCTTCACGGACAGGCACTGGGAACGCAGGGGGCGCCTAAGCAGTCAGGGAGCCCGGGAGCCGGGAAGCCAGGCCGCCGCCCCCGCCGGTCAGCGCAGCCCCGGGAGAGGGGGCGTCCCCGGGCCTCGGCCTCCCCGCCCGCCCGGCAGCCGCATCCTCGGCGCCGGCCGCCCACCACACCTGCCGGCGCGGCCGTCCGTGGCCCCACAGCCGGCCGGCCCCGCTCGGGTCCGGGAATGGGAACGGGAACCCGGACCGCCACCGGTCCTCACCGTAATGCTCTGGAAGACGCCCCCGGCCGTGGCTGCCCAGACGTATTTGGCGTCGCAGTAGCCGACAATGGCGGCCTCCTGGCAGCAGCCATCGCACATCAGGTTATCCACGTAGCTCTGCCAACCGGCCATCTTCGAGCCCTTCGCACTGCAGCGGGGACGGCGAGGAGCAGCAGGCGCAGCGGCGGCGGCAGCGGGCGGCGGCGGCGCGGGGGGAGGCGGGGCGGGGGCGGGGAGGAGGCGGCTCTGCGCAGGCACCGACCGCCCCCCTCCCCGAGGAGCTGCGGAGGGAGGACGCGGGGACGACGGTGAGGGACAAGCCGCGGAGCGCGCCCGGCCTGCCTGCCCGCCCGCCCGCAGCCGCGGGGCCGACTAACCAGCGGCGGGAGGCTGCGGAGCGGCAGTGCCGGCGACGACGGTGTCCGCGGCCGCTGCTCCTCACCGCGGCACCTTTCAGTCCTCCGCGGCCACGGCGGGGCTGGCGTGCGCGCGCTCGTGCGTGCGATCCTTCCGCGGCGCCCCGACTCGAAGGGTCCCGGGAAGGGAGGGGGAGGCTGAGGCGGGGGCGCGGAGGGATACCGCTCCGGGACAATCACGGCCGCCACGTGCGGCGGTGAGGTCGGGATGCTGTGGGGTCGCTGGCGGTGATGCCGTAGGCCCGCGGAGAGGGCGGCTCCTCCGTCGCGTTCGGCACCTCAGGGACAGGGGCGTCTGGGACGCCTCCAGTTCCCGCTGCTGGGCCACGATGCGCCTGTCTTCTGCGTCCGGTGGCTGGGGATGCGGAATTTTGAGCTCGGTGTTGGATTGCGGAGTTGCCCTGGTGATGGGATGTGGAGTGTTTACTCCTGTTCGTGTTGGGGGTGGCAGTGGCAAGGTCGCCCACGCTCGTCTCGGGCGTCCTCAATAGGATCCTCTTCCTTGGAGCCCCCTGCCCTTTGGCCATACTGGCAGCCGCGCGGGCGCGCCCCGGCAACCTGAAATCTGAGCTGCCGTTTGTGGCTTTCACGAACATTTCTGAGCTTTGCCAGTCTTTCATTGTTGCCGCTTTGGGGGTACCAGGGCCTCACATTCTGTGGATTCTTTGACAGTAAGAACTCCCTTAAGGCTGCTAATCACGTGTGGGTAAATTGCTCGTAAATTCCGAACAAGTAGCGACCTATGTAAACTATTGGTTAACTGGGAAAGTTATTGGTGGGTCAAAGAAATCGCTGAAAATAGAATTTAAAAACTCTAAGAAAGGGTTCCCTGGATGAATATGGTAATATTTTTGCTATCCAAGGGTAAAATAATTGCAGCGCCCAGATCTAAGAATAGGTTGTGTTTACAAGGTAGAGTCCCAGTGATTCTCTCATCTCTTTAGTAACCTCTGGGTGCTTTGACTGAACGAGGAATTAGGAGACGCCTTATAATAATTTTAATTTCAGGTGGACAAAAACGATCTGCCAATCGAGGCAAAGAAGAAAGCTCATTTAAGACGTTGAAAAGTGGATTTTCAAATTTAAGGTTAACGCATAAGGGCACGATTTGTGGACACAGCTGTAGCTCATGAAAGAAGACAAAAGTGTTGCTAAGCAATCTAATTGATTCTTAAGTTTTGTATTTTTACTGCTGAAATCCCCTACCGCAAGGGAAGGGGTGGGGGATGGGGGTTGAGAAGCACAGTAGGAGAATCCCCACGTGAGGAACGTATCAGTTTGAGACCATTGTATCTTCTCATGTTCTGATGATACAGAATACCTGTGTGGTCTAAAATGTGTGCCAAATTGTTTTATTTTTGCAGGTGTGCTCCCACCTGATTTAGTTACACTTACTGCTTTACTACTTTGCCTCTTTGTGGTGGTTATTGATGGTTTTAATACTTCAATCTTAGCCATTTATCACCTCAGAAGTTAATGATACAGTGTGCTGATAGCACTGATCTGGTCACTTTGTGAGAATTCATCAAGCTGTACAGTTGTGATTTGTGCTCTTAGTATGCATGTTATAATTCAATAAATTTAAACAGTAAAGGTGAGAAAATAAAATAACTTGAAGTATATTGAAATTGAGTTATTTATTCTACTCTGAAGCTTTTTTCTGAGATATCATTTCTAGAATATTATAGCAAGGGGTTAGAAATAACTACATTCCATTTTTATTCTTTTATTCTTGTCTTTAAACAGGAAAGGGATTAGACCAACTGAATTTTCTGGATATTCAAATCTCAAAAGATTCTAAAAAGATTCTCAAACACATCTATTGGGTAAAACATTCATAAGAATTTAGAATTTCTGGGGTCCCTGGTTGGTCTTAGTTGATTAAGCATCCAACTCTTGGTTTCAGCTCAGGTCATGATCTCACAGTTAGGGGGGTTGAGCCCCACTTCGGGCTCTGCACTGACAGTGCAGGGCCTGCTTGGGATTCTCTCTCCTGCTCTCTCTATCCCTCTCCCAAGCACGCACACTCTGTCTCAAAATGAATAAACTTTAAAAAAAGAATTTAGAATTTCTGTTATTTTTCCATATTTTAAAAAATTTACTACACCTTAAAATTACTGTTTTACTTTTTCAACATAGTGCTATTACTTTCCCAGAACTGCATACAGTAAAATCTATGAAAAACTTATTTTATGTAATAGACTGAGGTTTTACAGTTTAGGTTTTTAAATAATATGTTCAAAGAGAGTCTATTTACTATCTGTTTTAAGTACAGACAGTCCTTATTATGGCTCAACTTAATGTTTTCAACTGTATTGTGGCAGGTAATCCATAGGCATTTAGCAGAAACTGTACTTCAGAGTTTGAATTTTGATCTTTCCCCAGGTTAGCAGTATACAGTGTGATACTTGTGATGCTGGGGCAGTCAGTCAACAGTCAGCTCCCAGTCAGTCCCGTGATCACAAGAGAAAACAACTGATACACTTGCAACCATTCTGTTTTTCACTTTCAGTATTCAATAAATTACAGGAAGTATTCAATACTTCATTATAAAATAGACTGTGTGTTAGATGATTTTGCCCAACTGTTGGTTAATGTAAATGTTCTGAGCACATTTAAGGTCGCTAGGTTGAGCTATGACATGTGTAAGATCATACGTATATTAGGTATATTAAATGCATTGCTGATTTAAGATATTTCCAGTTTGCCATGAGTTTATCAGGATATAATCCCACTGTAAATTGAGGAAGATCTATACTATAATAAAATAATTTTGTACCTATTTTCTTTAGAACCAGCTTCCTAGCATGTTGCCTTATTTCCTATTTGTACACCACGATCTGTTACAATTTCATATAAGTTGCTTACCACAACGTTATATCAAAAGATACAAGTATAGGAAGAACACTGAGTTTTAGGAATAGCAATATGTTAAGTCCATAGGAGTATCAATCTAAAAAACAAAGAATGAATTAACAATTTGTATCATTCTCTACTTTTTTTTTTTTCAGGGTAACAGTGATAATAGCAATGTCTGGGCAGAAGCAGAGAAAAATCTTAGCTCTTGTTGATACAGATATCCAGAATTAACAAACAGTGGTAGCATATTTAAATTAAGAGTGAGTTATGCATTCTTTCCAAAATGTTTAAATTCTTATTTAGGAAAACAGAAACTATGTAATAAATCAGATCCCTTGATGTATCAGTCAAGGAGTGTCTGAGATTTTTAAGTCCATGAGTAAATTATTTGACATTTTCCCAAAAGCACAAACAAGGAGTTAAGTTGTGTTAAAATGTACTTAACCTGTTAAACATTGGTGTAGGCTAAAACTATATAATTTCCCCAAATATAGTAAAACCATAATTATCTAAGCCTACCCCAAGCCCTCAATTAGCTAAAATTTTCACATCCATATTTAGTTTTTGAAAAAAGTGTTTTAGTTGTAAAAATAATTATAAAATAATTAACAAAACTTAGAAAATGGAGAAAAACCACCCTTAATCCCACAATACATGTTTTCTTTTGAATATATTCACTCATTGTTCTATTTATGATTTTTATAGTAAAGAACACAGTACCTACAATTCTAGATTTCTTCATTTTATCTTGAAATTCTATGAAATTTTGCTTTTAATAGCTTGAGGTTATTTAATTGGATACATACAACTTAAAATTGTTATATTTTCATTTTGATACATTTAACCATTGCATTAAGTAGTGGCCCTCTTTATCACCAATAATGCTTTTTGTCTTAATTTTTTATTTTGTCAAATATTAAGGTAACTGTTCCTGCTCTCTTTTTATTAATGTTTATCTGGTCTTTTCTCTCTCCCTCCCCCTTCCCTGTCCCCTCCCCTTTCTTTTCCTCACCACCCCCCCAACCTCCCGTTCCCTATTCAACCCACACCCCACCACCCCCCTTCCCTGTCCTTAAATTTTAGATGTCTCTTGTAAACTTTACATAGCTGGATTTTGGCTTTTTGTCTAATAGGCAATATTTTAATTTTTCATTCAATTTATATGTTCAATTTCTATTCTTCTAGTGTTACCCTCAAAATTCTTCTAGTGTTACCATGCATATTTAATAGAACAAAGTTTTAAGTTAAATAATATCTTAAACCCTCCCTCCAGGCAACCTAAGGGCCTTAGAATGCTTTAAATCTGGTCACTCCTTTTCAGGCTGTTATTTTACACAGATGTTTGTTTATTCATACGTATTCACAGTTGACCCTTGAACACGTGGGTTTGAACTGCATGGACCTACTTATACATGGGGTTTTTTTTTATAGTACAGTACTCTCTTCCTTATGATTTGAATCAGTAACGATTCCAGTCAACAGTAGTCTATTAGTAGTTAAGTTTTGGGGGAGTCAAAAGTTATATATGAATTTTTTACTGCATGAGGGGTATGTGCCCCTAACCCCTGTGTTGTTCAAGGTCAACTGTATACATATACATTTGCTATCCTAACTTACCATTCCTTCTTATGTCTCAGACCATCATTCTATTATCCTTCTTCCTGAAGTAAATCTTTAGAAGTTCTTTTAATGGAAGTTTCTTGGTAAATTCTTTTTGTTTATCCCCAAATGCCTTTATATCACTTTCATTCTTAAAAAATAGATTGGATTTACAATGCAAGACTGACACTTTCAAAACATGGCATTCATTCTGGCTTTCACCATTGCTGGTTGTACTTTTATGAATGATCTGTTCTTTCTCTGGCTACTTTTGGAATATTTTTGCTGTTCTTCAGGTTCACTATGATGTATCTATATCTGAGTTTCTTTTACTCTGCTTGGTAAGATAGACTTATGTCCATGATCCCTTCCGGAAAATTCTCAGTCATTATCTCTTCAATTATTCCTTTTCCTCAGTTCTCTCTCATCTTTGGGTTCAGAGTGTTTCCTGTTCCTTTTCTGTTCTCTGTTATCTCTTAGCTTCTTTCATCTCTTCCATCTTCTCTCTGTGCTGCATTCTGGGTAATTTCTTCAGCCACATGCTCCAGTTCACACTTCAGCTCTGTTTCATTTGTTGTTAAACCCCTACACACTGAGGTTTTTGTTTCTAAAAATCTATTTGCCATTTTTAGAAGTTCCATTTTATTGTTACCCAGATCTTTCTCATTCCTGATGGTCTCTAATTGCTTGCCTATCTTTGTGGTTCCACACTTTATTTCTTTAAACATCTCTTACCTAGTTATTTTATACTCTCTGTATCTAACAATCCCAATATCTAAATAAGTTGTATGTTTTTATCTCTCTCACCTGTGGTGGTTTGCCTCCTGTATCTTTGGTGATTTTAGAGGTTGTGAATTCATATTTCCTTGATCTTAACATGTGGGAATTCTGATGGCTTAAATTGAGGACACTTTCTTTCAAAGAGGATTTGCATCTGCTGCCATGTGCTCAGGAGTTGTAGCAACCTGGGGCCACTTTAACCCTTTCTATGGTGTCCCCTAAATGCAGGAGTATCTGATTCACCTCACACACAGCTGCTGTGGGCATTTGCACTCAGATCAACCCCATCTCTCTAGTGTGCATGTAGACCCTTGCTCTAGTTTCTGCACAAGATTTATTTCTCTTTATTTGGTGGGAAGAGGGGTCTCTGAAGAGACTTCTAATTTCTGAGAGCCTACCAAAACATCAAAAAATGTTTTTGATACAGCATCGAGTTGTTTTGCAGGAGGATTTCCCCTATGATATCTAGTTCACCATGATACCCAGAAGCAGAAGTCGTAACCACAATTTTGCACCTTCTGTGTTTTATTCAATAACTATGAGTATCAGGCTTGGGTACTGGTTGGTGCTGTTTACTGAGACAAGTAACATTAACAAGATGAACAACGGGAGAAAAATGTTAAGCTTAGTTGACTTTTCAGTACTTGTGAGACATCTAAGTGACAATGTTGCATGGCAGTTACATGTACAGCTCTGTAGTTCTGAATTTAGGGTAACACTTCAAAAATGAATAGAAGAAGAGGAGTGTATAATGAAAACAGAATTAGTGGCTAGAAAAGTTGGGTGGGGAATCAGGAGCCAGCTAGGTCGTAAATGCCCAAGGAAGAGACCTTTCCCAAATGGTAGGAATGGTTGCAGAATAGCAAATAATACTAAAAAGGCGAATAGGATTGAAAGGTGTTCATTGAATTAGCAACAGAGAGGCTGTTTTAGAAATGGACAAATATAGATTTAGGTGAATTATAGGGAAGCGAACCAAATTGCAATGAGTAAAGGAAAAAATGGAAGGCAAGAGAGCTGAGACCTTCAGTCAATAATTTTGGTAGTGAAAGAAAATAAAGAATTAGCCAAAGGAAACATATGGGTAGAGGAGAGGGTGGTGGTTGTTATTGTTTTAATTGGAGAGTCTGAAACATGAAAAAATGCTAATGGGATGGCACTAGTAGAGAAGGAGATGTTACAGATATGAGAGAAGGAAGATAAAAAATACCTCAAGGCTTTGAAACAGTTTTTAAAAAATGACCTGGAATCTAAAGCATGGTTAGATAGAATTGCCCTCTGACAAAAGATGGGGTACTTTCACTCTAACAGCAGTATACGATTGTGACTTTCTCTTCTTTTTACTGCAGTATACTACACACACAGAAAAGTTAACTAATCATATATACCTTGGTGAATTTTCACAAAGTAAACTTGCCCAGTTAACCAGCATCCAGATCAAGAAATAGGATCAGTATCCCACAGGTCCTCTTCTTGCCTGTTTTAAGTCACTACTCTCCTGTCAGAATTTTAACTACTTTTCTGACTTCTTAGAAGTCATAGGACAATTTTGGCTATTTTTGAACTTTATGTAAGTGGACTCACGCAGTAGGTCCTTTCCCATGGCTTTGTCTGGCTTCTTTTGCTTAAACATGTTTGTCCAAATCATCCATAGTGTTGCCTGCCTGTAATTGTAGTTTGCTCATTCTCATTGCTGTATAGTATTCCATCATGTGACGCTACCATGATTTATTAATCCATTCTACTCTTGGTGCATATTTTGTTAATTTTAGGATTTTGCTATTATGAATATAAACATGTTTGTGCATGTGTTTCGGTGAGCAGAGATAAGCATATACTTAGGAAGGGGATTGCTAGTTTATAGGTTTGGGTTTAGTAGATACTAACAAATAACATTGCAAAGAGATACCATTTTATCCTGGCACCAGCAGTGTATGAGGGTTTCAGTTGCTCCCTTTGGCCTTTCTAAGTATAAACATTTTGCTGGGTTTGTGATAGTAATTTATTATGGATTTAATTTGCATACTCCCCATGACAAAGGTGAGCATGTTTTTCATGTTTGTTACTCATTTGGACACTTTTTTTGTGTGTAGCATTTGTGCAAATCTTTTGCCATATATTTGTTTGTGTTGACTCTGCAGTAGTCCATCAAGTGGGTGTATCATGAATTGTCCTTTCTTATTGGAAAAATCAAGTAAGGTGAGAAACAATGAAAAAAATTGTAGTTATGATCTGTGTGTGTTGGAGAACTTTCAAAGGAAATGGATAAATACATTTTGGAAAAATGTCTAACAGCAACATTTAAAATATAAAGTATGGCACTTAACTCAATTAATCAATGTGCTAGACACTGCCAGTTTGCCAACCCACTATTTACTGTTCTTCCTTGCTAACGGAATCATAAATTTGCTTGGGGGTGGGTGTAACAAATCTAACTTAAAAAACTCCAAAATGCCCTTCCAGCTAGGATGATCATCTAACTCACTGGCCAATGAGCTGAAACAGAAGTTATTTCATGGAAAGCTACTTTTTTCTCTGAGATACACACACACACACACACACACACACACACACACACACACACACATATATATATTTCCCCATAATATATAATATATATAATTTCCCCATATTTTATCACATATATAATTATATACATATATACACACATATATATAAAATAACACACACACATACACACAACTTTCTGCCCTTAACCTGTCCTCCCCTTTATCCAGATTGTGGAGACAAACAGCCATTTGTGACTGTGCTGGGGATGGTAGAGCAGGTGGGGAGAAGGGACCTGGTTTCTCAAGTGGCTTCATCAGCCTTGTACTACCCCAGACTCCTATTACAGTGGATAAAAAACCTCCTTATTTGGTTAAGCTATTATAATCAGCTTCTGTTAAGTGCAACCAAAGCCTGTACTAACTAGAACCATCTATTATTGTACTCCATCTCAGGTCCCCAAGCATTCTGACTTACCCACTGTTGTTTTTCCATAATGAGTTAAACATGTGGGGAAATGTTTTATATTTATTACATCCCTGTTGTAATAATGACTGAATTGGCCATATCACAGAAAATTGCCCCACTGGTTTTGTTGTAGTAATATATTAAATAGTGCCTTGGGGTTTTAAGAATTTCATATACCTTCCTAAATGTGTCAGTAGCTGATAGAGAATTCCCTATGAGTTTTGACTCATTTTCTCTGATTTACCAGATGCAGAAAGAGGATTCTGGCATCATATTGGAGCATTTCATTCCAAGAAAGTTACACTTGAATTTGAGAGGTTTGTTGTAGAATTCCAAGGGAAAGGGCCCAAAGCCTGTAAAAACACTGGTTGTCTTGTTATCTCCTATATGAGAGAAATGTAGGCATTCCATCAGAACACCCCTAAAGAGATAACACATCTAATTTTTCTTGATCTCAGTCCCAGAAGGCAAGCATGAAATTTAATTAAAGTAGTCTTCCAAAAATATATTAAAATGAGGCTTAAACATTTTTTTGTTGTTGTTTCCTCTAATAAAGCTCAGATTCCACTTTTAGGGAAAACTGTTTCTGGGACCACCTGCATTACCAGTTTAGGCTTACCCAGACTCATGATATGAATGGGTGAACTTTCATCAAGAGACCAACAGCAGAACAAAAGCATTTAAAAAATGGAGACTAGGATAATTATACCAACTCTAGGTGAAAAATGAGTGATTTTAGAGGTGAAAAAATAAACAAGACTGATAATGAAGGTAGTATTCAGAACTGTTAATGATTGGAATTCCAAATAACATCTAGGGCAGTTAAAGAGGAACACTCCCAATACTATTTATTCCTTTATGTTGTAGAGACAGACTCATTTAGTGAACACTTCTGTGGCTCTATTTTTAAGATCTCTTTAACACAATTGTATTTAATTTCAACAATTTATTTGCTAGCAATTCTTCTTAATGATTACTACATATTCCTTGTAATATTAATCTTTTTCAAATCATGTAACAAGTACTGAGCTCTTGCTATAGTTGTACATATCAGTACATGCTAAGAGTATAAAAGAAGGTTCCTGCCCTCTCTTTTAAAGTCTAGGCAAGGAAGAAGTTAGCAATATGGACTGGATGGAGAACATGTAAGAGACAAGTAAGAGTAGGATTACATGCCATTCGATCACAAAATTAGACAGTAAGCACTCTACAAGGGCAGAGATGGAAAAAATTAGTGGAGGTTAGAGTTATAAGAAAGTAATAAAAGGGTGTTTCATAGAAAACGTTCAATTACTATTAAATCTTAAAAAATGGGGAGGATCGAGGTTTGATTTTCAAATACATGGACAAAACATAAGCTATAGATTTCCCCTCCTACTAGAAAAAGTAGCCAAGAGAATAAGGTATTTGCTAAGCATATATCTATCAAAGTATTCATTCAGAATATATAAATTATAAGCCGATAAGAATAAGAGTGACAACCTGTAAGAAAAATGAGCAAAGACTTGAATATTCATTTTATAAAAGAGGTTCCCAAGGCCAAATAATGGCAGAAGAAGGTGTTTAACTTCATTAGTACCAGGAAAAGGCAAATAAAACCACAATGCACCTTTTTACACCTATTAGGATCACTATTATAAAACAAAACAAAACAAAAACAGAAAAGAAGCATTGGTGACAAGGTGGAGAAATTGGAACCCCTGTGCACTGTTGGTGGGAAGGTAAAATGGTGCACCCATTAGAGAAAGCAGTGTGGTAGTTCCCCAAAAAATTAAAAATAGAGTGGTGCCTGGGTGGCTCAGTCAGTGGAACATCAGACTCTTGATTTTGACTCAGGTCATGATCTCATGGTTTGTGAGACTGAGCCCCAAGTTGGGTTCCATGCTGTTAGCACATATTCTCTCTCTCTTGCCCCTCCCCCACTCATGCTAATGGGCTCTCTCTTTCTCTCAAAATAAATAAACAAGCTGAAAAAAAAAATATATATATATATAATCATCATGTGATTCAGGAATTTCACTTCTGGATATATACCACAACAAATTAAAAGCTGATATTTATACAACCATGAACTTGAAACTGATATTTGTACACCCATTTGCATAGCAGCATTCCCAATAACCAAAATGTGGAAGTAACTCAAGTGTCCACCGATGAATGAATGTATAAACAAACTGTGATATATACATACAATGGAATATTACTCAGCCTTAAAAAGGAAGGAAATGCTAACATATCTTGCAAAATGAAGAACCTTGAGGATATTACACTAAGTGAAAGAAGCCAGTTGCTAAAGGACAAATAATATATGATTCCACTTAGATGAGGTGCCTAGAGTAGTCAGATTCATAGAGACAAAAAGCAGGAAAATGGTTGACTGGGGATGGAGGAGGGGAAATGGGGAGTTACTGTTTCATGGGTTTCAGAGTTTCAGTTTTGTAAAATTTTAAGAGTTTTATGGATGGATGTTGGTGATTATAGCACAATACTGTGAACATATTTAATACCACTGACCTGTACACTGAAACAAGGTTAAGATGGCAAATTTTATGTTCTGTGTATTTTACCTTTATTAAAAAAAACCCCACAATGTAATACCACTGCATGCCCATCAGAGTGCCAAAAAATGAAAGAAAATACCAAGGATTGTAAGAACCATACAAACATTGCAATTAGGAGTGTAAAATAGTACAATCACCTCTTGGCGCTGTTTGCAGTGTCTACTAAAACTGAACTACAAACCTTGAGACCCCACAATTCCACTCCTAGGTATATATCCAGGTGAAAATGCTTACATGTCTCCCCTCAAAAGACTACAAGAATGTCCACAGCACAATAATAATAGCTCCCAACTGGAAACTACCCAAATGCCTACCAGTGGAATGGATGAACAAATTATGCTATGTTCACATAGTGGAGCATTACACAGCAATGAGAATGAACAAAACTATAGCTATTTTCAACAATATGGATGAACTTCTTAAAAAGTTAAGCAAAAGACACCAAAGTATTTCCTTTTGGGGTGGATCATTTGAAGAGTGCCCCAGAGTGCTGTTTTGTTCTTGTTTCTTGATCTGGTATGTTAACTCTGAAAATTCATCAAAGTATATACCTATGATTGGTACACTTCTGTATATTTGTCATACTTCAAAAGAAAAAAGTTTTTTTTTTTAACCTAATAAGTAGGGGTAAGTGTGTGTATGTGAGAATAGGGAGAGAATTGATAAACCGATTCTAAGATTTATATGGAAATGCAAAAGACTAAGAATAATCAAGATAATCTTGAAGAACAAAACTGGAGGATATTTACTATCGGTGATGAAGACTACAGTGTATGTGATATTGGCACAAGGATATACATAAAGGTCAATAGAACAGAATAAAGGCTCCAACCAAATATGGTCAATCGATTTTTCAACATAGTTGTCAAGGTGATTAAGTGAGCAGGGAGCAGGGTGGGGGAGATAGTCTTTTCGACAAATATTTCTGGAACAATTAAACATCTAAATGCAAAAATGAACCTCTACCCTTACATCTCACTCACTGCAAAAATGAACTTGAAATGGATCCTAAATATGAACGTAAGAGTTAAAAGTATAAAACTTACAGAAAAAAAAAGAGAAAAAATCTTTGTGACCTTGAATGAGGCAAAGAATTCTCAGAACACAAAAGGCATGAGCCATAAAAGAAAAAAAAAACGATAATTTGGACTTGATCAAAGTTTTAAGCTTCTGTTCTTTATAAATGGAACTCACATACACTGATAATGAAAATGCAAAGTAGTATAACCACTTTGGAAAACAAGTTGGCAGTTTCTTAAAATTGTATGTATGTATGTATGTATGTATGTGTTTATTAAATGTTTATTTTTGAGAAAGAGAGAGAATGAACGGGAGAAGGGCACAGAGAGATGGTGACAGATGATCTGAAGTAGGCTCTGTACTGACAGCTGAGAGTCTGAGGTGGGGCTCAGAGATCATGACCTGAGCCAAAGTCCAATGCTTAACTGATTGAGCCACCCAGGCACCCCAGTTTCTTAAAAAGTTAAACATGTACCTACCACATGACCCAGCTAGTCTACTCCTAGGTATTTATCCAAGAGAATTAAAAAATGTATGTCTACACAAAGATTTGCATTAAAATGTTCTTAGCAGCTTTATTTGTAATAGCTAAAACTAAAAAAAAAAAACCCTGAATGTCCACCAGTGGCATATGGATTAGCAAATTGTGATATATCCATATAATGGAATAGTATTCAGCAATAAAAGAGAACACATTTTTTTATATATCCAACAATGAATCTCAAAATCATTATGCTGAATAGAAGAAGCTAGACCAAAAAAAAAAAAAAAAAAAAAGAAAGAAATTTATTCTCTCATTGTTCTGGAAACCTGAAGTTCAAAATCAAGGTATCCTTAGGGCCATGGTCTCACTGAAGTCTTTACAGGAGAATGCTTCCTTGCCTCTTTAAGTTTCTGGTGACTACAGATGTTCCTTGGCTTATGGCTATATCACTCTAATCTCTGCCTCTGTCTTCACATGGCTTTCTCCTCTTTGTGCCTTTCCTCTATGTGTCTCTCATAAGGACACTTGTCATTGGATGTAAGGCCCACCCAGACAATCCAGGGTAAAAAACTTGAGATCCTTAACTACATCTGCAAAGACCCTTTTTTCAGATAAGGTTACATCCATAGCTTCAATGGTTAGAACGTGGACATGTCTTTATGAGGACACCAATCAACCCAGTACACACATACATAAAAATTGAATAAGTAATAAAATGTATTGTGGATAATGAGAGCCAGGTTTCTCACTGTCAAAGAAAGACATTACAAATAAGCAAGGGGGAAAGGCTAGAATGGACCCGATGGTACTGGATTAGAGTTCAGGTACTACATGAACTTATATTTACATTAACATGTATACAGTTAGAAGTAAATACAGGTATGTGTGTATACATGAGTTAGTATTCACACACATATTTCCGCCATTTTCCACTGAGAGAAGCTGGAAGCAGTGACACGGAGGCAGCTACAAGTACACCTAGCACCCAGATCTTGGCATCTAAATACCTTTCTCCAACAAACAAACAACAACAAAAGAACCAGTGCTCCTTGAAATGGTTGGCTCCAGGGGTAGAGCAGGGAAAATACAATATGAGCCTGGAGCATCTTACAGTGCCAAAAAGTAAGGAAGTACCCAGGAAAGACAAGGCTATAGAGACAAAAAGTGGGTTAGTGATTGCCTAGGCTGAGAGTGGTGGGGAATGACTGCAAATGTACATGAGGTTTCATTTTGGGGTGATGGAAATATTCAAAGGTTACTTTGTCCTAATTGTTGCACAATTCTGTAAATACACTAAAAATTGTATTGATATCACGTATACTCTGATATGATGTGATGGGCATGAAATTTCCTAGAATTAAATAATCTTAAATTTAATTTATTAAATTAAATTTTTATTTATTATAAATAAATTAAATTTAAAAAAATTAAAAAAAAATTAAAATAAATAATAAATATTTATTAAATTATTAATCTTAAAACAGGTAAATCTGATGGCATATAAATTATACCCTCAATAAAGCTGTTTAAGAAGAAGGTGCTAAAAAAAAAGAAGAAAAAAAGGACAGGGTATGTTAAAAGTACAAGAACCCTTTGAAAGAGGTTCCAATGGAACAATCTGAGCCCAAAAAATTAAATAATAACAGTGTTGTATTATAACCCTTAAAATAAAACTTTCTTGCCTCCCTACTGCTATAAATAAGTAAGGAGGGACAGATTTTCCTTATAGAAAAATTTCAAGTACTAAATGTAGAAGGAATGAGGGAAATAGAAAATTGAACCACAATAATAACTACTGTAAGCAAGATCTGGTGAATACTAGTAATAGTGGATGAAACTTTACAAGAAACAAGGTATTTGCCTAGCCTCAAAGTATCTTCCCCCAAATATTTATTTTTCCTCCAATATTTATTAACTTATTAATTCTTATGGTTTTAACATAAGACTGCAAAGTCTTTCATATTTCTTCCTCTAGGAGGTGGAGCTTAATTCTCTCCCCTTAAGTAGAGGCTAAACTTCATGACTTGCTTTTACTGAATAGAGTGGAAAGGGGAAAAACAGTAACTTCACAGTAGGGAAAACTGGCAAGACAGGACCTTAGAAGCTGGTCAAAGTTAATATCATCCATAAGTTATGTTTATATCATATATATATGATGTGATGCATATGAAATGTCCTAAAGCTGAACATGCCAATACCCTAGAATGTATCCATTCCATCCATAGGTATAGATCCAACAAAAGCATGTTCACATATTTTGCACCAAAAGACCTTTATAAGAGTCTCCACAGTAGCATTGTTATAATAGTTTAAATGCTCATCAATAGTAGAATAAATAGTTATATTTAAACAATGGAATACTATTCAGTAACCTTAATAAATGAAATATCGCTGCATACAACATTAGGGCTAAAATCTCACAAGATAATGTTTAATAAAAGAAGCTAGGCACAAAAGAATATATACCATATGATGTGATTATATAAAGTTGAAAAAATAGACAAAAATTAATCTATGGTATTATAATTCAATGTAGTGGTCAAGCTTTGGGGAGGAGGGCTGGAGATCCAGAGGGGATATTCTGGGATACTGGGATCATTGTATTTCCTTCATCCACAGTGGTTACTTATAATGGGTTATTCACTTTGCAATAATTCATCAATCTGTACACTTATAACACTTTTCAGTCTGTATATTTTACTTTAATGATGAAGTTTAAATTAAAAAAATAACTTTAGCAATTAGATAAAATTCCTGCCATACTAATTGATGGATATTTACCTAATCTCACTAAGCTGCAGTGTCCTTATTTATACTATACAGATAAATAACACCTAGCTCAAAAGATTGTTTTGAGGACTATTAAGTAAGATAGAATATGGTGCATATATATATATATATATATATATATATATATACACACACACACACACACACACACACACACACATAAAATAAGATCCCAGGGTCTGGCACAAGTAAATAATAGACAATAAATCAATATTGCTCTCATCATCCTCATCATTACCATAGGCAAGGGGAGCCTTCTCCCAACTCTGGGCCATGCTTTGTTGTGTGAGCCCCTATAGCAGCTCAGCTCAGGTCTGATCTCATAAAGTCCTAACTACCTGTATTTGCTTTTAGACTCTCCAGAGTGATCCTAAATCAGCTAAGGGGGGGAAGAGAATCATGTTGTCTCTTTCTGTTTATCTGCTGATCACAAAAGATCCCAAGCATGTGTGATGAGACTGCCCTTCTCCCTGCTCCCCACATTGAAGTGAGGATGGGAAGAAGGCCTAGATGGTTAAAGCCTTTGAACAAGGCAGTTTCCAAGGTTAACTAGTTAGAAGATACTTTTCTTGTGACCCAAGCTCAGGCATTGGTCCTGATGCGATGATTTCAGTATCAAAGTACAATTATTAAGGTCATTTGAAACAAGTGGGGTCCTTGGAGGAGTATGAGCTGCTAATTAATGAGTTAATAGAATGGGTAGAATAATTAGATGGACAAAGGGCCCAGCAGTTAAACAGGGTCAGTCACAAAAGACAAATATAAAGGGGGTTTGCAGTACATTCCAAGGTACTAAGTTTCCTAAATATCCTGCAGAGGGTTGCTGAGAACATAGACTCAACTCCTAGGGAATGAAATCCTGTTGGTTCCACTAATGATAATAAAACAACAGTAAAGACACAGATGTTGTTTGTAACCCTAAATAGAGCAGATCAGTCTATCCCAATATAGGGCATTGCATTATATAGTCTTGGCCAACACTTAAAATACATTATTTTCAGAGGCAAACACCAAGTCTTGGTGACAAACTTAAATCTAGAAAAGAAAGTGGACTTAAAAAGTCCAAGTAACATGGGGTGCCTGGGTGGCTCAGTCGGTTGAGAGTCCAACTTCAGTTCAGGTCATGATCTCACAGCTCATGGGTTTGAGCCCCACATCAGGCTCTGTGCTGACAGCTCAAAGCCTGGAACCTGCTTCAGATTCTGTGTCTCCCTCTCTCTCTGCCCCTCCCCTGCTCATACTGTGTCTCTCTCTGTCTCAAAATAAAACATTAAAAAAAAAAGTCTAAGTAACCTAACAACTAAATTTTGCAGTAAGAAAAAGGGGCTCAGTATTGTAATTAATGGTTGGATTTTAATTAGTTGGGGAAAAACTGAATTTTGTGCTCCAAGAAATGGTAAAAAAAAAAAAATCCAGAACCTCAGTGAGTTTTGGGGTCTGAGAATTGTGACCTAGAACATATCAAACTAATATTATTGAACATTAGGAATTGCCAAAGTAAGATCATCCATAATGCTAGGAATGTATAAAGCAACTTTAATGAAGACATAAACTCAACATATGGCATTTGATATATAGAATAAAGTTAAATATAATAAGTCTTGTTATATTTGTGTATGTTGTCTGCTATCTAAGGTATTGAAATATTCAAAAGAATCAATCATATTGGATTTGCAGTTTCAGTTAAAGTTAAGGGAATTCAATCAAATTTTCTATTAATGCATAAACGCTCAATCCGTTGAACATTAAGTAAAGTTCATATCATTGTGGGTGTTCCTGTCTGTGCATAAAGCCCTCTCATATATTAAAGACTAATCCACATGCCCAGCAGAGTCAGCCTCTTGAGACAGAAGGACCATGACTCACAAAGCATCCTGTATTCCAGGAAGATTCCTGTCTTCGTAAGCTCGGGCTGCCATAATAAGTAGACAGACTGGGTGCCTTAAACAACAGAAGTTTGCTTCCTTACAGTTCTGGAGTCTAGAAGTCTGAGATCACGATGTCCACAGTGTTGATTTCTTCAGAAGGCTCCCTCCTTGGCTTGTAGTGGACACTCTTCTCTCTGCCTTCATGTGGTTTTCTGTATACGCCTGTGGCCTAATCTCCTCTTATAAACTCACCACACTGGGTCAGGGTTCACCCATATGAACTCATCTTACATTAATTATCTCTTTAAAGGCCATGTCTCCAAATACAGTCACAATCTGAGGTATTTTAACATATGGATTTGGGAGGAACATAATTCAGTCCATAACAATTTCTAAGACCCAAGAATCTGGGGAGTCATTCACTGCAGGCAGAAGGACCCAGCCTTGGAAAGCTGCTGAGTAGCAATTCTAAGGAGAGAGAGAGAAGGAACTGAATAGAGGAGCTGATATTGGGCAGAGGAGCTGAATAGGGTCTTGAGGAAGGTGAGAGAACAGTGAGCCCTAAGGTTGTGGTACAGAAACCTGCTCACTACACATTGGTCAGCAGGGTGCTTTAAAATATCTCAATGTTGGGGCACCTGGGTGGCGCAGTCGGTTAAGCGTCCGACTTCAGCCAGGTCACGATCTCGTGGTCCGTGAGTTTGAGCCCCGCGTCAGGCTCTGGGCTGATGGCTCGGAGCCTGGAGCCTGTTTCCGATTCTGTGTCTCCCTCTCTCTCTGCCCCTCCCCTGTTCATGCTCTGTCTCTCTCTGTCCCCAAAATAAATAAAAAACGTTGAAAAAAAATAAAAAATAAATAAATAAATAAAAATAAAATATCTCAATGCTGGGGCACCAGGGTGGCTCAGTCGTTAAGCGTCCAACTTTGGCTCAGGTCATGATCTCCTGGTTCACTAGTTCGAGCCCTGCATTGGGCTCTGTGCTGACAGCTCAGAGCCTGGAGCCTGCTTTGGATTCTGTGTCTCCCTCTCTCTCTGCCCCTTCCCTGCTGTCAGTCTCTCTCTCTCTCTCTCTCTCTCTCTCTCTCTCTCTCTCTCTCTCAAATAAATAAAGACATTAAAAAATAAATAAAAATAAAATAAAACATCTCAATGCCGAGGGCATACCCCAGAACAATGAAATCAGAATGTCTGAGGGTAAGACTTGGGCTTCAGTAACTTAAAGCTTCCCTCACCCCGGGTGATTCTAATAGTGTAGCCATGTAGCCGAGGTTGAAAGCCTAAAGGTTTGATCCCGAGATCTCAAGCTCCAGTAGCCTGCACAAGGAAAGTTGGACTAGAGGGTATAACTCTCAGATCCCTCACTCTGCAAAAGGTGGTGAATGATGGTCCCCAGCCCCACACTAAAATCAATGGCAAGTCCCCCTGTCATATTCACTCTGGGCCAGGGGATCATATGAAAGGGGCACTGGTGGTAATGACCCCAACCTGAGAAATACTGAGGCCAATACTCCTGTAGCCATTGACTCTTCCCAGGCACTTTGCCCCTGATATTGAGCCTCCAGTGTGTTTCCATAGCTGTGTTCAAACTCCACCCACACACTCCTTACCCTCTATCCCCAAGTAGCAAGGAGGAAATGAGAAAGCTAGTTTTATATAGATGCAGACATACATATTCCCAAGTATGTTGGGAATGTTTGAACCATGTTATGGGGTGACTACTGCTACCCAACCCTTGAAGAATACTACATCATGGAAATACTGTACTTAGAATAACACAATCTCACCAAGGGCCTCTCTGACCTGTGCAAATACAGTCTTTAACAGAAATGATCAAAAACAGATGTTTCATATCTAGAATGTTTTCTCACAGAGAGTTTCAATAGAAATATTTTAGCTGTTCAGATACATCCAAATAAAATATTTGGTCTTGAAACATTCTATTTTAAAAGTCAGTGAATTGTGACTTCATGACAACAGAAAAAGCACAAATCAGGGATCTGTTTTATCTTCCATTTCTCGTCTTCAGGCAAGCAAAGGTGAACTGTGAAAAGTGATGAAACTCTGAACTCTAGTGATTCAGGGATGATTTTTAAAATATATGCATCCCGGGGCGCCTGGGTGGCGCAGTCGGTTAAGCGTCCGACTTCAGCCAGGTCACGATCTCATGGTCCGTGAGTTCGAGCCCCGCGTCAGGCTCTGGGCTGATGGCTCAGAGCCTGGAGCCTGTTTCCCATTCTGTGTCTCCCTCTCTCTCTGCCCCTCCCCCGTTCATGCTCTGTCTCTCTCTGTCCCAAAAATAAATAAATGTTGAAAAAAAAAAAAATTTTAAAATATATGCATCCCTCATGCAATAAAATTGAGAAATGCCAGTGACATGTACTCTTAAAGCCTGCTTGGTGGCTTCTTTCACATTGATTTGCATTATAAAACTAGAAGTGGCTTTTGATTAGAAAAAATTTATTCTGAGGATATAATAAAATTATGCATATAGCCAAATTTTAAAGTCGCATCTTCAGAGATAAATGTGTCACTCTAAAGAGACATAGTATTACCCAAATCTCAATATTATTAATAAGGTGTATTAAACACCAGAGAAAAACATGGAAAGTGAAAATACGCTACAACAATGCTTCTCAAATTTTAATTTGCATGAGAATCAACTGGGGATCTTGTTAATTCTGATTCTGGTAGGGCCCAAGATTCTGCATTTCTAACAAGCTCTCAGAGGATGCTAATGCTGCCAGTCTGTAGAACAGGATCTTTGAAAGCCTGATTTCCTCCTCCATTAATTATACCCACTCCAAAGGCAGCAATTCCTAAAGCTTTAGTTTTCCACTAACATTTTCACCAGCATTGAACAGTATTGACAGTTACAACTTTATCAGCATTATCACCCCTCCAATTTTTATTTAATTTCTTAGGGAGTCTCTTTGCATGCAAATTTTTTCTTACCACCACTTTTATACTTGATTGTATAGCCTATTAAAAAATGCCTAAAGATCACCAACTCATTATTAATTAGCAAGGACTTCTCTCCAGTGCCTTATAGGAAGTGTACTAGTGAGACAATTTCCTAATATTTATTTATTTATTTTTAAATGTTTATTTATTTATTTATTTTTTTAATTTTTTTTTTCAACGTTTATTTATTTTGGGGACAGAGAGACAGAGCATGAGCAGGGGAGGGACAGAGAGAGAGGGAGACACAGAATCAGAAACAGGCTCCAGGCTCTGAGCCATCAGCCCAGAGCCTGACACGGGGCTCGAACTCACGGACCGCGAGATTGTGACCTGGCTGAAGTCGGACGCTTAACCGACTGCGCCACCCAGGCGCCCCTATTTATTTTTGAGACAGAGAGAGACAGAGCATGAATGGGGGAGGGGCAGAGAGAGAGGGAGACACAGAATCGGAAGCAGGCTCCAGGCTCTGAGCCATCAGCCCAGAGCCTGACGCGGGGCTCGAACTCACAAACCGTGAGATCGTGACCTGAGCTGAAGTCGGACGCTCAACCGACTGAGCCACCCAGGCGCCCCGACAATTTCCTAATATTTAGCAATGATCACCCATAGCACCTCCAGTAACGACAACTATTGTTGACTGAGTACTTACTATTTGTCAGACATAGTGGTAAGTGATTTAACTCATCTTAATTGTTATAAGAACTCAACGAAGAAGATATTTTCTTTAGCGAACAGTTAATACAATGCTGCTACGTGTCAGGATTTGTTCTAAGAGCTCTACAAATATTCACTCACTCAATCCTCATACACTGTATAAGGTTGGTGCTATTATTATATTCATTGCACAGATGAGGAAGTGAACATAAAAAAAAGCTAAGTAACTTGTCCCAAATTAGTTAGAAGGAGGTGGTTTGATTAGAACCTAAGCAGTCTAGCTCTTCCTCATCCTCCTGTTTCAGAGGAGGAAACAGGTGACCAACCCAAAAGTTAGCTACTTATAAGAGGAGGAGACAGAGGTCAAAGCAAAGTCTGTGGACTCCCTGTGACCCCCAGTCTCTGACCACTCCCCATTGTCTCTCTAAATTGGCAAGAAGTGCTGCTATTGAACATTTGATTCTCATTGAGTCAATATGATCTCATATCATTCGATTTGTTTGTTAACAGATCATTTCTGTCTTCCTTAAAGACTGTTAGAATGATTTTACCTGCCTAAAATGTGGTTCTAGATATTAGATCATATCTGAAGTTTAAATATGACATACTAATGCATACAGTTATAGAGGGAGCAGAAAGTTACATGAACAAATAATCCATTGGCAGCAGCAGAAACAAAATTGTCTCATGAGATCCCTAAATTCCATCTGTTCAGTGGATTGTGACTCTTACAGCAAACTGTAATAATTTAATCAAACTACCAAGTATCTTAAACATATTTAGTTAAAACCAGGGATATTTCCAATTTTATGATGTACAAATTAGGAAATATCTATTCAGTGATTAATTGGATGTTAACTTCTCTCTTTTAGAAAGCATATAGTTGGGTCTTGCTTTTAAAAAAATCTAGCCCAATAGTTCCATGCCTTTTGATTGGAGCATATAACCCATCTACAATCAGTGTACTTATTGATATGGTTGGATTTAGGTCTACATTTTGCTATTTGTTTTCTATTTATCCCATCATCTGTTTCTCCTTTTCTCTCTTCATACAAGTTAATCAAATATAGTTGAGTATTCCATTTAGATTTCTCTACTTTTAAGATGTATGTCTTTGTCAATAGATGAATGGATAAGGGTGTACTATATATATATGTATATGTATATATGTGTATATATATATGTATACACATATACATACACACACACACATAAATATAATGGAATATTACTCAGCCATGAAAAATGAGATCTGGGGCTCCTGGGTGGCCCTCAGTCTGATGATTCTTGATTTTTGCTCAGGATCCCAGGATTGTGGGATTGAGCCTTGCAGCAGGCTCCACACTCAGCATGTTAATATTCTCTCTCTCTCTCCCTCTGCCCCTCTCCCCTAATTGTGTGCGCGCTCTCTCACTCTCTCTCCCCCCCCCCTCTAAAATAAAAAATAAAAATAAAAATAAATGAATGAGATCTGGCCATTTGCAATAACATGGATGGAGCTAGAGGGTATAATGCTAGGTGAAATTTAGTCAGACAGAGAAAGACAAATACCATATGATTTTATTCATATATGGAATTCAAGAAACAAAATTAATGAACAAACAAAGAGAAAACAAACAAAAAAAGACAAATGCAGAGAACAAACTGGTGTTTGCCAGAGGGGAGGTTGTGGGGGGATGGGTGAAATAGATAAAGGGGATTAAAAGGCACAAACTTGCAGTTACAAAATAAATAAGTCACAAAGATGAAAAACACAGCATAGGGAATGTAGTCAGTAAGATTGTAATTGCACAACTGTAAGATTGTAACATTGTTTGGTGACAGATGGTGACTACATTTACAAGGAGCACTGAGCAATGCACAGAACTGTTGAATCGTTATGTTGTATACCTGAAACTAATATAACAGTATGTTAATTATATTTCAATAAAAAAGACATATCTCTTTGGTAACTTTTTATTGGTTGCTCTAAGGATTACAATCTGCATCTTAATTTATCACAATCTATTTAGAGTTAATACTGTAACACTTCCCTCAAAATATTAGGGTTTGTAACAGTAACATTCCATTTATGCCACTCCAACCCTTGTGCTAATATTATTACATATTTTACATTTATGTAGACTATAACCTCACAATACAATGTTATACATTTTTGTTTTACACAATCAGTTGTCATTTAAATAAATTAAGGGAAGAATAAGTAGTCTTTTATAGCTATCCAAATATTTACTATTTCCAGCGTTTGCCCTTTGTTCCCATCGATTCAAGCTCCTATTTGATGCTGCCTCACATCAGCCGGAAAAACTTCCTTTCGTATTTCTCGTAGAATGAGGCTGTTAATGACAAATTCTCTCAGCTCTTGTTAATCTAAAAGTGTCTGGGTTGACAGTTTTTATTTTCTTCTAGCACTTTAAAGATGTTATTGCATTGTCTTCTGGCCTCCATTATTTTTCCTGATCAGAAGTAAGCTGTCATTTGTGTTGTTTTTCTCCAATATGTCTTCTTTCGGTTGCTGATTTCAAGATGTTCTCTTTATCTTTAGTTTTCAGCAGTGTGATTATGATGTTACTAGATGAAGTTTCCCTTGTATCTGTCTGCTTCAAGTTTGCGGAGATTCTTAGATATCCAAGTTGACATTTTTCACCATTATTTCTTTAAATATATACATATTTTTCTGTCGCATTTTCTATCTGGTCTCCTTCTAATCCTCCAATCCCACATATATTAGATCCCTTGATATTGCTCTATAGGTCACTGAAACTCTTTTTGTTTTTTTCTTTTTTTTTTCTTTCTGTTCTTCAGATTTGATTTTTTCTATTAATCTGTCTTCAAGTTTATTGACCCTTTTTTCTATTACTTCCAAAATGCTATTAAGTATTTTCTTCATTTCTGATTTCATTTCCAGATCTAGAATTCTCATTTGGTTCTTTATTTATTGTGTCAATTTCTTTGCTGGTATTTCCCATCTATTCAATCATTATGACACCTTTTCCTTTGAGTCCTTGAACATATTTATAATAGCTGAAGCAGAGTCTTTGTCTGCTAATTCCAATATTTAATTCCAGAGTTGATTTCTACTGATCACCTCTCCTTTTAGTTTTAGATCACATTTTCTTATTTCTTTGCAGTGTGCCTGTTATTACTTTATTGGAGCTTAGTGGAGAAGCCTGGAGGAACACTGCTGGAGGAAGGACACTTCTCTTCCTGGTTCTGACATGCTGCATTATTTTCACTTGCTTCTGTTGCAGAGTTCATCAGAATGTGTGTGGGCGGGAACATTCAGTGGTGCACTGCTCTGAGTCTGTGCCCAGAGCACATAGTCTTTTGGTAACCTGGCAGTCCTTTCCCAGACCTAATGACCACCACGCAGTGGCCATCTGATGTGGACAATAGCACATTTCAGGCCTTATACTGGATACTCAAATTTCTTTTGTGCAACTGCCTACCAGCCTCATTTTGCCTACATCCCAGAGAACTGGTTCCTGTTGCCCTCCTGCCTCAGACCTTGCAGTGGCAGTGGTGCTCTAACTCTGCCTTGCCTTGCCTGCACCCCAGAGAATTGTTTCCTAGGGTCCCCCAAACATGCACATTACCCACCCCAGGCTGCACCACTCCACCAGCAAGCAGGCTCCTAACACCCTGACTCCCTCTGGACACACTGGCCAGTATCGCTTGCCTAGGTACTGGGAAGCTGTTTCCTATTGCCTGCTGATGTGGACCAGCTCTACATTGAGTGACCAGTGAACTTCTCTGTCACGCACTGCATTATATCCACACCTTCTCCACTGAGGTCTGAACCCTAGTCTTGAGAGGGAAGCCCCTTCCAAGTTTGTTCTTCCTTGACTACTCTCCCTCAGCCCCAGAGTGCCATTTTGAGTTCTCTGTATATGTTGATGTTTTTAATTTTTTTAACTTTGAGTTCTCTTTACATCTTTCAATAATCACTCTTTTATCATAATTTAATAATTCTTTATATTAAACTTCTCTTGTTTAAATTACTCTATGTGGTTTCTGTTTTCTGGTTAGACTCAGGATGATACAACCTATCTAGTGTTTTTAAAATTATATATTGGACATTATAATTTACATGTTGTAGAGACCCTGGATTGTATTATCTTCCCCTGAACAGTATTGATTTTTTAATTATTTATTTATTTATTTTGAGAGAGAGAGAGAGAGAGAGAGAGAGAGAGCGCGTGCATGAGTAGGGGAGAGGCAGAGAGATGGAGAGAGAATCCCAAGCAGGCTCCATGCTGTCAGCCTGATGTGGGGCTTGATCTCATGAAATGTTAAGATCGTGACCTGAGCCTAAATCAAGTTGGACACTTGACTGAACTACTCAGATGCCCCTGAACAGTGTTGATTTTTGTTCTAGTCAGTTTAATTAATTATGGACTCATCACCCTGAATTTCTGTAGACTTTGGTTTTATACTTTGTGAGGGCAGGTCTGTTTCAGTTTTGCTTTGTTTCAGTTTTGCCTTTACTCCTAGGGCAAATACCCAGTTCTGAGGCATAGTAATTTTTCCTGTAAAATTCATAGGAATTTCAATTGAAGGTTTGAGGTATTTACCAAGCCCTTTTAATTCTGCAGATCCAAACTTTAAATTTAGCCTCCCCATGCTATGCAGCAACTGAAATACCTACTTATCTTTATGGCCATCTAGCTGTTACTTTCCACTGGGCTCCTTGAAGTCTCTCCCATGCATGCACAGGTCAGAAATCAGCAAAGGATGTGAGGGGAGCTTATATACAGATTTAGCGCTCCCCCTCTTTGTCTCTCTTTCAGAGATTTCCTCCTTTTATTTCTACATGTTTTAGGAGCTTTGAATTCCATTCTTTGACATTTCAAACCAACAAAATTGCAGATTTCCATTTGAATTCTAGCCACTTTGCATAGTTTGTACTAGGGTATGCTTTCAGGGGCAAAGCTGTGTAAATATGGGTCTCCTCCTTCCTTATTTTCTTCAGAGTTTGGACTCTTGGCGCCTCATGATAGTAGTTCTTTATATTTTGTCTAAAGTTTACCATTGTTATCCTTAGGAAGATTAGTCTGATATAAGCTTGTCTGCCATTACCAGGACCAGAACTCCAAATTGCAGCTTATTAAGACATTATCCAGGGGCACCTGGGTGGCTCAGTCGGTCGAGCATCTGACTGTTGATTTCAGTTCACGTCATGATCTCAGGGTGGTAGGACTGAGCCCCATGCTTAAGATATTCTCTCTCTCTCCCTCTGCCCCTCTCCTCTGCTTGTACACTCTCTCTCAAAAAAATAATACAATGAAATAAAATAAAATGCAAAAATAAATATATAAATGAGACATTATTCAAATAAGTTGTTGACAGAGGGATTAGCAATATTAATACTGGAAAGGATTTCATTAAACAAAAATCAGAGAAACCATATCTCTGAGTCAATTTCTGATATTAAAGTAGCAAGTTATTTTTTCAATTCAAATTGTCTTTTAAGGAAAAAACAAATTTTGCTTATGTTATACAATACTAAGCTCTGGATACTGAGTTTGCCCTCGAAGTGCCCTATGCAGCAATCAACAGATTGTGTAAAATATGTTAAATATTAAATATTTTAAAATTAAGATTTCAACTAGGGAAAAAAAAGGAGTTGTTGCTTAATGTTTACTTATTTATATTGAGAGAGTGTGTGAGTGGGGGAAGTGCAGAGAAAGAGGGAGACAGAGAACCCCAAGCAGTTTCCTTGTTCTCGGCACAGAGCCTGACATGAGGGCAGAGCCCTACATGAGGCTTGATCTCGCAACCATGAGCTCATGACCTGAGCCAAAATCAAGAGTCAGAGGCTTACCTGACTTAGCCACCCAGGCACCTCAAGCATCTGACCTTGATATTGGCTCGGGTCATGATCTCACGGTGGGATCGAACACTGTGGTGGGATTGAGGCTTTGTTGGGCTCCGTGCTGAGCAGAGTCTACTTGGAATTCTTTCTCTCCTTCTGCCCCTCCCCTGCTCACTCTCTCTCTCAAAATAAATAAAAAAACTTAAATAAATAAATAAAATAAATAGATTTTAAAAAGCTTTCTTTCCAAAACTGGGCTGATTACGACATATGATAGTATATTTTGATGAACATGGTAGAAAAGAACATAATGGGTCAGACTAGATATTTAGATACAAATGTTCCATATTTATGACATTTTCCTGTTTGTATACCATAGCCCTGTCAACAATGAGGTTGATCTTGAGAATCAGCTAAATGAGGATATAAAAACAAACATTTTTTAAATGTATACATTTTAAAGTTTATTTATTTTGAGAGAGAGCGAGAGAGAGCACACATGTGAACAGGGGAGGGACAGAGAGGGAGAGAGAGAGAATCCCAAGCAGGGCACAGAGCCCCACGTGGAGCTGGATCCCATGAACTATGTACGTTGCTTGTAGAGTGACTACGTGACAAAACACAGGGCTGTATTTTTACTATCTTCTATCTTTTTTATTGTGGTATTTTGTGGTTAAGAATTTTTTTCATACTAACAAGTATTCAAATGCACACTGTATTTTAATAAAACAGGGAGGTACCAGTGTTGACTATAGAAATCCTTTGTTTCAAGGGCTATCTGCAAACTGCTATCCTAATGTAAGATTGTCTCTGGTTACCTGAATTCTTCGTATGTTAAAAGCTTCCCATCCAGGGTGGTATCTTCTCTAAGTGACAGCAACATACTATGATTCTTTTTTTTTATTTATCTTTTTAACATTTATTTATTTTTGACAGACAGAGACAAAGCACAAGCAGGGAAGGGGCAGAGAGAGGGAGATACAGAACCTGAAGCAGGCTCCAGGCTCTGAGCTGTCAGCACAGAGCCCGACACAGGGCTTGAACCCATGAACCATGAGACTGTGACCTGAGCCGAAGTCAGACGCTTAACCAACTGAGCCACCCAGGCACCTCAACATTCTATGGTTCTTAAAAGTGGCAGAAAGGTCTTCCTTAAATGTAAAACCCTGGGATTCATAACCTGTTATCCTTTCTTGACTCTCACAGACTTTTTACTGCACATTCTGTATGCACAGAAAGCTTAAGACCACATACTATTATTTGTCCAATTCCAGAGAATTTTATTCAGTATAGGTAATTACATTTTGACATGGCTAAAAGCATTCATTTGTCTTTTCCAGCTTGGCCAGGTTTAGGGCCTCTCTACCCTGACTCATGGTTCACACATGGCTGGTTGGTTTTGTTCTCACAGGCTTTAGTCCCATTTTAGGCCATCTCCTGTAGGACCTGTTTTGAACCTGGGAATGGCAGCCCCCTTTTCAATCTGGGTTGTCAGTCACCTCGTGGGCTTTAGGTTGAACCTGGTTTGGCAGTCACCTTGATCCACCGTCCCTAGACTTTGATCATCAAGAGATGTTTTGGAGTCTCCTCTGAGGTTGCTGGCTGGCTCTGTGACACAATATCTCCACCAAGTTTGAATAAACTGGTTGCCAATATGTGCCATTTCATTTTTTATTGGAGCAGAGTTGCCACACAATGTCACATTAGTTTCAGGTGTACACATAAGCGATTGCACAACTCTATACGTTACACTATGCACACCACAAAGTGTAAGAACTTTTGTCACCACACAATGCTATTACGATTCCATTGACTATATTCCTTATGCTGTGCTTTTTATTCCCATGATTTGTTTATACCATAACTGGAAGCCTGTACCTCCCACTCCCCTTCACCCATTTTGCCTATTCCCCCCCACCCTCTGGCAACCACCAGTTTGTTTTCTGTTTTTATAGGTTTTGGTTTTTAGATTACACATATAAGTGAAGTCATACGGTTTATCTTTCTCTGTCTGACTTATTTCACTTAGAATACCCTCTAGGGCCATCCATGTTGTCTCAAATGGCAAGATATCATTCTTTTTTATGGCTGAGCAATATTCCTTGGTGTATATATACCATATCTTCTTTATCCATTCATCTAACTATGGACACTTAGGATGCTTCCATGTCTTGAATACATGCCATTTTATTGATAAAATTGTATCAGTTCTAAAAAAGTCAGGTAAGGCATGCTCCTTTGTGTGGAATTCTGACCAACTGAGAAATGTGCAGGCTGGTCCTCAGTATGTCTAGGTTTTAATTGTGTCTATTAGGTCATATAAACCAGGTGACTTATGTGTGACTGATGAATATAAATGCCTAATTTTAATTTTTCTTTTTTGTCTTACCTAATAAAGAATAAGGAATACGAGTTAATAATTCCCACATCAGTTAATCTATTGTGGATGGGGCTGGATGGGAAACCCTACTCACAAAGCACATGGGAGGCTGAGGTGGTGGCGTTAATCCCAAAGGCAGGAAAAGAGAACCAGCCCAGGAATATATTCCCCCAATGGAAGCGTAGGCTGGGAAGCAGAGGCTTTTTAGGAAGAAATGCCAAAAAAAGTGCTTTCTCTAAGTCTGTGCTTAGTCCTGTCTCAGATCACTGATGAGACGTGGAGATGGCTGAGAAGTCTGGTCAATCTTAGAAAATTATATGGAAAGCAGGAAAATAAATGGACTAGAGGTACCAAAAGTTTGGGTTGGGTATCATCTTGAGACATTTGAAATATGCTTAAATTACACCTTTGAACTTAGCTGGCACCATTTTGTCCTTGGTTAAGTTTGACCCTACATGGTAGGAGATCTGAGCAGGGCTGTGATTATCTCAGTGACTTTAGTGTCTACCAGTGGCCATGTGTACATTTTTAACATTATTATTATTATTACTTAGAGGAGATAAGAGATAGTGGATTCACATATATGTGTATTTTGTGAGTCCAGTCCAACTATCTTCTCATGGATTTAAAATACTATAAACATATTTGGCACACTGGTTCTTTATTATATTCTGTATATCCCTGCACACACTGCAAAGAGTTGTAGAAGCAAAGTTACATGTACTTTATGGAATATACAGTGTATTTTCAGGAGTATACTGGATTAAATTATAGGTTTTTTTTAAATTACACATTGATTTTAGAATCTTTATGCTAGGTAAGACTAATTCTACTCTATAGGGCTCTTGATAAGCAAATAAAATATGTTCTATTTACATTTTATCTTCACACATGAGTTTATTATATTCATTTATTATAATTGTTATAAAAATAAACCCTAAAGTGATGTCTTAATTATTAGTTTTGCACAATTTACATTTATTACATGGGGGTATAAGAAGAATGGTCTTCTTTTATTTTTTTTATTTTTTTTTTATTAAAAATTTTTTTTCAACGTTTTTTATTTATTTTTGGGACAGAGAGAGACAGAGCATGAACGGGGGAGGGGCAGAGAGAGAGGGAGACACAGAATCGGAAACAGGCTCCAGGCTCTGAGCCAGCAGCCCAGAGCCTGACACGGGGCTCGAACTCACGGAACGCGAAATCGTGACCTGGCTGAAGTCGGACGCTTAACCGACTGCGCCACCCAGGCGCCCCAAGAGGAATGGTCTTCTTAACTAGCTGCCCTAAGATATCGGGAACTTAGGAGGACTCAGGACAGGGGTGGTACTCACCTTCGATGAGGAATTATGCCGAGCACAGTTGACAGGGATACCACATACTTAGGGATGCTTATCACAAAAGCATTTTCTTGATTTCAATTCCTTGCATTTCTCACCTTGGTTTTCTAAAAAAAAAAAAAAAAAAAATTAACAAAACAACTATAAGATAAGAAATGTATTCAACAGTGAGGGTTGAGGAAATTTTTGTTAGGTTTTCCAAAAAGGACCTGAGAGAAGTTAGTATATAAGGAGCTAGCAGATTAGACAGTATAAGCATGACTATCACAGTGGAATGATGAAAAACACTTATGCAAACTTTGGAAAAGTTGCATGAATGTCCAGAAAGACTCTTTCATTCTGGAGAGAAACTGCTGTGCAGGAATTACACAGTCTCTCTCATCCAGCTTGATGACTGATATTATCTCAAATCACACAGCCTGGGAAACTGATGACCGCAGTGAGCCGAAAAATGTAATCTTAGGAGCTGTGTCAGTGTCAAGCCCCTGCTATCAATTGGCAAGTCAGCTAAGGCATTTGATTTGAAATCATGCTTACATGAAAATTTACCTATAAACCTGGCAGAAATACATGGAAAATACATTTAAGACAACAGGAGTAAATACAAAATAATACAATTATTTTGAGTAAATCAAAATAATGTTTTTGCTCTTTGCAAGAAAAGGGAGATTTTTAAAAAAGATCGTTTTGTCCACATTGCTTAGGTGATAGATACTTCTGTCTCTGTGAAGGCCTAATTGTTAAAAGATTGATCTAGAGTCATAGTTAATGGGAACAGTCTGCTGACTTCCAATTCAGAGAGTAGAACATATCTGGTATTCTTGGGAAGATGTTTGGAATCTCCAATCCCTGTAAAGCAATGTAGGCCGTCCGCCTCACTGGGCAGCCCTTCCCGGTGCAGACGCACACATAGGCACACACATGCACACATGCATACACACACACACACACACACACGCACACATATGTACACACACAGCTTGTACTGTGCCTTTCTCTTTAGAATGAGGACTAAAAAATTTGAACTATGCAGGAAAATGATACTCAAACTATTCAGGGAAAACTAATGTGAGCAATATAATAGGATCCTTAGCTCTGGGCAAACAAAGTTCTGTTCCAGGAATGTGACTGAGAGGTCACAGTAAGCTGAAAACATTGCCCTATTTTGCTTTTGTGGCCCCAAGGAAATGAACCAAACCAATAATGAAATGCTAAAAATCATTAAGAAAGACACAGGAAATGAAAAGAAACACCCTCCTGCCAGTTTATTGAACCTGGAATATGTTGTTCTAGTCATTGCATTTAAAGAAACAAAAATATAGCAGACTTTTAAAAAGTGGAGGAGACTTCCATATACAGAGATCAGAGACACTCCCTTTCTACCGAAAAAGGCTGAGGCAGACAGAACTCAAATACCTACAATGAGAGAGGCTATGGCTAGATAAGCAGTCGTACCAAGAGTGAGTGTACCAAACCCAGAGTTCCCTTGTGAAGTTAAAAAAGGTCTAAATTCAGATACACAAAAAGAAGTCTTACTTTGCACAGGAGTTTTATGCACATCTTTAAAGATGCAATCTTAAACATGCAAGTCTGTTTGCCAGAGATGGAGGTGGCAAACGTCCATAATGCCAAGAAAGCCTTGGAGAGTGAGTGACAGTGATGCCCGTTAGATAGCGTTAGATGGTCTTGGGATTAAATTCCAGTCAGGGGATTTGCTACGAGTGACTGGAGATAAATTAATTGCCCTGAGCTTATATTACTTTATAAATTGAAGGCCATGACATTGTCTACCTCACTGAGTTGGTGGGGGGATTAAATGAGACAATGGATAAAAACACCTAGCATGTGGGGGCTGAAATAAAGGGGGAGAAGGGTGACCGAAGGACACCGGGCAGAAGGGCGAACAGGGCAAGTCCAGGGATGCCTGCTTCCCAACCCTGGCTCTCCAGGCTATCCTGGGATTACAAGTCCCAAGAGAGTGAGTTCAGGGGCTAGCCCTGCCCACCTGGACCTCTGGGACCCCTGATATGGGTCACAAGGAGCGCGGGGGGCCTTCTCGGGCCAGTGACCCTGGACCCCTTTCCTTTCCCGGTCCTTACAGGTAGACTATCAGTGTTCCTGCCCACCCAAGCCGCCCTGGGCCTCCTGGGCACCCCGGAGCCAGAGGCACCTCTTCAGGGGTTAGGACCTGGACCAGTACCAGATCACTCAGGACAGGGTGCCGGAGGAGCCGGAGGGCTGGCTGGCTCATCTTTGTGGCCGACGGGGAAGAGCTATACGTCTGGGTCCCAAACAAGTTCCAAAAGGTCCTGCTGGAGGCACGGACGCCGCTCCCAGGAGGGACGCACAACGCAGTGGCCGCCTCGCACCCCCGCGGAGCACCATGGCACCCTTGCACGAGGGCAACCCATAGGCCCAGGAGCAGCTCCCCCACTCCACCGCGCGGCCCTGGAGAGCAGATGACATCGTGGCCCGCCCTGTCTGCCTGCGGGACCCCCAACCCTCCCCTAGGGCCCAGCACTCTTACTTCCAGCCAGCGTGCCCCACCGGCGGCCCGCCCACGCCTACGTCCATCAAGTGCTCCACCTGGTTGAGCCCAAAGGCGCGCAGCCAGGTGGCCTGCGAGGCATCCGCCCTGCAGACTTCCAGCGCTTCCTTCCGGCGGGCGGGCGCGCGCGCGCGGCGCGGGGCTGGGCGGCACCTGCGGACCCTCTGCAGCCTGGTGCGCCGCGCCCAGAGCGCACGCGTGCCCATCGTTAACCTCGGGGACCGGGTGCTCTTTCCCAGCTGGGAGGCCTTGTCCTCCGGCTCCGAGGGCCGGCTGAAGCCCCGGCCCACGTCTTCTCCGTCGACGGCAGACGTGTGCTGCAGCCCCTCACCTGGCCGCAGAAGAGCGTGCGGCACGGCTCAGACCCCAAGGGGGCCGGCTCCTCGATAGCTACTTCGAGACGTGTCGGACCGAGGCCGCGTCTCCACGGGCCAGGCCCCCTAGCTGCCGGCGCGCAGACTGCCGGAGCTCAAAGCCGCGCGCTGCCACGACGCCCTCACTGCCCTCGGCGTGGCGTCGGCGTGGAGAACAGCTTCATGACCTTTCTCTAAGTGGAGGCCCAGCCGGCCCAGGCAGGACAGGTGGCCGGAGGGGAGGCTAGGTGGCAGGGGAGCAGAGAAGCCGCAGTGCAGGAGTGTCGGCTGGCACCGCCCCCCCGCCCCCCCCCCCCCCCAAGGTGGGAACCGGGCTGGGACACTCTCCTGTATGGTTCATGTTTCATGAAACCCTCAAGAAAGCCAAAGAGTGTATTTTTCAAAAAAAGTTTAAAACAAAAGCAAAACAAGGCAAGACAAACATACAAACAAAAACACCTAGCACAGAGCCTGGCGCATAAGAGGTCAACAGAGGTTAACTGGTGATATTATTCATGGATAAGAGTTGCTTATCTCAAAATGTTATTATATAAGCCCCCACTAGGAGATCACCAGAAGAAACTTGGTGGCTTTAATGCTGTGTATGAATTCTTAGGCTCTCAGGGATCAACAAACATTTTCTGTAAGAACTGGAGAGTAAAAAGTTCAGGTTTTGTGGGACAGACGGTCTCTGTCAAGAATCCTCAACTCTGCCCTTTAGCAAGAAAGCAGCCATAGACAATCTAAATGAATTTGCATGGTCGTGTTCTAATTAAACTCCATTTATGGACATCGGAATTTGAATTTCACATAATTTTCAAATGTCACTAAATATTCTTCTTTTGTCTTTTTTTTTCTTTTTAAACAATTTAAAAATGTGAAAAACATTTTTCTGGACCATACAAAAACAGGTGGTAGGCTGGATTTGGCCCACAGGTTGTAGTTTGCATACTGCTGCTCTAAGATAATGAGGGGTTCAGACCAAACCACACCAGAATGCGCCACTTTGGCATGCGGCTTATATTGAGCTGAAGGCAATCAAGACCCAGCAGACACAGGAAAAGCTTCTTAACTCCCCCATAACTGCCTAAGAGAAACTAGAATGGGGGTCTGCACCAGGAAAAGAGTTATTACCAGAGATAACCTTTTCATCTGAAAGACTTAGCTGCAAGTCAGAGCAACCTTTGTTTACTGAACGTGTGCTCTTTTTACCTTCCTATGAATTGTCTTCTTCCCCTTTGAAGCCCCAGGCCCCATCCCTTTCCTTAGCTTAGGAGGTATATAAGCCTCAAGTGCCTGGCTGCTTTTGGGTCATATCTTTGTGATGCTCCCAAGGGTACATAATTTTGTTTTTCTCCTGTTACTTTCTTTACCATGGGAGGGGTCTCAGCTGAGAAACTAGAAGGGTAGAGGGAAAACTCGTTACCCTTCCCCACCGATAATTCAGTTCTAAACTTAGTTCTGACGAAATTAAGAGCAGTTCTCAATCTCTCTAATTTTGTAATACTCCATCCTCATTCGAGGACACACGTAATCTGCTGCTCAGTGTGCTGCTAACCTGTATTAGGTTAATGTTAGTTAAAATATACTTTAAATGTTTGTTTATTTTTGAGAGAGTGTGAGACCACGAGCCAGGGAAGGGAGAGACAGGGGAGAGAGAATCCTAAGCAGGATCTGCCCTGTCAGTGCAGAGCTGGACAGAGGGCTCAAACCCATGAACCGTGAGATCATGATCTGAGCCGAAATCAAAAGTCAGACGCTCAACCAACTGAGCCACCCAGGCACCCCTGATATCTTTTGAAAAGAACAGAAAATTTTCAAGATTCCATCTTAAATTCTGACCATCTGTAGACCTGTAGAATAAGGTAGGAAAAATTGAATCAGCACCACACTGACAAAGACAATTGTGATAAATTTTCAGATAAATTCTGAAAATGACAAATGTGAAATATTTTAAGAGCCATTGCCAATCTTCTGTCTCTCTATTTGTGACTCAGTGAATCATAAGACTGGATACTCAATTAATCAACGGCTGGAAAATATTATGATAATGAAGCCCAAGATTCTGAAGGTAGCTTTGTAAACATCTTTTAAATAGTTTTTCTCATGACTAATGCTAGTACATCTGCAATGATGTTCGTAGTAAATGACAAAATTTATTCTTGGTATTTCTGCTAGTATGCTTAAATAAAATTTCCTTTAAAATTGGAAACTGTAGGGGCGCCTGGGTGGCGCAGTCGGTTAAGCGTCCGACTTCAGCCAGGTCACGATCTTGCGGTCCGTGAGTTAGAGCCCCGCGTCGGGCTCTGGGTTGATGGCTCAGAGCCTGGAGCCTGTTTCCGATTCTGTGTCTCCCTCTCTCTCTGCCCCTCCCCCCGTTCATGCTCTGTCTCTCTCTGTCCCAAAAATAAATAAATGTTGAAAAAAAAATTAAAAAAAAAAAATTGGAAACTGTAATCCTTTATTAATACAGTGCTCTGGTGATTTGTGTGTGGGAAATGATACCTCCCTTCACATACATTCCCCTACCCTTCAAAGAGAATTAGAGCTTCAGAAATGACACCTGAGAGCAGAAAGCTCAGGGCCAGTGTGGAAAGATGGAAGGAAACGCAATGAAGGATTGTCTGCAAACCTCCATCTCCTGAATATGACTTTTATAAACTTTGAACTATGAAGAAAGTGTTTTAATACATAATGCTAGCATATTTGTCCTTTATAGCAATACAACAGGAAAATATAGTTTTAAATATTTTTTATGGAGGAAGAGGCCCATGAAGGTGAAACTGCCTAGGGCCCTCAAAAGTCATAATGGGGGGGGCGGGCGCCTGGGTGGCTCAGTTGGTTAAGAGTTGGACTCTTCCTTTCAGCTCAGGTCATGACCTGAGTTAGAGCCCTGCATGGGGCTCTGTGCTGACAGCATGGAGCCTGCTTGGGATTCTCTCTCTCTCCCTCTCTCTCTGTCCCTCCCTGCTTGTGTTCTCTCTCTCTCTTTCTCTCAAAATGAAATAAACTTTAAAAGTCATAATGTGGCCCTGCCTCGTAGGCCCTCAACTCACTGTCATAGGCTGCAAAGGGAAAGGAGAAAACATAAGTTACAATCTCTTAACACTTCCCAGCTTTACTCCTTGGTTCTAGTCACTCTGAGTGCCCAACCCGGCAAAACAGGGAGAAGGTGTTCTGGACCTTGTCCTTTTGGTCCCAGCAATACACTGAGTTGAATATCTCCCCGAATGGAGCTTCAAGGACACCCTCACCAAGACTGCCTGCTGATGGTCTTACAGAGCGAAGTAGATGGCGTGGACTCAGTCTAGCAGCCTCTCTCTGTGGAGCAGCACCTCGAAATCCTGGGAAAGGGGTGGAACCCACTTGGAAACTGTGGAGCCAGGTTTTGGGGAAACGTCTGACCCAGGACTGGCGGCGCTAACAGAGTCTGACTTGCACAGGGCCTCTGGACATTGCGCTAAGACTGAGAGGGTCGACTCCCTCATCGGCTTTGCTCTGTTTTCTTTTGCTTTGTTCTGTTCTGTGTGTCTGAGCCTCCGTGGACACAGTTTCTGCAGTGTGAATCCATTACAGAAAAGAAAGGAAGTCAGAGGTAGATATCAGGGGGATGGGCAGTGTGAGTAGCATACACAGGCGGAGGGTCCCCAGGCCCAACTGCTCAGAGAGCTGCTCATCTCACTCCCTGGGGTCAGCTGGTAATGCCACTTCACCAAGTGTCCACCGCAGTGATGGAAGACCTGGACAGCAGGGTTTCCTGAAGCCAAGAGGCTATACTACGACCTGGTCCTAGACCAGACCTTGTTCCCTGCCTCTGGAGTATAGAATCCCCAAAGGCCATAGGACGTGATCCCAGCAAGGCTAGATTAATGTCTGTTTTTGGAGCAATAGTAGCAGTCATATCACAGTTTGTAGAGAAATGGCTTCCTACGTGTGATTTTTTTTTTTTTTATTTTTTATGGTTTTTAACTGGAGTGAGGAGTCTTAATCCTGAGTCACCCTGGATGCGTCAGTTCTTCTCTTAGCCAGCTGGAGGAACTGACGCTCAGTGAGGGCTCTGGGGGGCATCTCCAAGAGAGCTGGTGGTGATGACTCAATGGCAAGTGAGGGAACAGGTTTCTGCAGAGGTTGCAAGAAACAAAATGAGGGAGTTCACAGTAGACTATCGCGTTTCTCCACTATCGGTGGAGAAGGTTACCACTGGAGTCACCAATCTTTGTATGTAAGTTATTACAAAGGCTGTCAGCAACCTTTTTATAGTCTACTTTATGGGAGTGGGGATGGCTTCTAATTTCTTCCAGGAGGTAGTCTATATATACATTTATAAGCCAAAAGTACCATTCTGCAATGTTGTTTAAATGATCCCAGAATAGTTCAATAGTGTACTCGGGACCCTCCGTTTCTAGGTACCTGGTCAGGGTTTGGAGGACTTGGGCTTAGACTTTTTTTGCTGATAGCTTCCAGGAATAATGGTGCTGAGGTTATGTGCCCATCCCCACAAAGCAGATCTAACAGGTCAACAGATACTGCAGGTACATGGTCAGAAGCCACACAACCAGGCCCTCCTGAGATAGATCTATTACTGCCCAGACAACGTCATCCAGGAGAATAGGGATAATAGTCAACCTATGTAGCCATCTGGTCGAGAAAGGGCATGGGACCACACTTTCTGCATTATAGGCAGTAGATGGAACCCGCCCTTCCTCAAGCAGAAGCTTGCCTTACTTCATAAAGGCAGTAATGTCCAAAATGGAGATTATATCCCAGTGCCTGGCAACTTGACATCACATTTTGCAAAGCATTCCAGGGGGACCCACTGATAACCACAACTGCCAGTTTTTCTGGCAAAGCTCACTGTCCTGTCTAGATTGGATGTAATCATCACTTCCCTTTTTGTCTGCTTGGAACAGACACCATACAGGACTGCCTTGGCTGTTTATGTCACCTCTTTGGTCATTTCCCCCACCTGCCGTATTAGATTTTATCCATACACATACTAACAGCAGTGGGCTCCCGTGGTGGTTCAAGAGACAGAGGTTTGGAAACCACTCGTAAAGATTATTTGGTATATTAAAAAAAAAAAAAAACAACCCTGCAGAAACTGTGGATAGGATGGGAAAAGAGAGCCTTGAGTTATAAAGATGATATGCTTCCAGAGGGGAGAAGGGTGGGTCCACAGGGTGAACATTGTGAACTGAAACCCTAGAAGCCTCTGTTTTTTTGTAGCAGAATTGCTTCAGCTATGGAAAGATTTTTGCCACCAAAGTGGGGTTTCTATGTGGAGTTAATAAATGCATAGCAGAGGGAAGAGGGAAATGGTCCACGTGTGCTTTCAGACACAAGGGTCGGCTGCAGCATCTACTTGGCACAGCGTGATGAAGAGCTTTGAAGCTAGTTCAGAATGCCTCGTGACCAAGAGGTGCTGAACAATCCTACACTTTGCACAAACAAAAAGCTGTCTGAACTTGCACTTAAAATTTTTTCTTAATGTTTATTTATTTTTGAGAGAGAGAGAGAGAGAGAGAACATGAGCGAGCAGGGAGGGACAGAGAGAGAGGTGAGACAGAGAATCTGAAGCAGGCTCCAGGCTCTGAGCTGTCAGCACAGAGCCTGATGCGGGGCTCAAACTCATGAACCATGAGCTCATGACCCGAGCCGAAGTCGGATGCTTAACCAACTGAGCCACCAGGGCTCTCCTGAACTTGCACTTTAATAAACGAATTAGAAAGGAATAGAAGGATCCAGTGAGCAGGATTCCTCAGAGAATACCAGGGGGCACCTGAGGAGCCCTCGGCGGCGGCCAGATGGTTGTAGAGGAAGGATGAGCATGTTTCATACCCCTCCCAGGGCCTTCTCAGAGTCCCTGCAGGGCTTTGGTCACAGACAATGTCCCCTAATTTGGTTTCACTGTAACATGACATCGTGGTTGATCATAGACAGGATTGCTGTAGGCCTCAGGCACAAACCCTCTGAAGTCCAGAAAATCTCAGTTCATGAGAAATTGACCCCAATCTTGGTGGGTGGAGATAACTGCTTGTAGGTTTCCATTCTGGCAAAGAGGCATGTCTGATAAGGACCTGTACCCTGAGGCGAAACAAAACTCAGCAAACACCCCACCTTCTAACTCTGGAAGAAGAAACAGACCTTGTTTGGGATGTGTGTGTATTAGATTTTATCTAGATGTTGACATGCTTTCCTGCCTTCTAGTTTCAAATTTCCCAGGCTTTCTAGAAGGTATTTTACAAACTATAATCCTTGGCCTATTAGTGGATTGTGAAATCAATTTGGTAGGCCACAACCAATATTTTTGTTTTATTTAAAAAAAATTTTTTTAATGTTTATTTTTGAGAGACAGAGACAGACAGAAAGAGACAGAGTGTGAGTGGGGGAGGGGAAGAGAGAGAGAGAAAGACACAGAATCTGAAGGGGCTCCAGGCTCTGAGCTATCATCACAGAGCCCCATGCGGGGCTGGAACTCACAAGCCGTGAGATCATGACCTGAGCCAAAGTCAGACGCTTAACCAACTGAGCCCCCCAGGTGCCCCTATTTTAAATTTTTTATTATGGAAGACATATATAGAATATATAGAATATTAGGAAGAATAGTATCATGTCCTGCCATGTGCCTCTTGCCCAGTTTCAACAGTCACCACCTCATAGTCTCGTTTCATCTACATTTCATTTCATCTGTCCCATTTATTTTGAAGCCAGTTCCAAAACTTCTATCATCTTATCTGTAAATACTTTGGTATATATCCCTAAAAGATAATGATTATTCACATTTTTAAATGACATATATAGAATATAATAGAAAGTGAAGGTTAAGTCATCTTTTACTAAACTTTTATTACAGTTGTGTGTGTGTGTGTGTGTGTGTGTGTGTGCACAGTGCACATTTGGCTGCAGTGTAAAATGTATTTCTTACAGTGCAATTCAGAGTCATTGTTCTAGAAGAAACTCTCTGTTAGGGCCCAGTCCTCAGAGACAGCCTCACATCCACACCCCCCCCCCCCCACTCACTGATGTCAGAGGGGAATCTGGCTCGACCTGATAGGAGAGAAGTGTTGGGGTGGAACGCTGGGGTGGGTGGAGGGTGGTCTGGATGGTGTGATGTCCTTCCTGTCTTCAGAGGCACATTCATGAAGCTTTCACTAGGGGGAATTTGTGACGGGGCTAAAGAAAAAGTATAGGATAATAAATATTTGCAGCCTCCCCCTCTTTTCAAACGAGGCCTTGAAGCCTGGCTTTGTGTTGCTGCTGAGAACAAAAGATGAATTGAAGGAGGCCTACAGAAGCAAAACTCATCCTATTCAATGAAGAGCTGAGCAGAAGTGGGAAGGGCAGGTGGAAGGGAAGTGGTGAGGCTGGAGGAGATCAGGGAGGAGAGTTTGAGAACAGGTAGGGAAAGCAGCCAGGAGGGGTTTCCGAGTGGCTGCTGTGGAGACGGGTAAGGGTAGCTCAGGAGGGATTTTAGGATAATTTGCTCTGATTCATGGAGTGTATCTTGCGTTGGACTCATTTTAAAAACTTCAGGAGAGTTTTAAAATCCTTTCCAGTGCTATTTGGATGTTGAGCTAGTGCTGCTGTTGAATGCCACTTTAGGAAGAATAGCTCAGCTTGTGTGGGTCAGGGTGAATTGTTACAGTCTCCTCCATCCCCTACTTTATACACCTGATTCTCATTTTTCTTTCAGCCTACAGCTCGGGAAGCCTTGCTTCCAGAAAGCTCCTCCTTGGTGCTTCCATAGCCCTTGCCCAACATCCCACCCTGGGCCTCGTTGTTACCAATACTTCTACACTCCATGGTGCTGAAGGATGGTTACAGGCCAGGACCCTGTCTGGCTCATCTGAGGCTGCCAGCAGAGAACACAACCTTTGTTGATTCTCTGTCTTCAAGGAAATGAGAATCCCATTGGGGGGTCTTGGGAAACAATAGGGAAAAATACAATTGGGAATAGAAGTAAGCTCTAAGTGTGTGATATGGACTACCCTGCATGATTTATGAGTTTAGAACAGAAATGATAGATTGAAAACAACAAAAACAACAATAGTAAACACTTTTTAGTGCTTTCAGTATACCAGACACTGTCCTAAGTACTTCACATATGTAAACTCCTGTAATCCTCACAAGAACCCTCTGACTTGGGTACTCTTTTTGCTCTCATTTTGCAGATGAGGAGAACAAGGCACGGAGAGGTGAAGTGGATAATGGACCCACTGCCAGTGAGGGTGGAGCGGTGCCATCTGGTTCTAGACTCTGAACTTTTAGCCATGGCCACATCCTGAGTGATGGGCAGGTGTTTATGAAGGAGGAGGATTCAGGCTGTTGAGAGGAGAGAGGAGGTAATTCTGGGGCACGCGTGAACGTGTGGGGGCGGAGAAGGATTTTGGTGTGTTCATTGCCTTATGGAGCAGTATCTTTCAGAAGAGGTGCTGGCAAATCAGCTGGAATGGGAGGCATGGAGCCTGGTGATGGAGTTGAGAGCTGATGTTGTTGGAACCAAGGAGTCAAGTCTTCAGTTGGAGAACTGCTGTGATGAAGGTCACTGCCCTGGAAGATTAAGTGTGGGGGCCACAGGCTGGTAGGATTTGTGTGTGTGTGTGTGTGTGTGTGTGTGTGGTGAAGGGTTGGGGCAAGTGAGAGTCAGTGGGTCTCTAAAATGCTGTCAGAGGGTCTAAGATAGAGGCCCGAGGGTCTCCATGTGAAAAAGGGGCTCCTCTCTGCCACATGGATGGTGAGAATGGGGACCATAGAGCAGATGAGAGATTTGAGAGGGGTGATCCATTGGATAATATTCCCAATGAGAGGAAATAGAGGTGACCCCAGGGTTTCACAACCCTGTGGGGAAAATGGGAGTCTCAGGGAGTCCCTGAGAAAGGCATGTTCATGAAGATTTCAAAATGGCAAAAAGGGGAGCAAGGTGTAGGCAAGATGAAAGTGAGAGACCTGAAGGCACCACAGGGCCTGCTCTTTCCACAAGGTCTGGCCCTGACCTGACCTGCTTAACCTCTTTCCCTGAGAACCAGGAATTTCCTGTCCTCAGGAAATTCTGCATACCTCCCCACCCCCAGCTTTTCTGACTTTCTCTTTTTAATCCTTTGGTCTTTGCTTGAAGTGCTACCTTCTCAAGGAAATGGATCCTGATACCCCTGAAACGAGGGTAGTCCGCTCATTATCTGCTCCCATAGCACCTGGCACTCTTCTTCATAATTCTCATATTAGTGACTGTTTCAATCTGCCAGCCAATAAATATTTACTGAGCACCTACTGTGGGCCAGGCACTGTTCTGGCTGCTGAGGAGGCTGCAGTCAACAGGACAAAACCCTTACACACGTGAAGCTTACTTTCTAGGTGCAGGGTGATGGAACACAGAAAAGGTAAAAAGTACAGGAATAGGAACCAGGTCAGAGAGTGAGCAGTATTATGTGAGGAATTAAAATAGAGTGGCGTCATACTAGGTTGGGAAGTCTGAGAAGGAGACGCTGGAGCCAAAGGCTGAATAGCAAGAGTCAACCAAGCAAGACCAGGGTGGATGGCTGGTGCGAAGGCCCTGAAGTGGGAATGAGCCCGCCTTGTGGCAAGAGTGGAAGATCTCATCTCTGGAACGCGGTAGATGAGGGCAAGAGTCATGTGAAATGAAGCGTGAGAGGCCGGATCATGGAAACAGGGGCACAGAATTTAAAAAAAAACAAAAAAGGAGACAAAGATGTTAGCTTTCGAAATGCAATGGAAGCCATGAGGAAGCTATTAAACAGGAGTTGTCTCATGATATAATTCATGTTTCTAAAAGATAGTCTAGACGGTGTAAGGAAAGTGGATGGTCGAAGGACTCTTAGAGTGGAAATCAGGAGGCTATAACTTGAGCAATCTAGAGAGGGAGGATGGTGGCTTGCGCCAGGGCAGAGATGCCAAAGCTGAAAAAGAGTGAGTGGATTCAGGATGCGTCTTGGAATTAGGGTCAACAGGGCTGCTTGCTGGATTGGATGTGGGGGAGACAAAGAAAAGAATCAAGGATAACTTGTGTATCTCAGAAGGGAATTGTGAAGAAGACATTTATTGGGACAGAAAAGAATGTGAGAGAGGGTGGGCAGCAGGTGATGCCTCCAGAGTTCTGTTTGAGTCATGTCAAGTTGGAGACACCTATTAAGGTATGTAAGTTTAAGGGTGCCTGGGTGGAGTCAGTTGGTTGAGCATCTGACTCTTGATTTCGGCTCATGTCATGATCTCACAGTTCATGGGATTGACCCCCATGTCAGGATCTGCGCTGATAGCACTGAGCCTACTTAGGATTCTCAATCTCTCTCTTTCTCTCTCTCTCTCTCTCTCCTCTCTCTTGCTCTCTCTCTCTCCAAGGAAATAAATAAACATTAAAAAAAATATATGTAAGTGTATATCTAAGTTGGGGGGCCAGATACCAGTTTGTGGTTCTTAGTGGGGATCAAGGCTGGAGATATGGATTCCTGGTCCTCAACCTAAAGATGGTATTTCAAGTCAAGGGCCTGGTCGAGATCATCTGGAGCTTGTTTGATTTCTGATTGAAGTGATGGAGAAGTCATTGTGAAGGAAATGGGATCCAGACCTCAAGTGGATGGGGGTGGCCTCTGGGGACATTTCATTTAGAGACTGAGAGAAGGTGGGTGGAGATTTCTACATAGATGCTGCCAGATTAAAGTCTATGTCCTAGGTTGGTGAAGCAGTTCCTCCCTGATTAGTTCTAGTATCTCAGTGAAACATGTGAAAAGTTACTAGCTGAGCATGAAGCAGGGAAGGAGGTGTTAGAAGTTTGAAGTGGTGGATCAATTTTTGTCCAATATCTCTCTTTCCAAAAGAGTATCAGCCCCATGGGAGCAAGAAGTGGATCTGTCTTATCCATTGCCATTCCTAGTATCCAGCAAGTTGCTGCTCATATAGTAAGTGTTCAACCAACAATTGTTAAATGAATGAATCAGCAATTGAATAGAAGTTAGACATCTCTTCCAGTTATTTATTACTGCATGACAAACCACCTTGAGATTTGGGGGCTTAAAGCAACCACTTATTAGTATCTCTCACCATTCTGGGTGGGGTTTTTAAAATTAATTTATTTATTTTGAGAAAGAGAGACAGAGCACTTTCATGTGTGAAAGCAGGTAAGGGGCAGAGAGAGAGGAAAAGAGAGGATCCCAAGCAGGCTCCTCATAGAGCCTGATGCAGGGCTCGAACTCACTAACCATGAGATCAGGACCCGAGGCAAAATTAGGAGTCAGATGCTTAGCCGACTGAGCCACCCAGACACCTCAGATCTATGGTTTTGATAAGCTCACCTGGTAGTTCTCACCTGGATTGCAGTCAGATGGCAGCTAAGGCTGAAGTTATGGCTTCTTAATTCATGTGTCTGGTGCTTGGGCTGTGATGTCTGGGCCGGCTGGGGGCTCGTTGGGCATCACTCTCTTCATACGGCTTCTCCTTGTTGCAGGCATGGGCTTCCTTGCAGTATGGTGATCTTAGGGTAGTTGTATACTTTCACAGTGGTTGGCTTCTCCAGGAACACTAGTTCCAGGAGACTCGGGCAGAAGTTGTAAGGCTTCTTAAAACCTACCCCGAGAAGTTTCACAGCACTCCATCCACTCTGTTCTCTTAGTCAAAGCAGTCACAGGCCCCTCAGATTCAAGGGGGTGAAGGGAAAGGCTGTGCCTTTCAACAAGGGAAGGATGTGATGCAACTTTCTTGGGGACAAGCTACAACAACATCCATGTGACTGTGTCCTGTAGACCTGGAATTTCGGGGAAAGGATAGAAATCATAGGGATAAGGAGCCGGATTCATGAAACTGGATTGATTCCCTTGAGGAAGTAATTGTAAGAAGGCTAAGACTTGGAGGTCATCCCTGCCGCACACATCCCCTAGTCAAAGGTCGAAAAGACCAAGAGGGGAGAGGGAGAGGACCTGGGAGGAAGAGAGGCAAAGAGGAAGGGGCAAGGACTGAAGGAAAGAGTGGGGGGATAGAGAGGGAGAGGGAGAAGAAGGGAAGGGGAGGAGGAGGAGGGAGAGAAATATTGGAAGATTGGGTACCCAACCAACTTTAGCTTGAAGCCTAAATAAGAGCCCACTAATCTGAAGGGTAAAACCAAATTCTCAAAGCTGTTTATTTTCAGAGTCTACTAAGTGTACTTAATAAAATTCCTAGTAGTTGCTGCTTTAGCCCTACATGGAGCAGAACCTTAAAATGTTATGCTTGGGTTTGAGATTCTAGCTGCACCCCAGTCTGTTCCAGTTTGGTTTAGGTTCAGTCTGGTGACTGCGCAGTTTGTTCGCATCGATTCTCATTGTAGATATCACCATTCACCCGCCCCACTGCAGTGCTCGATTAAGTTTCACAAAACCTTCACAAAGTAGTGATTTTGGTTCCGTTTTGCATTTGAAAAAAGGTAATAGTTATGCCAGATTTAAAGCTGGGTTTGGGCTAGGGTCACCTATCTGGCTCATTCAATAATTTTCTTTTTTTCTTTGCCAGTTCAGCCAATTCCTGAGTATACTTTGTATCTGAGTCTCGGTTTTCATTGAGAAATGAGATTTTATCTTTGCAGAGTGGGAAGGGAAAATAGAAAGCAGCGGGTCCTGTCAAAAGGAAAGGTGAACTCAGTGTCAAATGATGGAACTGCAAAATTAGAGAGCCAGAGGCTCTAATGAGGAGGAATAAAAGGGCAGAGAACAAAAGGCAGCAGGAAATGATGGAAGGGAGAGGAAGTCAAACGGTCTCGGTTGATCTGATATGTTTTCTCTTAGAAATAGGAGACAGCGGTGCTGCAGCCTTGCAGCCAAGGAAAATGGCTCACTTATTTATTCACTGTGTTATTTCTCTTTATTTATTGTAAAATCATACAGCACGTGTGATCTTTAAACAACAGCCAACTTAAAGTGTAGTTTACAATCTTTTTACCTTAGGGGGAATCAGTACCTACGCTCCTGTTCCTACACAGACCCTTCATGTCTTCTCCATGCTCTGAGCTGAGGCCGGGATCAGAGGCTCGGATTCGGCCATGAGTCTGTGAGCTGTTTATGAAAAGCAATTGCTCTCAGTTTAAATTAAAGTTCCTGTGTTGAGACGGCCTCCACGCGGGACGTTGAATGTTGACACTTAATGTTGATTCTGGAAGGCACTCTTCCAAGCTCATCAGTCCCTGTCTTTCATCCGACAGATGAGAACACGCAGGCACCAGAATCCCAGTGATCAACTTATTCATTTTGCTGAAAAGACGGTGACTTTCACAAGAGATTTCATAAATAAAGCTACGTACATACCTTCAAAAAGATCATTAGCAGTCCACGCATTACACTCCTCCACACCATCCGAATGAACTCATCCTTGTCATAAATGTTCTGAGCTGAGACACAGCAGAATGGGAGATGTCTTTTGGACCTCACTTCTAATGTTTTTAAGTCACTATTCTGGGCTTTGTCAACTTCCTGACAAAGTTAGTCCTTTAAGTCTGAATAGAAAATATCTACATAGTGACTCTACGTTCATTAGGGTTACCTCACTGCCGCCATAAATAAAACTCCTAATCAGTAGTTTCACACTTGTTTGGGTGACAGTTTCCTCATCTGTAGAATGAGGGTCATGTCGTATTAAACGAGCTAATATTTACGAAGCCTTTAGAATAGTGCCTGGCACATAGCAAATCTCTGTAAGTGGTTTCTGAATGGATGAATGAATGAATAAGTGAATGAATGAGTAAACGTTTGTTTCTTGCTTCCTCACACAGTGTGGGTGTCCCTGGCCTTTCGTCGGTTTTTCCTGCGCTCACTCAGGGCCCAGCTTCCTTGCTTCTTGGGGCTCCACTTCCATGATGTACCCCTGGTCCTCTCCTTCCCCAGGAACATCCAGCATTCGGGCACCCAGTGTGCCCTCCTCTTCCTGACACCAAAACTGGAAATGATCTAAATTGCCTGAGTGGGGAAAGATCTTGATTCAGCTGCCGCTACAGAAAAGAGACCTTGTTCGAGAGATGTCAGTAATGACTCCCACCTCGTTGGGCTCATTTGAGAATTGTTTAAAATAATACATCTACAGTACCTGGCACACAGTACCAAGCCACTATTTGTCCCTGCTTGTTTTACATTTGTCTTCCGTATTTTAGCTATTCTTCTGTTCTTCTCCTCCTTTTTTTCTCCAGCCTTTCCAAATAGGTACGTATGTTTGACATTATTTTTGTTGGTACTTAATGACACTTTCCATAGCATTAGTTCTATTTCTCGGAATAAGAATGGGTGTTATCCAAAAGCATCTTCCTCATTAACAGAGGTACTAACTCGGACCAACTTTCAGGTTGAATACTCCTTCATTCCTTTCCAGGCCAGCAGTGTGGCTCCTGGTGAAAGACAAGAAGCAGGGATGGGGAGTGAGAGAGGGCATAGAAATGAGAGACTTTGTGTTCTTACCTCATATCACTCTTTTCAAAGTAACTTCTTTTATTTTGGAAATATTTTATTTTTTCAATAAGTATTTTACCAACGATACCAAAGAAAACTTCATAGTCACATGCTTACAATTTCATGGCTGCTTAATCATATCCATTATATGTGGATTTTATTAGTTTCAGCCTCAGTTGAAACATTATTCCCCATATTTTCAGGTGCCTGGGGAAGGCGCCCCTCACGGCCAGGCCTCACGTGTTGCCCACACTGGAGCTTTTCTAGAATCTAGTACTTTTCCCTCAAAAGCAGCTTTAACACAGTCACATTATAAACTACAAAGAATTAAAGCTACCTTCTTTGAAAATTTGCAATTCTCCTAAGATGGCTAGAGACACTTCAACCTAATGTGTTGCTGGCCTGAGGGAAGGAATTGATAAGCAACAACGTCCCAGTTTCTTCGGACGGTGCAGCTGATGTGGCCATTTTCCCTAAAGACCTCGTGCGATACTCAGGTCCCCACCCGGACTGATTACAGCACACTCTCTGGAGGTGACACTGGGCATACGTTTTCACTCAAGCTCCCAGTTCTTTTAATTTCTTTTTAGTGTTTATTTTTGAGAGAGAGGGAGAGAGCGAGCGAGCATGGGAGGGACAGAGAGGGAGAGACACAGAATCCGAAGCAGGCTCCAGGCTCGGAGCTGTCAGCACAGAGCCCAGCGGGGGCTCGAATCCACCAGCCGTGAGATCATGACCTGAGCCAAAGTCGGACGCTTAATGGACTGAGCCACCCAGGTGCCTTCCAGTTCTAATGGGCTGCCAGAGTGGAGAATCGCTGTGGTAGACACTCATAATGCCTCCTAGATTCATACGCAAGCTCCTGATTATTATTTTTTCTAATAGTGGAGAGGCTACTGATGTTAACTGTATATACATGGAGACATGTGAAGGTGGGGTGCCCCAAGACAACAGGAGTGGGACACTAAGTCCACTGCCTTGGTGCAGAGGCCCACGGTGTTTGTGAGGCCAGCCATGGTTCACTTCTCTGAAGCCTAAGAGGGGATCCACCTGGCTTTGGGGAATGAGGTGGGGGTGATGCTGCTGATGTCGCTCCCTCACTGAGAGTCCTGCGATGGGGCATCTGCAGGGGCAGGAAGGTCCCTTACCATCACAGGTGGCTTAGTCTTAACATCCTAACCGATTGTGTTCTGTTAATGGTGAACCCTCTGACATCTCTCCTCACACTCTCATTGCCCTCTCTTCTAACCGGGTCCCTGTGATAAGCAAGCTTTACTAATTGTGTCCCCATGCACGTGAGATCCTCTGTGTTACCGTGGTTAAGTTGTGAAACTAAAGGACAGCTGTTGAGGCAGGTGGCCCGAGGAGTAAGGCATGGCATCGCCCCCACAGGTGGATGCTTACCCACACACGTTTTCCAAGCATCTGCATTTTCCAAGTCCAGGCATTGTGCTCAGGCCTGAGGCCAGCAGCATCTGCTAGAAATTCCACATTTCAGGCTCTTCCCCAGACCCACTGAATCCTCAGCTGATTCGGATGCACATTAGAGGGAGAAACATAGAACTGGGGCATGGAGGTCACTGAGATAGAGTCGTGGCTGCAAGGAGTTCCTGGATTCTGGCAAAATTAAAAATTCTTTTTTAAAAGGTAAAAACATGATCTCAGAAAAATATACAGTGAGTCTGTGTCAAAGATTCATTTATTTATTTAAAAAAATTTAAAATCTTTATTTTTGAGAAAGAGATACAGATTGAGAGCAAGGGAGGGGCAGAGAGAGAGGGAGACACAGAATCCGAAGCAAGCTCCAGGCTCTGAGCTGTCAGCACAGAGCCCAACGCGGGCCTCGAATCCACAAACTGTGAGATCATGACCTGAGCCGAAGTCAGACGCTTAACGACTGAACCACGCAGGTGCCCCTCAAAGATTTATTTAATTCGTTAGTAAGGGGATCAGCAAAATGGCAAAACTGGTTTAAAAGAAGATGGGAAAAACGGATAAATTTAGTCAACGAAAGAAATCGCAAAGTTCAGAATAAAACTGGTTCATGTCCTACAGGAACCTAAAAACCTTAACCTTTGTGTTTATTGTTTGATTTAAGAGAAACGGTTTGCCTCTTTACTGGCTAAAAATCATTTGCACTATATCAATCGTCTACAAATTAACATCTAACTTTTCCAGAATCTGGCCTCTAATCGATAGAAAGTAGCAAGTCAAATGAAGTTAATATCCCCTTAGGCCTGCGTGTGAAATGATGCTGGAGGATGACTCGAAAGCCTCTAGGGTCATCTGAAGTTTGGGGTAATTTTTCTTACCAATTCAGGGAGGAGACATTTAGAAATAAATATTTGCAGTGAAATATCGTCAGTGATGATACAAATAGCACGTATGGCATGTTGGGCGCTGTTTCCATTTATTGGCTCTTCTAGTCACTGTCACCACGCTGTGAGGCAGGGCTACTGTGGGCTTCATTTTGCAGAGGATGAAATGAGGCAGTCAGACTCCTGACCCTCTGTGCTTAACTGCTTCCCCTGAGAAAATAGCTAAGGGGGCGGTAGGGTGTGCGCGCATGCGCGCGTGTGCGTGACTTTGACTGAAGTAGAAGCAGGTTGAGGGTGGACCTCGATGCGCAGCCTTTTTTCATTTCTTATGAAATGAATCATTCCCCGATTTGAGTCAGGCAGTGAGATACAATATGATGATTGTCCGTTGCGTGGGCTGCCTGGAAACCCTAAGATCTTGTTTGTGTAAAATCCTTAATATTTGTGCCAACTTGGGCCGCTGCCCGTGGCAATCAGACATCAGACCTCATGTGTCAGCTCACTAAACCATCATTCCCCATCCTAAGGCTGAAACCGTTATGTTGGCATGTTTAGGAGAGACAGGGGAGGGAGACCTGTGTGTATGTTATAATTCAATGGGATGGATGTGTCAGTGTTCTTTGTTTTAAAAAAAAAATGAATTTCGTTAGAATCTGGCATTCTCTGAGAGTCTGGGTGATTACAGGACTCCAGCTTGATTTGGTATCTAGAACCCACTTCAGCATTAGGCCAATGAGTAGCCAAAATGAGTTGTTCTTTTCTAATTAAATAAGTCCACAATCTAATCTTCTACAAATATGGTAAACAGAGGAAGGACTGCTCCAGCCTACAGCCCCGAGTAGGTGTTACTACCCTGTCCTTCTGTTCCGCCTTTTTGTTGCTGGCACGTGTTTGAGGTTGGAGTTACAACTTGATGAGCCAAATTGTCCTCCCCAGCCTCCTTTTGTTTTGTCACAATTAGCTGCACGTGCAGAACTGTTTTCCTATGTAATTGCTCCCACAAGGGGGTAATTGCACCCAAAAGTGGTTGGTTGCACCAATGGCAGGAGCAATTAGTAACAAAAATGCAAATAATTGCAGGCGTCCAAATTGCAGTCTTAAAAAAGGGACACCCAGAAGAAGTCTGACTGAAGATTTGGCCTGCTTTCTTTTTCCTGCTGGAAGTGTACTTGTTATTTGAAACCAATATTGTAATCTCTAGACCTGCCTCGACTTTCCACACCTCCAGGGACCTCTTGGAAATGGTGTACATTACAGGACTAAAGAAAAACCAGATTGATCGTAAATGTCAGCTTATTTAGGAACTAGAAAACGGAGTAACTTAGAATCAAAATTATATTGAGGGGGGAGAGCACAGACAGTTGAGCAAATGCATTTTTACCATAACTGTGAATCTCATAATTCCCTACAAGAAACCTGGGGGAAAATAGTCACAGAAATACTAATAACGTTAGTTTTTTTACTGACTCAGCCACTAATCACAGAATTACAGCAACTCTAGCTACACATCCTTCCCGTCCCCTTTCCCTCCTGAAATTATTACCAAATAGTGCAGGATCACGGCAGCCTCAGTGAGGCATGATCGTAACCTGCCTCCATGTTGTGAGCTTGTTCCCTGTGACATCCTTCTAGCTTTCTTCATTTAGATAGACTGGGCTGTGCCAGGTGGCTCTGGCCCTTTGCTGCTCTGGTTGACAATATTGGGCTTCCAGATTGCCCTCCATGAAATGGGGAAAATACACTTTTGTCTGTTCGTGTTACACCCTGAAACATAGGCCACAAGGGAATATGCCTTTCGTCTCTCAAATTCCTCCAGAGGTTTTAGTGAAACACCTCTCCTTTGTTTTTGTGTTTCAACATCCCCAGCTCTAGCCAGAGACCTGAAGGAGAAGGGGTACAGGGGAAAACTAAGAGGGAGGACAGCAGGAAGGCCAGTCCAGAGGGCAAGTTGAGCTCTTCACTCCTAATCACTCCTGCGCTCACATTCGCACACGCCAGTTCTATTCTCCTTCTTTAAGAGTTTCCTTCAGTAAGCTTCTTGGACCTTCGTGAAAAACAGATCTGGAAGTGGGCTTCTGTTATTTGTCCACAGTGTTTCAGAGGTACCTGGACATGCCTGAATTTTCCTGGAAACACAACCTAAGCTGTCTTTGGGACCTCAGCCACAATGGAATTGGTTGGCAGAGAAACATTGCCCTAGGGAAGACAGGAAGGGAAGGCAATCTTTTACAGCCAAGTGTTTTACAGCAAGGAAATAGCAAGTTCCTATTGATTACGGGCCCATAGGGGCCAGTCCCCCCAACAGAATGAAGAAAATAAACTCTGGTGATGTGTGTATTGTTTAGCATTTCTATATTAGTAAAGCCTTTTCCTTAGGGAATAAGTTTGCTACATGAATCAATGCCAATCCAACCAGGAGAATGTAGAAGAAATAAAAGAATATATAATGCATTTTCTTCCACTGGAAATCCACTTTTGTTTTGCTCACAGGGTAGAGGTAGAATTTGCAATGCTTTGGGGTGAAAAGTAGGGGGTGAGGGGTGAGCTCATTTGTTGACAAGAAACAATTTGGAGAAAACATTGGGCCACCTGTGGGCAGAATGTATTTAAAAACCAAAGGTTGGCCCAGCAGTGGAGATCTCACTGCTGCTGCTCCAGGCGTGTGTGAGCTCTTAGTCAATTTACTAATAGCCTCCTCCGCCCAGTGCTGGGGAAGAAATGTCGTGTTCCATTTACTCCCGCTGTTTGTAGCATCTGGGATGCTGCGCCATCACCCTGCCAGTATAATTCTCCCTTCCTTTGTTGCTGTAGCAGGCCTTGCAAAAGATTTACTTTGCAGATAAAAAAAAAGAAGAAGAAGAAGCATTAAGTGGTCAAAAATCACTAAGTTGAGGGGTTATAAAGTGTTTTTGCTCCAACTGAGAGAGCAAATACAAAGAGAATTGTGCAAGAATATTTAAGAGGGCTGCTCAGGTATGGTGACATCACATGAAATGTGATCGGGCCAACTCTTTGGTTTGGGTAACAAGAGAAGGCAAGATCATTCTGAGTCCTAGTAAATCCCCTTGAGAAGTGGCTGCCAGTGTGTCCCAGGACTAAAAGAAATCCTATGACTGCTTGCGGAAGGAATTCTCGGGGTACAGGCTGCAGTCAGATTCTGTTTTCCTACCTTGATGATCTGGTGTGTGGTCAGTCGAAGGACTTGACGTTGGTGGCTCTGTGTGCTAATGACTTGCACAGGGGAAAATGGACATCAGCTGGACTTTTCACGTGTTGCAGAGAGCCTTCCTCCCTGGTTGCCTATACAAAAATTAATTTAAGCTGGAAATAAAGGCTTTAATTGTGTGCTTAGGCTTTACAACCAGATGTTATCAGGGCACAGTGCATTAGCAAAAAAAAAAAAAATCACATTAAAATGTAAATGATTGACATGTACTTCTAAATTAAAAGGAGGCCATGGAAGCGGGGAGTAACAAAGCAGAAATATAATCTATTGAGAGCTCTGGGTAGATGGGTGTAGGGCTGTTGGGGTGTGGGATGATTATTTCTGAATAGCATGAATGGCAGGGAGTTCTGGGTCAGCAGAGGGAGGGAGAGCAGAGCTTTTCAGGATATATTGGAAGTCTGTTGATTTTACCTGATTGCTGTTTCCCCTTTGTCTTATAATGGTATGTTCCTTTCCTTTGGGGCACTATGCTTCTCCCACTCCGTGTGGTCCTGGAAGGATTAAACTCTCCTCAGACCTTCCCCACCTCCCTTATGTGACCAGTCAGAGGTGTCAATCCTTCAGGGCACTGGTCTTCCCTGTGATGTGATGTGTAGACATCAAGAGAGAGAGGAAGGGAAGGAGGGGGGGTGGAGAGAGAGAAAGAGAAGGTTCTATTTTACTTCTGAGGTTTCTAGTTCTAGGCATTGTGTGAGGCTGGAGCTGCCGGCGGCAATTTCCCACAGCAGTCTGGGAGAAAGCGCAGGTGAAAGAAAGCCATCACAGAGAAGAAAATAGAGCCAAGAGGTAGAGAGAGAAACAGTTCTGATGGCATCACTAAAGGTGCTAGATCCAACCATACCTGAAGGCAGACACTTCTAGTTACCCTTTTGGCCTGAGAAAGTTTGAGTTGAATTTTTGTCATTTGCAACCAAATACATAGGGAATCAGACACTAGGAGAGGCCAATGGATTTTAATAAGGGAGATACAAACTCTGGGTTTTGACTCAAGGTTCTCCCCTACAAAGAAAAAAATACAAAATCTTTTGTGTTTCTTTGAACATGACGTTGCTTTGGGATATATACATGTGGGTTTTGGCTATACCTGAGAGAAAGTTATTTAATCATTTTGTTTCCTCTTTTGTAATGTAAGTAGTAATAATATATATAAATAGTAGTGCCCCTTCAGGTAGGGTAATACATGCAGAACCCTTAGGATGATGCCTGGCACATAGTAAGTGCTCAGTACATGTATACATACTTGCCTCTCATTCTCTCCTTGAACCTCCCTTCTCTCTTCCTTCCCCTCACTCCCCAACCTCAAGTCTCCATCAAAAGGTAGAAGTACTATTCTGGTAAAGGCGGATCTTAGAGTTTAGAAGGAATTGAGTTGATAAAGGCAGAAGCCTCTGTAGTGAATGCGGATAGAAGAGAGTCTGATGAGAGCACACATTCATTTAGAAAGTTTTCTGTCACATGCGGATTAAACACAAATGATTCTTTTCTTTTCTTCTTTTTTTTTTAATACTAGCCCTCTGTGTCTTCTTGGCCAGTGAAAATTCAATGCCTGGGTGTGTTTCCTGGTATAAAAAAATTTTTTTTAAGTTATTTATTTATTTTGAGAGGAGGGGAGGTGCAGGGTGAGGGGGGTGGGGAAGAAGAGAATCCCAAGCAGGATCTACCATCAGCACAGAACCTGATGTGGGGCTCGAACTCATGAACTGTGAAATCATGACCTGAGCTGAAATCATGAGTCAGAGGCTCCACCAACTGAGCCACCCAGGTGCTCCCTGTCATATAAAATTTTAAAGACAATTTGCAAGGCTGTAGAGAACTTACTCAACTTATTTGCCCGTGTTAATAACTTGGAATAGTGAACCAAATGATCTTAACATGATACACGGTATTAGGTAACACAAAGAAATCATAGGTATTTGGGTTGGCGATACATACCTGTTATACCAACTGCTTTATTATTCTTACACAAAATAATGCTATGGTCAAAGACAGAGGCAATTTACTATGAAATTAATGTAGCTTAAACCTCAAGGAACTTTTTGTGCATAGCCCCTCCCTAGGCCCTGGAGAAATGTAAACCACGTGTTCTCATATTCACATTTATTTTTAAGATTGGAAAAAGTAAAATATTTTTGCATTCTTTTTAAAAAGAGAGACCCCGGGGCGCCTGGGTGGCTCAGTCGGTTAAGCGTCCGACTTCAGCCAGGTCACGATCTCGCGGTCCGTGAGTTCGAGCCCCGCGTCAGGCTCTGGGCTGATGGCTCAGAGCCTGGAGCCTGTTTCCGAGTCTGTGTCTCCCTCTCTCTCTGCCCCTACCCCGTTCATGCTCTGTCTCTCTCTGTCCCAAAAATAAATAAGCGTTGAAAAAAAAAATTTAAAAAGAGAGACCCCAATATTACATAAGCTACCAGCCTCAGAAAGCCTGTACCCATTCCTTGTCACTGCTTGACTCTTATAATAGATTTCCTAATGTGTTTTTTTTTTTAAAAACAATCAACCCAAACTTAGAAATAAGACCAAGAAAAATAATCAACCCAGACGTGGAAACAGGACCAATAAGTCTATGGTAGAAATAAGACCCACACAGCCTTTTGATGGCATACGGGGGCATTGCTTCACAAACCTACCAATGAGTATTTAATTGTCTAGAAAAATGTGTCTTCGTTTGACTCCTTTTGTCACTAATGTTTAATGGTCCCAAACTTTGTGAAATTACATGTTAACTTGTAGATTTTTTTTTTTTTTTGTCTAGTAGAGATGCAAATGATTTCTGTCTGGCAGAAAAGATAACCTTAAAAATTATGGTTTTATAACCAGTTTTGTATCTAATCTAGCAACCTCTTTTTTTTTATTGCCTGTAAGTACCCAATTCCAATGCTCTCTGCACCAGCTTTACTGTCTTAGTAGTTTCCTCATTAATGATTTAAATAAAACATTTGACATTTGTTCACGCGATATTTGTACAACTTTTTGAAATTTATACTGTGACAGTACGTAAGTTCTCCAAAGAAGATTCTTCTGTCCATAATTCACTATGACATGTACAAGTACATGTCACACTCTGTATGTTCCCTTAGTTTGGGGTCAGCCTTCTAACTTGGCATTCATTCTCAGCACAAAATCTGAGAATCTCTTTCATTTTATGGCACAGAGATCCAACTTGAGGGCATGCATGTAACCTTTCTGAGCCTCAGTTTTCTCAGCTATAAAATGAGGATTGCTGTTGGGGCACCTGGCTGGCTCAGTTGGTAGAGCATGCGACTCTTGATCTCAGGGCTGTGAGTTCGAGCCTCACATTGTGTGTAGAGATTACTTAAAAATAAAATCGTAAAATGAAGGTTGCTGTTAAGATTACATAAGATGAGCTCTCTATGGTCCGGCACATCACATCATGTAGTAATCCTCAGTAAATGTCAGTATCTTTCTTATCGTAGCCAGTACCGTTCTAGGTACCCAAGGCAGCCCCAGATCTCCCCGGAACCCAGAGTGAAAGTCAAAAACATTAGAAGTACAATGGTCCTTCCCTGGCAAGTAAACAGTTTTAGCAAAAAGCAATCAGAGCAGAGAGCCCTTCTCCTTCTCTGATTGTGGCTTATGTGGCTCTGTCAGCCCAAGAAAGCAAAGGATAAGTTCCCTCCCAAGTGGTCCCATCCTGAACTTACATGGTTCCTCCACAGTGCCTTAGTCAGCTTGGGCTTCCATAACAAAATATCATAGACTCGGTGGCTTAAACAACAGAAAGTGATTCTCTCATAGTTCTGGAGGTAGGAAGTCCAAGACTGGAATGTCAGCATGCTCATGTTCTAGGGAGACCTCCCTTCCTGGCCTTCCAACAGCCACCACCTATGTGTTCACATAGCCTTTCCTTAGTCCATCTCTCTCTTCTTCCTCATCTTATTGCATCTTATAAAGTCACCAATCCTATTGGTTTAGGACTGTACCCTCATGACTTCATTTAATTTAATTACCTCCTAAAAGCTCTTTCTCCAAATATAGTCACAGTGGTGATTAGGGCTTCAACTATGAATCTAGGGAGGGAGCACACTTTAGTCCATAGCAGACAGGTTGAGACCTCATCCACCCATGCAACTTTTCACCAACTGATTAGGTCCATCTCAATAAAGTATTGCCTGTCTTTCTGTCTTCTCAGTTTTCAATCTTGGAAGCAAAAGAAGATGTTTTCAGTTTATTTCTCTAATTCTTTCAGAAAATCCCCACGCTACTTCCAGAACCTGGCAACATAGTAAAAATGATTTACATGCTCTATATTCTTGGACAAATTCCATGGAATGAAGGATGTATAGGTTGGGGTGGGGGGGGGAGGCGCATGAAGCTGTATAGCTGGAATGTCCAGAGTGGAATATTGTTTTAGTCATACCTGTGGCCTCTGGCAGAGGGATTCTCTGTCCAAGACACTAGGATCCTGGACCATCATTTACTCCATTACCTTTGTGATACTCCCCAACCTCCCCCCACTTATGAGTTAGCACCTTTAATTGTCAGACTCTATCACTATTTCTGGCTCTCTAAAGAACATGTTTTAGCTTCCTCTATCTTTAGAGACACCCACAGGTCTCATTCCTCCTTCATTTATTAACTCTTCTAAAAAGTGATTGCCGAGGAAGTCATTGAAATGTTTTCAGAAGAGGAGCAACAGGATTAGATTTGTCTTAAGAAGAGCACCCGAGGCTTTCAGGAATTTCGCTTTCGGTCAATATGGAGGAACCAGGACCAGATTTATCCTCCTGCCTTAAACCACTAGAAAACCAAACAAAATACATGAAACAGCAGTTCTCAGATGTACAACAGGCAGTGCAGGATTGCGATCTGTAATAGAAGGGAAAGAGACGAGGTGAACCCTGTGGCAGTCCCAGCTCATTGTCTACAGGGTATTTCTAGGCTGCAACATAGGAAGGAGGAATCCAATACAGTTCAACAATCTCACTGAATTGAGGAGACAGAGATCAGAATTGGGGGCAAGTCAAGGCAGCTAGAATTTTCTGAGTATTATACTAGAAAGGAGAGGGACAGAGGGAGGGGAGAAGAGGGAAGGAGGGAGAGAGAGAAAGGAGAGAATGCTCTGGAGAGCATTTGAGGAATGCCCTCAAATGTTTGGCCGATTATATATCTACACATGTATCAGAGCTTCTGGAAACTAGTGGCAGAACAATTACTAGAGCTAGAATTGCTTATATTTCAGGAAGCCAGAGTAGAAAGACCTTCTATACTGAGTATAATCCTCAGAATGGTATTATCTTAGTAGTAGAGCTAAATTAGCCATATGCTAAAGAATGCTATGAACTCACTTCAACAGAGCAGGGGAAAAAAGCTCAAAAGGATCCAAATGGTTCCTAGTACCTTATGTGTGCCCCAGAATAAAATCCAACACTATTCAAAGGAATATAACAAAATGCGGCACGTAATCTTCATGGTGTCTGGCACCCAGTTAAGACACGAAATATTATCAGGAGTAAAGAGGGACATTATATAACACTAAGCCAAGCTACAATAATCCTAAATGTGCAGAGGGCTTCAAAATGCATGAAGTGGGGCGCCTGGGTGGCTCAGTTGGTTAAGCGGCCAACTTCGGCTCAGGTCATGATCTCACGGTCCGTGAGTTCGAGCCCCGCGTCGGGCTCTGTGCTGACCGCTCAGAGCCTGGACCCTGTTTCAGATTCTGCGTATCCCTCTCTCTGACCCTCCCCTGTTCATGCTCTGTCTCTCCCTGTCTCAAAAATAAATAAAAAAAAATGCATGAAGTAAAACTGATGGAACTGAAATGAGAGAGACAAATCCACAATTACAGCTGGAATCTTCAGCATCTCTCTCTCGGTAAATAACAGAACAAGTAGACAGAAAATCAGAAAGAATATCATAAAACCTGTACATAAATATTTATAGTTACATGATGGTGGCAAAACTCTGATATCCATCAGCTGATGACTGGGTTTTACCACAAAATGCAATACAGTTGATAAAGTCACCATGAACGTTAAATTAGCCAACATTGAACTGTTACATTTAGAGGGAATACAGAGGTAGGTTCTCATGAGTCTCTGGTCACAATATTTCTGCCAATTGATCAGTTCACAAATCTTCTTTTATGTTCGGTTCTGCTTAGAGACACCTTATTTGTTTAAAGACACCAGATTCGTTAACGTTGAACTCACCACCAGCAGCACCACAGCTCATGTCTGAACAAAGCTAACCTAACAAATGCATTTTCTCTATCCTCTATCAAGCACATAGCCTTCTTGTGCTTAGGAATACTTCAGCATTTATCTTGGGGGACCATTTTCAACAGCAAAATCATCCAAAAAGAATGAAATCTTGCCATTTGCGACAACGTGAATGGAACCAGAGTTTATTATGCTGAGAGAAATAAGTCAGCCAAAGAAAGACAAATACCATATGATTTTATTCATATGGGGAATTTAAGAAACAGAGGAACATGGGGGGATGGGAAGAAAAAATAAGATAAAAACAGGGAGGCAAACCGTAAGAGACTCTTAACTGTAGAGAACAAACTAAGGGTTGTTGGAGGGAAGGTGGGTGTAGGGATGGGCTAGATGGGTGATGGGCATTAAGGAGGGCACTTGGGATGAGCGCTGGGTGTCGTATGTAAGTGATGAATCACTAAATTCTACTCCTGAAACCAATACTACATTGTATGCTAACTAACTTGAATTTAAATAAATCTTGGAAGAAAAAAAAGCAAAATCATCAACAAAAAGCACACAAAAAAATCCCCCAAACATGGCACTAAATAGACTCAAAAAAGAACACTTGTTGGTACTAAGAGAACTGAATCAAGAAGCCTGAGCATCATCTTGTTTGACTGCAGCTGGAAACATGTGCATAGGGTGACTCCAATGTTTTGCTACTCTTTGCATGTGACAAATGACCACAAAAATACTGTGAATTATGGTTTTGGGGTTACAAATAAATTTTTGTGGGTAGGCGAATTAGCAAATGTAGAATCTGAGGTGCGCCTGTGTGGCTCAGTCGGTTAAGCCTCCAACTCTTGATTTTGGCTCTAGTCATGATCCCAGGGTTATGGGATCGAGTCCCACATCAGGCTCCACACTGAGTGTGGAAACAGCTTGGGATTCTCTCCCTCTCCCTCTCTCTCTGCCCCTCCGCAGTTCTCTCTCTCTCAAAAGAAATGAATAAACATTAAAAAAATGTAGACTCTGAATAATTAGGATTGACTATATATCATACAGTGGAATATTATTGGGCTATCAAAAAATGAAGTTCCAATACTAAACATGAATGAAACCTGAAAAAATTATGCTAAGTGAAAGAAACTGGACACAAAAGGCCACATATTGTATGATTTCACTTGTATAAATGTCCAGAATAGGCAAAATGATAGAGGCAGAAAGTAGATTAGTGGTTGCCAGGGGTTGGGAAATGGCAAATGGGAAGTGACACTATTTGGAGCATGGGGTCTCTTTGGGGTGATTAAAATATTCTGGAATTAAATAGTTGTGATTTTGTATAGCTTTGTGAATGTATTAATGAACACTGGATTATATACATGAAGAGAGTGAATTTTGCGGTATTAAATTATATTTCAATTAAAAAATAAAATAAATTAAAAAATATGTGGAAGGTCTGGAAACACTATCAACAAATTATACCTTATTAATTTATAAAGCATTTCACACAACAGCAGAATATACTTTCTTATCAAGTACACATGGAATATTCACTAATATAAATAATATTCTGGGCCATAAAACAAACCTTAACAAAAGTATTGAAATCATACAAAGTATGTTCTCTGTCCATAACTGAATTAAACTAAAACTCAATACCAGAAAGATATCCTGAAAATCACTAAGTATTTGGAAATTAAACAGTACAGAGTGAAATACCTCACCAATCAAAGAGAAAATCACGAGGTAAATTACAAAATAGTTTGAATCAAATGAAAACAAAGCATATCAGCTAAAGTAGTGCTTAGAGGAAATTTTATAGAATTAGACTAATATTAGGAAAGAAGTAATGTCTCTAAGCTTTCACTTTAAGAAATTTGGGGCATCTAGGTGGCCCAGTTTGTTAAGCAGCTGACTCTTGATTTTGGCTCAGGTCATGATCTCATGGTTCTTGGGTTTGAGCCCCACATTGGTTCTGCCCTCACAGTGCGGAGCCTGCTTTGGAGGCTCTGTCTCCCTCTCTCTGCCCCGCCTCTCCCAAAAATAAATAAATTAAAAAAATTTAAGAAAAAAAGAAACTAGAAAAATAAGAGTACATTAAACCCAAAGTAAGCAGAAAGAAGAAAATATTTATAAGAAAAGCAGAAATTAATGAAATTTAAAATGGAAAAACAGTAGAGAAAATCACTGAAACAACAAAAAAAACAGTTCTTTGAAAAAAATCAATAAAATTGACTAACTTCTAGCAAGATTGACATGAAAAAAAAAAGAGAGAAGAAAGAAATTACAAATATCAAGAATGAAACAGAAGATATCATTACAGATCCTGCAGACAACAAAAGGATAATAAGGATAATATATTTATATAATTATATATTATATATATTTATGTAATAATAATATATACTGTATATATATTTTTAAATATTTATTTTGAGAGAGAGAGAGAGAACGAGCAGGGGAGGGGCAAAGAGAGGGAGAGAGAGAATCCCAAGCAGGCTCTGCACCGTTAGCTCAGAGCCCAATGTGGGGCTGGAACTCACAAGCTGTGAGATCATGACCTGAGCCGAAATCAAGAGTCAGATGCTTAACTGACTGAGCCACCCAGGCACCCTTCAATCTCATCACTTCTATTCAGTGTTGTACTAGAGGTCCTAGCTAGTGTAGTAAGGCAAGAAAAAGAAACAGCATGCATATATATTGGAAAGAAAAAAAACCAAACATATTCTTAGGTATCATGATTATCCACGTAAAAAATATCAAAGAATCTATGAAAAAGCTGCTTGAACTGAAAAGTAATTTAGCGACTTTGCAAGATACAATGTCAACATGAAAAAATAAATTCCATTTCCATATGCTATAAATAAGTAGAAATTGAAATAAAAATAACATTTGCCTTAGCATCAAAAAATCATGAAACACTAGGTATAAATCTAACAAAATATTGGAAGATCTGTATAAAGGAATGAACAACTGCTATACACAACAATATGGATGCATTTTAAGAGCATTATGCTAAGTGAAAAAAGCTGTAAGCAAAAGATTATATGCAATATGGTTCCATTTATATGAAATTCTAGAACTGTAGTAACAGAAAGCACATCAGTGGTTGCCAGGGTCCAAGTATAGAAGGAAGACATTACCTACAAAGAAGTACAAGGGAGCTTTTTGGTGTTATGGAAAAGTTCTATCTTGATTGTGGTGGTGTTTATATAACTGTATACGTTTATCAGAACACAGAAGCATACACACAAAATTGGTGAAGTATATGCAAAATGTACCTCAATAAAGTCGATTTTAAAATAGACAGAAAGTCGTCAGATTGCCACAGAGGATGGATTGATGAGGGTAATCAAGACAAGAGGCATAGATGTTAATTATTCAGTCACAAAAGCTAGAATTTTGAAAAAGAAAGTTGATTGACAAATAAGGGGAAAGCACAAGAAGACCAAAAAAGGAAAATACAAAAGCACAGAAACAGATGAGCTTCCGGAACACAGATTTTGTGTGCTAAGATAATTTAAAGACGAGCCACAGATTGGCATGACAGACACAGCCACCTGGGTGCACTGGCTCTCGTTCCTTTCTCTGCCCCACTCTGGTCTCCCTTGAATGCTGTGCGAAGCTGCTCAGGCTAATTCCAAGGTAGGCTCATGTTAGTACCATTGTTTCAGTTTGCCGGTTGCATTTTTAGGACTCCTAAGGGGGAATTTGGTTCTGAGCTACTTTCTGAAGCTGGAAAGGCCAGGGGTCAAGTGGCCTCTGTGGCCGCTTGTTTACTCTTTTGGTTGATGAGCACTTATTATTTCCACTGAGCTCTTAGCTAGTAGCCACTTCCTGTCTTCACGTGATCCCACCCCTGTAGGGGTGTCCTGTGCAATACTTGGGACTTATATGTACTATTTTTTTTCGAAATTTAACTTCAGTTGGGTATCCTGTCCCCCTAGGATTCCACCTAGGATTACCCTTCCAGGTAATCCTGGCTTTTTTCCAGGTAATTCCTGAGACTATGTTTTCCCTCAGTCTTATCATTCAGGGTTTACAGTGACAATATGTTTACACATCCAGGAACAAAAACAGACTCATGCCCAACAACCTGGAAGAGGAATATTGTCCTCTCAAGATTCAGGCTAGTCTGAAAAATGGAGTTATCTTTTCTCTAAATAGCTGTGCCCTCCACACAGGTAATCAAAACCTGCCACAATGAATCTCCTTACCTACAGGAGAAATATTTCTCTTTGTATGTTTAAGGAAAAATAAAAATTAAATTCTTGCCTTAGACTAGTAGCAAGAAGTTAAAGATGTGATCAATCCTGGGCTGCCTGGGTGGCTCAGTCGGTTGAGTGTCTGATTTCAGCTCAAGTCATGATCTCACGGTTCGTGAGTTCAAGCCCCGTGTTGGGCTCTGTGCTGACAGCTCAGAGCCTGGAGCCTGCTTCAGATTCTGTGTCTCCCTCACTCTCTGCCCCTCCCCTGCTCACCTTTTGTCTCTCTCCCTCTCTCTCTCGAAAATAAACATTAAAAAAATTTTTTTTAGAAATGTGATCACTCCAAAGACTGATTTGCTTCTCCTTCAACAATTCCTTGTACATATAATTTGCATACAAAGATCTTACTTGATCTGACTTTTTCCTAAGCGTGTCTGAGTCTAGCTTGAAGGCAATTTCATACCAAGAAAAACATACTAAATTGTAGCATCTGGTACAAGGACTAGGGATTCTTTATTGTCTGATCAGTGCCCTAAAATGTCTTCATGAATCAGATAATATTTTAAACCTCAAGTACCATCAACTTCATTATTTGAAATCTGTGATCTTATATTTGCCATGTATTTTAAACTCTTATTAATGATGAAAATGAGGCTGTCAATTAAGCTAAATGACATGACTGGGGTTACAGTAAGTCAACTGTTACAGAGTGCTGGAGTCAGGAGTTCTTGCTTCAGTGGGTGATGAGAAATCTATGTCTCTCTCTCTCTCTCTCTCTCTCTCTCTTCTTTTCTGGTTCCCCATTTCTCTCAACATCCCCCAAACCCTAAATTATAAACATAAATTGAACATAATTATGACTTAAATATTTAGTAATTGGCTATACTATTTATTCATAGGTTAAATTTTCACAAAAACTATAATCCATGGACCAAAAACACATGGGTGAATCTTGCCTATAAGTATCATTCTTGTGTATTAAATATATACATGTTGATTCATAGAGTAGGCATATATTAGATAGTCCTAAATGAGTACATGTGACTGATGAAGAGACCAATGTCTCTCACATTCTGTGTCCCTTTGCCCCATTGCATCAGTTAGGCACAGAACCTCTTTGCCTCAACTAATTATAGCAGAGAAAAGGCTTTTGGTTTTCAAAAGTGCAAGGGCTCAGGGCATAGAGAAAACCTACTGCGGGGTGCTAGGGTGGCTCAGGTCATGATCTCAAGGCTCATGAGTTTGAGCCCCACATTGGGCTCTCTGCTGTCAGTGCAGAGCCTGCTTCAGATCCTCTGCCCTCTCTCTGCTCCCTACCCCCGACTCATGTTCTCTTTCTCTCAAAAATAATTAAACATTTAAAAAAACTAATGAGAAAGAATGAGTCTTCCTATCAACTCATCATTCCCCCAAAGATCCACAGGTGAGGGGAGAAGGAAAAGAAGAGAATAGGAGGGGAGGCAAAGGGAAGTTAACTGAACTCTGGTGTGGCCTGAGAGGGGGTTTCCATGCACCGCTTCCTCCTCCATGCTGAGGCCCTGAGAGGAAGGTGAGGAGAAGTGTAAAAAAACAAAAAAACAAAAAACAAAAAACAAAACAAAACCAAATAAGATCCTAGAATCTGGTGAGCATCTATATACTCTCTTACACAATCCCTCCTCCCTGCAACCCATCCAAAGGCCAGGGAGGCGCCAGAGCCAGGGTCCCCTGGAATACCTGAGTATATGATAGAGTTCTGGGTTCATGGTCCCAGGAGCCTCACAGACTTATCTGTGCCCTGGGCTACAAGGGGGGCCTGGAATGACCTCTGAGAGAGTTCAACCTTGGCAGTCTTGAAGCCTCCCTGCATTGATAATGGACGACCAGGCAAGAATGAGGATGCCTCATTCATTGGATGGGTATCCATTATTGGGTGGACAATGACCCAGATCAGATGCCTACTCTCACTCAGACAAGCACTCAGTTCTTCCTCAGCAACTTAGACAGATGGAAGGAAAAAACCCTTCTTGATTGAGATTGTTTCCATTTAAGACATACTAACATTGGTTATTAGGAGACTAAATGAAGTTATATATTTTAGAGCACTAAATTTATGGTCTGAAATACATGTCTATTACAGATAGAAGATAGATAGATGACAGGTAGATAAATAGATAAATGATAGATATAGAGTATAATATTTTATATATTTAAATTATGTGCAATCTCTCTCTATATATAGCTTAGAAATTTGCTGGGGAAGTAGATAATTAGGGGAGTGGGCTTTTCTTTTCTATCTATGATGAAGGCTCAAGAGGGTGAGCAGGAAATTATCACATTGGTTCCAATAAAGAAAATGAAAAGAAAATGCACATGTGAGTGTGCGTGCATTTATGCATGTGTGTGTGTGCACTTGTGTGTGTGTACAGAGTAGAATAGTGTAGTGTAGGATGGATAGATAGATGGATAGATAGACAGACATCTTGAGCTACCACCTCTCTGCCTAGAACAGTTCTTATAATGATGGAAAAAAGCCAGAGTACTCCTAAAGCTTCCATATGAACCTAAACAATACATCTCCTAGGGTCTCCAATCTACTTTGGCAGCCTTAACTGCGCAGTTTATCTTGTGGCCTCTGGCTGTCATAGTGGATGGTCAGAATTCCTGCTGTAACTCCAGGACGAGACCATGCTTTCTGAAACAATTAGATGGTGAGTAGGAAACACCAGCTGAGTTTGGCTCAGCAAGTCTTTTTCTCCATTAATGACAAAGCATGAATAAATCAAAGACCATTTCTGAAAGTTTGTAGACAAAGCACCGACCTTGGGCTTTCATTTTGAGGATGAAGACAATGTAATACATTTATTTATTAAATAGCGAGAGGGAAAAAATGTTTCTGGTTCTCTTGGGAACCACTTAAACCAAGAAACAGGTAGATCTGTGCATAGCAACCTGACTAGATATTTTAATTATGAGAGACAAAATGGTGATGTGGCTGGAAGTGTGAACCCTGGAGTCGGGTGGCCTGGGTTTGAATCCCAGCTCTGCCTCAGGTGGCTTTTGTATCTCAGTTTTCCTATTTGTAAAGGGGGTTTACAATAGTAGCTCCCTCATGGGATTGCAGTGAAGATTAAATGAGTAATCTGTAAAGAATCTAGATTAGTAAGCACTATGTTATTGTACTGTTATTTGTTTTAAAATATTACTGTGTGGAGAGAGACCACCTGCTTACTCTGTACCACTTAGGCAGAATTGGGAATAGTTCAAAAAGCGATGTAAGAGCTTCAGATGAGGAATAACGAAGAATTTGGGAAGTTTTTGTTGTTGTTTTTTAAGTTCTGGAATAGTTCGCTAAAGAAGTTACAAGGGCTTGAAAAACAGATGCCCTTAAAAGCAGGATAATAGGGGGTGCATGGATGGCTCTGTTGGTTAAGCATCCAACTCTTGATTTTAGCTCAGGTCATGATCTCATGGTTCATGAGATTGAGCACTATGAGTATAGAGCTTGCTTGGAATTCTCTCTCTCCCTCTCTGCCCCTCTCCCTGCTGTGCCCCTCTGCCTCTCTCTCAAAATAAATAAATAAATTTTCAAAAGAGCAGGAGAGTTACTCATTGGACCAGGATAGTTTTAGTGTAAATCTGTTGTACTAGGATGACCTCATGATGAGCGCTAACCCTCTTGATCTGGATGGCTTGGAATTTCATTTAGTTGTAAGTTTCTTCGGACCCTAAATCAGCTATGTCTCTGGTGATGATGGTGGATGGTTTGTCATTTCTTAAATGCACTTTAACCCTGGTGGCGGACCAACTGCATATTAAATACCTAGAGAAGAGACTGGAACTAGAATACAGTCAGAGTTGTTTTAATATTCCAGAGGATGAAGATTTACAAAGAGCATTTTGACTATTCAGGATGGTTTTCCGTGTGAGTTAATGCTATTGAACAGAAGAGTATGTTTTGGGGGCGCCTGGGTGGCTCAGTCGGTTAAGCATCTGACTTCAGCTCAGGTCATGACCTCACTTCTCATGGATTTGGCCCTGTGTCAGGCTCTGTGCTGGTGGCTCAGAGCCTGGGGCCTGCTTCGGATTCTGTCTCCATCTCTCTGCCCCTCCCCTGCTTGCACTGTGTCGCTGTCTCTGTCTCTGTCTCTCTCAAATACAAAATAAAACATTAAAAAAAATTTTTTTTTTAATAAAAAAGAATAGAAAGTTTTCCTAAACCCAGTTGTGTGACTTGATACATGCTCCTCAGTTGTTTGAGAAAAAGGTCAAGAAGACACAGGACAGAAAAATTAAAATAAAAATTTTAAACTAGTTTCCTGGGTGGCTCAGTTGGTTGAGGGTCTGACTTCAGCTTATGATCTCTCAGTTTGTAGCCTCCAACCTCACATCAGGCTCTCTGCTGTCAGCAGAGCCCACTTGAAATCCTCTGTCCCCCTCTCTCTCTGCCCCTCCCCTGCTCATGCATGCATCATGACCAGTCTGTGGTCAGCTAATCTTTTGGCCACAACTAATTCAAAGGATGATCCTAGGTAAGTGTTCTATTTCGTGGGGCCTGGTACGTTTTATAGGTAACTCTTTCCTGAAGATCAATACACTTACAATCAAACCAGGCAATCTGTAAGAATTCTATTTGACTCCAATGTTGTCATCATAGGAAGAGTAATATGGCGTTCGATCTATATTCTGTTCAAATCATAGAGTTGACTCATGTCAACATCAAGGTCAGTCCCTTCCCCCATGTTATAGACAGCCAAACTGAGGCTAGAAGCACTTACGAGATTTATCCAAAGTGAAATTGGTGGCAGAGTTGAGGTAGGAACCCAGAACCCTTGAATTGCCACCCCCCCCCCCCCCCCGCCCCACCTCATCTCACACCTCTCTCCTTCTTCCTCATGACACTCCGGGAACAGCAGTCTTCATTCTGTCCTCCTAACAGGGCCTTGGTATACTTGGATTTCCTCTACCTTTCTCCTCATGTATTCCTGCGATTCCTCCTTCTGTCAGGTGTCACTTCAGTTTCCATCTTTTTAGAGAGGCCTTCCCTAAAAATCCACCAGTTACTTCTATCAAATCACCTTGCTTACTTCCCTTCCCAGCACTTGACTATTGAAATTATCTTCTTTATTATTTCTTTTTCTATTGTTGTCTCCCTGCATTCACAGGTAACCGTCAGGAGAGCTGGGGCCATACCTGTCTTGTTCCTCGCTGTATTTCCTGCTTCTAGGATGGTGTCTGGGACAGTGTAGGGGCTCCACGAACACTGCTGACTGCAAAAAGGAAGAAAAAACTTTTAAAAGAGCCATTCTGTTTATCTGGATTTTTTGATTACACTGTGTTGCAACTTTTAATTAATGTAGCATAATAATATTTATTGAGGACATGCTATATTTTCCAAAAGCTCTGTTAGGCCTTTTTGAAACCTTTGCAATAACCCTGGGTGGTAGGTATAATTATCCTTGTTTTATATGATGCAAAAGCTGAAACTCAGAGAATTTAAGTGGCTCAAAAGTTGCAAAGCCCCATTCAAACCCATGCTGGTCTGATGTGAAAGTAATCATACCTAAGACTTGCAGCATGCTTTATTTATTATATCTGTTCCCTAGTGTTCAATATCAGGGCCGTATCAGTAAATAACGATTACAGAACACTTCCCAGATTGTGAGAGCTCAGAGCAGGGTTTAATTTCACATTAATAATGGAGTAGTCAAAAGTACAAAGATGCTTATAATTACATCGATCTTTGAATGTTCAAGTAAGCTTTGGCTTCCTCATTTGTTTAGGTTTTGATTTGTTTGTTGTGTCTGCTAGGGCTCAGGAGAGGAAAGGAGAAATAGCGTCAGTGAGGAGAGAGCTTTTGCTCGTCAGTGAGGAGAGAGCTTTTGCTCGGGCCTGAGAGACCAGGAGGAGCTAATGAGAAGTTTTGTTCCCTGTTCTGACTGCTAATTACTGAGCCCTCACCTCCCCTACCTGTAATGTGGAGATTTGTGGAAAGGTTGCCTAACAGGTTGGGAGAGAATTGAATGTTGCTTTGGGCTGGCAGAATTTTTTTTTTTTTTTTTTTTGACTCTTCTCAAGGCCAACATAACTTTCTGCCTTGATTCTTACATCCTGGCCATTATTAGAGAAGGGAGGTGGTGAAGAGGAAGGTCAAACAGTTGTTCTCTTCGGTTCAAGGATATTTCTAGTCCCCCCAAAGGGCACCAGGTGGAGAAGATTCAGGAATATTATCAGTGTTCCAGTCAGCTGCCTCTAATCCTGGCCATGGTCACAGGCATCAGGTGGCAACTGTCAGGCCCACACGTGACCTCTGGTGGGCAGGCAACATCCCCCACATGCCTTCTCCCTCATGCCACTCTCTCCACCCTTCTGCCCCACCTCCTCAGTCCTTTACAATATGTTACCACCATTCCCTTCCTGCTAGCATACGTCCGGAAGGGCATATGCTAAGAATCTCCTCCCCAGCCTAGAGTTTTATTGCAAGAGCATGCTTGCATGACTGGAGCTTCAGAAAGTGTCGTGTCCACCCCATTTGTTTTGATCCAAATATCCCCTTTGGAAAAACCCAGAATTGATGTTCACCTATAGTAACACAGGTGTGTAAAAAAGATACCCAAGGACTCAATGCAAAGGAAGGAAAATTCAGCTTTAGGCCCCTCTAAAGTCTAGACCATCCTTTGTGCTACATAGAAGGACGGAGGGGAACAGATGGTGAGCCCGTCTTCTACTCTGTGAACTTCTGGGACGCACCCAGGAAAGAACTCATATATGCTAACTGAGGTTTTCCAGAGATCAGGGCCGGGGAGGATAGGCAGATTTCCAGGTAGGTACACAGGGCACCTGCATGTTGGATGACACAGCCGTCTTGCAGCTCACAGAAGCAGCGCAGGTGCAGTGAGCTGTTCCCAGGATTGGCTGGGTCATTACCAAGGTCAAAGGAAGACTTAGCTGTGGGCGCGTGGGGCTGAGCTCTGATGTGGCTGAGGTGTGAAGTCTGGGTGCAGTGGTGTGCAGAAGGCTAGGGTGCACCACACTGGCATGGGCAGGGGGCCCTGAGGGGCCAGCAAAGGTTCATGAGTCCAGATGCCTGGAAGGAAGGAAGAATGTCCACATGAGACCCCAGGAGAGCTTGAATAGGAAGGCAGATCTTTGCCAACGAGTTTCAGGGGCTCATTCCTGTCCTAACTTGGTTGCGGCTAATATCTGAATGGGTTGCCTAGAGAGAAATGCAAACAGCTGACTTTACGGAGAAGTCCTTAGTGGAAATGCAGAGATCATGTTTATCATTAGTGTTGCCCTTGGTCAAGGGTTAGAGCTACAAGCAAGGCAGCTAACCGGAAGGGACCAAAGGAAGGATGGTTGGAACAGACTGGGATGGTTACATTTAGGCTAACTTATCAAAGTAACTGAGGCTGGGGACCCATCACTCACCTGACTATTCTCTTTCACTGTACTAAAATGGCTGGCTCTGACACCATGTTTAAGGGGAAAGCTCTTTAGGAGAAGAGGAGAGACTTAGACAGATGTTCCCATCAAAACTAAGTTCCAGTCCAGTGGGGTAGGCAGTTGAGGCACTGGTCTGGGATCAGTAACCCACACTGCATCCAGAAGAGACAGAAATTTAGAAGCCAAAGTATCTGTCAGGAGGGCCAAAGGAGGGGTTCCACCTTGAAGGTCATGGCAAGGCAAAGGTCAAGAGCTCAGATGTTTAGTCAGAATAACACTCCTGATCAGCCTTGTTGTATTTAACAAGGAGGTGGTCTCAAGGTGGGGAAGGAATTGGGTCTACCGATGGTTTGGGTGGAGTTTACTCTTTCCCCACAATAGGGGTTGGTCCTGGCTGACTTAATCCAGTGATTGGTTCTGGGGCGCATAACCCAGTCTGAGACAATAAGAAATAAGATGTTTGCTAAGCTTTCCATGAAAGAAATCTTTTCCTTTCCTGTTTAATAAGACTTTTTTTTACCCCAGGCAGTAGAGTGTGAATTGAATATGTGAAATGTATAGTTGTTGTAGCCATGGGGTGGAAGGTGTGGGGCCAGGTGGGCTATAGGCCTGTCATGTGGAGCCTGAGGATGGCCCCCATGTCGTGGCAAAATGGAGGTGAGGACTTTAGTAGCCTTGTCTGAATGGCTGTATCAAAACTGACCTGAAACATCAATTGCCACTGGATCTCAGATACATGAATGAATACATTTACTATTTGAGCCAATTTGAATGGGATTTTGCCTTTATTTTTTCAACTTAGTCTTAACTGATGCATTAAGGAAGGGTGAGGGAGCAAATCCTAAAGGAGTCGTTATGATGGCTTACAAAGTCCTCTCATTCAGGAATCAAGCCTTCTGGAAAATAAATCCTCCTGGCGCCTCTTGGGATGATGATTTGGAATATTACTTGAAAGCAGTCCTGTGGGTGGGGGCTTCCCTTTGGAAGCAGCAGCCCCTACCACAAACTGAACAAAGGTGTACAAGGCCAGCAATGATGTTCAGGAGGTGAATACTGAAAATGTCATCACTTTGTGTTCGATTTGCTTGTTGGGCTTTCCTAAAATGGTGGGAGGGAGGTCAGAATTTCTTGCACTCTGCTAAATATTTTGCTGAATTCATCTGTGAGGCTGAAGAAACAAAATTGGCCCTTTCAGATCGTTCTCTAACTTTCAAGAAAGCAACACAGCCCCAAATACCACAAGCTGGCCCAGTGTGGGTGGTGCCAGGAGAAGGCGCAGAAGTGTTCCTGGTTAAAGCCCTCCCCGAACCCCTCCCTCATGTGATCTTTCCAGAAGGAATGTGTTCCTGAGACCAGGTTCCACCCTGCAGCCTCAGCCTCCTGGACCACATCCTGAGACTCTATTCCGAAGCATTCTTTGGTTGGGGCTCAAGAAGCACTGGTCCCAGTAAAAAGTCACTTACAAAGGAAACTCGCATGAATAGTCACTTTCAGTGGCCTGATGCCAGAGAGCCAGGAGAGCTCCCCAGCACTGCCATTCCTTTCCCGCTGACTTGTATTTTCTCCAGTGTTCCGAAGCAAATGCTGAGTCATGTGTGAGCATGAACCCTGAATTATCAGCCATCCCTCAGTATGAACTAAGTCATCGGACCCTGTCCTGAGAGCAAGTTTGGGCTTCTGGAGAAGGGAGAGAGCAGTTATCCATGTGGCTTCAGAAGGAGCCCCGGAGGAGAGAACTGATGGAGGAGAGAACAGACGGAGGAGAGAACTGACAGAGGACAGAACTGATGGTTCTGGAGTGGAAGCCTCATGCTGGGCCTCTTAATGGCTCTTCATCCAAGTCACCCTAATTTACTGTTTTTCAGAGAATGCCAGAAAGCTAGTCCTGCCAGAGACAGGTCTCTAAACTTTTTTGCTCTCCTACTTCCTAAGAGAATTCTGAAACATCAAGATTTTCCATCGTCAATATAGAGGCTTTTTTAAATTAATAGTAGAAAATATAAAACACTTGAATTCAGGTGAGGATCAATACAATTGACAAATATTTTATAATGTGACTTGCTAAAACAAATTTTAACTGCTTATTGAATAAAGAGAATCAAATCTAGGGGCATCTGGGTGGCTCAATCAGTTAAGCGTCCGACTCTTGATTTCAGCTCAGGTCATGATTCCAGGATCATGGAATCGAGCCCTGCATCGGGCTCCATGCTGAGAGTGGAGCCTACTTAAGACTCTCTCTCTCTCTCTCTCTCTCTCTCTCTGTCTCTCTCTGTATCTCTCTGTCTCCCCCTCTGCCCCACTTGCGCACACGTGTTCTCTAAAAAAAAAGAAAAAAGAGAGAGAGAGAATCAAATCTGAAAGAAAAAAATGTAAAATTTTTCCCATGAGTTTTCTTTGATATATCTCAAAACATTTGGTGGTCTCAGAAAAACATTCCAGTTACAGACTAAAGAACATACGTTACAAATCGGTATCATTTCAGTTACTCTGAATTCCGAGCAGCTCAGCATGTCCGAAATACTGCATTCATGCACAGCCTCAGGCTTAACAAAACTCTGGGTAAAATGGGACCCTAAGTGTTTCATGATTTAACATTCAAGGAGCAGGCAACCCAGAATACTTGGATCCCAGTGTAGGTCCTCATGGTAAGATTTGGGGTGAGTGAGAGGCCAGCCTCTCTTTTACCAAGGGGAACAGCCCACAGCATTGGGAAGGCAGTCTTATTCTCAGGTGGATCAGTTCTATAAAAGGAAACACACGGAATTAAGATCTGGAAAATTGATTCCTTTTAAATTACCTGTATCCCTTGAGAAGTCTTCATGTGCCCTCAGGTACATGCATCCCAGCATCGGGGACACTCCATGACAACAGGGTTCCAGGGAAATGCAGCTGGATTTCCTTACTGGCTTCTTAAAGGCTCTGAGAGGGCCTGCAGTAAAGAAACACGTCCTTGTTAAACCTAGAGTTTTCTAAAAGTACTTTTTCATTTGTTTTTAACGCTTGTTAGCATTACCATAAAAACTTTTGGACTAGTGTTATTATTGGCATTCATTGGCATAACGAATTTGAAGTTGAGTCACTTGCTCTAGGCCAGGGGTCCACAAACTCTGTAAAGTCAGATGACAAAGGTTTTGATCTCTGAAAGCCATTTGGTCTCTGTTGTAGGTACTCACCTCTGCTATTGTAATGCAAAAGCACCATAGACAATTCATCAATGAATTAGGGCAGCTGCAGGTTCTAAAAAAAGCCTGTATTTACAAAATCAGGCAGTGGGTTGGATTTGGCTTGCAGGCCTTGTGTACTTTGATCACCTCTGCACCAGGCTGTATATCTAAAGGGATTTGAAGCCAGGTCTGGTGACTTCACAATGTGGACCCTGTCCCCATGTCACTCTGAGGAGGTGTCACGGAGAACCCCATAAAAGGAGGCTGCAGCACAGGAGACAAACCTCATCCCCTTGGGCATTTGGCCAAGGGCCGGCCCCTTCCAGCTTAGCTGATTCTGGGGCCGATGTGGGCCTCTTCCTCAGTGTTCGAGTGCCTGCCATCACCTCCACTCATCTTTAAGGAGCAATCAATACGGACCTTGTGGCCCAAAGAGAAAGTAGCCCCCATAGGCCTCAGTTGCCAAGTATAAAGCAAAGCACACAAGAAATCTTTTAGGGCAAACCAACACCTCTACTGTTCTGGGCTCAATCAGGTCCACCTGGAGTTCTTTCTCTTATTGTTGAATAAGCTTGACCTTGAGTCAAGGGCTTCTGAATATGCAAGTAATTGGATTGGTTGTTTCAATTTTAGTTCTTCAAGGCTTTCTGAATCCTGGACAGTACTCATAAAACTGCCTGCTGCCAAGGTAAAGGCATTTACCTGGGAAAGGAAGGCCCTATGTGACCTGCCCTGATTTGAAGCCATACTCCCTTGTAGGACAACCCTCGGGAAGAGCCTAACGGGGTTCGTTTTGGGATAGAATCAAATGATGGCCATGATTTCTTGGGTGGAGATAGCTCCCTGAAAGCCATCTGGGCAGCTGCAAAATGCTGAGGCGTGTCCACCAAGCCCTAATCACGGAGGCCCTTTGCAAAGGCCTCCATTACATTGTTAACCTCCCCAACAATAGAAGGAACTATTTTCATTTTTCTAAGAATGGTAGGCAGGGGTCACATCATGAAAGCCTAGGGATGGCACGCTAAGGAAGTCAGATTAGATACTGCTGGGAACTGCTAACGAAGGAGAGTGGCTTGCCCCAGTGTGTCTATTAGAAGAGCCCCTCTGGGCAATAGGATGAGGAAGACTGGAGGGTTTCAGAAGGGTCCAGGAGAGAGATGAGGGGGCCTGATTTTAGGCTGTGACTCAGGGCAGCGGTGGGGGGACAGGGAGGGATGGAAAAGAGAGGGTGGCTTTAAATGAGAGGCTTCAGAGATAACTCACATGGCTATTTAAGTTGTAGGCTGAAGTAAACATATTGAAAATCAGCAAAGTGGATATGAGAGGAAAATGCTAAAAGCAAACAAGACTTTCCTTGGGAGGAGTGGGAAAGGATTGTGGATCATGACGAAATGCAGGCTTAAGCTAAGGAGCGAAGGCTCGGAGCGAGGAGGATGGGGACTACGGTCAGGAGGCTTTAGGCCCCACTCGCTCTTTGACATGGACAACTGAGGTCTGCTCAGTATTATGAAAGGTGCTGGGCAAATGCGACTCCAGCCTCCTCCTCTCTCTCCACGCATGTCATCACCCCGAGCCCTTCCTTATAGAAATTCTAGAGCCATCCTTGCACTAAACATCCTATAAAATTCATGGTTTTTGCAACAAGCATGGTAGTCTTCCAAAGGAAGATCAGTGAGTCTGACCTCTTGCTTAAATATAAATGAAATAACCCTGCTTTATAATCATTACCACAACATGGAATAATATTTAGATGGGTCACCTCTTGAAACAGAGAAAAAAAACCAAAAAAACAAGTGTCTTTTACAACGAAGAACGGTAACTACAAAGGAACAACACTACAGAGAAGCACTCCTAGCTTAGTTGTGACTGTTTCCAAAATAGCAGCTGAGGCAACCACCTTAACTATGGAAATCCCTGTGCAAAGGCAGGTGTCTGTTCTGCCGTCTCAGAGCCTGCCAGGACTTAGAGACCGTGTCATTGATCAGTGCCACCCACAATCAGGGGGCTGAGAACTTGGGGTAATTGTTGAAACTTTACCGATTGTCTCCAAGGCGTATCAGACGCTGGCAGAGAGCAGCAGGCACTACTCGCTGCTTTCTTTGAACTCTCTCCCCTTACGCTCTGGCCAGTTCATTAGCTGCCAACAGGCTGCAGCCTCCTCTCCCCACTGCGGCCACCTGACACCGCTTTGGGCTTTGTTCCTGCACCACTGGAACTCCGTGGCAAAATCAGATCCAAGTCCGCGTTATCACGGGTACAGCAGAGCAGTCTGTTCTCGGGTTTTAGATGTCCTTTCGCATTTGGCTTTTCTTTCTGCTGCCGCCCTTCTAGCTATCTTTCTGACCTGCTCTCCTGGGCCGTGACTTCTAACCTATCCATTGAATGCCTACCACACACTAGACTCTCTGTGGGGACTCTAAGATGCACAGGGCATGGGCCCTACCCTCGGGGACCAGACAGATCAGCTGGAGAGAGAGGAATGTACACAAAGAGCAGCCTCTCTTAGCAGTGTGCAACTCCACCTTCTCCAGTCTCTAGAGAGGCCCTCTCCATGTGTGCCAAATCAGAGGTACAATGTGAGAAAATAAAATATTTCTTCTTGGGGGTCATAAAGAGTCATCAGTTGCATTTATGGGCAAAGTATGGACAGATGTGGATAATATATACACGGCTGGGTGTACAGGGAATAGGAAATTCTCATATACTGGGACGATATACCTTTCACTAAGGTTTTGATTCCATATATATCCTAGCTGTGGTTTTTCATTAAAATTAAAAAAAAATTTCTTTGGTACCTAGTCCCTGGGATCATAATAGGAATCTCTAGGAAACTCGGTAAACACAGGTGAGGGACGGAACAAATGTCTTATTTCAATGTAAACCTGAACAGTATGGTCCCAATGAGACCCATCCATTTTTAGTTTCTTGTCCCTCCTTTGCAAGGTAACACAGGAGTGACACCGACCGAAAAGATGAACAGAACTCCCAAGGGGAGTTTCCAGCTTTTTTGTGTTTCTTCATCCACTGATCTCTCCACGTTAAAGAAACTGTATTTAAGACCCTGGTGAAACTTGGCCACAAAGCGTTCCGTTCAGACTTTTGTTCTGTAAGGGAGCAAAAAAAAGCAGTTCCAAAGAACTGATCTTACTTTTTTTGTTGGAGGCTTCCGAGTTCTGTCTGTTGAAAGAACATTCTGCTAATTAGTCAGACAGCCGGTGAGTTGGGGCTGCTTGGTTTTTAAGGGAATAGGCACCAAGTGTAAGTATCCCTGACAGTTGGGATTTCTGCTCTCAGTTTGCTAACACTGAGTTCCCCTCTGTTGTGATCAAAAAAGTCCAGCCCTTCTGTGGTTCCAAGAAGCACTGAATATTTGAACACAGGCCTGTGTGTGGGATGGAACAGGAAGTTTGCTAGGAGATCAGGTTTGGGGTAAACTGCAGGACTGAGCAGGGGGAGAATGGATTTTATCCCTATAGATACCGAAGAGTGGATCAGAATTTCTTGGCTCATTCACCCTAGTCTTTTGGGCTGGGTTGGCTCATGGCCCTTGGCAGTCTTTAACTTTTTCTTCTGTTCTTGTGTGACTTGTCTCATACCAGGAACTGTAACGTAGAGGTTTAGAATCAAACAGACATGAGTTCCAAACCTGCTTACTTTGGGCAAGTTTCCTAAGCTCTTAAGTCTCAGTTTCTTCATCTGTAAAATGGGGATAATAATAGCATTTAGGGTTACTGTGAGGGTTTTACCACAATAAAGTATAATATGTATCTGGCTTGTTGCTCAATCCGTAGTGGGTGCTCAGGAATTTATTTTCCTTCCTGGTATTAACTTTGCCTCTTAACAGCTGTGAAACTTTTAACAAGTCATCACAATATTTCTGGTCTCTGTTTCCCTTATCTTTAAATTGGGTAGGAGGAGGACACAGGATAACACCTGCTCACTGCGATGTTCTGAGATGTTTCTGGATGATTGTGCCTGCAGTTATGGGCCACTACAGGAGACCTGCCTGGTGGCTCGGTGGTTGACTTCACAGTCATTATCCTTGTGGGATGGAAGAGTGTCAGGCTTGTGTCTGAGATGTCAGGGGTGTGTCTTCTGGAAGGTGGGAAAAACCTGTGGGCACGCTTGTTGCAGGTGGACATCCTGAATGCAAATAGTATTTTTTTTTTTTCCTTTGGAAAGTGTGATGGCTAATTATTATGTATCATCTTAACTGGGCCATAGGGTGCCCAGATATCTGGCCAAACATTATTCTAGGTATGTCTGTGACAGTGTTTCTGGATGAGATTAACATTTGAATCGGTAGACTGAGCAAAGCATATTGCCCTGTCAAATATGGTGAAGGCCCAAATAGTAAAAAGCCTAACCGTCCAGGAGTAAGAGGGAACCCCTCCTGCCTGACTGCCTTCCCACAGGGACTTCGGTCTTCTCCTGCTTTTGGACTTGAACTAAAACATTGACTCTTCCTGTACCTTGACCCTACTCACCTTCAGACGGGAATTTACCCCCTGAGCTCTCCTGGGTCTCCAGCTTGCAGATCTTGGGTCTTGTCAGCTTCCATATCCACATGAACCAATTCCTTATGATAAATCTCTTTGCATATTTATTCTATTGGTTCTATTTCTCTAATACAGAAGGTCTCTCATGTGTCACTCTTTCCTCTCTCACTGCTTCTGTCCTAAAGCAGACTTTTCTCATCCCAGATATGAACAATAGCTGTAAAACTGATCTTTTTGTTTCAGCCCTCAGATGAGTCTTTCTAAAATTATCTTTGGTCTTTTTGCTACTCGAAAACCCAATGGTCCGATCACCTAGATGAGGCGGGGACCCCTCGGTCTGATATTCAAGGCCCTCTGCTCTGACCTGCTTTATTGCAGTTCCCACCATTCTCCCCATAAACTGTCCACTTACCTGCTAGTAACCATCACTATTTTCCAAGGAATGTGCATTTTCTCAACTCCCAACTGTTGTCTACGTGATTCCTCCTGCCAGGCATGCCTTTCCCTGCAGCCTATCGTAAACATAATCTCATTTTTGCCATGAGACCATTACAGCCATTGCAACCCATTGGTTTGGGAAACAACCTCCTGAGTTTCTGAGCTCAAGAATGGTCACAATAAGTGAAGCAGGGGGAGAAACAGGTTTGATGGGGAAATGATTTGGTAAATATGGTAGCATTTTGTTGTTGTTGTTGTTGGTTTGTTTCCAAATCACATTGGATTACAATGAAAGAAATGTTATTTAGGGGAAATGTTCTTTAAACATTTTTTATCTGATGGTCATCTGATAATCTTCTTGGAATCTAATTTAAAAAGTAGAAATAGGGGCACCTGGGTGGCTCAGTCAGTTGAGCGTCCAACTCTTGATTTCAGCTCAGGTCATGATCCCAGGGTTATGGGATCAAGCCCCACATCAGACCCCATGCTGCTCGCGGAGCCTGCTTAAGATTTTCTCTCTCCCCCCTCTCTCTTGCTTGTGCTCTCTCTCTCTCTCTCTCTCTCTCTGTCTCTCAAAAAAAAAATTTTTTTTAAAAAGTAGAAATAATTTAATTTTTTTCTAGTTAGAAAAGAATAAAAGGATAAAATGCTTAAAAAGAAGAAGACTAGAGGGGTGCCTAGGTGGCTCAGTCGGTTACGCATCCAACTTTGGCTCAGGTCATGGTCTCACAGTTCATGGGTTAGAGTCCCACATGGGGCTCTGTACTGACAGCTCAGAGCCTGGAGCCTGCTTTGGATTCTGTGTCTCCCTCTCTCTCTGCCCCGCCCCCACTCACGCTCTGTCTCTCCCCCTCTTTCTCTCTCAAGAATAAACGAAACATTAAAAACATTTCAAAAAAAATAAAAGGAAGAAGACTAGAAAGAAAGATTTAGAGAAGTAACAATTACCCGTATTTCCCCTCTGGCTTTAAAAAGGGCATTTTACAAATTTTTAAAAAGGAATTATGTCATATATGCCCTTTATACATTTTTATACATCATATTCAACAATATCTTATGAATGTCTCTCATATCAATAATTGTAGATCTCTATAATAATTTTTAATGACCATTTAGGGGTAGAGTGAAATGTATTTAATTGATCCGTATTGATAAATACTTAGCTTATTTAAATGTTGCAGTTTTGCAAACAACCCATCATGTATCTCTAATTATTTTCTTGAAAGAAATCTTCAAAGTGTGACATTATAATATGTATAGCTGGGTTTGGAAAATTGTATTGATTTTTAGAGACAAAATTTGCAGGTGTTCATTGTAAACAGAAGAAAATAGAGAGATAAATAAAAAGAAGGTAAAATAACTCATAATTCCATCTCCCAGTGATAAACTATACCTCAGTTTTGAAAGTATTGTATCCTGGAGTTGGCAGAACATTTCCTGCAGTATTCTGATCATTTCCTTCTATTTTTCTATTTGCCAAGTCATCAAAATTTTATCAGGATACTTATGTTATAAAACCCATTGATGTTTTCACATTTTACACATCATTACTATGTTTTCTTAGAGCTTATAATTAGGTATTTCAGTGAAATCAAGGTTAATTCTGACATGATACATTGCAATGTCAAGGCAGAAAATCATGCCTCTACTGATGTATGTCTGAGCATCCATATATTTAAAAAAACATTTTTTTTTTTTTTTTTTTTTTTTTAGCTTCAGGCTCCTGACTTGAAAAATGATACAATGCCACAATGCTGTGTCACCTTCCTCCAGAAAGAGAGTTCACATGCTGGGATCATGTGTTAGGAAGTTCCCATCCACCCACATCATCGCTTTTTGAGGAAACAGTACTTCTGTCTGGATTATTCCATCTTTTTATCATCTTCCTTCATTGCCTCTGCATTACTCAGGCCATGCCTGGTGATCACCCCGAATTTGGGGAGCCCCTCTTATTCTTTTTTAGATTTCCCTCTAGCATAGTATCTGGCTTATAGTTGCCACTTACATAATCAAGTTTGGAATCCAATTATCTATCAGAATAACAAGAATAGGACAATGAGAGAAACAGACACATTTTGACTTTCATGGGCCTTGGGCGCTTGTGCCTGGCAGGGGCTTTTCTTCCACTTTAAAAAAAAAAGAGTTAAAATCATACTGTGTAATTGCATTGGTATAAAAGCAAATATAATCCAGGCTGGATTTGTTATTACATATTCATTATTATTTTATTCCTTTTTTTCTTATTTTAAAAGAAATAAAACATGTTCCTAGGCACTGTGTCTAATATGGGTAAGGTGTCCATCTGTGTTTTGAAAGACAAAGACAAAGAAATGCAGTTCTAGAGGGAAATTATTCTGGGAATAGAGGGAAATTATTCAGGGCTTTTTACTTTTGCACTATTCTGTGACAGCTTGCTCTAGTTCACGCAGTCTGCTTGTATGTCCTATTCTCGTGTAATCATCACATTAGCCCTCGTGTTAATTACTATTACTTTTCTCATTTTACAGAAAAAGTAACCCAAGGCATACAAGTATGAAATTAAAGCTCAAGGCATACAGTTAGTAAACTGTGGGATTGGGCTCTCGTTCATTGCACAAATATTTCTTGGGCATCTGCCGTGTGTCAGGCACTGTCCTGGGCACTGGGAAACAGCAGCGAACACACCCAAGTCCCTGCTCTTGTGAAGTTTCATCCTCTGATTCCACAAGCAGCTCTGTGTCTTGTGCATGGAGAGGCAAGGATATCTCACTCCAGAGGGAGGGCGCCTGGTCCCTGAAGACAGATGGGTGAAGCCAGAGGCTTCCTGTGGGATGTAGAGCGAGCCTAGAGAACAGACGGAGGGAGGAGGTGGAGCGGGGAAGCAGAGGGAGCCCTGTGTGGGCCGCTCAGGAGGGGAGACCCTGTCTCTGAGGCAGCAAGTTCAGTTTGGCTCAGGCAAGAGACAAGAAGACAGGGCCCTGATGCTCGAGGGCTAAGGGCCCAGGAGTATTAATTTATCCTGAGCTTGTAAGTAGACAGCAAAGGGTTGTCAGCAGAGAGAATGAGAACGATTGCAAAGCTGGTGTAGTAACTGAGGTAAGAAGTCACGAGGGTGGTGGAGATGTAGAGAAGTGGGCAGGTTGGAGAGAGAGGTTGATGAAGTAGAATGTGCCGGGCATGATGTCCAGGTGGATGCTGGGGGGAAGGAGGAGAGTCAGATATCATGCCCTGGCTTCTGGAACACACAGCGATCTCTCTTCGAAGCCTCCGTGTCTTTGCACAGGCTGCTTGTTGCTTCTGACTGCTTCTCCCTTTCCCCCACTTTTCACCCAAGTAACTCTATTTGCCATTCTGCACTCAGCTCAGGAATCGTCTCTCTCTGGGGACCTTCCATAGCTGTCAGGATCCAGCAGGAAGGAGATGGACGGCACATTATTAGTGAGGAATTGGGGAGAATTAGTAAAGGGATTAGTTATGAAGGCATCGGCAGATTTAAGGAAACCAAAACGTGGTTTCAGGTTTAAAAAAAAGACACCGCTTGCATCGCAGAGGCTAGACAGGGCTGGCGGGGAGAAGGTTACAAGTCCCCAGAGGAAAGAGTTGTATGTCGCGGGCCACCCGACAGGAGCTGCATCCTTCATGAGGGGATGCAGCCGTTCTGGAATGATCCTGGAGGAGGAATCTCAGAGAATTAGCACCCCAGCCTTACCCCCTTCCCTCCCACTTATCTTTCGCTAGGGCTTCTCATTGACCAGATCCAACCAGGAGCAGTGGGCACTGGAGCCCATGATGCAGTGCCTCCCAGCCAGCCCCACAGCTCCAAAGCAGGCTGGAGACTGGAGAGAGGACCCGCGAGGAGAATGGAAGACATCCACCACACTTTCCCAGCACCCCCATGCGGTCAGCAGTCTCTCCTGGTAGGTCCCCTGTGATTGTCACCATCCCAGCCTTGCTCTGTCTCCCACATTCACCCCCACACACTAGACTGCGAGCTCCTCCAAAGGGTACACAGAGCTTGGCACACAGTGAGGGCTCCATAAATGTTAAATAAAGAAAGGTCTCACTTATCGAATGCAAATTTTGTATAGAAAATACATTTCTTAATCTGTTATCAGCTGGTGTCTCGGGGTGTTTATGGCAAGAAAGAACACGTTCCAGCATTATAAATTTGAAGTTGATGTCCCCCAAGGACACGTACTCCCTGGTTTTATTCTTTTTTTGGTGGATCCGTGTGTCATCAGTCAACAAACATGCAGGGGCTTTCCCTGTGGGGAAGCAGAATTCCTATCAGAAATTAACAAGCGTCTGGCATTCCTTTCTCTTTTGTAACAAAGCTAATGCATAGCAACTGAGAGCAATGACCACATTATGTCATGCAACTTACATAGGACGGGTCAAACAGAAAAGTGTGTTGGAGAATTACATTTGCCGGGTCGATGCAACAGCACAGAACTCACGGCTGTTTGCAGCTCTGCTACGCTTATGGGAGGACACAGTGCAGCCATCAGGCGCAGAGAGGATGATGGAGTTGCAGACCCCAGCACTCTGTCCTGTCTGCCCCTGCTTCTCCATTTTCACAGCCATCCCAGGTCACTTCCTCTCTCAACCTGTCCTAGACTGAGGAAATGGGGAACATTTGTTCCGGCAGCAGTTTTCATCACATTATAATTATTCTCCAGCCTAATGTTCAAACCCTTTGACAAGTATCTCCCCACTCCGCCCTTAGTGATGTAACATGTCTCGTCGTAATTGGTTCTCAATCCTGCATCTACAGCTCCTCTATTGTCAAAGGCAGAACTTCTGTCTTCACTTTGCTGTGAATTCTCACTACTTCCCATACCTAGTAGGCCCTCAAGGGGCGTTTCTGATTAATAATCCACTTCAATATACCTCCTCCATACCTGTCTCCATAGTAACTGTATACCTTGCTAAGAGTTGACGGCAGCAGTATGTGGTGACTTGGCTTCTTCCCACCCAGCCACTAATCCTATAGATGGATGATTTTATTGCTACCTCCACAAAGCCTAGGGAGCTCTGCCCTCCGTGAAAAATCAGCAGCATCGCCAGCTTGCTACCTGATTCCTCTCTGCCTCCAAACACAATGCAAAACAAGCTCCTGTTTCCACGCTGCACATAAATAGAGATTGTTCTTCAACTTCAGAAATGTCCTTGGCACGGAATGTATATGCCTACCAGGCACAGGATTTCTGAGTCCTCATGTGACAGGGCATGGAGGAAATCTTGGTGGCCGCATGCAGGAGCCCCACCATGAGGTGAATCTTTATCTGTCCTGATTGTCCTGTGTTAAGGAGGGCGTAAATGTTTCTCCATCAATCCCCAGAACCTGGAGCCAAACCCCCAGGGATCTGTGGCTTCATTCCATGCCTCCTTCTCTGAGGTCCTATTGCCAGGCGGGCCTGCCATGTCACACAGCTCTAGGTAGACGGCGCTCCCTGGGGCTGTGAAATGTGGTGAGCCGGGTGCCAAGCATTGTCTTGAGCACAGCGACTCCATTCGCTGTGCTGTCTGCGTGTGTTTGCTCCTCTGGATATGTTATTTAGTCTTCTCCACTCTGCTCTGTGTGTGTCCCAGGAGTGCAACTCCTCTGCCCTCCAACTCCCTATTGGATAATGGGAAGCACCGGCAGGAGATTGGAAGGTAGGGATGGAGGAGAGTGACTAGTGAACCTACCAGCCTGCCAGGCTGCTGTGGATTTGCAGCTAAAGGCCACAGCTCCTGTCAGGCAGCCCTGCCCATTGGGCACCTTTCTCAGAGTTCTGGCAAATTCTGAGGGCCCTGGTGTCACTGGCCCCAGGGTATTGTGCTCTCCTTTGCTGCCCTCATCTTTCTTTCTTTTTTTTTTTTTTTTAATTTTTTTTTTCAACGTTTATTTATTTTTGGGACAGAGAGAGACAGAGCATGAACGGGGCAGGGGCAGAGAGAGAGGGAGACATGGAATCGGAAACAGGCTCCAGGCTCTGAGCCATCAGCCCAGAGCCTGACGCGGGGCTCGAACTCACGGACCGCGAGATCGTGACCTGGCTGAAGTCGGTCGCTTAACCGACTGCGCCACCCAGGCGCCCCAGCTGCCCTCATCTTTCTAAGTGCCCTCATCTTGCCCTCATCTTGCAACGGAGGGGCAGAGAGAAAGGGAGACACAGAAGCCAAAGCAGGCTCCAGGCTCTGAGCTGTCAGCTCAGAGCTCAATGCGGGGCTCAAACTCACAAACCACGAGATCCTGACCTGAGCCGAAGTTGGATGCTTAACTGACTGAGCCACCCAGGCACCCCTGCAATTCATATAATTTTAAAAAGTGACAAGGGCTTAAAAAAATGTAAATAGGGCAATAAGATGGTAAAGAACTGGGGGGGGTGGGGGGGTGGGTGAGCTACTTACGTAGAGTGACCTGGAAAGGACTTTCTAAAGAGGTGACATCCAACCTAACACCATAATGATGAGAACAAGGCAGCTGACCCAACATACGGGGAGAGAACATTCCTGATTGAGAACAGCAGATGCAAAGGGCCCCGAATGGGAAACAGTTTGAAGACTGGAAGTTAGGGAACCAGAGGAGAGTAGCAGGAGAGGCCAGGGTGGCGGGGCATTAAGAAGTTTGGATTTTACCCTGAGGGCCCTGGGGCAGGGGGGTTAGGATGGTCACTGTCCTAATAGAGATCAGATACAACAATAAAAAGGTTTAACTGAAGAGGATGTCAGAGAAGGACTAATCACACAGGTGTGAGCAGGGTTGGGGAAGCAACAAAAGGTGGGGAAGCAGAAACTAGTGACAGAGGGAAGCTCTTGTCACTCCTGTACCTGGAGGGGACAAGAAGAGGGAGCTGTCACCAGCATCTGGGAAGAGAAGGAGCCATGCAGGAGGGGCCCCCAACAGGAGCTGTGTCAGACAGTGGCTTGCAGAGGCCCTTTCCAAGGGTTGGGAGGGCGGGGACAGCAGCGTTGGGTTACAGCAAGCCCTGAGCTGCCTGTGGTTAAGGATCCCCAGTGCAGATGGGCGATGCAGGAGGTCAAGACTTCCAAGAACGACTGAGCACATCTGATACGAAGCAGAGACGCTGGAAAGAAGGAATTTTGTTTTCCAATGTCTACCCTTCGTTCCAGTATTTGTCAGCAGACCCTAACCGTTTTCATAAGTATTAATATCTTCAGGGCTCAGCCAGGAGACAGAGGCTCAGGGGGAGGCAGTAACAAGCGATGGGGACAGTGGTAAAAGGCAAGTGCTTGCCCCCACAGACGGGTCTTCCAATGGAAGTGTCTCAGAAGCCGAATTCAGGAGAGCTGTCTGCTACCTGAGCCAAACCACAGCTTCAGGGGCGATGCATTCAGTCAGCTTCCCGAGGCTGGCAAAACTTTCCAAAGTCCTTTTACTGCTGTGCTCCCATGGCTGGGCTGAGGGCTGTCCCTCAGCAGGCCCGTCCAGACTGGCAAAGACAGATGGCTCCCAAACCTTTGCTCCTAAATTTAGAGAGCAGAGTTCTTATTAAGACGAAATTCTAGGGAAAGAAAACCCTGTGGGGGTTATTCAGGGAAAGTAAATATATAGTCTTTTTTTTTTCCCTTTCTAGTTTCTGTCTCCTCGTGAGGTACATCTGGGGGAAAAACAAAACCAAAAAGTAAGCATTCTCTTCGGAAACCTCGGCTGCCCCCCACTGGCATTAGTCTTATTCAGTGGTTTCCAAATATTTCTAGCAGCAGAACTCTTTCAAAAGCAAAATCTGTCGCAGAATCTTCATGTATAACACAGGCAAAAACCCAAGGGGCCATTTTCTGGACACATCCACAGACCCTGATTCTAACCAGTTCCAGTGGCTCATTTTCTGAGCGCGTGTATGTGTAAGGGGGGGGGGGGCGCTTATTGAGATATAGTTTGCATATGATAAAAAGTACCCTTCGGGCCCCTGGGTGGTTCAGTCAGTTAAGCGTCAGACTCTTAATTTCGGCTCAGGTCCTGATCTCACAGTTCATAAGTTCAAGCCCGTGTCAGCTCTGGGCTGGCAGCATGGAGCCTGCTGGGGATTCTTTGTCTCTTTCCCTCTCTCTCTGCCCCTCCCCTGTGACACATACTCTCTCTCAAAATAAATAAATATTCAAAAAAAATTTTTTTTAAATTTACCCTTTTTAGGCATACAGCTAGATGAGTGTTGGCACAGTCTTGTAATAACACCACAATCCGGACACAGAACAGGCCCATCAGCCTCCAGATTCCCTCATGCCCCTTTTGTAGCTCACCACTCCCACCATTCCCTGCAGCCATTGACCTCATTTCTGCCCCTGAAGTTTTGCTTTTCCAGAATGTCATGTATATCAATGGAACCATGCAGCATTGCACCTTGTGTGCTTGGCTTCTTCCACGGAGCCTAATGCTTTGAGAGTCATCCACGACTGGGAAGTCTGTTGTTCTTGTGTGGCTTTCAAAGTTCTCCTTCAGCTTCGGATTCTTTTCTGCATAGAATAGAAAGTCCTCCATTCAAATAGTATTGTTCATTTTAAAAGTGCTGGTATTTTAAAATCAGTATTTTAAGCGCCCAACTTCGGCTCCGGTCATGATCTCACGGTTCCTGAGTTCGAGACCCACATCCCTGGTAACATCACTGAAGCAGCACATGTGGGGGTGAGCTTGTTTGACCCCAGAAGTGTCCTCACTGTGCCACACTGCTATGTCAGAGCTGTCCCTCACAGAGCTGGCTTCCCTAGCTTCCAAAGTACCTCTTTCTCTTCCCAGGGCTGGAATCCCTTGGATTGTACTAATCGAAGCAAGATGGTACTGCTTGCTTGTTTTCTTCTTTTTAAAATTACAATTAACAGACAATTCTTAAGCTGGGGAAAGAATACAAGGGAATGCATTTGTTCAAAAGTAAACCTGAGTTGCTAAAGTTCTTCCGAGGACAAAGATATGTGGCTCAAACACAAATTCCATACAAAAACAGCCTTTGCCATTGCTCATTTGACCACACAGTTGCAAGAATCTCTTGGATTCTCAGGTCTGCCAAGAGCTTTTGTTCCCCTCTGAAAGGCCACACCACCTGCCTGCCATCTTACTAAGTTGGAGCCTGTGTGTGGAGGATGTGGTGGGGGAAGAGGTGAGGTCGGACGGTAAGGAGACTTGGGTGGTCTGCTCCAGAGTTTGGACCTTACGCTATAGCCAACGGGACTGAACATGGGCTTCAGGAGGAGGACAGTCCATGTGCATTCTGAAGATCCCTCTAGTATCTGAGGTAGGGAGACCTGTTGGAGGCTTCCTCATGGTTCAGGTCAGAGACGATGCATCAGCGAGACAATGGAGAGAAGAGAATCCATCTTGGACACAAATGGGATGCGGAACTGATACAGTGTGAAAGAAAGGTGAGAGGAAGGAAGGGGCAAGCAACCTTATTTAGCTACCCCGATAATCCTGCCATGTAGGTGTCATTACGTCCATCTCACAGATACCAGCTCAGCGAGTTGAAATAACTTACATGAGTTTACACAACTAATAAGATAAAAACTATATCACAGTATTGAGGCACGGCACTCAGGGAGTACTCTGAGATAGTGAGATAGTGAGAAACACATTTAATGAATTATGGGAAACTACCCAAAAAACCCCACAAAACCATGCCTCGGAAAGAGTAGCCCTGAGTCCTTGGAGACCAGTGTTCGGGGCAATGCACTACCCGTGACCTAAGTGAAAGGAGCAGATTGTAGGAGGGTTTGCCCTGTTTTCACTCTCCTCACTCATCCTCTTTCACTTTGTCTTTCCTCCTGCATCTGGGGAAGAGAGATTTGTAAAATAACGTGTTAGCATTTGAGAGCATTTCAGCAAAGCCTGCTGCCAGCTGCCTTTCCTGACACAGACATACCCCCACCATCAATTTATTCCTTTTGGGTAAGTGGCCTCCTCCACATTTCCCAACTGCTTTGCAGATAAAAGAAGACAGTGAGGGATTTATCCTTTTCCCCATAATATTGTGGCTGTAATTTAAAGCTGCCATAACTCATGTATAGAACTGTGACCATAATACCATGGAAAAAGCCATCATTCAACCCCCAGAGGAAGAAATGTGGAATCTTGTTTCTTCCAGCTGCAAATTGCCTCCAAACCAGAAGACAGCTGTTGGCATAACCAGACAATGGAAACTAAGGTTTGGAAACTTACTCATGATGGATTGTTTTTTCTTTTCTCCCTTTATCCACATCTTCATGAGAGTCAAAAGATTTTTCTGTTTTGGAAAGTGACCAGGACCAGATAATTGATCCTTATTGGGCCAGTACATTACTCTCCAATTTTGGGGGATGGCTTAAGATATTCTTAGAGCTGGATTAAATTTGCATGGATTAAATAGGTCTGGTCAAATTGGGTTGGGTTAGTTGGACTAGTTCTGTGAGGATACCAGTCATGAGTCTTGCAGGGACCGTGGTGTCTATTTTTCTCTTGTTTGTAGGGTGGGGTGTTCTAAACCAGTAATTTCTCCCACCCTGTTCTGGTCCATGCTTCCCAGCTGTGGGCAGGCATAACAGTTTATGCTATGGTTAAAATTCACTGCCCTAATCATTTTCCAGTGAGGTCATGTAGGAGATCATGAATCCCCACAAATCTGCTTCCCACATGTCCTACTACATTCGACTCAGTCCAATATGCAAACTTACACATGGACATGAGCATTAGAACATCCAGACACTTCATACTCACTATAATATCTCGTTTTATCTTCACCACAGCCTTACAAGCTAGATATCATCATCATTCCCATTTTATAATTGAGGAAATTAAGTCAATGAGTGACTCAATAAATAAGAAAAAAATTCGAACCCAGGTCAGTGGAACTCATCAAGCTAGGGCTCTTGCTTTTCTTGGTTCACAATTCTTTTAGGAGGTAACATGTATATGGCCTCTGTTGGAAAGAGGAGGATAAAATCCTTATAAATGCTTTTGAATGTATAAACTTTTAAATCAAATATTACCTACATATTTCTGAGATGTTACTTACTTTTAGAAGCTGATAATTTTCTATTCCTATGCTTGTGCCTTCAGACTTGCAAGTTCAGGCTCTAGGGTTAGACAGCTTGAATTCATTCCCACCTCTGTTACTTCTTACCAGTGTGATTGGGGGCAACAAAGTCCATAACCTCTCTGTGCCTTGGTTTTCTCATCTTAGAATGAAAATTGTAAGTAGTATCCACTTTGCAAGGTTGTTTTAACTTTTAAAGAGGATAAACTTATGTAAAATGTCTGGGACAGGTGAGACATATGGGTTGTAGAGTTGACCGTTACACTCCTGGCCCCAAATGAACCAGGCCTCCCAGGATTTAAGCCCTTGTGTAGTCCCTCCCACACTGACTCTGGGCGTGGTTGGATAATTTGCTTTGGCCAATGAGATACTTGCAAGTTCTATAGAAGCAGAGTCTTAATAGGGGTTTTTCCCATTGGGACACTTGCTCTTGGAGCCCTGAGCCATCATATGAAGAAGTTAGCCTATTCAGTTAGAGAGACTTCCGAGAGGGAGAAAGAGAGAGAGAAAGAGAGAGAGAGACCCAGTCAAACTCTAGCTGTTCTAACTGTGGCTCCAGACAGCCATCTTGGACATTCCAGCCCCAGCAAATGCCATGTGGAACAGAAGAACCACCAACTGAACCCAATCAGTTCATAAAACCCTAAGAAACAATAAAATATTCTTTTAAGCCACGACATTTTGTAGTGGTTTGCTATACAGCAATAGATAATTGAGGTACAATGCATTCAATAAATGTCATCTACTTTTTAAAGTTTTTATAATTATTGATTAACTTTATTTCCTCCAAACTAATTAATATTAAGACAGGGAAAGCCATGTTCATCAATAACTCATTCACTCAACAAAAATAATCTGTGTTCCTACTATGGTCAGAGCAACAACAATTTGCCTCCCATTGGAAAAAAAAAATGGTATCCTGCCCCCGCACTCCTCAAGCATTCCTTCATAGGTATTTTAACTCTTAGGCAAAGTGAAAACATTTAAATTTCTTATCTTTAATTTTTTTTTAACATGTATTCATCTTTGAATGACAGAGACAGACAGAGTGCTAGTTGGGGAGGGGCAGAGAGAGAGGGATACACAGAATCCGAAGCAGGCTCCAGGCTCCGAGCTGTCAGCACTGAGTCCGACGTGGGGCTCGAACCCACGAACCGCGAGATCGTGACCTGAGCTGAAGTCGGGTGCTAAACCGACTGAACAACCCAGGCGCCCCTAAATTTCTCATCTTATTAGAATTATTATTTATTGCATGACTACAATGTTTATCCACTTTTTAACCTTTTAAAAATGCATGAGGGAATTAGTGCAGAACCAGACCTTATTTTTCATATACTCACTGACTCTTCTTGAGACGAAGTTGAAAAATACTCAACACTACATCAAAACCATAGACTCTCAAGGATAAAAGGGCCTCCGAAAGGTCAGCCAGTCTGCTCTACTCCAGGTAGGCTTTCATCTCAGCTTCCCGGAGAGCTGCCAAGGCTCCTGTTTTTAAAGTTCTGCAAGCTACATTCCCTGGGTAGCAGCCACAAAGCGCTTCATGCACAGCGTTGGTATTTCCAAGGGAAATCATGCTGCAGTATTAACTTTGCGACCCTCATCAGGCTCTTGCATTATGGGCTGCTGTGATTTAGAGTCACCCTTAGAGCCATGACGTGTCATTCGGTTGAAAATCATCCATTCCTTCCTGGTCTTGCCCACAACTTCTACTGGACACACAAACCAAATGAGGTAAAACAAAATTGCGCAGGACAGGAAGCTGCCTCCGCTGCCCCTTCTGCCCCCCAACTTCTTTGGCCAGGACCCGCAAGCCTTCATCTCCTAAACACTGGTCTGACTTCAGTTGTTTCCAGGACAAAGAAGCGTTTGTCTGATGTTATTTCTCCTCCTCCATTTGCATCTCAAACAATATATGTATATGTATATATCTGATATATGTAAACATGTATAAATCACCCAATTATAGAATCAAAGGCCTAGTACCCTATTAATCTAATTGTGAAATCAGAGACACAGGAAGTGGAGTTTATTCCAGCTTCCCACTGGAAGTTATTCGCTCTGGTCATCTGAAGATATGAATGTGGGAGGGAATGGGGGTTAGCAAAGGACAGGGAAAGTATTTGGCATGGGGACACACATTCACAAAGGATCTCAAATTCATAATTTTGACATTGTTTGCAAAGAGGTCTTATATATAGTCATAGATACAAATGTTTCTCATTCAACTCTAAACTCAAGTCCTATGATTGGACCATAATACCTTTTGGGTGCTATGAATTAATTAAAAAACAAACAAACAAACAAACAAACACACACACTCTTGTAATTACCTGTGAATAGCAGTTATATGCCATTGTGTTTTGAATTAGAATTTGGTAATGTAAACATGAAAATGTGCCACAATTTTGGGATCCTGTTTTAACAATTCTTTCAAATAATAACAAGGAAGCATTTGTGGAGTCCTTATCACATGCTGGGCATTTAGCAGGAAACTTTATCACAATCTGGTGAAGGAGGAACTACTACCACCCCGTTTTACACGTGAGGAAACTGAGGCACAGGCACATTAAGAAATCTGCCCAGGTGCAGCAATGATTATGAACAGATCTGGTCCTTGAGCCCAAGCAGCGTGACTTCAGAGCTAATGTCTTCAATTCCCCGGTTTGCTGTCTTAGTTTCAAAAGTCTCTAGATGTGGGGAGGACGCCTGTGTCTCCAAGGGGTGCTGGACCCACAGAGATGGCAAAAGAAGGGAGGAGGACAGGCATGAACAATGCTAGAAAGGATGGAGCAGGGTGACCTGTGCGGTTGCTGGAATGCGCACTGCAGCCCCAGCAGGAGCAGAGGTGGGCGAGGCTGCCCTTGTGGGCTGTGCACTGGTGCAGGCCCGTCCTCCCAGATGCTTCCCGCTATGCTCCTTCCCCTCCACTTTCTCCCTCCTGTTCCCAACTTCATTCCCATCTATTTGCCCCAGTATTCCTGCATGTGGTGCTCGTGAACCCATTCTAAGAGGTTCTCTTCCTGGCCTACACTCCACCCTCAGCTCCAGACTCCGGAGTCAGGATCCTCAGGAAAGGGCATGCCATGGCCCTGGAGCAGCCATGAAAAATGCAGGGCCCTGAATTTCTGCTGCCTCAAGCTCTGGCTTGACTTTTCTAGACCCAAGGTCCAGGGCATGTAGGAGTGTAGAGTGGAAAGGAACCTGCAAATAAGAGGAAGGCAGGCAGTGCAGGAAGGCCTGTCCGCACTCTCGGGGCCTAACTCCTTTATCTAGTGGCTCAGGGTTCCCAGAGCAGGAGGGAGTGTGGGGGAGACGTGGGTTTACACCATGGGCCATGTTGGGAAACCTTCAGTAGGTGACAGCACTCCTGTGTGCACACGCAGTGACATGGAGAGCACGCCACTCACTAGAATTTGGCGAGCCTGGACCACCCGGACAGGCCCGATCATGGCTGTTTGCATCATGAAGCTCCACAGGCAGGGAGAATGCGAACTTTGCAATGGTCCACAAAATGTTAGAGGCCTGAAACAAAATTGATCAGGCAACGGAAAAGCAAACCGTAAAATAAAACCAAGCATGTAATTAAACGCGTGCAAACTGCAACAGCCTATCACGTGGCCAGCCACAAGGTAACTCGCATGTAAATAATATTTAACGTGAAAGGTGGGTGGGTTTCCATGTGATTTGATATGTCTGCAACGATCTTCAACTGGCACCGATGCCCAGGCGCTGGCTCCCTCCGAGGAAGTTGGCAGTGGGGACAGGACTGCATGTGTTGGAGGAACCGTCACATGGGCACCATGGACCCTTAAAAGGGCAGTGAGACAGAGGAGGCCCTATCACAGATGCCTGCATGCTCCCCAAAGTGAGCCCTTCTCTCTGGCCCCACAAACTTAAGTAATGTTCCAAAACTCAGAATCTTGGTGCAACTGAATTTCTTGCAGAAGCCAGTGAGGGGAGCGGGCGGGGCACTGAGGCTGGAGGCTGGCTTCTCTCTCAGCCTCACCAAAACTGAGCCTGCCTCCACCTACTCCTACCTGCGTGGCTAACACCCCATCACAGGTCTGGAGGCCCGGACAACTGTAAGAGCTTCCGAAATGGTCTCCTGCTCCTGTGCAATCTTCCCGCCATAAAACAGAGACAGTGGTTAATCATAAAGCAAATCTCTTCACACTTCTCTTTCTCTTTTGGTTTTTACAAAGCCCTCGTGATCTGGCCCCTGCGCCTCCCTCATCGCATCCCCTCTCTCCCGAGCGCAGCTGACCTTGCTGCACTGGCTTCCCTGTGTCTTCCGCACCATGTCCAGCTCAGCTCAGCCTCACAGCGGTGGTCCTGGTAGCTCCCTTGGCCCAGAACCCCTCCCTCAGATCTGCAGGCCACCAACTGGCCATTCAGGTTCCAGTCAGTGGTCAGCTTTCAGGAAGGTCCCTTTCAGGGAGGCCTTCAATTACCACCCCTACCCCCACATCATAGGACCTCACGCTACCCTGTTTCATTTTCTTCATCAAACTTTTTGCCGTCTGAAACCATGTTTTCACACACATTATGATACTCTTCTTTGCTTGTTTGTCTGCCTCCCGACGGCTGGAAAGGAAGTTCCACCAGGACAAGGACTTGCTGTCCTTCAGTTTCCACCATTGTGTTGCTAGTGCCTATAATAATGCCTAGGATGTAGTAGGTGGTCAATAAATATTTGTTGAAACCATGAGCAAAAAACAAACAAACAAAAAACCACAAAAACAAAAAAACAAAAAAATGAATAGATGGGTCTGAACTGACAATGCCCACAGAAGTGTCAAAATCATGGGGATACTTTGAGGTTCTTGGATTGGGGGGTGAACCAATTTTAACTAAATCTCCAAGGGGTCTTCAAGCAACATCTGGCTTATGTATGTATTTAATTGTACCTTACCTCATTGCAAAAGAATCTGCAGTCATTTTCAAAGATACATATAGTGCAATAAACGTTTTAAAAAGGAAATTGTGGATATGGGGAGGAAATAAGCATGGAAAAAATAAGATAAAATGAGAGCAAGATTAGCAATTAAAATACATACCACGAAGCTCTGTCTTCCTTGCCAGAAGTGGACTGCAAATTTGACTTTGAACTTTTAATAGCGAGTGACAGCTCATCTCCACTAAAGTCCTTAAAAAAAGAGAAGAGAGAACGTGTAAAACTTGACTTTTACTTTGGTTTTTATGTGTTAGTCATGAATCATACCAACCACGCTAACATTAAATGCGTTTCCAAATATGGAAACCAATTTGTCAATAAATTTCAGAAAAAAATAAATGAATAAATGTGTTTCCAATTAATTTTACTAATCTTCATTATAGCACTAAATATGAGTTGTTATCAATCAATATTTATTGAACATCTGCACTCGAAGGCCTCCTGCATTCCAGCAGACTCACACGGCTTTCTCACGCTGCCCTAGTAACCTGGCGGGATCTTGACCAGCCGAAACGTTTATGAGGAACACAGCCCGCATGAAGGATGGTTGACAAGCCCCTGGGTGATGCAGCTCTGACATGGCTGACTTCTAATCAGTAGAAAATTCTTACTTGAGTTTAATTTATAGGCTCCTTAATAATATTGAGGATCGTTTTCTTTATACTGCCTCCTCAACCCACTTCTCTGGAATAAAGTCCCTCAACTGGTTTAAATTTTTTTCTAAAATTTACACATTTCCCCAAATTTTGCTCCTCTCTGTCTCTGTCTTTAGAAACTTTCTATGTTCTCCCTTCCCCTTTTCCCCTCCGTCTCCCCTCTTTCTCCCCTACAAACATTTTTGAAAGGCAGTATAGAAAGTGTCAAAAGCCACTGGAAATTCTATGGGCCATGCGAAACTGGCCAAGTTGCCTTATATTTCTGTACTTCCGTTGCCTGCTTGCAAAATTAGGGATGATAACCGCACCTACCTCCCAAGGTGGTTATGAGGATTAAATGTGTTTGTGTATGTGATGTCCTTAGAACAGAGCCTGGCACATGGCAACTTCTATGAGAGCATTAGCTCTCATTATGATTACATGCCATTCCCTTTGACAATGAGGGTTGTTTTTTTTTTCCTGCGTCCCTCAGCAGAAACTGTATCTATTCCTATTGTCTTGTATCTCCATGTCTCTGAATGTTACTGGAATTCCCCTCCCCTCTTCTTTGCTTGGAGAACTCTTATACATCCTTCGAAGCTAATCTTAGGTGTTTCCTTCTGCAGAAAATCTTTCTTAATGGACATACCCCACTCCACCTCTGGGCTTCCCTGGAAGGCTGTGCATACCTCTTTATCCCAGCATTTAAAACACTCTGGGTACTATCTGCTTGCTTGTCTGTCTCCATAAGGACTGCCAGGGTGAGGACTGGAACTTGACCCTTTATGTCTTCAATGTCCAGCACAGTGCCTGCTACATAGTGGTTGTTCAGTTCCAGATTTTTGTTGAACCAAAATGATCCCATGGGGAGAAATTAACCTATAAAATGGCAGCATCGTATTTCTTACATATTTCATACGTAAGCAATCCGGTATCATGTTTGCTTTCCTGGGTGAGACTAAAAGAAACTTATTTTTACTATTTACCATTTACTATTGACCACCATCATAGGAGACAAGATGTAGTTTTTCCCTTGCAAAACGTATTTCAGGCAAGTAGCATAAAGTACTGGGCACTGGATTTGAACCCCACTTCTGTGCCTCCTGGTTATGAGATTTGGGGCAAATTCGTTCCTCTTCCTGCATCAGTGGTCTGGCATCTATAAAATGGGCATTGTGATGCTTGCCTTGTCTCCCTCTCTCATTTCTTGTGAAGATCAGATGTGATAGTATCTGTGAATGCACTTTTAGAATAGCATATTCTCTCTCTGTGGATATGAGATAATATGTTATTTGGGGAGAAATCTGGTGTCTAGATATAGGCACCTATCCCACTAAGGGGTGGGAAACTATTCTGGCTGCGGGGTCAACTGGAGACAATATTCCTTTTGAGTCAAGATTCAGCTGTAAGGTAATTTGCACATTTATATTTTTGGTTACACCGTTTCATTAGCTATTAAGAGATTTTACGTAAATGGCGCCGCTTAGGGAGGCAGGGTGTTAGTGTATCCCAAACCCACAGTCTCTGCAGGGCGTGTTGAGTGTTCCCGGGGCAGAGGATGACTATGTAATTTCACCAGAGAAGGGGGTTGGGGGGAGAGGGCTGGACAGTCCTGGCAAAGCCAGAGTACGCACTCCAAACACAGGGCTGTGTGAATTACGATTATTTTTACGTGGCAATTGAACCATGATACCTTACACACATAATGATTTGTTGGCTAGAAGATGTCTACATGCCAGTCCTTTAATTTTTCTTTGCTGCTTTCTAATTTTACTGTGATGATAACAAACGGAACCACAGCGCTTCCATCAGAAACCAGAGCATGTCCATGAATAACTAACAGACTGCATACAGTTTTCCCAGTGAATTTTCAAAGCCAAACGTGGGTTGGCTTTTGTATATAAATTGCGAGTGCGCCTTTTCCATTCTGGTGGGAGCTCTCTGAAGGGAACATTACAGCTGTGATGAATAACAGTCCCTCTAAAGAAGCTGGCATGAGGCACGCATTTCATCCCACTGAGTGGAACACTGTGCCTGTCGCCAAATGTGCCGGGTCTCCCACCATTAAATAAATATATACATATGTCACTTGGCTTTGTTCCCGAGTCCCAGGCTCTACAGAAACCAAGGGCTCTATTACTATTAATAATGCTATGGTTCTAATAGATGCAAAGCCAAGGAATGGTGCTTTGTCCATAGCATCTTTGATTAGATTTCCCAATGTCCATTACTTAATTACCACTTACAACATCCTTTAACTCCTCGTTTGCCACTCCAATAACTAGCAGTATTCTTTTCAATATAAACTAGCTCTATGTGGCCAATATTTTAATGCAATATTTTAATCTATGCAAATAATAGCATCTGCCTCCCAGACCAGGTGTTTTTCTAATCATTATTATCCCTATTTTACAGATGAGGAAACGGAGCTTTAGAGAGGCTTGGTGATGTCTCTCACATGGCATTGCTAAAATCTGAACCCAGACCAGTATGTTCTAATGCTTCTCTATGGGGACGCATAAAAGCACTGTTCAATGAATCTTTTTTTTTTCCCCAAAGAAGTAACAGAATCATAACTATTCTTGTGTATAGAGAAATTTTTTTAGAGAGAACACTCATCAGTGATCTCTCAATAATTATTGTCAAGATTCTTTATTTTTTTTTGAAATGGCATTTAAAAAAACTCATGTTAATAGAATCAGACAAGAGACCGTGGAGGCAAATATCCAGTTTTCTGTTTCTTTTAAAGATTGTATTAGCTGTAAATTTTTATTTTAAGATAGCATCACCTGGCTCTTGGATTATCCCTATCAATTTAAATCTGACTCCACTATCCCCACCCCACCACTAATCTGAAGAAGTTTAATGAAATTGCAATTTGATGGTCTGGCTCCCAAATGCACACCCATCCCATCTCCTTACCCCCATCTCCTTACAGTGGACCTATTGTCTATGGAATCAAATCCAAAATCCTTATGTCAAAACCCTCATCAATGTGATTTCCTCCTAATGACCCATTCTTTTTTCTTTTTTTTAAAGTTTGAGAGAGAGAGACAGAGAGACAGAGACAGAGAGAGAGGGAGAGAGGGAGAGAGAAAGCAAGCAGCGGAGATGCAGAGATTGAGGGAAAGAGAGGATCTCAAGCAGGCTCCACGCTGCCAGCGCAGAGCCAGATGGGGCTTTGGGGGTCCATCTCACCAACTGTGAGATCATGACCTAAGCTGAGGCCAAGGGTCAGAGGCTTAACCGACTGAGCCACCCAGGCACCTCCCTAATGATCCATTCTTAAATCCTACGACTAATCAACATTTACCCTTACTTTCAATCTAGAGTGACCCCTCTGTTTCAGACACACACTGCTTGTTCCTGATTCCACACCTTTGATTAGGTAGTCCCGGCACTGTGGAATGCTCACCCCCAACACGTGAAGAACATTCAAGACCTACTTCTTCCCCGAAGCCGACTATACTAGCCTATCCTCGTGTTGCTTCCCCCCAACTTTCTTCCTATTCCATATATAGTTATTCGCACTTGAGCCATAAATTATTCCTTAATTGCTAATCAGGTGAAGCGTGTGGCCACCAAATAAGTTGTCAGCTCCTTGGGGACAGGTCTGCTCTTATCTTTTCTTTTGTATCCTCTAGAATAATGCTGAAGAAACATCAGATGCTCCATATATACTCAATGAGTAGGGAAGATTGGACTCAGTCAGATTTGCATTTAAAATCTTGAGTTTCTAATTTGTAATGCACTTGTTAACTTTATAATTCTAAATAATGTTATAAATCAATCTAAATATACAAGAGTAAATGTTGAGTTCCATAAAGAATGATATATCCATACAATAGCATACTATGCAGCCATTTAATTAATTAATTAATTAATGTTTATTTATTTTGAGAGAGAGAGACAGGGAGAGACAGGGAGGGGTAGAGAGAGACGGAGAGAAAATCCCAAGCAGGGTCTGTGCACTGTCAGCACAGAGCCCAATATAGGCCTCCAGCTCACAAACTGTGAGACCATGACCTGAGCTGCAAATCAAGAGTCAGAAGCTTAACTGACTGAGCCATCCAGGTGCCCTACTATGCAGCCATTTTAAATAATGCCGTGGAAGAAATACTATGATGTTAAATGCTTTGTAATATATTGGTAAATTTTAAAAATGCTATAAAAAGTATATACAGAATAATCCCAGTTTGGGATGAAAACTCCAAAATTAACAGGATATTGAAATGTACTAAGCCTAAAGGAAAAGACTGATAAATTGCACCTTATAAACAGGTTCTATTCATCAAAAGATACCTTTAACCAAATATTAAGGCAAACATGAAGTCCTACAAATTAATAATAAAAAAAGAAGACAGACCATTTAAAAGGTAGGCAAAAGGCTTGAACAGGCAAAAAGAAGCTATATAAATGGCTGATAAACAAATGAAAAGGTGAAATGCAAATAAAAGCCATAACGAGATACCAATATACATCCACTAGTTGGCTAAAATAAAACAAACACGCAAACAAAAAAACCCCAGATAATATCAAGTGTTAGCAAGGATATGGGACAACTGGAACTCTCAATCATTGCTAAGAGGAATGTCAATTGAAATCAGTTTGGAAATCAGTTTTTATGGTTTTTATTTGTTTGTTTGTGAAGAATTTCCAGAGATCTCTGACCACTCCAATCTGGCCACAGATGTTGGTCTTGGACCCCTTTCTCCCTCTTTCTGGGACTTCCCATCACCATTCTCTTATGGTCTGGCTTCTTTGATTCAGTGACTTATTTCTTAGTTCATTTCCTATTTCTGCTGGTGTATGTAGTTTTTGATACTTTCCTGAGAAAGTATCCAAGTTTTTGAGTCTTCTTAGAATTTTGATGGCATTTCTCCACTGTCTTCCAGTATCTAGCGTTGCTGTTGATAAACCTGGAGCCATTTTCTTTCCTGTTCCACTGAATGTGAACTTGAAAGAAATAATCACCAGAAACTTTAAGATCTCTTTTTATTCCTGGTGTTCTAGAATTTTTAAATGATTTGCCTTGGTGTGTCCCCCACCCCCCTCACTATGAATGACTTCCTGGGGTCCACCCCTTTTCATGGAAAACTCACATCCATCAGTTCTGAATAATTTCTGTATAATTTCCTCTCTTTCCCCACCATGCACCCCTTGTTTTCCCTTTCTGGATTAGAGGTGGCTGTTGGACCTCCAAGGTCATTCCTTATCTTTTTTCTCTTTTATTTGTTTCTTTTTATTCTAATTATAGTAGGTTTCTGTGACTGTATCATCCCATCCCTCACTGAAATCTTCATTTGGGCTATTTTTATTTCTATGAGCTCTTCCTTGTTACTTATTGTATCCCTTTCCACAGGTTTGATTTGTTTTCACAGATGCAATAGCTTTTTTTTTTTTTTCTCCTGGGGGATACGAATCCTAATTGTTCCAATTTGTTTTCTGCTCTCTTCATTGTCTTTCATTGATCTACATTCCTTTACTCTGTACATTTGGTTTGGCGTCACCTTCTTTCATATTGGAAGTTTTCTCAATTTTGGTGATTGTTGGCTTCTGTTCATATTTTAGAGAGAGGAATTAAAATGTGTGAAAAGTCTGGGTGTGTGAACAGTGCGTGTCACCCAGTCGGCTCCCCTGTAAAAGAAAATTTTGATAAAAATATATCCCCAAATGATTGCCAAGGAAAAAAGTCACCTGCTCAATATCAAAAATTCATTGCAATGAAAATTTTGCTTATGAAAGAGTGATTGGATAGATGCAGAAGGAAATGATTAAATTCTAGAATCTGGTTCCACTGGACATTGCAGAGAGAAAGTTGAAGTAATAGATGCTCAGTAAAGCAGCTCCACAGTTTTTAACAAAGTCCAACAGCTCTCTTGGTTCTGAACAGGTATACAGAGCTCCTTCTAAAGCAATTGTTAAGAAAATGAATCTGACAGGTATTTAAAAATGTACCGGTGCCTGATGGAAAATTTTGAAAAACATAAGTTAGAGACAATCCCATTAATATAGTGTATATACGTCCTCAGGGTTTCCTATTTCTTCGTTGTTTTAACTATCTTAAAAATTTACATTTAAAAACATCTTGGCTGCTTAAGAGTTCTGTGGGTTGTTGGGTTTTTTCCCTTTTCACCTCATGGTTTTATTTCACCTGTAATTAAAAAGTAAGCCAGAGAGGGGTGAATGAGAAAAATACTCCTCAAGGCTGTTTTTCCTGTCTGGTTAGCGGAAAGTCTTCAAAATAGAATATCCTTAAAAGTTTTCCAGGAGATAGTGGATTCACAGAAATACTCAAGGGAAATGAAACTCGCAAATGCCATCAAAGCCTCATTAATTCACTTTCACGTATTTGCCATTAAATCGTTTTGTTGTAAGAGTCTCATTAATTCATCGTGCCTGTTTTTTCCCCTTTCCCTATTCTTTTATCATTACTTACTGGTGACCCCAATACGGAAAAAGCAACTGTAGTCTTTGTTGTCTGCTAGCTCCCCCGTCTGATTGATTTGGGGGAAGGGAATAGAATGTCATCAATGGTGACTGCCTGGCTTCACGCAGGTGCTTGGAGGATGGCTCATTGATTAACGAGAGTCTCATTTTGAAGGGAATGACTTGGCTGGTGTTTTCCAACTTGACTTTCTGCCCAATGAGGTAATGGCAGAAAGTTTTCACTTGCCTAAAGACGATTCCTGGTATGTTGTAGCAGAAGGGAGCTGAGGGTTGCAATGTAACTTGTAAGACATAATTTGAAATATGGAGAAAGTGCAGCCAGAAGGCAAATGGAGTGGCGTCGGGAATTAAGTACAGCTGAGGGAAAAGTCAGTTTTGGTTCATACAGTGCTGTGGTGCTTGCTCTTAGCTGCACATTAGAATCACTGGGGAAGCTTTTAAATAGACACCCCAAAGCGGACTTAGGTCTGTCCCCTTTCCCAGTTCTTGGAACCAATTGAAACTGTCTCTGGGGGTGGGCCCTGAGAAGCCGCCCATTTAAAAATATTTGAAAGCTCTCCAGGTGATTCCAATGCACTGTGAAGGTTGAGGGATGCTAATGTAATTGGACAAGATGCGTGAAACAGTGCATGGGAATAATCAAGCTCCCTCTGTCTTCCCAACTTTGGGTCAGCCACACCCTGGGAGAAGGTGCAAAGACAGAGGACGTGGGTGTCAGGAGATTCTCCAATCTATTTGAGAGACAAGCTAAGCACAAGTGAAGATCACTGAGAGCAGCATAAGGCATATTATAATCAGGTGGATGTCACACCTACAGGGGTTCTCGGAAGGGAAGACCATTGTGAGTGGAGACAGTAAAGAGTCTTTCCAGGGGACTGTTGAGTTAGAGCTTTGTGGGGAGCAGGGGAGGACATTCACTACAGGTGAGACACAAAACAAGGGAAAGAGTGTGCTCAGGGGTGTGGGAGATAGTGAGCAGACTGTCCCAGAGCTGTGGCGGAGGGGTGGCCTGCTCTGTGGCCGTCGCCACCCTCTGGCAGGTGCTCCACCTCAATTTTTACTGTAACTTTTCAGTGAAGTAGCATTGCAAAATGGAGAAACTGGGCCTCAGGGATTTGAGGAGGCTGCTCGGTGTCTAGTCCCCTATTCTGTTGGAAAATTCAAGCTAGGCATCCAGGTGACTTAAGGAGGACCAAGGGGAGAGGTGGGAACACCTGTTATCTGTGACATCAGACGGGGAGAATTTGCAGGGTCAGGGTGGAGAGGCAGGAGCAAACTACCCTTGGCAGAAGCCCAGGTGAGGGTGGAGGGATTCAGACACCGGAAGGGTCCTCAGAGGCAGGGCAGGAGGTCAAAAGTTGACCGGACCCAACACCCTGGAGACAGGGGCCCGGCCTACAGCCGGGCTTCTCCATGCTCCAAGGGGAGGGCTTGTGTGTGAAACAAGAAGTTCTGAAAGTTCTGACAGGGCCCTCTGAATGCCACAAATTATTTTGTGACCTTAAAAAAAAACCATTTGCATTCAGGTTTTGTCTTACGATGCGGTAAAAATATTATACAATATTGTCTTTAAGCAACATGCACCTCAGCCTGTCCACCCTGTGCCTGACCCCCAGAGCTGAAAGGAGACATTTCGGCACCTGGGGCAAACAGCAGGCGATGTTCTCCTCCAAATCAATTTTATAATTCATGATATGGCTCACAGATGGGCATTATTAACCGTGCACACCATCTGGCGGCTTCCTACTTTAAACCATTACTCTTGCTAAATAGAGGGTAAGCTTTCAAAATCATTATTTACAGTTTTTGTGCCTCTAAATCTTGGAGCCTTAGGTCCACGCCCTTTCCCATGCTTGGCCCCTAGGCCGTCTCTCCTCCAGGTAGGGAAGGGGTGCGGGGCACAGGCGTGGGGTGAGGGTATGTTGTGCGCATATTGGAATGAAAACAGCTAAGAGTTTAATGGCTTCCTTCTTAGGCTCATGAGAGAACATAAAGGTATTAACGTCCATGGCATCCAAGAGGCCCTGTCCAAACAATAGAAACCCATTGTGTGATGTGATGGGTCCCTTAAGGGGGCAGGAGGGACAGGAGATTCGTGGAATCAAAGAAAGCAAGTGGGACAGACGTGGCTCGAATGTAATGTGCGTGGCTCTATGACTCCAAAGCTGAGAAGTTCTTCCCGTCATATCATACACTGGCAACTCAGACACCACGTGTGCTGCAAAGAGGAACCAGCTCTGTCCTAGTTCTCCAAGGGCGATCACCTGAGCTGCACTCACAGGGCTGGCGTAGAAGATAAATAATAAATCTTTGCTAGCATGAGATTAAAGCCAAATAAGCTGAAGGGACACCAGGTGCTGAAGAAGACTCATTCTCCAGTAATTCTCTTTGGAACTTACTGTTCCAGATTATTTCAGATTGAATTTCTCCTTCTGTAATTCACTTTTTAATATTTGCATTTTTGAACAGGCATTCCAGGCACGTGGCAAAATATTTAAAGGACGCACAAGGATACACGGTGAATAGTTAAGTTTCCTACCTTTCCCAGTGAGGATCCTGGCAGAAAACAAAATTCACCTCCAGAAGGTTCAAATTCTGGCACTTTAAGGAAGGGACCACTTACAGAGGTGAGGGCAGGGTCAAAGGGATAAACAGGCTGGAGGCCCAAGGAACTCGCAACAGCTGAAGAAGAAAATGGTGTAATTGGAGCCCAGGGAGAGCTGGAGCTAGTTGTGGACACAGCAGCTGTTCCACAGGCCGCACCAACCTGGGCAGGGAGCGCGGAAGAAAGCTGTCTCTCTCTTTTCCCCAGCATTAGATATCCTGTTTGTGCCTCCCACTGGCCTAACCCAGGAGGACGTCAACCATCAAGGGAAATTGGGTGAGGGAGGCCACGGAGGACAGACTGAAGCGAAGCGAGAAGAGAAGGGCAGACTATCTGCGGTGGTGTTGGAGTTGGGGAGAGACCCAGAGAACAATCATCATAGCACCCTTGACCCTCAGTCCCCCGAGGCAACAATTATTAGCATTGTTTTGGTACCATCCAGAAACAGTCTATGCACATACAAGCTGCAAGTGTATATGTCAACCCATTTTCTATGCAAATAGTAGTAAGCTCTTCTCCTCCCCCCACGTCCTCCCCTTGCTTTTTTTTTTTTTAATGTTTATTTTTGAGAGAGAGACAGAGCATGAGCAGGGAAGGGGCAGAGAGAGAGGGAGACCCAGAATCCGCAGCAGGCTCCAGGCTCTGAGCCGTCAGCACAGAGCCCAACGGGGGGCTCAAACTCACGAACTGCGAGATCATGATCTGAGCTGATGTTGGATGTTCAACCGACTGAGCCACCCAGGCGCCCAACTACCCTTGCTTTTTAGACACTTACCAGCATATCTTGGATTTGGCCCTTTCTGGCGTTTATGGAGCTACCTTGTTATTGGAGACGAGGGGTTTTAGAAGCGTGATCCCCAGACAGGTAGCACCTGTATGGCCTGAGAATTTGTTAGAAATGTAAGTTAGAAACCCTGGTAATGAGGCCCAGCCATTTGTATCTTAGCAAGCTCTCTGGGTCATTTGATGCCCACACCAAAGTTCAAGAAGCAGAGATCCAGAATAAGGCTGGAGCCCCACCGGATCAAGGCTGCCGGCTGCTCATGTGTCAGTGTACCTCAGGGCTTGGTGAACAGAGAACATGGTCAGACTTTCATGTCCGTGTCTGTCCACTGTACCTACCAGCACGAAAAACAAAAAGCGATACGTATTGATTCGGCATCTGGTATCAGCTGTCAGTGCGAATCAGAATCTCGAAAGAGCAAAGAAAGGAGAGGCTCACTCTCTTCCTCCCGACACACCCCTCTTTCTGTCTTTTTGTGTATATTTAGTTCTTTGGACACAGACACTGTGTTTTCATGTTTGGTTGAGTATGTGATGCAATGCAAGCTAAATATAATCGTGAAGACTCAGTCACCATGTGCTTAGGGTTGGCATCTGCCGGAACCCACACCCATGAGCCCCGCTACTGCCCTGGTCCCTGAGGGCACTGACTCCCTCAGGAGGGCCCTGTCAGGCATTGCTCAGCCATTGTTTAATGTGGCTCAAATACCTACTGCCTGCATATAAGGCCCCAGAAGCTGGGCACCTTGTCCTTTGGAAGTTTACCAAAAAACAACCTGAGGCTTGGGAGGCACAAATCAGCTTCGTGACCTGCGGACCCTCTACACGCCTTGGTTCCCCTACCCATAAAATGACCGCAATAGAAATGGCAGTACTGTTGACTAGCACAATTCTGGGAAACAGCCTTCAGGCAGAAGACCATGTGAGTAGCGCCCCCTGTAGGCTGAGGGTTGAATAAATGATTAAGAAGAAATCCCCTTCTCCTGGTGCCTAGCTCTGGGCCCAACAGTTCTGCTGTGTGGCAATGAGCTGTGGTAGAAAGTGCCCTTGGAGTCAGGCAGTCTGGGATTGAATCCAGGCTCCCTTTTTACTTAAAATTCTGTGACTTGGGGAAGTCATTCACCTAGAGCGATGGCTGGCATATTACTGGCATGCAATAAATATTTGTTGAAAGAATGAATGCACATTTGTGAGTCTCAGTTTCTTCCTCTGGGTAATGGGAGCAAGAACATAATTTATTTCATAGGGATACATTAAGATTAACTGAGAAAACATATTTCAAAAGTTCTGACACAATGGAAGGATCTCAGTATGTGGCAGTTACAGTAAACATGTACCAGGGCAAAACGTGAATACACTGCAGAGTTTTTGGAACTGGGGTAGCATGTCCTGAGTCATACTCCAGGCACGGAGTCAGTTGAGGAACAGAACTCAGTCCCTATAAAGATTGGCAAAAGCAAGGGAGAGAGAAGAAACATTTATGCTAAACATTTATGGTAGTCGGTGCATGACCCTGGCTGTAGTTTAGATTTATACGGGAGCTTTTAAAAATTTACAATTATGTCAAATCCCTGGGTCATAGGTCTTGAGCATGGGTACTGTTTTTTTTTTTTTTTAATGTTTATTTATGTATTTTGAGAGAGAGGAGAAAGAGAAAGATAGAGAGGGAGGGGCAGAGAAAGAGACAGAGAGAGGGAATCCCAAGCAGGCTCCATGCTGTCAGCATGGAACCCGATGTGTGGCTCTATCTCACAAACCATGAGATCATAACCTGAGCAGAAATCAAGAGTCAGAGGCTTGAGCCACCCAGGTGCCCCGATAATGGGTATTTTTTAAAAGGACCCCAAGTGTCTCTAAGGAAAAACCAGGAGTAAGAACTCTGATTTAGGGGACCTGCTACATGCCAAGTGTTGTTAAACATTAGACGAATATTATTTCCTTCACTCCTCCCAACAACTCGACAAATTAGATATTTTATCCCCATTTCACAGGTGAGGAAATCAGGCATTAGAGGCTAAAGAAATACCTCCAAGGTCACAAACCAGTGTGATGGATCCAGGCATGGAAACCTAGCCTAGGGCTATTTGACTTTGAAGTCAGTGCCCTTTTTGCTGCTTTGAACCACAGCCCGGAAGGATCCTCAAAGAAAGGAGTCCAGCGTGCCCGATAGGATTTCTGACTTGTCTCCCACAGGGCTGAGGCTGGTCCTGTGATGGGTTCTGCGGCTTCCAGTGTGCTGGCCAGGCCCGGCAGGGTTATACAGTGTATGCCTGTTTCCCTCATGTGGCAAGGGGTCATTTACAGCAGGAGAGTATGAGTGTTGTTTTCCTTTCAGAGTAACCGATATTTCAGGGAGTCTGGGTGGCTCAGTAGGTTAAGCGTCCGACTTCGGCTCAGGCTCGGGTCATGGTCTCGCCGTTCGGAGTTCAAGCCCCGCGATGGGCTCTGTGCTGACAGCTCAGAGCCTGGAGCCTGCTTCAGATTCTGTGTCTCCCTCTCTCTCTGCCCCTCCTCTGCTCATGCTCTCTCCCCCTCTCAAAACTAAATAAACATAAAAAAAAAAAAGTGATATTTCTTGGTAAAGTGGCAAGGAAATTCCTGAAAGTGTCAGAAATGGAGTCGCTAAGCCTATTTCTAAACAGAAAAATCGGTTTTGTGGTAGTAATTGACGGCTTCCAAAGTGAACCAAATCCAAAATGCAGACAAAATGTCAGAGATTGCATCTGAGGCAAATTGGCCCTCTCGCACATCTGTAATTGTGACATGGTCTGGATTCTCTGAGTCTAGAGATAGAATTTCTCATTTGTGAATACCCCTGTCCCATAACTAACTATGAAAGATAAAACCCAGAACTCGTACGGAGACAAACCCAATATTTTTGTTGTTGTATGAAAGAATTACATCCTTTCACCCTTAAAACTGCCTTCAGAGGCCACTGGAGGGAAAATAGCACTTCCTTTGGTTATAAATTCAGTCGGGCCCAAGCTATATATCTGAGTTGGTTGGCCAGGGTATATTTTAACAACTGGATGACCAAGTAGCAAGATCTCTGGGAATAAAACTTTTGCACGGTTAACTGAGTAATCGTATAAGCAGTTTGGACTACCCAGAATTTTTACAAATTGTCATTAAATTATTGGGAAGTGATTTAATCCCTCTGAGAGCTTTCACCATCCATAAATGAGAGGGGATGAGGGCTGGACTGGATGATCCAGAGCAATTTCTAGCCCAGATACGTTGTGCTTCTCTGAAATTCTATTGAATTGACCCTTTAGGTCAAAATTTAAAATAATGTTCCCCAAGGTGCCTGGGTGGCTCAGTTGGTTAGGTGTCCAACTCTTGATCCCAGCTCAGGTCTTGATCTCAGGGTCGTGAGTTCCAGCCCTGCTTTGGGCTCCATGCTGCACGTGCAGCCTACTTAAAAATAAATAAACAAACAAAATAATGTTTCTTAAGTTAAGGACTGGGCTCCAAAGAAGGGCTCAAGATGTAATACTGTGTGTTAGAAACAAAAGACTCCAGAGCCAGCCAGACATGTGTTCAAATCCTAAGATGCTCTTCACTTCCCATCTGAGCCATCTCTTTGAGCCTCAGGTTCCTCTGCAATCAAATGAAAATAATTGCAATCCTAATCATGGGAAATGCATTGGAAATAATAGGAAATGAAAATCCTAATAATTGCAATAGTGCTGTCATAGAATTATCATGAAGATTAAAGGAGAGCTACATAAACAGTATAGTAGGGCATATAGTACATGTCATTATCGTTTTTATGATTAATCAGATGGTCTGACTTCCTCAACCACCTAGCTTCACCCTCATCTATGCAGCACTTGGAGCGTGAAGATACACAATTCTGTTGAGAAAGAGAGACCGGAATTAGGATGTCCAGGGGTTTCTCATATAGGTGGCGGCAGGGGGAAGCAACAGCTGGGAAAATGTTGACTGATCCTGAGAAATTAATTTAGAATTACTTATATCCAGGTTCAGCGTGTGCCTCTTGCTCGGGGTTAGCAGGCTAATAGCATCTCTTCCTTCCTCCTCCAAACGTGGAGCCAATTAAGAGGTTGACACAAAGTCACACAAATGGAGATCAAAGTGCTGCTTTGCTGCTGATAAAGCTGGCTTGGAGGACGTGGCCGAAGCACGTGGCACATGGATCCCAACACTCACCCAATTTCAGACTGTGCACAGCTTCTTTGGAAGGAGGGCCACTGCTGGCCCTCCCCAAGGGGACCCGCTTCCCTATCGTCACGTGGGAAATTGCAGAATCAGCTTCCACCTGCAGTGGGGAGGGAATGGGGAGGGAGCACTGAATTGGCCTGGGTGCCTTCAGTTCCTTCTCCCAAATGCTCTATTGCATTGAGGGGATAAAAAGAAGTCCCTGAAAGGGAAACTCTCTTCTTTTTTTCTCTCTCCTCTTGGGAAACGGAGTGGTTCATTCATTCCTTCTATGGGGAGGTGGAGAGGAAGGGTCCGCTTTGGTAACACCTGTTATCTTGGATCTGCATGCTTTATGCTTGTCGGAAACTGTTGGAATGCTTTATCAAAGGAGAGTGAAAGACAATTGCATTTTCTTCATTGCTTTCAACCGATCTTAGATATGGGAATTTGATTGGGAAGGACTATACACACATACACACGGAAATATTTGGCTACTATCGTGGATATTCTAGTTATCTGTTGTTGCATAACAAATTACCCCAAAGTGGTGACTGGAGACACGAAATATTTATCTCACATAGTATCTACCGATCAAGGTTTCAGCAATGGCTTAGCTGGGTGGCTCTGGCTCAGAATCCCTTCAGAGGTTGGAATTAAAATGCTGCCTGGGGCTGCAGGGTGTAGTCATCTGAAGCTTGAAGGTGGAGGGAAGGTTCACCTCCAAGATGACTCACTCAGGTGACTGTAGGGAGGAGGACTTATTTCCCTGCCCTGTGGATCTCTCCTTTGCGCTGCTTGAGTGTTCTCATGACCTGGCAGGTGGCTTCTCAGGGACAGAATGATCCAAGAGAAAGCAAAGCAGAAGCTGGAGCGTCTTTTATGACCTACCCTTGTGTCACATTGGAGTCACACTCTGTGCACTTTTCCTGCATTATCTGGATTTTTTTTCCTGTTTTTATTTATTTTTGAGAGAGAGAGAGAGAGAGAGACAGCACGCGAGCAGGGGAGGGGCAGAGAGAGAGGGAGACACAGACTCTGAAGCAGGCTCCAGGCTCTGAAGCTGTCAGCAAGGGCCCGACGCGGGGCTCAAACTCATGAACTGAGAGATCATGACCTGAGCCTTAGATGCTTAACCAACTAAGCCACTAAAGCCTTTCAAGAATATAGGCTGGGAAAAGAAGATGCCAGGCAGATGGGGACAACATTTAACACAAAGATGTGGCCATGCTAGCTTTCCATGTGTGAGGATAGCACATTACTCTTAGACATTATTTTCTGAGCACTTACTTTGCGCTAGGTATTACGGATTCGCACACAGGAGCACATTTCCTCCTTGCAACAGCCTGTGAGGTGGGACCTAGTTTTGTTTCAGATGCAGAAACTCAGACCCAGAGAAATGAAATAACTTGCCTGTAAATGGTGGCGCTGGGATTTTGATTTCAGATCAGTTAAACTTTAGATCAGTGCTTCTCAAACCAAGGCACGACCAAATCACTGGCGGGAATCCAGTTTAAATGCAGATTCTGTTTCAGGAGGTTCCAGACAGAGCTGGGGTTCAATACCACTGCTGCTGATGCAGGGCCTCCTTGAGCAGGGAGGCTTTAGAAGCCCCTGCGGGCCGCTCGGTACAGAATGCAGGGCGGGGCATCCAAGCTCAGCACCAGGCACAATTAGATGTCAAACAAACAGGCAGAACTTCTCTGCAGAGAGGAGCTGAAGCCCAGGACCCATCTGCCCCATCAGCACCTTACACTTGTGAAGGGGAAGGCAGAGAGGCACTCAGCAGGGGTGGGGGTGGGGCTTCCCTCATTCACCTAGAAAAAGGGTGAGGATCTCTCTGAGGGACTCCAGTGGGGGCCAGGAGTCCAAACCATGCCCTTTCTGAGTCCTCTTCCTTTGCCTGGGGCCACACTGTCCCGTTGAGCCATCACCCAGAAGTCCCTGATGGCTCTCTGCTTTGGGGGTTGATTTTGGGACCAGGCAGGAAGCTATGTTTCCCTACGTCACCACATACAGCGTTCTCAGTGAAGGCTTCCAAGTGGGAGAAGGGAGTCGGGGTGCTGACATCTGTGTGTGGGTGTGTGAGCGCGGAAGAGGCACCTCCAGCTGGGCCGGGGAGCTCTGGTTCCCCCCTGCTTGTTTGTCCCCTACAACTGTGCAGGAGCACAAAGCCCCTAAGAGTATGTAGAATCTGCCTGAGAGACAGCGTAATGAGTATTTTTCTTAGCTCATCCATAATGTTAACATATAATAGATTCTTAATTGCATTTAGGAGCATTTATTCAACTGAGTGTAACTAGTAATTTCAGAGAATGCCCAATAATACTAATGTTATAGCGCATTTGGAGTGCTTGGCTTAAAAAGCCCCGAGAGGTCCCTCAAGTTTGGCTTTGGAGATGATGCCCGCACTTTGCTCTGGCAGCCAATCTCAATTCACGCGGACTCTGTGTCCAGCCTTTACTGCTGTTTCGTTTTCTAAGGCTGGAACCTGATGGTTTACTTTCTCTCATCTTCAGATCTCTCAGCCACCCACCAAGGTGACTTCTGAAAGCCCTGAGTAGGAATTTGATTATTATGTGTGAATCACTCTCCATTTCATGGCTTACCTCCCCCCCACTTCACTCTCACAAGGCCCAGAGCCAGGCACAAAAGCCAATGAGAACATGGCTTCCTCATGACTTTGCAACAAGCATGGAGAAGGAAAACAATGTTGCCCGCAAGCATGTCCTCATCTCCCCAGAGATGAAAATGTTGCATCCCTCACACTTCAAGCAAAAGGTGTGAGGCTCTCAGTCTTCACGGCTGGACACCAAAACCTGAAACATTTTGAGGAAACAAGCTGAGTAAGACTGGAGAAGTGAGTCAGAACTGCCCAGCAGCAAATATGAAAATGCACGTGAACCATGGTCTCCATGAACGGAAAGGCTTTGCCTGTGACAGGAATGATAAAGAACGAGAGCTTAAGTCACCCCCGGTGACAGTTCTACTCTTTCCCTGCACCCAGTGCCTCCTCTTTGGTTGTGTCTGGGTGTGCCCACCGCCCGTGGGAGATGCCTGTTTGGAATTAAGGCTGGTCAGACAGAGCCCTGCCTGGGCTTTGCCACGGTATTGGCCATACAACCTAGGGAAATTATGGAAGTTTCTACACCTTAGGTTGTTCATCTGTAAAATGCAGGGATGATAGTTCCTACTCTGCAAGGTGGTTGTGAGGGTTCAATAAGACATCGCGAGGAGAGCATTTAGCACAGGCCTGACCCAGGGGACATGTTCAGTACTTGTCACTATGATTGTCCAGTGACTTGAGGCTCCCAGGTCAGAAAAATGATCAAACCTTTGGAAGTGAGGCAAGAGGAAGGGTGACTGTGTGTCTTTCAATGTCACCTTGGATAACTATCTGTACAACACACCCCCTTAAGGATCATATGGCTCCCCTGTAAGGAAGGAGCTCTGGCCCACAGCGGGCTATTGATTAGGGCCCAGTTTCCTAAAAATTTATGTTAACTAATTAAGTTGCATATGATTTTTGTCTAATAGAAATGCAAATCATTTTTGTTCAGTGGAATGGATATCCACAGAGGCTACGGTTGTGTTGCTTTGGTTTTGGTTTTTTTTTTCCTTTTGGCATTTAATTTAGCAATTTGATTCTAGCGTCCTGTCTTTTACTGATCATGTATACATCAATCTCCTGCACCTGCCTTCGAACCTGCTTTACCATCCTGCTGGTTCCCTCATTAATTAGTTAAATAAATCTCTGACACAGACACACTATATCATTGTGTAGGAGACTCATGTTTTAGCTTTTTGAAAATTATATTTGACAACAATTAATTCATCTTTCTACTTTAGTTGCCAGAACTGGGTTCTTTTGACGGCAACCAAAATAATATTAACTAAAAGCACTATATTGCATTATAGTATCTCTTTTATTTCAACTTACCCATGAAGATCTTAGGTACCAGGTGCCTCAACCTACCCTAAAATATTCTCAAGAAAAAAAAATTCCCAAATTTACTTGAATACTAAATTCTTACCTTCCTTTTTAAGGCAGTTAGCATTGTATTTTCATTCTATTTAATTCACAGAATGGTTACTAAGAAAACCAAATTAACGTGTAATATCTTTTAAGCGGCAGGAAACTGGCAGTTTTTTTCTCCCTGTTTCCTGCTTTGCTATCATCAAGATTCTTTCTATCAGTGATTTGACATACTCATCATGGAAAGATTTTCAAACACTTAAAAAGAGTGTGCACCTGCTATGTGCATGGCATGGGGTAGAACTCAGCAGGAACATGGTGTTCTGCAAGTCTCTGCTCCTGCCTTGACAGAACAAAGGTGGAAGCAGAACTATGAAACAGGGCCCAGTGCAAGTGCAGACTGAGAAAGAACTACAGTGCCCATGGGGAGAAATCTGGGGAGGGGGTGGTAGGGAAAGATTCCTGTTGGAGAACTAGTGTTTGATAACCCCATTAATGGCCAATACCTAGTATGTAATGTACATTTGTTACATGCCAAGCATCCATGCATCTTATTTAACTTTTCGTCTTTTAAGACTGTGTTAAACAATTAAGATTTACCACCTAGCCATTTTAAGTGTTCAGCTGAGTGGTGTTAAGTATATTCATTGTTGTGAAACAGATATATATATTTTATTGTTATGAAACGGATCTCCAGAACTTTTGCATCTTGCAAGCCTGAAACTCTATACCATTAAATAACTCTTCCTTTCCCACTTCCCCCGGGTCCTTGTAACCACCATTCTGCTTTGTTTCTATGAGTTCGACTACTGTAGATACCTCAATAAGGGGAATTATACAGCATTTGTGTTTTTATGATGGGTCTAGTTCACTTAGCATAGTGTCCTTAAGGTTGATCCATGTTGTAGCATGTGACAGGATTTCCTTCCCTTAAGGCAGAATAATATTCCATTGTAGGTATATACACATTTTGTTTATGCATTTATTTGTTGATGGATTTTTGGGTTGCTTCTCTACCTCTTGTCTATTATAAATAAGACTGCTATGAACATGGGTGTGCAAATATCTCTGGTTTCAATTCTTTTGGATATACACCCAGAAGTAGGAGTACTATTTTTAAGTAATCCCCGTGGAATCAAAAAGAAATTTATCTTTTCCTCAGTATGGTTCAGAGTCCTCCCCAGTACAGTTTTTGGTGGAGGGCTTAAGCCAAGGAAATAAAGCCCTGGGAGAACCACGTTCATTTATGCTGGAAGACAAAAATTTCTACTATTTTCTGAGATCTTCTCCTAGTTCCTTATTTCCTCTTTGAAGGAGTTGATCTTTTAGAATCATTAATCTTTCAAATGATACTCTCTCATTTATCTGCAAACCCGCCTCACCAATTGCTGGTATTAAAAAAAAACCCACGTCTTAAATATTTCATAATGATAATAATGCCAGGCACAGCGTATTATCCAATACAGTCACCTCAACCATGTATTGATCAGTAATGTCATACAGCAGCATATGCTGTCATTATTTACAGATGAGGTGACTGAGGCTTAGGGAAGTTCCGTACCTCACCCAAAGTCATAGAGCTTGAGAGCAATGGCACCAGAACCCAGGCAGCCCACGCCTTGAGCACCTGCTCCACAGCACGGCCCCATATCTAGCCTCAGCTGTGCATCTATGTTGTAAGTGATCCTAAAAATGAATTCTCAGGAGACGTATCATCGGGATGGGGAGGTGGATGTTTTAAGTTGCTGGGATTTCCTTCTGTCTGGTTCTTCAGAGAGGCACATTCAGATGTCTGGAAGTCAATTGGTTTTGAAACAAGAACAAGCCCCTTGATATCCATATGGAGATTTGCTTCTGCCTACGCTTTAAATTAACCTTATTGATGGATTTCCTGCCAAGCTTAGTTTCATTTATTATGCATGTTCCTTTTGGTAGGTGGAAGAAAAAAAAATATGTGAGAATTATTCTCTAAATAAAGCAATATAGAAGCCAGGCTCATAAATTTTCTAAAGTTTATTTTTGTTTGCCAAGCTCTTCTGTACTTTTTTGGGGATAAATGTGTTTATTTAATACAAAGAAAAGCAATATCTTAAAATAAGGATATTTTAGTAGTAAACAACCAGGAGTGGATCTTTTTTTCTCTTTCATTTGTCATTGTCAGCTGAAGACATTTTCAGCCAGCAGCCAGGGGCGAAATTTACGGCATCAAGATAGGTAAGCCAATTCACTGTTTCTTCCTCATCTTAAAGAAATTTCAGCCCGAACTCCTACCCTTTCTGGACTTTAAAATGTGGCATCAGAAGAACGTATTACAATAGTTGGGCCTAAGACTTACTTCAGGGCTACAAGTCAGGCTCAGGATTCCCCAGAGGTGATGTAGAGAGTGAACACCCTTTGTGCTGTTCTCATCTTGGGATGAAAAAATATAGATCAACAAAGGGGAAAATAAGAAAACATGCCTCCATTTAGTCTTTCTTGACATTACCTATGATGGCCAGACAATGCAGTTTGTCTGACATACTCCTGGCTTTTGATGATCTGGGGAAGATAGTGAAAAAAGGAATATGCATCAGTGGTACACATAAATGGCTGCTTTGTAACAGTACTATCTAAATCAAGTTTGAGGGGTGCCTGGATGGCTTAGTTGGTTGAGCTTCGGACTCTTGATCTTGGCTCAGGTCATGATGTCACAGGTTCATGGGTTGGAGCCCCGCATAGGGCTATGAGCTGTAAGTGCGAACCCTGCTTGGGATTCTTTCTTTCCCTCTCTGTGCCTCCCCTACTCATGCTCCCTCTCTCCCTCCCCCTCCCCCACTCGCGCTCCCTCACTCTCTCTCAGAATAAATAAATAAACTTAAAAAGAATTTTAAAAAATCAAATTTGAGTTGAGGGTAAGGAGAATGGCTCCCCAAACAATTCAAAGCTCACTGGTTGCTCTACATACGTTGGAACTCTAGAACTTTCTGTCTGATTGGGAAAAATAATGACCCAGTTGATCAGTTATATACGTGGGCTTGTTCAGAAAATTTCTAATGGAGTCTGTAATTCCAACACTTTCAGATCCCATGCTTCCTTTTATAACAAATTTTTGAACACCCTTTCTACTATTCTGAAATGAAGTTTGTTTATGACACATTAAAAAAAGTAAATATAATATCCTGTTATAAAAGGAGAATTAAAAGGTAATTTTCAATGAGGTATGTACCTCAATTTGCAGATGCTGAGACCAACTGCTGTTAAAAGACAACTTAAAAAAAACCAAACAAGTACAATCCTGACTCTCATCCAGAGAGAAAAATGAGCACATGCATATATTTTAGTTAACTCATAATGAGGAACCGGGCAAATATTATAACTTGTTCAACAGAGAAACCAAAGAATGAACAGAACACATTTGTAAGTCAGAAATATTGAATGTATAAATGGAGGCAAGACTCCTTTCTTCAATAGTAGAAGAGAGGCCAATTGTACCTTTATTAGACAGGACAGAATTTGCATGTCTGTAGACAAAAATTATTTTGCATTGCTATCAGTTATCTACCCTTTACATGAGTGGTTTCATGCTCCCATGAAATCAGAATCAGATAACCTAGAAGGGTGTGCAATAGTGCACAGTTTTCCAAAGAAGTACAAATTTTTCCCTATACATCCTAAATGAATTAATCAGACATTTACCACTATTGGTAAAAACACCCTGAATGAGACATCTACACAGGCAGCATGACTCGGTTGAATTGTCACCCCAAGAGCATCAAACTGGGATACCTTCAGGTAGTTTCTGAAATGGTAAATTTCTGAACAAAGGAGGTATACCCTTCCCTCAATCTACACAGCATCTGAATTCCTAAATCAGTGCTCATTGAAACTGTTTGATAATATTTTCTCTGTATAATGGAGTTGGGTTCTGGGTGCAGGTTATTATAAACATGTTTTTCAACCTCTGGGACGCAAAAAAGGCAGTCATAAGAGGGAAGTATATAGCAATCCAGGCCTTCCTAAAGAAGGAAGAAAGATCTCAGATACACGACCTAACCTTACGCCTTAAGGAGCTGGAAAAAGAACAGCAAATAAAACCCAAAACCAGCAGAAGATAGGAAATAACAAAGATTAGAGCAGAAATTAATGCTATCAAAACCAAGAAAACAGTAGAACAGATCAATGAAACCAGAATCTGGTTCTTTGTAAGAATTAACAAAATTGATAAACCACTAGCCAGTTTGATCAAAAAGAAAAAGGAAAGGACCCAAATAAATGAAATCAAGAACGAAAGAGGAGAGATCACAACCAACACAGCAGAAATAAAAACAATAATAAGAGAACAGTATGAGCAATTATATGCCAAAAAAATGGGCAATCTGGAAGAAATGGAAAAATTCCTAGAAACATATACACTACCAAAACTGAAACAGGAAGAAACAGAAAATTTGAACAGATCCATAACCAGTAAGGAAATCAAATTAGTAATCAAAAATCTGCCAAAAAACAAGAGTCCAGGGCCAGATGGCTTTCCAGAGGAATTCTACCAAACATTTAAGGAAGAGTTAACACCTCTTGAAGGTGTTCCAAAAAATAGAAATGGAAGGAAAACTTCCAAACTCTTTCTATGAAGCCAGCATTATCTTGATTCCAAAACCAGACACAGACCCCACTAAAAAGGAGAACTATAGACCAATTTCCCTGATGAACATGGATGCAAAAATCCTCAACAAGATATTAGCCAACCAGCTCCAACAATACATTAAAAAATTATTCACCACGACCAATTGGGATTTATACCTGAGATGTAGGGCTGGTTCAATATCCACAAAACAATTAACGTGGTTCATCACATCAATAAAAGAAAGGACAAGAACCATATGATCCTCTCAATAGATGCAGAGAAAGCATTTAACAAAATACAGCATCCTTTCTTGATAAAAACCCTCAAGAAAGTAGGGATAGAAGGAGTATACCTCGAGATCATAAAAGCCATATATGAACCACCCAACACTAATATCGTCCTCAATGGGGAAAGACTGAGAGCTTTCCCCCTAAGGTCAGGAACAAGACGGGGATGTCCACTTTCACCACTGTTATTCAACATAGGATTGGAAGTCTTAGCCTCTGCAATCAGACAACACAAAGAAATAAAAGGCATCCAAATCGGCCAGGAGGAGGTCAAACTTTCACTCATCACAGATGACATGATACTCTATATGGAAAACCCAAAAGATTCCACCAAGAAACTGCTAGAATTGATTCATGAATTCAGCAAAGTTGCAGTATATAAAATCAATGCACAGAAATCGGTTGCATTCCTATACACCAACAATGAAGCGACAGAAAGAGAAATCAAGGAATTGATCCCATTTACAGTTGCACAAAAAAAACCCAAAAGCATAAAATACCTAGGAATAAGTCTAACCAAAGAGGTGAAAAATTTATACACTTAAAACTATAGAAAACTTATGAAAAAAATTGAAGAAGACACAAAAAAAAAATGGAAAAAGATTCCATGCTCCTGGATAGGAAGAACAAATATTGTTAAAATGTCAATACTACCCAAAGCAATCTACATATTCAATGCAATCCCTATCAAAATAACACCAGCATTCTTCACAGAGCTAGAATAAATAATCCTAAAATTTGTATGCAACCAGAAAAGACCCTGAAGAGCCAAAGCAACCTTGAAAAAGAAAACCAAAGCAGGAGGCATCACAATCCCAGACTTCAAGCTATACTACAAAGCTGTAACCATCAAAACAATATGGTACTGGCACAAGAACAGACACTCAGATCAATGGAACAGAATAGAGAACCCAGAAATGGACCCACAAACATATGGCCAACTAATCTTTGACAAAGCAGGAAGGAATATCCAATGGAATAAAGACAGTCTCTTCAGCAAGTGGTGCTGGGAAAACTGGACAGCAACATGCATAAGAATGTACCTGGATCACTTTCTTACACCAGACACAAAAATAAACTCAAGATGGATGAAAGACCTAAATGTAAGACAGGAAGCCATCAAAATCCTCAAGGAGAAAGCAGGCAAAAACCTCTTTGATCTTGGCCGCAGCAACTTCTTACTCAACGTATCTTCAGAGGCAAGGGAAACAAAAGCAAAAATGAACTACTGGGACCTGGTCAAAATAAAAAGCTTCTGCACAGCAAAGGAAACAATCAGCAAAACTAAAAGGCAACCAGCAGAATGGGAGAAGATATCTGCAAATGACATATCATAAAGGGTTAGTATCTAAAATCAATAAAGAACTTATCAAATTCAACACCCAAAAAACAAATAATACAGTGAAGATATGGGCAAAAGACATGAATAGACACTTCTCCAAAGAAGACATCCAGATGGCCAACCGACACATGAAAAAATGCTCAACATCACTCATCATCAGGGAAATACAAATCAAAACCACAATGAGATACCACCTGACACCTGTCAGAATGGCTAACACTAACAACTCAGGCAACAACAGATGTTGGCGAGGATGTGGAGAAAGAGGATATCTTTTGCCCTGCTGGTCGGAATGCAAGCTGGTGCAGCCACTCTGGAAAACAGTATGGAGACTCCTCAAAAAACTAAAAATAGAACTACCCTACGACCCAGCAATTGCACTACTAGGCATTTATCCACAGGATACAGGTGTGCTGTTTCAAAGGGACACATGCACCCCCATGTTTATAGCAACACTATAAACAATAGCCAAAGTATGGAAAGAGCCCAAATGTCCATTGATGGATGAATGGATAATGAAGATGTGGTATATATATATATATATAATGGAGTATTACTCAGCAATCAAAAAGAATGAAATCTTGCCATTTGCAACTACCTGGATGGAACTGGAGGGTATTATGCTAAGTGAAATTAGTCAGTCACAGAAAGACAAAAATCATATGACTTCATTCATATGAGGACTTTAAGAGACAAAACAGATGAACATAAGGGAAGGGAAGTGAAAATAATATAAAAACAGGGAGGGGGACAAAACAGAAGAGACTCATAAATATGGAGAACAAACAGAGGGTTACTGGAGGTGTTGTGGGAGGGGGGATGGGCTAAATGGGTAAGGGGCATTAAGGAATCTACCCCTGAAATCATTGTTGCACTATATGCTAACTAATTTGGATGTAAATTTTAAAAAATTAAAAATAAAATTAAAAAATAAATAAAACATATGGAAATCTTAGGTTCCTTGAAGAAAGTCTATTGTATTCATCCAGTATTAATGTTTGAAAATGTGGTATAGAAATGAAGATTTCAGACTTGGTGGCCCATTGCCTGAGTTCAAATCCTAACTCTGCCATGACTTTGAACAAGCCATTTAATTGCTTTCTGCCTCAAGGTATTTGTAAAAGGAATAGTAATGGTGCCTACATTATAGGTTGGTTACAAAGATTAAATAAATTAATCCATGTATGTGCTTTAAAAAAATACCTGGTACGTAGTTAATTTTTATTTTTATTTATTTATTTTTAAAAATTTTTTTTCAACGTTTATTTATTTTTGGGACAGAGAGAGACAGAGCATGAACGGGGGAGGGGCAGAGAGAGAGGGAGACACAGAATTGGAAACAGGCTCCAGGCTCTGAGCCATCAGTCCAGAGCCTGATGCAGGGCTCAAACTCACGCACCGCGAGATCGTGACCTGGCTGAAGTCGGACGCTTAACCGACTGCGCCCCCCAGGCGCCCCCGTAGTTAATTTTTAATAAGTAAGCTATTACTATTGCTGTTGTTCCTATTCATCTGTTTTTTTTTTCCTTTGCTAAAAGTATCAACAATAGTTTCAAGCTCATCATTAATAAATTATTTTTTCAGGAAAAAAAAATAAACATGTTTTTCACCTCTATGTATATCTGGCAGGACATTTGACAATTGTGGGAGATAACACAAATCCTTCCCTGGAGGGGATTTTCCTGCGTGTTGTAGGGGACCTACCCACCATCCTGGCCCTAGCCAGTAAATGCAATGGTGCCCTCCAATCCTTATGGCCACGGCAACAACAACAACAACAACAACAAGTCTCACAAGTTATCAACACACTCACCAAGTTTGGAGCTGCCCTGATGGAGAAACACTGTCATAACTGAAATATGCCCTGGGACCCACTGATTCATCTCTACCTCCAGCAACACTATCTGCTTAGCCAGGAGATCGTGGAGAAGAGCTACGGGGCCTTCTTGAACAGGGTTAGGCCAAAACCAGTTTTTTAATTTAAAGATTTTAGTTTAATTCATCTCCTCTGAATCCCTCTCTTCCAAGTTTAGCTACCCAGCAAGTTGAGAGACAATGGAGGTCTTTCACTGAAAGGGAACACCCACCTACCCACCCCAGTCTATTTAAGCTGGAGTTTGCTTCTATTTCCCTGAAGAGCTCCTGCCACAAGACCTGCAGTAGAGGGTGTGGTGTGGTGGGAGTACCGATAGAAAGTGGCACAGTCAGGTGACCAAAGGGGCCAGGCTGATTCCAGGATAATGAAGTGGTCCAGGAAAGGCGGCATTGCGCGCACTTGCTATGACTCAAGGGGCAGCTGCCACTCAGACTCAGCCCAATGTTTCCAGATCTGATTTTACTTTCAAAAGAAGCAGGGAATCTGAGGTTTGTATAGGCAATTTTTCAGTTCTTAAGTGTTGGCTCATATAAAGGTATATGATATGTATAGATGGATAGATGCATACATACATACATACATCATTCATGCATATGAATGAAAGTGACTACACCTTGGGTACTGAATAGGTCCATTCCTTAAATTAAAATGAAAACTGGGTATTATTACCTCCACTGCAGATTGAGGGTAAGAGGACTTGGAGAAGTTAAGTGATTTGCCTAGAGTCACGTGGTTAGCAGGGATTTGAATCAGGACTGTTCTGCCCCTGATACCAAGTTGCTACCCAGTTTATGAAGAGACCACAAGATGTTGTTCTTTTCATGTTTTGTTTTAGTGAATTCACTATTTTTAAAAAATTTTTAATGTTTATTATTTTTTTAAATTTTATTTAGTTTTGAGACAGAGAGAGACAGAGCATGAACGGGGGAGGGGCAGAAACAGAGGGAGACACAGAATCGGAAGCAGGCTCTAGATTCTGAGCTGTTAGTCCAAAGCCCAACATGGGGCTTGAACTCACAAACCACAAGATCATGACCTGAGCCAAAGTCAGACGCTCAGCTGACTGAGCCACCCAGGCGCCCCATGACAAGTATACTCCTTAATGCCCATCATCTATTTCACCCATCCACCCACCCACCTCCTCTCTGACAACCATCAGTTCTTTATAGTTAAGAATCTGTTTCTTGGTTTGTCTGTTTTTCCCCTTTTGTCGATTTGTTTTGTTTCTTAAAATCCACATGAGTGAAATTATATAGTATTTGTCTTTCTCTGACTCATTTCACTTAGGCTTATACTTTCTAGTTCTATCCATGTCATTGCAAATGGCAAGATTTCATTCTCTCTTATGGTTGAATAGTGTTCCATTGTATATACATACAACCTCTTTATCCATTCAGCAGTTGATATATACTTGAGCTGCTTCCATATCTTGGCTATTGTAGATAATGCTGCTGTAAATGTAGGGGTGCATGTATCCCTTTGAATTAGTGTTTTCGTATTTTTTGGGTACATACCCAGTAGTGTGATTGCTGGATGATGGCATAGTTTTATTTTTAATTTTTTGAGGAACATCCATACTGTTTTCCAGAGTGGCGGCACCAGTTTGCATTCCCACCAACAGGGCTGGAGGGTTCCTTTCTCTCCACACCCTCATCAACACCTGTTGTTCTCTGTCTTGTTGATTTTAGCCATTCTGACAGGTGTGAGGTGATAACTGATTGTAGTTTTGATTTGTGTTTCCCTTGTGATGAGTGATGTTGAACATCTGTTCATGTGCATGTTGGCCATCTGGATGTCTTCTTTGTAGAAATGGCTGTCCATGTCTTCTGCCCATTTTTAAATTGGATTATTTGGTTTTTGGCTGTTGATTTGTATAAGTTCTTTATATATTTTGGGCATTAACCATTTATTAGATATGTCATTTGCAAATATCTTCTCCCATTCCCTAGGTAGGTTGCCTTTTAGTTTTGTTCATCATATGTTCTCTTCATTTTTTATGATTCAAAGACAAAACAAGAAATGGGAATCACTTCTGCTGAAAACAGAGTTTATGCATCTATTTAAGTAAAATCAACATTTCCTAAAGCTTCTAATAATCTACGTTTCTGTCAGCAGCACAGGGAGCTTTCTGGAGAAGGAAGGGTACCTGAGTTTTGATAATGTTTGCAGTGAGCTGGGCGAGTCATTTGCTGTGTTAGCCTGCCTTCCATCAAAATTGGTGATAAGAATGACTGAATCCCTGGGGGTTGCTTGTAAACAATGTTAAAGCTTTAATTGAAAAGATCTTAAACACAGGCCACAAATAACTTCCGCATTGTGAATTGCTGTCTTGACCCCAGATGCCCTGGGGCCTAGCTAAATGTTAGGGCCAGGTCTGATATACTTAAGCCATAAGCCTTTGGCAGGGCCTTTGATGATGCTGGAGTCCTGCACAGCCCCCAGTGGAGAGGAGCATCCTTGGAGCAAGGTCCTCTGTCAAAGTCTAACCTCCCTTCTGTGAATGTCTGCAAATTAAGCCTGCCTTATGGAAAGTGGGGATTTTTAATATTTTAAATGTCCCGATTGGAATGTTCATAATAAAACAGATGGGTTTGGCCACCTAAAAGGGGCATTTGGTGCAACAAAGTAGCAGGTATTCCATCAGAAACTTTTCAGGAGCTTCCTGAAAATCCTTTGTCAGTTTCTTTTTCTTTCTTTGTGTATTCATTCATCCATTCATTGCCCTAACTCAGATCAGGGTGTGACTCCAGGCTCACATTCTATTCAAATCAACAAACATTTTTTCTCCTAGAGCAGATTTAAGTCTGGAAGGTGTCTTCGCCTGGCTTCCCCAGATTGCCAAAGGTTATCATAGACAAAAGTAGTTGAGAATTCCTGAGTGAAATCTCTTACACTGAAGCTTTTCAAACAAACAAACATCCTGCCCCTTTAAAAAGATTTGTATTGGGACACCTGGGTCGCTTAGTTGGTTAAGTGTCTGACTCTTGATCTCAGCTCAGACCGTGATCTCATGGTTCATGAGATCGAGCCCCATGTAGGGCTCTGCACTGACAGCACAGAACCTGCTTGGGATTCTCTCTCTCTCCTCTCTCTGCCCCTCCCCTGCTCATGTTCTTTCTGTCTCTCTCAAAATAAGTACATAAACTTAAAGAAAAGCTTTTTATTATACCCATAATGCATGTTCATTAAACACAAAATTGGGAGGAAAAACAGATAACCCAAAGCCAAAACAAAAGTCTTGGTTATCTAACTGGAAAAAAAAAAAAAGTACATGTTATTCAGGATAAGTTGCAGAAGAAGGCATCAGTATCAATGAAACATTTTCTGAATGGAAGAAGTTAGGTGAGAGCTGGCCTCCAAATTTGCTTCATTCTCACGTTGTTACAGAGTCTGGCACCCCAGGATCATTCAGTTGCCTAATCTCCCTGCGGATAAAATTTCTTTTGTTGTCAGATAAGACTGGTAAAACAGTTATTATCTGTACTTAGAGTAATAATAAAGAGTTTAACCCATCAATATGTGCTGTGAGCTGAAAATCCAAAGCAATTTAGGATTGTTCTTTATCTGTATATTGCAAATCATGAACTCTTATGTGGAGCCCTTAGTATGCTTAGCAAGGGAGGCAGAGAATACAAATGCAGGAATGAAATGCAGGGAAGCACAAATTGTGTAAATGAAATCTAGACTGTTTCTGGGAACATAATTTCATGAATAAAGATGATCCAGCATCTCTGAACTATGTATTTTAAGATTAATATTTCTCAATAGTACTTGTCAAAGTGAGTGGCAGTAGAATCCATAATAAGTACTTTATTGAATTATATTTAGGCTAAATATAAATGTAAAAAGGCACCATGAATTCTCATGTCAAATTATGTCACCCAAAAGCTAATTAATTGTACCGTGATTCCAAAAAAGAATTTTTTTAATTCGTCAAATATCGGTTTGTGTTTCTAACAATTCAATCATTTTTTAATTGATAAACTTTATTTTTTAGAGCAGTTTTAGATTCCCAGCAAAACTGAACAGAAGGTACAGAGAGTTCCCATATCCTCCCTGCCCCCACACACCCACAGGCTCCCCTGCTATCAACACCCTACACCACAGTGCTACAATTGTTACAACCGGTGAACCTACACTGACACATCATTATCATCCAAAGTCCATAGTTAACATCAGGGTTCATTCTTCCTGTTGTACACCCTATGGGTTTTGATGAATAAATAATGACATATACATCTTTCCACTGTTGCAGTATCTAACAGAGCAGTTTCACTGTTCTAAAAATACTGTGCACCACCTATTCATCCCTCCCCTCCCCCGCACCCTCTGGTAACCATTGTTGTTGTTTTTTTTTAACCATCTGCGTAGTCTTACCTTTACCAGAACACCATATACAGTTGGAATCATACAGCATGCAGCCTTTTCAGTTCAGCATCTTTCCCTTAGTAATATGCATTTAAGATTCCTGCGTGTTGTTTCATGGCTTGATAGGATAGCGCATTTCATTGTCGTGCAGAATCCTATCCCATCACCTGGGTGTACCACAGTTCACTTATCCATTCACCTGAAGGACATTTTGGTTGCCTCCAAGCTTTGGCAATTATGAATAAAGCCACGATAAGCATCTGTGTGCAGGTGTTTGTGTGACCTAAGTTTTCAATTCATTTAGGCGAATACCAAGCTCCTCACATACTGGGTCAGAAACTGGAACTCCTCAAAGGATAATTTTTGAAAGTTCTAGAATACTAAAGTGCTACGGTCAACAGTTCTGTTGGTTATGTTGCTCAGCCTCTTCATCTCAAATTGAAATCAGTACAGACACGCCCACTTTGGGAGAACATTTTTTTCTCTTTTCTTTTCTGAGCTTCTTTTTAGCACTCACAAGAAAATACACTTTCCCCTCCGCTTTCTTGAATCAAGAATCTACTTCGCTATTTTAACAGCTCCTTTTTTTTTTCAAGTAAAAAATGGAAAGGAATCAGCAAGTTGTATTTCTACATTTCCTTATCATTTCCTTTTAGGTCTATTTCAAATCCAGGCCCACCAACCCAGAATATGAAATCAGACCAAAAATTTTTCATCAGTCATTCTCTGTCCCTCATCTTTATTGGGGGAAATAAACTCCCCCTTCTTAGAAGATAAAAATCTAATCTGCTGACAATCAGGTGATAGGTTTTGTACCAGTGGGTGATGAGCATATTGATTATGTTAGTCAATATACTCATCTCCCACATTGTAATTATTTGTTATTGCCTGTCTTCTCTTTGAGATGGTCAGCTCCCTGAAGGTACTGACAAGGCTTAATTGATTATTCTGTGGCACATAGTCGGTATTTCAATATGTATTTGTTGAATGTATTATTGGTTCATCAGATATAATGAATGTTAATCAACCTTGTTTGTTTAACGATGATTAAGCACTTGCTAGGCACAAAGCTGCATGTTGATTATTTGGGGTGTATGAATGTGAGTAAAATTCATTCTTTGCCTTCAGAGAGCTTACACAATTGTCAATCCTTGCAGCATGCTGTGCTTGTGAAGCCCATATCCCTTCAACCCGCCCCTCCATCTACTCTGGATAGGTCCCCTAGAGGCTACGGCCTCCCGCATCTCTTACCATGGTGGCATTCTTGGGCCCTGGAGCAGCTCAGCATCTTGGAGGCAGTCTGGAAGTGTTCTGGAACTATCTCCAAAACAACTCACAACCAATGAGGGTGGCGGTTCTTTGCCCTTCAGAAGGACACTTCTGAGAATGTGCCACCCAAACTCTCAGTAGATCTCTAATGGGATTGAGCCCCACTGGCTCACAGTGGGAACATGCTCATTAAAACACCTTTGTTGGCTTTTCTTCTTTCTTGGTCTCACTTCCTACTCCCTCACAGCGCTTCCTGGGATCTCTTCCCAAATAAATTCTTATACTTAAATCCCTTATTTAGGGTCTGATTTTAGGAGAAGTATGGGCACTAGAGTGGTAAGCAAGAGAGACATGGCTAGAGTGCTATGGGAATGCAGAGAAGGAAGGATTCATTCTAGCTGGGAGAAGACTTGGCATCTTTTGAATGGAATCTCGGTAGGGGCAGTGAATGCACCTGTAGGAAGAGATGCTTCAGGCAGAGAAAATAAAGGCACAGAGGTACTAAAGAATAGAGGGTGCTCAAGGAACCGTAGGCGATTGAGTATGGTGGGAATGTGGGTTAGAGAAGCACCTTAGACTTTCCTAGAAAGTACTCCAGAGCCCCTCACATCCCAGCAAGGAAGCAGGTCTTTCCTGTACCTTTCATCCTACCCTTCGGCTCCAGCTACTCAGCCTTCTTATATTGGTACTTTGAAATGTTCAGGCATTCTCCTTTTGATAAAAATATCCAAATGCAGTAACAAACATGGCCACACATGATCTGTAAAAGCAGCTGTATGGTAACCACGGAGTAACCCACTGTCTTTTTCAAGTATGGATCTTTCTTTATGCCTGTTGATTTTATTTCAATTTTTAAAGCTTGTGTATTTATTTTTTTGAGAGAGACAGAGTGCGAGCAGAGGAGGGGCAGAGAAAGAGGGAGAATCTCATGCAGGCTCTGTGCTGTCAGCGCAGAGCCTGATGCGGGGCTCAAACTCACGAACTGTGAGATCATGACCTGAGCCAAAATCAAGAGTCGGAGGCTTAACAAACTGAGCCACCCAGGTGCCCCTGCCTGTCGATTTTAACTCCTGTTTTCTGAATTCCCATGACATTAATATTTCGCTCTTTCGGAGAGCTTGTAGTCTACACACAGTGTTTGTGCCTCAACCCAAATAGGGAAATTTCCTGCCTTCTGTTAGAGGCTAATCTTAAACTTAAAAAAAAAAAAAGGTGGGGGGGGGGGAATGGTATGCCATGGAGTCAAAGAAAATGACCCGACCTAACTCTAGTTTGGAATCCAGGCTGTTAGTTACCAAGCAAATACAATGTGTGTGTATGGTCCTGTTCATTCTCTCTCCACGTGCCCTGGAAATGGTTTCCTTCTAATAAAACGTTCTGACAAGTCATTCCATCTTCCGGTACTGACTCAATTATAGCTTCTCGCCATGATCAACAACTGCTAAATTGGTTATAAACCCAGAATAGGAGCTGAGGACCAAAAAATAGAGGTGTGGCCGGAGGACGGCAGCAGAATAACTCGGTCATTTTCCCAGCAGAGGAAAGCCCGTTTAAGAAAGACGAAATGAGTGCTTCTGGAAAAGGTACACAAGATTAGAAAATAACAGAGAAACGAAAGAAGTTATTAAAGCTCGCAAGAGAATTTGGTGAGAGAACACTACTCATTTCAGCTCAGTAGGAGCCGGTTTGCATTATCATGTTTTGCTCTATACTTAGCTTTGAAGAAAGCCACAGATTACAACAGTTAAATAGAGCTTTTGAAAACAGAAAATAGCAACATTGCAAGTACAGAACGGCACTGGGGTAGAACACCCTCCATATCATCCCCAAACTGGGATGACTGTAGAGAACTTCTGAAATCCCTCCTTCCCTGTCCTACCCCTAGGAATTTCAGCCGTGGCCTTCATGAATCCCCATTACTATAATATTATTTGTGTAATAAATACAGCTTTGTTTTGTTTTTAAACTGGGAGTTTCAACCAAGGGCTGGGATAGAAAGAAAGCTGCCGGGGTAATTTGACCAGGTTGAGTATTAGGGGTAGAGACTAAATTAAGACATATCTGGATTCAGGGGTGCCTGGGTGGCTCAGCTGGTTGAGTGATCCAGGGAAGGATATAAGACCAGGAATCAGATTTCTGTAGGAAGCTAGGTAAACCAAATTTGGTACCTTCCCAGTTATCAGTGGTCACTTAATTTCTGAGTGAAGCAGCAGTTATGAGCTAAATATGTAGGGATTTGGATCTGGAAGGGGAAGAACGAGGCAGTTTTTCCCCTTATCATGCCCTGGGATATGGTATAAATCAAGATCTGTGTTAAATAGGAAGAGATTACTATTTGAGGTGCCCCAGCATGTCCCTCCCAGACCGACTTTATTCGTAGAGTCCCAGTCCCAAGTAGTTTGACTCTAAGTCCTTTTTATTGACTGCATATTTAATGGCATAGATGCGTACATCTCGATTAAATGAAATTCACTTTGTTACTAAATTTTTGCCACAGAGAATAGTGCTACATAATATTCCTAGGCATATATGCTCATTGGTAGAGGTAATTTTATTTGTATGGAATAGATTGTGAGAAGTGAGTTTTTTTTTTTAAAGAGTATTTTTTAATTTGAGAGGTATTATCAAGTTTGCTTTCTTTTTTTTATTTAAAATTTTTTAATGTTTATTTATTTTTGAGAGAGAGAGAGAGAGCATGTGCATGTGTGCACACATGAATGGGGGGAGGCGCAGAGAGAGAGAGAGGGAGACACAGAATCTGAAGCAGGCTCCAGGCTCTGAGCTGTCAGCACAGAGCTCCAGGCAGGGCTTGAACCCACGAACCGTGAGATCATGACCTGAGCTGGAGTTGGATGCTTAATCAACTGAGCCATTCAGGCGCCCCAGGTTTGCTTTCTTTTTTTTTTTTTTTTAATGTTTTTTATTTGTGAGACAGAGAGAGACAGAACATGAATGGGGGAGGGTTAGAGAGAGGGAGACACAGAATCTGAAGCAGGCTCCAGCCTCTGAGCTATCAGCACAGAGCCTGATGCGGGGCTCGAACTCTGGAACTCTCAGAGTGTGAGATCTGACCTGAGCCGAAGTCGGATGCTTAACCGACTAGCCACCCAGGCGCCCCCCGAGGTTTGCTTTCTAAATAGGCTCTAACAAATCATTTTCCACTGGTACTGTAGGGCATATTAGGGTTTCTTTCTTAAACATCCTTCCTAAGTTCAGGGGGTTCTTCCCAGGGACAAGCCAGGTACTCACTTTCCCAGCATCCCTTGCAGTGTGAGTGCAAACAGGCTGGTCAGATACCACAAGGACTTCACGCTGATGAGGCCAAGACACCAGGCCTGTACAGAATCCAGTCTGGTGAAGTGTCTGCAGATACTTCCAGCTTCTAAACATAGCAGTGGCAGTCATACTTCGTTCTGGAAACCTTGCAGCTCTAAAACAGGGATATCTTGTCAACCCATCAGTAGCAGGAATCGATCTAATCTTAAATGCACTCACTTCAGTCTATCCCATTGCCTCTACTCCAGCTGAAGCCACAGTGACCTCCTTCTGGGTCAGCAGCAACAAACACCCACCTGATCTCCCAGTCCCTAGAGTGATTAGAATCCACTTTCTACCCCCGTGGCCTGAATGATCTTTCTAGAGCTCAGATCTGATCATGTCATCCCTGTGCTTTTAAAACCTTTCATTTTCTCCTCTCTGCTGCAGGCTAAGGTTTCTATTCTTTAGCGTGGGCCATAACACCCTCTAAGAGCAGACCTCCGCTCCCCTCCCCAGGCACACCTCTTCCCTCCCTTCTCACCATACACTCCAGGCATGCCACACATTTCTCAGGTCCCTGATTGTCCCATGCTGTTTTCTTACTTCTGGGCTGTACTTCTACAGGTGCACTGTACCCTCTAGTCTCTCTCCTTCCCTGCCTGTCTAACTCATTGTTCTGCAGTTGTCAGCTTAGACGGTGCCTCTCCAACTGCCCAGGACTAGATTAGGTGCCCCTTCTCTAGGTTTCCACAGCAGGTAGTTCGCTTATTTTTATCTTTTTCTCCTCTAGGTTACTTGAAGACAGGGGCGATGCCTTTTCTGTTTTCTGTTGTATAATCAATGTCTACGACAGTGCTTGTGTTTAGTAGATGATGAATACAAATTTGATGAATTAATAAATAAATAGATAAGACAAATACTAAGATCACTCATTTACTCATGAGGTAACCAAGGTTTTGAGAGTCTATTTTCATAAAGCTAAGAGGCTAGTTAACGGTGGACCTGGGACCGAAACACAGGTCTTCTGACTCTTGACATATTTTCAACTATCCCGCATTGCCCCCTTTGGTGCAGTTTATCACTCTTCTTGGCTTAATAAACACCATTATGATGTGCAAACACTGTAAGGCAGGTTTTTCAACTTCAGCACTATTGACATTTGGGGCTGGATGATTCTTTGTTGTGGGGCTGTTCTGTGCATTGAAAGATGTCTAGCAGTAGCCCTGGCCTCACTGCCCACTAGATTTTAGTAATATCCTCCTCCTTCCAGTTGTCTCCAGACATTGTCAAATGTCCCCTGGGGGACAAAACATCGTTCCAGTTAGAACCAGTGCTCTAAGGTTACCAGGCACCTTTTGTTAACTCTCTACAGCTTTGGGATGAGAGGATAAGTCTCAGCACAGGTATACCCCAGGTGGAAAGATGGAAGGCAAGAGCAGACTTTGTCTAAATATTGACCTTGCATCTTTTAAGCCACAGGTCTAAACTCACTGAGCCTCAGTATTCTCATCTGCAAAATAGGGATGATAATGCTGAAAACTATAAGCAGGATTCGAGGGAATGTTCGTAAAGAACCCCATAAACTACATTAATTTAATGAAACGACTGCTTTCTTTGGAACAAAAACTAGTGGATTAAATCACCAAAGCACGCGTAAAGAAACACAGGACTAAGGAGAGGAGCTAGAAAGTCAGGGTGAAATGGGATGGGTTTGATGAGAGAAGGCTTTTTGCATTCTGGGAGGCCAAAACAAGCCCCACATTTCAGGAATGAAAACAAGTATGACATTTGAACTGACAAGCTAATGGGTGTGCTGCCTCTTACTTATTACCTCCCTATTTCATGGTTTTATGGAGAAAAGAAAAAAAGAAGAAGCCACGCTTAAGGATCAGTTACCATTTTTTAATATGATTACACACCCCATTGGCGTGGAGGGCAGGGAGCACGGGTTTCAAGACGGATCAAAAACGGAATCAGGTGAATTAGCAATCGCTCACACTTTCCCTCTCCCTTATGAATTTTAATGCGATTTTTATTTCATATTTGATATACTGTGTTTGTTTACAAGAGTCCTTCAATTTTGAATAGCAAATCTAGAAAAAATATTTTCCTTCTAAGCATCTACCATTTTTGCTGACTCCCTACTTTGACAAAACTGAGCTGCTCCAGAAAAATGCTTTTGAGGAAATCCCACAGGGTGTCATTGCCTGAGGGGTATAAGGAGTAAACTAAAGGGACAAAGACATTCCTGCCGGGAATAGCAGAACTCAAGCACTCACTCCTCTAACTCCACAGGACTTCCCCGCTCTCTCCTCCTCTCCTCTGTCCCTCACTTCCTTCTCCCTCCCTGGGACTATAGAACTTTCTCCCCTCTGTCAGTAGGGACATGCCCTAAAATACAATCTTTTTTTTTTTTTTTTTTAATTTTTTTTCAACGTTTTTAATTTATTTTTGGGACAGAGAGAGACAGAGCATGAACGGGGGAGGGGCAGAGAGAGAGGGAGACACAGAATCGGAAACAGGCTCCAGGCTCCGAGCCATCAGCCCAGAGCCCGACGCGGGGCTCGAACTCACGGACCGCGAGATCGTGACCTGGCTGAAGTCGGACGCTTAACCGACTGCGCCACCCAGGCGCCCCATAAAATACAATCTTTAGCTGCAGCGCGATGTCCTCTTACTTAGGTCTAAGAATGTCTACCTCCTGAACCCTAAACTTGAAAATACAAGGAAATAATATCAACCAAAAGATACACGTTAAAACGCCCTCTATGAATAACAGCCCAAAGCTGGAAACCCCCGAGAGTCCATCGCAATGGAATGGATGGACTGCGTAAGTCCATACCGTGGAATACCACACAGCAATGAGAGCGAAGAAAGCAACTTCGTGCAAAAACCCAGATGAATCCACTGTTACATGAAAGAGGGAAGCACAGAAGAGTGCGTTGCTTACACTTCAATGGAAGTCAAGAGCAGCAAAACGAACTCTGCTGTCAGAAGTTAGACTACTGGAGTCAGAATGGTGGTAACCCTGCGTCAGGGAGTAGTGACAGGAGGGTTTCGAATGCTGGTTACAAGACTGTGTTCACTTTGTACACATTCAGCAGTTCCTCACGGCTTGTGCATTTTTCCGTATGTAGATTACATTTCAAACATGCACTTAATAAAACAAACAAACACAAAAACTCCAAGACAAACTTCCAGCACTCTTTTATGTCTTTGAAAATCCTTTCCTTCACATTAAGTCTCTCTCTCATACGAGAATATAGCCATTTAACAAAACTGCCTTTTTTTTGGGGGGGGGAGAGAAAGAGAGAGAGAGAGAGAGAGAGAGAGAATGCAAGTGGGGGAGGGGCAGAGGGAGAGAGAGAATCTCAAGCACACTCCATGCCCAACGCAGAGCCTGACCAAGCGGCATTCCATCTGACCCTCCGTGAAATCAAGGGTCAGATGCTTAACTGACTGAGCCACCCAGACCTCCCGCAAAACGGCACCAGTAAAAGACTTGAGTTCTAGGTTCTACTGAATTTTCCTATTAATTTCCATAAACTCAGCACAGAATGTTACCACTGCAAGAGGTCATGGGACCATCTAGTGAGTGCACTTGAATTTCTCCCTTCTCCATAGTGGGGAAGCTAAAGCCTAGAAAAGTGAAGCGACTTGCTCAGGGCCATACGTTCTTTAGTAATAAAATTGGCATTAAAAATATCTCAAAATGAAAATAACAGTGAGGGTTCACTGCCTCAAATTCCCAGGATTTCTCCTATTTAAGAATAAAAATATTTGGGGAAGAAAAAGGAACTGGGTTGATCAGTATATAAAAACAGAACTTTAATTAACTGACTCCATTTAGATAAGAGGTAATGCTCTCATTTGGTATTGTAACTCCTAAGCAAAATTCCCTTTTAATCGACATTTATAAGATAGTTTCACCTTGAGATTTAAAACCACAGATGTAACAGAGAGTATGGGTTATGCTGCAATATCAAGCAGCCCCCAGATCTTTTTTTAAAATTCTTTTTAATGTTTATTTGTGAGAGAGAAAGACAGATCATGAGTGGAGGAGGGGAGAGAGAGAGGGAGACACAGAATCCGAAGCAGGCTCCAGGCTCTGAGCTGTCAGCACAGAGCTGGTGTGAAATCACAAACTGTGAGATCATGACCTGAGCCAAAGTCGGATGCTTAACTAACTGAGCCACCCAGGCGCCCCCAGAAGCCCCTAGATCTTGAAGGCTGAAAACAGCAAAGGTTTATAAATATCCCACGTGCCCATCAAATGTCAGCAGGAGTTTTGTTCCACCTTTTTATGGTCCTTTCTCTGGGACCCACTGACAAAGCCACTCACTGGATGGTGGTCGGTCACCATGGCTGTGGGGAAAGAGAAGGTGATACAGCACATACCAGTTCTTAAACCTCTGTCTGGAAGTGACCCAGGCACTCCCAACATCCCATGGCCAAGGAAGTACGATCCTAGTATGAATCCAGAAGCAAGCAGAGTGGGAATATTTGGGAATAGCTCTACTGACTCTCTCAAAAAAAAGGTGAAAGTCTCCACCCTGGGAGCCCCATACTTTCTCATGAGTTTTACCATAATCACTGGGACCTGACTATTTAAAGATATGATGGAGTGAAGATAAACTCTGAAGAAAGGAAAACAGACATAAAAGGCAGCATTGTCAGGTGTAAATAAAACTCTTTCAACTATAATTGAAAGGATTTTTATGAAAGGCACGAAGTGGTTTCATGTGCCTTTCTGCAAATAGTTTCATGGGTTGAATGATCGATATTCCTCTAAAGTGCCCAGAAACCATTTTGACCAAAGGCAACTAAATAAATTAATTGTCCTCCAGGACTGTAACATTGAACCCCTTAAATGAAGGCAGCTTTCATGGATGCAAAGAAAATGCGTCCCTTGTGGTCTTTGTAAGCTTTAAACATTAATTAGGAGAGAGTGCTTTTAAGTAGGAAGGAAAAAAAAATCCATTTTGTTGGGGCTACAATCTCTAATGCTAAATTAAAAAGGAAAGAAGAAATCATTTTACAGGTAATAGTTTGTTTTGCATGACTTTCTCCCTTTTTTTCCCCCTCTGCCCAGAAACAAACCATAAAATCATTAAGTGGTGATAAATAAAGGGAGAATGTGTCAGCGGCCTCACACTTCAGCCCCACTAAACTCACTTTCTGTACTAAATTTCAAGGGATATCGTGTTTGATGGGTAGCAAATAAATGTTTTACCTGAAAAATCTAGTTAAGACATGCATTTAAACGGACACTGGTCAAAAAGCAAGGTTGGGATAAAAGCAACAGTCTATGAAGCACACACACAACCCACCTTGGGTAGTTAGCATGTGCCAATGCATGGGTTCTCTCTGGAATACGTGCTATCACACTTCAAATGATACCAGATTCAGAGACCTGTTTTACAACTTGGAGTAATGTTATATAATACATCCTTCTGGGGCCTCTGTGGTAGGAATATTGTTGATACTCTACAGTCATATTGTTTGTTAGTTTCAATGTCTGAGAGTATGTGTATATTACACAGAAGACTGTATACAGACTTACAGTTGCATTGAGGAATACAAATGATTTAGGTTATGAGTTATCCTCCTATTTTTTAAATGCTTTTTTTTTTAAGTTTATTTATTTATTTTGAGAAAGAGTGAGACAAAGAGAGAGAGAGAGCAGAGAGAGAACACGCAGGAACAGGGGAGGGGCAGAGAGAGAGAGAGGGAGAGAGAGAGAATCCCAAGTAGGCTCTGTACTGTCAGTGTGGAGGCCCGAAGCCGGGCTCGAACTCACGAGCCCTGAGGTCATGACCTGAGCCAGAATCAAGAGCTGACACTTAACTGACTGAGCCACCCAGGTGCCCCTTTTATAAATCTTAAAGGAATAACTTCAGGTAAAACTTCTTTTCGCTGTGGAATGTAAAAGTGGAAAAAGTCAAAGTCACATATAATTCTGGAGCATTGACTAAAGTTTCAATGTTAATGCCTTATAATAAAGACACAAAGTTTGAGAACCACACCAGGGATGTGTGTTCCTAGAAGAGGGGTCCAGCTAGGGAACAGTCAGGTGCAGATGATGGTTTAGAGGGGTTCTAGGCAAAGAATGGGCCAGGGGACGGCATGAAGAATGGTTGCCATCAGGAGGGCAAGAAAGGGAAACAAGATGTGTGTCAGAGTCTTGCCTGCTGGGTCAGATGTAGTCTGGCTACACGAGAGCTCTCCAGAAAACAAAAACAAAAACAAAAAACCATCCTGACACCATCTGAAGGACTTGTATCCTTTCCATCTAAGGTTTGCTTGCTTGTTATGATCTAAATAGAAGTTTAGTCCTTCTGGAACTGAATGTCAGCTTCTTTCTCCTAAGAGTCCTCTAGCTAGAGACCAAGATCTTGCCTTCCGGCCTGACTTTGACCTCCAAGGAGGAATCCGTACTGCCATCTGCTACATCAGTGCCAGAGCCCGGCACGTTTAAGTACTTGATAAATAGTTGTTGGATAAATGAAAGTTGAATAAAAAACATGAGCAGAATGGGAAGTGGGGCAACTAGTGCTGATATATTCTCTTCCATCTGATGACCCATCTTCAACAAATCATTCATTCCTGGCCCAGCACCAGGGCCATTAGAGGAACCTCCTTGGCAAAGCAGGCATCTTTCAGGCTTGCAGAAACTTTATTCAGTCCTGTGCCTGGGTTTCTTCTATGTCGTGGACCTTCATTGGCATTTCACCTTTCGCTCTGACGTGGGAACTCAAAGTGCTTTTGTTAACGTTCATTATGCTGCAAGGTGGTTGGATGAAAAATGTCAACTGTCATGACGCAGAAGGAAGACCAAAGGTACAGGTATGATTTCATGGGGAGGACACGCAGGAGTAGAAGATGAGCAGCCTCCTAAACAACACTGATCTTACTGTTGACTTGCCAAGAGTGAGGGACTTAATATTGTGCATGCCATAGGCCCTCATGTTTAAATATACGACCTTTCAAATGATTTTAACAATGATTACATGTTGAAACTGTGATAACTCTGGTTTCTCAGGGGCCATACTTATCTTGAAACACCTAGCTAAAATCTGGAACAGATGGATATCTGAAGTTTGAAGCTGAACAGCCTTAGGGTAGTACTTTATATCACTAAGAATATAATCAGTGAATGGATATTGATTTTTAAAAATAGTTCTAAAATACGCTAAGCCCTCATGTACGCTTTTTTTCCAAAGCACCCAGTAGAGACCCCACAATCCAACATTCACATCTTGCTTTTGTAACAATTCTTACAAATGTATTATGCGAATACCACTTGGGAAACAGTAGTTTCACAACGCGCTGAGTTCACCCCTAATAAAGCTCTTGCCCCCTTGGCTCTCTGGCCAACAGTGTGCATCTTTATATTCTTCTTGACTGGGCTGACAGAGGATACAAACATAAAACAAGACATTTCTGGAATGGAGAGAGCCTGGCAACAGCACCATACCAAACTCTTGTTGCCCCTAAACTTCCAGTTGCAAAAGGATTCTCCAAAGTTCTCAGCAGCTGTCCTCTCCTTGGCTGTGCACTAGAAAAGTCTGTGACATTTTCAAAAATACATAGACCCAGACTCCATAAGAGACCATCTTTGGAGGGTGGAGCCCAGGCATCTGCTTCCTCAAAACTCCCATGTGATTTTAATTCAGAGCTATGGTCTGAAGGTTTGTGTTCCCCAAAATTCAGGTTGAAATTCTAATGCCCATTGAGATGGTATTAGGAGGTGGGGCCTTCAGGGGACGATTAGATCATGAAGGCAGGGCACTCATACATGAGATTAATATCCTTAGAAGAGGCTCCCTTGCTGTTTCTACCATGTGAGGACACTGCAGAGAAGTCTGTGACTGGAAGAGGGCCCTCGCCCGGCCATGCTTGTATCCTGATCTTGGGACTTCCAGCCTCTAGAACTGTGAGAAATACATTTCTGTTGTTTATAAGCCACCCAATCTGTGGTATTTTGTTACAAGGGCCTGAATGGACTAAGACCTCCAGCTTGGCTTGAGAACGCATTGCACTACAACCATAGGAACCGAGCAGCTGATGTTGTCCCTTAGACTTAGCCTTCTTCCTTTCAAAGCCCAGATAGCTGTTAGCCAGGAAGTAACAGCTTAGCGGTATTTCTCCAACTTCTCGTTTTGTCACCTTCGTCGTTTTTGCCACATTCGTGTATCATGTTCTATCCTTTAATTAAAATTTTTTTCTAAATTACATTACATTTTAGAACTGAAATATAAGTAATAACAACCCCACAAAATTCTTATTACAACTGTGAATGAGAAATAAGTACCACTTGCCATCGATGGAAGGCAACTGAAAGAAAAAAACACACAAACACCCCTCATGTTATTCAAATCTAGCCAGACACAGTTGCTTGCCCAAAGGCATCCAGCCAGAGGCCTGCTCTTTTAGTGAAAGAGGGAACGGGAAAGAGTCGTTTTAACCGGAAAGCAGCGCACACCCCTCACCAGGCCTAAGGCTCAAGGCTACTTTTGGCCACTCGAATTATTCGGAAATGGCCCTGTGAGTCCATGTGCGCTGATGAAACGTGAGGGGGGCATTTCCTGAAGGTTTTGTGGGGGGAAAGGTTTTCTCTTTTGGGAGCCCCCAGAAGAGATTGCATCTCTTGCTGTGGATATTGACTGGGGCCGATACTGGGGACAAATCGCAAGTGGCTGCCCCAGCCACTGCAAGAGCTGCTGCCAGCCCAGGAGTGAGGCCAGCACAGAAGAGGCGACCGAGCCCGCCGAGGAGACCGGCCAGAGCCCCTCCTTCTCCCTCTGTAGGCTATTTCCGTTACCGAGAACATTCTGAGTTGGGTTTTCTGTTGTTAGCAACCGATCACATCCCGATACAGGAAAAGAAGCAAGTGTTCAAAAACACACTAGCACCCAACAGAGAGACTTTCTTCTTGATATAATCAGGAGGATTGAAAGAGAACTGGAGGGGAGTAATACCCTTATTGATTCAAGGTCATTTAATGCCATGGCTATCCATCACATAAAATCACCCTAAGCGGCGCACAACCTTCACTTGGGAAATACTTGCCCTACGTTGGGAGAGATAGTGGCTTGACAGAAACAAAGCTGCAGTGGCTATGACTGGCTTATGTTTACTTCTTGATAACTTTTCTCAATAAGAAAATCCAAAGTGCACATTGTCAGCTGCGCTTGAACTCCCACAGGAATCTGAAAATGTGGGCTGGGAATGGGGGAGAGAATAAGTTACCTAAATAGCATTTGTGCCTCTGGCACAATGCATAGAGCTTTCTGAGCATCTCCTTAATCGCCGTAACTCAGAGTGCAGCCCACGGGCCAGCAGCATCCATGGCATCACCTAGGAGCTAGTTAGAAATGCAGAGTCCGAGGTCCCACCCAGACCAACTGAATTAGAATATGCATTTTAACTAGATGCCCTTTGGTTTATGTGCGCAGTAAATCTTGAGAAGCACTGTCCCAGGAGCCTGGCCCAGCTTAGTGCTGCGTAGACCACAAACAGCTGATGTTTACGGAGCCTGGACTCATGGCGATTTGCTTCCACCTGTGGAATGCCAACTCCACACTTGCAGCCAAGACTGTCTGCTTTGTTTCCCTTCAGTTTCTCTGCACCTGATAGGTCACTTGCACAGAAGAACCAGTTTCCCCAATTCCTTGGGGTTTCACTTACTACTAACATATCTCCATCCGTCACTGGCACTCTCACCTTAGAGCTGTAGGGGTCATAGATACCGGACAAATGAACACCTTTAGGGTTTTTCCTCCCTTGGCTATTACATTTCCTATATCCTATATATCAATCCATTCATCAACTCAAACACAGATTAAACTCCTTCTTTGCATCATTTGTGGACCATACCTCCCAGATATTTTATCAGTTATTATGGTGATTAGCAATTCCCTGAGGACTTTGATCATCAGTAAATTCTGAGCAGTACTGAAGAAATATTCAAACAAGAGCTCTCCTGTCTATCATGTTTTAGAAATTAATTTTTTGCTGATATAATAGTCAAGACTCATATAAATTATATACCAAGGGCCAGCTAAGGGTTAAGTGAATGAAGGCAATAAAAAGAAAATCATAACCTCTTCCTGCTAGGTGGGTCTTCTGTACCGCATTTTGAATTTGCTCTTTAGGAGTGATGTACATAGTGCCTCAGTGGCTTTGAATCTAACTTTCTGCATCTGTGAAACAGAGACAGTGGTTCTGAAGATTACATGTCAGAGAGCCAGGAAATCACCCAGCACCTGCTCAGGCAGGCAGTGATGCTCCGGACAGTGAGGGTTCCGGAGTGATGGAAGCCGGGAACTTACACCGTATTACTTACACCCTTCTCACCCAAGGGAAGTCTAAGGTTGACCATTGGTAAGAAAGGGAGAATTGGAGAGAAGGGACTAGGGTTTAGGTGCTGAGCGCTCCTGGGGCCCAAGGTTCTGGGGAGGAGTTAGGAGCACAAGGCGGGTGAGATCTTGGGAAGAGGATGCCTGTGAAAGGTGAAAGGGGAAATATGAGGCAGGGAGGGGCTCAGACTACAATGCAAATCTGACAAAGTCTCTGCCGACCCAAGCGGGGCTCTGGAGCAGATTGCCCCTTGGAGGTCTTGTACGTTGGGCAGAAATGGCAAGGCCTGAGTATTCCACTGTGTGTCCAGTTATTGGCAAGGCCCTGCCTAAGAAGTGTGAGAAAGAGCCTGATGGGGCAGACAGCTGGGGCCTTGCATCTGAACAGCAATTTTCTTTTTTCTTTTCTTTTCCTTTTCTTTCTTTCTTTCTTTCTTTCTTTCTTTCTTTCAAGTTTACTTATTTTGAGAAAGAAAGCGAGCACATGCAGGAGAGGGGCAGGGAAAGAGGGAGAGAGAGAATCCCAAGAGAGATCCACACTGCAAGCCTGGATGCAGGGCTCGAACTCACGAACCATGAGATCATGACCTGAGCCAAAAATCAAGAGTTGGACTCTTAAAAAAAAAAAAAAAAAAAAAAATTAAAAAAAAAAAAAAAAGAAGAGGGGCGCCTGGGTGGCTCAGTCGGTTAAGTGTCCGACTTCGGCTCAGGTCATGATCTCGCAGTCCGTGAGTTCAAGCCCCGTGTCGGGCTCTGTGCTGACAGAGCCTGGAGCCTGTTTCAGATTCTGTGTCTCCCTCTCTCTCTGACCTTACCCCGTTCATGCTGTCTCTCCCTGTCTCAAAAAATAAATAAACATTAAAAAAAAAATTAAAAAAAAAAAAGAGTTGGACGCTTAACCGACTGAACCACCCAGGTGCCACAGCAACTTTCTTTCTTGAAGGGAGATTCAACCTGAACAGCCATGTGGCTGGACAAGATGAGATAATGGAAATCCTTCGCTAAATTTAGAAGGATCCTGGAGCAGAAGATATACCAGTGCCTGGCTTCCTCAGAGAGGCCATAACTATGACGTGGCCCTTGAATGTTGGAGTGGCAATGTCTGGGGAGGTGTTGAAGCCGATGAACTTGTGGGCAGCTTCACAGCATCCTGCACGCTCTGGCTGGTCCAGGGGAAAGAGCTGAGTGGCTCTGAGATCCCAGGATGGGGGCAGCAGTGCCAGTAAGGAGGGAAGATGGGGAGAGAATTCCTGGTCAGAGTAGGAGAAGGTAGGGTATGTGGACGAAGTGCCCAAGGCCACGGGAAGTAGAGGCAGCAGGAACAGAGTGATGCCCAAGAGCTGGTGGGACCAGTTATAGCTCAGCGAGGTCAGCAAGGCCAGCAGATAACTACGGACCAAAAATGTACCTGGGCCTTCACCTGGGCTCAGTGGGAACCACAGGACAAGAACAAGAATCCTAAATTGTTGTAAGAGTTACTAAGAGCAAATGGAATTTTAAACTAGAGGGACTAACTTACTTTGAACTAGTGTGATTATGCTTTCTACTTATGAGAAATGAGGGTGTAGGGGCTAGTTGAGTTCAGTTCTAGAAAGGAAAGAAGTTTAGAAACTACATTCCTGAGTTATGTAGTCTATTAAAGGTCATCTCTGTTATACACAGATCCTTTAATCATTTCACTTTTGGAGATCTAATCTTAAAAGCAGAAAAAAATACCACGCAGAAAGAATTTTTATTTCCATATGATTTCCAATACCGAAATGACTTAAATAGGAGAAGGGTTAGGTAAATTACAGTACATTTACTTGATGGCTTATTAGACTAATTACAACGACGTTACCATTAATGTGCAATAGCATATAACCATTTTTCTGTTGTATCGGTCAATGGAATAAACAGAAAGAAATATTGCACAGTGTTTTCCAAACCTTTTGACCACAGCCACACTAAACAGCTCATTTTATATCTCGACCCAGGACACACATGCAGATTTTTATCACGGACACAAAGTGGTATGAAACAGTGTTCGCCTACCCTGGGTGCAATGCATTTTGGCATTTTATGTGCTCTTCCCTTCTTTTTTTTTTTTTTTTTTTTTTTAATTCTAGACTCACTGCGTGGGTTTCCTCACCACTGATAACTCATGACCCTTCCTGGATTGAGCATGAGCCCAGTGATGGAAAACAGCAAATGACAAAAATGTGTGTCTGGAACACATGCGTGGGGAGATGTGCCAAAATACCAACAGGACGGACTCCAGGGGATTTGTTTATATGTCCCAATTTGTCCCTAATAAACAGAAATCACTTTTTATGATGGAATTAATAGGACCATAGCAATTTTTAAGTGGTTCTCAAGGCTTCTCTTCTCCAGGCTAAATAATCACAGTTGCTCACTGTCTGGTGAATTCACTTTATACCACCCAATAAACTCCAGCACAGGAGGCCAACAGCAGGGGTGGCAGCCCCAGGCAGTATATGGAGCCAGAGCCCCACGCGGAACAGCTCTGCAGCTTTGCACCTCATGACTCATGGCCCCCACGTGGCCACTGCTGAATTATGTGCATTTTAACAAGAAGGCTGATGTCACAGTTGTCGTATCCTTGACTTCTCTCTTCCTTTTTTCCTCTCTCCAACACAGGTTTATTGAGTACCTGCTTTGTTCCAAATACTAGTCTAAAAGCTGTTGAAAGAGATCTTTTTTTATATTTTTCCAATTCTTTCTATAGTTAGCATGTATTTTTTTTCATAATCAGAAAAAAAAATACATACCGTTTCAAAAGACTTGAAGACCTAAGTCTTTTTTCTTTAATGTTTATTTATTTATTTTAAGAGAGAGAGAGAGAGAGAGGGAGAGAGAGAATGCACGTGCTAGCCGGGGAGGGCCAGAGAAAGAGAGAGGGAGAAACTGAAGCAGTTTCCGCACTGTCGGCACAGAGCCTGACATGGGGCTCGATCTCACAAATCGTGAGATCATGACCTGAGCTGAAATCAAGAATCAGATGCTCAACCGACTGAGCCACCCAGGCGCCCCAAGACTTGAGGACGTAAGTCTTGCCTTCAAGATGCCCACAGCCTAGGAAGGAGCAGTCACATAAACATGTCAGTGTGAGACTGACCTCAGTCCCTTACCTGCCTCCTGCCCCAGCCAGAAAGTGGTGCCTCTGAGCAGCTTCTAATTGACAAGAGGCCAAGGTGTTTGTCTCTCTCCTTTCCCAGAACACCACAGAATTTGTTTTGCTCCCATCTCTGCCCTTAAGTCTCCATTCGTATTTGCTGCTTGAGAGAGAGCAAGAACAGAGAGAAGGAGAAAGAGGAGAGGAGGAGGGAATGGGAGAAGGATGGAGAGAGTCTGCATGGCATCTAGTCCAGTGGTAGCCCACAGACGCTTGGATCTGTGGGGGGTCAGGTCCCTACATGGGCCATGATCATTTGACTGAGGCTAGTGTTGGGTGCCATTCTTCAGTGGTCAGAACACTTTGTGACTCTACACCCTTCTGAGCCTCAACAGTACTAACACAGGACTGGTTGGTCCATCAGATTATTTCCTGCTGTCCTGTATGGCTTGGCCTGTGACCTCCACGGGAATGAGACAGCTGCCTCTCTATTTGTCTGGTGTCGATGCTGTACCAGATCCTTCTGATTATTTTCAGGTTTTCTCAGTTAATGAGTAATGTTCTAATGGTAGCTTCTCCTCAGGACATTAATTTCTGATTCTGGTGTTTCCCTGAAGAGTTGGCAGACAGCAGACTGGATAAGTCACTAGAGAAAACAGCACAGCACTCCTAAGTCTATGCTTCAGGGACCGCTCCTCCTGGAGGACAACTGATTTATCACCGTCTTGTTAAAGGAAGTGTCTGTTTTTCAATCTTGGGCAGCCTGTCAAAATTTAACATAATGCTGGGGGCACTGACAGTCAGTCAGGGGTGTTTCACCTCAGCAATTCCTTGACCTCTTGAACTCTTGTCTCCTGCTGTAATCAGAAAAATTTCCTCTCAGCATATTCTTTTAATAATCCCTTGGACGCAGTTATGGAGGATTCTGACGTGTCTAGCCACACTGGATTTGTCAGCCCGAGTTTCGCTCAACATGTGTCCACCTTCCAGGGCCCCTGTTCTGCTCAAACGTGCTCTTCTGATCTGAGAAGGGCTGCACAGGCTACCGGGAGGTGTCAGAGAGATCTGGGAGGTGTGTTTCAGGTTCTGAAAAAACCCGGTGAAAAACATCGCTCTCCAGTGCTTCTTTTATTTGCACCTCATGATAAATGTTCCTTTGGCACTTTTATAAACAGACAGCTAGAACGTCACCTTTTTAGAAGTGCGAGTGGCTTGTTGGAGAGGAATCATGGGAGTCAGGAGGCCCAGGGGCAGTGGCCTCCGTGGCCTGAGTGGGTGGTCTGACAAGGAGCAGGTTGTTTGTCTGCAGAGTTGGTCTCCTGGTTTGCAAAATTTCAAGATGCCATCCTTCATGCAGACAAAAAAAAAAAAAAAAAAAGTGACATCGCCAATTCTCTGCAAGTCACATGTGGGGTTTCTGTGTGCATTTTGGTCTTCATGAATGCCTCTCTGTCCTTTCTGTGAATAGCGTGGAAGATGGCACAGAACAGGATGCAAAGATAGTCTTAGAACAAGAGAAGCCAGCTGGTCTAGAGTGGGAGCAACCCCCACCCTCCTGCCCCCAGCCCTATCTTTTAGGAGCAACAAGCTCTAGCTCATGGAATGAAGCAATCAGATAAAATTGGGCATTTACCAACCAAAACAACCAGCCTGCAGAGTGAGAAGGAATTAGGTCATCTCGATAATCCATTTGGGATCCCAAGAAGCTAATGTATTGTGAAGCGAAGGAACACATTATTTGAATTCATGCTTGTTCAATTAATGCAGAAATTAGTTGTAATTGGGTTCAGTCCCATCCACCCCAGAGAGCAGATGGAGTCCATTCTGCTTGGCTCATCCATCACACATGGATGAAATTCCATCTGAATTCCAGAGATTCCCCAGAGGCCCATAAAATTATATCTTAGCTGCTACACAGGACACATTGGAAATCGGGAAAATAAAAGTCTTAATCTGTAAAGTGAGGAAAAATACTAGATGCTCTAGGAAAGGAAAATGCTCAGAATTTCATAGCGAGTAGGGTGGGTCCTTTCAGGAAGAAAGCCGTTTCCATTCAATGGCCCCCAAGGCCTATGTCCATCAGGCCCAGAGTTTTCTCAGCTGAATGGTGTAATTCTTGCTAGCAAAAAACCTGCTTTACATTTGAATGGTTCGGATAAACCAATTTTTGACCTCAAGCTTACAGATTCTTGTCACAACCCTTTGTTTCCCTTTGATAATAAATCTTTAAGAACTGTGCAGTCCGCTACAGTAACCACTGGCCACATTAAGCCCTCGAAATGTACTAGTCGCAACTGACATGTGCTGAAAGAGTACAACACGCACTGTGTTCCAAAGACGTAGCACATTACCAAAAATGTCAGATATCTCAAGGATTTTTTTTATATTGATTACATATTGAAACGATAATGCGTGGGATGTATTGATTTAAAGTATATTACTAGCATGAATTAATTCTGTTTCTTTTTATCCTTTTTAATAAGTCTACTAGAAAACTTCACATTACATCGGTGTATTTATAACAGACGGCACTGTTAGTGGTTTCATTTTGGGTGTGAAAAGAGTCTCAAGCTTCCTTTCCCACACACTTTCAAAAATCTTCTTTTGGTCTAATTCTGAAGTCCCTTTTATGAGACATCAAACTTTTTTGTTGTTGTTGCCACAATTAGGGACAACTTTCAAAACCCAATAATTTTTTTAAATGGGCAACGATTAAAAAATAAAATAAAATAAAATAAAATAAAATAAAATAAAATAAAATAAAATAAAAATAAATGGACAATGACTACTCAAGTAGCTTTGTACCTGGAAAGCCAGGCAAGAGACATGGGTCAAAGGGACAGTCTCAGATGTTTTCAGTTTAAACATCACATTTTCTTCACCAGCCTCTTTCCATTTCTTCTACCTCCCATCACCCCAACCGTGTACAATATGGAGGTTTGGTTGAGCCCCACCACACACGTCTGCTACAAATAAATCATTGTCTAAGAGTCAGGTTATCTAAATTCTGGAAAGTCAATGCAACAAGGGCTGAAGAACATCCACTGGACTGTACCACATAGAGCTCATTGGAGACACTAGTGTGTTGGAAACAGAAACCAGATCAGAAAGGGCTAAAGATACAGCAATCGAGGGAGGAAATGTAGACAACCCTTGTGGGAAGAATGAGCAAAAAGGTGGGAATAGACAGTGCCTGTATGGATCTTGATACAGGAAAAAAAATTCAGTTAAGAATGATTGGAACATGTTTAACAGAGGATAGAAAGGATCTGGTTGCTAGAATAAGATTGAATAAGTGTTTGAATAGAGAACAAGGGCAGATACTGAGTAGCAAGAGGTTTCTTAGAAGCGTGCAGAGAGGAAAGGGAACACATATGGGGAGATTTGCCATTGATAGCAGAAGGACTTCCTCTGTCACAATAGGGTGACAGGGATTTGAGGAGAATGATAAATTTAAATAGTAGTGACAGGAAGGGTGTTTTGAGATGTGAAACATGTTTTTTACTCCCTCCCATTGACTGAGGGGCTTTCTTTGTCTCAGGAGGAGTGAATAGATGAGAGCACAGGAGAGTTCAAAAAGAATTGGAACCAGAGCATTCAAGCAAAGACCCTGGAAGGAGAGGAGGCTGAGGGCCGAATATGGGATGCTTGACATAGTGAATTTAAAAGATGTATGAGGCGCCTGGGTGGCTCAGTTGGTTGAGTGTCTGATTCTTGCTTTCAGTTCAGGCTATGATCCCAGGGTTGTGGGATCCAGCCCCACATCAGGCTCCATGTTGAGCGAGGAGCCTCTAAAGATTCTCTCTCTCTCCCTCTCCCCTGCTCATGTTCTCTCTCTCTAAAAACAAACAAACAAATAAAATAAAGGTTTGTGGGCAGGAATGGGCAAAGTTGAGTGTAGGGGAAGGTCACTGGAAACAAAAAAGTTCAGGAAGTACATGGAGTAGTGAGGAAGGCTGGGCTGAGGTTCACAACACAAAGCCTTTAGGTGATGGCCCAGCTCATGGGCTCTATCCAGGGACTAAAAGTTGGAGAGAGGTGGGTCCCTAAACAAAAATCTCAGCCAACAGTCCTAAGAAGGCATATTGTGTGCTGGGAGGTAAACCTCAAATGTTGGCCATGGGTCATGGACAGTAGTTTCCAATAGATGCTCCATATGGAATCAGCCTGCCTCATGGGACCGGCTCTGGAGTTGGGGCTGGGGACTTCCTTTGTTTCCTTTTACTTCAAAGCCCCACAGTTTATATTGTGTGGTACTGCACGGTTCACCTTAAAGCCGGAAGCCTACATGTTGTGTCAATAGTGGCTTCTGTCTTTAGACAAAAGCCATGTCTCAAGCAGTGTTTGGGGCAGGTCAGGCTTGTATTCCCTCAAGCTCCAGGTGGAGAGACATGGCAGTTTTACTTTAGAACAGTGTTTCTCAATAGTGCTGTAGCATATACCAGAATCATCTGGAGGGCTTGTGGGGAAAAGAAAAAAACAAAGATTGTCAGGTCCTACTCCCAGAATTTCTGATTCAGAGAGGCTAGGGTGAGGTTGGAGTATTTGCATTTCTAACACGCTCACGGGTGAGGTTGATGCTGCTGGTCCATGGGCCATATTTTGGGAACCACGGATTTAGAGCACTGTTCTAAATTCTGGCAGCACACTGGAATCACCTGGAGAATTTTAACACTCACGTGGGCTGGGGTAAAACTTGAACATCAGAAGTTGTCAGAGCTCCCCTGATGATTTTACAGTGAGGGCCGAGGGCCTCTGATTTAGTCTAGGCCCCTCTTGAGAAGCATGTGGAACAATCGATTTCTCCCACTATTCAAGCAGCTGTGGCTATTTACTTAATCTATTTGGACATTCAGTTTCCAAGAGATAGTTCATTATATACGTTATGCCCACAATAACTGAAATATTCCCTTATTTGACTTTGTGCTGTTGCTTTTCTTTCCCAGATCATCGTAGAGTATGCTTTTCTAATCCAGGAGGAATTGTGGCATTTGTTTATCTGAAAAGACCCGTTTAGATGAATTTGCAGTTTAAGGGGACACTTGGAAATGTGATATATTTCATTTCATTAATGGAAGTGACATGGTTCATTAAACCCCACCAGTAACTTTCCACTTGGAAAGCTTTATAACTTCCTGGTCAGGCTGGGGTGGGGTTTGTACTTGAAAAACACATTTGACTCCGTAAGAGTTTATAGTGTGGAACCTACAGCACTTTCTTCTAGGTTGTCTGCCTCAGGGAGCTAATAGGAACCAGGACAACAGTGTTAGGCAGGGCTTTGGCACTCAGGAAATCATCGTGTATTCCTTATTTCTTACTTGATCTATACTTTGCTAATTACCGCTCTAGTCTACCGCTCTAGAGTTATAGCTCCTTCTCTAGGGTCCATGACTCTGGAAGTCTGTAATCGTGGCCAAGTTATAATGAGGTCCTTCCCGTGTTCTTATGACCAAATTAAGTGAACAAACTTCAAGGGTGTTCCCCAGGTTCCACAGCACTTAAAATGAAAAAGCCTCCAGTGTAACATAATAGAACTTGTTTGTAGTGCTCTCTAAGAGTATGGATTTTGGAGTCGGAATACGAGGATTTAAATTCTCAAAAGCTAAAGCACTTTACTTTTAGGGCAAATTACATAACTTCCCTGAGTTTTCATTTCCTTATCTGTAAAATGGGAATATTCAGTCACTGGCTTAACTACTTCACAAGTTTTATTAAAAGACACAATGTGTGTGAATGCTTTCTGTAAACTGTTACATAAAATACAAATGTTAATGATTTCTAAAAATTTGTTTAACGTGTATTCATTTTTGAGAGACCGAGAGAGAGCACAAGTGGGAGAGCACAAGCAGAGAGAGAGGAAGACACGGAACCCGAAGCAGGCTCTAGGCTCTGAGCTGTCAGCACAGAACCCAACACGGGGCTCGAAGTCACGAACGGCGGGATCGTGACCTGAGCCTTAGTTGGACGCTTAACTGACTGAGCACCCAGGTGCCCCAAAATGTTAATGATTTTTACCACAGTACTTACCGAATGTCAAATTTTGGAAAGTGGGCTTTTAGGGATAATTAAGTCTTCTGTGCTAATATTTTTATTTCAATTAGAATGGAAACAAACATATTTTCCTCCTATGTTCAGCAATCCTGGGACCAGCCTGAAAAACCTACCTACACGCTCCAGAAAATACTTACTCCCAGAGAATAAGACTGAGCAACAGTTAAGATGACTAACCAAACATAACAGCTTGCTCAGTAAGACTCACTTTCAAGACTCTCTCCTTCCGGCCTCACACCCCAAAGCTGTTGTGCTATTAACTCTGCCCAATTCCAGTTTTCTGCCTTCCATGTCTTGCCTTAAAGTCATCCATCTGAGGCCCTAAACTCCTATAAACATCCTCCCTGGACTTTCCCCTTCTAAGACACAACCTGGAATGTCAAGGCAGTTCTCTCTCAATACAATAAGGCTAAGAAACTTAGTTTAGTTTAGTTTAGTTTCTTTAATTAACAGGTTTCTCTGGTGGTCTTTTGAGAAGTGACACAATCCTGTTGAAAACCTCTCCAAAATATAGTATTCCAACTTTCTGCATCTAAGCAGGGTGCCTTGGCCTGTAGGACATACAGGAGTCTTATCTATCTCCAGATATTATTCAGTGCCTTTGGTGATCTTTCAGGTTATTGACTTTTCACCCAAATGCATTATCCACTAAACAATTAATCTAAACCTCTGCATGGTTGAGCCCTGATCAAGTGAAAATAGAATGGAATAGTCTTCAAAACTGTCTGCTTTAGGGAGCCCAGGTGGCTCAGTCAGTTGAGCGTCCAACTTCAACTCAGGTCATGATCTCGCGGTTGACGGGTTCAAGCCTCGCGTTGGGCTCTGTGCTGACAACTCAAAGCCTGGAGCCTGCTTTGGATTCTGTGTCTCCCTCTCTCTCTGCCCCTCCCTCACTCATGTTCTGTCTCTCTCTGTCTCAAAAATAAATAAACATTAAAAAATATTTTTAAAAAAACTGGCTGCCTTAGAATCTTTGGGGGTGGGTGCCAGGAATAGGGTAATTTAAGTTCTGTGGGAGATTTTGGTTTAATATATAAATAATTAGGGAGTTGTGAGGTTCTCAAACCCCAGTGGACATCACAGTCTTGGGAGGAGCTTAGTAAAAATGCGGCTTCCAGAGCCTCATCCCCAGAGATTCTACAAAGGCATTGGGTGGGGCCCCAGAATCCATATGTTAGTCAAGCATCTGTAGTCTTCTACTAACCAGTTTTGAGAAGTGTTGATTCGTGTGGAAGAAGTAAGATCCTCATAACTGCAGGAAACTGGTTATGATTAAAATCTTTAGATAATATGTAATAATGAAGTTTTCCTGAAACATTTCCTGAAATAATAATTTTTTAATTCTGGGCTTTAGTTTCCTCATTTGCCAAATGGGATTGCTAAAATTTATTAACCATAAGAGATGTCCTATTTTTGTCTGTGTTGGGATCCTGAGTGAAATCTGCATAGTGAAAGAACAGCTGGCAAATTTAGTCAAGTTCCTGTTTTGAATCCTATTTTTTTAAGTTTATTTATTTATTTTGAGAGAGAGAGAGAGAGAGAGAGAGAGAGAGAAAGTGTGTGAGTTGGGGAGAGGCAGAAAGAGAGAGGGAGAGGGAGAATCTCAAGTAGGCTCTACGCTGTCAGCACAGAGCCCAATGTGGAGCTCGATCCCGTACCTGTGAGATCATGACCTGGGCTGAAATCAAGAGTCAGATGCTTAACCAACTGACCCACTCAAGTGCCCCTTGAATCCTATTATTAATGTTGCTAAACTTCTTTAAATTTAATGTATCGCCTTAAATGGAATACTCATTCTCTAGGAACGAGTCAAATTATGCTTAGGTTTTTCCAATGTATTTGACTTTTGCTCATCTTGGAATTTGAACTTAATTGATATTTTCATATGTTCACAAGTATAACCAGCACACAAAATCTTAAGTTAACAAATAAACAATTGAGGTTCTAAAAGTGCTGGGTACTATATGAGTCAAGGAGATGTGACACATACATATAATTATAAAACAAGGCCAACTATAATAAACAGAAAAGTTATGGGTCCAAAGGTTCGGAGACAAATCTATAGGAAGGTGGTACTTTTAAACAGTGAAATTTATAGTGTCTGAATTATATCTTAGCACATTTGTTATTAAAAATACATATTTGGACAGCAATCCCACTCCGGGGTATGTATCCAAAATAATTGAAATCAGGATCTTGAAGAGACTAGGTTCACAATAGTCAAGATATGTAAATAACCCACATCTCTATCAATATACATGGATAAAGAAAATATGGTATAATTCACACCATGGAATATTGTTCAGCCTTCAAAAAGAAGGAAATCCTGTCATTTGTGACAACACAGATGAATCTGGCCAATATAACGCTAAGTGACAAGCCAGAAGGACAAACGATTATACTTGCACGAGGTATCTAAAATAATCAGACTCGCAGAAGCAGAGAACAGGATGGTGGATGCCCGGGACGGGGGGGAGGGGAAAATGGGGAGTTGCTGAGTATGAAGTCCTAGTTATGTAAGATGAGTAAGTTGTAGAGATCTGCTGTACAACTTGGTGCCTATAGTTAACAATACTGAATTGTGCACTTAAAAATTTACTGAGACTAGATCTCATGGTAAGTGTTCTTACAACAAGAGACACAATAAAAGTTTTGAAGACGACGGGCATGTCTATTACTTTGACTGCAATAATGGTTTCATGAGTATACACATATGTTCAAACTCATCAAATTGTACACATTAAATATGTGCATTTTTTGTGCATCAATTGTACCTCATAAAGCTGTTAAAAATACGTATTTGGAAAAGTAAAATTAAGATAGACTTTTTTTTCGTTTCTATATAAAAGCAGTCCCAAGATAGTTATTTTAGGACTGATGTAGCGTTTCCCAAGGTCAGGGAGCCAGGCTCTGTCATTTTCAGCATGTGATTTCCCTCTATGGTTCAAGATGGCTACTTGGGTTTTGGTGACCATGTTGGCATCTTCTTAGCCGGCAGGAAAAAGGAAGGTGAGGACAACTACTTCCCAGAAGTTGTGTATGTCACTTCTTACATCTCGTTGGCAGAATTAAATCACATGGCCATACCTAACTAAAAGAGAGGCTGGAGAATGTACTCCTTATTCACAGCAGCCTGATGTCTGGGGCTAACATTCAGTAGGGAAACAGTACCTCTTATTAAGGAGGAGGGAGATGACAAATGAGTAGACTCTGCTACATGGACATTCTGTAGATGGTCTCGAATATCAGGTCAGAATCATCCAGGGCGCCTAAGTGGCTCAGTCAGTTAAGCACCCAATTCTTGGTTTTGGCTCAGGTCATGATCTCATGGTTCGTAAGATGGAGCCCTGTGTTGGGCTCTGTGTTGACAGCGTGAAGTCTATTTGAGATTCTCTCTCTTTCTCTCTCTCTCTCTCTTTCCCTACCCTGCTCATACTCTCTCTCTCATAATAAACTAATACATATTTTTTAAAAATTTTAAAAATAAAATAAAATAAAAAATAGAATAGTTTGTATTTAATTCATCAAGCGATTTGGGGACAGATTATTTTGAGGCAAAATGTGACATTATTTTGGAGATATAATCTCCGGCAGTGATGTGTAGGATGGGTTGAAATGAGGAAAACCTAGAAGCAGGGAAAACAATTAGGTGGTTACAATAGACATAGCAGGAGTCTGTCTGTGGACAGAGTTTAGGAAGCAACAGGAGGACTAAGAGGAGACAATTAAAAGAATACAAGGGCCACCACTAAACCAGCCCTACAAGAGATCCTAAGGGGGACCCTGTGAGACAAAGTCCCAGAGACATCACTATAAGCATAAAACATACAGACATCACAATGACTCTAAACCCGTATCTTTCTATAATAACACTGAATGTAAATGGATTAAATGCGCCAACCAAAAGACATAGGGTATCAGAATGGATAAAAAAACAAGATCCATCTATTTGCTGTCTACAGGAGACTCATTTTAGACCTGAGGACACCTTTAGATTGAGAGTGAGGGGATGGAGAACTATTTATCATGCGACTGGAAGCCAAAAGAAAGCTGGAGTAGCCATACTTATATCAGACAAACTAGACTTTAAATTAAAGGCTGTAACAGGAGATGAAGAAGGACATTATATAATAGTTACAGGGTCTATCCATCAGGAAGAGCTAACAATTATAAATGTCTATGCACCGAATACCGGAGCCCCCAAATATATCAAACAATTACTCATAAACATAAGCAACCTTATTGATAAGAATGTGGTAATTGCAGGGGACTTTAATACACCACTTACAGAAATGGATAGATCATCTAGACACACGGTCAATAAAGAAACAAGGGCCCTGAATGAGACATTGGATCAGATGGACTTGACAGATATATTTAGAACTCTGCATCCCAAAGCAACAGAATATACTTTCTTCTCGAGTGCACATGGAACATTCTCCAAGATAGATCATATACTGGGTCACAAAACAGCCCTTCATAAGTTTACAAGAATTGAAATTATACCATGCTTACTTTCAGACCACAATGCTATGAAGCTTGAAATCAACCACAGAAAAAAGTCTGGAAAACCTCCAAAAGCATGGAGGTTAAAGAACACCCTACTAACGAATGAGTGGGTCAACCAGACAATTAGAGAAGAAATTAAAAAATATATGGAAACAAACGAAAATGAAAATACAACAATCCAAACACTTTGGGACGCAGCAAAGGCAGTCCTGAGAGGAAAAGAATACAAGGGCTCCAGTAGATGGGCAACTGAGTAAAACGAGCCCCCACCTCCCCAGCAAGAAGCTGGGGAGGTGGGGGCCTTTCGGGTATCTCCCATGAGAAAAGCTGCTCAAGGGGCGCCTGGGTGGCTCAGTCAGTTAAGTGTCCGACTTCGGCTCAGGTCAAGATCTCACAGTTCGTGAGTTCGAGCCCCGCGTTGGGCTCTGTGCTGACAGCTCAGAGCCTGAAGCCTGCTTTGGATTCTGTCTCCCTCTCTCTCTGCCCCTCCCCCACTCATGCTTTGTCTCTCTCTGTCCCTGAAAAATGAATAAAACTTAAAAAAATAAAAGGCTGCTAAGGCCTTTGTAGGCCTGCAGCTCAAACTCTGAACATCACTGGGACGGGCTGAGGGTAAAATACCACTCCTTCCTCTGAGTCTCCTATGGCAGGAGATACAAAAACATTTATCAATATGTCACATTAAAAAAAAAATCTCAAACTGCTCCGTTAAGTGAGTATAAAATACCGGATTGTGGGTATGTAATCACTTCTACCTCAGTCTCTAAGATGGGCAATGATTATATAACACAGCCGGCATTTCTAAATGTCCTAACAATACGTAACGGCCAACATTTATGTGCTGTTTTGTGGGGTTTTTTTGTTTTTTTTTTTTAATTTTTTTTTTCAACGTTTATGTATTTGTGGGACAGAGAGAGACAGAGCATGAACGGGGGAGGGGCAGAGAGAGAGGGAGACACAGACTCGGAAACAGGCTCCAGGCTCTGAGCCATCAGCCCAGAGCCCAACGCGACGCGGGGCTCGAACTCACGGACCTCGAGATCGTGACCTGGCTGAAGTCGGACGCTTAACCGACTGCGCCACCCAGGCGCCCCTTGTGGTTTTAAAAGAGTTTTTAATCCACGCAATCCCTTAAATGAGATACGCATTGGATATGTGAGAAGACGACAAATGGCCACGCGTTGAGTGACAGCCTTATTGTTGGGAAGGGATGAGGCCGAGATCCTAATGGAAATCCTCTTGCCTCCTAAGCCCAGGGTCTCCTACCTCTGCTACAGGAATGAGCAGAAAATGGTCATTTCTGGATTGTGTGCGTGCATGTATGCTGAGCATTTGGTTATTGCAAAAAACGAGGCTGCCCCAAGTAACCTGGGAATCACAATTGACCTGCCATGGTCAGAAAAATGGCTCCTATGTGAAAGGGTAGCTAGTGTTCCCTGGGACAGGAGTTGTTTTTCCAGCTGGGACATTGAGACCTGGTGGCATTTCTAGCCTTCCTAAATTACTTGCACATATTCTCTTGGTCGGTGTGGCAACGTGCTCCCCTTGTTGCTGCTGATTTATGCAGGCCTTTCATGTTGTTCACTGAACTTACTGAGACTCCTGGGTTGGCTCATGGCCCATCTACGTTTCCTTAAACTCTTCCTATCTAAACTCACAAAGACATAAAGCTTGTTTTTACCCTACTTAAGAGAATTAAAAGCCTGCCAGCCTAGAACAAAATATGTCTGGTTAGTAAAGAAAATATGAAGTATAGTGCAGTTATTGATAACATGAGGAATTTGGGACCAGCCCAAACATCTCATAATAGGGCTTTATGTGTCCTATTCATTTATCATCATGAGCCAATAATAATAGATCTATTCAATGAAATGTTATTTATTCATTGAAAAATAGCAGCAACAAAGACTATATAGCATTATGTAATACATACATATGAATATACACTATATACATTATGTAACAAGGAGGGGGGAAGCAGTAAAGAAACTAAAGATGCCCTATGGTTTTTATTATATGAAGGGAATCTAAACAGGCCACCCGCAAATATGCCAACTTGGCATAAAAATTGTTTCGGGCTGATGACAATTAGGAAGCAGCAGACACAGAAAGAGCTCCCTGCCCTCCCCTATCTGCCTAAAAGCAGAATATAAATCTCCCTTTGTGAAGGTGCTCCCCTCCCCTCTCCTGGACCAGGAGAACAGTCATTATCACTGGAGACAGAAAGTCGGGACTGAGATGGGCCTGCAGAAACAAATCTTACTGAAATATCCCTTATCCTCCATTAGTTTCCTCCGTTTGTTTGCCTTCCCACAATTTACCACCCAGGAGCCCAAATCCCTTTTCTTTTGTCTTGCACTTCTCCACAAATTTATTATCCTTTGTTAAGATGGTATATGAGCCCCAGATTCTGACTACCCCTGTGAGTGTGCCAGTGTATATGCACACATTGTACACATCATAAATAAACTCTGGGGTTTTTCTTCTCCTGTTAATCTTGTGTTTGTCAGTTTAATCTGCGGGGCCCCAGATACTAAACCTAAGGGGGTAGAGGAGAAAGATTTCTCTCCTCTACACATGCTAAATAAAAGGGAAATGGCAGGGAGAAATACACCAACACACTAATATCGGTTGTGTAGCATGTAGCACATTCAAACGGGAAAAAAAAAAAAAGGCTTGAAGAAGTATTCTGTAAGGACTGCAGATTAACTGCACATCAGCATCTCAACCTTGACACACAAATAAAGGAGTTGATCAATAGTAATACTTGCAGGGGTACTTTAATTTAGGCTGTGATAAAGAGAACACAACTTGATGAGAGTAACTAAACCCATGCTCTGAGGAAAGAAATACACACAGTTTTACAAGACAGTTCACAAGAGCATGATGAAGAGTCAGGTTCTGGAGTCAGACTATTTATTTTTTTGCAAAGCTTTGGGCAAGTTACTTAACCTTTGCCTCAATTTCGTCTTCTTTAAAATGGGGATAACAGTAACTGCTTGGTGGAGGTGTGGAGGATTAAACAATACTGCCCATACGGCAGGCACTCAATAGACGTTACTAGAAGTATTCTGAAAATGATTCTTTTCTTGCTAAGAAAATGGTAATAATCATTAGCCGTATAGCAAAAGAATGACCGTATCAACTGTTTGGCAACCTTATCTGCCCCTCCATCTGTTTGATTACCTAAAGCTTCTCCCTGGGCAGCATAGCTCTGGAAATTTCTCTCTGGTCTGGGGGCTCTGTGCTCCTCTCTTTGGGTGGAAAATTACCTCCATATCCAGGATCCAAAATAAAACGATCTCCACAAGAGGTCAGAAAAACAGACACCATGATATGTCACTGTGAGACGCTGTCATATGTCCCCTTTCCCACTCTGCAGCACACCAAGGGGGGGGGGGGTCACAGCTCCACTATGCAGCCCACCTTATGTTAAGCATGAAGAGTGGGTAGAATGGAAGGGGTATGGGTGAGTCAGCTGTGGGGGGCGGAAAGTGTCATTTCAAGGGGGGACAGAATAGGATGACAGACCAGCAGTGATGCTCTGCCACAAATTAGCTTTATGACCATGGGCAAATGGATTCACTCTCAACCTTAGTCCCTCCCCAGGTGAAACGAGCTGGATAGATTCCAACACTAAAATTCTAGGTCAACGCATCCCTCCCAGGGACCACTTCCTCTGAAAAGACAGAGGAAACGCTAGGTCCTCATAGCCCTCTATTGACTCACGTGATCCTGGGCAGATTACAGTATGTCCTAAGCCCTTCTTCACCAATCAAGTTCTGACTAATAATCAAGCTCAGTTTAGACTGGAGTTGAGGGTAGGAGTTCTGAGTTCCCACTTATGCAGGCTCTGTGTCTCCTGGCTGTCATCATTGCCCTGGCCGGTTGCTGCCTCATCTTTGGGAACTCCTCACACTGTGTATGCTGCTTCTCTTTCTCTCAATCCCCTTCTGAATTATGCTGCTCACTTCCTTTCCTTTGCAGAAGTTCAGTTTGCTTTTGGCTCTACCTTGGAGCTTTGGTGATGAAACAAAGGGGATCATATTTCTTCCAGTCAGAGCTATATTTCAGGGCACAGCTGCCCAGACCCACTAGAAATAAAACAAGAGGAGACATGAAGTCATGGGTAAATTCCATCCAGCTCCCTCCCGGTTGGAGAAGAACCCAGTGAGAATTTAGTATCTGGAAGGTTGAGCCCAAAAAAAAGCTTGTGGGGTGAATGCTGCAGACTAGTGTCTTATTAGCTGATGGGTTGGAGGGAGAGCTCTTTTCTGGGTGCTGGATACAGCTGCCTCCAACCCTTGCTCTCCTCTCAAATCCTCATGACTGCCTGAGCTCTAGCAGAGGGCTTCATCTCTGACACACGGAATGTTGAAACTAGAGGGTCCCTAAAAGCTGTTCTGCGGTGTGATGCCAAAACCCTATTTGGTGTGGCCCTGGGAAGCTGTAACACATATGTTGCAGAACACATGGCAGAGACCTTCTAAGGGGATTTAGGAACCTTGTCATTTTACATTCATGCTGTGTGGCCAAAACACACACAGGCACAGACTCGTGCTCAAAGCAGGTGACTAGAGAATGACCCGTTTGCCAAGGCATTTGAAATATTCAATCCAGGATAGCAAATCGCAGAAAGTACGAGTCTTATGATCTGGTAATGATAGCTGTGTGTAGACAGTATTTATTGCACTCTTATGAAATGTCAGGTACTTAATAAGGATTATATCATTTAATGCTCCCTAAAAACTTATCAGGATGGGGCCAGTGTTCTCCACATTTTATGGATGGGAACACAGAGGCTTAGGAAAAAGTTAAGTAACTTTTCCAAACTCACAAAGCTTCAAAGTGGTGAAAACAGAATTTATATAGAAGTAGTCAGTCCATGGAGCCTGTGTACCTATCAGGAAAACTGAACGACTTCCTCACGTATGGTCTCTTTCTCAATGACGTGGTTAACACCATTTATTCCATAATGAATTTCATTCATTGTAGGTTAAGAACTAGGATTTTTTTTTATTTAAACATTTTTTTTTAACTTTTATTTATTTTTGAGACAGAGAGAGACAGAGCATGAACGGGGGAGGGGCAGAGAGAGAGGGAGACACAGAATCGGAAGCAGGCTCCAGGCTCTGAGCCGTCAGCCCAGAGCCCGACGGGGGGCTCGAACTCACGGACCTGATCATGACCTGAGCTGAAGTCGGACGCTTAACCGACTGAGCCACCCAGGTGCCCAAGAACTAGGATTTTGGAGACTTACTGCCTGGGTTCAAATTTCATTTTCTCGCTTTAACTGATTGTTATAATCTTGGGCAACTTTGCTTAACATCTGTGCCTTAGTTTCCTCATCCGTCAAGTGGGGGATACTAATAGTACCAAGCTCACGGTTTATTGGGAGGATGAAGGGAGATAACACAGATAAGTCTCTTAAAACATAGTGTTAGTCTTTCTTATCATATGTTAGTTATTATTGATGACATTTATTGATTGTCTGCTGTATGCCAGGTACTAGGTTCTTAGATATAGACAGGAGAGAGGAACAGTATTTTGCGGTCAAAAAGATAAGTTATGGGGAAGGAAAGACGGACATTTAAACCAATTGTGATATAAAGTGTTATAATCCATAGTGGAACACTAAGAAAGAAGTAATGGGCAGGAGATAAAGCTGCCAGGGAAGGTTTGGGGCCAGACTCATCAGGTCAAGGAAATCCTATGTGGTAAGAGTTTGGGACTTCGTCCTCTTTAGGCAACCAAGGAACTGGGGCATTTTAAAAAATAGCGGGTGGCACGATCATTTAAGGGCTTTACCAACCTCTGTCTGGGCCCCACCTAACCAGAGGTGAGCATGAGCAAAGATCCAACAGAAGAGAAATAGTTCTCATGAAACTTTTTGGCCACAGTTTGAAAAATTCTGTTTGGAAGCCGATCTGTAGATTTTACATAAGCAGGTTCATTGTACAAAAAAAGGACTTCCAATCATTTTATATCCTCGTACCATATGCATCGTACAAGTGACTCTCGTTGACTTAATACATTTGGCACCCTCTAGCATGTATAAAACATGTTGTATAAATAGCAATATAGCCCATGCTGCCAGGGGCTCCTCTTGACTGGGGCAAAGATGACAGTGTATTCTTTGAAGAATATGAGGTAATGCATAAGGCAGTTCCCTCGCTGTGTATGCCAGAGAATGTTTGAGCTGGGGGCATAATCTCCAGGGAACGGAAACAATTTTAAGAGTCAAAGCTAGGGTTGGCTGGTTTTTTACAGCAGTAAACCCAACCTGTTCCACCAGTTCTCATCTGCATGACTGATTAAATGGCCAGTATAGCCAGCCAGCTCCAACGCAGAGATGAAAAGGAAGTGGAAAAACCCAGGCTAATAATGAAATAGCCAAGGATGTGTGCAAGGATTTAGCACAAAATGTTCATCACAGAGTTGATTGCAGTAGTAAGAATGCCCAACAATTGGTAAAGTGCTTAAAGAATATTATGGTACATCTGTAACACTCATTCACTAGTGCCTAATTGTTGAAAATGATGATATGGAAGAGTACATAACGATAACCCAAGCAGGTTGTACTATATCACCGTGTTAGAAAAGCTTCTAAAACGATGCACAAAAGAAAATCTTACGTTTGTAAAAGAAAATAAAAGGCTCATATTTTAGTCGTTATTATCTCTAGGTGGGAGTTTATAGTTAATTTTTATTTTACTCCTTTGCTTATATGTGCTACATAGTTTTTCTATACTGAACATCTTTTTGTGTCCAAATTTATTTTAAAAAATTAAAAAAAAATTACGTGTAACTGGTGGGAACACAAAGGCATGGATAACAGGGTACAGAGAAGATTCAAGGGCCAGATTGTGATGTCCAACACTGGTTATGGGAACAACAAGAAGGCAAAGCACACGTGGCCCAGTGGCTTCCAGAAATTCCTGGTCCACGGCATCATGGAGCTGTAAAGCGCTGCTGATGTACAATAGATCTTACCGTGCTGATACTGCTCAAAAAACGTTTCCTCCAAGAACCACAAAGCCATTGTGGAAAGAACAGCCCAGCTGGTTATCAGAATTACCAATCCCCATGCCAGGCTGCGCGGCAAAGAAAATGAAGGGACGGCTCGTGTGCACGTTTTATTTGCGGTAAATAAAACCATGAAAAGTCTGCCATCTGGCATTTTCCTCCCTTAAAGCAAAGACAGAAACAAACAAAAAAAAAAAAACAAAAAAAAAACAAAAAAAAAAACCACACACACACAACTAGATAAAATGGAATGAAAACGACATTTGTACGTGTTTCATGCACGTGGCCCATTTTGTCCTCATGACAATCCTGTGAGATAGCTGTGGCCGAAACCATTGGTTTTCTACCAAACCTGCATGTTTCATGGCATTTCCCAGCCTGCCTTCAAATTCAGGTAGGTCATATAACAGACTTCTGAAGAAGGAATATGAGCAGAGTTTGGGTGCCTCCTTTCAGCCTGACCATATAATATCACAGTCCTTTTTGCTTTCTCTTCTTCATCTACAAAATTGCAAGCAAAGGATTCTAACTTGTGCCCATGAGAGGAGCCCACGTGTTCAGAGAGAGCTGCCAGGGAAAGCCATCCATCTGCACCCACCTGTGGAACAAGAAAGAAACTTTTACGACATGAAGTCACGGAAACTTTGGGCTGTGTGTTGGAGCAACGTAACCCATCCTACCGTAACTAATACAGAGGAATGCCATTGTTATCCCATTTCACAGGCAAAGCAACCAAGGCTCAGAGAAGTAAAGTAGCTTCTCTAACATTGCAGAGCTGTACAGGGTGGAACTAGGATTCAAACGAACACCTGTTACACTCTAAAGCTGTAGAATGGGCAGCCTCCTTAGAGGTACACTTTTTGCTCAGCTACCTGAGTGGGAAGACAACAATGCTTCCAACAGATGCAGATTTTTAGAGAGAATATCAGGTGTACCGATGAGGGTATATCTTAAAGCTTGAGGTACATAAAAATTACTAGGGATGCCTGTTTAAAAAAATAACAGTCCCAGGACCCCATTCTCATGGATTGAGATTGAGTAGCTCAGAGGAAGGGACATGGAATCTGCATTTTCAACAAGCACTAAAGAGTAAACCTGATGCCAAAGGCAGGGATTTTGAGTAGCTGATCTCAATGGTAGATAAGGGTCATTGTCGTAGACTCTGGGCCTAGAGTTCTTTCTTGTCTAGCAAGAAAACGGGATGCAGGATTAAAATGCGAGACATGGCTAATGTCCAGGAGAAGACAAGAGCCCCGATTAAGGGTCCTTGCTTTGTTTTTATTAGGATTAGAAGGCTTAGAAACATGGTGATCGACGTGCACAAGCGACAGTGAAACTGTGAACATTAACTCATGGACGTGAGGGAAAGGGGGTCTTGAAGATATGCAGAGTTAGGGGTTTGGGTCAATACAAAACAAAATCCTGACGCTGTGTGGCCGGATGGAAGGTTGTTTACAGCAGAGGTGAGGCACCACCTCTGTTTACCTATACAGGTCTAGGGGACAAGAAAGACAGAGCATGCTACCTCAGGGTCAACAAGGCACCTTTCTTTTGTAATTAGCTCCACTCTGGGCAACTTCACCCTGCATCGGTCTATAGTCCTATTCACCTGTTTACCTAATTTGGTTCTTCCTTCCTGTGAAAGCAGCTTTCTGCCACAGTACTAAGTTGGGGGCACTTCCGCCCTGAATACCCAATCTTGTTTACTTCATATACCTTTGTTCTATATTGAGGCCTTTGCCCTGCTGTCTCTATACCTATTTACCTAATCTTGTTTGCCCAAACTTGGGGGAGAGCATCGTATGGCTTTGCAATTCTTTTTTTTTTTAATTTTTTTTTTTAACGTTTATTTATTTTTGGGACAGAGAGAGACAGAGCATGAATGAGGGAGGGGCAGAGAGAGAGGGAGACACAGAATCGGAAACAGGCTCCAGGCTCTGAGCCATCAGCCCAGAGCCCGACGCGGGGCTCAAACTCACAGACCGCGAGATCGTGACCTGGCTGAAGTCGGACGCTTAACCGACTGCGCCACCCAGGCGCCCCGGCTTTGCAATTCTTTATGCCTTGTTAACCCATCAGTGCAGGCTCAGAGAATTACTAAGCTTATTCCTCACAAGTCATCTTTCTGATTCCCAGCCAATGGCCTCCTCTTAGGTTTGGAGAAATTCCTCCTCTTTTCGGGTCAAGGTATCAGAGAGCGTTCACCACCCACGAGGAAGCTGAAAATGACAATTACACACTTTCCAAGATCCCAGGCACATGACCTGGACTCAGTCTCTCAGACATACCTGTCCCAGACTTGGAACCAAAGTTAGTGAAGGAAAGAAAAACTGAGAGGAGCCAAGTAATAAAGCTTATAAGACTCATGGTGAGGTTTTAGAACCATCCTAGATATACATCCCAGTTCTCTGCTTCCCTGCAATTTCTGTGAGCTACCCAAACTGTTTTAATACATGACATTTAAGCTTAAATCCACCGGAATGTGTGGCTTGCTGTTGCTTACTATTAAGAGCAACCGAACTTGCCACTCTTAAGAGTTACTACCGAGAACTGTGGCTGCTAGGTCATTGTGATCCTATCGAAACTGTAGCCAAAAGCGGTACCGCCTGGGCTGGCCATTGGCCGTACAAAAGTAATTTCAAAATATCCGAGTAATTGACTCTTCAAACATAAAGCAAGGCAATATGTATTCTATAGCAGTACTTTGTAAGCTACCTTTTCTTCTCTGTCTACTTGCACGTCCGCATGCTTTCAGCGCCACCCAGGACACTCCTTCCCCAGGACCCTAATGAGATTCCCTCATTCTTCTATCTTTTCCCTTTGCCTCTCAGTTCTGTAGAAAGCCTCTGGGAAACCTCTCTGGCAAAGGCAGATCTCTCCCAGAGGGCACTGGAATGATTAATGTTGAACAGGGAAAGGCAGAATCCACTTCAATGAGCTCGGGGAAGGAAATCTGAGAATTCCCATATATTGACATATTTTGTGGCCACATATCCTAAAAGGGAGTGAGACCACCTTGTCCATTCTCCTGCTGCTTCGCAGCGCCCTAGAACTGGCAGTTGTCATGGGATTTTGTGCGGAGAAACCCAGAGTCTCCAGATAACCCTTGTTGTGCAGCTGATAAGCAGAGAATTAGAAGGCACCACAGACCAAAAGCCTGCACTCTAGGAAAATCTAAGGTGGGGAAAAAAGCTCAGGACATATACCCACTTGTGCAAGAAACAGAAATTTTCTTCATTTTTCTTTAACTGTCCTCACACTTTATTTATTTATTTTTTTTATTTAAATTTTTTTTTTTTCAACGTTTATTTATTTTTGGGACAGAGAGAGACAGAGCATGAACGGGGGAGGGGCAGAGAGAGAGGGAGACACAGAATCAGAAACAGGCTCCAGGCTCTGAGCCATCAGCCCAGAGCCTGACGCGGGGCTCGAACTCCCGGACCACGAGATCGTGACCTGGCTGAAGTCGGACGCTTAACCGACTGCGCCACCCAGGCGCCCCTGTCCTCACACTTTAGATTTCATCCCACCTGGCGCTAGAAACTTAATCTCAGTCCAGAGGTCCCCTCTCTCTGTGAGGTTGGGTCTAAGTTCCAGGAGGCTGATGTTATGTCACAGTGCTGGGAAGGGACATCTACTAGGCTGGCATTGGCTTAGACGTGCATTTCCTCTTCTAGGTCCACACATGTGCTGTTATCTCATCCCCATTTCTGACCTCTGGGCCTCTGCAAGTGTGGCTCTTTTTGCTTCTTTCAGCCCACTCTTGGAGACTTTTTTTGGGGGGGGGGTGCATCTCCTTTTTCTGCTTGGGAGCATGAAGGAATTCTGAGAGGCAAGCCCGTCAATGCAGACACCCTACCTAATCATTTGCACTCATTGCTCCTGCTTCCTGTCCAGTGCAGGATAAATTGGGGAGGCTGATTACCGCTCAAGGCTCCATTTCCGCAGTAAGAATAGACACCTTTGGCCCCTGGATCCCTCAAACCCGTGTGGAGTTTCAATCACTCCCCTGACCCCCAAACCCAGGATGCAGCCCAGGGAAGGCAAGGCACAGGGCACCCCTTCAGGGACCCAGCTTTTTATTCTCCCCTCTAGTCCTCTTCTCCTGGCAACCTAGGGGATTTGGGAAAGCTAGTTTTGAGGGTGAGAAAAACTGGCTCTGAGTCACTGTGTATTCTTTGGAATCTTTTGTCCTATGCCCTGTGCTCTTTCTGGTCCCTGCTGCGGGTTAGGCTTTTAGAACTACAAAGCCTTCTTTCCTCTCTCCCTGTGTCATTGCTGCCCGGAGGCAAAATGCATTGAGCTTCAGTGGGAGGAAGGGCCATGGGAAAATCCTGGGACCCGGTGGGGGCCCAGTGGTTAATGTCTTAAAATATTATTCCACCACAGGAGTCTGCTACGTAATGTTTGCTGAGGGCTGTTTTTGGCTTTTTATGAATTTCTAAGAATATCATGCTCCTACTCAATCTCCCCCATTAGGTGGTGATTAGATTATAAGACATTGCATTCACTGTCAGTATAATTGATTCCTTTGATCATGTCCATTTACTTAAAGAGCGGAGATTATTGTGTCTTTCTGTACTACACAAGTGCAACTTTTGTGTGCATTTGAGATTGGTTGCTGTAAAATGAAGTACATCATCTTCCTCTTCTTGACTTTCATATAAATGGAAACATACAATGTCCTTTCTTGTGTGTTTGGATTCTCTTGCTCAGCTTAATATATGTGAGATTCACTCATATTGTTCTGTGTCTTTTCAAAAATTATATGAATTTTTATATTCATATAAGTATGAATTAGTGATGAATTATATGAATCGTCCAGGACTTATTTACCTGTTCTCTTATTGATGGATATTTGGGTTATTCCCAATTTTGGGTTAGCATAAAAAAAGCTGCTATGAACATTCTTGTACATGTCTTCTAGGAGGCACAGGCTTCATTCCTGTTGGGTATATACCTAGAGTGGGATTATGGGGGTCATAAGATAGTAACATATTTAGCTTTAGTATATAATGCCAAATAACTTTTTAGGAGCTACACTAACCCATACTCTCACCAGCAACCTACGAGAATTCTGGTTGCTAGATATCCTAATTAATAATGATTTGCATCATCAGGCCTTTGAATTGAGCCATTCTAATGAATGAATAGCACATTCTGATGGGTTCCATCACTGTGGGTTGAATTTGCATTTCCCTGAGGAGTAATGATGTTGAGTACCATTTCATATGCTTATTAGCTATTTGTAGGTCCTCCTTTGTGAGGTGTCTGTTCAAGTCTCTTGCCCATTTTTTATTTAAATGTTTGTCTTTTTCTCATTGGTTTATAAGAGTCTTAGGGGCACCTGAGTGGCTCAGTCGGTTCGGTGTCTGACTCTTGATTTGGCTCAGGTCAAGATCTCACAGTTCAATGGATCCAGCCCTGAGGTGGGCTCTGTGCTGATGGCATAGAGATTGCTTGGGATTCTCTCTCCCCCTTTCTCTCTGCCCCTCCCCCACTTATGCTCTCTCTCTCTCTCTTTCTCTCTGTCTGTCAAAAACAAATAAATAAACTTAAAAAAAGAATCTTTTTTACATTTAGATACAAGTCTTTTGTTGGATATGTGCATTGCAGATATTTTCTCCTAGGCTATGGCTTGTCTTTTCACTCCCCTATAAGTGTCTGACTTTGGGTGAGCAAAAGTTCTTAATTTTAACTATACCAAATTTAGCAATTTTTTATGGGTAGTAATTTTTGTGTCTTGTTTAATAAATCTTTCCTTAATCCAGGTTCATGAAAATATTCTCCTATGTTTCTTCTAGAAGCTTTATTGTTTCACCCTTCACATATAGGTCTACTATTAATCTCAAATTAATAATTTGTATTTGATGTGAGGAAAGAGGCAATGTTTATTTTTTTCCATATGGATATATGATTGCTATAACATGACTGTTAAAAGATTATCTTTTTGGGAGCACCTGGCTGGCTTAGTTGGTGGAACATGTGACTCTTGATCATGGGGCTGTGAGTTCAAGCCCCATGTTGGGTGTAGAGATTACTTAAAAATAAAATCTTAAAAAAAAAAAAAGATGATACTTTTTCCATTGCGTTGTTATTTTGCACAAGGAACTGTATGTATGTGGGTATATTCCTGGACTCTAGTTTATTTTGTTGACTTATTTTCCTATCCTCAGGCCAGTATCATATTTATTTCATGTCAGCTCTAGGTATTCTATAAGTATCTTTATAAATCAAGGAAGTTCCCTTCTAATCTTAGATTGTTAGAGATTTTATCATGAACGATTATTGAATTTTTGAAATGTTCTTTTTGTATACTTTGAGGTGATCCTATGACTTTTCTTTTTAATGGTGTTAATTTGATGAATTATATTGATTTCAGAGTATTAAATTAATTTTTCAACTTCATGAAACTTTACATGGTCATATACATGTCTTTCTTATTTATCACTGGATTTAATTTACTATCATTTTGTTTAGGATCTATACTCTTGAGACACAATGGCCTATAACATTCCTTTCTTTCAATGTCCCTGGCAGTTTTTGGTGTCAGGGTTATGTTGGCCTTATAAAACTAGTTTGGAATTGTTTCTTCTCTCTTCTCTAAAAGTGTATTAATTCTTCCCTGAATGTTCTGGAAAAAATTACCAATAAAGCCATCTGGGCTGGGCCTGCAGGGATTTGGGGGAAATGTGGGGGAGAAGGGAGGCTTTTAATTATAGAATCAATTCGTTTCATCAATGTAGAACCATTTATTTTTCCTATTTCTTTTGTGTCAGTTTAAGTGATTCATGTTTCTCAAGGAATGTGTCAATTTCAACTATATTAAAGTTTTGGCATAAAGTTATTATATTACCCTCTTAAATTTTTTTAATATTTAGGATTTGTAGTTATGTCCCCTTTTTTATTGATAGTTTATGTGTTTTTCTTCTTGAGCCCATGCTGGGGGTTTATCAATTTCATTCATCACTTCAAAAAACAAATTTTTACTTTTCTTTCTACCTTAGTTTCTATTTCATTAATTTCAGCTCTTGTCTTTCTCTTCTTTTCTTTTTCTTTTTTTTTTTTTTTTGTCATTTTTTTTTCTTTTTCTAGTTCCTTGGAATAGAGGAGCTAGAATCACCAATTTTCAAACTTTTCTTTTTTTTTTAAGTTTATTTATTTATTTTTAGAGAGAGAGAGAGAGCACACAAGTAAGCACAAGTGGGGGAGGGGCAGAAAGAGAGGGAGACAGAGAGAGGATCCCAAGGAGGCTCCACACTGTCAGCACAGAGCCCAATGTGGGGCTCTATCTCACAAACCTTGACATCATGACCTGAGTCGAAGTCAAGAGTCAGACGCTTAACCAACTGAGCCACCCAGGCATCCCTCAACCTTCTTCTTTTAAAGTTAAAAATTTCCCTCCAGTCACTGCTTTGGCTGTGTTCCACGAATTTTGACGCATCATACTGTGATTTCTTTGATTTACTGTTTATATATTTTGAATAGGTGATACAAGCACATGAAAACACGCGTACAAATGTACATACAATGAAAAGTAAGATTCCATCTGTATCACTTTAGGATCTGGCAAGAAACAAAAATTTCCCCAACTCAGATGGTTCAGATGAAGATATTTTAATAAGAGATTATTATGGAAGTATCACTAGGACAGAGGAATCAAACAAGGAATGCTCAATCACTGCTGATTCATCATCAATAGACGTCATTATCACCTCTAGAACTGAAGGAGCAATGCGAGGAAATTGTTCATAGACGCTGGTAGTTGCTAGAACCAACCAGAATCCGAGCTAGTCTTTAGGTGGTAAGGCCCGGAACAGAGAATGGGTCAAAGAAGGGTGGGGAATAAGGGGATGGGGGAAACAATCAAGGAAGGACAAGCACAGGGGATGTTTCCGGGGTGGAAAATGAGGCTAAAGCTATGACCTAACTCTGCCCTGAATTGCTAGGTTTGTTGCATGATGGATGGTTGTAAGGAAAGGCACTCTGGTATTTGGAAAGACCAGGACTGCATTCCAAAGAAAAGTAGGATTCCGAGGATCACACAGATGTATGTCACGGCGGTACACAACATAACACCAGGACTTGATATTATAGAATGTTGAATCACATTCCCTTTGAAATGTATTCCCTTTGAAATTACTCTTCAACCCTGATTAAATCAAGAAGAAAGTTTCTTCATTTGAAAGTTTTAGCAACTCTCATAAGAAAAGGCCCAGGTTCAGAGATTTTTGTCAAGCAATAGGATTGAGCTAGAAGTTAATAAATTGTTTGGTTTTCCTGGCATTTATTTATTTATTTAATTTTTTAATGTTTATTTTTGAGAGAGAGACAGAGTGCTAGTGGACGAGGGGCAGAGAGAGAGGGAGACACAGAATATGAAACAGGCTCCAGGTTCTGAGTTGTCAGCATAGAGCCCAATGCGGGGCTTGAACTCAGGAATGGCAAGATCATGACCTGAGCCGAAGTTGGATGTTTAACCAACTGAGCCACCCAGGCACCCCTCCTGGCCTTTATTTTGAAGTTACTTTCAGCTTATGGCAAATAACACTGGTTTTCCATTTATGGGAATGATACAGGTTTCTTTTGAAAACATATATATTTAGGTAAAAACCAAGTCAGTTAAAAAAATATTAAGTAAACAAGAGCCCAGGAGGTAATCAGCTGTGGCAAACATACTAGAAGGATATTTGAAGACTAAAGTGGGATAGGATTGTTTCCAATGTAGGTATATTACCAAGATCTGAGACAGCACATAATGAAGGGTAGAGTTTCTTTTCTTTTTTTAAAATTATTTTTAATGTTTATTTATTTTTGAGAGAGGGGGGGGGGAGAGACAGAATGTGAGCAGGGGAGGGGCAGAAAGAGAGGGAGACACAGAGTCCTTAGCAGACTCCAGGCTCTGAGCTGTCAGCACAGAGCCCGACATGGGGCTCAAACCCACAAACAGTGAGATCATGACCTGAGCCGAAGTTGGATGCTTAACTGACTAAACCACCCAGGCCCCCCTGAAGGGTAGGGTTTCTAAGAGGGTGGGAAAGAAGGAAAAACCTCTAAGGGGGCAGACTGCTACCACCTGGATGGAGGGTATTCTTAAGACATGCTCCCCACCTCTCTGCCCCTACAAAATTTTTATCAACTTTATTAATATATAATTCACATACCATAAAATTCACCCATTTAACACGTACAATTCAGTAGTGTTTAATATTTTCGGAGTTGTGCAACCATCACTACAATCTAATTTTATCATATTTTTACTATTTTTTAAGTTTATTTACTTATTTGGGGTGGGGGGAAGAGAGAGAGGGAGAGAGAGAATCCCAAGCCTGATGCGGGGCTCAAACCTATAAACCATGAGATCATGACCTGAGGCGAGGTCGGATGCTTGACTTACTGAGACACCCAGGCACCCCTACAATCTAATTTTAGAACGTTTTCATCACCCCCAAAAGGAGCACTACACCTAGTGGCAGTCACTCCTCATTATCCTTCCCTCCAGCTCCTGGCAACCATTAACCTATTTTCTGTCTATGCATTTGCCTGTTTGGGGTATTTCATATAAATGGAATCACACAATCTGTGGCCTTTTGTGACTGGCTTCTTTCAGTTAGCAGAATGTTTTCATGCTAACACTCAGCATGTTTGTATCAGTAAGTATTTCAATCTTTTTTATTGCCAGATAATATTCCTTCCGTGTACTGAATCTTTATGTCCCCTCCCCCACCAAATTCACATGTGGCAACCCTACCCCTCAATATGATGGTATTAAAAGATGGAGCCTTTGATAAGAGACTCTTAAAAACTGAGAACAAACTGAGGGTTGATGGGGGGTGGGAGGGAGAGGAGGGTGGGTGATGGGTATTGAGGAGGGCACCTTTTGGGAGGAGCACTGGGTGTTGTATGGAAACCAATTTGACAATAAACTTCATATATTGAAAAAAAAAAAAGATGGAGCCTTTGGGAGGTAATTAGGTCATGAGGGTGACGTTCTCATGAATGGAATTAGTGCCCTTATAAAAGAGACCCCAGAGAACTTCCCCGCCCCTTCTGCCATGTGAGGACAAAGTGAGAAGTTAGTAGTCTATGAACCAGGAAGTGAGCTCTCACTGGATACTGAATCCAAGGATACTGGATACTGGATACAAGGCACCAGTATCCGCTGGTGCCTTGACCTCGGACTTCTTAGCCTCCAGAACTGTGAGAAATAAATGTGTACTGTTTAAGCCACCCATTGTATGGTATTTTGTTATAGTCACCTGAATGAACTGAGACAATTCCCTGGCATGAATATTCCACATTTTCCATCCATTCATCAGTTGGTGGACATTTGGGCTGTTCCCACTTTTTGGCTATTATGAATAATGCAGCTATGAGCATTTGTACAGGCTTATTTGTGGACATAGCTTTTCATTTCTCTTGAGCATATACCTAGGAGTAGAATCGTGGGTTTTGTGGTAACTCTATGTTTAACATTCTGAGGAGCTACCAGACTGTTTTCCAAAGTGGCTGCATCATTTTACATTATCATCACCAATGTATGAGAGTTACAACTTCACATTCTTGCCAACACTTGATAGTCTCTTTTTTTATTATAGCCATCCTAGTGGGATGGAGTAGTGTCTCACTGAGGTTTTGATCTGTGTTTCCCTAGTAATTATTGGCGTTGAGCATCTTTTAATTTTGTTGTTGGGATGTAAGAGTTCTTTATATATTCTGGATACAAGGCTTCTCTCCTTTGTCCCCCTCCGAAGGATAGTCCTTTCCAGTTAACTTACGATTACAGGAGAGAGAAGGAAGCAGATGTAAATGCTAGCCCACTGAAGAGTTACCTTGTCCTAAGAGGTAGCCTACCTAAGTCGGGATAGCCTTGGCAAGTTTGTTCTCAAGAAGCATTTTGGGGTCTGTGCAAGCGCCTGGAAAGGAACTGAGTGTAAGCCTCAGATATCTGCACCAGCAAGACTGGAAGAGATGACATTTACCAGGACGATTTTGAGTCCAGGGTTTTCTGATTGCCAACCGCTGATATAAAAATTCTGCAGATCTTTGCTATTCAAAGTGTGGCCCTTGGACCAACAGCATCTACATCACCTAGGAGGTTGTTAGAAATACAGAGTCTCATGCCCTACCCCAGACCTACTGAATCAGAATCATTTTTATAAGAATTACAGTGATCTGTATGCACTTTATAGTTTGAGAATTGCTGCTATAGGGCACTTAAAATAGATTTAAAAACTAACTGCATTGCAGAAAGCCTGCCTGGATACCTGTGCCAGATGGAGCTGGCTGGTACTCGAGACCGGATTGGGAAAAAACAATAACGCAGGCAAATTTATCTCCAGTGTCCCTAAACCAACCCCCTCAATTCCAATTCTTTCCTTTTATATTTGAGGTCCTCCCTTTTCTTCTTGACTTTTTAAAATAACCAGTGCTTTATCTTTATTTTACCCCTTGTCTTAAAGCACAACACGCTTGGTGCAACACTCCAAATGCCATCACACTACAGACAACAATAGCGTTAAAGGCGTCGACAATTTATAGTTTCTCTCCCATAAAGAAATGAGAAGGCCCAAGCCTTCCAGAGAAAGCTGGATAGACTGGGAATCCCAGGGATTTTTCCAGATCCTGAAATGACACCAGAGATCATCTCTATTATTTATAGCCTGTAATTGACATTGTGCTAGAAAGAATTGAAGAAGTGAAATAAGGGTCAAAAAAATATGAAAGTAGGGTTTATGTACCACATCTATGCCACGTGGAGACTACTTTGCTAGAAACAAGTTGTAAATTTGGTTCTGAGCTTCCTAGCAGCCAATGAGAGCTGAATGGATGTCCTCTTAGGAAGAGAAGTCTAATGTGAGCATCTTGGCTCAGCACAAAAGTAAACTAAAGACAGCATCTGAGGCAGGGCTTGGAACTTGGGCCACTCTAACGTATCCACCAGCAGTTATATGAGGCCCAAAGGTTTATGCCATAGATAAATTGTACCTGGCCACCTGGATGGGACCAGTCTAGTGAACTATTTTTTTTCCCCTTTCTCTTTTTTATTCCTCAAATATTATCCTACTGTAGAAAATCTGAAGGAGTCTTATCTTTAGTCCAAACAACCGGGTCCAAAGATGTATTCTCTTTCATCTAACAGGGAAACCTGCCTTTTCTTTCTTAGCTCAAATCCTCTGAGGGCGTTGGGAATGACAGGGACCTTGGCGACCATCTAGGCTACTCTCCGAATGTCAACGAGCCAGAAAGCCATGGAAATTGGCTGCTTCCGTGGGACAGTCATTGCACACTTTCCCAATGGAGAAGCACTGATGCAGCTCATGATACTAGCAGCTGGCTCCTAAGTGGTTATGATAAAATGCGGTAAGCTTGAGAACACGTGGGAGGTGAAGAGAGGGCACCACGTGACTAATATACACAAGGAGTTTGGTATAATGGAGGGAATGCTAGGCTCGTGTCAACTGTAGGACCTTGGGCATGTCACTAACCCTCCTGGATTTTCCTTACCTATGATAAGTAATCAAAGCAGTAAACACTCATTGGGTCCTTAGTACTTCACAGGAACTATTCATGTTGAATTTTCACAACAAGCCATAAGCTAGATCCTACTATTTCGTCTATTTTCCAGATGAAACACAAAGACCCAAAGGCTCAGGGTCACTCAGTTGAACCCAGGCAGTCTGACTTCAGGGTCTGAGCTGCATCAACTGAGAGTGTCAGATTAGATAAATGCTAAAGGCTCTTTCTGTTTCTGTTATTAATTTCCTCTCTTGTTGAGATGATGATAGCGTGAAGACTGTAAAATAACCCAGGCAAAGGGCTTAGTGCAGTGCCTGGATCATAAGTGCTCAATAGATGTCAGCTATTACCGTTGTTCATAGTTTTACTTTTAACATTGCCATTTTATGGAACAAATCACTTCTGTCATCTCCTCAACAGCTGCTTCAGTACACAGCCCAACTGAACTGATTAATAAGTTCAAACAGTGGGTCAATTCAGTCATGAAATCAAGCAAGCCTGAATTGATGCCAAAGTGAATTGCCTACTTAAATAGTCTAAAGCAGTGCTATCCAATAGAACTTTCTGTGATGATGGTAATGCTTTTCATCTGTGCTGATATGGTAGCCATTAGCAGTATGTACCTACTGAGCACTGGAAATGCGGCTTGTGTGACCAAGGGACTAAGTATCTTATTTTATTTAATGTTACTTACTTTGAAGCTTTATCTTACTAGTTGCATATGGCTAGTGGCCACCATATTGGACAGCTCAGGCCAGAGCCTATCTGGAAGCCAAGAACCCTTGGTGAGAGGACACTAAGGTATCAGGCATAAGAGAGAAAGTTGGGATCCCCTCTGGCCACAGCCCTGTTTTGTTACAGATGCCTTAAAGAATCATGGACATTTGAATGCTCCTGCTTTAGAAGAGGAGGAGCTCTTACTAGAAAGTGAGGTTGTGTATTTTAGGGATGGGGGGCAGGAGAGTGGGAAGAAATAAGACAACTGCACTTTCACCACTGAGGTGCCCCTGAGTCATTCTGGATAGAATTAGATTCCTTATTGTTGTTAAAAATTATTTTTAGGAGGTGGGTAGTTTACACCTATGCTATGTGACAGCACCATGACATTCCATCTTTCAAATGCTCTGTGTCACTACGTGCAGAAACTAAAAAGTGATTTCGAGTCGTGGCTTCAGTGTTTAATTGGGAAAAAGATGATCAAAATGGATGATCAAAGAGTCATAGACTTGGAGGGGGCTGTCTTGTAAACACGTCCATTACAAATTGGCATTTCAGGGAAGCCATACATACATCCCCAGGGCACAAGTGTGACACTGTTCCTCGTTTTTCAGACTGGCTTTGGATCAAGAGAGGAGGAGCAGTCAGCCAGGTGGTGACAGGACCACCCTCAGCTCTTACCCTGATCCTTGAAGATCCTGCCCTTTTTTTTTTTTTTTTAATGAAAGAATTTCTTGATGATATGAAGAGATCAATGAGCTCATTTTGATCTAAGGATATAAACATGTGACTACTGCCCTGGTAGAAATTTCTAGGCCTTGTATTATGTTCTGGTTCTAAAATGTTGAGCTATGAAGAGTCCCTCTTCTGCTTATTCCCCCCTGCCCCCAGTACTGGTTGGGTGAATAATTCAATGGCTGCCAAAATTTGCAGAAAACGAAATTGAAATCTAATGAGGCTTTGCTTGTGTTAAACCAATTTTTAAATGATAGTAATTAAGAGAGTTTTCATATAGGAAAGGCTTTGTTTAGATTGAAACGTTAAAAACCATGACCAGAAGAAACACAGGGTCTTAGGCATAAAGGATTCTCTTTTTGTTGTTTCGTAATCACGTCGGCCAGTGTTCGAGCAGTGAATGCTAACACAGTGGCCCGCCCTGGCGTTGGCCCCACTTCACCACTGTCCTGGTGAGTCTACCTCGGAGAACGTCTTGCGCCAGGGCTGTGGCCTCTCAGGCTGTCTGCAAACAGACACCAGGCCATCTGCCCTCTTGCCTTCCACCCAAACACAGCTGCTGGGCTCCATCCCAGCTCCAGCCATCTGGAGGAGGAACAAAGGCCCCTCTCCTCACCCTCCTCCTGGCTGCCAAGAGGAGACTGGGGAATCTTGGCACTCTCTTGGCCTCAGTGAGGAAAGGAAAATGGAAGAAGCAGCCAGATCTGCTACTAGTGGCAGGCAGCTCCTTCTCTCTGGTTGTTGGGGTCAGTGCAACTCTTCGCTCACTCCCCAGACATGTGTTGAGCTCGTGTACACGTCAAACCCTGGACCGGACCAGGCTCTGGGGACCGGAGAGGGCAACAGGGCTCCTGGCCTCTAGAAGCTCACACGCTGACAAGGGTGATGAACATGTGCACAGCCAGGTTCGTGGCAGGCAGAAGTGAAGGACTGTAGGAGCCCAGCAGAGGGATGTTCCGCCCAGGGTGAGGGGACCAGAGAAGTGTTCCCACAGAAGGTGACATTGGGCCTGATGTCTGAGAGTGAGTCTGCAGTGGATGTTAGCAAATCAGAATGTAGAAAGGCTAGCCCAGGTGGGAAAACATGGAGCCCTTCATGATGGGGTAAGGAGTCTGAAGGGGGAGGTGATGAAGGGTGGGGCTGGACAGGGACAGCCAGACTTTAGTGGGCCTTGCTCCCCATCAGAATGAAAGGTAGGCAGTGGGGGGCTGTGAGCATGGAAGGGTGACAGTCAATTTGGGAAGGTCCTCAGGTGTGGGGAAGAGGGAGGGCTTTAAGGCAACAAGACTAATTAAGAGCAGACACAATGGTCCAGAGGAGAAATAGTGGTGGCTGAATTAAGTGATAGCGGAAATAAAATTAATTCGAAGGGGAAATCTTCAAAAAAATTTTTTTTAAGTTTATTTAGTGTGTGTGTGTGTGTGTGTGTGTGTGTGAGAGAGAGAGAGAGAGAGAGAGAGCATGAGCAAGGGAGGGGCAGAGAGAGGGAGAGACAGAATCCCAAGCAGTCTCCAAGCCGTCAGTGTAGAGCCTGACGCAGGGCTCAAACTCACGAAATGTGAGATCATAACCTGAGCCCAAATCAAGAGGGGATGCTTAACTGACCGAGCTACCCAGGTGTCCCGAAGGAGATATTTTTACTAAAAATGTTAGCTCTAAACCCTTCAACCTAGTTCCCAAATCATTTTGAAGTTCACAGTAAGCTCTGCAACAGAGGAACTCAAAATTACTTTGTAGTGTGTCTGGACCTCTTCAAGGACAGGAAAGAGCTGGACTGTACAGGGATAGCCACTGCCTAAATGGGCCCGAGAGCCACCTGGCAGCCACAGATGGTATAAAATGGCATGTCAGGCTACTCTCAAAAAGAATATTTACCAAGAGGTATCTGACTTGCTGAAATGGCTCAAATCCCAACTATAGCGTTTACCTATGAATCTCATTCCAGTTGGGTCCTCAAAGCCACCGGGAGAGACTGGTTTTTTTTGTTTGGTTTGGTTTGGTTTTTTGAAATTTAATTTATTTTAAAGTTTATTTATTTTGAAAGAGAGAGAGAGTGTGCGAGAGAGAGAGAGTGTGCGAGAGAGCGCACTCACGCACAAGCTGGGGAGGGGCAGAGGGAAGGAGAGACAAAATCCCAAGCAGGCTCTGTGTGCCATCAGCGTAGAGCCCGATACAGGGCTTGAACTCCCAAACTGTGAGATTACGACCTGAGCCAAGATCAAAAGTGGAACACTCAACCGATTGACCCACCCAGGCGGCCCATAGGGGAGACTGTTCTGAAGGCAGGTGGTTCAGCTGGTTGCAGTCAGCGCTTTTGGCCTGACTGGGTGAAATCTCAGGGCTGTGGAGGGCAGCTCCAGGAAGAGAGGTGTGTCAGTTACTGCCTCTTCCTCCTCTTGCCCTTTCGGTAAGACAGATGCTGTGCACTGGGCCCTGCATGTCAGAGACCAGTGAGCTGTTTGGTTTCTTGTTTTAATTAAAGGGGAAAGAAGGCAAAAGCTCTCTCGGTTCCAGTGCTCTCCATTCCTGGCCTCCTTAAAGAGTGCGGAGTTCAAAAGTTCCAAAGCACCCACGAGTGAATCAGTAGCCAAAAAGCAGGGATTGACAACTGGCTTCTCTTAGGCAGGGATGAAATGCTAGATTTAAGAGAGAAAAGAAAACAAAAGATGCCACACCTCCATCCCTTAGACCCAAGCAATAGACTGGATACTGGCTACAAGGCAGAGAAGCGGAGCCCCGGCTCTCTGCTTAAAACCTCAGTTTCTAATCCCCCCCCTCAAAAATACTTCCAAAGCATTTTATTATTTGCAGATTTTGCCATTTTTTTTTAAATGTGAAGCATGGAGAACTCTAGTAGGTCATAAATCTAGTGGGTTGATTAAAACATTCTTTAAGTCACTGAAAACTCATACCATTATTTTTCTTTCACAGGGATGACTCTTAATTTCTATTCTGAGGAATTCTTTTTTACTTTTAACGCATAAAATTTAAAAATTACAACTGCTAAAAATAACCATGGGTACATTTTCTATCTTCTTCTCTGGTTTCTCAGGCCCTTGTATCTTTGCTGCTTTCCTCTACAGAGGTTGTCTGGGTTTGTTCGGTAGGTTTTTAAAACATATATTTTCTGTTGGTCTAATTCTTGCATTTCAGAGTATCTTCTGTTATTAATGTTACCCTAAATTATACATTATAAGAACAGTAGATAAGCTTGTTAATTCAGCTGATTCATAATTTCTTACATTAAAAAAAAAACCCACAGATCAGCAGCTTTAGAAGATATGATAAAGTAATACTATAACCTTCAAAACAGATTGCTAAAGGGCCCAAGGATTACCACTTAGTGCCTTTGTCGGGAAAGGTTCTTTTTTTTTTTTTCCCTTCCTTGTGTTATTCCTATATCTTAAGAGAGTAAAAGAATATTTTTTGAAGCATCTATCTTATTTCTGAAAGTCACGCTGTGAATCCTCAAGCGCATTGATTCCAGAGCGCTGAGCTTTGTAAAATCCCTTCGCTTCCCTGGGCCTTGGTGTTCTCGCTCTTTGCTCCTGTCTGGGGCGCCCCATCGCCTGTGCTCTGATATCCGCCTTCCCCCTTGCTGTGGGCTCTGTTATTATGGTCCTTGAATCACATGCTTTTAGCCAGAGAACCCTCGACAGTTTGCCCTCCAAGATCCTGCATACTTTTGTTGGACCAGAAGGGCGAGTCACATGACCTCCTTCGCTCGTCTGGAAATTGCTCAGTCAAAAGATTTCTCAGCGTTTCTTTCACTTCATTTATTCCAGAGCTTTCAAATCCTACTTTGTTCTCATGCTCAGAATTTCAGCAGATGGTCTTCTAAAGGGAAAAATATGTTGTGGTGTTCAATTCCCCTCTCTCATATCCCTCACTTACCTCTCCTGGAAGCCTTTTTTACATGCTACCCTCTTCTAACTGTGTGTGTGTGTGTGTGTGTGTGTGTGTGTGTGTGTGTGTGTATTTTATATATTTTAAAATTTTTATTTATATATTTACATATTTTTCTTTTGAAGTAGTGATTCCCTCAACCACAATTTCTTATTTTTTCTCACTCCCAAGACAAACTCTGCAGGCAACACCATTTTGCACCTTCAGACAAATGCGGATGTTTTCATAATCGTAGTCTTACTTGTTTTCCATTAAAAAAAAAATACAACAAAAGATGTTTTAGGAATTCCAAAATCAAGTTTTCTAGGAACAACACACACACAAAATCCTATTTAAGAGGAAGAGAGGTCCTTCCAGAGGATCCCAGAAAGCATCCACATTTTTAAGGTAAGAAACTGGCAGTCTGGAAGGGGGAGGAGGTACCACCTCCCGTTACAAGTTGTGGCAGAGTCCAAACCAGCAGCAGAGACAAGGCCTCCCAGACGAGAGTCATCTCTACGTCAGTTTCTTTAACTGTAAAGTGCAAAGTGAAACGCCACCACTGTAAAGTGAAGTAGCTGGGGTACCAGAGGATGTTGAAGGGTCAGGGAGTTAATACGTGTAAGCACTTAGAACAATGCCTGGCACAGAGTTCATGTTCCATAGGTTTTAGCTCAACGTTATAGGGAAAGGATGCCCTATGTTCCCACCATATGAATTTTGTCAAAATAATTGCACTTCTTTATTCTATGGAAGTTCTATTAGAAATTCGGAGGATAGGGGGCCTGGGTAGCTCAGTTGGTTTAGTGTCCGACTTTGGCTCAGGTCATGATCTTGTGGTTTGTGAGTTCCAGCCCCACATTGGGCTCTGTGCTGACAGCTCAGAGCCTGGAGCCTGCTTTGGATTCTAGGTCTCCCTCTGTCTCTCTGCACCTCCCCCACTCTGTCTCCCTCTCTCACTCTCTAAAATAAGTAAACATTTAAAAAAAAGTTAAAAAATAAAAGAATTTGGAGGATAGGATCTGACCCAAAATGATGATGTTGATAAATAAATTCATCAACATAAAATATAACAACAATAAAATATGTCAGTATTAAACTACGTTTTAGAAGGTAGATGGGATTACTAAGGGCATAGGGAAATTATTCATAATCTTTTTTTTTTTTACCACATTTATCAACTTTTAGTTTTATGAAGCTTTTTCTCCAAAAATATATACTATATTCTTAAACATAAATATTCTTTACTTTCATTTCTCAGTATTTTTTTTTCCTTTCTTCTGTTCCATCTTGATTATTCTCCACTAGGAAACAAATTTAGGGCCTTCTAGAGCTACAAAATGTATTTGGAAGTAACAGCCTGTCTTTTCTATAATCCAATAAGGCTATCTGCTCATCAAACGTGCAACTCAGTTTTTAGTTGTATTGTTTGCTCCCTTATCCCTCTGATATTTTCATTCTTAAGAGGGAGTAGACAGGGGATGGTGGTGGTGGTGAAAAATCTTCAAAGATGAATGGCTTAAAAAAAAAGGCTTTAAAATGTCAGTGTGTCAATACACTTACAACGTAATGTTCATACAATATAAATAGAAGGAGCAGGAGAGAGATGAAAATAACTAAGTTGTTTGCAAAGCAGTTGAAAATGTGGTATACATTTAGAATTCCTTTTCAATTGTCAGATTTGTAAGAATGTTTAAATGTGTGGCTATTTTATACATACATAATAATTTATATAGATCCTTAAGAACAGATGATTAATTCTGGGGTAATTTTGGGCCTGATTGAAATCTGTACTGTACCTGTGTGTTTATTTTCCTTCTGGTCATATGATCTTATAATTTCTTCTGAATTAAAAAAAAAATCCACACACATTCACCGATGGATGCACGTGCACACACATGTACTTCCAGCGTTGACATTTTAACAGGAACCACTCTTTAGTTTAGACAATTTTTATTTATTTACTTTTTAAATAATTAAAAAAATAATTTTTTAACGTTTATTTATTTTCGAGACAGAGAGAGACAGAACACGAGCAGGGGAGGGACAGAGAGAGAGGGAGACACAGAATCCAAAGCAGGCTCCAGGCTCTGAGCTGTCAGCACAGAGCCCTGTTAGGGGCTGGAACTCACAGACTGCAAGGTCATGACCCAACCCAAAGTTGGACGCTCAACCAACTGGGCCACCCAGGAGCCCCTAGACAATTTTTATTTTTGGTCTTATTCAAGATTGGTTCTCTTGGGCACACTCTGAGATGAAGGTAAGTGTGTAGGATGCTTCTTCAGTGGCGCTTTTGGGATCAACATTTGTGAAAAGGGGGAAAGAAAGTAGAGGAAGATTCAGGCCCATTGACTACCTGACAGCCTTAGCCAGGACTACAGACATCTCTGGAGCTAATAGGGCCCTTTCAGGTGTCCAAAGACTGGGCTTTTCTATTGCCACTTCAATCAGTCACTGGATATGGCTGCTCTGGGAAAGGCCTGTCCCTGGGTGAGGCTACTGTCTGCAACTGAAGCAAATCAAGGCTGACAACCAAAAGCTATTTGCCAGCCCAACGGTCCTCCCCGCAGCACAGGCAACAAATTCTTCAAGAGATATCTAGGGGACCCATCACTAAGACCACCGTGGAGCTGGTCCTAACCAACTCTGTGCACTCGGGCAGATCACTTTGGGCTTCAATTTTATTTCCTAGGAAAGGGCTGGTTGATTAGATGAACTCTAGGATTTCTTTCAGCTCTAAAATCCTAAAATTTTAAAAATCAAAATAAATTTTCATAGCCTGACTTCTACCTTGTCTTTGGTAAATGTAGAAAAGAATCCTGTGTTATATATACAACGAAAAGATACACACATGCATACAAATAGATGGAAAATCATCTCGTTCCTTTTGTCACAACAGGAGCTTGGCCAGGAAGTACAAGCAAGAGGACAAGTGGGAGTGATTAGATAAGAACTCCCTTCTTGGGCAGCCCTGAGGAGCTTCCAAGGGTCCATACACTGTGTGTCTCTAGAATATAGGATTCAAAAATAAAGTTGTAGGGGCGCCTGGGTGGCGTAGTTGGTTAAGCGTCCGACTTCAGCCAGGTCACCATCTCGCGGTCCGTGAGTTCGAGCCCCGCGTCAGGCTCTGGGCTGATGGCTCAGAGCCTGGAGCCTGTTTCCGATTCTGTGTCTCCCTCTCTCTCTGCCCCTCCCCCGTTCATGCTCTGTCTCTCTCTGTCCCAAAAATAAATAAACATTAAAAAATAAAAAATAAAAAATATATATATATTAAAACAAAACAAAACAAAACAAAAAAAAAACAAAAATAAAGTTGTATTCTTAGGCCTTTAGATCTCTCTACCCAACAGTGGTAAGAGCCCGTTCTTTGTTTCTCTTTCTCAAATCATGGTGATTAGGCCCAATTGTAGGAACATTAAGGGGAAAAAAGTACCCTTCTCATCTCCTCCTTTATCAGCCAGCCCACAGGATCTTCCACCTCCTCCCCAGCTAGATTTTTCAAGACTCGTGTGGGCATCTGCAGCATGGAAACCAGATGGCAGTTTTCTTGAATCTGCCTGTTCTACTTTAACAGCCTCTCTGCAAAAGCTCCCCAAAAGAGTATGCTGCAGGTAGGGTCAGCATCCAGAAAATAGTGGATTCAGGTCATCTGAGACATGGGATTCCCTAAACACCAAGTAGACATGAAGACAGTCTAAAGACAAAACTCAGTGTGGAGGCTTTCAAGGGTCTGTCACTGGGTAAAATATGCGACATGGTGAAACATGTCCAGGAAAAAGGTCTCTTTTTTTTTTTTTTTACTTGAATTGCAGAAACAGTCCTCCATTTGTAGGAAGGGGCTGATTGGTAGGGGAAGGTTGTGATGTCTAGTAGAGCTTACCATTTTCTAGACTTTGGGACAGTTCTTTGTCTCCTGGTGAGAATCTCAGAATGGATCAACTTGGTTGCTCGTTTTTGGTTGCTAAGAGAAAATAAGGCAGTATGGATGGTGGAGGAAAGGGGAAACATTACGGGATTCTGAGGTGAAGAAAGATAGAGTGCTCTACGGGTTCTCAAATGCCAGTGTGCAGGCTGGGATCAAGCTGGCTGCTTCAGAATCACTTCAGAAATCTCTTAAAAATAGAGATGTCTGGGGGCGTTTGTGTGGTTCAGTTGATTGAGTGTCTGACTCTTGATCTTGGCTCAGGTCATGATCTCATGGTTCATGGGATTGAGCCCTGCATCAGGCTCTGCATTGACAGTGTGGAGCCTGCTTGGGATTCTCTCTCTTCTCTCTCTCTCTCTCTCTCTCTCTCTCTCTGCCCCTCCCCCTTGCTCGCTTTCATTCTCTTTCTCTCAAAATAAATAAACATTAAACAAATTGAGATTTCTGAAACCTATCCTAAAAACTTTTGATATAATAACAATTTCTGCTTGATTCTGATATGCAATTAGGTTTAGAAACTATAGGCGTAGTTAGAATGTAACACTTAAATCATTGGGATTCATCCGTTATTTTAATATGTGGTTATTAAGCATCTTCTATGGAAAAGTTACTTAGGTTCTGTGGGGTTTATAAATATGTGTAAGACTTAGGCTGCCTCACATGCCTTTGAACATGAACAGAGGACTAGAAAGGTACACAAGTAGGTGACAGAGATGTTCTCAGACATCAGCTTACAGTCCAGGGAGATGGAGACAATAGAATGGAACTCTGATGCCAGGAGAAAATAAAGATGTTTGAAACTGAGTAAGGAACAAAGAGGGAGACAGCTGGGCAGATTTTCCAGGAAGGGTCCCTAGTTCAGATGCCCAAAGGTTAGAGAAGACAAATATTAATATCAGCCTCATAAGTTTGTAGAAAAAATTCAGTGAGAGCATGTGTATAGTACTAAACACAGTATGTGATTCTCACCAACAAATGGTAGATATTAATAACTGTGAACAAGCACCTTGTTCAAAAATGTCTCTCCCTCTCCACCTGTCCCAGTGCCGATAATTCCTTCACTGAGTTTTGAAGTCTTATTGGAAAAGACTTTTATTGAGGTTATTTTGAAGGGCTTATCCCTTAAGCTTTTAATAGTCTAGGAAGGAAGAAGGAAAAAACAGGGGACAGTGGCCACATGGGAAGACAGAAGTCAGGAAGGAGTTGAGGTGGTGTTGGAAGCTAACTTTCATACATATGACATCATTACTATAGATGCTGCTTTCCTGAAAGGGAGACAGCAGTCCAAGGCAAGGTGCATAGCCTGTGTGATCATTCGGAGCCCAAGCCCCCTGCACCGAATGGCACCTTGTTCCTCTCAGCAGCTGGCAGATGGGGAAAGAGACTATGGAGAAGGCTCCTGGTTTTTAAGTACTCAGGTCTTAAAAAAAACTCTTGTGCTCACAATCCTTTGGTGAGAATCAGTCACTTCGCTCATCTAGACAGAAGTGGGCATGTAGGTGGGGGAGGCTGAGAAGTGTAGCCCCTGGCTGAGCAGGGTGACAGCACGTTCATGAAGAGCAGTCAGAAACAGAGAGACACAGGCTTGGCCAGCAAGGGAAAAGCTAAGGTCAAGAAACAGGTCAGTGCACAGGTGCCCCCCCCAAATAAATCAGCTTTTTCAGGGAGAAGGAAGGTGTTAAGTTAGGTACTCGTCTGCGAGAAGAGAAGGGAAAGCGTTTGGGGAGTTTATAAGGGATTGAGAGTAGCAGCCTTGGCTGGAAAGATGGGATATTATGCTAGAAGAAGGAAGGGAGGCCCAGTATAAGAGACAAAACTCCAGATGGAAATTTGGTCATGCTCCCCCTGGCCAGCCAGAGGCTGCATTTCACAGCCTTCCCACCCTTTACATGGAGGGGGGCTGTGTGATTGGTTCTCACCAATGGAATGTGAGAAGATTTTTATAAAAAGTCAAGTGAGCCAATGAGCCAAGAAACACATGTATCTCCATAGAATCTGTTTCTTCATTTGCCAGCTTCTCAGTACATGAAGATGGAAGAAGGAAACCCAAGATGAAAGAGGTCTGGGCCTCTTAATGATCACATGGCAGGCCATTAAGACTAGCATTCGGCTGCAACAGGAATTGGAATGAAACATTATTGTTTCTGTTTTGTTTTGTTTTTAAGTTTATTTATTTATTTTGAGAGAGACAGAGAGAGCACAAGCGTGGGAGGGGCAGAGAGAGGGGGGAGAATCCCAAGCAGGGTCCGTGTGGTCAGCAGGTCAGCACGAAGAGCCTGACATAGGGACGAGGCTCAAACTCACAAAACCATGTGATCATGATCTGAGGCAAAATCAAGAGTCAGGCGCTTAACTGACTGAGTCACCCAGGTGCCCCGAAACTTTATTGTTTTAAGTCTCTGAGATTTCAGGGCTTATGTATTTCAGCAGCTAGCTTTACCTAACACATATAAAAAGTCAGAGGAGGCCTATGGGGAAAAGAGGCAATTCAAAAATCAAGGTGATGACTCTTTTGAACTGCCCCCCAAAGGCAGTTTAAAAAAGACCACAGGCTGATAAATACAGCTACCCCACATGCATCTCAGGCAACCACCGAGGCCAAGTAAAGGGAAACTTCCCGCCTCCTTCCCATTTCTACACTAGGCTTCAAGTTCCAGGCTTCAGGGGGACTGATGTCTGTTTCTTAAGATCTTCATCTGTCAGCTTTTAAACCACTTTGATTCGAGATAAAAACATTGTAGAATTGGAAGGACGCTCGGTGTTTAGCCTAACTCTTGTTTGCGGGGAGAAGGGGTAGAGTCACAGAATCAGATAAACAGGAGAAAATCAGTTGTGAAGAAGAAGGCTACCATAAGAGCAGACTGTAGTATCTCTGACCTGTGGGTGTGCTAGGGGAGGTGGTTCTTTAGTCAGGCTAATATTCCTTGGGTTTTAGGGGGGCAAAGCTGGGCGGAGAACCCAGTTTGGGAGGAGTGACTGGAGAAGAGTTGAGTTGACTTACTCTGCGTGGAAGTGTAAGGATGAGAACTGAGGAAAGGAAGAAAGGCAGAGAGAAGTGACAGCAAAATCCTGAGACGCCAGAAGGTTGACAGACTGAGAGAATTCCGGATGTTATGGGGAGGAAGATGGAACCTCCACATCCAGGAAACACTGATGTTCAGTGTCAAACTATCTGGTCACTTCCATGTGGGGCCTTCCTTCTTCCATTATCAGTGAAGTCTTTCACACCAAAGACATCTTATGTGGGAGGTTTTGCAGGGGCACCAAGCAAGGGCTAGAGTTTTGCAGATTACTTGACAAGCTGTGGACCGGGGACATCATTGTGCAAATGATGAACAAAACTGATGAACAAAACTGATCCTGGGGGAGCTTGGAATCACAGGTGACCATCCACCCCGCAAACATTGATTGAGCACCGAATATGTCCCAAGCCCTATTCTAGGACACGTGGACAACTCCTTGAACAAAATAGACAAGGTGTCTGGGAACACCCAGTCTAGTGGAATGATGGGCACTAAATAACTGGACAAATACATGAGAAAACAAAGCGAGGGATGTGATATGAATGGAAGCTGTACTTGAGAACGGGTGGTCACCTTGCAGAGGCAATATTGAAGCGGAGACAGTTCCATCAGGAATTTGCTAACACCTTAGGGGGGTAGAAGTCTGGTTTCCCAGGAGCACAGCCACCCCCGTACATGTACCTTACAGACTAATCCTCATTTCTGCTGCTCATTCTTTCCCTCTTCTCCACAACGATGCAGCGTTCTTTTTCAATGGGCAACAAACATGTATTGAACCCTTCTTTGTATGCCGTGGAGAGATATTTGCTACTCAAAAGGATAAAATCAAGGTTGCCGCTGAAGAAGGGGTTCATGGATTCGGCTTCCCTCGGGTCCCAAAGGAAAAGGCAGTGATCTGCTGTTTGAAATGATTTGATCTCACACTTGTCTAGAGGCAGAAGAATAAAGCTGACTAGAAGACGGGTTAAGCTCCTTAGCTGTCCTGAGGGAAGACGCACTCCACCCTCCCCCAGAGTAAAGACGTCTGTGTTGGCGGATGATGACGTCCTTGGAAAGCTGGCGGTGCCAGGGCTCTGGGTTCTGAGAAACTGCTGAGCCCACGCGTGCTGCCAGCTGCCTGCGGGAGTCGGCAGGGAATGAAAAGAAGGAGCTCCATCTAGTGTTACAAAGCAAGACCAAAAGGCATCCTGAACGACGTATCAGGGGAACAAACACTCCTTGTCTTGTGTCAAGAAATAGTACCTAAAAACCCAGAACTGCTGGGTTGTGGGAGTTTGGCACAAAGTAGAAATCGGGCTTCACCTTTGTCTGGGAAGGAAGGCTAAGTGGTCTTAAGATCTTGCTCATCAGTGACTACTGGTAAAATGTTTCCTCCTAGAAGAGCAGACCCCAGCACTATGTGCAGGTTCATTGCTCGTTATTAAGCCAGGGCCTGGGGACCTGACAACATTCAGAAGACTCTGGGGAGACACATAAACTGGGTCCTGCACGTGTATGACTTTTTGGAGCTTTATTTTTGTAACTGATGTGTCATGAGTTTCGCATATCTTTAGCCTTCATAAATAATGACAGACTTGTTTTCCAAAATGGGATATGATGGTTTATGCTCTCGCCAACACTGCAGGAGAATTCCTTTTACTCCTTGTTGTCTCCAAAACTTGGTATTATCAGCCATTTTCATTTTTGTCATTCTGATGGGTATGACCACACCTTGTGGTGTCTTAATTTTCATTTTCCTTGTTAGTGGTGAAGTCAAGCACTTTTCATACATTTCTTGGTTTTCTGGATTTCCTCCTTTATGAATTACCTATCGGCCATTTGTCCATGATCTGTCTTTTTTCTTAAGTATGTGTACGATTACATATTCTAGTTGGGAGGCCTTTATCGCATATGTCTCAGGCTTTTCCTTTTCTCTTCATGGCATCCCTTGGATGGACAGAAGCTCTAATGGAATTCAGTGTATAATTTTTTTTCTTTTATGGTTTGTATTCCACCTACTTTTAAAATGTTTCCCTATCTTGAGGACAAGAAGTCATTGCTCTATATTATCTTTCAAAAGCTTTATGGTTTTGCTTTTTGCGTTTAAGTCTGCACTCTCCTGAAACTGAAATTTCATCGGTAGGAGTTAGCACTCATATTTTACTTTCTTTCATGTGGATTTCCAATTTTCCTGGATCTGTCTATTGGAAAGATCATCCTCTTCCCACTGTTCTGCAGTACGACCCTCGTCTTAAATTAGGTGTGTTTTGGAATGTTCTAGCCAATTCCACTGTTCCACCTTTCCCCAATATCAAACCTTCCCAATTGCTCAAAGTTTATAATATGTCTTCATATCCTAGATAGCTACTCTTCTCACCTGGTTCAAGTGTCTTGGCCATTCTTAAACCTTTGTATTGCTGAATAAAATTTATAATCACAAGACTGCATTAAATCAGTAGGTTACTAGAAGATAATTGACAACTTTATAATATGAAGTATGCAATCAATAAAGGTGATTATTTATATAGGTCTTCTTTAATTTCTCCCAGTAATACTTGGTAATTTTCCATATAGAGATCTTGGACATCTTTTATTGGACTTAGTTCTAGGTATTTGATTGTTTTATGCTTTATCATTTTTTTTTAGAAATTTATTTATTTAAATTCAAGTTAGTTAGCATACAGTGTAGTATTGGTTTCTGGAGTAGAACCCAGTGATTCATCACCCACATACAACATGCAATTTTTAGAATAGACTTTGTTAGAGCAGTTTTAGCTTCACAGCAAAAAAGTACAGAGAGTTCTCGTATGTGCTCTGCCCCCACACAGGCATAACTTCCCCCGTTGTCAACATCACTTACCAAAGTGGCACATTCGTTACAACCAATGAACACACACGATAAATCATTATCACCCCAAGTCCATAACTGACATTAGTGGTCACTTTTGCTATTGTACATTGAACGGATTTTGACAAATGTATAATGATGTGTCTCTGTATCCACCACTGTAGTATCACACAGTTGCAGCCCCCTAAAAATCCTCTGTGCTCAACCTATTCATCCCTCCCTCCACCCTAACTCCTGATCCTTTTACTATCTCCACAGTTTCTCCTTTTCCAGAGTGTTGTATAGTTGGAATCCTACTACAAGTAGCCTTTTCAGGTGGGCTTCTTTCACTTAGTAATATGCCTTTAAAGCTCCTCTACATCTTTGCATGGCTTGGCTGAAGGGAGGGACATTTTGGTTTCTTCTAAAGTTTTGACAATTTTGAAGAAAGCTGCTATAAACATCCTTGTGCAGGTTTTTGTGTAGACGTGAGTTTGCAGTTCTTTTGGGTAAATAACGAGGACTGTGATTGCTAGATTCTATAATAGGAGTGTGTTTCGTTTTGTAAGACACTGCCAAATTGTTTTCCACAGTGGCTGTGCCATTTTGCATTCCACCAGCAATGAATCAGGGTTCCTGTCGCGCCACATCCTTGACTGCATTTGGTGTCGTCAGGGTTCCAGATTTCAGCCATTCAAGTAGGGGTCTAGTGGTATTTCATTCTTGTTTTAATTTGCAGTTCCCTAATGACATAGGATGTTGAGCGTCTTTTCATATACTTGTTTTCCAGCTGTATTTCTTTTTTGGTGGCACCTGTCTGTTCTGGTCTTTTACCCACTTTGAAAATCAGGTTGTTCATTTTCTTATGGCTGAGATGTAATGGTTCTTTGTATATTTTAGATAACAGCCCTTTATCAGATAAGACTTTTGTAGCCCTTTATCAAATATCTCTTTCTCCCCATCTAGGACTTGTCTGCTCATTCTTTTTGACAGAATCTTTGGCAGAGCAGACATTTTTTAAATTTTTTTTTTTTTCAACGTTTTATTTATTTTTGGGACAGAGAGAGACAGAGCATGAACGGGGGAGGGGCAGAGAGAGAGGGAGACACAGAATCGGAAACAGGTTCCAGGCTCTGAGCCATCAGCCCAGAGCCCGACGCGGGGCTCGAACTCACGGACCGCGAGATCGTGACCTGGCTGAAGTCGGACGCTTAACCGACTGCGCCACCCAGGCGCCCCATCAGACATTTTTAATTTTAATTAAACCTAGGTCATTCATTATTTCTTTTACAAATCACGACATTAGTATTGTATCTAAAAAGTCTTTATCAAACCCAAGTTCATCTGGATTTTCTCCTCTCTTATCTTCTAGGAGTTTTAAAGTTTTATATTTTACATTCAGATCTGTGATCCATTTTGAGTTAATTTTTGTGAAGAGTATAAACTCTGTGTCTAGATTTACTTTTTAGCCTGTTGATGTCTAGTTGTTCCAACATCATTTGTTGAAAAGACTATCTTTGCTTCATTGTATTGCCTTTGCTCTTCGGTCAAAGACCACTTGACTATGTTTGTGGGGGTCTATTTCTGGGCTCTCTGTTCTGTTCCCTTGATCTATTTGTCTCTTCTTTCACCGATACCACATGGTCTTGACCACCATGTAGCTTTATAGAGAGTTTTGATGTTGAATAGTATTTGTCCTCCAGCTTTGCTCTTCTCCTTACGCTTGTGCTGACTACTCTGAGTCTTTTACTTCTTCATGTAAGTTTAGAATCACCTTGTCAATATCCACAAAATAATTTGATGGGATTTTGATTGGGATAGCATTGAATCTATAGGTTAAGTTGAAAAGAACTAACTTCTTGACAAGATTGAGTCTTCCTTTGCACAAATATGGGCTATCTCTCTATTTATTTAGTTCCTCTTTGGTTTCATTCATTAAAGGGTTGTAGTTTTCCTTATACGTATCTTGTACATATCTTGTTAGATTTATAGCTAAGTATTTCAGTTTGGAGAATATTTTGCTTTTATCAGTCTTTCTTTTTTTCTTTGCTTTTCAGTTTTGAAAGTTATACTGGGACATCCTCAAGCTCAGAACTGAGCAGAACATTTTCCTTGCTTTTAAATTTGCTGTGTTTTGACATAAAACTCACAAATATGTGGAGGCCCCCTAGGACTGGGATTTTAACTCTCAGACGTATTCACACTGGGCCTCCAGCAACTTGTCAATTACAGTTTAGGTTTTCCTACCCCAGTACTGTTTCCCAGGGAGGTTTCTCCTCATGGGTTTGTGCTTCAGAAAGTTGGGATTCTCTGTATTTGCCTGTCTCTCTAATTTAGGGGCAGTGGTTTGCCCTCTTACCTCAATTCTCTTGACAAATCTAAGAAGAATTGATTTTTCCATTTGTTCAGCTTTTACTTGTTTTAAAATAGAGCAATGATTTCCAAACTCCTTACAAGCTGGACCAGAAACTGACAGCCCTATTATTTTTCAAAGAAATTTAATAATCTTTGTTTTTTAACTCAAAGATTTATTCTATTTATAGTTACCGTAATTGACAGATATTTGGATTTTATTTCTGTTACTCTTCGTACTAATTTTTCACATATAGTTCCTTTCTTTGACTCCATTCAGATTGAGTATTCTCAGTAATCTTCCTAAGATTTTCCCTCTCTCTTTCTCTCTTTTGGTTAGATGCATATATTTGTATTTTTATGTATTTATCCGGGTTGGAATTAACTTGTATTCTTGATTCTATGGATTGATATCTTTCATCAGTTTTAGACAATTCTCAGCCATTTTCTTTTCAAATATTGCTTTTGCCACATTTTTCTCCTCCTTTCTTTCTAACTTTAATTTAAATTAGACCTTCTCATTGTGTTCTTTTATGTTTACTGCATTCTTTCATATCTGTGCTTCATTCTGCATATTTTCTTCTGACTTATTTCCAGTTCACTATTTTTTCCTCAGCTGTGAATAATTGACTATTAAACCCATCCATTGCATTCTGAATTTCACTGTTGTATTTTCAGTTCTAGGATTTATATTTGTTTTTTTAATTGGCTATACAATAAGTTTTCAGTTCTTTCACCAGATAATCAATTTTGTCTTTGTCTTCTTGAATGTAGAATGAAGTTATTTTATTTTTTTTTTTAATTTTTTTTTTTTCAACGTTTATTTTTGGGACAGAGAGAGACAGAGCATGAACGGGGGAGGGGCAGAGAGAGAGGGAGACACAGAATCGGAAACAGGCTCCAGGCTCTGAGCCATCAGCCCAGAGCCCAACGTGGGGCTTGAACTCACGGACTTCGAGATCGTGACCTGGCTGAAGTCGGACGCTTAACCGACTGCGCCACCCAGGCGCCCCAAGAAGGAAGTTATTTTAATACTTATTTCTGATGACTCCAATAGCTACACAGTTTCCATAAATCTTTTTCTATCACCATTATTTCTACTGATTATAGTTCATGTGGTCCTATCTTCTTGTGTACTCAGTTACCTTTGTGTACCAAGCATTGTATTTGAAAAATTGCTTCTTGAAATTATTTGAAACCAAGGTAATATTCTATTTCTCCAGAGGGCATTTTGGCTTGCTTTTGCCAAGCACCTGGAGTACCTAGCATTACTGGGTTACTTGTGTGAGATCTGTAAAAGGGTTGTGAGAGACTTTTTTTAGGTTCGCTCTTAGTTCCAGGGCTAGCTCTTTGTGTCCCAGACCAAAATGTAGGGACTCACCAAAGCCTTATCTTGGCAGATCATTTATTCCAACCTTTATCTCTCTAACTCTTTAAAACTAACAAGAGGGGGTACCTGGGTGGCTCAGTTGGTAAGCGTCTGACTTCACTCTGGCCACGATGTCACAGTTCATGGGTTCGAGCCCTGCATCCGGCTGTGTGCTGACAGTTCAGAGCCTGGAGCCTGCTTCTGTTTCTGTGTCTCCCTCTCTCTCTCTCTGCTTCTCCCCCACTGTCTCTCTCTCCCAAAACTAAACATTAAAACAAACAAACAAACAAAAACTAACAAGAGTACTGATTGGCCTCCTGGCATTTCAGCTGCTTCTTCTAAATCAACAAAAATTTCAAGGCATAGGCATCACCTGTATGGGTTTTCATTGTCATCCCATTCTTGGCCATATAAGCTCTCTCATGTTTTCAGACATAACTATTTATATATAATTTATTCAGTTTTTTACTCATTTTTCTCAGTGAATGGGTTGGTCTCATTTATCTAGCTCCCCATTTCCAGATTTTGGAAGTCCAGAATTAGGGTTTTTTAAACTAATTGTTTTAACTAATTTTAAGGGAGGAAAAGCTTGGGAAAACAAAGAAATACTAAAACTTTAAGTACAAAAATAAAGATATCAAAGAAAAATATAAGTTTGAAGAAATGCCCTAAAACAAATAATTCACCTTAGGTATAGCATATTGACTAGAAACATTATTAACTCTTCCTCACCACAAATATGATGTTTGGTCCACTTAGGTATTACCACAGTCAGAGAGAGCGGGACCCCAGGACACCTGTTCTGGTTTGACTAGACTCACCCTTGCCTGGCCCTGGGTTTTAAGGTCTCAGGATCTACAGGCAGATCTGAATATATTACCTTCCATTATCCACCCTACCCTTACCCGGTTTATATGCTAGAGCAAAAGTACTCAGGATATGTTTTTCTTATTTAGAAAGCACTTAGCTAGAGCTGTGCTTAAAGAAAATCTATTTATGAGGTAACTATATAATCCTATTTTCCCACCCACTGACTAATGCACTAGACATGTATAGTATTTGTCATTCTAATGAACAAAACACAGCTTACTGTCAATAATATCATTTGATATGGAACCACTGATCTGTTATTAGATATAAAAAAAGTGGATTTCCATGCCTTTCCTTTGTATGTATAGCTAATGCACATAGATGAAAAGAACAATTAATACAATAAGGAGAGTTGGCTTTAAGTCTATATATTTTGGGAGTTATGCTTAAGATTTAAGAAATACATGAGGTGCCTGAGTGGCTCAGTTGGTTAAGTGTCCAACTCTTGATCTCGGCTCAGATCATGATTTCACAGTTCCTGAGTTCAAGCCCTGCGTGGGGGTTTGCGCTAACAGTGTGGAATCTGTTTAGGATTCTCTCTTTGCCCCTACACCACTCATGCTCCCTCTCTTTCAAAATAAATAAACTTTAAAAATTTTTTTAAAAAGAAAAAATTTGGTCAGTTGAACTTCATGGAAATTATGAATTTTGCTCTGTGACTCTGCTAAGAAAATGAATGGACTAGATATAGACCGGGAGAAAATATTTGCAAACCACATATTTGACAAAAGACATGTCTAGAATACGTATATATTTAAAAACTCAACAGTAACACAAAACAAAACAAAAATAATTCAATTAGAAAATGGGCAAAAGACATGAACAGGCATTTTACCAAAAATGATCTGAATGGAATTGTGCTGAGTAAAAAAACAGAAACAAAAACAAAAACAAAAAGCCAATCTCAAAAGGTATATAACTCCATTTATGCAACATTTCAAAATGAGGAAATTATGGAGATGGTGAACAGATGATTGGTTGCCAAGCATTAGAAGATGATGGGAGAGATTGGAGGGTGAGTGTGATTATGAAGGGGTAGAATGAGGAACCTTCATGGTAATCAAATATCTTGACTGTGATGGTGGGTACATGAATGTACGCATGTGATAACATTACACAGAATGTGCATGCATGCATGCATGTGTGCGCGCACACACACGTACAAATGATGCGTATAAAACTGGTGAAATCTTGGGGCTCTTGGTGGCTCAGTCAGTTAAGCGTCAGTCTCTTGATCTCACCTCAGATCTTGATCTCAGGTTTATGAGTGCAAGCCACTTGTTGGGCTCCATGTGGGGCATGAAGCCCATTAAAAAAGCAAAAAATACAAAAACAAACAAACAGACAAAAAACTGGAGAAATGTGACTAAGTTCGGTGAATTGTACCAATGTCAATTTCCTTGTTTTGATAATGTGTTATAGCTGTTAGCTGTTATCATTGGGGAAAACTGGGTGAAGGGTACATACACAGGACCTCTCTATGCTACTTTTGCAACTTCCTATGAATTCAGACTTATTTCAATATGAGAAATATTTTTTAATGCTACATTTTTGTCACCGGTCTTACTCTCCTTTCTTCAAAATCTTTACAGAAGATGCCAGCAAGTAGTAAATTGAGGTGATTTATTTTTCTACTATCTATTCTTCACAAATTGACGACAAGGACCCTGAATTGAATAGAAGTATCTACAATATCACCTAGCAGAGGAAGAGAGGGAAAAACACCAAGAATTTGGGCTAGGGCAGGGGAGTATTGCATGCAGTCATTACTGAAAGTGATGTTTTTCTCCAGGTGTTTATTTTTTAATGAGCTTAAATAGACAGGAGTGAGGGCAGCCAGACAGTGTTAGAGACGAGATGCTTGCAAATGAAAGGGCAGGAGGGGGAATCTTGGGGGGCAAAAAAGAAGAGTGAAGCTACAAAGAAGAGATTTAGGAGAGAAGAATTCACTCAAAAGATAAGGTGAGTGGAGGAGACTATAAATTCAAAAATAAAAATAACCCAAAGAGGCAGTACTTGATAAAATTACGAGCATTTTAACTTCTCATCCACCAGACAGACAGAGCTAGTCTGTGTTGTGGTTTCCATGAACCTCTGAATAGCATTTATTGAGGTGAGAGAGAGCTCAGTATAATCCAGAAATACTTGATAATGGGTATTTACCATATAAATCTTAAAGGGAAAATATCCTGTTTCAACAATGTTAATTGCTGCCCCATTGTCTTGTCTTTTGTTACCAAGGGAGCAAAATACAAATTGTTTGTTTGCAGTTGTTCTATGGTGTTCTACCGATATTTGCATTACCCACAAAGGGATAATTGGATACAGACAAAAGTGAAGAAAACTTGGGCTTTCGCAACAGACAGACTGGGTTAGAATTCCAGCCCCACTACTCACTTGTATGAAGATTCAGCATCCCTGAACCTCTGCCTTTTCAGATGGAGACAGTACCACCTTCCAGTACTATTGTGAGGATTAGAAATGATGTATAAAGAAGCTGCTAGCACGGTGTCTGGCACATTGTTGGCCCGTAGCCCTTGGTAAATATCTTGGTTATATTATTATTATTATTATTATTATTATTATTATTAAGTTGTTCTTCAGTATGACACTATTCACTCTAAAATGTCATTTTGTGAGCATTGCACCTTTCCTGGGCCGGTCCAAAGAAGACTAGTTACTGATGAATCACAAAGGCCTCTGTTTGAAGCAGTCTTACTTTGCAAGGCTGTCTTCAGGAATGGATCCCAAGGATAGAGTTACAGGGAGGTCTTACAACATTTATTTCCCCAGATGATAAGCCTCACATGGTAGTATTTTGTATTAATATAATGTAGAGAGGGGGGCGCCTGGGTGGCGCAGTCGGTTAAGCGTCCGACTTCAGCCAGGTCACGATCTCGCGGTCCGTGAGTTCGAGCCCCGCGTCGGGCTCTGGGCTGATGGCTCAGAGCCTGGAGCCTGTTTCCGATTCTGTGTCTCCCTCTCTCTCTGTCCCTCCCCCGTTCATGCTCTGTCTCTCTCTGTCCCAAAAATAAATAAACGTTGAAAAAAAAAATTAAAAAAAAATATAATGTAGAGAGCATATAGTGCAGATCCTTTTTTTTCTTCTCGAAACCCAAAGAACATATCCATAACATAATCATAAAATAATTAATAGATTTACCCAGAAAACTGCAGGGAGTCAAAGCCAAAATCATACATATTTTTGTCCCTCAGAAAGAAACCCAGGTTTTTCTACCTCTTGACAAAGATTCTTTGCTTGACCACACTTCCGTCAGGCTCCTGAAGCTTTTCCTAGGCCCATCGGTGCAATTCTTTACAAAATTCAGTATCAGCAAAAACCCCACTAAGTCAGTTTACCAAGGATCCCCTATCCTTCATATCCGATCACTCTGGGTGTATACTCAGCTTCCTCACCCTCCCACCTTCCCCGAGGGATATCTGGTCACCCAGGCCTGTCTGCAGCAAGAATCCTGTTCGGTCAGTTGAGCCAGATCCCCCCTTTATTCCTGATGTTTCCTTGCAGTAATTTTCCACCCACTGAGTCCCACTCTGCTCTTTGGCAATAAATTCCCACTTGCCCAGGCTGTATTCAGAATTGAGCCCAGCTCTGTGACAAGGTTTCTTTTCTCCTGTTGCAACAGTCCTGAATGAAATCAGTTTTTACTGCTTAAACAGTCTCTAGCTCTGCTTTTTCTATGACAGTCTCTCATTCCCAAGACTTGCCATAGTTCTCTGAGCCACTCAGGTGTTCAATGAATTCACTAGACATGCCTAACTTCTTATGAGATTAAATGACTTATTATTACTACAAATCTTTGAGGTGGAAAGAAAGGAATAGATTCCCTGAACAAAGTAACTATGGTTGTACCCCTCCCCACCAAGTTCAATATTACACTTCTAGTCATATTCATCTTCCTGTCACGAAGGGTCTGCTTGTCTTCACTGAACCCCAAGTTACTCACTGTGAGGCTTTTGTTCTTTCACTTTGTTGTTAAGACTTCTCAGATTCCCTTGTGGTCCAGAACCCAATGAACCCTGGAACATTTGGCCATCCTGAGTCTGCTGTCATGTTCCAATGACAATGGAAACATTTTATATTCTAATGTTAAAAAGAGAACAGCAGGGTAAGTTTGGAAAGAACAAGTTCTCAGGGAAAGTCAGGGAAATCAAATTATCCGGGAAGATTTAATTTTCACAAAAATATTGCCTTTACCCTGAGTTCTCTCTGAGGCCTGCTCTCTATAAATGAACTGAGTCTGTGGAAGAAAAGTACAGTGGAATTTGACAACAGTAAAAGCATGTTATTTTTAAGAATGAAAAGAAGAAATCATGACTCCAGTTCTTTTCATAATCATAAATGCCGATTGCCCGGACCCATAAAACTTTACAATGGGAGAGACCTCAGAGATTATAAAATCGAGTCCCGTCACTTTACTGATGATGAAACTAAAGCCTGAAGGTGTTACTGGACTTTCTCATAGTGACACAGATTCTTCGCACCAAGCTGAAGATGAAAACCCAGGACGCCTCATCTGCCGGCCAGGATCTTTGCATTATCATAACAGCCACTTTAGGTCACTGAATTAGGGTTCTCCAGAGAAACAAAGCCAATAAGGACATATAGAGATACACAGAAAGAGGTTTAAAAAAATTTTTTTTAACATTTATTTATTATTGAGAGACAGAGAGAGACAGAACGTGAGCAGGGGAGGGGCAGAGAGAGAGAGTGAGACACAGAATCCAAAGCAAGCTCCAGGCTCTGAGCTATCAGCACAGAGCCCGATGCGAGGCTCAAACTCACAAACCGAGAGATCATGACCTGAGCTGAAGTCAGACGCTCAACCGACTGAACCACCCAGGCGCCCCAGAAACAGGTCTATTAGGAGGATTGACTCACATGATTATGGAGATTAAGAAGTCCCATGATCTGCTGTCTGCAAGCTGAAGCCTCAGGAAAGCTGGTGGTACTGGTTCCAGTCCAAACCTGAAGTCCTAAGAATCAGGGTAGCCAATGGCATAAGTCCCAGGCCACGTCTAAAAGCCACAAAATCAGGAGCACTGAGGTACAAAGGCAGAAGAAGATGGATGTCCCAGTTCAAGCAGAGAGCAAATTTGCCCTTCCTCCTTCCTTTCTGTTCTCTTCAGGCCCTCAGCAGATCGGATAATGCCCAGCCTCAATGATGAGGTTGATCTTCTTTACTCAGTCTACTGATTCAAATGATAATTCCTTCCAGAAACATCCTTTACAGACAGACTCAGAAATAATGTTTTATCAGCGATCTGGGCATCCCTTTGCCCAATCAAGCGGATATATAAAGTTAACTGTTATAGTTACCATAGATTTTCAACTATGTCTTGTATCTCCTCTTGTATGTCCAATAAGAACCTCAGACTTAACAGAAGGGGACTTTGTTGGTTGTGTTCATCACATTCCAGAGCCTAGACTAGTTCCTGACACCACATAGACAATCTGTATTCCCTACGGATACCACAGGGAGTGAATATTAGGCCTGCTCTCAGACAGAGATAGATAGATTCCTATCTATTCTAGGCCTATAGATCAAACTTCGTCCAGGTAATCTTTTGGCTCGTTACCCCCATGGTGGATTAAAGATGGCCCCAAATTCCCAGGTAATACTCCAATTGAGAGGTAGGTCTAAGTCCCCTTGCTCCAGAGACCAGATAAGCTCTGTAACTGCTTTGACCAATATAATGCGGTAAAAGTGATGCAGTGCCTATTTCCAGGGTCAGGTTTGAGAAACCAGAAATTTCTGTTTGGTCTCTTTCTTTTCAGGTGCCCTGAGCCACCATGGTGCTGGAGAAGCCATGTGGAAGTGCTGTAGTTGAGAGATCCCACTGAGTCCTGTTTTAGGGGCGCCCTGCCAAGGCACCAGACATGTGGGTGGAGCTGTCTTGGACCCTCCAGACTAGATCATCCACCCACTGAGTACCACCCAGTGACTTTGGTTGGTGCCATATGGATGGGAATAATTGCTCAGCTGACACTGCCTAAATTCCTGATTCACAAAGCCAAGAAAGATTATAAAGTAGTTGTTGCTTGAAGCTATAAGTTTGGAGTAATTTGTTATGCAATGATAGATAAATGAATAGGATCCAAACAAAACCCATAAACCCCTTTCCGTGCCCTTATGGAGGATCTCAATGAAGAATATGTTCGGCTGCAAATAACAGAGAACTCTATTTAGTGGCTTAAACAGATAATAGAAGTCCAGAGACGGGCATCCTGGAATGGTTGAACTTGTCCAGGAGGCCCTCAAGGGCTGGGCTCCTTCTGCCTTCCTGCTCTATCGGATGACTACAGTCTCTCCAGCCACTGCAGCAGTGTTTAAGACAGTGAGAAGAGGTGAGGGTAGAGCTGTGAGGGGACAAAGGCCTATGACATTGCCAGGCGAATCTGCTCCATCAGAAAGGTTTTTCTGGACGTTTCCTTCAGTGACTTTCCCGTGTATTTCATTGGCAAGATTTGGATCACGTGGGCCATCCCTAGCTGCAAAGGAGTCTGAGAAGCTATTTGAGGACAGCACATTGCCGCCCTCGTAATAACGGAAGTTAGGAAAGAAGAATGGGTGTTAGACATTCTTCTAATCTCTGTAATAGATACAGTGTGAGCGGATGCCACGGGGAATTCTTTCTGTCCTGGAGCCTCAAGCAGAAAAGGGGAGCTGCTTGCTGCAACAGCACCTGCATTCCCATAGAGGAATGGTTGAAAGCATCCATCTCTTCAGAACGGTAGGTGGAGGAAGCTGATCTTACCTTGAAGCTGAACTTTCCGGGCAAGTTCAGTGGTGTTTACTGTTGTTGTTTTGTTTTGTTTTTTGTTTTGTTTCGGGGTTTGTTTGTTTTTTTGGTTTGTTTTTGGTTTTGCTTTGGTTTCGTTTCTGCTTAAATCCATTTGTACGTTCATTGGGAGGAAGGCTTAGGGAAGCCTGTGATTTTTAGTAGGGGAGCGACTCCCCTCCCCCACTGAGCACCCTTTGGAACTGACGCTGTCTTCTCCGGCAGCCACTCTAGGGAATGATTCGAAATTTGCTCTTCACAAATATAAAAGGCCTTAATAACTAGGTCAACCCATACCAATCATGTCTGTACATCTTTGCATGACAAATGAACAAAGATGCAAATCCGCTTTCAATAGCAACCATATACACAAAAACTCATTACAAAAATGGAGGCTTGTCATGTTTGCAAGAAATTTTTTTTTTTTTTTAAAAACAACCTCATCTGAAATCCAAATACCTCACAAGCACTTGAACGTGTAACATGGCCTAAATGTTAATGAAGCAATTCGGCTCACTCAGCAGGATGAGCAACAAAAGAAAGTCTTTTCAAGACACAGCTGTCAACAATTACACTTGGTGGGGTGGAGCTGGCTGATATTCAGCATCTTAAAACTCATGGAAATGTGGAGCCTATTTGACCGAAACCATTTCAGACTCCAGGGAAGACAGTAAACCCCTATTTATTTGGCAGGCCCAAGAATAGGATATTCTGGTTAGCTGGGCATCCCCACCCAGCTCCGAAATAAATGACAGATTTTCGTAAAGAGCCAGAATGATACAGAAAGCTCTGAAGGATGATATAGGATCTAACCAGGCTTCTCTTGATGGGGTGATTCAGATGGCATTTCAGGGTCTGGCAAGGCCTCAATTTTACATTTCAGAATTTATAAAAATAATCAGTTCAAATGTTTTTAAACTGAAGTTATGGTTACTTACAGGAGAAAGCCCCCATTCTGGCTGAGGAGTGCTTCTTGGAGAATTACTCCCCAACATGTTCATGCAGGCACCTACTGAACATGTTTGTACCGAGTGGCCCTTTGACCACAGATAATTGGGCCAGGAGCAACCCTTGACCAAAGGGAGACTCTCAGATTCTCTGTCCTGGCAAGTTGAAAATCGGAATACGGGGAAAATCCCTGCAGTCTCTCCCGGTCGCCTGTAATCAAAGATAGGAGAACTTGGGATGTAGGGAGTGACTGTTTTCCGCCTTGTGCATAGAGACACAAAGAGCCAGATGGGAGAGAAAGAAGCAGCAGGAGTTAATTATGCTGAATGAAGAAAGACGAGAGGGGTGCCTGGGTGGTTCAGTTGGTTAAGCATCTGACCCTGATTTCAGCTCAGGTCGAGATCTCACGGTGGTTTGTGAGTTCAAGCCCCACATCAGGTGTTGACAGCAGAGCCTGCTTGATTCGCTGTCTCTCTCTCTTTCCGCCCCTCCCTTGTGCGCGCTTTCTCTCTCGCTCTCTCTCTAAATAATAAACAAACATGTTGAAAAAAAAGAAAAAAGAAAAAAAAGAAAGACTAGAAACCACATAGCCCCAGAAAGAGATAGCCCAGCGTGCCAGTCTCAGTTCCTGACAGGCTACCGATCCTGGGTCTTTCCCCAGCCCCCATGAGGCCTGACTCGACTGCTTCCCCCCTAATCCTCCCCCTCTCTCCCTCTCATTTTATAGAGAGTCTTTCTGCCACACTGGCCTAAGACTTAGTATTTGTGTAATTGTGAAAAACTTCTAACCTCCACAAAAGAAGGGGGCATAATTAAAAACAAAAACACCCATATTGCCATCGCCCAGATTGAACAATTGTCAAGATTTTGCCACATTTATTTCATTTATTTTTTTTTCTTTCCCCAAGTATTTAAAAACGGATCTCAAAAGTCACGTTATTTCACTCCCACACACGTCGGTGTGTTTGCCGAAACACACAAAAAATACGTAATTCCAACACTTCTATGCTGTAAAATCAGAAAAGGGACAGCGAAGGATGGAGTTGAGCAAAACGAGGGGGAGGAGGGGAAAGAGCAGTGGGGGAGGGGCGGGCAGAAGGGGAGGTGGAAAGGACTGGCCCAAAGCAGCGGCCTCAAGAGCTGCTGGATTGAGGATGAGGGGGAGAGTTTGGGGATGAGCTAGCTGGGGCCGGGGGAGATGCTGAGGTTCATCAAAACAGGAAGAAGAGACAAGGAGGTACTAGAAAGGTGATTAAGGATTATATTTGATGACCCTTACATTCCTTCAACAGAGTCGAATAAAAACTGAATTTTTAAAACTGACTTTTTTTTTCATATTTAAATGTTAAAAATATGACTCTATTCTCAGTTTGAATCATGTGTCACTTGGCTCCACCGAGGTACATGAAATGTGTTAGTTTATCTTATAGAGAAAATGGAACCCATGATTCCCCCTCAATATTGTAGGCATCTTAGAGTGTTTTTCTTAAGATTCCCTCACAGTGGGCCAGGCACTGCTCTCACTCCTTCGCATGAACTAATTTGTTGAAATTCACAGTAACTTTATGATTTAGGGGCTCTTAGTATCCCCATGTTACGCCTGGGAATACTACGGCTTAGAGAGGTTTAAACGTCTCGTCCAAGGTCACCGCTTGTGGGGCAGAGCCGGGTACTGAGCCCTTGTCTATCTCCTGCCAAAGCTTGGCTCTCGGCTGTTCCTCTAGACCAATAGTTAGGAGGCTGAGAACGCCCAGTCGTGGGTGGGATGCCCTTGTGATACGTGCAGAGCATTCCCGGTGCTGTGAGAAATGCCACCACTACATGTGTGCTCTCTTTTCTCGGGGTCCTGCAGGGGTTTCTGGCTTTATAAATTCCTGTGAAAATGCAAAGTCTTCCTGGGAAGGCAGAGCCACTGAGGTGAACCACTGCTCATGAACGTGATGAGTTGGAAAGGAATGGCCTTGGTCTGTTTGGGCTGCTGTAACAAATTACCATACGCTGGGTGGCTTGTAAACAACAGAAAGTTATCTCTTATGACTCTGGGGGCTGAAAGCCTGACATCAGGGTGCCAACACGGTTGGGTTCTGGTGACAGCCCTATTTGGGGTTGTAGACAAGCTACTTCTTGCTGTATCCACACGTGGTAGAGCCGGGGCCTCTTTAATAAGACCACTAATTCTATTCACGAGGTCTCCACTCCCAGGCCTAAGTACCTTCCATTTCCCAACTCCATCATATTGTAGGTTAGGATTTCAGCATGTGAATGTTAGGGGGACACAGACATTCGGTCTACAGCAGGAATGAAGTGATTAGCAGCAGGAACTCTGGATTCAGAGAAACCTGGTCTCAAGTCCCGTGTCTGCCCTTACCAGGTCTGAGACCTTGGGCAAACTGCGTAATTTCTCCAGGTCTCAATCTCCCCCCAAGTGGTAATTACAGGATTACAAAGAGTGGAGAAGGCAGAGGATGAGGGAAGAATGAAATAAGCGGTTTATAAACACTAAGAGGGGGAAATAACAGGGAAAGGCAACAAGGTCAAAACTAAGTTTCTCATGTTGGGCTGGTGACGTTGGCCTTTTGTTCTGCCTTATTTCAGAGCCTCCAGTCTAGGTCATAGTTTCTGAAGAGTGCCCTTGACATTGATGTCTAGCCCTTTGGACTAGACTTTTGTGGGTGGAAGGCACCTGCTGGCAGGTGGAGGTGTGGCCTAGTGGAATCATGCCTGGAGCTAGAACCATCTACTAACAGAACAACATCTCATTGTGAGCTATAAAGGGTCAAGGATGCACACTGCCCTCCTCCTCGTTGCTCAACATTGTAAACACAGCCAGGCCCTCCACACTGCACAAGAGTGACCAACGACCCAGCTGGGGCTTTTCCTGCTAGCACTGGAACCACCCGGGGCAGACTGGGATACACTGGCCATCCTACCTGCACAGCTTCAGGCTCCAGGCCCCCGGCCAGGGTAGGGGAGTCTTCATGAAGTCACCTGTGTGGATGACGCCCCCTGTGTAAGTACACACCCTTCCCCTTTGGGGGATTTTTCAGGTTAAATTATTATAGACAGTTTGTACTCTCAAAAGTGAACTCCAAGTGCCTCCACAAAATGAGAAAAGGCTAGAAAAATAAACAAAGTTATTTGGGCTCTATCTGGAGAAAAGGTCAATCTTTTTTGGCTCTAAAAATAAATAAGAAAATTACTTGGTCTCCATTTGAAAAATGAGGCCAGCTTTTCTCCCAAACCATTTATTCCCCCAACATTTTCACACACATGGAAAAAGCAAACTAGTACAAAAACAACCACATACACTCCACCTAGTTTTTAACAATTGTTAGCATATTGCCATATTCGTGTGCTCTCCCCCACCCCTAGAGCATGGCTCACGTGTTCACTTGTGTGCTCTCTCTCTCTCGCTTCTGCTAAATATCCTATAATACACAGGACAGCCCCCACAACAAAGGATTACCTGGTCCAAAGTGTCAATAGTGTTGAGGCTGAGAAACTCCTTTATATGAAACTGTGTCCAGAGTCCAATAGAACCATTATATTTAAAGGTCAGAATACTTTCTAAAGTGTACTTCTTGGGGCACCTGCGTGGCTCAGTAGGTTAAGTGTCTGACTCTTGATTTCGGCTCAGATCGCGATCCTGAGGTTCGTGGGACTGAGCCCCTCATTGGGCTCTGTGCTGACAGTGCAGAGACTGCTTGAAACTGTCTCTCTGTCTCTGTCTCTGTCTCTATGCCCATCCCCTGCTCACATTCTATCTCTCTCCCTCTCTCAAAATAAATATTTAATAAATGTAATTCTTTGCTACCTATTTTCATGACTCTATGACAGTCTTGCTTCGCATCAAACTTTATATTGACTCAACCTTCCTCTACACAGAATGGTCTGATCACCTTCTTCCTCATCTTACACAATGCCATTGATTCTTTGAATGCAAATGAATACTTCTTTTGTTTTGTTAAATTCCACATTGCCGATTTCATTTAGTGGGAAGTGTTTTCCACGTAGGACGTAAGTTGTCCTTCTAGCTTTGAATAAACTATAAATAGCTAGATAAACAACTTTATGATACCTTTGTTAAAATTATTGATAGAAAATCATTGCCCAGTACTCAGCCATCAAAAAGAATGAAATCTTGCCATTGGAAATGACGTGGATGGAGCTAGGATGTATTATGCTAAGTAAAATACGTCAACTGGAGAAAAACAAATACCATATGATTTCACCCATATGTGGAATTTAAGAAACAAAACAGATGAACATATGGGAAGAGGGGGAAGAGAAGAAAGGGAAACTAACCACAAGAGACTCTTAATGATAGAGACAAACTGATGAAGGGATCAATTGATGTGGGTGGGAGATGGACTAGATGGGTGATGGGTACTAAAAAGGGCAATTGTTGGGATGAGCACTGGGTGTTGTATGTAGGTGATGAATCACTGAAATCTACTCCTGAAACCAATATTGTACTGTATGTTAACTAATATTTAAATAGATAGATAGATAGATAGATAAGAAAATCGTTGACCAGAGAAGAGCCAAGTTTGGGTGTTTTGTGGCACATCGAAAAATAACCATCAGCTGGACACAGAAATTAACCATTATGTCACATGTGTTATGTTCAACCAGAAATGACTTAGGAAAACTCTCATCCGAATGATCACACCTCACTGGCAATGATATCTGGTATAGACTAAATTGTACTCCCTACCCCCATTCATATGTTGAAGCCCTAACTCCCAATGTGATGATATTTGGAGATGAAGCCTGTGGGAGGTGCTAAGACCTGAATGTTCCTGTGCCCTCCCCCAAATTCATATGTTGAAGTCCTACCCCCCAAGGTAATGGTGTTAGGAGGTAGGGCCTTTGAGAGGTAATTAGGTCATGAGGGCAGAACCTTCATGAAGGGGATTTGTGCCTTTATAAACAAGGTCTGAGAGAGCTCCCTTACTCCCTCTATCGTGTGAAAACACAGTAAGTTGGCAGTCTGCAGCCCAGAAAAAGGCCCTCACCAGGACCGGGCCTTGCTGGCACCCTGATCTTGGCCTTCCAGCCTCCAGAACCATGAGAAATAACTTTCTGCTCTTTATAAGTCACCCAGTTTGTGGTATTTTTGTGATAGCAGTGGGAACAGGTTAAGATAGGAAGTAATTAGGTTTAGATGAGCTCATGAAGGTGGGGTTCTCATGAAGGATTAATGCCCTTGTTATTTAAGAAAAAATCTTTTTGGATTTTTTTTTATTTGAGAGAGCAGGGAGAGGGGCAGAGAGGGAGAGAATCTCAAGCGGGCCCTGCACTGAGTGTATCATTCTGTTAAGAAATATACAAGACGCATCTGATTTCAAAGATGTTGAAATGTAAGAAATGTATGATTCGTAACTGAGGACCCTATGGCCCTGGGTACAAGGAGGGACTCTCCCGGTGGCTCTAGGAAGGAGAAAGAATCAAGCATTTCCAGATCACGGAACTGGTCCTAAAACTGAAAGTCCCTGTCTTACTCCGGGTTCCTTTCCCAAGGTTCACATTAAGAGAGCAGCTCTTTCCTCAGTGGTGCTAAATGGAGCGGAGATCCCTTTGCTATCCCCATCTGCTGGGGAAAAGATTGTTGCTCAGCAATGAAAGTACTGCCCACTGAGGTTTCAACAAACATAACAAAGATGTTATGAGAGTTGTCTGTGTCTGACCAGTGAATTTCATGAAATAGGGCCCTTCTCATCGCCGGCTTGAAGCCGAAGTGTTCCCTTACAGGTAGACTACAAAAGAACAGGTCTGCAAATCCAAGAGACGAGATGATTCATAATGAATGGGAACCAGCACAGGACTCAAATATATTGCACACTTTCCAGGACAAGTCCACACCAGAACGGAGGGCTGAATATTCTCCCCCAGATCCCATTAGGCAGGCACTCACACTAAAATCCAGCATCCAGATTAACCGAACATCAGAAGCTTTCTGTCCTGTGGGGGTTGCACATCCCGGCAGTGGATTCACTCTGGTGGTATTGGGGAAGCAGTGAGGTTTTTCTGACACCTAGTTAAAAACCCACTCAGGATTCTGAGGCCCTGAGGTGCCAAGGGAGGCTGTGGGCTTGCTGGAGAACTGCTCTAGTCTCAGTCTCCCTGCAGAGGCCCTATGCAGCTGGGATCCCAGCAGGAAACCCTCCAGTGGAAGCAGTGGGGTGCTGGGCTCCCGGGGGTGGAAGCCGGTGACCTTTGAGCATTTCTCCTTTCAGAGTCTCTCACAGGAGGACCTAACTGGTGCTCTTTTACTGTGCCTAGGCTGAACCCACGGACCTTCCTTCTGCACACTCAGCCCCCCTGCCCACTCTCCCTGCAAGTGGGGGCAGTCACACTTCTCAGGCCCTCAGTTTGGGTGGAGATGCTCTCACTCAGTGCCTTCTCCTTTTCAGCTGGGAAGCATGCTGCATATCACCACTGCACCCTTTGGGGCAGCAGAAATGAGCATCAGTGATCCCTGTACACCAAGCCAGGCATCTTGGTAACTAGCCAGAGTGACCCTGTCACCCACAACATTTACAGCTACGGAAAACCAGAAAAGCATGGGCAGGCGGCTCCACTGACTTCCTGTGCTTCCAGAACTCTGGCGTACCCCGCTGGGCCTCACAGCTTTGCCCCACACACAGCTCTGCTGGGAAGCTGCCTGTGCAAGGAGAGGGACACTCTGCAGTGGCCTTTTTCTTGGCCATCGCCACTGGAGGGCTTTGCATTTTTAATTTCAATACTGTCATCTTGCCAAACAAGCAAAAAAAAAAAAAAACAACCAAACAAAACACAAAAAAACCCTTATACCTGGGGCACCTGGGTGGCTTGGTCGGTTAAGCGTCCGTCTTCGGCTCAGGTCATGATCTCACGGTCCGTGAGTTCGAGCCCCACGTCGGGCTCTGTGCTGACAGCTCAGAGCCTGGAGCCTGTTTCGGATTCTGTGTCTCCCTCTCTCTCTGCCTCTCCCCTGTTCATGCTCTGTCTCTCTGTCTCAAAAATAAATAAACGTTAAAAAAAATTAAAAAAAAGATATAAAAAAAACCCTTATACCCAATGTACCTTTTTGCAGCATGACCACCCCAAAAAACCAACCCAGGAGGGCACAGGAAGTGAGCACCACCAAGTAATAATAGCACCTGGATGTTCTGCAGCAGTCCCAGCAGCACCTTCCCGTGGGAGCCATTTAGGAAATTTGTGGGGGAGCTTGGGATTGCACCATGACTTGGAAAGGGGGCTCCTGGCTTTTAGGAGATGGGCTCCCATCTCCACCAAGAATTTTTCTGCATCCTGGATAACTTGTAAATGTCCCACCGGACAGCTGTGAAATGAGAAAGCTGTTTACAGTTATAGGTGTATAAAACACAACTTGAATTACAAGGACCTTTTGTGAGGTTTTAATATATACTGACATTTTGGGAAATGCAGCTAGCATACAAACGGACAGAAGATTGTACTTTGTACAAAATTTTACCAGGGATCTTTCACTAGTTTGGAAAATTTTGGCCAGTCTGCGTTTGCACCCGTGACATTCTCTATGGTTCTATACACAGGTGCAAACATCTGGCTCTCTCATATGTCTTCTTGTGTGATTAGGACTAGGCACTCACTTGTTGAAATACATACATTATTCTCCTTTTACTTCTTATAGTATAGTTCAGACATTATGCTGAACTTCTGATATGAGGTATATAAGCAGACTATGTTATCTCTGAATTTTATTTCAAGATGGAAAAGGGGATATTACTTCCAGGGTGGTGTAACAGATTTCCACAGAGGTAGTGGTTTAAAACATCTTAACAGGGTGGTAGTTTGAGAGAACGTGATATTTCACTGTCTTGTAAAGATCAGATCCACCTGAGATAATCTTTTTTATTAACTCACAATCGATTAGTCATCTAATTATGGGAGGGGCATCCATCCCATAATATTTAGTGGTCCTACCCACACCCTGTGGGAGGGGATTAAAGAGGTGTGTACCTCGCGGGGTTGGGGAGGCTCTCTTAGATTTCTGCCTGCCACTGGCTGTAAACAATTATCTGTTGTAAGAAGGGGGCTTTGGGTCTCATAGAACTGAGGAACATCGCATACCATGAAAGGGAGTTTTCCACATACATTTATCTTATTTAAGCCTCAAAATCACCTATGGATGTAGATATAATTTTTCTGGCGACTCTCCCCATAGCCACTGTGAATTACCACCTGGGCTGACTTAAAAAAATGCATAGGGCACTAGTGCAGCAGGATTGAAAAAGAAAAGGAAAATTTAAGTTTCAACAAACTTACGTGGAATTTGCAAAGTCTAAAAGTTTAGGAGAAATAAATAAAGCTATTATAATGCTAGTATGCCTAAAAGGTTTTTTTTGTTTTAGTATTTTGGAATTTTTAATTAAAAAAATTTTTTAATGTTTTATTTACTTTTGACAGAGAGAGAGAGAGAGAGAGAGAGAGAGAGAGAGAGAGAGAGAATGAGAGGGGGAGGGGCAGAGAGAGAAGGAGACACAGAATCCGATGCAGGCTCCAGGCTCCAAGTCGTCAGCAACGAGCCTGACGCAGGGCTCGAACTTGCAAACCTCGAGATCATGACCTGAGCCCAAGTCATACGCTCAACTGACTGAGCCACCCAGGCACCCCGCCAGGCACTGTTTTAGAGAACTTGACAGAAATTAACAAAACTAACAATGAGGTAAGTAGTATTGCGTCCATTTCACAGGTGGGAAATGGAGCAAGGGGACTCAGTATCAAAGTGACTACCAAAGTGACTATCAAAGTGGGAGTTGGAGCCAAGCAATCCTAGTCCAAGCCTACCCTCTCATGCACTTCACTGAGCTGCTCCCAGGTGAGAAAACCAACACTCCGCCAGGATTTGTCCAAGGTGACAAGACTTGCCCAAGGTCACTCTCTTAGTAAATGGCCCAGAAAATGCAACCTCTAGAACCCATGTTCATATATTTACCCTTCGGAGCTCTCTTTTTTTTTTTTTGGTTTTGTGTTGTTTTTATTGTGGTGAAACATATATAACATAAAATTTACCATTTGAACCATTTTTTTAATGTTTATTTTTAAAAGAGAGAGAGAGAGAGCACAAACAGGGGAAGGGCAGAGAGATAGAGACACAGAATCCAAAGCAGGCTCCAGGCTCTGAGCTGTCAGCACAGAGCCTGATGTGGGGCTTGAACTCATGCACCGTGAGATCATGACCTGAGCTGAAGTCAGACACTTAACTGATTGAGCCACCCAGGCACCCCTGAGTCCCTGTTTTTAATTCTTTGGAATATATATACTTAGGAGTGGAATTACTGGGCCATATGATAATTGTATGTTTAGCTTTTTGAGGAGTTGCCAAATTGTTTTCTGCGGTACCCATACAATTTTACATCCATACAATTTTACATCCCACTAGCATGTTAAAGGGTTCTGATTTCTCCACATCCTCAGCCACACTTGTCACTTCTCGTTTATTTTGACAATAGTCATCTGAGTAGGTGTGAAATGGCATCTCAGTGTAGTTTGGATTTACATTTCCTTAATGAGTAATGACCAGGTGCTTACTGGACATTTGTATAGCCTATTCAAGTCCTTTTCCCATTTTGTAATGGGGTCATTTGCCTTTTTATTGCATTCTGGGAATTCTTTATATTCTCCAGAGATTGCTTGACTGATAGTTGCTAATCCTCGGTCACTCACCTGTCAGGTAGTCTTAGAGATCCAGGTGGAGACAAACACGTGTTTAATAGGAGACGTGAACCTGGATGCAGAAGAGAGCAGGAGACCAGGAGGGAACCGAAAGAAAAGTCATCTACCATTCCGTACCCACCTACCCTGCTCTAAAGCAGTCACCCTGTAGCCTTGAGAAAAATCTGTGCATTCTCTCAGTGCTTATTGAGTGTTACCCCCAGCACAGAAGCTCTGTGAACCTGTGTGGCACAAGGGTGGAGACACCCCTCCCCATGATCCATCTCCAACCACAGCTGCAGCAGAGGGGCAGGGATTGCAGGAGGAAGGGGTATGTGGGTGGGAGAGGGAAGATCAGAGCATCTACGATATGGGAGGGTGCTTCCTCTCAGATGGAAGATCCAGGGGGTGAGGAGTGACACCTGAGAGAGAGAGAGACAGAGAGACAGAGAGAGACCGAGAGAGAGGGAGAGGGAGAGAGAGGAGAGTTTATGGGAGAAGTGACAGCTGGATGGAGGTGTAAGAAGGAAAATCACGAGAGGATGGGGGGGAAAGTACCAGAAAGGGGCAAGCAGGTGTAGCCAGATCAGGGGAGAAATGTTCCCAGATGAGTGCTGAAGACCTCCGTGTTTCAGTGACAACACTTCTAAATTCACCCCCACCCCATACTCCCTCACACTCCCTCTTTTCTGGCTCCTGGAAAGCTTGGCTCCTCGTGAGCAATGAACATTCCAACTTCCTTAATTGTTTATTCATCAGGCCACAGATGGGGGCTGAGAGGAGAATGCAAACACTTATTTTCACCACAAGAAGTGAGCCAGGCTGCCAACCCCTGATTCTCAGCAGCCAGGGACACAGTGGGGACAGGGCGACAGAGAGAGAGGGCAAGTTTCCTTATATCCAAGCAACACCTGCTCTGCAGAGGGGAAGCCGTGGACAGAGGCGTGGAGCTGCTGATCCCAGCTTACCTGCCGGTATGGTCTACCTAGAAGAGACTCCTGGGAATGGAGCGGGAAAGGGCAACAATCCCTTCCCAAGACCTCTTCCTTACATAGAGCTCACCAACAGCTGGAGGAAGGGACCCCAACTTCAACACAGTCTCTGGCTTCTGAGTGACCCTTTGCAAATGGCTGGCGTGCAGTCTACCACGTGGCATGTATAGGCAGGCTATCCCAGTGAGCTGGAAACAAAATCTTGGCCCAAATCCTCCTGCCCGCAGCACCCTGCAGCCAAGGTGCAGCTGACCGCCATTAGTCCCCCAACAGCCTTTGCAGCGAGCAGGGCGGGGTGGAGGCAAGGCAGGAGCCTCTGGGCAAAGAACCCGGGTGGTGAGAAAATGTTCAGGTTTCCATAATGAAATCAGATGTGCTTTAAGAAAAGAGCTCCAAAGCGATGATTAAATTGAGGGAAACAGGCATAGCTGTTTACTGATGTTCCCATTCACACAACTGTGTGGGTATGATTCTGTGACGATGGCTAATTTTGTAGCTGCCTGAACAGGTGTGTGGAATAACAGTATGGGGAAGGATATAATTTACGTGTTTACTATTGCCAGCTACTGCTCGGAGTATTTTTACAATACTGACTCAGTTTACTATACAAGTCATTACCCTGTGGGGAAACTGAGCCATCATTCAGAAGGCAGGAGGATGAGCTGACCTGGGAAGGCCCAGGATAGAGAAATGAAGTCCGGCTGCCAGAAGGAGGGGGCGGTGACCAGGCTGGTGGTGGAGTATGGTGCCCGGGCGGAGGTGGCATCTAGAAGAGGCCCCATCAGCAGACAGGTGACACAGTGGCTCTCCCCTGGCCAATCCACGTGGGCCATCCTGGCACCAGCTGGCCTCTGAGAAGACTACGCCAGGCCACAGGGTAGGCAAGCGATCAGAAGGAAAAGAGCTTTGTGCCTCTTCTCCACTGCCCCCCACCCCCTGTGCCTAGCATGGAACCTGGCACATAGTAGGCCTCAATATATACTTGTCCAACGAAGGAGTGAATGAATGAATGTGAAGGAGATGCTAAGGAGAATGAAGCAATGCTCCTGTCCTAAAAGGATGGGAAAACCAGCACATAATCCAGCTGGAGCCTCAGAGAGACGGAACAAGTGTGGGTGTTTGGGGGGAATGTGGTGGGTAGCTTCTATGACCTCTGCCTCCCATGCTTCATGTCCTTGTGTAATTTCTTCCCCTGGAGTATGGGCTGGACTTGATGAAATAGATTTAGGCTAAAAGGATGGGACATCACTCCCAAGATCAGGTTGAAAATCTAGTGGCTTCTCTCTTAGGAGCTTTTTCTCTCTCTTGCTTGCTCACTCTGAGGGAAGATAGCTGCCATGTTGGAAAAGTGCACTATGGAAAGAGTCATATGGCAAGGAACTGGGGGAAGTCTCCAGCCAAAAGCCAGTCAGGAATTGAGGTCCTCAGTCCAATAGCCTACAAAGAACGAAATCCTCCCAACAGCCATGAAGCGAACTTAGAAACTGATCCTCCCCGAGCCAAGTCTTCAGGTGAGACCACAGTCCCCAGCCAACAGCTTGACCGCGACCTCATGAGGCATCTGCAGCCAGAGGCACCCAGCTGAGCCCCACCTGATTCCTGACACACAGTAACTATGAGGTGGTAAATGTCTGTTATTTTAAGCTGCTAAACTATGGGGTAATCTGTTACTCAGTGAGGAGCCACAAACAAATGAGAGGTACAAAGCTACAACGGATGAATATCAGAACAAGTCCACTCACAAAGTTGGATTCATGCTGACTTACTGAAGTATTGTAACAGTGCTTCAGAAACGCAGAATTCTTGACCTATGGATGAGAAAGGACTATGCATGAGGATAGGAAGCGTAGGTTATCCCAACATGAGACGCTTAATATCCAAATGAGTGCCATTCCTTTCAAAATAGTCCGCTTGGGTGACTGTACATTTACTCTAGTGAGAGTTGTTCCAACCACGTCTGGAATAACTCTTAGATATTCCACTTTGAACAGTAAAGAGGTTGGTGGCCACATCTCAAAAGTAACATATCCTTGAGGACAGGAACCCTAAAACATCTTCTTCCTGTGGCTGTGGCTAACCTCCGCGAGCTCCAAAAGAGCTTGGCCCTGGGTGCAAAGTCAGCTGAGGGCACTCTGATACTGGTAGAGCCGTGGCTCAAGATGGTCTTCTGCTCCGCTCCCTGAGGAGCTGGCTGAGCAGGATGCAAGTGGAGAAGACTCCTGGAGTTCAATGTAAAAGAGTTTCCCACAGTGGTTTATAGTGGGGTGCTGTGAATGGGTTACCAGTGTGCCCAAGACCCCAGTTTTCTTAAGCCTCCAGCTCGAGAGGCTGGGGCATCACCAGTGACATCTGTGTTGGTTGCTGTGCATGGTTGAGCTGAAGGCAGTTAAAGAGGTGTCCTCCCACCCACGCAGCTACACCCTCCGCGGAGAGCACAGTGCCTGTCTGGATGAGGAACCCAAGAAGCAAGAATGAAGCCCCAGGGTTAGCCAGTGGAGAAGGAGGAGACAAAAAGCCCCAGCTCCTGGGCGTCACGGCTCCCTAATACATGTTTTCATATCCCTGGGATACTTCCGGCCATCTACAGCAATGGCAAGGTGAGCCCTCTAATGTCACATGTGCCCTCTGCAAATTACAGCCCTTATTTTGAAATATTTGATCTGAAAACATTCCACTGAATTCATAATCTACCAGAAATGCAACATTCCCTTTGTCAATGGAAGAAGAGGAAGAGCAGTTGTGTTCTCTTTTGTCGTAAGGGTCAATTTGAATGGCTGTAAAGCTGGCCTTAAAATTTTTATCACCTTCTGTTGCAAACAAAGTCATTGACAGTGACTGTCAAAATTCTGCAGAGGTTATGATGAAAAAGTCTTGAGGAATCGTTGCAGGGAGCCATTTTAAGCATAAAAACCCGATTTAAAAAATCCTGGTGATGAAAGCAAACTCAAGCTTCTCGTTAAAAGTGTTAAAAGATTTTATTTGGAAGTTTCATACAAATTTAATGCTTATGTAATATAAGGTCATGCCTCCAGATACCCTTAGTTTCTAGCTTCTTATACAGAGTATACAAGTTGTTGGGAAGCATTGGGACAGTATAAGCCCACTTCCTCAGGGTCCATACAAGTTCAGACCCAGCTTCAGAGGAGTGGGGGTGAGTAGAGGCTGCCCCCTGCCCCCCAGGCTTCTCTTTAGCTGTGTGGGAACCAGGGAGAGGCTAAGAGAGCATTGTACAGAGACAACTAGAGCCTCTAACCTCCACTCTCATCAGAGAGCTGCAGTCCCAACACCGAGGCTAGATTCTGCTCACTCCTCCCTCCTTGTCTTGGAATAGTAGCCGATGATGGAGGTGGGGAGTCTTTATCAACTCTGAAGGTGGATTCATTTCCAGAAAAACTTTGAGTCACCCAAGACTAAATTCACTTGCATAAAACACATTTTAAGATGGCTAATAACATTTGGAGTCCCAAAGAAGCATGACATAAGTCAATTTAAAAAAAAATTTTTTTTTTTCCTAAATGGACTCAGAGGGCAATTTCCTAAGCCAAATGCTTTGATGCCTGCAATAATCATATTGGTTCCTGTGGTTTGCAGGAAAGACATCAATTAGATATATAACATCTAAGATGTTTAATTAAAATCATTCACACTGCTTTATAGCTATGCCTCTTAGGATATGCAAAACAAATTCTCTAAATAGAGGCTTCCAAGAGGCAACCGAAATAGTTTTACTATTGTTTCTAATGAATTTCTAACCATTGAATTTATAGCTCATTAATGGCACTGATCATTTAGAGTTTTATCTTCATAAAAAAGTGGAAATGACAGCTTCAGTTAAGAATCACTGCAAAACATTGGCACTATCTGCTATTAATTTATTTCTATTCATTTTAGGCTAAAGGTAATGTGCTCAGGAGACAGTTGCAATTCATAAGAAAAGGAATGAAGGAAAATGAGTGCAGATGTGAAAGCGTGGGGGCAGTCCCTCTTAACAAAGCAAAAACCTGGGGCGCCTGGGTGGCGCAGTCAGTTAAGTGTCCGACTTCAGCCAGGTCACTATCTCGCGGTCCGCAAGTTCGAGCCCCGCATCAGGCTCTGGGCTGATGGCTCAGAGCCTGGAGCCTGTTTCCAATTCTGTGTCTCCCTCTCTCTCTGCCCCTCCCCCGTTCATGCTCTGTCTCTCTCTGTCCCAAAAATAAATAAATGTTGAAAAAAAAAATTAAAAAAAAAAAAAACAAAGCAAAAATCCAAGAAGGACATGGATTTTTTTCCTAGTACTCCAGAGCAACGTTGGGATTTTTCCATCATTTTGCTCACTGCTTGTTCCATTTTTTCCCACTTGTTTTAAATATGTTTATTTATGTGCTGTTAATTGTGAAAATAATGTATGCTTCTATCAAAAAAATCAGAATAGTGCAAAGTAAGGGATGAAAGTCCCCCAGCAATTTATTTTTTATATAGAACATGATTAATTAAAGATTTGACACCCTCCCTCTGTTTTTACTCTACAATTCTGTTTTCTCTCACCTTCTCTCTGTTCTGCTCCCCGGGGGCTCCTACTCCTCCCACTTTGGCTTTCCCTCCAGATTCCTCTTGTAGGTTCAATCCCACAAGGGGGGGGCGGGGATCTTTCTTGCTGCCTGCGGCTCTTTTAAGCCCCACTCCCTGCACCACTTGCTCCCTCTTGTGGCTGTAGAGGGTCACTACACACCACTGAGCAGCCGGTCTCTTCCAGAAGGCCTGACTGATCCTGGAAGGAAGAGCAGTTCCCCCATAGGTAGCTGAACAATTCTGCACGTTGTCAGGAGTCAGTCAAGATTCTACCTTCTAACTCTAAAGACATTCCCAGAGAGCAGTTTGCATCTCGTAATAAATGTGAGGGTTCATCTCACCCCCTCAGGATTTCTCGGGTTCTCCTGTGTGTGAAGGTTTCCAGGAAGTATCAAAAAAGCATATCCTGAACTCTGTGTTGTTTAATTGAAATTTGCTGAGAGAACTTAAATATTCTCAAAGATATACATATATATGTACATAGGTATATCCTTATGGTGATGGATATGTTATCTATGTACATATATGTATATATATGGTGATGGATATGTTAATTAACTAGACGGAGAGAGTCTTTTCATAATGTATACACATATCAAATCACCACGATGTACATTTAAACTATTTTACAATTTGATATGTCAATTATATATCCATATAGCTGGGGGAAAAAGAGCAAAGTCTGCTGAAGCAGAGAGCTGAAGTTTGTGTGTGTGTGTGTGTGTGTGTGTGTGTGTGTATGTGTGTGTGTTGTGTGCAAATGTAGCTGGGAGGAGAGACAAAGGGGAGGTGACAAAGGCTGCTGCATATCTTTACAGGTCTTCTGGGGGGATTTTAAAATTCATTTCCTTCACATGCAGATATTCAGCAATCAGAATATGCCAGCATTGGGGACACCGAAATGAACCAGATATGTTCCTGGTACCAAGGCACTCGTTTACAGCTAATGGGAGAGGCCGTTTATAGGAACTGTTGGCCTAGGAGCAAACACTGAATGTCACAGAATCAGAAGATGTGAGATTGAGCCTCTCCTCCACCACTTCGCAGCTTTGCGACCTTCAAACTAGTCACTTAACCTGAGTCTCAATTTTCTTCATCTGTGAAATGAAGACAAAAATAACCCCCCTCATTTTTCTTCACTGGGTTGTTAGGAGGGTCAGCTGAACTAATATGCGAACGTGCTCTGAAAACCCCCTCCAAATGCAGGGAGATATTATTTTCAATATAATTTGGGGGGGGGGGCTACAAAAAGCTGTATTTCTCAAAATAACCTTCCTACAATTTGTGCCTAAGATTCTTACCCCAGGAGTCACCGTTTAAGGGACTTTCAAGGGACTGTTTGAGGGATTTTCCTAAGTGGGCTAGGCATGGGTACCTGGAAGGCACAGAGGTAACCTGTAGCAGCCTCTCTGTCAGACTAATCCATCCGCAGATTCCATCGGCTGGCATCCCAGCGGAAAGTCTCATGTAGAAACTGGCCTGGTGACTCACCCCGCATAGCAAGGCAGGGTTCTAGCTCCCTAGCTGCAACTCCTCAGCATTGTGTCACCCAGTGACTCCAACACCAACATCACCTGGTGCCTACCATGTCTCTCTTTCCCCAAGAGTTGCCACACACCATCCCCATTTGGGCTGGGTCATATTTTTTGGGTATTGCTGCTGCCGCCATAGTGAGGTAACCCACTTAGCTCAGTTCTGATACAAGTTTGTAGCAGAGGCTGACATGCCCAGCCCATGTCTCCTTGGCACTCACCTCTAAATACCAACAGCTGTTTTTGTAAACACCTGATTTTTCTTTGCTGAGGGCTGTTTTGGGACTCCAGTGAGCTAATGCCCCTAGATGCAGCCCTCAGGCAAAGACAGCAGAGATATGGGTGGATAAATAATCAACTTTCTTATCCCTTGGGGAGTGGGTCACAGGAATGTTCCAGAATGTTTCCCCGTGGGATTAAGCCCTGGTGTCCCCCAGAGGGCTCTTGATTATATACCCTTTATTGGCTTCCCGCCTTTCCCTGTCTCTACAAGTGCTTCCTGGCATCTCCTCACCAATACATCACTTGCACCTAAATCCTTGTGTCTGGGTCTGATTCAGGAGAACTCAACCTAAGACAGTTGGTCCTGGAAGTTATTCTGGGAAACAGACCCTTGGGATGTAATTGTGGAATCGAATCACTCATTAGCCCCATGGTAACAAGACCCCGTTGTTAGTCGTTAGCTTTGAAAGATTCTAGCAGATTCTCCTCTTACTCAGCTTGTGAAGAAGGCTAATTTGCAGTGAACTGGGATGGAGTCTGCTGGAAGGAAATGCGTCAGTTTATGCGATAGCTCTGGCAGGTCAGAGGTACAGTGGCAAAAGATTATAGAGTTGGTTAGTTGTTGAAGAAAATGACAGGTTAAGATGAGCCAACCATAAGCTTAGAACACACCGTGAAAGCCAGAAGGCTTCTAAGGCAGCATTTTTAGAATCCTCACCTACTGCAGCTGGAGGGCCAATCATGAACAACACCAGGTCTTGGACTGGCTCGTCAGGGTGTTGCGGTAACAAAAGAAGTTGGAGTCATAGCCTTGGTGTGCCTCCTCTAGGGAAACGAGGGCCCCGACGAGAAGAGGGTGGAACCCTGAGATGGGAAACCTGGGGTGACGTGCCCTAGAACCTCAGGGCTGGCAAAAGGAGCCCCTCCCACTTGCTAAGGGAGCAGCCTCCTGTTACCTAGAGATTAGAGGAAGGCCTCCCCAGAGCCAGACCCCTTGCTAGGCAGTGTTTGCTAGATTCAAGCTTTGCTCCTGCATCTCCTCCTTGCAGCTGTATCAATGATTGGGGTCAAATCTCAGTAAGGCTTGGGAAGTGACTAGTATCCCAGCTACGGGAAGGCAGGTATAATTCACAGGACCTGGTCGGATTTCTAATGGGCTCTCAGGTGAGTTCTGCCAGCTGTTCCATATACCACCCTGTTTATACTCTGAGGAACGGAGACATCTTGTCCCACCTTTGCGTTCAACGACTTCATCTTGGTGGCTTGAAACTGGCCATGGTGGGAGTGTGCACAAACTAAAAGTCAGCAAATGCCACGCATCCAAATCGAGTTTTTTTTTCTTCTCCCTCCTTAACCCGCTCCCCCTCCATGCCCCACTCCTCCTTCGTAGAGAACTGGATCATCAGCATACCATTCTGAGACACAGATCATGGGAATAAGTTCCAAATGAAAAATTTTGTGCAGCCACGGTGCCTTCTACTAGTTGTTATCGTCAGACCAAACTGCAGAACAGAATCAGAATGCGGCCAGGAGTTAGCCTGACCCACAAGCCGGGCTTAACACAGAAGACCACGGCTCCAAAGAGCACCAATGAGCTGCCTGAGTTGCCTGTGCCAATATTGACCAATCACAATTAGGCTCTTCCAACCAATCACGATTAGGCTCTTCCAACCAATCAGGATTAGGCCCTTCCAACCAATCGGGATGAAGTGCTTTTTTTTTTTCGTTTTCCTATTATCATATCGGACCTGAGTAGGAACCTGAGAGGGTACTTTCCTTATATAAGGTAAGGCTTCCCCCTTGCTCTGGGAGGCTGGCATAACTGATCTTCTTTTGGGGGGTGGGGGCTGTATCTTTTGGCTGCATCCTGCCTTGTTTTTGTTGTCAGGCCTAATAATTTGAGTTGGGGAATAGAGAAAGAATGGTCCGCAAGTCTGTTGGGCCTGTTTTGAGACTGACCTAGGCTGCTTGTCTCATAGTTCTGTTGTGGTCTACTCTAACAGGGGCTATGGGGGTGTTTTGGGTCTCCTGTCACCAGTTCTCACTCAAATCCTGAAAAGATCTAGGTGTTTTCCTTTCTTTGGTGTAGAATTACTGGGGCAAAAGTCTGCGGGAACCTTTGGGAAACAATGAGGGGTAAGGGCACCTGGGTGGCTCAGTAGGTTAAGTCTCCAGCTCTTTGGGCTCAGGTCAGGGGTTCATGGTTTCGTGAGTTCAAGCCCCGTGTTGGGCTATGGAGCCTGCTTGGGATTTTCTCTGTCTCTGACCCTACCCCCACTCCTGCTTTCTCTCTCAAAATTTTAAATTTAAAAACAATTAGGTGTAGAGCTACACAATATACTTGTACGGCATGTGGTAGGGTCCTTCCTCCATGTACTCTGGCTCTGAGAACTGGCTTCTAGAAACTGGGTGAAAGGTTACAGTTCTTTATTGTGGCTGCTGACGCCGGCCTTTTTATTTGCTCTTCACCTTTTTGGTTCCATAGGCCGAGAATACCTATGGATTCCTATGGATAGGCTTCCCCTATCTGACCCCTGGGTGCACTATGGTCTGTCAATCCTCACCAAAAGCCCTTAGGCCGGAGGGTTGTCTCTCTACCTTGCTTCCCCTTATGGCAATTACTTTCACCTTTTATAAATAGGCTAGTGACTCCACCTGGCCTCTGATCTTCCAGGTTAGAACCTGCCCCCACCCTTCCCCCACACGATAACTGGAGCCCAAATCTAATGCGGCACCTCCTTTCAGTCAGACTTGGCCTGCAGAAGTCGGCCACTGATGAGCTTCTCGGGGATGTTGGTGCCAGCCCTCCCAACTAATGGGTTCCTTACTCCACAAAGCAAGTGTCTGCCATGATCTCACCAGGATGTGAGCCTTGAGTCGTAAGAGTGCCACTCATACCCGTACCTTCGCCCTTATTTCCGGTTCCCTGACCCTGACTCCACACTCTCAAGATGCATTTCTGTAGGTGTTCTCCTGGTCCCTCCGTGTGTAAACAGATAGTCACCTGGCAGAACCAACCTGGGAGTTGGTTAGAAATACAGAATCTCCGGCTCCTCCCGGACATTGAATCAGAATCTGTCTTAATGAGATTCCAGGTGATTTGTATCCATATTTAAGGATGGGAGGCTCTGTTTCAGAACTCTCCAGAGACCCCAGCGGAGAGTCTTCAGTTACTTAGGGCTGGATAAAATCACTTTCTCCCAATACCATTATCCCCATCCCGGTCATTGTCCTTGTCAGTGATCGTCCCCAAGATCGTCAAGCAATAGCCACGTGGTAGGCACTTCATTATCGACCGTTTTTATAACTGCACGTATCGAGCAGACAATGTCTTGCCCTAGCTGACCCCGTTTCCACAGATATTTTTAAAAAGTAAACCATTTTTTTTCCATCCTGACAGGAGTCTGTAACTTAATTGCTTTCACTTGCAGTGTTAAATCACCTTCCCCAGCAATCCCCACTTTCCTCAACTCCTCCACACTTGACTGCTTCTCTGCCCCACATGGCCGGGTTCCTTCCTCACCCTGCCCATACACTTTTGTCCACTTACTCGAGGGCTTCTGCTATTGTCAGAACGGCCAAAGACAACAATGCTTCAACTGGCAGGAAACAGTCTTCACACTCAGGATTTCCTATTATGTGCAGCCTTTTCCAAAAACACAATTGCATCTAAAAATAGAAACTGCCTGGATTTACCTTCATCTCAACACAATGACTCCAGGGCCACTGTGACTGGCCTTGAATGAGGGCCAAACACTTTGAAAGGCAGAGACGCTCTATCAATGGAGGTGAAGGAAGCTGCTTCCAGGGACTTCCAAGCGAGGGCAGGCAGCTGTTTACTTATTCCCCATTCTTTTGTTATTTTGCTTGATTTTGCCAGTAAAGCTAGGGTAGGAGGAAGGAAAGAGAGGAAGACAAGGGGGCCATGGACCAAAAGGAAGGAATGCAGGGGAGAGGGCTAAGGAAGACCAGGAGGTGGGAGTGATAACCGTGAGGTGGAGGAGGTGACTCAAGAGAAAAAGGAAAAGTGGCAGGTGTTTGCTTGAGGAAGAAAAGTGAACTGGAGAAGGAAGAGCGGAAAAGGGCTTCAGTATGATTTTCAGCGGTCTTTACGCAGCTGGAATGGTCAGGTCTTTACAGCTGGCCCACGTTTCCTGAGAGTGGAGAATGAAGAGAGCCACTTTTAATGTCGGTGCCAAGTTTGGTATTGTGTATTTCCTTCTTTACAATTCCCCGAGTAGCATAACTGCCTTTGGGAAGAGAAGTTCTCACCTCTACCCTCATTCTCTTCTGTCTGTGTGTGTTGAGGGAGCAGGGGTGGAGGTGGAGGAGGCCAAAACAGCATCTTGAAAGCTAGAGAGGTGCCTGTCCCATCAACCTGACACCAGAGAACATACACGGCAATTAAATTGGGTGGAGCAAAACGCGGTTAAATGGAATTAGGCTCCTGTTTGAGAAGAAACCGAGGCCTGGGAATTAAGACCTGGGCTGGATATTGGAGGAGGTTATCCTGGAAGAGAGTTCCTAGTGATGATTCTAAGAGAACATTTTTCATGACCTGGAAATTCAGAAGCAAGCGGAGAACTGGTGGAAGTCAGGAAACAAATGCATTTGAAGGCACCTAGAGAGAAATAAGCAGAAGGCTGGGACTTTGTAGGGCCGGCAAGCTCTAATGATGCAGGAGTTAAGCATATCTAGCCCCGGCTCTGCCGGTTACCAGCTGGGGACCTGGAAGTGCTGGCTTCTCTGCTCTAAGCCCTCAGGTGGCCCATCTGTGGAGCCGGGATGAGGACACCCATTTCATAAGGTGTTTGTGACTGTTCTGTGATTTGTGAATGAAAAGGTCCACTTCCCATTTGTTCTGTTCAGGGGATTTATAAGCAGAGTCAGGATTCAAGAGATGCTAATATAATAGCTTTGACCTGAAATCAGGCATTGGACCAGAGAGAGAAGGGGATGCTGGGGAGCCAAAATTAGCGAGCGTTCACATCAGACCTGGTGAACGAGCAAAGAAAACTAGGGCCCTAAAGACTTAAAATATGTGAGAAGTGGAAAAATGGTGACCGTGGAGAAAGAGCCAGTTTCTTGTACATACTGTGTCTCAGGGCAACCAAAGAGCTGGAGGAAGTTTCTTCCTCTAGGAGCCTTCCAGCTAGTGAACAAAGATAGAATTAGAATTGAACTATCTTGTAACCCCTAATGGAATAAAGGACTGAGCTACTGATCAAGGTGTGAGTTAACAATTTATTTCCTCTCAGCCCTCCCATCCACCCTTCAGTACCTGCTCTGGAATAATGGATTGGACTCTTGAAGCATCTTTTACAATGAGTGCGATGTTAGGCTTTGTCAGTAGAGGGCGCAGGAGGGACGTCGCTGGAGGAGGGGGGCTGCTCTCAGTCCGTGTCTGAGTATTTTTCCTGCTCTAGCTGCATGGCCCCTCAACAGTGATTGCTCTGCTTCAGCCATGTGCTTAGGATGTGCAGTCCCTCAGAGACCTCAGGGCCCCAGCCTGGGCCCAGTGACCACCTTCACCTCAGCACTTGTGATGTGGACGCTGTGCATTCTAGACCTCCCACCGCTGCAGAGCCCCAGCTCCCCTTGTGCGCTCTTCTCCACCATCAGCTACCCTGGGCCTGAGAACATTGCTTCCTACCGTCCTCCCACCGTAAATGCTGCACAACAGGCCTTCCACCCATAGTGGCATCCTGCATCCATGCTTGCTTGCACCCATGGGTTCTTTCTGGCTTGCCTGATGACTGTGGACTAGCTCTGGTGGGGAAGCCCAGTGACCTTAACTTCCTTCATCTAGTGTGCTGCAACCAGAACTGCTCCCGCTAAGTTGGAGCCCCAGCCTTCAGGGAACCCCACTTCTAATCTCCTTTTACCGAGACCTAGGGTAACATGTAGAGATTTCTACTTCTTCATAGTTGTTCTCCTATCATAGTTAATAATTTTTTATATTACCCCCCCCCCCCAATATTTGGATTCATGTGTGATTTCTGTTTCCTGGGTGGGCCCAGACTAACACAATCAGGAATGGCTGCTAACCTCACAAAGAGACAGCCAGAGTCACCTGGCCTTGTTGGAAATACACAACATACCTATAAGGTATTCTTGTCAAAACCTCCATCTTGAATAATATAAGCAAGCCTTAGATACAAATACTCAAGAAACGCACAGTTACAGGAACATGTTAAAGATACTATCAGATGCAATCAGCAACATCCAGGCTGTGGGAAACTCTAAGGAAAAATAACCAGAATTCAACAAATAAGAGAAAGAGTCTACAAATTAAAAGAGACTTGCAAGGCCTATTAAGCAATTAAAATTCATAGGCCTTCTCTGGGTCTGAATTCAAATTGTTAAAGATTTATGAGAATAGGAAATTTACTGGGTATTTGACCTTGAGGTGTTTTTTTTGTTTTTGTTTTTGTGTTTTTAAATGTAAGAGCTAATGAAGGAAATGTGAACACTGGATGGTTAGTGATATTAAGGAAATTATTTTTCTTTTTGGATAGGATTTGGATATTTTTAAGAACTTTGATCTTTTAGCTTTACTTAAATCCCCAATATCAGACCATTTCATTTTTGTTTCAAAATAATCCATGTGTGTGGTACAAGTGGACGGGAGAATATATTGGCCATGAGTCAATAATATCAAACCTTGGTGGTGAGTACATGAGCTCATTAAAAACATTTTTTTTAACATTCTTATAAATTGATAACAAAAAAGGCAATCTAATAAATATGCAAAGGGCATAAATAGACAATCCATGAGAGAAATATACATGGCTAAAAAAACATGCAAATGTGCTCAATCTTGCTAGTACTAAAGAAAATGCAAATATAAAACAACAATGAAAGATCAATGAGATGATGGGGAAATAGTTACTTCCGTTAGTATTGCCATATTGAAGGACAATCTGGCAGAATTTTTCAAAATGTAAGATGTGCATTTCTGTAAAACCAATAGTTTTTCTTCTAGGTATATCCTAGAGAAATGGTCAAATATGTGGGCACAAATTTATTTTTGTTGCAAAAATGTATTATTTATTGCAATGTTTTTTTGAAATAGCAACACCCTAGAAGCAGACTAAATATCCACCAATGGAGAGGTGATTCACAAAAAGGAGTAGTTTAAACATGATAGATCCACACAATGAATCCTCTGTAGCCATTTAAAAAGAGATTCATGAGCTGACATGGTAAAGGACTCCAAAACCTACTGTTTAGTGCAAAAAGCATCTTAACGGAGTAATGTGTTCCAATTAATTCCATTTCTATAAAAATTAAATTTACACACCTAGGAAAAAACCACTTAGAATATGTCCCCTTACAAACGGCATATTGTTTGTATGTAGATGTTCACTTATATACATAAGACTTGATACATACATATTCTGTGTTGTTTTTCATAATACATTCATGGTGCTTATATAATTTAGTTTTCTTTATAAGTGCTTAACTAACTTTGGCAAGAAATAAATCACTAGTGATCTGAGCGTTAGTGATCCCTCCATGGAGTGGCTGGAGACCAAATGCAGTGGAGTGGGAACATGGTGGGTTCCTCCCCAGAGGCTATGCCCACCTATCTGCCTGGTCCCGTCAATACATAGGTAACCAGCCAAGTTTTAAGATCTAGGAAACACTTGTTTGACTTTTCTATCTAAAAGTGTTTCCTCAAGTGTGTCTTGTCCTAGGACTTCAAGGCCAGAAGAGACTTGCAAGTCAAGCTAATCCAATTTCTGATTTTTAAGGATGAGAAAGCTGAGGTCCAGGGAAGCTAAGCAAGTTATACCCAAGGCCCCCCGGCTATTTGGTATTTAAAAAAGTCTCTTGGAAAGTACTAGCAGGCCAACCAGGAAAGCATTCCCAGGAAATCTCTGAATGTTTGGGAACCATGAGGAAGTAACTAGGGAATTATGTGTTCAGGACAAGCATCCAGATTAGAATTCCTGCAAAGTTGCTGACAGCCATGTATGAGTGACCGGCATCCAGTGGTAAATCACCAGGATCAGGAGAATGAATCATCCCAGGCTTTGTTCTTTGTAGGACAGCACATTTTTCTCTGGGTCTCTCTGTTCTATATCAGGGGATTGTTTCCACCAGGGTCACCGGGCTGAAGGACCCACTAAATCTGGCCTCATTTCTGTTTTGGCAAGCGGCCATGGCCAGGGTGATGGAGGAGTGTTTACACATGTCAGATCCCAGGAACATTTTCTCTGTTCTGTCTGATAAAGCCCAGAGTCAGATAGGCAGTGGTGAAGAGCACTGGACGAAGCGTCTGCTTGCCCGGGGCTGGTTTCTGCTCTGTCCTGAATCCAGCTGTGGGAGCTTGAACTGATCATTTAAGGCTTTCTAAGCATGCACAATAAACAGGTTAGACGGGATTCCCTAGCTCTCCTGTGTCCGGAACCTGCTTTGGGATGAAAGTAGCTTCCAGCCTGAGTACTCCTGTTCAAAATCTGTTCTCTCAAGCAGAGTGAGCAAGAAGTACAGGTTTTATAGCCATGATTAGTGTTAGAAGCAAGTCCAGATAGAAAAGGAATCAGTGTTGACATCCCCACCCTATCCAGGCAGAGCAAGTAGGTTCATCTGGAGCCAGCTGTTTGTAGCGGTTACCTGGAACACTGTGTTGAGAAGGATCTAAAGGAAGGCTGAGCTCAAGGAAGAGCGTTCTCTGACCCGTGAATAATGTCCACCATGGGTGAGGAGGGTGAAGGCACACTGTATTTTTGCTACCCTGCACCTAATTACCGTATTTCGGTTCCTACAGCCATGAACCCGTGAACCCAATACAAAGCAGGAAAATGCATGTGATAAACCTTCCTAGAAAAAAAAAAAAATTCAGGAAGCTGGCTCATTTGGGATATAATTAACAGATAAGGGAGTGGGGAATCAGGAAGCCTGGGTTCTGTTCTTTGGCCTGTCACGAAATAACTTCTAATCTCAGAGAAAACCAGTATGTTGGGATATTGATGTGGGGATCCTTATGTTCTGGCCCTGTTGTGGGTTGAGGCATGATAAGAAAGGCCACTAAAGGGTCTTTGGGAGCATGGGTGGCATATAGACCACCAGCCCTGATGGTCCTGCAGCCATAGAAGTGTTTGTTATGGGCGGTTCGGCCCAGTTTTGTCTTTTAATTAGTGCTATAATTGTACAACATTAAAAAAACATAAGGTGAATTACAGAGGTTTCCATTAGGATATGTCAAAAAGGGCAAAAAAGGGAGACCAAGAGAAAATTACCTGTATTCCTATCTCTCAGATCCAACATTTGACATCTCCTGTTCCCTGATCTGAAGAGAATCTGATGTAAATATCTTCTATGGTAACTAATAGACTCACTTTTTTTGGCTCCTGTTCAGGAAAGTGAACCACAAACCGAGCGAATGTTGTATATTAAACATTCATTAAAGAATAATAATTAGTACAATTAGTTGGTAATCATTTCATGCTGGTTTTATTCGTGACTAGGGCCAGGTGAGGGTGACACTGTTTATGCCATCATTACTTCTAAATTTGCGTATAAACTTGAGGCAAACCAGGCTCTCTTTGAAATTACATGTAGAAGTGTGTGAGAACCAGAAGGTAACACATAAAAATGAACTATTTTTAAAATTTTTATTTGTTGCTAAGTTATCTTATTCAATAAAATAAAATGAAAATCACTTGCAAGTGTGAAGGAAAGCCCTAGGATGGTTTTCCAAGGCAGGGTGAAATAATACTACAGTGTCTGAAACCTATTGTCAGGCTGAAATCCTGGCTCCCCCAAACGATGAGGATAATGGTTCTACTATTTCATAGGATTGTTGTGAGGGTTAACTGAACTAACACATGCGTGATGGGTAATTCACGTATCAACTTGACTGAGCCACATGGTGCCCAGGTATTTATTTAGTCAAACATTGTTCTGTGTGTCTGTAAGCTTGCTCTGAAAGAGCTTAACATTTGAATCAGTAAACTAAGTGAAGCAGATGGCCTTCCCTGATGTGGGTGGGTGTCCAATCCATTGAAGATCTCTCTCGTGCCCTGCCTGACCGTCTTGAAGCTGGGACATCAGTCGTCTTCTGCCTTCAGACGCAACTTGAACTAGAACTATACCCTTGGCTCTCCTGGGTCGCCTGCTTGCCAGATGCAGACCTTGGGATTTCTCAGTTTCCATAGTCACGTGAGCCAGTCTCCTTAATAAATTTTTTTTTAACATATATGTGTGTATATATCCTATTCCTGTTCCTCTGGAGAACTGGGACTAACAACCTGTCAAGTCCTTAGGACAGTGTCTACCATACACCAAGCACACAATAAATCTTGTTATTAAGATGCATCACGTTGAACCAAACATGATGAAGTTAATTGCTGCTGCATGGAGGGCTCTCTGGGAAGATCTGCTGGGACCGAGAAGAGGAGTTTTCTCCTAGGCAAGAAATACAACGCAACAACAAATCCCAGAAATTTCTCAAGTCCAGAAGATACGCTACGGAAGCTGTGGTTCTGAGCCTCTCCCTCTCTCCCCCTCTCCCCCCGCACAGCACACCATTGCCAGAACACTCTTTGTAAAGCGCTCTTTAAATGCTACCAGCTCATCGAGGGTGAACTCCTTCATTTATCTCACACATATGTATTGAGGTGTTGGGCTTGGCCCTGGGGATACGACAGTGAGTGAAATAACCACATCCCTGTCCAGGAAGCATACAGCCTAGGGAGGGAGCCAGACACCCATGCATACATGTACCTCTCCAGGCTCCAACTGATATAGCACAACAGCAACAAAAGAACTTGGTGTTGCGGAGGGGATTGTGGGGGAGACCCTAATTCAGAAAGACTTCCTGAAACTCCCTTTACTTTGTCCCCTCCTCATGCCAATGCACCACTTTGATTTGGGTTTGATGGGTTTAGCATAAATTCACTTATTTGACTTACGGATACTATGGGCACTCACCAAAGGGAGGTCTCTGCAAGTAGAGGAATCCAGCTTTCCAGCACATGACCTCCTTTGCCCCCAAATGACCCACTCAGGCACGGAGTGACCTAGACTTTAACTTGGATTCATCTTCTAAGACCGCCTTCCTGCTCCCCTCATCCTCTCCCTTTCTCCCCCATCCTCAACATCACTGGGGTGTACCCACTCTCCCTTTGCCCTTGCTATTTCTGGATGTTCCCCTTCTCCCTGCTGCTCAGCCAAACTCCTCCCCGGGATCCAACCCTAAGTGCAATAGGAGAGGAAAAAAGGAGGGGCCAGCACAGGCTGAAAACTTTAAGAAACAATCGAGGGTTTACTTTGGACCTTGAAGGATGCGTGGGATGTAGGGTTTAGCTAAGAGAAATGTGGAGAAGCAGGGCCTGGATTTGGAGAACATTGGAAGAGGTGACGGATGCTGCCAGTGACCGAAACTGAGCCATTTGAGTGGTCTGGGAGAGCCGGAGGAGGTGGACCATTAACATGGCTAGGCAAGTCAGGGTCCTATCATGAAAAAACAGGCATTGTGCCTGCCCTCAAGGAATTCTCTATTAATTGGAAATTCCAGAAGAAAAAAACAATTCTCCTTAATAACTCCTCATGCCCAGGCACAATTTGGGGCACAGCATAGTTTCCAAAGTTCAATACCAGACTGACTGGCTGAAATTCTTTTGAACTCAGTTGAGAGCCGACTCCAAACCTTTCCATCTGCTGACTCCTCCTTTGTACACGAAGACCACATTTTCCATTTGCCTTAAAACAGCTGAACATTTTTGCTGCATTACTGAGGCCACTTTAATTTATCACTTTGTTTTAAAGAACCACACCATCCAAAAATAGCACAAAATTACTCCTGTTTGAGGGTGGACGGTACTGCAGCTTTACATGAGACATGTAATCTTCCATTGATGGGGCCAGCGTGAATATAGTCGCGATTTTCTGCACGTTCTAACGGTTACAATTGGGAGCAGCTCAGTTTTTGTGCAGCAAGTTATATGTTGGTTTTTGTTTTGTTTCGTGTTTTGGGTTTTTTTTTGTTTGTTTTTGTTTTGTTTGTTTTGCCACCAGAGCCACCAAAGGATGTCTGAGCAGCCACAGGGAGAAGCTGGGCAGCTGGGGTCCAAATTCCTCCCTTGTCCAGGCCCAGGCAGGCTCGGATATTTTAAAGAGTCGACTTACCAAACCTTCTTTCTCCCAGCTTTCCACAATGTCATTTTGCGTCTCTACTTCTAAAACATTTGGTTTTACATTGGATTTCGTATTTTAAGTATATGAGAACATAGTTTAGGATTTCACTGAAACCTGGCAGATAAGTTAAAGGGGCAGTGTTTTGAGAAATAGAAGTCAGTGCTGGTCTCTCCAGAAATTTGGTTGGGATTAATTGTGATTTTTCTTATTTTTACGATTATAGTTTCTCCTCCCTCACCCCTTGCCTTGCACTACCCCTCCGCCCCCTGCCATGTACATAAGAGGGACTCATTTTAGTGTCTGTCTTGAAAATCACCATAATGGAATATATATGAGGATTAGGCATAGAAATGTCAGGCCTTATTAAGTCTCAGTAGTCAAACTCGCTCTTGTGTTTCCCATTACCGCTCCAGTCTTTGAGGCTTTCCAGAGAGGAAGAATTCTGTGAGTCCCATAGGAAATGCAGCCCCTCCCCCAGATTTAGCAGAACCTCGCCTGGGGTCAGTCATTATTGGAAGACTGTAATGTTTTCCACTTTTGTTGACTTTTAGAAAATTCTATTTCAGAGGAGACCTTTGGGAGATTCATGTAATCAAATTCTGCCAAGGAGGGGAAAGTCTAGCTGTTAGTGTATTATTAAATGCCCTGTATAACCACGGAATCTGGGCATTCGTAATCCCTCTCCCCAAGGAGCTCAGAGAGCTTTGGATACATTACTTTCTTTTATTCATCCTCACAAGGGACACGAAGAAAATGAGGGGGCCAGACTCTAAACAGTCTTCCCGACATGCTCAGCTATCGTAGTACCATGTTTATTTTCCATTCTGGACTTCTCTTAGGAGATGTGTGGAGACTTGACAAAGCTTAGAAGCAACCTAAAATAACCATTAAAGATAGAGCCACCAGAATGTGAGCACTTGCCAGGGTTTAGAGAGGACCCCTTTGGAGCAAAGCAATGACCTTGTAAGTCCACCTATGAGGAAGGAAAGGGGGCTCCTTACTTCATGGGAACAAGCACATGACTTCAGGAGCCCAGAAACGAGCTCTTGGCCCAGGATGCACCTTGCTCAAAAGGGAGGCTCTCCCACCTTCTGCTGCCAAAGACAGTGGCTGACGCATCTCCCTGGCTGTCTTCCACTTTAAAGAACGAATCAGCTGATCAGCATAGACTCACCTTCCTGTGCGCTGCCAAGAAGTATGTGGGTCAGTGGGAGGTTCTAGTTGTAGGAGAGCTGGCCCAGGATGTGAACTATGGTGACTCCATATTGCACTTTGTGGCCAGAGTGACCATGCACACACTGTCTCAGGGAAAGAGTCAGATAGTCTCTAGGCAAAAAGTAAACCTGGAAACCTCTCTTTCCTTTGGGCATCTGTATTCCCTCAGAGTGCTGGAAACCTTAACACACACACAACATAGCTTCCCCAGGCCTTTATTAGTCTACACCTTAGCTTTGCTCAAATCTGCTTTACAGAAAAGATTTTTTTATAATTTTTTAATGTTTCTTTATTTTTTACAGAGAGAGAGCAGGGGAGGGAGGGAGACCTAGAATCCGAAGCAGGCTCCAGGCTCTGAGCTGTCCACACAGAGTTCAATGCAGAGCTCAAACCTGCAGACCGCAGGATCGTGACTTGAGCCGAAGTTGGACCCTTAACCGACTGAGCCACCCAGGTGCCCCTGTACAGAAAAGATTTAATGAAATGATTCCTGATGAGATTGTGTTGCTTCTCCCCAGGGTGTCTGCATTTGTAAAAGAACCAAACATGAGATCAGAGAGTTAAACTACTGTATATGAGGAATTGCAAGGCTGGCGGAAGAGGCATTTTAGCCATACTACACCCCTCCCCGAGACCTAGATTATCCCAGAAGTGTGGCTGATGCCTGTTCTACCTTCTCAGAAACGTGGGACACGGAAAAGAGCAGAGACCAGTGTGGAGGTTTATCACGGGTTTAGCATCCAAGTGACTTGGGCGGGTGTTCACCTTTCTAGGTGTCAGTTTGAGTCTGCAGAATGAAGGCTAGGAGGAAGCCCCCAGTCCACACCATTTCTTCCACCGTCTCCTCTCTTCCTCCTCCTCTTCCACCCTCCTCTCCCTCCTCCCTCACTGTTGGGGCCACTGTATAGATAAGAGTTTCCTCCTGGCCAGCTGTGTAAGCCAGAGTGGGAAATTGTGGCCTACTCCCAAGTCACCCCAGAATTTCTATGCAGGTTGAATTAGGAAGCAACAGTCTGGTGGAAGGGGTGGAGTTGGAATGCGTTGTGCTTTACGTAGGACGGTGTCCTCCCTGCCCGCACCCAAGCTGTGCGTTGGCTCCAATACTTACCAGCTGATCCCCAGGATACCTTATAGTCTGGAGTTTCAGGATCCAAAATGTCAGCCTCAACTCTGGGGTCTGACCCACCAGCTGCTTCAGGTTGCCTCTCTCTCCAGCCCTTCTGTGCTCTCTGCCTTCCCTCCTCTCCTGCTCTGCTTTCCCAGGTCAAGCAGGCTACAGAAATGCAGTCCCCTTCGGGCCCCAGCTGTTTGCCTGCCGGCCGTCTCTGTGTCACAGAGTTGGGAGCAGGAAGCCCTTCACATCCCAGCAGCCCTGACAGAGGCGTGAGGATGGGCAGGGCTGCTGCTGGGAAGGGAATAACTGAACCGGTTGTGTGGGAGCAACATGCCTGAGAGATAGCAGGCAGGGCATGGGTGAAAATGCTAATAAAAATTTAAAATAGAACCTGCAGAACAGGTACTGCACTTCTTGAGTCTCTTGGAGCCTACTGCCGAGATCAGAATGATCCCCATGGATGTCATGAGACTGAGGAAGGCCACAGAGGGGACTGACCGATGCTGGCAACCGTGTGTGTTATTATAACCTTTTTGCAATGTTATTCTTCATCTGGACACCTGGTTCCATCTCAGATGCTATCCAGATGATTCGTAATCTAATGTCGGCTTCAACACACATTTAAAGGTAACTAGACCAAGCGTACATTATGTCAGGAGCTGCTCACCTGGAGGCCCCGCAGTTCAGGTCACCTGTATTGTCTCTGGGCAACATGCTAATCATGTTACTAGAAGCTGAAGACACATGGTGACTACAGTGAGTTCCTTCCCTCCCCTCAGGGGCCGGGTGTACAGGCAGGCGATTTTAAAATGATCTGGGATGGAGCAGGAGCCAAGAGAGCAGGGAGGAGGGGCCCACTTACTAGAGCGGTGGGGCCTGGCCTTGGAAGATAAAATGCGAGGCCGAGGCCAGGTTTGCAGGATGAAAGGAGTTACCCAGGTGAGAGGGAGGAAGCGAAGGGCATTCCCAGCAGGGGGAGCTCTCCTTTTGTGCATTGGACCGAACTCAGGTGGGAGATGGAAAGGGGAAAGGAAGCGATCAGCGAGCGGGAAGAAAAGGGATTGATTGCATCCTCTGACTTCTCTATTCTTCTCACTCAGCCCTGATTCCTGCAGAGGGCAAGGGCGCACCGAAGGAGGGTTTTTAGCAGCTTAAAAGAGGTAGAATAATATTGGAATACAGTTTCTAAATAGCAACTAAACCAACAAAAACGCAACCTGCAAACAACATGAATGTCCATGCATGGAAAACTAGTTACACAAATACGGTATACCCAGCTACCTTATGGACCGCATGTAGTCATTAAAAAGAATAAGATCTAAGGGCGCCTGGGTGACTCAGTCACTTAAGTGTCTGACTTTGACTCACGTCATGACCTCATGGTTCATGGATTCGAGCCCTGTGTTGGGCTCTGTGCTGACAGCTCAGAGCCTGGAGCCTGGAGCCTGCTTCCGATTCTGTGTCTCCCTCTCTCTCTGCCCCTCCCCCATTCACGCCCTGTCTTTCTGTGTCAAAAATGAATACAAACGTTAAAAAATCTAAAAGAATAAGATAGCTCTCTGTGTGCACAGAGATCTAAGAAACACTGTTAATAAAAAAGGAACATAAAAATATGCATAATTCTAACAGGTTCCCATTTATGTAAAGAGATGTGTTTTATTTACATTTATGTATTTTCTGTGTACTTACCTATATATAGAAAAAGGTTCTAGAAAGATACTCGACTTCTGGGGAGAGGAGTGGGGTTGGAAGATGGCAAAAGAAAAAGGACTTTAACTTTTTATTTAATTCGCTTCTGTATTATTTATATTTTTACATGAGCATGTATTGGGTAACTTTTTCTTTCCAGTGGGAGAAAAAGCAACTGAATCAAAAGCCCAAGTTCTTCCAAGAAGTCCCAGAAAGTGGTCTTTACTCCTTCCCATCACTCCCCAACATCACCTAAATCCAGGAGAAACTGAGATGCCCCAGAAGCTCACCTCGGCAAGTGCCATCATGAATAATGCCAACACCAAGAATCTGAGTAAGCAGTGTCCTAGGAGTACTGGACTTGTTTGCAGGCATCCTTATTGCTGAAGGGAGAGGGTTTATTTGATTTACTCTCAGGAGTTATTTTCCTAGTATTAAGTCACTCTAGGGAGACTTTTTGTGATTACCTATGAGTAAATAAAAAAGTGAAATTGCAATGAAAATAAATCATTAATCAACTTTAATGCTGACCTAAAAAATATAACCTAAATTCTAACATGAATGTAAATTATGTGTCAGAGGCTACTGGACCCAAGGATAATATTTTCTTAAATGTCTCCTCTTAAAAAGAAGAAGAAAAAAAAAAAAAAGCACCTGGGTGGCTCAGTTTGTTAAGCATCTGACTTTGGCTAAGGTCACAATCTCATGATTCGTGGGTTTGAGCCCCGGTTTGGGCTCTGTGCTGTCAGCTCAGAGCCTGGAGCCTGCTTCGGATTCTGTGTCTCTCCCTCTTTTCTCTCTGCCACTCCCCTTCTCACATTCTGTCCCTCCCTCAAAAATATTAAAAAAAAATTTTTTTAATGTCTCCTCTTACCCAGTTCCCACCCCTACCCATATACCCCATGATTTCATTTGACCTAGTATAAAACCAACCACAAAACAGAAGTATCTACCACTGACAATGCTTCAATAATATACTGTTAGAGTACTTCCACCAACACCTGGTGGGCGTAGGGGGGTCATTTATCTCCTTGAAATCTCCCTGCAGAAGCCTGTAGAAAATTTCAAGGGTAGGTGCTGTGTCAAATAAACCCAACCAGACTGTGAGGAGTCCCTGATTATCTGCGAGATTCTTTTCCTGGACCTCTGGTTCAGGTCAGATCTAGAAAGAGCCTCTGGCCTTCTTAACCCTCAATTTGCCAGGGATAGAAAATGGCCGTCAGTTACAGAACTTCCTCCTGACTCTAGAAACCGGAGGCTGCAGGGTATGATGGCTTTGCCATTGTTTAGTTCTGTAGGTCAGGTCACTTAACCTGCTTAAGCCCCCATTTCCGCACATCCACACGGTTTCTATGCCAGAGAATGTGTTTAAGCTGTGTGTGACCCTCGAGGGAAACACTCTGAAAGTAGAAGAGATTCTCTACTGGCGGCAGAGAGCCTGGCAGTCACACACCAGAGCAAAGCAATCTGTGTAGAACTGTTTTCTTTTGCATAAAGTGTTCTCTAAAGGAAGAACTAGGGGTAAGAATGTTGCCCCTCCTAAGCCTGGAGATCCCCAAGTCCAAAGTTGTTGAAGTCGGAGGTTTGTAACTGGGATCCGAGGACGTAATTCAGAGGGCTCTTCAATTAGTTGGATGTGGGGCACAAAAATCCGTCTTCATTTTTACTAACCTCTTTCTGAAACTTCGTAACTCTTTTTGTATGTGCTCACAAACCACAGCAGTGTTAGCGGTCGGTACCTGTGACTTAGCCACCAATAGAAATTACAGATAATTTTAGGGTGCCTGGCTGGCTCAGTCGGTTGAGCTTCCGACTTCGGCTCAGGTCATGATCTCATGGTCCGTGAGTTCGAGCCGCGTCGGGCTCTGCTGACAGCTCAGAGCCTGGAGCCTGCTTCGGATTCTGTGTCTCCCTCTCTCTCTGACCTTCCCCCATTCATGCTCTGTCTCTGTCTGTCTCAAAAATAAACATTAAAAAAAATTAAAGAAATTACAGATAATTTTATAGAACATGACAATTGTCCCAGACATCTCAGAATATTTGCTCTCTTCTCTAGTCCAGAATTATGGTAGTTATTCAACCTGCAGTTAGGTCTTGTTTACTGCTTAATAAAGCGCATATGGGGCACCTGGGTGGCTCAGTCGGTTAAGTGTCCAGCTCTTGGTTTCGGCTCAGGTCATGATCTCCCGATTTGTGGGTTCGAGCCCTGCATTGGGCTCTGTGCTGATGGCACAGAGCCTGCTTGGGATTCTGTCTCCCTCTCGCTCTGCCCCTACCCTGTTCGTGCTTGCTCTTGCTGTCTCTCAAAAAATAAACATTAAGAAAATTTTCTAAAACGCACATACGTTATTATATCACCGATTTTAAAAAATATTCCAATAACGATTTCAGTACAACCAGATTCCTGTATGACCCATGTGTTTTCTTTTACTGTGATATTTAAAGACCATACTCTGAGAGGGCTCTCCATTAACTTCACCAGACTGCCAAAGTGGTCCATGCCCAATAAAGATTAAGAACCTCTGCTCTAAGTGGGGTTAGAATGGGGCTTGTAAATGTTCCTAAAGGTCTGTGTCAATGTCACTTTATTTACACATTCCTGAGATTCAGCCTCGAGCTCATTGAGCTCTTCCTAACCAAATATGCTGAGGAAGAAGCTGCATCTGTATAAACATCATCCAACTAAAGTGTCAGGTTTCCTCCTCTTCTTCGCAGTTGTTTGAAGCCAACAGCTAATGGCATCAGAAGGATCAAATATCCTGGATAGCTGCATGAAGAGAGAGGAACGTCTATGGAATTACAACCCAGGCATTTCGTTTTAACTCTGCTAACTGGTTTGCTTCGCCTAGAATTAAGCACAACCAATAAGTGTTCAGAAAATGAAAGAATAAGTCACAAACTCATAAGTTGCTGGTTTAATTTCCTCCACGGGGAATTAAGGCATAACCTAATACCTGCTTAACACTTTGATTATGAAGAGTCACGCTTCGGCTCTAGACCAGGCATGACAAATGGATTTTACCCTGACCTGATCAAGTTACCGTTGAGTTAGGAAGGGTTCTGAGGCCATCTCCAGGCTTAAGGAGGGAAAAGGTGCTGTGGTTGATTGCCGATGTCTGCTATGGTAAGAGGATGTAGCTACGTGCGTGTCATGTGGTTATCCTGAGTCGGGTTTTGACTGCTACCAATGTCCACCTTTACTTTAGACCCAGATAGAAATACATTCTTGAACATTCCTTTGGTGTCCCCTCTCTGAAGAGAGCGGGGAGCCTCCATTCCTACAACTATTTTGCCAACTGATTTAAGTTGATGAACAAAAACGGGGCTCCTGGGTGGCTCAGTCGATTGGCTGTCTGATTTCAGCTCAGGCTATGATCTCACAGTGCGTGGGTTCCAGCCCTGCATCAGGCTCTGTGCTGACAGCTCAGAGCCTGGAGCCTGCTTCGGATTCTGTGTCTCCCTCTCTCTCTGGCCCTCCCCCACTCGTGCTCTCTCTCTCTCCCAAAAATGAATAAATGTTAAAAAAAAAATTTTAATTAAAAAATAATAAAAACGATGAACAAAAGAGCATTAAATACAACATGACATTGCATAAAACCGTCTGGGATGCCCCAAAACAATAGACCACAATTGATAAAGGGAATTTATTTAAAATAATTAATTTGAAAGCAAATGTGATTTCTGTGCTTCCCTCCTACTTATGGCTATCGTAAAGTTTGATCCTCTCACTTTTGTTCAGAAACACTTCCCCAAATCTAATGCATACTGACTCCATTTCCTTGGCTTTGTTTCTTCTGTAGGCCATGATGGGTAAGGTTAAAGCCACCTTGCATTTACAGAGGCCTCTGGTTTTTGCAAAGCTGTTTTAAAACACTCTCTCCTGAGGCATCTCTCAGCAGGTAGGAAAGCTCGGTTGTCATCATTATTCCCATTTTACAGATAAAGAAACTGGGGCTCCAAGAATTCAGGTGACTTTCCCAGAATCTTTTTGTCAGCTCGGTGCTCTCTGAACAAGCTGTTACCTTCCAGTGTCTGTTTGCTTATATCAGGGTCTCCTAAAGAAAGGGAATCTTTTAAAAGGAGAAAGAAAACAAACCAACATTCCTATCTGATGAAAATCTACTGTCCTCTACTTATCAACTCTTCCCATGTTGGCCAGGCTAGAGGTGACAGTTCTGGTTTTCTTTATCTTTCCTCCTATTTTAACAGATTTTAAGGAATCTGTTTAACAATTTCCACTTCCTGCTGCCACCAGTCCAATTTCAACTAATGGGCTCCCAAGCCAGGATTTTAGTACAGCTCATCGGGCATCCTAGTTTGTGATTTTTGTTACTTTTTTGGTTTGTTTGGCTTTGTTTTTTATTAGAAATGATGAGATCGTCAATTTGTCCGCCATGGAAGTATTGACTGGCTGGGAAGGGCTGTTAGTTTCTGCCAGTTAAAATACTCACGGAAAGAAGATGGGTTGGGTTTGCCGGGTTGCCTTAAATGAAACTGATTGGGGTGGTAGTTCACCAAGTAATTCATGGTTCCTAGTAATCTTATTAGACCAGTGGTTGGGACCCCTGGCCCATATTTTGTCCCAGCAGCTAGCACAGCCCTCTGGTCTCCTTTTACCCTCTCCATAGCCTTGGGCTCCAGCTGCAGGAGAGAAGCGTTCCATGTTTCTTCTGATCTCCTACCTGCACTTGTGCACCAAGCATTGAACCAGTCACCCTCAAGGAACTTACAAGAGACAGACGAGTTAAAGGGTTCTCCTAATTTGAAACGAAGAACTCTACGGATGCGTCCAATGCCCCAGTCTTTGGGGCTCAGGGAAAAATCTCCTGGAGGAAGGGTCATTAAGCTAAAACCTTTAAAGAAGTGAGGAGAGTTGCCTAAAAGGTGAGAAAGGCAAAAGAGTGAGTTCAGCGAAGAGGGTGAGGCTCTGGAACAGAGAATGTAAGCTATGGGGTGGAGGTGGGGAAGTGGGAGCAAGACTGGGGAAGTAAAAGTAGGCAAGGACCAATATTAAAAATGTATCAAAATCATGCTAAGAATTTTGGGCCATATCCTGAGAGCAATGGGAAGCTGCTTTAATATTTATAACGTCTGCTTTGGTTGCTCTATGGAGTTGAGGGGAATCAGACTGCAAGCAGGGAGAGCAGCCTTAATCCAGATGACGTGTTCTAATAGCCTGAAATACAGTAGAGAGCGTGGAGATGAAGAAAAAAGAACTCAGGACTCATCAGGTCAATATCCCAATGTTGTAGGCAGTTCTCTCAGCTCCCCTTCATTAGGTTACCATTTTGATGTTGTTGACTTTGAGCTGTTTTCCCTCATCAGGGACTGAGCCTAGAGAAGTTCCCTAGTTTGTAAGAACAGTGGTTGGTTAAGCGCTGTGAGTCTGCAGAAGGGTTCTTTTGAGGGTCTCAAGTGAAATGACCAATTCCAGGGTTTGTAACTGTTTTTCATTACAGCCACGAGTTCTGATGGTAGAGGCTGAGACAGGTGTTGGAAGTTGACTTGAGGACATGCCAGGAAGTAAGGAAGCAGAGGAAACCATCTTGACAGAGACAAAGGCGAGCTTCATGGAACACTAAATGTTCCTCTAGACCCCACAGTAACCCAAGAGGCTCAAAGCAGTCTGGTAGCTGGCATTTCTCTGCCTCTGCTTTTATGCCATAACCAACTACCAAATCCCTGAGTACCTCACAGCTTCTGCTTATGGCTTCTGCTTACCGCCTATTATGTGTTGACCTTAATCTCCACAACTTGGCGATCCTAAACCTATATCTTTCCAGGATCTCCAAAGATAAGAGATCAACTTCCCTGATAGTTCAAGCAGAAAACTTCTAGAGAGAATTATTATTGGTTCTTTCAGGTCACATGCCTATCCCTGCACCAATCATTGAGGTTAGGGGGATAGGATACACATGTTGCCAGAGATTTAGAGCCCTATCTCAGCCACATGTTGGGGGGGGGGGGGGAGTAGTCTCCAAGAAAGTGGCAACCCATTAGCAACCTGAAGTAATATTTCCAAAAAGAAAAAAAGTGCCCTTGGCAGGTACTTTGGGCTTCATACCCTGTCCTGAAGATGATATTTTCCTAAATATAAGTAAATGCTTTCACAATTTCAAGTTTTAATTTCTTCTGCTAGAAGATAAGAATGTGTCAGATTGAATGTTAGCTGGTTTTTAGTCTCAAATCTGTAGAACCTTCATAGGACTTTGGGGTGTGTGCAGAAAGGAACAGAACAAAGAAAACCTATTGTACACTTTTTCTCCATCAAGTGTCTTTTAGTAACAAACAGTACCGGTTGTGTTTCTTTGGTTGCAAGCAACAGAAATCAATACCGGCAAATCTAAGCAAAGTAAAATTATTGGGAGAATACTGAAAGGAAACAGGTTATCTTTGGGGGCTTTGAAACCGGAATCATGGGACTGGCAAGCCTTTACAGAAGGAGCAGTATGTCAGAGCATGCCACTGGGATGAAAGAGTTCCAGATGCTCAGGTAGATGGTGAAATTATAAAGCAAAGCAAGAAAATCATTTTCACGAAAGTTGGGATAATCGTTACCTCGAGAAGTAAAAATAGGATTAGCCTATTTAGAAGTAAAAATAGGATAGGGCCCAGTGCAAAATGCAGAATCATTTCTTCAAAGATTATAGAGTTTCAAGATGGCAACCGCAGAGCATTAAACGAAGCCCCGACGATTCTGAGCATGAAGTCCTGTGTGGCTGCACAGGTTGCCACACCCATGGAGCCATCCCTGAGCAAGGAAGAGGGTTTCAATTGGTGAGGGGCGCATAGAAGGCTTCAGGAGGCAAAAAATCCTGACAGTGGTGCTACATGACACTTGCTTCCAATTATTTCTAAACCTTTCATATGGTTTTATGCACTCTTCCCGGAGTGTTGTTAATATTTCATAATTAAAAAAAAAATAAGACCCTACCTCCTGTCCTGTGTCAATCCTACAACATTCAATACACTAGGGGAAAGAGTCTGAGTGGCCAAGTTCGGACTGCTGGCTGCCATAGAGGAATAGTCATCAAATAATAGGAACAAAAAGAGAAGGCAAGCAAGATCAAGATGAAGAAGAATGACCAGTATTTAGCAGTTACTCCATGTTTTAGATGCTATTCTGAATTCTCTCCTTACACATTTGTTATTACCCTAGGAGACAGGGACCTCCCCTTTCAGCTTCCAGAGTGGACAGTGGCTGCTTGAACTTAGACTGCTAACGTCTCATGCTGTGAGAGAGAGAGAATTCCCTAAAAGGGAAGTTGGGATACAGCATTGTCATGGGTAGCTGAGAAATGCCAAAATCCACCACGCACATCAAATAAGAAAAGAGGGCTTTACTACAGGCTATTCTTTTTTGCGTGTAACAACCATTTGTTGGTTTCCAAAGTTGAATGCCCTCTGCTAGCTAACAGAGAAAAAAGTTGAACAAGACCGTGACCTTCAAGTGACTATAATACATCACTAAGAAAAGAGGAGGGGGGGGGGGAGGGAAAAACACCTCTAAGGAAAATTCACTTACACAGAAAGAATGTATGAGTGTTGGGCATGTCCGGGGCCATCAGTATCACACACGTTGCATTCCCAAGGTAGCTTCAGCCCTGCAGAGATGGACTCAGAGACCTAACCCCTGTAAGATGCCATCTCTTCCACAATGCATCTGCCCTCAGAGTTAACCTGGCCACAGACATCACGGCTTTCTTGCCAAGACTGGAACAGCTGAGGAGCACGACTATACACATTAGATTCACGGACATGCAAGGCTGCCAAGCGGGGGGCTCACGAAGAGGGAGAAATCTGGAAATGCCATTAGCAACAGATGCAGCCCAGCACGCATGTCTGGGGAGGCTGGCTACGGCCCTTGGGACCAAGGCAGATTCATCTTGGATCATGACAGCCACTCCAGACCAACCTGAAAATAGCGTGAGGGGGAGACGTGTCACACAGAAGGAGCCGGCAAAGCCGGGCAGCCAGCAGCCATCCACGTGCCCCAGAGCAGAGCAAAGAGGCCAGTTGTTGGACACAAGGGTTCAAGGCCTTGGAGGCTCTCTGACCTAATGTTTGAATTAGGAACCTGAGATCCTCCCTCTACCATTTCGCCTTGGGCAAGTTACTTCACCTCTCTCTGCCTTGTTTCCCATCTGCCAAATGGGAATGACCCATTCTAGGGTGGTTAGGACCAAATGAGGGGATATGTATACGATGGCCATGGTGACAATTGTTAATTTTGTCCTACATAAAATGGGGGAATGAATGAAAAGATCTCTAAGTCCCTTTCTAATTGTAATATTCTGTGACAATCTTAAAGCAAAAGTACTCATGACTTTGAATTTCTATTAACAGAAATAATGTTCGATTGAAGGCACTGTCTGTGTGTATTTTCACTTCTGTTTTTCTGCCTATTAAAAATCTCTGATGATATTCACGTCCTGGCTCATGCAAAAGACAACTATTTTAACCTAACCGCTGTGACATTTATAATTGGTGCAGCCAAATGTTGAATAGGAAGGAAAACTTGGAAACTTAATCTATTTTTAATCAGTCCTACCTTTGACAGAGAGTTCATTCAAGAAGGGCTGAATTGAGGCCGAAAGGGGCGCACATAAATGTGAAGATGGTCACATGACAGGAGAATTCTAGATTTAGAAGTTCAACGTGGAGATTATACTTGCTGAAAATATTCTTAATGTATATTTTAGTGGTACATTGCTAACATTCTTTCCATATTTCCTAACCTCAGCTATTCCCTCTCCTCCACTGTGGTTAAGGGTAAAATTCAGGAACGGATAACTTTGAGAGAACTGAGGAGACAGGACTTTGCCTGTGGTCAGAAAAAAAAAAAAAATCAAAAAGGGAAATTTCAGTTGCTTCGAAGCTGGTTTGTGAGAAGTCGGCGCAGGGGAAGGCAGAGGGAGGAGGCCTCTCTGGGGGCCCAGCTGAGGCTCCGGCTCCCCATTTGTCTTAATTTGGCTTGTGGTTCTACAGGCCCAGGGAAAACACAGACTTGCACTAATGTAGCCCAGGCAAAATATTGGAAGGGAAAAAGCTTAGACGTTTTGTACAAACTACAGAAAATAAAAGCATTAAAGCACAAAAGCAAATGAGGCTTTCCTGATGGAGGTGCTGTGATTCCTCAAAGCCAATAAAAGAGTGCTCAAATATCCTCAAAGAAACTTGACTGTTTATTGTGGTGTCACATTTATGACCCACATAAGTAGCAGTCAACTAATATCATTATAACACTCTGATTTATAGGCACTTATATTGGATTTTTCCTCCTACTGGGACCTCAAATTTGACAGGACCACGTCCCTATTTGCATGAGGAATTCCTGTTGTGACTGGGGACTGTGGATATCCAGTGGCCAAGATGGTTACTGTTGATGACAGTTTTACATATCCCATTTTTTTCAGGGGGCAAAAGTCACATGCATATGGTCGGATTCTTGGTAGGGGGTTCTTTCAATTTCCATTATGTTGATACAAAGAATTTCCCTGGAAAAGGATCTCTAATAAAATTATGAATAAATCACTTGGGCTGATCCCAGATGCAGAAACCGATGGGATGAATTTTTAGAAGTTGAAACCTCTAGATTTTTCAGCAAGATTTTGGTCAATTAGTTTCTTAAAAACAGCAAACCGCAAATTGGTCTTGGGAATCGTGTAGATCGGGATCTGTGAGGCAGGGGACTAGGAAAAGATGACGACAACAATCCGGCAAATGGTTGAGTTCTGCCCCCCACCCCCACCCCCACCCCACCCCCACCCGCCAAAGGAACAACCACTCTTTCAGAGCCAACTCCTGACTTCAGGGCTCCCACAGTCCCGCTCTCTGAAAGCCCTGTAAAAAAGCTAGGGGGGCGGAAGGCAATCATTTTAAAGAGATCACATTCAGTTTTATTAAAAAACCAAAACAGCTGGGGCATTGATTTGCAAGCTCTGTAATGCCATTGGTATGCCTGACCTGGCCAAGATATTAAAAAGATATTTAAGGAAATGTCAGTAAGTGTCTCAGGCACAAGCTTTGGCATATTCAAACAGCATTATGGTGCTTGGGGTAATTCATCTTCCTTTATGTTTCGCTATGCAGAGAGAAGGGAGGGAACATTTTACAAAATGATTTACTGTGACACATCCATCCTAATGAAAGCATGTGCCGCTCGCCAGCACTCCTGGCTAATCTGCCCCCTCCCAGATGCTCAGCCATATGTCCCGTGCTTGGCGTGAGCAACAATTGTGTCGGTGGGGAATGATTCCTGGGATCTGGGTGTTTTTAACAGAAATCCCAGAAAGCTCTGAGGTTGCTGGCTCAGGTAGAAAAGCAGCAGGAAAGGGCTCATCAGCTTGGGGCTAAGTATTTTTAAAGATGCTCCAGTGGCATAACCACAGGATGGAGTGAGATTTACTGTCTCCTCAGACCCGGGAGGACTGCTGAGAGAGGAGTCGAGGCTTCATTTGAGCAACTTTCCACTGTGGCCGAGCTCCCCGCTCAGGTTCTTTCTTGCCGAGCCCCTCGCTGGCCGCTCTCTGACTTCCGGCAGCAGCCGCCTTTCTCAATTGCCAGAATCTCCCATCCTAGCCCTTCCTGGCTGCACACGGTACCGCTCACTTCGTGCAGACAGCTGCTGCTTTGCCCAAGTGTGTTTCTAGCCCCCTGCCTATTGCGACACTAGCCTAATTGCCTCTGCCTCTTGGAATGAAATCAACATTTATTGAACACTGACTATATTTTATGTAAGACATCATGCTAGACCTCGTGAAAGAGAGAAAGAAATTTGTATAAAATAGATCTTTGCTTCAAAAAATTTACCATCTAGTTGTGAATCAATGCTCCCATCTTATGCCTTTGGCATACTTTGGACAAGTTTCCTAACCTCTTGGTACCTCAGTTTTTCCATCTGGAAAGTAGGGAGTATAATAGTACATGTAATGTATGAAATGCTTTGAATAGTACATGACACATAATAAATAAGCACTCAATGAATTTTAGCTAGTTTTGAGCACTATTTGGAAGAAAAAGGAAAAAAGTAAAATACTTACCTGCCGTACCGTGTAATAAGAATTATATATATGTATATATATATATATACATATATACATATAAACATATATACATATATAACATATACATACATTGTATTATATATTATATATAATATATACATATATAGAGATTATATGTTTATATATGTATATATACATACATAATATATATATCTATATAGATAGATAGATAAACGTCCTCACAATATAGTATAAGGCAGATATTACTATAACTCTTTCGTTTTGAGTGAGGAAGACTGTGCCAGGTTAATAACTTGTACGAGTTTCCAATGTTGACAGAACTTATAGTTAAGGCGGAAATGCCTTAGCACCAAAGCCCATGATTTTGAAAAGACAAATAATTTTAAAATTAATGTTTCCAAAGACACCGGAAGATGTATAGCAAAGTGATAGCTGAACAATTTCCCAACACATCGCATGGGAAGGCATTGCTGTGAGTTCACTTCCAAATGGAACATCAGGGAAAGAAGTCTGACTGGAAGAGGTGGGGTTAGAAGACGACCTTGAGGGATGAGTGTAATTTTGGAAGGGTAGAAAAGGCCCATTGACTGTGTGAGCAATCATGTGGAAGGAGAAAATTGCATCATCTCTCTGAGAAATAGAGCACGAACTGGTTGACCAAAGCCAAGAGCTCGGGAAAGTCTGAAGATGGCAGATTTGAATACTTTCCTCCGGGGACTGGGGGTTGATTGAGGGCCTTAGCAGTGCCTTTGAAAGGTTTGCTCTGCAAGAGTGTATTTCCTAAGCTGGAAAGTAAGAGTCAATTAGGGGGCCGGTGCAGTCCCCTTAACCGGAACCATCACTGGTCTCCCTGAGGGTGGTGGCAGGGAAAACAGACAAGTGGAAAACCAATGACCTACACAAAATGGCTGGCTGAAAAGGGTTAACAGAGAGACTCTTCCCAGAGGTCTTGCTAGGGCCGGACTCTGCCGTCAGGGGTAGAGTCATCCTCTGCAGCTAGCAACAGCCGGCAGCTCTTCCCACCGCGAGCTCTGAAGGGCCAGAGGGTGAGGTCCAATTCCTGGACTCAGGGAGGGAAAGGCTGCCTGGCAGGAGCTGTGGCTCTGGGTGGAGGGACACAGCCAACCTGCTGTAACGAGCAGGGAAGGAGCCAGGAAAATCAATACCCCATCTTCCCTCCTCCCTCCTCTCTCCTGCCAGTGCCCTGGGCAAGGGCCCCTCTGTTCAGTCCGTATAGGTCATCGTTCCTGGGCAGAGAGCAGGATGGAGAAGAGTAGGGAGTGACCCAGGGGTGCGAGTGGAAGACACCCCACATGGAAGGTTTGTTACGGGATCAGATCATTGACATGGCCCAGAGCCTGGCACACAGACGACACTGAAGACTTGACGGTAACTATTATTTCTTAGTGTTTTTCCTGCTTCGGTCCGCTTGGTATCCCTGTATCCAGCTCAGCCCTTCTGGCCTCACCACAATCAAAAACGTTTTCAAATCCCTTCAGTAGCATGAGAAGTGAAGTGACTCACTAAAAAGCCAATTGAGTTTTTTTGCCTGCAATCTTTGGCCTCTATTTTTTTTTTTTTTTAAAGCTTCCTTAAAAAAAAAAAAAGGCTTGGAAATCATCTTTTTAAAACACAACCTTTGTGATTTGTTTTATTGGAAGTTCTCAACAGAGGAAAGGGGCTTGTTTGTTTAGATTGCTATGCAACCGGAGGCATTGAGTAAATGGTTTTCTCGGTTTTTATTATTTTAAACTTCACCCAGGAGAAGATCGATCCAAGTTTAAGAAAGAGAGAAGGCATGGAATAGGCTCTAGTGGTTTCAAAATTCTAAGTGGCACCGCAAAATAGTAGAACCTTAAACATGTACATATGGAAAACTACCTTCATAATTCGCACTTAAAAGGTAAAACCAAGAGAAAACATGTCTTCATCTCTCCAGATTTTTTTTTTCCAGCTGATTTATATACTACATGCTAAGTAATCACTGGAAGTCAAAACTGTACCCCTTTCAACCAAATATCAGCGAAAGGTGAAGTGATTCCGCAAGATGTTTTCTCATCTCCCTTCCTGGTCCTGGACAAGCACAAAGTGCAGCTACTCAGGTGCAGTCCAGGGTGAAGAGAGCAGAGGGGCAGATGCCTCCCCAGATTCGCACCCTATTTTAACCTCAATCCTCTGTTGTGTTTACAAAAGCTTCAAATTCCCAATTGGACTATTTTTCATCATGCCAAGAGGTTTCTGATTGACATTCATGTGGGTGCCGACTATCAGATTGGCAGCCAGGGTGTCGTTTCTGAAGTTTCTGTCCAAACGAGAGGAAAGAATGACATGAGTCGAGTGCCCCGAACTTGGTTCAGTCAGACATCTGGAAGCCAATGGTGGAGAAAGAGAGCAAAGGTTAGGAGAAAAATAACACTCAGTAGCAACCAGCAAAACAAACTTTTGTCTGGAGCAACAAGAAGGCACTGCAAACACAGATCAGCTCGTGTGGCACCCGCTCATCTTCTTCAAAACGTCCTTGTAAAAACAATGTCTTACAGCTTTAGCTAATGTTACATTATACAAAAAAGTATAAAAAGAAAATAAAAATAATTAGAATATTGCTATTCAAAGACTGCCAACACTAACACTTAGACACAGTCCCTGCTAGCTTCTCTAAACACCTATATATTCTACAGGCATATGTACATAAGTAAGATTGCAAAGAAATCCAACGAATGTTTTTCCAACTAAAAAACAGGATTATCTTACACCTGCAGTTTTATGCCTTGCATTTTAAGCCAAACATTATATTTACACATTTTTCCATATCGTCACATATTCTTGGAATGGCTATTTTTGTTTTTTTAAAAGATGTTTGGTTATTTATCTTGAAAGGGAGAACGGGGGAGGGGCGGAGAGAGCGAGGGAGGGAGAGAATCCCAAGCCTGCTTGGGATTCTTGTGCTGTCAGCACAGAGCCCAATGCTGGGCCCGATTGCATGAACTGTGAGATCGTGACCTGAGCTGAATCAGAATCGGCCACTTACCCAACTGAACCACCCAGGCGCCCCGGAACGGCTATCTTTTTTTTCTTTTTTTAAGTTAGCTACATTAAGTTGTCGTAAGTTGTCATGTAGATGTAGCATAATTTACTTCACCGACCTCCCATTGTTGGCATTCCTGTTGTTTCCGATTTTTTACTGTCTCAAGGATATTCATAAAAATATATGTAAGAAAATCTTTATATTCTTTTCATAGGATAAATTCCTAGAAGTGAAATTACTGGGTGAAAATACTTAAAACACAGGGCTTAAACTACCATGTAGAAAAGTTACGCCAACTCTTGGTCTTGTGGGAAATTTACGAAAACGAAAATACCCATTTCATTACACTCTGCCAATCCTGAGAATTATCATCTTAAAAATTCTTTGCATATTTGAGAGATGGAAAATGGTTCCTTGATATTCTCTTGAAGTATTTATTTATCATGCCAAACCAGCTTATCCATCTTTGAAAAAACTAGTTTTTTTTTTAATAAATATTTTTAATGTTTATTTATTTTTGAGACAGAGAGAGACAGAGCATGAACGGGGGAGGGGCAGAGAGAGAGGGAGACACAGAATTGGAAGCAGGCTCCAGGCTCTGAGCCATCAGCCCAGAGCCCGACGCGGGGCTCGAACTCACGGACCGCGAGATCGTGACCTGGCTGAAGTCGGACGCTTAACCGACTGAGCCACCCAGGCGCCCCAAAACTAGTTTCTTTTGAGTAGAACTTGGAGTGCCAATTCCCTGAGAAAAGTCAACTTCCATGGGACGTGTGAACACAACCCTCTTAAAATCAATGTCACAAAATCCCTATCAGCCTTAATTTTAATAATAATGCCAACAATGGAGTCTCTCCTGTCACATTTTGTAATGTAGTCATACCAGCTTTCAAAGGCTGGTGTGCCCTGAAATTACAAACACGGGCTGTGGCAGGAGGCACTGGCAGTTCTCCAACCCAGAATGACAAGTGAGCATCCCTGTCACTCTGAGCCCACAGGGCGATGGAGCAGGGATGTGGGACCAAGTGTCATGGGTATCCAACAGCAACCTGACACTTGTTTACCCCTCACATGTCAGGGGTTGCTTATCTTTATGCCAATTACCCCTTTGACAGCCAGGTGAAATCTACAGATGCCCTCTCAGAATAATACCTTTAACTGAATAAAATAAAACACATAATTATAAAGGAATCTGATGTTGAAATTTTGTTATCAAAATATTTATAAAAATCTGTGGCATAGTAATCTACGTGCTTACTTATTAAACACTAAATAACAAGATCTAGTGGGAGATCTACCATAATTGCAGAGTGGTAATGAGGGTAAAGATATTTCAAGATCTCCACCACAATTAATATAATATGAGAATACTTATTACTTCTGTGAGTGACAAAGACAAGTAGTGCAAATACTGTTGTGGTTTGTTGCCTACATTTGTAATGAAGGAAATGCTTCCTTCAGTGGGAGGTTAATAAAAGATGTAACCTTTTTTTCCCCACCGTGGAATGCTTGAGTTCTTTCCATGGACCCATGGTCACATGAAGTGCTCTGAAAGTTGGAAATGATGTAAATGTATTATCTCCACCTCCTCCCACTTCTAGAAATGTGACATTTTCTCTGGGCCCTATCCATTATTTTTTTTTAATTTTTTTTTTTTTTTTGCTATAATTACTACTATTCTGGGAAGCTGTTGGAACAGGGTGGTAGGGTTGGCCACAGTGGAAGTTCTTAGTCAAAGGGTTGAAGCCACTGCGTTAGAAATACTGTACCTGATGTAGTTGTAGACCTATGTACTCTGATCACATGCCATGCCAAGCATTGCTCTCTCTTACAAGCCTGAGAGTCAGGATCTCTGACTATAGCTTTGCAACTAACCTGCTATGTGACTGTGAAAAAGCCCCTTGACATCCCTGAGTTTCAGATTTTCTTAACTCAAAGAAATCATTTGGAAAAGACCATCTCCAAGTTCCCCTTCCAGCTCTCATAATATGTGACTTTACAGTGTTTTAAAACTTCCATTGTATTTTGATACTTAATGTCTCTTTCCAAAAGCGTTCTTCAGCCCCCAGAACAGAAGGCCTTAACTGTTTTCTAAATTAAAAGTTTTTATCCCTTTCTCTGTCGCTATCAGTCCCTTATTCAATTTTTCCCTCATCCTTCTTTTAAAACAAAGACCTTTTCTTTTCCTTAAAGTAACAGGAACTGAATTCTTATGTTGATTTTAAAGTAGAAAGTTTGTCTGGATCTTTAGTTCACCACTTCTCACCAGGTCTAAATGCCTACGACTGGCCAGTCTCCATTTTCAACCTTGGTGCCAGCGTTCCCAACCTCTGCTCCTAAAGCATCCTTGCTTCGTCAGTAGGTAAGCTTTCCTTCTGGTGCTCTTTTCCCTGAGGCCTCAGGCAGGAACTTTTTGATTTTCTATGTGTTGTTGCACCAAAGAAGTTAAGTATTCTGTTCTCCTACTCAAATGGAGTTCACAGAGTAAATATTTCTCATGAATTCTCTTTCCTAATCGCTCAACGTTGTTAAACACTTGGCATTCTGCTCTGTCAAGTGGTCGAGGCCAAATTCAGGGAGAGCCTGGGCTTCAGGTGTCGGAGTGAAGGGGAGTGCTGGGTAAATGAGGGGGCCTGCCAGGAGCACCAGGGGCCCCTTGGGCCCTAAGAATACTAACAAGGCTAAGGGGAGAGGCTCAGAAGCAGCCCTGCTCTTGGCAAGCCCAGGCAGGGTTCCCTTTGATGTGAAGTCTTGCTTGATACAGCTTTGTGTGTCTGCATTTGTCCTTGGCAGGCAGAAGGCAGTTCCTTTCCAACAATGAGGTGCCCTTGTGTATTGCTGCCATCCACTGAAACAGTGATGCAGGCAAGCAGCTCTCAGGGTGGCAGGGGAGGCTGGAGTTGGCGGTGGGGGTCGGGGGGATGCTCAAGGAGAGCCCAAGTGCCAAGGATGTTAGCGAGGAAGCGGAGACAGTCCTGGGACTTTGCGTCAGGGTTCTCAAAACATTTTACCTCGAAGTAGGAACAATTTGAGAGGGATACAGGGTAATTAGGAGCAAAATGTTGAAAGTTCTTTCCTCTGACTGAAACACAAGGTTTAGAAATCCGGATTGCAATTGCCTCAAGTTAGTCTGGGCCAAACAGTGGCCTAGGAAGGTTAGTTATCACAATCGGCTCAACTTTTCTTAGGTTCTGTAGATACGATTAGTGCTGTTCTCTAAATATTTCCAGTTCTCTGCCCTTTCAAGCACAAGGTGGATTGCACTTCCTGGTCTCCTTGTGGTTGGATAGGGCCATGTGGTTCCAGCTAATGAGTAGAAGTGATAAGGGTCTCTTCCAGGCTGGAGTATTGAATTACTGATGCAAAATGCTCCAGAGCTTTCTTTCCTCTTTGGAATGCGGACCACCAGTATTTGCGATGGTAGCTTCTCCACCAGCCCCCCTCCTCCTGCCACAAGAGGTAAGTAGCATGAACAAGAAATCGACCTCTTTGGTTTAAAGCCACTAAGAGTTGAGGGTTTCCAGCAACATGACCTAGATTATTGTAATTGCTGGAGGCCCAGAAGAGTCTCCTTTCCTTGCCCTGTTGCACTCACAGAATTACACTGAGGTAGAATCCTCAACTTCCTTGGAAAAGCATCTTCACCTTATTTAGGCAGCGGGAGCTTGCACAGCCAGGGCGTTTCTCTAGGGAGTTGCATGGAAGTTGATTGACTACAGTTGCATCTTAAAGCCTTAAGTTTGGAGAACCAAAGTGTTGCAGATAAGAGCCGTGACAGTCCCAGAAGATGCAGAAAGATGTTCGCTGAGTCTTGCTCAGGCTAAAGGGAGCCAAGAGAGAAACTTCATCAACAGAATGCATGAATAAAGTATCTGTTTTCGTGTATTTCTGAGGTCAGAGGGCCCCACTCCCTGAGCAGTTTTTAATGTGAAAGGGAAAAAAAATGCAAAGAGAAAAAGATGGTTGGGGAAAACTCAGACTAAAGGGCTCCGAAAGAATACTGGCTGCAAATCAGAAGAGATGCAGTTTATACTACAGAAAATAATTTGTAGCCCTGGAAAGGCACAGAAGGGACATTGGTTGGAGCTTTGTGCAAAGTGTCAAAGGGCTGTGGTTCGTCGAAAGAAGTTTCAAGGAAGATGTTGTCAGGAACTTTTAGAGGGGCTTTTAGAGGGCAAAATAAAATGATGGGTCAGGAGAAGGGCAATACAGTCTGAAGCCCTTCCTGGAAAAGGATCTAGAAACCGGGTCAAGGTGACTTTACAAGAGGGTTTATAGAAGTTTGGCCTGAGGCACAGATTGTGTATTACGTTTTAAGGAGTCCTAAAAGATGAGGGGGAGGGTCAGATGGTCAGGGTTAAGCTGATGGAGAAAAAAATTTTATTTTGTTTTGTTTTTTTAAAAGCTTATTTATTTGATTTGAGAGACTGAGAGAGGGCTTGAGTAGGGGAGGGACAGAGAGAGGGAGACAGAGAGAGAGAATCCCAAGCAGGCTCTGCACTGTCAGTGCAGAGCCAGATGCAAGACTCAATCTCACAAACTGTGAGATCATGACCTGAGCTGAAATCAAGAGTTGGATGACACTTAATCGCCTGAGCCACCCAGGTGCCCCAGAAAGAATTTTAAAAGTAAAGTTACTAATGCTAAGGGAAGTACTCTAAGCAAAATAATCCAGGGAGGGGGAGTGGGCAAAGTGACAAAAAAATGACATCAGCAGTAGCACCAAGATCATCACCAGGGATGGGGGTGATGTTGGGACCTGAGAAGTCAGGAAGAGGAAAACCGTGAGCTTGTAGGAGGGAGAAGGGATAGTTAGGGTTATGTGACTGAGAGTGCTAACTGTCCTCCCATGTCCTTTCTTGCCTCCTTCCTTAGGCTCGAACAACCCCCACTCCCATCATTTTTAGCTGAGTACATAGCTGTACAGAATACAGACTACATTTCACACCTTGATCTTCAAATGGGTGTGGCGATTGGGAACAAAGGAACGTGAGCAAAATGTCACATATGGTCTGCTTAAAGAGCAGGCTCTTAAACTTCTTCCTCCCTGCTGCCTGAAATGCACATATGATAGGGTGAGCGAGAGCAGTCCTCTTGGACAATTAAGTGGGAATGCATTTTAACGAGTGTAAGTACAAGGGAAAAGAAGCTTGGGTGGTCATGGAGCCACCATACCATCTCTGGATTGCTTGCCCTAGTTGATTTGTTTCTGTGAGAAAGACCTATATGTCTACTTTACTTAAGCTACGGCTATAGGGTCACAGCTGAACCTCATCCCTATAGAGTCGAGAAATAGCTCTAGTGTAATTACAGGTGGTTTTTAGTTCTTTCTTTAGAAGTTTCCATATTTCCCAAGTTTTTTTTTTACAACGAACATACATTATTTTTGTAATTGGGGAAAAGTGCGTGTTTTTGAGACATTTGTAAGAGAGGACTGAGAACAAAGACCTGCCCTCAGAGACTGGAAGGCACATCGATGCCCTCTGTAGTGCAAGAGGATCTCTGACTTGAATTTATTATTTTTTTTAAGATTTATTTTAATGTTTTTAATTTATTTTGAGAGAGCGAGCAAGAGCACGAGTGGGGAAGGGGCAGAAAGGGAGAGAGAGAATCCTAAGTGGGCTCCATGCCGTCAGCGCAGAGCCCAATGCTGGGCTTGATCTCATGAACTGTGAGATCATTCCCTGAGCTAAAATCAGGAGTCAGACGCTTAACTGACTGAGCCACCCAGGTGCCCCTGACTTGAGTTTCTTTTCTTCCATCCCATAATGAGTTGTCCTTGAATGGCTATTTTCCTCTACTATGCAAGTTTCCTTGCATCTTGCTCCTGTCCGTTTTGTTGCAGGAAACAGGACCCATTTTAGGTCCATTTTAGGTCAATTCGAAAGGACTTTGACACATGGAATTGGCTGCTACAAAATCATTGGAAGAGCCGCAGAAATGCAAGGGAGGAGGCCCCGGTAGGTGGAAGGATCATGCTGCTGCTAGGTTTGGAGGTTCTAACCAGGTAGCTGTGAACCAGAGGTTAGGAGGTCACTGTCAACACCCTGAGATCAAGGAACTGTTCCCGATTTCACAGTTGCCCCACGTTCATGAAGCTGGTCACTAGACAGTGGGATGGGAAGTCTGTCCACGGCAAAAACTCATTTCTGCCAGAACCCACGACTGCTGTAAAAATAAAAATGGCCTCCACTTGCGTTTCGCCTTCAACATCTCACACGAGGCATTTCAAACCCTAGCAGAAGGAAGCCTGAGAAGTGCACTTGTTAGCCGTCCAGCCCTGTGATGCAGGAGTGTGCAGAACAGGGGTGGATGGGAATACTGAGTGCCAACAGACCGCATCTGGTCCAGCCCTCGTTGGCTCCCTCTAAGACGCTGGACATTCTCAATAACTTTCTTAGACGGCTTCCCTTATAGACGATTTTAAAATATTGTACATTTGTTACATGCTAACACTATGTTAGGCACTTCAGAGTGTGCAGAGTTCCCATCATCTGATACCTGTTCCACTTGAAAAACATATGTTCGGCTTCTATCAAGTACCCAAAAATACCATCGATAGCTCCTCATTATCTGCCAAATAAAGTTCAACTGCCTTCATTCAAAACTGACAGACTCTCTAGAATCTGACCTCAACTCATGTTTTCAACCTTTTTTTTTTCTACTAAATGAGCTCTTATGGACCAGAAAAACTGGATTGTTTTTTATTCTCTATACATACACCTCTCTTTTCTGCCACCAACATTTTAGCTACACTGTTTCTCCTTCCTAGGATGTTGGTCTTTCCATCTCCCTATATTGAAGTGCTACTGATCTATTAGTGTTCAGCTCACAAGTCACCTCCTCTATGAAGCCTTTCTTGAGCCTCACAGCTGGAGATAATCCTTCATATCAGAATCCCTGGAACTTGATCTACTTTTCTCCCATGGGATTTAAAACCGTCTACCTTCTATTACAGCTTTTTATATAAACATACATCACTTCTTCTCTAGTAGACCATGAGTCATGGAGGAGCAAGGATTATTTCTTATTTATTTTTGATCCCCCATAGTGCCATAATGTTTAAGTGAATAGATGTAAACCTTGAAGACCGTTATTACTATCAAAAAATTTTATAACCAACAATGAAAAAAAAATTTAAAGCACCGTCACTTTGTTTCTTAGCATAGGAAATCTGAACTTCTTTGCCTAAAATTTCATGCTCCCCAGCTGACATCCCACCTCTTAATTCTTTAACTTTCTGTGACAATAAATAAGCATTTTGTTCTCCCCACATGTCTTGTTCATCTTCCTTTTCCTGTTGTTCTTGCAACTAAGTATGTGATTTGTATGATGCTATTTTCCATTTGTTACTAAACCCCAAATAAAATGGGCATACCTCCTTAGTGTCTATAGCAGAAAGGAACAATTAGCAAATCGTGTTTCTGTGTTTCGACTCTAAACCAACAAAGCAAAAGATGTAGCTTGATTTTAAATGATATAGAAGAGGGGCACCTGGATGGCTCAGTCAGTTAAGCATCCTACTCTTGATTTCAGCTCAAGTCATAATCTCACAGTTTGCAAGATTGAGCCCTGCATCAGACTCTGTGCTGACAGTGCAAAGCCTGCTTGGGATCCTCTCTCTCCCTCTCTCTTTGCCCCTCCCCTGCCTGTTCTTTTGTTCTCTCTCTCTCTCTCTCTCTCTCTCAGTAAATAAGTAAACTTTAAAAAAATGATGAAGAATATATTTCACAGGTACATCTTAAGATTTCACATCAGGTATCTCATTTGCCAATTCTTTTTATTTATTAACCCCTCCAATTATAAAATAAGTCATAGACCTTAATCCTTTTATCAAACATGGATTAGATACAAAAGCATTATAATTAAATTTTATCTTTGTCTACTCAATGCAGAATTCAATACAGCCCCCTCCCCTCCTTTTTTTTTTTTTTTTAAGTGTTTGTAAATGTTCTGCTTTCCTTTCTGAGATATGTTTTCCTTCCCCAGCCCTCCTCCCCCACTGAGTCACAGGCTCCTCCAGGGAAACCACCTCCTCCCTCCCGGGAGCTTTCCTCCTCTAGTGCCCAGAGCATTGCATCTACTACTCCAGTCTTCAATCAGTAAGACTTCAAATAATGCTTATTTCGAGTAATTACTCCTGGAAAAAAAAAAAAAAAAGGATGAAGTAAGCTCTTTTCTTTGTGAAAAGCTGTCCTTCCAATTATTACCTAAGCAACCACCACCCATTGTTCAATGGAATGTTTTTTCCTAGCTATTTCTAAAAACATACATAAGTCTGTTATATGCAAAGTAACATGGTCCGGGGCTACAAAATAAGAAAGCTCATAGCCAGCAATAGAGCTACATACATCTGGGTTGCACATACAAAATTTGAGATAGACAAAGTGTTAAGGGAATATAGTAGAAAGAATGATTACCTCTTCTTGGGGCTCGTCTCCGCGAGTCAATGAATGTTTATCCATTGGGCATATGTCTTTGTTATGCCTCTGAATTTGTATAAGGAGCACTTAACCCTCCTTTGTTACTAGTACCTGCCCTTATCAGCAATGCAGACTTTGGTGCTCCAGGTAGGTTTGTGCTGGAGATTACAGGCTTTAACTCCCTGTGGATTTATTCTTATTCAAAGGCCAGTTGTGAGAAATAATATTTACAAAGCAGTGGTTCAAGGGCATTGCTGCCCATACGGTATTCTAGATAGGCTAAATGTTACCCTTGGATTAAACCAGGTCATAACATGGCTGTGAACTTGATGTATTGTTTTGATTCCTTGTAGAGCTCCCTTTTCCAGATCTGTGCCTTAGCCTAAGCCATCAGCCTACAAAGAGAAACATTAAGTTCCATGGAACATGATGGAAATTGTTGGTGCATTTACTCCAGGGGTTTATGTTTAGTGCACCATCTGAGGTATCACACAGTGTCCTCCAGTTGAGAACATCCAAGAGTGCGGTTGCTCAACGGTAAGAAAAACCGTTCTTTTTGTGTATAGAAGACACTGACCCAAAGCCATTCGCTAAGACTTGACTTGCTCTCCTTTTTCTATAAAAGCCAGAAAGGTAGACACTCAATTTCCTAGCCTCTCCAAGGGCAAGGAGTATTCACATGATCCAGTTCTGGCCATAAAACATAAAAAGAAGTCTGCAAGGAAGATTCTTGGTTGGCAATTGCCTTCCTGATGAAAAAAAAAAAATGTAGTCTTCATTTTACTTGAGGCAATGAGACTACTTGAGTGAAGAAAATCTCAGGTGCCTGGGTTTCTCAGTTGGTCAGGTGTCCAACTCTTGATTTAGGCTCAGGTCATGAACCTTGGGTCATGGGATCACC